>NC_139692.1:36416253-38816253 GCF_964106915.1 Podarcis gaigeae
TGGAATCCTCCCTAGAGCTATGCAGAGGTAATGTTTCACCCTAACTATGGGCAGGTAATGGGACGCGGGTGGCGCTGTGGGTAAAACCTCAGCGCCTAGGACTTGCCGATCGCATGGTCGGCGGTTCGAATCCCTGCGGCGGGGTGCGCTCCCGTCGTTCGGTCCCAGCGCCTGCCAACCTAGCTGTTCGAAAGCACCCCCGGGTGCAAGTAGATAAATAGGGACCACTTACCAGCGGGAAGGTAAACGGCGTTTCCGTGTGCTGCTCTGGTGCCGGTTCACCAGAGCAGCTTGTCACGCTGGCCACGTGACCCGGAAGTGTCTGCGGACAGCGCTGGCTCCCGGCCTATAGAGTGAGATGAGCGCACAACCCTAGAGTCTGTCAAGACTGGCCCGTACGGGCAGGGGTACCTTTACCTTTTTTATGGGCAGGTAAAAAATGGGAAAAACCAATTTCACCAAATATCTCCAGCAGGAGGAGAAATTATCCACCAGTTTTGGGGAGGGCTCACCATTAGCAGTAAAACATCTTCTTTCTTTCCTCCTAAGGATTTCCCCTGCAACTGCATTGGCAGCCTGAGTCTTGTTACCTCTACAATATGGCTTTTCAAAAAAGATTTTGATTTTTTCTGAATTTCATTGTGAGTGGACCTGTTCTGTACCACCTGGACTAAATCATATGGACTGAATTATAATTATTCTTCAGACTGCATCCTCTCTGATTTTTTTTGGGATACAGCTAAAGAAAAAGTTCCAAAATGCATTAAAATGTGCATTTTAGAATAAAATACATTTAGAAATGCCTGTACATTGAGATAAAATTGTATATGTGCATTTTTGTGATACTTATTACTTAGTTAAAATATTTTAATCTAAAGCAATTATCTCATATTTTAAAAATAAATAATAAATAAATAAAATACATATTTGGGTGCAAATTTTTATTTAGAAAATGAAGATAAATGCAGAAACAGTGCAATATGTGTTTACAAATGTACGTTGTGTGAAATTGAGCCATAGCAGAAACAGATTGATCAATCTATGTATCCTCCACAATATTCCAGACCAAGTGCAGGAGCCACCAGAAAAACACACACACCACAGAAAATTCTGCAAAGTAGCTTTCTTTTTCTAGAGGAATAACAAATGGAAAACATCTCAGAAGTTTTCACAGGGTGTGGGGGTTGCCTTCTGTGGAATTTTAGCTCAACTTTAGTCTTCTCTCCTATATTTCTTCTTTTAACCAGAGACTCGCAATATATATATGGATCCTAACTTGCTTAATGATGTACAGTAATTGAGCGGTAATAGCTGTTCTTTGAAGGTTCCAAAAATAGAATGGAACACTTTAAATCAATATGTGGTCTGCAGGGGGAAATTGCATATATGTCTCTTGGGGAGAAAAGATGGTCTAGGCTTTGGTTTTGGTTTTTTAAGAAAAGATATGAAATGGAAATGCGTTGCCACTTACAACAGACCATTCTGTTGATTGAAAAGAAAGGCTATAGAGCATTTTTAGTCAACTGGTTAGTTGGGTCACTTTGGAAGGAGAAACTGGCTGAAGATCACAATTCTTCCTTGTTGTGCTGTAGGTAGAACTCAGGTCTCCTGTTGTGACTCTGCCTGCCTCCTGCCTATTTTAACCACATGCAAGTCAAAGTTTCCATCAAGAACTCCTCAATAATTTTTGTAGGGCATGGGGGGGGGACTCTCCAAAGGCATGGTGGGACATGTAGTTCCTTTCAGTCAGCAATGGATGCTGTGTATCTGGGATGCATGATGGGAATAGTAGTTTTCTTGTATTAGGTGTACATTTTTCATTTTGTTTTGGAAGAGGGGACAAGAGAAACAGTCACATATAATAATCCCCGCTCTATTCTGCCTTGGCCAGACCACACCTAGAGTACAGTTCTGGGCGCCACAATTTAAGAAGGATGTTGACAAGCTGGAAAGTGTACAGAGGACAGTGACCAAAATCATCAAGGGTCTGGAAAACCAAGCCTGATGAGGAACTGTTGAAGGAGCTGGGTGTGTTTAGCCTGGAAAAGAGGAGACTGAGATATGATAAAGGTAAGGTAAAGGTACCCCTGCCCGTACGGGCCAGTCTTGACAGACTCTGGGGTTGTGCGCCCATCTCACGTAAGAGGCCAGGGGCCAGCGCTGTCCAGAGACACTTCCGGGTCACGTGGCCAGCGTGACATTGCTGCTCTGGCGAGCCAGAGCCGCACACGGAAACGCTGTTTACCTTCCCGCTGGTAAGCGGTCCCTATTTATCTACTTGCACCCGGAGGTGCTTTCGAACTGCTAGGTTGGCAGGCGCTGGGACCGAGCAGCGGGAGCGCACCCCGCCGCAGGGATTTGAACCGCCGACCTTTCGATCGGCAAGTCCTAGGCGCTGAGGCTTTAACCCACAGCGCCACCTGCGTCCCCTTAGCCATCTTCAAATATCTAGAGGGCTGTCACATGGAAGATGGTGTGAGCTTGTTTTCTCCTGCTCCAGAGGGGAGATCACAAAACAATGGTGTCAAGCTACAAGCAAGCAGATTCCGACTAAACATCAGGGATAACTTTCTTACAGTAAGAGCTGTTTGGCAATAAAACAGACTCCCTCGGGAGGTTGTGAACTCTCCTTCCTTGGAGGCTTTCAAGCAGAGGTTGGATGGCCATCTGTCATGGATACTTTAGTTAACATTCTTGCATTGCAGGGGTGGACTTGATGACACTTGGAGATCCCTTCCAGCATTACAATTCTATGAAACCATCCTGTACAAGTGAGTTCCATAGTTTAAACAAATGCTGCCTGAAGAAGTGCTTTCTTGTATCTGTCCTGAACCTTTCAACATACAGCTTCGTGGATGACCCTGAATTCTAGTGTTATGAGAGAGGAGAGGAAACTTTTCTCTTGCTGTTTCCTCATGCTATGCATAATTTCATAAACTTCAACCATGTTGCCTCTTAACTCGCTTTCTCTCTAAACTAAAAATTCCCAGACACTGTGACTTTTCTTCATAGGGGACGTCTCCATTCCCTCAATCGCTTTGGTTACAATATTGATTTGTAATGCCCAGCACTGTAATTTGGTAGACGTGGTTTTCCTAGTTTCAAATCTGTGCCCATAGACAACCATAGGGACTAGTATTGTGCCCGTTGAAAGGAACAGAAAGAAAAGATGCACGGCCATCTGCATTCTGCGTCAGGCACCATCTTCTGCATTGAATTTCCCCCAGTGTTGAGACCCAAGAAGACAAACAGCCCTGCTTACCTGCTTTTGATATGATGCTTCAAGAGAAAAGGTGTGCAGGGAGGCAAAGATCATAAATTGCCAGCAGCGGCGGCAGCTAAGCCAGTCTCTAGGGACAAGACAGGGAGGTGCTTCAGTACTGAGCTGCTGGTGCCATGAATTTCAATATATACCGGCCATTAAAATTGAGCAAGTGACTTACAGTCTGAGAGCGGTGACTCAATTGATTATGCATGTTTATGGCAAAGCCGGGTCAGTTTAAGCTGCAGCATTAAACTCCTACTGACCTGACAGAAGCTGTATGGATTGTTGCATGTTGCCAACACTTGCTGGTTCACAGAGACCTGGGGGGAAACGAACACACACACCCCAGGACTTGCAATCAATAGTAATGAGAAGTGGAGATTTTGCTCATCTCTCTCCAGCTCAGAATCTGATCCCTTCCTGATCCAACATACCTTGTCCTTGGTTTTACTGTCTCAGGCGCCTGTCTTCTGTCCCGGTCATATGACAGGTTACCATTTTCTACTTACCCCATGCAGAGGAGATACGCCTTGGTTTTAGTATATTGGATTTGCATGGAGAAGATGTTGGGCACAGTCCCTGGCATAAAACCATCTCAGGTGGTTGGTGTCTGGTTCAGGTGGGGAACATAATGAGGGCTGCAAGTTACCATCAAGAATAATTTCATATGTTCCTGTCTCTCTGTGAGGCATCTAATCATAAGCCTGCATTTTTTATCAGAGCTTCTATATATTGCAATCAAGGCTTGTATTTAAAAAATGAGCTTAAAAAAAAAGGATTTTCAAATGTTTCATGCCAGGCAGAAAGAACCTTGGCAAGAGGTTTTTCTCCTAAGACAAGGGGGCCCCATTGATTTATAGTAGAAAAACAATTCTCAAAGTCATAAAAAGGGAGAATTACATATGCTGCCCTTGCAGACTGAGAAAACACAATTAAAGGCAAGGGTAAATAGTAAAATAATACCAATGTGCCTCTCAGTAAAATGAGCCAGATCTTCTTTCCAAGGTTAAAAAGGCCAAGAGCAATGGAGAGGCATCTAGCTGGCAGAAAAAGAGAGCATTTTAAAGAAATCTTTAAAAGCTGTTTCTTTTTCTTAAACTGAGAGAGTTAAAAAGGTTAAATGTTGGGAAAGGCAACTGGCTTGGCTGGAGAAGAAGCATCTAGCTGGCTGGGAAAGGAGGGGGAAAGGGGGGAGGTGTAAACTGAAGAGGCTTCTTTTTAAAAGCTGTTTTTTACTGAGTTCCTTTTTACTTTACAAAGGCTTTATTCTTTTAAAAGGCTACCTATGATAAGTGAATGAAATATATTAGCTTAAATATATTGGCTTAAATGTAATTATGCAAAGGATTTAAGGAATGCTAGATTCTTATTTCATATGGTTGTAAGAGTTGTATTTATCCTGAAATTAAGTCAGCCACCAGCCTAGCCCCCCTGCTAGACAGAAGACGCCATCCAAGCACTCTTGATATATATGGTTGTCAGGCATTTGTTTAGAAACTTTCAAATGAAGGAAATCTTTCAATATTGATGTGAAACTCAAGATCCTTGACATCTGTTGAACATAAAAATGTAAGATTAAACATTTGTTTTAGAAGGCAATAAGGGCAAGGAGGGCAAGAGGTGAGCTGGTAATTAAGATTCCATGTAAGATATATTATTACTTATTTGTCATTTATATATAGCTCTTTGTCTCCCTTATAAGGGCAAGGAAGTGGGTGTATCTTTTGTGGGTGTATCTTTTGTGATTGGTTCTACCAAACAGCCAATAGGAATTTCAACCAGGCTGATTGGACAGAGGCAGCCACAGGAGGAGCAAAGGGGGCTGGATTAAGGGAATATAAGTGCTGGCCAGGATGGCAAGAGGCCAGGCCAGAGCTTGGTAACCATATACCACTGAGCCTCTCATTTATTTGTCTGACAAATAAATTATTATTTTAATTTCTCTATTGCTGCGTTGAATATTTCATTCCAGCTAAGCGTTAACCACAAGCAGGGTGCTACATTTTATGGTGCCACTGTGACTCGGATAAGTGGTCTGCTGGAACGCAGCCCCTTCGCCCTACTGGGCAGGGTACAAGAGAGAGGACCACTGCTTACCCAGCGCGCACTGGTAAATTTTTCCAGGGGGAACGCAGAAGACTCGTCTGTCTGATACCCTGCTCACTGGCGGCGACGGACCGGGGGAAACAGGGAACCAACCAAGGGTAAGTGCACAAAGGGATTTTTGGCCCTCCAATTAATTGGGAGGAAGAGAAGTCTTGATCAAACTTCTGCGTCTCAGTAAGGGGAAACTGAGTACGCTAGGTGGTTGGGTACATCAGATGTTGGTCTGGTGGAGGAAAAGGGAAAATTGGGAGGTAGAGTGTGGTGAAGTATCTAGCGCATTGTATGTGTGAGAAAGTACAGAGCAATCTGTAGCTGACCTGAGTGTGGAGTGGGCAGTACTTCGGTTCTTAGTAAGGCGACTTCACTAGGCAAGGAAACCCACAAAGCGTGTGTGTGAGTGACTGAGTGGATACTTCACAGGGCCATACAATGGGAGTTGGGGGTTCAAAGGGGGAAAATACACCTCTTGAGTGTATGTTAAATAATTTTAAGAAAGCCTTCTCAGGGGCATATGGAGTCAAAATGACGCCAGAGCGCTTGAGAACGTTATGTGAACTAGAATGGCCGAAACAAAATACTGAATGGCCATCTCAGGGAACTTTTGATATAAATTTAGTAAGCAAACTTTGGTCTAACATCGCCAAAGAAACTGGAGGGTGCCCAGAACAATTTCCATATATAGATTCCTGGCTGAGCACATTAAATAAAAATCCTCCATGGATAAGGGAATGCAAAGTCAAACGATGCAAATTATTGGCTGTAAAAGCCGAAGCTAGGAAAGGAATCTTGCCAAATAAACTCAAACCCATTTTTGAGGGACCAGAGGAAGAGGTGCTTCCACCTCCACCCTATGCTCCACATCGAAGGGAGCTTAATTCAAACACTCCGCCAGTTGTAACCCCAAGGCAAGAAAGTGGAATGAATAATGGGAGTGGAGTCACAGAGCTTGATTCCTTGATAGATTATGATAAATATCTTCAGGAGGCATTGGAGTCCTATAATAAAGCCCAAGCAGAAGTGGTTATTCCACCTGTGACTCCTAATAGACCTGCATCTAAAGTCTCCTTTAGTGGAACAACTGATTGCCCACCCCAAACCCCTGTACATCCAAGTCCTAGAGAATTATTACAGAAGTTACAGGGAGACCTTAATCGGTCAGCAAGCAATACAGCCAGGCGTATAAAGCTGCTAAAAGAACGCCTTGGGACAAATACCATCCCCTATGATTTGAGGCCCCTAGAGCAAAGCGAAGAGAAAGATCACGTAGTAGCCCCTCTTAGAAGAGTATTTGATGCACTTGAGGAGCCTGCGCTGGTTAATGGGCAACCCGGACCACGGCCACCTCGAACTTCGACCCTGCAATATATTCCATTCACAACTACAGATTTGATGAATTGGAAAACACACACCCCATCTTTTGCAGAAAAACCTCAGGCTATGATGGACTTGGTGACTTCAATAGTAAATACTCATAGCCCTACTTGGACAGATTGTCGCCAGCTCCTAAATACTCTTTTCACCACTGAGGAAAGGAGAGACATAATTGAAAAGGCACAGATATATTTGCGTGAGCAAGCCAGAGTGGGAAATATTTTTAATATTGACCGTCATCTCCAAGATAACTTTCCCTTGGAAGATCCTAATTGGGATCCAAACAATGGAATTCATCTGGCCAGACTTACCACCTACCGCCAGACACTTGTGCAAGGTATCCGCAGGGCATGCCAGAAGCCCACTAATATGTCTAAAGTCTCAGAAGTAGAACAGAAACCAAATGAGAGTCCAGGAGACTTTTTAGAGAGGCTGCAAGAAGCCTATCGTATATGGACTCCTTTTGACCCTGAAGCCCCTGAAAACAGCAGAATGATTACTGCTACATTTGTGGCCCAGTGCGCTTCTGATATTCGTAAGAAAATTCAGAAATCAGAAGGATGGGAAGGGATGCTGATGAGCCAAATTATGGCCATTGCACGCCGAGTTTATCGGAATAGGGATGAGGCTGAGAAGCAAGAGAAGAAGAAGTGGCAGAAGGAAAAGATGGTAATGCTAGCCACAGCAGTGAAGCAAGACCACCGCCCCTTAAATGGAGGGAGAGGGCGAGGAAGGAATCCACCACTGGGAAGGAATCAATGTGCAAATTGCAAGAAGGAGGGTCATTGGAAGCGGGAGTGTCCTGAACCCCTGAGGTTGGAAGAAGTACGCCCAGGCCCAGGCCCAGGCCCAGGCTCCGGCCCAAGAAACCAGGGACGGGGACGGGGAATGATCCGAAATGGAAGATATCAGAGACCAGGACAAGGACAGAATAGAGACAATTTCATTGGACTGGCAGAAGAGGATTTTACTCAAGACTAGGAACGACCGGACTCCATAAAGTTAGGCTTCCAGGAGCCCACGGTCACGATTCAATTAGGGAGCCATTTAATAGACTTTATGATTGATACTGGGGCTGAATACTCAGTACTCCCAGAACTATTGCAGAAAAAGGCATCCAAAAGTGTAGTCATTAAAAGTGCCACTGGACAGTCAGCTAAGAGGTCTTTCCTCCAACCTTTGGAATGCCAGATTGGGGGACATCGTTTAACCCATCAGTTTTTGTATATACCTGAGTGTCCAATACCTCTCTTAGGCAGAGATATGCTGTCCAAATTGCAGGCCCAAATCACCTTCACTCCTCGAGGTCCAGAAATGAAACTGCCATCAAAAGCAGCAGGAATAATTACCCTCTCAGTACCTAAGGAACAATCATGGCGCCTAATGTCAGCCCTGCAAGTCCAACCCACATTGGATACAGAATTAAACAAGCTCCTCCGAACTCTACAAGTGCCACCAGGAGTATGGGCCGAAAATAGCCCACCAGGAATGGCTAAGAATATAGCTCCAATTGTAGTAACCCTAAAACCTATGGCTACCCCCGTATCTGTAAAGCAATATCCCTTACCCCGGCGAGCAGCAGAGGGCATCCAGAAACATTTGGACCGCCTATTAAAATATGGTCTGCTTAAGCCTTGCCAATCAGAATGGAACACACCCCTTTTGCCTGTTCGAAAACCTGGGACAGATGAATACAGGCCAGTGCAGGACTTGAGGCTCGTAAACCAGGCTATCGAGACCTTGCACCCAAATGTACCAAACCCATATACCTTGTTGAGTTTGATCCCACCAGAAGCAACATTTTTTACTGTATTGGACTTGAAAGATGCATTCTTCTGTTGCCGGCTGGCACCACAGAGCCAACCTATATTTGCCTTCCAGTGGGAAGACCCTTTGACAGGAACAAAAGGCCAGCTAACCTGGACAAGATTGCCCCAGGGCTTTAAAAATTCCCCAACTTTATTTGGCACTGCCTTGGCGAGGGATCTAACAAGTTACCCCTCAATACCGGGAGAAAAGGTGGTTCTGCAATATGTAGATGATCTTATACTAGCGGCAAAGGATTTTAATACCTGTAAAGAAGGGACAGAGGAACTGCTCCACTTGCTCTGGGAAGCTGGCTACCGAGTTTCCCAGAAAAAGGCACAGTTATGTTTAGAAAAGGTCAAATATTTGGGCTTTGACATCTCACACCAACAACGAGCATTGAGACCAGAGAGGAAAGAAGCTATTTGCCTTATCAAGGAACCTACCACAAGAAAACAACTTAGAGGATTCCTGGGAACAGCAGGGTTTTGTAGACTATGGATACCTGATTTCAGCAGTCTGGCCAAGCCCTTACATGAAAGCACTCGAGGTGCAGAAAAGGACCCATTCGTATGGGGACCTGAGCAGAAACAAGCCTTTTTAGTTATCAAACAACGACTTATGGAGGCCCCAGCCCTTGGATTGCCTAATTCGGAAAAACCCTTTCAGCTGTATGTACATGAACAGAATGGGATTGCAGCTGCAGTCCTGACCCAGAGATTAGGAAGTTGGAACCGCCCAGTAGCTTATTTGTCTAAACAATTGGACTCAGTAGCAAAAGGATGGCCTCCATGCCTAAGGGCAGTAGCGGCCACTGCAAGCCTTGTCAAAGAAGCTGATAAATTTACCTTCGGCCAGACGATGTATGTGAATGTACCTCATGCTGTTCTGACACTCATGGAATATAAGGGTAGTTATTGGCTAACAAACCCAAGGATGGCTAGATACCAAGGCCTATTGTGTGAAAATCCCAGGATTCATCTACGAGTAGTGAATATGCTCAATCCAGCGACTTTGCTGCCCCTACCAGAGGTAGATGATGAGGAATCACATGATTGTCTCCAAATAATGGATGAAGTTTATTCCAGTAGACCTGATCTGAAAGATGAACCATTGAAAAATCCAGATGTTGTATATTATACGGATGGTAGCAGTTACCTTCATGAAGGTGCCAGACGAGCAGGATATGCTGTGGTCACCAATGAGGAAGTTGTGGAAGCTGAAGCTTTGCCTGCTGGCACATCAGCACAAAAGGCTGAACTTATAGGCTTAACTAGAGCTCTGCAATTGGCAGCTGGATGTAAGGCAAACATCTATACTGATTCTAAATATGCCTTCTTAACCCTGCATGCACATGGAGCTCTATGGAAAGAAAGAGGTCTAATAGGAGCCCACGGGAAGGCCTTGAAATATGGACCTGAAGTAGAAATCCTGTTAGAAGCAGTATGGGCTCCAGAACAGATTGCTGTAATGCACTGCAAAGGTCATGGACGAGGAAGGGATCCAATAACCAGAGGAAATCATGCTGCTGACAAAGCAGCCCGAGAGGCAGCCCAAAAGCCTGTGGGAGGATTTATAGCAGCCCTCATACCAGAGGTAGTTCCAGAAGAAGTTAAACCTCACTATACCCCAGAAGAGAGGAAGTGGGCTGAACAGGAAGGAGCGGTTATGAAGGACGGTTGGATGATCCTGCCGGACAATAGGATTTATGTACCTCATCATCTAGCAGGCACAATTGTAAGAAATTATCATGAATCTACTCACCTTGGCGGTACTGCAACCAGAGAGAGTCTCAGTCGGAAGTTGTATATTATTAATCTATCACAATTAGCAACTTGCATTTCACAGAAATGTGTTCTTTGTGCTAAAAACAATCCCAGGCAGGGACCAGTACAACCTCCTGGAATTCAACATGTGGGATATGTCCCCATGGAAAGCCTAATTGTGGACTTCACAGAGCTGGTCCCTTCTAAGCGATTCAAGTATCTCCTTGTGTTTGTAGATACTCTTACCGGATGGGTTGAAGCTTTTCCCACCCGAACTGAAAAGGCACGAGAGGTAACTAAGAGACTCCTCACTGAATTGATCCCAAGGTTTGGATTACCTAGATGCATTGGAAGTGATAATGGGCCAGCGTTCATTGATCAAGTAGTACAAGATGTATGTCGAGTCCTACAAGTAAAATGGAGACTGCATGCAGCATATAGGCCTCAGAGTTCAGGGAAAACTGAAAGAATGAATCGGACTCTGAAAACCCAATTGGCAAAATTAACCCAGGAAACGGGATTGGGATGGGTAGATGTGTTACCCATAACACTGTTTCGTGTTCGGTGTGCACCCACAAAAAGACTTAAGTTGTCACCTTTTGAGCTCCTGTATGGGAGACCGCCCTCCTTTGTTCAGGATATTCCAGCTGACCTTAAACAAATAGGAGATCATGTGACACAGGGACAAGTGCAATCTCTCTCCCGTGTTTTTGTTTCTCTTAACAGGTGGGCCCTCGAACGCACGCCGTGCAGCATTGCCGAGCCGATTCATCAGTTCCAGGCTGGCGATAGCGTATGGGTGAAAGAGTGGAAACGTGATCCACTTGCACCAAAGTGGCGTGGACCTTACACCGTCTTGCTCTCTACTCCAACAGCGGTGAAGGTAGCTGAGGTGACCCCCTGGATTCATCACTCTCGTTTGAAGAAGTCCGAAGGCAGTTGGACGTGCAAAGGTGACCCCTCTAATCCTTTAAAACTAACTCTCTCCAAAAACCCCTGTATCTAGCCCTACCGGGAACGGGCTAGGTCACGGGCAACATTTGACGACCGGCCTGCTGCAGCCACAACCTGGAAGCTGGCTGACCTGCGCACGCCTGAAGCTTGAGGAGCGTCTGAACCAGCGACTGTGAACGGAAAGATTCTCTAATACAATTGATTGACTGCCCCCTTGTGGAACAATTATCAGAGATATTACTCATTGGGGATCCTCGGGATATATGTTTTGGTCTTGGTGGTACCCCATTTCTGTCACTGGGGGAATTATATTGGGGCTAATAATTATTTGCTATCACAATAAGGTAATCTTTTGTGGAAGGAATGCATATACTAGACATCAACATGATTTTATTATTAATCCTGATCCCTTGGGAAGGGGAAGGGTCCTTGAATCTGACCAAATTGGCTAAATATGGATTCAGCCATGACCACAATATGTGGGTAGGCTTAGCTGAGATGGTAGCCAATGTTGCAAATAGGACCAATTGCCTTGTTTGCTCTCTTGGGCCAGATGATTCAGAGGGAGGTATGCCCTTATTACCGATACCATTAGATGCCATTGGTATGGTAAGCGAAATGCCACACCAAACAGAAATACAGAATTTCCCCGGATGGAACTCAACTAAACCATTACGAGTTATACCTGTACAAGGGGAATTCTGTGTACATAAATCATCAGATGCAGCTGATTCTCCCATGATAGGCTCTTCTCATTGTCACTATACTTGGGATTATATTAAGAATAGTCATACCTGGGCACACGGTACTACTTATCGAACTCGGAATACCTTGCCCTGTGCACCTCCTTTTATTCACGCATGGAAAGTGGTGTGGAACATAACTGTGACAGAAAAAGGCAATCTAACATACTGCACTGTGAACTCTCTACCTCTTTTGGTATTTCGCCTTCTGTACTCCACGTACCAAAAACCTCAGACCCGATGGTTGTGGTGGATATGTGGAGAATGGGCATACAAAAAGCTCCCTTCCAAATGGAGTGGGACTTGTTTCTTGGGTTGGGTATTACCACCAATGTGGATTATGCCCACTAGTTCGGCCAGGCGAACACGAAGGAATGCTGATATTTCTCATATAGCAGGAGGAAGTACCCAAAGTTGGAGCGGTACTGATGATTGGCCGCCAGAGCGCATTATAGCCTATTATGATCCTGCCTCCTGGAATCCTGGTGAGCTCATACAAGGGGCACGGGATCCTATTTATAATCTAAACAGAATAATTCGATTGCAAGCAGTAGTGGAACTTGTAACCAATGCAACGGCCCAGAGTTTGAGACTTATTGCACAACAGTTGGATGAAAGTAGAGCCGCCATTTTGCAGCTGAAAATGGGAATGGATTATGTACTTGCCAGGCAGGGAGGCCTATGTGGAGTCTTGAACTTGACAGGGAATGCCTGTTGCTTTAACATTTCAGATAATGGTGAGGCAATCCGTGTGTTGGCCACAAAGATGGAGAATATAGCACATGTCCCAGTACAAACATGGGAAGGATGGGATATGGGATGGCTCACCAATTGGTTACCTAATGTCACAGGACTCAAAGGGATACTATTGTCTTGCTTGTTTTTCTTGACAGTAGTGGTAATGGTTTTGTGTATGATGCCATGTATCATTTCATGTTTTAGAAGTACAATTAGCAAGATGGTTTCAAATGAAACTCTACCTCATATCATGGCCCTATACAGAGCTTTACCTCAGGAATATGATGAAGGTCAAGCTATCAAGGACACTTGGGATGAAGGTCCTTGAGCTTGAAAGGGGGGAATGAGGCATCTAATCATAAGCCTGCATTTTTTATCAGAGCTTCTATATATTGCAATCAAGGCTTGTATTTAAAAAATGAGCTTAAAAAAAAAGGATTTTCAAATGTTTCATGCCAGGCAGAAAGAACCTTGGCAAGAGGTTTTTCTCCTAAGACAAGGGGGCCCCATTGATTTATAGTAGAAAAACAATTCTCAAAGTCATAAAAAGGGAGAATTACATATGCTGCCCTTGCAGACTGAGAAAACACAATTAAAGGCAAGGGTAAATAGTAAAATAATACCAATGTGCCTCTCAGTAAAATGAGCCAGATCTTCTTTCCAAGGTTAAAAAGGCCAAGAGCAATGGAGAGGCATCTAGCTGGCAGAAAAAGAGAGCATTTTAAAGAAATCTTTAAAAGCTGTTTCTTTTTCTTAAACTGAGAGAGTTAAAAAGGTTAAATGTTGGGAAAGGCAACTGGCTTGGCTGGAGAAGAAGCATCTAGCTGGCTGGGAAAGGAGGGGGAAAGGGGGGAGGTGTAAACTGAAGAGGCTTCTTTTTAAAAGCTGTTTTTTACTGAGTTCCTTTTTACTTTACAAAGGCTTTATTCTTTTAAAAGGCTACCTATGATAAGTGAATGAAATATATTAGCTTAAATATATTGGCTTAAATGTAATTATGCAAAGGATTTAAGGAATGCTAGATTCTTATTTCATATGGTTGTAAGAGTTGTATTTATCCTGAAATTAAGTCAGCCACCAGCCTAGCCCCCCTGCTAGACAGAAGACGCCATCCAAGCACTCTTGATATATATGGTTGTCAGGCATTTGTTTAGAAACTTTCAAATGAAGGAAATCTTTCAATATTGATGTGAAACTCAAGATCCTTGACATCTGTTGAACATAAAAATGTAAGATTAAACATTTGTTTTAGAAGGCAATAAGGGCAAGGAGGGCAAGAGGTGAGCTGGTAATTAAGATTCCATGTAAGATATATTATTACTTATTTGTCATTTATATATAGCTCTTTGTCTCCCTTATAAGGGCAAGGAAGTGGGTGTATCTTTTGTGGGTGTATCTTTTGTGATTGGTTCTACCAAACAGCCAATAGGAATTTCAACCAGGCTGATTGGACAGAGGCAGCCACAGGAGGAGCAAAGGGGGCTGGATTAAGGGAATATAAGTGCTGGCCAGGATGGCAAGAGGCCAGGCCAGAGCTTGGTAACCATATACCACTGAGCCTCTCATTTATTTGTCTGACAAATAAATTATTATTTTAATTTCTCTATTGCTGCGTTGAATATTTCATTCCAGCTAAGCGTTAACCACAAGCAGGGTGCTACATCTGGACACAGTGTGCCTACTATGAATACCTCCAGATTTTCAGTGTTTTGCAAGGGGGGGGGGTGAGAGCCAGTGTGGTGTAGTGCTTAAGAGCAGTGGACTCGTAATCTGGTGATCCAGGTTCACATCCCCAGTCCTCCACATGCAGCTGCTGGGTGACCTTGGGCCAGTCACACACTTCTTGAAGTCTCTCAGCCCCACTCACCTCACAGAGTGTTTGTTGTGGGGGAGGAAGGGAAAGGAGAATGTTAGCCGCTTTGAGACTCCTTAAAGGGAGTGAAAGGCGGGATATCAAATCCAAACTCTTCCTCTTCTTCTTCTTCTTCCGTCACATACCAGGTTTGCACAGTTATCCCTAGTTCTCATCACCCATGTCATAATTTAATTTATTGCCCAGAAGGTCACACGGTATGTTGCAACAACTCAAAATGTGAAGCAGTTGCAACAGGTTACAATCACAAGAAGAGGGCAGGCCCTGAAAACAAATTTATTGAGTGTCAAGAAGAAGACGACTTTGGATTTGATAGCCCACTTTATCACTACCCGAAGGAGTCTCAAAGTGGCTAACATTCTCCTTTCCTTTCCTCCCCCACAACAAACACTCTGTGAGGTGAGTGGGGCTGAGAGACTTCAGAGAAGTGTGACTAGCCCAAGGTCACCCAGCAGCTGCATGTGGAGGAGAAGAGACGCGAACCCGGTTCACCAGATTACAAGTCCACTGCTCTTAACCACTACACCACAAGAGGTTAGAGTAAAGAAATGCACCTTCAGAATTTGCCAAAAAGCTATATACTGTGGGGAGCAAGTTCCACAACTTAGTGGCTGCTACAGAGAATGCCATCTCCCAGACTATCACCCCCTCAAACATAGGTGCCAACTCTAGGGGGTCAGGGGCCCTTGGACCTCCCCCAATAATTTTCTTTGGGGGGCCCAACCCCTTTAATATTTTATTCCCCCGCTCTGTCTGTCTGCCTTCCTAACTCCCCCCTTATCTTATTTTACTGGTATTTTTTAATGACGGTTTTAGATTAGTATTAGTATTATTTCTTATTTATTAAATTTGTTAGTCACTTTATCTTCCTCTGGGCGTGGGCAAAGCCAGGATTTTTGTTTGGGGGGGCAAAAGTTGTTGGGGGGTTTTTTTGGACGATCATCCCAAAATGTTGCAAAAAACTCCCCCCCCCCAAATAAGACATTACAGGGGAAGACTTTTGTTAGGGGGGCAGGTTTCTCCTGGGGGGCAGTCTTATGTTAGGTGGGGGCAGAACCTCAGTTTCATAGATATTTTTAATTCTTCTTAATACTTTTTGAGGATTAAGGGAGGGGCAGCCCCCTACCCTTGGCTATGCCCGTGGTCCAGGGCAACCCAGAGTAACTTACAACCAACCAACCAGTCAGACAAAGCCCCCTACATAGATACATTAAAATGAAGAGGAAAAGGAAACACATTAAAAAACACCCTGCCCACTTCTAAAAGGTTGCAGATAGTTAAAGGCCAGAGGCTTAGTTATAGAGGAAAGTTTTTGCCTGGCACCTAAAGATATATAAGATCGCTCTTTGTAAACTGCATCGAGATACTTTATGTCTGTCACTTAGGTGCTCTAAGCATGTCATTAAATAAATAAAAATCACATTGTCAGTACAACACCACCTCCAATTTTGGAATCAGTGTGTGAAATTCTCACAGTTAATCCAGAAAAAATGGAATTGAGCACTTGAAACCCATGGGACTATAGGCACCATCTCCTGGGGGCAGAGGTGTCTTCAAGCTCCTCAAAATTTTCCAGCGAGGGGTTCAGCCCCTCCAAAATTGAAGGGACAGAGGAGGCTGAGCACAAGAGAGGAGGAGCCGCAATAATTGAAGCTGTGTGGTGCTGGGATCAGGGCTCAGCCCCCTCCAGGCGATACACGCAGGGGCGAAGGAAGGCGTCATGGCACCCGGGAAGGCGTCGCTACGTAGGGAGCATGTGGAGCATTGCTACATATGACGCATGCACCATATGCAGCGACGCCACACATGTGCTGTATAGTGGATTGCCGGCGGCACTGCTCCAGTGCCATATGGACGGTGCTGGGATCCTCTGTTCATGACTGTAGAGACAACGGAGGGATCCCGGCAATGTCCGTACGGCGCTGGAGTACCAGCGGTGGCAAACCACTAAGTACAGCGCATGTGCAGCATTGCTACGTACAGCGCATGCGTGCAACATCGCACATGCGCTGTACATAGCGGTTTGCCACTGGCGCTGGGATCCTCTGCTCGCAGCTGCAGTGGCGGAGGATCCTCCACATGCAGCTGCAGTGGCGCGGTGGCTGCTTGCACCCCCCCTGAGCCCCCACGGGGTGACTTCTTGTCACCCCCGCAGACATGGCACCCGGGGCGCACCGCTCCCCCACCCCCCGTTGTGACGCCTCTGGATACACACACATTCCACACTTGACATGTGTCACATGTGTTGTCACAGATGTGTTGCAAGGCTTTCCCACCCACCCAAATCTTGGGCCCAAGCCAGCACATCTGTATGTAACAATGAAGGAAACAGAATAGACAGGTGCTATTTTCAGCTTTGTAAATAGGTGCAGCTATTTTAAGTTGAGTTGATTCTGTTGGTACAGCTATGATACAAAACATACATTGCAGGGCCAGTTTTTTTATTATTATTATTCCCTGCTTTGCTTTCAGTCAAAGGGGCTTATGTCATTTGGCTACAGACCTGGATCTCTATTCTCTCTTCACTGCTGTGGGGTTCTTTTCAACAGCAAAAGGCATTGTATAGTGAATTTCATGCCGGGTTCAGGATTCCATTTCATACACATTCCTAATGCCATCTGCCATGCAAAGCCCATTCTTTCTCTCTCCTCTCCTGCAGAAAACTCTTAATGTTACCATTTAAATAACCCCCACGGAAATATTTTCCTTTGTCCTGAGGGCCCTCAGATCTGTAGAAGAGAACAGATGGTGTCCAATCTTGCAATATAGCTGACAATTCACATAGGCTAATCTGAAGCCGTATTAAACACTCTCTCTCTCTCTTTCCCTTTCTTCTGGCTGTTGAATGCGCAGGAACACAAAGCAAACAAAACCACGCCAGATACAGCTAATAGAGTAGGAGGGTGGGGTAGGGGGGGAATCTCAGGAGATGAGACTTGAGAAAGACATATGAAAATCCCACATTGAAGGGGAAATCTTTGCTTCCGCAGCAAATGAAATCCTTGCAAAGAGCACCTCTGTGGTTACCGTGTACAAATGGATGATAAACAGAAAACGAAGGCAGACAATTCAAAGGTAAGGGATGTAAGACATAATACGTCTTTGGGGCATTATCCAGCCAAAGTTAAAACACTTTCTAAGCCTCCTTGATGTTAGCAGGAGAGACTTAACTATGGAATCAAGGCTGTCATATTAATCAGTTGGGCATTTGGATGATTTTAGGCTCTGGATTTAGTGGACTATTATGGGTGTTTTCCAGTTTAGATAGCAATGTGCAGTTGTTCGTGTACTTCAGAATGTGGTAAGTTGTTTGTGTACTTCAGAATGTGGTTGGGGGAATCTTCCCTGCTCATTCTACCAAGTGGGGCTCTGGACTTCTGCCCCAAAGTCTTGCTCTGATGGTGCCATTGATCCTCAGTAGTGGGGAGTAAACTCCACTGAATACAGCCAAATAATAAACATTATAATAAAACAGAGATACAAGCATAAAAACAGGGTTGCACCTCTGATGCTGAGTACCAGGATAGCTCAGTTGGTTAGCGTGGGTTGTCGATAACACCAAGGTTGCAGGTTTGATCCCCATGTGGTACAACTGCATATTCCTGCAATTCAGGGGGTTGGACTAGATGTTCCTCAGCATCTCTTCCAACTCTATGATTCTATGATCTATGAGTAAACCTGTGGATGGCCTGGGAATGTAAGAAGAGCCACCCAGTCCAGCATTCTGTTCTCACAGAAGCCACCCCAGATGCCCATGGGAAGCCTGCGAGCAGAGAACAAGAACACTCTCCCCTACTGTGGTATTCAGACACATGACTGCCTCCATCCATGGAGAAAAAGCATAGCCGTCATGGCTAGTAGCCATTTGTTGTTGTTTAGTTGTTTAGTCATGTCCGACTCTTCATGACCCCATGGACCAGAGAACGCCAGGCACCTCTGTCCTCCACTGCCTCCCGCAGTTTGGTCAAACTCATGCTGGTAACCTCAAAAACACTATCCAACCATCTCGTCCTCTGTCGCCCCCTTCTCCTTGTGCCCTCCATCTTTCCCAACATCAGGGTCTTCTCCAGGGAGTCTTCTCTTCTCATGAGGTGGCCAAAGTACTGGAGCCTCAGCTTCACAATCTGTCCTTCCAGTGAGCACTCAGGGTTGATTTCCTTCAGTATGGAGAGATTTGATCTTCTTGCAGTCCATGGGACTCTCAAGAGTCTCCTCCAGCACCATAATTCAAAAGCATCAATTCTTCGGCGATCAGCCTTCTTTATGGTCCAGCTCTCACTTCCATACATCACTACTGGGAAAACCATAGCTTTAACTATATGAACCTTTGTTGGCAAGGTGATGTCTCTACTTCTCAAGATGCTGTCTAGGCCTGTCATTGCCCTTCTCCCAAGAAGCAGGCGTCTTTTAATTTCGTGGCTGCTGTCACCACCTGCAGTGATCATTGAGCCCAAGAAAGTAAAATCTCTCACTACCTCCATTTCTTCCCCTTCTATTTGCCAGGAGGTGATGGGACCAGTGGCCATGATCTTCGTTTTTTTGATGTTGAGCTTCAGACCATATTTTGCGCTCTCCTCTTTCACCCTCATTAAAAGGTTCTTTAATTCCTCCTCACTTTCTGCCATCAAGGTTGTGTCATCTGCATATCTGAGGTTGTTGATATTTCTTCCGGCAATCTTAATTCCGGCTAGGGATTCATCCAGCCCAGCCTTTTGCATGATGAATTCTGCATATAAGTTAAATAAGCAGGGAGACAAAATAGAGCATTGTCGTACTCTTTTCCCAATTTTGAACCAATCAGTTGTTCCATATCCAGTTCTAACTGTAGCTTCTTGTCCCACATAGAGATTTCTCAGGAGACAGATGAGGTGATCTGGCACTCCCATTTCTTTAAGAACTTGCCATAGTTTGCCATGGTCGACACAGTCAAAGGCTTTTGCATAGTCAATGAAGCAGAAGTAGATGTCTTTCTGGAACTCTCTAGCTTTCTCCATAATCCAGCGCATGTTTGCAATTTGGTCTCTGGTTCCTCTGCCTCTTCTAAATCCAGCTTGCACTTCTGGGAGTTCTCGGTCCACATACTGCTTGAGCCTTCCTTGTAGAATTTTAAGCATAACCTTGCTAGCGTGTGAAATGAGTGCAATTGTGCGGTAGTTGGAGCATTCTTTGGCACTGCCCTTCTTTGGGATTGGGATGTAGACTGATCTTCTCCAATCTTCTGGCCACTGCTGAGTTTTCCAAACTTGCTGGCATATTGAGTGTAGCACCTTAACAGCATCATCTTTTAAAATTTTAAATAGTTCAGCTGGAATACCATCACTTCCACTGGCCTTGTTATTTGCAGTGCTTTCTAAGGCCCATTTGACTTCACTTTCCAGGATGTCTGGCTCAAGGTCAGCAACCACACTACCTGGGGTATACGGGACATCCATTTTTTTCTGGTATAATTTCTCTGTGTATTCTTGCCACCTCTTCTTGATGTCTTCTGCTTCTGTTAGGTCCTTTCCACTTTTGTCCTTTATTATGGAAATCTTTGTACGAAATGTTCCTTTCATATCTCCAATTTTCTTGAACAGATCTCTGGTTCTTCCCATTCTATTGCTTTCCTCTATTTCTTTGCATTGCTCGTTTAAGAAGGTCTTCTTGTCTCTCCTTGCTATTTTTTGGAAATCTGCATTCAATTTCCTGTATCTTTCACCATCTCCCTCGCATTTTGCTTGCCTTCTCTCCCCCGCTATTTGTAAGGCCTCATTGGACAGCCACTTTGCTTTCTTGCATTTCCTTTTCATTGGGATGGTTTTCGTTGCTGCCTCCTGTATAATGTTACGAGCCTCCATCCATAGTTCTTCAGGCACTCTGTCCACCAAATCTAAATCCTTAAACCTGTTCCTCACTTCCACTGTGTATTCATAAGGGATTTGACTTAGATTGTATCTTACCGGCCCAGTGGGTTTTCCTACTTTCTTCAGTTTAAGCTTGAATTTTGCTATAAGAAGCTGATGATCTGAGCCACAGTCAGCTCCAGGTCTTGTTTTTGCTGACTGTATAGAGCTTCTCCATCTTTGGCTGCAGAGAATATAATCAATCTGATTTCGATGCTGCCCATCTGGTGATGTCCATGTGTAGAGTCGTCTCTTGTGTTGTTGGAAAAGCGTGTTTGTGATGACCAGCTTGTTCTCTTGGCAGAACTCTATTAGCCTTTGCCCTGCTTCGGTTTGATCTCCAAGGCCAAACTTGCCAGTTGTTCCTTTTATCTCTTGACTCCCTACTTTAGCATTCCAATCCCCTATGATGAGAAGAACATCCTTCTTTGGTGTCACTTCTATAAGGTGTTGTAAGTCTTCATAGAATTGGTCAATTTCAGTTTCTACAGCACCAGTAGTTGGTGCATAAACTTGGATTACTGTGATGTTAAAAGGTCTGCCTTGGATTCCTCCATGAATATGCCAAATCCTCTTTTAAAGCCATCCACGTTGGTGAACGTCACTGCTAACCTTCTGATTCACCCTCCAATTCTGACTGATTCCAACTCCGCTGATGGGCTTGCAAGCTCCTTAGCTCTTGTGGAACCATGACTCTCTGGAGATGACATTGAAGAGGGTGCAGATGACTCCCCCTTCCTTTCTGGGATGCCCGACAGCTCCAAGGTAGGACCCACATTTAGATCACCTAGCCGTCCCCACCCCTAACTCAGAGCTTTCCCCCTCATCCCCTTTGGATCACTCTTGCCAGTCTTGTTCCACCTTGATTGGGCCCACAGGACCCATGAAATAAAGGACTCAGTTCCTATATCCTATGGAATGCACCTTCCAATGAGGAACTCTTCTCCAGAGCACAGTGCTCAATTAGATATATCTTCTTCTTTGGCGATCACTTGTAGCTGAGTAAGATTGTCTTTCATGAACACGGTCTTAACAATGAATCCGTAAGTGACTGTGGAGGCCAATTCTGGAACCACACGTCCTTCCACAGTGGGGACATTGGTTTCTGGGTGGCAGTTGATCGCAGTGTGGATTTTGCCAAGCATGCCTTCCTCTTAGCACATTTCTCCCTTTCATCCTGAGTTTGAGTGTCTTCAAAGCCCATGACACCTTTGATAAAGGCTGTTCTCCAATTGGAGCACTCAAAGGCCAGTGTTTCCCAGTTGTCAGTGTTTATACTACATTTTTTTAGATTTGCCTTGAGAGAGTCTTTAAATTAATAGATGGTTTTCTGTTGCCCCATATGGTGGACCTGAACCTGGTGCTTCAAATAACAAGAAGGGGAATTTCAACTAGACCATCACAGAATCATAGAATTGTAGAGTTGAAGCATACCCCCAAGCATCATCTTCTAGTCCAACCGCCGGCAATGCATTCCTTCATTGCTTCCTGATGGTGCAAGTTGTTTGGCAAGCTGCCTTGGAAGGTGATTGATTCTCATTCATTAGAGACTTTTAAGTGGGGTTGGATGACCACCTATCTGTGACGCCATAGCCGTGGATGTCTTGGAGTGGCAGCGGGTTAGAATAGATTACCTCTGAGGTGTCTTCCAACTCTGTGATTCCCTTAACACATACACACAAGCCCACTGAATCTCTATGGAGCCCGAGCAGTCCAAATTATTTGATTATCTTTCTGAAATGCATGGCCCATTCTTTCACACAGATTAAACATTTCCAAATATATCTTCTGGGGGCAGGCAGCCAGACCAGCATCAAATTTGTTTGGAAGACAATTCTCTGCAGCATTATATTCATGAGCTAAGGTGTTAGTTCTTGTCTGACTGAACACATTTCATTTGCAGAAAATATATTAACCTTTCATTGTTAAGTTCATAGGGGAATCACGCGGTGCGTGGGATTTTTTTTCTAAGCCTCCGATAATTAGTTGAAAATTTTCCAATAAGCTCTCCTGTTATTAAACACTCTGAGAAATAGTGCGAGCACACAGAGTTGGCTGTGAGTGATGTGGGAGAGACCCAAAGCCAACCCAGGACACAAAAATGCATTATCCCAAATTCCTTCAAGAGCAACCTTTCAGAGACTGCAGGTGAGTGCTTTTTGTTGTTGTTGTTGTTTAGTTGTTTAGTCGTGTCTGACTCTTCGTGACCCCATGGACCAGAGCACGCCAGGCACTCCTGTCTTCCACTGCCTCCCACAGTTTGGTCAAACTTATGTTAGTAGCTTCGAGAACAGTGTCCAATCATCTCATCATCTGTCGTCCCCTTCTCCTTGTGCCCTCCATGTATCCCAACATCAGGGTCTTTTCCAGGGAGTCTTCTCTTCTCATGAGGTGGCCAAAGTATTGGAGCCTCAGCTTCAGGATCTTTCCTTCCAATGAGCACTCAGGGCTGATTTCATTAAGAATGGAGAGGTTGGATCTTCTTGCAGTCCATGGGACTCTCAAGAGTCTCCTCCAGCACCATAATTCAAAAGCATCAATTCTTCGGTGATCAGCCTTCTTTATGGCCCAGCTCTCACTTCCATACATCACTACACTCACTACTGGTGAGTGCTTGGGTGTGGCCAAAGTCAAATAGGGGTGGGGCCAAAAGTGGGAGGAATCATAGAGGTGATTTTTGCCTTTGTACACTAAGGCTGCATTCTGACAGCATTTTATCCCAATGTTTCCTTACCTGATAATTATGGTGTTTTATGCGATCTTTCATGAAACATAAAAGTGACTTCTGGAAAACTAGCCAAATCTAGCAGACATTGTGCTCATTTCTGTGCTAGTTGCTTCCAGGGGAAAAAATACATTTGCAACCCTGTCAATCTGGAAAATCACAGGAGTTTTAGGTAGCAATTTGACAAAATCGGGAGCTTTATTCCAGCACAAAGGTATTTGATGCTATTTAAAATTTGGGACAGCCACATTGCCTCTTGGAAATTCATCAGCATTTGGATGTTTCAATTTCTCCTCATGGACATGTTTTGTATCAAGGGCACAGGCTCCTGTCTCTCCCGTGTGCCTTTCAAGGAGCTCCTGGAAAGAGGAGCACACATGTCTTCCTGCTTGAGATGGAGGGTGGAAAGTATGAGTGTTCAGTGTCCAGGTTCAGCTTCACCAGTGTGGTGTAGTGAGCCAGTGTGGTGTAGTGGTTGGTTAAGAGCGGTAGACTCGTAATCTGGTGAACCGGGTTCGCGTCTCCACTCCTCCACATGCAGCTGCTGGGTGACCTTGGTCTAGTCATACTTCTCTGAAGTCTCTCAGCCTCACTCACCTCACAGAGTGTTTGTTGTGGGGGAGGAAGGGAAAGGAGAATGTTAGCCGCTTTGAGACTCCTTCAGGTAGTGATAAAGTGGGATATCAAATCCAAACTCTTCTTCTTCTTCACCTGCGCAGTAACCAGTAAGAGCCTGATACCAACTAAGCAGGTTCCTAAAAATGCATGAGGACTATGCTATATCTCCTCTGGTGGAATCAGCAATACTAGTTGCTGGAAACCACAAGAGGGGAGACTACTCATCTACAGAACCTGGTTGTGGATCCCACAAGCATCTAGTTGGCCACTGTGAGAACAGGAGGCTGGACTAGATGGGCCATTGATCCAGCAGTCTATTCTTATATTCTTATCTATGTAAACATCTGGGGTCTTGGAGTTTGGATAGCCCCACTCACTTGAGAGTAGGCAGCAGGGCAAGGAGCAAAGAAGAAGAAGAAGAAATTATTAGGAAATGAGTATGTTCTATATTTCAGCTCTAAGAAGCTCACTTAAATTTGTTTTTTGTAGCTGACAGGTGATGGTGGTGGGGAGTTTTGTTTTTGTTTAGTTTTCTGAGCCAAAAACTCACCTAAGACATAGACAAAGCATCCACAATTGTCAAGCGCCTGCCAGAGATGTGAAAGCTCTCTCTTTTTATAGAGCGGTTCATATCCCATAGTCATAAATCACTGCTCCAGAATGTGGGCGCTGGAACACTGGTGATCTGTCACTGAACGTAAATGACGAAGTGACTCTGCAAAAGAACAAACACAGAAAGAGACTGGGAAAAGTAAACAAAGCAAGGCTGGGGGGTGAGGAGAGGAGAGTAAGAGAAGAGTACTATGCTTTGACTTTTCCTTCTAGGTTGGCAGAAGAGAATTTTAGTATGTATGTATGTATTTCAGCGGGACGCGGGTGGCGCTGTGGGTTAAACCACAGAGCCTAGGACTTGCCGATCAGGAGGTCGGCGGTTCGAATCCCCGTGACGGTCCCTGCTCCTGCCAACCTAGCTGTTCGAAAGCACGTCAAAGTGCAAGTAGATCAATAGGTACAGCTCCGGCAGGAAGGTAAACGGTGTTTCCGTGCACTGCTCTGGTTCACCAGAAGCGGCTTAGTCATGCTGGCCACATGACCCGGAAGCTGTACGCCGGCTCCCTCGGCCAATAAAGCAAGATGAGCGCCGCAACCCCAGAGTCGGCCACGACTGGACCTAACGGTCAGGGGTCCCTTTACCTTTACCTTTATGTATTTCAGCGAGCAGTTTATACGTTTTCCAAATAGATAATACACAAGCATTTTTTAATCTGCATGCAAATACAAGCTCCAGTGGTTTGAGCAGACGAGACCAAGAGTTGGTCCAGTGGTCTGACCGAGCTGTAGAAGGAAGTGAGGGGCACATGGGGCTCGTCAACCTGGGATTGTTGCCCATCTAGGAGAAAGAAAACTCTGATCCCAAACCTCTGTTGCCTTGGGGTTATACTCATTCAGATCCATACCCACTGCCTTGTAGGACATCTTCATGGAGAAGAACCGGCTAAGGAATAAGCCCTATACAGAACCTGAGTGGAGTCCCTAAGATGGTTGGATAGTATCTTATACACCTCCTTCTGGCAACTCCTGCAGCCAAGCTGGTGCCAAACATATTGCCCTGCTTTCCTTTGGACCACATCAGTGAGACCGAGAGGAGGGTCTTGTCCTCTGGGCAGCCCAGGACCTCCATGCACACTGCCCAGGCTTGCTGCATCAGTGCATCTAATGCAGCAAAAAGCACGCAAGAGGTAACAACTACAAGTTACTGGTCTTTGCAGCTGCAGCAGGTGTTGTGATTCTCCAGCGGTTTGACTTCACCCTGAGGCGTACTCCATTGTCTCTTGAGACAGATGGATGCCAACAGATACATAGAGGTAGAAATGCACCTCCCTCACACACATACACTCTTCCTGTAGGGATGGAGGAGAAATCTGCTTCTGTTCACATTTAAAGGAAAACCAAATCTCATTTGTACTTCCCAGAACAAGATGCAAAGTGTAACATAAAAAGGTAAAGGTACCCCTGCCGGTACGGGCCAGTCGTGTCCGACTCTAGGGTTGCACACTCATCTCGCTCAAGAGGCCGGGAGCCGGCGCCGTCCGGAGACACTTCCGGGTCACGTGGCCAGCGTGAAGAAGCTGCTCTGGCAAGCCGGCACCAGCACAGGACACGGAAATGCCGTTTACTTTCCCACTATAAAGCGGTACCTATTTATCTACTTGCACTTAGGAGTGCTTTCGAACTGCTAGGTGGGCAGGAGCAAGGACCGAACAACGGGAGCTCATCCCATCACAGGGATTCGAACTGCCGACCTTACGATCAGCAAGTCCTAGGCACTGAGGTTTTACCCACAGTGCCACCCACGTCCCCAAAGTTTACCATAGTCACCCTTTAAAATTCACCCTTCTCTCAATTTTGCAATACAGTCCTCCAGGCAAGTAATGCAGATACAAAAAGTATGTGTAGAAAAAGCATACAGTATATAGGTGGAAACAGCATACAAAAGCACATTAGGGGAAACTGCTTGGAAAAAAGCACATAACAGGCAATATTTTATACAGATCCCCCTCCCAAGGAATTTAAGCTCTCAGCAGGAAAAAAAAAAAGTTTGCCAACCCCCTCCCAAGTGGGTTAATGGCAGAGGTAACATTTGCTAAGGATGTAATCTGCTGTTTTATTGTGCTCATTTTGTACTGCAATATTATTTTTTGCCGCACTCCATATGGAAATCCAAGTAAGATTACGAGTGGAATATGTTCCTAATAGCAGCTGAGGACTTCTCAGTCTTAATAGACTATATTACATTAGAGACATAGGAAGACGCCTTATATAGAGTCACACTATTGGTCCATCTAGTTCAGTATTGTCTACACTGACTGGCAGCAGCTCTCCAAGGTTTCAGTCAGGGGTCTCTACCATTCTTACCTGGAGAAACCAGGAAATGTGTGATCTTCTGTGTGCAGGCAGATGCTCTCTCTCACTGAGCTATGGCCTCTCCCCATTGATTTTCACAATATGCCTTATGGGGAGGTTGCAAGGATGTGTGTTTTCCTAAAACACGCCATCCCAGGCAATTGATTGCTTTAATTTCTTCTGATTGACTTCATTACTCTGCAAAGTTCACATCTTTTTAAAATATGATGGTTTACGCACCCAAATGAGCATAATTATCATAATATAGCTGCTATAACAAGCCTACACTTCTGGGAAAGTTTTTTTAAAAAAAGACTTCCGAGATAATTAGTACAGGGGAATAATAATTAAAAAAATGGCACAAATGTTTTGTGACACATATTAAAAGAGTATTATTTGTGCAGTAGGGAGCTGTCTGGGAGCCTTAGCTCTAAGCAAAAAGTTATTTTAGATATTAAGGGCCCAAAAACACAATACGTTAAGTGTGTTATTGCATTGAGTCATTTGTTAGGGTTCCCCTCTCTTTAAAAAATAGCAACTAGGGGGGACGGTGCAGGGTGTGCATTACACTTTATGTGCCATGGTCCCCTCCCTCACCCTTCACTGTGGACCAAACCTTGCTCTCCCCACCCCCAGCTGAAATGTTAAAGGGAGACAAGGGTGCTGACTCCTAGGGACTGAACCCCTTTGAACCACCCCAATATTTGATGTGGGGCTGGGCCCCCTCAATATTCCTCCAGGTGTCACACACAATATTGCACATCACACAGCCATGTGAGCCAGGGGCACGGCGATGGTTCCCCCCTCTTCCTTATCCTGCCGTGGAGGGGAAGCAGCCCCCAGCCCATGGCGGCAGGAGGAGAGCAGAGGAGCTGCCGGTCATGGAGGATTGTGGGTTCTAGCTCCACATTGGGCCAAAAAAGATAGTTCCGCCTTTATTCCTAGAATTGTAGAATGGTAGAGTTGGAAGGGACCCCAGGGCTATCTAGCAATGTAGGAATCTCAACTTGAGGTCCCCCATCCAACCAGGAACCATACCAGACCCTGCTTAGCTTTGCAAATGTGCTAGCAGATTTATTGTTGTAGTTAGACATTCTGGGGGAAAACCCATGGTGGTAGAGAGGAGACAATTATCTAGCAGAGTTGGAAATAGATGTCTTTGGGACTCCAAAACAAATGTGGGGAAAACTTAAGCCTTCCAGTTGTTGTTGGATTACAACACCCATCATCCCTGGCAATTGGCCTCAGGGAGGTTATGGATTTTCCCTCCTTGGAGGTTTTTAAGCAGAGGTTGGATGGCCACCTGTCATGGGTGCTTAAGTTGAGATTTCTGCATTGCAGGGGGTTGGACTAGATGTCTCTTATGGTCCCTTCCAACTCTACGATTCTATGATTGTATTTTAAAATTTATATTTTATTGAGTTTCACATAATCCATCTTAATTCCATCACAAATCATCAATTTTTGTTTTTCTTTGGCTTCCCATATCGCTCGATAAGACGTGGTAACTCAAATCACTTTACTGCCCTGATTCTGTATCGGAGAGTATGGTCTTCTTACAAAACAACAACAACACTTTGCAACAACCCATCACGCCTGGGCCTATAATGACACAAAGTGCCAGCAGAACAGGTCTTATCCACCTTCCATGGAAGATCTACCCTTCCTCCAGCTCCACCTCCCCGTTTGGCTGCCCACCCATGCATCCGACGGGCTGTTCATCGTCATTACCTGTGCTGCAGTGCGACTCTCTGGAGGAGCTGCGCCTCTGGAACGGACAAGGGAGGACATAATGAGGCCGGCAATGTTCAAAAGGGAGCTATTACAGCAAAGGCAACGCGCTCCATTGATACGTTAATGTTATCGTAAGGAATTAGATTGGTCCAACAAAGTGGCTTTTGTGGCTTTGAAAGGGAGCTGGAATTTTCCCAGGGAGGACGCTTGGCTGGGAAAGGGAGGGAGGGAGGGTGAAGCAGGGGAAAGATTGAGGCACACAGGGCGGGCAATTGTCTGGGCAGTTTCAGGTGGTTATTTGGACGTATTGTGTGTGTGTCCCAGGTGGCAACAAGAGAGAAGGCTTTTTCAGCAAGTTGGACAATGTGCTCCGATACATCACAGTGCTGAGCAGCAAACCATTTAGGTCTGTGCAACCAAATCTGGCTGAAGCCGCGATGCCAATCAAGCCAATTCAAGCTTCTGTTTGAGACAACCCTGGCTGGCCCACCTCAGCAATCCAGGGCTGTCAGAGCAGCAGGGTGAGGGGAGAAGGAGTCAGGCAGCCTTTGCATGGTTCATTTTGCCAGGAGGTTCCCTGCATGAACATGTTGGGGAAGTAGCACCTAGCAGGATTTTGCCCCCTGGTCATGAGCTGTTGAGCAGATGTTTCAGTCCAGCCTTCCGAAGCAGCACCCAGCAGGATTTATTCATTTAATGGATGCATTTATATCCTGCCTTTCTCCCAAGTAGTGAGCTAAGGCAGCATACGACGTTTTAAAACCATCATTCTAAAATACAAAGAAACAGAACCAAACTATTGGTTCAAAAAACAAAACAAAAAATATATATTTAGAACCAGCATTAAAATATGGATTGCCCTAACCACAGCCTGGTGGTCAGTCTCATCTGCACCTTAGTTTTCAAAGGCATGTCTGAATAGGGAGGTCTTGGCATGCCAGCAGAAAAATTAGGAGAGAACCAGTCTCTAATCTCTCTTTACTGCTCATCTCTGAGTCTCCATGCTGAACTGCAGCTGGACCTGCACCGACACCCTGGCATCAGTCATTCCACATACATACACCAATGTGAGGGTGGGAGACACCTACATCAGCCAATCGCAGACACTCTTTGAAGCTTTCATCTGTTCATGATAGGAGAGGTAGATAGGCAATTCTGGCATCCAATAAAATGTGGCCGGTGGTGTGTTAGACAACAATAAGTGTACAGTGAAACTATGGGATTTGCTCCTCCAAGAAATAGTGATGACCACTAGGCAAATTCATGGAGGACAAGGCTATCTTTCAAGACCTGCTAACCATGATGGCTATGTCCTGCCTCCACTACTGGAGTCCTATGCCTCTGAATGCTAGTTGCTGGAAGCCATAGGATGGGAGAGCTCTCATGTGCTTGGCTTGTGCTTTTGGGCTTCCCACAGGCATGTGGTTGGTGTGGGATGTGATCCAATGGTGCAGTCAAATGCAACATTCCTTATTTCCCTAGAGTGGGCATAAGCAGGGGGGCATCCAGTCAGTGTAACTTCCTGTTCCATTGGTCTGGAGCTTCCTCCCCCTGCATGTGACCTGGGAGATGGGCGTGGCTCTGGCTCACTCCACAAAAGAGCCAAGTCACGCAGCCATTTTCTCACTTGCAGTCTAGTTCGTCTTGACGTTGTCTTGTTTTGTCTCTTCTTGTCTTGTTCTCCCTCTTGCTGCCATGCTGCTCTCCAGCAGCCATTCTGTACTCTTAATGTAATTTTGCTGTCTGCTGGTTCTCAGCCAGCAGCACATGAGTTCAGTCTCCCTATGAGATGAGCTCACAGTTTATTGTGTAACTATCAAGTAAAGCTTGCCTTTCAGGGATCATATCGTGAACTGAAATGTGAGTAAACTTTTTGTTACTTTACTCAGAAAGATTCTCGTGTCTTCATTCTTTTAGGAGGGATAAAAGGGGACACCAGGAAATAATCTTAACTAAGTGATTCAGACAAATCTGCAGACTAGCTTCCAGCTATATTGAGGTGAATCTGCTCTGCTACATCATTTACTAGCATGAGTGAAAGAAGGATAATACTTATTCAATATATCCTTTCCTACTATCCTTAACATTCCCACAGTTGGCCCCTGTGAATGTTCTTCTGCTCTTCCTTCTCATATTCTTAAGTGAAAATGAGGAGTTAGGAACCACTCCTTTTTGCAGGTTAATAAGAACGAGCTGGCAAGGCAATCGACTCCCCTTAGAGAGCTGATGATCGCAGGTCTCTTTAATGCCATCACACTTGAAAAACTGTGTGTGCTTAGTCATACTTTTTTGTGTAAATATCATGGTAGAAAGATGTGACATTTTCTGGCCTGCTCTTCAGTGTTAATAAAAGATCCCAAGAACAGGGTGACCTTTTCACAAAGGATTTGTAAATGCCAAAAACTGCATTATGCGGGGCTCTCTCTCTCTCTCTCTCTCTCTCTCTCTGTCTGTCTGTGTGTGTGTGTGTGTAGCAGCAGCTGCTTTATAACATTGTATTTATTTATTTAGTTCCAAATATTCATAGGTTGCTTTCCTGAACGCAACTCATCCAAAGCTTTGATACAGAATCTACAGTATGATATCTAAAAACACAACACATTTCTGCAGTAACTCTGGAGATGCTAATTTAGCATAATAATAATAATAATAATAATAATAATAATAATAATTTATTATTTATACCCCGTCCATCTGGCTGAGTTTCCCCAGCCACTCTGGGCAGCTCCCAATCAGTGTTAAAAACAGTACAGCATTACATATTAAAAACTTCCCTGAAGAGGGCTGCCTTAAGATGGCTTCTGAATGTCAGGTAATTCTTTATCTCTTTGACATCTGATGGGAGGGCGTTCCACAGGGCGGGCGCCACTACCGAGAAGGCCCACTGTCTGGTTCCCTGTAGCCTCACTTCTCGCAATGAGGGAACCGCCGGAAGGCCCTCGGCGCTGGATCTCAGTGTCCGGGCTGAACGATGGGGGTGGAGACGTTCCTTCAGGTATACAGGACTGAGGACATTTAGGGCTTTAAAGGTCAGCACCAACACTTTGAATCGTGCTCGGAAACGTACTGGGAGCCAATGCAGATCTCTCAGAACCGGTGTTATGTGGTCCCGGCGGCCACTCCCAGTCACCAGTCTAGCTGCCGCATTCTGGATTAATTGCAGTTTCCAGGTCACCTTCAAAGGTAGCCCCACGTAGAGCGCGTTGCAGTAGTCCAAGCGTGAGATAACCAGAGCATGCACCACTCTGGCGAGACAGTAGGTAGCGAGGTAGGGTCTTAGCCTGCGTACCAGGTGGAGCTGGTAGACAGCTGCCCTGGACACAGAGTTAACCTGCGCCTCCAAAATGACTCCCAGGCTGCGCACCTGGTCCTTCAGGGGCACAGTTACCCCATTCAGGACCAGAGAATCCTCCACACCTGCCCGCCTCCTGTCCCCCAAAAACAGTACTTCTGTCTTGTCAGGATTCAACCTCAATCTGTTAGCCGCCATCCAACCTCCAACCGCCACCAGGCACTCACACAGGAACTTCACCGCCTTCACTGGTTTAAAGGAGAGGTAGAGCTGGGTGTCATCTGCATACTGATGAACACCCTGTCCAAACCCCCTGATGATCTCTCCCAGCGGCTTCATATAGATATTAAAAAGCATGGGGGAGAGGACAGAACCCTGAGGCACCCCACAAGTGAGAGCCCAGGGGTCTGAACACTCACCCCCCACCACCACTTTCTGGACACGGCCCAGGAGGAAGGAGCGGAACCACTGTATGACAGTGCCCCCAGCTCCCAGCCCCTCTAGACGGTCCAGAAGGATGTTATGATCGATGGTGTCAAGGGCCGCTGAGAGATCCAGCAGAACTAGGAAACAGCTCTCACCTTTGTCCCTAGCCCGCCGGAGATCATCAACCAGCACGACCAAGGCAGTTTTAGTCCCATGGTGAGGCCTGAATCCCGATTGGAAGGGATCCAAATGGTCCGTTTCCTCCAGGCGTGCTTGGAGTTGTTCAGCAACCACCCGCTCAATCACCTTGCCCAAGAATGGCAGATTTGAGACTGGGCGATAGTTGCCCAAATTGGCCGGGTCTAAAGATGTTTTTTTAAGAAGCGGTTTAATGACCGCCTCTTTCAGCGGGTCTAGGAAGGCTCCCTCACAGAGGGAAGCATTCACCACCCTGCAAAGCCCATCGCCCAGCCCTTCCCGGCTCGCTTTTATCAGCCAGGATGGGCAAGGATCAAGGAGACAGGTGGTCGGTTTCACTCGTCCAAGCAGCCTGTCCACATCCTTGGAGGTAACAGATTGGAATTGATCCCATATAACAGGACCAGACAGAACTCTAGCACTCTCCCGCCCTGGCCCTGCTCCCACTGTGGAGTCTATCTCCTTCTGAATCTGAGCGATTTTATCTGCAAAAAACTTTGCAAAAGCATTGCAGGAGATCTTGGGGTCCCTACCAGGCCCCGGTGGTACAGGTGGTTCTGATAAACTGCGAACCACCTGAAAAAGTCTCCTGCTGCTGTTTTCTGCAGATGCAATGGAGGCGCGAAGAAGGCCCTCTTCGCCGTCGCCATTGCCACTTGGTAGGCTCGACGTTGAGCTCTAACCCGTGTCCGGTCTGATTCAGAATGAGTTTTCCGCCACCGCCGCTCTAGCCGTCTCAACGATTGTTTCATCACCCTCAGCTCCGGGGGAAACCACGGGGCTGTCCGGGCTCCATGCAATCGGAGAGGGCGCTTCGGAGCCAGATAGTCAATAGCCCTGGTTAACTCCGCATTCCAGCGTGCCACCAGGGAATCAGCTGAAAGGCCATCAACTTGGGATAAAGCATCCCCTACCACTCTCTGGAAGCCAATTAGATCCATTAAGTGGCGGGGGCGGACCATCTGAATCGGTCCCACCTCCCTGCGGAGGGGAAGGGTTGCGGAGAAGTCCAGTTGCACCAGGAAGTGATCTGACCATGGCACTTCTTTTGTTTCGCTTTTAGTTAATGTCAGATCACCAACATCCGTAGAGGTAAACACCAAGTCTAAGGCATGTCCGTGGCTATGAGTTGGGCCAGACTTATTCAGGGACAGCCCCATGGAGGCCATGCTTTCCACGAAGTCCCGAGCGGCCCCTTGTAAGGTCGTGTCGGCATGGATGTTAAAATCCCCCAGGACAACCAAGCTAGGTGTCTCCAGGAGCATATCCGCCACGACCTGAAGCAGCTCGGGCAGGGAATCCTTGGTGCAGCAGGGAGGTCGGTACACCAGTAGGAATCCTGTACTGCCCCTATTGCCCAACTTCCAGAACATGCACTCAGAAAACTGGGTCTTCCCAATAGGACGCCTGGTGCAGACTAATGACTTCCTAAAAATCACTGCAACCCCCCCTCCCCGCCCACATGACCTGGGTTGCTGTGCGTAAGAGAAACCTGGTGGGCAAGCAGCGGCAAGGACAGGCCCATCTGCTTCATCCAACCAGGTCTCTGTCACACATGCCAGGTCAAATCCTCCATCCACAATCAGGTCGTGGATGGCAGTGGTTTTATTCATCATTGACCTGGCATTGCACAGCAACACTTTCAGGTCATGTGGGTTTCCCTTGCTGATTACTGTATCCTTCCGGTCAGGACCAGACCTGGAGGCAGGGATAGTCCTCAAACAACGACTAAACCTGCCTCCTCGGTAATGACATGGTCTGGTCTTAGCATAACTCCTCCTCCTGCCCGTGATCACTGAGATCGGGTGTCCCAATACATCTCCCCCTGTGGAACCTGCCCCACCCAATCTATTGGCTGAGGCCCACTCCCAGGCAGCCATGACCCTTCCCCTTAAAAGGCAAAATACAAACTATATAATAATTTAACAGAATAATAATAATAATAATAAAACAAAACAGAACAAAACAAAACAAAGCAAGGAACAATAGTGCTGACTCAGTGCTTATCCCACCCCAAGCAAAAATAAAATAATGAAATAATATAATATTATAAAAAACAACAACAACCATTTAAAGTGCTGCAAATTAAAAGCAATTAAAACATTTAAAACCATTTTGTCCATTGCTGCCGGTAGCTGCTCAGGCCTCTAAACTGTAGTGGTAGTGCAGGCCCCGCCCCCTAGGCCAGATGGAGTTGGCAGGAGAGGGAGTGGTCTTCCCAACACTCACGCAAGCAGCAGCAGCAGCAGCCGTGTCCCGGAGGCCTCTCTCAGGCCTCTTATGCTGTGGCAGTGAGTGCAGGCCCCGCCCCCTAGGCCGGATGGAGTTGGCAGGAGAGGGAGCGGTCTTCCCAACACTCACGCAAGCAGCAGCAGCAGCCGTTAATTAAAAGCAGCAACAAAACCATACCCAGTCCAAGGTATTAAGCACAATTTCACAGTGCAGCAATTAAACAAGGCGCATCTCAGCCTTAATAGTTGTCAGTGATGTGAAAGTCAGCTGAAGTAGGTAGGTCTCCTGAGTCTTTTGAAAAGGCTTGAGTAATGTATCCCACAGCTGCAAGGATCACCATAGAAAAAGGACACCTCAACTTGTACCTATTTATTTTCTTTCCTGCTGGGAGTTACTGGTGCAGTCTGACTGTTTCGACTTAGGAGTACAGATGGACAGATCTGTAACTTTTCGTTTCTCTCGGTTTCTCGTTTTTCCAATCTTCAATTCAGTTCTCCACATTTCTGCAGCGACTTGTGGTGGTGTTTTAGTCCTCATGGAAATTATTCACCCTTTACTTTCTTTAATATTTTCTCACACTGTATTTTGGTAAGAATTGCATGAAGATGAAGATGATGGGCAGCTGGTGAAAGACCCTGTGTGAGAGGCAGGGAAGGGAAGATCTCCTCAGGTGAGAGGCTGGGGAAGAGGCAAATAATAATAATAATAATAATAATAATAATAATAATAATAATAATAATAATAATATCTTTATACCCCACCCATCTGGCTGGGTTTCCCCGGCCACTCTGGGAGGCTTCCAACAGAACACTAAAATACAATAACCTATTAAACGTTAAAAGCTTCCCTAAACAGGGCTGCCTTCAGATGTCTTCTAAAAGTTTGGTAGTTGTTTTTCTCTTTGACATCTGGTGGGAGGGCGTTCCACAGGGCGGGTGCCACTACCAAGAAGGCCCTCTGCCTGGTTCCCTGTAACTTGGCTTCTTGCAGTGAGGGAACCGCCAGAAGGCCCTTGGCACTGGACGTCAGTATCCGGGCAGAACGATGGGGGTGGTGATGCTCCTTCAGGTATGCTGGACTGAGGCCATTTAGGGCTTTAAAGGTCAGCACCAACACTTTGAATTCTGCTTGGAAATGTACTTAAATGTTCCCAGGTGAAAGATGGGTGGCTACATTCTTCTCTGTATGGGATAAGAGCTAGAATATATCTGTGAAAGAGGACCCTGTATACCTTTAGCATTTCTTCTTCTTTTCTCTTGCATTTCTTTTACTTTTTTGTTTAAATTAGTCTTTTATTGTAATGTGAAAAGTTTTAATAAAATTTTATTAAAATAAAAATAGGAAATTATTCACTGCAATATATATATATAATGCATTGCGCAGCTGGAAGACTGCATTGCAAAACTCAGAGAAGTGCAACTATCAAAGGATGTCTGTGTTCTGGTAACTGCGAATTAGGTAGGTCTAGATTTAAATGACCTACCTAAGAGAAGACTCCCTGGAAAAGACCCTGATGTTGGGAAAGATGGAGGGCACAAGGAGAAAGGGACGACAGAGGACGAGATGGCTGGACAGTGTTCTCGAAGCTACCAGCATGAGTTTGACCAAACTGCGGGAGGCAGTGGAAGACAGAAGTGCCTGGCATGCTCTGGTCCATGGGGTCATGAAGAGTCGGACACGACTAAACAACTAAACAACAACAGCAACAGATTTAAATGTGAAGGGCATCAAATTTCTCCCTCACCCCTAAATGGACACAATGAAATTCACTTCTGTGTATGCTTCCAGAGTGCCACTATTTTGCAAGAAGGATTCAAGTGCATAGCAATGCTTTAGGTTTGCATGACTGAAATGTAATAAAGAGCTCTGTTACCCTACTGCAAGAAATCCACTTTTGGGGGGAGGGAGTATTTTATGTGGTTTTGAAAGTGACGAGGAAATGAACTGAAAAGGGGGGGACAAATAATTAATGGGGAGGTGTGTAAACATCCCATAAGCAAATCAGGATGAACGCTTAGTGAATACTCTTTGTCATGGAACTGTCCCATGAGAAAAAGTTCAGGATGAACGCTCAATAAAATCTAATCACCAAGTTATCTTTGTACAAGCGAAATCCGTTTGAATGCTGAATAAGCAGGTCATCTGGACCAGCTCCGAGTTAATATTTATTTTATTTAACAGGATTTATATATCACTCAGTCATAAAAAACACCTTTAAGCAACTTACATAAAATGTCATGAAATTGCCAATAAAATCAGATACAGTGGTGCCCCGCAAGACAAACGCCTCGCAAAATGAAAAACTCGCAAGACGAAAGAGTTTTCCGTTTTTGAGTCGTTCCGCAAGACGAATTTCCCTAATGGCTTGCTTCACAAGAAGAAAGCCCATAGGGAAATCTCCGGGGACCTCTTTTAAATGCTGGCAGTGGGGAGCAAAGCCTTTCGCCCCCCCTCCGGCCTTCAGAAGAGGTCCAGGAAGGCCGGCGGGGGCTGAAAGGCTTTGCTCCCCACCGCCAGCATTTTAAAAGCGGTCCAGGATAGCAGGGAATTGCGCTGCGCTTTCCCGCTATCCCGGACGCTTTTAAAATGCTGGCCGTGGGGAGCAAAGACTTTCGCCCACCGCCGGCCTTCCGAAGAGGTCCTGGACCTCTTCCGAAGGCCGGCGGGGGGCAAAAGTCTTTGCTCCCCCCCGCCTGCCTTCCCGGGATAGCGGAGAAGCGCAGCGCGTCAGCATTTTAAGATCGCCCGGGACAGCGGAGAAGTCTCCGCTGGCCCGGGGGCTTTTAAAATGCTGGGGGACGGCAGCGAAGGGTTCGCTGCCGCCCGCCAGCATTTTAAAATCGCCCCGGGACAGCGGAGGCTTAGCTGCCGCCCGCCAGCATTTTAAAATCGCCCCGGGACAGCGGAGAAGTCTCCGCTGTCCCGGGGGCTTTTAAAATGCTGGCGGTCGGCAGCAAAGCCCTCCTGTCCCCGGAGCTTGCGGGGCGGGAGGTGGGGAGAAGGGCTTTTCTTCCCACCGCCAGCCTTCAGAACAGCCTTCTGAAAAGCCCTTGTCCCTCCCCCCCCCAGCCTTCAGAAGAGGTCGGGGGACAGACTGTCCCCGGACCTGGTCTGAAGGCGGTTTCCATCGGAACGCATTGATTGATTTTCAATGCATTCCTATGGGAAACCGTGCTTCGCAAGACGAAAAACTCGCAAGAAGAAAAAACTTGCGGAACGAATTAATTTTGTCTTGCGAGGCACCACTGTATTAAAAAGAAGGTTGCCTAAATAGATTCAAATTAAAATCAGTTTTTTTTAAAAAAAAATACATTAGAAAATAAGACTGCATGTTAAAAGACAAATCAGATGTACTTGTCTGAGTAGGCTTGCTTGGACAAAACAAAAGTTTTTAACAGGTGCCAAAAACTGTACGGTGAAGGTGCTTGTCTAATATCAAGGGAGAGGGAGCTCCAAAGTGAAGACGCTTAGGATTGCATTGTACATTCAGATAACTGGTATATGCTTTTCACGCCTCCCAAGTGCTAAAAAGCCCACTGACATGTGATGCAAGGTTTATTTATTTTTAAACTTTTATTTATGCCATTTTAACAACTTTTATACACACATCATATGGTATCCATCACTTACCATACTTTTCCGTGTATAAGACGAGGGGGGTTTTTAACTTTAAAATTATGTTAAAAATTGGGGGTCGTCTTATACACGGGTAGTTCATGGGAGGACTTGGGATTGATTGCTGCCGTGAGCTGGAGATTGTCAGCAGCAATTGGCTGTGCAACTGGTGTCTTCTGCAGGTGACGAGACAGACAATAGATAGTTTTTGCGACGAGTGTGATTGGCAATGTCGGTCAGCGATTGGCAGCGTAGGTCAGGCAGGTGAGCAATTTTTGACAATCCCCCAAAAAAGCTTAAGAACTATGGGCAATCCTCCCCCCAAAAAAGCTCAACAATTCTGGGCAATCTCTCCCATTTTCTTAATTTGGAGTCCCCCAAAATAGGGGGCGTCTTATACATGGGGGCGTGTTATACACTGAAAAATATGCTATATCTTTTCCTTGGACTTCCCAGTTCATCTCTCCATGGCATTGTAGGGGATCTGCTGCATATCCTGATATTCCACCCATTACTGTCTCAAGTCTTCCCTTTTTTTATGTTATCTGCTGCTCATACGTTAACTCCTGCTCGTGGGATAAATTGTATATTGTACCCTGTAATGCAAGGTTTAGCCCTACAAAGCTCACGTTTGCAATCTGTTTGCTTCCGAGCTTAACCAGCTAATGTGCAAGGGGAGCAAGTTAAAAATGATGACAGTGCTAGGATGCCTGTAACATGCCCAGTGCCTCACCTGACCCACAAAGAGGGGCAAGGTAAGGGTTGACATAGCAGGTTCAAGAACAGTGCTGGTACTGAACTGTTCCACACCCTTCTGCTACCTGTTTTGAATAAGAAACTTGGGATTTGTGCAAAAGACCCCCAAAAAACCATAGCAGTGCATATCCCTCATCCCACAACGATGCATTGCACTCAAAGCACTTTTCAGATAATAGACAGTAAATACAATCAGAGCACAATATCTGTAATACACAATGGAAATTATAATCCCATTACAGTAGAATATTGACTGTTTAACAAGTAACAGTTCGGCGAAGCCATATCAAAAAGTTTAAATGAGCATCAAAGATACCAATGCGGTCAGTTAGCTATAGCCAGTGCCAATAACATCAACATTATATCCCCATTAAGAAATCCATTCAGTGGTTCATAGGAAGAGCCTAACAATCAGAAACCTATCTAGCTTGACATCAAACTAGCAGCAAAAGCAGAAGAGAAAAAAGAAGCATGCAAACAAGGGCAAGCTTCCTCTCTTCCTTCCTAAACACCAAGGAAAGAGGTCCTCTGCCCTACAGATGTTGCCCATCATCCCTGACCATTGGTCATGCTAGATCAGGGCAGATGGGACCCGGAGCTGAACAACATCTGAAGTCCCACCAATTAGAACATCAACCATTCACAAAACCAAACCCAGTTTCCAACTCAAAGAAATGGTCCTAAATGAAATTCCTCCTTTCCTGGAATCAAACTCTAGTCCCCAAAGAGAAGATGTAAGCACCACAAAACTACCACGTTTTATTGGAGGAGCTGGTCATGGAGGAAGGGGTCAAGTTATTTGTGGTCACAAATCATCACATGTATGAGATAAGCCAACAGGTGCATGGTCAGCCAAGCCAGTTGCAATGGCTCTGGCTCACTACCCCCATACAGATCCAAAATGCTGCATGCAACAGGTTGTGTATGTTTCTGCCTTGGTCCAAGACACCCATGCTGGATGTACAATGAACTGGAAAAAATGTTTAAAATAACCTTTGTTTAAAAAAATCAGAAATTATTTATGTATGCTACAACAGCAGCAAGAATTTTAATAGCACAGAATTGGAAGACTGGAGAAATGCCATCCAAAGAACAATGGCAAGAAAAGCTGATGAACTACGCAGAGTTAGCAAAGTTAACGGATAAACTGCGTGAAAAGGACAGTAGTGACTTTGGAAAAGAATGGGAACCTTTTACAACTGTCTAGGTTTGTCATTACTTTTCTCCCACGAAGCAGGTGTCTTTTAATTTCATGACTGCTGTCACCATCTGCAGTGATCATGGAGCCCAAGAAAGTAAAATCTCTCACTGCCTCCAATTCTTCCCCTTATATTTGCCAGCAGGTGATGGGACCAGTGGCCATGATCTTAGTTTTTTTTTATGCTGACCTTCAGACCATATTTTGCGCTCTCCTCTTTCACCCTCATTAAGAGGTTCTTTAATTCCTCCTCACTTTCTGCCATCAAGGTTGTGTCATCTGCATATCTGAGGTTGTTGATATTTCTTCCGGCGATCTTAATTCTGGCTTGGGATTCATCCAGCCCAGCCTTTCGTATGATGAATTTTGCGTACAATCAGGGAGACAATATACAGCCTTGTCATACTCATTTCCCAATTTTGAACCAATCAGTTGTTCCATATCCAGTCCTAACTGTAGCTTCTTGTCCCACACAGAGATTTCTCAGGGGACAGATGAGGTGATCAGGCACTCCTATTTCTTTAAGGGATCCTTAGGAAAGAAATTTAAATTAAAACTGCCCAGATCATAATGCCGTTGCACAAATCTATTTTGCAACTGCGTTTGGAGTGCTGGTTGCCTCAAAAAGGATATGGATGCTCTTACCCACTTCCTCTTCTAACTCTCTGTTCTTTTCGAAGCTCAGATTAACTCCACAGGATTCAAATGGTTTGATGTGTGCACACTTTCTCTGTCTTGTGGGGAGGTGGGCGTGTGCGTGCGATCCAGTGAAGAAGTGAGCAAAGGAGATCACTCAACAATCCATGTGTCCATGGGACTAAAAAGGTTGATGATCCTGTGAAAGCCAATTTCTCAGAGGCTTCTCAAATTGAACAGTGTACACTGATTTCAGTTTAGTTGTTCTTCATTTACGGAATCCTACAAGCCCTGCATATGTTGAGACAAGAGAGATTGTTATGGGCCCTGTTCTCCTTGTTTATCATGCTCCCAAGGATCATTAAGATGCAGGCAGAGCTTTAATTAATGCATCCTGCGAACAGGCCCATTGTTCCTTCCATTTGGGAAAGAATTAGTGAATGTCTACATTGTTTCAGCTGGCTGATGTAAGTCATCGTTCTTAAAAAAAACCAAAACCATTGTGGAAGGTTTAAAAGCCTTTCTTGGTTTCACTTAATTGATTCCTGGCAGCTTCTAACCTAAACAATACGAAATGATTTCAAGCTAGATCTCTTGGTGTGAAGAAATCACCAGAGATCATCAAGGTTTGCTTTTCAGCATTGTATTTCAGCTTGACAGACTTCTAGGTCTGAGCTAGGTTATTGCTACTGATTGTGCCTGTAAATTAAACAAAACAAAAAAGTCGAGATATTGGTTCACCTGGGCTCTGTCTTTCTCCCAGATGCAACAAATCAGCCCTGGCCAAAACTGACTATAAAAATGAGATGCAGGGTAGATAGATGGATGGATTGCTCTGTGCTGGAACCAAAGCTGTAACTAACAGAGAACCAACATCTGTTGGTGTGTTGATGCTGTGTCCCCTTATGCTCAAGTTGCGTATCTGTGCAAATAAAACCATATGTCTTAAGGGCACCACAGTTTCCACAGACAAGGAAACCAAGCCCTGGGTAAGTGCACAAAGTCTGGAGTCTCTCACTGCTTGGAGATTAGGGTGGTGTGCAACAATGCAATCCCTATGATGAGAGTGGCTGGCAACCAATCACCTGGTCAGGAACCAGTGTCCGCCATATGGGAGGAAGTTAGGTCCCAGGAAAGCCAGAGCTGTCCCCTAATTTGGTGCTGAAGAGGTCTAGCCATGTCACCTTACAAAGACTATTGTCGTTGTTTAGTCATGTCTGACCCTTCGTGACCCCATGGACCAGAGCACGCCAGGCACTTCTGTCTTCCACTGCCTCCCACAGTTTGGTCAAACTCATAATTCTATCCAGTCTTATCTTGCTGTTTCCACATCTCATCTTGTTCATATATTTTCTCTTTTTTCTTTATGATCTCTTCTGATAATCTCCTTAAACTGATAAACACCAATAATAATCCTGTGTGAATTTTTCCATTCATCCAATCCTCAAATCAAGGCGGTTTCCATATATTATCGCATTCATAGATAACATCGCTCTTTCCATCATTAATCACAGAACTTTCGTTCTTAAGTCCCTCTGAGAAGTTTCACCCACAATATAAAAACAGCTCTATTTCTCTATTTTTCCTCCCAGACTTAAGTCCTCCGACAGAACTTCCCATTATGGCGACGGTATTTTTAACTGCATCATTCCAAAGCCCTTATACATTCCACGCTCTTCTTAAAGCATGCTTTGGTTAGAAAGTTTATCTCCACACAGACATAAATCCACAGCTTAAGTCCTTCAAATGACACTTCTGACTTGTGAGGGGGTTAATTCTTGTTTAATCACATAGAGGAAAGAAAGGAAAGTTTTTTCCCCTCCCCCATCCAGTCCTTTTGCCATACCGAGTCTTGGTGTATCTTCATCTGGTTAATTCTTGTTCTTCCGACTCATCTTGTTTATCAGAGATCTCTTCTGTTAGCAGTCTTTACTCCCCCTCCTTCCTTGAAATATGTGCATTCGCTTCATCCTAATTGTTTCTTTTGAAGTTCTTGCAGCTAGAGGCGCAGATCAGAGGCAGCGTCCAGGAGCGCCGATATCCACAGAATGGCATTCTGCCTAGTGCCCCCATCCCCACAAATTCGGGGGTGGTATAGGGCACAGCAGGCAAGGGCAGCCCCCCCCCACACAATTCTGGGGGGGGTAGGGGGGCTATTTACTCCCATCACAGCCTCCAAATTACCTCGTGTGTGTCGGAGAGATGTTATTGTCAGCCATCTTCTGATGCGCCCCTAGTGGGCCCCCCCCCACTGGGAAAACTATTGGGAAAAGACTATTAGCCAGTTGAAATAGCCAAGGTTCACTCATTTGTCCAAGGGAAGGGAGATGAAGTGTACTGCTCAACCTTGTTGAGTGTTGCCATGGGATTGACTGAAGGGGATGTTCTGCAGGCTTGTGAGGTGGAGAGATCTTTGCTTGTCCCCTTCGGCATTTCCTTCTCACCCTTCCAGGGACAGGCCAGCCTTATGCCTTCCTTTCTGCTGATCCTTCTCCAAGAGTGTGTGCTTTTTTTACAAAACATAATCTGGGTTTCTGCCATTCAAGTCAGATGAATGCAGCCAACATAACTAAATGGCTCCGCTGAATCCAGTCGAGAGCAACTTGGCTGTTGATATGGGTTCAGCTGGAAATTACCTCACAGGAGAGCTTATACGCTTCTTTTCCTGCTGGTCACCTGCAACTAATAAAGAAATTCAGTAAAGACCAACTCAGGAAAACGTTTCTGCTTCATGAATAGAGAACTTCCAGGTGTTTGGAGGCCAGGTGGGGGTAGGGGGAGTTATACTGAAGTACTGCAAAATTATCTGAGGTCTGGCCAGGTGCTTTGCTTTTTCCAGATGTCTGTACCTTCGGTCAATTTCTTAAATTGTGTCCGCTGAAGTTGGAACGCTGATGTCCTTGGTCGGTTTGCCATGTAATGAAGCTTGTTGAAAGAGAAGGGAGATAGGAGAGTACAGTGGTACCTCGGGTTAAGTACTTAATTCATTCCGGAGGTCTGTACTTAGCCTGAAACTGTTCTTAACCTGAAGCACCACTTTAGCTAATGGGGCCTCCTGCTGCTGCCGCGCCGCAGGAGCACGATTTCTGTTCTCATCCTGAAGCAAAGTTCTTAACCTGAGGTACTATTTCTGGGTTAGCGGAGTCTGTAACCTGAAGTGTATGTAACCCGAGGTACCACTGTATAGGAAACTGCCTTCTGCTGAATCAGATTATTGGTCCAACTAGCTCAGTACTGTCTACATGATCCTTTCTCGACCTTGGAACCCCAGATGTTTTTGAACTACAACTCCCATCATCCCTGGCTACTGGCCACCCTGGCTAGTAATGAGGGGAGTTATAGTCCAGCCATATCTGCGAAACCAAGGTTGGGAAAGGCTGGTTTACATTAACAGGGAGCAGCTCTCCTGGGTTTCAAACTGGGGCAGGGTCTCTCTCAGCCGCGCCTGGAGGTGCCAAAGGTTGAAGCTGGAACCTTCTGCATGCAAAGCAGATGTTCAGCCACCAAGCTATGTCCCTTTCCCCAAATCTTTCCCCATTCACCTTCCCTGCTCCCTAGTTCTAGGAACACAGGAAGTTGCCTTATACTGAGTCAGAACACTGGTCCATTGAGACGCATGTTGTCAAAACTGATTGGCAGCAGCCAATCAGTTGAAACTGGGGGTCTCAGTGCAAGGGAAATGCTTCTAAATGCAAGGGAAATGCTCTACCACTGAGCTATAGTCTTTCCCCAAAAGATAATTAAAGATTCACATACAGATTCAGATATAGATACAGATATAGATATATGCTGTTGTTTAATTACTTGCATAGCTAGAGATGGAATCATAGAATGGTGGAGTTGGAAGGGACCACGAGGGTCATCTAGTCCAACCCCCTGCAATATAAGAATCTTTTGCCCAACATGGGGCTTGAACCCACAACTCTGAGATTAAGAGCCTCATCCTCTACCGTCTGAGCTATGGTGAACGTCCACCATCTTATTGCCCAATTATTATTATTAATTGGAGTTTATACCCTGCCCTTTCTCTCAAAGGAACCCAGGGCGGCAAACCGATTCACAGCTTGAAGCAAACAAAAAACCATTTTAAAACAGTTAAAACTTTCCAAATCAATTGCAATGGAAAAAACCTAAAAGCAGTGAACATCTGTTAGTGAACATACAACGAAATGCATATCTATTAAGAGAAATTGCTTGCAAAATACATGTTTATTAAGCAAAAATGCACTAGAAAATGTCTATAGGAACCTCACCCTAAACTGTTGAATTTTTTTTCAAGAGGAATTTGGTGTGGAAATGTAGAGTGGAATTTAAGATGGCAAAAATGAGAAGCTGAAATGGATACGGTAGATCCAAACAGCAATAGAAACTGGCCGTCCTTAATTCAGGAGACAATTAAGGCTTGGGTCTCTCTCTCTCTCTGTCCTCCAGTGGCATGGAATATTGCGACAACAGGGGTTAATTTGTACGTACACCATCAAAGGGCCAAGGCTCATTTATATTCTGGAGCTGACTTTAATTGCCTTTCCTACACACACAGCTCTGCAGCCAGGCCTGCATTCTGTTCCTTTGCTTAAAGCTGATAATAAGCTGTCCATCTACATAACCGCTCAGCTGACACAAATCATGATGGATAGGAAAAGCAGTAAAATAAAATAAAAAAGCCAGTCTAATGAGACAATGCTAAGAATGAGGAGAGGGGGAAGTGGGGCATTGTGTGAACTGTGTTATTTAATCACATGCACGGGAGAGTAGAATGAATGCTCTCTCTTCCCTCCTCCCCTTTCTATTGAAATATAAAACGCTTTTGAAAAATTTCAGGAATCTACGGGTTTCCGATAAAGCATAATCCCCATAATCCCTGGACTTCGCCTGTCTATAGACACACATAATAATAAGGAAAAATAATAATAATAATAATCCAGATTCAGCAAAACACAAATGACTTTTCACGGTTTGCCTTTCAAAGCGAAATGGGGAATCGTCTCCCTTGTCGTGATAAGGTCACTTTGAATACTTGAATTGCATTCAATTGCTGCAGAGTAGGCTCATTAACTGGGGGAGAGAGAGACCTATTTGCATATCTTAAGCATTGCAACCCTCGATATTAAGAAAGAAGGTATTGTGCTGAGGTACACCAGGAGAAAAGCACATTGAAAAGCAAGTAAGGGGGACAATGATCGCTTTGGCTTTGGCCAAATGTCACAATACAAAGAGTTCTTGGTGTGTGAGTGCATGTGTGTTTAACCAAATCAACCTGAGTACTTATTTCAGAGAGGAAGAGTGCCAGGGAAGAGATGCTTTCTCCCCCTCCTTCCTTCCTGTTGATGCTTGTTCATGGCTTCTATCTTCTGTGTGACTCTTGCCCTCGAAGTGGTCACATAACTCCATACCCTCTAACATTTTAACCCACACGTGGATAGCTCAGTTGGTTGGTGTGGTGCTGATAACACCAAGGTTGCAAGTTCAATTCCTGCATGGGACAGCTGCATATTCCTGTATAATAATAATAATAATAATAATAATAATAATAATAATAATAATTTATTTATACCCCGCCCATCTGGCTGGGTTTCCCCAGCCACTCTGGGTGGCTTTCAACTGAATATTAAAATACAATAGTCTATTAAACATTAAAAGCTTCCCTAAACAGGGGGTTGCAGGGGGTTGAACTAAATGATCCTAAGGGTCCCTTCCAACTCTACGATTGTATGATTCAACATTCCTATGATGAAAATGCTTTTGAATGATGGAGGAGATTTTTGAGAGTCCCATGGACTGCAAGAAGATCAAACCTATCCATTCTGAAGCAAATCAGCCCTGAGTGCTCACTGGAAGGACAGATTCTGAAGCTGAGGCTCCAGTACTTTGGCCACCTCATGAGAAGCGAAGACTCCCTGGAAAAGACCCTGATGTTGGGAAAGATGGAGGGCACAAGGAGAAGGGGACGACAGAGGACGAGATGGTTGGACAGTGTTGTCGAAGCTACCAGCATGAGTTTGACCAAACTGCGGGAGGCAGTGGAAGACAGGAGTGCCTGGCGTGCTCTGGTCCATGGGGTCATGAAGAGTCGGACACAACTAAATCCAGGGCCGTCCCTGGAAAATAGGGACAGTTGGAGCACCTGCATTTGCTTCAGACAGCGGAGCATTTGCCCCTACCATTGTTCTGGTTCCAGTTCCACTGGGGCTTTGCCTGCACCGCAAATGCTGCTACTGCAGTTGTGGTGCAGTTGTGGTGATCGGGTTGGCAGCCATGCAGGCACAATGGTGGGGGTAGGGAGGGAGGAACCCAGCTCTGTAGAGGGGACAGCATCAGGCACTGGGGTGTCAGGGTATTTTGCCTACTCCGGCAAAACATCTTAAGCCAGCGCTGCCTGGAGTGTTCCACCTGTGTGATGATGGGTAGCACAGAGGAGTCTACTAGGGTGGCCAGCCAAGGTACTCAACCCTGGTGTCAACCCTGATCAGGCAAATGCCATTTTAAGAAGGTGTCCCCTAAATGGGTGAAATAAATTGCAGTGATTTACCTAGAAGTTCGAAAGCACATCAAAGTGCAAGTAGATAAATAGGTACCGCTCCAGTGGGAAGGTAAACGGTGTTTCCGGGCACTGCTCTGGTTTGCCAGAAGTGGCTTAGTCATGCTGGCCACATGACCCGGAAGCTGTACGCCGGCTCCCTCGGCCAATAAAGCGAGATGAGCGCCACAACCCCAGAGTCATCCGTGACTGGACCTAATGGTCAGGGGTCCCTTTACCTTTAGGCATCAGGAACACTCCTTTCTAAACAGGAAGACCTGGAACATTAGTGGGCATGTCAAGAAAGTGTCCAGGATTTTTGCCTTCTCATATTTCACCCAGCTCTCCATGACTGCCAAATTTGTAACAATGCAGCAAAAGGATGTTAATTAAATACTGATGTTTTAGCACCATGTGCTTTTACTGTGTGTGTGTGTGTGTGTGTGTGTGTGTGTGTGTGTTAAAAAAATTAATGCTGCACGTATTTATGGGTCCCGTAGAGACATCAGCCGTTTAATCCCTTCCAGGCCTTAGAAGGTTCCTGCATAGTTTGTGTTTATGTTTAAATTCATGGGCTGAAGTGAAAGAAAACAACCAAATGATTTATAGTAATTGCGCTCTGTATGGGGCTGCCCTTGAAGACGACTTGGAAACTTGAGTTGGTCCCAAATGCAACAGCCACATTACTGGTTGGGGTTCCCTTCAGATCTCGTGTAACCAATTTCAAAACAACTGCACTGGTTGCTAGTTCCTTTCAAGGCCCAATTCAAGGTGCTCACATTAGTGTTTAAAGGCCCAGACGACTCAGGCCCCACATGCCTGAAAAATCACCTCCTTCCCTACAGTCCCTCTTGGATGCTAGGATAGGCAGAGTAAGCCCTCTTTGTTGTTACATATATATGAGTGGATGAACACAGCTTTACCATAGTATATTTGCCATAGTACATTGGAGGTACCCCAAGACTCAAGGCCAAGACCATAAAACACCGGTCCTGAAAGACCTACATTGGCTCCCAGTACATTTCCAAGCACAATTCAAAGTGTTGGTGCTGACCTTTAAAGCCCTAAATGACCTCGGCCCTGTATACTGAAGGAGCATCTCCACCCCATCATTCAGCCAGGACACTGAGGTCCAGCTCTGAGGGCCTTCTGGCGGTTCCCTCACTGCAAGAAGTGAGGTTACAGGGAACCAGGCAGGGGCCTTCTCGGTAGTGGCGCCCGGCCTGTGGAACAGATGTCTCGGAGATGAGTAACTATACAGCCTTTAAGAGACCTCTGAAGGCAGCTCTGTATAAGGAAGCCTTTAAATGTGTAACATTTTATTATGTTTTTATATGCGTTGGAAGCCGCCCAGAGTGGCTGGGGCAACCTGGGCTGGATCTATACAACTATTTTTTTAAATAAAAAAACCCACTATGAAACACGATTAAAAAAACACTATAAAAGATCACAATGGGAATTCTCATTGACTTTGGATTTCAGCTCTACAGCACCATCTGGTTTCACATTGTGTTAATGCATTTATAACATCATAACATTGTAAGTCGACAAGTGTAGATGAGTCCCCAGTCATCTGAGCAGGGTACAAATAATAGAAGAAAAAGAAGAAGAGGAGGAGGAGGAGGAGGAGAATATGAAATGTAAGTGAAGTGTAGGTAGGTTCCCACAAGGCAAGACACAATGATAATAATAATAATAATAATAAATTTTATTTATATCCCGCCCTCCCCAGCCGAAGCCGGGCTCAGGGCGGCTAACAATAATCAAATAATCAAACAATCAAATAATCACACATTCAAAATATTCATTATAAAAATTAATTAAAATCAAATTAATGGCAACCAATTAAGTAATATTCTGTGCAGATTGCCAGAGGAGGGAGTCAGGCTGCGCCCTGACCAAAGGCCTGGTGGAACAACTCTGTCTTGCAGGCCCTGCGGAAAGATGTCAGGTCCCGCAGGGCCCTAGTCTCTTGTGACAGAGCGTTCCACCAGATTGGAGCCGCAGCCGAGAAGGCCCTGGCTCTAGTTGAGGCCAGCCTAACCTCTCTGAGGCCTGGGACCTTGAGGATGTTATTATTTGCAGACCGTAGGTTTCTCTGTGGGGCATACCAGGAGAGGCGGTCCCGTAGGTACGAGGGTCCTAGGCCGTATAGGGCTTTAAAGGTTAAAACCAGCACCTTAAACCTGATCCTGTACTCCACCGGGAGCCAGTGCAGCTGGTATAGTACTGGGTGAATGTGATCTCACAGTGAAGACCCCATAAGGAGTCTCGCCGCGGCATTTTGCACCCGCTGGAGTTTCTGGGTCAGTCTCAAGGGCAGCCCCACGTAGAGCGAGTTACAATAATCCAGTCTGGAGGTGACCGTCGCATGGATCACAGTGGCTAGGTCAGGGCGAGAGAGATAAGGGGCCAACTGCTTAGCTTGGCGGAGATGAAAAAATGCCGCCTTTGTTATAGCTGTAATCTGCGCCTCCATAGAGAGGGAGGTATCGAAGATTACACCCAAACTCTTAACGGACGGTGCTGGCACCAATTGCACCCCCGCAAGAGATGGGAGTTGCCCCCTCAATCCCATATCGTCCCGGCCCAGCCAGAGGACCTCTGTCTTCGAAGGATTTAACTTCAACCGGCTCCCACGTAACCATCCAGCCACAGCTTCCAGACATCTCGCCAGTGTGTCTGGGGCTGAGTCAGGATGGCCATCCATCAACAGATAGAGTTGGGTGTCATCAGCATACTGATGGCAGCCCAGCCCAAAACTCCGGGCAAGCTGGGCGAGGGGGCGCATAAAGATGTTAAAAAGCATCGGGGAGAGAATCGCACCCTGAGGCACTCCACACACCAAGGGGTGGCGCGATGACAATTCCCCCCCAAGCGCCACCCTCTGTCCCCGACCAGAGAGAAACGAGCGCAGCCATTGAAGGACTGTGCCCTGGATCCCCACGTCGGCAAGGCGGTGGTCCAGGAGTTCGTGATCGACCATGTCGAAGGCTGCTGACAGATCTAGAAGAATCAGCAGCCCCGACCCGCCTCGATCCAGCTGCCTGCGGAGATCATCTGTTAGGGCGACCAGAGCCGTCTCGGTCCCATGGCCAGCGCGGAAGCCGGACTGGAATGGATCCAGAGCAGATGTTTCATCCAGAAACCTACCAAGCTGTTCAGCAACCGCTCTCTCAATCACCTTACCCAGGAATGGAAGATTCGAGACCGGGCGGTAATTGGATAGATCTAAGGGATCTAATGATGTTTTCTTTAAGAGCGGACGCACCACTGCCTCCTTCAGTTCCCCTGGGAATATCCCGGTGCCAAGGGACAAATTGATGATATCTCCCAGGGGGGGGGGCCGCACCTCGTCTGGACACGCTCTAATCAGCCATGACGGGCACGGGTCAAGAGGACAGGTGGTGGGCTTTCCAGCTCGGAGGAGTCTGTCCACATCGGCTGGAGATATCCGGTCAAAGTGGTCCAATACTGGACCCAAGGACAATCGAGGGGCCTCCAGTTCCTTTATTGTATCCAAATTGGCAGGGAGGTCATGGCGGAGCAACAGGACCTTCTCCGCAAAAAAGCTCGCAAATGCCTCACAGCTGTGTGTCAAATTATTATTTAAATTTGGCTGTCCTTCAAGGGACGTTAAAGACCGAATTATACTAAATAATTGCGCCGGGCGAGAGCTAGCGGATGCAATGGAGGCCGAGAAGTAGGACTTCTTAGCGGCCTTCACTGCCATCTCATAGGTTTTCATAAAAGCCCTATAAGATGTTCTTGAGGCTCCGTCACGGGCACCCCGCCATACTCGCTCTAGCCGTCTGAGGTCCCGCTTCATTTTCCGAAGCTCCTTGGTAAACCAGGGAGCCCGGTTTCTGCGGGGTCGCAGAGGGCGCTTAGGTGCGATCTCATCGATGGCTGCCAGGAGCTGGGTATTCCAGCCCTCAACAAGCTCAGTCAATGAGTCGCCAGGGGGAGCAAGGTCCCACAAGGCTTGACGGAATCTATCAGGGTCCATCAGCCTCTGCGGGCGAGCCCAAATCGGCTCACCACCTAAGCAGGGTGGGGGTGGAAAGTCAATCCTGGCTTTCAGGGCGTAGTGATCAGACCATGGCACCTTCATCGAAGGAGACATGATCACATCTATACCAGCGCCAAAGATCAAATCCAGCATGTGGCCTGCTTGATGTGTGGGGCCCGAAACAAACTGGGAGAGCCCTAGTGTCGCCATGGAAGACACCAGGTCCAGAGCCTGTGAGGAGGGAGTGGCATCAGCATGGAAGTTGAAGTCTCCCAATACCAATAGGTTAGGGAACTCCAAGGCCCAGCCGGCCACCGCCTCCAGCAGGCTTGACAGGGTGGCTGCTGGTGCGCTAGGTGGCCGGTACACCAGCCAGACAGCCAAGCTCTCCTCGGAGCCCCACACTAGGCCAACACATTCAATGCTGGGGATCGATGGCGATGGTAGAGCCCTGAAAGAACAATCTTCCCGGATTAATAATGCCACCCCTCCCCACAGTCCGTGACTGGTGGAGGACGGAGAAACCCGGGGGGCGCCATCTCTCGTAAGGTAACAGTTACCCCTTCGCGCACCCAGGTCTCCATCAGACAAGCCAGGTCGACCCCCTGCGAGGTAAAGAAATCTCGCAGGATGGCGGTTTTGTTGCCTATAGACCTGGCATTGCACAACACCAGTGAAGGAGGTGAGTAATCCTTGCTCACCCTACCCTCGTCTCTCGGGATGGGGCGCAGATTGGAAGGGGTACGAGCATATCCGTATCTCGATCCCCTTCGCTTATAACATCTGCCCCCACCGCCATACCTCCCTCGCCCCACCACGGTAGCAATCCCAAGCCTCATAATAACCTCCATTTACAAAATAGAAAAACAAAACAACCAAAAAACAATTGTGCCCAAACAAAAACCAATCCCCACCCCACTCAATATCCCACCCCAAAACAGAACAAAATAGAACAAAACAAGAATACATAGATAAAAACCACCATTCACGGTGGTACAACAAAATAAGCAATAAAAACACGTTTAAAACACATTAAAATATATAAAACATCTTTAGCATTTGCTGCAGCAGCACCGGTGTCCTTAAAACTATCACGGAGGTGAGCCTGGGCCCCGCCCCCTAGGCCAGATGGAATTAGCCTGAGGAGGGAGAGGCCTTACACTCCAAAGACTCACGATGCAGCAGCAGCGATGTCCCTGGCCTCAATGAGGCCTCTTAAAGCCGTGGCGAAGGTGAGCCTGGGCCCCGCCCCCTAGGCCAGATGGAATTCGCCTAAGGAGGGAGAGGCCTTACACTCCAAGCACCCACGATGCAGCAGCAGCGATGTCCCTGGCCTCAATGAGGCCTCTTAAAGCCGTGGCGAAGGTGAGCCTGGGCCCCGCCCCCTAGGCCAGATGGAATTAGCCTAAGGAGGAAGAGGCCTTACACTCCAAGCACCCACGATGCAGCAGCAGCGATGTCCCTGGCCTCAATGAGGCCTCTTAAAGCCGTGGCGAAGGTGAGCCTGGGCCCCGCCCCCTAGGCCAGATGGAATTAGCCTAAGGAGGGAGAGGCCTTACACTCCAAGCACCCACGATGCAGCAGCAGCAAGAACCCTTATTGAACTAACAGAACTGGACAACAGGGGCAAAGCAACTGCTTATATACATTTCTGAAGGCCTGGGCCACTCCCACTCCCAACGTGATTGGCTAGCTAAACTTCCAAGCTGCGAATCATAACTCAGAGTTTAAGGGCCAATGGCAGAGGCCCAAATTCTGAAATGTTCTGTGATTGGATATCTTGTATCGAATCAGAACACAGCGGCTCAGAATCCTTAGTCCAGGCTCAAGCTCAGGCAAACACAGACCACTGAATACATAACAGTAAGAGTGTCGCAAGTAAACCTTTTCAGCTCATATGTACTTGCCAAACAAACCCTGAACATTTTAAACCCACCCTTTAAAGTTTTACTGGAAGACCAGCTCCCCCACCATCACCAGCCCATCCAGCATCTCATTACAAGCCGAGAGATGGCAATTTTTATTCTAAAGCAAGCATATGGTGTGTTGAGTAGAGGCTAACTTGCCTGGAACTTCCATCTCCATCTGATAACATCTACCTAATTTGCAATAATTATGTAGCCGTGCATTGAGCAATGGAGAAGCGGATTTTGTGTTATTAAAGAAAGATCCATGAATCCCTCTCCAGGCTGCACTTATGCCACTGTGCACAGAATATATTTTTGGAGAGGGGGCGATAAGTTTGATAGAGGCAGCATCAGTTTTACATTGGCGCCGCTGGCGTAAGCGAGAGGAGAACGGCTGCATAAACCATAAAAATAACAGATGGAAGGCAGATATCATAAAAACGGAAGCACGAGCAAATTATAAACCCATTTAGGCTGTTCATGCAGATAAAACAAAGAAACAGAAATACATCTGAAATTACCAGGACAGAACGTCTGCAAGGGGGAGTGGGAGTCAGGTTTTATTTTTCTAGTGTGGCAGGGGTGGGAATCTGAATGCTGTTTGCTTCTTGAGGTGTTGGTGGATTCCCTCTTGAAATAGGACTGAATCAGGATTGCCCTTCCCTAAGAAGAGGAAGACTTTTAGGGGGTTTTAAAACAGAGTTGCAGGCCAGGAACAGCAGAGAAACAGGATCCAGTCCGCTTCCGAATGTAAATGTTCAATGTAACCTAATCCACACCTTCCAAAACAATAAGTGAACCGCAGTACAGCTAAGCCTTCAAAATTTGCACTTCTCCAGATGTTGCAATGCAGTTCTGCAACAAAATAATGTGTATGCAGATGTGTACGTTAGTGGGGGGAAACTGAAATTGACAGATTGGCCCACCTGACCATCATCAGACAGCCTGTGGACAAGATAGTAAAGTGAATGAAAGGAGGAGGTGTGAGGAACCCATTTTCAGACAACTGGGTGGGGGCAGGGGGGGAGAGTATAAGACCATGGGTAGAAGACAACATCTTTGGGGGTAAGATGGGAACTTTGGAACTCTCTGCACATTAACATCAGCTTAGGCTCTTCACTATATTGAAAGAGGTTCAAGGTGTTTAATTAGCACTCATGTATAAAGACTGTGTGTCAGACTTTGCAAATGTGGTCAATATTCATGTGTGTTGGAATATGTGTATGGACCTACTTCTGAGCATCAGCAATTAGCATGTGAAGAGTTAATTCAGCTAGGTAAATGTCTTAAGTGTAAGGTAAAGGTAAAGGGACCCCTGACCATTAGGTCCAGTCATGACCGACTCTGGGGTTGCGATGCTCATCTCACTTTATTGGCCGAGGGAGCCGGCATACAGCTTCCGGGTCATGTGGCCAGCATGACTAAGCCGCTTCTGGTGAGCCAGAGCAGCACACGGAAATGCCTTTTACCTTCCCGCCGGAGCTGTACCTATTTATCTACTTGCCCTTGATGTGCTTTCGAAGTGCTAGGTTGGCAGGAGTAGGGACTAAGCAACGGGAGCTCACCCCGTTGCAGGGATTCGAACCACCGACCTTCTGATCAGCAAGTCCTAGGCTCTGTGGTTTAACCCACAATGCCACCTTTAATAATGTCAACAAGTGTTGGGGAAGTCAGGCAAACTCCTTTGTTAGGTGAAGCCTTTGTGGAATTAACCATTAATACTTCAAAGCATCGAAAGAGCTGGGTATTAGAATGCAAATGAATGAGGGGGCTTAGTTTTTAGGAACAGCAGAATTGGGAGAGATGGTACCAGGAAGCAGAGCAGGAACCATGCTTGGAGGAGCCCTGGAGACCAATAGAGACTGCAGAGCAAAAAGGATGCTGTTTATGCTGCTGCAAGGATAAACTGGTGTTTTTTGGGGTACTGCCTCTCTGCACCCCTCCATTGAAGGCTAACAGTCGTATATGTGTGTAAAATAAACCATGTATCATAAAGACACTAACCTCCATTGTGCCAAATCTCCCCAAAGGAACACAGATCCTGGTGGAGGGCTTAGACCCCCATGAATCTCGTGCACCACTAGGCAAAGATTGAGGTGGCTTATGATAATACTTACTCTTGAGGCCTTGGGGTAATCAATAAGCAATCAGTAGGTAATCAAGCCTATTGTTCCCCTCCAGTCTACCTGATGTTAAGGGAAAGTTCCAGGGTGAGAGACTACTCAACAACCCAGCTCGTGAGAAGTTCAACGTGTGAGGAGGTCTCAGCTCAAACCGCATGGCTCTAATAAGCCACTCTTGAGTTCCTATACCAATAATTTAGGAACTTTCACCACTTTGAACCTCGGGCCCCGGCAACCCATGCTATGCCACTGGGAGGAACCTGGAATTAATTGGCTCCACCGATCATTGCTTGCTAAACTGCATTCAGAAATGTGGATATTAGGGGGGAAATCACTCTGAAACACTGACAATTTTTTTATGAAGGGAAGAAAGAAATTGCAAATTTCTGTGGGAGCATGGAGAACTGGATTTAAGACTGGGAAAATGAGAAACGGGGAGAAGTGAAATGGCTAGATTTGCTCATCCCTACCAGAGACATTTAAGTCAACGGTTGGAGAGCCAACCAATCAGAGATGCTGCAGTTGCATCCTACATGGCAGATCTTGCTTGGGGGACAGGAGTTGACTTCCAAGATCCACCCCAACTCTTTGATGCTATGACTCCGAAACAGCAGATGATATAATTTAAGACTACAAAGCTAACATGGGGACATGACTATTTAAACAGCTACATCCCTGAATCTGCTTGAACTCTGGCTCACCTTTCGATATCAAAATGACAGTGCTCCAACCAACCGCTGATCCTGGGCCAAAATGTTAATGCAGAACATGCCAGCCCATCATGCTCTCTCTGTTGCAATTTGTACTTTAACTGACTTAGCACTAACGGGATCTCGGTATTAGTTAATCCCAAGGCCATCTGCCGAAAGCAGCGCATTTATTGCTGCCGAGTCTGGCTAATTTTGTTTTACTAAGCAATACACACGGCCAATCTTAATCATTTTAACTACAACACTCTATTATACATACCATGAAATTTAACAAGGTATGTCCTATACGAGGCCGTAACACTTGCAGCTGTGGAGACTAATTAGGGAGGGTTCGTTATTGTCCATTCAATTTGCGTTCACAGATGCAGCAAGCCAAGAGCCAAGCGTTCGGGAAGCATTGATTGATTGATCACCACTGCATTCATTAGGAAGCTAGCCACAGGACATTTCCTTCTACACCCCCATTTTGTGTCATTTTTTAAAATATGGGTGCTTGTGGTAACTTAGCTGAGTGATCCAGTCATGAGATTTGAAGTGTGTAATTCTGGGGGGCCGGTTCTCACTTAAAAAAAAAAAAGTCCTCAAGTACATTGAAAATTTAGGAAATGCCCTTCTGGGTCAGACCACAGGCACACCAAACATGGTAGCTCACTTGGTAGAGCACAAGACTCTTAATCTCAAGGTCATGGGTTCAAGACCTACGTTGGGCAAAAGGTTCCTGCATTGCAGGGGGTTGAACTAGATGGCCTTTATGGTTCCTTCCAACTTTACAGTTCTGTGATTCTAATCCCTGGCATCCTGTGGACTCTCCTGCAAAACTTGAATATGAAATATTCCTGCCCTGTCAACTGTGAGTCATGGGTGTGCAGTATTTGCACGTCTCTGTTAACAACCCAGTTACATTGGCCCCTTCTCTTCCCAAGGAAGCTTCTTGCTTCCTTGAAGAGAACTTGTTCAATTGATGTGTGTATGCTGTGCATAGGCATGCATTCAGAATTTCCAGTACCTCTGATCATGTCCTGGGTGCATTTCCTTCAACAGTGGCAGCCAACTGAGACGATGTTATTGTGCTTATGAAAAGATATATGGGGTTCAGCCAGAACTCAGTGCAGGCCTTGGAACCAAGTGCTTATTTTGACTTTGTTCTCATTATGTGTTTCAGCCAATGTTAGCTCTACTCACAGTAGACCCATTTAAATTAATAGGAATGACTAACTTAGGCTTGTCATTTTCAGTGGGTCCACTATGAGTATAACTTGGGTCTCATCTGCACTATACAACCCAGAGAGTGGGCTACTGTTGCAAAGAAATTGGACATATCTGCAGTGTTCAAGCTAAGTGTCCCCCCACCAAATGCAGCCCCAATGGTTTCCGATTTAGTCTCCTTCTGGGCTGGACCAGGACAGTAAACCTGGTCAGTTCATTGAACCAGTTACATTGGAGCGTTTGGTGTTTCGTGCTTGGTCACTATTGGGCCATTGCTTATCTGTTTGCAGAAGTTATTACAGTCTCTTTTCTCGACTAAGTGGGACACGGTGGCATTGCCACCAGTGATGCTCTTCTTCCAGGTCCCCATGACAAGATACTTTTCTGGTCAATGTCCTGGGTGCTCCTGGTGAGTTTCCTCCCATGGTATGGCAGGAACTTGTAATAGTAAGTGTAGACATCTCAACAACAAATGACCTCTATGAAGCCATTCTGTTGGATCATGCACTGTCATTGCTGTTGCAAAATTCCAGCCGCTGTGTCTTTCTCCTCCAACCCATGTAAAATTCCATAGGTTACTTTCAGCCTCAGTAGAATCCTCTCTTCATTTGGATGATTCCATTTGTTTAAAGCAAAGAAGTGTCATTATTTCTGCAGCTGGCATTCTGGCTCTGGTGTCAGTTAAATGAGGGATTTGCAAAAGGTGGATGACCTCATCCAGAAGTCAAACTGCTTTGTCTATGAGACAAGAAAGCTTGCAGGTCTAGTTGCTCATTGGGCAGTTCTCTATGTTGCCAAGAGGCTTGGTAGACTGAGGTTTTGAATACACCTCTGCTGCCCCCGTGCCTGGGGTGAGAAAAATGTAATTGGTTGTACTAGAGCAAGGATGGGGGGGGGACTTGTGACCCTCCAGATGTTGCTGAACCCCAACCCATCAGCCCAAATCACCATAGTCAATGGTCAGAGATTATGAGAGTTGTGGTCCTTAAAACAACTGAAGGGCCCCAGAATGTCCCTCCTTGAACTAGAGCCACAATGTTATTTAGCTCTATAACTCACTCACAAACAAGACCAAAGGCCCATCTAGTACACAATCCTCATCTCACAATGGCCAACCTGATGCCACTGGGAAGCCCCAAAAGATGACCTGAGCACAAGCGCGCTCTTCCCTCCTGTGGTTTCCAGCGACGAATCTTCAGAGACATATTGCCTTGGAGAGTGGAGGTGGAGCAGTACCTCTGCCATCTTTGGTACTTCCTTTGGTCTGTCCTGAATCTCCCCACATTCAGCTTCATGAGATGTCCCCCTAGTTCAGAGCGTTCCATACTTTTCATGTTGGTGACACACTTTTGAGACATGCATCATTTTGCGACACAGTCATTCAGTTTTACTAGCAAACCAGAGGTGAAGTTAACCCCTTTCCAGCCCCAGGAGGTTTGTGGGGAGCATTCACATGATACACCTACAAAGTTATTGTACTACTAACCTTACTGCATGCTTGTGAAGCATGGGCCACTTATAAAGACCATCTCCAACTCCTCGAAAGATTCCATCAATGGTGTCTCCAAAAAATTGTACACATCACTTGGGAAGAAAGGTGAACTAATACCCATGTACTGGAAAAAAAGCAAAGATCACCAGCGTCAAAGCAATGATACTTCGACATCAACTTCCTTGCATTGGTCATGTTGTGCGGATGCTTGATTATCATCTTCCAAAGCAACTACGGTATTCCAAACTTAAAAATGGAAAGCGTAATGCTGGTGGTAGACAAAAGAGGCTTAAAGACTCTCTCAAGGCAAATCTAAAAAAAATGTAGTATAAACACCGACAACTGGGAAACTCTGGCCTCTGAGTGCTCCAGTTGGAGAACAGCCTTACCAAAGGTGTCATGGGCTTTGAAGACGCTCGAACTCAGGACACAAGGGAGAAACGTGCTAAGAGGAAGGCATGCTTGGCAAACCCTCACCATGATCAACTCCCACCCGGAAACCTTTGTCCCCACTGTGTGGATCCAGGACGTGTGGATCCAGAATTGGCCTCCATACAGTCACTTACAGACTCACTGTTAAAACCATGTTTATGGAAGACAATCTATGAGAGATCGTCAAAGAAGTGGGGAGAATTCACATGACACACCTACACACTGCAGGTGACACACTAATGTGTCGCGACACACAGTTTGAAAAGCTCTGCCCTAGTTAGGGTGCTGTGGGAGACGTAGGAAAACTTTTCTCAAGCCACTTTCCCCACACAATACAATAATTCTACACACCTCTACCATGCTGTCTCTTTCTCTCTTGGTCTTCCATGAACTTGCCAAACCTGTCAGGGATAGCATTCTACAGCCAGGAGACAACCATTCTCATTGACGCCCACCCCAGATTATCTTAACATGCACACGACATCCACGAGGAGAAAAAGTCAGTCGTCTTTTTTTCCCCCCCAGTCACCAGATGATCGTTTTTCCACATCCAACAGTGCTGTCTTTTATCTAGACAGCTTGAAGGAAACAGCAGTTCAGTGTATTCTGCTGGTGTCATTAGCTTCTCTGGAAAGAATATTAGAGCATGGTTACTGACAGGACATCAATAACAAGGACGGGGTAGATGGTGGGAGGGAGAAGGATGAATCTTTCCAAAGCACTAATTTTCTCGGCGCCTGGAAAGCCCGCATATGCATCATCGCTCCACATCGCCAAAACGATAATGTGAAAAGGCAACCATAAACATCACGTTGCAAATCAAACAATATATTTTTCAAGGGGAAGCTGTTTTTCCAGAGGAGATTTACATTCGGTAACAGAGATGAGTTTTCAACACTTCCCAATAATAATGTCACAGGCTGATCTAATCGGGTGGTAGGCCTGGATCAGATTTTTTCTTTTTCTTTTATTCTTTTAGGGCATGAGGGAAACTGGATGCGAAATGAAAATAATAATAATAATAAAACACAGATGAGAAGCTGGTGCCATGGTGACTGCAGGTTGTTTTAAACTGTTTTTAAGGTGTTTTAATTTTTGTAACGCACCCTGGGAAGGGTGGGCAAAGAGGAATAAGAATATTGTTGTAACAATTGTTTTCTCGAAAGCTATCTTCTGTACCATGAAAATAAATAAAAGCATTATAGAAAATAAGAATAAGAATACATGTCCCGTACTTTTCCATGTATAACACGCCCCCTTGGTTTTTTTTTTTGGGGGGGGGTAAATCACTAACCCACCGATTGCAACCGCTCGCTAAAAATCACTCGCTTCTGCTACAAGCGGCTGCCCAATCGCTGACAGCGGAAGTTAATAGCAAGCACAATTGCTGCAGTGGCAGCCAATCCTCAGCAGCCCTTGAGGCAGCAACCAATCACAGACCCATTTCCCACAGCCAACACAAAGAAACCCTTGCCACAGCCACCAATCACGCTACAAATCACCAGTGACAATCTGCAGCTCGCGGCTGCAACCAATCACCCGCCACCCCTACCCACTACCCATGTATAAGACGCCCCCAGTTTTTAAACCTTATTTTTGAATAAAATACCCTAGTCTTATACATGGAAAAGTACAGTATATTTGCTCTGAGGTGAGTGCTCAAAGCCCTAATAACTTCTTTCCATGGGAAAACTAGTGCCAACTTCAGGGGGCCCTGGGTGCCTGGGCACCCACAAAAATTTCACTGGAGGTACCCAGTCTCTGTATGCCAGCACTGCTGCTGCCTGCTGCCTTACCTCTGGTTCTCTGGTGCCATGGTGGTGACTGGACCGGGACCTCTGCCATGGGAGCCAGAGAGCAGGGGTTGTTCGTGCACATAACACGTAGCAAAACAACATGATGCCATGTCACACGCTGCAGGGCACCCACAGACCGGGTCCCAAGTCTGCGCCTCTGCATGGGAGACAGCCTAGCAGTAGCAACTGAACAGATGGTATTCAATAAAGAATGTAAAACAGATAAAAAATCAAGCTCAGCTTTCTTGTTTCTTCTTATTATTTACAAATTATTTACCAGCCTTCATCCCAGCTTTGGATGTAACGAATGTAACACAATTGCCTCCCTGCGACATGTGGGGTAGCGCAGCAGCCGCTTCCCTGCGTGTCAGCTGAGCAGCCTCAACAAAGCCCTGCTGCACCTCTGACTCACAAGGAGACCCATCCTGGAACCAGAAGAGTGCATCCTCTTCAGGCTCCCGAGAGGGTATCCTCACAAGCCACCGAGCACTTCTTAGTTCCCAGTGTTGCCCATGTGCACAGTTGTGCACAAGTAAATTGCACGCAAGTGGGAGCTGTCTGTACATACAGTTCTTTCCTGCCTTTTTCATGAGTGAATCATGGGGAAACAAAGCAGGCATGTGTGGAAAGAGTCTGGGAGCAGTAATGCTGTTTAATGGCATCCATCATTTTGCCACACTACATCCACAGAAGTATCGTGTCCAGATCAAGTGAAGTAATAAAGGTAAAGGGTAAAGGGATCCCTGACCATTAGGTCCAGTCATGGCTGACTCTGGGGTTGCAGTGCTCATCTCACTTTATTGGCCAAGGTAGCCGGCGTGCAGCTACCGGGTCATGTGGCCAGCATGACTAAGCCACTTCTGGTGAACCAGAGCAGCGCACGGAAACGCCGTTTACCTTCCCACCGGAGCGGTACCTATTTATCTACTTGCACTTTGACGTGCTTTTGAACTACTAGGTTGGCAGGAGCAGGGACAGAACAACGGGAGCTCACCCCGTTGTGGGGATTCGAACCACCGGCCTTCTGAGCGGCAAGTCCTAGGCTCTGTGGTTTAACCCATAGCACCACCCACGTCCCTTCAAAGGAAGTAATAGTACTACTCTTTTCTGCCTCGGTCAGGCAACTACTGGAATGCTGTGCCCATTTCTGGGCACCACAGTTTGGGAGGGATGTTGACAAGCTGGAAGGTGTGTAGAGGAGGGCAACCAAAATGATCAAGGGCCTGGAAAGAAAGCCTTATGAGGAGTGGTTGAAGGAGCCAGTTATGTTTAGCCTGGGGGGGGGGGAGACTGATATGATAGCCATCTTCAAATACCCAAAGGACTGTCACATGGGAAATGAATCCACTAGTGTGAATGAAATTTAGCATGACATGCCGATGTATTGGTCAAAAAGTCACAGTTGCACAACGCAACAGGGACTGCGGTGTGAAAGGAATGTTAGAAGACAGGACAGAAGCACTACCATTAGAATAAGCAAAGGTAACACAATATTCCCTACATCTAAATGCACCTCACGTCTGGTTTAAAAAGAAAGAGCTGTGAGGGGAGACAAGGAAGAGCAATGAAGTTGCCTATGAACAGTTAGAACAACCTGGCCTGTCAATGGAACAGGCATGCAGTTTAGCTGCTCAGCATCCTCCCCACTAGAATGAGACGTATCAGATTTTTATTTAAATCATAGCAATTATTCCTTTGGACCTTTCTCCACTTACCATCTATAATGGAATAGTTGCTGGGTTTTTATCAGGGGGTGGATTGGCCTGCTGCCACATGTCATCGTTATTCAGATAGTATTATAAAATAACATACTTCAACACACACAAAATCCCTTTCTTCTACAGAAGTTCAGCTCTCCACATTTCCACATCAATCCGTGATTATTATTTTTAACGCTTTGTGAAAATTCATCCGTACGATAAAAGTTTTTATATGAAATCTTTGCACATTTTCCCCCAAAGCAGTGTCCCAGAACATAACACCATGCTGTAGGCTCCTTTCCCTAATATACACATTTTCATGTATGCTCCAGTATATGCGACTGCTGTACACAATTGCAAAGTTCGCTGCATTGCACAGTTCAGACAAAGTGTGGCTTTCAAAGGATGGCACTGTTTTGGTTCAAGTATTCTTCTGGAAAGTGTGAGTCAGGTAAGATTGCCTTTTGATGTGAATTGAAATGTGAACTGAATCTCCCCTGCTCATAGTTTGTGCGCAGGCACACACACACACACCTGGGCCCCACGTTGGGCGCTGGTGCTGTCCATGCCAATTCTCCGTCAGCGCCTAGCATAGCTGAGGATGTCACCACACACCTCTCTTCTGTGGCGCTTCCCCTCTGCAGTTGACAAGTTTTGCTCGAGATAAGAGAAAAGCAAACAAAACTTTTAATGAGCTGCCACCATCCTGAGAATGGAGAAGCAAAAAAGCTATTATCCGACCTGATTATCCACCAAATTGGATCCGCTGGCGTCAAGGAACAAAGACTCTGTGAAACAGCTCACGTTGTGAGTTTTGTCACCAGGCCAAATTCAACACTGCGGCAGGCTTCGTTGGCTGAAGCAGCGTTACCTCGGGGATGGGCGCCAACCTTGCCATCTTATGCCTCAGAATTCCTCAGAATCGTTTATTTTATTTTATTTTCGCCTTAACTCTCCTCCCTCTGCTGCAGATTTCCATCTGTACTACAGCTCTGCAAGCTTGCAGATTAAGCTGAAAGGGATCCTCCGTCCAGTTCTGCTGATAAGAAGGGCTTTATCAGAGGTGAGGACTTTTCAGAACTGATGGAGAAATTACTAACAGTGTAAGCAGGGCTTGTTTTCAGCCGGAACTTGCCGGAACTCACTTCTGGCACCTCTCAGGTGGGCACCATTGCCATTATAAGAGAACAAGGGAGGTGTTCATAGTGAGTTCCGGCACCTCTTTTTTCTAGAAAAAAACAGCACAGAGTGTAACAAGATCTCAGCAGCCAACAAAGCACTGGTCTCTATCATTCTGGTATAAAGCAACATTTTCCTGAATCATTTCTCCCATCTCCTCGCAAAGGACTTTGCTATTTGCATAGGAGAGAGAGAGAGAGAGAGAACGTGCTTCTGTTGTTTGTTTCCTTAGTTAATAAATGCTTGAGGGTATGTGAGAAATTTTTCACTGCAGATTCACTTTGATTTATTTTGTTTAATAAAATAAAAATAGGATGAGATTCCTCTATCTCAGAAGCCCCTTTCAAAGCACAGTGCAAGGTAGACAAATATTGGATGATCAAGTCTGAGAAGTGGGAGAACGACCTTAGATTTCTGCTTCTGTTCCAGTCTTAAGTCCAGTTGCTCAGCCACAGAAGCTCTGGTTGACCCCACTTTTGCTGTGGGAGTTTCTCCCATTAAGAAGTGGTCAGAAAGAAAGGCCAGGGATCCATCTTCACCAATTCAAAGCCTATCAAATTAATTGTTTTCTTGAAGATGACACCAGCAGAATGGAAGTTCCAAGAATATGCAATTTTCTAAGTACATTCATTAACTGATGAGGCATTTTCCTGCAGATTCCTGTTTTAATGATGTTCCTGAAGCTGTAGAGGCAGCACAAAAAAAAAAAAAAAGAGGAGAGGGGAAAGGCAATGTCATTTCTAGGAATAAAGCCAAGCTCATTAAACTAATAAAAGAAATGTAATGGTACAAGGACCATTCTTTCTGCACGACTCTGAACATAGCAGCTCATCAGTGCTGATAAAATGCCCTAATGTAGCTTATCTAAAGAGAGATGATGTTAGAACAACCCGAAACACTAGGTCTGCTTTAGATCTTACAAGGTTCAATCCTGTGTCAGGATATTCATTAGAAATGCAAGTAGGACCTGCAACAATATGTTGCAGCATATTCACGCTTTCAGCCAGCCAGTTTTTCCCTTTATCAGGATGCATAATAATAATAATAATAAATCATTTATACCCCACCAATCTGGCTAGGTTTCCCCAGCCACTCTGGGCGGCTTCCAACAAAAGATCAAAAATACATTAAAACATCAGTCATTAAAAACTTCCCTAAACAGGGCTGCCTCAGATGTCTTCTAAACGTCTGATAGTTGTTTATTTCCTTGACATCTGGTGGGAGGGCATTCCACAGGGCAGGCACCACTACCGAGAAGGCCCTCCACCTGGTTCCCTGTAACGTCACTTCTCCCAGCGAAGGAACCACCAGAAGGCCCTCAGAGCTGGTCCTCAGTGTCCGGGCTGAACAATGTGGGTGCAGACGCTATTTCAAGTATACTGGGCCGAGGCCGTTTAGGGCTTGAAAGGTCAGCACCAACACTTCGAATTGTGCTCGGAAACGTACCGGGAGCCAATGTAGGTCTTTCAGGACTGGTGTTATGTGGTCTCGGTGGCTACTCCCAGTCATCAGTCTAGCTGCTGCATTCTGGATTAGTTGGAGTTTCTGGGTCACCAATTCTTTTCCCCATTCGGTTTTGCACCCACCTTCAAATCAATCAGCATTCCTTGATCTCTGAGCACACTCAGTTCTCTGTTTGAGCCATTTTCCATTCCTTTAGGTGTTTTCCCATCCTCTTTCCTGAGATGCTTTTTGAATGTTTGGAAAGTCACACCATTTAAAAAATGGTGACCTTTGCTGCTCACTGAGCAGTTGTTGCCTAGCTAGAGAGAACACACACACCTCTTTCGTTCCTTGAAAAACTCATTTTCTTTCGGAGGTAGGGATGGAGGGGGGAAACTGAATCAAGTACACATTGAACTCATACTTTATGAAACAATATGCAAACTGAAACACAGCTATCCTTTGATAATCACACATATCCAAATTTTGTGACACAGGTCTCCAATCAATGTTTCCAGAAATGCATTTATTCTGGGAAAGTGTGCATTAAAATGAAAACATGAATCATAGAATTGTAGAATCATGGAATTGTAAGGGACCCCAAGGGTCATCTAGTCCAACCCCCTGCACAATGCAGGAATCTCTGCTAAAGCATCCATGACACATGCCCATCCAGCCTCTGAAAATAAAACATGCCAGAAGGTGCTATATTAGGGGAAATTGCTTGTAAATATTAGTCCAAAATACATATGCAGTGGTACCTCGGGTTACATACGCTTCAGGTTACATACGCTCCATGTTACAGACTCCGCTAACCCAGAAATAGTGCTTCAGGTTAAGAACTTTGCTTCAGGATGAGAACAGAAATCGTGCTCCGGCAGCATGGCGGCAGCAGGAGGCCCCATTAGCTAAATTGGTGCTTCAGGTTAAGAACAGTTTCAGGTTAAGAACGGACCTCCAGAACGAATTAAGTACTTAACCCGAGGTACCACTCTACTAAATGTGTTTTTTAGGTGGAATTCTGATTGAAATGCAGGTGAATTTACATAAGGTTAAAATAAAAAGTTATATTGCTACAATTTTATTATTATTATTATTTTAAATGTGGTGAGCCGAATTCAGACTTGAGAAACTTATTGAACTGAAATTGACAGACCTTTCCATCCCTTTTCTGAGGTTCAGAATGACTTTCAGGGTCCCTTCCAACTCTGCAATTCTGTGATCTTTTATATACTGCTTCATTTTTCTTCCTTGCATTAATTTAGTCTTGTCTGATTTCCATTGTAAACTGTTAGGTGACCTTTTCCGGTGAAAAAAGGGGTGTATAAAGACTTGAAGTCAATACAATAAATATTAAATTGTGGGTTGCGGTAGTGCAATGATAATAACAGCAGCATAAACTGCATTTCACCTCCAGTACAGAACACCCGGAGAGTATAGAAGCTTCGAACAGAATACATTGCTTGGTACTTCTAAGAACTGAGAATGGAAGCCTACCTGTGATGGTGGTTGTGGTGGCAGCAATGTTTTTCCGCCACATTTTCAATTACTGGATTAAAATCAAATCAATGGAAGTGGGGAGATTGCTCAAAGTTTGTCTCCCAGAAAGGAGTTGTGTTGCCTCCATCAAAAGAGGCAAATGTGATGTCCAAAGACTTGAATGGCTGATTCTATCTCCTGCTCCTCTCAGACATCCTTCCCTGATCAACAATCAGCCACGGTTGAAGTGGTCAGCCGAGATAAACGGAAAGGCACTTCAGGGCAATTAGATCCACCCTCACTGATTTCACAGTCCTGTGTGATTGCATTTTACCGAATGAAAGCTGTTTGACGCTTTCCTGTGAAAAGGCCTTCGCCTCTTTGATGGGTTTAGCTGGCGCCCTTGGCAGTTTAGGGACACTTCCAAAATTCTGGAGGTACTCCGTGGACTTTGGAGTTTTGAATCACCTGCTGAATGGGGACCAAGCTAGTCATATTTATCCTCATCGAAAGCAATGTGAAATGTTAGTTTCATCAATTTCAAAAGGACCAAGGTGGTCAACCATTCACTCCTGGTTAATAATAATGATAATTTATTTATACCGCGCCCATCTGGCTGAGTTTCCCCAGTCGTTCTGGGCGGCTCCCAATCAAGTGTTAAAAACAATACAGCATTAAATATTTAAAACTTCCCTAAACAGGGCTGCCTTCAGATGTCTTTTAAAAATAGATAGCTGCTTCACATCTGATGGGAGGCCATTCCACAGGGTGGGTGCCACTACCGAGAAGGCCCTCTGCCTGGTTCCCTGTAACCTCATTTCTCGCAATGAGGGAACCACCAGAAGGCCCTTGGTGCTGGATCTCAATGTCCGGGCTGGAGGATGGGGGTGGAGACGCTCCTTCAGTCCATGGGACTGTGTAGGGGGTGACTAGGGGTCAAAATGGGGTCAAAAGGGCCTAGAGATAGAAAAGAGGTTTATGAGGTATAGTTTGATAAAATATGAACCATGCTCTTCAAATTAAAGAGCATGAGCATGTACAAAGTGCACCTAAACACCTGTATTTAATAAGACAATTCCATAATAATAATAATAATAATAATAATAATAATAATAATTTATTATTTATAGCCCGCCCATCTGGCTGAAACAAAAAAAAATCCTTCCAGTAGCACCTTAAAGACCAACTAAGTTAGTTCTTGGTATGAGCTTTCGTGTGCATGCACACTTCTTCAGATACACACACCATCTGGCTGAGTTTCCCCAGCCACTCTGGGTGGCTCCCAATCGAATATTAAAAACAATGCAGCATTAAATATTAAAAACAATACATTATTCCTTATCTTTTACATTTTATGAATACTAGTGATGGTGATTGACGATTAATATGTGCTGATTATATAGTGAATATTTCTTGATTTTTCATTTGCATTCCTAAGAATTTGGGTTGGGTTTGATGGCAACTTCATAATATCACTGAGGAGTCAATGAACAGAGAGACTTGGGAAACTCTGTTTTGCGGCATCACAGTCTGAAAGAAACTGAATAGTGAGAGCTTTCTAACTAGAGCAGCAGTTAACAAGTCTGCCTAGGGAGGTCTCAAAGAAAAGGCTGGGTAGATATTTGTTGTGAGTGCTTTTCGATGAGTGACCTCTGAAAAGCCTACGATTTCATTTCTAGTTTACCGGCGCCATCTGCTGCCCAGGCCACTTATCATCCCAACTCTTGAATCTCAAGAGAGCCTGGTGATACTCCACAATACTCCAGAAATTTAAGTACCAACAGATTTTCAGGGTCCCATCGATCTTTGGTGCTGAAAGCTGTGTGTTTAAAACACCCTCGCTGTATCAAAAAATTCTAATTTTGCAGAGAATGCTCGTCAAATTTGTTTAAGGTAAAGGTAAAGGTACCCCTGCCCGTACGGGCCAGTCTTGACAGACTCTGGGGTTGTGCGCCCATCTCACTCAAGAGGCCAGGGGCCAGCGCTGTCCGGAGACACTTCCAGGTCACGTGGCCAGCGTGACATTGCTGCTCTGGCGAGCCAGAGCTGCACACGGAAACGCCGTTTACCTTCCCGCTGGTAAGCGGTCCCTATTTATCTACTTGCACCCGGAGGTGCTTTCGAACTGCTAGGTTGGCAGGCGCTGGGACCGAGCAGCGGGAGCGCACCCCGCCGCAGGGATTCGAACCGCCAACCTTTCGATCGGCAAGTCCTAGGCGCTAAGGCTTTAACCCACAGCGCCACCTGCGTCCCTAAATTTGTTTAGTGCTCAATAAATTCATACAGCTCCCGGGGATGACATTTAAGGGATGAGCAGAGTAAACGTCTTATTATTATGAAGAAGGAAAGCAGTGGAAACATAAATCTCACCATAAACCTCACAACTGCCTGTTCAATGAAATCACAGGGCCATAATTAAAGTAATTGGGGAAAGAATGTTTATTTTTCTTATCTATGTCGTACCAGGGGTGTTGTCCATGCAGAAGTGGCTGCAGGACGATTGTAATAATAATAATAATAATTTTTTATTTATACCCCGCCCTCCCCAGCCAAGGCTGGGCTCAGAGCGGCTTACAAGCAATAATAAAAACAAGATGAATGATTACAACTTAAAAACAAAAATAAAATACAACATTAAAATAATGGAACATTAAAATATTAAAATGTAGCCTCATCGCAGGAGGAGAAGGAAAAGAAAAAAGAAAGGGAGGGAGGGAGGGAATCATATTGGCTCCAAGCCAAAGGCCAGGCGGAACAACTCTGTCTTACAGGCCCTGCGGAAAGAAATCAGATCCTGCAGGGCCCTGGTCTCATGAGGCAGAGCGTTCCACCAGGCTGGAGCCAGAGTTGAAAAGGCCCTGGCTCTGGTTGAAGCCAATCTAACTTCCTTAGGGTCTGGGACCACTAGGGTGTTGTTATTTATGGACCTTGAGGCTCTCCGTGGGGCATACCAGGAGAGGCGGTCCCGTAGGTACGAGGGTCCTAGGCCGTGAAGGGCTTTAAAGGTCAAAAGCAGCACCTTAAATCTGACCCTGTACTCCACTGGGAGCCAGCGCAGCTTGAAAAGCACTGGGTGAATATGCTCCCATGGCAGAGACCCCGTGAGGAGCCTCGCTGCAGCATTCTGTACCCGCTGGAGACAGCTGGGACAGCTTCAAGGGCAGCCCCGCGTAGAGCGAATTACAGTAGTCAAGCCTGGAGATGACCGTCGCATGGATCACTGTGGCCAGGTCGGGGCAGGAAAGGTAAGGGACCAACTGCTTGATGCGGTGAAGATGGAAAAATGTCGCCTTGGCTGTTGCTGTAACTTGCGCCTCCATGGAAAGGGAGGCGTCAAGGATTACACCCAAACTCTTAACGGAAGGCAATGGCACTAATTGGGCCCCCACAAGAGAAGGGAGTTGGTCCCTCATCCCCATGCCATCGCGAGCTAGCCATAGGACCTCTGTCTTCGAAGGATTTAGTTTCAATCGGCTCCCACGAAACCATCCAGCCACAGCTTCCAAGCATCTGGTCAGTGTGTTTGGGGCCGAGTCGGTGTGGCCATCCATTAGCAGATAGAGCTGAGTGTCATCAGCATATTGGTGACAGCCCAGCCCAAAGCTCCAGATAATCTGGGCAAGGGGGCGCATAAAGATGTTAAAAAGCATCGGGGAGAGAATTGCGCTCTGCGGCACTCCACACACCAAGGAGTGGCACAACGACATTTCCCTCCCTAGTGCCACCCTCTGTCCCCAACCAGAGATAAAAGAGCACAACCAGTTACGGACTATGCCCTGTATCCCCACGTCTGCGAGGCGGTGGTCCAGAAGATCATGATCGACCATGTCAAAGGCTGCTGACAAATCTAAAAGGATCAGCAGTCCTGACTCGCCTTGATCCAGTTGTCTACGGAGATAATCTGTTAGGGCAACCAGAGCCGTCTCCATCCCAAAACGAGGACGGAAACCGGACTGAAATGGATCTAATGCCGATCTTTCCTCCAGAAACCTACCAAGCTGTTCAGCAACCGCTCTCTCAATTACCTTACCCAGGTATGGAAGATTTGAAACTGGGCGGTAATTGGATAGGTCTAAGGGATCTAATGAAGTTTTCTTTAAGAGTGGACACACCACTGCTTCCTTCAGTTCCCCTGGGAATATCCCCGTGTCAAGGAACAAATTGATAATTTCAACCAGGGGGGTCTGCACAACATCTGGACACTCCCTAATCAGCCAAGACGGGCACGGATCAAGGAGGCAGGTGGTGGGCCTACCAACTTGGAGGAATCTATCCACATCAGTAGGGAGTATCCGATCGAAATGGTCCAACACTGGACCTGAAGTCAGTCGAGGGGCCTCCAGTTCAGTCACTGTATCTAAATTGGCAGGGAGGTCACGGCGGAGCAACAGGACTTTCTCCGCAAAAAAGCTCGCGAATGTAGAGCTCGAAACATTACCATTCCAACAAATATTTCCTCTCCAACAGGTTCCTGGGGACACCACCCAAAAAAAACAACTTTGGGTTCATTGCACAAAGAAAGTTATGACTCTCTGTGTCTCTTTATCTACAACACTGTCTCTTAGACACAGCCCTCCTGACTTGTTCTCCTTCTAAGGATGATGCGACGGGGTGAGCTCCCGTTGCTCGGTCCCAGCTCCTGCCAACCTAGCAGTTTGAAAGAACATCAAAGTGCAAGTAGATAAATAGGTACCGCTCCGGCGGGAAGGGAAACGGCGTTTCCGTGTGCTGCTCTGGTTCGCCAGAAGCAGCTTAGTCCTGCTGGCCACATGACCCGGAAGCTGTATGCCGGCTCCCTCGGCCAGTAAAGTGAGATGAGCGCCGCAACCCCAGAGTCGGCCACGACTGGACCTAATGGTCAGGGGTCCCTTTACCTTTACTTTATATATGCTGTAAGCCACCCAGAGTGACTGGGGAAACCCAGCCAGATGGGTGAGGTATAAACAATATTATTATTATTATTATTATTATTATTATTATTATTATTATTATTTATACAGCCTTTGTTTCATGGCTGGATGAGCATAGATGTTTGTTTTTATGATGCCGGTCTCTGTAGAAAAGGCCCAGGAAATTAATATGTGCAGATTTCCGTGCTGATAATCATCTGACAATAAGACAGCCACTTCACATTCCCCTCTCCCAATTTCTCCCTGTAATTAACGGAGAACCTGACAGTTTCCAGGTTTCGTTCTGCTAGATGCAAGTGCTGAACTTCTTCAAACATATTTGGCTGGGTTTTGAAGTTCACCCGGTTAGGGACACTCATTAAAGGCACAAAGGGCCTTATCAGCAACTCTGATAGTGCAGCGCAATTGCTCTGCCAACATGGATAAGCTTGAAAAATTAAAATAAAACGACAGCAGTATGGGGAGGGGGGTGGCTTCTGCTGTTATTAATTAAGCAATTAATTTGATGTGCATGCTGACAACGGCAGAATCAACGATATCAATACAATGTGCTGTGGGTTCCAGATGCCATCGAACCCATGGACATTGGATAAGAGGAAAGTTTCTAGATCTGTGCCACGAATTTCCAGGGTCTTAGCATCCTCCTCAAGATCTGCTGTGTGAATATCTGAGGCCCTACAGACACCCTCCGCTCAAGATTAATTGTGCTTCTGCCGTGTTCCAGACAAAAACTCAACAAGTCCTCAAGGGGCAGAAAACTACAAGTCCCGTGATTTATGGAGCGAAAACTGACGCACTGTAAATCATATACAGCTTGAGGGAGAGGCCTTGCGGCTCAGAGTAGGCATGCTGGAGAATTTGGACAGAAACAGAAAAAAAGGAGTGGAAATTGCTCAACGTTTGCTTAATCATCCCATGTCCAGAACGGAAATCAATCCAGCGAATTCAATCGGTATTCATGATTATTGCTGTTTTGAGTGCACAAATATTATGTAATTGATCATGGTTCCCCCAGCCCCATTTGGATTATAATAATGCATTGAAAATACATTGGAATAACGTATTTTCAAATGCATGGCTGGGGTGTTCCCTTGTTTTTAACTGTGAGGAACTCTTTTGGGTGCGGCCATTTTGTATTTTACCCCCACCAGGCTGGGGCAACGTACCTGCTGTATTTGCACAGCGAAAGATGCTTTGACACCTGCTCACTTGACAAACTCCGATTCTCTGGTACTTAATCAACCGTTGGGGAGTGTCTGTGTGTGTATGTGTGCGTGTGTGAGAGAGAAAGAGACTTCCCCAAATATGACAGCTCTAATTTGTCTCTGCCTTTCCTCCTGTGAAGTGGTTTAATAAATAACCATGGCGACAGGAAAACCATTTATACATCTTGGCGGGCTTCAACAGAGATAAATAGCTAATAATTCCTATTACGGGGATGATTACACTTCACATCTTTGTTCCCCGCTGGGAAGATTAATACCTAAGGGAAGTGAGCAGGGACAGCAGCGACATCTGCGGGAATATTTGTTTTCACTTTGAGTTCCGCTGGTACAAAAGCTTCGTGTGGGTTCCTCTCCCCGCTTTGCTGTTCATAATTGGCATGCTTTGTTCTTCCGTTCCCCTTAACACATGTCACACCGCAGTGTAGAGCAAGCACACTCCATCTTCTGTTACTTCAGGCTTGGGGGGCCGGATGCAGTGCTTGTATCTGGCTCTCGGTGCTCTCACCATGTCACACTCCTTCTCCCAAGGACATCCCAATTGCTGGCCCTGGTTTGCACCACCTTAATTGCTTTTGACTGGCTAGAATATGTAGCACTCTGAAATATACTCAGAGTCGAGAGTGGATTTCATGCTCTTTATTCAGCTCATAGTGGTGAGGAGGGATGGAAGTTCCCCCAGAATGTCTGCTTTATATACATTATTTACACAATGGGCCTGTGGCGATCACACAGGGTCCCCGGATGTTTGACGGTCTATTGATCCCTGTGCCACCACTGTGTTCGCTTCCCCGCTGCCACCAACCCATTTCTCTCGGGTACACACTGAGTCCAGACAGTTGTTAACATTAAACCAAATAAACAAGTTTATTTTATAAGCATTAACAAGCTTATGGTTTCAGATCATTTTTCTTGTCAGTTTCTTAACCTTAGTTTCCTTACCAGCCTATACCTTCCTAATACCTTCTAACTGATTATCCCAACTGTTTAACTGACTCCTCTTAACAGATTCTCTCACTCTCTCACATCAAACTAGCCCAACCCACATACTTATCCTCCCTCTCCCTTCTCTAACTCCAGACTCTTTTTAACAACTCTAACTCCTCCCCTTGGGTTCCTATTGGTTAATCATTTTACACTTAGTTAACCCTTTCTTTATGACACAGTATGATGTCACACACCTAGGAGGGCAAACGCCGCAGGGCCCCAGGTGATTGGCTAATTCCGGGATTCTCCTGTAGGCCAATCAGGTTGCGGATTCACTTCCACTGGAGCTGGATTGGGTGGCTCCTGTGGACCAATCAGACCGCTGCATTCTGGGTCCTATTGTTCTAGGACCAATCAGACTGCTGCCTTTTGGATCCTATTCAACTCAGTACATAACACACCTTAGTTTTAGGAATTGGAAAGTAAAAAAATCCAACACGCCTTACTAGATAGTCATAAAGGTAAAAAAGGTAAAGGACCCCTGGACGGTTAAGTCCAGTCAAAGGCAACTATGGGGTTGCGGCGCTCATCTCGCTTTTCAGGCCAAGGGAGCCGGCGTTGGTCCACAGACAGCTTTCCTGGTCATGTGGACAGCATGACTAAGCCGCTTCTGGTGAACCAGAGCAGCACACGGAAACGCCGCTTACCTTCCCGCCGGAGCGGTACCTATTTATCTACTTGCACTGGTGTGCTTTCGAACTGCTAGGTTGGCAGGAGCTGGGACAAAGCGACTGGAGCTCACCCCATTGCAAGGATTCGAACCACCAACTTTCTGATTGGCAAGCCCAAGAGGCTCAGTGGCTTAGTCCTCAGCACCACACTCTATAGACAGTCGTAACGCATACCCTCCAACATTTCTCCGATGAAAATAGGGACGTCCCATTCCATAATGATAGTTTTACTATTATACCCCACACATGTTACTGGGTTGCCCCAGCCACTCTGGGCAGCATCCAACATATATATAAAAACATAATGAAACATTAAACATTGGGGGGGGGGACCCTCCTCTATACAGGATTGCCTTCAGATGGTTCGGGGGTCGGATAAGTCCGTACCCTCCAACATTTCTCCAATGAAAATAGGGACATCCTAAGGAAAACCAGGACATTCTGGGATCAAATCAGAAACTGGGACAGTGCCTCTAAATCAGGGATGTCCCTGGAAAATAGGGACACTTGTAGGGTCTGATAACGTGGACCTCCCTTTGAGCTACGTATTGGGGAGGTGGGCGAGGAGACTAAACACTGGTATGGTTTGCATACCCTTCCACATTCCTTAGATGAAAATAGGGAAAATCTGGGCCTTGAGGTGAGACTGTTCTCCTTCTGAGTACAAATAGGCAAGCATGGCTTCTTTGTTTCTCTATCTAAATAGGTAGCTAGGACTGCAGAACTATTTCCTACCAAGAAGAGAGCCAGTGTGGTTTAGTGGTCTGAACGCCTTTCGACTAAAGGTTAAACACGGAATCGGACCCTGTCAAGCTGGTTGGCGATGCAGATGGTGAAGGAGCAAGTGACCTGCAGGGTGCAGGATCAGATCCTCTCGGTTATCAGCTGGTATGCAAGAGGTTCTGATCTTTTTAAAATACTGTATATATAAATATTTATTTTTTATTTTTTCCTTTATAACAACCAAATAAAATTTCTTCATCACATATATCTTTGCTCAAATTGAGCTTTGACTTCCTCCTGTCCCCCTCTCCTGACTTCCCTATGTAATCACTTTTATTTTAGTATTTCTAAATCACCCTATTTACCTTATCTCCATACTTAAAAAAACTTACTTCTAATATTTATAAACAGGTAATCAAATCATAACCTAACAAAAAGGAGGTTCTGATCCTGTGCAGTGCCAGGGCATGCAGCCCAACATTTTTTTAAATCCCTGTTTTTACTTTATGTTAAAGTGGGCTTAAAACACACACACACACACACACCCCTAGCCCCATCCTGGAATTCCTTCCGGGGTGGGTGTGGGGTGGCGTGGGAGGACCCCAGGGCAGCACAAGGCTAAACTGGCCCAAACTGGGGGTCAGAGGGCTTTTGGGGCGAGGGGTCCGTGCGTGCACAGCCCTAGTAGAAACTAAAGGTAAAGGTAAAGGTACCCCTGCCCGTACGGGCCAGTCTTGACAGACTCTGGGGTTGTGCGCCCATCTCACTTAAGAGGCCAGGGGCCAGCGCTGTCCGGAGACACTTCCGGGTCACGTGGCCAGCGTGACATCGCTGCTCTGGCGAGCCAGAGCTGCACACGGAAACGCCATTTACCTTCCCGCTGGTAAGCGGTCCCTATTTATCTACTTGCACCCGGAGGTGCTTTCGAACTGCTAGGTTGGCAGGCGCTGGGACCGAGCAGCGGGAGCGCACCCCGCCGCAGGGATTCGAACCGTCAACCTTTCGATCGGCAAGTCCTAGGCACTGAGGCTTTAACCCACAGGGCCACCTGCGTAGAAACTAGCCTACTGTAAAAGATAAAATACACTTTTTTTCCTCCACCAACTGGGCTTCCCGCTAATAACAGTAGAGAAATCCTCCATTTATTTTATAACCTTCTCTTAAAACTGCATCGATACTCTGGTTCCCTGAGAACCGGGAGTTCTCTTTTGCGGGGCTCAGAAACAGTTCGCATTGGAGGAAAGGACCATTCAAAAGAATATGCAGATCCTCCAAGCCAGCAAAGTGCGCCGCCTCCAAGAACGCAGAGATAAAGTGCTAGACTGACATTCCTTCGTTGAAAGGTGGGAATTCTTCTTGGTGACGTTTGATGGTATTATTTATTTATTTTTTCCCTGCCTTAAGCTGGGGGAAAAAACACACACTAGCTATGAAACCAAATCTTATGAGAAACAGTTGAAGGAGTTGGGTAGGTTTTCGTCTGGGGAAGAGAAGACTGAGAGGAGATAGGATTGTTGTTGTTTAGTCGTGTCTGACTCTTCGTGACCCCATGGACCAGAGCACGCCAGGCACTCCTGTCTTCCACTGCCTCCCGTAGTTTGGTCAAACTCATGCTGGTAGCTTCGACTACACTGTCCAATCATCTCGTCCTCTGTCGTGCCCTCAATCTTTCCTAGCATCAGGATCTTTTCCAGGGAGTCTTCTCTTCTCATGAGGTGGCCAAAGTATTGGAGCCTCAGCTTCAGGATCTGTCCTTCCAGTGAGCACTCAGGCTGATTTCCTTCAGAATGGAGAGGTTTGATCTTTTTGCAGTCCATGGGACTCTCAAGAGTCTCCTCCAGCGCCATAATTCAAAAGCATCAATTCCTTGGCGATCAGCCTTCTTTATGGTCCAGCTCTCACTTCCATACATCACACTACTGGGAAACCCATAGCTTTAACTATACGGACCTAAAGATCTGTCAGATGGGAAGAGGGAAAAAGATTGTTTTCTCCTGCAACTCTTAAAAATCTTCAGTCTCGCGAGATCTGTTCCCCAGCATCCCTTCAACTCCTGATAGATCAACACAGTGCTTTTTCCCCCCTTAATTTTTTTTTAAAAGGGTACTCTCATTTTTCTACTCATATTGAAATGCTGCCCCGCAATGAAGCCAAACTTAGATTCACAAAGTGTTTAGGAGGTACCCCTGCGTCCCCCCAGCAAAAAAAGCACTGGATCAACAGCAAAAAATACTCTTATTAAGAAATTGTAAAGGCAGTTTAGTCTCAGGAGTAAGGGGAGAGTGCACTACTCTACCTTTCCTTCCTAAATCTATGGCTAAGGGCAGCCGCTTCTTACTGAATGGGAAGGAGGGGATCCCTCGAGCTACGTCCCCGACTCCGACTCCCAGGTGCTTCCGCGGCAAAGAATGGCTGTTTTGCAATAGCGGCAGCGGCAAGCCCGGGAAAAAAGTCATGTCCGGGCGTGACTCCGGATTGGAGGAAGCTGAAACGGCGTCTGGCTTCTCCGATCTGAGCGACTCCGAATTCCTGCAAATCGAGGAGCCAGAGGCTGGGTAAGCAGGCGCCTCCCTCCCCCTGCATTTTGTGTCTGACAACCTCCGCATCCGCAGTTCCAAAACCAGCATCCGCTCCCGCTGGGTCTCCACGAGGTTTGCTTGCGGGGTTAGTGTCATAGACTCATAAAATTGTAGGGTCGGAAGGCTCCCTGAGGATCATCTAGTCCAACCCCCTGCAAGGCAGGAATATGCAGCTGTGCCATACGGGGATCGAACCTGCAACCTTGGCATCGTCAGCACCATTCTTTAACCATCTGAGCTATGTCTAATATTACACAAGAATCAGGTAGGTAGCTGTGTTGGTCTGACGCAGTAGAAATATATATATAAAAACACTTCTTCAGTTATCGAAAAGCTCACACGAAAGCTCATACCAAGAACAAACTTAGTTGGTCTCTAAGTTGGTGGCGCTGTGGGTTAAACCACAGAGCCTAGGGCTTGCCGATCGGAAGTCGGCAGTTCGAATCCCCGCGATGGGGTGAGCTCCCGCTGTTCGGTCCCAGCTCCTGCCAACCTAGCAGTTCGAAAGCATGTCAAAGTGCAAGTAGATCAATAGGTACCGCTCCGGCGGGAAGGTAAACGGCGTTTCCGTGCGCTGCTCTGGTTCACCAGAAGCGGCTTAGTCATGCTGGCCACATGACCCGGAAGCTGTACGCCGGATCCCTCGGCCAGTAAAGCAAGATGAGTGCCGAAACCCCAGAGTCAGCCATGACTGGACCTAATAGTCAGGGGTCCCTTTACCCTTTACCCTTTACCTTTATTACTTCCCTTGATCTGGACACGATACTTCTGTGGATGGAGTGTGGCAAAATGATGGACGCCATTAAACAGCATTACTGTTCCCAGACTCTCTCCACACATGCTGACTGGACCTAATGGGTCCAGTCTGAGGTGCTAATGGACATTTCTTAATTTTATATATATATTTCTGCTGCGTCAGACCAACACGGCTACCTACCTGAATCTAGAATCATGGAAGGCACCACATTGATCCCCATGAAATGGAAGTCCATCGTATCTGAAGAAGTGACCATTACACAAGAACAATTTGATTTTACCCACAGCTGAGGGTACTTTGTAACTCTTCAAAAGGTCTATGTTTGGTAAGGCAAGCTGATACTTTTGCTTGCTGCAGCAAGACTATCAGTTGAGTTTGGAAATAGACCTTTGGTATAAAAATGCATGGAGGTTGGGTGTCACTGAGAAGATAACCCACAACGTAATGGTGCTGAAAGGAAGCGGGGGACGAATGCCTTTTATGCCATAAGGGGTCTATTTATTTTATATACTAGTGAAAAGGATTCACAAAATATGATGTCAGACACATCACTAAAACTTGGATTTTGAGACCATGCATACTTACTTTAGCTGGAGAAGATGACCTTGTTGTTGATGGATGCTTCCGCACAATGATGGCAGAATAACATAGGAGGAGCTGAATATGAATATTATAAAGACCTGCCTTGTTGCTGGCAGCTGGGGAAAATCCAGGGTGGTATAGTGGTTAGAGTTCTGGACCAAGACCTTGGGAGACCAGGGTTCAAATCCTCACTCAGCCACAAAGCTCATGGAGTGACCTTGGGCCAGTCACTGCCTCTCAGCCAAACCTTCCTTACTGCGTTGTTGTGTGGGTAAAATAGGGAGAAGTACGTACACCGCCCTGAACTCCTCAGAGGAAATGAAATAAATAGATAACGCTTGCAGGGGTGGGGACAGATACAGTGGTACCTCAGGTTAAGAACTTAATTCGTTCTGGGGGTCCGTTCTTAACCTGAAACTGTTCTTAACCTGAGGTACCACTTTAGCTAACGGGGCTTCCTGCTGCTGCCGTGCCGCCAGAGCACGATTTCTGTTCTCATCCTGAAGCAAAGTTCTTAACCCGAGGTACTATTTCTGGGTTAGCATAGTCTGTAACCTGAAGTGTATGTAACCCAAGGTACCACTGTATTATTGGTTTCCTTAGATATGTAACAAAATATAACTTGGGAAGTAAACATAGTGCAGTGGTATCTCGGGTTACAGACACTTCAGAAATCGTGCTCCGGCAGCACGGCGGCAGGAGGAGGCCGCATTAACGAATTAAGTTTTTAACCCTAGATACCACTGTAATGACTTTTTAAATAACCTTGTCTTTCATTCAACCAGGGATTCCGAAAACCCAAGTTGTTCCCTTGGCCCTCCTACAGAATCTGAGGGTGGCGATGTGGCAAAAGGGAACATGCTTGAAACAGCGAAAAGAAAGAGATCGCATGTGCCACTTGAAATCTTCCACCTGCGTTACCTTTCGGTCACGGATATATCGGCGCAGGTGTGGTGTGAACAGCAAATGGTTTACAGGCGAGAGCGTCCAGACCTGACGCCTCCTGAAAATATTGTGCTGTTGAACACAGGAAAGAGCATCCACCTCGCCAGAGGTAAGGGTGCTTTGCAGTCCATTCCCTGCTTCTTCAAAACATGTTTTTCTACAGCACCAAGTTCTGATTGAGAACTTAAAGGGAGCCTAGTGGATCAGGCCGATGGCCCATTAGTCCAGCATCCTGTTCAAACAGTGGCCAACCAGATGCTTGTGGAAAGCCTGCAAGCAGGACCCAAGGAAAATATAATTCTCCCAGCGATTGGTGTTCAGGGACATAATACATCTCACAGTGGAGGTCTTGTTGGCATCCGTCTGTCTCGAGAGACAATGGAGTACACCTCCAGGGGTGAAGTCAAACCTCATCCAGGTGACCTCCCCAGGTTGCAAGCCTGGGTGGTGTGTTAACTGGGTGTTAACTTTGGAACTGTATGCTTGATTCTGAATGAAGACCACAATGCACATTAAGAGGCTTAATTTGGACAGAATCGAGTGCACATTTCAAGAGTTAACGCTAAATACACTACTTCTGGTGAATGAGCCACTAGAGCAGTGTTTCCCAACCTTGGGTCTCCAGCAGTTTTTGGACTACAACTCCTATCATCCCTTGCTAGCAAGACCAATGGTCAGGGATGATGGGAATTGTAGTCCAACAGCAGCTGGAGGACTGTAGAAATTTGTGTCCTGGGTTTTTTAGTCTCATCTCCCCACATCCTATCTGAAACCAGAGGGGGGGCATTGGTTGCCAGAGGTGAATTCTTTTTAGCTCTCCTACCCCACTAGTAAGGAGTCTGGTGTAGTGAAAAAAGATGGAGGTTGATGGGCCAGTACTCCACTTTCCCACATGGACCAGCATCTACTGGGCTCATCTTTCTCTTCCCCTGTCCTTGTTTTCAACACAGAGCTGGAAGACCATGACCTGGTGATGGTCAGCACCACAAGTCGAGAAGATTCCTGGGCGATAAAAGTGCTGAATCTTCTGGGGATGCTTTCGGTGCTGCAGGAAGGTATGGGGGCTTCCCTTGAGTCAATGAGCCTCCCACATTACTCTGGGGCTATACTGTATATAGATATGTTGATATTGATGTTGTATTTTTGGTTTTGGGTCTTGTGATTTATATGGAGATTGTTTCCTTTTTAAAATAATCTTTATTAATTTAAATTACATACAAAGAACTTACAAAGAATTTACAATCTCATACTCCAAAAAGAAAATTAAAGAAAAAACAATTTAAAAAGAAGAAAAGAAAAAATACAGAAAAAAGAAAGAAGAAAATTAAGATTTACATGCATAAAAAAACTTAATCTTCCTAATTAAAACTTAAATAAACACTTAAATAAAAAAGACTTCTGACAAAACGAGTCTTCCAATCATTCTCATTGTACTGTTTATACTGTCGTTGTTTTTCCCCACACAGTTTTATATTCTTTAATATTGTTCCCGTCTACTCCACAAACGGTATTTGTCATGTTTACGTATCACTCAAGTTCTGCAAATATGGTGTGGTTGGTACAATATGATCTTCTATAATCCTTAAATATTCTCCATTCTCCAAATATATGGAGATTGTTTCCATTTGGTTGTGTCCTTTTTGATGAGATTTATTTATTGTTTATGATGTTATGTTTATAATTGTGTAAATCTTGTCATGTTGTGAGCCGCCTCAGGCATAGTTTCGACTATGGAGAGACGGCATAGAAATAAAATGATGATGATCTAATATATTGCATCCTCTTTCTCTGCAGGTCACCGCGTGCGAGAATTTCCAGTGTTTGGAGTCCTGGAAGACATCTTTGTGGTCGGGGTCATTGATCAGCTGGGTTATACACCCAAAGGAGAGCTGGAGCTGAATGAGCTGAAGACCCGGAACAATGCCTCCATGCCCTCAGCGGCACAGAAAAAGCGGGATCGTTTTCAGGTGAGCCAGTGAGCCCTTGGCTGCTGGAGGCATCTGCCTAGCTTGCGAGTTGCCAAGCCAGGTGTAGCTGTGCCGCGTGACTGTCCGTGGCAGAGCTCCTGCTTTGCACACAGGACATCCCAGGTTCAATCCCTGAGGAAGAGTGCTGGCTGGCACTGATTAGGACTGGTTGGGTGGAAGGAAAGGAGCCCAACAGTAGGTGGTGCCAGAGCCAACTGATGCCAGTTTTGTTGAGTTCCGCAAGGGCACAGAGACAGAGGAAGAGGAGGAGGAGGAAGGTGATAGGCAGGGCCACCCGTGGACTGGTTATTAGTGAGAAGGCAGGCAGGTGGGGTCTGGCTGAGTGCAAGCTGGGGTTTGCAGGGCAGTGTCCCATTTGGCCAATGGGCTGGCCTCCAGTACAGTGGTACCTCGGATTAAGAATGTAATTCGTTCCGGAGGTCCGTTCTTAACCTGAAACTATTCTTAACCTGAAGTACCACTTTAGCTAATGGGGCCTCCCATTGCCACCGCACCGCCGCTACGCAATTTCTGTTCTCATCCTGAAGCAAAGTTCTTAACGCGAGATACTATTTCTGGGTTAGCGGAGTCTGTAACCTGAAGCGTATGTAACCTGAGGTACCACTGTACTGGGAAAGATCCTTTCTGAGACCCTGGGGAGCTGCCACCAGTCAGGATAGTTCAGGAACACATCTACACCATACATTTAAAAGCACTATCATACCCCTTTCAACAAACATGGCTTCTCCCAGAGAATTCTGGGAGCTGTAGTTTATTTAGAGTCCTGAGAGTTAGCCCATATATAGACCGTAGATTGTAGAGCTGGGGATCATCTAGTCCTATCCCCTGCAAAGCAGGGATATGCAGCTGTCCCATATGGGGATTGAACCTGCCACCTTGGTGTTATCGGCACCACGCTCTAACCAGCTAAGCTATCCACTCGCTAGGAAGCTCCTATCCCCCTTGCAAAACTTGCAGAGTGGTTTGACAACCAATCCCTTTTCACAGGGAACTCTGAAGCAATTTTCTATTGCTATACACTGCTTTGCTGTTTTGTGAGAGGCCGGTGCAGGCAAATGCTTTTGTAAATAACGCACCCGAATTAAGTGAGTAGGCTATCGGGTGTCTGTTGTCTTAACATATGCATCGTTGGTATTATTTCCAGGTCTTTCTGTATAAGTATCTCTTTGACGCCATGGTGCGAGGGTGCCTGGCGCCGGACAGTTTCCTCCAGCGACTCGACCTGAGGCCCGAGCAGCCACTTGGCCCTCACGTCCAGGATCAGGCCCGGAAGTCGGGTTTCACGGTGATCTGCTTCCGGGACCTCCTGGAGCTGCTCTCCCTCAACCTGACACACTGTGAGATCCCCGCCATCGACCGTTTGCAAATTGAGTACGTCCACCAGGATTCCGGTGCCGCACTTGGCACGGAGGTCTTGGCCTATGACCAGGATGAGGTTGGAACCGCAGTGCGGTATTTCTTGGCCTACTGGAAAGGGCAGCGGGACTCCCGAGGGGTGGATGTTGAGGACGCCTGGAAGTGCCGCTATTGTGCCTACGCCAGCATTTGCGAATGGAGGATGGGGAAAGCCGGCAGCCCAGCAGAGCGGTGGGAAAAGTCCAAGTGACGTTGGCATGACCAAACCTTTGGGGACAAAAGACTAGGCCGCAGTCTCCAGAGATCCACAGGACCATCCCTTTGTGTGAATCAGGGTTTCCCAAACTTGGGTCTCCAGCTGTTTTTGGACTACAACTCCCATCATCCCTAGCTATTGAGACCAGCAGTCAGGGTTGATGGGAATTGTAGCCCAAAAACAGCTGGAGGCCCAGGTTTGGGATACGCTGGTCTTGATGGTACAAAGTTTTCCACCTTCACAGTTTTGCTTCACCAGTTCAGTGGGAATGAAGCATCTTTTCCCCCACCCCCACGACTGCTACTGCCCCCAGCCAGATGTTTTAATAACCGGCACTGGTCTGGGTCAGGGCTGAGGGAAACCTGTGGCCTTCCAGATGTTTTTGGACATTGGTTTCCATCAGCCCCAGGCAGCATGGACACTGGTTAGGGGTGAACTGAGCTGTAGACCATCACCTCTGGATAATATTGTTATTGGACCAATCTCTGATCCAGCCCAACACTTTACATATCCCAAGTTTATAAATGATATTGGACCACAACTTCCACAATCCCTCACCCATTGGCTGGGGCCCAACATCAGCCTCCTGTACAGGGTCATTGGGAATTTTTGGGGTTCAGAACAGGTCCCCAGTTCTTCTACATCAGCATCCAAAAAGCTCTTCCTTCTATTCAGCAGCAGCCAGCTGTGGTGGTTGACGTGCCTTAATGCAGGAAGAAGAAGAAAGGGGAAAGACAGTGTCTCAGAAGCAATAAGGTTTTAATGGCCTGGCATGCTCTAAAAATGTGCAACATGACATCCTCTACCAGGAAAACAGAACAAGGCAGCCTGCACCACTCTGGTGCAATGGGACAGCTGTAGTCCAACACATCTGGAGGGCACCAGGTTGGCTAAGGTTGGACTGAGGTCTCAGGGTGCCCCATGTTTGGTGCCCCTGTGGCAGCCATGTTCAAAAGGCCATCTTTAGTCCCATGCTCCTCTAAGACACCCATCTCCCTCTTTCACCCCTTTTCTGGTTATTGGTGCATTCCATTTTCTTTCCACTGCTTGTCGGTGCATTCATGAGCCAGACCATCATGCCAAGAAAAGAGGGGAATCTGTACTTGTGGCTGTTCCAAAGCACATTGTGTGTGTGTGTGTGTGTGGCTTGGATGTGTTGATACAAATGCTCTGTTTTTAAAAATAACTTAAACCCCGCTTTTCCAGTGAAATGAAACAATTATACAATCAGTTCCCCTGGAGAGCAGCTGGCCTTGCAAGTGGTATGGAAAATTTCCCACCCTGTTTGGAACCAATGCTTGCAGCAAGGATTCTCGATGGGGCAGATTTCTGTCTCACATGCGCCTGTTCTCTGCAAATGTGATTCTGGGCTGCAGCCAATACTACTCCTGGTAGACCTATTGAAAAGCATAGACATGATGAACTTGGGCCCATTCGTTTTAAAGGGTCTGCTGTGAGTAAAATTTAGTTGGCTACAGTGCTTTGTGTTCGCTAGGCTTCTGCAGAAGCCTGGTTAGGATTTCCAGAAGGAGCCCTGAGCAACTACATTTCACGGTGCGAGAGCAAACTTTGTCTTGTATTTACACCGAAGGGAAAAGAGAAGCACTGCACCTCGATGCCTGAAAATGACCTGATCGCACTGAACTTGTAAATGGAATTTTCTCTGCAGAATTCAGATCCTCCCCATGTTTGAGCTGAACCTTGATTGTTTACATGCAAACTGGTGCTCTGTAACCTTTCTCATATTGATCCAGCACATATTTCTTGGATATTTATATATCTATTTACTTATATGTGCATATATATATTGTATTTGTGTAACTGATATGTAGCATTTTTCCTTTAGGTTCTCCCCCCTAAAAAAAATACTCTTATATGCTATCAAGAACACTTTTCTAATTTCTCTTTAAAAATGCTATACTGGGAATAAAATTTGATTATGATTTTTTCCAGCTGTTGAAGACTCCTCCCTCTCTCTCTCAACAAAGCTGATATCTTAACAGTATTCAGTGGCTCAGAGAGTTTTCTGAAGAGGTCCCTTTTGTTGAGTTTTCAGCTGTTCCTCCTCCTTTCCCACCCCCTAATTTTGTATATATAATCATAGTCAGTGTTATGATATATAAAGCATGGGTGTGAATATTTATCATTCTGAAGCCTTTTACATAGTTCAGCAGATGTTCATATTCTTAAGCCCTGTGCCACTCCTGCTGTGTGTACACACACAAACACAATTCTGCCATCTGCGTCTGATATGAAATAAGAAGTTTCAATCTCAGAAACGGCAAATGGAAAGAGGTGTGTTTTGGCTGAACTACTTCTGGCTACACTCCCATTACTGAATGTTATACCATGCCAAACATTAGTTCCCCCCTTCCCCTTTGATCTGGCACCTAATTAGCCCAGAGCTACAGAGTCTGCTATTGTTGGCATCCATTTGTCTTGAGAAACAATGGAGTATGCCTCTGGGGGTGAAGTTAAATCGCTGGAGAATCACAGCGCCTGCTGTGGCTGCAGAGACTGGTAACTCATAACTGCTGCCTCCTACGTTGCTTCTGCTGTGTCGACAGCACCAAAGTGACCCCTCTGGGGTGCAAGTCTCTTTAAAAAAAAAAAAATATTTATTAAAATTTTAAAGGTTACAGAAAGAAAAAGTAAAAATACCACATTAAACAAAAACAAAACAACACATCACAATATAAGAAAACAGAAAAATAAAATCCATTAAACAAAAACAAAAACACAAAGAAAAATATATCAAATCTCCTCATTACTTATCTTTCATTAGCTTATTTCCTTGACCTCACACCTCCCTTTTTTGTATTCTAGGTCAATTATCCATTTCAGCAAATCCTTTTCCTCTTTTAAAGTTTTTATCCTGTAAATTATCTTAATATAATGTAACTTTACTTTTCCTCCTTTCACCAATTAACAGTCAATTATTCCCAAATCCTTTATATCATTTCTGCTAAAATCATATAATATTATTCCAACATCCTTCTAACAGTTGTTAATTTTACAATGTTTCTGTAAATAGTCCTTAAATTTCTTCCAATCTTCCTCCACCGACTCTTCTCCCTGGTCTCGGATTCTGCCAGTCATTTCCGCCATGGGATGCAAGTCTCTGCAGTATGTATGGAGGTCCTGGGCTCCTTCCAAGTATAGGAATCGCATTCCATTTTATGCAAGCTCAGGATTTAAGTCTGAAAAACGCATCGGCTGCCAGTGAGAACAAGACCTTGAGGGGCCACCAGGTGGCAGTATGAGACACTGTTGATGGAATCAAAATTGGATCGACAAACACGATTCAAACGGGAGCTTTGCGAAGATGAAATGGGAAGTGGAGAATGGGGATGGGGGAGAGAAATCTAATTCAGACTCCCCCACAGATTCAGATGCAGGATGAAATGACGGCAGCAACTCTTACTGGCTGGCAATTTTCTGGGGCTGCTGGGAGTTGGGAGCCCAAGAACATCTACAATGTAAAGTCTTTCTCCCCAGCATAAGACATTCAATGTGTGCTTTAAGCTGCCATGCAAACATGTCCAACTGGGCTGCACTCTATCATCTGTGTGTCAAACTTCATCCTAAGGACTCAGGTGGTGTGTATTTTCTTTGATTGTACCACTCATAGGAGTGTACGAGACAATGTTTTCATTCCTCTACCCCATTTCCTTTTGCTGTTAAAGTCCACATCAATATTGGCCAATCATTCGGGGGGGGGGGATTGTGTTTGTTGAATTATCCTCTTAGAATCATAGAATTGACTAGGGTCATCTAGTCCAACCCTCTGCAATGGAAGAATCACAGCTAAAGGTATCCTGACACAAGGCCCCCCCCCAACCTGTGTTTAAAAACCGTCAGTGACGAAGAATCCACCACCTTCCAATGTCATATCATGGGACCTGTTCTTTGTTGCTCTGTTGTTCTGAACACAATTCAAAGTGTTGGTGCTGACCTTTAAAGCCCTAAATGGCCTTGGCCCAGTATACCTGAAGGAGCGTCTCCACCATCATTCAGCCCGGACACTGAGGTCCAGCACCAAGGGCCTTCTGGTGGTTCCCTCACTGCAAGAAGTGAGGTTACAGGGAACCAGGCAGAGGGCCTTCTTGGTGGTGGTGCCTGCCCTGTGGAACGCCCTCCCATCAGATGTCAAGAAAATAAACAACTATCTGACTTTTAGAAGACACCTGAAGGCAGTCCTGTTTAGGGAAGTTTTTAATGTTTGATCGTGTTTTTAATATTCTGTTGGGAGCCACCCAGAGAGGCTGGGGAGGCCCAGCCAGATGGGTGGGGTATAAGTAATAATAATAATAATTACTGTTATTATTATTACTACTACTACTACTACTCCAGAAGGCAATTATTAGAAATGGATGGAAACTAGAGGGAAGCAGATATCAGCTCAACTTTGGGAGAAAGTTTCCAACAGCGGGATATGATAAATAAATAATAATTTATACATACCCCGCCCTCCCTGGCCAGGACCGGACTCAGGGCGGCTAACATCAAAATATATAATACATTGAAAACATAAAATCAAGCAATTGATTAAAATACAGCTTAAAATTAAATTAAGATCACAATAAAATCAGATGGCAACCCGCAAATTATAACTATAGGGGTTGGGAACATTAAGTGCTCACCAGGCCCCAACTCTTCCCATTTGTGTTATTTGTGCGAGTCTTAGCTATTTGTGCTGGTCTTATATGAGCCGGTGGGAAGAGTTAGGGAGACCACTTACATGCAGGGTCTTATAAAGAGAGGAGGGTCAGACTGGGACCCGACCAAAGGCCTGGCAGAACAGTTCCATCTTGCAGGCACTGCAGAAAGGTGTCATATACAGCATATATTCCACACACACAAAACAGCGACAATTTGTTGTTGGCAAAGGACAGCTGGACATACAAAGGGCCCCATTACCTTCAGTAGCTTACGGCCTCATCAAACCAAAATCTGGCCCTGAAGGGGATTTTTGTGAGATATTCCCATGTTGGCCGGAAAGTGGGGGGCGGGGGCGGGGCTTGCAGCCCATGTTGGGGGCAGGGGGTGGGGCTAAGCACTGTGACACACACCTGTTTTCCTGTTCCTTCCTCCTCCCCTCTGTGACACCTGCATGAACAAACAGCCTAAGACACCGATAGACACAAAATATTTTATTTTAATTGTGAATTTTGCAAAGACACATTTAAGCAACAAAATATACATTTCTGACCTTTCTGTAGAATTTGTTTTATACAATAACAAATACAAGAGGCTACCGTAGCAATAAATTAAATATACATTATTTACAACATACATCAGCAACCGGCTACAAAGCGTCGCCTCCTCACAAACAAAAGAGTTATATTTCATTTTGTCAGAGGCCTTTCGAAAAAGAATTCTGCTTTTCTCTCACACACTCACACTCCCTGCAACTATCATTTTTTCTTTTCATTAGGAGCCTAATTAAGAGGAAAATTTTCTTGCTCTGTTGAAATGAATGAGACCTTTTGGATAACCACAAAATCCAGCATTTTCCTTCGAGGGGGGGGGGGATCATTTTAAATACCATGCTACAACCATGAAGAAGAAAAAGAAGAAAAGTGAAATGCATGCTTTGTATGTTTTGTTTTTTCACCCAACAAAAACAAAATTATTTTAGAATTCAAGGAGAAATGGAACTGTGGAGTTTCAAGGAAGGAAAATGTGCATTTTTCTCCCTTCTTCAAAACTCTAGAATGCAGAATTGGCAAATGATATTTACCAGCAGCAGGTTCTGCGCAGACAAAAAAGGAATTCTTTGCAGCAGCACATATTTTGCTGCCAAGAAGACATGATGACAGCCACCAGCTCAGTTGACTTTCATAGGGAATCGGGATAAATTCATAGAAGGTGGAGATATCAGGCACAGTAGGTCATTGGACCTGGGGGGACACACTGGTGTGCAGGGGGGTAGAGGTACAGAAAGAAGCAACCAAAATTAACAAAGAGCTGGAGCAACACCCTTTCCTAGGAAATTTCACTGCTACAGTTTCTTCATCCCTGCCCTACAGAATTCTGGAAGCATTTCAAGGTGATTCGTGAACCATTTTGGCCCAGAGTACCATATCTTTATTTCCTTAGCCCCTACTCCACAGGCCAACTCTGACAAGTGGGCAGAACCACCCGTCTGCCAATCACCTGATGTCATAAAATTCAAACTTGCTTTCTGCCTGCCCCACCCTCAATGCCACATATGACTGTGGTTTGGGGGCAACCATCTCAGTGGCCAAATGGGGAGACTTGGTGGGCCAAATCTGGCCAGTGGGCCAGTGAAGGTTCCCTACACCTGCTTTAAGGCAATCTTCCCCAAACAGTAGTCCTCTAGCTCTTTTGGACTACAACTCCCATTGGGCCCAGTTGGCATGGCTGCCATCTTGTTGCGTTAATATGGCCCACAGGAGAAGGCAGCCTTGATGCTTCACACACACAATCAAATACAGTGGTACCTCAGGTTACAGACACTTCAGGTTACAGACTCCGCTAACCCAGAAATAGTATCTCGGGTTAAGAACTTTGCTTCAGGATGAGAACAGAAATTGTGCGGTGGTGGCATGGCGGCAGCGGGAGGCCCCATTAGCTAAAGTGGTACTTCAGGTTAAGAACAGTTTCAGGTTAAGAACGGACCTCCAGAACAAATTAAGTTCTTAACCCGAGGTACCACTGTATTCAATAGCAGCCTAGTCTCATCGGTGCAAAATTTGTAGAAGTGATGATCATGGCTTGACCACATGGGGTCTGAGCCTCTTTTAAGTCAGTCCAGAAAAAAAAAATTAGGCTCATTTAGGAGCTCAGTTGCCCTTTATAGATGTATTAGTACAGCTGAAAGGTCAAGGGAGAGAAGCAAGACAAAGAATGCTCCAATAAGTCCTCAACAGCAAAACAGGTGGAAGATAACAAGCGGTAAGTTACAACGACTGTGAAGGCAGATGAAGGCTTCAGCAGATAAGAAACTACCAGTTGTTGTGTTACTCATGCCATCGGAATAGCGCCTTACTACGAAGACTGTGCGTTGATCAGCATGCACTGACCTCCACACATAAAGCAAGGCATCTGCCAAAAACCCACTCTATGGAACTCCTAGCCACAAGATGTTCTGATGGCCATTCGCTACAATAGCTTTAGGGGGAGATTAGACAATTTCATGGGGGAGGGGAAATTTGCTGCTGGCTTTCAGCTCCAGTAGCTGAATTAGGCTCTCAGGTTCCCAGACAGGGTGCTGCCGAAGGGTGAGGACTGGGCCAGACACACCTTTGGTCCAGCAAGTCTCTTCTTATATTCTAGAACTGGGCTTGGGAAGGAAAGAGAGATAAGGACTAGAGCAGGACTTAAGTAAGGAGAAAAGATGCCATATTCTGAATTGGCTGAGGTTGTCTTCAAGGGGAAGAAGTCCCACTTGCAGAACAAATTTATTTGCATAAGAAAAAGGACATTTGACTTTAGGCCCTGGGAAGGGAAGAAATTAGCCTATCATACCACTGTGAGTGATTATTTTTTAAAAACCAAAGTAACTTTCTCAAATCATCAGGAGAGCAGCGCTCATGACCTTCAGTCAAACAGCTACAATTAAGGACAAGGAGCACACTGGTTTTGCAGATTTCAGAATACCAAACGGAAACAGGGTAAGAAGCGGGTTCAAGTATAATGTCAGCAGCAAACCCATCTCCTCTCCCCAGATGTCCTTTGGATTACGAGGGACGGAGCAGAGACAGGGGTCGGCAAGGGAAGAGAGTCCCACAACCTGTCAGGTTCATCTCCCGGGGCATCTATCCCAGCCGAGACGTGGCAAGGTAGCAGGTTCCCTCAGGGTCAGACGGGAACATCTGCCTGGGTGAAGCACATTTCATACGTGGCAGTGGCGCATAGTGTGGCAGACGGACGTTGTCAGTCGAAAAGAGCGTTTTCACGTAAGAAAAACAGGAAGGAAGGAAGAAAAACCCAAACAGAAATGCCCTGGAAAAGAAGAGGGGAAAAAATTAGATGGGGGACCTGGCTAGGCAGGGGTACACTTAATATTCACACTGAATGTATGTTTGTTTTGCTGCAGCAGGCATCATACAGCATAGCAATGGGATTTACTCCCAATCAGATGCCCACAGGGTTGGAAGCCTTAGTCCAGAGATCATCAAGCTTTAGTGGGGCAGTGGGTGCATTTGAAATGTTGAGAAAGTGAGGCGTGCACATGGCATTAAATGGCTGCCACATGATGCGTGGTACAATGGCTTCCTTGCAGGATAGGCCTAGCCACTGCGCACAGGAACTGAGTCGAGCGTATCACTGCATGATGGGGTGGGGCCTTGTTGTGCAACTGATCCTTGAACTTAATGCTGTTCAGTAATTACCTGCCAGTTACTAATACCACTTTGAGGGGGGGAGGTGGCGGGGACATTATTATTATTATTATTATTATTATTATTATTATTATTATTAGATTTGTACCCTGCCCATCTGAATGCGTTGCCCCAGTCACTCTGGGCGGCTTCCAACACACATAAAAATATAATAAAACATTAAACATTTTTTTCAAAAAATCCCCATACAGAGCTGCCTTCAAGTTGTGTAGTTCTTTATCTCCTTTACATCAGGGCTGCCTTCAGATGTCTTCTAAAAGTCAGATGTTTATTTCCTTGACATCTGATTAGAGAGTGTTCCACAGGGCGGGCGCCACTACTGAGAAGGCCCTCCGCCTGGTTCCCTGTAACCTCACTTCTCGCAGTGAGGGAACCGCCAGAAAGCCCTCAGAGCTGGACCTCAGTGTCCAGGCTGAACGATGGAGGTGGAGATGCTCCTTCAGGTATACTGGACCAAGGCTGTTTAGGGCTTTAAAGGTCAGCACCAACACTTTGAATTCTGCTCGGAAATGTACTGGGAGCCTTTAGGGCCAGTGCTACATGGTCCTGGCGACCACTCCCAGTCAACAGCCTACCTGCCACATTCTGGATTAGTTGTAGCCCTACGCAGAGCGTGTTGCAGTAGTTTGTGGTGGAACAACTGCAAGCATTCCTGGATGGTAACTGGTTATCCTGATCAAGTTCAATCTGGGTTCAGGTCTGGGTTCTGAACTGAATCAGTCTTCCCTCACCCCACACATGCTGCCTTGCCCTTGCAATTGTGGGGTCCCGGGCCACATGACGTTAGCACGCTGGGCACGCATGCCCTGTGATGTGTGCACACGCCATCAGCATGCCCCACGGCATGCGTGCACAGCTGCCACAGAACTTTGAGGGGACCTGGCCCCTTCATTTAAATTTGGGGTGGGGAAGCCCCCGCCACCCCCCTCCTCAGCACCCCTGCCTCTTACCTCCTGCTGGATGCAAAAACAGAAGGTACAGGAGGACCATCTTTGTGAGACCATGGCCCAACCGACTCACCTTTTTGGGATGTCTGTAGTCTTATCCGTCAGCTAATGTGTCTGCAAGGAAAGGAAAAGGATCGGCTGACTTCACTTCATGCCTCATTTGCAGCGATGTGTTGCCCTCCAGGTCTGTGGACTCCACCTCCCATTGGCCCCAACCCACCCCATGCATGGCCAGAAGTATGGGGTCATGGAACTTGTATTCCGCTCTCTGGTTTCCCACAGCCATCTGGTTGGCAACTGTGAGGGCAGGCCTGATCCAGCAGGGCTAGTCTTATTACGTCCTTAGAAGCATTGCCATCATGGTTAGTAGCCATTGATAGCCTTCGCCTCCAGGAATTTTAAAGCTGTCCAAGTTAGTGGCCATCATTGCCTCATGTGGCACTGAGTTCCACAGTTTAACTTTGCGCGAAACTTTCCTTTATCTTCCACAGTCTTCTTTGGATGCCTTCCGGCGTTATGAGAGACCAAGGGGTGGGGGGTGGGGACTTTTCTCTATTCAGTTTCTCCTGCCCATGCATAATTTCCTAAACTTCAATCTTGTTGCCTTTTCTCTAAACTAAAAAAAAAGTCCCAAATGTTCCTTCCTAGGCGAGTTGTTCCATTCCCTTTGATCAGTTTGGTGGCCCTTTTCTGAACCTATCCCAACTTTTCTGTATCCTAGTTGCCGGGAACTGCAGATGGGGAGATTGCTGCTTCACTCATGTCATGCTTGCGAGCCTCCCCTTGGACATACACATATGGTTGGCCTCTGAGAACAGGGCCTGGATAGCTCAATTGGATAGAGCGTAGTGCTGGTAATACCAAGGTTGCAGGTTCGATCCCTGTATGGAACAGCTGTGTATTCCTGCATTGCAAAGCTTTGGACTAGATGGTCCTCAGGGTCCCTTCTAATTCTATGACTAGACTGGCCAATGTACAGGCTCTTCTTGTATACTTATGTTGCTGAACTACAACTCCCATCAGCCCAAGCAGGCATGGCTAATGGCAGGGGATGATGGGAGTTGTAGTTCCTGTAACATCCGGAGGGCCAAAGGTTCCCCAGCTGTAGATTGACCAATGTCTTAAGTCTACGGCAGGTTGATATGTTCAAACTTACCGGGCCAGAACTTGAATGGCTAAGTTTATCAAAACGAAATTTAAGATTTGACCTCGGAGAATTCCTGCTCTTCATATCTGTTTGAAATAATAATAATAACCCAGTGAAAAAAAAACCGGTGTTTGCTTCAAATGATTGAACTCAAGAGTCGCCAATGAGGTGCTCTCTAAATGTCGCTGGATCACAACCCCTGTCATTCCTGTCTGGGAATGATAGGAGTTGGAGTCATCTAGAGGGCACCATTTTGGCTACCCCAGATTTACAGTGGTGCCTCGCAAGACGAAATTAATTCGTTCCACGAGTTGCTTCGTCTTGCAATTTTTTCGTCTTGCGGAGCGCGGATTCCCCGGGTATTAACAGCTTTAAGAAAAAGGAAGCAAACCCGCAAGACGTTTTCGTCTTGCAAAGCAAGCCCATAGGGAAATTTGTCTTGCGAAGCACCTCAAAAAACGGAAAACTCTTTCGTCTAGCGAGTTTTTCGTCTTGCGAGGCATTCGTCTTGCGGGGCACCACTGTAGTGGAATGAATCTAAACCAGACTGGAACCAGTTTAGTTTAACAGAAGGACACTGTTAAAATGAAAACAACAATGTGTTAATTTTGTGGTGGCCTGGAAATGGGAGGAGGGCCCCCCTGCTCACGTGACTTTCCCCAAGCCATCCCGTGAACTGTAGTTTACCCCTTAAAGAACTACAATTCCTAGCACCTTTAACAAACTACAGTTTCCAGGATTTGGGGGCAGGGGGAGCCATGTGCTTTAATTTTATTGTGATGTACGCAGGGTTAGAGTCTTTCATTATTTCAGAGTAGTTAAGAATTGCCCAGAAAAAGTCCCAGCAAAGGAAGAACGGATACAAAAACTTATGGAATATGCAGAAATGGCAAAACTTACCGGAAGAAGAAGAAATCAAGATAACAATTTTTTAAATAAAAGAATGGAAATGGTTTATTGAATCTTTACAGATAGATTATAAGCAGATAAAAACACTGGCCAGATTACTGTAACAACCTGCAGTTTTATAAGAGCATATATTTAAAGAAGACGAATAAATGAGCAAATTAAGCTAATTTGGATATGCAGAAGATATTGAAAACAAATTTAAGGAACCACAGAACGAGGGGGAAGGAAGTCAAGTTTTGAAATGTCAAAATGGTTGTAAAACTACTGAAATGTATAACTTGAAAAGTATAAATAAATAAAATAAAAAATAGATGATGATGATGATAATAAAGAATTGCAATAATAATAATAATAATAATAATAATAATAATAATAATAATAATGAATTGCCCAGGAAAACAGGTAATATGGCTGCAGTCTCAACCCACTTCCTTGATAGCAAGTTCCGCTCAACCTCACTGGGGCTTACTTCTAAGTAGGACTCTCCAGTGATCATCTTTTACATGTGTCAGGAGGAGAGCAACCGGAAATGAAATGCTTAACCAATTATTGAAGTTTTTGATGAAAGGAGTGGGAGGGGGGTGCAAAGAAAATGAGGGTGGGAGAGAAGGAAAGGAGACCTGGAGATCTTCCTCTTTTTCCTAGGTTGATCTATGTGACAAAACAGACCCTTTTTTTTATATATGCTGATTTCTCCACAGCGCCCCAGCCATGCAGGTGTGCTTACTAATCACCAAGAGCAATCCAAGTTGGTTAATCGAGTGAAGCAAATTTCTATTTTTGTCACTGTAAGAGCCTCATGGGGAGCTAAGGGAAACTTGTCACAGATAAGTAGGATGGTTTCAAGGCAGCCCAGCACATTCTGATCTTACGTGTGCACTGATTCTGCTTGATTTTTAAAAAATTATTATTATTACTTATTATTACTGTACATTTCATGTCAGCTTGGATTGCTCAGTTGGTTAGAGCAGTGTTTCCCAACCTCGGGCCTCCAGCTGTTTTTGAACTACAATTCCCATCATCCCTGACCACTGGTCTTGCTAGCTAGGGATGATGGGAGTTGTAGGCCAAAAACATCTGGAGGCCCAAGGTTGGGAAACACTGGGTTAGAGCGTGGTGTCCATTTGGGACAGCTACATATTCCTGCGTTGCAGCGGGTTGGACTAGATGATCCTCAGGTGCCTTCAAACTCTACAATTCTATTAGTTATAGACCACCTTTTCTCTAAATAGCTCAAGGTGGCAAAGGCCCTACTCCTTTTGGTGCACTAATGTATCATTATCCCCAGGCCATCACAACCTTGAAGGAAATTAGCCGGAGTTAATTAACTTTTACACTTGTCTTACACTTGTTGATTCCATTAGATTCGCTATGGTCAGCATCCTGCTCAGCATCCAGGGTCTGACTTAGTCACATGTTACTTTCAGGGGCTTCGAAGTGGGGCTACACAACCTATCACACACACACACAAACGTCTGACATTCCCTTTTCACACTCAAGCTCTAATTAAATTCGAACATCTATTGAACCCAGCCATTTAGCACCCACAAACCGATAACTATATAAAAAAGTACAAGTTCGAAGGTGAAGGACAGAAGGAAAAAAATTGCCACCCAATGTGTCTTACTGAGGGTGGATCTACACACGCGGGGGGGGGGGGGGAGGATGCTATAAATAAGTCAGAAACTAAATCGTTTTAACAAAAAAAAAAAAAAACCTGCTATGGAAAACCACAAATAATTTTGTTTTGCTCCCCAGCGCCATCTGGTGTTGCATGTTTACAACGCATTCAAAATGCTGGTTGTTGTTTTTTTGTTTGGCTGGTTTTTTACTAATGTAGCCGAGTCATGATACATCCACTGCCATAACCAGGGGCGGACTTTGGTAATCTTTGTTAACGTGATGCCCCGAGTGGCCCCAAAACTTGGCACCTCCAAATGGATCTTCTCAATACTGGATCTTCTCAATTTTTGCACCCCCTCAGCTCAGCACCCACACTGCCCGAAATCCAGCGCAGGCCATAACCACCACCAGGCTCCTACTAATACCATCTTGGTAACTTTTGCCCAACTCACCTGTTGGGCTCCTGCTCATTATCACCGGTGTGGCGGCAGATGCCAGAGCCGGATTCTCGTTACTTTGGGAAGGGCTGTAGACAAAGACGTCTTGCTTGAATGGTGACGCTGTGGAAGGCTGGCTGCCCTGAGGGAGATTGAGGGAAAGGGAGAGAGTTGGAGGCTTGATGGCGAAGTGCAACACACATTTTGTTCCTGGAGTATATTTGAGGAGGGGGAGCTATGTGTTTGGGGCAGGGGTCACCTACATGGTGGCTGCAAGTGCCCGTGTGCCTGCCAGTTCCTCCTACGGTATCCGCAAAAGGTCTCAGGATCTATCCCCTCAAAAACCACAACACGCAAGGGAATGTTTGTTTCTCTTAATCAGTGCCTGGCTGGTCCTCTCCTATGCAAAACTCATTACGCCAAACAAACCACGGCAGCCATTTTGGAATGTTCCACAAGCGCCATGCTGGCCATTTTGGAATTTGCCCCATGGCAGCCATTTTGTGACACGCGGCACAATTACAAAAGCACCCCTGGGCTAGGAAGGCTGGCGACCCCTGGCTTATTGGCGTGTCGGAGAGATGGATGTGGTTGCGAGACTGAGAGGCTGAAATGATATTGTGCCCAAGGAGAAGGTGGGGGCAGCTGTGTGCCTCCTGGTTTATGCAAATGTCAACCGGCTCAGGAATATTGGCCCCCTGAGAGACCAGTCAATATCGGAAAGCGAAAACTGCATTATTACCAGGCTTTCGTATTCTTCCATGTTTTCACTCTCCCCTGCCGTGCTGCTGAAGCTGCTGGTACTTGAGGATGAACGTGAGATGTTTGACCTTCCGTTTTCTTTGAGTTTAATAAATGGCCTGGAAGTCAAAGGAGAAGAAGGCAGAAAATTAAAGTTCAATGGTGGTGATGGAGCTTAGAAAAATCTCCCTCTCTGAATTCCTCCCCCAGGATTCGGGGTTCTGTAATACCCCATCTTGTTTCCAGAGCTCATCTGCCGGCCTTTTTTGTCCCCGTCCCCCTGTTCAGATTTGGGTTGTATCCACAAATTCACACCATGCAATTAAAGCACAATGATACCACTTTTAAACAGACAGAGCTTCCCTCAAACACAGATCTGAGATCTGTGGTTTGTTCAGGAGTAGCTGAGGGTTGTTAGGAGACCCCAATTCCCCTCCCAGAGCTACAGTTTTTAGAGTGGTTTAACAATCAATCTCTCTTGAATCCTGGGAACTGCAGTTTACTCTTCACAGAGCTATAGTTCCCAACACCCTTTACAAACTACAACCCCCAGGATTCTTTGGGGGAATCCATGTAGTTTCAACACATGGTATGGACGCGACTTGTGTTTACTTGCCTCTCTTTGTTGGGACAGATCTCTGGAGAGCTTGGGTTTGAAGAGGCCTCAGACCTGATTTCTTGAGAGGTGTGTCCTCCTTCAGGGGTCTTCGGTGTTCCTGAGCCACTGTCACTATGAAAACAGCAAAACACTAGAGTAGCATAACTTTCAAACAGATCTATCTTGCCTTCTCATACTGTTAACATTCTGCTCCAGCAGGTCTCAGATGTGGCTGTAAGGCTGGGTAGGAACAGCATAAATAAGTGTGTGTGTACAGAGCTGTCAGCACAGTGACTGCTCCATCACTCTTTGAACCCAGAGGTCTGTCCCTGAAGTGAGGAAGAGCAGAAGTGATGAGGTAGGAATCTCTGCCTTCCTCAGAGGAATAAATTTGTGGCTGGCAGGAAGGTGAGGAATATCTCTACTAATAATATTTTGCTAATGATGTTGTCACGCTGCAGTTCACATGGCTGCCAACAGGTGTCACTGCAAACTAGAGCATGACAACAAAGTGATCTCTCAGAGCTGTAGAGCCATAGCAGCAGTATAGGAGGGTGAGGAGAAGGGAACCAGAGGTGGAGGCAATCCAGCAAGTAAGTCATATGAATAAGCAGCCTGGTGCCCCAGGCCAGTGAGTGGAGGTATTGCAAAGTCTAAGGGAAGGGTTTTTTTTTGCGAGGTGTCAAAAGAAGAGTGGTTTGACAAAGAGTATGGGGTGAGAGGAAGAGTGGCTTTCAGGAGATGAGGGGTGGTGGTCAGGTGGAGCTGGGTGCAGCTCCTAGTAAACACATATATAAATGTAAACACGCTAGCATCCAGCACAGCTAATTACAACTACTAAAATCGTTAAGATGTCTGCCTCAACCCTCAACAATTTTCATGTTGTTCCAGGGGCAGCAGAGTTTGAAAGCTATGGCTACAACGAAAATAAAACATACAGTGGTACCTCGGGTTACAAACACCTCGGGTTACAGACTCTGCTAACCCAGAAGTAGTACCTCAGGTTAGCCCCAGGATGAGAACAGAAATCACACAACGACGGCGCAGCGGTGGCAGGCCCCATTAGCTAAAGATTAAGATTAAACCATTCAGATTAAGAATGGTTTCAGGTTAAGAACGGATCTCCGGAACGAATTAAGTTCATAACCAGAGGTACCACTGTATTGCAATGGCTCCAGAAATGCACGGCACCAGAACTATCCATCTGTTCTGAGCAAGTTACCATCGAGTCCGAGGCTCTGCCTGGCTCTCTGATCCAGTGTGCAGACGAGGGAACAGCCCTGACCGCCTCTTTATGGGACTCCTGGACTGGTTCTTGGCTGTAGCTGCTGATACTGGAGGCTGAGGAGACAGGCAAACAAAATTATAACCCTTTTACCAGGCTCACAGTTGCCTGTGAACTGCATAGCAATCTTAATTTTTTTTATTTTACATACTGGCAATGCATATAAGACTATAAAATAATCCCAAACATACCCCAAATCTTGCATAACTGCATAAGATACTGTTGTACACACAAACACACTTGGTTTATGCAATCAAGAGTACATCTCCTTTTTGGACTGGGGAATGGAATGAATGTTTTGAAACACACAGAGAAGAAGAGGTTGTGATGGCATGGCTGCCAGCCAGTCAGTGCTGTGCAGAGCCAGGTTCCGCCACAAACAAGGGATGGACACACCCTAGTTGTACTGCACTTACAGAAAAGGTGGCCTTCGTTATTTCGCCACTGTTGTGCACAATCCCTCCGCTCAAGCTACCAGGGATTCCTCCGCTCTGATGCTTCTTCTGACTCCCAACCATGGTTTCCATGGAGTGACTGCGGACCCGGATGGCTCTCTGGCAAGGGGTGACAAGAAGAAGTGGAAAGTTAAGATCTTGATCAGAAATTAGCCACAATTTACCATTTGAAATAACGTCACGATTTTGTACTATAGTATCTCAGTGGAAGGACAGATCGTGAAGCTGAGGCTCCAATACTTTGGCCACCTCATGAGAAGAGAAGACTCCCTGGAAAAGACGCTGATGTTGGGAAAGATGGAGGGCACAAGGAGAAGGGGACGACAGAGGACGAGATGGGGGAACAGTCTTCTCGAAGCTACCAGCATGAGTTTGACCAAACTGCAGGAGACAGTGGAAGACAGGAGTGCCTGGCGTTCTCTGGTCCATGGGGTCACAAAGCGTCGGACATGACTAAATAACTAAACAACAACACAACAACAACAAATCTACACATTGCAAACTGTGGGTCTTAAGTCACCCAAAAAAACAGCAACCCAAAACCACTTTATCAGTACATAAGAGGGTGGTATCGGGAGGTTTGGGGGGGTGTGGTTAATACAGGTTTGTAGCAGTACAAAAATATTTATGGGGGAAATACTAAGGAGTGAAAAGAGCAGCTGCCAAATGTAGATCATGCATGCTCAGTGGGCATGAAATACTGAATAGGAATAGAGTAGTGTGGGAGAGGGTGTGGCTGACTGGCTGGATCCCCCAAAATACAGGAGTCCTCATATTTACTGACATTCTATCAACTCTTTAAGACACACCTGTTTAGATAAGCATCCCCTGACTTGAAGCTCTTCCTTTGGCTGTTGTTTTAATAGTTAAGATGCTCTGGTGTTCTTGCTTGAGTATCTGTATTAATGAAGGGTACCTGTATTCTTTTATCATTAGTTTGATTCTTGTTATTTTTCGTTTGTGAGCTGCCTTGGAATTTCTTCATGAAATGAAAGGCAGTGTACAAATTATGTTCATAATAGGTTAACAGGAGCCATAGGCGCCAACTCCATAGGGCTGAAGTGTCTTCAGCCTCCCTTCCCCCCTAAAGAAGTCTGTCGGGATTGGGCTGAGCCCTGCCCCCACCCCAAGCTTGAGGGGCTGGGTCTCATGGCAGTGGGGGCGAGCCTCGTGGCCTCAGTGACCCTCGCTGGGCCTTGCCTCCTCCCACTATCGACTTCCTCCTGATGCGCATCATGCATTGCGCAATGCTTGAGACATCACATGTGTGTGACGCCCCCCCGCCCCGCTCCCCAATGTTGGGTGCAACTTGACTCCTCTGACAGGAGCGCTCACTGCAATAGTTAAAGAGGTTGGTTGTTTACTGTAACTAGACAGTTGGTATGGTGTTACAGAGTGCTCAAGTCCCCAGTAAGCGTATCTTTGCACAGAGCATTGTGCATATCCATCCTTTTGGTGTGGTGGTTTGCAGGAGTGCATTCTCGATATACTCATAGTATGACTGCATTGAGATTATTTGTGTGTGGTGCTTTAGCAGCACACAGGAGCACATGCTTGCCCCTGTAGGAGCCTGTCCAACCTAAGATCTGCATCAAATACCCTGACGTCTGGGCTACCAGTGACAGCTCTAAAGTGATGTGTACGGTGTACCACAGGCAAAAAAAACCAACCCGTTTCGGGTGGTGCCCTTGCACTTTGGAACTCCTTTCCTAGGGAAATGGCTCCCTCATTGCTAGTCTTCGAGAGGTCCTTAATGGGATTTTTATTCCAGTCCACATCTGGCTAACGTTACAGTGTTGTGCTTCCAAAAAAATAAAATATATAAAAGCTGGTTCCTAAGCCATTCAGTTCAGAGAGACGGTCTTGAGGCATATGGGCAACTAGTGGAAACCTTTTAGGACCCAGTGTTATGTGTTCCAGGCAGCCAAACCGCTTGATGGTCCAGCACCTGCATTTTGCACCAGCTGCAATCAGCAGACCATCCTTGAGGGCAGCCCCACAGAGAGTATTCAACAGTAATCTAACTAGGAGGCTTCCACAGGATGGGTTGTTTTTGCAAGCTCAGGAACAGCCTCAGCTAGCAATCCAGGGGGAGATGGAAACAGGCAGTGAAGCCACTTGGGCCTCAATGGTCAAAGCAGGAGACAGGAGGACCCCCAGACTATATGCCTGGTCCTTCAGGGGGAGTGCAGTTCCTGGACCCCAGATCTACCAATCCACAGCACCTCCATCTTGTCAGGATTCAGTTTCAGCTTGTTGGTCCTCAAGCACCACTAGGGGTTGGACTAGATAACCCTTGGGGTCCCTTCCAACTCTCTAAGTCTGTGATTCTCCAGACAACAGTGCTGCACCTGATCGAGATGCAAGGGGGAAGCAGAGCTAATTGTTGGCCGTGAACCGGAGACACACCATGTTCCCTCCATGAGTTGCACAGTGGCTCCCAGAGGATATTGTTGCCAATACTTTTGCTGATAGCTCAAGAAGCATTAACAGATCATTTCCTCCATTCATCTCCTGGCATAAGTTGGCAAGCATTTCATAACTTCACAGGAAGCTGTCTTAGTATAAGGCAGTCAGACCCTTGATCTATCTAGCTCAGTATTATCTCAACATTGACTGGTAGCGGCTGGAGAGCTTTCTGTGAGTATGAGAATCTCTGGGTGGATGATGGTAACCCCACACTGGCATTGGGAAAGAGTGTGCACATGTGCAAAGATACCTCTGGCCCTACTCTGCAAGCAGCATACATTGAGAATCTTACCAGGATTCCCTATGCATGATGCAACTAGGTTGATGGAACAGTCCTTGGTCATCTCTGGATCTCAAAGGGAAGACCATTAAAGGACTGTTGGTGAGCGGTCATAGAATCACAGAGGGACCCCAAGTTTCATCTAGTCCAAACCTAGCAACACAAGGATCACAGCTAAAGAATCCATAACAAGTGCCCCCCAACCTCTGTTTAAAAACATCCAATGAAGGAGAGTCCACCATCTTCCAAGATCACAGCCTTTCAAGGTCACATCATGGTAACCCCTCCTCTGTCACTCCAAAAGGCAAGGTTAGAAATGGATGGAAATTGGAAGGATGCAGATTTCAGCTCGACCTTAGGAGAAAATTTCCAACAGTAGGATCTGATTGGCAATGCAACGTGTTGCCTCAGAAGGAGGTGGGCTGTCCTTCACTGGGGGGGATTTCAGCCAAGATTGACTGTCGCTTCCTCAGCCCTATACTTCTGTGACTTCTCCCAGGTCACACCAGGTTCTGCCTCTGCCTCGTAATCCAGGTTTGCCCCTTCGTGGTGACCTCATCAGCCTGCTGAACCCAAACTTTCCTGCTCTCTTGCATCAGCTCCCTTGTCTTCTGTGGGTTTTATGAGCCCTGTGAATGATGGGCTACTTATTTCAGAATGGCTCACATCAAAATAAGAGCTAGTTGCATACATTTCATAGACACCAATACACACGTCTGATTGTTCTCGAAACAAATCAACACTGAACACAGGATCAGTTTGCGGTTTATTAGTATTCTGTACATATAACAGATAGAGAAAGGGAAATCAGTGCTTGAACACAAATACATGAGTTGGGATTCTCTGCATTTCTGGCAAGCATATATGGCTGGCCACTGTGTGCCCAGAATGCTGGACTGGGTGGGCCCGATCCAGTAGGCTTTTCTTATGTTCTTAATAGTCCTCCCCCCCCCCACCTCCCAACATTCGATGCTTTATTGTTCCTGCTCTGCCCTGAATTCCACTCTTCCTGAATACCAACTTCTCTAGAATAAAGTTTCTGAATTTCAGAACAGAAGCGTTTGCAATTGGCCAGCAACTTTCCATGTCTACAGTTGGCCACTGATGCATGATGCAATTGCAAACTGGTCTTGAAGCTTGCATGTCACAGGTAGAATTGCTGCAAGCTTCTTTTGGGGTGTGTAGGCAATGGGTTGTAGTGGCCTATGTTGAAACACACCCTTTTCCTTCCAGCCATCCAAGCATGCCTCACTAGCAGAGGCACATGGGAAGAGGCTCTCCTTCAAATACTGTGGTCCTGAGCAGTGATGGACAAATTTCAGTGGTGCCCTGTGCAATGCTAGAATCCGGCTCACCTTGCCTCTCATGCTCCATTCTACAGGATTGTTTTGGCGCCTCCTGCAGCATGGCATCCAGTTTGGTTGAACTGGTCATGCTGCCCCCAAACCACCTCTAGCTCAACCCATTAAGGGCTTTCAAGATCAAAGCATTCAATAAATATCTTCACAAAACCGTATCTATTCAATCACGCGAAGACTGCATCTTTGTAGAGTTTTATTAAAGCACAAAAGGAATTAGTAAAATGTAGTGCCCACTGAGAATCTCTATGCAGCCATGAATATCATATCAATATTACTTTTTTTAAAACCATGTTTTATATGGGCAATAGAGCAGTGGGGAAGTGCGTGGAAGAGATGTAAATGAAGGAATTGGAAACTGTTCACATGCAGATTTATTTTGGGTGGAGTGGCGGGAATCAATAAAAGAATGGAGGGTTATTAAGTTGTCGGCTCTGCTTCAGAAAACAAAATCCAGGAATCCACAAGTGAAGGCACCCCTTGACGGCCATTCAAGGAAAGAAGGTTACAAAGACTGGGAAGCGTTCCTCAATTTCCAAATCTCAAGTTCATTTCTCCACAATTCCACATCAGTTTGTGATTTATTTTTAAAGACTTTGTGAAAACTGATTCGCATTTTGGTGTGGAATTCTGCTTGTGTCCCATTTCCCCCTATGTAATGCTCTTCTGTTATTTTCACCAATATCTGCATTTTCTTACATGCACATTTTCACACTGGTATATGCATTCTTGGACATTTTTTTCTGGCTGTCCTTGCAAAATTTCAAAAAAAACAGGGTCGTTTCGGTTTGCATATTGTTTCCAAAAGCATGAATGAGGTAGATGAGCCTTTAAGGGCGAACTGAATCAAATTCCTCCCCCATTTCTAGTCTGTGGACAATCCAGTACTTCCTTGCAGCCCCTGAACAACAGCCCCTGAAGCAGGCGGGACTTACTTCTGAGTAGATCCATACAGTTTTGTGCCATTACTTCAAGCTACTTACCGCTACCTGCCTGACTTCAGAGCTAACTGGAAAGAAAAATCTGATTCTGTCAGTGTGTGAAAGTGGCAACAAAGTGAAAATGAACTTCTGTGATTCCTTGCTGCGTCCTGGAGGAGGAGGGGAGAGAGATAGCCGTCTGTTTCCCCGTCTCTCGTCCCATTACATATCTACACGGGAAACACGCTGAGAAGTAAATAAGCTATCAAGCAGACCAGCAGAGCTGTCCAGAGGTAAAAAGGCAGCTGCAAAATTATTTCGACAGTTGTTTTCCTCGCAAGCCCTGGGACACCCTGAAATGCCAAAAGAGCAAGGAAATCCAATTTCATAACAACGCGGAGAAGGCATTAGAGAGGAGTGTTAGCATGTCTCAGGCGGGGAGGGGAGGGTATCTTGTAACGAAATGGTCCTTTCAGACAAAGGTTTTGGGAGATGTTCCAAGCAGCTGTAGCTGGGGAGATAGTGTGGTGCACAGGAAAAGGCCGGGGATCTAGGAATAAAAGGATCCCACCCAATGGCCTTATTCGGAAGCTGCCTTTGTGAGTCAGATTACTAGCCCATCTAGTTCAGTATCTGGTGTAGAGTTCCACAAATTTGGGTCAAATTTGGACCACAATTCCAAACATTCTATGGTTCTCTCCTTGCTGCCAGACACCCCTCCGCCCCCTTTTTATAGCACTGGACTGCTCCAAGTGGACCCGATCCAACTACAGGCAATATGAGGCTGCCTCAATCCAATTTGGCCAAATCCGATATCAGCCTGATTTGGTTCAGGGTGTTGGATTTGGCCAGATTTGGTGCACAGTCCTAGTTTTAGCCCTTTCCCCACACCGCAGTCTAGGCCCCAGACCTGATGAAAACCGGAAATTGAGAGCAAAGCTTCTCCGTTACCTTAAACGATTCCAAGAATCCTCCGTGGGCCCCATTCTCCAGCTTGTCCTCCTCTGAGCCCAAGCCCAACATCATTTGTGTGTGAATATGGAGATCATCATGGAGGTTGTCTAAGAGGGCGGCTCGCGTCCGGTCCTGAAAGCATGTTGGAAGGCAACAATGGCTTTTAAAGGTACAACTGATCATGGGCAAAGTAGCAATGCATTGATAGGTTGGGTTTGCCTGATAATAAATGTTGGAAATGTAAAGAAAATGAAGGTACATTCTTTCACCTTTGGTGGACGTGCCCAAGGATTAAGGCTTTCTGGGAAATGATATATAATGAAATGAAAAAGGTATTTAAATATACCTTCCTGAAGAAACCAGAGGCCATTCTCCTGGGCATGGTCGGCCAATTGGTGCCAAAGAAGGATGTATGTATGCTAAAACAGCAGCAAGAATGCTCATCGCAAAGTATTGGAAGACACAAGATCTACCCACCTTGGAAGAATGGCAGATGAAGGTGATAGATTATATGGGACTGGCAGAAATGACCGGCAGAATCCGAGACCAGGGAAGAGAGACGGCGGAAGAAGATTGGAAGAAATTTAACGACTATCTTGGGAAATATTGCAAAATTAATGAATGTTAGAATGATGTTGGTTTAGAAAATTAAGGGGTTTTTCAGCTGTAATGATTAAGTAAAAAGAAAAGAAAGGTTGAAAATTAAATGAAAATTAAGGGAGAGGATTTGCTGAATTAATAATTAGAAATTGGAATACAAAAAGGGGAGGTATGAGGAGGTCGGGGAAGTAAGTTATAAGAAAATAAGGGAATGAAACTTTATTTTGTTTTTAAATAGTTTTTAGTTTTGTATTTTGTTTTTTATATTTGTTATTTTTTGTGTTTGTGTTTTGTTTTTATTACCTTTTTGGTATAATCTTTGAAATTTCAATAAATATGCTTTTTTAAAAAAAAGATAGGTTGGGTTCTCATGATGCTGTAACAGCCTCGCCAAAGATGAATCCAGAGGCTGAGGGTGGCCTCATAGCCCCTAGAGGTGGTTCCATTAGAGTGAATGGGATGGTGGCTTACTGGGAAATGATATATAATGAAATGAAAAGGATGTTTAAAATAGTGTTTGTAAAAACAGAAAAGCAAACCAGAAGTTTTTCTTTGGGGAATTATAGGGACGGAACTACCTAAACTTTGCAGAAACCTATTTATGTATGCAACTTCAGCGGCAAGAATGTTACTTGCTCAGAAATGGAAAGAAGAAGAAGTCCCAGCAAAGGAAGAACAGAGACAAAAACTTATGGAATATGCAGAAATGGCAAAACTTACTGGAACAAGAAGAAATCAAGATAACAAACTTTTTTTATAAAAGAATGGAAATGCTTTATTGAATATTTACAGATAAATTGTAAACATAAAAAAACATTGGTAGGATTTCAGTAATAACCTGCAGTTTTATAAGAGTATATATTTAGGGAAGATGAATAAATGAGCAAATTAAGTTAATTAGGAGATGCAGAAGATATTAAAAATCAGTTTAAGGAACTGCAGAAAGAGGAAATGAAGTCAAGTTTTGAAATGTGAAAATGATTTCAAAATCAGTGAAACGTATATACCTGAAAAGTATAAATATTTTTTATTTTAAAAGATTGAATGGGTTGGTGTCCCACCAGCCTCATCCTGCCTGCCTGCCTGCCTTCATACTTACAAGCATTCCAGGAGATGGTATCTCAATACCTTCCTCCTTGGTCTCTGTTTCCCTTGTAGAGCTCAGCAAGGAGGAGGATGGGGACAAAACTAGAAGGAGAAGGCAGGGAGACCACCAGTAAGTGGCAGAGAAGCAGACGACCAGCAGAGTCTGCTCATTCTAGTTTCATCCCTGTCCTCTTCCTCCCACAAGAGAAACGCTGAGATTAAGAAGGAGGAAGAAGCTGACAGCCCGTGCCAACCCCCTGGGCTGGTGGCAAGTAAGAAGTTAGGCAGGTGGGGGCTGACAGACTGGCAGATGAGTAGGTTGAGTAGGCTTCATACCTGAGGGAGCGTCTCTACCCTCATCATTCAGCCCGGACACAGAGGTCCAGCTCTGAGGACCTTCTGGAGGTTCCCTCCCTGCGAGAAGTGAGGTTGCAGGGAATCACACAGAGGGTAGTGGCACCCACCCTGAGGAACGCCCTCCCATCAGATGTCAAGGAAGTAAACAACTATCTGACTTTCAGAAGACATCTGAAGGCAGCCCTGTTTAGGGAAGTTTTCAATGTTTGATCTTTTATCGTGTTTTTTAAGTATTCTCTTGGGAGCCACCCAGAGTGGCTGGGGAAAGCCAGCCAGATGAGAAGGGTATAAATATATTATTATTATTATTATTATTATTATTATTATTATTATTATTATTATTTATAATGACTGAGCGCCCCACTGGTGGAAATTTCACCTGGGACAACTAGAGAGCAGTGAAAAAGCAAGAGCTCAGGGGGTTTCAGACTCAAGAGAAACAATCAGATTTGTTTCAGGAAACTGAGCCCTCCTGTATGCAGCTCAGCCGTTAATTGGCGATAAGTATGTAATTAATAGAGCTGCAAGCTTTAATCTGCAGATGAAGCAAGATTAATCAACTAAAGCTTTTGTGGATTAATCAGTCGGAGGTAAATTTAATCAGGGAGGGCAAAGTTTAATTGGTGGGTATACGCGTGCGCGCACACACTGCAAACCTATACACACTTCCCTGAGAAGATTGCACTCTAAGGCTCATATAACCAATATGGTAGGAATTATCTGAGCAAGTGACAACCCTAATAATGATAGGCTACATGGGGAATTTATCAATATTTCCCGTGGTTGCTGATTGCCATGGGGACTGATAGGGTAAAAGGCAAGAAGCCCAACAATATTTGAAAAAAATATCTGAGGAACTTAAAGGTATTTACTTGAAGAACAGAAAAGATCCTGTCTATTTGACTAGTTGGAAAAGATGTTCCCACACCCAGGCTGTGGATGTAAGAATGCCTCCAGACTGGCAATGTTTTTCAGGTGGGATTCAAAAGCATACTAAAACTTTAGCTCAGCTCCTTTAAGGCAAATGAAAGGGTTTAATAATAATAATAAAATTATTATTATTATTATTATTATTATTATTATTATTATTATTATTAATACCCCACCCATCTGGCTGGGTTACCTGGGTGCAAGAAATCTACTTTTTAAATAGAACCAGACTTTGTTGTGGTTTGCAAAGTGAAAAGGAAATGTTTTGAAAAGTGTGGGAAGAAGGAATGGCTAATGGGAAGATGTTCTGCAAGGGAATCAGGATGAATGCAGAACTTGTGGTCATATAACCGCCTCATAAACAAATCAGAAATGACCTGAATTTCCAAAGCAAGAACTATTTGAGGTGAAGAGGTCCTCCACCTGCTAATCTTCTCCAGGTCAACCCGACTTACCTCGAGCTTTGCAAACTTGTCTGATTTGCAACAGGCGTTCTCTGCGTTGATCAGCTTGGTGAGGAGAAACTCCCGAAATTCTGAGTTCTAGAGGAGAGAAAATAAAGGAGTGGAGGAACGGCTCAGAAAGAAAGCTGGAAACTCCACGCCCATTTCGTATTCTTTGGAGGCGATCTCCAGTGATCATGGCTACAGTTTCCAAATCCTTCTTTATTTGTGTTTCTTATTGCATTTATACCCTGGCGTTTCTCCAGAGTGCTCAAAGTGGTGTACATGTTTGCCCTCTCCTTCCATATTAGCCTCACAGCAAATCCTGTGAGGTAAAGGTTAGGCAGAGAGACATTGAGTGAGGCCCAAGATCACCCAGTCAGCTTCATGGCCAAGTAAGGAATTTTTGAACAATGGTTTCGCAGGTCCAACACTCTAACCACTACACCACACTCCCGGAGTCCCAAAGCCAAAGATTCACCACTGCAGTAATATTATTACCCCTGAGGCCAGCCTATGGAATTTTGCTGCACGAGGCAAAGGACAAGACAGCACACACACCCCATCCCTCATGCAGCAACACACTAGATTGGCAGTGAATCTTAAAAACATGCATAGTGTCAGGGCTGGAGCCGGCATGAAAGACGCAGGGCTCCATTGTCATGAATCTGGCTCTTTATTCGAGGAAGCAACGTACAACTCAACAACCTTTCCCAGCAGGTGTTGCCCCTTTGAAGCAGTTTCCAGGACTGAAGGCCCCTGCGTTCCTCCCTCTCTAAGGCTCCTCTTCCCCTGGATGTTTCCTAAACAGTCTCAAACTGTGTCTGCCCACCTCTGACCTCTGTCCTGCCCTCCTCATTACTGCGTTCTTGGAGACCAGGAAAGAGAGCGGAGCTTGTCACAGCAGGAGAAGGAGACTCCTCAGATTCTTCAGCAGCCTCTAGCCCTGCCCTCCTCTGCTTCAGCCTCGGAGTCTGAACTGCTCCCTGTCACCGGCTCTCCCTGCTCACAAAACCCCGTTGCCTCTTCAGCATCCAGCCCTTCCTCCCAATCTTCTCAGTGTCAGAAGCTTAAAGGGGGTGGGGATGTTAAGTTTCTGCCATCTTACAATGACAAACCCCATCCTGAGGGGGGAGAGATAGATTTTGCCCAGTGTGCTCCACTTCCGCCAAGTCACTGAAAATGTCCCCCTACCACTTTCATGGGAAATAAGTAGCTAAGAGCAGTCATTCCATCAGACTGCCTCAGTGGGAGACGTAGAAAGCAGAGCTCCTCCCACCAGCTTTGCTGTAAGACCAGCTCCATCAGGCACCAGCTGGTCATTATGGGATGCACCAGGTTAAAAACTTGTACCTGAGTTTGATTTTCCCCTTTCTTCTCCCCCTGTCCCTTCCCCTTGTGTGTCATGGGTTGTTGTTTTTTTTGGGGGGGGGGGATTGCAAGCCTGCAAGCAGAGACTGACTTGCTTTAATTGATTTTAAGTAAGCCACTCTGGGAGCCTTTTTGGCTGAAGAGCAGGAAACAAATTCTCTAAATCATTGTCATCAATTGTCCCTGCAGGGAAAACAAGCAGGAGGTTTATTTAGCCCGCAAACTAGTAAACGTTCCTTACTTTTTGAAATACAGAAGGGTTTGGCAGTGGAGGACCGAACGCAGGGACATCTTCTCGTGCAGTTACAGCCACCTATCCGGGATGAAGCAAAAACACATTTGAAAACCTATATGGGGGTGGGGGGATAGGAAAGCACAGGGAATAAATGCACAAAGTCAGATATAGAAAAATCAAGCACCCAGAATGCACAATGCCTTCAGCAGGGGCTGGTCCATTGGAACAAATAGTGCACTGCCCCACCAGGTGGGGCCTTGAAGTGGAATAAGAGTGCTTTAAATATATATAGAATCACAGAGTTTGAAGGGACCACGAGGGTCATCTAGTCCAACCCCCTGCAATGGTGGGATCTTTCGCCCAATGTGGGGCTCGAACCCACAACCTTGGGATTAAGAGTCTCGTGCTCTACCGACTGAGCTATCCCATATGTTTGTGGCTTAAAGGAGTGCTACGAAAATGTAAAAATTAAAATAATTGAAAAACATGCAAAAACAATCAACGTCAGAATAACAAATCAGCAGCACAGGGCAATGGAGGAGGAGGTACAATCTCCCGAAACCTAAATAAAGAGGTAAGTGAAGCTGAATGGAAGGGAAGAAAAAATAAAGAATGTAAGAAAAGGCTACTGGATCAGGCTAATGTCCCATCTAGTCCAGCTTCCTGACCTCACAGTTATCAGCCAGATGCCCCTATGGGAATCCTGAAAACAGGACCTGGGTGCGAGAGAACACTCCCCTCCTGCCGTTTCCAGAAACTGGTTTTCAGAAGTATACAGTGGTACCTCAGGTTAAGAACTTAATTCATTCTGGAGGTCCGTTCTTAACCAGAAACTGCTCTTAACCCGAGGTACCACTTTAGCTAATGGGGCCTCCCACTGCCACCATGCGATTTCTGTTCTCATCCGGAAGCAAACCCAAGGTACTATTTCTGGGTTAGTGGAGTCTGTAACCTGAAGCGTCTGTAACCCGAGATACCACTGTAATGCCTCTGAGAGTGGAGGCACAGCACAGCCATTGTGGCTGGTAGCCATCAATAGCCCTCTCCTCTCTGAATTTCTCCCATCCTCTTTTAAGGCCATCGGCCGCCATCCCTGCCTCCCGTGGGAGTGAGCTCCATAGTTTAGTTAGGCGCTTCGCGAAAGTGCCCTTGGTGTTCCACAGAGAGCCATCTTAATCCACCGGGCAAACACAGGGGGCCATAAATAACCCACGGAAGACAGAATTGATCTCTTGCTGACTGCAAATATTAACACGGCCAAAGCTGGGAGCGCAAGAAAGCGAGCGTCCTGCCGGCCACCTGCTCGGCCACCTTTGCTCGGATTGAATCCGCCCGCGCTTCAAGGACAGACACGAGAGATGTGCGCGGGCTCGGCGCGCTTAATGAATTTTGCTGCAAACTCACAGATAGGCTAATAGCTTCGCCCTCTGGAGCGGCGGCAACATGGTGAGCGCCAGCTGCCTCTCAGAGAACAAATAACCGTTTTCGAAGAGGCTTAGCAGGAACTCTTTATCTCTGGCCAAGCAGGTACACTTTACACAAGTTCCCAAAGCAGTTATTTGTCAGATCTAAAAACAGATGCACAGAGAGAGAGAGAGAGAGAGAGAGAGAGAGAGAGAGAGAGAAGAGAAACCACCCGGTCCTCTTACTTTGTAAGATGCACTGTCTGCTTCAGGGTTTTCTGCCTGCACAACAATGTAGGCATGGAGGAAATTCGAGGCAATCATGTCTGGAACAAAGGGAGTGTTTTCTTCTTGAAATATAATGGCCACAATGTCGTTGCCAATGTGTCGCTTTCTCTGAAGCTGGAAAGATTTACAAAAAGAGGAAGGGTGTACATGAGGGTCCTTAGGTGAAAACATTTTCAAATGGTGTATCTAGGTCTAGCGCCCCTTTGCAACTCTGTGGAACACTTGTTTTCCTTTCTCGGATTTCTCCTGTAGAAAACAAGCTTGCTTTGGTCTTCCACAAGACTTGTGCGAAGTTGGCCCATCAGGTCATTGGTACCCTGGTGGAAAGCAATTCTCACCTTTTCTCGAACCCCTGGGGCACTTAATGAAGGCCAAGTCTCTTTCACAGACAGAGAGAGACACAAGTTCTGCCATGGGGCTTTTAGCGCCACTTGATGTTATACCCAAAGATACAAGGCCCTGTTACCTGCTGCGTGTCTCCCTCAGTGAAAGGGAGTTTGGTAGAGACGTGAAACATAATCTCTCTGTCCCTGAACACTGTGTACACGGACTCTGTGCCCGTCTGGCCGTGAGTGACATCGAGACCACCGCGAAAGCTGGAAAGAAGTAAGAATAAAACAAACCTTTGACACCAATAATACTGATTTCATCAATGAGGGGTGGCAGGGGTGTGTGTGTGTTAGTGCAATCTTGCATGCCCAAGTCATTGACAGCTAAAAATGAGCAAATGTCTGAGATCCATGTTTGGATCTCCTGCTGTTTGGGGGAAGCTGAGGCTGGATCCAAATTTGATCCAAGAAAAAGCAGAGTGGGGGCTGGCAACTCTGTCCCTCCCCAATGCCATATCCACAGTCCAATCCCCCCCCCGCCCCCCCAAAAACACAACTACTACTATTAGCCTTTCAATGGAAAAGCATAGAGTTAGAGGTCAGGATTCATGGATTTCCCTGTTTCTTATCTGTTTCCCCATTTATTTTTACCCATTTGAGTTTACTCAGAAATAAACCCCACTGTGTGTTAAGTTGGGCTGATTCCCAAGTAGGTGTGTTTAGGGCGGCAGTCAGAAACTGAAAGAAGTTAAGATGTGGTTAAGCCAAATCACCAATTAATTCAAGTGAAGCTTTCCCCTCTAAATCATCACATTGCCATTGGGTTGACAGTACAGTTACTGCCATCTTGAATCTGTCAGTGAATGAAAAGACGTGTGTGTGTGTGTGTGTGTGTGTGTGTGTGTGTGTGTGTAGATGAATCTAGAGCTGAAACATTTTTTTATTAAAATTCAGCAATGTGTTTCACATAAAATTTGAAAAATAAATAATAATCCCCCATATGGCTGCAAAATCTTGTGGAGCAGCAGAGCCCTTGGTTCATGAGTTAGCTTCTCCAAGGAAACAATATGCAGAATCTTTTTATACCACATGTATTGTGTAAAATCCAAGGCATTCTTGCAGCCCTGAGCTACAGTTACATAGGCTGTGGCCGGGAGGAATCTAACCAAAGGTCTGAACAACAGCAGAGCAGGCATAACATGAGGTCTTTAACTACCTGGTTACCAGTTACGAACGCAATTTCCCTCAGCGCTCAGTCACAGAAAACAGAAACACGCATATACATGCAAGCAACTGTTTCTTTCTCCTACCCCTTGAAGTCCTGGAGTGTTATGGTATCTCCCAGCAAGCTCAAGAAATTCTTGAAGGCAGGGCTCTCCTCGTTGTTGCCAAACAGCTCTTCTTCCTGCGTCTGTAGAGTCAATTGGACCCAGAAAGAAACATGGTGGGAAGGCTCCTTTGTTTTTCAAGTGGGGACTCTAAGTCTAGGCCAAATTCCTCCCTCCTACACAGTTTCCAAAAATATGTTCCCTCTATAAAAATAAGGGTGGATTCCCTTTGCTTTCTAAGGGATGGTGGTGAGAAATTTCTCCGACGTTTTCTTTTCTTTTTTGAGTTTTATTTATTTATTAACGTTCTTACGTTAAATCGGTAAACATTATCATAATTATAATCATAATTATAATATAATTTTTGGCATGTATACCAAGTTTATATACCTAAAGGAAAAAAACAAAGACAAAAAACTATTCCAAAATCATATATGTAAGAACACTTTGGACTTTCCTGTCTATCCCATTGTATATTTCTTTTTTACAAATGAATGTACTCTTATTATAGTATATTTCTTTACATTTTATCTAATACATTCCTATATCAATATGTACCCTTGGTCTTATTTCTCAACTCAGTCTCTCTCCAGCGCCAATCGAATGCTAGCATAGATAGCGAACCTTTACTGTATTTTTGAACATCTCCAACGTTTTCAGGAGGGACTGTCAACACTCTTTCTTCCCAGACACTGGAAATTATTGGATGCAATAAAGAATCATAGAATTGTAGAGCTGGGAGCAGAGGCGCCATCTTGCAAGTGTGATTGGGAGGGGTGACATCATGCATGGGACGTGTGTGATGTCACATGTGCACGACATCAGGACGTTGGGAAGAACCGGGGTGGAGTCAATGTGGCAGCAGCAAGGCTTTAATAGCCGATGGCTCCTCCTTCTACTCCTCCTGTTCAACTGCGTGAGGCTCTTTGACCCTCCTTCCCCTCTACGCCAGGAGGAGGAGGGAAAGGAGCTGGCCATTGAAGCTGCACCACGATTGGCTGCGTGCTCAGTCTCCTCTGCCCCTTATTTTTAGAGAAGCTTTTAATGTTTGATGCATTACTATATTTTAATATTTTGTTGGAAGCTGCTCAGAGTGGCTGGGGAAGACCAGCCAGATGAGTAGGGTATAAATTATTATTATTATTATTGTTATTATTATTATTATTATTATTATTATTATTATTATTATTTAGGACATGGGGTGGGCAGGTCCTTCCCAAAAAATATTGGGTCCCCCGAAAGGGTTTGGCCCACTGGTTAGAAGAAACTCCATGCAGGATTTTAAACAATGTTTAAAAACACACACTCCAGTGAAAGAGAGTCTTGCCACCTTCCATTCCACTGTTGAACAGCTCTTATCATCAGAAAGTTCTTCCTAATGTTTAGTTGGAATTTGAATCGTTCACATCCTACCCTCTGGAGCAGCAGAAAACAAGCTTATGCCATCTTCAGATATTTGAAGATGGCTATCCCATCACGTCTCAGTCTTCTCTTCTCCAGGCTAAACATACCCAGCTCCCTCGGTTAGTCCCCATAAGGCTTGGTTTCCTGGGCCCTTGATCATCTTGGTCACCCTCTCTCAGTACCTAGAAATGCAGCACGCTCCTGGAACCCAGAGCAGGTGTGGCACAGCAGATAAAGGAAAGTGCTATCTAATAGGAAGTTTTTTGGTTTGAATCTTATCACTGCTATAGACACGCCCGTTGGCAAGCATGCCTTTTTCTCAGCCTCCAGTCTGCAGTATGGGGATATTCGTAGCAAAATACCTTCCAGGGTTCTTATTTGTTCATTTATATTCCACCCGTCTCCCAGTGCAGGACCTGAAGGCAGCTTACAGCACAAACTAAAACAGATGCAACTATTACACAGCTTAGCTGTGTGGAACTCAGTTGGTTAGAGCATAGCGCTGACAACACCAAGGTTGCAGGTTTGATCCCCAATATGGGGCAGCTGCATATTCCTGCATTGCAACGGGTTGCACTAGATCAGCATTTCCCAGACTTGCATCTCTAGCTGTTTTTGGACTACAGTTCCTCAGTCCTATATACCTGAAAGAACATCTCCATCCCCATCATTCAGACCAGACACTGAGGTCCAGCACCGGGGGCCTTCTGGCGGTTCCCTCGCTGTGAGAAGTGAGGTTACAGGGAACCAGGCAGAGGGCACCTGCCCCGTGGAACGCCCTCCCAGCAAATGTCAAGGCAATAAACAACTATTTTACTTTTAAAAGACAACTGAAGGCGGCCCTGTTTAGGGAAGTTTTTAATGTCTGGTGCTGTATTGTTTGTAATATTCAGTTGGAAGCTGCTCAGAGTGGCTGGGGAAACCCAGCCAGATTGGAGGGGTATAAATAAATTATTATTATTATTATTATTATTATTATTATTATTATTATTATTATCCCTGACTAGCTAGGGATGATGGGAATTGTAGTCCAAAAACAGCTGGAGACCCAAGTTTGAAAAATACTGGTCCCTTCCAACTCTACAATTCCATAATTCTATGAAAACACACACAATAAACATGTATTTTTTAAAAACAAATAATCAAATAAATATCCCTATTAGAAACAGCTCTGAAGACACTTAAAACAACCCCCCCTATAAGCATAGGAAACATTTAATTCCCCCCACTACATGCCTTACTTTATTTTATTTTATTTTTTAATATATCTTTATTAATTTAAAATAAATACATTTATGAAAAACAGACATACATACAAGAAATTTCTGCCTTATTTTAAAGCTAGAAATTTATCAGCTGGGAATCTACAGCTCTGAACATTCTAAAATGGCATCTTATGAATGCAAATGTCACCATCATTCCTTGAACCGGAATAAAATGACTGCTGGCACAACAGCATTGTCACTCACCTGCCTAAGCTTCTGGTAAATCACCCCAAATTTGAACGTGTTGTTGACCTCGTGCTCATCATAGGAGACGATCATCTGAGATGCCTGAAATAGGAGACAGGTCGTTATTTAATTATGTATATATGAAAACCAATAAATATATGACATTCTGTTCCCAAACAGAACCATCAGAAGTACTTGAGGGAGAGTCGATTTCATAGCGGCTTATGAGATAGGTAGATATAAATGGAACAGCTCGGTGCATGCTTTGCCTGCACAATGTCCCGGGTTTGATTTCCGATATCTTCTATGAAAACAGGGCTTTGAAGCCTGCAGTGCTACAGAAGTTAAGAACATAAGATCTAACCAATGGTCCATCTAGTAGTCCAACATCCTGCTTTGACAGTAGCCTGTGGGAAACCAGCAAGCAGGACCCAAGTGCGAGAGCACGCTCCTCTCCTCTCCTATCGTTTCCAGCAACTGGTATTCAGAAGCATTGCTGCCTACAAATGTGGAGGCAGAGGATAGCTATCGTGGCTAATAGGCATCTACAGCCTGCCCCTCTATAAATTTGTTCAATTCTCTTTCCATCCTTGCCTCCTGTGGGAGTGAGTTCCACAGTTTAACTGGGCGCCGAGTAAAGAAGTACCGTATTTTTTGCTCTATAAGACTCACTTTTTCCCTCCTAAAAAGTAAAGGGAAATGTGTGTGCGTCTTATGGAGCGAATGCAGGCTGCACAGCTATCCCAGAAGCCAGAACAACAAGAGGGATTGCTGCTTTCACTGTGTAGCGATCCCTCTTGCTGTTCTGACTTCTGAGATTCAGAATATTTTTTTTCTTGTTTTCCTCCTCCAAAAACTAGGTGCGTCTTGTGGTCTGGTGCATCTTATAGAGCGAAAAATACGGTACCTTCTTTTGTCTCTCCTGAATCCTCCATCCTTCTCTTTCCCCTGTCTAAGCCATTCCTCATATGGTATGGCTTTCAGACACACTCCCATCCTGGCTGCTCTTCTGTGTCCAGGGCGGCTATCTACCAGCTCCATCTGGTATGCAGGCTGAGACCCTATCTGCCTGCGGACTGTCTCGCCAGAGTGGTGCATGCTCTAGTTATCTCTCACTTGGACTACTGAAATGCGCTGTACGTGGGGCTACCTTTGAAGGTGACCTGGAAACTGCAATTAATCCAGAATGTGGCAGCTAGACTGGTGACTGGGAGTGGCCGCCGGGACCATATAACACCAGTCCTGAGAGATCTGCATTGGCTACTAGTACGTTTCCGAGCACAATTCAAAGTGTCGGTGCTGACCTTTAAAGCCCTAAACGGCCTTGGTCCAGTATACAGTGCTACCTCAGGTTAGGTATTTAATTTGTTCTGGAGGTCCATTCTTAACCTGAAACTGTTCTTAACCTGAAGCACCACTTTAGCTAATGGGGCCTCCTGCTGCTGCTATGCTGCCGGAGTACGATTTCTGTTATCATCCTGAAGCAAAGTTCTTAACCCGAGGTACTATTTCTGGGTTAGCGGAGTCTGTAACCTGAAGTGTATGTAACCTGAAGCGTATGTAACCCAAGGTACCACTGTATCTGAAGGAACGTCTCCACCCCCATCATTCTACCTGGACAATGAGGTCCAGTGCCAAGGGTCTTCTGGTGGTTCCCTTGCTGCGAGAAGTGAGGTTACAGGGAACCAGGCAGAGGGCCTTCTCGGTAGTGGCACCCACCCTGTGGAACGCCCTCCCTTCAGATGTCAAGGAAATAAGCAGCTATCCTATTTTTAAAAACATCTGAAGGCAGCCCTGTTTAGGGAAGTTTTTAATATTTAATGCTGTATTGTTTTTAACACTTGATTGGGAGCTGCCCAGAGTGGCTGGGGAAACAGCCAGATGGGCGGGGTATAAATAAAGTATTATTATTATTATTATTATTATTATTATTATTATTCCTTGGGAGAGATCAGAAGCCATGGGAACAGCCAGAAACTATTTTTGATTTGTGTGAAGGGGCCAGCTTTACCTGCCCCATGCCAAAGGCTTGCTTTGACTCTTGTGTCCTTCTGAAAATATCCAACAGCCTCTTTGAAGCACCTGCACTGAGTCAAAATACACCTTTGCATTTCAGCTTTGTTCCCTCCCCCACCCGAAGGATCCCTTAGGCTCCCTTCTGAGCAACAATCTCCAACCTGCTGAGAGTTTATTTAGTTCAAATTCTCCCCCTCTTGTTTTGAAATTGAGGTCAGAAAACAAGCTGGAAAATGAAATGCAACCCTACTTGTGTATAATTGCAAAGCTTATTCGAGGGCCCAGGGGAAGCAAACTCAACTGCTGCCCCCCCCCCCAATGACAATTCTGAAGTGCACATTGCGAATTGTTGAAAAATAATAAAGAGGTGTTATATGAAAAACAGAATCCGGTGTTGTTTTTGAACAGGCAAGAACATGGTATCAGAATTAAGAAAACTACTCTGTCTTCCACTCTGTTTTGATAACCCCACTAACAACTCCACCGCTAAATTAAAAATTGTTGATGTGCAGTGTTGTGTGGGCGGAAGAATAACGTCATGGGATAGAATCGTACGGTGGTATTCAACCAATGTGTCCCACCAGAAGAAGGATTTCAGCTTGTGCAATAGGACCATGCCCTCCCCAGATCTGTTCCAGAGAGTTGGCAAAACCCCTAGACCAGGTTAATTTGGGTGGGGGTAGGCAGAGGGGGGAAATATTCTGTTCCACAAGCTGAAATCCTGATGGAACATTTGCTTCGCATGCAACCATTAGAGGTGGAAGGGACCTCAAAGGACACCTAGCTCAACACCTGCCAATGGAGGCAATCCCCTGTTATGGCACACACCCCAATAGCTGGTCACTCAGCCCCCAACTAACATTCCAATTAAGGAGAAGTCCACCACTTTCCATGAGAGGTTTTTAAGCAAAGACTGGAAAGGACACCAGACTGGGTGAGACAAAAGCTCTGCTCCAAAGTGTGCAAGAAAGGAATGGCAGCAAGAGACTGGCTGCATAGCTGTATGTCCTCCGCCGCTGGTACTTTGAGGTAGAGTGCCTCTGAACATGAAGGTTTTACTCCTAACAATCATGGTTAAGAGCAGGGGTGGGAAACCTCCCATCAGCTGGCCAAACATGGCACACCAAAGGGGCTTAATTTGGGCCACAAGAATATCTTCCCCAAACCACCCGCCCATTTTTGATCTCGGGGTGAAATTCTGGTTGTGCACATCTGTTCGCCAAAGGAAGGAAGGACACACAGCCAAAGCAGCAGGATTAAAGAGATGAGTGTGTGTGGAGGGAGTAAATTCTGGTCATTCTGGCTGCACACGCAGCAGAATTTGAACTCCACTCATCAGTTGATAAGTAGGGGTTAAATCCTGCTCAGTTTGTCAGGATTCCATGCAAGCCTCTTCATAGTTCAGGAAAGGGTGTGTGTAGAGACCTCTGCAAAAAAGAAAGTGGGGACTTCTTTTTAGCAACACCTTCTAAGTTGCTTTGAAGTCTCAACTTTGGGACTTCAAAGCACCTTGCACTTGACACCATTGTAATGGCAGGCAATTGACAGGATGGCAGCCTCTCTCACCTGTCACATTTGGTCTTCAAAGTCAAACTTGATCAGAATCTGTTCCATGGAGCCAGAAAGATCTCCACCCCCCCACCCCCACCCATGGTTAAAAACAACAGAGCCCTGGAGGATCACTCTAGTCCAGCAACCCGTTTCTCACAATTTGCTCCTTTCAAATGGCCAAAGTGCTCCCTTAGCATATAACTTCCCTGCCTATTAATGGGGAGCAAATGTGAACCCCACTGAGATGCATTGTTGGACTCCAACTCCCATCAGCCCCAGCCAGCAAGGATGCTGGGAGTTGTAGTCTAGCAACATTTAGATGACCGCAGGCTCCCTATCCCTAGCTACAGGGAATCTCCTCTTCCAATCTGAAGGATCGTGGAAACCTATGATCAGGAAGACTGCACATTTCTGAACTCCCATTTTCACATGCACACAAGTACTGAGCACACCAGTTCTGAAACAGGCCCTCTCGAGTCCTTGCTTGGCACGTCCTTCATCTCACCTTGGGGTAGAGCACAGGGTTAAACTTCAATCCGGTCACATCATCGCAGAAAGCCTGCCCAGATAGGGAAGAGAAGTGATTGTCAGCAAAGGCCACCAATGAGTAAATGTTTCTTTCAGATAGTTGAAGGCAACTTGAAAGAGGCATTGGGTTTTGCATTGTTTTGAAGGAGGGGAAGAGTGCATTGGCTAGGGGTCTCCAACATGGTGCCCTTCTGGCAAGAAGTTGAGGTTACAGGCAACTGGGCAGAAGGCCCTCTCGGTAGTTATGCCCTCCCTGTGAAATGTCCTCCCATCAGGGGTCAAAGCGAGAAACATTACAAAGAGGCAAATAATTATACGACTTCCCAGTTGAATCCTGACAAGACAGAAGTACTGTTTTGGGGGGACAGGGGACGGGCGGGTGTGGGGGAATCCCTGGTACTGAATGGGGTAACTGTGCCCCTGAAGGACCAGGTGTGCAGCCTGGGAGTCATTTTGGACTCACAGCTGTCCATGGAGGCACAAGTTAATTCTGTGTCCAGGGTGGCTGCCTACTAGCTCCATCTGGTACGCAGGCTGAGACTCTACCTGCCCGCAGACTGTCTCATCAGAGTGGTGTATGCTCCGGTTATCTCTCACTTGGACTAACTGCAATGCGCTCTTTGTGGGGCTGCCTTTGAAGGTGACCCAGAAACTGCAAATAATCCAAAATGCGGCAGCTAGACTGGTGACAGGGAGTGGCCACCGGGACCATGAAACACCGGTCCTGAGAGATCTGCATTGTCTCCCAGTATGTTTCCGAGCACAATTCAAAGTGTTGGTGCTGACCTTTAAAGCCCTAAATGGCCTCAGTCCTGTATACCTGAAGGAGTGACTCCACCTCCGTCCTTCAGCCCAGATACTGAGATCCACCGCTGAGGGCCTTCAGTCGGTTCCCTCATTGCGAGAAGTGAGGTTACAGGGAACCAGGCAGAGGGCCTTCTCAGTAGTGGCGCCCGCCCTGTGAAATGCCCTCCCAACAGATGTCAAGGAAATAAGCAGCTATCCTATTTTTAAAAGACATCTGAAGGCAGCCCTGTTTAGGGAAGTTTTAATATTTAATGCTTTATTGTTTTTAACACTTGATTGGGAGCCACCCAGAGTGGCTGGGGAAACTCAGCCAGATGGGTGGGGTATAAATAAATTGTTGTTGTTGTTGTTGTTGTTGTTAATGTCTGAAGATAGCACTGTATTGGGATGTTTGAGGTTTTGTTTTGCTTTTTTATTTTCTGTTGGAAGCTACCCAGAGTGTCTGGGGCAACCCTATCAGATGGGCAGGGTGCCAGTAATAATCACCACCACCCTCAATATCATTTCAAAGCAACCCACCTTTGCAATCTGTGGGATGCTTGGCAGTTTGCTAAGTCCAGCTAATGGGATTCTTTCATGCAGCGTTTTTGCCTTGGACCTATGGAAAGCAAAGAGAGAGGGAGAAAGGGCATAAGTCGGAAATAAGCTGTGATGGTGTACAGATGCCTCTGGGCTTAAAACAGTAACACACACACAATATCTGCAAAATTCACAATGCAAAGCTATACCAGATGTCTGGAAATGAAACTTCACTGAACATTTGGGCAGGGGGAGGGGACTGTTGGCAGTGAACGATACAGTTGTTTAGTTTCCTGATCTTTTTAAAAATTCATGGGTTTGCCTAGGAAATAAGAGGATAAGTCAAATAGGAGCTTGTTTTCCTTGGTTTCGAGAAGGAACGGTGCTAAATATGATTGATATTTTCCAATATCCTTGCAGGGATTTTTATTTTATTTTATTTACATCTGGTTTCCTAGGGACTGGCTGCAGATCAAGCAAAATGACGTTCGTTACCAAAGTAATCTTGAAAGAACAGACTCAAAATTCAAAGTGTGTGGCGGCGGTGGGGGAGGGAGGGAGATCTATAGCAGTATGGATTCTTAGCCTGGCTTTCCGGGTTATCACCATTTCCTTCCTCTCATACAGCAAAGGTTCCCGACTCAAGAGAAGATTGACCACGCAATCTTGGTGCTGGGGGAAACTGAGGATCTTTAGGAGCCAACTCCTAGGGGCCGTGGGGGCTTAGGCCCCCACACTAAAATATTTGAGGGAGCTAAAATGATCCTCTTCTTCCTCAGTCCATCAGTCCACAAATAGCAACTAGAGGTTATGCTCCTTTAGAGTGCTCAGATGAGTAAAGAGCCCTCTGCTATATTAGCAGTTGACGATTAGGATTGGAGGATTGGAGGAGCCTGCACCACCAGTGAGAAAGGCCAAGAAGCAACAGACCTTATCATTTGCACTTAATCAAGAATGCAAAAATCTGTAATTGTGCCCCTTTCTGTACCTTGATATTAGATTCCTGGGTTGCCTCTTCTAGTGTAGAAAAGGAAGTGGGAGTGGGGGACAGGCATGGCCAAAAAAAATGAATAAAAATGAAAAAAGAGGCACGTTGGATCAAGCTGGGACCCTACAGAGCCCAGCCTCCAGCCAGAATATTCACAGGCCAGGATGTAGGGGTGGGGGTGGGGATTTGATTCAGTTTCAGTTTAAAGGAAAATCTATCTCTTTTGTGCTTTCCGAAACAAGGTGTGAACCAAAATGCGAATTTTGCAGCGGAGCTCTCCAAACAAAACAGAGTGCACAAAAACACACACACAAACGTTAATGTTTGTGCAACAATGTACATATTAGTGAAGATAACATACTAAAAGGCATTATATTAGGGGAAATCGCTTTGTGTATATCTGGAGAAATTCTCACTGATGAATTTTCATGAGGATTTTTTTTATATATACATGAAATGCAAGCGGATGTGAAAATGTGGAGGACTGAATTTAAGACTGGAAGCATAAAAAATAAAACACCCGAGAGAGTGAAATGGGTAGATTTGCCCATTCTAAGATTAAAAGTTTCCATTCCGAGGTTGCACAACCAGAATTGTACCAATACATTCTGAGGTTGCACAACCAGAATTGTACCAATAGACAGTTCCACAACACACAAAGCTTTGCTCATTTTCCGCAGGGAAATCTGCCCTGGAACTAAGACTATAGAAGGTATGGAAAGAACAAGTAGGACCTGCAGCAAAAAGTGTTCCAGCCAGCCTCTTATACATCACATCCCCTCCTACCCAAAAAAATGTTGGCTCCCCGTCAGCAATCCTAAGCCACTGAGCATGCTCACTGCTCACTGGGCTGTTTGTGGAGGAAGGATATGCCCTTAGTTTATTCCCTAACATTAGTATTAGTATGCAGGATGGTGTAGAACAATGGGATCATTCAGACTTCCATTTGCCCCACTACTTTCTTTGGGGGGAAACGCACTCTTAGATTGGAGCAAACATTAGCTGGGTTTTCCATGGAATTCATGTTTTCTCCGATTCAGCACTAAAGGTAAAGGTAAAGGACCCCTGGACTGTTAAGTCCAGTCAAAGGCGACTATGGGGTTGTGGCACTCGTCTCACTTTCAGGCCGAGGGAGCCGCCGTTTGTGCAAAGACAACTTTCCGGGTCTTGTGGCCAGCATGACTAAACCACTTCTGGAGCAATGGAACACTGTGATGGAAGCAAGAGCACACAGAAACATCATTTACCCTCTCACCACAGCAGTACCTATTTATCTACTTGCATTTCGAACAGCTAGGTTGGCAGGAGGTGGGACAGGGGAACGAGAGCTCACCCCATTGCAGGGATTCGAACCGCCAACCTTCTGATCAGCAAGCCCAAGAGGCTCAGTGGACTAGACCACAGCGCCACCCGAGTCAGAACTACAGACACGGGACAAGTGGAAGTGTGTAAGAGCCCGATGCCACGTCCCACAATTAACGAAAGGAACAGGAATGTATGTTTGCTATTAGCATATGAGATGTAGCAGAAATGACTCAAGAAATTCATGAAACAAAATTTCCGCTTACTGTACCTGAGTATAATTCTTAGGTATTCAATTCCGTCTGCCTCTTCGCATTTAATAGAAAGGATCAAATTTCCCAGGCTGCTAGCTGTGCAGTAAAAATTTAAATGATCCTAAAAATAGAAGGGAAGTGTTAACAGTGTGAGGAAGAAGCCCAGGGGAAAGCGAGGGTTTTGATCTCACCCCAGCCCCGACTGTTCCCTCAGTGTTGGGTCTTGACGCCTAGAAGGAATCACGGCTGACTCACTGCTATCTTAAGAACATCTCACAAACTTGCCCTCCTCTGGGAAACCAAAAAGCAATTATTTACACTTCACTCGTAGGTCTCAATATTTGATCCATGCCACTTGCCACTATAAGCTACCGGAGCTAGATCAACAACTCTGAGGGCAGCGTAATAGATGACCAGCACTCATGCAAAATTGTGATGGGGGAAAATCAACACTCAGAACATACCTCCATTTCCCCTCTCCCTGTATTGCACTTCCAAAGAGGTCACAATGGGTGGGAAACCTCAGGCCTGCCAAGCCCTCTCTAACTGACCCTCTGGACATCTCTCACTGGTCCTGCTTCACACCCACAATGTGTTTGCCTGGCTGGAATGTGCCCTTGAGCTCCAAAATTGCCTTTTCCTCGCATGGATGGAGAACAGAGATGTGTCTGTGAGCGCGTGCAGTGCCTAGCCTACCGAACGCTACCCTACTATGCAACTGGACAATGAGTGGGAAATCTGCATTCTTTGCTCCACCCACTTTTCCCACTGGCCCCACCCACCTCTGGCAGCAGGGGAAAATTGCACTGAAGGGGATATAGTCCTTGGGCTGCAAAAGGTGCTACCCCCCTTCCATTCGAATACATGGACCCTCCTTCAAATGCCCTCGGCCTCCTCCATCACATGCATTTTGCTGGCTATGCATGGCCATCACAAGCCAAAGTGTGGTCATTGTTAATTAATTAACAGCTAACAATTAAACTTCAATCCATTTTTATTACCAAACTCATTCATGATCAATACTCATCAGTAGACTTAGTAGTGAATTCTCTCTTTCTTTAAAAACCTCTGGCGGCCCAAGGGGTCTTAAGGCCACGCTGACAATTCCCCACTGACCTTTCCCAAGAAGTGTTTCCTATATGCTCTGGCTTCTCCTTTGCACTCCAGCTTGTAGCCATAAGCGCTGGGGCTCAGCTGCTCCTCGTCCTCTTCGCAGATGCTGCTCTCCGATGAGGTGGGTGTGCTGACGTTCTCGGGGTCTTCGATCCAGTAGCCCCCAAACTGCGGCAGGATGATGACAGGATAGGGGCCGCCTTTTTCTACAATCTGGGGAAAAGATTAAGCAGACTTCAGAGGCAGAGCTGACCACATATCTATATCAAGCCATGATGATTGACAACTTTGGAGGATTAGACAAATTCATGGAGGATAATGCTCTCAACAGCTACTAGCCATGATGGCTATGTTCTGCCTCCACTGGAGAGGCATGTTGGCATTCATCTGTCTCGAGAGTCAATGGAGGGGAGGGCAAACCACAGGAGAATCACAGCACCTGCCTTTGCTGCAGAGACCAGTAACTTGTAGCGGCTGCCTCCCATGTTGCTTTTGCTGCATTAACAGCAACAACAGTGATCTCTCTGGGGCGCAAGCCTGGGCAGAGTGTATGGAGGTCCTGGGCTGCCCAGATGACAAGGACACCCGCCTCCTGCTGCCCATCTCAGCCTCGCTGATGTGATCCAAAGGAAAGCAGAGCAATACGTTTGGCACCAGCTTGGCAACCAGAGTTGCTGGAAGGAGGCGTGCAAGGTGCCATCCAACCAACTTAGAAAGTCCACTCTGGGTTTGTGTAGGGTTTGCTCCTTAGCCTTTTCTTCTCCCTGCAAATATCCTGCAAGGCAACAGAGGTTTAGGAGCAGTTGTCCTTCTCTTAGATTGGATACCCAGTATGTTTCCGAGCACAATTCAAAGTGTGGGTGCTGACCTTTAAAGCCCTAAATAGCCTTGGCCCTGTGTACCTGAAGGAGCATCTCCACCCCCATCATTCAGCCCGGACACTCCAGGGGCCTTCTGGTGGTTCCCTCGAAGTGAGGTTACAGGGAACCAGGCAGAGGGCCTTCTCGGTAGTGGCGCCCGCCCTGTAGAATGCCCTCCCATCAGATGTCAAGGAAATAAACAACTACCTGGCTTTTAGAAAACATCTGAAGGCAGCCCTGTTTAGGGAAGCTGTTAATGTTTGATGTTTTATCGTGTTTTTAATTTTATCATGTTTTTAATATTCTATTGAGAGCCGCCCAGAGTGGCTGGGGAAACCCAGCCAGATGGGCAGGGTATAAATAATAAATTATTATAATATTATTATTTTTATACCATCCCAGGTTGACAAGCCCCACCTGCCCCTGATGTCCCTCTGCAGCACATGCAGAAACCACCTTTGTGGTCACTGGACCTAACGTTGGTCTCATCCACTCAATCTGTCTGTCTCTGCATGTAGGGGAAGTCCCTAACTCAGTGAGTTGCAGGGGTGTGTGGATTGCTGACTCTCTGTAGAGCAATTGCACTAGCATTGGCCCACACTGAATTTCCCCGATGAAGCATGGTCAGCCAAGGCAGTGCTTGTGAACCCCCACCCCATAGAATCACAGAACTAGCCCAAACCCCTGCAATTCAGGAATCACAGCTGATTGGCCTTTTATAGTGAGTATGTGTGCAAGACGCACATTCACACAGAAACATGCATGGACTAGCAGGTCTGGTGATACTCACTTCATCAATGCTGGGATATGGGATGTAGTCCTCCTGAAAAACATTGAAAGGAAAGGCTGCCATTAATTCTAACACAATTTGCAATGGGAGAAAGATTTGGGCATGAGATATCGACAATGGTTCATGTGTGGCACAAAGAAATTGGACAGAGACAAGGTTTTCCTCTCCCTCTTTCAGAACACTAGACTTCATGATCATCCAATGAAGCTGAACGTTGGAGGACAGAGAATAGTAAGTCCTTATTTCTTGGGTTTCATGATCACTGCAGGTGGTGACAGCAGTCACGAAATTAAAAGACGCCTGCTTCTTGGGAGAAAAGCAATGACAAACCTAGACAGCATCTTAAAAAGCAGAGACATCACCTTGCCGACAAAGGTCCGTATAGTAAAAGCTATGGTTTTCCCAGTAGTGATGTATGGAAGTGAGAGCTGGACCATAAAGAAGGCTGATCGCCAAAGAATTGATGCTTTTGAATTATGGTGCTGGAGGAGACTCTTTTATAAGAGGATTACTCAAATGCATAGGACAATAAGGTGGTGATGGTTGAGTCCTATCTCCATGGTCAAAGGCTTCTGAATATCAGTTGCTGGGGATCACAAGCTGTAGAGAACTAACGCCAGCTTCCCATAATAGGCTTCTGGTTGGCTGCTGTGAGAAATAGATGCTGGACTAGATGGGCCACTGGCAAAATCCATCAGGCTCTTCTTACATTCTTAAAGGTGTTTGTGGGGTGTGTGTATTTTGAAGGACTGGTCATAAATTCATCCAGGGTCCTTTTCTTCGAAAATCTTCCTGGCGGCTGAATGCGAGCAAGAACTATTGAATCCATGTTGTTTATCAGCGTGAGCTCTCCAGCATCATATTTTTTACAGGCTCAGCACAGGAAGAGGGCGGGTGAAAAACAGGATTAAAGGCTCTCCCTCCCCATAGGGTTGATCCCTGCATTTTTAATCAGAGCCTCGGTTTTCAATAATACTCAAATCCTTCTGCCTGCGCCATCACTTTTGTTCTGACTTTGAGCATCTGGATTACTGAGGGAAAAACTAATGGATGGCTGAGTTCCTTACAAAAGATCACCGGGGCTCCTTGACGGCAATAAGTCTCTCTCTCACACACAGGTGACACACTTTGGCTACTGATATGAACATAGACATATGGGCAGAGACATATTTTGCTGTAAGCTTGCAGTTGGACTCTGTCAAATGCAGAAAGAACAAGATATTCAGGCGTTGCTCAGACTGAGAAACTAAGCCTGGAACAGTAGTTAGCCTGTCATTTCTTTACGTATATACTCCTGTGGTTTAAACCACAGAGCCTAGGACTTGCTGATCAGAATGTCAGTGGTTCTAATCCCCACAACGGGGTGAGCTCCCGTTGTTCAGTCCCAGCTCCTGCCCACCTAGCAGTTCGAAAGCATGTCAAAGTGCAAGTAGATAAATAGGTACTGCTCTGGTGGGAAGGTAAACGCCGTTTCTGTGTGCTGCTCTGGTTCGCCAGAAGTGGCTTAGTCATGCTGGCCACATGACCCGGAAGCTGTACACCGGCTCCCTCGGCCAATAAAGTGAGATGAGCGCCCCAACCCCAGAGTCAGCCACAACTGGACCTAATGGTCAGGTGTCCCTTTACCTTTACCTTTATACTCCTTACATGCCAGAATGGTTACAAGCCTGACACCACTTATAAAATCCATTCATTAATAAAATGCACCATAAAACAATTGAATCAAATCATTAAAACCACACATATTTAAATGTTCAATAAAACAATCCCATTTTTTTAAATAAACAAAATAAAACCAACTAACAAGGCAGTTAAAACAGCAATTAAAAGTTGGATCAAGATGCTCACCCTAAACAGGGGCATCTTCAAGAGTTGGCGGGAGGCCAATACTGATTGGGGATGCTCGTATTTAAGCCGGAAGGACTTTCTGCACTACTGGTACCACAAGGGAACAAAGCTGCGTCATCTCAAATCAATGCACATCAAGCCATGGCAAAACTAGCTTGGTTCCGCTTGCTGATCTTAATGTGCTTAGTGGACAGTGGAGGGGAAGTTAGCTTTTCAGGTGATTTGGCCCAGAGTGGTTTAGGGTTTTATATGTAAGTAGCAGGACCTTAAAACTGGCTCAGTGTGTAACAGGCAGCCAGTGAAGATCCCTTATATGCCCAGTAAGGAGCACCACTCACACCCTGTGCATGGTACGTGTGCCATAGAGCCAGCCAGCCCCTAATTGGTTCCTTGGGTCACCTGGTCTGGTTGGGGCAATGAGCCCAATACTCTCTCTCAGCAGTTACATGGTTGGTGCTGCTGCACATCGAAAAGATCAGGCCAATTAAGTCATTCAGCCTGAAAGCTGGGAGTAAAGGCAAGCAAGTCCCTGCTGCCACAACCCCCAGTTTCAGCCATGAACACTTGTTCTGATCCAACAGGCCTCTTGAGCTCTTAGGGAGCTGAGAGATTCTAGCTGGGATTACATGGACAAGTCAGACCTCTTGAATGCTGTGGGAGGTTTTGCTTTTGGAAAGCGAGTGTGCAGTTGGTTTTTCTGTTTCCTATTTGTAAATAAACTATATAGACGCAAAAAAAGCAAAATAAGAGCTATTGCTTATATTAAAGTTTATGTAACTGAATGTTATCAAATTTACATTTGAATCAATATAGATTTCTTTTTAAATGCAGTGCGATTGCTATTATAAATTATACAACGTTTAATCTCCAGTGTTTACTCGGCCCAAGGAAACTGTTTGTGTCTACTGCTCAGAAATAAGTCTCACCGAATAAACATGAGGCTTCTTCCTAGGTGTGAATAGCAGGGGTGAGGAACCTCTGGTCCATGGGTCTAATCAGACCCAGCACAGATACAATTTTGGGCCCTGGTGCTGTTTCCCCAGAAGCACGCCCACCTGCCACACTTTGGATGCCATATTTGGGCAGCTAGGGACATGACTGCCAGCAAGCCTTAAAGTGGGCTCCTGGTTGTTCCTTGACAAGGGAGGCTTGCTGCCACTGCTGATCAGCTGATTGACTGGGGAGATGGTTGGAATCGACTGTGCTATGAAATCCCCAATCAGGAACTCCATAGTACCATTGATCCTCACCAAAATGCAGCACCAGTCAGCTCACCAAGGAAGACAGTACGCCAAAGCGCCATGTGTTCGAATCCTGCTTGGATCAGCTTGGATCCACGTTTACAGCACAGCTTGACCCCAAGCCACACTACAAAGGAAAAATGGGACACCTGATGTCATGGTGATGTCAGGTGATCAATATGCAGGCAGCACCACCTACCCATTGAAGTGGCCCACAGTGGGGCTAGGGCATGGGGAGGCAAACTAAGGACTGGGGGCTGGATCCAGCCCAATCGCCTTCTAAATCCGGCCCACGAACAGTCCGGGAATCAGCATGTTTTTACATGAGTAGAACGTGTCCTTTTATTTAAAATGCATCTCTGGGTTATTTGTGGGGAATAGGAATTATTCATTTCCCCCAAAAAAATATAGTCCAGCCCCCCACTCCCAAGTTTGCTGACCCCTGGGCTAGGATCTGCCTGTTGGATTTCATCCTGTAGAGGAACTGAGGAGAAGTGAGAAGCGCTTTACATTATGAACCACCTTGTCCGAGCAAAGATATAATCTGTTCCTAGGCATTGAAAAGGAGACCCACGTTTGGACCTTGTCCTGAAACTGACCTTATTTTTCTGGCTTCCACTTCTCTGTTCCTCTAATTTTGGCCCCTGTTTGTAGAAAAACATGACATGAAGTTTGTTTAGTTACTTTGGGATACATGCCAGAGGTCTTGAGTGCATGTTTCTGGTTAAAATTTGCAACACAGAACTTCTTACTAGTCTAGTTTATTTGGTCAAATGGGACATTGGCCCACCAAGCTCAGTCTGCCCTCAGCCAGCCCCACTTGCCTGTCTTCTTACCTAAAATCAGCCCAGAAGGTGGTGGCCTTGCCTGTCAACTTCCTCCACCTTAGTCTCAGTTTTGCCCTGGGATAACTCAGAAGAGAGGAGGAGGATGGAGACAATGCTAGAATGAGTTGGTTCTGCCTGCCATTGGCTCTGGTCCCACCTGTCTTCTGCCCCACTAGTTGCCAGTGGGCACCAGCCACCACTGTCATAGGGCCCACAGACATTTCTCAGCTCCATTCCCCACTTTCAATATTGGGATGTGGGGCAGTGGCAGAGCTGTAACAAACAGCAGCAGCATCCTCATTGCAAATGGCCCCGTGGGAACAATGGGATGCTGTGAAGCAGCTTTCATTCAAAATTATGGCTGTCTCCACTGGTCACTGAGGACAGCCATATATCTACTTTAAGTTAGCAAGGATGACCATCATTTCACCAATCTTCCTCCCCAGGAACACTTTTGGAGACCATGTCTTAGAAAAGTGGAGTCTATGTACATGCACTTTCTCCCCCCCCCCCCTCTGCTGGGGTGTGTGTGCATATCTGGGGGCAGGAGAGAGAAAAGGCTGTATGGCAGCCTTTCTCAACCTGTGGGTCCCCAGATGTTGTTGGACTACAACTCCCATCACCCCTAGCTAGCATGGCCAGAGCTCAGGGATGATGGGAGTTGTAGTCCAACAACATCTGGGGACCCACAGGTTGACAACCACTTCTCTAGGGGGTAGAGTGCCCACAGCCCTCATTCAAAAATCAAAATATGCCCATAGACCTATAAAGGTTGAGAGCCCCTGGGGTAGCATAACTCCCATTTGGTGATTCTGCTGGGTTGCTGCTTGTATTTCTTGCAGCCTGATTTATTGGCAAGGCATTTATTTTCAAGCTGAAGAAAGACAGGATGCAATCCTCTGCCACTTCATCTCTATCAGATCAACCACTGTACACATATTTTCAGAAACATGAGACATTGTTCCCAGTCACCAAAGATCACAAACATCTTTTGCACCCACACCCTGCTCCAAAGTAGCCTGCCACAATTATGTTGAAAACACGCATGCACAGTTGCAAAGAGGAACAAGTTCTGGGCAGAACTGACATGCCACATACCTGCATTTTTTCCAGCATTTCAAAGAACTCTGCAGACTGGGGGAGACAAAGAAAAGAAAGAAAGAAGTGAAGCTAAAAGTCAACACCTTATGACAACTGCAATCAGATCATTTATTGCACTCACTGCTTCCAATTCGGAGAGATTTGAATAATGAAGCCCTAAATGGCTTGGGACCTTGATGCCAGAAGGAAGATCTCCTCCTCCTGGAATTACCTGAAACTTAAGGTCATCCACAGAGGCAGATCTCTGAGTTTCCTTAGTCTCAAGCTCAGAGTGCCATGAGGGACAGGGCTTCTTCTGTGGTGGCCCCCTAGCTATTGAATACTCTGCCAGGGAAGCTCGCCTGACACCAGCCTAAGACTTAAGCCTTCTTGCTTAAATCCCTCTGGCCAGTGGTTTTAGTTACTGTATTTGGTGGTAGTGTTTAGCTCCTGAGTTTTCTCTTGCATCTTACTGTGCATTTACTTTTTTGTATTTGGGCTTTACACCAGGTTCTAAGATTCATGCTGGATTTTTACAGACATTATTCTTAGGCTTTTAACTGCAATGCATGATGCCCAGAAAACGTGTTTGTGGGGGGGGGGGCCAACAAGTAAATAGACATGCACAGAAAAGTCCAGGTTTTTATATTGATTCTCCATCGTTCATTGATTGCAAACCGAAATCCTCTGGAGGGGGCAACGCTTCTGAACACCATCTGCTGAGAACTGCAGCTGGAGAGAATGCAGCTGAACTTGTGTCCTTCTTGCAGGGTTCCCATTGGTGCATCTGGTTAGCCACTGTGAGAACAGAGCACTGGATTCCTGCATTGCAAGGGGTGGACTAGATGACCCTTGGAGTACCGTCAAATCCTTTGATTCTATGACTAGGTGGCTGATGCCCTCATTCAGGAGAACTCTTCTCATGTTCTTATGATGTTCTAGTGTTAAATGTCAACCACTACTATATACCCAGAAGTCCCCACTTCATTCTGCTGGTTCAACCCAGCTTATATCTTGATGACTCTGTGAAAACTTGCCCCTGTTTGAAAACCCATTGTTGAGCTCAAAACACTGGATGGCGAGGGAACCCTTATTGATATAACATATTGACACCCGCTTTTCTTCATTAGAGGTCCAGGCAGTTTTCAAAACAGTAAAATGATTTTTTATATATATTAAAAAAAAGCTGTATATAGAAGGAAGTAGCCAGCAATACAAGCCAGCAATAAAACAATTTAAAAGGAATGGAAGTTAGAAAAACACACAACCCAATGAAATATAATAAAAGGCACCGTGAAAAAACAGAGTCAGAAGGGTTATATACAATTATAGTTATAGCTGAGCCAAATGTTCTTAGAAGACCTTTTTTCTCAGAAAATGTCAGCCCCTTTGTTTCTTTGCAGGATTATATCACTTTGAAGCATTATACCAAAATATTACCCGGCGTTTTGGGAAGCAGTTACCATGTCTCCCCCAACACACTCAGCTGTGGAATAACCCTAGGTCTGGGGCATTCATTTAATTTCAATGTAATGTCCAGGGTTGCAGTAGGGCTGGGGCAATGGAGGCAGGGCCCAGGCCTCAGAGGAGGAGCCAGGAGGGAACCTCCATTGCAATCAACATCCTCCCCAGTCTATGGTTAGAGCCTGTGCCTCACCCTTCTGGAAAATCTGAGGAAGCACCTGGTCATCCTCCTGTACAAAAAACATGAGACAGTGAAGAGGCAGGTCTTAGAATTTAGGTAGGCTCAGTTGCAGACAACTGCCATGCAGCCCCTCCATTCCTGGAAAGGCCTTGATCCATAGCTAACTCTATCCACCTGCTGCCAAGTGAGGAATGAGACTGCAACGCCCCCTCTGTCGGCCTCCCTGATTCCAGCCGCCATTGGCTCCTCCCCGCCCAGAACTCCCCTCCCCCTGTGATGAAACAATGCTCCTCTTCTTTCCGTTCCTCCCATTGCTCTGCTCTTCTGTGTAGGACAGAAGTGGGGAGGTGAATCCACCTGGTGGGCCAGGTCATTACCTTCCACCCACGCCCCCGCACAAGCCAGGTTTGACAGGTGGGCGGGGCTACCCAGCTGCCAGTTACCTGACGTCACCATGACAGCAGCTGACATGGCGCTTTGAATTGCCTGGGCTTTGCAAGCCCCGACAACCAGCTGTTTGTCGGGGCTTGCAACGGAGCCAGGCAGGTAGCTTTCACAGTGGATCTTTGCAGGTAGTGCTGATCAGTTGACTGGTGGTAACTGCCAAACCCCCTTTGACCCTGTTAGGTTGTTTTATCTGCACCACAGCTGAAATCACATAGGGCTAGTAGGTGTGCCTTGGCAAAACATGCTCTCACAAGTCAAATGAAGAGGACTTGTGGGTTGAATAAAGCCCACAGGCCAGAAGTCATGGACCAGTTTGATGCAGGTGAATGGTGGTAGGAACCAGCTGGGGAACCACCAAGGGAAGAAAGCTCAGAGCCCGGGGAGTGGTGGTGAGACGACGATGAATGGTAAGAGGGAGCAGATTGGGAAGATGAGGTGTTGGAAGCTGAAGGGGTAATGGGACTTAGTGAGCAGCTAACCGTAACCCTAGCTCCCCTCCTCCCTGGTCTCCCAGAAGCAGAAGAGGCAGGAAGTGGGAAGAACAAAGACAGGCATTCAGGTGCCTGATTCCTTGGGGGGGGGGACCCTAGAGAGGACACATGGACTGCGGGGAGGCAGGGACCATAATTCTTGGAAACTGATCCATTGGTCAAGACCTACCAGGGCTGAGTTCCTGTGCTCACTGGGCCTAACATTAGTCTGTTCTGGCTAATAAAGAGTTAACTCCAACATGCATGGTGTGATTTACTGCTGGCTTGCTCCAGAGCTTCACCACCAGCCTTCCCTAACCTGAAATCCTGGAGAGCCACTGTCAGAGTAGAGGATACTAGGCTAGATGACCTGATAGACGCCAGTTTCCCAAGGCTTCAGATTCAACACTGGCATCTTCAACTAGGTGATGGGATTGGAGTGCACCTCTGCTTGAGGCTTTGGAGAACTGCTGCCAGTGGTGGAAACTCTGTTGCTGAACCTCAACACTCATCATGCTTGACCACTGGCTCTGCTGAGTAGTGCTGAAGAGAGCTGGAGTCCAAATAGACAATGCTGGCCTGGTGGAAGGAAGACTCCTTTCTTGTTCAGCAGCAGCTTGGGCTCAATGTCCTGGGGTAGCTCAACCGGTAGAGCATGAGACTCTTAATCTCAGGGTTGTGGGGTCAAGCCCCATGTTGGTCAAAAAATTCCTGAATTGCAGGGGGTTGGATAAGGTGACCATGCCCCCAATGACCCCTTCCAACTCTACAATTCCATGAGGTTGCACAGAGATGGGGATGAAGCTCACCTTAGCACTAAGTATCCTGCACCGGCAAAGGAAAGGCAAGCTCAGGAAGCAAAAGAGGGGTGTGGTAGCCCCCCAAAATTGTGCCCGATAACATAAAGCAAAGTGACAATCAGGCTGGAAAATAAAAGCCAGAGCAAAGGCAGATGCAGACCATTAAGTTAATTAGTGGCAAGGTTCCAGCAGAGCTCGCCCAACCAAACTCGATTACTGTATCGCTTTTTGAATTTTCCAGTCATTTGCAAGGTCATCTCCTTCGTCTAGTAACAGCCCAGTAATTCAATTGCAGGTTTATTTTCTCAGGAAACTGCCCTCCTTTAAAAAAACAAAATAAAGAGCCTATCCAGCTGCTCTGGGAGTCCTTGTCAAATATTGGGACACTCCTAATAAACAAACACGGCTTTTCTTTCCAAAGATGGTACAGAGTACCAAAGAGAAGTCTGTCTTGTCTTTCCTCATCTCCGCCCTCCTGACATCTTTTGATCAAACCTTTGTTTGCTCTCAAGAGAGATCTAAGTTCCTTTACTCCTTTAAGCCAGATAATGGAAAGTACTTCTTCACGCAGCACATAATTCAACTATGGAACTCACCGCCACAGCAGGCAGTGATGGCCACCAACTTGGAAGGCTTTAAAAGACTAATTCATGGTCTGGTTTGTCAGGGTCCTTCCTAAAATGTCAGTGCCTTCTGCATGTTCTCCCGTCTTCAGTGCTGATGCTTGCATGGACCCTGATAAACCACACTGCAATAAAGTAATCGTGATGTTAAACACTGCAATAAAGCAACCTTGATATTAAACATTGTAATAAAGCAATCTTGATGTGGTCTCATGTGCGATTGCATCAAGATTTCTTGCTCTTTGTATTATATCACTACAGTGGTACCTCGGGTTAAGAACTTAATTCGTTCTGGAGGTCTGTTCTTAACCTGAAACTGTTCTTAACCTGAAGCACCACTTTAGCTAATGGGGCCTCCTGCTGCCGCTGCGCCGCCACTGCACGATTTCTGTTCTCATCCTGAAGCAAAGTTCTTAACCCGAGGTACTATTTCTGGGTTAGTGGAGTCTGTAACCTGAAGTGTCTGTAACCTGAAGCATATGTAACCTGAAGAGTATGTAACCTGAGGTACCACTGTATTCTGGTGACAAGAAACTACAGAAACAAATTACTGTTTTCATTGTTTCATTCTGACCCTTAAATCATTGTAACCCACCCCATGACCTCCTGGCGAAGGACAGGAAACAACAACAAACGTTAAAAATCACATATTATCGGATTTCAAAATCAAGTCAGCCATTTAAAAATATACATTATAAAATTGAATTGCATCTCAAAATACATGTCAGATTTGCATATATGGGTAGGCTGCTGGGGGGGGGCTGTTCTTAGAAGGCTTTGAAAATTGTACAGCAGAGGTGCCTGCATAATATCAATAGGCAAGGAGTTCCAGAGGTGCTGTCATGGTGGAGGACTGATTCCTCAGAAGTGTGGAATGAATGGGAAACAAAGAAGACTAAGTTGTGGGATAGCTTAGTCGGTAGAGCATGCGACTTAATCTCAGGGTTGTGGGTTCAAATCCTCACATTGGGCAAAAGTTTCCTGCACTATAGGGGGTTGGACTAAATGATGCTTGTGGTCCCTTTCCAACTCTACAGTGCTAAGACTCCAATATCCACTTCCACACATGAGCTTGGCAGGCTGTGCCAGCATCCCTGAAATTACCGTATTTTTCTCTCTATAGGACGCACCCAACCATAGGACGCACCTTGTTTTTGAGGATAAGAACAAGAGAAAAAAAATCTCCCCCTCTCTGCTCAGTGCCCCTTCAGCGAAGCGGCAGGAGAAATGGAACCCCTTCCATTTCTCCTGCCGCTTCGCTGAAGGGGAGCTGCGCAGAGAGGGGGAGATTTTTTTTTCTTGTTCTCCCCCTCTAAAACAAGGTGTGTTCAAGGTGCGTTCAGTCGCCTTCAGTGAAGGCAACCCGAAGCCTCCGGAGCGCAACGGAACTTCCTGCTGTGCTCCTAAGGCTTCGGGTTCCTTTTGCTGAAGCGGGGAGAGCAAGACTCTCCTGGCTTCAGCGAAAGGAACCTGAAGCCTCCGGGACACAGTGGGAACTCGCGCTGCGCTCTGAAGGCTTCAGGTGGCTATCCCTGAAGCCTGGAGAACAAGAGGGGTCGGTGCGCACCCCTCCAGGCTTCAGCGAAAGCAACGTGAAGCCTCCGGAGCGCAGAGGTAGTGCTCCCTCTGCGCTTCGGAGGCTCCGCGTTGCTATCGCTGAAGCCAAGGACCCTGCATTCGCTCCATAGGACACACACACACTTCCCCTTAATTTTTGGAGAGCAAAAAGTGCGTCCTATAGAGCGAAAAATACGGTACTCTGCTGCAAACCTAAGATGTGACCCTTTGAGATTCCTGCTTCTGAAGTTCAGCGGTAGGGCATCAGCATGCAGAAATCTCCAGGGAGGGCCAGGAGACATTCCCTGCCCGAAACCCTGGAGAGCTGCTGCCAGTCCGTGTAGAAAACACTGAGCTAAATGGACCAATGGGTCTGACTCATTATAAGGTGGTTTCCTATGTTCCTAAGGTTCAGCTGAGACAAAAGTGTGCCTGTTAGGACTTATCAGCATGGAGCAGCTGGTGGCGTTACCACCATTTCGCAGCCAGAAAGATGCGGCAGCTTGCCAGAGCACGTGTGGCACGGCCAGTGCCTTCCAAGTTACCGTACATCCCTTGAGCCCTGCTTGAAGCCAGAAATCCCGTCCCTGATAAGCAATCTCTGCCCCTAACAGGCCAGACTGGTCTCTCTGATTAATACAAACAACAAACTAGGCAGACAACGAAAGCTGGGGAAGCTGAATCTAGCATAAGTGCCACCCTCCATTTCCATACTTGCCAGTCTCAGGGAGCCAAGTGCAACAGTACTGTAGAAACCATAGAAGCGTAGAGTTGGAAGGGACCCTGAGGATCATCTAGTCCCACCCCCTGCAATGCAGGAATATGCAGCCGTCCCATACGGGGATCGAACCTGCAACCTTGGCATTATCACATTCTAGCAAGGTGGCTCCTCCATCCATGCAGCCCTATCTTCAGGTAGGGCTGGAAGAGAACGCTTTCTGAAATCCCAGAGAACCACTTCCATCCTGGGTGGACAATACTGAGCTAGGTGGAAGAGTGGTCTGACTTAATAATAATAATAATAATAATAATAATAATAATAATAATAATAATTTTATTTGTATCCCGCCCTCCCCGGCCAAAGCCGGGCTCAGAGCGGCTAACAATAAGTAAAAATAGCATAGTGTACATAAACTCACACAGTCAATTAATTAAAATACATTCTAAAATCAATTCAGAATCAAATTAATGGCAACCATTTGGGTTAGAGTTCTATGAGGATTACAGAAGGAGAGAGGGGGTCAAACTGTGCCTTGGCCAAAGGCCTGGTGGAACAGCTCTGTCTTGCAGGCCCTGCAGGAAAGATGTCAAGTCCCGCAGGGCCCTAGTCTCTTGTGACAGAGCGTTCCACTAGATCGAGGCCATGGCCAAAAAAGCCCTGGCTCTTGTCAAGGCCAGCCTAACCTCCTTGTGGCCCGGGATCTCCAAGATGTAGTTATTTGAAGACCGAATTGATGCTTTTGAGTAATGGTGCTGGAGGAGACTCAAGAGTCCCATGGACTGCAAGAAGATCAAACCTATCCATTCTTAAGGAAATCGGCCCTGAGTGCTCACTGGAGGGACAGATCCTGAAGCTCAGGCTCCAATACTTTGGCCACCTCATGAGAAGAGAAGACTCCCTGGAAAAGACCCTGGTGTTGGGAAAGATGGAGGGCACAAGGAGAAGGGGACGACAGAGGACGAGATGGTTGGGCAGTGTTCTCAAAGCTACCAACATGAGTTTGACCAAACTGCAGGAGGCAGTGGAAGACAGGAGTGCCTGGTGTGCTCTGGTCTATTGGGTCATGAAGAGTCAGACACGACTAAATGACTAAACAACAACAAGGTCTTCCGCGGGACATACCAAGAGAGGTGGTTTCCCATGTTCCTTCTCTCCCTCTCCCTCTCCCCCACTCACATATCTAGCCAACCATTCACTCACTTTTGTTTAGAGGAACACAATGGGGAACATTGGCTCAGCATTCCTTGCAAGCTGCTCCAACAAGCTCAGCCCTTGCACACCTTGTTGCCTCCAGAGTCAACCTTCTTGATCTAAGAAATCTCACTGAAGATGACATGGGTGAGAACAATGCCAGGAGGGTGGGAGGGAGAAGAGCAGTGTAATTAAGCTGCCATGCCTGCCACTCAGACTCAGAGGAGCTGTCAGCTCTGCCTTTCTAGTCTGACAAGAGTTCCGACTTTTCGTTGTACTGCAATAGCATCTCATTACATGCCTCTGCAGGGTTATGAATGGGGTCTGCCAGCTGTTTTGTGAATGCAGCAAACTGTGTGTTACATCAGGCCAGAGTTAGGGCCATCTTGTCTATTCTGATCGGCAGTGATTCTCCAACACCTTAAGGCAGAAGGCTTTCCACCTGCTGCCTGCTTCTTTTAACTGGAGATGTCAGAAATTGAACCTGGGACCTTCTCGTTTATTTTGAAGAGTTGTACCTTCCAATCGGGGACGCGGGTGGCGCTGTGGGTTAAACCACAGAGCCTAGAACTTGCTGATCAAAAGGTCGGCAGTTCGAATCCCCACAACAGGGTGAGCTCCCATTGCTCAGTCCCTGCTCCTGCCAACCTAGCAGTTCGAAAGCATGCCAAGTGCAAGTAGATAAATAGGTACCGCTCCAGCAAGAAGGTAAACGGCATTTCGTGCGCAGCTCTGGTTCGCCAGAAGCGGCTTAGTCATGCTGCCCACATGACCCAGAAGCTGTACGCCGGCTCCCTTGGCCAATAAAGCAAGATGAGCACCTCAAACCTAGAGTCGGCCACGACTGGACCTAATGGTCAGGGGGCCCTTTACCTCCCAATCAAAGGATTCTCAAGTCAACTTATAGGCAGCAGGCAATACTACAATAGAAACCTCAACATTCTCTCTCTCTCTCTGTCTCTGTCTCTGTCTCTGTCTCTGTCTCTGTCTCTGTCTCTGTCTCTGTCTCTGTCTCTGTCTTAGAGCTTTGTTGATAGACGCAGACCCTCCAAGTGTCCCTACTTTCCAGGGACAGTCCTGAATTTACAGAAGCCATCCTTGTTTCTGATGAGTTGTCCCACTTTTCCTTAGGGCAGCCCTATTTTCATCTGAGAAATGTTGGAGGGTATGAAGCTATCCTATCCCTGAGCCAAGGAGATAACTAACCACACAACCTTTAGAAGACATATGAAGGCAGCCCTGTAGAGGGAAGTTTTTTCAAATGGGTAATGTTTTATTATGTTTATATATATGTTGGGAGCCACCCAGAATGTCTGGGACAACCCAGTTAGATGGGTGGGGAATTATTATTATTATTATTTTTATTATTATTATTATTATATCAGACGTCCCTATTCTCACTGGAGAAATGTTGGAGGGTATGTAGACAGGGCCAGAGCAGTGATGTCTGGTGCCCACTGGGACTGGTAGAGCAGAAGTCAGGGAGGTCAACAGAAAGTGGAGCCCGAGGCTATGACAGGCAGAGCCAGCTGATTCTAGTTTCGTCCCTATCCCCTTCCTCCCTGCTGAGTTCTGCAAGGGCAAGATTGAGACTAAAGAGAAAGAAGGAAGTGACAGCCAAGGGTGGCCTTCTGGACTGGTTAAAAGGCAGCAGATGGGCTTGGAGGAAATAAGACTGCTGTTGGTGGGACAGCACCCCATCTGCCCCAACGTGCCAGCTTCTGCTGGCAGGCTATACAAGAAAACGCCCAACACTCACTCACCCATTTGCATGCATGGCCCAAATGCCCTTAGATCTCCAGCTGATGGAAGGGGACAGAGCTTGCTGCCTTTTGGTCCTGCAGTCCCAGCCCAGTCAGCAGCTGGAGATGAGTCTCTGACAATGGGACAGGGGAAACCCACCCCCTAAAGCTGCTCTTTCACTGGCCAATGGAAGTGGCTGTGCTGGTTTTCCCCTTGCCATGACATTCTTCCTGGGAAGCAGAGGGCGCAACTCTCCAGCTGATGGCAAGGGCAAGAGTGTGCATCTCTAGCAGGCAAAGTATCTTTGGGTTGTTCCACCACTGAGCTATGGTTCCTCCTCAACTAGCATGCCTTGCTAGAAATGTCGCTCTCTAATGCACCCTTAAGAAGATCAAACCTATCCATTCTTAAGGAAATCAGCCCTGAGTGCTCACTGGAAAGACAGATCCTGAAGCTGAGGCTCCAATTCTTTGGCCATCTCATGAGAAGAGAAGACTCCCTGGAAAAGACCCTGATGTTGGGAAAGATGGAGGGCACAAGGAGAAGGGGACGGCAGAGGACGAGATGGTTGGACAGTGTTCTCGAAGCTACCAGCATAAGTTTATCCAAACTGCGGGAGGCAGTGGAAGACAGGAGTGCCTGGCATGCTCTGGTCCATGGGGTCACGAAGAGTCAGACACGACTAAACAACAACAATGCACCCTTCCCATGACACCAGAGGTGGTTTTTCAAGCTGCAAAACATTACGCCGGCAATTCTCATGCAGAAACTCTCTAATTACTGGAATTTCAACCCAGAATAAATGTTAGATCTTGATGACATGCCGTATTCGTCGCATTGAAAGGTATCAGTTGGGTTCTTGCGAACTCTGAAGGCTCTCAGAAGACAGGGAGGGAAAGCTTTGGAGAGTAGGCAAGGCTTAGCATGTCTTCCTGAAAATGTCAATCGGTCCCTCTAACCTTCCATCCAAACCTATCTATGTTTTAGACTCAGCATACATGGTTCTCCTAACAGTTCTTGGGTACAAGGGTATTTTCCATGCATATTGCACTCCAGGAGATAAGAGCCAGACAGTTCACAGCTCAGAAGGGATAATATAAGTGGAGATTAACAATAGAGGGAGGGAGGCATGGCAAGACTTTGCAATCCACACTATAAACTCCACCTGCCTCTGGTAAAACATTCAGAATTTTCAAGAATCTCTCGATTCTGAATATTCCTTTTTCCTGCTATTAACTTCAGTTCTCCCAACTTCCACATCAGCTGGTTATTTAAAAAGAAGAAGTTGTCATAAAAATTCATCAGCATTTGGGAGAGAACTTCTATTATATTTTATTTACTTATTATACACCTCTTATTTGTAACGAAACATTAAAGCAATAAAGCGATAAAATCATTGGGGAAAACAACAGATTAAAACATTAAAAAGTGATTGAAATCAACAATAACCTAAAAACCAGATCCAAACACGTGTCAACATACTACGTGTCTAATCTCTCTTTCTCTCTTTAGCGATCACTTGTAGCTGAGTAAGATTGTCTTCCATAAACACGGTTTTAATTTTGTATGCAGTTTTGCCTAATGTACGCATTTTCACAATGCCCTTATAGAACGTATTTTGTATGCAATTTACACAATTTAATTTTAATGCACACCTTGCCATGGCAAATGCGTCTTCTGAACATGTTACTCAGCCAGCAGAGTGCATTGCAGAATGAGCAGCAGTACAAATTTTGTACAATATGTTTTGGGGCTTGTGTATTGCTTCCAAGAGTGCAGTTTTGTAGGTTCACCTGCAATGCAAACTGAACTGAATTCCCCCCCCACACACACACACACACACATCCCAAATCAAGAATTGGAGTCTGGGTTATATAGAATCCTAGAATTGTAGAGTTGGAAGTGACCTTGAGGACTGTCAAGTCCATCCGCCTGCAAGGCAGGAATAAGCAGCTGTCCCATATGGGAATTGAACCTGTGACCTTGGCAGGTTATCAGCCCCATACTCTAACCAACTATCCAGGCTTATACTCAGTCAGACCAGTGGTCCATCTAGCTCAGTATTGTCTACGCTGACTGGCAGCAGCTCTCCAGGATTTCTGGCAGGAGTTTCTCCAAACCCCACCAGGAGATGCCAGTGGGGATCAAACCTGGGAACTTCTGCTTGCAGGGCAGACACTCTATCATTGAGCTATGGCCATTCCCCTAAGGCAGCTAGTTTTGACCTGGTGCTTTTGCCAGGATCGAAGTTATTTAGCAGAGGGTCAAGCAAGCTCACTGTGCGAGCTGATTGCACGACACCTGCGGCACAACACTCACCAAAAAACTGCTAAGGAGGTCCATCATGTTTCCAATGCTCCACCAATCCACGTTAGCGTCGCATAGATCTGAAACCACCGTGCGTCCTTCTGGAGAGCTCTCCTGAAGCCATACACCAGCCTGAACATCCATATAGGCTGTGCTTTATCCCCCCCCCCCCAACATCCCTTTGTTAATATTTCTCTAAGTGAGACATTGTGCGCTGGCTGCTTGACAGGTTAAATGGGCGTGCCAAGTCACCAGGCGAAAGCACCCAAAACAGGTTGTGCAGGAAGCACATTTTAATATTTCAAAGCAGAGAGAGAGGGGGGGTTGTGTTTCTTTTCCTCCCTCCTGCCTCACAATTTGGAACAGGATCAAAGGCGCCCTGTGACGTAACAATCCTCTAAATGTGGAAGGCAAATGTGCTAGTGTATTTGATATCGGGTAGAACAATGTGTGTGGAGTGGGGAGAGGGAAAAGAGTCGCTATTAAATGCAAGCCACAAAAAGAGCAAAAGGTTACCTCTGCTTCAGCAATCGGACTTGTGCAGAGTCTTGCTGTGCTCAGACTAGCAAAGGCAGACCAGATAGAAAAGGGGTAGGCAACTAAGGCCTGGGGGCCGGATCCAGCCCAATCACCTTCTCAATCCGACCCGCTGATGGTCTGGGAATCAGTGTGTTTTTACACGAGTAGAATGTGTCCTTTTAATTAAAATGCATCTCTGGGTTATTTGTGGGGCCTGCCTGGTGTTTTTACATGAGTAGAATGTGTCCTTTTATTTAAAAGGCATCTCTGGGTTATTTGTGGGGCATAGGAATTCGTTCATTTTTATTTTTATTTTCAAAATATAGTCCGGCCCCTCACAAGGTCTGAGGGAGAGTGGACCGGCTCCCTGCTGAAAAAGTTTGCTGACCCCTGAGCTAGAATAAGGACCAGGGAGAAAATGTCCCCATCTTCTCTGCCCTCTCCACAGTTGGGGAGTGCATACACAAGGCATACACACCAATGAGGGGCGCTCTGGGATTGTGGTACCCTCCCCCCAGGACATTCTGGGGTGACGCTCCTAAAATGTTCAGCTAACATCATTTTATGTATTCAAAACTTGAGTTTCTAGTCCCTTTACTTCATAGAATCGTAGAGCTGGAAGGGACCCCAAGGTCATCTAGTCAAACCCTCTGCAATGCAGTAATCTCAGCTAATGCATCCATGGCAGATCCATGACCAATCATTCCACCCTGCTATTCAGAAGTTCAGATATGATCTTATTGACCACAGGGGGGGGCTGTGTAGAACCCCTACAAGTAAATCGGCAGGGGAACATGCCCCACCCCCACCCCAATACTAATTATTACTTCACTATAAACTAGCTGGCATCCTAGCAACATTTCCTTATTAATCATCCTTTTTATAGCACAGACTTGTAATGCTTTCAGACCACATATGATGAGTAAACAGGAAGCCGTTCTTGGATATCTCTTCCAACGCAATGATTCTTCGGATTAATGTGCTACCTAATGGCACTTCTCCCATATCAAATTGCAATGGTAAGGGTTGGTGATTTTAAACACTGGACCTCATGGTCTTATCACATGGCACTCAACAGTTCTGAATTAAACGGGATATCCCATAATTTCAGAAGCCAATCTCGGCTACTGTTTGGATCCTGGAACATCTCATTTTTTTCATTCTGGCACTCTGGAGTGCGTCAGGTGGCTCACACCAGAGTGCCGGACCAAATGATGCTCACTTTTCAGTCTTGTGAGACCCAAAAATGAGCATCTTTTGGTCTTGCGCTCTCACGCAGGTGTGAGCATTTGGGACCAAACAAAGGAGTGTCCCGATTTTGGTTCCCAAGATGTTGCAGGGCATGCTAACAGGGAGTGATGGTTCAGATGACAATGTCTTCATTTACATCAATGTAAATGGCTTCAGTTACATCAAAATGTGGAAAGACAGCCCTGCTCATCTTCTCATTCTGTAGAGTAACACCCTGGGCAATGCCCACCACCACCAACTCCTGCTCTGATGATGCCACCATCAAAATGACTTCTATCAACTCATCTACCAAGCCTGAACTTCTGGGTACTTCTCTTGGTCCCAGTTCAAAAGCTGAACCTGCTTTGGCGATGTTGACCCGCTTGTGTCTGAAACCTCTCATTTCTGGAAGGTTGATGCGGCCCTGACGAAACACAGGCATCCTTGCATCATGCCAGCCTACAGATCCGAATGCTCCTTTGGCGCAGAGGGCTATGATCACAGTTGTGTGGAGCAATCGTTGCATGCAGACAGGTTGGTAAATTGAACATGACAGTCTCCGGGGGGCTGTTGGGCTCCTGAGATACTCCAGCCCTCTGCTGCCTGGAAATATCCCTCAACTCCCACCCACTGCAAATTGTTGGTGACAACCTGGGTTGAGGCAGCAAGCAGGCCTTTTCCCTCGCTGCCTGCTGCTTTCTCAGCAATCCACTCTCTCAGAGAGGAGCTAGAGAAGGCCCTGGGGCATGGAATCTTTTCCCACCCTGTAAAACCTTCTGAGGACCACATGCCAGCGGTGGTGGTAAAAGGTAAAGGGACCCCTGACAATTAGGTCCAGTCGTGGCCGACTCTGGGGTTGCGGCGCTCATCTCGCTTTATTGGCCAAGGGAGCCGGCGTACAGCTTCCGGGTCATGTAGCCAGCATGACTAAGCCGCTTCTGGCGAACCAGAGGAGTGCATAGAAACACTGCTTACCTTCCCTCCAGAGCGGTACCTATTTATCTACTTGCACTTTGACGTGCTTTCGAACTGCTAGGTTGGCAGGATCAGGGACCGAGCAACGGGAACTCACCCCGTTGCGGGCATTCGAACCGCACACCTTCTGATCGGCAAGTCCTAGGCTCTGTGATTTAACCCACACAAATATGAAGTTTGCCTTTGTGTTGTAGCCTAATTTCTTCACACAGTGTATCCTCCAAGTGTCCCGATTTTCCAGGGACACCTAGTTAGAAAAGGCCTCTCAAAGTCAGACTCTAGGTGCCAGCTGGCACACTTTCAGTTCATTGTTGATTATTCTTTCACTCCTTCTCCCTCCCCCCCCCCAAAAAAAAAGAAACACACATTGTGCAATGAAGGTGCTTAAAAGATTTAACAGTTTGCTGCTGCATTGCAACAAGGGGGAAGAATTTGGGGGTCTTTTCTACAAGCTGAGCATGATACAGATGAATGTAATCCCTCTTCTCCTTGCCGGAGAGCACCAGAAAGTAGTAGAAAAGCAGAGGGAAAGCAAAATTCCCTTACTTATTAGGAATGGCCTGGAGCATTGTGAGGGGAAGGTTAACTGCAGATCCAGCTAAGCTTGTTCTGAGCATGGCTGCAAGGACACACAGGTGGGGGGCCTCTTTTGCCAATTTCCAGCTGGGCAGTTAGGTAGTTTTAGACTCTGTATGCACTGGTTTAAATGCCCACCCACTTTAGATGCAAAAGGCATTGTGTTAAGTTGTGGGTGAACATATCAGACGACACGGTGATTCTTCAAACAGCTCTTGTTTATTCACAGGCCAGAACAGAACTGAACTGAAGGGTTCAGCCAGTCTGCTTATATAGAGCTCCACTACAACGCAACAGTAACCACTTTCTGTAACTATCCAATCACTGAACGTCACTTTCAATCCCTTATTTGCATATGTGGACCTGAGTGACAACTATCTACAGTATCCCCCTGCTGGCCCAGGGTGAGAACTTCAGTACATAACACATTGCTTTGCTTTCTTCAAAGGCAGATGCCAGCCCTGTTGTATTTGAGGATTCTCCCGCTCATCCTGCTGAAATTTTAGACTTTGGACTAGGGGCTCTTTCATTGGAAAGATGTGTATTTTACCACTACTTCTTCAAAATCTGGTAAGCCACGTCTTTTGCATTTGTGGACCCTCCTGCTTATACGGCTAAGCGGGGCACATCAAGAGGTTTAAGTCCTGTAGAACCATAGAATCGTAGAGTTGGAAGGGACCACAAGGGTCATCTAGTCCAACCCCCTGCAATGCAGGAATCTTTCGCCCAGTGTGGGATTCGAACCCACGACCCTGGGATTAAGAGTCTCATGTTCTACCGACTCAGCGATTGTCTTCCCTTCCTGGGCTAAAGATGTCGTGTTCTTGAGCGTGATACTGAATAGTCCTCAGTTTAGCGTAGTTTGTTTCAATACCCCACTCTTTGTACTCTCCTAACTCCGTTTTCGGTAAATGTTATTTTACTTGTATAAGGCTCACCTCCCCCACCCCTTTTTGTTATTATTTTTTTAAAAAAAATGGGGGGGGAATCTGTTTAAAAAACCATATCTGTTTTAAAAAAGACTTGAGCATCTGCCTTGAGTCTTCAAAACAGGACAAGGTGCAAATTTAAATAAGTAAATATTTATGAAAACTGCTCTTAAGGCAGTGTTCCACCGCTGCACATGTTACGGTCTTGAAATTTACGGGGAATAATAAAAAGCAGAACAGCAGCTCAGATGCACTGAGGCTATTTCAGCTCCCCCTATGGAAGGTCATTAAAATTTCAGCTTTCTATCAGAAACATCGTTAAAGCAAACGGGGAGAGGGAGGAGCAATCCACCAAGAGCGGTACATTGGGATTAATTTGTTTGTTTTGCGCTTCTAAAGAGATCGTATAATAATATGCACAGACACTCTCAATTCACCCACTGTCGACTCATAGAATTAAGAACTCATCAGGGAGGTCCTCTGAAAAAAGGATGTAATTGGATTGCAGCAACAACATAGTCTTAGGAGACTAAGCGACTTGCCACCCCCTTGCTTGCAAGTGTACACAACATCCATTGAGTGGAGGTAAAAGTTTTTTTTTCCGTTTCATGCTTTTCTGTCTCCCAAAATAAGTTATGGCAACAATAATGCACCCCGAATGTAGACTGATGGAAACGGCTCCAGTCAAATTCTCCAGAGCAACCTAGTTATGTGCCTGGGTACAAATAAATACATGAAGTGCTGGCAGTCGTTTTGCCAGATCCTTGAGGTGTGGGGGATGGTGTTTCAGAGGATGGGAAATAACTGCAAAACTAGTACAGCCAACAACCAATTTACACACGTCCAATTGATGCACAACCATGTACATGCACATTGCACCAAACCAAGAACTTACTTTAAAAATTGGAAAAAATGATGCTAGAAGAGCCTAAAAAATTAAAGGAACCCTGACAGTTAAATGCAGTCGCTGCCGACTCTGGGATTGCGGTGCTCATCTTGCTTTACTGGCCAAGGGAGCCGGCGTTTGTCCACAGACAGTTTTTCCGGGTCATGTTGCCAGCATGACTAAGCCGCTTCTGGCGCAACGGAACACCGAAACCAGAGCAGTGCACAGAAACACCATTTACCTTCCCGCTGGAGCGGTACCTATTTATCTACTTGCACTTTTTGGCGTGCTTTCAAACTGCTAGGTTGGCAGCAGCTGGGACTGAGCAATGGGAGCTCACCCCGTCAGAGGGATTTGAACTGCCAACTCTCTGATCGGCAAGCCCAAGAGGCTCAGTGGTTTAGACCACAGCACCACCCTAGAAAGGGCAAAAAAACTGAGGTTCATTTATTTTCCCAAGTCCTCATGAAAAGTTGTCAGCAGATCTCTCCTAACACGCTCATTTGTGTGCAATTTTGCCCATTGTCTACATTTTTGCAAAGCATTTTTTCCTAAAGCAGCACATTTTTAATAGAATCTAAGCTGACCTCAAATGATCTACTTCATAGAATCATAAAGTTGGATGGGACCCCTTTGGACATTTAGTTTTTTATGTGTGTTGCGTTCACCAGGATATGCATTCCCCCCCCCCATAAATGATTTACCAGCATTTCACTGCAAATCTTCCCAGATAAGCACATTTTAGCATGCAGCTTTGGTGAGTTTTAAGGCCAGGGCTCATTCAGGTGGAAAGCCAGGAGATATATATTCAATAAATAATAATGTAATAATAATAAATAATGTGATGGTACACATTTTTGCAAGCAAACCCCAAGGTTTGCAGAAGGATAAACTACTGGAGGGGAAGCCTAAGGAGGGAAAACAAAACAATACAGCCCCATGTAGACCAAGCGTCCTTTGTGGCAAATGGATGCTGGTTGGTTGTCCAGGAGGGGGTGAAAACAATAAGGGAGGAGGAATAGAATGGAGTGTCCTGAAGGAGGGCATCACCGAGTGACTGGCAGCACAGTCTGACACATGCATATCTAATCTTGAGCCCAGTGTGGCTTACTCACAGACAGTGGAATCTGAGCAATTTGGGCAAAGGGGGGGGGGGGAACCCAGCCAGATGGGCAGGGTAGAAATAATAGATGATGATGATGATGATGATGATGATGATGATGATTAACCTCTGTCTTCCCTCAGGCATCCCCACTGCCACCTGCCTCCCTTCTTGCTTACAACCAATCAGGGGGGCAGCCCTGCCTGTCAGTGGCTCTGGCGCCATCTGCTGTTAGGCTCCTGCCCCACCAGTCTCAAAAGGTACCAGCCACCACCGCTCCCAGGTAAGTGGGTACAGGATTGCCCTTTCATACACTGAACAGGAGGACTCCACATTGGTTGCTGTTCACATTGGGAAGCCTCAGTCATATTGTGTTACATCTTCTAAAAATTATATTGTATTATGTGGTAAACCACCCTGTGATCCTTGGATGAAGGCAGGATAGATGATGATGAAGATGACAACAACAGCAGCAGCAACAACAACAACAACAACAACAACAACAACAACAACAACAACAGCAACAGCAACAGCAACAGCAACAGCAACAACACCTATTTAAGCATTTCTTCAGAAGAGGTTCCACAGGCAACACCTCAAAAGTTGTTGTTTTTTAAAGAAATGTGGGGAATCTTTTGACCCCCCCCCCCAGGGGCAGACTTTGGTAATATGGCATCCTGAGTGAGGGAAAAAAATTGACTCCCCACCCTTAAATATTTGTACCAGAGAGGAATGGCAAACCAAGCTATTTGGAGTATGCCAAAATGGCCAAATTGACTGGAAAGCTCAACAACCAAGAAGATAAAAGCTTCAATAAAGAATGGGGGAAATATAATTTATTTAGGAGACCACTTTAAGCAGATGAAAACATTATCAGGATTCTAATAACACTTGTAATGGAGCAAATACCATGGATAATTTGGAGAGATATAAAACATGGATTATGAAATAATAGGCAGTTGTAAAAAGTTGTCAATAGAACCCATTGAGGGGATGGTGAGAAGTCTGGAGATTCAGATAAATCTCTAAATATGGATCTGTATTTTGAATTGTTATAATTCTACACTTGGAAAATCAAAGAAAAATTATTTTTTGAAAAATGTTTCTTTTTTTCATAATAATTCATTTTGTACAGCTGCTTTTTAGGGATCTTTTCAGTAGGTACCCATATAAGTATTATTACAGTGGTACCTCGGGTTACAGATGCTTCAGGTTACAGAAGTTTCAGGTTACAGACTCCGCTAACCAAGAAATAGTACCTCGGGTTAAGAACTCTGCTTCAGGATGAGAACAGAAATTGTGCTCCGGCGGCGCAGAAGCAGCAGGAGGCCCCATTAGATAAAGTGGTGCTTCAGGTTAAGAACACAGCCAGTGTGGTGTAGTGGTTAAGAGCAGTGGACTTGTAATCTAGTGAACTGGGTTCGATTCCCCGCTCCGCCACATGCAGCTGCTGGGTGACCTTGGGCTAGTCACACTTCTCTGAAGTCTCTCAGCCCCACTCACCTCACAGAGTGTTTGTTGTGGGGGAGGAAGGGAAAGGAGAATGTAAGCTGCTTTGAGACTCCTTCGGGTAGTGATAAAGCGGGATATCAAATCCAAATCCAAACAGTTTTCAGGTTAATCCAGAACCAATTAAGTTCTTAACCCGAGGTACCACTGTATTATCATTATGATGGTGGTGCTGCTGTTGCACACCCTTGGTCCAGCACCCTATGCAGAGGATCTGTCCACAGCACCCTAAACCCGGAGCTGACTCCTGATGCTGCTGAACTACAACTTCCATCATCCCTGGCCAGTGGCCATGCTTCATGGGAGTTCTGGTTCAGCCACATTGGCTGAGCCTAAGGTTCCCCACAGCTATTTTGAACCTTCTGTTCTCTCTGTATATTTTACTGCTCTCCTGACTCTTTTGGCTGCTCAGTCGGGCATGAGTAAACTTGGCCTCTCGTAGATATTTATCTTCCAGTAGCTGCTTAAGCACATTGGGGCAGGGGGAGGTAGCACTGGGTTCCTTCCCAACTCCTTGTGAAACTAGTTTGGCCAGTCTCTCTCCCTTCAAGTACCACTTCCGCCAGCATTCTGCTCTAGGCATGTGCAAAAGGCACTTTGTCAGCTTCCTGGGCAACTTTCTGGGGCCCACAGGCAGAACAATGAAAGTAAACTTCAGCTGAACTGTATTCTATACGTTTTGGAAAGTTGTCTGTTCGTCCATCTGTTCTCCGCATGCAGGCACCCCTGAAGATGCCATCACCAAATTTGGCATGGTGGTTCCTAATATCCAGGAGTCGGTTTGGGTCTAGGTTTTGGCAGTGCTATTTCTCAAGAAAAAGAGGTGCCAGAACTCACCATGAAGACCTCCCTTGTTCTCTTATAACTGAGTTCCAGTAAGTTTTGGCTGAAAAATAGCCCTGGGTTTCGGTACATAGCTGTCAACTTTCAGATTTGAAAATAAGGGCTCAGCAGCCTCGAAAATAAGGGATCAGCAGCCTCACCTGTCCCGGGGAAAGTCTACGGGATATCTAACAATCCGGGATAGCAGCGGAAAGCAGCGGGAAATGGCACTGGAATAAGGGAATTTCCCGCAAAAAAAGGGAAGGTTGACAGCTATGTTTCGGTACCACCAGACGCCATTTTGAATCAAAGTGGCAGTTGGAGCCTTTCAAAACAGCACTGCGAATCCAGAATGTCCCAGTAAAATTGAGGCAGTTGGAGGGTATGAGAGCCCACCACCTCTCAGCGGAATCTCTCCCAGTGTAAAGCCGCTCATTCCACCAGGAAGTTCTTGCTATCATTCATCCAAAACCTGCTTCCTTGCTTTTTCTGCCTCTTGGTCCTAGTTCTGCCTTCTGGAGCAGTGGAAAGCAAGCCTGCTCCCTCTCCCCCTCCCACAAAAAAAATTCAACATGGCATCACTTCCTGTTTTAATGAAAACAAGATCTGGGTCACTTCGATGCCCCAATCAAAGTTCTTCTCCTCAGTCAGTCTGTCTGTCTCCCTTAAATAAAGTGGTGTGGAGGGGGGCAAGGGGTGGAGCCTCTCCGTGAGACCACTACCATGGCTATGAGGGGCACCAAGAGCACATGGGGGCTGAAGAACGGCCATTGCTGGCTCTGGCTTGCTTTGTTTTGCCACTGCATCCCTGCCCCAGCCTGTGAGGAGGAGGCGCAGTAGGGGAGGTAGACAGGAAGGATGACACTAATGTAGAATATGTCCTTATTCTGATCTGAGGAATGTTGGGGGGGTCCTGCCATTTGGGCATCTGGTTGGCCCCTGCGAGAACAGAATGCTGGATTAGATGATCCATTGGCTTTCATTCTTACCTGTTTCTCCAGCACACTATCTGTGACCCCCTGTTTCACAATGGGCTCCTTACACAAGTCAGCTCCTCCCAGTCTCTTCTATGAAATGGGCATCGTCATCATCGTAGGCATAATCAGCGGCAGAGCAAGCCGATCAGGCAGTGGCGTAGCGTGGGTTGTCAGCACCCGGGGCAAGGCAAGTAATTTGCACCCCCTAACCCGTGGATTTGCGCCCCCTAACTCTAACTCCCAGATGTTGCGCCTGGTGCGGCCGGCCCCCCTGCACCCCCACGCTACGCCACTGCGATCGGGTGCTGGGGGCAGGGCGACCCGCCTGCGGGTCGGGGCTAGATGGGGCAGGGCTTCCGAGGAGTCTGCCTGCCTCCTCCCACTCAGCCGCCCTACAGCTGAGGGGGAGGCGGTGGGTGGACTGTTTGGGGCAGCGCGGAGCCTGCGGGCGCCCAAACCACCGCGTCACTCCCAGGAAAGACACGTGGCTCGGGCACGCTGCAGACCCCGTAGTGAGTGCCACCCAGCATTTTGTCATCCCCCTCAGTGGTGACATCCAGGGCGGAAGGCCCCCACTGCACCCCCTTCCTCTGCCTCTGCGCATTATCTAACTGGTTTAAAGTAGGGATCAGGGAAAATCTGTTGAGAGTTGCGTTCATGGCAGTACAGTGGTACCTTGGGTTACGAACTCAATTCATTCCGGAGGTCTGTTCTTAGCCCAAAACTGTTCTTAACCTGAGGTGCGCTTTCGCTAATGGGGGCTGTCACTGCCACCAGGCTGCCGGCGCGCAATTTTCATTCTCATCCTGGGGCAAAGATCTCAACCCGAGGTACTACTTTCGGGTTAGTGGAGTTTGTAACCCGAAGCGTTTGTAACCCGAGGTACCACTGTAGTCAGCAGAGTAAGAGCTTGAGGTGAATTGTGCCCCCTTTCTGTCCCTGTTCTCCCCTGTCTTTCCCCCTCCTGGTCACCCAAATGAAATCAGGAAGAGGGTCTCATAAAAAAAACAGGATGAGGATTGTGTGCAGGCCTGGGGGTGTAGGTTACCAGCCCCCTGATTGGAACGACGTGGGGAAACATTTGTTTACCTCTGCTAAAATGTTGGGTAGGCTTCAAGCAGAAACACAAATGAAATTGGCACAGGGCTTACCTTTCACGGGGCACAAAGTCAGCAACGAATGCCTGGAGCTGGGGGTGTTCAACACTGCAGCTGCCAGCTGAGATCCCTCCCCAAGCTCGTCAAGGCCTAGGGCCCAGACTTGGAGCCTGCAAGGAATCCACACTGAACGGGTTCATTGCATCCTGCTCTCTACACATTTCGGCCAGGCAAACAGAGCAGCCGCTCTCGAGCCGAAGGTGGGGTTCCGTGAGGAAGCCCTCCCAGGTGACGTGGACAAACCCTTTGAGCGTTTGTCCCTCTCATTACCTAGTTATCACCTCTCTGCCTTCCTCCTGCCTCTGAGATAGGGAGCCAGCAGGCTTGCTTTAAAATAAACCTCAAAAAAAAAGGTCGGCAACGTGTGATTAACTTAATGTGATAAGAAGCCCAGAGAACTCGGGAAGGAGTGATTGGCAAAAGGTGACAAACAACTCCCCGCCGGGATTAATTTACCGTTTCACGGACTGACAAGGCAGCTCATTATTACACCCAATTATTTATTCTGCCTCAGCCAGAAAGGCTCGAGGAGCGCCACGCTGGGAATAAATGGCAGGCCGCTTTCACTTGCAGGTGCAGAGCAGGAGAGAGGCACAACATTTCGGGCTGTGCTGAGATTTCCCCCCCCCCCGGCTTTATGTTTTCCAAAGACCATTTTGGGGAGAGGTGCAGGACCTTTTATAGAGAAATCGGGCTATTACTTACAGGTTTCTGTCATTTCCAGGTGGTGAAGGGGTTCAAGACAGTCTGCAGAGAACGATCATGGGCTTTGTGCTTTTTGAAGAGCAATGGGCCGTTTCGGAGTAAGGCTGCCAGGAAGGCAGGGATATTTTTGCTGCAAATTTCTGTCTTCTCCCTTGGCAGATCATTTGCCAGCTTATTATGGGAAGGCCATTTGGAGCTTCTGTGGCTGCTTTTCAGATTGCATTTTTTAAAAGGTAGAAGGTGGTTCATATACAGTGTCTGCATAAAGTGTGTTTCATCACTTCCTCCATCATTGCAAGTGAAAACAACAAGAAGCCGTGAAGCTGTGCTGTCTGGAGCCTCCAATGAAACCGAAAATCACACTAATCCCTCCTCATGCGGATTAATATAAAAGGCTTCTGTATTATCCTTGTGAGATAAGAGACAACAGCAAAGAGAGGCTGGGCCTTCTCTGTCTTTATATGTTGTGGTGCTTTCCTTGGTATAAAAGCTCCGACCCAAAAGGAAGAGGGGAAGTGGTGGCTGAGGCCTATTGGGATTGGTGGGGAGGAGGTTGGAAGGACAACTGTAGGTAGAGACAGAGCCAATGACAGGCCAAGACAACTAATTCTATTTTTGCCTCCTCCTTCCTGCTGAGTTCTACAAGGGCAACACTGAGACTAAGGCAGGGGTAGTCAACCTTTTTATACCTACCGCCCACTAATGCATTTTTCTTGATGGTGAAATTTCCTTACCGCCCACCAGTGCTCAATGGAAGGAGGATTCAGCTTGTGCCATAGAACCCCCTACCGCCCACCTAGAATCCTGAAACGCCCACTAGTGGGCGGTAGGGACCAGGTTGACATCCCCTGGACTAAGGGGTAAACTAGGAAGGAAGTTGACAGTCAGGCTCCAACCCTTTGACTGGTTGTAAGGAAGAACGAAGCCAGGTGAGGGCTGGCTGAAGTCAGCCTAAGCTTGGTGGGGCAGTGCCTTATTGGTGTAGAAGAAGAAGAAGAAGAGTTTGAATCTGATATCTCGCTTTATCACTACCCAAAGGAGTCTCAAAGCAGCTTACATTCTCCTTTCCCTTCCTCCCCCACAATAAACACTCTGTGAGGTGAGTGAGGCTGAGAGACTTCAGAGAAGTGTGACTAGCCCAAGGTCACCCAGCAGCTGCATGTGGAGGAGCGGAGACGCGAACCCAGTTCACCAGATTACGAGTCCACTGCTCTTAACCACTACACCGCACTGGCTCTCAGTGTGTAGTAACCCAGTCAGATGGGCAGGGGTACAATTATTATTATTATTATTATTATTATTATTATTATTCCTAATGCACCAGTCTCTATGGGAGGAGGAGGGAAATTCTGTTCTAACAAAGAATGATCCTTGATTCGAGAATGCAACAAGGCAGCATCCCAGGCTGTGTTCATCACAATCAGCACGTAATTTTGACGGAAGGGAAATGTCGAAAACAATGCAGAAAGCAAAGTAATTATTTACTGAATGTTTGCAGACTGAAAAAACAACAGTAGCAAAATACAAGTCCTATTTGCTTTTGCGATTTCCACTCCTGGCCTCAGACAAACATGAAAATTACTGCAAGTCATGCTCTTGTTTCTGTAAATGTTCTCTGACATCCCTGCCCGAGATGTATGTTGCTTTCTTACATCATCCAAAAAGTCATCGCATGGCATGCCCAAATTCAATTTGTACAGTGGTATCTCATGTTACGTACTTAATCCGTTCCGGAGGTCAGTTCGTAACAGGAAACCGCTCATAACATGAGGCACGCTTTATCTAATGGCGCCTTCCGCCGCTGCTGCACTGCTGGAGCGTGAATTCTGCTCGCATCCCAGGGCAAAGGTCGCAGCAAGGGGCATCTACTTCCAGGTTAGCAGAGCACGTAACCCACAGTATTCGTAAGGGGGACAATACGAAACACGAGGTACCACTGTACTGATGATCCAGCCTGAACATTATCTCATTCATTTTCCTAAGCATTTTACATATTGGAGGCTACATTCTCTAGAAGACCTACCGCTGACAGCGATAGACATTACTGATTGTACCAATTTGTAAGGGGAGGGCAGATGTCCCTCCCCAGCAGAGTTTATAGAGGGCGCCATTTGGACTGCAGGAAAGGCCTAACACCTCTCCCAAAACACCACTTCCCTCATCTTCAAAGCAGCCCCTGAGGCTGCCTCTTAGTGAAACAAATCACATTTACCTCGAATTAAGTACTTAATTCGTTCTGGAGGTCCGTTCTTAACCTGAAACTGTTCTTAACCTGAAACACCACTTTAGCTAATGGGGTCTCCTGCTGCCACTGTGCCGCCGGAGCACAATTTCTGTTCTCATCCTGAAGCAAAGTTCTTAACCCGAGGTACTATTTCTGGGTTAGCGGAGTCTGTAACCTGAAGCGTCTGTAACCTGAAGCATATGTAACCCAAGGTACCACTGTACTTTGGCCCTTACCTGGGGGGGGGGGCTGATCTAATCAACCTGCTCACCTCCCTTCCAAGCCATTCCTCGAATTTGGGCTTCTAGATCCAGACACAGCAAGTAGATCTTCAGCTCCCATATGGAGTTGGTTTTCTTTTAAAAAAAGCAAGCAGGTGGTGATCCTATTTCCAACCATTTGTGGATGGCAGTGAGTGATTCCTACAGTTGCTAGGCAACAGCAGCATCCTTTCTTCCCCCCCAGAATTGAACAAAAATGCAAACAAACAGTGGAGCTCTTTGTATAGTCTTTGAAGGAGGGAAGAACTCAAGGAATCATCTTGTGGTTGCTTAGGAACTCCAGAGCAGACTTCTGATAACATCTGGGCATCCTGGAAATATTTGATCAATGCTCCCTGCAGTTGCCAAGACCTTCCTGCTAGGCTTTTTAGCTCTCTGATCCTGCAGGAATAATTTAGCCAGTGGACTATCTAAAGCAGCCATCGGCAACCTAGTGCCTTCCAAGTGTTTTGGACCACAACTCCCATCAGCTCATGGAAACTGTGGTCCAAGGGTTCCACCCAATGGTAGCCTTACTCAGAGTGGAGCCACTGGAGTTAATGGCCACTCACTTAGGCACACAGATGTTAATGGGTCTACTCTGAGTAGGACTTAGTCGGCAACAACCCTCAACAGCTGAAGGTTGTGAAAACTGATCTCAAGTACTGGAAGTTGGTGAAAACTGTTGGTGAAAACTGATCTCAAGTACTGGAAGCAAGCAGTGCCTGATGGAAGAGGACTTCTTCATAGTGCCCCACCTCCTGCTTTGACCCCCAACTATTCAGTGGTATCTCATACCTTCCAACACGACATGCCCCAAAACCAGGAAGCCATCTTCTGGGTCTGCAAGCCTGTGCGAGTCACGTGACCCACGTTTCATCATGCCCCCCCAAGTGCTTTCTTCAAGAACAGCACCCAAAAACACGTGTTTTGGACCACTGTGCCCCCCAAAAATGCAGTCCAAAATCATGCAAGATTGTGGCGGCCATTTTGGCCACTGTCCTTTCAAAATAAAAAACAGGATGTCCCATTTTATTTCTGGGGCAGTTGACAGGTATGGTATTTGTCTCCTTGCCGAAATCTTCTCGCTCGTTGGAAAAGTCACTTGATTTCCAACACATTCTGCTGCATTTATACATGAGGTCACTAGTCTGGCAATAATGGAAGAAACAGCTTTTCCACCTCATAGATATATGATGGTCTTTACCATTGATTCCAATTTTGTGGCAACTGCAGCTTCTGCATTGTGTTCCTTCTTTCCTTATGCATACAATGTATATGTGAGGCCACATCTGCATTGGCATACCGCCAGCTCTCGAAGCCACACCTGTTTAGGTATTCCCCTGAACTTGAACTTCCTGGTACAACTGCTTGGATTGCTCTTTTAACTGTTTTTTTTTTTTTTTAATGGGCTTCTTTGATTGTATATTTTATATCCAGATATCTTTAATGTTAGAATTGTTGTATGGCGTGCTCTTATTGTGTTTGACTTTTACCATGCTTGTTAACTGCTTAGGAGTCATTGTAAATTGTATATAAATTAATGAAATTACTTATCATCATTATTATTATCATCATTAAGATTACTATTAAACATAATAATAATATGCACTTTCACATTATCTTCCCTGGGCCTTTCAAGAATGCAATGCTGGAAGGAAGCGATGCAAAGACTATATCAACTCTTAGGCTAGATGTGACTGCAACAGATAAGCCGAACCGTTCTGCTCCAATATAACTGCAAGATCCTGCAGTTGGGGCAGTGCCCAGCCATGCAAATAACACATGCGACGCACTGGCCATAATGCATCCCATAAGCCGCTTACCTTCATGCTTGGCGGAGCAGTGAGCGGTGGAGATAAGGGTCTCTCTGGAGCTGCCATATCTGTGCTGTTCAACACGTCTTGTTTCCTGTAATACAAGGAGAAATTGATCTTAACGTTTTCGTTCCTGGCCTTTTAAAGGGCGCAGAAAACCCCAAAGAGAAAAAGAAGGGGAAACTTTTGAGAATTCTAAACCCAAAAAAGTTCTCAATTCTATTATTTTTAAGAGAGAGGGAGGGGGGAGAGAATAACCCTAGTTCTTGAGAGAATTCATATTGATCCTTTGTTTTATCCAATTATTTATGGCCCCTAAAAGCAGAGAAGGTCTTTCATTGGGGCATCCAAAGTAGGGAACATCAACAGAGCCTATACCTGCTATGTAAGTTGCAGGTAAAATCCATTCCAGGTAATTTCTATTAGTGGGCTAAGCTGAGGGTTAGCTATATAGAGCTGGGTTTCTATAGCAACACTCTTGCAAAAAAAAAAATTCCCTCCCTCCCCACCCACCCCCACCCTCCGCCCCACTCTTCCTTGTCCCCAGTTTCTCCATCTGGTCTTATCTATTGACTCTGTAATGTTTGCTCATATCTTTCTCGCTCGACAGAAAGGACACGATGCACAGCAGAACAGATGCTGATCACGGTTATGCCAGATCACCGCCAGGGAATCACACAAAAAAGGAAGAAAGGAAGAAATGTGCCACTCTGAGTTTATCATGGCCTGCCCAGGCTGAACTTCAGAAGGAAAGCCTAATGAACGTGCAAAGCATGTTTTTCACTGCAACCGCTTCATGGCGTAGTATTCTTTTTTCTTTATTTTAACAAATTGGAAACAGTTCTTTAATATTGCACACACCCTTGTTCTCTGAATAATGTCAAGTTCCAGAGGCAGCCCTGCTACGCTTTGGCTATGCACACACACCATATGTTTAAAGCACATTGAAAGCATGTGACTTATCCCAAAGAATCCTGGGAACTGTGGCTTGTTAAGGGTGCCAGGATTTGTAGCTCTGTGCGCGGATAAAGTACAGTACCCAGGATTTTTGTGCATTGTGGATTTTCAAGGGGATATTTACTAAGTTTTGCAGGCATCATAGGACAAAAACTGGCAGGCGCACTGGTGCCCGAGGGCACCACATTGGAGACCTCTCATGCACAGTATAGACATAGATCCCTTCATGGATCACTGCCTTGCCATGGCGAAGGGGCTTGAATAACTCAGAGAAGCTATGAGCTATGCCGTGCAGGGCCACTCAAGATGGAAAGGTCATAGTGGAGGGTTTTGACCAAACGTGATCCACCTGGAGCAGGGACCGGCAAGCCACTCCAGTATCCCTGCCAAGAAAACTCCATGGACAAAGACAACAAGCATATAAAAGTTATGATGCTGGAAGATGAGCCCCTCAGGTCGGAAGGCGTCCAACATGCTACTGAGGAAGAGTGGAGGACAAGTACAAGTAGATTCAGAGCTGATGAAGCGGCTGGGCCAAAGCCGAAAGGACGCTCAGTTGCGGATATGCCTGGAAGCGAAAGGAAAGTCCAATGCTGTAAAGAAAAATATGTGGTCAAAAATGAGACTGCAAGAACATGAGTTTGACCAAACTGCAGGAGGTAGTGGAAGACAGGTGTGCCTGGCGTGCTCTCGTCCATGGGGTCACGAAGAGTTGGACACGACTAAACTAAACAACAACAACATAGGCATAGTTGGAAAGTAGCTGTGAAGAGTGTGGAGGGTGTCGGGACCTCCACTCCAGCCAGCAAACAGGCTACTGACCAGCATCAGCAACTCTTACTACATTTACAAGATAGTTGCACTTGACTCTTCCTGCCCGTTGCCCCTCTGCATAAATCCATACCATTTGCTTCCTAGTGAACGCACACCTAATGAAACGCTTGCGACTAAAAATGCCAAATAAATTAACCCCAGGAACTGAGGAACAGATGAATAATTGGTGGCGGACATGGGCAGAGCACCACCCACCAGCTGGCGCGGTCAGGATAATTGTGCCAGCTAATGCCGCCTGTGAGCAGAATTACGATGAGCTGGTCCCACTTAGGGACAAGTCGGAAGCCGTTATCTTTTAACCAAAAGTCGCCAAGTGCGGTTTTCCTCACTGCCGCAGAAAATGTGTGATTCTGCCTCTGTGAATGGAGAGCTATAAGGAAAGGCTCACTCAGAGGCAGTTCTGTCTATGGAGCCACAAGTGCCTTCTGAGGTACAGAGCTCCATCTTCATCTGGTGGCCCAGTTGTGGCCCTGTCAGGATGGGAAATAGCCTAACTTTGTCTGTGTTCCTCTAATCTCTAGGGTAGACTAGGTAAAGATAAAGGGAGCCCTGACCATTAGGTCCAGTCGTGACCGACTCTGGGGTTGCGGCACTCATCTCGCTTTATTGGCCGAGGGAGCCGGTGTACAGCTTCCGGGTCATGTGGCCAGCATGACTAAGCCGCTTCTGGCGAACCAGAGCAGCGCACAGAAACGCTGTTTACCTTCCCGCCAGAGCGGTACCTATTTATCTACTTGCACTTGGGTGTGCTTTCGAACTGCTAGGTTGGCAGGAGCTGGGACCGAGCAACAGGAGCTCACCCCGTCGCGGGGATTTGAACCGCCAACCTTCTGATCGGCAAGTCCTAGGCTCTGTGGTTTAACCCACAGTGCCACCCGTGTCCCCCTCTAGGTTAGACTACTCCATTGCAATGGAGCCTCCTCTGACGATAGTTGAGAACTTCAGAATTTAAGAAGAGACTGTTGGATCAGAGGTGCTAGCAGCCACTGGCTTTAAAAAAGAGGATTAAACAAATGGGTGGAGAACTCTTCCCATGACTGTTAACTACAATAGTGAATTGGAACCTTCATGTCCTGAGACACTGTGATTAGATTGGATTGTCAAAGTGGAAAATTTAATAAAAATGAATTTTAAAAATACACACACACAGGATGTGCGGAGTGTTAGGGGAGGGCCTATGGTAGGGGACACATCATACTCTTTCTGGGGTAGTTTGCCCATCTTTGGTCCCCACCCTACACTCAGTTCTCCTCTGTGCCTCCTGGAAGCTATCAGCATTGGACAGTGGCCACACCCTGGGAATGGCTTTGACTGGCTGGCTAAACCATGTGAGGGTAGCCAATGGGTCTCAAACCATCAGCGAGTTAGAGACTTCCACTGGGTGTGAAGACATGCTCTAGTGGATTGAGCAGATGATAGTGCGTCCAATGGTCAAGAAGGAGGTTTCTGCATGTGCTGTAGAGGGAAGTAAGAGGCAGATGGGGCTCATCCACCTGTGAAGGTAGCCCATCTAAGAGAAGGAAAACTCTGATCCTAAACCTCCACTGCCTATCTTCAGGAGAAGAAAAGTCCAAGGAGTAAACCCTACACAAATCCAGAGTGGAGTTCCTAAGACGGTTGGATGGCACCTTCCACACCTCTTTCTGGCAACTTCTGCAGCCAAGCTGGTGCCAAACGTATTGCTCTGCTTTCTTTTGGACCACATAGGTGAGGCCGAGAGGAGGGTCTTGTCCTCTGGGCAGCCCAGGACCTCCATGCACACTGCCCCATGAGATCACTTCAGTGCCGTTAACACAGCAGTTTGACTTCACCCCTGGAGGCACACTCCATTGTCTCTTGAGACAGACGCCAACCACAACAACTCCTGAGTCCCAGCATTCGCCACTTCTTGAGCTCAGCAGGGGAGAGGATGAGGACTAAACTAGGAGGAGCTGACTCTGGCTCTGCCTAGCATTTTGTCTCCTTCGGGGCCTTCCTACCCATGAGGTGGGGTGAAATAGCCACCTCAGGCACTGGAATCCCTTGTTGCCCACTCTGCCAGAGGCAGAGAAGTGACAATGGCGACAGTGCTGATTTCCAGCAATTTTTCACCCAAACCTCGTGAGATTTTGATGGAACCCACTGCTGCTGCACAACCTAGTTAAAGGAAGCTTTGGTGAGTCGGACACGACTAAACAATGACAACAATTGCGGTGGCAGCAGGGTAGGCTTGCCCTTGCCATTTCATCTCAAACAGCAAAATGGGATGCACTGCCACTGGTCTCCCTGCTGTCTGCCCTACCAGCCATCACTGTGTAGAAGGTCCCTGGTTCCAATCCAGGTAGGGCTGTAAAAACTCCTGTCTCCAACCCTGGAGAAGCTCTGTCAATCAGTTTTGAAGCAACAGGGAGCCAGATGAATCAGTGGTCTGACCCACTGGAAGATAAGTTTCTATCTTCCTTTAAAAAAAGAAACCCTCTCTCCTTTGTGTGTCTTGAAAAGGCATCAAGGGACCTGCCCGCCCTGTGATCGTGTTTAAAATCATTTATTGCCAGACTATTAATTTTTCATGCGCAGAGCATTAGCGTCAAGATGTTGAGGGTTCAGGGAAAGACGATCAGAGGTTTCATCCCATTTTCTTTTCTGCCTGGCACATTAATCCCTGGGTTGCACAGTCCAAACACCCGACTGTTTGTCCTTTGTTTCTATGACAACCTCCAGGATGATGGCAAAGCACGATAACACACACCATGACAGATGACTCGAATGAGAGATTGGGGGAAATCTGGGTAACAGTTGCTCTGGGGACACTGGGATTTGTTTATGGTAATTGGGAAAACTTTCTTGGAATAGATTTAGGATCTTGGCAGGGGGTTAGTGGGGCTGCAATCAGGAGGACCAAAACTTTAATAAGGAATGGGGGGAATTTATAATTTACCTTAAGAACCATTGTAAACGGTTAAAACTGTTAGTGGGATTGCAATAACACTTGAAGAACTATGGACATAATGGAGATACAGAAATTTGGATCATTACGAAAGATGCAGAAGGAAAGGACTAACAATAAGACCCACAAATCAAATAAATAAATTGTGCGGGGGGGGGGAGAGAAAGATCAAGGAAATCTGCTCAAAGATTTAAATAAGTGAAAGCTGGAGGTTAACATAGACCCTCAAAATGCAACAAGCTCCATTTTTAAAACACTTGGGCTTATTTTATTTTATTTTAGAAGTCTAGGCGTATTTCAGTTTCTCAAAGCTTCAAGTGTACAGCAGTATCCAAACCTAGATGAAAACCTGCTCCTGGATCCATCATGCAGAATTTGGATAGACTGTGAAGATTTGAAAAGCTCTGAAGCTTCGAAAGGTTCAAGTCTGCCAATTTGATGGTGCTTGGTTTCAGAGGTTTCGAGACCTTCAGGTCACACTGAATGTTCGCACATCATTCTGGGTTTCATGCTGATAGCTACTTGGGCATTCAGCACATTCCCATAAACGAAAAATGAACTGCATGACAGCCATTTGTTTCATTAATGGACACGAATGGGAATACAAATGATTGAGTTCAGAATGAAACTTCCTTTTTTTCTCATTTCTTTCAAGTGGAATCCTGCTGGAACATCACAGAAAAGGGACATAAAGGGGAGGAAGGGAAAGAGCAGCACATTCATATACCTGTGCCTTTAAAGAATAATAAAAATCCTATGAAATGAGAGCCTTTTGTCCCAACCATGTGAAATTTCAGACACCTTATCTCTTGCAGGTGTCATGGGATTTGTGAAACCAAATGGGATGGTAAACACAGAACTCACAAGCAGAAGAGGAGCAGCTCAGTCTGCCACTGAAGGAATGAAATACTTTCAGGATCAGTGCCTTTCTTTTTAAATTCTCTGTAAAGTGGGGACACTTGCCCCAATCAGTTTGAAATTTGGAAGATCTGACACCCTGCTGATGGGAAGCCTCATGCTATCTGTGCAGAAAATGCCAACCCATTGAAGTCATTGGCAAAAACGTAATGGTGGTACACAGAAACAAAGGAACCCCATTTTGTATCAGAAATGAAATGAATATAATTCTAATGACTAACGCAACAAATAAAACTTTAAATGAATGGAGTCAGAGTGGAGAGCAGATGCCCCTTTTCTTTAGTATACATGAATGTATGGACCTCATCTACATTATACACTGAAAGCACTATGGTACCATTATATCTATATCTATATCTATATCTATATCTATATCTATATCTATATCTATATCTAATCTATATCTATATCTATACATATCAATTGTATTGGGAGTTTTCAACATAAAATGCAACAAAAGCCAAACTAATCTAAAGAAGATAAATAGAAGAGAAGCAGGAATAAGCAAGAGAAGAAAACGAAGAAACAGGAAAAAAGAGAGAAGTAATGAGTGCAAGCTCCTCTATCATAATTACCATATTTTTCCGTGTATAAGACTAAGGGGTTTTTTTACCCAAAAAATAGGTTTAAAATTGGCGCTCGTCTTATACATGGGTAGTGCTGAGGGGTGTTTTCTTAATTTGGAGACACAGAAAAATACGGTAAATCTTAACCCTTACTCCACACACAGGTAAGTGAACCCTCCCAGCTCTCACCTGGGAGCTTCCCCCTCTTCCCTCAGCCTCCTACCCTGGGAGATCGTCTCTAGCCTGCCTCTCATGCAGAGCGCTCCATCTCCTGTCCATCACCTTCCTGTGTGGATCTTCATTAATCCAAGAGAGAAAACTTCAAAAAGCAACGCATAAACATATATACGGGATGATGAACAGAACAACCACTTGATAGCTCAGTTGGTTAGAGCGTGGTACCGATAACAACAAGGTTGCAGGTTCTATCTCCACATGGGGCAGCTGCATATTCTTGCATGGGAAGGGGTTGGGCCAGATGATCCTCAAGGTCCCTTCCAACTCTATGATTCTATGAAAAATTTAAAACCATGGAAAAGAAAAAAGAGGGTCTTCAGATTCTCTGTCTGCCAGTTGTATCTATAAACACTATTGAAAGTATTCAAGGTATACACTCCAAGATGACTTCTTGCTGCATTAACGTCCAGCTTTTTCACCAATCAAGTAGGTGTTATATTCTCAGTCTTCACTTCCAGGCATCTCAGATTCTCCTTTTTTCCACTCAAAATGTCCAAAAGAAGAAAAGCACTGTTGTACCACTTTGAAGAGTCGTGGCTTACCCACAAAGAAACTTGGGGACTGCGGTTTGTGAAAGGTGTGAGAGTTGTTAGGAGACCCCCCCCCCCAATTCCCCTCACTGAGCTACAATTCTAAGGGTGCTTTAAGAATCAATTCCTCTCCCCAGGGGACTCTGGGAATTGTGTGCCTCGGATTGGCATTACCCAAAATGGATCTGTTTTGAGTAGATCCACCTGAGGCCATTTGCAGTGCCAGAAAGGCAATTCATCATCCCTGTGACAGCCCTTCAAATATTTGAAGATGGCTAGATCAACAACGTACCATGGGACATTCTTTTCTTCTTCTAGTATATATTTACCAAAAGGTACAGACACTTGGCATTTCAATCAATGCAGAACAGAGTAAAGAAAAACGGCAATAACATGTAACCAGACTAGCAAAGCTTGGGCAAAAAAGTTCTTCAATTAGAAGAACGTAACAGCTCTGTTGAATCACACCACAGAACTGCCTGATCCAACATCTAGTTTGCCACAATATGCCTGTTTCCCAGCCAGATGCAAGATGCCTATAGGACGCGAGTGGCGCTGTGGGTTAAACCACAGAGCCTAGGGCTTGCTGATCAGAAGGTCGGCGGTTCGAATCTCTGCGATGGGGTGAGCTCCCGTTGCTCGGTCCCTGCTCCTGCCCAACTAACAGTTTGAAAGCATGTCAAAGTGCAAGTAGATAAATAGGTACCGCTCTGGCGGGAAGGTAAACGGTGTTTCCGTGTGCTGCTCTGGTTTGCCAGAAGCAGCTTAGTCATGCTGCCCATGTGACCCGAAAGCTGTATGCTGGCTCCCTTGGCGAATAAAGTGAGATGAGTGCTGCAACCCCAGAGTCGGCCACAACTGGACCTAATGGTCAGGAGTCCCTTTACCTTTACCGAAGGAAGGCTAAAAGGCAGAAGCCTCACCCCTGCTATTATTCCCCAACCACTGAGACTTAGAGACCTCTGAACCTGGTGCTAGTATATACAGACATCCTCCCACTTACGTGGAGGTTACGTTCCAGCCCCCCCCCCCCCCCGCGCCATAAGTGAAATCACATAAAGTGGAGAGCATGATTTCAATGCCATTTAAATGCCCTCTCTACCACTCAGCCTTCAATGCATACCAAAAATACTGTACCCCAAAATATCCACAACTAGAATTGAAGCTCTGGGGCCAGCTGGAGGCTGGAGGACACACAGCATAGTAGCTGCTGCTGCTACTGTGCTACCCCGCACATCAGCAGTTAGGCGGGGAGGCTGAGCAGTGTAAACAAAGCCCCACTGTGCCTACAGTCTCTATGGGGCTTCCTCCACCCTCGCTGATGTCTTCTTCAGGTTCTGGGAAGAATCTCATCACAAGCCACGATGACTCTCCAGCTTTCTCCTGCCATTTCCAGGTTTGAATTGAATTGTGTGTTTATTTAGCTCAGTTGGTTAGAGCATGGTGCTGACGATGCCAAGGCTGCAGGTTCGATCCCCATAAGGGACAGCTGCATATTCCTGCATTGCAGGTGGATGGACTTAGATGATCCTCAGGGTCCCTTCCAACTCTGATTCTATGAGATATGAGATATTTCTGGGCACTGTGCATACACGTGGTAATGCACAAGCCGAGGAACACCTGTTTACTGGTGGTGGCTGGTGCTCAGTGAGATCAGTGGGGTGGAAGGCAGGGAGCCCAACAGTAGGTGACGCCAGAGCCCATGACAACAGTGGTGGCTAGTTCCCATTGGGGCAGAAGGAAGGGAGCCTAACAGTAGGTGGCGCCAGAGCCCATGACAGACAAAACTAACTCATTCTAGTTTTGTCCCCATCCTCCTGGTTATCCGAAGAGTTCTACAGAAGGCAACAGACATGAGAGAAAGCTGCATTGAAATCCAATGTCCAATAAATATTTGTTGCCCGTATACATGGGCCATTGCAAATGCAGTACAAAATGCCTAGCACTGACATAAAGCATGGTTAAATATACTCTCCGCTTAAAATGCAATCAGAATTAAAATCAACCTTAAAACTTCCTGGGATCAGTCTTGGGTCTATCTTGCTCAAATTAACAAGCCACTTTTACACCCCACAGATGTTTGGCTCAAGACTCTCACTAGGATTTTCTTGGCTGCAATTGCAAAAAATTGCAAACAACTTGATAAGATATGTACTAATATTCGTGAGATAACGAGTCAATTACCATGTTCTGTATTGGCCATCCTGTACACTGCAACTCAAAGTAAGGCAACAGTTTATTTCTAGGGCTGGCATATGGTGGACAGAAGAATAAATGTGTTTGGGTGTGGCTTGACGATTTCCCACAGGAATCTGATTGGCCAATGTGAGAACAGGATGCTGGACTAGATGGGCCGCTGGCCGGATCCAACAGGGATCCTCTTATATTCTGATATAATGTACTCGTCCTCTATGGAACCATTTCCACAGATGCACAATCTCTTTCTTACTGGGCTATAACAATACCCACCATCCAAATAAGCGGGTAGGATATGTTGGAAACCGATGAGACTTTCCTCAGCACAAACACTGTTTTTTTTAATATTTTATTTAAAGATTTATGGCATTCATAACCTGCACGGAGTTGTGCTGTAATTCTGAAATTGGGGGGAAAGAGGAAAGCTTCGGCCCCAGCGAATTCATGCTACGGAATGAAATGAGGGCCCGCCAACAGCCGAAGGGACTGTTTTCTCTGACTCTGAAGAGAGCTATCCTTGAAAACGGAGAGCTTATGATGTGAGTAGGCTGAAATGAGTTCAGAATTGGGTTTTCAATTATTGGAGCCTAGAGGAAATGAATTGGCTTGACCGTGAAGCGAGCAAATGAACAGTGGGGAGAATCTGGGCTGGCAGGAATCCAGCATCTTTGTTAACAGAATTATATTGTCACTTTGCACAGGTGTGTTGAACGGCCACATATTTGGGGGGGGGGTTATAGTCCCCAAAAGGACATTTTCATTACATACAGTACCTGTTGGTGTCAAACTGGAATCAAGAGCAACTGTAACTGGTGGGCTTTTTGCATTCACCCACTGCCAGTGGTTCCTGCCAACCTAGCAGTTCGAAAGCATGTCAAAGTGCAAGTAGATAAATAGGTACCACTTCGGTGGGAAGGTAAACGGCATTTCCGTGAGCTGCTCTGGTTCGCCAGAAGCGGCTTAGTCATGCTGGACACATGACCCGGAAGCTGTACACCAGCTCCCTCGGCCAATAAAGCGAGATGAGAGCCGCAACCCCAGAGTCTGCCACGACTGGACCTAATGGTCAGGGGTCCCTTTACCTTTACCTTTACTGCCAGTGGTCTTGGAACAGTCACCTCAAATCCCAGGAGAGTACAGTCGTACCTTGGTTCTCTAACAGAATGCATTCTGGGAGTCCATTCAAAAACCAAAGTGCCGCAGAAGCCACACCAGATATTCAGCTTCCGGAACTTTATTCAGAAACCGGAACACTCACTTTTGGGTTTCGATAATTCAGGAGCCAATTTGTTCGGGAGCCGAGGGGTTCAGCTTCCAAGGTACCACTGTATTACAGCAGTGGTGGGTGGATGTGGAGGGTGGAGATTAAGTTTGTATCTGAAGGGAAAACCTACCTCAAATCAAAGCTTTATTGTTGCAGTTAGTGTGACCAGCCCCCCAACGAAACAAAATAAGAAGCAGATAAAACAAACGAAGGGAAAATACCTCACTTGCAATTTTCAAAAGAATGTGCAAACAGAAAACACAGTCGTCCTTTGAAACTGGCACTTCTCCAGATTTCGCAACATGGTTCTCCCACCAAGTAACATGTACCAAAATGCTTATGCTGTGGTAAATTGTGCATAGAAAATGCTTATATTGGCAACTACATTGAAAGACCTACATTGGCTCCCAATACGTTTCCGAGCACAATTCAAAGTGTTGGTGCTGACCTTTAAAACCCTAAACGGCCTCAGCTCAGTATACCTGAAGGAGCGTCTCCACCTCCATCGTTCAGCCTGGACACTGAGGTCCAGCACCGAGGGTCTTCTGGCAGTTCCCTCACTGCGAGAAGTGAGGTTACAGGGAACCAGGCAGAGGGCCTTCTTAGTAGTGGCGCCCGCCCTGTGGAACGCCCTCCCATCAGATGTCAAGGAAATAAACAACTATCTGACTTTTAGAAGACATCTGAAGGCAGCCCTGTTTAGGAAAGTTTTTAATTTTTGATCTTTTATTGCTTTTACTATTATTATTATTAATAATAATATTTTGTTGGGAGCCACCCAGAGTGGCTGGGGAAACACAAGCCAGATGGACGAGGTATAAATTTATTATTATCACTACTACTACTACTACTACTACTACTACTACTGTCATGCCTCATGTTATGTCCGCTTCATGTTATGTTCTTTCAGGTTACGTCCCGCGGCGACCTGGGAGTACAGGTTACTTCCGGATTTTGCTGCTCGCGCATGCGCATAAGCGCAAAATGACACCGTGTGCATGCTCAGAAGCAGCGAATTGCAATCGCGCATGTGCAGACTTGCCGCTGCGGGTTGCACTCTTTTCATATTGCGAACAGGCCTCTGGAACAGATCCCACTCGCAACCAGAGGTACCACTGTATAACATGCAGAAATTCATTATATTGGGGAGAGATTGCATTGCAGAAAGAAATTAACGCTAAAGTGCTGGTGAATTTTCACTAGGACTTCAAACAAAAATCACAGGCTGATATGGAACTGTGGAGAACAGAACCTATGATTAGAAAAATGAGAAACTGAAAGAAACCTGAGCAGAGAGATTCTCCCATGTAGTCCCACATCCTGTCCTCACAATGACTGACCAGGTGCCCCCCATGAGAAGCCCACAAACAGGGCCTGAGCATTACGGCAGCACTTTCTTCCCCTGCGGTTTCCAAAGTGGGGAGAGAACATCAGCATCAGGGTTAGTAACCACCAGAAAAAGGCAGCTGGAGCAAGAGACTGCAAGGAGGTCTGCAAGAAAGGACTACAAATAAGGCATGGTAGGGGGAAGGGTCCCACAACCTCCTCTTACCACAAAGTGAAGTCCTCACCCCACCCTGCTTTATAGGAAAACGTGTTGCAAAAAAAAATAATGGTGACCCTGCTGTGCCTCATTTGGGCCTCTGCTATCTCACCCCTTTGCAACATCAGGTTGGCTGAAAGCCAATAGAAAGGAGCAGCCTGTCTGGGAAAACACAAAGCCCTGGGTATGAAATATGAAAGGCCACAAAGTACCTCTGCCAGCCGCAAGGCACAGAAGAAGAAGAAGAAGAGTTTGGATTTGATATCCCGCCTTTCACTCCCTTTCAGGAGTCTCAAAGCGGCTAACATTCTCCTTTCCCTTCCTCCCCCACAACAAACACTCTGTGAGGTGAGTGGGGCTGAGAGACTTCACAGAAGTGTGACTGGCCCAAGGTCACCCAGCAGCTGCATGTGGAGGAGCGGAGACGCGAACCCGGTTCCCCAGATTACGAGACTACCGCTCTTAACCACTACACCACACTGGGATGTCCACCAAGGACGGTGGTTTGAATTTGTGTACTATGTAGGACTATGTAGGGGAGAAGTACCCTTCCATCAAAGGTAAAATCTGAGCCTTGAGTGGGATGGGGAGGTGAAGATTCACAGATCTGACTTCCAACCTAGTGGAACCAGTTGTGCTAAGAGTGTGCAAGTTCTCCCCTAACATCTGGATATGCAAAGTGTAGCTCCTATTTTGCAATTCTTTAGCAAAGACAGTGTCAGGCTTCTTCATGAACAACTTCCCAGAAGCTATAAAAGACGAACTTGGTTTTAAATCTAGCCTTAAAATGGGTTGCGAGTAAACATGGTATAAATGCAATATGCAATGCTAGGCTGCAATCAGAGGTGGAGCTAGCTGCTCCAGCACCTGGAGTGGCACACATGCTGTGCACCCAGGGGTGGGGCCAGGGGGGCGGGGTGAGCATCCCAGGGGGTGAGCCGCCCATGACAGGCTGCTTCCTGGGCAGAGGGCGGGGAAGGAGCCACGCCACTTTGCCAGCAGCCTTCCTCCCTTCCTTCTTCCTTTTGAAAGCTCAGGGGTGGCTCCCCCCCCCCCCAGGAAACAGCCAGGGAGTCGGGGGCAACAGCGCGCTGCCCATCCATGACTCCCAAGCCTCCTCTGAGCTGTCAAAACAAAGGGGGAAGGGCTCTGGTAACGCGGCGCAGCTCCGCCCCTTCCCCCGGCAGTTTGGGGTAGGCTTGGGATTCACGGGCAGGCGGCGCGTAAAATGTCACCCCCCTCAGTGATGACACCCGGGGCAGACAGCCCCACTGTCCCCCTTCCTCCTTCCCTGGCTGCAATCCTATACACAAAGCGCAGAGAGCCTTTTTTTGGCTGAGGGCCACATTCCTAACACCTCCTATTTCACTGTCCAACAAATCTTACTGTTAGGACAGTAATCGTACTGCCAAGCCAAAATTGGCTTCCTTTCGATTTCCACCTGTTAGTTCAACGCTACGCCCTGGGAGGTGCTGTTTTTCATCAAAAGTATCTCCTCACCCCCCTGCAGCCCACTGATCTGGTTAGGTTTGCAATCCTAGGTGCATATCCCGCGGAACTTCTTTATAAAGTTTTGATTTGGCCAAGAGACAAGGCCACAGGTGCCGTCATCACATCCATTCAAATTGCTCAAAGTTGATGGGAAGTTCATTTCAACGTTCAACCAAAAAAACTACTTCTGGGAGCGGCGCGTTTAAAAAAGAAAGCAGACAATATGTTGACTTCCCTGTCTTGATTTCCTCCCACAGACACTTCTCCTAATTGTGCTGCTTCGAAAGCTACCTGCTAATTCTGACACAACAAATGATAATGAAGGTGAGTCCATGTCTGGCAAGAGGTGGGGGAGAAATTCAGTTCCGTTCACACTAAAAGACGAACCTACCTAGTTTGCATGTCCTGAACTGTGGCAAGAACTGAAATGCAGCCATCCTTCAAAATTCACACCTCTCCAGATTAAACAATACAGTTTCCCTACTGAGTAATGTGTGAAATAATAATAATAATAATAATATGTCTGAACTGTGCATTTAAAATGCATATATAAATGAAGGTAACATACAAAAGAGGCATATGAGATAAAAATCAGGTTGCGGAATTGTGCATATCAGGCAAAATTGCAGAGGGGGGAAATCTGTAGAAATTCACCCCAAACCTGACATGGAAATGTGGAAAACTGTACTTATGTCTGTGTTCAGCTAGATTGTTCTACCTTATTCCTGCATTTCAAGCCACATTTGTAGAGTGTTGCTCACATCAGAAAGATGGCTAGGGGGCCTTCATCTAACACACGAGACCTGTTTGGTTTCCCCACCTCTGCAAAGAAACAAAACAAAACCCCGCAGCTCCTATTCATGAAGCTGTCAGCTGTATATGTGTGGTGGCTGCCTCAAATGTGCACATCATTCTGAAGAACAAAGATGAATGTGGCTTAAGTTTTCTAGTCAGGTGGAAGCTGGTTTGAGAGAGAAAAAGGTGCATCGAAAAGGCAGCATTTGTAAAGAAACTGCTGGATCAATATGGTTTGTGGCCACCATCATATGAAAGTGACTTCAAAAACTAACCGTAGTAGTGGACTGGATGCGGAATAAGCAATGATGTGAACTAACCCAAAGACTAGAAAAATGAGAAACAAGGATAAACTGAAAATGACAGGTTTGCCCGTCCCAACATGTGACATGACTTTTCATCCCATTAAAAATAAATAAATAAAAGAAATACAGTGATATAGGGGTGGTTGGCTTTTGCTGCCCAACTCCTCAAGGGACTGAGTCCCCTAAGTCCATGATCGGTCAGAGATCATAGAATCATAGAGTTGGAATAGACCACAAGGGCCATCGAGTCCAACCCCCTGCCAAGCAGGAAACACCATCAGAGCACTCCTGACATATGGTTGTCAAGCCTCTGCTTAAAGACCTCCAAAGAAGGAGACTCCACCACACTCCTTGGCAGCAAATTCCACTGTCTAACAGCTCTTACTGTCAGGAAGTTCTTCCTAATGTTTAGGTGGAATCTTCTTTCTTGTAGTTTGGATCCATTGCTCTGTGTCCGCTTCTCTGGAGCAGCAGAAAACAACCTTTCTCCCTCCTCTATATGACATCCTTTTATATATTTAGATGAATGGATGGAGGCAGGATGCAGTGGAAAGCAAGGCAGATCTTTATTTTTCTGTGGCAACAAAGTTCCCTCCCCTCCTAGCAAGAAGGCAAGAGAGACCCAGAACCAAGAAGACGCGTCTCTTTTAAGGGTTTGCATTTTGGCGTGGAGAAGGAGGACATCCGCTCTACAAAATTGCATCACACATAAAGTGGGGTTACTGTGGCTCAGGCAGGCCAAGGTGTGATATTCCTGAGGATTTAGCAAGTTTTACAAAGTTCCAGACACTGTTTACACAAAACATTAGCATTTGATAAGACAATCTGGATGCCCATCAGACATCCCTCAGTGCAGAACATCTGGGCAAACAATGGCAATTAATACCAAGGAGGTTCATACAGTAGATATAGGAGAGGAATCCCTTCAGGAACTTCCCCTGATTGCTATCTGCCTATGTGTTCTCAGGCAAGGAGGATTAAGGAAGCAGAGGAATTATTTAGAGTCTTTAGGAGAGTCAAGATGGCTTTTGGATTACTCTCCTATACTATTTTAGACATGTTGTTTATATACTTAGGTATGTGTGTTTACCTTGTGCAGTCATCAACATTTATTCTGTATTTGAGACCTTAGAATCCATATAACAACAGACTCAGTTGAGAATGCCAACAAGGGGAGGGGGCAGAACCCAGCCGAATCCTTTCCTGAACTTTGTTTGCTTCCCCATGCATAGAGGGGGAAAAGATCCAGGAATTAGAGGAAAAGCTTACCCACCCCACCCCCAGTTCCCTCCTTCTATATTTCATTATATATCAGGTTTCCCAAGTTGATACCCTCACAAATACAATAGACTCCAAATCCAGTCCGTCCCAGCCAGTGTTACCAAGGGTGATGGGATGCAAAACATATTGATGGCATCAGATGGATCAATGGGATCTACTGCCAGGGAAGTGTATAACATGGCAGACTGTGTTAGCTGCATTTAATCCCTCCACCCACAGTTCTCCAGGATGATAGAACCTCTGGGGTAAATTCAAGAGGATGGCATTGGACAGCCCACCGTTACAAAAATAGAGGCAATTTTAAGGTGGAAGAAAGGCCCACTGATGGGAAGAGGCCTTTTTGCTGTGGAGCAAAATGTCCTGGAGCAGGTCTTGGAACAAGTGTCTTTTAATGAATCAAAGTACGGTTTCAGATGAGCAATGCAGCCACCAGGGCTCCTTTTAGCATTTCCAGAGACGTCGGCTCCGTGATATATCGACTGGCAGGTCAGAAGCCTTTGTTCTCCGCCTTGCAATTAAGCACAGAACAAAAGAATCAATGAAGGCAGATTCATCTTTCTCTTTCACGAGAGCTTTGCAGCCTTTCCCTGTCTGGACCTCCTTTCTGCCGCTCACCTATTAACCTCATTACATTTAGCAACCGAGCAGGCATGGCAGGAGTGCAGAGGTCCGTGCATCGATTGGGAAGAGTCAGCCAGAGCTTTGGCAGCAGGAATTGTTACTCAGCCTGATACCCTGGCAGCCCCATCCTGCACAGGTGACCCCAGAAGTAATTTGAGCTGATTTCAGTGCAAGTAAGTGGGAGATACATCATAATCTTTCTGGAGTAGCTTGTCCACCTTTGGTCCACACCCTTCACTCAGCTCTCAGCATGCTGTTATCATGCAACAGTGGCACAGGCCAGGAAATGGCTTCAACTGGCAGGCTTAACCAGGTGAGGATAGCTGATGGGTCTCAAACCCTTGGTGAGTTATGGACCTCCCCGGCAGGCAGAGACAGGCTCCAGGAGATTGAGTGGATGAGACCAATAGTGGGTCCAATGGTCAAGGAGGCAGTTTCTGCTTGTGCCATAGAAGGAAGTGAGGGGCAGATGGGGCTCGTCCACCTGGGAGGAGAAAGAAGACTCTGGTCCTAAACCTCTGCTGCCTTGTGGGACATCTTCAGGAAAGGAAGAGCCTAAGGAGGAAACCCTACACAAATCCAGAATGGAGTCCCAAACATAGTTGGATGGCACCTTGCACACCTTCTTCCGGCAACTCCTGCAGCCAAGCTGGTGCCAAATGTATTGCTCTGCTTTCCTTTGGACCACATCGTGAGGCTGAAGATCTTGTTGTCTGGGCAGCCCAGGGCCTCCATACACACAGCATAGCTTCACGCCCCAGGTAGTTCCCTTCAGTGCTGCTATTGCAGTGGTTTGACTTCACCCCTGGAGGTGCACTCCATTGTCTCTCAAGACAAACAAATTAACTTGTAGTTTGCCACCTTGGGCTCCTTTGGGAGGAGAGGTGGGATATCAATTTACTAAATAAATAATATGCAGCCCAAATCAAATTTATCCCCCTGTATGAGTGTTAAGATGTAAAAGGTAGAGGGCTGTGAGTTGTTATTTTTTTAATGTCCAAACATCTTTCCAAGAAGCAAAATGAGGGCAGGCCAGAGGTAGGGATTCAGCAAATGCAATGACTGTAAATCAACTGATAAACAAGGATTTGTTGGAACATCTGTTGTTTGCAGAAGTTCATCTCAGGCCAGGAGCTAGGCCTCAGCGGTACCAATATTTGGGCACCTGCTAAAGATTTGGCCATGCAAAATGCAGGAAGCGATATCAGTCACTGCAGATGTGGTCCAGAAGTCCAAAGATCTCTGCCTGTCACTCATTCATCCTTGCCTACTCAGCAACCAAAGCAGTCCATTAATCACCCACAGTCCTTCAGCACTCTGAAACCTCATCTTTCAGGGAATCGTCTACAGGCCCTGCATCCTAATGCAAGCATTGCTGAGGCAGCTTTCGTTTTCACATTCCTTGCCAGATCATAAGGGCATCAGTACAGGAGAGGCTTGGACAGACCACCGCTGCAGTCCTGTGTCCAGTTCTGGGTACCATAACTTAAGAAAAATATTGACAAGCTGGAACTTGTGCAGAGGAGGGCGACCAAGATGATTAAAGATCTGGAAACCAAGCTTTATGAGGAACGGTTGAGGGAGTTGGGTATGTTTAGCCTGGAGAAGAGAAGACTGAGAGGTGATATGATAGCCATCTTTTGACATCTAAAGGGTTGTCACGTGGAAGATGAAACAAGCTTGTTTTTAGCATCAGGAAGAACTATGTCAGAAAGAAGCTCTCTGGCTCACGCCTTGGTTTAAATAGCAACACCCCCCCCCCAGCCAGCGGACTGGCTGGCTGGAACTTTGACATGGCCGGGACCTCCGGTGCTGCTCACTGCTATGGCACCCACCATGTTGCCTCGCTGGAAGTCCTCAGGCATAAATCCGGGGACATTAATTGAAATCCGGGGACGTTCTGGGGACAGATTTTGTCTGGGGACAGATTGGTGAATCCGGGGACTGTCCCCGGAAACTGGGGACATCTGGTAACCCTACTCTAGATGTCCTTCACGAGCACAAATAATTATGCATGTACAATAATAAAAATTATTTGTGCTCATGGTGATATCCAGGCAGTTATTCACAATCTCATTTTCAATACCATTTGCACCTGCAAAGCCTTTGGAGCAGCCAGCCAGATTTGTTTCCAACTGGTGCATGTCCCATAATTTCCTGCGGAAATCAAGTACCTTTTCATCATATGTGGGGTTGTTTTCTCCCACTTTTGTTGTGCTGTAGTGCAAGAGTGCTCCTCCAGCAGATGGCAATAATGCAGTGACATTGGGAAAGCCTCCCAGAACAGCAAATACAACAGAATGATGTGTGGATGCCCCAGGATGAATCCACTCCTAATGCACCATTATTGTGTCAATGACATGTTGCAAAATAGACCCATCGAAAAGAGGAAAGAAAGAAGCCAGCCAGTCTGAAGAAGCCACCATTCCTTCTTCTGAAAGAGACATAAATGGTGTTTGCCAATAGGATTGGTACCCAAACAAGACTACTGATAAGCAAGAGGGGAATATCAGCATAAGTAAAGGAATCTTGAAGTTTACAAAAATAAACACTTTTAGAGAAATGCTAACAGAGATTGGGCATGCATAGTAGCCACATGACATTCAGTGTAAGCTGTGAAAGCAAAACAGAAAAGCAAGAGGCGAAGGGAAGAGTGGAATAGTCTCCTTGCTTCTTTTGGCTTATATCAGCCGTCACCAGCCTAATGCCTTCTGCCTATTTTGGACTATAAGTCCCATGAGTTGTGACCCATCAACTGATGGGAGTTGTAGTTCTTTTTTTTAAAAAAAAAGAAGTATTTGCTTAGTATATAACAAAACAATATAAAAACAGAAAACGGAAATGGAAAATTTACCCCCTCCCTAAGAGATGAAGTCTGCATATCCAAATCTGAAGTCCACCCAAGTCCAAATCATATATCCAGATTCCAGAGGTCCACAAAGGATAACATGAAAAAAAATCACCAAATGAACCAAAAATGCCAAGTTCCAGACCTTGTTTTATCGATTCAGCAAAGAGGCTCCTTCCATATATTTCTGATACCTAGTTACAGTAAGTCCTGCTGTGAATAAGAGATACCCAATCAGCAGTTTAAAGCACACAGCTGCATTTTCCATACAGAAAATATTTAATAAAGCCAATTCTGGACACTTAACCACCCATTGTCCAGTAACTTTGCAGAGTTGTAGTTCCAGACGGTTGGAGGTCATCTAGGATTCTGAAAGAGGGCTCAGACCAGGCACAAGAGCATTACCCTCTGGGAACAAAGATACACTGCCACATTTTTGTTGTCCTGGGCCATTAACAAATCTAAAGCATGGTGATATTCGGGGAAGAGAGCTTTTGGTCTGACAACTATTTCAAGCTATATTGCCAAGTGTCAAAAGCAGATCAGTTTATTATTATTTTTTGTGGTGCTAGTGGGAGAGATAATTCTCCCTCCCAAAATGGGTAAGATTCTTCATGTTAGTTTTTTGTGGTCATTGAAATTACACAGCATGGAGTTAAAATAAAAAAAAAGGTTATTTTGGTCATGGCAGCCTGTAGGGTGAGAATCTTCTTGCAGCCAACTTGGATTCAGAAACAAGTTCCCATTTCTAAAAATACCAAGTTCTCTTGCTAAGCATTTTCCTTCCTGCCTTGTGGAAATGGGAAGTAAGAATCAGCTAAAAGACCAAAAAGGATTATATATATATATATATATTAAAGAACCTGGCTCGATGCTTTCTCAAAATAAATTATGCATTTTCAAATTAACAGCTATGCCTCTGTCTATAGACAGTAGCCTTCCCTCCGAGGCGCGATTCACAACTTCAGAAAAGGGAGGTGTAGACCTGCAAGAACCAAGGTGACATTTAACAGAAAACGGGTTGAGCTTTAATTACTTTCCTCCAAATCAAGGATAAATATTGCTCAACGCAACCCAGGGAACTTGACACAGGAACATTGTGGTTTCCACTACAAACGTGCATTTCGCATGGGCATGCAGCGTTGATAGGGAGGGAGGGGATTTGCAGTCTGAGAAGTTCGAAATATTAAATACACACACACACCAATTCAAAAAGCCTTGCCTCGTTTCAAGCTGGGCATGGGACACACACACTGAATTTGGGTCTAGCTTGGAGTAGGATCCTTCTCACTGTTGGCTTCCCCATCACTGCCTGCCAGAAGCTCTGCCTCATTCTCAACTGAGAAAACTTTACCCTTGAGGAGGAAGAAATCAGGCCGGTTTGGGCAGATCTGGGCTATGTACAGATCAGGTTGAAACAGCCTTCACTGTGGTGCTTGTGGGTGTAGAAAGACATTATTATTTTAAAAATGGGACCCTGGAGCAACACAAACTGTAGCTCTGTAAAGGGGAAAAGCCCCCCCCCCTAACAACTCCCAGCCCCCTTAACTACAGCTCCCAGGATTTTTTGGAGGGAACTATGACTATTTAAAGTGATGAAATACTGCTTTAACAGGCCCATGCAAATGGGGCCTATGACTAGACCCGGATTTAGGTTTGATGAGGCCCTAAGCTACTGAAGGTAATGGGGCCCTTTATATGTCCAGCTGTCCTTTGTCAACAACAAATTGTTGCTTTTTTGTGCTGACTATATGCTATATGGTAATTTATGGACTTAATGGGTATCTAAAGCCATACATAACAAAATATGTATTTTATCAAAGTAATTGTTGAACTTGTCTTATATTTTAGAAATGTACATCTAGGTTTTGTTCCCTTTAATTTGGGGGGGGGGGCAAGAGAGTGGGGCCCTAAGCTATAGCTTGTTTAGCTTATACGTAAATCCGGCACTGCCTATGAAATAAGTTTTTGTGAGCCCCTCCATTAGATCCATGGACCCCTTGCCAAATAATCAACAATGCATTTGCAGACAGGTGTCTGTGCTTTGTGTCTGTGCCACTACGAGACAGATCCACATTCAACAATGCCCTGTTCAGAGCACCACTGTGCTCATGGTTACTTCAACAGGCCAAGTCTCTCCCTTGTTCCTGCAGAGTGTCACTGGATATTCGCTCAGGATCAACAGTGACATCCTGGGTTGTTATTCGAATTAACAAGCCTCGTTGTGATTGATTGTTCTGGGAAAGAGCTCGGTGGGGGAGAGCTTCATCCTGGCTTGGGAGGAAAAGGAAAGCTCGCAGCAATCAATTTGCAGCATTAGATTTTGCTGGGTTGCTAATAAGGCAGCGGTGTTGACCTCCTGGAAGTCAGCATCTGTTGCCAACCTTGCTTGCCTCGCTCGCTCGCTCCCTCGCATGGGGTGACGATCAATTGCAGGTGGAGAACAAAGCCCCAAACTCAAAGATGTCACTTGCAACATCAAGACTACAGGACAGATTTCTAAAAGGTGCTTTTTCACACAGCACCCAGTTAAACTATGGAACTCACTCCTACAGGCAGCAGTGAGGACCACCAACCTGGATCACTTTAAAAGAGGATTAGGGAAATTCAGGGAGGACAAAGCTATTGATGGCTACTAACATTGATGGCTATGTTCTACACTGTCAGAGGTAGCATACCTCTGAGTACCAGTTGCAGATGGGCAGATTGCTGTTGTCCGGTCTGCAGGCTTCCCACATGCATCTAGTTGGCCACTGTAAGACCAGGAGGCTGGACATATTGACCTTTGGCTTCAGCCAACAGGTTCTTCATATGTTCTTACATCCTCCAGCCCTTGGTAGAGGAGATGCTAGTTGCAAAGTTACACATTTTTTTGCTTATGGTTGAAGGGGACGTTTTCTCCAGACTCAGAACCCCAGGAGGTCCAGTGCTGAGCTGCAAGGAAGCCTGGGAGAGAAATTTGTTTCAGTTCACAATTGAAGGCAGACTTATTTCACACTTCGCAAAACAATACTCAGAGCTAAACACAGCAGCCCTTTGAAATCCATACCGCTCAGAATTTTGCAGGGTGGCCTCCAGCCCAGTAACACACAAAAATGTGTATACCTGGACAACGTTTCCATTGCACTGCATATATTTGTGAAAACAACGCACACCAACGCATTATTTTAGGAGCAATCTGTTTGCAAAACATGTGTGTATTGGGAGACATTTGCACTGAAATGCTGGTGAATTTCCACAAGAACTTTTTGCAATAAATAAATAAATCACAGAGTGATGTGGAAATATGGAGAACAGAACTTAAAACGGAAAGAAATTCAGAAAAACAAAAACTGGCATATCCCTAGTTGCAAGTCTCCACTCTAGGGTCATTTAGGGGAGAAGGGTGAAATATAAATCAGATTTAAAAATTTAAAAATCCTCCCAGAGTACATAGAACAGGGTTGGGGAACCTATGTTCCTCTAGCTATTTTTTTAGACTACAACTTCTGTCAACCATGCTTGACCATGCTGGCTGTGGCTGATGAGAGTTCAAATGTAATAACATCTGTATGGCCACAGGTTCCCCATCCTCGACTCAAGCTATTGGTTGGCTCTAAACTGTTGCTGAAGCCATGTGTATCCATCCTGGCCTTGCCACCAACCCCAACAGTGAGCTGTCCATGGTCCTGAATAGCTGCAACCTATCATGTGCCCCTTGCCTTTGCTTGGCCATTGCAGGCAGCAGCCTGGTACAGAACATGACCGCTGTTGCCTCGTTCCTTATGGGGCCACTGCTGCCTCCCTCACCAGGCCAGCAGTTGCCGCTTTGTTAGAACTGCAGACAGGTGGGCCAAGACAGCTAAGAAAGACACAACAGCAGCTGCTCCCATGCCAGCCACAGAGGTGGGCATGGAAGGAAAAAGCCCCAAGGTGGCAACCATCCAACAGAAGTTGTGATCTGTGGCTAAAGAACTTGCCTTGTACCAACACAAAAACCACTTGTGCCACAGTAGCTTTCCAAGATTCACATCTACTGTTACTGTTATTCACATGAACTGTTACCAAGAAACTCAGTTCAGCTGGAACTCTGCATAAACCCACCTTGAATAATGTGTTCACTGGATTTGCTCTGAACCTCCAAGTAAAATGAGGCCCTCAAGCCTCTCTATTTGGCCCTCAGGACCCTCCTCAGTCCACAGCCCCTCACCAGGGCATACTCCTCACCAACCCTACTTTGAGTACTCTTTGAGTGGCTTCTCCTGGCTGGAATGAGTCCTTAAACTCTGCTAATGTCTCTCGCTTGTGTGGATGGAGGCTGTGTGAATGCATGTAGAAACCAGCCTACTATACAAAGGTCAACACTTCCATCCATTGCTCCACCTACTTTTGTATATGGCACTGTCCACCACTAGCATAAACATCCTCCTGAAGGTGGCCCAGAAGGGAATGCATCCCATCTCTGTTCTGAGCGATGATCATGGTGCTATTGCAAGGAATCAGAGAAAGCTGCAGCCATTCAAGCCAAGCATTGCCCAAAGAGGGGCAACCCTAAGGTTTCCAGCCACTCCTCCTTTCCATAGTAGCTGTACTACTCAGTATCTCCCCTGCTATAGCAGCATTGACATGAGTGCACACCTAATTAGTCTCCAGAATCTTTTTCCATATCCAATGGAAGCGTCCATCCCTATGCCTTTACACAGATAGTAATTAATTTTCAGGAAATTGCAATGGCACATCCTCCAGCAAGCATCTTCCCCTGGTAATTGAATGAAATCTAAATTTACATTTCCTAGGAAACATCTCCACCTTTCCCCACAAAGGACACGTCACCTGGCTGCACGTTCTGGTTGGCCGGGAACCCCTCATGACATCCTTGCCACTCTCCAGCAGGAAAAGGGTATTGTGATGCTCACTGACAGCTCATTACCTGTGCCCTTTGTTGGTCAATGTCCTCTCTGCCCAGCCCTGTCCTGAACGAAATCACCCTTTGTGTTAGATCGAACAGTCAGGAATCTTTCTTCCTTTAATTAGACACGTCTCTGTCTCTGCTTTGTTCGTTCCTTTGAGTAATGTGCTTGCTGGACTGCTCCCCGCCACCCTATTCCAAGCGTGTTCTGACCTCAGAGATGCCTGATGGAGTCAGACCTCTTCTTCAGCTTAGCTAGATCCTTAACCTTGCCTCCTCTCCCTGCCTTCCTGCTTCTGAGCTTTGTATATTATCTTCTCCAGATTAGACAGGACCTGTCAGGGACTGGGCAGAGGAGGAATGGTGGAGACTGCCTCCCCATCCTAACTCTTCTAGGGAGGAGAAAGAGGAAGACAGTATAGATTTACAACAGGGGTTTGAGGGAGGTCATAGCTCAGAGGCAGATGAGGGGAAAAGCTGGGAAATCGTGGTAGAGCCAGAACACCCAGCTGATACATTGTCATTAGAAAGCATTCCAGACCCTCCATCTCCCAGAACCCAGCGAGCCTTAAAAGTTGGAGAGCAAAGAGCTCAAAGACAGAGGGCGTGTAGAAGCATCCTTAGAGGAGATGATGAGGAAGTGGGAGAGATGGGGCATGGAGATGCACTTGGGATGACACCATTATCCAAGATTCTGGGTTCTATAGCCTCTCTCTGTAAAGATTGAAAATAAAAAGGACTGTAAGAAACTTTTCCTTGTCTCTATACTTTCCTGGGCAACCAGCCGGGAGCCGCTGATGGCATCCTGACAGGACCCTTGAAGGAAGCACAACCCAGGGTTGTGGCCTTGGGGTGTTGCCAACTAAGTTTTGCTCAGAGTAGGTGCACCTAAGTTACTCATGTCCATTGTTTTCAATGGGTCTCCTCTGAGCAAGACATAGTTGAATACAACCCAGTTCTGATGTTAATAATGGATGGTACTAAATGCTAGCCTTACACCTATTGATGTTAATGGGCATGACTTAGGTTCCCAACTTCAACAGGTTTAGTCTAAGTAAGGTTTATCTGAATACAGCCCAATGATGATGATAATGATAGGCTGTAGCCAACTAAGCTTTACTCAGAGTAGATCCATTGGATGATAGACCCAAGTAAGTCATGCCCATTATTTTCAACTAGCATTTCATACAACCCTTGTTCTATTTCTGAAATTACATTAGGAGCATTTCAAGTAACCCAGGGTTGTGAGCAGACTTAGCTCAAGGCAACCCCACCTTCAGCTACCACATCACCGCTTGTGCCTGCATAACTTTTTTCAGATGTTCATAGATAACAAGAAACAAGTGCCTTCTTTTCAGACACCTGGGCAGTTTTCCCCATCAAAGAATTTGTGCCTGGCCTTTGCCAGTTATCCCAGACCCAGAGGTCACAGGAAAACCCAGGAAGCCACTCCTCTTTATCCCCCCTTATTTGGAATGGGCAATTATTAGAATCTTCCTCCTCCTTTCTGCCTCTAACTTTCTCATTTCCCTAAACTCACTACCTCTGATCCCAAACCCATCATTTACATCAGCAAGCATTTCCTCCTGGTGTGTTAAGGCCTCTGCTGCATTTTGCCTGCTTCCCTAGTACCCACCTTTAATCCACGTAACACATAATCCACATAATAATCTCTCTCTCGCTCGCTGCAACAGGAATTGTGTGAGCTTAGGACCCAAGCAATGTGGGTGTTGAGCAGCCTGTGTAATGTACAAAAACTATAACCATCTTGCTGTTTTATATTTCTCCACAAGTGCTTCAAGTTGCAAAGCCACTTCTACTTACAGACACCCACGCACACAGTGGCCATTGTGACTAGTAGGGCAGAAGGCAGGGAGGTCAACAGTAGGGGGCGCCAGAGCCAGCAACAGGCAGAGCCAAGCAATGCTAGTGTTGTCCCCATCCTCCTCCTCCTCCTCCTCCCTGCTGAGTTCTACAAGAGCAACTGAGGAGGAAGCTGACAGGCAACAACACCTCCTGGATTGATTAAGGCAAGAATGGACACCCTGGCTGAGGACAGACTGAGGCTGGTGGGGTAGGCTGATTCATTGGCTCTGGCTCCATCTGCTGTTTGGACTCCAACTATTGCCTTTTACCTTACCAGACACAATGGGCACAAAGTGCTGCCGCAGATGCACTTAGTCCTCTGCTGCTAATGCATTTTAGTGGAAAGTGATTTCAGGAACAACCTTCTAGAGTTTCTCGGCCCCAATTGCACCCATATATTTTTAAGCCAAATATGCGTTGGCTGATTGTACGTTGGTCAAATACTGGTGTCAAAAGCTGCAGAACCCCAGTGGGCAGACTGTAAAAGAAAACAGGGAAAGAGAGGCAAAGAGAACTTTTCTTCCTGTCCATTTAGAAATGGTCACCCAATTCTATTAGTTGTCCCTAAGTTCCAGGCAAACAAAAGTAAGCCCTTCTTCACGCAAGAGACATAATTAACTTACGGCATTAATTGTCACAAGATGTGCTGCTGAGCACTAGCTTACATTGCTTTTGAAAAGGATTAGACAAGCACATGGGGGATAACCCTATTGATGCCTATTAGTTCAGATAACTTGAGGGAGGGAATTTCTAAGACATTCCCTGGTGGTGACTGAGTGGGAATTTGAACTTCCCTGTCCCTAGCTGAATACTCTAACCACTGTTGAACCTAACTGAACTACTCTAACCAGCTCTCTCTTGGGGAGCAGAACACGATGGTGGCAAGAAAGGCTGAACATATAAATTTTGGTTTCTCACAGTTCCATAGTTTTCCAGTCTGAAGCTCAGTTCACTTTTCCGCATCCGCTTGTGAATTATTATTTTTTTAAAATTCTTGTGAAAATTCACCAGCATTTTAGTATGAAGTTCTCCGAATATACAATGCTTCTTTGCATGTTTTCCTAATATACACATTTTTTGTATATTATTTTCACCAACATAAGGATTTTCTTGCATCCTTTACCCATGTATATGCATTTTTATACATGGTACTTGTATATGCATTTTTGCAGAGTATATGCGTTTTTGCACATAGTGCTGCAAAATTCAGAGGAGTGTGAATTTCAAAGGCTGGCTGTGTCTTGATTCTTGTATTGTTTCAGAAATGTGCAGAATTTGGCAGGTTCCTGTTTACATGCAAACTGAATCACATTTCCCTCCAGCCCTGATAGGAAGTAACTATCCTGGGCATCATTCAATGTTCTAACTTTCACAGAAACTAAAGAGTAGCAGCAACTACTGAGCTACAGATTGTCTAACAAGATAAAGGACCAAGTCATTATGAGTGGTTATTTTTTCCATTCCTAAATTGATCCCTTTAACTGATAATTGATTCTGTGCTTAAGGGAGGGCGTATACTTTGGGAAGGGGAGAGCATAAGCCTTTGCTAACAAACTAATCAACCAAAAGGTATCCTTAGGACAACTTCCAATAGAAGACCGAACTTTGTGCAAACCATTGCAGGATGGGCCAAGAAGCCCAGTAAGGACTATGGAGGGAAGGAATTCAATTCAATCTTCATTTAAAAGTGGGCCTATCTAATTAGCATTTCCAAAACAATCTGCAAACTGAAGCACAGCTATCCTTTGAAATTCTGCAAATTTTGCAACGTAGATCTCCAGCCAAATAAACTTGGAAAAAAATACATACATTAGGATACATGGTGCATAAACCAAAGAAAATAATGTTCAAAAATGCATTATATTAAAGGAAAATCCTTTGCAAAAATGTAGAGGGAAACTCATCCAAAGATGTCTATATTTGGGGGAAATTGCAGCGACAAAAAATGCTGGTGAATTTTCATGAGGACATTTCAAAACAAGTTTGCAAACTGATGTGGAAATGTGGGGAATGGAACAAAACTGGAAAAATAAGTAGCTGACAAAAATCGAAATGGAGAGAGTCACCCATCTCTAGCAATCTTACACCTACTTAATTGAGAGTGACTCCCAATGCATTGAGGACTTACTTGGCAGTAAAGTGGAGAGGATCACTTGTAACAAACTTTACTTTGACTTTGACCAAGATCTGGCTTGGTCAGATGGCATCATAATCACTGTGCCTATCCTAATGGTGCCAGAGGGATATTTGTGTTCTTAAGGCAATCTGTTTGCCTTGTTGGGGCATCGCACTGAAACAACATCAACACCCACTTCCTTCCACAAAGGCTTTGGCACAACACTTTAATCTCCATCCCTATCCTGTAACCAAGTGAATGATACATTAGCTAAAATAAATGCATACTCCTTTAACATTTTGACGGCCGCCTCCATTTCCATCTCCTGCCCCCTTCCCTGCCTTGCTTTCCTCATGTCAAATTTCAAATTGTAAGCTTCTTGGGGCAGAGGCCTACCCTCTTGTACTTTGCAAAATGTTGTGCGCAGTGGTAGTGCTATACGAACAATAGGCAACATTGAGGAGTCTCCATGCTCTGATTTTAACCTTGCTTTGTTAAATTCCCACTCAAATCCCACTCAATTATTCGTCTCCGGCTGGAATCCTGCCAAGGGGATAATTGTTTTAATGTACTTTATAATGGTCCAGTCCCGTCTCTCAGTCTCTCCCCCCCCCCATAGAAATAGCTAACCACAGCAACAACAACAAAAAACCACGACAATAATTCCCATCTATTCACACACATTGTACTGCATAGATCCAGACAGTCTTCCTTGCCAGAGAGAAAAGTTAAAAAGAGATGAACCATGCCTGAAAAATCAAAGTGCCTGAAATCAAGTCAAACATTGTTAAGTCCCAAAAATAGAGGGTGGGGGAAGGGGAAATCAAACAAAAACACCCGTCGCCATGGGGAGGAATAAGAAGTGATTGCTACACCCTGAATTGTCACTGATCGACTGTTGATCTCCAAGAGGGGAACACAACAAGGTTAACAAACTCACATTTCCTCATCTTTTGAACACAGGGCATTGCCCGTGTGCAGCTGCAACATCATAGCAGCTTCTGTTCTGCCCCACACACCCCGGGTTGGGTGGGGGTGGGTTCCTCCAATCACTCTTGCAAATCAAAATCAATCCAACCACCGCAACGGTCTTAGCTTTTGAGTTTTGCAGGCAAGGAGATGAGCCTCATACACGACTCCTCCAGCTCTTCGTCAGCACGACGTCCTGCAGACACCTTGACAAACTCCATCTCAAGTTGGGCATTACAACTCTCAGCGGCAGATTAGGGAGAAGTCCTCTCCTGCCTCCACAGGGTCTCCCTCGAGTACATCTTTTGTCACCACCGGGTCTCCTGCTCCTGTCCAGAGCTGCGCGCACCTCCGATCAGCAGAGCAACCAAGACACAAACGTTCATCATCGCCCACAAGCTGACACATCCCAACAATGGCCACACAAAGCGAGCGCTTAGCGGCTTGGCAGAACCCTCAATGGAACGCTGCTGTTCCCATGCCAAAGGCTTGCTCCTGCTTCTTGCACTTCTCCTTCCCCCCAGCCACCCTCCCTGTGTTCAAAGAGACGGAAACACAACATACAAAAGAGATAGCACATAGAGGAATTACCTTTTCTCTTTATTTTGCTTTCGGGACTTGTGTAACAACCCTATGAGGACAACAGCTGCTCGGATCCCTGCTCGTTTTGCGTGCATCCTACCAGGAGATTGTGACATAGTTAAAGTGACACTTCTGCAGGCAGGTGGTGCTGCCGATGTCGCCAGCCGCTGGCAGGAGACCTGCTTTTAAAAAGTGCACACCTCCCTCCCTCTCTTTCTCGCACACAGGCTCATTCCCCCCCCCTCTCCTTTTCTGCTTTTGCTGTGACTGCAGCCGGATAGGTAAGTCCGTTCCCGGAATCAGGTGACTTCTTCCCACTCGGACGACCTTCAAGTCACCTGAAGCCTTCCTGCTCTTTTTTGCTAGCCAAGCCCCTCTTCTGAGCTCCGCTTGTGTGCAGGGGGGTTGCCGAACTGCCAAGCCAGAGGAGCAGAGGTGGCATTCCCCAGTCAATTAAATCGCTTTCAACCATACCCAGCTGCACATGCGGCCGCCGGCTTTCTGCCAATCTGTCACGCCTGCGCTCACAAGCCGTCAGCGTCAGCTCCTGGCTCGGCCCCGAAAGGAGAAGGGAAGTTGAGGGCTCGCTTCAGAGCATTCTTGTGGCTTTGTTTGGTGCTTTGCTATTTTTTGTTTTTGCAATGTTCACTATGGTCGTTTGGAAAAAGCACTCCATCAAGGCAAGCAGGTGCAGAAGTTTAAGAGGGGCAGGTTCTCCTTGTCTTTGGGCTGCCAGGAGAAAAATCTACAAGCCGAAATGACAGGACCACTTGCCACCGGGAGACAGACGCTTCTTTGCTCTTTTAACATTGCTCTGCAGAAGATTTTCTCCAAATCCATGTGCATTTTTATACATCCATATAAAAGGGGAAGAGGGTGACGCTTCTGTGATTTGATGTTGCGGAAACGAAAGCTTTCTGTGAGGTGGGTATGATTAATTGCTTGGGCGGGATTTGCGTGCGTGGTTTGGGGGTGCATTTTTCTCTACAACAAATTGTTTCCCTTGCTTAGGGAAAATGGGTTATTCGGAGGATCATGTTTCGTATTGCAATTGTCAGTGTAACTGCAGCAGCTGCAATGAATAAATGCTTCCAACCCCCAACCTTTACTGGATGTCATTTACTGATTGCTGTTAGAGATTAGAAACATTTTAAGAGTATTAAAATGAAAGGGGCTTGATTTGGAACTGTCTGGCGGCTGCACTGCATGGGAAAGAGATCACTTCATCTGTGCATGCTGAAGGATGAGTGGAACCTGCCTGGATAGCCTGAGATCAGGTGCAGCAAACTTGGAAGTTGAGGGGCACCTTGTTCCAAAAAGTTTTCGCAGCGATGAATCATGCACACTTTCACAAAATCAGAATGAGAGCAATGAAGATCCAGAAAGCAATGTGGCCTTGCTCTCACTCTCAGTTGACTTTGTGACATCATCAAGTAAATAAAGCTGATTGGCTACAGTGTAGCAATGTCATCACATTAGCCAAGTGATCCCGCGGGGGTCACCCATGTGACAATACACAGGAAGGAAAATATTGGTTCTTTTTCAAACAAGGAGGGGGGCACTGAACTAGCATCTGACTGGAGAAGCAATGGTGCAAACAAAGTTAAAGAGGCCGCAAACAGGGTCCTGGATCCAATTTCTGACGTTGTCAAGTAGGGATGGAAAAGACAGATGTCTGAAAATCAGGAGAGATTATACCACTCAGTGCCTGGGCCGGCCCATACAAGAGGCAAGGTGAGGCAACTGCCTCAGGCGGCAGGGTCCACTGGGGCAGCAGATCCTGATGTCAGTCTTTCCCCCTACCCACCCAACAACCTGTCTCTGATGTAGATCTTCCCTGACCCCTTCTTCCCTGGCAAGGAAGAAGGGCGCCATTTGGGAGCCTGCCTCAGGTGCCAAAATGTATTGGACTTGGTCAGTGCAGAAATCACTTAGCCACGTAGAGCCAATGGCTTGGTCTAAGGCAGCTTCTTTTAGTGCTCTATGGTACAATCAGTGGAGGCTACTCCATTAGGGCACTGCCTCACCAACCTCTCAAGCCAGCCCTTTATTTGCCTGTCTCCTTAATCACAGACCAAGAAGTGGCCCTGCCTATCAGCACCGTCCTCCTTAGTCCAATGCTTGCAAAACTCAGCAAGGGGGACAAAGCCATAGCTACTTGGCTCTGCCTTTCACTGGCTCTGGCGCCACCTACTGTTGGTCTTCCTGCCTTCCACCCTAGCGGTTCCAGCAGGCACCAGTCACTTGCTGGGTACAATTCCTGCAAGGCACACAGCATCCCTGCGCAGAGACCCCTGATGCACTCCAACTCAAGAGCCTGTTCATTTTTGCTGCTACAGAGAAGGGTGGGCTGTTGTACACGATGAGCTGCAGGCTACGTACAGGAATGAATGTTGCCAGGGACAGAAACTATACAGCACATCTTGCTTCCATCCCCCTCTCCCGCCGCCAAACAAAATGCTTCCCACACTTCCTGTTCGGTGCTAAAACACAGAATCGGGAACGTGGGCTGCAACCTTCTGGCCCATGTTGCTTTTGAGGATCAAGGTAAAAGCACAGACATTTGAAGAACCAGAAGGAACATTTCTCCCCTGCTCATGACTGGCGAATCTATAGTGATCTTATTGATCACATTGCTGGTTTGAGAGAACGTTTTTATAGATTTATATTGCATTGTGATGCTGCATTAAAATTTTTAAAATCCTGTATCAGCTTTTTATGGTGTGTATTTTATTATTATTATTATTTATTGAATTTATATATTGCCCTATACCTGGGGGTCTCGGGGCAGTATTGTGCATGTTATTATAATAATATTATAATATTATTCATATTATTATTATTGTGATGCAATGGGGGAGAAGTGATCGTTGGTATTGAGTTCATCAGGGGTAGAGGAAACCTTTTTCATCCTGAGGGCCATATTCTGATCTAGGCAAGCTTCCAAGGGCCACATCCCAGTATTGGGTGGGGCCAGGGGCTAAAGCGGTTGGAGCAACAAATTTTAAAGCCATCCAAGTTAGCCATCACTGCCTCTTGTGGGAGTGAGTTCCATAGTTTAACTGCACACATTTCCATTAGTGTTCTGGTTTGCATATTGGATAACTATGTTTCGCTTCACATATTGGTTCAAGAAGTGCAAGTTAGGTGGTTTCTCACCCAAATTCAACTTCTCTCACATTCTTAGGAGGGCTTCTTGAGAGCCCTCAGCTGTGACACAATTTGACTTTCAAGATTTAGTTGCCATGGAGATCAAACATGCCCAGACGCCACCAACACCCTAATCATTTCACCCATCCACTTACCCAGACAAGCCAGTGAGACAAACATTAACCCCACAATGTCTGGGTTATGAAATTTAGGTGCTTAGAGAAAGCGGGGGGGGAGGGCAGGAATACACACAGAAACAAGGTGTGAAACTTCTCCCTGATTCACACGTGTGTGAATATCTGGCTAAAGGTGGCTTAGAGTGCTGATTGACAGGCACTGGAAAAAAAGACACCGACTGCCATCGTCTTGCTGTGTTGGATCTGCCAGAGGTTCAGGATTCCTCAAGAGGCGATTAGGGGTGAGGGGAAAATGAGATTCAGTTCGTATGTAGAGGCAAACCTACCAAATTCACAAAAGAACACATGGACCTTAGTCTGGAGAAGAGGAGACTGAGAGGAGATATGCTAGCCACCTTCCAGTATCTCAAGGGCTTTCACATGGAAGATGGAGGAAGCTTGGGTTGTTGTTTTTTCCTGCTCGGGATGGTAGGACTCGAACCCATGGCTTCAACTTACAAGAAAGGAGATTCTGACTAACATCAGGAAGAACTTTCTGAGAGCAAGAGCTGCTCAACAGTGGAACCATCTCCCTCAGAAGGTTGTGGACTCTCCTTCCTTGGAGGTTTTTAAGCAGAGGTTGGGTGGTCATCTGTCATGGATGCTTTAGCTGAGATTCCTGCATTGCAAGGGGGTTGGACTAGATGACCCTTGAGGTCTCTCTTCCAACTCTATTATTCTATGAACCAAAGCACAGCTACCCTCTGAAATCCACACGTCTCTAAATTTTGCTCCCTAGCCAAGTAAAGCTTACATAAATGTGCTCAGGAAGAGTGCTAGTGTTCTTGGGTCCTGCGTGTATGCTTCCTAACAAGCATGTGGCTAGCTATTGTGAGAACAGGATGCTGGAGGAAATGGGCCATTGGCCAGATCCTGCAGCCAGTATCTTCTGATGTTTGCTCTCTCTGCTCCGCTCATTCATTCCTGGGCAGCTTACAGCTGTGGTCCTGGGCTACCTCGTGTTAATCATTTACAAGAAACAGAGTGCTGTCTAGCAAAGTCCACAATCTGTTTTAGATAGCAAGCACAACGTTAAAAAAAAGAACAAAATCTGGATAACAGAGAGGTACAAGTCCCTGATCACTGGGGGGTGGGGTGGGGGTGTCAAAGGGGCATACAATTAGGCCTGATGGGCAACAAAAGGATGACTTTCACTGCTCGCTTCTGTCGGATACAGTGGTACCTCGGGTTAAGTACTTAATTCGTTCCGGAGGTCCGTTCTTAACCTGAAACTGTTCTTAACCTGAAGCACCACTTTAGCTAATGGGGCCTCCTGCTGCCGCCGTGCAGCCGGAGCCCGATTTCTGTTCTTATCCTGAAGCAAAGTTCTTAACCTGAAGCACTATTTCTGGGTTAGCGGAGTGTGTAACCTGAAGTGTATGTAACCTGAAGCGTATGTAACCCGAGGTACCACTGTACATCCAACCAACTGTTCAAGGGCACTTCTTCTCTGTGGAAATGTGACCCTCGGAATCAATGAAGCCCTAACTGATTTGTCTGAGTAACTGTGGGATGCACCTGACTGCCTCCCGGCAGATGTAGTTTATGGGTCCGATTTTTCAGAGGCATTCAGGGCAAAGAAGCGAAATGGCTCGTCCTTTCTGCCTCTGAAAGGGCACCACCACCCATTTGTACCAATGCCCTTTCGATGGTGCCCTTTCCCAACTCGCAAAGAGAAACCAGAGCCAGTCCTGGCCCCCGTCCGTGGACGTGTTGGTTCTCTTGCTTTCTGCCAAAGGATTTTCAGGCGTAGATTCCCATGGCATGCAATTCAGGTTACAGTCTGTCAGTGGTCGTGGCAACGGTAAAGCTATGTTTGACGTGCCCCCTGGGCTCTCATCTTGAAAAGCAGGGAAGACGTAGTCATCCACATGGTTGGCACTCCAAGCCAAGGGACTAGGCAAGCAAACAGGTACCCCCATCCAGTAGGCTGGGTTTTCTGAGTCTGTTGACAAAGGTAGAGTCAAAGGGGCCAACTCATGGTCAGATCTCACTGTAGATGGGATGGGGTTCTTGGGATGTGGGAAGCAGCTCTGGCACCACTGAGGTGTCTGATGACCTGGTAGTTTGTTCAGCCCCTCCCTAGGGTCCAAGTCATCAGCCACTAGCCTACTATGCTCCTCCCCAGAGTCTCATTCTGACAGTTCCCAGATAGACTCGTAATCTGGTGAACCGGGTTCGCGTCTCCGCTCCTCCACATGCACCTGCTGGGAGAAGGTCTAGTCACACTTCTCTGAAGTCTCTCAGCCTCACTCACCTCACAGAGTGTTTGCTGTGGGGGAGGAAGGGAAAGGAGATTGTTAGCTGCTTTGAGACTCCTTAGCATAGTGATAAAGCAGGATATCAAATCCAAACTCTTCTTCTTCTCCTCCTCCTTCTTCTTCTTCTTCCTCCCTCAGACCAGTCCTGTCAAGATGTCTCCACAGGGCTCAAGATGCAGTCATTGCCAGAGAATGCAATAAATTCCTAGAACCGTAGAATTGATTGTAGAATTGGAAGGGACCCCGAGGGTAATCTAATGTAACACCCTGCGATGCATTCTCTAGGCCAGGCATGTCTAACCAGTCGATCATGATCTACCAGTCGACCGCAGGGTGTCCCTGGTCGTTCCTGGTCAATTGTGGGTTCCTGATTGATTGCCCCCCAAACACACACACACACAAAAAAACTTTGGCTCATCCTCCCCCCAAAAAACTCAACAATTCTGAGCCCTGCCTGATCAGACTAAAGGTCCAGCATCCTGTTTTTGAACAGTGACCAACCAGGAGACTCCATGAAGGGAACAGCCCTCCCCTGCTGTCATTCGCCAACAACTGGTATTCAGAGGTGGGCTGCCTCCAAAAATGAAATGCCCTGCTCAAAACTCTGATGTTTAAGAACCTCTGAGTCCTAGAGGACCAGATCACGAGGCCCATCTAGACCACATGTTGAGGAAACCTCACCAGCCAAGGAGCCAGATCCCTATTTCCCCACCTCTGGAGGGCCAAATTTGACAGGTGAGTGGAGCAACTCACCTATCAATCCCCTGATGTCACCATGACACAAAACCACCGCCCTTTAAAGCCCTGGGTGTCCAGATTTCAAAGCACAGAATGGGGCTGTTTGGAAGCCCCTTCCCTAGCAGCCTCACGCTGCTCTTTAAACCTCCAAGTTTCGAAGGTTGAAAGAGTAGCATAGAGGCTGTTTACAATCGAAATGCAATTCTCCTTCACATTTTACACTTTTCTGAATTTTTCATTGAGGTTCCCGGGCAAGGTAATGTGCTGAAAAGAAGGCATAAACTAGGGTGAAAAGCTCCAAATGTCTAGTTTGACCCTTAAGGCTGATTCTGATGCTACATTAATGTCACATTTGCCAGGCGCTGCATCACTCACACTTCCTGTAGCTCTGCTAAAACTGTATTTTCCACATTGCCAGTTTGTAGAGCTCAGCTGAGAGAAAATCCATGACCTGAAATGAACTCCAGAGCAAAGGGATCTGGTCATAAGCTAGACCTCTCTGAGTCCACAGTTCATATGCGCTGGTTATGACCTTTCAAACCTCTCTTTAGTTTGGGACCACAATATCAAATGCACAGCCTTTGTCCACACACACACACACACACACACACACACACACTACAGATAGGACAATACTATTTAGAAATGGTAATGTTTCATCAGGCTGAAACTGAGCACCTTCCATTTGGTGCATGTTGCTGCCCCATGTGAGTTAAAAGAATAGCAGCTTGGAACATCTTCATGGCAGTGAAACATGCTCTGGGTTAGCCCTACCAACCCTGGCCTTTATTCCCTCTTGGGAAGGAAGAGGTATAGAAGACTTCCTGTTTGGTCTTTCCTGAGCAGGAAGATCTTCCTGCCTCTGGTGTTTCTTTGTGCATCACTCGGATCTGACTCTGGGCTGGTCTCTTGGCCCTGAATCCCTAGCTCAGTTCCTAGATCCCAGCTCACCTCTGCTGGTTGCCTACAGATTAGCACTGTCAAGCTGCACACTCCTAAAGGCAGCAAGCTATATGACACCTGAGATGTAACCACTGTCATCCAGAATTTCCACTTTCCTGGGTCTCCAGAGTTATGGCATTTGCTGCATGGCCTGGTCATGGGCTGGTCACCTCAGGGACCATTGTCTTTTCCCCATACAGCCATGCATGGGATTCTCAGTGCCTCCCCCTCCTGCAACGTGGGACATTGGCCGATGGCTGTCTGAATTAGCCAGTCAGGGGACTGCACAGGGCAAGGATGTGATGCTTTAAAAGGAAAGCTGCACCCAGGGGTCCCCACTCTTAGGAAATCGCCACTGGATACACCACCCACCCAGTCTGTAAGTGCCCTGCCTGAAGGTGAGTGGACAGGGTAGTGTGAGGAACTTGCTATGGTACATTTGGTCGCCATATTGGGGCCAGGGAGCAATTTGTTTCTTGCAGGCAAATTGGCTAGGTCTACAGTTTTCGCCTGCCTAATAGAAAACATCACAACTTCTGGCAGAAAAAGCATTGGGTTGGATCCTTAACTGAGCAGGTACCCCATTAAAAGGGTCCAGGAACAGGTTTTGTCTGGGAGCCCACACAGGAGCCAATGGGCCACCTTGGGAGGAAGAGCTGTCTAGCCTTTGTTCTTCCCCATTCAACCATGTGAACTCTATCAATAAGGAGGTCTAAGCTGGATGCTCCAAGCTTAGACTGTGTGGCTTAAGCAAGCCATCTTTGTGTTTCTACAAAAATAATTTAGAAACCCTCATCACATTGGAACCTACGTTTTACTGCCTGTGTTTTCTTACTGCTGTATGGAAAAGCACATGAATCTGACCTTTGAGCCTTTTGTAAGTAAAGCATTTTTAACTTACCAAACATGTGGGCTCTTTCTATGCAAAGGAAAGTGGGGCACTTTGGAAGCAACTTAGAAGGGCATATTTTAAAGGTATTACAACCTATATTTCTATACTTTACATTTGTGATTTTAAATCTCTGCTGGGGTTCTCTCATCAAAGAGTACGTCCAGGGAATTCTTCTTTTTATAACACCTAAGTATTTTTTCCTTCAGCCAAATACAAAATATACCAACAAAACCTACCTAATTCGCACTTCCTGAAAAAATACACAAATCAAAGAACATCCATCGTTCAAAACTCACACTGCTCTGAATATTGCAAGGCAGTTCTCTAGTCAAGTAATATATAAACAATGCATAGAAGAGGTTAACCTGTTCATAAAAATGCATATGTTAGCGAAAGTAACATACAGAAAGCATTATACTAAGCTAAATTGCTTGCAAACATGTGTGTTAAATGAAATCTGTATTAAACTGCTGGTGAATTTTCAAGATGAGTTTTCTTAATATATAAGAAAATTGTAAGGATGTCATCATGCTGCCTTTCACCAGATGGATCAGGCCATCTAGTCAGCCTCCTGTTCTCACAGTGGTCAACCAGATGCAAAGACCATAAGCAACAGTATTCTCTCCTCCTGCGGTTTCCAGCAACTGGCATTTAGTGGCATACTGCATCTAATAGAAGAGGAAAAGCATTGCCACTGTGGCTAGCAACTATTGATAGCCTTATTAGCCAGTCTAATCCTCTTTTAAAGCCATGCTGTTTGGTGGCCACCACTACCTCTTGTGGGAGCAAACTCCATGTTGGGCCAGGAAAGATAAATCGTCCCTTCCTACATTTGAATAAAGCTCATGCTGGGGGGATGGGAAGTCCCAGCAGCAGCCAAAAATATGCCAGGAAACTGCAAGTTCAAACTACTGGTATGTGAACACACACTTCAGTTTGCATGACCTTTAGGAAATAGAGTTCCATTAGCTATGCAGAGGGGGAAAGTCTATTAAAATTCCTTGACATTTATTCTTCAAAGAAGGGAGCTTTGCTGCTAGATAGAGAGTATAATTTCAGAAGGACAAAAAGGTCCTACACACACACAGTCAATTAGACGCCACGGTGAATATATCATTTGGGTACTCCAACGGTGGCCTATTCGTCAAGACTCCTAGTTGCCACTTTTCTAAGAAAATGAGAAATCTAGAAATGCCAACCGGTGGAAAGGTGACAGCAAACTTTGACCCTAGTTCACGAACCTCGGTTATATCAAGGGATGGGTTCAAACACATTCACATTATTAGAAAGTGTCGGTGGTAAAAACAGAAAGCGCTCAGATGTATGCCTTCTAACTGTCAAGGCCAATTAAAACACAGATCCCATTTGAAAATATCTTTGTTTAAACTGATATCACTGCAGAATTCCTGTATGCTTTGCAAGTCTACTCTGGTCTTTGGCTGCTCCATTTTTATGGCAGGCTATTCAGATGGTCCATTTTGCAAACCCGTGTAGCAACTGGTTCTGGAAAAGTGTCCATCTGTATACACACAGAATTCTTAGGAACTGGCTCTATACAAATAGAATCATGATTTAAGGCAACACTATTGATATTATACATTCAGGGCCAGAGTTAGGGGTCAGAACTGTTGGGCACCTTGCTGTCAGTCCAAAATGCCAGCTGTAAGAATCATAGAATTGTAGAATGGTAAGGGACCCTGCGGGGTTCTACCATTGTAGAATGGTAAGGGACGCGGGTGGCGTTGTGGGTTAAACCACAGAGCCTAGGACCTGCCAATCAGAAGGTCGGCAGTTCGAATCCCCACAATGGGGTGAGCTCCCGTTGCTCGGTCCCTGCTCCTGCCAACCTAGCAGTTCGAAAGCACTTCAAAGTACAAGTAGATAAATTTGTAGCAGGAAGGTAAACGGGGTTTCCGTGCGCTGCTCTGGTTCGCCAGAAGCGGCTTAGTCATGCTGGCCACATGACCCGGAAGCTGTACGCCGGCTCCCTTGACCAATAAAGTGAGATGAGCACCGCAACCCCAGAGTCGGTCGCAACTGGACCTAATGGTCAGGGGTCCCTTTACCTTTACCTTAAGGGACCCTGCAGATCATCTAGTCCAGGAATGTGCAGCTGCACACCTTGGGATTGAACCTGCAACCTTGGGATTACCAGCACCATGCTCTAACGAACTGAGCTCCATGTTGAACATGGAAAGATGCCTTTAACTGAGCCAGATCCTTGGTCCGCCCAGCTCAGTATTGTCTTCATCGATGGGCACTGTCTCCCTGGAGTTTCATACAGGGAGTCTCTCCCAGTCCTGCCTGGAGACGGGGGCGGTGGGGGCGGTCCACCCCGGGTGTCACCAGTGAGGGGGGTGACAAAAAGCCAGGTGCACTCACCGCAGGGCCTGCAGCATGCCCGAGCCACGCGTCTTTCCTGGGAGTGACACAGTGGCTTCAGCATCCGCAGGCTCCATGCTGCCCCAAATGGTCCGCCCACTGCCTCCCCCCCCCCCAGCTGTAGGGCGGCTGAGTGGGAGGAGGCAGGCAGACTCCTCGGAGGCCCTGTGGAGTTTCCTGCCCTGGCTCGCCCCACCTTGTGGGTGACTGGCCCCGCCCCTGGGCACAGGGCGTGCACGCTGCCCCAGGCGTCCAATCGGCTTGCTCCACCGCTGCCTGGAGATGCCACTAGGAACCTGGGACCATCTGCATATGAAGGAGGTCCTCTGAAGCTGAGCTATGGTCTCTTTTTGCAAAGGGAGTCTGGGAAATTGCTTTGGACCTAGTCCAGGCAGCTGTTTGGCCCTCCGGTTGTTTTGGGACTACAGTTCCCATCATCCCTGACCACTGGTCCTGTTAGCTAGGGGTGATGGGAGTTGCAGTCCCAAAACAGCTGAAAAGCTAAGTTTGGCCATGCCTGGACTAGTCAAACCAATGGAGCATCTAGCTTAGTACTAGCTCTCCAGGGCTCTCAGCCCTCCTTGGAGATGCTAGGCACTGAATCTGGAGCCTTCTGAATGCAGTGCAGATGCTTGCGCACTGAGCTACAGCCAGTCAGTGTGTAGACAGTGGTGAGCTAAATGGACCAATGGTCTGGCCTGCTATAAGACAAGCTACTGTATTTTTTGCTCTATAAGACTCACTTTTTCCCTCCTAAAAAGTAAGGGGAAATGTGTGTGCGTCTTATGGAGCGAATGCAGGCTGCGCAGCTATCCCAGAAGCCAGAACAGCAAGACGGATTGCTGCTTTCACTGCACAGCGATCCCTCTTGCTGTTCTGGCTTCTGAGATTCAGATTTTTTTCCCCCTTGTTTTCCTCCTCCAAAAACTAGGTGCGTCTTGTGGTCTGGTGCATCTTATAGAGCGAAAAATACAGTATATGGTTCTATGTTTCAAAGCTGCTTGCTACATCCTTTTCTTTTCTTCTTTTTAGTCTCTGACTTTGTACACCTCCCTGAGAACTTGCCTGAACCTGGGCAAAGTGAAAACCGCAAAAATACACCATATATATATATATATATATATATATATATATGCAGGTTTTGGTGTCCTCGGGTGTCTTCCCGTGTAAAAGTTGGGGTGTCTAGGCGACGTTTCGACGAGGTCTCACTCGTCATCTTCAGGCTGGTGCTTTCGGCTTCTTGTTACTGGAACAGAGCGGGATCTCAATGTTTGAGTTCCTATAAATACTGTAGAGGGGGTGTGGTGTCTAGCCTCCAATGTTCTGGGCAGAGAGGAAGTTCCCAGGCTAGTGTGCCTTTTCTTCTTTTGTTCCTTAACATTAATTAAGGAACAAAAGAAGAAAAGGCACACTAGCCTGGGAACTTCCTCTCTGCCCAGAACATTGGAGGCTAGACACCACACCCCCTCTACAGTATTTATAGGAACTCAAACATTGAGATCCCGCTCTGTTCCAGTAACAAGAAGCCGAAAGCACCAGCCTGAAGATGACGAGTGAGACCTCGTCGAAACGTCGCCTAGACACCCCAACTTTTACACGGGAAGACACCCGAGGACACCAAAACCTGCATTCCTGTACCCGTGAAAATCTACGAAAGCATATATATATATATATATATAATCTCAAACTTTAAAAAAGAAATCAGGTATCACCATCAATGGACTCAACCTTTTCCCTAGCTAATTATTAACAATGGTATATGTCAAGCCATTCTTGTATTTAGCCATTAACTAAATAATTTGTGTTCCTACAATGCTCTGAGAAAAGGGAACATGCTTTTCCAGGATAACAAAGGCCTGCTAAATAAATCTTAAGGTATCTAATATAAGGACTGCCTGTAAACATTTAGACAAGACTGGGCCACAATCTGCCCTTGCAAACTACTTGACTTTGCAGAGCCCATTCAGAGTGAGGGCAGCACTTTTTTGTCATTACTCTAAATAGGAGGATATTTTTGCCCCATTTCACAGCTCCACCATTCCCCCCCACACACACACACACAAAATTGCAAAAAGCAAAGAATACCATAGATTTCACCTGTCCCTTCAATTCTGCTCAGCCCTACTTGATATTTTGAGCATTTTCTGATCTTGGCTGCAAATTGTGACCTCGTTTGAAAATGATGCAGATTCCAAGAGCTCAGCGTTAAATGGAAATAAATTCACCAAGTGGAGGAAATAAGACATTGTGATACAGACGTTCTGCTCCATTTTGCTAGTGAATTGGGTGATTTAAACATACTCATTTTGCCATTAAAGACAGTAGAATGTTAGGCCTGATAGTTTTCTGAGAAGGAACTATTATGCCCAATAATTTATTTAGTCTCCATTCTTACATAGATTTGCTATACACAGAAGTAATATGCTTTCTAAAATGAATGCTGAGATGTCGACTCATGCAATAAATTTGGGCCCCATCTGCACTGTTACACGTAAAGCAGTATCATTCCACCTTAAACAGCCATGTTGTTGTTGTTGTTTCATCGTTTAGTCGTGTCTGACTCTTCGTGACCGCATGGACCAGAGCACACCAGGCACTCCTGTCTTCCACTGCCTCCCGCAGTTTGGTCAAACTCATGCTGGTAGCTTCGAGAACACTATCCAACCATCTCATCCTCTGTCGTCCCCTTCTCCTTGTGCCCTCCATCTTTCCCAACATCAGGGTCTTTTCCAGGGAGTCTTCTCTTCTCATGAGGTGGCCAAAGTTTTGGAGCCTCAGCTTTACGATCTGTCCTTCCAGTGAGCACTCAGGGCTGATTTCCTTCAGAATGGATAGGTTTGATCTTCTTGCAGTCCATGGGACTCTCAAGAGTCTCCTCCAGCACCATTATTCAAAAGCATCAATTCTTTGGCGATCAGCCGTCTTTATGGTCCAACTCTCACTTCCATACATCACTACTGGGAAAACCATAGCTTTAACTATACGGACCTTTGTTGGCAAGGTGATGTCTCTGTGGCTTCTTGCAAATAATCCTGGGGACTGTGGTTTGTTAAGGAGACCTTTATTAATTCACAGAGCTTCAGCTCCCAGAGTTCCCTGGGAAGAGGGGTAGATTGTTAAACCACTTTATATGTATTGAACAGATGGGGCCTTTGCGAAGCCAAAATCCCCCACCAAACTTTGCCACACTTTTCACTGGCTCCAGGGATGGTCCCCCTTTCAGTATTCCCCCCCCCAAAAAAAAGGTTCACTCTCCCTACTCTCCTGGGTGCAAAGAGAGATATTGCTCTCACTCAAATTTACCCTCACTCAGATTTGGCTTTAAATAATGTAGTCAGAAGTCAAACAAAGGTGTTTCCTGCCTTCACTGTGGTGTCTTGTGGGTAAAAAGCAATTCTTATTATTATTTTTAAAAAAGCACTCTGATGAAAACACAAAAAGTGGTGGGGAAGGAGGTGGGTGTTCTGAAACCATTTTCCTCTCCCTTCCCAAATCCCTCGCTGTTTTATTATCAGTATTTTAACTTTTGTATGTTTAAAAGTATTGTTGTAGTTTTCTCTTGGTTTTAATTGTTTCCTCTTTTTGTAAACTCCTTTGAGGGTTTGTTTTCATATTTACAACCAAGTGGTGTATAAATTTTATGAAATAAATAAATGAAAATAAGTACATTGATGGTGACTTGTGCCTTCCACTCACAGTAACATAGCAAGAGGAGGCGGGTTAGGGGCAGGTGGGAGAAACTGCCTCCTTGCTTAAAAGAGGGATTTCGCTTCTTTGAAGGCTGCATTAATGCAACTAGGCCATAACCTTTAACTGAAGCAAATAATGACTTCCGCCTGTCACATGTGTAGGTGGAAGCTCACGATCACAAACATGGCATTTGTTGCGGTTGTTAACCTTTTGCTCTTTCAAGGAAAGCATCAGCCCCAATTCTGTTGCAAAACCACAGCTCTACTCTAACAATATTGCTTGCCGCCCCTTTGTGTCACATAGTATTCATCTCCTCTTCAAAGAAAGAGCGTCTCCACCTACATCGTTCAGCCCAGACACTGAGGTCCAACTCCGAGGGCCTTCTAACGGCTCCCTCCCTGCGAGAAGTGAAGTTACAGGGAACTAGGCAGAACTAGGCCTTCTGGGTAGTGGCACCCGCCCCGTGGAATGCTCTCCCATCAGATGTCAAGGAAATAAACAACTATCTGACTTTTAGAAGACATCTGAAGGCAACCCTGTTTAAGTAAGTTTTTAATGTTTGATGTTTTATCGTGTTTTTAATATTCTGTTAGGAACTGCCCAGAGTGGCTGGGGAAACCCAGCCAGATGGGCAGGATATAAATAAACAAATTATTATTATTATTATTATTATTATTATTATTATTATTATTATCACCATCATCATCATCATCATCATTATTCAAAGTGACTGACATCCAAGTGATTTTAAATACCCCCACTCAGCATGATGAGAATGGAAATCGTGTTCCGGCAGCACAGTGGCAGCAAGAGGCCCCATTAGCGAAAGCACGCCTCTAGTTAAGAACAGTTTCAGGTTAAGAACAGACCTCCAGAACGAATTAAGTTCGTAACTAGAGGTACCACTGTAGATGTTGAACAGCATAGAGGATGAAAATGAACCCTGGGGGATTCCATATGGAAGGTTCTTCAGGGCCCAGGAGCATCACCATTAACGGACCACCCAACTAGGAATGCCACCCACACCTAACTCGGACAGCGTCTCCAGAAAGGTATCGTAGTTGGTGGTATCCATGAGGGCCATGAATTGTGTGGCATTCCAGATGTTGTACAACAGGGGTATCCAATGTGATATCCTCCAGATGTTGTTGAACCACTACTTCCATAATCCCGGGTCCATGCTGGGTGGATCTCATGGGAGTTGTAGCCCAACAACATCTAGACTGTCGAATGTTTCCCATCTCTGATGCTGAAGGCTGCTGCCTTAATATCTACTTAAAAAGAGGTGAGAAGAATTTGGCAGATTTCCCAAGGCTGTAACTGTGGATCTTCATGTGAATTTCTCCTGGATGCATGCCTGATATATATAATCTGCGACTTGAAACAGGGTTCTGTTGAGCAGTCCTGATCAACAGCCTTCAAACGGATCTAGCAGTCTGTTTATGCACCAAGATATCAAACCACAGCACAGCAGAGAGGCAATTAGGAGACTCCACGTTGCTTGAGACACCACTGTGGGTTCTTACACAATGTGCTTGAAGTTTGCTGCTCTGAAGTGTTGAGATGTTTGAAATACGTTGTTTTGATGGCAGGGTGCTAAAACCAAGATGTAATGCCGAGCAAAAATCCTACAGATTTGCATCTCAATTATGTGTTAGCACACTGGGAGATCTGGATCAGAAATCATATTCCTATACTGTTTTGTTAAACGCAAGCTTTAATTTTTTATCTAATTTGGGCCCCTCTGTTTGACCTGCTTGTTGGGTATCGATCCTTTGCTCGCACAAAGCTCACATGAAGGTTAGATTACATCCAGCTTTTATTGTTCTGGCTTGTTTATAGAACAGTTATACAGCAATACACCTGATTTGCTTGAAGGGTGTTTATACATCTTCCCATGAACCATTCGTTCATCACACACTTTTCAATGTTTCCCCCATCACTTGAATTTAATAAGCAATAAAACAAAAACAAAAACAATTGCAGTGCTGAGCAGAACTGGTAATGAGCTAGCTGAGGTTTCCTTCAGAGAGGGGCATTTGGCTCAACTAATTATTGGTATGGGTATTCCTACCTAGAGAAGTTTGGTTTCCGGATGCACATTATCCTGCTATCACCACCCATTCCATCTTCAGCTCCCCATAGAACATAAATCGGTAGTCTTTTGGCCTTTGGGGGGAGAGGTGGGTTATGGTCAACAGTGATTCTGCCAGTGTGGGTTTTACCCTAGCAGAAGCGAGTCAGGGTTGTGTTCTGAAGGAGTGAATAACGGGGTTGTTGTTTTGTTTTGTTGCTGAGGCCTCATAATAAACTCCCGTTCCCAGATTTCAACGAGAAAGCTCCATCTTGTTCTGCTAGGGATGTTTGTTTTGTAAGGCTCAGCTAAAAGCAGTAATCTGCTTAGTTAAAAAAAAAAAATCCTCCTCAAAACTAAGAGACCTGGGAGTGAAAATCCATAACCCATATGGTATCTTTTCTCACAGGCCATTAAACGGCAGGGGCTGAAGGAGGCAATCAACTAATATTTACTTTCAATAGGTTGTTCTGCAAGCCACTTCCCATTTAGCCACCAGCAAATAACACTTTCTTTAGTGAGCCTCAAAGGAGAGGGAGAGTTGACTTCTTCTAAGACAGAGCTTGAGATAGACAGAGAGATAGACAGACAGACAGATAGGCAGATGCAGATATATCTTTGTAGGCCTCCCATACAGATGTAACTGTGAACTAATCCATCTTTAAATACATCCAAGCTGGCTTGATAATTGTGCTACATTCCCAGCATATGGAATTTGCGAACAGCATGTGTTCCTGGCAGATTGACTGCGTTTTCTGTGTTGTTTTTTGAAATGGCCATCTGCATTATCAGAATCTGATGTGTAATTTATTTATTTTTTTAGCAGAGAAGTATTGGGGCTTGAAGACCACCCAGAAGCCCTATTCTCTCATGCCAGATGTTGATTCTGAGCAATCTAGAATATATTCTTTACAGGTTGCACAATGGGTCATAACTAGGGATGGAGGAGAAATTAGATGAGGTTCGCATTTAAAGGTGAACCTGCTTATTTTCACTTTGCAAAATGATTTGCAAACTGAAACGGAGCCACCCTTCCAAATTTGTGCTTCTCTGAAATATGCAGTAAAGAGTAACGGGCACAAAAATGCACATACTGGTGTGAGGGAATGGCTATATTAATGAAAATAACATGCAGAAAATGTGTATTAGGGTCAATTGCTTTGCAAAAGAAATGTGTAGATTAGGGGAAATAACATACAGAATGTTCTTATCAGGAGGAATGAATTTTTGGCAGGGTTTTACTTTGTCTTTTAAATGCAAGCTGTTGTAGAAATGCAGAGAACTGAACCTAAGGATGGAAAAATGAGAAGCTGAAATTCTCAGACTTGCCCCTCTCTAGACAAAGCTCAGCAGTAGAGCATGTGCTTTGTCTACAAAATGTCCCAGGTTCAGCTCTGGGCATTTGTAGTTTGAAAAAGTTCAGATGATGGGGACAACCTCTGTCCAAGGACCCTAGAAGGTTGTTGCCAGTCAGAGTTGACCATACTTGGCTAGACAGACAGTCTGACCTGGGATAAGACAGCTGACTTGCAATAAGACAGCTGACAGGGTTCCAAACTCATGAACTGGAGTTTTACAAGACAGGGCTGAACCTTGTTGGACCAGGACCTGGGAGACTGGCGTTCAAATCCCCACTCAGCCAAGAAGCTCGCTGGGCGACCTTGGAGTCACTCCCTCACTCTCAGGCTTGACTACCTCACAGGGTTGTTGTGGGGGTGACAAGGGGAGGAGAAGAGCTATGCACACCACCTTGAGCTCCTTGGAAGAAAGGTGGCATAGAAGTGAAATAAATAAACAAACAAGACCTTGGCATATTACAGTAGCATGGGGGTACAGCTGTGCTTATTCAGCACTGAGAAGCAAAGCACTCTGCACATGCCCAATGGCACTCAGCAGTTCCAGAATCCTCCCTTCACTGATCTTATTCACTGAAACCAACCGGGCAAAGCTCTGAAATGCTATGATTCTAGAATCTTACCGCAAAAAATGTCTGTAGTAGGCTTCCATCAAGGAAATGGAGCAAGCGCTGAGCACGAAAGGTCCTGCCAGGTCTTTCACTCCTTGGCTGGAATGGCAGGGCCTGATAAGTGTGAATCTATCGATTCTGCTTCTGGCAGGTTGGGTTTTCTGAATGGTATGACGGCAACTTCCGAGGAAGAAATGTCCTGGTGGTGTGCACCACATGGAGCTTAGAGATAAGGGAAGGAGATGCGCTTGTCTAAAACACATCAGAAGGCTGGGTGAGTTTGGAACAGAGAGAGACTTGAAGAAGAAGAAGAAGAAGAAGAAGAAGAAGAAGAAGAAGAAGAAGAAGAAGAAGAAGAGGAGGAGGAGGAGGAGGAGGAGGAGGAGGAGGAGGAGGAGGAAGAGGAGTTTGGATTTGATATCCCGCCTTTCACTCCCTTTAAGGAGTCTCAAAGTGGCTAACATTCTCCTTTCCCTTCCTCCCCCACAACAAACACTCTGTGTGGTGAGTGGGGCTGAGAGACTTCAGAGAAGTGTGACTAGCCCAAGGTCACCCAGCAGATGCATATGGAAGAGCCGAGACACGAACCCGGTTCACTAGATTACGAGACTACCGCTCTTAACCACTACACCACAGTGGCTCTCTTGGAAGCTTATGCACTGGATACCATCTGAACAAGGCTCTATGGCCACATTTAAAGCACTTTGACAGCCTTTATGTCTGTCAAATAATCCTGCGGGTTGTAGTTTAAGGGTGCTGAGAGTTATTGGGATAACCCCCTATTCCCCTCACAGAGCTACAGTTAGCACAGTTCCTTGGGAAGATGGGCTGATTGTTAAACCACTCTGGGAATTGTGGGCCTGTGAGAGGCATCACCCTTAACAAACCATGGTTCCCAGGATTCTTTGGGGGGGACACCATGACTGTCAAAAGCAGTAGGGTACCGTTTTAACTGAGACTCCACATTCAGAGGCAGTGCACCTCTAAATACCTCCAGCAACTGATATGCAGAGTTACAGCATCTCTGAACATTGAGGTCCTGTATAGTCTTCACCTCGCTGACACTGCAATGCCAGTTCCGGAGAGCAGTTACAGCAATATTTCCTACGCTCAGAGACACCAGCTACTGTATAAGGTGGTGGTTAAAGTGTTGGACTAGGAGCAGAGAGACTCAGGTTCAAATCCTCACTCAGCCTATAAAACTCGCTGGGTAACCTGGGGCCAGTCGCTATATCTCAGCCTAACTTGTCTCCCAAGGTTGTTGTAAATGTGAAATGGAAGAGGAGTACTCTGTACACAACCCAATATAAATGTAATAATAATAGCAGGTAAAAAGGTAAAGGTAAAGGACGCCTGGATGGTTAAGTCCAGTCAAAGGTGACTATGGGGTGCAGCGCTCATCTCACTTTCAGGCTGAGGGAGCTGGCGTTTGTCTACAGGCAGCTTTCTGGGTCATGTGGCCAGCATGACTAAACAGCTTCTGACGCAACGGGACACCGTGACGGAAACCAGAGCACACGGAAATGCCATTTATCTTCCCGCTGCAGTAATAATTGGGGGGCTAAAGTGGTCACAGATATCCTTCATGGTCATCCTCATGGAACCAAAATCCAAATACTTGGTTCGCTGTTTGGTTGGACTCAACTGCTGGTCCAACCGTCAAAAAAAGTGAGCCTTTGCTTGCAAACACCAATGGGTCAATAGCTGAAGAAGTGGTTCCTTTTGCCTTTTGCAGTAGCAAAACTAGGTTGGGCTTCTCTTCTCTAGAAACTGAGAATTTCACTGTGTGTTTTCCTTTATGATTGTTTATTTTTATTGATGCTTCTTAATCGATCCAGTGCAGTCTGTAGCCTGCAATTTGCCAGCCTAGCTTTGTTTTGGAAACATTTGTATTATATAATTTGCAGACAAAATTGCAGAACTATTTTGCTCACTCTTCAAAAGCTTTTTTTTAAAAAAATATGAATCGGCAGATATACAGAGAATGGTTCTTGCAACAGCTATTAGCAATGACAATTAAAAATAGAACCTATGTATTCATAAGCAGTATATCTTGGATTACATAACTGCTGTAAGCAAACAAGGAGACATATTATGCCATCCAGCCATGCCTATGGAAGTCCAGCAGGCATCTACCTGAACCAGGTGAAATCATAGGATACCTGCAGGGCAACAAGTCCCCTTAAGCTGAATGGGATTTACTTCTGAGTAAACATGCTTAGGATGCCAATGCACACAGCCCTTTGGTCTCAGTCAGCACAGCAGTTCTTAGGATTTGGTCACAGTTTGAGTGGGCCCTGGCAGATGCCCAGCACACACAGAGACAAAGGCTCATATGTGTAAGGAAGATAGAGATCATTATGCTAGCATGTAATGGTATGGGTTTGGCAGCAGACACAGAGCTCAGAAGGCATGACTCAAGAGTTCAAGCAAAGTGTCCACAGCTGAACAGAAGCAACTAAGACGTCCCAACGGTTTCCATGCCCTACCCACCAAGCTTTCAGAGTCTCGCTTATTATGTGAGGTCAAGATTGCAAACATGAAATCCTCTGAGACTGGTGGGTCTTCTCCCATCTGCAGAGGTGGCACCAGGCTCTAGGGGACAATATAGTGCCCTTCTGTCCCAGCCCCAGATCAGATGTAGCTGCCACCACCTCCGCCTGTATCCAGGCTTGCCAACCTAGTCCTGACATGAGTCCCTGTGGAGCTCATGACAATGTGCATTATTTTATTAAAACCACCCCAGAGAAACTTCTGTGCTGAGAGCATGGGAATGGAGTAGAAATGAAATAATTAAATCTAGACAGCATTGGAAGCTATGTTACGACTTTGTATGAAGTAATATCCTTGAGAAACAGAGTGATGGTAGCATATTTTTCAGGTCATTTTTTCCTTCTCTACAGGAGCAATTGAGTAGTTATTACAAGTGTCTCTTTTTTTCAAAACCAGTATTATTTCTCTCTCTAAAACACACACAACCACCACAATGACAGTCACAAATGTGTTTTCCTTTTGTTCCACATCACTCCATTTCTGTGCACACAAACACACATCACATCACCTCATCCCACTCTTCAGATGACTTCATTCTCTCTGAGATAAATATATTTACTGGGGATGGATGAGCCACAGAAAAGAGGAACAGATGGAGAGAGCCTGTTATGTTCCACTAACATTGTAACCCTGAAAGGAGGAGGGGGAATTCTCCGGATGGATTTGTCTCCTGCAAAATCCCCTCTATTTGTCTTATTTACTTCACCTATGAAGGTCTGTCACCTTCAGGGTAATCACAGACAGCGACCAAAAGTCAGAAGCCATCTATTTATTACTTTTCCCTTTCCATTTTGTAACAGGCAGCAAAAACTCCGGCAGCCTCTCAGACTCAGGCAGCTGGAGGTTGGACTATAGGCACAGGACCACACAGCTAAAAATAAGACAGTAGAAACAGACCCATTGGATCAAGAAAAAGACCTATCTAGTCCAATTATGTCACCCTAAAAACATCTGCATGGAGAGCCAGTATGGACCACTTGCAGTCTTACACACACAAACATGAATCTCAAAGATAGTTCATGTTCTAGTTTTTGCTTCCTAACAACGTTGGGCATTTGACTGAAGCCCAGCTGCTGAAAAGAGGTTTGTTATTAACTTCAGACTAGAGGGGGGGGGAGAGGGAGAGGTGTGGGTAAACCACTTTATCTTCTCAAAGCTAATCACTGGAGTTGCTGTGAAGAAACAATGTTATCTCCGTTGCTGGGCCAACGAACCCATGAACTCCCCCTGACTTATTTCTAGCAGAAAAGATGAAAGCCAAATTTCCCAGTGATGCTTGACCCCTTTGGGGACAGGTGAGTTCATTTTTGCATCAGGAGATGCCCAATGTACACATCTCAAACCCCTTAAATCCATGGATTTAAGGTTTCGCACCATTAAGATAAGGTTACCAGATGTCCCCGTTTCCCACGTACAGTCCCCGGATTTACAAATCGGTCCCCATACAAAATCCATTGAAGTTGAAAAGTGTCCCCAGATTCATTGAAAAAAATCTGGTAACCTTACATTAAGAAGGACCACTTGATGCTGCCTTATATTGAGACAGGCCATAGTTCCCTCTAGCCCAGGGATGAGGAACTTAATGCCCCTCCAGATGATGCTTAATTACAGCTACCTGTAGTAGGTCACTTTCACTGGGTAGCCTTTGCTTCTACTCGGGAAACTATCCAGCACCCAAGGGAGAACCAGCTAGAGAACTCAGAAGCTCCAAATGCTGTAACCTTCCCTCCATCCCCTTTGCCGTTTTGTGTAGATTAGGAGAAATTTGCACTGAAACCCTGTTGAATTTTCATGAGGTACAAAAATAATCACAGACTGATGTGGAAATCAGAAAGGAGAGAAACGGAAATTGACAGAATTGCCCACCCCTAGTCCCAGGGTCCCAGAACCTTCCAAACTTAGACTTCCCTTCCTTCTTGCTCTCCTTGTCAGACCAGAGAAGTCCTGCTCACCATGGAGAGAATAGACAAAGTCACTTAATGGCCAAAACCCACCCCCAAACTCTCCTTGCAGAACCAGCCTTTGCTTTACTCATCCTCAGGGCTTTTTTCCAGCCAGAACTCACTGGAACACGGTTCTAGACCCTCTTAGGTGGGTTCCCGCACCTGTCAGGTGGGAGCCATTGCCATCCTAAGAGAGAGAAGGAGGTTTTTCGTGGTGAGTTCTGGCACCTCTTTTTCTAGAAAAAATAGCACTGTTCCACCTTCTTCTTTCCTTTCCCCCTTTCCCTGGCTCCCTCTGAGGCTCAGAGGCTGTTAGTCCCAGTCTGAAATTTTTCAGCCTCTCATCTGCCCCACTGTTAATTCACCTGCAGTCCCATCCTGTCTGATTCCTGGTTGGGCTTCTCGTGAGCAAGCAGCCACATCCTGCTCACTGAACTCTTTAAATGTGCACCAAAGTTCCCTCTCTTTCTCCCCGCCTCCCTCCAGGCCACATTAGGGTTTTAAACACCAATTAAACACTGTGCAAGCCCCCCAAATTGGTCTGAGGGTCCTGATCTGGGTTGTGCTGGCCCTGGTCATGTCAGGTCGCATCAGGTGTTGCTCCAAAGCACCAAATTAGGTTGTGTGCACAGCCCTAGTCTCTAGCTCCTGACTCAGCCCTTTCCCAACAATTGTTCAATTAAAACACAGACAATGAATCAACTAAGATTTCTTTAATCAGGTGACAGTCCTAACATGGCCACACACAAATGCTTGCCAACCATTTTATAGCCAATGGCTCAATGCAGTTTTGTGTTTTGATAGCACCATCTGGTGGCCAAATCAATTTTTAAAACATTGCAATGTTCACTTTGGGAAAAGATGCATTTGACCCGGGCAGGGATGAAGGCCCTGCGCCCTCTGTTTGTCATTGGACACCACTTCCAATCAGACTCAGCCAGCATGGAAAGCTGTCCAATGGGAACTATAATCTAGAGAGCCACAGGCTCCCCACTTTTGATCTACACCAGTGGTTCCCGAGTAGCTAAGTACCATAGACTCCCTGTTTTTCACAAAGCCAAGTCACTGACCCCTTCATAGCTGTCAACTTACAGATTTGAAAATAAGGGACCAGCAGCCTCAAAAATAAGGGATCAGCAGCCCAAAGAAGGGATTTTGCTTAGCTTATGAGTTCCATTGGCCCTTCCCCACCCAAGAGGGAGAGAAAGAGACTCTTGCCCACGCCGCCCGCGAGCTTGGCATGAGGTGGTTGCGGCGCCGCCACAGCTGCTAAAGTGCTGCCCTTCTGCGTCCCTCCTATCCCCTCCTCTTCCTCCTCCCTCAGGCCGCCTCCTCAGCCGCTGCTTCCTCCGGCTTCCCCTGGCAGCACAGCAGATGTCTCGCAAGAGAGGGGCTGCCTGCCCACCCACCACCACCTGTCTCCTCACGACGGGCCCCTGAGGGGGGAAAGGGAGAGACGGAGACGCAGCAGCTCGTGTGCGCTCTCTCTTGAGGTAGAGGACCTCCAACTGCTGCTTCCCTCCTGAGCCGGGCGAGCATGAAACCTGGGAAATTTAAGGGATATCATCAATCCGGGACAGCAGCGGGACACAGTGCTGGGATAAGGGAGTTTCCTGCCAAATAAGGGACGGTTGACAGCTATGGACCCCTTACCTTTGAAAATCATGATATCTCTGTGGTAGCTTTTGTTATTTGAATGGTGCCACAGAGCCCCCTGGATGGGTTATGCAGACCCACAGGGGTTTGCAAACCACCAGTTGAGAACCACTGATCTACACTATTTAGCAATGCTCCTGGGGGACAAAGAGTGATTTGTTCCTCAAAATATTATGAGCAATTCATTCACAGATTTAAACCGGAGGAGTCGAGATAGCAGCCATCAGAAGACTTGAATTATTACTGAAACAAATTAAGCAGATATTCTCTTGTGAATCACTAATTCCTTTCCACATCTGAATCATCCTCAACCCTTGCAGACTTTTCAGTCTCTGTTCTCTCCTTACCTTCATTCACCCCCTCACTCTCCTGGCAAACTTTGATCATAGCCTCTGTTTGCTCCCCTTCAAACACCTCCAGTAAAGGAGAGCTCACCAACCCTTCTAAACAACTGGCTACAATGCTGAACGGCTGCTGTCATCAAGAGGTTTCGCTTAATGGAGCAATTGAAATGGAGCCTCCTATAACCTACAGCCTTCAGATCTGGTCAGTGGGTCATATGCAGTGCTCTCAGTCCACTTCACAAGGACTCAAAGGAATCCAGCACAACAGTTGCACTAGAGCAGCCTTTCTCAACCTGTGGGTCCCCAGATGTTGTTGGACTACAACTCCCATCACCCCTAGCTAGCAAGGTCAGAGCTCAGGGATGTGGGAGTTGTAGTCCAACAACATCTGGGGACCCACAGGTTGAGAACTGCTGCACTAGAGGATGCTTGTGCAACAGCTGGTTCTTGCTATGCTGTCTGTTTCACAGCAGTCTTCCATTTTGCAGGTCCGCTCTCCCTTGCACAAAAAGCATCCCGGCTGTGAAAGCTAAATGACTTCAACTTAGTGCTATGTTGGATAGGGCCTTCTGCCCTTCAGGGATCTGAAGAAGGTTCTCAGTCCCAACTTCCTCCCAATATACCAGTACAACTTGCCTGGGGAAACTGCAGGAGGTGTGGTTTGTAATTTCGTGTATGTCTGTCTCAAAATCATGGATTTTTGGCATGTATTATTACTGGCACTGTTGTCTTTGTCCATGAAGTTTTCTTGGCAGGGATACTGGAGTGGCTTGCCGGTTCCTCCTCCAGATCAAACCTATCCATTCTGAAGGAAATCAGCCCTGAAGGACAGATCCTGAAGCTGAGGCTCCAATACTTTGGCCACCTCATGAGAAGAGAAGACTCCCTGGAAAAGACCCTGATGTTGGGAAAGATGGAGGGCACAAGGAGAAGGGGACGACAGAGGACGAGATGGACAGTGTTCTCAAAGCTACCAGCATGAGTTTGACCAAACTGTGGGAGGCAGTGGAAGACAGAAGTGCCTGGCATGCTCTGGTCCATAGGGTCACAAAGAGTCGGACATGACTAAACGACTAAACAACAGCAAATCACTGGCACAGGATTTGAAATGGTCATTCCTTTAAAGCAGGGGTGGAGAAACTATGGCACAGCAGAAGTTGGACCACAGTTCCCATCATTTGCAACCATTGGCTGTGCTGGCTGTGGCTGATGGTAAGACACCAGGTTAGCCAGCCCTCATTTGAAACACAAATTGAGTGGTATTGGCTTTGCCCCCAAAGAATTCTGGGAAATGAAGTTTCCTTGACACAGAGCTACAGTTCCCAGCATCCTTAGCAAGCTACCATTCCCAGGATTCTTTGGGGCAAGTCATGTGCTTTAGATGCGCATTGAATGTGCATTAAATGTGGATCAGTCCTCGGTGTTGCCCTTGTAGAACTCAGTAGGTAGGAGGATGGGATGAAAACTAGAATTACAGTAGTACCTCGGATTAAGTACTTAATTTGTTCCAGAGGTCTGTTCTTAACCTGAAACTGTTCTTAACCTGAAGCACCACTTTAGCTAATGGGGCCTCCTGCTGCCGCCTCGCCGCCGGAGCACGATTTCTGTTCTTATCCTGAAGCAAAGTTCTTAACCTGAAGCACTATTTCTGGGTTAGCGGAGTCTGTAACCTAAAGCGTATGTGTCAGGGGCTCAGGAGCAGAGGCACAGGAGAGGGAGGAAATGGAGAGCGAGGGGGAGGAATCCGAAGGGAGCGTAGGCGGTGACAGTGATCAGAGGGATTCCATGAGCCTCTCCAGCGAATCGGAAGATTCACAGAAGGGAGCACCGATGGCCAGGGCAAGGGGGGTGCCAAGGGGGAAACCCCAGAAGGAAGGGGCCAGCGGGGACTCCCAGAGCAGCAGTTGGAAATCAGGACCAGCTTCCCCACCAGAGCGCAGTGGGGGGGAGGAGTCCCAGGCATCGGGACCAGTGTTTTCACCACCAGCGAGAGGAGATGAGTCAGGATTGGCCACGCCTCCATCGGAGAGCGGGGAAATGGTCAAGAGGAAAGTTACCGGCTGGGCGCGCGCGCCAAGTTCAAATGTACAGGCAAGTGGCACAGCAGGTAGCCCGGATAGGGAGCCAGGTCCTAAAGCCCGCCGGAAGGAGGGGCAAGACTCAGGGGGGTCAGCGTCAGAAGAGTCCAGAAAGGAGGAAACCCCAGGGGGCAGAAGGACCCAGAGGAGGAAAGAACAACGGAAGAGGTGGAGTAAGGCTAGAGTCTTAAACTGGTGTCTAGGAGGCGGAGACTCAGATGGAGCTTCGCCGGTCTAGGTTCTAAGACGTAGAGTTGCACGCTGCGGTTTGGAAATGGAAACTAATCTTCAATAAAGACTTTTATACGTTATTACTGACTAGCGTTGGTCCTCTGTGAGCTGGGACCTGGAGGCAACTCTGACAGTATGTAACCTGAAGCGTATGTAACCCGAGGTATCACTGTAGTTGGTTCTGCCTGTCATTAGCTATGGTGCCACTATGGGTGGACTCCCAGCCTTCTGCTTTATCTGTCCCAATGGGCAGCAGGCACCAATGATCCAATACTACTTAGATCTATAGATAGATAGATAGATAGATAGATAGATAGATAGATAGATAGATAGATAGATAGATGATATAGATAGATAGATAGATAGATAGATAGATAGATAGATAGATAGATAGATAGATAGATAGATGATAGAGATAGATAGATAGATAGATAGATAGATAGATAGATAGATAGATAGACAGACAGACAGACAGATGATGATAGATAGATAGATAGATAGATAGATAGATAGATAGATAGATAGATAGATAGATATAGATAGATGATAGATAGATAGATAGATGATAGATAGATAGATAGATAGATAGATAGATAGATAGATAGATGATAGATAGATAGATAGATAGATAGATGATAGATAGATATAGATAGATAGATAGATGATAGATAGATAGATAGATAGATAGATAGATAGATAGATAGATAGATAAGGATAGATAGATAGATAGATAGATAGATAGATAGATAGATGATAGATAGATATAGATGATAGATAGAAGATAGATAGATAGATAGATAGATAGATGATATAGATATTAGATAGATAGATAGATAGATAGATAGATAGATAGATAGATAGATAGATAGATAGATAGATGATAGAGAGATAGATAGATAGATCTTTGGCCTTTAAAGGCCACATTCCTAGACCTAATTTCCTGAGAGTAAGCCCCATTGAACTCAGCTAACTTAATTTTCACTAGACATGTAGAGAATTGCACTGTAAAAACAGTATTTGAGCGCAGAAACAATACACAACTTCACTTTTTGAAGTTTTGCAAAGCTTTTTTTGCCAAAACGCGCCCTCTTGTGGACTCTGAAGGTACTGTATCTAACAAGCTTTAAGCAAGTGAGCAGATTCTATTGTTTTTGCTGCAAAGGACTTGTAGCAGCTACCTTCTGTGGCAGCCATTATTTCTCAACAAACATGCCCTGGATTATGCTGTAAGGCAGCCTTCACCAATCTGGTGCCCTCTAGATGTTTTGGACTACAACATCCATTGGCTGTGCTAGCAGGGGCTAATGGGAACTGTAGTCCAAAACTGTCTGGAGGGCACCCTGTTGGCGAAAGCTGCTTTAAGGCATGCTTTGATTTCAGGGCTGTGGAACCTGTGGCCCTGCATATGTGCTAGGACTCCAAATCCCATCATCCCTGACTATTGGCCATGCTGTATGTGGATGATGGGAGTTTCACATCTGGAGTGTGGGAAATAATCTCGCAGCCTAAATAAAATTTCAAGTATTGCTAGATAAGCAAAGGGTTAAGGCACATGGAGTTCCCCTGTAAATTCCTAGAGAGGACACTCTGTGAGGTCATATCCCCTACTCCGCCTGAGGGAAAAGGTAAGGAAAATAATCCTTACTCCTTCCTCTCTCCTCAGAGCTCAGTCTCTTTTTCGCCATGCTTCTGAGGCAGGCAGACACCTGCCTGGTCTCTGCTTCAAGTGGAGACTTCATTTTGAACTGAAATATGCATTTCGTAATCTAGAATTTGCCTGCCTTGCTTTCATCACTGTTACTGTTTGTATCAAGTGTGAGACTTTATCTAAGCAAACACCATTTTTATGCTTAATTTGCAGTCTGATTCTTTTAATTAATAACCTGGATAAATTGCCATAAGGCTACACAGCCTCATCCCAAAGTTTCCACTTTAATGCTGCAAGGGATGGTATTTAAAACTCTGCTAATTGTTTTAAGTTTAAATGTTCTGCTCACATACTTGAGTCATAGGGAGGATAAATTGTAAAATATATCCTATCCTGCCTATAAAATCCACCTAACATGGAGGTTGACAGGTTGCCCAGCCTTCCACTATTTAAAAATATTTATATTTCAGCCCTGGGTGAAACTGTTTCTCAGATGAGAAGGAGGAACCATCCTGTGGTACAGAACTTCTGTTACAGGAAATGCAACACTAGATCTACCGGTAATTTTATACAAAATTATTTCCCAACAAAGGAAGTTATGGGATCCAAAACACCACTCTTTACAGTCCAACTTACCTTTGCCACCCAGTACGATGGAGGGCAGAATATTATTAATAAGCCAGTTTGTCTCCCCACCATCTGAGATCAAGTGGCCGGTGACCAGTCAGAGAAGGGGTAAGGAACCTTTTCTGGCTAGCAGGCCAGATCCTTATCTTCCTCCAATGGAGGACCAAGTTTAACAGGTGGGACCACCCCGCTGTCAACTGCCTGACATCACAGTGACATCAGATGATGCTGTGCTTTGAAGCCCCAACTGCTGGGACTTCCAAGGGTGGTGTTATTTAAAAGCCCTTTTGCAAACAGCCCCACACTGCATTTTGGCTGCATGTGCCTGTTTAACACAGACCCTCAAAGTGTCCCTATTTTCCAGGGACAGTCCCAGATTTGCAGAATCCACCCCAGTTTCTGATTTGATCCTGGAATGTTCCGCTTTTCCTTAGGACGTCCCTATTTCTATCAGAGAAATGTTGGAGGGTATGGATGTTGGAGGGTATGCAACCCCCAAGCCAAGGAGATAAGTAACTATATAACCTTTAGAAGACATCAGGAGGCAGCCCTGTATAGGAAAAGGTTTTATTTAATGTTTGATGTTTTATTATGTTTTTATATCTGTTGGAAGCCGCCCATAGTGGCTGGGGCAACTCAGTCAGATGGATGGGGCATAAATAATAAAATTATTGTTATTATGGAATAGAACGTCCCTATTTTCATCGGAGGGATATTGGAGGGCATGCTTAAACCCCACTCATCAGCTGATGATGAAGGGTTTAATCCTTCTCCTTGCCCTAGTGTGCAGAGCCAATGCCGACTTAAGCTCCGTCACACCCCAGTTGGAGTGTTGCCCGCTGATTGTCAGGTAGTTGTGGTTCTGGATCACGCAGGCCAAATTTCACCCCATGGTGGGCCAGGATTGGTCTCTGGGCCAGATATCCCCCAGCACTGGAGCAGCACTTGCTTGCCTGGGTGGAGAAATGTTTGTGCAGAAACCTCTGGCTTTTGCATGGCTGGAATTCAGCCTACAGGTAAGAATCAAATCTATTTCTGCCTCTGGCTTAGTCCACCACTAATGTTGTCCCCAGAAAGTTGCCTCTGTGGCAATTCAGCCCCCAAGCCAAAAAGAAAATGTGTCGCATCCTTGTTTCACAGGAAGGCGCAGCTGCTTTGAAAGCAGGCCTCCTGTCGCTGAACACCCTGGGTGTGACTTCTCTTTTCACCTGGAGAATAAGTGCTGCGACTTTCTAAACTGAGAGCAGGAAGGGGGCTTGCTGAGAAGCTGCCCCATCCCGCTGAACAGCCTCTGGCCCCCAGCCAGCTGGGGCTTGTGGTCTCTGTGGTTGAAATCCAGCCCATGTCAAAAGCAGCTCCTCCAACTGAGGTCAAAAGTGTGAAATGCTGGTTAGCCGTTCCCTTTTGATGGTTTCGGTTCCTGTGCTTTTCTTTCGTTTTCTTTCCTTCTTTGACTCATCAAGCTGTTTCCAGCTCCTCATCCACCTCGGCCATGGACCTGGTCCTCATGGACCGATCTGCCTCTGAGGTGGGCCACCTGGGCTCCATCACACAGTTTTGGAGGGGATTTTGTACAAACTGTGATCAAACAGCCCCACCCCTTGGAAAAGCCACCAAGAATTCCTTCTATCAAAACAAAACTGGACAAACTGCAGCCCTCCAGATGTGGATGGACCCCAACTTGGTGAATTACTGTGGTACCTCGGCTTAAGAACTTAATTCGTTCTGGAGGTCCGTTCTTAACCTGAAACTGTTCTTAATCTGAGGTACCACTTTAGCTAATGGGGCCTCCTGCTGCCACTGTGCTGCCACCGTGCGATTTCTGTTCTCATCCTGAAGCAAAGTTCTTAACTGAGGTACTATTTCTGGCTTAGTGGAGTCTGTAACCTGAAACATCTGTAACCTGAGGTACCACTGTATTGGGGTGGTGGGGACTGTGGTTCAAGAACCTCAGGAAGACCACAGGACCCCTATCCCTGCCCTAGGAACTAGGGCTGGGACATGACCTTTTCCCTACGCAAATATCACCAAGAGAAAGGGCGGCTTCCCATAAGGTTGCAAAAACGCTGTCAATTTCACTTCCTCAGTGCAGAGGTTTCCGAGACTTGAGTCTCACCAGTTCCGTGCTTTTTGCCTGGGATTGTGGGCGAGTGCTGCTGCATAATGCTCAAAGAATTGCATGCAGAAGCAGCAAAGAGGAGCCATGAAACGCCACACACACACACACACACACACACACACTCTTCCACAGCAATTATGGAGAAGTCCACCTGCTGCAGAGGTGAATCACATAGCTCCCTTACTCCAAGAGTGGCAGTTCGGATTGCCATCTGTCCTGTATAATAGAGTGGTACCTTGGTTCTCAAACTTAATCCGTTCCAGAAGTCCATTCCAAAACCAAAGCGTTCCAAAACCAAGGCTCGCTTACCCATCAAAAGTAATGCAAAATGGATTAATCCATTCCAGATTTTTAAAAGCAACCCCCAAAACAGCAATTTAACATGAATTTTGCTATCTAACGAGACCACTGATCCATAAAATGAAAGCAATAAACAATGTACTGCAGTCACTCACACAATCAATCAATCAGTAGCTGAACTGGGTTCCAAACAGTCGCAAAAACAAAACAAAAAGAGCCGCAAAAGCAGCAACGCAAAATAAATAGCAAAAACAGACAGACCTCAACGTAACACTCAAAACGGAAATATGGCACTCAAATTGGAAGTGTAACACTCAAAATGGAGCATGCTCAGCTTCTGAAAAAAGTTCATAAACCAGAACACTTACTTCCGGGTTTGCTGTGTTTGGGTTTCAAGTTGTTTGAGTACCAAGGCATTTGAGCACCAAGGTACCACTGTACAAGTTTGTCCTGTATTTCAATGTAAAATGCTTTGTCCATTATTGATACAGTTCTGTCCTGTATTTCAGATCTTCCTTCCTTCCCTCCCTCCCTCTCTCTCTCTCTCTCTCTCTCTCTCTCTCTCTCTCTGTGTGTGTGTGTGTGTGTGCGCCAAGTTAGGGATCCTCTCCAACTTCATGTGCTTGAAAGGGTGTGTGAAAGGTCATGTATTTAAGCTCTGGGTAGCCAAGCACAGACAGATATATAGATTTGTGTATATGTGTGCATGTGTGACAAATTCCAGGCCATCCTGGCCATCCTGTTAGGCTGCAAGAGATTGTAATGGATCGCTTTGAAGTCACTTCAGCAGCAGATTGGAGGGGGAATTGCCCCCCAACCGCCCCGCCCTGCCCTATCATTAATTTTGCCAGAACAAAGGTGGCAACCCTACAGTTTCACAGACACAAGTCATCCAATACAGGGGACTGGGCCTGGAATCTTCTTCCTGCAAAGCCATGCAGGAGAGAGAGAGAGAGAGAGAGAGAGAGAGAGAGAGAGAGAGAGAGATTTGAGAACTTCTCCTCCAATTTGAAGTGAGATCAGAGGGCTTGTTAGTGACACATCTGCCCTCTGCCTCCTTTTTAAAATTAGTTTCTATTAAACATTGTCATGTTGCAAAACAAGCAAATAAATAAGGGAAAGTACATATAGTGTCTCTTCTTTCTTTCTTTCTTTCTTTCTTTCTTTCTTTCTTTCTCTAAACCCTTATTGGGCATTACAGAAATAGACGATCTTAAGGCATCCATATACAGTCATAACTCGGGTTACTTCCAGGCTTCGGCGCTTGCGCATATGCAGAAGCACTAAATCGCATGAATGAATAAATAACAGAAAGATGAGTAAACACCCCACAAGCAAATCAGGATGAATGTTCATAGACATATAACTGCCCCGTGAACAAATCAGAATGAATGCACAACGAAGGCCAGATATCATCTAACCTCTGCGTAAGCTTTGTGGAAGCAAATGAGGACAAACACTCAGTAAACAGAAGAGGTCTATGGTGTGTGACACTCTACCCACTAGTCGACGCTACCTCTTCCAGCATTCCTGGCACCACACTTGTTGACCAGTGGACTCTTTTGCCACACAAGGAAGCAAAATAGGAAATGGTGCCTAAATATTCAGCAGCGCTTTGTCTTAATGCTTAGGGAGACCCACTTAAGACACAGACAGGAGGGGCGATGGAATAAAATGAAATAGACTTACCAGAGTTCCTTCTGCGATTTTTGAACAATTGAAACAGGGAAACAGAAGAGTTTCTCTCTCTATCAGAAGGCTCCTAGCAGGTAGCAAGAGTCAAGCTATCAGGACTTTCTCGCATGGCACTCCCTGGCTAATTGCGACGAGAAGGATATATTTCCCTAAACATTTCCCCCCTTTCTTTAATTATTATTTTATTTATATATATATCAGTCCAGGCAAACTATTCAAGCAGGACTATCTCTCTGTTGCTTTCTCCTATCACGCTCCGTATTGTTGTGCTCTTTTGCTCTTAATTTCAAAACCCTCCACAGATGCATTCATGGTTACCATAGGAACTAATGAAAACCAAATTAAACTGTAAAGGGGTGTGTGAAGAGACAGACAAATAAAAATAATCAGACCTCCCAGCTGTGAGTGAATCAACCGAAGAAGCAAAAAAAGGTGATAATTTGCTTGCAGCAGGGCAGGGAGGGAAAGATGGAGAGAGAGAGAGTAGATATATTATTGGTTATATAGTTCTGTTTTAGGTAGGGCTCTGTCTGGGGAAGTTTGTGTCCCAGTTGTGACTGTGGAATTGACATACCTTCCAAGTGCCCTGGCGGGGGGGGGGGGAACGACACGGGACATCCAATTTTTTTTCTTGCAAGATCTCAGCGGCCATCTTGGGCGCCTCAAACTTTGGCGCTCTCACCCCCCAAAAAGTGCTTTTTCTGAGCTGCGATCTCATGCAGTGCGTTTTTGGGTTCTGCAAGAGATCTCCCTTCCCCCCCCCCCAAAAAAAGTGCTTTTTCAGGAGGAGAGCAAAGCGCAGGCCTTGTGACTTGCCTGGGAGAACGTCCCAGTTTGGCACTGGAAAAAGTTGGATGGTATGAGTTTATGGCCCCCATTTCCATTCCACCCACAGATTTAGGGTGGCTGAAATATACTCGGAGTTTCATGCTCTTTATTCAACTCATAGTGGTGAGGAGGAATGGAAGTTCCCCCAGAATGTCTGCTTTATATACATTATTTACACAATGGGCCCCATGTGATTGGCTAATTCTGGGATTCACCTGTAGGCCAATCAGGTTGCGGATTCACTTCCACCTGGAGCTGGATTGGGTGGCTCCTGTGGACCAATCAGACTGCTCTAGAACCAATTAGACTGCTGCCTTTTGGATCCTGTTCAACTCAGTACATAACAGTGGCTAAGATCAGCAATTGTTAGATTAGTTGTGCAATAGCCTTCTCTGTCTACAATTCTCGGAGCGGTTTCGCAATGAATTCCTCTTCCCACGGAACTCTGGGAATTGTAGTTTTTGGAGGGGAATAGGTGTCTCCTGACAACTCTCAGCACCCTCCCATGATTTATGAGGGGGGAGATGACTGTTTAAAGTGGTATTATAGTGCTTTAAACCTGTGGTGCAGATGCAATCTATTTTTGCCTAATAATGTCTCCAGTCCAGTTGCCCACACGAAACAACAAAACATTCCTAAGAAGCTGCTGTTAAACTTGTAGTCCCAGGATGGAGAACATCAGATATTTTTGGACTACAACTCCCAGCAGCCACACACTGTATAGGTCAATGGGCAAGGATGATGGGAGTTATGGTCCAGCAAAACCATGAGGCCCACCAGTTCTCTACCTCCTTTATGATAGAGGTTTTTGAATTGAGCATGGGGGCAGAATTGAGACATTTCCCTGTCTCATGATTCTACAGATTGCAGTTGCCCCGTGAAATAGATTTACTTTCCCTGCTCTCATGATTCTAGATCTGCCATCACCCATTGAAATGGAAAGTTGCCTTATAATAGAATAGCCAACATGAAATAGGAACTCCTTTAAAGAAAAGAAAAGTCGTACCTAGCCTCTGCTTGGTTATTTTCCTCAGTACCTGACTGCATCTGTGCTAATCTACCAGACAATAGTAAAGTTGAACACATCACCTAGGAAACATAGGCAGGTGTCTTATACCATTGGCCCATCTACTTTAGTATTGACCCAGGTTTGGGGCAAACAGGAAATCTCTCCCAGCCCTGCCTGGAGATGCTGAGAGTTGAACCTGGAACCTGCAAAGGAGATGCTGTGCTACTGAGCTACACCCCTTCCCCACAGTAGATTTAGGACAGGCTCTGTAGTAGGACAGAAAAAAGAAAGAACTTCATCACTGTCACAAGATTGGCCTGTAGGTTCAGGACAATCTAGGCACCATGTTAATTGCATCAATAGCTCTTGAAAAGCAGCCAGATGAATTTCAAGCTCCAGTTTGCTGGCATCTCTAGTTAAAAAAACCAGGTATTTAGAAGAGAAGAAGAAGAGTTTGGATTTGATATCCCGCCTTTCACTCCCTTTAAGGAGTCTCAAAGTGGCTAACATTCTCCTTTCCCTTCCTCCCCCACAACAAACACTCTGTGAGGTGAGTGGGGCTGAGAGACTTCAGAGAAGTATGACTAGCCCAAGGTCACCCAGCAGCTGTACGTGGAGGAGCAGGGAAGCGAACCCAGTTCACCAGATTACGAGTCCACCGCTCTTAACCACTACACCACACTGGCTCTTTAGGTGAAGCCAGTCAGAGGAAAACAACACTGAGATAGATTGCAAAATAGCTTGACTTAGCAGAAAGCATCTCTCAAACACATCCTTCCCTGCTCCGACCATAAATACAAGTAAAGCCGTCATCTGCGGGGGTGGCAGATGGAAATTGTTTTCAAATTCAAATGGCCCAAGAGAACAACATACTGTAGCTCTTTAAAGAAAAAAGAAAGTAAGGGCTGTGATTGAGAGGGACGGCACGGAGCAATAGCCCCAAGCCAGGAATGTTATTGCTTTTTTGTTCATTGACTCATCCAGGATGTGACGAAACCAATCTCGACGCAGGAATCGCAGGAGGCATCAGACAGCGTTGCCAGCCTGTGCGTCAGCTTAATGAGGAAGAGCTGACAGTCTGTCAAACTGTCACACAGAGGGCAAATATTGTTCTTGGAGAACCAAAGCGTCAAGCACTGTGCGGGGAGATCATAAAGAAACGGTTGACAGAACATCGATGGCAATCGACTAGATGGTGGAGGGGAAAGATGTAGCTCTGCGGATGTTGCTGGACTCATTCCCATCATCTCTGAACGTTTGGCCATAGCTGTAGCCCAACAAGATCCGGAGGCTCACAGATCCATCACTGAATGGAGAACAGGCATGGGAAGCAAGCAGGCGGAGGTTCTGACTTGTGCCCAACAGCATGTGTTGTTGTTTTATTAGAAGAATTTCATTTATAGAAAGATAGAGCGGCAAAAGAAAAAGAGTGAGTGAGAATGAAAAAGAGGGGGGAAATACTGTTACACTTCCATACATTAGTAAACAGATATGCATAAGTTTATTATCCTAATACACACATGTGATGTCATGTGCGCATTGCGCACTGTGCGCAAGACGTCACATCGTTGGGAGGATGTTGAGCACAGAACCCATGGCTTCAATGACCAGCGGCTCCTCCTCTCTTGCACTCAGAAGGAGACAGCCACTGAAGCCATGCTGCACTCGGCTCCTCCATCCCAGCAACACTGAGGGGGCCCAAGACGCCTTCACCCTATAGAGTTGGTGCCAGTGCAATCAGCCCAGGTACTGACAGCTGGGGATATTTGGGCATCGCAGAACCAGACAAAGTCAAACTCAACCTTCCACAACCCAAAGAGCTCCAGATATCCTTGGACTACAGCTCCCATCATCCCTGCGCAACGACCATTGTGGCTGTAGCTCATGGGAGTTTGAGTCTTAACAAAGTCAGGAAGGGACCTGGTTGGGAAAGGGTGGTCTGCCTTGGTGCAGAAATCAATGAAACAAATTGCTACAACAGGGGGTTGGGAAATGCTCTCTAGGTGTGTTCTGCTTTGCAGAGGACAGTCCTCTTTGTGAAAGGTCAAACTCCACCATCACACACACACCCAGAGCACTTGAGAATTGCTGAGAGCCCTGGAGTACCGATCAATGATTTTTCTGCTGGTTGCTTGGCAATTCTAATACGCTATGCTAGATGTCGTGGTCCTGAATGAAGCTGTTCCACGGACCAGGCTTTCGGAACCTCTGTTTGAGAGTGTTCCTTTCTTGTTCCTACAAAGCGAAAACTGTATGATTCCTACAGTCTACTGCCCAAGCCTCACTTCAAACAGAAAAGGGCTGAATTGGATATAATTGTTCAGAACATGAATCACCTCGGCCTTCGGAAGGGGGCTGCAGGAGGTGGAGGGTGGAGAGAGAAATAACCAGGCGTACCGAGATTAAAAATAGTGCAGCGGCAGAAATGAAAACAAAACAGGGGCAGAAGGCAGCATTCCGGTTTCCCCTTCCCCGCTTGGAGTTGCCAGGAGCTGGCAGCTTCTATGGCTACAAGGAGAAGATGCATTTGGTCCATGGCAAAAGCAATTTCTCCTTCCCAGGTCTACATAGGAAGCTGCCTTATACCGAGTCAGTCTCAGCGGTCCATCTAACTCGTTATTGTTAATACTGATTGGCAGTGATTGTGCACGGTTTCCAGATAGGGAGTCTTTCCCAGCCCTACCTTGTGATGCGACCAGGGATTGAACCTGGGACCCTCTGCATGCAAAGCAGGTGCTCTAACCACTAAGCTACACCACCCTTCCCATCCAGACTCATGTTCCCTGGCCTCAATCCTCCCTGTGGCTCAGAGGAAGCATCATCTGGAGAGGGGTTGTTTCCTATTTCAAGACCTTCCAGACCAAAGGATGGAGCTTTACCCAACTCATCAGACAACAAGGGCAGCCCAGGATGCAATCCTCACCACCCCAAAGCCATAGAAGTCAACGGATGCAAAATCAAGCAATAGCCGAACGAGAGCTCCTCAGGATGGAGGCATGTTAACAGCAGGTCCAGACCAGCCAGATTTCAGTAGACATCTCCCGGAATGAGTTCCAGTCATCACCTGTGCTGATGAACTGTCCAGGGTCCTGAAAGACCATGTGTTTTGCCTTCACTGATCCTAATCAGCCTGCTACCTTGACCCTGCCCTATCAGAAGTGACTCTGCCATAAGAACGCCAGAAGAGCTCTGCTGGATCAGGCCAGAGGCCCATCTAGTCCAAGACTCTGCTCTCACAGTGGCCAACCAGAAATGAAACTGGAGAGGGGAAAGACTGCAAGCAGGTCCTGTGCACAGCAACACTCTTCTCACTTGCAGATCCAGAACCTCGCTGCCTCTGACAGTGGGAAGGAAAAAATTGCCATTGTGGCTACTGGCCATTATTGTCCATGAACTTGCATTTCTAAACCCTCTTTTAAAACCAGCCAAGCCATCTTGAACACTGCTGCTCTGAGGTCCTCTTTGTGGGTTTCCCAGAGGGCATCTGGTTGGACGCTGTGAGAATAGGATGCTGGACCTTTAGCCTGATACTTAAAGGGGATTTGGCCATCACACACACATGCAAAATGGCTCTAAGGAAAATCATGCTCCCAAATTCCACCCTTGGAGCTAGGAACCTTGTTTGCCAATGGTTTTCCATTGTTTCAGACAAGGGACCTTCCCACCTCCCCTTGGAGATGTAGGACGTTGCCCCTGGGACCTTCTGCATACAAAGGAGATGTTTTATCCCTGAGCTATAGCCCTTTCCCTGAGCTACTTTGTGTCTATCAAGGACATTGTTGAAAGCACTAGTGGCAGTTCACTTCCTTGGGCAAATAGCAGGTAGAGATGTCTGAGAATTCCAGTGAAAATGGAAAATGGAACAGAAATTGCTGCCTTTCGCGTGTGAATCTGTGGTCAGAAATGAAAACCAGTGTTGTTGTTTTCCCATTGTTCTGACATTTCCTTCACATCGAAATGAACTTAAGTAACGTAAATAGTTAACTCTTCAACTTGTGTTGAAGAGCAGGTAAGATAAAGGTAAAGGTACCCCTGCCCGTACGGGCCAGTCTTGCCAGACTCTAGGGTTGTGCGCTCATCTCACTCTATAGGCCGGGAGCCAGCGCTGTCCGCAGACACTTCCGGGTCACGTGGCCAGCGTGACGAAGCTGCATCTGGTGAGCCAGCGCAGCACACGGAACGCTGTTTACCTTCCTGCTGGTAAGCGGTCCCTATTTATCTACTTGCACTTTGACGTGCTTTTGAACTGCTAGGTTGGCAGGCGCTGGGACCGAACGATGGGAGCACACCCCGCCGTGGGGATTTGAACCGCCGGCCATGCGATCGGCAAGTCCTAGGCGCTGAGGTTTTACCCACAGCGCCACCCGCGTCCCTGTTGAAGAGGAGACAGCTAGGCAAATAACATAGTATTTGGTAGACACTGAACTGGAATGGATGGAGCAGCGATTGTAAGGAATACAGGTTGGAATGGAAAGAGCTGCCTCCTTACAACTGTCCCGCCCCCTCCAATTTCATTTCGGTTGGTTTTTATATATAGACAAAGACAAAAGAAAGTAAGGCACAACCGACCGAGTAACAACCAGCCAGCTATTTCACTGGGACCACTTATATAATGCTTCCATCATGTCCAAGAACATAAGATCACCCGCTGTTATCCAGCTTTGCAAGCATATCGAAGAAGAAAGAGAAGCATGCCTTATAGGAAAGAGGCCATCATAAGCCTCCCAGAAAACTTATTATCACATGGGATGCCAACCAAGCAGTGTAAAGAATGAATTAGATAAAATAATCAATTACTCACTTGATCTTCAGGCTTGCAAGCATGGTTTTGTCAATCCTGGAAAAGATGAGGGGTGGGAGGGAGAGAATGTTAAGCAGATTGTTCTTCTTGTTACTTTTATTGGTAAGATACCCCTCATTTCCTGCATTTTTGGCCGAAAAGCAGGCCCTGTGGTGTGTATTCCGACACCACACCTACAAGGGCAGGAAATGGGGATGGGTCCTCAATTCATCATCCTAAAAATAAAAATAAAATCAAGATTTGAGGGTTGTTTTAAGATCCAGTTTCTAGTTCATAGAAGCAATGGGATATGAATGAAAAATATGGGAAGAACTGAAAGCAACCATCTCGCAAGCTTGATATTCGGAAGCAATGGATAGGATTTCCGAGGGTGCAGAAAGCAAGGCTTTAATGCCCTAGACAGTCTTTTTTTCCCCACCTACTCATGACTACAGGAGTGAACATTAACGATGCCCCAAAGGTAGGGTGGCCACCCAGTTTTCAAAAATCTTAAATCAATAGGGGTGAAATCCTGCCTGGGTGTAAATCTCATTTAAATTCTGTGCTTACTTCAAAGGAAGCATCTATAGGATTGCATTGTTGCAGAGTGCCCCCTATAGTTGTTTACTCAGAAAGCTATCCCATAATATTCAGTCGAGTCAACTCCCAGTGGCTCTGTGTGTGTGTGTGTAGGTGTAGGACTGCAGTCTTAAATTAGTTAACACAGAGTATAGGGATGCGGGTGGCGCTGTGGGTTAAACCACAGAGCCTAGGACTTGCCGATCAGAAGGTCGGTGGTTCGAATCCCCACGATGGGGTGAGCTCCCATTGCTCGGTCCCTGCTCCTGCCAACCTAGCAGTTTGAAAGCACATCAAAGTGCAAGTAGATAAATAGGTACCACTCCGGTGGGAAGGTAGACGGCGTTTCCGTGCGCTGCTCTGGTTCGCCAGAAGCAGCTTAGTCCTGCTGGCCACATGACCCGGAAGCTGTACGCCGGCTCCCTCGGCCAATAAAGCGAGATGAGCGCCCCAACCCCAGAGTCGGCCACGACTGGACCTAATGGTCAGAGGTCCCTTTACCTTTACCTTTACAGGTGAATAGAAAGAAAACATTCTGGGGCAACCCAGTCAGGTGGGCAAGTTATAATTGTTGTTGTTGTTGTTGTTGTTGTTGCTGCTGCTGCTGCTGCTAGGGTAAGGAAACCTGTGGCCCTCCAAATGTTGCTGGACTCAATCCCATCATCATTGACCATTGGCTTTGCTGGCTGGGGATGATGGGAGTTGGAATCCAGTAACCTCTGCTAAGCCACAGGTAGCGTTGAGGGAGAAATTCAGTCCAGTTCACATTTCAAGCCAAAACTACCAAATCTGCACTTTCCAAACAGCTGTCCTTCAAACTTCGCACTTCTCTGAATTTTACAATGCCATTCTCCAGCCAAGTAACGCATACAAAACATGCATATACTGGGGTATAAAGTGTGCCTATAAATGCACATTCTGTATAGCAGGGAACACTGCTTTGCCCAAAACAAAAGTGTATATTAGGCAAAATGGAATACCTGCATGTGTTGATTAGTAGCAATGTGCACTAGAGTATTGATGATTTTTCATGAGGACTTCTTTTTAAGGGGGGCACAGACTGGTGTGGAAATGTGAAGAAGTAGACTTAAGGTTGGAGAGAACAGTAATAGATAGATTTCCTCATCCAGCCCAGTTTCTCCAGCCCATTTTAGATATTGTGTTGCATGTCTCCTAGCAGCGAGATATGAGAGGCCTTTGCTTTCCTATGTGAGAAATAAAGCAGAAGGCCTCTGAGGTTTTTTGTGTTTTTTTAGAAAAAACCATACCTGTGGGTGGGTGGCTCTGAGTCCTTGTATTAAAATAGTTTTTTAAAAAAATCTGCTCCTCCAATAAATTGGCAGCACCTTTTACTCAAAGCTGTTGTTTTTTTACACAAACACATAAACACAAAAATAAAAATGATCTAACCAGGCTGCAATGATGTTCCTGTCTCCTTTGAGACCCATTTAAGATGGACACCTTCCCTACATTTTGTTGTAACATATTGCATTATTTCGCTACGCACCGTTGCTGGTTTTCCTGGTTTTTAAAATGGCTTTCGAGACTGTGTGTGTCTGTGTGTGCATGGTGAGAGAATCCTTGTTGGATGAGCCTTTTTATAGATGAAAATGAGCTCAGGGAGTTGTAGAGAGAACAAGGCTGTTGCCCTCCTTATGAAACGAAGAAGCAAATGAAAGATTTATCGTGCAAAATTACAGTTTAGATTTCACAGCAGTGGACCTGTGAGTTGGCGGGTGGGGATATCTGCTACCAGTTGCCGTTTCTTCACCCGAGAAAACCTAGATCACCCACAGGAAGCCAGAGTTTCACTCTGACCAAGCTGATGGGAAGGGAGGGGTTGTTTTTCAACAACAGCCCTGACGGAGGTGGCCTGCAAATGCACAGTCTTTTGCAAGTGGCCTAGAAGAGTCACACTAAGGCCATACATTTAAAGCCACTTTAAACAGCCATGGCTTCCCCACCAAAGAATTATGGGAACTGCCACCTGTTATAGGTGCTAAGGGTTGTGAGGAGGCCCCCATCATTCAGCGCCAAGGTCCAGCGCCGAGGGCCTTCTGGTGGTTCCCTCATTGCGAGAAGTGAGGTTGCAGGGAACCAGACAGAGGACCTTCTTGGTAGTGGCGCCCACCCTGTGGAACACCCTCCCTTCAGATGTGAAGGAAATAAGCAGCTATCCTATCTTTAAAAGACACCTGAAGGCAGCCCTTCAGTTTTTAATATTTAATGCTGTACTGTTTTTAACATTTGATTGGGAGCCGCCCAAAGTGGCTGGGGAGACTCAGCCAGATGGGCGGGGTATAAATAATAATAAATTATTATTATTATTATTATTATTATTATTATTATTATTATTATTATTCCTGCCACAGAGCTATACAATTCCCAGAGTTCCCTAGGAAGAGGTTAAACCGCTCTGAGAATTGTAGCTTGGGAGGATGGCAAAGGACAGCTGAATGCTATTTTCCGTATTGGTTCAAGAAGTGCAGATCAAGTAGTTTCTCATAAAAATACAAGCAAAACTGAATCTTTCTCCAATGAGGCTGAATGCAGGAAGATCCCAGAGTGTGAAGTCACTTCGTCATAACTTAAACTAAGGAATTTGCTGCACTACCACAAGATGCAGCAATGGGCACTGACATGGATAGCTTTAAAAGGGGAGTCAGCAAATGCATGGGTGATAAGACTATCTATGGCTGCTTGCCACAATGGCTATGTAGTAGCTCCACTACCAGAGACAGCATGTCTTCAAGCACCAATTTCTGGGGGGCATGGATTGGGAGCGGGGTTACTCACCCGGAGTCTTCTCCCAGATATCTATTTGTGGGAAAACGATGCTGGATTGTATCTAGCAGGGCTTTTGATCTGACCCGGAAGAACTCTTGGAATTGTCCTTATGGGGGCTACGTAGACCAAAGAGCCAACTCTAGTGTATGGGCCAGTGGGCTTCATCACTGGTGGCTGGTTCTCATTGGGATTGGTAGGTTGGAAGGCAGGGAGGCCAACAGTAGGTGGCGCCAGAGCCAATAGCAAGCACAGCCAACTCATTGTCCCCACCCTCCTCCTCCCTGCTGGGTTTTACAAAGGCAACACTGAGACTTAAGGAGGAGAGAAATGACTGTCGGCTGGTTGGAAGTAAGGAGGTGGGCAGATAGGGGTAGCTAAGCACCTCCACTGCCTTGTGCATTCCCTGTCCTGTGCAGGCCCAGAAATCAATGCTAAAAGCACCGAATTTCTCACGGTAATGGGTGTGACCAACCACTCCACCCAGACAAAAGCACATTTAGCAAGATAGCCAAGATAAGAGCTGTTCTGCCAACCGCTTCCTTTTCAGTAAACATACAGAGACAGACTTTCCTGTACTTGAACTCAGCACTCGAGAATACTGTGCATTTGCAGCCAACCCGCTGATTCATAGGTCTGAGCTACTCTGGCGCAAGCTCCCATGCTGATGGTTGCTTTTTTTTCACTCCTCCCCTTCCCTTAGTTTAGTGACTGTTCGTTTTATATATTTCTAGGTCATCTATTAATGCAAAAGCATTCTCAAGGCAGCTTACATGCAAAAGATAAAATACAAGATAAAGGACTGCAGTTGTGGAGTGGTCTTTTTTCTTCTTTTTTTAAGTGCAGGGACTCATCATGACTACTAAACAGCCAGCCTGAAATACGAACCTCTTCAAAGAAAAGGAAAGACGTATCCAGACCCGGCTTGATCATTTTCCTCATTCCCTAACTTCCTCTGTGCTAATCTCTCAGACAATTGTAAAACTCAGACACATCACCTAGGAGACACAGACAACTGCCTTCTCCTGAGTCAGATCATTGGTCCATGGAGCTCAGTACTGTCTACACTGACTGGTAGCAGCTCTGCAGAATTTCTGACAGGCTCTTCTCACAGCTCTAGATAGCAACTCCAGAGATTGAACTTTTGCATGCAAAGAAATTGATGGCGTGGTTTGTAGCCAACATGCAAGGAAGTAGTGGTGACCTTGTCATGTTCATTGGCAAATGGGTGGGCCGGGTCCAATGGTGGAAGGGGCTTAAGTCACTGTGAGCAAGACCCTTTCTGTCTCTTTCTCTGTGTCCCTATAGTTCCTTCTCCTTTTTCCCCAACACGAAATTTTAGGCACATGGAATCAGGCTCTTTCCTTTTTAATAGCATTACAAGATGGAGGCATGACAGGCCATGGGTTGTAACCAATGCTAGTCCTACTCATTGAAGCAGATGGGCATGGCCAACTTGACTCCATTAATTTCACTTGGTCTACTCTGAGTAAAACTTCATTGGATACGACCCTAGGCCTGTTGTCCAAAGACAAGCACACCAAAAGCACAGTGGCTTGAGGTGTATCTGTGATCAAAACTTGCAAGTTTTGCATTTAAAAATGGTCAGTGCCCAAGAAATGTAACTCAGGCTCCTGGGCATTTTGTTTCCTTGGGCAATGAAATGTCTCGTCTCTGTGGCAGAGCATGTCCCTTAGGGGGAAATGTTCAATTAGGGACAGGCAAATCTTCCAGTTTTGGGATTTCTCCATTACACATTTTCACAACCGTATGTTCATTTCATCAAAGCTCCATATCAGTTTGTGAATTATTATTATTATTATTATTATTATTATTATTATTATTTATTATTATTATTATTATTTCAAGTCCTCATGGAAACCCATCAGCATTTGAGAGCAAATCCCTCCTAAAACAACACATTTCTGTCTGCTGTTTTGCCTAACGTGCACTTTTTTTGCAAAGCAGATTTCCCTAACAGAATGCCTTCTTTGTGTGTTATTTTCATGAACACCTCCATTGCACTGCACTTCCCCCTGGTGTATGCATTCACTTGGGCCGAGAAATGCACTGCAAAATTCAGAGAAGTGAGAATGTCGAAGGGCAGGTGTGTTTCCGGTATTGTTCTGGAATGTGAGAATCAGGCAGGTTCGCTTTTAAAAGCGAGCAGAATCAAATTCCTTACCCATCCCCAAGTTCATTTCCCAACATCTCCAGGCAGAGCTGGAGAAAGGACTCCCCACGGAGGACCTTAAGGCCCACAAATAACAACACTTTGGAGGTCCTGAGCCGGAAGGTAGTTAGACTGGTCTCACCTACGGTCAGGGCATTTTCAGTCCTGGCCCCCACTTGGTGGAACACTCTCTCACAAGAGATCAGGGCCCTGCAGGATTTGACATCTTTCCACAGGGCCTGCAAGATGGAGCTGATCTGCCTGGCCTTTGGCTTGGACTCAGTCTGACCCTTCTGTTTCCCTCCCCTTAAAATGAGACTGCATTTTAAATTGTATTTTAACCCATATTTTAACCCGTATTTTAATTAACTTTTTTCTATTATGTTTTATTGTAATTTTATTGGTGTTAGCCGCCCTGAGCTCGGTTCTGGCTGGGGAGTGCAGGGTATAAAAATTATTATTATTATTATTATTATTATTATTATTATTACTACTACTACTACTACTACTACTACTACTATTATTGCCTAGGTTCCTGGAGTGTCCATGTAAAATCTCCATGCATGGTCATTATTGTGGAACTGTTTCGTCACCCATGAGATTTGGGGTGGGAGGAGACATAGGAATCAGACCATTGGTCAATCTACTTTAGTACTGTCCACACTGGCTGGCAGCAGCTCTCCAAGGTTTCAGGCTTGAATCCCAGCCCTACCTGGAGGTGCCAAGGATCAAACCTGGGACCTCCTGTGTGAGAGGCAGACACTTTGCCACTGAACTATGTGACTATGTGAATATTGCTGGGCGTGACAGGAAGTGGTGGCGATCCTTCTTCTGTTCTTCGGTGATTAAGAAAGAAGGGGGGAAACCCCTTGGTTATCTTTAAAAAGAGAAGCCAAACAAACATCTGAAAAGTTCCCCCCACTGCCCAATATTTGGCTGAGGCTCATCCCTAGTGCAGACAGCAATGTGCAAGATGAGGCAAAGCCCAGTTTTGAAATGAGGAAGCTTCTTCTGTTCCTTCTTAAGAAAAACAATGGGGAAGAGGCAGAGGTCAGTGGTAGATCACTGCTTTGAATGTAGCCCTTCTCAGGGTCAGTCCCCAGCAGCTCCAGGTGGCATGGGGGGGCAGCAGTGGCCGCGGACCCGAGTGCAAATTCTGAAGGGTGCAACTAGACCGCAGCAATCCCAAAGGTGCTGGGAGAGAGGGAGGTTGCTCCCTTTTTTGGCCCAACAATGCATGGCACAGTTGTCTCCTGGGCAGCCAGGTGGACTGCAAGTGGAGAAAGGATGCAGCCAGCCAGGCCTTCCCCTGCTAGAGTGGAGCCCCCTCTCAATGCCTGCCCCAGCGTGCTTCTAAAGGCCACTTGTAAGAAACTGCAGGATGGGCAAGTTGCAGTTGCGTGTCAAGACCCCGACACCACCCCTTCGTTGAAGAATAACACACACAAGGACACAGATATTAGGTTAATGTTATTGGGCTAATTTTGGCCACAACTTTACTGATTGCAGAATGTGAGCGGTATTGGCTTAGGCATTGAATGAACCCAACTATATCTGACTCCTGCCCGTTGTGCAGTAGTCTGGTAAGGGTAAACCACCAGAAGGGGGGAGCCCCATCAATGCAGACCAACTCAAGCTCCCCCGGGTGTTCCCATCAGGGTCGTGTCATGGCCCTAGCCCCACCCCAGGCTTCGGACAAGATCCACACCCCTGGATTCCTTTAACGGAATACCTTTAAGTTTGGAGGGGCAGGTATGGCCACACCTCCCACCAGCTAGCGGATTGGCTGGCCAGTCGCTGATATGGCCAGGATCCCAGGCAACGTGGGACTTCGTCCCACACCCCCAGAGGAGAGTGCATGGCCACGTGGTCCACCACAACTCCTCCCCACGGTGAAGTGGAGCGGACTTGTGCTGCCCATAACTAACTACCTTGGCACAGGTAGGCAATGTGGTGCCTTCACAATGTGCTTGGACTCTGGTTCCCATCCGACCTAGTCAACATGGCAAGCTGACAGGGATGGTATTAGTTGGAGGTGTGACATTAACATATGAGAGTGCTGGAGGTGAAATAGTTAAACAGGTTACCCAATCAGAACCCAGGGGTGGAGTCAGAGGGACTATAAAACCAGCTCTGGGAGGGGCAAAGGGGAGAGTTTGGTGGGAGTTGGGTGGTTGGTTGGAGTGGGAGAGAATTGGGATAGATTCTGTGGGTAGGGTGAGTTAGTGTAGCGAAATAAGCTGAGTCAGGAACAGTTAGGGGCTAGGAAGACAAGTAAATATCTGAGAGGTGGTTTAGTGAGTGAGAGCAGGTAGCAGAAGTTATAGGTCTGGATAGGCACCCCATGATTGTAATTGACCAATACTGTTTATGAAACCACACGCTTGTTAAATTGCAATAAATAAACAGAAGTCTATGTTCCAATTTAACCCTGACTGGACTCAATATTGTACCAGGTAGGGCAGTACCTGGGTGGTGGCAGCGAGAAATAAAGTGGTGGCACAGGGATCAATATACGGTGAAACATCTGGGGACCCTGTGTGATCACCACAGGAGAGCATCATGTTGGCTTAGGGTCTTCCCATAGAGAGATCTGGTTGGCTGCTGTGAGAAGAATATACCAAACTAGATGGGCCACTGGCCTGATCCAGTATTAGGGGGGTCAACAGAATTTTGATGGGTCAAGCCTTCCGTAAAAAATCTAAGGATTCGCCCTCCACCCTTTGTTGAAAGAGGTGGGCAGAGTAGCAACCAAAAGCCTTTGCATCACAAAGGCTATCTCTCTCTCTCTCTCTCTCTCTCTCTCTCTCTCTGTGTGTGTGTGTGTGTGTGTGTGTGTGTGTGCGTGTGTGTATGTGTGCTCAAAGATCAGGGGCTCCTTCCTCTTCCTTCCATCTTCCCTCTTCCAGCGCCAAAGATAAACACTCACAAACGTACGCAGAAAAACCTTTTGACATCATACAGATTAGGGTAATGTGTGCACATTTGGGCCACATGGTGTTAAGTCCTCTTGAATGTGAGGATGCATTTCAGATGTGGGTGTGTGTGGGTGTGTGATTGTGCTGGATTTCCTGAGTACAATGCTAGCGCTTCTACCCTGGAGTCCAACCATCTTTGTCACACTGCATTCATTGCCTGTTGCGTTTTGGAACGGTGGCTTTTAGATCAGTATATCAGCACATGACACTAAATTTTAAAGAATGGGAAAGAACTGTGTGCTTGAAAACCAGCACAAATTTCATCCCGGGGAAATTGGCGACGCAAAACTCCCACATTTGTCTGGAGCAACAAGGTTGCAAACAGATTTTGTCTGGAAGCAAATAACATGGAAATGAGTGCCATGCTCCCACTAGATTCCACTGGTTTTCTGTGCCATGTGAAAGATAACTTAAAGCATTGAAATTACTGGGCACAGAAACATTAGGAAAATGGCATAAAGTGCTGTCTGAAAGCTTCTCCGTAATGGGGATATTTGTGAACAGAAATGCAGACAGATTCCCCACCCCCACCCACCAGCACCGAAACCTCTGGTACAGACAACACAAACTAAATACTTTGTCAAAACATACTTTGTTGAGGTTGCGCTTAAGAGCCCCTTTCTGAAATTCTAAACAAATCGTAGAATTATAGACTTGGAAGGGATCCTGAGGATCATCTAGTCCAGCCCCTGCAATGCAGGAATATGCAGCTGTCCCATACAGGGATTGAACCTGCAACCTTGGCGTTATCAGCACCACGCTCTAACCCACTGAGCTATCCAGGCTCGAATGGGTCAGAAAGACGCCAGGAAGATCTCCCTCGGCAACCCCAGCTCTGCAAAGTAAATGAAGACAGACCCACCATCCGTAGCCTCCAAAGGAGACGCTCCGCTTCCTCTGAAACATGGTGGCCGCTGCTTCTGGCTCCTGGCACTGTGACCTGCTCTTATTCCTCGGGAGGGCTGCTCGCTCTCTGGCTCACTCACACCGAGGTCGAACAACCGGGGAGACACATATTTCAAAGGGTGTTTCTTAAACTGCAGCTACATGTTGTATCCTTCTGGCACGTGAAGGAAACCGCTGTGACCACTTCCTGCCCCGAACGCCTCTGCGATTCTCGATTAAGGAGGTGCGGTCCCTCCTCTCTGGGAAATAGTGTGCCCAGTTATTTATTTATTTTCTTTTAAGTGCCATAAAACTTTCTCTTTCTTTCTTTCTTTCTTTCTTTTTTGTCCTCCATCTACTACTCATTCCTTTAACACAGTGGTTTTCAAGCAGTGTGGCGTGGCACCCTGGGGTGCCCTGAATGATGGTCAGGGGTGCCTCAGGCAACACAGGCCTCTGCCCCTCTTTCCTTCCCTCCCTCCTCCGATGCCCTCTCACATTTCTGCCTCCCAAAGGCTTGCACAGCTGTTTATTGCAGCACCCTGGCTATAAGCTCTGCAGGTGTGCCTCTTGGAAACCCCTCTCTTTGGGGTGGGGGGCAGCTTAGAGACCGGGGGGCAGAAGCAGCTGCTTCTCAGAGGACTCCCAAGTAGAGAGGGGAGAGGAGAGGAGGCTGAGGGAACACTCAATGAGGGAGGGTGTTCGAAAAAGGGTGAGAGGCTGCCAACTCTGCAGGCAGGGGGTGACATAACTGGGCTCCTCAGCCCAATGGGGTTGTTCCATTTTAAACCCATGACTAATGCACAATTATTACACCAACACTGTTGTAGAATACACCCACGGGAGGGGAGGGGAATACAAAAGTCTGGAGGGGTCCGTTATGAATGTGAAAAATGCTCTGATGTCTGCTGTCCCCATAAGCTTCGGACTCCCAACTTTTGCCAGGGAGTTGGACAAGGAGGCTGGGCTCTGTGCTTCAACATCTGGAGATCCAAGGGTTTTCCACACCTGCCTAAGGCAGCCCTCCCCCCCCCCCCCGACGCCATGAGAACTCACACCCCTCTTTGAATGGTTCCATTTCCTGGAAGAAAATTAGTCGACTCCATGCAAGTAGACTGACCTGACTTCAAAACCCCATTTAAATGTAAATCTTGACCTTCAGCTTTCTCATGAAAGTCTTTTAAATTACTAGCTGCGAGCTGAACAAGATTTCTTTTCTTCTAAGTGCTAAGTTGGTGCCCCTTCCAAGCATCACACATTCCACTTTTTCCATTCCTGCTGCTCATTTTGGCTGCGTGAAGTGCAGCAATATGCACTCTGGCCTCTTCCTTGAAGGACGCTCTGTAGTGGGGGTGACAGGCTGTTTCATAAGATAAAGGCATCTTCAAAACTCATTTCCATATGAAGCAAGAATTGGCTGAATTTATCCCCATCGAGTGTCCACTGCCTTGTGTCTCAGCTATGAAATGTACCCGGATGACAGAGCAATACCAGATTGAGTGGGCAAGAGCAATAGAGACTTCAGTGGTCAAGAAGGCAGTTTCTGCACTTGCTGTAGAAAGAAGTGAGATGGGGCTCATTGGCCTGACTTCACCCCTGGAGGCACACTCCATTGTCTCTTGGGACAGACGGATGCCACGGGAAGTTTGCAAGAGAAGAAATGAGAACTTTGGAACACTGCAGGTGCTCCAAGCCTGGGAATTAATGTGAAGAGTTAACTTAGTTAAATGGGAATTTAACTGGACCTTTGTCCAGAACCGAGCCATCATCCAACAGCAGATAATGGTCTTCAGTAAATTGCAAAGTACAAACAAACAGATGCCGTCTCCTATGACTTAAAGTGACAGCTATCCATCAAACCCCAAGGATACTGGGCGAAAACTGCTTCCTGGATGTTAAGAGCCCTGGAACATCACGGCAGCCGGACCAGCAGCGTCAAGCTTTAATGAAGGGAATAAACATGAATATCTCAAAGGCAAAAGCGGCAGTAGATTTGCTGCTGCCCAGTGTCAGGGCTCCGCAAGGCAGCTTTGTGTCCCCGTCCTTGCCCTCTTAAATCCCTGGCAGAACGGAATGACCTCAGCACAAACCATCTGGGTAACATTTACAGAAAAGATTCTGCCAAGATCGTGGCGGAGGCATCCTCGGTTACAAGAAGCAATGGCCTTTGTGGCTTAGAAGCGTCGCCTTCGAAGGCAAATGACAGACAGCTGTGCCAAACTTTGGGGAATAAGTGGCATGCAAATCTGTGGTGGCTGCTGCCCATTGGGACTGGTAGGTTGGGAGGGAGGGAGCCCAACAGTAGGTGACGCCAGAGCCAAGTTAGAATCATAGAGTTGGAAGGGACGCCAGGGTCATCTAGCCCAACCCCCTTGCAATGCAGGGATCTCAGCTAAAGCATCCATGACAGATGGCCATCCAACGTCTCCTTAAAAACCTCCAAGGAAGGAGAGGCCACAACCTTAGAAGGGAGACCATTCCACTGCCAAACAGCTCTTACTGTCAGATGTAGGCACCAACTCCTAGAGGCCAAGGCAGTTCTAGTTTGGCCCCTATCCTCTCTGTTGAGTTCTGCAAGGGGCAACAATAAGCTCTAAGGAGGAGGAGGCTGGCAATCAGAGCCGCCCTCTGGGCTGGATGCAAGGAAGAAGACAGACAGTCCCAATGGACCAGCCTCTCTAATACAAGCAGTTGAAATAAATAATAATCGATAAGTTGTAACGAACAGCTGTGCTCAACTCCCCACACACATACACATTTTAAAAATTATTTTCTCTGCCTTTCTTCCATTATGAAACCCACAGGGATGTGCATGGGCCTTCTCGGTAGTGGCACCCGCCCTGTGGAATGCCCTCCCACCAGCTGTCAAAGAGAAAAACAACTACCAGACCTTTAGAAGACATCTGAAGGCAGCCCTGTTTAGGGAAGCTTTTAATGTTTGACAAACTAGTTTTAATGTTTTAATATTCTGTTGGAAGCTGCCCAGAGTGGCTGGAGAAACCCAGCCAGATGGGCGGGGTATAAATAATATATTATTATTATTATTATTATTATTATTATTATTATTATTATTATTATTAAGTCCATACATGGTCATCCCCCTAGGCATTCACCATTGGGTCCATCTAGCTCAGTATTGCCTTCTCAGACTGGCAGCAGCTCTCCAGAGCTTCAGGCAGGGAGCATCTCCCAGCCCTGCCTGGAGATGCCAGGGATCAAACCCAGGACCTTCTGTGCACAAGAAAGCTGAGCTACAGCTCTGCCTAGGATGCAAGCAAATCACCAGAAGCAAAGCAGCTTCGAGGCACAGGCAGCACCAGTGCACCTTATGGGCAAATCACATCCCGTTAAGCAGGTTACATAAGATGGCTTATGAAAGAAACAGGTCGCCTGTGAGAGCTAATCTGCCACAGCCTGGCCAGTGCTAATCGAAAGCACCCACAAGTCATAGAATCGTAGGATTGTAGGGGCGGAAGGAAACCCAGGGGTCATCCAGCCTGACCCCCTGCAATGTCCCCGCCACAGAAGACAGTGCAGAGATTCAGAAAGAGAGGTTTGCACAATTCTCTTTATTGCTAGTGGAGTCAAAGGGTGGGAAGAAGAGTTTGGATTTGGATTTGATATCCCGCTTTATCACTACCCTAAGGAGTCTCAAAGTGGCTAACATTCTCCTTTTCCCTTCCTCCCCCACAACAAACACTCTGTGAGGTCAGTGGGGCTGAGAGACTTCAGAGAAGTGTGACTGGCCCAAGGTCACCCAGCGGCTGCATGTGGAGGAGCGGAGACGTGAACCCAGTTCACCAGATTACGAGTCTACCCCTCTTAACCACTACACCACAATGGGAACGGCCATGCCTTAGAATTCAGTGGTAGGATAGCTCTTTGAGTTGGCAGGGAGGTGTTGTGACTCTGCATGCAGAAGTTAAACCGGGGCCAAAATTGACACACACACCCCAAGTTTCCACAACCGTCCTCCTGTGGAAAGAGGGAGGGGCAATCCTTTGCTGCTTTCTCCAGAGCGGAAGATTCAGAGATTAAAGAATTCTCACCCCCTTTGCCACATGAGGCGAGGTGGGAATTGCCAGCTGCTGCCCTACCCCACCAGAAGACAAGCAGCAGCACAGCACGCCACAATGCCTCTCTCTCAGTCGGTTAGAGCACTGTGCTGATAACGCCAAGGCTACAGGTTCGATCCCCGTACGGGACAAATTCCTGCATTGCAGGGGGTTGGATGAGATGATCCTCAGGATCCCTTCCAACAATTCTAGGATTCTAGGATTCTCTCAGAGAATTGGCAGAAGTGGTGGAGTGAGTGGAGCGCTGCCTCTTGCACTAGGCCAATGCTCTGAGCTCAGGGGTAAGGAACGTCAGAGCTAGGGGCTGAATGTGGCTCTTCAGGCCTTTGTCTCTGGCCCTCGGGAGTCTCCCCGGAATAGACTCCCTCTTGACTCTGCTCCATGCCTTCTTCCAGTTCCTTTGCCTGGGGGGAAACACAGTCCTGAATTGCAATTATGTGTGGACGGAGAGATGCGCAGAAGGAAACGTCTGGCTTTGGCATGGCTAGACTGCAGCCTACAGCACAAGGTTTCATCCACTACTGGTTCTGCCTTTGGGGTGATAAAAAATGCTCTGATCCCTGCCTGAGCAGAACAAATCAACAATAATAATAACAACAACAACAACAACAACAACAACAACAGACGTTCTGCAATTTGGAGAGTGAAGGGGAAATATGTTGAAAATTGCAGGGCGAGCGAATCATTAATGGGAAGAAGTGTACATCGGGATGAATGTTCAATGAAGACCAGATATAATCTAACCCTGTGTAAGGTTCTTGCAAAGCAAATCAGAATGAGTTCCCCAATAAACAGAGACCATACACCTCTCTACCCTTCCTAACCTATTTTTCCTGTTCTCATTTCAAGGGCAGTTTTTCTGTTGTTGTTGGGGTTTTTTTAAAAAAAAAATGTTATATGCCAGAAATGAAACCCAAAGGGAACTGCTCTAATTAACCTGTTAAAGAGGATTCAGCCCCTCAAGAGCAAAGGCAATAAGAGAGTCGGCGTTCCCAAGCCGTCATTTGCAAGCCCTCACCCATCTCCACCACCTGGAAGTCACATAAAATTGTTCGCCGTGAGCCGGTGCCAAACCTAGGTCGATATGAACTAGATCTCTGTGTTGGGCAAAGTCAGATCTCTCCATGCTGTTTGGGCACAGCTGGTGCGTAAATAACGAAGCTTCACGCCACAGCTGGCAAATCTCCATTTGGCTAATTAATGTGTCACTGGTTGGCAGATGAGATGCACAGAAATACGCCTCCTGCTGGCTGAGCTCATAGCAGCTACTTGTCCTGACTTCCCCTTGTTCTAAAGCGGGGGGGGGGCAACTCCCACCAAGAGACTGCGATCTACTCACAGACTTAAAAACTGGCAGTGATCTACCCCCTTTCGGGGGGTTCAGGTCAAAGTTGTTGAGCTCTTTTTTTTATCCCAGCCAGGCCAGGAACTCCCTGTCAGGCATTCAGGCCCCAAAAACTTAGATTAAGTTATGATAGAGGACTAACATACCGCCAACATTTCTCTGGTGAAAACAGGGACGTCCCATTCCATAAGAATTATTTTATTATTTATAACCCACACACACACACACACTGGGGTTGCCCCAGCCACTCTGGGCAGCTTCCAATATATATAAACACATAATAAAAATTAAACATTTTAAAAATCCCACTTCCCTATACAGGGCTGCCTTCAGACGGCTCAGGGTTGCATAATTCCATACCCTCCAACATTTCTCAAATGAAAATAGGGACGTCCTAAGGAAAAGCAGGACATTTTGGGATCAAATCAGAAACCAAGCTGGCTTCTCTAGATCAGGGACGTCCCTGGAAAATAGGGATGGTCTGGGCTAGTTAGAAGACCAACAATAACACTGACTGGTGCCAGATTCAGAACAGGAAGTGGGGGGGGGGAGAAAACACTTCTTTGCAATATTCATCATAGAATTGAAATTTACCTCAAAAGCCATCTATTATTATTTTATTATTAATCACACTTTACACAATTGTCTCAAGTCAATGTCCAGTCAAAACAGCTGTAGATTTTGTTAGAAAAGAAAAGAAAAAGGCAGGTCAGTTTAACGGAAAACTAGAACAATAGCAAAGACCTATTTATCCAGCTGGGAAAACCAGTTCGAACAAAATGTCTTCAGTTTCTTCTTGGAAGTACAAAGCCCTTGTTTATATCTTGATGGGCACGCTATTCCACAGACAGGGGCAGCCACACTAAAAGCTCTGCTCTGACTTATTGGGCTTCTGGGATCTGTAACTTGCAGGAGAGAGACTCTGCTACAGACTGCAGGAGAAGGTGGCCTCTCAGGTAACCGGATCCTGAACTGTATTTGTGCCAGCACCTTGAACCTGGCACCCAGTGCAAATCTCGCAAGCAGGGTATCTGCTGTTGACTCTCAAATGCTGGGATTGTTGAAAAATACATACAACAACAAAAATAATCAATTTGAGTCAAGCGACTCAAATTGGATCGACTAGACCCATTTTTAAGAAAGGAAATATTGACTAAAGTCGCTTCCATGGCCCCTCCAGGATTAGGGGCCCTGATCTTAAGCTTCATTTATTTCAGAGTCTATCTGTAATACTGTGCTTTACAATCAGGAAAAGACATTAACCGAAAACAAAAGTTTTGTGTGAACTGAAGAGCATTCCAGAGACAAGGGTTAAGAGCTGCTTTTGAGAGAGGATGCTGTATTTCCTTTTATCTTTCTCTCTCTGTTTTTACAGTATTTAGATTGGTTTCATTTGTCTTATTGTATTGTGAAAAAGCTTTAATAAGATCTTATTTTTTAAAAAAGAATGCACACTTTTTGAGAGATGGGGCTTCCTTTTACATTTCTGGAACGACAAAGTAAATGATGATGTTTCTCCCTTTATTTTTTTTCATAGTATTCTAGAGGTTCTGTTATGTTGCCTCTCTCCCTTGGTTAGTGAGAAGTCGCCTGTATATTATTCAATAACAACAGACTATAAACTACTCTTAGACCCATCAACTGTACTGTTCTCTTCTACAAAGGACTTAGCTTCATCTGAGGATAAATGGATGATAGTACATCTTCTAATGGCTGTCCAGATTATTATTTGTGTATACTGGGTTGGGGGAAGAACTCCAACAGTCGAGGACAGGATCGTAAAACTTTGGGACATAGTGTACATGGTCAAAATACTCAACACAGTCAAGGTTAGAAAGCAATGGCAACAGAGAGACTTTTTATAGCAAAATGTACCAGAGTAATAAAGCTCAAGGAAACATATCACTGTTGGGGTCACCATAACGCATTCATGCTCATATATATTTTACTCTTATTACATAGACAAAACAGCCATTAATTGGGGAAATATATGAGGAATAGAGAGAACATCCTTCACAAAGCCAGTGCCTCCCATGTAGATATCTTTACGCCTCAGTTTTTGCCTGGAAATAGTTTAGAAATGGTTTACAGCAACGAAGATTTCTATTGCTAAAGATAACTATCTCTAAAGTGTCAGAGAAAAGCTGGGCACCCTCAATTCTAGACTGGCTGGAAAACATCTGGCATATAGGAATACTAAGAAAACTTGCATATCATATTAGAGAAAGAGACAAGAGAGCAAGCAGACAAATTCATAGAACTCAATCTTTCTTGCGTTTTGTAATGATTAGGGTCAGTTCAACATAGATCAATATAATTTTTATTGACCTATATGAAATATTGTAACATGATTTTAGTTATGTTTGTTTGCATCATTTCCTTTTTTCTGTATTATCCGTTATTTTTCTGCATTCTCTATTACTATTATTATTAACTTTTATTGTTAATATAGTGTATGAACATCAGAAGTGTGGCTTGTAACCACGAGCCAAAGCTTGCCTTCAGGGATCATACTGTGCATAGCTGTCAACTTTCAAATTTGAAAATAAGGGATCAGCAGCCTAAAAATAAGGCATCAGCAGCCTCACCTGTCCCGGGGACAGTCTATGGGATATCTAACAATCCATGATAGCAGCGGGAAACAGCGTTGGAACAAGGGAATTTCCCCCCCCCCAAAAAAAAGGGAAGGTTGACAGCTATGACTGAATGTGAGTAAACCTCTTGTTACATTAAAGGAAAGACTGTTGTGTCTTTATTCTTTTGAGAGGGATCAAAGGAAATTTACCAGGAATGAATCCAATCTGGGCAAGCCAGACTGGATTGCTTAACTAAAGAGATTCAAGAATGCACACTTATTGAGAGGTGGACTCTTAATGTAATTTTGTACTCTTAATGTAATTTTGCCGTCTGCTGGCTCTGAGCCAGCAGCACATGAGTTCAGTCGCCCTATGAGATGAGCTCACAGTTTATTGTGTAACTATCAAGTAAAGCCTGCCTTTCAGGGATCATATCGAGAACTGAAATGTGAGTAAACTTGTTGTTACTTTACTCAGAAAGACTCTCGTGTCTTTATTCTTTTAGGAGGGATAAAAGGGGACACCAGGAAATAATCTTAACTAAGAGGGATGTGGGTGGCACTGTAGGTTAAACCACAGAGCCTAGGGCTTGCCGATCAGAAGGTCAGCAGTTTGAATCCCCACGACGTTGTGAGTTCCCGTTGCTCAGTCCCTGCTCCTGCCAACCTAGCAGTTCAAAAGCACTTCAAAGTGCAAGTAGCTAAATAGGTACCGCTCCGGCGGGAAGGTAAACGGCGTTTCCGTGCACTGCTCTGGTTCGCCAGAAGTGGCTTATTCACGCTGGCCACATGACCCGGAAGCTGTACGCCGGCTCCCTCGGCCAATAAAGCGAGATGAGCGCCACAACCCCAGAGTCGTCCGCAACTGGACCTAACGGTCGGGGGTTCCTTTACCTTTACCTTTAAGAGATTCAAACAAATCTACAAACTAGCTTCCTTTTATATAAGGGGAATGGATACTTGACTCACTAGCATGAGTTAGGAAGGATAATATTTGCTTTGAAGGTGACCCGGAAATTGCAACTACGGTAATCCAGAATGCGGCAGCTAGACTGGTGACTGAGTGGCTGCTGGAGCCACATAACACCGGTCCTGAGAGATCTGCATTGGCTCCCAGTACGTTTTCAAACACAATTCAAAGTGTTGGTGCTGACCTTTAAAGCCCTAAATGGCCTCGGCCCAGCATACCTGAAAGAGTGTCTCCACCCCTATCATTCAGTGAGATCCAGCGCCGAGGACCTTCTGGTGGTTCCCTCACTGCAAGAAGTGAGGTTACAGGGAACCAGGCAGAGGGCCTTCTCGGTAGTGGCACCCACCCTGTGGAACGGCCTCCCATCAGATGTCAAGGAAAGAAGCAGCTATCTTATCTTTAAAAGACATCTGAAGGCAGCCCTGTTCAGGGAAGTTTTTAATATTTAATGCTGTATTGTTTTTAACACTCGATTGGGAGCCGCCCAGAGTGGCTGGGGAAACTCAGCCAGATGGGTGGGGTATAAATAAATTATTATTATTATTATTATTATTATTATTATTATTATTATTATTATTATTATTATTTCCTCTCCTATAGTCCACAACATTCCCACAAGAAGAGCCTGCTGGATCAGGCCAGTGGCCCATCTCGTCCAGCATCCTGTTCTCGCAGTGACCAATCAGATGCCCCAAAACGAAGCCCCAAAAACGGTACCTGAGGCACAACACAACTCTCCCCACCTGCAGTTTCCAGTAACTAATATTCAGAAGTGGTTTTGCCTCTGACCATGGAGGCAGAGCATAGCCATCTTGCCTAATAGCCATCGATTGTCTTTTCTTCCATGAATTTGCCCAGTCTTTTTTTAATGCCACCCAAGTTTGGCCACAATTCAGGAGAATCGAAAGGCAGCTAACCAGGAAAATCTTTACAATTTAGTATATTCAGCAGCTAGCCCTGGGGATTATCTAATTGATTTTTTATTTTTGTATTTTATTGTTGTTCATGTTTTTATGCTGTGTTTTATGCTGCTTTTATAATTAAGTGTTTTAAAGTGTTTTAAATTTGTTGTTAGCCGCCCTGAGCCCCATTTTTGAACCAGGAAGGGCGGAGTATAAATATATTATTATTATTATTATTATTATTATTATTATTATTTTCTTCTTCATACTAATTGGGGAGGTGGGGGAGAAAGTTGACAAGGTTCTGAAATTATGCCTAGGAAGGACGAAATAATTCTCTCCTTTGCAACCTTGCGCCATGAAAGATTGATTGTGCCATTAATACTTCACGCAGCGGTGGGGCAATTCATCTATTTATGATGATGGTGCGCAGAGATATGAAGGGCCGGGAGGTTGCAACACAGACAATGGCATTAGATAAAAATGCAAGGCATGTGCTTTTAGCATTATCGACCAGCCTCCGCAGGGAATGCGGACAAAGTCTGTAAGCGAGCCTCGCCTGCTGTCTTCTCCTACCCCCCAGATTTCATGTTACTTCTAGACTCAAAGCCAGTTTGGCAACTCTCCAGAAGCAGAAAAGCAAGCCACGGTGATTATTTTCGATGTCTAAAATGTCATCTTGTAAAAAAAAAGGAGGAGGTAGGGAAGGATGCATTATTTAGATGAAAGCCCAGCCCACGGATTCTGAAATGTTGCTCTCTGGGAGAGTACAGCCTCTAGTTCTGGGTTACTGGTATCTTACATAACAAAAATGATCACATAAGCATAGGCTGTGGGTAAGCACCATAATTTAAAGCACAATTGGAAGCAGGTGGCTTCCCTCAAAGAATCCTGGGGGCTGCAGTTTGTAAAGAGTGCTGGGAGTTATAGAGTTATAAGGGTATACTACAGGTCCCCAGGTGCCGCTGTGGGTTGAACCACAGGGCCTAGGACTTGCCAATCAGAAGGTCGGCAGTTCGAATCCCCGCGACGGGGTGAGCTCCCGTTGCCCGGTCCCTGTTCCTGTCAACCTAGCAGTTTGAAAGGACGTCAAAGTGCAAGTAGATAAATAGGTACCGATCCGGCAGGAAGGTAAACGGCGTTTCCGTGCACTGCTCTGGTTCGCCAGAAGCGGCTTAGTCATGCTGGCCACATGACCCGGAAGCTGTACGCTAGCTCCCTCGGCCAGTAAAGCAAGATGAGTGCCGCAACCCCAGAATCAGGGGTCCCTTTACCTTACAGGTCCCCAGAGTTCTCTGGTGCATACACAGCCTTCCTCTCTGCAGACTTTGGACCAATAGTACCATGGGAAAGAGAGAAGTGGGGTTTTTGAAGGGTTAAGAAGAAGTGCCTGATTTTGGAAGAGTTCCCCTTCCGATCACACTACTGAGTTAGGAGGCTTTCCTCCTAGTCCAGTGCTGTGATTTGGAAAATAAACCAAGCTTTCCAAGGGTTTTCAATCTGAGCCAAGTGGAGACAAGCTCATCCATCTCTGTCCAAAACCAGTGATGCGGTGGTTTAACTTGTAAAGCACAATGACCTTTAATAATAGATCTGCAGCCTGCTGAAAGGCTTTATGTTGCAAAGCCAAACTTGCAAACAAGCATTGCTATTTAAACTGCTAGCCTGAAATAAGAAGCCCATGGAAGAAAAGGGAAGTCGTTCCCAGCCTCTGTTTGGCTGTTTCCTTCGGTCTCTAACTTAGCTGTGCTAAGCTGTTGCAAAATAATAGTGCAACTCAAAAGCCTCATTCTTGCTTCACTCGCTGTCCAGAGCAAGAACAGCCCATCAATTCCTCTGGTGCTCCAGTCAATGACATCATTACTCCTGCTCCAGAGGAGTCCCAAAGTTGGGCTCCCACCCACTCCACTTGTGAGAGAAATTCCAGGGAGCACTGGAGCGGTCGCTGGATATCAAGGCCATTAATCATAACTCAAGGGCCGGCCTATATTTTAAGGGGGGAAAGAAACAATGGCCACGTTACGCAACTGAAGAGCCTGTTTGCAAGGTGGCCCTGACTGCATCTCTTAGTCCCACAAACAAAATCTTGCAGACTTGAGCTGAGTCCCAGTGAGGAAGCAAAGAAAGGAACCATTTTTAGAAGCCAGGTGACCTTGAGATCAAAGCCATCTGTATATCCAAATAGGATGGTTGGTTGGTTTGTTTTGAGCAGCACACAGACAAGACCAGTGTTGCCCTGGATTTACTCCAGAATCATTAAAAGCAGCGAGAGGCTCACTTCTGTGTAGCGTTTCCAGATATGGATTTGTCCTGGAGGACTGGAAACTCTGGCAGTCACACCCCTTTCGAAACACACAAATCGGCACGCTTGCACACGCATGCACACGCACACAACATGGGAGAGGTATCTCTGGGGTTGTGGTTTATTTTTTCCTCTACCACTATATAAAATCTCTACAAAAACAAACCAATATAAATTCTGTTGGCTGCCAACAGGGAAGAGAAGCAGCTCCAAAAACGCTCATCCATCTGTTTGGGACTGGATCAGGCAAGCGAGGAATGCAACAGCAAGGGTGTTGAGAAATGTAATTTGGGTATATAAAGGATGAACAAATGGGTCGCTGTCCAGAAACCATGAAAAAACACCGATTCTAATATATTAGAGCCTAACATTTAGGGGAGACAGGTGGGCATAAGCACGTGTTTTTCAGGGGTTGTAGCTGTTCTGGTTCGCCAGAAGCGGCTTAGTCATGCTGGCCACATGACCCAGAAGCTGTATGCCGGCTTCTTCAGCCACTAAAGCGAGATGAGCGCCGCAACCCCAGAGTCGGTCATGACTGGACCTAATGGTCAGGGGTCCCTTTACCTTTATTCCATCAACGCAAATCTATCAGGGACCACATGATATTGGTTGATGGGGCTCCTGTAAGATGGGGGGCATCCCTTTCTCTCTTTCTTCCACTCACTTGGCTCATCCTAACTTTCCCCATCCAGTGGGCTGTGGGGAAAGAGGCAGATTGGCCCCATACCAACTTGAGGTTGCCCTCTCCCAGTTTAGGGAAGCAGCCCTCAGCCACATCTGCAGCGTGCATTTAAGGAACTAGGATACCACTTCAAACAGCGATGGATTCTCCCAAAGACTTCTGGGAGCTGTAGTTTGTTAGGGGTGCTGAGAGGCATCTACTCCCCTCGCAGTGTCACAATTCCAAGAGTAGTTTAGCCATCAACCCCTCTTCAGGGAAGTTTTTAATGTGTGACATTTTAGTGTATTTTTGGTCTTTGTTGGAAGCCACCCAGAGTGGCTGGGGAAACCCAGCCAGATGGGCAGGGTACAAATAAATTGTTGTTGTTGTTATTGTTGTTGTTGTTGTTGTTGTTGTTGTTGTTGTTGTTATCTTTATTCCGCCAATATGGAAACATGAAGAACTGAACTTGAGATGGAAAAGAATGAGAAACCCAAAACTGGTCGATTCAACCATCCCTCACCCAAGCATTTTGAAATCTCGTTGTGGTAAGATATCTAAGAATAGTTAACAAGAATAGTTTTGAGTGGGGGTGGGTGGCAGAGCGAGAGAGACCTGCAAAACTGTTATACTATGGGAAAATATTCCCCAGGAGTCGAGATCAAACACCTGCTCAAAGGAAAACACAATGCAGAACGTTAACAGCTCCCACAGACATTATTGTATGGATGTTCTGAATACGACTCATTCCAACCTCCAGTCACCATGGTTACGTAGTTTGGAGTACCCTTTTCCAACAGCAGCACTGAGTTCCACAGAGGGAATTGAAAGCAAAACCATCAGTGTCACAACGGTGTTATACCAATCTACTGTTGCTGGGAGTATTGTGTAGAGTTCTGGTCACCTCACTTAAAAAAGGATATTGCAGACTTGGGAAAGGTTCAGAAAGGGGCAGCCAAAAGGGCAGGGGTCAGCATACTTTTTCAGCAGGGGCCGGTCCACTGTCCCTCAGACCTTGTGGGGGGCCAGACTATATTGAGGGGGGGATGAACGAATTCCTATGCTGCACAAATAACCCAGAGGTGCATTTTAAATAAAAGGACACATTCTACTCTTGTAAAAACACACTGATTCCCAGACCATCCGCGGGCCGAATTTAGAAGCGATTGGGCAAGATCCGGCCCCCGGGCCTTAGTTTGCCTACCCATGATCAAGGGGGTGGAGTGGCTCCCTTATGAGGAAAAAATGCAGTATCTGGATTTTTTTAGTTTAGAGAAAAGATGTAGCATGGTAAAATGATGCATGACAAGGAGAAAGTGAATCGAGGAAAGTTTTTCTTCCTTTCTCATAACGCTGGAACTGAAGGGCACCCAATGAAGCTGAAGATTCAGGACAAGGAAAGTAATTCTTCATGCAGCGCACAGTTAAACTAAATAGAAGAAGAGTTTGGATTTGATATCCCACCTTTCACTCCCTTTAAGGAATCTCAAAGCGGCTAACGTTCTCCTTTTCCCTTCCTCCCCCACAACAAACACTCTGTGAGGTGAGTGGGGCTGAGAGACTTCAAAGAAGTGTGACTAGCCCAAGGTCACCCAGCAGCTGCATGTGGAGGAGTGGGGAATCGAACCCAGTTCACCAGATTATGAGCCTACCGCTCTTAACCACTACACCACACTGGCTCTCGAATAGAATTGGGCAGACTCACAGGGGATGAGGTTATCAGTGGCTAGAAGCCATAATGTCTACACTCTACTTCCACAGATGGAGGCAATCGTGCTTCTGAATGCCAGTTGCTGGAAACCCAAGGAGTGCAGAGGGCTTTTGTGCTCAGATCCTACTTCCCATGAAGGGATCTTGTTGACCCCTGCGAGAGCAGGGTGATGGACCAGATGGGCCATTGGCATGATCCGGCTGGCTCGTCTTATGTTCTTACGTGTAAATATATCCATTCCAGTTTCTCTCCGTTTCTCATTTTCCCATCTTTAAATTCAGTTCTCCACATTTCTATGTCACTTTGTGAATTCTGCTTTTTTAAAAAGAAGTCCTTGTGAAAATTCATCAGCATTCTCATGTGAATTCCTTCTGCTATGCGCATTTTTATATGCAATTTTGCCTAATGTCCACATTTCTCCAAGGCATAAAGTAATGCATTTCCATACATTCTTTGCACTAACGTTCGCATTCCTGGGCACACTTTACCCTAGTATATGCAGTGCTATTTTTCGAGATAGTGATGTATGGAAGTGAGAGCAGGACAATAAAGAAGGCTGATCGCTGAAGAATTGATGCTTTTGAATTATGGTGCTGGAGGAGACTCTTGAGAGTCCCATGGACTGCAAGAAGGTCAAACCTACCCATTCTGAAGGAAATTAGCCCTAAGTGCTCACTGGAAGGAAAGATTGTGAAGCTGAGGCTCCAATACTTTGGCCACCTCATGAGAAGAGAAGAGTCCCTGGAAAAGACCCTGATGTTGGGAAAGATGGAGGGCACAAGGAGAAGGGGACGACAGAGGATGAGATGGATGGACAGTGTTCTCGAAGATACCAACATGAGTTTGACCAAACTGCGGGAGGCAGTGGAAGACAGGAGTGCCTGGCGTGCTCTGGTCCATGGGGTCACAAAGAGTCGGACACGACTAAACAACAACAATTTTTTCAAGAAAAAGAGGTCCCAGAACTCACCATGAATGCCTCCCTTGTTCTCTTATAATGGCAATGCCCACCTGAGAGGAGCCGGAACTGAGTTCTGGCGAGTTCTGGCTGGGGAAAAAGCCTTGAGTCTACGCATCACTGAACACATTAGTTGTCTGGAGAACCACATTGCAGAATTCACAGAGTTGTCAGTTTCAAAGAATGGGGATGTTTCAGTTTACAACATTGTGGATTCGGACAAGTTTCCCTTTAAATGCAGATGGAAGTGAATTTCTCCCCGAAGCCTACTTCCAAGCCACTCACAACAATAACAAGGCATTAAAAACACACACAAGCACATTTCCGCCAATATAATCAACACAGTGGTGCATCGAGAAAGCAAAAACAAGCAATGCAATTAAGAATCAATGTTGCTCAATAGAGAGGTCGCAATAATTCAAAAATACCATTATCAGAAACGGCTGCTGGGTGCCAGTGGAGAAATCCTTCTGGGAAGGGGCTTGGTTACCCAGTGCAGCAAATTGCCCATTTACTCTTTTGTAGGGTTGCAGCTTCAATCCCAGCAGCATCCCTAGGTGTGGCTGAGAAAGACTTCCTGCCTGAAACTCTGGAGCGCTGCTGCCAGTCAGTGTAGAACAGAGGTAGGGACCCTCTGCCCATGGGCCTAATGCAGCTGACTAGGCTTCTCTATGGGACGCAGGTGGCGCTGTGGGTTAAACCACAAAGCCTAGGGCTTGCTGATCAGAAGGTCGGCAGTTCGAATCCCCACAACGGGGTGAGCTCCCGTTGCTTGGTCCCTGCTCCTGCCAACCTAGCAGTTCGAAAGCACGTCAAAGTGCAAGTAGATAAATAGGTACCGCTCTGGTGGGAAGGTAAACAGTGTTTCAGTGCGCTGCTCTGGTTCGCCAGAAGCAGCTTAGTCATGCTGGCCACATGACCCGGAAGCTGTACGCCGGCTCCCTCGGCTAATAAAGCGAGATGAGTGCCGCAACCCCAGAGTCGGCCACGACTGGACCTAATGGTCAGGGGTCCCTTTACCTTTACCTTTACCTTTACCTAGACTTCTCTATCTGGTCCAGGTCACACCCCACCAGACCTGCTCCACCCACACCTTGGGGTGTTTTTGTGTAGCAAGGAGCATGTCCTTTCTGAACCACACAATAAGGTGGGAAATGTGGATTGGGCCAGTTCTCCCTGATTGTGTGGCATGAATTAAATTCCTCAAGCATCCTGCCTTCATCAAGTTCTAACATGCAAAATAAAGAAAAACACGTACCACACATGCCACACATCAGGGCCAGCCAGGGACGGATTTAGGTTTGATGAGGCCTTAAGCCAGGCACAGGCAAACTCAGCCCTCCAGATGTTTTGGGACTACAATTCCCATCAACCCTGACCACTGGTCCTGTTAGCTAGGGGTGACGGGAGTTGTAGTCCCAAAACATCTGGAGGGCCAAGTTTGTGTATGCCTGCCCTAAGCTACTGAAGGTAATGGGGCCCTTTATATGTCCAGCTGTCCTTTATCAACAACAAACTGTCACTGTTTTTTGTGTTGAATATATGCTATATGGTAATTTATGGTCCTAATAGGTATCTAAAGCCATTTGCACATAACAAATAGGAGCCTACACAACACAAAACACTGTTGCTGTCTGTAGGTTTGATTTTATTTGCTTTTTATCTTATATTTTGGAAATGTACATCCAGGTCTTATATCCTTTAAATTTGGGGGGAAGGGCAAGAGAGTGGGGCCCTAAGCTATAGCATGTTTAGCTTATACATAAATCTGGCACTGGGGCCGGCCCATTCATGAGTCAAGGTGAGACAACTGCCTCAGGCGGCAGAATGGCTGCCCTCTGGGGTCTCCACTTGCTCAGGAGTGGGACCCTCCTCACTTTGCCTTTGATTTCCACTTCAACCATCCGGTAAGGTTGATTTGATTCCCCTCCTTATAGCTCTTTATTTCCCCCTTGTTCCCAACGTAGATCTTCATTCACCCCTTCGGCAAGGGAGGACCCCATTTTATAATTCACCTCAGGTGCCAAAATGTCTTGGGCCAGCCACAAATGTGCAGCCTTCAGGGTTTTCATTTTCTCTGCAGTTGGAAAAGGTGCCACCAGAGTTTCACACAAATATTCTCAGGGTAGCTCTGCTATATACCGTATCTGTAAGAACATAAGGAGAGACCTGCTGGAGCTAGGCTTGCCTGCTTCACCTGTCATTGTCTCCTGTTCCACCTCCTGGTGGGCTTCCATCCAACCAGTCTCAATAGGTACTGGCTGTCATGGACCAGCCCTATCCCAACATCATGTCTTCTGCTACCAGTTCAGTCTCCTGGCCTACCAGCTGCCCAAGGGAAGTCCAGAAGCAGGGCCCTAATGCAGCAGTGACACTCCCCACAACCAGTATTCAGAGGTATCCTGCCTCTGGCAGTGAAGATATAGGCATCATTTCACCCCAGTGCTAAGGACATTCCACCCATTTCACAGTTAGTGTGGCATAGCTCCACATCTGTCAATGCATAGATGAAGGTGCTTAGATAGTCAACAGATGTTTGAAAGAATGACACGTTTAGGAGACAGGCTAGATGTTTAGGTGCCATCTAGGAATCTGCCTTAGGCTCGACTGGGATTGAAGATTGAGGAAGCAGTGCCCAGCAGATTGACTAACAGCTGGACATTGCCCTGGAGCAAATGTTTTGGATACTTTGAATAATCTGAAAAATGGGCAGATGGAGAATGAGAAGCCCACTCTACTTCTTTCCTTTATCTTTCTTTTTCTCTTTCTATTTTATGCTATCTGAAATTATTTTTAATGACATTTAGCTTTTGTCTGTTTTGTTGCTGTTTGTGGGGGGGAGGTTGTTTAAGTTGCATTTAGTTTTTTGATGTCCTCTATGTTGGGTTGCGGGATGCGGGTGGCGCTGTGGGTTAAACCACAGAGCCTAGGACTTGCTGATCAGAAGGTCGGCGGTTCGAATCCCCGCGACAGGGTGAGCTCCTGTTGCTCGGTCCCAGCTCCTGCCCACCTAGCAGTTCGAAAGCATGTCAAAGTGCAAGTAGATAAATAGGTACCACTCCGGCGGGAAGGTAAACGGCGTTTCCGTGCGCTGCTCTGGTTTGCCAGAAGTGGCTTAGTCATGCTGGCCAGCTGTACACCGGCTCCCTCGGCCAGTAAAGCGAGATGAGTGCCGCAACCCCAGAGTCGGCCACGACTGGACTTAATGGTCAGGGATCCCTTTACCTATGTTGCGTTGAGGAGGATACTCACAAGAAGGTGATGGGTGACCAAAGAAGAACCCTGCGTGGGAAGCAGGGAAGGGAAGAACTCCCAGGTAGGAGGCTGGAAGAAGAAATGGAAGCTCCCAGCTGAGAACTGGGAAGCTCCACTCCCTTTTGTGTGAAATAAGGGTTAAGATCTGTCCTTGAAAGAGGGCTTTGTATGTTATTTTTTCTCTCTCTCTTTCTTTACCCTCCTATTTCCTCTCATTGTTTTCATTCTTTCTTTCTTGGTCCCCCCCCCCCCTTCTCTATTCTTATTTAGTTTGTTTTTTATTGTATTCTATGTTGAAAACTTCCAGTAAATAATCAGATTTTTTAAAAAAAAGAATCTGCCTTAGGATGAGTCAGACCATTAGCCCACCCAGTATAGTATTGTCTGCACTGACTGGCAGCAGCTCTCCAGGGTTTCGGGCAGGGGAGAGTCCTACCAAGAGATAATGAAGATTGAACAAATGCTCTATCGCTGAGCAGCAGGTCTTCTCTACAGGGGTTTGGGGGGCGGGCTCATTCTCTCTAGCAGTGTCTCAGGTGGGTGTGTGCCAGTAAATAAGATTTTAAAGAAAAAGAAAGAGCAGAGAAATGGGACGATGAGGGGGTGGTTCATCAAGCTCCTTTGAAGCCCATTGGGCTCAAAACTGTTGGTGGCAAAGGTATAACAGTTAAAGTGTTGGATTGTGATCTGGGTTCGAGACATCATTCAGCCATGAAGCTCACTGGGTAAACTTGGACCTGTCGTTGACTCTCAGCCTGATCTACCTTGCAGGTAAAATGGGGAGAGCGGAACCAGGTCCACCACCTTGAGCTCCTTGGAGGAAAGGATGGAGGTGTAAATGAAATGTACTACATAAACCAAGCCAGGGCTGGTGCAAGATGCTCCCAAAGGAAGCCATCGAACCTCTCCCCTCCCCAGGGCAAGCCATTGCTCCTCTCCCCTCATCTTTGCAAGGTAGTGAGCAGGGAAAGCAAAAGCCCACCCTTCCCTGCTGCCCTGACTGCCATGGCAGTGCTGATACGAGCAGCTGCCCCCACAGCTTTTAGAGATGCCTCCAACAGCAGCCAGCCACATCCCTTGCTGCCACAGCAACCCATGCATCCTGCACTGCGGACAGCAGCCACAGCTCACAGGAGTGGCCAGGTAGCTGCTGACCACCTCCGCTGGACAGCATCCCAGAAAAACAAGGTGGGAAAGAAGAGTCATGGTGCTCAGGCGAAACAAGAAAGCAGGGCCCACGGGAGTGCTTGTCCATCACCTCCATCTCCTGTCATCTGAGGCCATTGCTTCATTTTGTCTAATGGATGGACCGGCACCGAGTTGAACCCATAATCTTTCCATTGAGAAGAGGGGGAGGAAGCAAAGTATGGGGAAACCTGTGGCCTTCTTGGAGTCCATCTCCCATCATTCGTGGTCGTTGGCCAAGCTAGCTATGCCTAAGGGGAATAAGAGGTCAGGCACCTTGGGAGGGCTCCAGGTTCTGCATTCTTGGTTCACAGAAACCAGAAGTCAAGCAGACAGTTGCCCTGCCCAGGAGCGTCATTTGCCACGCAGTTAATACCACATGGAGGGAAAGAGAGGGAGGGTGCTGGCTCATGTGCAGAAGCCCCAGTGAAGGCTGGGCCATGAGGGTGAATGAGGCACTGCCCCACCAACCTCACTGTGCCCTCAGCCAGACGCCAGCTGCCTGCCTTCTTACTTACAACCAGTCCAGCTTCCATAGGCTCAACGCTGCCCTTGTAGAGCTCATCCAGGAAGACGATGGGGGAGAAACTGGAATTGGCCCTGGTGCCACCAACTGTTTGGCTCCCGTCCCCCCAGTCTCAATGGGCACCAGCTGCCACTAATCTTAATGGAGCTACTGGACTGAATCTCTTCACTAGTTTTACAGAGTGAGACGGTGGGAAGACGGGTCCCAGGTTCATTCCCTAGCACGTTCAGTTTAAAGACAGCGAGTGATGGGAAAGCCTTGTGGGTACGTGCACATGGGTCTGTCTGTCTGTCTGTCTCTCCCCAAGTCCCTGGAGTATTCTGAGCTAGATGAACAAAACATAATCGTAGAATCATAAAATTGGAAGAGCCATCTAGTCCAACCCCCTGCAATGCAGGAATCTTTTGCCCAACATGGGGCTTGAACCCATGACTCTCATGCTCTACCAACTGAGCTCTCTGACCTGGCATAGGACAGCTTCCCAGGTCCACCGCCACCCCACCTAGATGTGGGTTACAGAGTGGCGCAGTGGAAGCAGACATCCCTCCACAACAGGTCAGTCCAAATGAAGACTTCATATCATACCCAGCAGCAGTGGAGGCTGGATCATCAGGTGGGTCACTGCCCCACCAACCTCCATCTCAGTTCCTCAAGCCCATCTCCCTTCTTACTTGCCACCAGACCAGGAGGTGGCTCTGGTTGTCAGCTTCTTAGTATCAGCATTGCCCTTGCAGATCTCAGCAAAGAGGAGGAGGAGGACAAAATTAGAAGGAGTTAGTTCTGCCTCTCGCTGGTTCTGGCTCCACTTTCTGCTGGTCTTCCTGACTTCCACCCCACCAGTCCCAGTGAGCACCACCACACAGCAGGTTGCTGTAGACAACCGTTTTTAACCATCTGCATGCCAGGAAGCCTCTGTATAGAAAGTGCCCAGGGACCTAGCCCTTGTGGTTCTTGGAGGGTCGATGACAATATTTGCAGTTTTCTGCCCCTCGACACAGACCAGACCACTTTACAAACCATATATCCTGTTGCACCCTTGTGTTGCTCTTTCAGCTTCCATATGGGGCTAAACAATTTCAACCTTTTGCAATGCAGTTATTGGGAAAGGGTAAAAAAAGGGGGGGGAAGATGATTGCCACTCTTGCTAGCAGTAATCTCACTCTGGTCATTTAACAGTGGAGGTCAAAAACATTCTGCCAAATCGTTCTCTTGCTGCTGCATTGGTTTAGTTTATAAACAGGGAGCCTCACTTGCACAACACGGTGTGACCTATAGATGAATGCATCCCCCCCCCCCCCCAAGCAAGCAAGACATCCATAGTTGCAGGAGCAAAGCAGGGCTTTCGTGAAAGATATGGGAAGGGGATCTCCCTCTCTTGGCACAATATTGATCCTGCATTTTCTCCTTCCGACAAGTTAGCAAATTAAGGCTTGCACGCCTAGACAATCTGGAGGGTGCCCCCTTTCGTCTTTGACATATTCAAACAGGAACCCTTGTCCCAAGTTGCTGCCACCTCCTCAGACCCTCGCAATTGCCCCACAGACGCCCAAGGCTTGTTCAGCCTCCTCAAAACGATTTTCCGTACCCCCAACCCTGTAGCATCAGCAGACAACACAACCTCCTGTAAAGCTCCTTTCCTTTCCTAAGGCTACACATGCCTCTACGGTTCTGCGGTAGTAATAGTAGAAAAAGCAAAGATGTTGAAATGGTTATTGCTTGAGAAGCTTGAAAGGCACCCGGTCCCCATTGATGCAAAATATACAGAAGCACAAACAGACAGACTTTGTGCATAAGAGCATCTCTGCCGTTCCGGAGTGCAAATTCTCTTGACGCATCATGCTCTGGCACATGTTATATGAGCATTGTTTTACGTTCAGATTATGGCTCAGCCGAGATAAGAATCGGATCCTTACCTTAAAACTGCCTTGCTGCTTCACTTGCTGATGCTCACAGTCAACATCAAGGCAAGGTTTATTTATTTCAAAGACAAGGAAGGAGGGCATGCAGTTATGGAGCCAGCCGCTCAGTGTTCCCTCGCAAAGGAGCAGCTTCTATGGCATTGTTGATTTGGAGTAGATGATGTGTCTGCATTTGCTAACCTGCTGTTTTAATGCTCTACGGTCTCTTGGCAAGAAACCAGCAGCATTCCCAGCCACAAGGGGGCGTTTGGTGTTTTCATGAGCCACCGCACATCTCGCAAACCTTCCACGCTTCTTGCAAGAAACACAAAAGAATTGGTTCGGCAGCATTCAGGCTACTATACATGGGGGAGAAACAAAGAAAAACAGAGGGAGAGACCCCACAGGGCTTTGGGAGGAACCCATCTTCCATTCTGCACTTCAGCCAGTGCAGTGATGCTGCCACTATTGTTAGATGTCCACCAAGGAGACTTTGGTTCAAACCCCCAGCCAGCTGTGAAGCCGACCTCATAACTGCCTATGCTTGTTCGTTTATTTATTTTTAAGAAATACTGTATTTATATCCTGCCTTTATAATCCAAGCAGCACAAGTTAGCTTGCATGGTTCCCTCCACCCAGCATTCTATCTATCCATGAGGTGGGATAGTTTAAGAAGTGGCCCGCGATCAATTAGCTAAGCATCCCAGTTTGAGTGGGGAATCAGACCCTTCTCTGCTACACTGCGCAGCGTTCTAGCTGATCAGATCATGTCATTCATTTGTCCATCGAGCTCAGCATCGTCAACTCTGGCTGGCAACAGCTCTCTGGGGTCGCAAGCGAAAGCCTCTCTCATCATCTGCTATTTCCTTCTCAACTGGAATTGTCACAGGTTGAATCGGGGAACTATCTGCCTGGAAAACATGTGCCCTATCGCAGAGCATGCTCTCTTGCTTGCTCTACACACAGAGAGAGAGAGACAAACACAATTGGTCCATCTAGCCCTGTTCATCCCAATCTGATAGCAGTGACTCTTCTCAGTTATTATCATGAATTCAAAGTGTTGGTGTTGATCTTTAAAGCCCTAAATGGCCTCAGCCCAGTAGACCTGAAGGAGCGTCTCCACCCCCATCATCCAGCCCGGACCCTGAGGTCCAGCGCCGAGTGCCTTCTGGTGGTCCCCTCACTGCAAGAAGCCAAGTTACAGGGAACCAGGCAGAGGGCCTTCTCGGTAGTGGCACCAGCCCTGTGGAACGCCCTCCCACCAGATGTCAAAGAGATAAACAACTATCTGCAGGCAGCCCTGTTCAGGGAAGTTTTTAATGTGTGACATTTTAAAGTAAGGTAAAGGTACCCCTGCCCGTACGGGCCAGTCTTGACAGACTCTGGGGTTGTACGCCCATCTCACTTAAGAGGCCAGGGGCCAGCGCTGTCCGGAGACACTTCCGGGTCACATGGCCAGCGTGACATCGCTACTCTGGCGAGCCAGAGCCGCACACGGAAACGCCGTTTACCTTCCCGCTGGTAAGCGGTCCCTATTTATCTACTTGCACCCGGAGGTGCTTTCGAACTGCTAGGTTGGCAGGCGCTGGGACCGAGCAGCGGGAGCGCACCCCACCGCAGGGATTCGAACCGCCGACCTTTCGATTGGCAAGTCCTAGGCGCTGAGGCTTTAACCCACAGCGCCACCTGCGTCCCTGTGTGACATTTTAATGTATTTTAAATCTTTGTTGGAAGCCACCCAGAGTGGCTAGGGAAACCCAGCCAGATGGGCGGGGTACAAATAATAAATTATGAAAATATGCACTGGAGCAAATGGGGCACTACCCTGCCAGCCTTCCCAAAGCCAGTTGCACCTTGACGACCTTCTTATTTAAAAGACATGGGGCAGGGCACAGCGTCTCAGCTTCCTCGCCTTCAGTTTCAGTGATACCCTTGCAGAACTCAGCAAGGAGGAGGATGGGGACAACACTAGAAATAGTTGGCTCCTCTAGTCATTGGCTCTGGCTCTGACTCTGCCTGCCGTGCACTCTGGCTCCCCCTACTGTTGGGCTCCCCGCTTTCTGCCCTACTAGTCCCAATGGGCACCAGCAATTGCTGAACATTTGTGTCTGCCCTATACAGTGTCGGACACTACTGCTACCTACTACAACCAGCTGCGGCTCTCCACGGTCTTATTCCACACTGCCAGGCACTCTTCCAACAATCACGCTATCTCCCTCCGCACCCCTTTCCTCCATCTCTCAAAGTGCATGTCTTCCCCAAATGAATTATTTGCAGTTTCCTGTTTCAGCGCCATGCCCCCAGGAGATGGCTCACACACTTTCGCAAAAAGAGGTGTAACTTGTGGGCAAAGTAACGCATGTATTTTTGCTCCAGTAAAGTTGCCTTGTTGGAAGGAATGGTTATTCTAGTGTTGATTAAGAAGACCTGCTGGATCAGGCCAAATGTCCTTCTAGTCCAGCTGAACACCGGGTGTCAGTGAACTTACCGTATTTTTTGCTCTATAAGACTCACTTTTTCCCTCCTAAAAAGTAAGGGGAAATGTGTGTGCGTCTTATGGAGCGAATGCAGGCTGCGCAGCTATCCCAGTAGCCAGAACAGCAAGAGGGATTGCTGCTTTCACTGCACAGCGATTCCTCTTGCTGTTCTGGCTTCTGAGATTCAGAATATTTTTCTTCTTGTTTTCCTTCTCCAAAAACTAGGTGTGTCTTGTGGTCTGGTGCATCTTATAGAGCGAAAAATACGGTAACTCTATTCAAAGAACCCAGAAACAGTGCAGACCTAGTGATCACAGCAACTCTTCCCAGTAGATCTTGCCTGAGTGAGGCAGTTGTGAGGACTGAAGGTCCCTGCCTTCCTACAGTTCTCTAAGGATCCTCACCTGGTTCCTTCCCCTGTAGCCAAAGCCTCTATCATCTTGTCTCTCTCTTTGGTCCACCCTCTTCAATTCTCTGCATGTTCTGGGGAAAGGAGGGGAGGGGAGCTGGTCACAGCAGGAGGGAGAGACTTACTGGGGTCTGCAGCAGCTTCCTCATCTCTGTCTCCTGGCCCCACTCCTCTCCTGCCTCTGATTCTGGGCTGCTCTCTGCCTCAGGCTCTTCCTGCTCACTAAACCCTGTTCCCTCTTCAGATTCCGACTTCGACTCCTTCCAGTCTGCCCTCTCTGCTCCCTCTGATCACTTACTGTCACCCCACCACCAATCCGCAGGCTTCTTCCCCTGGGGTTCCTTTGGAGTGGTTCTCCAGCCAGTGCCTCCCACCACTCCTCTGCATCCAGCCAGCCCATAATAGCTCTGCATGAGGATGGACTTTCCTTTCATTCCAGGTCCCACTTCTTGTCTTAATCCCGGTATCAAATGGTACAGTAATTATAAAAATGAGTTTTCAGGTTGGCAAGGATAAATCTGCAGGCTCCAAGAGATCCCATGGACACATTCATTTGCCACAGGGGGTGGGGGGGAGGGAATTGCCCTTACAGCGCAGAGGCCTACATTTACTCGGGGAATTTGGAAAACAGAGTACGAGGGCTTAATGGCTCTAAAAGCTTCCGAGGTCCACCAAAGTCAGAGAATCAAACTCAGAGAGTGCAGGAGTATCGATTTCCTTGCCATTAGCCTCTTCTCCGAGGCGTAGAACACATTCAACACAGAGGTTTCAGAGGGGACAGATCTGGAAAGCTTGTTTCTCTTAGAATTGCTTCCAGCTACAAATTCAGCAGAAAGCTATTTATCTCTCAGATTTGTGATCCATCCCTGGGCACGCATAAGGTATAATTAGATTCTACCCTCACGAAACTCATGGTGCAAGGAGAGAAAAGGCTAAGCAATAGCATACCCTCCAAGATTTTCAGTGGTGGAAAGAGGAGCAGGTTTGTAAGAGGGGGCTAATACACAGTCCCCCTGAAAATGGGGGGGGGAGCATACAAGGGGAATTGTGGGTCACGACGCAAGGAGGGAGCAGCTTCCACACTGCCTTGTATTCATCACAATCAGCATTGTTTCCATTCCACTGCAGTTCGGCTTCCACTAAAATGTACATTATTCGTCTCGCTATTCACTACTGGTGAAACTAACATAACTAATGACGTAATCAATTTCTTTGCATTTCAGCGCAAGGGTTTGGGAAGGCTCTGGCAGGGTCCTAGAGTCTTCCTTCTCCTTCCCAAAACTGTGCAAGCACTAACTGGGCCTTGGGAAAGAAAGAGGGGGACTCTAGGACCCTATCAGACCCTCGTGTCTCTTTCCCAAAGCAAATGCTTACCAGGCTTTGGGAAGGAGGCAAGAAGGTGCCCTCTCAACTCGGCACCTATGCAGGGGAACCAGTTGTGCTGCCCTAAATCCACCGTTGGGGTGGCACAACTATCCATCTTCCTCCTCCTTGGTCTCAGTGCTGCCCTTGTAGAACTCAGCATGGAGGAGGATTAGAATTAGTTGACTCTACCTCTCATGAGCTCTGGCTATTCTACTGTTGAGCTCCCTGCCTTCTACTGGAAAAATCCCAATGGGTACCATCCACCACTGTCCAGAATTGGACACATTTGTATTTCTGAACCATCAACAACCCCAGAAGGAAGGCACTATCCATAGGTTCCCATCTCTGCCTGGAACTTCACAGGCCCCCCGCCCAAACCACATGTCCCACAGGCTCCTTCAGGGATCACAGCCCACTCTTTGAAGACCACACAAGGTTTCTGGCTCACCGGCTCGGGACTTCCAGGTCTGCTCTGCTGACGATGCGATGCTGCTGCGGAGAGTAGAGCCACTGGAATGCTGTCAGGGTCCTCTCCTCGATCCGGAAGCGACCTTCCCTCACGTACCTGAGGAGCAGGGAGCACAGCATGGGAACGTTTGTCAGGACAAGAAGGTGGAACAGCAGCTGAGAAACAAGGTGCCGTGGAGCAAAGGAGGCCATGGAGCAGGGGCAGGGATCCTTACTCAGCCGCAGGGCCATGTTCCCTCGCAGAGAACCTTCCAGGGGCCCTGTGCCAATGGTGGGAGGGGCCAGAGACAGAAGTGGGTGGAGCTATGGGAGTGACTCTTCCCTTTGTACAACAGGCTATGTTCCAGCCATGGAAAAGTCAGCGGTTTCCACACACATGTCGATCAAAGCAAGCAAGAGACATTCTCAGAGTTCAAGGACACATTCCAGCTGGGCAAAAATACTCAAGGAGGCTGTGGAACAATACTGTGCTTCCATTGGGGTAGCACCCTAGAACAACTAATCCAGTGGAAAGATGTGCAGACAGTATGGACCCACCTCTTACCCCTGAACAGTTTCTTATACCAACTGGTCATTTTAAGAATGAATATTTCATAACTGGTGCTTTTTTTCCTCTTCCCTCCCTGCCCCTTTCCCCTTGTTTGTCATGCTTATTTATTTGTTTATTGCATTTATTCCTCCAAGGAGCTCAAGGTGGTCTCCATGGTTCTCCCTTCCTCATTTTATCCCCTCTGCAACCCTATGAGTGTCAGGGACTCGACTGAGGAGGAATGGTGAAGCCCGCCTCCCCCTCCTCCTGAACCTTCCAGAGAGGAGGAAGACAGTATAGATTTACAACAGCGGTTTGCAGAAGGTCACGGCTCAGAGGGGCAAAGCTGGGAAATAAGGGGAGAAGAAAAGGGGGAAGCAGAGCCAGAGCAGCTGGCTGACACATTATCACTAGAAAACATTCCAGACCCCTCTCCCAGAACCCAGCGAGCATTGAAAGTAGGAGAACAAAAAGCTAAGAGGCAAATGGCCCTAAGCAGCCACCGTAAGGGGGGGGGGTGCTGTTTACAAGTGAGAAGGGGAGGGGGTGGAGTTTACTCGGAGCAACACCATTACTCCAAGAGGAAGCATTTCTAAGCCTCTCTCTGTGAATATTGAATAAAAGACTTTGGTAAGAGCTTTTCGTGTTATCTATCCCTGGCAGCCTGCCTTGGGGAGAGGGAATCGAATTCCCTGATGCCTGATAGTGTGGTAGGTTAGGCTGAGAGGCAGTGACTGGCCCCCATAGGTCCTCCAGGGAGTTTCATCTTCTTATATCTCTATCCTGACTTTCTTCTGCTATGGAACCCCCAGTGATGTGCATGGAGTTGCCAGGTGGTCACCCACACAGGCCTGACCATAGGAAGCTCTCTTATACTGAGACAGGCCCTCAGGCCACCTAGCTAATCACAGCCTGCACCAGGTATCTTCAACCTGTTCAGACCCAGGAGGACCCACCTTTAGTCCAAACATTTGGAGACCCATTACTTTTGCCATGTATTTGCACTCATGGTAGCACTCCTTTTGTGACCCACTTTGGTTCAAGCCACAAACCGCTAGTGAGTCCCAACCCACCAGTTGTAGACCAGTAGTCTACACTGACTGACGGAAGCTTTCCAGGGGTTTGAGGAAGGGACTTGGTGGGACTTGGTCCTTTGGGGGCCCTACCCTTTAAGTCACTCGAAGTAAAAGTCACTAAAGGCATGCAACATCCCTACTCTAAACCACTTCTTTAATTTGGCATAAATGGTAACCACAGCTTTCGTCATTCTGCTCTCCTTTAACTCCAACACAAACCTACCTGGGTTTGGTGTGTCAGTCATTTAAAATATGCAAAGGGTGCCGGGGTGCAAAGAAAGATGTATTTTATATTAAAGAATTTTTAAGTGAACAAGAGCCTGGTAACCTTAGAGCAGCTTCATGTGGCATTGGGAGACTTGACTCCCTAACCGGTTTCATAAACATCAGCTTGTGAAATTTATCAGGGACCACATTGTTCAATCTCATGCAAGTGAACCTTTGATTGAATTTGAACAAACATTATTAGCAGTGGGAAAGGGACAGTGTCTGTGACTTAATAGGAATTCAAAGAGGACAGAAGGAAAACTGGAAATAGGACTTGAATATAGCAACAGCAGACCCTGTCTGGGTGAGTCAGTGAACCAAAAAAAATTAAAACCGCAGCAGCCGGTATTCGTGAAATTCCAATGAAAACAATGTACTGCTGGCACAGAACACTGCCACAGCTGGCGCATATAACAACTGCATGTAGCCCCAACTTCTGAGGCAGTGATATTAAAGGCACTTTGGGTGGTATTCAGCCTTTCTAGACGGTGGTCCAAGAGGAAATCTCTGTGGTAATTAAGGAGCAGGTTGTTTGTGTGCCTGAGTTGTTTTTATCATCAGCAGTGGAGATAGAGCATAGCCATCACACAGAGATTGTACAGAGAGATCTTAGGGTCATACTCAATTAAGTTTCAATCAGAGCAGACCCACCGAAATCAATGGCCCTAAGTTAGTCATGTCCATTCCTTTTGGTGCGTGTACTCTGGGCATGACTAACACCAGATAAAACCCATAATATGTGAAGCTGCTCTTCCAAGGAACCTCACACAGCGCCTGGTGTTTCATGGACTCTTGAATTTACAGTATTTTCCTTCTCAAAGGGCAGAGCAATCTCCCTGGATTTTACGAAGATGTTGCGAAGTATGAATCACCATTTTTAAATCACCCAGGGTGCTAGACTAACAAGGTATCCACAGCTAAACATGGCTGCCATTTCTCCGGTGATGCTTTAAAATTGTTTTGAAATCTCCATGGAAGGAGAAATGTAGGGCAGGGAGAGACCAGAATCTCTTCTTGGCATTAAGAGAAAATGTTCTTTCTGGATAGGCCATCTCTGAACAGAAGACAGAGAATCAGAGTGGTACAGCTGCAAGGGTACAAAAGGGGTCATCTAGTCCAACCCCTTGCAAAGCAGGAATCATGGCTAAAGGTGTGGCAAGCAGCCCTTTAAAAAAAATCAAGATGAGGTCAGGGTTTTAAATCAGCAAGGGTGATGAGCCAGAGCTTGTGATGTCGGTGTTGCCCTCTTGCCTCTCAAAAGCAGGTCTTGAGCCAAATGGCTATTAAAGTCTACATAATGGAGGTAGCACACAAGGTTTCAATTCCCATGTTCTGGCCCAGTGCTGGATCCAATGGGGAAAGTGGTGCAAGAAGGCTGATTCAAGGTTACAGCACCACGGACAGCTCCACACAAGCAACTTGCTCCAACAAAGGCTGGGGGCAGACTGAGGCCTTTTCAGCCTCTGTCTCCGGGCTACCTCCTCCAGGCTCCACCCCCTTGTGGGAACCCCAGAGCCTCAGAAGACCAACCCTCTGGCCTGCACTGCTGAGTTGATGGTGTGCAATAAAAGGCACCTGGCTCTTCACAGACCCTCCAATTGCCCCTATTTCCCAGGGACGTCCCTGATTTAGAGAAGCCATCCCAGTTTCTGATTTGATCCTGGAATGTCCCACTTTCCCTTAGGATGTCCTTATTTTCATTGGAGAAATGTTGCAGGGTATGACGTTATCCGACTCCCGAGCCATCTGAAGGCAATCCTGAATAGGGAAGTTTTTGTGTTTAATGCTTTATTATGTTTTTATATATATTGGAATCTGCCCAAAGTGGCTGGAGCAATCCAGTAAGATGTGTGGGGTATAAATAGTAAAATTATCATTATGGAATGGGACATCCCTATTTTCATCAGAGAAATGTTGGAGGGCGCCGTATTTTTCCATCTATTTGGAGGAGACTTAGATTTAAGAAAAAGGGGGGAGATGGCCCCATGTATAAGATGCCCCTTAATTTTTGACATTATTTTTTTGTGGGGGGGGACCTAGTCTTCTACACAGAAAAATACAGTATGTCTTCAGGGGAAGATTAGAATCCAGGCTCTGGTCTTAAAGGGCCTGGTAGTTTGGGATGTTCCTCTGGGGACTCCTGTCCATCAGCCTTGGGTGTAGGTGTCTCCCTCTTCCTTCGGGAGTCTGGTCTGAGCCCTGACCCTGACCTGCCTCTCCATCTGGTGACCCTGCAGCCTCCAACCCTCCCAAAGAAGACTGGAAAGATCAGGTGTCAGAAGCTGAAAAGGTAACAGGACTTAGTGAGTGGAGAGAGTTGTTGGCAGAGAGAAGTCCAGAATCAGAGGCAGAAGCTGGAGCAGGAGAGCAAGGAGGTCAAGAGGCAGAGATGAGTCAGGCCGGTCCTCCCCCCCCCCCCCCCGGTCTCCCAGTACCAGGAGAGGCATGAAGAGGGCAAAGGAGAAGCCAGCTTCATGCAGGCACAGTCTAAGATTGCTTGGGGAAAACCTTGGAGAGGAGGGGACTTAGGCTGCCATGGGGAGGCAGGGACCTTCAGTCTCAGCAACTGCTTCATGGAGGGCAAAACATACCAGAAATGAGTTGTTTGCACTCCACCAACTCTGGGCCAATTGTGTTTTTGCCAGGGAAGAGTTCGCTCCAACTTGCAAGATCTGATTTACTGCTGGCTCGCTTCCGATACCATATGAACTGGGGTCAAAGTACAGTGGTACCTTCAGGTACAGATGCTTCAGGTTACAGACGCTTCAGGTTACAGACTCCGCTAACCCAGAAATTGTACCTTGGGTTAAGAACTTTGCTTCAGGATGAGAACAGAAATTGTGCTCCGGCAGCACGGCGGAAGCAGGAGGCCCCATTAGCTAAAGTGGTGCTTCACGTTAAGAACAGTTTCAGGTTAAGAACGGACCTCCAAAATGAATTAAGTTCTTAACCCAAGGTACCACTTTAAATCCTGAAGGCTCGTAATAACAGCCAATCTAACACCAGCCTGAGGCTTGTTGCACTAACTAGAAGCTGTGTTTGAGCACTCAGCACCCAGTGTTAAAGCCACTTAAGGATTCAGTCACCCATCACTGCCATACTCTGAAATTTCCTACATCACAGAAGTTTGCACTGGCTGTCTCCCAGACAGAAAAAAAATGGATCACAGCTCCTAGTAGACCTAGCATTGACCTTTATTTGTAAAGGCTTGCCATTTCATTCCTATGATTGCCTTGACAAAACCACACAGCGAGGCCTTTCTTCAGTTGTGGATTATTTCAGAAGGTGCCAGAGCAATGCCCCTCGAATCTTGTTCTGAATGTCACGGCAGATGCCGGCGCTTATTAAGCAACGTTAAGTTGAATCAAGGCTTGTTATGCCAATTAAGGGCTGCTTCTCCGCCTATGTGCAAGCAAAAATATCTGTAATTACAACTGTTCCTTTGCTTTAGAGAAGGAACAAAGGCATGTTCCACGACTTCCACTTGGCAATCAGGAACATTCGTTAGTACCAACTCATTTGCATATGAAATGTTTACGGGCAAGTGATTCCTTGTTAAAGAATAATTATACTTGTCTCTCTCTCTCTCTCTCTTTCTTTCTCTCTCTCTCTTTGTCTTTCGGCGCACGCACCCCATTCCTTCTGGAGAAGAAAAAGCAGAAATCAAAACCAAATCTAATTGGAAAGATGGCATATGCTGCATTAGAGGGGGAAATGGAGACTACAGCTGGCAAGGCAGTGATATGGGGGTCAAAGGTCAGGATCAGAGGTCAAAGCAAGCCTGGTTTTTTTTTACATTTTTCATTTTTAGTTACTGGTTCCAAGGTTAGATTATCACATTCCTTTTGCATACATATTATAGAAGCAACTACATTTTGAAAATGCAGGGGGGAATAGTAATCAGTTTTTATTATTATTATTATTATTATTATTATTATTATTATTATTATTATTATTATCATTATGGGGACAGGGAATATGTGTACCCAAGCAGTGGAGTCTGAACTGATTTGTTGGTTGGATTCACTGGCTGCTGCCAAGTCTAGGAGCTGGGGAGAAGAGCGGAAGGGGGTCAGTAAATAGGATCAGACTCAAAGATTGGAGGTTCTCCTAAATCTAGCTTTGTCGCTGGACCCCTTGCATCAGCCTTCTGCACCAGCTGGGACCCTCTCCTGAACAGGAGTCACCCAGCCACAGTTACTCATGTCATCTTCACAGAACATTGGAATCAGAATGTGAAGGAACCTCAAAGAACATCTAACCCAACCCTTCCACCCAGTGCAGGAAAAATCCTCTGTGACAGCTGCACGGTGTGTGGTAGCCTCTGCCTTAAATACTCTAATCGAAGAGAGTCCAAAACTTCTGCTTAGAGACAGTATCCATTTTCTGATTCAGTAAGTAATGTAAAGGTCAAGGTAAAGGTACCCCTGACCATTAGGTCCAGTCGTGACCGACTCTGGGGTTGTGGCACTCATCTCGCTTTATTGGCACTAAAGCCAATTGACTAAGCCGCTTCTGGCGAACCAGAGCAGCACATGGAAACTCCGTTTACCTTCCCTCCAGAGCGGTACCTATTTATCTACTTGCACTTTGACGTGCTTTCGAACTGCTAGGTTGGCAGGAGCTGGGACTGAGCAATGGGAGCTCACCCCGTCGCGGGGATTCGAAGCGCTGACCTTCTGATCAGCAAGTCCTAGGCTCTGTGGTTTAACCCACAGTGCCACCCAGGTGCAAGTAACCGATGTACATTGTGCTAAATAATAAGCATGCTATCCGTTGGCCTTGCTTTTCTCCAGCTTTTTCAGTGAATGCAGGTGGGAGCAGGAAGGAAGGCAGGCAGGCAGACTACATAGACCAGGGATTACCAATATTCATGGACCTGCAGGCACATTTTGAATTTTGAAAATGGTCCTTCGGCACCAGTCACAAAATGGCTATTGGGGCAGGGCCAAAGCACAAAAAGGCTGCCAGGGGCTTGTGGCATAGACCAATCGTAGCTTATGCATACATATATATTCAGTGCTGCAAACTCTGCCCACCACTGGAGTCTTCAGCAGGTGACCGCAAAGGGAACACAATTTGAAGTAGAACAGCACTCTCTGGCTCTGTCTTGTGTTGTTGTGTTCTCATTTGGCATTTTTGCCTTGTGAACTGTCCTGTGACCTTCAGATGAAGGGTGATATACAAATTTAATAAATAATAATAATAATATTGTTTGAAATTGCAGGTGGCTGCCGCGCTTGCCCTCATTTTTTTTAATGGCTCCTATATAATAACAATCATAGTGCAACAAAATCCCCTGCCAAATGCCAAGGGGCAGCGAGTTCCACAAAGTATTTATATACTGTTCGACAGGAAGGAACCCTCATAAGCAGCTTACTCTATCTGTCTGTCTAATGCCACATTAAAATTATCAACAACAAATAAAGATGGTGAGAGTAATATTCTCCCTCTATGATACTGTTTGCTCTTCGCAAAATGCAATCTGCAGAAATGAATTGTTTTGCAAACAGGAGCTGATTTCCTGAAATTGCTTGAAATCCCCCCCCCCCCCGCCGCCGCCGCCGCCAAATGACTTGTTTTGATTCAATCCTAATTCCTAGCCCCGCCGTAGGCAGCAGAGGGCGCTGAGTGAGCAGCTGAAAAGCATTCCTTTTTAGGAGCCTCTTTTTCAGATGTGAAGCGGGGGGGGGGGGAGTGCCTGTTAGGTGTGATTCAACCCCCTTCAAGAACCTCATTGGTTTAAGGCTCCCTTCCTTTGTATTGGTGGAGCCGTGTTTCATTCAAACGCATGAGACGCCGACAGAACGTCATTCTGCTGCGAGCAGCTTGAATCAGGCAATTCAGCCCATTCATCACGTCACGCCTGCCGTTGTTTGGGAGGAGGCGTCAAGGACACTTGGTCTCAGGATGCTCTCTACCTGAGTATTGAGAGGGAAGCATGAAGCAAGAGCAACAGAGCAAACAGGGTGATATGTGGTTCCCGTAAACAGAAAAATATGGGGCCGAGAGCTTTAGCAACAGAGAATCCTGTCCGGGGGTTGGGCAGCTTCCTTTGTTCCTAAAGCTGGAGGCGTGTGCCATTCTTAGGCATCGAAATATTGCTTTATAAGGCAGGGAGCTGGCAATGGTTTAGAGATGCAGACTGCATCTGCACAACATGCAGGAAGCCCGTCCTTAAACCATGAGTTCGCTGTTAATGTATATAGGATTTTTAAATGTTCTATAAGGATCTGCAACTGGAAGCAACCAGACCTGAGATTTCCCCAATCCAGAGTCACGGTGTGAAATGAGCAGTGAGTGTGATTATGGCATATAAGGAAATGAAAAGGGCAGCCTTGGTCCAAGCCGACCTACGGGGCTGGTTGCTGTCCAAGGTGCTGAAATATTTGCCGTGCTGTCAGTTTGGGCTCTGACCCTATTAAACGGCTTTAAACTTACCGAATTCATCAATCTGAAGAAATGTCCACATGCCTAAAACAATTGCTTAGAAGAAGGAAGACAGGCATATTTCATGAGCCAAGTTCTAACTCTTCAGCCATACAGCCTACACACCCATGCCTTCCTGTACCACTATTTTTCTTTAAGAAAACTAAGCATACAAGTTCCTAGCAGCGGGTATGCACTCTGCACATGCCTCAGAGGCCCTCTTCCTTGCACTTTACATGTGCCAGCGCAGTGGTCAGTGCAATTGCAGTCGTTTGGGTCCTGCCTTCCCAAGTCTTCCTGCCTACGATTCAAAGGTGGAAGCACATTCAGCCAAAACCGGGCTGGCCTTCAAGGCTTACATAATTTTCTAAAAGCTGCAGCCCAGAAAAATAACAACATCTCATCACCTTGTCACAGGGCAGCAAGGTGAGATATCAAACCAGTGAGAACAAAAAAAACACACCCTAAACTAAACTAAAAGTAGTTAGCCTATTTTTGGCCTGTAGGCCAAAGTTTGTGCATGCATTAGCACACTGTACAGAAAAAGAGAGGGGCAAGCAGAGAAAGAGGGGGGTTAAGAAGACCCACCCACAGCCCCACTGTTCTTTCACTGAGCCATCTGGTCAGCAAAAGTGCAAAGTGCAGGGGGGCATTATTCCTCCCAGTTGCACTGCTGCACTGGAAGAAAAGGAGCTCACCACTATTGAACTGATCCGTTTTTCAGATGCTATAGAAATGCTGTGCATTTAATCCTGGGTCTACCCAGTCCTAGTCAAAAACTCTAAACAACACACCAACAGCATCATTGTTGTTGTTGTTTAGTCGTTTAGTCGTGTCCGACTCTTCGTGACCCCATGGACCAGAGCACGCCAGGCACTTCTGTCTTCCACTGCCTCCCGCATCATTATATGTCTCCAATAGAGAAACTCGCTGCCTCTATGGTCTGGAAGGGCTCTATAGCTAAGTGGTTAGGGCACCCACATTGCATGCAGAGGGTCCCGGGTTCAATCCCTGGCATCTCCTGGTAAGGCTGGGAAAGATTCCCTGCCTGAAACCCCTGATAGCTGCTGCCAGTCAGTGTAGACAACATGGAGCTAGATGGACCAATGGTCTCAACTCAGTATAAGGCAGCATCCTATGCTCCTTCTTTTAAAAGTAGATGAATTTCTGACTTCAGGTAGCAATCCCTCTCCAACATTACAGATAAATCTCCTTCCTCTAGAGCAGTGGTTCTCAACCTGTGGGTCCCCAGATGTTGTTGGACTACAACTCCCATCATCCCTGAGCTCTGGCCTTGCTAGCTAGGGGTGATGGGAATTGTAGCCCAGCAACATCTGGGGACCCACAGATTGAGAAAGGCTGCTCTAGAGTGTCCCAGGTGGGATCCTGCTGCCCGCCCCACCCCCTCTCTCTTTAAGACCTTAAAACCTGCTCCTTTTGGACAGGAACTCTCAAGCTTTACAGAGGTGCTTCTGCTTCCTCTAAAAAATCGCCCCTCTCCTTGCCTCATGCTCATGACAGAAAGGGATTATTTGTCAAATAGGAAGGTTCCTTACACCAAGTCAGACTACTCATCTAGCTCATTTTTGCCCTTAACCCCCCCCCCCAAAAATGGGGGGGCATTGCTCCCTTGGTTCCATAAACTTATCCCTAGTGTTTCCCATCTCCTAAAAAGCATTATTCACAGTTAGCCCTTCCATTTCCAGTTGGAAATGCAAGGAGAAAGAAGGTACTTTTTACCATATGTGGTGGTCATGCAATAAGGTAAAGGCTTTTTGGGAGATGATTTATAATGCATTGAAGAAAATGTTTAAAAATACATTTGTTAAAAAACCAGAGGCCTTTCTGTTAGGTATAGTAGGTGAAGCGATACCTAGAGAAGATAAACGCCTATTTATGTATGCAACAACAGCAGTGAGAGTATTGCTAGCCCAGAATTGGAAACAAGAAGAAGTACCACCGAAAGAAGAATGGCAGACAAAATCGATGGACTATGTAGAGATGGCGAAATTGACAAGGAAGATCCAAAACCAGGGAGATCAAGCATTTGAAAAAGACTGGAATAAATTTTTCCATTACTTAAAGGACTACTGTAAACATGTAAAATCACTGGCAGGAATGTGGAGATGCTTGTAATGTGACATTCTTATCATATGCTTTTTTCCTAATGGGAAAATTAGCAATTGAGTAATTTAAAAGTATGCAGATAACTTTGTATTATAGAAAGGACCCAGGGAGGGAGGGAGGGAGGGAGGGAGGGAAGTCCGGTAGGTTCTAAGGAATCTTTTAAATTTTTTTTGGATGTGTGAAATGGTTAATGTCAATATATACAAAAATGTGGAAACTAATTAAAAAAATTATAATAAATAAATTCACAGTTAGCCCAGCTCACAGTCACACAATATAATCCAAAACAGTCGCAATTCATTGCACATCTACTCAAAACCAACTATTTAAATTCATCAAAATGGATCAAATCAGTCCAGCAATACCAGCTTCTCAAATTGTGAGGGTCATTTGCACTTCCAGCAAACACACACACACACACACACATGCTTCTTAGCACACACCCCAAGGAAATCCCACTGCCCCCAGATGGTGGTCCTGAATTACTGGTCCACAGTGATTGGCTGCGTCTCCCCAGAGATTCAAGTGAAGGGTCTTTCCTCATCTCTACCTGGAGATGTTGGGGTTTGAACCTGGGACCTCCTGTCTGAAGAGCAGGTGTCCTAAAACTGAGCCTGTCCTTCGTGGATCCTGCACACGCACACACACACACACACACACAGAGTACTGCAGCCTGGACCCTCCCCTTCCTGGCACGAGTTTGCAGAGGCACTGCTCTCCTCACCAGCCGGCATCGTTCCTGCATCACTTTGTCTCCTTGTTTCTCACTCACCATCGCACCAGCTCCCATTTCTTCTCCCCCGGCCCTTTCTTCTTTGTAGCCATGGTTCCTCCTCCTCCTCCTCTCAAGATCTTGGGGAAAAGGGACCGGCTCTAACCTAGCCCAAGGATGCTCTGCCTTCAGCCAGGGACAAATAGAGGGTGTTTTTGCAGCAGCAGGAGCAGCAGCAGCTACTCAGCAGCCAAACCAGGTACTCAGTTGGTGCATCGAGAAGCAGCAAAACTGCTGAGGGAGCCTGCCTTAACCTCCCAGTCCTGGCCTCAAGCACGCAAGCCAGGTCCCAGTGGAAGTCAGGGAAGGTAAAGCTCAGAGATTTTTGCCTTCTCTAGAGGTTCAGGCTGGATGCATTCTGGAAGGTTGACTTTGGAGCTCTAGCCCACAAGCCAGGGCACCCCCAGTGATCACTCAGAAAGGAGCAGGTTATGGGGCATAGGGATCATAGATTTACAGAGTCCCAGAACTGTAGAGTTGTAAGGGATCCCAGGGGCATCTAGTCCAACCCCCTGTAATGCAGGAATCTACCTTATGCTGGGTTGCCTCCAACTCATTTTTACTCAGAAATCAATGGACCCAAGTTAGCCATGCCTATTATTTTCAGCGAGTCCGAGGAGGACTAGCCCTGGAGACAACCCAATGAGTCAGTCTATTGCTCCACAATTGTAGCCCCATGTTGTCTACACTGGCTGGCAGCAGCTCTCCAAGATTGGAGACTGGTCCTCTAGGGCAGTGTTTCCCAACCTTTGGTCTCCAGCTATTTATGGAGTACAATTCCCATCATCCCTGACCACTGGGTCTTGCTCGCTAGGGATGATGGGAGTTGTAGTCCAAAAACAGCTGGAGGCCAAAGGTTGGGAAACACTGCTCTAGGGCAAATGGGGCAATGCCCCACCAACCTCAGTCTGCCTTCAGCTTGCATATCGCTGAGTAACAGTGCAATCCTAACCATGTTTACTCAGAAGCAAGTCTTATTGAATTCAATAGGGCTTGCTCTGAAGCAAGCAGAGTTAAACCTGCAGCCAAAATCCACTTTGCACGGGCCAGCAAAAACAAGATCCATTTTATTCCTGCAGTCACGATGGGACTAGGATTTAAAAGCTTTCCTTAAATGCAAACCTGCACATGTTCAGAGTATGTCTTTGACCAAGGCTGAGAAACTGGGTTTTGCTTTTTGCTTTAACAGTTCGGGGGGGGAGGGGGGAGGACACAGAAGTGAGGAGCTTTTCTCATTCCACATTCATCCATTCTGGGCAACCTTCCAATGGCCACAGGTGGGTGTGGCCTGTGCAAAAGTGGGCGGAGCAATAATGTGAACGTTGCCTTTGTGCAGGGGCTAGTATCTACACACACTCACAAGCCTGCCTATCTTCCACCCAGGCAAGGAAGTAGCATTATTACAGTCCAAGGACAACTTCCATCCAGGCAAAAACACCTGAAGAAGGGGCAAAGCAGGACCAGTGACATATATAGCCTGGGGGAAATGGGAGTGGCCTGGGAAAAGCCAGGAGGGTCCAATAGAGAGGGCTGGAGAACCCAACGCCACCCCACCCAGCTCTGAGGTCCTCCATTCCTCCTTTATCTTGTCAGGGATGTAGAAACCATTGCAATGCATTGAACACTGGGAGGAAGCAGAGAGAGGAATGTTAATGGTGTGCTTCACAGGTGAAATGTTAATGGTGTGCTTTCCAGGAGAAGTAATCCACATGGTTCTCCAAAGCAAGTGCCAGCGAGACAATGTTGAGTCCAGAGTCCAAAATGACCTGGCTGTAACCATTGATTCAGGCAGGAATCTGGCTCTTGCAAGTTTCAGTGAGCTTTGCTCATGAATGCAGAGGATGCCAGTGTTCAAAGGTGACCAGAAGTTGTTCCCTCCAAGTGGGAAGCCTCTCAAGACAGCTGGAAGCTCTGGAAGAGAGGCATTATCACTGATTTCTGCTGCCTCTTTTAATTTGTGCTTTGCTGCTTTAATGCTACCTGATATTTCAAAGTGTGTTTTTATTGTTATTAGATTTTATTTTCATGTAAGCCACTTCTAACATTGTTTGAAAAGTGGGATAAACACACACACACACCCCTGAAAGATACCGTGGTACCTCAGGTTACATACGCATCAGGTTACAGACTCCGCTAACCCAGAAATATTACCTCGGGTTAAGAACTTTGCTTCAGGATGAGAACAGAAATTGTGCTCCACCGGCACAGCAGCAGGAGGAGGCCCCATTAGCTAAAGTGGTGCTTCAGGTTAAGAACAGTTTCAGGTTAAGAACAGACCTCCAGAACAAATTAAGTTCTTAACCCAAGGGACCACTGTATATCTATGGTAGGTTTAACTACATCAAGGATTTGAAAAGTGAAGTTTGTAATTCCCTTCTATGTCACCAGAGGTCAGTATCGCATAAAGAAAACAGTTTTAATGTACAACACCAATCAGTGATGAGTCCAGGGATATTATATATCGTCAGCAAACCCTTAAAATATGTATTATTCAAACTCAGGGAAAATTTCTATGCACTCTTTGTACCTCTGAACCAACAGCCAAAGAGCCAAAGAAGTTTTACACTGTGTCCTCCTCACAGGCAGAAGAAAATATACAGTAAAGGATTTTCTTCTTTGTTGCAGAGTTCCCGCCCAAAGGAGGCAAAGGAAATGACCACACAGAGAAGGAACTCTCTGCATACTAGCCCTGTGCTTGTCTAGCAAAACATGCATTTGTGGTTTGGGCTGCAAACCCCACACTGAGGGCAGCAGGCTAGCTTAGTGTGCTGGTCCCGGGGTAAGGTACCGTGGGCGTAAGCAGAGTCCACACAAAGAGGGGCGAGGTCCGAGGCGGAGAGCCGGGCGGGGAACAGGAACGCTGGAACAGGAGGCTGAGCAGGGAACAGGAACACCGGATGGTCAGGAACAGGAGGCCGAGCAGGGAACAGGAGCACCGGATGGTCAGGAACAGGAGGCCGAGCAGGGATCAGGAACACAGGAAGGTCCGAAGCCAACAACGACGCTGCTCCCGCAACCTGGGGCCGGGCTGACTGGGCTTTTATCCTCTTCTAAGGCCAGGGGCGGTCCCGGCCCCCAGGAGCCCCGCCTCCTCTGGCCTTAAGGCGAGCACTCCTCCTGGGAGCAACCAGTACCCTTCACCTCTCTGCCCTAAGCCTCTGCAGATCAGGAGAGGCCGAAGGGTTACTGGGCCCTGGAGGAGGCTCACCTGTAGCCACTGAGTCCTCAAGCCCCTCTGGGGCCAGAAGGGTTTCACCTGGGGCCAGCTCCTGGTGCTCTGCCACAGGTGCCGGCTCTTCAGCATCTAGGCCTTGCCCCAGTTCAGCCGGCCCTGGAGGCGGGGACTCCTGTGCAGGCCGGGATTCCTCTGGTTCGTCCTCTGAATCGGAATCCCAGGCCATCACACTTAGTGAGCCCAGGGCAAAGCCGAACAGCACATGCACAGCTCTGTCCTACTTGCAAGGAGAAAGACCATCAACTTAGATAGTGGAGGCCCATCTATTAGGGTGAATAAAACTCAGCCCCACTGACCCCACTGACCTTCAGCCAATCCGTATCTTCCGACCTTCTTATTTACAACCAGTCTGGGGTGGGGAGATTGGCAGTGTCTCCTTCAACCTCCTTAGCCCTAATGTTGCCTTCTGTTGAACTCACAGGCAGGTGGCTTCACCTGTCATTGACTCTGGCGCCATCTACTGTTGACCTCCCAGCCTTCTGTCCTACCAGTTCCAAAGGGCACCAGCTACCACTAGGCTAAGTAGAAATGGCCAGAAGGAGGGGAGTTGCCACCACTACTCTCCCCACACACACGCACACAAACACATTCCCCAGTACCTGCCACCTGAACTGGCTGCCTTGCTTTTGCCAGGTTACTTGTTGAATTCATATTACAGTGGTACCTCGGGTTAAGAACTTAATTCATTCTGGAGGTCCGTTCTTAACCTGAAACTGTTCTTAACCTGAGGTACCACTTTAGCTAATGGGGCCTCCCATTGCCACTGCACAATTTCTGTTCTCATTCTGAAGCAAAGTTCTTAACCTAAGGTACTATTTCTTGGTTATTGGAGTCTGTAACCTGAAGCGTCTGTAACCCGAGGTACCACTGTATAGCCTTCAACACACCAGGATCCCGCAAAGTATTGATAGGGATCTCTCTGAATGGGCAACTTAGCACAGCTTTGGCTTCCCTGATTCTGTGGCATGAGTTCTGCCAGCTAAAGTGGAAGGTTTTGAAACAAGAACACAAAACGCTGCAGGAATTATCCCCAGCTCAGATGACAATGGCCAGCTTCTCATTCACCTTTAGCTGGAGGAGTGGCAGGACTGTGATGCAATGGCTCCTCCTCCCTCTTCTCTCCCCTCCCCCACCCTCACCCCATCCACTCTCTTCTCTCTGATTGTATCCTGGAGCGATGACCTCATTTAAGAAGACAGCCGTCTGTCCCTGAATATCTGACCTTGATCTTTCTGCAACCCTGTCTCGTTGTTGCATCGAGGGCTGTGTGTGTTTCAGGCAATAGGAAATCAATGAAGAAAGCCGAAAGGGCTATGCACTGCAGAAACGATGCCCCTTTTTGATCAGGACCACTCGCTTCCATTCACACAAATGTATAGTTTCCTAGAATAAGAAGGAAGTAGCTAGGGCATTGCCAGGGGTGGGGGTGAAGGGGCTGGAGGCAGAAAGAGCAGGCAGCATAACAGGCGAGGCACATAATAAGCTAAGAATAGACACCCTCAAAGTCTGGATGGTTAAATATTGATTTGTGCGTATGGGTTGTGGCACTGGAGAAAGAGGGTGTTTATCTGCAATAGAGATGGTGGCCCTGGTGGAGCAGGGCTTCCAGGCAGTAGACAGAGGTCCCACTCTGCAGAAGGAGTTGAGAAGCCACCACCATCAGCTCCCCACCCCCAAATGTAGCTAGCTTTCTATATTGTGTTGTAAGCTAAATAAATACACGCTGTCATCTGGAGATAGGGAGGCTGTAAGCCCATTAAGTCTGGAGTCTAAAGTTCCCTAATGCACCTTTGATTAGAGACTCTCTGTAAGCAGAAGACAGTGGATGTTTTCCAGGTTCATCTTGAAAGGGCAGCTCTTACCAGTCCTGCTCACATGCATCTATACACTCGGGATGCTATATCTTGCAGACATACTCACAGGCTTATCATTTTTGAGGTCTTTACTGGAAATGATGATGGCTCACTGAGGTTATTGCATGGGGATCCATTGATTTAAGGCAGGCAAGCATGGCAGCTGCAGTTCAGCAAAGTGCCAAAGACCTTATGCCAGTGATGCGTGTGGCCAAAGCAGGCCTAGGCTTTCTCATGCATGCTCTTCCATGTGCATACACATTCCCCAAAAACATATACAGTGGTACTTCGGGTTACAGACGCTTCAGGTTACAGACTCCGCTAACCCAGAAATAGTACCTCAGGTTAAGAACTTTGCTTCAGGATGAGAACAGAAATTGTGCGGTGGCACAGCAGCAGCGGGAGGCCCCATTAGCTAAAGCAGTACCTCATATTAAGAACAGTTTCAAGTTAAGAACAGACCTCCAGAACGAATTAAGTTCTTAACCCGAGGTACTACTGTAGTAGAAAACAGCTGTGATGGGAAACCTGTGGGCTCTCCAATTGTTACTGGACTACAACTCCCATCATCCCTGACCACTGGCCATGCTGGGTGGGGCTGATGGGAGTTAGGAGTCTGTCAACAACCGAAGGGCTGAAGATTCCCCACTCCTGCTCCAGAGGAAAGAGCTGTTCGAGAAACATAAATCCATCGCCACAGAGGCACATGGAGGCGCAGATGTTTGGGTTCACACAACTAGTCATGCATTTCTAGCTAAATGTTGAGTTCAGAAATGTAAGGTGCTCTTTTCACAACCCACACAAATGTGGCAAATCTGAAGTTGCAGCAGCAAGGTGCATGTGTTTCTCTGCTTCTCCACGCAAGCGATTTCAGAAACAGTTGGCATTTTAAAGCCTTCACCAGGCAGTTGAGAATATTCCAGCAACAACCTCTTTCTTCTAACCTGCCATACTATCTTAATAGGGGTCTAGCAGAAATGGCTCTTAAGCTTTAAATAGAGCCGGTTGAATTATTCATTGTCAATAAGAAGCTTATGTGAAATAAATTATTCAAAAAAATCATATGTCCCTTGTCCGACTAGCTCTGCTGAAATATAATTTCGGAGGCTTTCACAAAGAGGAGCTGAGAGACACCTCCTAAGAACACAGAGCTTCAGCTATTCATAATCTGTGCCAGAAGAAGTTCAAATTTCATGCCACATAAACATGACTTCTGGTGATGCTTTTCGTTCTTTCCTTCTTTTCAACCAAATGCAAACTGAAGGCAGTCAAAGCATGATCATTAACATTCCACTTGTATTGACACACTACTAGCGACAGGCAAATCCTTCACCTTCATTTGCAATTGCCTCCGTATCTGTTAGCTTTCTCAGATAACTCTTTGAAATGAAATAAAAAGGCCTAATACTTTTCAGAATATTCTTCTCTAGTTTCTAACATTGGCCCTAGAAGACAATCGAAGCCCTAGAAGGAGTAAGCCCTACACAAATCCAGAGTAGAGTCCCTAAGATGGTTGGATGACATCTTTGTATGCCTCCTTTTGGCAACTCCTGCAGCCAAGCTGGTGCCAAATGTATTGGCCTGGTTTCCTTTGGACCACATCAGTGAGGCCAAGAGGGGAGTCTTATCGCCTGGGAGGCCCAGGACCTCCATACACACTACCCAGGCTTGCACCCTGGTGAGTGTTGTTAATGCAGTGATTTGACTTTACCCCCAGAGGCACACACCATTGTCTCTCAAGACAGATGGATGCCAACAACTGAGAGTAGACCCAATTAAATTAATGAACGTAAGTTAGGAATGAGAAGAGCCTGCTGGATCAGGCCAATGGCCCACCTAGTCCAGCATCCTGTTCTCAAAGGGCCCACCCAGATGCCTGTGGGAAACCTATAAGAAGGACCAGAGCAGACATGTCTAATAGTCATGCCTATTCACTTAAGTGGGTCTGCTCTGAGTAGGGCTAACATTGAATGCCACCCATTGGGTTGTGTCCAATACTGGGTTGTTTCCCATTGAAAATCATGAGTATGACTAACTTGGTTCCATTAATTTCAATGGGTCTATTCTGAGTAGAACTTAGCTGGACACAACCCTATGATGGGGCCATATGCATGCAACATCTTTGGCCATATCTCTGCATCTTATCTACTGGTCCTCTAGAACTGCCTGTTCCCATGTGAACATGAGAACGCAGGAAATGCCTTATACCTAGTCAGATTATTGGTCCATCTAGCTCAGTTTTGTTGACACTGATTAGCAGGGCTTAGGACATCTCTGCCTGGATTTGCCAGGGACTGAACCTGGGACCTTCTGCAAGCAAAGCAGGTGCTCTGCTACCAAGGCTACAGCCCTCCTTTTTTGTGTGGAGTTGGGGGAAATGATAAAGTAAAAACCATCCCTGCTGTTACATTTTTGACCCCAGCCTGTGCCAACACCAAGCCCTACCTGGTGCATGCATTTGATATACTGTGTGGTACCCACAAAGTAGCTGGATAGCTGGGCTCCACAGTTACCATCCACTCACTCAACATCCAAAAAACCAAAGTGCTGCACAAACAAGTACAAAATAACCCCTCTGCAGCTCCACGAATCCAACTCAATGGTGTAATGTTGGAAAATGTCGATCACTTCTCCTACCTGGGCAGTTATCTTTCCACAAGGGCCGACATTGATGTGGAAATCCAGCATCACCTGAGCTCTGCAAGTGCAGCTTTCTCCCAATTGAAGTACAGAGTGCTTGAGAACTGGGACATTCACAGAGAAACCAAAATGCTTCTTTACAAAGCTATTGTACTACCAACCTTACTGTATGCTTGTGAAACATGGACCACTTATAAACACCATCTCCAACTCCTCAAAAGATTCCATCAACAGTGTCTCTGAAAAATTTTACACATCACTTGGGAAGACAGGCAAACTAATACCAGTGTACTGGAAGAAGCAAAGATCACCAGTGTCGAAGCAATGATTCTTCAACATCAACTTCGTTGGACTGGTCATGTTTTGCGGGTGCCTGATGATCGTCTTCCAAAGCAACTACTCTATTCCGAACTTTAAAATGGAAAGCATAATGCTGGTGGTCAACCAAAGAGGTTTAAAGACTCTCTCAAGGCAAATCTTTTTAAAACTTAGTATAAACACCAACAATTAGGAAACACTTGCCTGCGAGTGCTCCAATTGGAGAACAGCCTTTACCAAAGGTGTTGTGGGCTTTAAAGACACTCGAACTCAGGACGCATGGGAGAAACATGCTAAGAGGGAGGCACACTTGGCAAATCTACACCATGATCAACTCCTGCCCAGAAACCAATGTCCCCACTGTGGAAGGACATGTGGATCCAGAATTGGCCTCCACAGTCACTTACAGACTCATTGTTAAAACTGTGTTTATGGAAGACAATCTTACTTGGCTACGAGTGATCGAGAAAGAAAGAAAGAAAGAAAGAAAGAAAGAAAGAAAGAAAGAAAGAAAGAAAGTTACCATCCAGTCCAGAAGTTAATACTGTTTATTCTAAGCAAGATTTAGACCTTGGACTACTAAATGCAATTTACATATGGAAGAGGGAAGCAATGAGCAATGGTTGTGTTTATGAGCAACCATGCTTTGCTAAGGTCTGACAGTGTGGGGAGAAGGATGGGGTACTGCGTTTTCTGGAGTTCAGCACCATGGTCAGCTCCTTCCCAGTGAGATTACTCTGCTAGCCTGATTAAGTGGACAGCCTAGCCTGTGAAAGCTTCTGCTGCTATAAATCTGTTGGCCTTTGAAGCACCACACCACACTCAGAGCAATGCATGTGATCCTCGCTTCCAACCAGATGCTGTCAGATCACAACTCCCATCATCCTTGACCACTGGCGATGCTTGCTGGGGCTGGTGGGAGTTACAGTCCAATGACATTGGGAGGGTGCTAGGTTGGCAAAGGCTGGCCTAAGCCCTACACCACGGTGGGCTTCTGCATATAAACATTGACAAAGCTATCATTTGGAATTCTCTTTTATATTTCTACAGATACAGCTGTATATTAGGGAGGGAGGGAGGGAGGGAGGGAGGGAGGGAGGGAGAGAGAGAGAGAGAGAGAGAGAGAGAGAGAGAGAGAGAGAATAGTTGCTTATGATGTAAGCTTTCATGTCCCAGAGCTTTCTCCATTTCTGTGCAACTCAAAATCTTACTCTTTCTGGGCACCTTGTGCCCAGTAAACATTAAAAGAGAAGTGGGGCACTTAAATGCCAACATATTATATCTTGTTTCTTAGTTTCAGGCTTCGGTGCCAAACCAACTTTTTTGGCAAAATGGATAGCTCAGTTGGTTAGAGCGTGGTGCTGATAACGCCAAGGCTGCAGGGGGTTGGACTAGATGATCCTCAGGGTCCCTTCCAACACTATGATTCCATGATTCTATGGAACTAAGCTTAAAGCATCTCAGTTTGGCTGCATCTTTGGACCCAGTGACAAAATACAAGTCACCTTTGCTTGGAACTTTCAAACAGTGCCAACTTGGAATAAAATATGGGGGAGCAGGCAAGCCTCACCCTGCGTAATCGATCACAAGATGCAGCACGCACACACCATTTGAACGACAATGTTCATCAACATTGGGGGTGCTCCCCAAAATATTTTATTGGGGGGCCAATGGGACCTTAGCCCTTAGGAGTAGGCTCCTATGATTTCAGGTAACTCATTTATAAACAGCTGTAGCCCTGCTTTGTGCAGAACAGCCTGCCTGGCCGAAGGTGGAACCTCCATGTAGAAGAGCAGCATATCTCTGAATGTCAGCCACTTGGAGGCCTGCTATCTATATAGATCTTAGGCTATTACCTTCAATTCCTGCCTGTGAGCTTCCTCTAAGTACTCGATTGGCGGATTGGGTGCTCCGCTTCCTGCTCTGGGATCTCAGAGAGCTGCAGGGAAAAGCAAGGAGGGGGGAAAAAAGAGGAGGAGGCTCTGGCTTAAAATAGATGTCTCCGCCTCTGTTCCCCAGGTGGGTCTCTGCCACCACCGCCCCAGTCTCCATCCACTCTCCCCTGGCTCTGTGCTGAATCAGCAGCCTCCAATGCCATGGCCGAGTCCCCAGGGGGAGGCACAGAGAGGTGATTTCATCGGCTGGATGTTGTCAAGTGGAGCCATCCTCCTCTTCCCTCCTCCTCCTCCTCTCCCTGCTGCTCCTGCTGCTGTACAAGCCAACCCAGACTGATCTCACCAGTTCCGGTCACGTTATTCTGTGTTTACGCCTTCGCTCGCTCCCTCGCTCGCCTCTGCTTCTCCTCTAACCTGCCAGGGCCTGCTGCAAACCACCTCCGGAGCCCACCATTTCCATCACCTCCCCAGCTTTGCCAAGAGGACGCAGGAGGAGGACGGGGACGGGGACCGGGGAGACGGGGGAGAAGCAACCGAGAGAGCCACCATGGAGTCCGCAACTTTGGGACGGGTGCCCTTGTGTGTCCACTGCGCCAGGAGGCTTTGAAGGAGATCCAGGAGGAAGAGGAGGAGAAAACCCAGTAAGGGGGCGCCAAGGGTGGCGGGAGGGGATCTTCCCCCACCATTCCCTCCCGCCTCCCTCCTTAATACCTTCCCCTCCCCGCCACCCGCCGGGTGTTTGTGGCTGACACGGAGGAGGGGAGCGTTTGGATAACCCTCCAGGGGGGACTAGGACCCAACCTGTTCGCCCTTCCTTGCCTTGGCATCTCCTTCCATTGATGACACCGAGTCGTGGCCACCAGTTCCTGCTGTCGCCTCCTCATTTTGCCCAGGTAAGGAAAGCGAGGCGGCGGGAAGCGGGGGAGACGGAGAGGGAAAGATGTGCATATTGAGATCTGTTTTGGAGGAGAGAGAGAGAGAGAGAGAGAGAGAGAGAGAGAGAGGGAGAGGATTTTCCTAGGAAACCTGAATACAGAGCAGCTGCCGCTTTCTGGAGATGGTGATCCCACTGGCTCCCTGCTAAATAATAGAAGTTTGTGGATTGGCTGGTTGTTGTTTTTTAAAAGGGTCGAGCTGCTTTGCAGTCCTAGAATCAGAGAGGTGGAAGGGGTCCCCCAGAGGTCATTTAGTCCAACCCCCTGCTGGTGCCAGGAATCCATGGCACAGACTCAACTCATCCACATCTGGTTAATTTCAGGGGAAGGGGGCCATATAGGTCAGTGTTCAGAACATGCAGAAGAGCATCCAGAGTTCAGTCCCTGGCATTTCCAGGTAGGTCTGGGAACAGCCCCTACCTGAAACCATGGAGAGAGGCTGCCAGACAGTGTTGGCAATCCTGAGCTGAATGGACCAATAATTTGGCTCGGTATAAGACACTTCCTCTGTTCCTAAATTCAACAAAGGGAGGTGTTGAGATTCGGGGCAGCAGAAGTGGGGACTCCTCAGGCTTGGAAAGTGCCTTTTTAAGCCCAGATTGGAGTGGGTGGGAGGGATCAGAAAATGCACTCTGCTTATGCTCAAAGGCAGTTGCCCTAGGCAGAAACAAGCGAGCAGCAATTGAGCTTCCCTTAGTGCAAACACCAGAGTGTAAGCCTCTCCAGCTGCAAAGAAGAATAAGAGTCAGCGCCCAAGGTCTTTGAACTATTTTTTTAAAAAAGAAAGCAGATAAAGCGGTGGCTCAGAGGTCAAATACCCAGCGGAAGCTGGTCCATTTGGGCAAAGGGGGCTTTGCCCCACCAACCTGAGTGTCTTCCCTCAGCCAGCCCCCACCTGCCTGCCTCCTTACTTACTCTCAGCCCAGGGGGTGGCGCTGCCTGTCAGCTTCTTCGTCCCCCTTAAAGCGTTGCCTTCATATCACTTGAGCACTCAGTCTGGTCCTTCTGCTCTTCTGACCTGCAATGATGGGTGGAGGTTCAGCTAGAAGACCTCCCAAGGTCCTTTCCAACTCTATGAGTTGGGCAAACATCTGGAGAAGAGGTCATAACCACAGGGAAGAGCCATAGGTCAGGGGTTCAGCATCTGCTGTGCGTGCAGACGGCCCCAGCTTCTGTCCAGGTAGGGCAGGGAATATCTCCTGCCTGAAACCATGGAAAGCCAGTCTGGGAATTTATTTATTTGTTGCCTGTATTTATACCCCACTTTTTTCTCTGAGGAGCTCAAAGTGGGATACATGGCTCTCTTCCTCCCTGCTTTATCCAAACAACAACCCTGAGAGGTAGAGCTTAGGCTGGGAGATGGTGACTGACCCAAGGTCACCCAGGAAGTTTCATGGCTGAGTGGGGATTTGAACCCTGGTCTCCCAGCTTCTAGTCCAACACTCTCACCACTACACCACACTGGCTGCAGACAACACTGAGCTGATGATCCCACTCAGCTTCCTATGTCCCGTTGGGTCACTTCCGGGTGGGCAACCTGTATCTTAGAACTCAGTGGGTTGATTGTGCTCTAGACTGCTGTGTATTCACAGGAGGAGGGGTTACGCTTTGCCTCTGGCAATGTGGGCTGTGACCCCACACATGCCAGTGACGCCACCATCAACCTCTTCCTTTTAAAAGTTTCGTTAGACTCAACGGCTGGACTTTGCTGCGACACACAAACCGAGGCTTCCTCTCTGGAGTTTGTCTGTCTAGTAAAAACGCCACCAGCAGCGATGTCTCTTGAGTTGGAAGATACCAAGGAAAACTGCATTGCCCAGGAACTGGAAACACTTCCCATATAAGGGAGCTGCTTTATATACCAAGTCAGATCATTGGTCCACGCACACCAATAGCCGCCTCTGCTCTGGCAGGCAACTCAGCCTGCCTGTGTAATCCTAAAACAACCAAAAGTCCCGAGAAGATGAATCTCCAGAGCAAATGTTGTGCTTCTGTGGTACAGCTGTGGAATTGCAGATCTGTCCTATGGTAAGGGTTGTAGATCAATGGAAGAGCATCTGCTTTGCATCCAGACAGATGCAGGTTCAATCTCCTGGCAACTCCAGGTAGGGTTCCCACTGGGGGTCAAGGGGAACCCTGTCTGAAACTCTGGAGGTCAACTGCCAGTCAGTGTAGACAGTATGGGGCTAGCTGGGCCAGTGGTCTGACTCAGTGTATGGCAACTTCCTATGCACCTTGTTTCCTCTTTTCCACAATCACTTTCCCTCTGACCCACACACCTTTTTTCTCTTGAAAGGGCCCCCTTCTTTCCTACGAACCTGGTTGAAATATTATAATCAGAAGCCCTGGTTTGGTTCCCAAGTGCCCATTGGGACTGATAGGGCAGAAGGCAGGGAGCTGAACAGTAGGTGGTGCCAGAGGCAATGGCAGCCAGAGCAAACGGCTTCTAGTTTGGGCCCCATCCTCCTCCCTGCTGAGTTCTGCAGGAGCAACAGAGCAGAAAGCTGACAGGCAGGGCCACCTTCTGGACTGGTTGCATGTGAGAAGGCAGGCAGTTGGGGGATGGCTGAGGGCAGACTGAGGCTGGTGGGCAGCACCCTTGGGTGCCCTTATGGACAAGCCTCCACTGGTTGGAGGTTAGCTGGGCAGATCAAGAGCAGAACCTCCCCATTCCAATGCTAATACTAATAATAAACATTCTTGCTGGAGATGTTTACTTGGCACGTCCCTTGATATTAGTTAAGTACCCAGAGAACATCACTGTAGTCTCTTGGGTGTACAGTCTCAATGCTCCTTAATGCATTTGTACCTACTTTGCAATTGCCTTCTTGTATTTCCAGATTTTAGGTCTGCGGTTATACAGAAACCCACAAGGGAAAAGCACCTGAGTTTGCTCATTGTTTGTTCATTTATTGTTTAGTTTATAAATCTTTCCTTGAAAAACAGTAAGCCACTTTTAATAGCACCAGCGGAAAAGCAAGATCTCAATGTCTGAAGGGTGCAGTTCGAGAAAATGTAACCAACTCCCATTGTACTCAACGGGGCTTACTTTTGAGTAGGCATATAACATTCCACTGCTCCCTCTCTTATGAATTGGTGTCCTTTATGAGGTTCCCAGGTGCGGATCTTTTCCTGGGGAGATTATTCTGCCTCATTGATTTATTTTATTTGCATTAGGCGGACAGACAGAGAAATATCTGCCAGAGGTTGGTTGGTTGGTTGTTATCTTGAAATAGCTCAGAGGCTCAGTGATAATATAATAATAATAATAATAATAATAATAATAATAATAATAATAATAATAATAATAATAATAATAATAATAATTTATTATTTATACCCCGCCCATCTGGCGCCTCCCCAGCCACTCTGGGCGGCTTCCATAAAAACCAAAAATACAGTAAAAAAAAACCAAAAATACAGTAAAAACATGTATGAAATACAGATAAACCATGTATGAAAGCAAAAGGTCTCGAGATCAATCCTCAGCTAAGGTTGGGGAAGACTTCCTGCCTGGAACCCTGGAGAGAGATGCTGTCAGTCAGTGGCAGCATTACTGATCTAAATGGACTGCTAGTTTGACTCTGTTTAAGGCAGCTAGCTCTCTGTGTTTCTGTGCTCCTGGGCCATCTTTTAGGCTGGTGGCTGACAACTTTAAAAACCACATAAAACTACATAATCATATTCTAATAAAAATCTAGTCATTTGAAATAGGTGTTTTAAAAGTTTCACATGGCAGCAGGGCACACGTGTAACATTAACTGAAACAGTGAAATGGTTTAACACCTGCAACACTATCATTAAATTGTTTCTAGATTCAGACCGGTATCTCAGCTGGAAACCAAAAGAGATGGATTTTTAAGGCCTGTTAAAAAACCCTTGTTGATGGGGCCAAATGTATCTCTCTTGGGAAGGGGTTCCACAAACATGGAGCCACCACCAAAGAAGCCCTGTGTCTCACGCCCTCCAATCCCGAGGATCTTAAATGTGGGTCTGTAAGCAAGCCCTTCAGAAGTCGAACTCGAAGGCAGGTTCAGATAGGATACCATGTATTAAATTCAGCTAAGTGCCTAGAAGAAGGAGTTGCATAAATAAGCTTTGACACCACTTTGCAATTCTGTGAGTGCATATCTGAGTGTAAGCCCAGCTGAAAATGGGACTTGCTTCAACAGAATCGTGTTGAAAATCACCTAACCTACAATTCTGTGAATAATCTTGATTTCTCATTCAGTATCTAATTAAACACCATATTTGGAATTTTTTAAAAAAGCTGTTTTATTTTTATTTTTTGCATTTATAAACCACCTTTAACTTCTAAGGAGCACAAGGTGGTCACGTGGTTCATCTCCTCCCCATTCCATCCTCAGAGCAATCCTGCGAGGTAGGCTAGGCTAAGAGATGGTGACTGGCCCAAGGTCACCCAGTGAACTTCATGGCTGAGTTGGGATTCAAACCTTGGTCTCCCAGGTCAGAGTTTTCAGTTGGCAGAGCGTGAGACTGTTAATCTCAGGGTTGTGGGTTCGAGACCCATGTTGGGCAAAAGATTCCTGCATCACAGGGGGTTGGACTAGATGACCCTGTGGCCTCTTCCAACCCTGCGATTCTGTGGTTCTGCTCTGTGCAAGAACAGCAGCCTGTTTGATTTGTTTTTATTCAGACAGGTGGAACGTGCAAATATATTCAAATATATCAATTGCTTGATGTGTTTAAAGCCAATGTCTTTCAGTACATCAGCCTACAGGACTCACTTGAGAGAGGGTAGCAGGAGAGGAGAAGCAGCTCCCTCTTCCCGCAAGCCACTATTGCCGTGAGAGCAACTCATGAATCCACGTCTAATTCCCTCTAGGCTCTGACGGTTGACAACTGTGTTGCGATGGAGACCCTGTCCCTGGAGCACCATATCCAAAGTGTGCAAAGACACATCGCCTTCTTGAAGAAGGAGCAGATGGAACTCCTCCACGATTTGCACCTGGAGATCCTCCACTTACAGAAGCACTGCACAGGTGAGCTGAGTGAGTTGCGGTGGCCTTCCAAGTCTTGTGAGGCTCCCTGACCCCACAGACCATGCAGGTTGGGTCTGGTGAGAGTTGTGGGCTTCCAGAAGTTACACGTGTCCTGTCTCTCACTGGAGGGAGATCTTGAATTCCAACCTCTGCATACTATCCTTTGCTTTTTCCTGTAGGACTAATTGCAGTCTTTAACAGTTGTCAACAAGTTTACCATACCCATTGTCAATCACCCATCTCCTACCACCCTTCTGAGAAAAACCCCACCCTCTCACTATATATAAGGGTCTGGTGACTTCTCTTTCAGTGTATCTGAAGAAGTGTGCATGCACACCAAAGCTTATACCCAGAACAAACTTAGTTGGTCTCTAAGATACTACTGGACATTTTTTTAATTTATTAATTTATTTCCAATGTCTGCTTCTGCCCAAATCGTTCAGACTTTGTTCGCTATGGTGCATCGGCAAGACAAAGGTTCAAAGGCACTGCAGGGGAATTGCATGACTTAGGGGCAAGCTAAGAAGTGGATGCAACCAGCAGCTTCCTTTAGAAGAACGGGCCAGGTACAGTCTGTTTACACAGCAAGCAAGAGGACTCTTGGGACTGGACAAGGCACAGCTCCGAAGGCTCATCCACAACTTCCACTTATCCTACCATTTTCCCCTGAGAAAAACTTCCACTTTGCCATTGAATTGGGTCAAACGTCAAATCGGGTTTTCTGCGAGTTGATATGTGCTCCGATTCAGTGGTAAGGAGTGGGTTTTCCCAGGGAAAGTGGTGGGTCAAATATAGAACCTCTCAGACCCGTGGTTTCTAGGCATGGGGCAAGCAGAAGTGTGTACAAGCCCTGAGTTGGTTGATGTTCTCGCTGAAATTTCCAGGACCTAGGAAGGGGAGTCAATGCCAACTCAACATCCAACTTGTCTCTTCCAAGGGAGAAATCTTACTATTAGAGGAGGCTCTGGGGGGAACTGGCTAGGGTGGTAACACAGGGGAAAGGTCTTTCCCTGACAACAGGCTTGAACCCTCTCCTGAACTGAAGCTCCTTGCATTCCTGTCCACCCAGTGGCATAGCATGGGGCGGTTGCCCGGGTCCCCCAAAAAATTGGGGACACAAAATTTCAACACCTGGTGCTGCTTCAATACAGGTGCTTCCTTCTGTCACTGGGCTCCGTTGAAAATGACTTCTCCATGCAAACCACGAAGTGGCCTCTCCAGACAATGCAATGACTCTTCTTTTCTTATCTCTACGGCTGCAATCTCCTGGGTGATGCAGATAGGCAGTTGAATGCACATGTGTACTCTGTCCCTTTCCCTCCCTCCCATCCTGCTCCGCATGGCCCCAGACTCTGGCAACCCACGCTATGCTACTGTGCCCACCAACTCCCAAGTTTCTTGGGGCTCCAGCATTGCTTTTTGGACTCCACTGGGACCGTCCCTGGGGTCATCTGGTTCTAACTCTCCAGACTCCTCCCATCCCTCTTCCTGATCTGACCGTTCCCTCCACGCCACCTCCAAGGGACTCCAGCTCCCATCCGGACCAGCCAGCATGGCCAGTGGTCAGAGGCAATGGAATTTGGAGTCCAACAACATCTGGACAAAGAACATCAGTATGTACACACAGCCAGAAGTTTCTGCTCGTAGAAGTTTCTGAGAAAGACCTGTAAGAGTCAGATGGCAACATTGGTGTTGGGAGATTCTGTAATCTGCTACCTGGAAAGATTTCAAGGATGCCAGAGTATGGCCACATTCACACCCTATACCTAAAGCACTACGGCACCACTTTAACCAGCCATGACTTCCCCCAAAGAATTCTGGGAGCTGTAGTTTGGTGCTGGGAGTTGTTAGGAGAACCCCTATTCTTCTCCCAGAGCTACAGTTCCCAGAATGATCTAACAGTCAATCCCTCTTCCCTCTTCTGAATTTTGTAGCTCTGTAAGGAAAACAGGGGTCTCCTAGCAAATCTCAGCCTCCTTATCAAACTGCTGCTCCTAGAATCATTTGGGTGAAGCCATGACAGATCAAAGTGACACCACAGTGCTTCAAATGTATGGTGCAAGTGTGGCTTACGTTAGTAATCAGTTCTCTAATTGGTTTTCTTCTGGGAATACATGTTGAATGAAAGAGAGAGGTTTTTCTACCACATTCTCTCTCTGTCTGTCTTTTAGGAAACGCAGTTGGAATTGTAATTAGGATGGTTGGGCTAAATTTGATTTCAATGCAATCCAGTTTAAGACGTTCCTTTCTGTTAGGGCGGACGACTAAACCGTGTTTTGAGTTACAATAGACAAAAGCCTGGGAGGGGAACATATGAGTGTGAGCATTTTGTTAATCCAGCAGTCCTTTGCCTGATCCAAGATTGTGGGAGGGAGCCACTGTGGGGGAGGGGCAAAGTACATTGTGTGTTACAAAGCCATCATTAAACCCCCTGTGTCTCCTCCTCTTCAAAGAGGATTAATTTCAGCCCTGTGCCATGTGCATCAGTGTTAAGTGATCTCATTTGTAGCGGTTTTGGCGCATGGGTGGGGGACGGGCGGGCAATCGCGCATCCAGCCATATTGCAGAAGTCTCTTCTGAAGAGACAAAGGAAGCTGTGGATCCAGTATTTAGATTCCTCAGTTGCTGCTCAAGTTTCAGAAGTGTTACCCGGAAGGAAATTCCAGAAGCAAAAGGTTGCCAACAGAGAATGAGGAGATTAACTTGGCTTTGGGTTAAGTCATTCTTCCTTGCGCTTGACCCAGAAAGTGCAGCTGGCACAGAATGCTGCAGCCAGGTTGCTGACAGGTGTGAAGCCCCCATCAGCATATATAACACCTGTTCTCAAAGATCTGCACCGGCGGCCCATTTGCTACTGGGCCAAGTTTAAGGTGTTAGAATATAAAGCTTTAACAATCTGGGGACCAGTTTATGTGCAGGGTCACCTTAGCAACATATGCCCACTCAACCTTCTTCCATCTGTGGAACTGGCACGATGGCGGGTTCCCCATAATATTTGTTCTGCAACTGTAAGAGAATCAATCTTTTAGTAGGTGGTGCTGTGGGTTAAACCACAGAGCCTAGGACTTGCCAATCTGAAGGTCGGCGGTTCGAATTCCCACAACAGGGTGAGCTCCCGTTGCTCGGTCCCTGCTCCTGCCAACCTAGCAGTTCGAAAGGACCTCAAAGTGCAAGTAGATAAATAGGTACCACTCCGGCAGGAAGGTAAACGGTGTTTCCATGCGCTGCTCTGGTTTGCCAGAAGCGGCTAAGTCAAGCTGGTCCCATGACCCGGAAGCTGTACGCCGGCTCCCTCGGCCAATAAAGCGAGATGAGCGCCACAACCCCAGAGTTGGTCATGACTGGACCTAATGGTCAGGGGTCCCTTTACCTCTACCTTACACTTTGAAACTCCCTGTGCATTGAACTCACTCGATTTCAATAGGGGAAGGATGAGAGGGGCAGGGCCCGGCAAACACCAGAGAAGACTTCTGTCCCATGGGCACCGTATTAGCAAATCATGATCTTGGAGTGCTCCTGAGGTAGAAACATATTTATGGTTGACTTCTCTATGACCTGCTGGACAACAGTGTATGTATGACTTCCAATGGAGCTCTCCGAAGTCCTGAAGAGGCTTAACCTGCTGACTACAGTACTTAGAACTGCTGCTCTAGATAGTAGGCAGGGTGAGCCACTTCAGGACTTAGGAGAGCTCCTAGGGAGGACATATATTACTGTCCAGCGGTAGGTAGCTTCGGGTCCTAGGAGACCTCCCAAGGAAAGGTGGGTGATGTTGCTTCAGCAGTTTTTGGCTGAGCCACAAGTGGGCATTTGCTCTCTTGTTAGTGGTAAAGGAATATTGGGGGATAATTAAGGAAAACAACTAAGCCTGGAAGACTTAAGCATACACTTACTCCTCACTGCTCAAAATTGTAACCTTCAATCAGAGCTTTGTTACATATTGTATAGGAGGACTAAGCCAAAACAGGAGTGGATGCTTCCCCTCTACCATCCGCTCTCCTCTGCTCCAGTTTCATTAGAAAACCTTAAATTGACTCGCTCCCCCCCCCCAAAAAAAGAGGCAAGAGATGTATCACTTTGACTACACTTCAGAATAAAGTCGCTCTGTTTTCCCCTTACTTCAGGAGTCTTGCCCACCTGCATTTTCTTTTTATGGAACCGCCAAATGAAATATTTGTTTTACAGTGACACAATCATACCAACAAAGCAGACTGAACTTACTTAATGCCTTCCTTCTGCCTCAAATGCATTAACCTGTTAGGATAGGGGTTGGATTAGTGACCCATGGTTACAGCAAATGTGCTACCCCCAGCCCACTTACTTCTGCTTGCCTTGCTGCTCTGCAAGTTGTGCATGGTCTTTTAGGTGCAGGAAACGGGCAGACAGCTCCCTGGTGGCATAGAGATCAGTTAGGAGATCCTGCTTGCCCTCCTCTTCCATTGAGGAGACCCGCCCCCCAGGTTCAAAAGCTAAGCAAGGCTGTAAGCCTTATTCTACATCAGGGGTGGGGAACCCATTTTTTTAAGCCAGACGGCCACACCTCATTTCCGGCATCCTTCCGGGCCCACATGCCAGTGGTGGGCAAGACCAGGAGCAAATGTGGGTGGAGCCACATATGCTAATTTACTCAGACAACACCCTCTGTCCTCTACCCATTATCAGAATGCAAGGATGCATCGTAGTGAAGCAAAAGGTGAGGTGTAGGGTCTGTAGAGAAGGGGTGCAGCTAGAAAACTGCTAGCACATCTGCAAAGCTAAGCAGGGTCCAGTATGGTTTCAAATTGGGCGGGGGACTGTGTGTTGAGATTGCAGGGGGTTGGACTCAATGACCCTCAAGATCCCTTCCAGTTCTACAATTCTACAGTTCTATGGTATGGCTGGGGAGGGCGGCTTAGGGAGGACCACCCCACCCCCCGTGAGTCAGATAGAGAGGCCTGGATGGCTGCGGTCAGCCTCTAAGCCCATCCTGCTCCTGTGTGTGAGTCATTTCCGAAACACAATTGTGTTCCCTGAGTAGCAACCAGAAAGAAAAAGGGCCAAACTCTCCAGTCCTTTGTAATCCCCACATTTCCAGTATCAGGTCTTGTGGGAAGATAAATGCTGTTAACAATACTGGAATGAGTCATTTCTTGGAATGAGCCTGACATACGAAAGGCCCAACCTGGCCCTCCTCCCATCCTGCCTAAACTTAGGCAGAAAATGTATGCTTCCAGTTCTCCTCACCCCATTCTTTCTGTAGTCCTGGGAAGGTAAAATGGGAACCTTAATTAGCATTGCCATGAACAAAAAAGAAGTGGACGTCTCACACAAAGGGATCATGAGGATGTGTTTCTTTAGACACTAATCATCAAAACACTCAGCTGAAACGTTCAGTTTTGTTTCTGAAGCAATAATGAAACGCCAGAATTGGGCAACGGATTTGGCCAACTGAGAGAAATAAAAGTACCGCTCATTCTGCCTTGGTCTGACCACACCTGGAATACTGTGTCCTGTTCTGGGCACCACAGTTTAAGAAGGATATTGACAAGCTGGAACGTATACAGAGGAGGGCACCCAAGATGGGTCTGGAAACCAAGTCTGATGAAGAACGGTTGAGGGAGTTGGGTTATGTTTAGTCTGGTAAAGAAGAGACTGAGAGGAGATATAATAGCCATCCTCAAATATCTAAAGGGCTGTCGCATAGAGGATAGAGCAAGCTTGTTTTCTCCTGCTCTGGAGGGTAAGACTCGAACCAACAGCTTCAAGTTGCAAAGAGATTCTGACTAAACAGGAAGAACTGTTTGACAGTGGAATGTTGGTGGACCCTCCTTCTTTGGTGGTTTTCAAGCAGAGGTTGGATTGTCGTCTGTCATGGGTGCTTTGAGATAGTGGAGATTCCTGCATCACAGGGGGTTCGACTAGATGACCCTTGGGGTCCCTCCAAACTACAATTCTATGAGTTTCAAAAAATCTGCACGTTAGTTAAAATTGCATACAAAACTGTCTGTGCTGAGAAAGAGTCAAACTGAAATGGTAGTGGATTTTCATGAGGACTTTCTGTTTTCTTGGAAAAACACAAACTGATGTGGAAATGGGGAGAGCTGAACATAACGGTGGGAAAAAATTGAGAAACTGGAATCGGCAGATTCGCCCATCTCTGCCAGAGAGGTGCTGCGGAGTTTTACAATAGCTGCAGGAACGAGGCAGGAGGAGGTGGGCATAAGGCTGCCCGTATTGATTTGCAATAGGATAGCAGGAGAGATCTGAATAGCTTACCAGAAATTGCTGTGCCTAGTCCATTACTTGAATGTTTCCGCCACTGATCTCATTCTCAGAGGATCCGGAGGGAAGGGGGAGGGGAGGGGGAGGAAGTGAAGGTTCAGCGCTGTTGATCACTGTCTCAAAGTCACAGCAATGACTAGCACAAAGGTGGAGGACCTGTGGCCCTCCAGATGTTGTTGGACCTCCATCAGCCCCAGCTTGCATGGCCAATGGCCAGGGGTGTTGGGGTTTGTTTTCCAGCAACATTGATCCACCACAATGCTCAAGCAAGGAAGGTTAGAGTCAATATGAAAACTATTTTATTTTTAAGAAAGACAATGATTAACTATTACAGTTCTTGTTCTTTTTTCCTAAGTGCTTTCCCTCCCCTCCCAATTTTGTTCCACCATTGTTCTTAATTTCATGGCAGTCCATTAATTATTTTGGAGGCATCAAATAAGGCCTGGGATAGCTCAGTTGGTGGAGCATGAGACTCCTAACCTCAGGGTTGTGGTCTTCAGCCCCACGTTGGGTCAAAGATTCCTGCATTGCAGGGGGTTGGACTAGATGACCCTCGTGGCCCCTTCCAACTCCACCATTCTAGGGTTCTATCAGGCTCAGTTATTAGAAAAGAAAGACTAGGGAACAAAAATAGACGTGGCACCACGGGAGATCCAGGATTTGGACTCACCTGTGGTTCTTGCTTTTGCTTCAAAACACTTCTGTGCATCCAAGCTAAGGGGAAGAAATTCCATTCAGTTGACATTTAAAGGCACAAACCAAAACGCAGCTGTCCTTTGATGTTCTCACTTCCCCAAATTTTGCAACGAAGTTCTCCAACCAAACAATGTTTACAAAAGTTCTCCAATAGAAGTTCTGCAATAAAACAATGTTTACAAAAATGCATATACTAAGGAAAGTGTGCATGAATGCATATATTAGTGAGGTCATGAGGTCCTCATTTTTAAACAACAACAACAACACAGAGAGAAATTGGACAGAAAGGGGGAGAACCGAACATAAGGCTGGAAAAATGAGGATGTGAAATAAATTGAAATTGAATTGAATTGAATAACACACACCCCATCCTTAGGCCAGACGTGGTGGAGTTGAGCTCACAAGGGCTGGAGTGAGGAAGGATGGCTCCAGAGTTTCGGCTGAACTCCAGCTCCTATCACCTCCAAACAGTGGCCAGTTTCGCTGGGGCTGATGGAAGTTGAAATCCAAGCACATCTGGAGGGCCACAGTTTAGCCATGCCAATTTAGACTTAAATCTAGAAGAGCTTCCTGGTGGTGCAAGCTGTTCAGTGCCTTGAATGTGGTGGACTCTCCTTCGTAATCAGAGCCCAAATGGCCACCTATCAGAGATGCCAGAGCAAAGGGTTTCTGGTAACAGCATCCCTGATAGGTGAACCTTTGAGGCAGCTCCAGCTCTGTGATTCCAAGGTTCTCCACCCCAGGGACCACAGAGCAGGCAGGAAACTCCGTGGTGACTTTTGCAACTCACGTTGATGCAGTTTGAAGAAGGTACCCATCCGCTCTTTCCCCAATGGGGACCAAACAGGCACAACTACCTATGTTAGGTAAAAGAAAATTGGAACAAACCCCTGTTAACAGAGGCAGTTGGGACATGTGGTTTCAACTAAACGATTTGCAGGAGCCCGTGTTTCATTTCAGGTTTTTTGCAGCTCTGTGATCGGCAACAGAAGAAAAGAGACAGGCTAAAGAAGACGCAATTGTGCTTGAACTGCAACTTTAATTTGCAAAGCTTGCATGAGTCGTACAAGTCAAAGAATGCAGTGCTTTTTTAGGGGCTGGCTTCAGAATGCTCATTCTGTTCTTTGTTTAGAACACTGGATATGAATAGCAGCCTGATGTCACAGGCTCTGAGTGGAGCAGGAGCTGGCCAGGCCAGGACAGGACAGAGGAGACAAGTGGCCAACAGATGACCATTGAGAAGGATCCAGTGGGCTGGGAAGGTCTCTACCTGGGTCAGGAGAGCCCAAGGAAGAGGATCCTGTGGAAAGACCTAATGGGGTGAATTTCCCTTGCCTTGTCACCCCACCAGTCCCCACAGTGCAAGGCGCAGGCCCCATCTCTAGCTGTCAAACAGCTCTTACCAGAAAGTACCAGTAAGTACTTACCAGTACTTACCAGAAAGTACCTCCTGGTGTTCAGTAGGAATCTCCTTTCTTGCAACTTGAAGCCTATGGTGCCACCAACTTTGCCTCCAGGAATGTCATAAACCATGATCTTCACTAAGGCAGGAATGTCCAGCTGCACAAATATAAGATAATAATAATAAATAATATTTTTTTATTTATACCCCACCCTTCCCGGTTCGGAAAATCGGACTCAGGGTGGCTAACAACAAATTTAAAGCACTTAATTGTAAAAGCAGCATAAAATACAGTATAAAAACATAAATAACAATAAAATTCAAAATTCAATAAAATTCAAAGAAATCAATTTGGGGAAAACCCATCTAATAAGCATTAGATAGTCACCAGGGCTAGCTGGCTGAATTAGTCCTGCTTGGGCCAGCGAGGAGGTCAGGGTAGAATTAGCTGTGGGGTCTCAGACCGGATGAACTTCATAAAAGGGGAGGGGGAGGGAAGGGAAGGGAAAGAAAAGATCAGGCTGAATTCAAATTAAAGGCCAGGCGGAATAGCTCTGTCTTACAGGCCCGATGGAAGGAGGTTAAATCCTGAAGGGCCCTAGTCTCATGGGACAGAGCATTCCACCAGGTCGCAGCCATCACTGAAAAGGCCCTGGCCCTGGTGGAGGATATAAAATGTGGGGCTTCTGGCTTACTAGCAGTACATGTGAAAAAGATCTAGGGGTATTAGTGGACCACAAGCTTAACATGAGTCAACAGTGTGATGCAGCAGCAAAAAAAGGCTAATGCTATTCTAGGCAGCATCAACAGAAGTCTAGTATGCAGGTCAAGGGAAGTCATAAAGGTAAAGGTAAAGGTACCCCTGCCCGTACGGGCCAGTCTTGACAGACTCTAGGGTTGTGTGCTCATCTCACTCTAGAGGCCGGGAGCCAGCGCTGTCCACAGACACTTCCGGGTCACGTGGCCAGCGTGACGAAGCTACTCCAGCAAACCGGCACCAGAGCTGCACACAGAAACGCCGTTTACCTTCCCGCTATAAAGCGGTACCTATTTATCTACTTGCACTTAAGGGTGCTTTCGAACTGCTAGGTGGGCAGCAGCTGGGACCGAACGACGGGAGCTCACCCCACCGCGGGGATTCGAACCGCTTACCATGCGATCGGCAAATTCCTAGGCGCTGAGGTTTTACCCAGAGCGCCACCCGCGTCCCTTAAGGGAAGTCATAATACTGGTCTATTCTGCTTCGGCCAAACCACACCCAGAGTACAGTAGTACCTCGGTTTAAGAACAGTCCAGTTTAAGAACGATTTGGTTTACAAACTCTGCAAAACCGGAAATAGTGTCTTGGTTTGAGAAATTTACCTCGGTCTAAGAATGGAATCCGAATGGTGGAAGGGCACTGGTGGCAGGAGGCCTCATTAGAGAAAGCACGCCTTGGTTTAAGAACAGTTTTGGTTTAACAACAGACTCTGGAATGGATTATGTTTGTAAACCATTGGACCCTTCCAACTCTACAGTTCTATGAATCTATGTCCAGTCCCACCTGTTTGTTACACCACCTGTCCTGTCCACCTATGAGAAGGCAGTAATGCCTCCTCCGTCCCCCAGGTCACTGAGATGTCAGTGCAGGCGTGAATAGACACTGGTCTACACTGGCTGGCAGCAGCTGTCCAGGGATTCATGCAAGGCTCTTGCTTGGTCCCACTTGAACATGCTGGGGGTTGAACATGCCACCTTCTGCGTCCCCTTTCCCGATGAACATACAATGTCTTCTACTGAGTCTGGAGAAAAGGCCCTGGCTCAGTAGCAGAGCCTCAGCTTTGCATGCAGACAGTCCCACGTTTAATCCCTGGCACCTCCAGGATAGGCCTGGGAGAGACTTCCTACCTGAAATCCTAGAAGAGCTGCTGCCAGTCAGAGTGGACACCACTGAGCAAGATGGGCCAATGGGCCAATTTGGAGGAAGGCAGCTCCCTGCGTTCTAAATAATAATAATAATAATAATAATAATAATAATAAATTTATTCTTTATACCCCGCCCATCTAGCTGGACTTCCCCAGCCACTCTGGGTGGCTTCCAACAAAATATTAAAGTACCGTAATGCATCAAACATTAAAAGTTTCCCTAAACAGGGCTGCCTTCAGGTGTCTTCTAAAAGTCTGGTAATGTTTACCTCTTTGACATCTGATGGGAGGGTGTTCCACAGGGCGGGTGTCACTACCAAGAAGGCCCTCTGCCTGGTTCCCTGTAGCTTTGCTTCTCGCAGCGAGGGAACCGCCAGAAGGCCCTCGGCGCTGGACCTCAGTGTCCAGGTAGAACAATGGAGGTGGAGACGCTCATTCAGATATACTGGACCAGGGCCGTTTAGGGCTTGAAAGGTCAGCACCAACATTTTGAATTGTACTTGGAAATGAACTGGGAGCCAATATAGGTCTTTCAAGACTGGTGTTATGTGGTCTCAGCGGCCGCCCCCAGTCACCAGTCTATCTGCTGCATTCTGGATTAGTTGTAGTTTCCGGGTCACCTTCAAAGTTAGCCCCATATAGAGCGCATTGCAGTAGTCCAAACGAGAGATAACCAGAGCATGCAGCACTCTGGTGAGACAGTCCAAGGGCAGGTATGGTCTCAGCCTGCATACCAGATGGAGATGGTAGATATCAAGACCATTAGTTGTCTTCTTTTTGTCGGGAGCCAGTGTGGTGTAGTGGTTAAGAGCGGTAGTCACGTAATCTGGGGAACCGGGTTCGCGTCTCCGCTCCTCCACATGCAGCTGCTGGGTGACCTTGGGCCAGTCACACTTCTGTGAAGTCTCTCAGCCCCACTCACCTCACAGAGTGTTTGTTGTGGGGGAGGAAGGGAAAGGAGAATGTTAGCCACTTTGAGACTCCTTAAAGGGAGTGAAAGGCGGGATATCAAATCCAAACTCTTCTTCTTCTTCTTCTTTTCAATAGGGCATTCCTACCACTCAGTTGAGGGGCTTGCTCCTGGTGGCAAATGAAGGTGTCAGGGATTGGACTCAAGAGGGGGCGAGAGAGAGGAGGAGGAATGGTGGGGATCATGCCCCCTGCTTCTGTGAAGAGAATCAGAACTTACAGGGTTAAGCAGTTCTGAGTGACGTCTCACATTCTGAGGCGTGGCTATGTTCCCAGAAGGGAGTGTTTTCTCTGTGTCTTTGTTCTTTTCGCTTTTGCGGTGAGGCAGCAAGATGTGTGCTCTCTCGCCGGGTGATTTATGAGTCGTTTCTACACGATTAAAGACTGTAAGAGATAAGCCGGATCGCTTGAGTGCAGTCTGATTTATTACACACACGCACAGCAACAGTTTCTACGCTGCGGAAACTCTGCTACAGGGAGTCCACGGAGAGCTATCCCCGGGGTCCAGTGGGGAGCAGAGCACCAGGGAAGCGTCTGGACTCTATCCAAAGGCCACAGGTTATGGGAGGTCAGCAAAGCTTTGAAGCTGTTGCCAAGTTGTGCCGGTGTGTGTGGAAACCAGCTGAGAGGAGGCTGGAGCCAGCTGGACTCCTGCCTAACGTTTGAAGGCAGAGGAGCTCGCTGGGAGAAATCGGATCTCCAAGGACCAGGTGCCGGAGGAGCTGTTTATGTGAGTACGCTCAGCCCCGGGGGAGAGATGGCTCAGTCCCAAGACTTTGGCTTTGGGCTTAAGCTGCCATGTGAGAAGCTGAGTAGCCAAAGTTGGTTGGAGTGGAGCTTTCAAGTAGAGCTTCTTCTAGTCAGGGCACAGCTGTGGGACGTAGTCCAGCCACCACAGAAGGCAGCTGGGAAAGCAGAGGCTCAAAGGGCTGCAGAGCAAAGTGCAGCAGAGAAGCGTGTGCTTGTTTTTTTTGGCAGAGAATGTGAATGCTCATCTGAGGCCAGTTGTCCTGGATGCTAAAAGGCCTGAGGCTGCTTGGCTGGCACTCCGTGAGGCTTGTGAAGCTGGGGTGGGAAGCAAGGGCCAAGATGTGGCTGCATCCGAAGGGGAGAGGCAAGATGGCGCTGGGCACATTCTTGAGAGCCGACACACAGCTGGGAGGAGCTGGGAGCCCCCACGGGGGAACGAAGGGACTGTTGCTGCTGGTGAGCCTGGCAGCTGTATGGATGCTGCAACGTGCCTGTGTGAGGAGCCAGGAGAGAGGCCAAGAGTTGGGAGCCCTTTACCCACCAGAGGGGGTGCAGGAAAACGTCCTGGGAGCCCTGGGAGCAGTGGGGGGGGCAGTGAGCGGTGAAAGCTCAGAGAAGCCTCATTTTCCAAAGGCAGCCAAGAGTTGTTTTCGTCGTGAGTCGGAGCCTGGGAAGCTGAAAAGAGCTAAAGGCTTCAAGGCCAGCCATCTGCGGCGAGTACAGATAAGAGCTACAGAGCTGTGTGGGAACGTGGAGACAAGTCCGGTCTCCAAGGCAACTGGAAAAGTTGCATCTACGGAAGCTGTGAAGGTTGTGGGCAAGTCTTCCTGCCGGGGGGAGTCTGTTGCCGTGACAACCAGAGAGGACATCTGCAGAGGCCCCAAGGACGGGAGCAGCGAGACGTTTGTTGCTATGGCAATGCTTAAGGACAACTCCAGTGAGGAGAGAGTGATGCGCTGGGTAATCGACAGTGGAGCCAGCCATCACCTGATAACAGCGACACCTAGTGTCGAGATGTGGAACTGCAGCTGTTCCAGCTGGGAATACAGTTGTATTTGCTGATGGGTCACAAAAGCCTTTATCTAATGTGGCAAGTGTTTATGTGTCTTTCTTGCAGGCGGAGTTGGAAGTGTATATTGCGCCTGGGATGAAACAATGTCTTTTGTCTGTTCCTTGTCTCTTGAAGCAGGGGTACAAGGTTTGCTTTGAAAATAATGTCTGTTCTATTTCCAGGAATAGAAGACAACTCGTCAGTGTTGAATGCCAAAACAATCTCTTCGTTTTAGAGGCACCTCTGGAGGGTGAGAGGAATGCTGAGGGAGCACAAGCAAAGTGTGCAAACGTTCCCACTCATGATTCATGTGCCTGCTTGTGGCACAAAAAAATGTCACATGGCTCTTGGAAAGGTATCCAAAGGTTACCACAGTACACAGTAGGGTGCAGGATAAGACCATGTGACCAATCCCTAGATTGTAGGGCATGCAGAAAGGCAAAGGTAAAAGGGTGCAGTTATCCCAGGGTGGAGAGGGTAACCACAAAACCTTTTGACCTTGTGCACACAGACCTTTTTGGGCCCATGCCAAAGCCAAGTCTGGGCGGGGCCAGGTATGTGCTGACACTGACAGATGATTTTAGCCAGAATGGCTGGTCCTTCTCGCTGAGAATGAAAAGCGAGGCAGCACAACTGATCAAAGATTGGGTTGTGGAAGTGGAACTACGGTTCTCCACCAAAGTGCAGGGGTTCAAGAGTGAACGAGGTGCAGGGTTTACTGGGTCTGCTCTGCACAGTTTCTTCTGTCAGAAGGGGATACGTCACAAGGTGACGGCTCCTCAGGAGAGGGGCGTGGCAGAGCTCAGAAGTGAAGCTCTGGCTCAAGCTACAGAGGTTTTACTGTGTGACTCCGGTTTGCCTCAGAGTTTTTGGAGTGAAGCTTGGAGGGCGGCCAATTTCAAAATGAACAGGTCCTACAATTCAGTGGTAGGTGACACCCCATTTTTCATGCTCCACGGAGAGAAGCCTAAGCTGCATTTCTTCCGTGTGTTCGGGTCACAGGCCTGGGTGCCTGTGCCAAAGGCTCAACGAAAGCAAGGTGGCCCGAGGTTCCAGAAAATGATCTTCTGTGGGTATGAACCTGCGACAAAGGGGTGGAGGTTTGCATATCCAGAAGGTGATCAGACCAAGCTTCTGATCAGTAAATGTGCTGAGTTCTGTGAGCAGAATGGTTGGTCAGGGATCCATGCTAGTCCTGACGTTCTCTCAGAATGTCTGTCTGATTCTGAGGAGGAAGGAGAGCCAGAGGCTGAACCTGTTGCTGAGGACCAAGTCTCTGAACAGGGTCAAGAACAGGGTTGGGCATCTCCACAGGTTGTTAAAAGAGAGCCCAAGAGTGAGCCTTCGTCTCCTGTTAGCATAGTACAGAAGGCCCGAAGACGCACTAGGTCAGAGGGGGAGTCTTCTGATGTAGAGGACACACTTGCTGGCCCCAGTGGGTCAGAAGGAGCACCTGAGTTTGTGCTCAGACGGTCCACTCGCACCACGAAGGGAGTTCCACCTGAGAGGTTTCAGATCACCAGTGCGTGGATTGGTTTCGCACAGTGCGAACCTGGGAGTTTTGAGGAGGTTCAACAATTGCCTGAGAAAAATGCCAGGAAGGGGCGAAAGGCAATGGAAGGGGGGTTGAACTCTCAGAGATCTGTAAATGTGTGTTCACAGTTTCCCTCTGAATGTGAGACGAGAGGGGGTGTGAAGAGAATCAGAGCTTACAGGGTTAAGCAGTTCTGAGTGACGTCTCACATTCTGAGGCATGGCTATGTTCCCAGAAGGGAGTGTTTTCTCTTTGTCTTTGTTCCTTTCGCTTTTGCGGGGAGGCAGCAAGATGTGTGCTCTCTCGCCGGGTGATTTATGAGTCGTTTCTACACGATTAAAGACTGTAAGAGATAAGCCGGATCGCTTGAGTGCAGTCTGATTTATTACACACACTCACAGCAACAGTTTCTACGCTGCGGATGCCATCCGGCGGAGAGCGCTGGCTTTTTCCTTTGAAAATTTGGACCTAAAAGAACAACCCGTAAGTAATTGGAATCTGGACTAAAAAGAGGGACAAAATTTTAAAAATTTCGGAGCGAGCGGGGGAGGCGCAAAAAAGGAAGTCAGCCACCCCCTCCATTGTAGAAGGGTCAAAACAAAGGATTTGATAACTAAGATCGGAATAACATCATTTTGGCAAGTTTGGAACCTCACGAGTGAAGAATATGAGATTGAGCTGGAGGAGGAAAGTAGAATTTGGACTTAAAAACACCCCCCCCCCTGGAACCCCGGGAGCGATCGATGACGGTGTTTGGAGAGGAGAAAGGCAAGTTTTGACAGCTGTCAAAGAGCTGTCAAAGCAGAAAAACAAGATAGAGACTATGTCACAAGGACTTTGCAGGTTATATTTGTTATAAATTGGACACAAATTGCTTTAAATAAGGATTACAAAGTTACTAGGGCTAATGGATGTGATCTGGAAGAGAACTCAGTTTTTGCAATCCACCTAGAGGAGCCGAGGGATATCACAAGTGGTTTTAGTTGGAAATTTGAACAGAATTTTTTATCTCCTGGGAAACTGCAGAAATGGAACATTATTATGACTACAGAGGCCAGTATACCGAAGAAGACAATGGAATCATCCGTTGTGGAATGAAAGGAACTTGACGTAATGTTTTGTTTCTGAGCAACAAGCCTCTGCAAAGGAACTAACTTTTGGAATTAGGACATTTGTGCAGGAAAACAGGGACAGAAAGAAATAGAAAGAGGAGTGTGGCCAATAAGAACAACAAAACAACAAGAATTGGACTAAGTCGAAAGTGGGGACATTTGGGACATCCAGATTTGACAAGCTTAAGGATTATAATTTGGAGTTTTTCACTCCTGGATATAAAAATCTGGATGGAAAAAATGGGCCTTTCTTTGAGACAGAATCCTTTCATGATTGGACATGCGAAACTAAAGAGGACTGGCAAAGGACTATGACTTAGAGAGACGTGGAAATATCGGACATTGAGGAATATTGGGAACGCAACCGGGAAAAGGGGGGGTGGGAAATGTGGAACCCAAAGGGCGTAAACTATGTTTTATTTAGGCTATATACATCTACATGGTATTCTAAAGTGGGGAACTCGTGGAGGGACTAAGCCGATTTTAGGGGAATGGAAAATAATTTTTTTTATAAAAAAAAAAAAAAATTTTGGGTTAAGGATAACAAGTTTGAAGTGAGGAGAAGAACTTGTTGAGATTATCTGCTTATTTGAGAGATTTGGAATACAAGGGGGGGAGGGAAGGGGAAGTCCTGAAAGGATGTAATTGGAAAAAGATTTGAAATTGGATGTTTTATTAATTTGTAATTAATTGGAAAACTTTAATAAATATTATTTAAAAAAAAAAAAAAAGTTTCTACGCTGCGGAAACTCTGCTACAGGGAGTCCACGGAGAGCTATCCCCGGGGTCCAGTGGGGAGCAGAGCACCAGGGAAGTGTCTGGACTCCATCCAAAGGCCACTGACACTGCTGAAGGAGAGGAATGCAGTCTTGAATTACAGCAGGGCTTTGAGGAGTTTGAGGGAAGCCACAGCTCAGAGACAGGCGAACGGAAGAATTGGGAAGTGTTAGAAGAAGGGGGGAGATGTGGAAGGGGAACCAGCTGACACATTGTCACTGGAGAGCATTTCTGATCCCCCTTCCCCCAGAACTCGGCGTTCATTAAAGGTGCAGGAACAACGGAATCAGAGACATTTGACTTCAGGTGGCCACCATAAGGGAAAGTGCTGTTACTACGAAGGAGGGAGGAGGAACCCAGTCTGGAGCAACGCCATTGTTAAGGCTTGTTGCGTTCTTTTGTCTCTCGCTATTAGCATTGGATAAAACTCATTAAAAAGGACTATACCTTGTTTTCTCTGCTCTTGTTGCAACCAGGGGAGGAATAGCTTTCCCATAGCCTTGACAGAGCCTTGACAGAAGGCTGATATCTGATATGCACTTTGTTGTTGTTGTTGTTTAGTCGTTTAGTCATGTCCGACTCTTCGTGACCCCATGGACCAGAGCACACCAGGCACTCCTGTCTTCCACTGCCTCCCGCAGTTTGGTCAAACTCATGCTGGTAGCTTCGAGAACACTATCCAACCATCTCATCCTCTGTCATTCCCTTCTCCTTGTGCTCTCCATCTTTCCCAGCATCAGGGACTTTTCCAGGGAGTCTTCTCTTCTCATGAGGTGGCCAAAGTATTGGAGCCTCAGCTTCAGGATCTGTCCTTCCAGTGAGCACTCAGGGCTGATTTCCTTAAGAATGGATAGGTTTGATCTTCTTGCAGTCCATGGGACTCTCAAGATAGGCACTTACAGGTGTTTAAATCTCATTGACCTGTTCCTGCGCCCTATTCATGTCTCTACATAGGATTGTGCCATTAAGGTCCAATCAAAGGGCGCAAAACCATGTTTAATTGAACGCTGTTGGCCGCACTACCAGAACAGAGCGCCATTTGGAATTTCCCTGGAAATTTAACTGGGTTTGTTGCATCGCACAGAGAAACCGGCATCCGAAAAAGGATTGGTTTCCAAGTCTGGCGTGGAGTGCACTGGGATTCATGCTTTGCTGCCAAGCAAAGTGCTGTTTGCCCTTCTAATGCAACCACCTCTGGGGCTGGCCTGGTTTTACAAGAGAGGAAGCAGATAGACTGAGTGTTCTCCCAGCATACATTTCTGCCCCACTTCTGGACCTGCCTCAGCTTCTCAGAGTTAATCAGGCTGAAACGGCCTTCAAATTGCACAGCCGGCATTTGAGTTTGATTTGGAATCTGGCATCATGAAATCCAAGGCACTCAGGGCGCAGGAGCAGATCTGGAAGGGCGATCCCTTTGGTCTCGCCACCTCAGCTTGGACCTTGCTATTTGGCAGTGTGGTATAGTGGTTAGAGCAGTGGTTCTCAATGAGTGCAGCGCTGGTGTGGCAGGAGAGGACGGCAAATGTGGCAGGAAAATTCAAGGGGAAATCAAAGAAACATTTAAACATTTTAACGTCAATTGACATTGGAGAGAAATGGAGTTGAGAAATAAGATTAAGGGTACATATTGATATGGGAATGCATTAGATAAAATGTAAAGAAATATACAATAATAAGAGTATATTCATTTGTAAAAAAGGAATATACAACGGGATTGACAGAAAGTCTGTAGTGTTGTTGCATATATGATTTTGGAATAGCTTTTTGTCTTTGTTGTTTCTTTTTTTCTTACTTTTTTCTTTCTTTAGGTATATAAATTTTGTATATAAACTTTGTATACATGTTGGAAATTATATTATAATAAGCCCTGTAATGTAATATGACAATGTATGCATATGTAACTGTGATGGTTCTAGGCGTTGCTCGTGCGTAAATCAGCACCACACCTGGCTGGGTTACCTGGGTGAACTCTTTCTGTCCGGACAGCCACTCACCCGTGGCTGTCTCAATCGCTGGCAGAATCCGTCAGTGGGCGTTTCTTGAACTTCTTCCAGCAAAGAAGCTCTTTGACGCCTAGTCTCCGCCTAGTCTCCCTGCGCGGAAGCCTTCTGCGCAGGGAAGGTGTGGGCACCGGAGGACCTGTGCTCTCCCCGCTGGTCCCCGGCAAGGAGTCCTGGAGCCACCTCGCCGATTCCCCCATCTGCCCCCCTTCTCCACTGGTGGTACGCTGATTTCCTTCCCCAGAAGATGGGCTGCTTCTCTCCCTCCCGGGACGCTCTCCGGAATCCCCCTGGAGCCCTCCCTCTCCCTCTGGCTCCGATGGCAGTTCCCTGGCAGTAACATAAGAACATTAATAAATAAATAAAATGGGGAGGAAAGAAGAAGAAGAAGAAGAAGAAGAAGAAGAAGAAGAAGAAGAAGAAGAAACATTTCAAGAGCATTGGCTATTCTTCTGCAGTTCCCCACAACACCTTGTTTGTGAACAGGGATTTTCAAAACAAAAAAAATTCCTTCCAGTAGCACCTTAAAAACCAACTAAGTCAGTTCTTGGTATGAGCTTTCGTGTGCATGCACACTTCTTCAGATACACTGAAACAGAAGTTTCCAGACCCTTCTATATAGTGAGAAGGTGGGGAGGGGTATTACTCAGAAGGCTGGTGGGAATGGGTGATTGGCAGATAGCTGTGATGAGCCTGTTGACGACTCTTAACGACTGCAATAGGTCTTACAGGGAGAAGCAAGGGGTGAAAAGGTGAAAAATGGCTTTGTCATGTATAATGAGATAAGAATCCAAGGTCTTTGTTCAGGCCAGGTTTCTCCATGGTTTTAAGTTTGGTGATAAGTTGTAATTCAGCAGCTTCTCTTTCCAGTCTATTTCTGAAATTCCTTTGTAGTAAAACAGTTACTTTTCAGTGTATCTGAAGAAGTGTGCATGCACACGAAAGCTCATACCAAGAACTGACTTAGTTGGTCTTTAAGGTGCTACTGGAAGGAATTTTTTTTGTTTTGACTATGGCAGACCAACACGGCTACCTATCTGTAACAGGGATTTTCAACTCAGACAAATGTGAAAGATCAGAGAAGAGAAAGGCCTCTTTGTGTTGATGCGGAGATGAGAGTTTGCTAGGCTCAAATTAGACCTAAAATACCGTATTTTTCGCCCCATAGGGCGCACCGCCCCATAAGACGCACCTAGTTTTTTGGGAGAGCTGATGCCTCTTGCTCTCCAGGCTGAGTCCAAACCAAAGGCCAGGCGGAACAGCTCTGTCTTGCAGGCCCTGCGGAAAGATGTCAAGTCCCGCAGGGCCCTAGTCTCTTGTGACAGAGCGTTCCACCAGGGCGGGGCCAGTATTGAAAATAATAATAATAATAATAATAATAATAATAATAATAATAATAGAATTTATATACTGCCTTATACCCAGAGGTCTCAGAGTGGTTCACAGAAAAGACCAACATAAAAACCACAATGTATATATGATCAAAATAAAAACAAGAACCCAATAACACACACACCCGTGCCCAAAAGAAAGACTTTCTGGATGTCCCATGATCATATTATAAAGTGGTTGCATTCTATGTTTTAAAGCAAGCACTGTTGTTTCTTTCTGTTTTCCAATGTATTTCTTCATTTTTAAAAAAAAATTAAAATATTTTGTGTGTTTCTTCACACACAAATTAAATTAATATTTTGTTGGGAGCCACCCAGTGTGGTTACATCACAAAACATGGGCGTGGGTTTTGTTTTGTTTTTTGCTGCAAACGCTGCAAAACAACTGCAAAACTTTGGCACGAAGTTGGAGGGGATCCCAGATTTCGGGGTTCGTAGTTCACGAATCCCATCTGGTTGGCCGCTGTGAGAACGGGGTGCTACACTAGACAGGTTATTGAACTGAGCCATCAGGCTTCTCTTACGTTTCTATGTTCTTATGATCTCTTTTCTTCTTCTAGAATTGACTCATGATCTTGAAACAAAGGAACTGGAAGCCAGTCAGCAAGGTAAGAGGAAGCCCCCTTTGTGGGTGAGATGTTGTTAAAAGCATGAGAATCTTCATCTATGATTCAAAAAGCAGGCGAGGGATTTGTATAGCTCAGGGGCAGAGCCCCTGCTTTGTCCCGGGTTCAAAACCTGGACTCTCCAGTTAAAAGGGTTTGGTAGCAGGAGGTGAGAAAAGATGCCTCTCTGCCTGACTCCCTCAAAAGCCACTGCCCCTCAAAGGCCATGGTGCTAATTCTTAAATATATATATATATATATTAACTTTAATAATGTGTTTTAACCTTCTACAGGAGACCAGGCTGGCCTCATCCCTGTTTTCCTTCCACCACCAGACAAAGCCTTTTTTGTACCAATAAGCCTTTGGCCCCCTGTTGTGTTTTTTGTGTGTATGCTTTTAAATGTTGTTAAGTGTTTCCAGTGCAGTTTTTGATAGGGCTACAGTCATACCTCGGAAGTCGAACAGAATCCATTTGACTTCCGAAACTTTTAGAAACCTGAGCGCAGCTTCCAATTGGCTGCAGGAAGCTTCTGCAGCCAATCAGAAGCCGTGGAAGGCCCGTCAGACATTTGGGTTCCAAAGAACATCCCTAAACCGGAACACTCACTTCCGGGTTTGTGGTGTTCAGGAGCCAAACGTTTGACTCGCAAGGCATTCGACTTCCGAGATACAACTGTACTTATTTGCTATTTTTTAAACATCTATATTTATTGCATGTTCTTTGTTGTATCTGTTTCATGCTAAGATCCACTTTGCATCCCGCACTGGGAGAAAAGTGAGATATAAATAAAATAAAAAATCCCTTTCAATGAGCCTGCTCTGAGTAGGACAAAAAGGTAAAGGGACCCCTGACCATTAGGTCCAGTTGTGGCCGACTCTGGGGTTGCGGCGCTCATCTCGCTTTATTGGCCGAGGGAGCCGGCGTACAGCTTCCAGGTCATGTGGCCAGCATGACTAAGCTGCTTCTGGTGAACCAGAGCAGCGCATGGAAACGCCGTTTACCTTCCTGCCGGAGTGGTACCTATTTATCTACTTGCACTTTGGCGCACTTTCAAACTGCTAGGTTGGCAGGAGCTGGCACCAAGCAACTGGAGCTCACCCCGTCGTGGGGATTCGAACCACCAACCTTCTGATTGGCAAGTCCTAGGCTCTGTGGTTTAATCCACAGCGCCAACCGCGTCCCTCCTGAGTAGGACTAGCTTTTGCTAAAACCAGTGCTATTTTTTTCTAGAAAAAGAGGTGCCAGAACCCACTGTGAACTTCTCCCCTGTTCTCTTATAATGGCAATAGCACCCACATGAGAGGTGCCGGAACTGAGTTCCAGCTTGGGGGGGGGGGGAGCCCTGGCTAAAACCCAAGGCCTTGAAAATAGTTTCATTTCCCCAGCTCTCCCAGGCGTGAATGCTTTTCAACCCAGTCCTAATTCTTAGCGACAGTGCAGCCAGCAGAGGGTGCTGAGTGAGCATGTGATTGGCGTTCGCTTCTAGGCTTGGAACAGTTCCCAAGGATTCCACTATTATTCTGCTTTGCCGTCTCGGTTTCTGGTCTGGCCTAGTTTCGCTCTTTACCAATGATGTTTACGGGTATTGTTTGAAAGTCTTCAGACTGAACAAGCTGGCATCAGGTTCTCAGAAGCCTTCTTTCCTCACCGCTTCCCACTGCGTGGGTTCATAGGAAAAAGAAGTCAAGATGTTTGGATCAGTGGTCCAGACTGGATTCCATGACATTCATTATTTGCACTTTGCCCATATTTCTTGCCCAGGATCGGTATGATCGTTAGAGTATCCGACTCTCTCTCTCTCTCTCTCTCTCTCTCTCTCTCTCTCTCTCTCTCTCTTACATCTGTATAGCTATCTGCAAATATCTAACAAGCTGTCACATGGGAAATGGTGCCTCCTTGTTTTCTCCTGCTCTGGAGGGTAGGATCTGAACCAATGACTTACAAGTTACAAGAAAGGAGAACATCTGGAAGAACTTTCTTACAGCAAGAGGTGCCAGCTTCTCTAGAGGATATTGGGGGGGGCAACATCCTCTGAATATTGAGGGGGCCCAGCCCCCTCCAGAAAAATATTCAGGGGGCTGAAACTGCATCAGCCCCTGAGAGTTGGCACCTATGTCTGACAGTAAGAGCTGTTTGACTCCCTTGGGAGATTGGGAGATTCCTTAGAGGTTTTAAGGCAGAGTTTGGATGGCCATCTGCCATGGATGCTTTAGCTGAGATTCCTGTATTTCAGGGGGTTGGACTAGATGACCTTCAGCAGGTCCCAACTCCACGATTCTATGATTTTGTGATTGCTGAAACCCCAAACCAGCAGTGGCCTTCGTGGTCAAGTGACAAAGCCACCAATAGGAGGACAGGAAGCTGCTTTATATCCGACAGTAGTTCTATCTAGCTCAGTATCGTGTTTCCCAAAGTTGGGTCTCCAGCTGTTTTTGGACTACAACTCCCATCATCCGTAGCTAGCAGGACCAGTGGTCAGGGATGATGGGGATTGTAGTCCTGCAGAGGAGAGAGAAAAGGTCCCAAGATCTTTATCGCCAGGAGCAGCTCTTTTATCACAGCGAGGTGGTGCTGCAGAGCGTCTGGAGGCCTCGCCCCGGCCCCGGAGGCAAAAGGCGAGGCTGCAAGTGGCACAACAAAGGCGTTTGAGGCGTAGACGGCAGCAGGAAGTCTCAGGCGAATGGAATGCTGGTGGAAGGCAGACGCAGAGAAGCGAGTGGCCGATTCCAAAAAAAGCCTCTCCTCTTTCCTTGCCACACCCTGGAGGAGGAAACAGCACCGCAGCGAAACGTATCCGGTGCGCCTTAATGTCCTCAGCTGCCCTTTGTAGGTTCAGATAAAGCAGAAGTCAGCCCGTTAGGGGTCATCAAGGGCAGCCCCACCAACCTCAGCCAGCCCTCCGAAACCAGCCTTTGATAACTGCCTTTCTTGAAAAGATGTCCCAGTCACTAAAAGCATCCAAAGAGCAGAGCTTGAATGACTGTTTCTTTGCGATAGGGCACGATTTTATTTATTTCCTTTGGAAGAGCATGGGACTCTTAAACTTAGGGTTGTGGGTTTGAGCCCCACATTGGGCAAAAGAGTCCTGCCCTGCAGAGGGTTGGACTAGAGGACACCCACCCCCATCCCCTTCCAACTCTACAAATCTATGATTCTAGGCAAATATGGAGGTTGTTCGGTCCCACCAGCGCATGCAAATGTCTGGCTCATTTAAAACTCTGCAGAAGAGTTTTTTGGATTTGATATCCCGCTTTATCGGAGACACGGGTGGCGCTGTGGGTTAAACCACAGACTTGCCGATCAGACTTGCTGAGCAGAAGGTTGGCGGTTCGAATCCCCACGACGGGATGAGCTCCCGTTGCTCGGTCCCTGCTCCTGCCAACCTAGCAGTTTGAAAGCACGTCAAAGTGCAAGTAGATAAATAGGTACCACTCTGGCGGGAAGGTAAACGGCATTTCCGTACACTGCTCTGGTTCGCCAGAAGCGGCTTAGTCATGCTGGCCACATGACCTGGAAGCTGTATGCCGGCTCCCTCAGCCAATAAAGCGAGATGAGCGCCACAACCCCAGAGTCGGTCACGACTGGACCTAGTAGTCAGGGGTCCCTTTACCCTTTACCTTTATATCGGATGTATCACCAGATGTTGCTGGATTCTCCCATATCCAGCAGCCCCAGCATGGTGACAGGAGCGAGCCAGCAGGAAACCACACTGAGCCAGTTGGCGTTAACTCTTTATTAGCAAAAGCAAGATCTGCACAGGTGTGTCGGTCCTAATGAACACAGCAACATATGTCCGGCAGGTCTTTTCCCCATGAAGCAGTTGCTGAGACTGAAGGTCTCTGGTTCCCCACAGCTGCCTAAGTCCCTTCCTCTCCAAGGTTTTCCCCAAGCAATCTTAGACTGCGCCTACATGGAGCTAATTTCTCCTCTGCCCTCTTCATGTCTCTCCTGGTACTGGGAGACCAGCGGGGAGGGGAGCTTGTTGCAGCAGCAGGACGGGGAGACACCCATGCCTCTTCACCAGCCAGACTCATCTCTGCCTCTTGGCCTCCTTCCTCTCCTGCTTCAGCTTCTGCCTCTTGACTTCTCTCTGTCACCAATTCTCCTCGCTCACTGAGCCCTGCTACCTCTTCAGCTTCTGACACCTCCTGTTCCCAGTCTTCTCCTTCTGACCACTCACTGTTGTCCCACTACCGCTCCCCAGGCTCTGAGCCTTCTTCTCTTGGGGGTCCCCCAGCTGACTGTTCCCACCATTCCTCTGCATCCAACCACTCTGTGGCATCTAGCCAATGGTCAGCAGGAGGGTGGGATGGCAGCTGTAGCCCCAGAACCTTCTGGAGGACCACAGATCCCCATCCCTGGGCTAGGTGAGGACTGTGCATGACAACATGGGATATCGGAATGACTCATTGCTCTCTAAACTCCTAACTAGAAGAGGGCAATTGAGGTGATAGGGGAAGAGCAGGGCAAGAGGAGCAAATTCATTTCCTCCTCAACATCCTTGGATCTGCAAGCAACTGACTCACGAGCCACCCTATTCCACGCAAGAGCCCGCCTCCCATCCTGTGGATTCTTTGCCTATGTCAGCTTTCGCTATCCCAACATCTTATAGGGCAATCAGTTGATGATGAGTCAAATCATTGCTTCCCCCTTGTCACCTTGTATACATCCACGTCTCTCAAAGAGCTCCTTGTAAGCCTCTGAAGAGGCATTGCTGGGAAGCAATTGCATGTAGGAGAAGGGTTGAAATAATAATAATAATATTAATAATAATAATGAAAGGAATCCACAAACTGGAACGCCCTCTGGACAGGTTTTTGCATGGCTAATCCTTTGGCGAAGATGTCTTTGCATTACAGTGTCTGAGAGGTGTGTTAGCAGGCATTTACAAAGAAAGCTGGAAGTGGAAGCAAAGTGACTTCTTCTTCTTCTTCTTCTGGGGAGACTGGATATCATCATGCAGGCATACCAGATGTGTGCGCTCCAGCTGTCCTTTGCCTGGGCCAGTCCTGGTTTTTCGGTCTGGCAAGCCAAAACAGGTCCATGGCAAAGATCAACAAGAACACTACCTACCAGGCACTGAGCTGGTGGAGCTATCTGCAGGGAGTCGTTCCTCCAAAAACTGTGTCATCGGGCAGTGAAAAGGGTGGTAGAGCACATGCTTTGCAGCCTACATTGACAGAAAACCCATTCTGTGTCCAGGGCGGCTGTCGACCAGCTCTGTTTGGTAGGCCGGCTGAGACCCTACCTGCCTGACCATTGTCTTGCCAGAGTGGTACACGCTCTGGCTATCTTCTGCTTGGACTACTGCAATGCTACCTTTGAAGGTGACTCGGAAACTGCAACTAATCCAGAATGCGGCAGCTGGACTGATGACTGGGTCGGCCACCGGGACCATAGAACACAAGTCCTAAAGGATCTGCACTGGCTCCCAGTACATTTCAAAGCAGAATTCAAAGTGTTGGTGATGATTTTTAAAGCCCTAAATGGCCTCTGCCTTGTAAACCTTAAAGGGGTGGCTCCAACTCCATTGTTAAGCCGCTGTTGTTTGGACTGTTGTCCATTGTTCGGACACTGAAGTTCCACCTTCAAGGGCCTTCTGGTGGTTCCCTTACTGCAAGAAGTGAGGTTACAAGGAACCAGGCAGAGGGCCTTTTTCGCAGTGTTGCCATCCCTGTGGAACGCCCTCCCATCGAATGCCAAGGAGATAAACAACTATCTGACGTTTAGAACACATCTGAAGGCAGCACTGTATAGGAAAGCTTTTAATGTTTGAGGTTTTATTATGCTTTTATATTTGTTGGAAGCCTCCCAGAGTGAATGGGGCAACCAAGTTAGATGGGGTGTTGTTGTTGTTGTTGTTGTTGTTGTTGTTGTTATTATTAATCTTCAATGTTCTAGAATCTTCAGTGTTCAGTCTTCTAGAATCCTTGAGTTGGAGGACAACTTGAGAGAACATCTATTCCAACCTCAACCCCATCCATGGTTCTTACATTTTCATCCCGCATTGGAAAATACCTGCATTGCAGGGGGCTGGGCTAAGCACTCTTGGGGTCCCTGCAATACTATGGTTTCCCCTGAGGACATCTTGAAGGGTCTCAGGACTCATCCACACTTCCCCTTGTCCGTCTGCTTCCCCCTGGCTAAAACTGCTCTTTACAGTGATCAAATGGAGCAAATGGAGCAAAATGTGTTTTCTCCTGGTGGATGTTTACTCTGATTCCACACTAAAGATCATCCTTTCCCAGGGAAAGGAGTGGGGCAAGGGGAAACTCCTTGGACCCATATCTAGAAAGTGTGGTTCAAGCAGAAAATCGCTCAGCCCCATGCTTTTTAAAGTGAAAGTGTGGGTGAGCCCTCATTAGACTATTATTTGTTTTCATTTCACTTAAAAATATTTCTATAGCCCAAAAATAAAGCCTCAGCGCCTAGGGCTTGCCGATCGAAAGGTCGGCGGTTCGAATCCCTGCGGCGGGGTGCGCTCCCGCTGCTCGGTCCCAGCGCCTGCCCACCTAGCAGTTCGAAAGCACCCTCGGGTGCAAGTAGATAAATAGGGACCGCTTACCAGCGGGAAGGTAAACGGCGTTTCCGTGTGCAGCTCTGGCTCGCCAGAGCAGCGATGTCACACTGGCCACGTGACCCGGAAGTGTCTCCGGACAGCGCTGGCCCCTGGCCTCTTGAGTGAGATGGGCGCACAACCCCAGAGTCTGTCAAGACTGGCCCGTACGGGCAGGGGTACCTTTACCTTTACCTTTACCTCAAAGGGCTCAGCCCTCAGGAGCTGCCCCTTCCCTGTTCATGATTGTTTGGGTTTTCTGTTTCTTCTGTGCATCACAAGTAGCACGGGGACTAAGTTCACAGTTACATCTTCTGCATCTCGTTTGCAATTGTTTTTGTCCACTTGAAAAATCTCAGTTAAGAAAAAGAAAGCCAAAAAGCCTCTCTCTTTCTCTTGGATGTAGAGCTTTTTCTTTTTTTCTTTTGAAAAATTTTTTTGTTCAGTTTTACACTATACATTTAAATTCAAACATTAAACATCATCACCAGCATTTGTGATTCCCTGAATCCCCTCCATGGTTTCCATTTTCAATCTTTTCCTACTGCATCACATATTTTCTCCATTTTTCTTAAAGAATCCATTTTTACCTTAGTTTTTAGTACATTACAAGCGTTACTCAAATCCTGCCAAAGTTTTTAGTTGCTTACAATGTTCTCTTAAGCAAATTGTAATTTCCTCCCATTCCTTATTAAAGTTCCTCTCTTCCTGGTTTCTGATTTTCCCACCCAGTCATTTTTGCCATTTCACCGTAGTCCATCATCTTCATTAGCCATTCGTCTCTGGTCGGGACTTTGTCTTCTTTCCATTTCTGGGCCAGTAGTAGCCACGCTGCTGTTGCTGCATGCATAAACAATCATTTCTGCTCCTTTGGTATCTCTGCACCTAAAATTCCTAGTCAAAAAGCCTCTGGTTTTCCCCAGAAATGTTATTTTAAACTTTTTTCTCCAACTCGTTATATATACAGTGGTACCTCGGATTACAGATACTTTAGGTTACAGATTCCGCTAACCCAGAAATAGTACCTCAGGTAAAGAACTTTGCTTCAGGATGAGAACAGAAATCGTGCTCTGGCGGCACGGCGGCAGCAGGAGGCCCCATTAGCTAAAGTGGTACCTCAAGTTAAGAACAGTTTCAGGTTAAGAACAGACCTCCAGAACGAATTAAGTTCTTAACCCTAGGTACCACTGTATATATATCATTTCCCAGAATGCTTTTGTTGTCTTGCACATCCACCACGTGTGGTAGAACGTGTCTTCCTTCTCCTTGCACTTCCTTTTGGCTAAGATCAAGTGTAGTATCTGTTCTTCTCAGTTTAATATCTTGATATGTTCTCTATTTGAATGTAGACATCATTGACCAGGAGCTGGAGGAGAAGTGCAAGATCATGGAAGCCCAGCTGCAGGAGAAGGAGATGAACAACGTGGAGCTGCGCAAGGAGCTGAGGCACAAGGAGAGCTTGGTGGCTGCCCTCCGCTCCAACCTGAGGAACAAAGAGAGGAAATTCCTGGAGGAACTGAAGAGAAGGAGCCACCGGGTGACCATCCTCAACACAGAGCTGCAGAAGCAGACGGAAGCGGCTGCCTACCTTTCCTTCCAGCTCCACGCCACCAAACAGAAGCTCCACAGTTCCCGGCAGAGCGGGAAGGCCCTGCCTGAGATGCCCCCTGAGAAACCTTTCCTCCCTCCGCCCTGCGGCGAGGCAAGGCCCAAGAAACGGACGCAGAAGTCCCACTCTCGCCGGCAGGCTTCCAGCAACTTCCACAGCAGGGGGGCCTTCAAGGAGCCTCCGCCTCGCGACCGGCTGAGCAGCTTCGAAGACGTCGAGCCCATGCCTGACCCGGCGCTTTTCCTGTACATGAAACGGCACCACACGCCGCCTCACCGCCAGAGAGCGGAGCAACACAAAGCCTCGGTCTTGTCCGCCAAGGCGGGCGCCGACCAAAGTGACCCCAAAGGCAGCCGGCTGAGGTCATCCGCCCGGCAGGCCTCCTCGGAGCCAACGGAAGCTTCCGGAGGCGCCAGGACTTTGGGCAAGCCACGGCCATCTTCCAAGGGGGAGCAGCGCAAGCGAAGTGGCCCCAGCCCCCAAACTTCGAAAGATGTTGACTAAAAGAGGGGAGGCAAGCGAGAGAGATATGATAGAAAAGGGGAGAAACACACACAGCCATTTTGAAATCGCTTTTCTTAAGAGGTCACACTGGGGGCAGGGGGGGCGATCTTTTCAAGTACATCCCTAAATTAGAGGTAGTCTCCAGGGGAAGTGCTGTGGGGCCTCGTAGGTGCCGCCATTTTGTCTACCAAGTTGGGAACGGCGTCCACAACAGCGGAACTGCCAAGGCTGGAGTGGTTTTGAACGTTGCGGCCGGAGCCGCAGTGAATGTAGCAAGCTGTTTGCCGCCACGCCACTCAACAAGCACTGCACAACGTCTCGGCAAAGTGGATCGAGGAACTGAACCGTGCCTTCAGATTAACAGCTTTTTGCGTTTATTTGCTTTTTTAGTTTTCCCGTTTCGAATTCTGACATCAGCTTCGAAAGCCTGCTGTCCAAAATCTCGGCGTCAGCGGCAAAAACTGATGCTTCGGTGCTGGCAGCTGGGTTTTTGACTCTTCTGAATGTGTACGATTCATCCCATCTTAAATGGGTGTGATTTTCTTTTCCGTTTCAGCACTAGTTGCGATACCTTTGGCTCAAAGAGAAGGTGGCCTCAGAGGCTGGTTATGGGAGAGTGTTTGGGGAGGGGGATTTGATGGGATGTGATGGGGAGGGAGTAGGTTTTGGGGGAGTATCTAGAGCAGGGTATTCTTTTAAGAAAGTAGCATTCAATCCACCTCCTTTGGGGGGTCGCACGGCGAGGGGTTGGACAACAAAGTGCAACTCTAGAAAACATAAACATGAATGGTGACCATTGTTCTGCTTAGGTATAGGAGAACAGTATAATACCAGAGTTGAAATCCTGGAAAGTATTTGTGATGGATACCCAGGCTTAAATTACAGGGCTGCCAGAGAGATTTTAGCCCATTGGTCTTCTGTGACTGCCTCCTTGGCTATTTTTTGGAGGCTACAGGGGAGGCCTTGTCTAAAATTGTGAGGGGTGTTCTGCCCAAGGGGGTTATGCCCTCTATCTCCCTGCCTCCCATAATGCAAATACCAATGGGCATAGTGTGGTACAGGATGCGATAGCAGGCATCCATCCTCAGAGGTATTTGGGGAGGGATTTAACTAAGACTGGGTCTACACTGATCTGGAAAACACTATAAAAAAACGCTGTTGAAAATATAGCTCCCAATGCAATTTCCCATTGGCGAACGTTCGCTGCTCTATGGCGCCCTCTGGTGTCACATTTTTATAACACATTTTTAATGTTATAACTCACCAGTGTAGATTAGTCCTAAGTCTTAAGTTTCTCCTGCAAGGCTGAGAACCCTGTGTCCCTCCAGATGTTGCTGCACTACCACTCCCTGATCATCAACCAGGCTGGCTGGGGATTATAGGAGCTGAACATCTGGACGGCCACCGGTTCCCCATCTGTGGTCTTCCTCTTTTTCTCTCTTTGCTTTTGCACTCGGCAGGCAGGGAAGATGCTTCCAATTCCTAGGCACACCCAGTGTTAAATGGGGAGATTCTGAAAGTGAAATCTGAATTTCAAGCCAAACTTAAATTCTGGGTTTAGGGTTCTTTTTCCCCCTTTTTTTTCTTTTTTGGCCAAGTTTTGAATTTGGACAAATGTTTGTCTTGGGCAAAAGCTGAATCATAAACAAAGGGGTATGTATCTATGCATTCCAGTTCCTAGGTTCTAACATCACAATACTAAGAGCTCAAGTTAAAGTATCTACTCAGCACTCATATGATAGAGGGGCCTTTGGTGACTATTTCTAGATGACCAGAAGAGGACCATGATTCGGGTAAAACTGAGGGGGAACCAGCAGGAGCATCCAACATTAGTCATACTCAGAGCAGATCCATTGGAATGAATGGGTGTAATTAACTTTAAATTTGTTAATTGCAATGGCTCTATTCCGAGTAGAATTTAGTTGACTGCGGAGCTGGTGCATTCCTGTCTCCCGCTCCAATAATTTGAGTACTGACCTGCCCAAGAAGAATAATTCAGGTTTTTGGTTTTTGTCTTTTAAAAATATGTTTGGGGACCCAAATCATGAAGGACTGGGGATTTCTCCAGCCTTGGTTGGCCTCCAAGTTAGGGTGCTGAAAGCCTATCCAGCATAATGTTGAGGGGGGTGTTGGATATGCACGCATAGAATCATAGAACTGTAGAGTTGGGACCCCCAAGGGCCATCTAGTCCAACCTCCTGCAATGCAGCCATGTATAGGAAGAGGGGGGGGAATTGCACAGCAATTGCTCAGTCTAGGCTAGACCTCCGCCATCTTCATGGAGTTCTGAGACTGATAGGTTTGGTTCCAAATTCTCGTCGACAGGTCGCTTTACTTTTTGAGGCAGAAGACGAGCTGCTGAATGACAATCAAGACGGTTGAAAGGGTATGGCTTGGAATTCAGGAATTCAGGAGTTCTGGGAAAGCCACCGAGGTCTAAAAATACTCATCCGTCCGTGTCCATGCTCATGTGCTTTGCTGTATACACACCATGCACTGAAATCACATTTGCTCTCTGCAAAGAATCCTCGGAACCGTAGTTCACACCTCGCAAAGCTACAACTCCCAGCGCCCTTAGCAAACCACAGTTCCCAGGATTCTTAGGGTGTGTGGGGAGGTGCTTAACATGTATGGTGTGTAAGTTTAGCTTACAAGTTTTTGCTTACAAGTTTTGCCCATCTGCTTCCATAGTGACGTTGTGCTTATTCAAGGCAGTGATCCAAAGTGCTCTTACGATGTACCCGCAGAGCAAATGTGGGGGAGAGAGGTCATGAATGAATGAAATACTATGAACGCAAGTGGGGCCTGCAGCAAAATGCTGCAGTAGGGAGCGATCTTCTTTTTAGGATTCCAGCCATTCAGCAATGCCTTTTTCCAGGATACTCCATCCCGTTATTTTCCTCCCCTGCCATCGAGAATCAGCTGCACGATATGCCGTATTTTTCCATGTATTAGACGAGGGTTTTTGACTCAAAAAGCAGGTAAAAAAACTGGGGTCGTCCAATACACGGATAGTGGCATGGGGGGGGGAGAGAAGCGGTGCACCCGCCAGCCAGCCGGTTGGCGGGAGCGCAACTTCCCCCGATGCCGCTGCGTGCAGGAAATGATGTAGGGAGTGTTTCCTGCCCACAGCTGCGTGGGAGGAGAAGCTCAAGAACTTTGGGCCATCTCCTCTCATTTTCTTAAAATTGAATCCCCAAAAACAGAGGGGGGGGTCTTATACATGGGGGCGTCTGATAGACGGAAAAATACAGTACATTTAAAGCAGTATCGTACCACTTCCCCCCAAAATTCCTAGGAATAAGGTAAGGGTAAGGGGACCCTGACCATTAGGTCCAGTCGTGGCCGACTCTGGGGTTGCGGGGCTCATCTCGCTTTATTGGCCAAGGGAGCCAGCATACAGCTTCCGGGTCATGTGGCCAGCATGACTAAGCCGCTTCTGGCGAACCAGAGCAGTGCACGGAAACACCGTTTACCTTCCCACTGGAGTGGTACCTATTTATCTACTTGCACTTTGACGTGCTTTCTAACTGCTAGGTTGGCAGGAGCAGGGACCGAGCAACGGGAGCTCACCCCATCGCAGGGATTCGAACCGCCGACCTTCTGATCGGCAAGTCCTAGGCTCTGTGGTTTAACCCACAGTGCCACCCGCATCCCTTCCTAGGAATAGTAGCCTGTTAAGCATGCTGAGAAATGCTTGGAGGTCACCCCATTCCGCTCAAACAACTACAGTTTCCAGAACGATTTAACAATCAACTCCTCTTCCTAAGGGAGCTCTGAAAATTATAGCTCTGTGAGGGACATAAGGGTCTTCTAGCAGTCCTTTGGGAGCATCTGTGACTGTTTACAGGGGTGTAAAACTGCTTTAAATGTGTAGTGCGGATGGGGGCCCTGACAGATTTCCATGCCCACTGGCATGCTCAGTCTCCATTAGACTCTACTTGGGAGGGGGTTGACCCCTTAGTTTGTTTTGCTACATATTCTGCATGTGTGAACTTCACATGCCTTTGGGTTTCCACTTGTCCCTTCTAGGCACTGATCCAAGTGGTTTTGCCCTTGTCCTGCCATTTTCCCTGAAGAATAAATCAGTGCAAACAACAATCCAGCGAAACCCCGATTGAAGTTGGCTCCGATTCAGCTGTAAAGATCGGGTGCAAGGGCAAGTTTGGGTGAGCCCTAAGCTTCCGAAGACTAAAATCTATTCAAGAGCAGATTACTAAGCCTGGGGTACACAAATCAAATCTAGATCTGGTCCATTTCATTTTGCATGTGTGCATAAATCCATCCGATCCCATTTCCACATTAATCTGTTGTTGTTTTTTTAACTGCACAAAAATTCACATTGAAATAGGTATTTTCATACACATTTTAGAAATGTGTTTTGATGCATTTCGCGAGCCAACAGAAGATTCAGGAAACACAAAAGCCAGTAATAACTTACAGCACTTACTCAGAAGTAAGCCCTCTTGATTTCAGTAGGTTATATTCAACGTGGCTCTAAAGTGAAAGTCACTTAGCGGTATATTTGCTTTGTGGACAAAATGTTTTGCACCAGAGGAACGTGGTTGCACAAGGGAATGCATCAGGTGGTTGTACGATAGTTTTTGCAATCAGCAATCAGTGCAGAGAGTTTCTGCTTCTGCAACTGTTGTGTTGGAGTCTTCTGTTGCTCAACATTAAGACTCACCTGTCTGCTAGCACAAGAGAATGTTGGATGCAGCCCACGGGAGCTTACTCCCAGATAACTGTGATTAGGAGTGCAGATGTAAGAGGTCTTCCAGTCTATTTGATACCCCTTCCACCTGTGTGGCATATCAAGAGATGAAACCCCCGAACTTCTGGGTCAAACCCAGAACCCGATAACTCTGTGTACTACATTCAGCAGGATGGATCCAGACAAGTAAGCGGAAATTGGGTCCTGCAGAAACCAATTGGGCAAGTTAACTTGGAGAAGGACCGCAGTGGTAGTGGTAGAACACCTGTTTGGCATGCAGAAGGTCCCAGATTCTTCAGGTCAGACTGCGAGAGACTCTCTCTCTGAATGCCTGGAAATTCGCTGCCAGTCAAAATAGACAATACCAAGATAGATGGACTTGGTATAAGACAGCTTGCTATGGGTGGTGTACAACTAGGTTTTACTCAAGAGTTAAAATTAATGGACCTAACTTAGTCATGTTCGTTAATTTCAACGGGTTTACTCTTAGCAAAACTTATTGGGATAGCTTCCTGCGTTCCTACTTTATTTCCCATTGAAATCATGAGGAACTAAGTTTCAACTGACATAGTCTGGATCCTATCTAATGAATGAAGCCGTTCAGAGGTACTAACTTGGCACTCTTTGGAATGAAGCTTTTGAATGACCTGCGGGGTCCACAGAAAAAGGCTCTGCTTATTTACAGCTAGTCTTTCTTAGTCCTGTGTCTCCTTTTCCTCTTGTGTAGGAAGGAGCAAATCCATGCAGTTGCATAGTGCAAAAAGATACAAGGTGCACAGTAACATAATTATTTTTTAGTTGGGCAATCAAACGTTCCAATCATCAGGAGTTTTGTTTCCACGAGGGTCGCATTATGCTGTGCAGTTGGGAAATCGTATAGATCTGGGCTGAAAAACCAGTCACCTTCCAGAAGTTGGTGAACTCCAACTCCTATCAAGTGTGGCCAATAGTCGGGGGTGATGGGAGTTGTAGTCCAGCAACATCTCAAGGGCCACAGGTTCCCCACCTTTGGAATAAACACAAATGGGTTGTTGGCAATCACATGAATGGTAGTGGCTCATGCCTATTGGCGACTAGTAGGGCAGAAGGTGGGGAGCCCAACAGTAGGTGGCGCCAGAGCCAATGACAATTCATTCTAGCTTTGTCCTCCTCCTCCCCCCTACTGAGTTCTAAGAGGCCAATACTGAGACCAAGGAGGAAGAGGAAGCTGACCGCCAGGGCTCTGCTCTGGACTGGGTGTAAGTAAGAAGGCAGACAGATGGGCGCTGACTGGTGGCAGACTGAGGTTGGTGGGGCAGAGCCTCATTCGTCCTAAGGGAACAACCTCCACTGCTTATATATGCAGCTACAGAAATCAGCGCCTGCAAACAGGCTACATCACACATAAACAAAAGCCATTTTCTACTGAATTGGTAAACCAGTTTCTGTGCCGCACTAGGGATGAGCAGATCTGTCAGTTTCGGTTTCTTATTTTTCTAGTCTTAAGTTTTCCCGTGTTTTCACATCAGTTTGCGAATCTTATTTAAAGTCCTCGTGGAGATTCATCAGCCTCTTCGGGCAAACGTCTCCTAACATAAGCATCTTCCTATGCCCTTTCCAGTACTGAAACCCCCTCATTTCTTTTTGCAAAACAGCTTCCCCTCAAATAACACATTCTTGTCTGCTCTTTTCCACCCCCACATGTGGGCAATTCCACTCCATTCTTGCTTCTTCAGAGGCTGTTTCGCTGCAGCCCGAAGCTCCGCGTGCTTCTGAGATGGGAATGAAGCTCTGGCTCGCCTGAGGCTGCTTTGCCCAGCGCTGTGCATGCGCGACGAAGATTTCCCCATTGCATGCGCAGAGAAAAGCTCAGAACAGAGCCCGCTTTCGCACGCATGTAGCGCTACGTAAGCGTTGCGGTTTCTGGGTATGCAATGCGGCTTTGCTCATTCGGAGCAACTACTGTACATTCAAAAAGATTTGGGTTTCTTTTTTAAATAATAATAACAATAACAAAAAAAACCTTTGTATTTCTATAAACACAATCAGAAATATATAAATATATATATATATATATTACCAGTGTTTTTACATTTTTAAACAAGGAGTCCCTGCGTCTGAAGGAATAACTCGCAAAAGCACACACCTGATGAAATGCAGAATCTTTTCTAACAGCTGTGGATGGGTGTATGTGGTTGTACAGACTGCCTTGTATAAATTATACACTGAACAAGAGATTTTTACGATGTTCTTTCTCCATCTTCTGTTATAGGCTTCCTGCGAGAGGATTATAAATAGCTGAAATGGCACATTTTACCTGTGTACTTTTACCTGTGCGCAAGTCCCACTGAACTAGGTGGAACTTAACTTCTGGAACTGACAACTGGTTGCGCGTTTGTTGTGTATATTGGCCTCCTTCAACCTGGCTCCCTCCAGATGTTTGGAACGGCAACACCCATCACCTGTGACTGACAAGGGTTGCCTGGGGCCGATGGGACCCAACATCTGAAGGGCGCCAGCTTTGGGAAAGGTGTCGCAAATGTAAATATCTGAAGTATTTACATTTATCTGTGAGCGTACCAAATGAAATTGGCCCGCTTTGTACGATGAGGACCAACATTCAAATGTTTTGTTAACTTGTACAGCTTCACAACGAGACTTTGGGAAGGCTGAGGCATAGCAATAACTCATTGTAGTTATGTAAACAGTACGTCTTGTTATATTCACATGGGCTAAAGATGCCTTCGGTTTTGCTTAACAATCACTTGGGCTATGGTTTCCTGATTTTGCATCCGTCTCCTCCATTCTGGAATTGTCCAGCTGGCTGAACATCTCTTTTTGTCTTATTTCGTTGCACGTTCTCCTTCCAAATGAAAATGTTGCCTCCCCACCACAATGTGTGTGTCTAGCTTTTAAGCGCTCTGAGAATTGTGTCCGCTTAAAGTGAAACTTTGGGGCGGGGAGGAATATATGAATACTGCTCTCATGGGAGTTGTTGTGCAGCAACCTTTGGAAGACCAAAGCTTGCCCACACCAGTGTAAGATGTTGGATCTGGCAATGACAGTGTAAGGCCATCTTCTCACAACCGCTAGATGAGGTGGTAAATTCAGATCTCTGGACTGTGCCACTAGAGACCGTAGGCGCAGACTCACGTCACTGAATGTTACTTGGCTGAAATAGCGTTCATAAAATCTTTGCTCTTCCCATCAATAAATTGATCCAAATGTTCCATACCCTCCAACATTTATCTGATGAAAATAGGAATGTCCTATTCCATCATCATTCTACTATTTATACCCCACCCATCTGACTGGATTGCTGGATTGCTCCAATATATATAAAACATAATAAATCATTAAACATTAAAAAAAAATCCCTATACAGGGTTGCCTTCAGATGGCTCGGGGGTTGGATAACTCCATTACACACACACACCCCCACACACACATTTCTCTGATGAAAATAGGGACGTCCCAAGGAAAAGAGGGACATTCCGGGATCAAATCAGAAATTGGGATGGCTTCTGTAAATCCATAAAGTTAGGCAAGGCTACAAGACCCCTTTGGGGGGTGTATGAATGGCATATCTTCCAACATTTCTCTGATGAAATAGGGACATCCCATTCCATAATGATAATTTTATTCTGTTTATACCCAACACATCATACTGGGTTGCCCCAGCCACTCTGGGCAGCTTCCAACATATAAATTATAATAATAAAAAAACATTTTTTAAAAAACAAAGTGCTCTTCAGGGCAACAGCACTTTGAATAAGACTAGCAGGTCTCCACACAATCTTCTCCAAGCTAAATACTGTATAACCAGTCCCTCACTGCTTTCCTCATAGGACGTAGCCCTGGCCATGTTTGACAACCTCATTCTAACCTCTTCCAATCAACATACATCTTCCAGCTCCTTTACACCCCTCGTTCTTAAGATGCGGTGCCCAGACCTGGAGACAGGACTCCAGATGAGGTCAGACTGAAGTAGCACTTCAGATTGAAGTAGCTCTTGCAGAATAAAGTAGCACTCTGGTGGTGGCGGCGGCTAGGAAACTCGATGGCTCTATTATTCAGTAGCCTTTTTTCTTTTTCTCAGTCACATCACACTGCTGATTTGTGCTCAGCTTGCTGTCAGCTACAATTCTTGAGATCTTGTTGATTCATTCATTCATTATATTTCTTAGCTGCTCTTCAGCGTGAGGCGCCAGGGCAGGTTGCAGCAGATAGCACACAATGCCATTAAAGCCTACCGTGAAATAACAAAAACCTGGCTCATGACCCCCAGACAATGTTGCTGCTGCCAAGACAGGGACCCCTTATTCTATACCTGTGCATTTGGTTTTTTAAATATATATATATATTGCTTTCCTCAGTACAAAACGTTGCATATGTCTCTGCATGTAGAAACCTCAATGTCAGAGGAAGGGTCCGAGTGCAGCCTTCTCTCTGACATGCTAGCTTTCAACATGTAAGGATTCTTTTTTGTAGAGGACAATTCCATCCTTTGAACTGCCACAGCCACAAACCCAGAGTCTGAAGTGGTACAGTCCAGACAGCAGCTTTAACAAGCTGTGGTTTACCAGGATTTTTTCGGGGAAATAAAGTGTTTCACCTGTGATTTGAAAGCGCAGTGTGGATAAGCTTACCGCTTCATTTCTGTTTCTGAGAGTTGGGCCTAACACAGACTGCAGGTGTACACAATGGTTTCTTCTGGGGTGCTTTTTTTTTTTTGTTTCGTTTTGCTTTCCTGAGGATGTTGGAAACGTCTTTCCCGGTCAGCGCAAACCATTTCAATTAAAAGCCATATTCTCCAAACTAGTCCATTGTTACTGATGGATACCTACGTTGAACCAATTTCCGATCTGTCAACACCCAGCACTACTGAACAAAAGCTGGGAGTTCTAGCAGGGTCCACAGGGACTGGTGCCTTGCATGCTACTCCAAAAACCTCTTCTGGGATAGCTAGCTCTGCATTGCATGACGGGGTATAAAAACGGCTTCCTCCTAGCTAATTCTAGCCCCACAGCCAACTAAGTTGGGATGGATCTGGACACGGGGGGGGGGGGAGTCATAAATAAGTCAGAAATTAGATCTTTTCAACAACAACAACAAATCTCTACGGAAAATCGCATTTTAAAATTCCCTGCTCTCTGGCACCATCTTGTGCTGCATGTTTATAGCGCATTCAAATCGCTGTTTCTTTACTAATGTAGCTGAGTCCCTAGCTAGCTAGTTCACCATCCCAGGACTGGAGGTGGCAGGCAGTGGCTGCAACAGCAGTCGTGCCAACACAGCAGGGGGAGCGACCCGCAATGCACTGCAAAGTGGTTGGGGATTGGGGCCAATCACTGGGAGGTGTCGGTGCAGGGAGTGTGTGTGTCCAGTTTCAATATATTGAGGACTCGCCATATCCTGAATAGCAAAATATTATTATCGAGCTGGCTATATAGCGTATCAACTTTCAAGAGTACTGGTAGTGCGTATGTGTTGCTATTTATCACACACACCACTTCTTACCCCGAGGCGGCATGCCTGATTCTCCCTCTCTCCGTGTTATCCTCAAAACAACCCTGTGAGGTAGGAGAGGACGAAAGAGTTGGCGACTTACCCAAGGTCACCCAGCGAGATTCGGGGCTGTTATCTGTATCCCAATGCTTCTTCCTTGCTCATCCTTGAACCACTGCTTCAGGTCATATTTCGATTTAATATAGATTACAAGCTCTCTCTTTTTATAGTTTTATCTGATGTTAAAAAGCCCACACCCAATCTTTTATTTATCAAGACTCTTCTATGTCACTTTGCAACATGAGTTTCTGGAAGGCAAATCCCATCTACCGTACTTTTCCATGTATTAGACGCCCTCATGTATAAGACACCCCCTGTTTTGGGGGACTCAAATTTAAGAAAATGAGGGAAGATGGCACAGAGCTATTGAGCATTTATTTTTATTTTTATTTATTTTTTGCAGAGGATTGCCCCAAAGTTGTTGAGCTGATTTTGGGGGGGATTACGCAGGGTTGCTGAGCTTTTTTTAGGGGGGATTGCCGAAAATCACTCACCCGCACGTGTCCCAAAATCCGCCTCTCATCCATCCCCTCGCTGGCAGAAGCTGCCAATCGCCCGCCCAACGGCCGCAGCGTCAGCCAATCAACACCATCCGTTGACGCAGCAACCAAGAACACGCCCACAAACCGCTGACAGCCGCAGCAACAACCAATCAAACGTCCACCCTATTCATTATCCATGTATAAGATGACCCCCCACATTTAAGCATAATTTTTAAAGAAACAAACCTAGTCTTATACATGGAAAAGTGCGGTAATTTTTTTCTTTTGTAACGCATGTCCTATCTTATTTATCTTTATTACTGAGTCCAAGTTTTTTTAAAAAATAGATCTATCTCAGAAAAAAAAAATTAAAATTATTAGATTTATCCTAGTGCAACACTCTAACCACTACACTGCTCTCTTTTTTTACTGTTTCCACATTTCCTGTCCTTCGCAGAATGGTCTCGGGGCAGATTACACTGGAGAGAGGTGTAAGAGGCCTTGCTGTTATTTGTGTGTGTGTGTGATTTTGTGCGCACACACTCCTGTTGAGTCACCCGTGTGAGGAATATGCCTGTGCTTGCTGCTGAATGGGGAGAGCTCTTGTTTTCTCCCTTCCCCTGCCAAGTTTATACTGTAAACCTGGCAACTTTTCAGAAAGGATGACTCAGCAAAAGTCGAATCAATTGACCATCCGTTGGAGCCCGGGGTAAAAGGCATCCATTGCTCCATTCTCCTCCTCCCTTTCCAAGAAACTGGGTCCATTTAGCTACTAGATTCCTCGCAACATACCGTATTTTTCCATGTATAAGACTAGGGGTTTTTTCTAACCAAAAAATTAGGTTTAAAATTGGGGCTCGTCTTATACATGGATAGTGCTGAGGGGTGTTTCCTTAATTTGGAGTCCCCAAAAATAGTCTTATACATGGGGGCGTCTTAGACACGGAAAAATACAGTAGTTGTGGGAATTTCATATATTTGAAAAGGCAAAGGAAACTGCCTTTTACAACAATTGAAGCCAGTGAGACCTCTTTAAATGAGAGAGGACTAAAAGTAATCCTTCAAATGCTCTCAATGACCGGGGGATTTAAGTGCTACCATACCCTCCAACATTTCTCTGCTGAAAATAGGGATTTCCCATTCCATAATGATAATTTTACTATTTATACCCCACACATCTTACTGGGTTGCCCCAGCCACTCTGGGCAGCTTACAATATATATAAAAACATAATAAAACATTTTAAAAAAAATTATTATTATTTTTTAACTTCCCTATTTGCCTTCAGATGGCTTGGGCGTCAGATAACTCCATACTGTCCAACATTTCTCCAATGGAAACAGCGACATCTTAAGGAAAAGCGGGACGTTCGGGGATCAAATCAGAAACCAGGACGGCTTCTCTAAATCAGGGACGTCCCTGGAAAATAGGGGCGCTTGAAGGGTCTGTGAAACCTGGACCTGTTACAAGGAAATCTTGTCCTAGTGTTTCCCATGCCTGCTTTGCTCAGGGGAGAAGGAAGGCTGGCTTAACCTTTACTCAAGGCTTAATCTATGTCAGCAACACCCCCCTGCCCCTGAATTTGTTTGAAATGCCAGGGACGGCTGAATCTAAGAATAGGCACAGTAATGATCTGTGGTGCGGTATTCAATTAAGTTTTACAAAATAGATGCATTGAAATGACCTAACATAGGCCCCCGGATACTTAAAGCAGTATTAAAACACTTTAAACAGTCATGGCTCCCTTCCCACCCAAAATAAAAATAATAAAAATCCTGGGAACTGTAGGTTGTAAAGGGTGCTAAGAGTTGTGAAGAGACCACAGTTCCCTTCACAGAGCTCCAGTTCTCTGAGTAGCTTAACAACCAAGCCTTCTTCCCAAGGAATGCTGGGAATTCCAGCTCTGTTGGCGGATAGGAGTCTCCTATCAACTCTCAGCACATTTAACAAACTACAGTTTCCAGGATTCTTCGGAGGGGGGAGCCATGGCTGTTAAAGCAGACCCGCTGAAATGAACAGACGGGACTAATTTTCGTCCATTAAAGAGTAGGATTTGGTTGGCTTGCAGACTATCATGTCTTAGCACACATTCAGCCTTTATACAGCCTTGTTTTGTATTTAACTTACATCAAAATGTGGTAAATCCTGGGTCCCTTCCTTCTCCTTCTGCTGGGAAGGGCCCCAAACAAAAGTCCTGCCTTGATAGCAACTCTACGAATAATAAAGCGAATTGCCTTTTTTTTAGCACAGTTATTTGACTGTTTTTTTAAAAAAAAAACTGCTGGACTTCAACTGTTTTAACTACAGTGGTACCACGGGTTACATACGCTTCAGGTTACAGACTCCGCTGACCCAGAAATAGTGCTTCAAACAAAAAGTTAGGTTTCCAGGTGGAAAAATAGAAGTTAGAAACAGAACTGTTAGAGCCTAAGACTAAGATACTCTCAAGAATGTATAACTTGCTGTTAAAATGGAACACACAAGATGAGACGGTTAAATCGGCCATGATAAAGTGGGCACAGGACATTGGGTATAATATTATGTTTGAGGACTGGGAAAAGTTGTGGACTACTGGACTGAATTTCACTGCATGTAACGCTTTGAAAGAAAATGTAATGAAAATATAGATGGTACATGACCCCAGTCAAACTTGCAAAAATATACCACTTGTCTGATAACAAATGTTGGAAATGTAAGGAAAATGAAGGAACGTTCTTTCACCTTTGGTGGACTTGCCCTAGAGTGAAGGCTTTCTGGGAAATGATATATAATGAGCTGAAAAAGGTATTTAAGTATACCTTTCTTAAGAAACCAGAGGCCTTCCTTATGGGCATTGTCGGCCAAGGGGTGTTAAAGAAGGACCGGACATTTTTTATGTACGCAACAACAGCAGCAAGGATACTCGTCGCTAAGCATTGGAAAACTCAAGATTTACCCACTCTGGAAGAATGGCAGATGCAACTGATAGACTACATGGAATTGGCCGAGATGACTGGCAGAATCCGAGACCTGGGAGAGGAGATGGTAGAAGAAGATTGGAAAAAATTCAAGATTTATTTGCAAAAGTATTGTAAAATGTATGAATGTTAAGCAGGATGCTTGATCAGAAACAATTTGGCATCATCAAAATAGATGAAGTGAATTATGAAAAGAAGGCAAATTTAAAGAAAACAAATTTTTAGATAATAATTAGGTTAAGTTCAAATTTTTAAGAGGTGGAATAAGTGTATCTAAAATTTGAGTTATGATATTGAAAATTAGAAAGTAAGGATGGAGATAAGGTGATAAATAGCTGGTTAAATTTTCTATAATCTGGAACGCAGGAGCGGGAGATGTGAGGAAGTCCAAAGGAGATAAGAAAATATGTCATGATATGTAATATTTTTGTTTGTTTATTCATATTGTAATTAAAAAACCCTTAATAATAATAAAAAAGAAATAGTGCTTCAGGTTAAGAACTTTGCTTCAGGATAAGAACAGAAATCATGCTCCGGCGGCGTGGCGGCAGCAGGAGGCCCCATTAGCTAAAGTGGTGCTTCAGGTTAAGAACAGTTTCAGCTTAAGAACGGACCTCTGGAACGAATTAAGTACTTAACCCGAGGTACCACTGTATATATTTAAAGCCGTATCAGATCGCTTGAAGCAGCCATGGGTCGTCCCCCCAAAGAATCTTGGGAAATCTGATGCTGAGAGTTGCAAGATGACAAATTCCTAGAGAGAAAGGCTATGCATGGCTACTAGCTGTGGTGGCTAAGCTCTGGTTTCCTGGTCAGGAAATATCTGAATATCAATTGCTGGAAACCACAGATGAGGAGAATGGTCTTGTGTTCAGGTCCGGCTTGCAGATTTCCCACAGAAATCTGGTTGGCTATTGTGAGAATGGGATGCTGGGCCGTTGGCTGATCCAGCAGTCTCTTCTGATGTTCTCCTTGGAGAGCTGAAATCTCCAGAGTTCCCTGGGAAAGAAGGAGAGCCAATGTTAAACCCCTCTGGGAACTGTATCTCGGTGAGGGGAGCTGGGGTCTCTCAGCAATGCTCAGCACCCTTAACTGACTACAGTTCCCAGAGGGGAGCAGAAAGGCTTCTTAGCAGCCGGCTTCCTAGTGCTGTTGTGGGAATGAGGTGCTTGATCTGCTACTCAGAGGAACTGTGCTCGACTAAATAGCGGAGTCTCCTTCCTGAACGTGTCTGTTCTTGTCCATTTCTCATCCATCCTCCCGCTGCGTTGCCACGATTAAGCCTGTCTGTGCAGAGTCTCAGGGTGGGGGTGGCGAAGAGGGATATCCCTTCCTCGCTCTGGTGCCTGCCACACTCGCGCTGACTCACCCCCAGGACGGCAAAGGCACTCTTGCATTCGCAAGCAAGGAAGCAAGGAAACTAATCTATGACGTCTTCTGCCAGAAGCAATGGAGCGCTCCACAGTCGGACCCTCTCAGCACCATCTCTGCCAGGCCTGGAAACGGGCATAGGATAAACATCACCGCCCCATACGAAGTCTCATAGCATCCTCAACTGAGATGATCTTCAGCGGCAAGGGGACAGGCCAAAGGCATTCTGCTACGTCTGTTTTCGGAGGCTGGGTCAAAGTGGCATGAGCCTTTTCCCTGATCAAAATTAGGGCGATGTCTGATTTTCAACGTTGTGATATATCGTCAGCTAAACATCGTGATATACTGACATATCGCAATGTGGGCTCCCTGATGGGCCATTGCAAGTACAGACAACCCCCCATTTTAGACGTGACTGATATGTGTGCGATCACGCCCACACGCACAGCGTTGAATCCGGAAATGTCATGAAAGACGTCACTCAAAGAGTAGGGCAGGGGCAGAACAGGGTCTTTCCATTGCTCCTGATATTCGGGGTTGCCTGTACTCAATGATGATGACCTCTGCATCAGTTTGCAATTTTTAAGTCCTCATGAAAATTCGCCAGTGTTTTAGTGCAAATCTCTCCTAATGCTGTGCACATTTCTGCAAGCAATTCTTGCCTAATAGCATGTTTTTTTCACATGTTATTTTCACAAATGTATGCATTTTATGTACACTTAACACACACATAGAACTATATGCATTTTCCCTAAAACACGTTATTTGGCTGGATAATTGCAATGCAAATTTCGAAGCTTGGCTGTGGTTTCAGTTCAAATATTGTTTCAGGAAGTGAATTAGGCAGTTTCCCCTTGAAATGCCAGCTGGAGTTAATTTCTCCTCCATGCCTAATGAGAGGTTGTATGGTTCTGGGGAGACAATAGGGCCAAGTGTGTTAATCCGATAAGCATGAGTACTCTCTTGAACAAGGACCAATGAGCTTGAAGCCCCAGCTGTGTGAGAGTAAGAAAAACTACCTTGCTTTTCTGGAGGAATCAGGTTAAAGCTCCCTGAATCTGCCAACTCTGCCAATCACAGAGACCTTCACAGGTGTTTGCACCACAGAAGCAGGCAGCTGAAGCTTTCAATAGCACAAATCACTTGATAGCTGTGCTGGTTGCTTTCTAGAATGAACCATTGTTAAAGGGGCAGAGCTAACAGGAGCAGATTCAAACCTTTCTCTCCCTACTCCATGCTGAAGTATAGAAATTTGCAAATGGTGATGATCAATTTTTAGTTGGGCGGGACAGAGAATTGGCTCTTATTTTCAAGCTCCATTCCAGACCCTCCAAGTGTCCCTATTTTCTAGGGACATCCCTGATTTACGGAATCCGTCCCAGTTTCTGATTTGATCCTGGAATGTCCCATTTTTCCTTAGGATGTCCCTATTTTCATTGGAGAAATGTTGGAGGGTATGGAGTTGTCCAACCCCTGAGCCATCTGAAGGCAATCCTGTATATGGAAGGTTTTTTTAGTGCGTGTGTGTGTGTGTGTGTGTGTGTGTGTGTGTGTTGGAAGCTGCCCAGATGGGAGCAACACAGTAAAATGTGGGGGCATGGGGTGGGTATAAATACTGTAGTAAAATTATCATCATGGAATGGGACGTCTCTATTTCCATTGGAGAAATGTTGGAGGATATGCCATTTCTACACCCCAGTGGGGGTCATGTAGCTTTGCCTAACTTTAGGTGAATGTCAAGGAAGGTGAAAAAATAGGGGAAGGGCATGCTGGAAAGAGAGAAATAGGACACCCACATGAGAGAGCAGAGGCAAAAGAAAAGGGAAATGGCAATAGCCCTTGACTAGTCTAGGGCTAGTGCCATTTAACTAACACAGGCAGTGGCCCCCAATTTCCCACCACTGGCCTGCAGCCCTCAATGTATTGCCCCCAAAGGAATGAGGCCCTAAACAGAAAAATAGGTTTCCTCTCCTGCTTTGCCCCCTTGCCTGGGAGTAAGCCCCACTGAACACAAGGAGACTTCTCCCTGAGTAGGTATGGATAGGTTTATGCTGTTAAGTTTCCTATGCATGCATTATAAATCCTACAGACATCATAAATGCACACACGCTCTCTCTCACCAATCTAATATATATTAGAACATAAGCATGAGCCCCTTAACTACTTTCCCAGTTCATTGTGGCCAGATGCCACCTCACCTGAAGCACAGGATGCTATCCTAAGTTGGCATCAGGTTGATTGGATGCAAAAGAGGACAAGGGGCGCTGTGCCTTTAAAACTTGCACTGAAAGGGGAATTTCAGCAGGTGTGCTGTTGCATGACAAGCTGCACCTGCTAAGATTCCCCCATCTGCACAACTGTTAAAGTCAGAGGAGCTCAGGGTCATCTAATCCCCTGCAATCCACAATTACAGCGGACTGAATTGCTTTGTTGCCCCAGTACAACAAACCCACTTGTTAAAAACTCTTTCTTTTTGCGGTTTGGAAAGTGGCAAAGAGATGCACTTAAAAGTGCCAGGAGTGGGGGAGGGCAGGGGAGAAGGAAAGCACAAATAGTTATATATACCACGTGCAAGCAAAATTAGGGTGCTCGCTGTTGTATTACCTCCCCTCAAACAAATTGGAACCAACGTCAGTCCAACGTGGATATATTCTAACCTCCACGTAAGCTTTATGCAAGCAAAGCAGGATGAATGCTCAGTAAACAGATCTTCTGCAAGAGACTTGTATCTATATATCATTAAATATATACACACAGGTAAAGACGAAATGCAGTGGCGTGCAGTGAAATTTTTTGCAGGGGAACAGTGCAAGGGCGATGGAGGAGCTACGTTGCACGTGTGATGTTGTGACGTCCTGACGTCCCACGCATGAGCAACGTGCCTCCCTCCTAAGCTGGGCAGAAACTTCCCACACTTTGGGAAGGAGGCACCCAGGAGACATTTAGGGGACTAGCCTAGCCCCTCTAGTCCACCGACCACACGCCAATGACAGAAAGTGTTTGGAGGGGGTGGGCCATGTTATTATAAAGCAGCATTGAAAGAGATGAGTGCGGCACTTGGCTTCAGAGAGAACGAAGGAAAGCCAGAGATATTCAGCAGGGTGAAGATCTGTTGGTAATGAAGTGGCCAGGATAAGTGGCGTATTACATAAACAACCAAAGCGTGACAGGTACTTTCTCCCATGAATGAGTCACTCCTAGTCACCGTTGAGCCCAAGTCTGAGAATGTGGCATCTACAGGTGATGGGACACCTGTTCAGAAGAAGATGCTGACTCAGGATTCACTTCTGGGTTCAGTTTCACTGGGCAAGCAAGTCGACTTGAAAGCAGTTTCCGTTGTGTTACTCTCAGGTAACTTTGCCAGTGAGAATTTACCCTAACAAACACATCTTTGCCTGGCTTCTTGACACATTCCTGAAAGCCCTTTTCCACCCAATATAACACGTGCACCCCTCCAAATATACACATTTTTGCACCTATTGGTTGGAGACCTGCATTGCAAAATTCAGAGAAGTGTGGATTTCAAAGGACAGCAATGTCTCGGCTTGTGTATTGGTTTGAGAGGTTTTAGGTAGGTAGTTTCTCATTAAAACCCAAACAAAAATCAAACTCCCCACCCCATCCCTACTCTCAGGTAAGTGTGCATCAGATTGCAGCTTAGCAACATGAAAAAACTATAATGTTGCTGCAATTAGGGCTGACAGGTCAGTGTCTAGTTAGGTAGCTGCTAGGGACCATCCTCTTATTGCTCCTTGCTCTTTATTTATTTATAAAGGTATTTATATACCTCCTTCTCATAAAACATCACGGCAGCATACAAGAGACTTTCAGAAGGAATACAGAATAATCATTAAAATGCCTGAAAACAGGTTTTTTAAAAAAAAAAAAAAACTTCCTTAGGCCTGTCTTCAGATGGAAATTTTTCAAAAGACACCTGAATGTCAAATGCAATGATGCCTGCCAAATCTCTGCGGAAAAAAAGTATCCCACTGCATGAGATGGGCAACACTAAATGCCTGACTTCTAGTTGAAGCCAATGAGGCGTGTTTATAAATGGGAGAGGACTAAAAGTATTCCTCTGGGTGTTCTCACTGACCCGGGGGGCTACGACAGTCCTTAAGGCAAACTGGGCCCCGGTTGTTTGGGGCTTTGCATAGCAACACACTGGCTATTCACCTGCACTGACAGAACTGTATGGAACAACCTTACATTTGCAGAGCAAAATGTCCTTTTGAGTTATATGTCCAGCACATGGAACCTTACAAAAGGACAATATGAACGGACTCTTTGTGCCCTTACCATGGCCAAAAGACTGATACAGATGAATTGGAAAAATAAAAATGCGGCTCCCTTCTGTGATTGGATTGAAGACTTATACAAACTCGCAACATATGAACAACGTGACTATAAACGCAGATTCACCCTGGACAAATTTAATGAATCCATTCTTACAAATACTGTAATAGGTTAAGATCTGGTGAAGTAGCATAACAACTTTGTAAAGTATACAGCTTTGGGGGGGTTTCCCCTCTCCCCCCTCTACTTTCCCTTCTAAACGGGGTGCTGTTTCTTTCATTTACGCCTCGCCATATTTAGCGCACCTAGAATGATGTACTTTTTGAAGTTCCAATGAAGAAATCGGGGGGGGGGGATACAAATTGGGAAGCAAAGAGACACAACTTATTTTTAAAAAAACCATTTAAATTGCAGCTTGGTCATTATACTCCTTCCCATCTTCTTCTCCACTCCTTTTCCTCTGTCCTCCTCCTCCCCCCCTTGCCCTCCCCCTTCCCTCTGACTCCGCTGTCCCTTTAAGGCGTTTCTGCCCCGCCTCTTCCGCCCCCTTCCCGTTTTTTGTCCCAGCCGGGGCACCGTCGCCGTCGCCGGGCGGAGTTTGACTCGAGCAGAGGGTGGGAGAGCGAGCGAGAGAGCGGCCGCCGGAGGTGAAGCGCGCACCACGTGGGGCTGCGAGTGGCTCTCTCCGTCCTTCGCAGCAGCAGCAGCAGCAGCGCCAGGAGCAGCGGCGGCGCCTTCGCCAGAGGCAGCGAGGAAGGGGAGGCGGCGGAGAGACCGGCCATGGTCATCAAGGCGGACGAGGTAGCTCCTGCAGGGGCGGCGGCGGCAGACGAGGACCAGCAGCAGCAGCAGCGGGGCAGTCCGGGCCCGGCCGGCAAGGAGCCGGAGCTCAGAGCAGGTGAGCCGTCTTGCGCGGTCGGATCCCGGGTGGATCCCTCCTCCGGGTTCCCTGCAGCGTTTCACCTTCGTTCCCAAGGAATGACAGCCCTGCCCACGGGCAAAGTGTTTCAAACTCTGCTCTCTCCGGCTTGTTGCCTACTCGCGAGTAAGACCCCAGCCGGAGCGGGTGGGTCTGACTCCCTTTCGTTACTCTCGAGCAGACCTAACGCTGGGTGCAACCTTTTTCGCTTTGGGGACGGGAGTTCCGCTGGAACAACTCGCCGCCCTCTTATTTTTTTATGTGTGCAGTGTGCATTTCGGTGCGCGCGGTTAGTTTCTTTTTCTTTGCTTTTCCGACAAGTGTGCTCAAACCTGTTCTCCTCCCCCCCCCCTAAAAAAATAGAGAAAGCTGCAATCCTTTTAAGCATGTTGTACTATTTGTAGGTTGTGGGGGGGGGGGGGGTTAGGGTAGGGAGAAAGCGCCGGCCCCAGTGTAGCTGTCTCGCTTGGGCTGTTTCTTGGAGTAATGACCCCTGTCTCTCCCAGCCCTTTGGAGATGGCGACCCGGAAAAATTTCCTGTTCCTTGGCCTCTTACGGTTCCATATATGTGACCTTTCCGACCGTGGTTTGCAAGGTGGCTTGTGACGTGTGACGTGTGAAAAGGTTGCAGTTCTGTATATGCTTCCCCCCCCCCCCATTAAGCCTTGCTGCTGCTCTATGTGGTGTCAGTGACGCTTGCTTGTGAGTAAAAGTCTCTAAGGTGGGTTTCTAAAGTAGGCGGCCTTAACATCCGCTTGCTTTCACCACATTCTGGGCTAAATCCCCCAGCCCACCCCGTTTTGGAGGTGCTTACTCTGGAATAATCTCTTGAATAATCTTGATGCATTCCCAGCAATGCATTGAAAGCGTCTTACAAGGCCAAATCATTAGAATAGAAATTAAAATGAGATATTTGTATTGGGGGGGAGGGGGCTTTCTCCTTGAACATGACCCATATTTTTACAACTCGGCCGCTACAGTGGGTTATTGAGGTCCCTGCTTCGCCTGCTGTGTGTATCCTTGCTTGCGAGTAAGCCCGGTGGAACTCACTGGGACTTTGACAACAGAAGCCTGGGCCTTGAGCTGTGACCCAGATTCGCCCACCCACCCCTTGGTGGCAGCGAACTTTGTGAAAGTGTCCGCCTTGTGTTGACAGCCAGTCGGCACCTTCTTTGCATTCGGGGACCCTCCCAAGTGTTGAACTTCGGACTCTTAAGGGGAGTTATTTGCAACCTCACGTGGTCAATCATTTCCCCAGCCCACGCAAGGACGCCTAGATCTACTTGCCCATACTGAGGAGCAGTGGCTGCGGTGTATTGCAGAAGAGTAATCCTTTGGCTGGTTTTCCCACTCTTGGGAAGGATCCATACTTGGGGGGGGGGGGATGAAATAACTGTTAATCCCCCCTCCCCATCTGCTTACATCATAACACATCTTTTTAGGCTTGAGGGTCATGACCTTTGGCCCTCTTCCCCCATGACTCCCAGGATTTGTGAATGACCCCTGCGTAACCTTATTTGCAAATGACGTCCCACTGGCAAGAAGGGAGGGTGGATAGCCTTGCCTTTTTCCTTGATAATACCCAGTTGCAAGGATTTATTTGTTTTTCTGTACTGAGGAGCATTCCATCCTTTGAGAGTGCCCCCCTTTCCCCTGAAATGGTACAGCTCGCACACAGATTCCTCACCCCCACCCTTAGTTGGTGTAAACTAGGCCTGTCCTGTAGTAACTATCTCATTTGATCTGATTCACACGCTTTGCTTGGGAGTCCCCTGATACCTATCCCCCAATGTGTTTTGTCTGTAAGGGTTAGAGTACTGATCTTGGGCTTGGGAGACCAAAGGTTCAATTGCTCCTCGCAGCCATGAAGCTCACTGGGTGGGTGACCTTGACGCCAGTTGCCGCCTCCAATGTCCGCCTCACAGGGTTGTTGTGCAGCTAAAATGAAGGGGGTGAACCATGTAACTAGGCTGAGCTTATTGGTAGGTGCGGTGCATAAATGCTTATACATTGGTACCTCGGTTTAAGAACGTAATTCGTTCTGGAGGTCTGTTCTTAACCTGAAACTGTTCTTAACTTGAGGTACCACTTTAGCTAATGGGGCCTCCCGCTGCTGCATGATTTCTGTTGTCAGGTGTGGGGCATAAATGTTAGTACAGTGGTACCTTGGGTTAAGAACTTAATTCTGTTCTTAACCTGAAACTGTTCTTAGCTTGAGGTAACACTTTAGCTAATGGGGCCTGCTGCTGCTGCTGCCACCGCGCGATTTCTGTTCTCATCTTGAAGCAAAGTTCTTAACCCGAGGTACTATTTCTGTGTTAGCAGAGTCTGTAACCTGAAGTGTCTGTAACCCAAGGTACCACTGTAATAAGTAATGTAATTATGTAGTACAGTATAGATGTCAAAATAAATAAATAAAGCCTGTAACCCAGGGTCCGAATGTGTAGCAAAGTCCAGATGTCCTCTGAAGTTTTGTGTCCCTGTGATGGTGCATCATAGAGGAATTAGGCAATCAGTAGCTACTAGCAGTATTAGAAACTCAGATATATAAGCTAATCGCTAAACAGCACCTTAAACCTAGGTTACAGTCACCACAACGTCCTTTTTTTACATTGAGATTTATTATTATTATTATTATTATTCATTTCCATATCGCTTTATATTTTAAAGAAAACAAAAACCTCAAAGTGGTTTGCAGCAGATCAAAACATCAAATAAAACCATCCCAAAGTCAAGCTTCAAGGAAAATATTTCAGATCCTTCTCTTACTTACATTTTCCTTTCCCCATTCACCTGCTTAATTTATATAGCTGCCTCAAAGGAGAAGGAGAAGTGCTCTAGGAAGCCAGTGTGGTTGTAGTGGTTAGAGCATGGGTAGGCAAACTAAGGCCCGGGGGCCGAATCGCCTTCTAAATCCGGCCCACAGACAGTCCAGGAATCAGTGTGTTTTTACATGAGTAGAATGTGTCCTTTATTTAAAATGCATTTCTGGGTTATTTGTGGGGCCTGCCTGGTGTTTTTACATGAGTAGAATGTGTGCTTTTATTTAAAATGCATCTCTGGGTTATTTGTGGGGCATAGGAATTCATTCATTTCCCCACCAAAAAATATAGTCCCAGCCCCCTGCTGAAAAAGTTTGCTGACCCCTGGGTTAGAGTGTGAGACTAGGACCTTGGGAGATCAGGGTTCAAATCCTCCCTCAGTCCTGAAGCTCTCTGGGTGACCTTGGAGTCGGTCACAGCCCCTTAACCTACTTCACAGGGCCGTTGTAGGGAACTGACCAAGGAGGGGGTGAACCATGTATTCCTTGGAGAGAAAGGCGGGATAAAAATGCAATAAATAAGCTCTTCTGCTTGCCTGCTTGAGAAAATCGCTAGCCTGGCATCCAGAGATCTCCACGCGGTTGCCATTGGACCAGTGCTAGTTGCAAAACACTCCTGGCTAAGTTCTACTAGGCATGATGGCTATGGCTATACTCTGTCTTCCCCATCAGAGGCAATAAATGCTTCTGATAACCAATTGCTGGAAGACCACAGGAGGGGAGTTCTTTTGTGCTTGGATCCTGCTTCCAGGCTTCCCATTGGGGCCTCTGGTTGGCCACTGTAAGAGCAGGTTGTTGTAATTGCTCAGCTACTGGCAGGATCCAGTAGGGCTGTTCAGGAACCATTGACCGCCCAGAAGCTGTTGGCCTCCCATCAGCCCCATCTGATGTGGTCAGCGGTCATGGACAATGGGGAGTTATAGTCTTCCCAACCCACCTGAAGCCCTTGAGGGTGTCTTCTTGTCCAGAGGCAGTGAAATGAACCTAGAAACAGCATTTGCTGGGTCAGGCCAAAGGTCTGCTGTTGGCTGCATAGAGGCAAGTGTCCCCTCTGGTTGCAGGTCCTCATCATCTGTTATTCCCGAGATACACTGCTCTTGGCAATGGAGGTTCTCACCTTGGTTGTCCAGCGGCATATACTGTACTGCCTCCTACACATGGAATCACAGGTGCTTTCTTAGTGGAGAATGAGCTCCCCATCTTTCCTTGCTTTTTTTGGGGGGGGGGGGTTTAGAGCTGTAGAAATTGAGTGAGGCGCCCTCAGTTCCTCCTCTTTGAGAAGAGGGCCAGAACTGCACATCAGCTGAGGGAGACAGTGGAAGGGCGTCTCATTTGTGGAATGTGAACCCAGAATAAGTGAACCGAAAGTTGACAAACTTGGTCTCTTTGTTTCTTGGGGCAATGTGAATAACTAGAAAGGGGTAACCGAATTGTAGAGTTGGAAGGGACCACAAGGATAATCTAATCTAGGTTTTCCCAAACTTGGGTCTCTGTTTTTGGACTACAGTTCCCATCATTCCTGACCACTGGCCCTGCCAGCTAGGGATGATGGGAGTTGTAGTCCAAAAAACAGCTGGAGACCCAAGTTTGGGAAACCCTGATCTGGTCCAACCCCCAGTGATGCAGGGATCTTTTATGTGACGTGGGGCTCGAACCTGTGACCATGAAATGAAAAGTTGCTTGCTCTACCAACTGAGCTGTCCCACGACAACAGTTGTTGTCAGTGCTATTTTTCTAGGGGGGAAATGGTTCTGGAACTCACCATGAATGCCTCCCGTGTTATTTTGTAATGGCAATGGCGCCCACCTGAGAGGTGCTGGAATTGAGTTCCGGCTGGGGGGCAGGGGAGCCATAGTTTCTGTCCTCTTTTGGGGGGCTCCCTTGCTCTCCTGCTGCTCAGAACTGAACCAGGATGACAGAGGGGGAATCCTGGCCCTCCAGATGTGGTCTAGAGGACCACAGGTTCCTACACTTGTGAAGTTTGGTGTTGATCAGAGTTTCCCACACTTGAAACCCAGTCAGATGGGTATTGTGGTTATTGTTTTATTATTATTTATTATACACCACCCACCTGGCTGGGTTGTCCCAGCCTCTCCTGGCAGTTTTCAACACATAGGTAAAGGTAAAGGGACCCCTGACCATTAGGTCCAGTCGTGGCCGACTCTGGGGTTGCTTTATTGGCCGAGGGAGCCGGCATACAGCTTCTGGGTCATGTGGCCATCATGACTAAGCCGCTTCTGGCGAACCAGAGCAGCACACAGAAACACTGTTTACCTTCCCGCTGGAGCAGTACCTATTTATCTACTTGCACTTTGACGTGCTGTCAACTGCTAGGTTGACAGGAGCAGGGTCCGAGCAGGGACTCACCCCGTTGCGGGGATTCGAACTGCTGACCTTCTGATCGGCAAGTCCTAGGCTCTGTGGTTTAACCTACAGTGCCACCCATGTCCCCTCCAACACATAGAAAAGCATAATAAAACATCAAACTTCTCAATACAAGGCTGCTTGTACATACGTGCGCAAAGAGGTTCACAGGTTTGGGGTGGGAAAGCCAGTTGCTCGAATCCAGTCTTTCATGGGTCCTCTCTTAGGGAAACCTATGCTATAATCACCAAGAGCCCATGGGCTAATATTGGGGGTTCTTTATTTATTAAATGGTTTATACCCGCTATTTCAGCTGTCCCAGAAGGGCCCTCAAGATAGCGCACATCATCAAAATAATAAAGTGCAAAAAAGTGACGTTAAAATGGCGGCAACGCCCAAATCTCTTTAGGACCCAAGAATGTAAGTTGTTGAAGGACAGGTCATTGGGTTAGAGGGTCCGTTTTGCATACAGAGGGTCCCAAATAGGGTTGGGAGTGACTTCCTGTCTGAAATTCCAGAAAACCGCTGCCAGTCAGTGTTCAGAACATAGAGCTGGATAGACTGATGTTCTGACCTGGTAGGAGATGTTTTCTTATGTGCCAGTAAAGGCCAGGTGGAGGGCAACTCTCATCTCTGAAGGTTCCATTGAGAAGGCTTTGCGATAACTTATTTTGTGAAGAGATAGGCTGAGTTCTTCCTGGTGCTGGTTTGTTGTGGAATCAGATCTATCCATCCATCCAAATAACATCTTCTCATCTGTATGGCAGCCATTTATTTTGTCCCATTTTATCCGCTTTTATCCTTTCTGGGGGAAATCTGATAATCTTGAAAAACCAATGTAGACCTGTAGCCGACACCCTGTTTGCGATATCTTGGAGACCCATTTGCAACCATTGTTAGAAACTTGGATATAAAAGCCGATCTTACACTTGGATTACGGTTGCCGCGAAGGAATGTCTTGCCTTTTTATTATTTTTCGTTTCACTTCAATACCACTTTATATTTCAAAGACAGAAAATCTTGAAGCAGTTTATAACACATAAAAAAATCAAATAGAAACAATCCAGAATCAAAACAAATTCAAGCATCAAGGAAAATATTTCGGATCTTTCTCTAAGTGACGTTTTCCTTTCCCTTATTTGTTTGTTTGTTTACCTACTTAACTTAATAGAGCTGCCCCATAGCAGAAGTACTCTAGGGCAGTGTTTCCCAACCTTGGGCCTCCAGATGTTTTTGGCCTACAACTCCCAGCATCCCTAGCTAGCAAGACCAGTGGTCAGGGATGATGGGAATTGTAGTTCAAAAACAGCTGGAGGCCCAAGGTTGGGAAACACTGCTCTAGGGAGTACTCAGAAGTACTTGGAGTGGATGTTGTCTGAAACTCTGGAGAGTTGCTGCTGGTTAATATAGCCAATGTGGAGATAAATGGACCATTGGCCTGACATGGTGACGGAGGAAGATGGCAGCCAGGGCCACTGCCACCCCCCAAATGGACTGGTTGTAAGTACCAAGGCAACCAGGTGGGGGCTGGCTGAGGGTAGGCTTAGCTTGGCCACCTGAAGGATGCTTCCTCTCATGAAATCCTGGAGAGGCAGCAGTTGCCTGCCAGTGTAGACAATACTGGATGGACTCGGTTTAACGCCGTTTACTATGTTGCTAAGTCACTGGGTTTGTGTGTGTTTACTTTGGGATAATAAAGGCACCAACAGACAAAATTGCATTCCTGTGCTCTGTTCAACAGGAGCAGGAGCAGCCATTGCCCTATCTGGGGCTCCTTAAAGGTAAAGGACTCTTGATAGTTAAGTCCAGACACGATTGACTCTGGGGTTGCAGTGTTCATCTCGCTTTATTGGCTGAGGGGGCCGACATTTGTCTGCAGACAGTTTTTCCAGGTCATGTGGCCAGCATGACTAATCCGCTTCTGGCAAACGGAAACGCCGTTTACCTTTCCGCCGGAGCGGTACCTATTTACAGTGGTACCTCGGGTTACATACGCTTCAGGTTACAGACTCCGCTAACCCAGAAATAGTGCTTCATGTTAAGAACTTTGCTTCAGGATGAGAACAGAAATTGTGCTCCGGCGGCGCAGCAGCAGCAGGAGGCCCCATTAGCTAAAGTGGTGCTTCAGATTAAGAACAGTTTCATGTTAAGAACGGACCTCCAGAACGAATTAAGTACTTAACCCAAGGTACCACTGTACTTGCACTTTGACGTGCTTTCAGATTGCTAGCTGGGCAGGAGGAGGGACCGAGCAAAAGGAGCGCACCCCGTTGTGGAGATTCGAACTGCCAACCTTCTGATCAGCAAGCCCTAGGCCCAGTGGTTTAGACCACACCGCCACACACGTCCCTGCTCCTTATACCTTCTAAATGTGCATTTGGAGGCATTAGATACCCACCCAGCTTAGCCGCTTGCATTCTGCTTGTAGGAAGGCTCATAGCTCCGTTTATGGAGCATGGGGCTCTAAATCTCAGTGTCGTGGGTTCGAGTCCAACGTTGGGCAAAAAGATTTCTGCATTGCAGGGGGGGTGGACCAGATAACACTTGTGTTCCCTTCCAACTCAACAATTCCATATTCTAAGGTGTGTACCTGTACCTCTGTCAATTCTGTTGCCCGTATGACATTCTCCACCTAATCATTTCGCCGTCCCTCAATCGGGGGTTTCTCAAACCCCTCTCCTTTTGGACTGAGAGCTGGGGAAAGTGTGGGAAGGCATATGGAGAAGAACCTTCACCATTCACAGTTAAATGACAGTATGGATGAGCCCTGTAGCTTACCCTTATTTCGGTAATCTTTTGAGTGCAGGGCTTTGCCAGTGAGTGTGTTGACAAAAGAGAGTGATCCTGGGCTGGTGTTTTCCCCCCATTTTTTTAAAAAGGAAGGGGAGGGTGTTAAGGTGTTACCTGGTATTGCTGCCAGAACTTAAATTCTCTTTCTTTCTTTCTTTCTTTCTTTCCCTCCCTCCCTCCCTCCCTCCCTCCCTCCCCTAACGGAGTTGGAGCCAGAGGCTTGTACTGTACAGGGTTTAATCTGTGCCAGGCTCTAATGCTGGGGCTAAATTCCGGCACATGTGTCCTAACAAACCCTGAGAATGTGCAGAGTGCAGTGATGTGAGCTTTCCAGAAACTTGAAGCAAGGGGGGTTTTCACTGGACAATTTTTAGTCTGCCTTGGGGGGGGGAATTTGGATGCTCTAAGAATGATGTAACCTGGCATGTTTAGTTTATTTGCATTTAGTAAATAAAGCTTAAAATGCAATTAATGTTTGGTGTTTTACTATGTTTTTATATGTGCTGTAAGCTGCCCAGAGTGGCTGGGGAAACCCAGCCAGATGGGCGGGCTATAAATAATAAAATTATTATGATAGGTTGTCCTAATACTTATTTGGCACCTATTCATTGTTTATGAATGAACTTATAAAACAGAACATTTTCTGCCACACACTGCTGAGGCTAAGTCACAATGGACTTGGGGAAAGTTGCAATGGGTATGAATCTGTGTGCTCTCTGTGTATATATTTTATTTTGCCAGGGAGAATAAGAATCCTGCAATCTGACTTTCAGAATCCATATTGGTGTTCTAATGTTTATTTTCCACATGGTTGCAATTGGACTTGCGCCAGTTGCAAAGCGTGCCTGGCTAATTTCTAACACTGGGCACATGCGGGTTACGGTGGCCTTACCACCCTCTCACAAAACATCACAGCCATGTGCAGCAGCATCCTAAATAAAGCTTTGAAAGCAGTTCAGCCTCGTATGAAAACTTGCTGGAGGGAAAAGTTCCAAGAAGTAGTACAGAGTTGAGTTTGGGCTGTTTGGTTCCTGTTCTAAAGTAACAAGACAATACTGTTTTCTCACCTGCACAGTCATTCTCTACATGTAGGCTATAAAATAGGTTTGATTTTGGCAGTTTTTCCTGACTCCTGCCCCGCCCTGATTTAACCGCACACTTGAATGAACTCGTCAGTAGACCAGGAATCTTTGGGGGTTTTTTTAATGCTGCTGTAAAACGTTGCTACTTTTAATGCTGCTAAACTTTGCACGGCCTTAATGCAGCCCAACGGACCTTCCAAAGAACTGCTGCTGTGAATCTGCGCCCACTTTCAAGTAACCATCTGTGCTATAGCTTTCTCACTAGCTACGTATTATGACACTGGGTTGCTTTGCTTTGTTTTGGCTTCACGTGGACCTGCAGAAAATCAGCCGATGGCCTACGACAAGTGAAGCCACTACAAGAGCAAAAGTGGGGGTGTAAAATGTATTGTGCTTTTGGTCTGGTAACACAGATGGGGTAGATTGCAGTGCTTCCCATTCTACAGATGGGGAAAACTGAGACTGGAAGACAAAAGCTGCACACTTCGCTTCTCCCAGAGAGGGCACTGTTTGCGGATTTGGAGTAGTCCTTTGGGGGGGGATTATTCTGCTTTATTATAGGGACGCGGATGGCGCTGTGGGTTAAACCACTGAGCCTAGGGCTTGCCGATCGGAAGGTCAGCGGTTCGAATGCCCGCGATAGGGTGAACTCCCCTTGTTCAGTCCCTGCTCCTGCCAACCTAGCAGTTCGAAAGCACATCAAAGTGCAAGAAGATAAATAGGTACCACTCAAGCGGGAAGGTAAATGGCGTTACCGTGTGCTGCTCTGGTTCGCCAGAAGCGGCTTAGTCATGCTGGCCACATGACCCGGAAGCTGTCTGCGGACAAACACAGGCTCCCTCGGCCTATATAGAGCAAGATGAGCGCCGCAACCCCAGAATCGTATGAGACTGGACCTAATGGGCAGGGGGTACCTTTACCTTTTATTCTGCTTTATTAGTTGTTCTATGATGCTTCCCCAAGGCTACCACACTGGGCTATTTGGAATAGTCTCGGCACTGACCCACACAACTTTGTCCTAGCTATAGTAGAAGGGACGACCATCTCTATCTTTTAAATGCACTCACAAACTCTCCTAGACTGCCACTGATTTTAAAAAATATTTTTAGTAGCCTGCTGAGAGGCCCATAGCCTGCATTCCCTGCAGTCAGCATAGATACACTGATTAGGACCAATTCCCCACCCCTTTTGACCAAGCAGGATTGATCAAGAGGGGCTAAGCGATCCATCCCTCCATGTGCTTTCCAAGGTTAAGATAAAATTTGGCCAGAGCCCAGATTCACCAGATCTCTTTGTGTGCATGCGTTTAATCTCTTTCTTCCAGCCGAGAGGCTAATGGGAGTCAAAATTGGCAATGCATCCCCGTGTTAGAAACTCGGATATTAAAAGCTAGGGGCCCAATGGCACTAAGGTCTTGTTTTTCAAATGATGGACTGACTGATTGTTTCTCAGTTAAACATCTGCCTAGTTCAGATGGCAGCCTTGAGCTAGGTTAAGAACATTGAGAACTTAAAGGAAGAAAAGTCCTGTGATTCAAGGACAGTCTGCATATCCCGTACTTTTCCGTGTATAAGACTAGGTTTTTTTACTCAAAAATAATGTTTGAAACGGGGCTCACCTTATACACAGACAGTACATTGTGGGGCCGGGTGATTGCTTGCAGCCCCCAAAATAGGGGGCGTCTTATACACAGGGGCGTGTTAATACACGGAAAAATACAGTATATTGGCCTGTTCTGACTTCCTTTTCTTAACGGTGACTGCTCCTGCTCAGCATTTCGGTTCCAGAAATTCATTTTGCTTGTTTGGATAAAGTATAACTGATAGAATTCTACAGGACGGAGTATTAGTGTGTGAAAACGGTCCTCATCCAATGATCCCCAGATGGCAGAAATATCAGTTGTTCCCAAGTAGTCAAAGGATGCCTGATCGTTGGGTCCAGTCGTGGCCGACTCTGGGGTTGCAACGCTCATCTCGCTTTATTGGCCGAGGGAGCCAGCGTACAGTTTCCGGGTCATGTGGCCAGCATGACTAAGCCGCTTCTGGCAAACCAGAGCAGCGCATGGAAATGCCATTTACCTTCCCACTGGAGTGGTACCTATTTATCTACTTGCACTTTGACATGCTTTCGAACTGCTAGGTTGGCAGGAGCAGGGACCGAGCAATGGGAGCTCACCCTGTCATGGGGATTTAAACCGCCGACCTTCTGATCAGCAAGTCCTAGGCTCTTGTGGTTTAACCCACAGCGCCACCCGCGTTCCTCCAAGTAGTCAAAAGCCTGGTGCAAAATGTGCCTGGCTAATTTCAAACACTGGCAATCCCCAGGGGCCATGAGAAGCTGGATGGACTTTGAAGCTTAGGTCAGCCATTTGACTCTGTTTCTTTTCCCACTCCCATGGCTGACATGTTTTGCATTGGATTGGGGCCTTAACACATTCCCACTTAAATCTCAGTGAGATCTGCCTGAACCTGGCTGAAAATCGATACAGATATATCCTTTGCCTGCTTTACTCAGGAAGCAAGCGCTGCTGGGTGAGCCGCCTGGCTCCCAAGTAAGTGCATCTTGTTGCAGCTTTGGAGAGACCAACCTTTCCTTTGAAGCCTTGACCTTTCAGTCATTATACTTCTTCCCTGCACCCTGCTTCCCCAAACCTAACCTTCCTTGCATTATCTCCCTGCGTCTAGAGCAGCCTTTCTCAACCTTGGGTCCCCAGATGTTTTCGCCTACAACTCCCATCATCCCTGACCACTGGTCCTGTGAGCTAGGGATCATGGTAGTTGTAGGCCCAAAACATCTGGGGACCCAAGGTTGAGAACCACTGGCTAGAGCATGGGTAGGCAAACTAAGGTCCGGGGGCCGGATCCGCCCAATCGCCTTCCTAATCTGGCCCACGGACGGTCCAGGTATCGGCGTGTTTTTACATGAGTAGAATGTGTGCTTTTATTTAAAATGCATCTCTGGGTTATTTGTGGGGCATAGGAATTTTTTCTTTTTTTTTCTTTCAAAAAATAGTCTGGCCCCCCACAAGGTCTGAGGGACAGTGGACCGGCCCCCTGCTGAAAAAGTTTGCTGACCCCTGTTCTAGAGCATATAATTGTCAGCCTGTTTGACAGCCTTCCCCCAGACCAGCTCTTAGATTGTTATTGCTGCCTTCCTTGGACTGTAGATTATTGGGGGGGGGGGGACTTTGTTTGCTCTGATTTGTTTAACCTCCTTAGCCTTTGTCCTGTCCTCTGTACCGCTTTCAAAGCGATTCGACCCAGGTCATAATAAGAATCCTTGGGGGACCTTTTTCCACTTAGGGTGGAAAGGCTCTTCGGCATCCAAATTTATTTTTTGAAGAAATATCAGGAAAAGATTTAATGCCCCATTCAGGGTTCCCCATATTTAGCCGTTTGAGCAAGTGTGATGATCAAACAGCTGGCCACAGTGAGAACTTATTTGGCGCAGGAATGGAAGGCATGCTTCAGCTTTGCGTTGCAGTATGAAATACCGTATTTTTCGCTCTATAGGACGCACCGGACCATAGGACACGCCTTGTTTTAGAGGGGGAGAACAAGAAACAAAAAATTCTCCCCTCTCTGCTCAGTGCCCCTTCAGCAAAGCGACAGGAGAAATGGAGCCCCTTCCATTTCTCCTCCCGCTTGTCTGAAGGGGCGCTGTGCAGCTCTCCCTCTCTGCTGAAGCCAGGAGAGTCTTGCTCTCTCGGCTTCAGCAAAAGGAACCCGAAGACTTCGGAGCACAGTGCGAGTTCCTGCGCATCGACCCCTTTCGCTCCCCAGGCTTCAGCAAAAGCAACGTGAAGCCTCTGGAGCGCGGAGGGAGCACTCCCTCTGCGCTTCAGAGGCTTCGCGTTGCTATCGCTGAAGCCAAGGAGCCTGCATTTGCTCCATAGGATGCACACACATTTCCCCTTAATTTTTGTAGGGGGAAAAGTGTGTCCTATAGAGCTAAAAATACGGTATGTGGAATCTGGCTGCCATGGAGAAAAATAAGCCACAAGTTGCACATTTCTAAGAGATTGGGAGACCCAGAACATTCCTGCACTGCTTGGTGGGATTTCATTTTTTTTTTTACATGTCAAATTCAGATACGCAAAACTCTGGTTTAGTTGGTAGAGTGTGAGACTCTTTAGGGTCGTGAGTTCGAGCCTCATACTGGATAAAAGATTCCTGCCTTGCAGGGAGTTGGACTAGATGACCCTCAGGATCTCTTTCAACTCTACAATTCTGTGGTTCAAATGTTGATGAGCCAACCAGATGTTTGGAAAGCTTGTAAGAATTTTAATGTGTTTCGGTATATTTTATTGTGGCTTTAACTTTCTGTATGTTTTAAATTGCGGTTGTAAAATTCTTTTAGGGATAATTTTATTATTTTACCTTTCGAGGTTTTTTTTTTTCTTTCCCCCTACAATCAAGCGGTATATAAATTTCATGAAATAATAAAACAATAGCAGCAGCATACAAACGAGGAACCTGCATTCCTCCATCAGCAGTTCTCAACCTGTGGGTCCCCAGATGTTGTTGGACTACAACTCCCATCATCCCTGAGCTCTGGCCTTGCTAGCTGGGGGTGATGGGAATTGTACTTCAACAACATCTGGGGACTCACAGGTTGAGAAAGGCTGCTCCAGATGATGCTGGACTACAATTCCCATCATTCTCTGCCACTGGGCATGTTGGCAGGGGCTTATGGGAGTTGCAGTCCAGCGACAGCCAGAGGGGGCCACAGGTATTCCCCATAGCCTTGTAAATGAAGCACATCTCAGGGGTTGAGCACATTCTAAGCGTGCAGAAGCTCTGGGTTGGATCCCTGGACGTAATTTCCAGTGTGTTCTTCATGTGGTGTTTGTGTAGGGGAGGCAGCGGCGGATGGCACTGGCATGGTGTAGAGCAGTGTTCCCCAACCTTGGGCCTCCAGCTGTTTTTGGACTACAATTCCCATCATCCTTCAGCACTGGTCTTGCTAGCGAGGGATGATGGGAGTTGTAGTCCAAAAACAGCTGGAGGCCCAAGGTTGGGGAACACTGGTGTAGAGGGTTAGGCTAGAATTTAGGGGACCAGGGTTCAAATTCCCACTCTGCCACTCTGGGGGGCTGGTAGCGATCTCTCTGCCTAACCCCTACCCCACAGGGTGGTTGTGGGGATTAAACTGAGATGGGGAAAAATACATGGGTGCCACCTTAACCTCCCTGGAGGAAAAGTGGGATATAAATGTCAGAATGAATGGGTGAATTTTAGGGGGCAGTGGGGGGGGAAGAGAATGGGTCCAACTGGCAAGATTGCATAGTGGAACCTCACCTGGTGGAAGAGAGACCCATGAGGATAACCTGAAGAGGCCAGAGCTGATGTCGCCAGCTCTGGCACCCTCCAAACTACAACTCCCATAAGCCGTGAGGTGCATCTGGGAGGTGTAGCACACATGCATACGGAGGGCGCTCACTTGGAGTGTAGTTCACTGGGTGGAGCATCCTCTTCTCAGGCGCAGAAGGTCGTGGGTTCAATTCCTGGCAGCATCACTCTCGTCCGGGCCTGGAGTCTCCCTGCCCCTGGAAACCTGGAGAGCTGCTGCCAGCCAGAGTGGACAGTGCTGGGCTTAGTGGCCTCACTCTGGTCCCTGGCAGCTCTGCTGTTTGCAGAGTTCTAATCTGAGGAGGGGTCTGGGAAATTGGAGGGCGGGGGAGGGAGGAAAGGAAAGCAGGAGGATTGTAGATAATTTTTTGGAAGGGGTGACTTTGAGATTTCATGTGCCAGGGTTTTGTTTTTCAGTGGGGAGGGGGCCTAACATAGAGAGTCTGAATCCCAAATTTGTCCTGCCAGGACTACTTCTGTGCCCTCTGCAGCTGGTTCCTCTGTCTCCTTCTGTTCCCCCCCCCCCCAGCTTCCGCCACCTCCTTCAAGGTGACCTTCAAAGGCGTACAGGCTTCGCCCAGCCAATCGGAGCAGAGTGGGAGGGCCTTCTTCCCCTCTACCCCTCCTCTCTTTGTTTAAGATCACAGGATCCTTTAAGGTATCCTCTCCCCCCCCCTTTCATTGAGGGGGTGGGAAAGCAACACCCCCACACCCCCCTGATTCCTGCCGCCTCCCCTCTTCAAGAGGGAGTCCAAAATTAACTATATCCCTTTTAACGTGGTGTCTGCATGCACGTGGTTTTACAGAAGTCTCATCTGAGGCTTAGGAAGCGGAAGAGTCCCGGGGAATCCAGTTGTCCTTCAGCTTTGGTTGGAAAGGGGATTCCCACCCCCCCCCTTCCCAGTCTGAAATGGCCTCCCCCCTCCTCCCCCCCTCCACGCATGCAATTGGCAGTTCCTAGCTGCTCCCACATTCCTGCAATATTTTTAAAAAGGCAGGCACCCTTTTCCTTCCCTTGCATAGCAGGCTTAAGGTAGCAACAGGAGCCTCTTGCAAACAGGGGTTTTTGCAAGGAAGGACCATAGGGTAGGTGGTCCGACTTGCATGCAAAAGGTCCCGTGTTCAATCCTCCAGGGCTCTCTAGGCTTGGACTGACCTCTGAAAGTCTTCCAGACAGTGTAAATGGTGTTGAGCTAGACAGAGCCATGGCATGTCTTTGGATAGGGCAGCTTCCAGCATTCCTTTGGTTGTTTGCTCATAGAATCGTTGAGTTGGAAGGGACCACGAGGGTCGAATAGTCCAGCCCCCTGCAATTCAGGAATCTTTTGCCCAATGCCGGGCTCGAACCCACAACCCTGAGATTAAGAGTCTCCTTCTGTACTGGCTGAGCTATTCAGGTCATCGTCTCAAGGAGGGCAGTAGTGATTTTTGCGTGAGGAATAATCTGTATATATGGTGCCTTCGGTGTGCATGGTGGTTTATGCAGAGTATAAGAAGGCAGGTCTCTGCCCACAAGGAGCTTACAGTTAGTTATTAATAAGTGGTGGGCTTGGAGTGCTGTTTGAATTGAAATGTGTAATTCACTCCAGATCTCCTGGGATGAACCGGAAGGGTCTGTATGGAGAAGAATAGCTCTGACTTACAAAGCATTTTTGATGCATTTTTTTAAGATGATGGATATGCACTATCTTATTTCTGCAGCCAGTGGCATCTGAAGGGAGGCAGTCCCTTTGTGTGTATATATAAGTCAAATGGCACCTTAAGCCCAGGTTAGTCGCCATAGCAGAATGTCGATTTGCTAGGGGTTTGGGCTCGAAGCCCATCGGGATCCCTTCCAATGCCACAATTCTGTTTCCTGTTTCTCGAGTACATTGCTTGACTGTAGCTCGCATTTGCAATTCGCTTGTCCCCAGTATGCAACAAAGAGAAACTCGCACAGTGGAAGTAGAAATGGTTATTAACGCTGGACTAAGGTAGAGGCTTCTAAACTGGCTTGATGGAGATGTCAGTTGCCAGCCTGACACCCAGAAATCTCCATGTGGTCACAATTAGACGTGTGCCAGGGGCAAAACGTGCCTGGTGCCCAACAAATTTCTAACACTGTTTCCGAACTGCGACTCCCTTCATCTGTGGCCATTGGCTTTGCTTGCTGGAGCTGATGGTAGGGCAGGTTCAAAGTTTCCCCCACATCGGAGTTGCTGCTTCTCTGTTGCTTGAGACTGTAAGCTCCTCAAGGCAGGCGCTAGACTCCAGCAAACCACCCAGCACATGTAGTTCAACAACATCAGAGTAATGGCAGACAACTCCCATCACCCCAAGCTAGCAAGGCCAGAGCTCAGGGATGATGGGAATTGTAGTCCAACAACATCTGGAGAACCACTGTGTTAAAGAGACTGTGTGCATAGAATATAAAGTCATCTCCCACTCACGGTTGCTTCCTTCTTCCCACCCTCTCAAAACCAGTATGCTTAACACACTTAATTTCTCTGTGTTGGGTTCTCTCTGTGAGGCTCTCTCCGTAGGGTGGAACAAGGTGTGAATTCCTCCTAAGGCTGAAAAAATGGCTTCTGTGGGCTTCCATCCATTCCGGGGTTTGGCGACGGCAGTGCCAGGCTTCAGATCTCTCTCTCTCTCTCTCTCTCTCTCTCTCTCTCTCTCTCTCATCTATTTCTGCCTCAACTTGTTTAAAAACCGGTTCTTGTGTGCCAAGGCTGCCTGCAAGGGGAGTTTGCCAAAATTTGCCAGAGCGTTTCTGTGTCTACATTGGCAGGAGCTGTTGCTAGAGTGTGCCTCCTTCTCTCAAAGGTGTTTGGGAAGTACATAAACTCTATGTCAACATTCTCCTGTCCGCATTTGCCTGCTTGACGTATCTGGTTTGGCTAGTGGGTGTTTTGGTTGGCAGACTGCTATGGCAGTGGGGAGTGTGCCTTCCCTTACCGAGAGCGCAAGTAGTCCCTGGTGGATCCCTCCAATCCTTATCCGTCATTTTGACCAGTGCGCCACGATGCTTCTTATTTCTCAAAATGCTGCAAGGCTCCATAGGAATGCGCGAATGAAAAATTCGGCAGCTTTTGTTTCCCGTTCCTTTCCCCCTTAAAAAACATTGTGAAGGTGGAAATGTAAAGATTCAGGCGGTGATTTTTATCATATGCGGTAGCCTGGTGTTAAAATAAAAACATTTTGGGAGATGGTCTACAATGAACTAAAGACGATGTTTAGATGTACCTTTCCCAAAAAAACAGAAGCATTTTTGCTAGGTTTGATGGGAAATGAGATTGCAAAGGTGGATCAAAGACTATGTATGCCACAGTCGCAGAGAGGACTTTGCTGACCCAAAAATGGAAGTTACAAGAAATACCTACTATTGCGGAGTCGCAGGTGAAGATGATGGACTTTGCAGAGTTGGCCAAACTGAGTTGCAGGATCCGAGACCAGGGCGATCAGAAATTCCAGAGAGACTGGAGTAAATTTATTGCATATTTGAATGATAATTGTAAAAATTTGAAGACACTAGCAGGGTTGGAATAAATCCTACAATGTGGATATATAGTAAAGATTTAAATTGTGCGATGATGTGATATGGGATACCTGTTGAAGGCAAGGAAGTCGTAAGCTTGGCAGAGCAAAAGGTTGTTTTGTGTTTGTTACTGTAATGTTGGAAATGTTGTTTAAAGGAAAATAATAAAAAATTATGGGGGGGGGGGGACATTGTGAAGGAAGTTGTGCGATACTTGTGTCGTAAAACGTTTTTAGCTTTCCCACCAAAGCATATAGCCTCTAACTTATTACAGTACCCAAAGCCCATTAAGTGATCTTGAATCCTTTCCTAACAATAACAACAAATGTCAGTGCATATTGGGGATCCTTTTTCTTACGAAGCGTGTAATAAGGCTCCCTGTGTACTTTTGACTCATCTAGTAAGTGAATCCTCAGATGGGAAACTTTCCATCCTGGAATATCCTAGAAAACTCTCATCACTGGTGCCTTGTGGGCCGTGTTGGCTACCCAGAACGGTGGATGGAAGTTGCAGCTGCAACATCTGGAAGGGCAAAAGGTCTGCACACCTCTTTTATGGGACCAAACCCGGAAAGCCTGGTGCTTAAACATATAAGCAAAACATGGACAAACTGGTGTAGTGCTGGATACGCAAGTGTAGCGCACCTGGTTTTTCATGTGCCACCGAGCTTGCCAACAATGTGCTCTCCGGGTTTTTGGAACTACATCTGAATCTTCCATCAGAAGCAACCTTAGAAACTCAGGTATATAATATAATCACCAAATTACATTTTAAACCTAAGGTACTACTGCCACAATGGAATGTCTTTTTTTGCAGTGGGATGATGATGATGATGATGATGATTCCATTTCTTTTTTATATTTAAAAAATAAATCACAAAGTGGTTTGCACCACATTGAAACATCAGTTAAAATAATCCGGGATGAAAGAAAATTCAAGCTTCAAGGAAAATATTTCAGAGCCTTCTCTAAGTTGGCTTTCCCCAGGCGCCAACCTGGCATTTCCAGAGATCTCCCGTGTGGTTGCAATTGGACCCACGCCAGTTGCCAAACGCGCCTGGGCGCCTGGGTTACTTCTAACACTGGTGCCCTGAAATCTACACAGCAAATTTAACATTTCTCTTGGGGCATTGCCATTGCACCTTCCAAAAAAATGTTTTTTAAAAAATTTGAACCATAGTGTTAGTGAAGTGCTGAAAATTCTTCCCCTACAGACCATGGGTAAGCAAACTAAGGCCTGGGGGCCGGATCCGGCCCAATCACCTTCTAAATCCAGCCTGCGGACGGTCCGGGAATCAGTGTGTTTTTACATGAGTAGAATATGTCCTTTTATTTAAAATGCATCTCTGGGTTATTTGTGGGGCATAGGAATTCATTCGTATGTTTTTTTCAAAATATAGTCCGGCCCCCCACAGGTTCTGAGGGACAATGGACCGGCCCCCTGCTGAAAAGGTTTGCTGACTTCTGCTACAGACACTTCTTTGCAAAACCACGCTTTCCAGGGAAGGGGAGTCAGGGATTTGGGTCAGGACTGGCTGGTGTGGTCCTATTAGCCCCTCTCTTCTCGTTCTTGGGTACCCGTGTAAAGAGGCCCTCTCGTGACTCAAAAGTGGGCGGAGCTAATTTTGCATCATGGGGTGTAGGTGGGGCTTTGTTGTACACCATGCAGAGCGCGCGGGGGGGGGGGAGCGACTATACTTTCTGAATTGCTCTGGTTCCAGGAGGTAGGGTGGTTTTGCTGCAGGACTGGGGGTGCGGTTGCTGCTCTGGCTCACATTTGGATGTATGATTAGCTCAACCCTCATGTTTTAATAATTTGGCGTTGAATGGCTGGCTTAATTCTTCAGCGGCCTGGTATATCTCCGTGGGAACCACCCTTACCCATACATGTATGCGCGGAGATCCTTTTAAGTCGCCGGAATGTGCAACTACATGTTTTTTGAAAATTGCGTAACGCAAAATTGCACTGATTACCTTGCAAGGAAGGAGGCTTCCTTTGACCAGCCCAGAAGAGAGAGAGAGATCCAGTTACAGGAGGTGACTTCTCTGTTTTCTCTTCTCCATCCCCCACCCTGACCAGTCTCACCAGCCATCTGGGGTGACCAGTAACACTGGTTTTTCTGCTTCTCGAGTGCTGTGGAATGAGCCGGGCTCTCAAATCAGCCCGCTCAGCAAAAAGCATTAGGTCTTAAATCAAAGGGGTGTGTATTCAGTAAGTGCTTGGGAAAGATGGACCACTGAGACCAGTCTGCACCTGACCATAGTTTGTGGCACCCTGACTGCCAGTGGTAGTTTGCCGAGAAGTTTAGCAGCCATACCTTGTAGGGCCCAGCTACATGCTACCCATGTGAAATCAATATTAAATTCCATGTCAGTGCTCAGGGTTTAATAGGAAGCTGGTCAGTATAGTTAATAATAATAAAAAGGTAAAGGACCCCTGGACGGTCAAGTCCAGTCAAAGGTGACTATGGGGTTGCGGCGCTCATCTTGCTTTCAGGCAGAGGGAGCTGGTGTTTGTCCACAGACAGGTTTCCGGGTCATGTGGCCAGCATGACTAAACTGCTTCTGGCGCAACAGAACACTGTGATGAAAGCCGGAGCGCATGGAAATGCCGTTTACCTTCCTGCCACAGCAGTACCTATTTATCTACTTGTACTGGCGTGCTGTCGAACTGCTAGGTTGGCAGAAGCTGGGACAGAGCAACAGGAGCTCACCCTGCCACAAGGATTCGAACCACCGAACTTCTGATTGGCAAGCCCAAGAGGTTCAGTGGTTTAGACCACAGTGCCACCCACTCCCTAGTATAGATTAGTTAGCATAGTATAGTTTGCCCTACTTATACCTGGTTATTATAGTTCCCGCACGAGATTGCCTTACCCTTCATGGGCCCACTAGACCGCTTTGATCGACAGAATTGGCGGCACCACAGGTGAAGCATGATGCCCCTTCCTCACTTGTAAGAACCAGACTGTTTAGCGTGGCAGCGATTTCCCTTTGGAACTCCTTGCCTCTTGAGATCGAGCAGGCTCCTTCGCTGTTCTTTTCAGTGCCTGCTGAGAACATTCCTGCTTAGAAATGCCTACCCAGGTGCTTTAGAAAGCTGAGGTCCTTTTCATCTGTTGTAGTATTTCGATTTTGGTATGCTTTAAAGTAGGGTTGCAAATCTCTTAATTGTTTTTTCTTTCTCTAAATTACTTTGAGGTGGGGTTTTTTTGGGGGGACCAATCAAGCAGTGTATAAACTTGATTAAACAAATATGTAGCTCAGCATTGTCCACAATGACATGGGTGGCGTTGTGGGTTAAATCACAGAGCCTAGGGCTTGTCGACTGGAAGGTCAGCGGTTTGAATCCCCGCAACGGGGTGAGCTCCTGTTGCTCGGTCCCTGCTCCTGCCAACCTAGCAGTTTGAAAGCATGCCAGTGCAAGAAGATAAATAGGTACCGCTCCGGCGGGAAGGTAAACGCCGTTTCCATGCACTGCTCTGGTTCGCCAGAAGCGGCTAAATCATGCTGGCCACATGACCCAGAAGCTGTACGCCGGCTCACTCGGCCAATAAAGCGAGATGAGCGCCGCAACCCCAGAGTCGGTCATGACTGGACCTAATGGTCAGGGGTCCCTTTACCTTTACCTATTGTCCACAACAGGGTTTCAGGCAAGTGGCTGGGTTTGAACCTAGGATCACCCCCCATGTCTTCTGCCCTGCTCTCCACCATACTTGCAACAAGAGCAGCCAGCAACTCAACAATGTTTATTGTTCTTACGGGGCAAGTGTTTCCTAGACTTTCCTAGTATGCTCATGAACTGAATGCATGGTTCCTGGGTATGTAAGGAGGCATCATTTTCTGTATTTGCCACCTGCGGAGCTGTTTCTGTTCCCCTGCAGATCACCTTCTGCCAAAAACCATGTTGCTCATCCTTCTGTCCGCTGCAGCGGGATTATGCAACTTAACGTAATTAATGGTGAAGATTGCATCATTCCACCCCACTGCGTACCATTTGCTGACTGAACACAACAGCGGCAATGTGGAATCCCACCTCCCTTTGCTGGGTTGCTTTCTGTTCTGGACAAATAGGTATTGGCCATTTCCGCTCCCTTTTCCCTCAGCGTTCTCTGACGTCTCTAAAGGCCGCTGGCAGGGATGCCAACATGGACCTTTCTTCCCTGCCGAGGCCCAGAAAATGCCTGTTAAGAAACCTTTCCTAGGAAGATTGCAAAGCCGCCATTGTTCTACGGAGCATGAGAACCAAACCTCTTGCCAAGAAATGCCAGCATGGAGGAGCCGAAGGCTTGTCAAACTAAACCGATTCCCAGTTAACTCTCTTTTTTTCTTTCTCTTTATCTATACTCCCCTTTTAAAGAAGTAGTAAAGTATTCCCCGCTCAACTCTCCCAAGTTCTTAAGAGTTTCTGGCTCCTGCTAATCTCTTACTTTTCAGCCCTGGGAATGTGGGGTTGCCTCCAATGTTGATCAGCGACAGGGTACAGTTTTAACTCGGGTTAAGAACTTAATTCGTTCTGGAGGTCCGTTCTTAACCTGAAACTGTTCTTAACCTGAGGTACCACTTTAATGGGGCCGCACGATTTCTCTTCTCATCCTGAAGCAAAGTTCTTAACCTGAGGTATTATTTATGGGTTAGTGAAGTCTGTAACCTGAAGCGTCTGTAACCTGAGATACCATTGTATACCTATTAAAGCTAATGAACATGACAGATCCAGGCTGCCTATATGATACCAGGCCAGGTTCTATGTCCTTGTCTTAATTTACAAGGCCATCAGCAATCTAGGTCCTGTGTATCTTAAGGATCTCCTGATCCCTTCTCTCCCCTGCCTGATCACTTTTGGGGAGTGTCCAGTGCGTTCCCCCACAGCTGTGATGCAAGGCTTGTAATGCCTAGAAGCCACACATGCATTCATCTTGTGGGCCTAGACCTGTGGAACTCTCCGCCACCAGATTGTATTGGAAGACAGGCACCCTCCCTGCTGAACTTCAGACGCACAACAAATGCTCGTATTTCCACAGGCGTTTTAAGGTAGTGTCCGGGTTTAAGTTCAGTTTTATGATGAATGTTTTGTCCTCTGCACAGTGCATAGAAATGCTCGTGATTAAGCAGTAATTAAGTACCTTAACATAATATTTAAAACCAATACCTTTAGCTCCTGTTTCAATTGGGGGGGGATGACTGTACTTGTTCTCGGTGCTGACTGATCCAGAATAGCTGTTACATCCCATTTTCATATTTGCAATTGCTAGTGCCAACTAGGAACACATGAAGCTGAACTATACTGAGTCAGAAAAGTGTTTATGTGTGTGTTATATGTACCGAGTCAGACCATTGCTCCATCTGCACCAGTGTGGCGCTATGCATAGTGTGTTAGACTAGGACCTGGGAGACCAGGGTTCGAATCCCCACTTGGCCATGAAGTTCACTGGGTGACCTTGGAGTCAGTCACCTTCTCTTAGCCTAACCCACCTCACAGGGTTGTTGTGAGGATGAAATGGGGGGGGGCACGTACACCACCTTGAGTTCCTTGGGAGATAAAAGGTAAAGGTAAAGAGACCCCTGACCATTAGGTCCAGTCATGGCCGACTCTGGGGTTGCGGCACTCATCTTGCTTTATTGCTGAGGGAGCCAGTGTATAGCTTCCGGGTCATGTGGCCAGCATGACTAAGCCGCTGCTGGCGAACCAGAGCAGCGTACGGAAACACGGTTTACCTTCCCGCCGGAGCGGTACCTATTTATCTACTTGCACTTTGATGTGCTTTTGAACTGCTAGGTTGGCAGGAGCGGGGACCGAGCAACGGGAGCTCACCCCGTCGCGGGGATTCAAACCGCTGACCTTCTGATCGGCAGGTCCTAGGCTCTGTGGTTTAACCCACAGTGCCACCCGCGTCCTTGGGCGATAAAGGTGGTATATAAATGTAATAAATAAATAAATTCTAGCTTTAAATTGTCTGCAGCGACTGCCAACATCTTTCCAGGGTTTCCAACACAAAGTCCCTCCTAGCCCTCCCTGCAGATTTTACTCACTGATCTATAGTTCCTCCCCTCTTGGGTTTTGATCCAGCCATGCTCTTGCATTTTTGCTATGTCCCGGAAAGGCTCCGAGGTACCTTTCCCTGTGCAGAGAATTATTATTACTTGGAATATTTATTGGGGCGGGGGGGGGGGTGAGAGGAAGAGAGCATTCCATCATGTGAATCGTAGAATCACAGAATTGTTGAGTTGGAAGGGAACCCCAGGGTCATCTAGTCCAACCCACCGCAGTGTGATTCCTTAATGTGCTGCCTGAAGCATTGAGGATTCCAGACTAGGGATGTTGGAGAATGCCAACGAAAACAGAAACTGGTCTAGAAACTGCTGGTGCTTGCTTATTCCTGCCGTGTTCAGAAGAGAAATGAGTAGAGTGTGGAATATGTAATGGCAACGGAACTTGCATATTTTTGCCCCCTCAGACAGCAGGACAGTATCTGTTTGGGTAGAAGACGATACGCAGCGAAACGCAAACAGTGCTGCATGTGATGGATTCAGGGTGGCCTGGAAAGCGCTGCCTTCTTCTTTCTCCAGTCCAGACCCAGATATATATTTTTGCTACCTCAATGAGAACTGGGCCCCAGACCTACTTTCTGCCCCATAATTGTTCTTCTGTTGCTCTCTATTTAGTATGGATATCTGTGTGGAAGTCTCAACGTGCTATAGTAACCGGCCTTGGCTCTGCTATTCAGCCCCAACCCCATTTGTTTGTATGCTTGACAAGGGCAAAACCCTTTAGCCGCAGTCCCAGGTTGCGTTGGTACGGAGCCCGGGCTCTGGGCTCTATTTATAACTTGGCTTCGGAGCCAACGCTGTCCTCCTGCTTTCAGTCTTCTTGCAGAGTTGAGGGTGGAAAAGAAGCACTCTCTGCTACAACTTTGTTCTCCAGGAGAACACGGAAGAAAACCCATCGCGCCTTGATTGCAGTCTTCCCTGGCAACGCACGGTTGGCGTCTGGTTTTCCAGAAAATGAAGGTCGCTGGCGGGAACTCCAGGAGAATTTTGACCGCGGAAATGCAGCCTTTCAGATGTTGGTGACGTTATATTTTTTTTTTTTTCAAAAGAGAAACCACCCATGACTAAAGCAGCGATTCACCAAGGTGCTCTTGCATGTGTTCTGCCTGATTAAAAACTACCTTGGTCCACCTTCTAGGAGAAGAGGGTGTGCCCCTTTGGAAAGCATTTTGCTATCCAGACCGTGAATTTCCGGAGAGCATCGCTCTGCCCATAGATTGCGCCGTTGCCTTTGGATGTGACTGGTTTTTAACACGTACCCCCTGGCAGGGGACCATGGGGAACAGCCTCTTTGCCAGCTGCTGCCGCTGCATCGCCAACCTCATCTTCCAGGTCCGTGTGGAGGGCTCATCGGACGAGAGATCTCCCCTCTTGCCTGTGCCAGCTGCCGTGGCTCTAGAGGATGCCCGGAAAATCCAAGCCATGCTGGTCGTCTCTAAAGCTTCCGAGGGCTCTGCACCGTACCCAGATATCGTCATGAGCAGCGTGTCACACGAATACCTGCAGAGGGGGGCAGAGCCGCCCAGCGGCTTAATCGAGGGGAAGAGGGTGGAAGAGCCCACCAAGGCTTGCGTCAGGTGCCTGACACTCGTGGCTCCCGGCTTGCTGCAGCATGCACCGAGCTCTTGTCTGATGCATGCCCTTCCTGCCGACCTTGAGCGAGAATCATCGCGGCCTCCAAACTATTCTTGGCCGCTTGGTCGAGCTTCCAAGGCCCACGAGGTTCCTGGAGGTGTAAGCTTTCAATCAAACCAGCTGGAAGGCAGTCCGGGCAGTGGAGCAAATGCCAGGCACGGGACACCAGCTTCTGGGCTGCACCGGTGCCAAGGAACCATGGCAGCGAGCCAGAACGTGGCTCTGGGGTCCACGCCAGCTGATACTGGCTTGGCAGCTTGCAGTCGCCAAGTCTCTTCTGCTGCCTTCGATTCTGATGGACCCTCGAGGGGCAGTGCGCCGTCGGAGAAGCCTGCGCTTCGTCCATCGGGAGAGAAGAGCTCGGTTGTCCTCCAGGCTTCTTCGTATGAGCCACAGGAAGTTAAAAGCGTGGAAGGAGTTGTGGATGCTAAAAGGGACACAGGTAGAGAGTTCAACCTTGCACCTAAAGGGGAAGCTGGTCCACGATACAACCAGAGGAGGAGTAAAAGGGCATTTGTCTTGGGGTGGTTTCTACTACCCGCCTTGGGGTATATATCCTGTTTGCCCTGACTGGGGCTAGTCTGTATGTAGCATCAAGTGAGGCTAGAGCTGGGCGATAATGGGTTTTCCACTTCGTGATCTTTCACCAGCTAAACATTGCAATATAGTGGAACCTTTGTTCTCGGACTTAATCCAAGGCGCGGCTTCCGATTGGCTGCAGGAGCTTCCTGCACTCAAGCAGAAGCCGCGTCAGATGTTTGGCATCCAAAAAAAGTTCAGAAATCGAAACACTTCCGGGGTTTCAGTGTTCAGGAGCCAAAACTTATGAGTACCAAGGCATTTGAGAACCAAGGTACAACTGTATAGTGATATAGTGTGTGAAATAAGGCTAGAGCTATGTAGAGGCATTGGCTGGCTTCACGGTTTCCCCCACATTGTGATTTTTGCAAAGCACACACACACACACATCGTGATCCACAATATATTGCCAGGTCAGAAATCATGAAACCTGATAATCATGATCTGGACTTGAAACTGGTTTTGGACACAAGGATCTGCTTGCGATTTTAAAGCAGATATGTGTGAAGGAAGAGGAAGTTGACATGGAAGGCCAGGGAGAAATGGGGGAACGATTTCTGACAGAACTCAAAGGCTGCTCCTGACCACATTATTCCCCCCTGGACTCAGAGTGGAGTTGCTCTTGACGTAAGCATTGTGAAACCCAGGTAGTTTTGCATTAAACTCCACCCCACTGCAAAAAAATAAAATAAAAAATAAAAGCCATCTGGTCCAGTTTTAGGCTTGAGGTGCCACAACACGTGGCAGTCTTTATTTATTTTTTTAATTTCTCTCTCCCCTGCGCCCTAGTCCCTTTGTGAGTAGAGAACATGGTTTCTTGAGCATGGAGAGGATTAGAGTTCGATCCCTGGCGCCACCTGTTAAAAGGACCACAGGTAACTCGGCTCAGGGAGGCATTGGGCAGCTTCTGCCAGTCAGGCCCCAAAGGCCCAGTGGGTCCAGGCATCAGAGCAGGACGCCATGTTCATTCACTCATTTTGCAACCCTTTCCATTGAAGCCTGGAGCATGTGTGTTTGGGTACTGCAACGATTATGCAGCGTGGTTAGTTTTGGACTAGGACTCGGAGAGACTGGGGTCTGACTGCTCGCTGGGGGACCTTGGTCCAGCCATGCGCACATCAACTTAACCCTACCTCACAGGGTTGTTGTGAGGAGCAAGTGGAGAGGGCGAGTACCATACACACCGCCTCTTGCTCTGTGGAGAAGAGCTGAGGTATAAGCTTAGTAATGGCAGCTGTAGAGGACCTGTCAGCTTTCAAATCATTCAACTATGGTGAAGCTAGAGTGTGGTTCGGGTGGACTCTTCACCAGCCCTGGTGGCTTCTAGATAGTTTGGACCACAACTCCCATCAGGCTGTGCTGGCTGGGCCTGCTGGGAAACGTAGTCCGGAACATTTGGAGGGTGCCCGATTGGGCAAAGACTGGCTTCGGCTCTCTGTGTTTGCATGTGCTTCTAAAACTTGTCAGTGGAGGAGAACGTACCTTATATATTGTAAACCTGGAATTTCCAGTAGACACACACACATGCACCATGTATGTTGATTTCCTGTGCATGCTTTCAGGGAACAGGGGTTAATGTTTAATGTAGAAAGGCCAGCCGCAGGAGTGCGGAGTGCCATTCAAATGCCTTTTTTACAGCTGTTACGGAGAAGAACGGCTTCTGTAGAAAAGCAGGCCGTGCCTGGAGATTGAACATCGAGCCAGAAAGAGGACTTGGAACCTTGACCTCGCGTTGGTGTGGTAGTTTTAACGTTTTCCTCCTGACAGAAGGGGGGGAAGTCATGTGTGTGTTTTTTTAAAAAAAACAACATTGTGGAAGTGCAGAAGCTGTCTGTTGTGTGTATCTTTGGTTCACCCAGCATGTCATAGAATTGTATAATTGGAAAAGGACTCTGAGGATCATCTAGTCTAACCCCCTGCAGTGCAGGAATATGCAGCTGTCCCATATGGGGATTGAACCCACAACCTTGGTGTTATCAGCACCACATTCTAACCAACTGAGAATGTTCCACCTTGGCAGCCCTGGGCCAAAGCCTGGACCCCTGAGGTCCTGTAATCGACCACCTCTTCTCCCCTACCATCAGAATTATTATTATTATTATTATTATTATTATTATTATTATTATTATTCCACCCATCTGACTGGGTTGTCCCAGCCACTCTGGGCAGCTCCCAACAGAATATTATAAAAACAATAAAACATCAAATGTTTAAAAACTTTCCTATACAGGGCGGTCTTCAGATGTCTTCTAGAAGTCAAATAGTTGTTTGTTTCCTTTACATCTGATGGGAGGGCATTCCACAGGGCAGGCGCCATCACCGAGAAGGCCCTCTGCCTGGTTCCCTGTAACTTCGCGTCTTGCAATGAGGGAACCGCCAGAAGACCCTCGGAACTGGACCTCAGTGTCCAGGCTGAACGATAGGGGTGGAGACGCTCCTTCAGGTATACTGGGCCGAGGCCATTTAGGGCTTTAAAGGTCGGCTCCAACACTTTGAATTGTGCTTGGAAATGTATTGGGAGTCAAAGTAGATCCTTTAGGACCAGTGTTGTATCATGGAAGCATAGAGTTGCAATGCAGGGATCTATTTCTCCAGTGTAGGGCTTGAACGAATGACCCTGATATTAAGAGTCTCATGCTCTACCAGCTGAGCTATCCCAGCTAATGGAAGAGTCAGTTAAGGAATTTTGAATGAGCTTCCATCCGAGACGCAGAAATATTTTTGCCGAAATTTTTGGGAGTTGTATTAGCAGATGATGTAGAGAATCGGCAATCCAGAAAACCTGTGTCCCTCCGGGTGTTTCCAACTCCCACAAACCCCCAACTCTCCTCTGGGGCAAAGAGAAGTCCCCACAGTCCAGCAACGTTCAGAGGGCCACATTGGGGGTGGGATGCTTCCGAGAGGGCCACATTTGAAAATAGGTTACGGCTAGCAAGCACGCTTGCTGCTGAACTTAAGCAGCGCCAGCCCTCGCAGCAGTGTAGCATCCTCCTGATCTTCAAGGTTGAAAGACTTGCGTGTCTCTTTGAAACAAAACCCAAAAGAAACTTAACACCTGCGTGGCTGGCACAAAGACGGGTTAATCTCTTAAACACGGATAATCCAATTGGGGATATTTCTGTTTAAACACAAGTTCTTAGAGAGACTGCTGTGTCTGACAAGAAGTAGATGTCTTGATGGGTGGGTTTTGCAGAGAGCCAGGACTCTGGAAACCTGAGCACAAAGTCTGCTCTGGGAGCATTGCGTGCATTCGGGCTATCAAGTGATGCCTGCCATTTTCGCATATTGTTCCAGCACTATAGCCATGTTCCTCTTCTTCCTGCCCCATGTGGAACTGCTGGGAAGTGTGTTGACACTGTGGCTGCGTCATGAGCGCTGCGGGAACCCCCCCTGGCCTTCCAGATGTTGCCGAACTACACGTCCCATCAGCCCCAGCAAGCGAGCCAGTAGCCAGGTATGATGGGAAGTATAGTTCCTCAACACCAACGGGCTGAAGATTCCCCACACTGCAACATTTCTGCAAGACTTGCTGCATGAACAACTTTTCAAGTTTCGATACACAGGATCAGCTGTTGATTAGAGTGGTGCTGATAACACCAAGGTTGCAGGTTCGATCCCTGGGTGGGATGGCTGCATATTCCTTGCATTGAAGTGGGTCGGATTAGATGATCCTTGGGTCCCCTTCCAATTTCATGATTCTATGACATTGTCTGCATGCCACCCATAGAAGATCTGCGCGTCTTCTCCCCACCCCCTTATGAGGCTTGGCATTCAGACGCTGAAATCTTCTTGCAGAGAAAAAAAAAAATTGAGAACCACTGGCTTGGTGAGAGAGCAGATCCTTTTCTGCATGCAATAGTTCCCTTGTTCTATCCATGGGGCTTTCAGCTGAAAGACTCTCTCGGAGGAGGAGGAGAGAGAGGGAGAAAGACCAGAATGGACAAAGTTCAAGCTTTGAGTAAGGCAATTTCATGTGTTTATGCTCACTTGAGCTCACATTTCCCGCTGTGTGACTGCTATTCCCCACCACCATCCACCAACCTTTAGCTTTTACTAAGGATGGAGAAGAAATCGGTTCAGTTCACAATGAAAGGTGAACCTACCTAACTCACGCTGGCTGAAACGATTTGTGAAACCAAAGTCGCCCTTAGAGATTCGTGTTCTATGAATTTTGCAAATGCTGTTGTCCCGCCAGTGTGTGCATCTGTTGTGGTACATTGCACATGGAAATGCAAGAACTGCTGAAACCGACACACCCAACTATTACTGAAATCAACGCAAATGCATTAGGTTAAGGGAAACGGCTTTGCAGAAAGATGTACGCAGGCAACGACCTTTGTGTTGCCCCGGTTATGTTCCTGAGTCCTGCATGCAGTCGCATAAGCCCATTCCGCCTCCTGGCCACTTTTGGGTTGCGGCGATGCCCGTGTGCAAGGTCACACGTCGATTGGATTGCACGTAAATTGCTCGCTGCCTGTGTTGGGATGACTTGGCGCTAAGATGCTCGCAAATTTCCAAGGGAACTTTTTTAAAAAAAGATGTGGGGAACTGAAGAGAAGGTTGGAAGATTGAGAAACTGAGCAGAGCCGAAATGGGCATGCAGAGGGGGTCCCCATGCTTTGCCCATTGAACCCTCGGGATGTGATAGGATAGCTGTGGAAATCGGTTGTGCAATGGATTTTTAAGTATTCCAACCCCTGTGCAGGAATGCTGTTGTGCAAAAGTTCGCGGTGTTTCCACATCATCTGAAACTTCTCTCGGTAGGAAACGATCCTGGAATGAACGAACATTATTCAGGGTCTGGAGTTTGTTCATTTCAAATTGGGGGGGTGGGGCTGAGAGAGATCTCTGGAAAGGATGTTGCCCTGCAAGCCGTTCTTCTGTCTCTCCTGCTCTTTCCTCTCCCTTCCCAAACTTACAGGACAAAGGTACCCCCTCCTTCATATGTTTGCCCTTTGATCTTGCTGTGTTGCAATTTCTGGCTTGACGGTGTTTGTCCTTTTTGGCAAGGAGACGGCTGCTGGTCTGCTGCACCACCCTAGATTGAGCACCGGTGGTTTTTGAGTCTAGGAGTGCCTCATGCCTTTTCACCCACATAAAATCCCCCTTCCTTTATCTTATTTATTGAAGATCTCTGCATGCCCTCTTTCATCCTATTTAGGAGTCCAGGGCAGCAAACGACCGATTGTGTCGCAGTCCAAATACAATACAGTCGTACCTTGGTTTTTGAACAGCCTAGTTTTCAAACGTTTTGGCTCCCGAACGATCGAAACCCGGAAGTGAATGTTCTGGTTTTCAAACATTCTTTTGGAAGCCGAACGTCCGGCGGGACTTCCAATTGCCTGCAGCGTCTTCCTGATGTTTACTCAGAATCTCCTTTCTAGTAACTAAAACAGGATTTGACTGGAATCTTTTGCAGATCTGCTAGGGGGATGAATCTGGAACTTTGGAGTCCAAATCATGTGTGTTGTCCTCAACCCTTACACAAATGATTATCCGAGACTATTCAGAAGTTGAGTTGGCATTTGCTGAAGGCAGGGACTTCTCAGTGGTAGCCCCAAGTTGCTGTAGAATGTAAGAGGGCAGAATTGTGTTGCAACGTGACTTATAGCCTTTATGGATTGGACTTAAAGGCCCATCTCGTCCAGCATCCTGATCTCAGTCGCTAACCAGTCACCCTAGGGGGAAGTCCGAAGGTTTCGATGTTGTGTAGTGGCCTGTCAGTTGCCCTTGGGTGTGTTTTTTGTAAGCTGCATTGGGAAGCATTGATATTCACATTCGCCACAAATTCGCAAGCTCCCAATCTGGTTGCCAGGTAGGATACGATTTGAAAAGAATAATAATAGTTGGGCCATTGATTGGCAGGGCTGTGTGTTTCCTGCGAGCGTCACATAAATGCAGAATTTGCGGCATGAAAGAAGCATCCTGAGAACTTGACAATATGCAGCAAGTTTCCAGTCCTCAGTGTGCGAATTAGAACCTCTAGTGGCCATGGGGGATGGGCTGCGTAGTACCCTCTTCTTTTGCCTTACTTACTTGAATTTTGCAAAGTTGTGCAAAGTTTATTTAAGTTGCACGACTTGGGAATTGAACTCTGCTCCCGTGGCGCTGAAAGGGACACTGCTTCTCAAAAGGCACGCCTGCTTGCTTGGTCGCACGGCCTCTCTTTCTCTCCGCCTCCCTTCCGCACGCTCTGGTACCCAGCGTGAGAATAAGTCCTCGCCTTCCGACTTTAAACTCCTCAAAGTCGCCAGAGTCCCCTAAGCCTCTGTCTTTGCATGCTAAGGAACCATATGTGTGGTGTTCAGGGGGCAGGGAGGGAAAGAACTGCCGCAGCACAAGACTCTCTGCTCTCCCTCCCTTCCTGCATGCGCAGGAGGAAGGAAGATTATCAAGGTAACAATCCCTTTTCATGCAATTGGCAGATCCTCTGCAGGAGTTTACAGATGCCTCAGGGCTCTGCAACTCTGTCCACGCCCAGCGCCTGGTGATTTTAGTTAAATAAGTCTCTTCATACTTCAAACTGTGAATGATTCTTACTCTTCAAAAAGGGGGGGGGATTGCAATCCACTCCCTCCTGCATTTTTGCCTCTTTTTGCTTTTAATCATTCAGTTAAAGCACTCCCCACCTCACTCCTACCCCCCAAAAATAGAATCCTGGAAACCATACTGTGTTAAGGGTGCCGGGAGTTGTAGCTCTGTGAGGGGTAAACTACGCTTCCCAAGGTTCTTGTTTTGGGTGCTTTAAATGTGCCTTTACTGTGTGGTAGGCAAACTAAGGCCCGGGGGCTGGATCTAGCCCAATCGCCTTCTAAAACCGGCCCACAGACGGTCTGGGAATCAGTGTGTTTTTACATGAGTAGAATGTGTGCTTTTATTTAAAATGCATCTCTGGGTTATTTGTGGGGCATAGGAATTTGTTCATTTCCCCCCCCCCCAAAAAAAAAAGATAGTCCGGCCCCCCACAAGGTCTGAGGGACAGTGGACCGGCCCCCTGCTGAAAAGATTTGCTGAGCCCTGCTGTACAGTCTTACTCTGTTGGTTGCCTGTGTTTTTCCCCTCTTGGGGCATGTCCTCTGCCTCAGGCAGAGAAAAGGGCGTTGCTCATTTGGGCAAGGGAAAAAGAGAGATAAGGCTAAACGTGCCTTTCTCGTAAGCGCCAGCTTGAAAAGGGGATGGGGAGAGAGAACCAGAGTGGAATTTGCAACCGGGCTCCTGGCCTAGCGCAGCTGAGGAGCTGCCTTTTCAGCTTGTGAAACCACCAAGGCATCTGCTGTCACGATCGAGCCTCGCAGGGCTGGTTCCCTGTGGCAAGTTGGGATCTTCTGCCGGCGACCCACACCTGGGTGAGCTTTTGTGCAATGTGGGAAGGCAAGAGACTTGGTTTGAGCTTCTCCCTCCATCTCCTTGCTGTGCCAGGATTAGTGCTGTTTTATAAGCAGTGTGGTTTAGTGGGCGGTGTGTCTGGGACCCATTGGATGGAAGGGAGGAATGCCAACAGTAGGTGGCGCCAAAGCCAACAGCAAGCAGATTCAACTAATTCCTGTTTTGTCCCCATCCTCTTTGCTGATTTCTGCAAGGGCAACACTGAGACTAAGGGCGAGGAGGAGGTTGGCTGTGGGCAGACAGAGGTCAAATTGTTGTTTGAATGGTCCTGCCTTGGACATTTTCAGAACTGGAAAATATAGCATTTAAACTCACGTCGATGACGCTTTTATCTGGTGTTTTCATAATCGGGTGTTTCTGTTCCAGTGTTTCTGACTGTTGGGAGAGAATCAACTTGAGGTTCCTGATCCCATGTGGTTTAGGGCAGCAGAAACTACAGCCATAACTCGGACGTCGAACGGAATCTGTTCTGGAAGTCCATTCGACTTCCAAAATGTTCAGAAACCAAAGCGCAGCTTCGAGTTCAAATAATGTTCGCAAACCAGAACACTCACTTCCGGGTTTGTGGCATTTGGGAGCCAAGATACAACTGTATTACTTTTCCAGAAAACCGAGACCACTGCCGTATCAATGTCTTTTAGGGTCTCCAGCTGGCAAAAACCTAAATTGGTCTCCCTTTCTTTTCGGCTAGAGCAACCCCCGCCCAGCATAACCCTGATGAATGGAGATGGCTTGCACGAGAACCACAACGAGGAGACTAGGCAGAACGGCCACGAAGAAACAGACCACGCAGACGATGGGAATGACCAAGAGGTTATCGTCATCCAGGACACCGGTTTTACGGTCAAAGTCCATGCGCCGGCAGTCGAACCTTTCCCCCTGCAAGTGAGTGTCTCTGGAAGTTCTTCTGGTTTAAATCTCCTTGGCTGGCCCCCTTCCTCTCCGGGTGTACAAATTGGATCCACTGTGTTTCATTGCTGTTGCTGTTATTGCCTCAAATCTGTCTTCTCCGATAGGGTACCCTCTAAATTATGCTGGGCTACAATTCCCATCATACCTGACAATTGTCCATGCAGGCCGGAGCTGATGGGAGCAGAAGTCCAACAACATCTAGGTCACTGTTTCCCCAAACTTGGGTCTCCAGCTGTTTTTTGTACAGTGGTACCTTGGGTTAAGAACTTAATTCATTCCGGAGGTCTGTTCTTAACCTGAGGTACCATTTTAGCTAATGGGGCCTGCCACTCCACCGCCACATGATTTCTGTTCTATCCTGAAGCAAAGTTCTAAACCCAAGGTACTATTTCTGGGTTAGCGGAGTCTGTAACCTGAAGCGTCTATAACCCAAGGATGTGGGTGGTGCTGTGGGTTAAACCACAGAGCCTAGGACTTGTCAATCAGAAGGTTGGCGGTTTGAATCCCCGCGACGGGGTGAGCTCCCGTTGCTTGGTCCCTGCTCCTGCCAACCTAGCAGTTCGAAAGCACGTCAAAGTGCAAGTAGATAAATAGGTACCGCTCTGGCGGGAAGGTAAACGGTGTTTCCGTGCGCTGCTCTGGTTCGCCAGAAGCGGCTTAGTCATGCTGGCCACATGACCCAGAAGCTGTATGCCGGCTCCCTCGGCCAATAAAGCGAGATGAGCGCCACAACCCGAGTCGGCCACGACTGGACCTAATGGTCAGGGGTCCCTTTACCTTTACCTTACCACTGTACTACAGTTCCCACCATCCCTGACCACTGGTTCTGCTAGCTAAGGATGATGGGAGCTGTCATCCAAAAACAGCTGGAGATCCAAGTTTTGGAAACCCTGATTTATAGGATACTGTATTGGGGAAAGCTGCCTTGGATCCCAATTGCTTAAGCCCAGAGTGGCTAACCGGGTTTGCCGCCATTTTGGCGTTTGCGTTGGGTGCCTCCCAGGTGTCCTCAACTTGCTCAAGAGCTCAGGTGATTGAAAGAGCAAGCATATCTCTGAGGGGAGCCCATCTTCTGGAGCCAGGGGGTGGCTATTCTGCAGGTAGATCTGGCCCACCAGCCCTTAGTGGTGGCTTAGAAAGCTTTGAGCCTGGAAAGGGTAAATATGCAGGTTTGGTCTTCGTATGGGACAACTGCATATTCCTGCATTGCAGGGGGTTGGACTAGATGATCCTCAGGGTCCTTTCCAATTCTGCAATTCCAGATTCTATGAAACTCAGCTTAAAGCATCTCAGGTTGGCTGCATCCATCTGTTATGCAGTAGACTGAGGAACATACTGCCCCGGCTGCATTTGAACATATTTCATATTCAGAATGAAGAACGGGTATTAAATTGTAGTAGCGGTTGTGGTGGTTGCAATAATAATAATAATAATAATAATAATAATAATAATATATGCATCAATTTTGTGTGGGTACCTATTTGGACATCTGGAAGGCTCATGCGAACTTACAGGTTTAAGATCCATGCATTGCTGATAGTAACTGTTTAATAGTAACACCTTATTATTATTATTATTATTATTATTATTATTATTATTATTATTAATTGTTGTTGTTTTATTTATACCCTGCCCATCTGGCTGGGTTACCCTGGCCACTCTGGGCAGCTTCTGACACATATAAAACATAATAAAAAAAAATTCAAATGTTAATATTGACAATCTGATCTAATGCAAAAAGTAGCAATAACTTTAAAATAAGAACAACTTATATCAGATAAAGCAATATTCCATAATCCACTGGAATATAATAGTAAACAGTAAAATGAAATAGCACCAAATACTAGTTAAGCCATTCACACCTACGAGTTACAATAAAGAATTGCTAAACTATAAATCAAGAGAATTAACAGCAAGTCACAATGCATAAAATGCCGCAAAACCACGTGAAAGGATCAAATTGAGAAACAAGGACACACAACTTATAAAATTATTATTTTTTCTTTTTTTAAAAATGTCCCTGAGGTCCTTTTCTCTCTTCCCGGGCTGCCTTTCTGGGTGGGGAGGAGAATGTCAGTGAAGCAGCCTTTGCAAGGGAAACTGAGGCACACACAGGGCAGAGGGAGGAATTGCTTTTCTCTTCAAAATGCTGCTTCTGCTGGTTCCAAAATAAGCTTAGATTAGCCAGTGTCCTGCTTCTGCAGCAGCACCAGCAGCTTACTATAAACCACCTCCAATCTAGGAGCTTAACCTGATCAGTCTGGGTGGCCTTTGTCCGGTGATAGCATTTATCAGGCAATTCCTAGCAGGGTTCTATTTTTATTTCTATTTTATGGTGATGGTGGTGAAAGGAAGAGTCCGTTCCAGCATCCCTGGGGAACGTGCGGAGGGCTTGATACACAGCCTCGTGGCGCACGCAGCTGAAACGTGTAAAAAGCAGGCTGCGGGGCAGGCAAACTGTTTTGTTGTACGCAGTCTTTTTTTTTGTTCCCAGTAGTGATGTACAGTGGAACCCCAGGAAACTGGAGTCAAACTGTGCATTCAGGAGCATAAAGTAGGAAGGCAGTATAAGGACCCCCGCCATTTGGGGGGTGACTGTGGGGTTGCTATGGACTGGTGCAGGGATCAGCAAACTTTTTCATCAGGGGACCAGTCCACTCTCCCTCAGAGCATATGGGGGGCCGGACTATATTTTGAAGGGGAAAAAATGAACGAATTCCTATGCCCCACAAATAACCCAGAGATGCATTTTAAATAAAAAGACACATTCTACTCAAGTTAAAACATCAGGCAGGCCCCACAAATAACCCAGAGACGCATTTTAAATAAAAGGACACATTCTACTCATGTAAAAACATGCTGATTCCTGGACCGTCCGTGGGCTGGATTTAGAAGGGATTGGGCCCCAGGCCTTAGTTTGCCTACCCATGGATTGGTGGGTGGTTTTTGTGTGTGTGCGTGGGTGTGTTTTGCAACATGCCATTGACGCAACAGTAGTGCAATAATTGGTGGTGGGTTTATACTGGGCCATCCACATATGATTCTAGTTTGTTAGTGGTTCTGCAATGCTCTCCCAGTTTTACAGAGGGGCACTTGGGTGCTGCGGTGCAGGGAAAGTGGGAACCAGAAGGCAAAACAAAGCTCTGGGGTATGTACCAAATGGGAACGAAGCTGTGTGCCTGCATCAAGTGGTATGGGTAGCAGATCCATGCATAACTGCCTGGATGCGACCATAAGCACAAACCATCCAGAATGCACTGTAAAGGGTGCCTGGAGCAACCCCCTGTCTCAGTGGTTAGAGCCCCTGCTTTGCATGCAGACGGTCCCAGGTTCTCTGACACCTCCAGGACCAAAACAAAAAAACTTCAGGAAGTAGGTGATGGGAGCAGGTCTCTGCCTGAAAGCCCCTTGGCAGTGAGAACAAGCAGTGCTGGGCAAGAGGGGGAAATGAGACAGGGTCATCTCACTGCTAGTTCAAAAGCTGTGGAGTTCTTTCTTTAAGGAAGAAAAACAAAACTCTTCTTCCCTTTTAACTTTTAAAATATTCTATAAATGACCTTCCCCTCCAGGGAAAACCTCCCTAAGCAAAAAAATAAAGTCTTCAGTAGATGCCTAAACGTCCTGACACTCAACACCTACCTAATTTCAACTGGGAGCTGATTCCAGAGGGCTGGAACTGCAACACTAAAAGCCCATTTTTGTTTTGTACAAACTAAGTTTGTTGTTTTTGTTTCATGTGCGATGAACCTTTTTTGTAAGCCAGTTTGAGTTGATACCGTTCTTCCCTTTATAAAAAAATAAGTATATGAAATCTCTGTGTCCTGGCTTCTCTTTCAAGGTATCCCCCCAAGAGATGGTCCAGGAAATCCACCAGGTGCTGATGGACCGCGAGGACACCTGTCACCGAACGTGCTTCTCCCTGCAGCTGGACGGCAACGTCCTGGACAACTTTGCCGAGCTGAAAACCATTGAAGGGTTGCAAGAAGGCTCCGTGTTAAAAGTAGTTGAAGGTAAAACTTGGGAGAGCGTTTGCAGCCTCATATGCGTGGCATGAAAGTTCTTAAAACAAGAGGCTACCTATAAATTGCAGGTAGGGAGATTGTGGCACCCCAGATGCTTTTGGAATAAGACTCACAGCAACTGATGCTGTTGCCATTGGACCCCTGCCCATTAGTATCCTCACAACCTGAGGCTATTATTATTAATTAATCAAATTTGTATTCTACCCTTCATTCAAAGATCCCAGGGTGGTTTACAACATACCCAGAGTCTCACCATCCCTTGTTGTTGTTTAGTCGTTTAGTTGTGTCCGCCTCTTCATGACCCCATGGACCAGAGCACGCCAGGCACTCCTGTCTTCCACTGCCTCCCGCAGTTTGGTCAAACTCATGCTGGTAGCTTCGAGAACACTATCCAACCATCTCGTCCTCTGTCGTCCCCTTCTCCTTGCGCCCTCCATCTTTCCCAACATCAGGGTCTTTTCCAGGGAGTCTTCTCTTGTCATGAGGTGGCCAAAGTATTGGAGCCTCAGCTTCAGGATCTGTCCTTCCAGTGAGCACTCAGGGCTGATTTCCTTAAGAATGGATGCGTTTGTTCTTCTTGCAGTCCATGGGACTCTCAAGAGTCTCCTCCAGCACCATAATTCAAAAGCATCAATTCTTTGGCGATCAGCCTTCTTTATGGTCCAACTCTCATTTCCATACATCACTACTGGGAAAACCATAGCTTTAACTATACGGACCTTTCTTGGCAAGGTGATGTCTTTGCTTTTTAAGATGCTGTCTAGGTTTGCCTCTTCATCCCTACTTGCTCTCAATTCATGCACCACTGTCCCACACCCATTTACACACCCACATGCCCAAATAAGAGCTCCTTTTCATGGACCTAATAGTGCCCGATAAAGTTTTATCAGTTGTAAGGTCCAGCTCACTTTATCTGGAGGAAAGAAAGCTAAACTGCTAGCTGCTAAGCATTGCACAGAGACTGGGGGGAAACTGTGGATTCTTCAAAAGGTTATTGCACACACATATATAAGTTAATTAGCAGGGTTAACTTAAACCAAACAGAATGAAATTCAAGGAGAAATCAAGGATGAACTAATAACTGGAATAATGAAGAAAATGCAGTGACAGAATTTTAAATAATATAAGGGAACCTCAAAAGAGAGGAAGTCGAACTATTTCTGTTAATTGTAACGTTGGATTTGTATTGTTAAAATATCTTTAAACTGGAAAATATATTTTTTAATAAAAGCTAAGCACTGAGCAGCCATGCAACAGACCTTGACCCAGCCATTTGCACACACTGAGCTGTTCCTCCTTAGGCAACCTGCTTGGCTACTACGCTGGGCAGGGAGAAATGTGGGAATGCAGCAGAGATAGCCAAGGACTGAATACACTACGGGCCAGATTTGGCCCAATGTCTCATAGTTGCCCACCCTGATATAAAGATGGTTCCTTCAAGCGCTGCCTTGTACCTCCCTTGGCCCATCTGTGGAATACTCATTCATGGAAAAGGAGCCAGGATTAGCTGTGAAGTCACTGCCCACAGAGGAGAAATCCTAAAAAGGAAGCCTACTCAAAAGCCTCTTTGTAAACATAATATTTTTATCCTAAGTGCATACCTAGGACAGAATGGTTAGAGACAGTGACGGGCCCCCAAGGTCACCCAGGTTAGCTTGAAGACTGGGGGAGGTCTTGAACCCGGGTCCTACCCAACGCTATTCAACCAGCAAAAGTTCCAGCCATAAGTAAGATACCCATGGCCATTGGTTCTTCTGGCTGGGGCTCATGAGGGCTGGAACAGAACATGTGGGGGCTGGGGGGCAGCTTGAGTCTAACATTGCTGGACTAGGGCTGTAGAAACCTGCCTTCACGACCTCCATGTTGCCATCAAGCTCACCGGGTCAGCCAAGCATCCCTCGGGTTCTTCAGAAAGTGCAGCCCCCAGAACTGGACACGGGACTCCGTATGAAACCCGACATGCTCCTCAATCCTTTTTTCTTTTTCTTTCCCCTGCCCCTTCTCCTTCTCTCCTTGCAACCCCCAAACCTTCCCAGAACCCTACACAGTCCGAGAAGCTAGAATACACGTCCGCCACATCCGAGACCTCCTGAAGAGCCTCGACCCCTCAGACGCTTTCAACGGCGTCGACTGCAACTCCCTGTCGTTCCTCACAGTCTTCACCGAAGGGGACCTTGGAGGTACGGGGGGGGGGCGTGGTTTCCCTGTTGCTTCTTTTTTGGGAGGCGATGCTTTTCTTTGTGCTCCTGTGGCCTGTTAAGCAAGGTCAGGGTTTCTTGATCATGGGGCTCCAGCTGTTTTTGGACTACAAGTCCCATCATCCCTGACCACCGGTCCTGCTAGCTAGGGATGATGGGATTTGTAGTCCCCAAAAAAACCAGCAGGAGACCCACAATTGAGAAACCCTGTCTTGGACCAAGAGGGAAATGTGTTGGGATTTGATTAAATGCTAGGAGAATATGCATTTATTAGATATTATGCTTCCTTCCTCACTTTAGTGAGTTCAGCAGAGTTCCATCCCTTTGCAGCTTAAAGGCAAGTTTGGATAGGCTAGTTTTAGCTTTTTGGTATACAGTGGTACCTCAGGTTAAGTACTTAATTCATTCTGGAAGTCTGTTCTTAACCTGAAACGGTTCTTAACGTGAAGCACCACTTTAGCCTCCTGCTGCCACCGCGCCGCCGGAGCCCGATTTCTGTTCTCATCCTGAAGCAAAGTTCTTAACCCGAGGTACTATTTCTGGGTTAGCGGAGTCTGTAACCTGAAGCATATGTAACCTGAAGCGTATGTAACCCGAGGTACCACTGTATTGGTAATCCTGGATGTTTTAAGGCAGACTGGATTTTCCTGGCATTACCCCCCTCCCTTCACCCCTTAAAATATAACATTTACTCAGTATAGGTCTTGAAGAATATCAAGATTGCAGAAGCTTGGTGCAGGCAGGCTTAAAATGTGTAATGGCTTTATTAAGACATACAGAAGTCTAGCTTAAAAATGGAGTCGGAGCTGGAGCTCAGAGTTACAGGTGTTCTCACGTTGCAGACATAGTTGGAAAGAGTTCGCGCCCAGACAGGGAGGAGCATCTATAGTTAGCATTCTCTTCCTGTCGAGACTCAAAGGGGAAGTGACCTCATGGAGTTCCCTCTAGCAAGTTTACAGGGAAGCTCTGTGAGCCTCAGCCCCTTCCCCTTCAGGTGCCTATCTGGCAAAGCATAAATTGTTGGTTTGATTGCAACAAATATAGAAGGGAAGCTTTTGTTTCTTAAGGAAGCACATTCTGGCATGTGAGCTCTCACCTGTCATCTGAAGGGGTGTAACTCAAGTTCCAGAACAAGGACTGAGAATTGGTAACCTGCATCAACCCAGACAGCACTGGATGATGGGAGTTGTAGTCCAATTATCTTCTGGAGAACTGCAGCTTTCTCACCTCTTGGAACTAATGCAGGTGGCAGGGAACCTTTAGCCCTCTGGATCCTGCTGAACTACAACTCCCAGCAGGCATAGCCAAAGGCAAGGGTCCTAGCTAGCAGGACCAGTGGTCAGAGATGATGGGAACTGTAGTCTCAAAACATCTGGAGGGCCGAGTCTGAGGAAGCCTGTCTTAGGAGTAAGCATTGGGTGTTTTAATTCAGGGTCCCGCGAATGAGCTTGTGTCATAAAGCAAGTCTCTAGGCCAGGCATAGGCAAACTCGGCCCTCCAGATGTTTTGGGACTACAACTCCCATCATCCCTGACCACTGGTCCTGTTAGCTAGGGATGATGGGAGTTGTAGTCCCAAAACATCTGGAGGGCCAAGTTTGCCTATGCCTACTCTAGACCTTGTGGTCCTTTCTCCCCACACCCAGCCCCAGTGCAAAAAAGGAGAAGGTGACGATTTTGCTTCTCCCCTGCCTCTTAATCTTGCTGACTGCTCTCCTGTTCCCCTCTGCTTTGTTCCAGACAGTGGCAAGAGGAAGAAGAAGGGCGCAGAATTGGAGCAGATCGATTGTACCCCTCCTGAACATATCCTGCCAGGGAGTAAAGAGCGGCCCCTCTGCCCCCTTCAGCCTCAGAACAGAGACTGGAAGGTAGAGACCTAAGAACTGAGCAGGGGGAAGCACCAGGCTTGCCCCACCTGGGCCAGCGCCTTCCCAAAGGCAGGATATCCACCTGCCTGCCCCCTCATTCTCCCCCCCCCAGGTGATCATAGCTCGGGGGCAGGGCATCTGTTTGGTCCCAGGTTCTGTCCCCAGCTAGGAGGACTCCCTGGCTGAAACCCTGGGGAGTTGTGGCCCGTTTCAGTGTATCATAGGAAGGGGACCCTGAGAGTCATCTAGTCCAACCCCCGGGTTGAATCATTGCCAATGGCACCTGATTGGCTCTCTACACGCTCATGCTCATTGGCTACATTCAAATCAAGGAAAGCTGCTGCATATCAACCTGAGCAATTGCGCTTCCTTTTTCTGGTTATTTGGCTATAACCTTTGATAGAATACAGATAATTGAACAAGCTTTGTTGCATTAGATTCTTCATTGAATTATCTTTCCATTGATACATAATTTTATGGTATTACTCCCAAAAGAAGTGGTGTTAAGAGCCATCAAACCTCAAAAATAAGACTTTTTCCCAAACAGTTTCCACAATTTTGGCGTATATAACAGCTCAGTGGTACCTTGTTTGGCGACCGGGATCTGTTCTGGAGCCCCGGACGTTAGACGGAAAGGACGCACGACAAAGTGCCGCTCTGTGCATGCGCGAAGCACAATTTAGCACTTCTGCGCAAGCAGCAAACCCAGAAGTAACCTGTTCTGGTACTTCCGGGTTTGCTGCCGACGCTTGATGAGGCGGACTCAAAATGAAGTACCACTGTAATTCAAAACTAGTGTGCTGGGAGACAGATGTTCTAGGGTCACCTGTTCCCTGAGAAGTTAGCTTTACACACACACACACACCCCTCTTTCTTTTCCCACTCCATCCCTCTCTCTCCCCAAAGCCTCTACAGTGCCTAAAGGTATTGACCATGAGTGGCTGGAATCCTCCTCCTGGCAACCGCAAGATGCACGGAGACCTCATGTACCTGTATGTCATCACGATGGAAGATCGCCATGTGAGCATCACGGCCTCCACCCGTGGCTTTTACCTCAATCAGTAAGTGGCTAGACGGGCTTGATTTAAAAACAAAACACCATTTATCTATTTGTAAAACATACAAGGTACATATAAAATCAGGAGTTAGTTATGCCACGACTGCAGGCAGGATTATTCATGCTCAGAAACGGAAAGAAGATTTTCAGTACCAACCAAGGAGTGGCGGCAGACTAAACTAATGGCTGGTGCTGAAATGGCAAAACATACGGGAGCAATAAAGGAACCAAGAGGAAAGAAAACATTATCACAGACTGGGGGGGAAATTGTGGATTATTTGAAAGGCTGTTCCTTGCGATGTTCTTTGTCCAAAATATTCTTCCTGTGGCTTCTCTTTGCAGGTCCACGGCTTACAACTTCAGCCCTAAGCCTGCCAACCCCAGTTTCCTCAGCCATTCCCTGGTCGAGCTTCTGAACCAGATCAGCCCAGCCTTCAAAAGAAACTTCGCTTCTCTGCAGAAGAAACGGTAACCTTCCTCTCTCTCTCTCTCTCCACCCCAAGCTCTTGTCTACAACAAACTTTATCCCAAACGTAGGTCTCTAGCTGCTGTGGTGGTGTTGTTTTTGGACTACAACTCCCATCATCCCTAGCTAGCAGGATCAGAGGTCAGGGATGATGGGAATTGTAGTTCCCCCAAAAACCTGGCGACCCAAGTTTGGGAAACCCTGGTCTAGAACGGTGACATTTTATTGGTTTGTTTTGTTCTTATTATGCACTTTGTGGTTTTATTCTGTGAACCTCCCCGAGATCTTCAGATGAAGGGCGATAGACAAATTTAATATAGGAAATAAAATCAATCTTGTTTCCTGCTCCTCCAAATACAAACCTCAAATTAAGGTGGTTGGAAAGATGAGCTTGGAAATATGGAGGGTGCCAAGGTCCATCTAGCGCAGTCATAGAATTGTTGGGAGTTGGAAGAGACCCCAGGGGTCATCTAGTCCAACCCCCTCCCATAGCTCAGTGGGTAGAGCATCTCCTTTGCATGTGAGTGGACGCAGGTTCAGTCCCCAGCATCTGCAGGTAGGACTTGGGACAGTCTTCTTGTCTGGAACCCTGAAGAGCTACTGTACGCCAGTGTAGACAGCCTTGAGCTAGGTGGACTCAGTGGTCTAACTTGGCTTAAAGCACCTGCCTACATTTAATTTTGAGACACGGGTGGCTCTGTGGGTTAAACCACAGAACCTAGGACTTGCTGATCAAAAGGTCGGTGGTTCGAATCCCCGCGACAGGGTGAGCTCCCGTTGCTCGGCCCCTGCTCCTGCCAACCTAGCATTTCGAAAGCACGTCAAAGTGCAAGTAGATAAATAGGTACCACTCCGGCGGGAAGGTAAATAGCGTTTCCGTGCGCTGCTCTGGTTCATCAGAAGTGGCTTAGTCATGCTGGCCACATGACCTGGAAGCTGTACACCGGCTCCCTCGGCCAGTAAAGCTAGATGAGCGCTGCAACCCCAGAGTTGGCGCTCATCTTGTCGACCTCCTGGTCGGCAAGTTCCAGGCTCTGTGATTTAACCCAAAGCGCCACCTGCGTCCCTTATAAATGGGCAGATAAGGTGTAGCAAAAGCACAGGGAGGGTTTCTGGTTTTCCACCCCCATCGCATTGAACAACAAGAGATGCATTAAAGGCAGTTAAAGCCAGGCAAAGTACGGAAAGCAGTGACTTAAATCAGAAAACAGGAGAGGGAACAGTTTAGATGAAGAGGCTTGACTTGAAAGAGGAGAAGGTGGCCTTTGCCTCCAAAGCTTGACTCCTAGGACTCTTCATTTGTGTTTGATCAGTTTCATGGTCTTCAGTGGGGTGGCAAATAGATGGGGGCACTTTTCAGGAGAATGGAGCGCAACAACTTCTGTGCATTGTTTGATTCCAACCCCCCCAGGGTCCAGAGACACCCGCTGGAGAGGATATCTACCCCTTTCCAAGTCTACAGCTGGACAGCCCCTCTGGCTGAGCACGCCATGGACTGTGTGAGGGCGGAAGATGCTTACACCTCAAGGCTGGGCTACGAAGAGCACATCCCAGGACAGGTAGAGATGGCTTGGCTTGGGGGTGGGGGGCTGCTCTTCGCCTTGGCTCTCGGCTGAAACTTGCCCTTGGGGTCTCTCTGCAGTCTGTGCATTCCTCAAGGACCACCTCTCTCCCTGTGAAACGACCCAGACCCTGAGATCAACATCTGAGGCCCTTCTTTGTGTGTCTCCTCCTCGAGAGGCCCAGAGGGTGGCAACACGAGAATATATTTTTAGGCGTCAGGCGAAAATGTTCCTCTTCAACCAGCCCTTTGGCTTATTCATACCCCACGGCCTTTTAAATGCTTCTGTGAGAAGGGGGTGTTCTTGTTTTGGTTTAATTATTCACCTGTGTTTTATTTTGTTTTTTTATTCTGTGAACTGCACTGAGATTTTTTTGATGAAGGGCGGTATATAAATTTAAATAATAATAATAATAATTTGACAACCATTGCACCACCCTTGGCTGTCTTACTTTTTAAAAAAAATTAAACCTTGAAAGAACAAAGAAGAACAGCATATAGAAATATACATGAAATATCAAGCTTTTTTTAACATAACAATTAGAGAAGGGGGGGGAGGAGGAAAAGACTTCAGATTTTTACTTTTTGATACCTAGCACACACTTGCCATGCCTGGGGACGGTGGTGGGGGAATGTTTCCCTTCAGCATCTGTTTCTAGTCCTCTTGAGGGCAGAGGAAACGTAAAGTTAAGATAATTAAATCTGAACTGGTCCTGTGTGCATCTATTATTACTATTATTACTACTATTATTGCTATTATTATTTATTTTCCATTTTATTAATTGCTTCACAGCCAATAACTACTAAAGCAGTGCATAATAAAATGAGATAAAATTCAAAAGATTACCAAATTAATAAACTAAAAGCAATACAATAGTTTCTGCAACCGTGCAGTTAATACTCCATTAAGTGCCTGGGTCACATTTCAGGAAAAGCCTTCTTAAACAAAAATTTGTTCAGTAGCCCCCTAAATAGCAAGACACCAGACACCCTTGCCTAACTTGAGCTGGTAACTGTTTCCAGGGGTCTGAAGCTACAACACTAAAAGCCCAATTTCTAGTATATACTAAGCACCTCTTTGGGGAATGTGGTGGTACTCGGCAGCAGAGCAGTTGCTGGGCAAAGATATATGGGGCCTCTTAATCCCATTTTCATCTGATCTAGAGAGGGCAACATCCCTGAAGGTTTTGCATCTCTCTCTCTCTTTCCCAGACTAAAGTTGTGATTTCATGTGATGTCTGTTATCTCTTCTTCCTTTCAGACCAGAGATTGGAATGAAGAGTTGCAAACAACCAGGGAACTGCCACGCAAAAATCTGCCAGAGAGGCTCCTGAGGGAACGTGCAATCTTTAAGGTAACCTCGAGCCCTGCAGAGAGGCAGCCCAGAGAGGACTATCAAGGTTCTAGTCCTCATTATGCAGCCAAGCCATGAGCACAGCTTCAGTTTTCAGTTTGCTGCTCAGTAATTGGAAAAGGGAGTTTGGAACAGGGTGCCCTGTGATGTATGAATGAAGGAGGGGTGGGTAACAAATTAAACTGATAATTGTTCAGAGTTGCCCAGGTGGTGTGTTGGGGAAGACACACAGCACAGCTGCAAACCCCCTCAAAACATAATTTCGTTCATTCATTCTGTTTCTATGCCACTTTTTACTCGCACAAACCACAAAGCGGCTTACATACAATAAATGACAATAGCACAATAGGTAAAGGTAAAGGGACCCCTGACCATTAGGTCCAGTCGTGGCCGACTCTGGGGTTGCGGCGCTCATCTCACTTTATTGGCCGAGGAAGCTGGCGTTTGTCCTCAGACAGCTTCCAGGTCATGTGGCCAGCATGACTAAGCCGCTTCTGGCGAACCAGAGCAGCGCACGGAAACGCCGTTTACCTTCCTGCCGAAGTGGTACCTATTTATCTACTTGCACTTTGATGAGCTTTCGAACTGCTAGGTTGGCAGGAGCAGGGACCGAGCAACAGGAGCTCACCCCGTCGCAGGGATTTGAACCGCCGACCTTCTGATCGGCAAGTCCTAGGCTCTGTGGTTTAGACCACAGCACCACCTGCGTCCCGAATTCAACATAAATCATGTAAATTAACTAACAAGTCATCAGTTGGAACAAATTAAAAATCATCAGTAAAACACTATTAACAAAACAACTTTAAAAAGAATGGGCAAAACAGCACAACCACAAGAAAAGTCATGAAGTTCACAAAGCGTTTCAGCACAAAGCCGTATGAATGTTGGCAAACTAACAACCCAAAAGAAACAAAGCACTGTGGGATTCTCTCTCCCTCTTGCCACCCCCATGACTCTTAGTCTTCCACTCAGTGCATCCAAAGACTCTGTTTCTACTGCCTTATAAAGAAAGTTCAGCCAGGAATAATCCTGCCTGCTGCTGAGAACGAGAGTGATAACAGAGCAGGCTGGCATCTCATTCCCATGCCTGGATTATGTTTATTGAAAGGTAAAAGGTAAAGGAGCCCTAGACAGTTAAGTCCAGTCAGAAGTGACTATGGGGTTGCAGCACTCATCTCGCTTTCAGGCAGAGGGAGCTGGCGTTTGTCCGCAGACAGCTTTCCGGTTCATGTGGCCAGCATGACTAAACCACTTCTGGCACAACAGAACACTGTGACTGAAACCAGAGCGCACGGAAACACCGCTTACCTTCCCGTCGCAGCAGTACCTATTTATCTACTTGCACTGGTGTGCTTTCAAACTGCAAGGTTGGCAGGAGCTGGGACCGAACAACGGGGGCTCACCCCGTTGTAGGGATTCGAATCGCCAGCCTTCTGATCAGCAAGCCCAAGAGGCTCAGTGGTCTAGACCACAGCGCCACCCACGTCCCTCTTATGCTTATTTACGACCTACAAAGTCCTATGGATCTTGGGCCTTGGATCTCTGAAGGACCACGTCTAAGCCTGCCTGGGTTTGGAGATTGTCTGGGGAGGCCCTTCCCACAGCCCTGCCACCTTCACGAGAAAAGCCCTTCTTGGTGGCTTCTTCCGGATGGTTGGAACCCCCTTCCACAGGAGACCAGGCTGGTCCCTCCTTGCTTTCCTTTCACCAGCAGGCAAATGCATTTTCGTTCCAGCAGACATTTGGCCACCAGCTGGTTGTTGTGGCAGGATCTACTGAGGGTGGGTGCTGTCATGTGTGTTTGCGTGTGTGCACTTCTAAATGATTTTAAGGGTTTTCCTGTGCTGTTTGTAAGTGGGCTGTTTATTTGATTTTAGAGCGAGAGAGAGAGAGTTATTGTGTGCTCTTGGTTGTATGCGTTGTAATTTACGCTCTGAGCCACTTTGGGTTCTGGACTGGGAGAGAAGCAGGATATAAATAAAATAACTACCGTAAATTATTTTCAGCGAACCCGCTCTGAGTAGGACTAGCATTGGCTGCAGCTTATTTATTTTTTTAAAAAAATATTTATTGTGTGTTTTGAGTGGTGTTTTGGGTTTAAATTATGCCATTGAGGTGCTTCCCAAACAGGTCTGATGTCATGGATTGGTTGGACGTGGAGGAACAGTGGGAGCTGGGGAAGAAGGCTCAGAGGCCAGGGGATTGGTGGTGGGACAATGACTTCAGACGTCTGGAAGCAGGAGAGGAGGGAAGTCAAGAGTCAGAGATGAGTCAGGCTGGTGAAGTCAGGGTGTCGCCTCCTCCTACTGCAACGAGCTCCCCTCCCACCGCTCCCTCCTGGTCTCCCAGGACCAGGAGAGGCATGAAGAGGGCAGAGGAGAAGTTAGCTTCATGCAGGCAAAGTCTCAGATTGTGTGGGAAAGACCATAGAGAGAAGGAGACTTAGGCAGCTGTGAGGACCTTCAGTCTCAGCAACTGCTTCGGAAGGCAAGGCCTGCCGGAGATGAGTTGCTGTGCTCATTAGGCCTAACCCTTCCGTACGGATTCTGTTAGGATTTACTAATGTACAATTGTACCTTGGCAATCGAATGGAACACGTTCCGGAAGCCCGTTTGACTTCCAAAACATACGAAAACCAAATCGCGGCTTCTGATTGGCTGCAGGAAGCTCTGACATTCGCATTCCAAAAGAACATTTGCAAACTGGAACAATCACTTCCGGATTTGCGGCGTTCAGGAGCCAAAACGTCTGAGTTCTAGGGCGTTTGGGATCCAAGGTGCGGCTGTAGCTGTGTGTGTGTGTGTGTGTATTATTTAAATATTTTTTAATTTTTATTTTCAATGCAAAATTACAACAAAAATTACAAACATTGAATACAAAATAAAACTATATAAAAAAGGAAGACAAAACACACAAAAGGAAAGAAAAAGAAAAAACACACACATTTACAAGTAAAACCATATGTATGTAATGACTAGATTAGAATGAAGATATAGCTGTATATATATTAATTTTGGTCAATTACCAGTAGAGAAGACAAGAAGAAAACAGAGCACATAAAACACAAAGCAATATTTAAAGCATACAATTAAATGTAGAGTTAAAAACAATGTATTTAAAAAACCCAATGAGAAATATAAAATAATGATATTAACATTATATTTACTGATAGCTCGCTCCTGTCCACTGCTGCTCTGAGGCTGGCGAGTGCCGTCTCTCCCTGCGGCCGACCATCTCCCATGACTTTGCCTCTCTGCCTCGCAGGTCCACAGCGACTTCACTGCCGCGGCGACGAGAGGGGCAATGGCGGTCATTGACGGCAACGTCATGGCCATCAACCCCAGCGAGGAGACCAAGATGCAGATGTTCATCTGGAACAACATCTTCTTCAGCCTGGGCTTTGACGTCCGCGACCACTACAAAGACTTTGGCGGGGACGTGGCCGCCTACGTGGCCCCCACCAACGACCTCAACGGGGTCCGGACGTACAATGCGGTGGACGTGGAAGGGCTCTACACCCTGGGCACGGTGGTGGTGGACTACCGGGGCTACCGGGTGACGGCCCAGTCCATCATCCCCGGCATCCTGGAGCGGGAGCAGGAGCAGAGCGTCATCTACGGCTCCATTGACTTCGGCAAGACGGTGGTCTCTCACCCCAAGTACCTGGAGCTGCTGGAGAAGACCAGCCGGCCCCTGAAGATCCAGAAGCACGCGGTCCTGAATGACAAGGGCGAGGAGGTGGAGCTCTGCTCGTCCGTGGAGTGCAAGGGGATCATTGGCAATGACGGGCGCCACTACATCCTCGACCTGCTCCGCACCTTCCCTCCCGACCTGAACTTCCTGCCCGTCGACGGGGAGGAGATGCCCGAGGAATGCCAGAAAATGGGCTTCCCCAAACAGCATCGCCACAAGCTCTGCTGCCTGCGGCAAGAGCTGGTGGACGCCTTCGTCGAGCACAGGTAACCCTCGCCGCTGCCCAGAATTTATAGAGAATTCATGGAGTGGGAAGGGATCCTGAGGATCATCTAGTCCAACCCCCCTCCCAGCAAAGCCAGGCTCGAACCTGCAACCTTGGTGTGATCAGCGCACGCTCTCACCAACTAAGCTATTCAGACTTTTTGCATCGCCGCGCTAGGTTTCTGTTGGGGGGGTGTAGTAAATGACCTCATCGGCCCAAGGGCCGCATTCCTTCTTGGGCAACCTTCCAGGGGCCACAGGTCAATAGGGGCGGGGCCAGAGGCAGATGAGAGCAGAGCAATGGTGTTGATTTTTGGCTTAGTACAATAAGTTGCGTTTCAACCATGCAAGGGCTATGAGAGTTCAGGCAGGGAAAAGCAATTGAGTTTGATCTGGAGCAGGCTGGGGAGGGGTGTAAGCTAGAGGAGTGGGAGCCCCGAGGCATTACTACTACTACTACTACTACTACTACTACTACTACTACTACTACTTATACCCCACTCATCTGACTGGGTTGCCTCAGCCACTCTGGGCAGCTTCCAACATAATAAAAGCACAGCAAACGTCAAACATTTAAACCTTCCCAATGCAGGGCTGCCTTCAGATGTCTTTGGAAAGTTGTATGTTTATCTCCTTGGCATATAATTGGAGGGTACTCCACAGGGCGGGCACCACCACCGAGAAGGCCCTCTGCCTGGTTCCCTGTAACCTCACTTCTTGCAGTGAGGGAACTGCCAGAAGGCCCTTGGCATTGGACCTCAGTGTCCAGCCCGAATGGTGGGGGTGGAGACGCTCCTTCAGGTATACTGGGCCAAGGCTGTTTAGGACTTTAAAGCTCAGCACCAGCACTTTGAATTGTGCTCGGAAACGCATTAACTGCTGTGCTTATGAGGTGTCTGCTGAAATCGTCTGTGGAACAGACACAGGATCACACGTGAAAAAAATTTCAGCGCCTTCAATTGTTTTCTTAAGTGTTATGTTATAGAAGGGGAGGCTGTGCAGTTAAGATGCCTTTCAGTATTGTCGAGTAAAGTTTTGAGTTTGAAAATTACATATCGAACATACTTCATTTTCTAGCATCCACCCGCTGAGTAAACCAAATTTTAGTCCATCGGCAGTTGAGCAGCGGGGGAATCTCTTCAGGTATTTTTTGCAGCGTGAAAAAATAACAACGGCAGACACTTGGGCCCAAACATGCCCAGTCCAACCTCCCATTGGTTTTAGAGCTGCATAATGTTTTGTTGGGACAGGGGTGGCACTGTAGGTTAAACCACAGGGCCTAAGACTTGCTGATCAGAAGGTCAGCGGTTCGAATCCCCATGACAGGGTGAGCTCCCATTGCCTGGTCCCTGCTCCTGCCAACCTAGCAGTTCAAAAGCATGTCAAACTGCAAGTAGATAAATAGGTACCGCTCCAGCGGGAAGGTAAATGGCATTTCCGTGCACTGTTCTGGTTTGCCAGAAGCGGCTTAGTCATGCTGGCCACATGACCCAGAAGCTGCACGCCGGCTCCCTCAGCCAATAAAGCGAAATGAGCACCGCAACTCCAGAGTCGGTCACGACTGGACCTAATGGTCAGGGGCCCCTTTACCTTTTTAATGTTTTGTTGTAAGTTTCCGAGGGCATTTTCCAAATCAACTGTGGCTCCTAAAATCCTACATCCTCACAGAGACCCCAAGTTTCTAGCCCTCGTGATGGAGGCTTTGAGGGCTGTGTGTAGCCATTGCTCCAAACCAACAAGGGAGCCACTGTGATACAGTGCCAGACTAGGACCTGGGAGACCAGGGTTCAAGTTCCCACTTGACTGTGAAGCTCACTAGGTAACCTTGGAGGGGCCAGTGGCTGCTTCTCAGCCTTGCCTACTTTGCAGGGTGGTTGTGAGGATACAGTGAGGGAGGGGGGGAGACCCCTGCACCCCACCTTAAACTCCTTGGGGATAAGGTTGTTCTAGAAGTATGTGTCTTCTTGCAACCCCTTTTGTGTTGGGCTGCTTCATCCCTTCTCTCTTCCTCCCTCTCCTCGATAGGTATCTCATGTTCATGAAATTGGCTGCGCTGCAGCTGATGCAGCAGAAGGCGATCAAGCAGGAGACCCCCTCCCCTCTGGAGAACGGCGGGAGCCCCACTTCCTCCTCCTCCTTTCCCGAGAACGGGGTGGAGAACGGCGAGGAGAAGCCCCCCTCGGAGGACAGCAAGATGGAGGACAGTGTCGCAGGGCTGGACCAGGTGAAAGAGCTCACGGAGACGATTGCGTCGGACGATGGAGCAGGTAACCTGGCGCGCTCTCCCACTGGGAACACTGCCGCCACCCCAAAAAAGAGGGAGACCCCCTTTCCTGTGCATGAAGAAGCCCTTCCATTCATAAGAACAGGGTTTTTATGCTGGATCTGAGGTAGACTGCGTCTGAACCTGTAGGATCCATTTGGTCTCCTCCTCCATTCATTTGCTTGCTTGCCTTTACAAAGACTGGTACAGTGGTGCCTTGCAAGATGAAATTAATTCGTTCCGCGAATTTTTTCATCTAGCGAATTTTTCGTCTTGCGAAGCACGAAATCCCATAGGAATGCATTGAAAATCAATTAATGCGTTCCTATGGTCAAAAAAAGTCCAAACAAAGCCAAATTTGGTACAACAAGAGTTTATTAAGTGCTCTTTAAAGTCACACATACTGTAAAGAGCATTTCAAAATTCAAACCCAGATTTTTTTTAAAAAAACAGCAGAGTGGCCCAATGGTCACAGAAAATCATAAGAATGCAGGGGGAAAAAACACAAGCTTCCAGATTCTTGCAAACCCCTCCCCAACACCAAGTCCTTGAATTCCAAACACCCCAACCCAAAATCCAACCGCCCCAAAAAAAGTTTTAAAAGCTTAACTTACCAAATGGCTGCAAAAGAAGATTTGGAAAAGCTTCAAAAATCACCAAAGTCTTTAAAAACTTCAAAAAAGGCTACTATGTACACTGCGTTCTATGAGTTGCTCCTCGAAGTCAAGTCGCAACTGTATTAACAGTGTTAAGTAAAAGGAAACAAACTTGCAAGACGTTTTCGTCTTGTGAAGCAAGCCCACAGGGAAATTCGTCTTACGAAGCAGCTCAAAAAACGGAAAACCCTTTCGTCTAGCGAGTTTTCCGTCTTACGAGGCATTCATCTTGCGGGCACCACTGTACAAAGTCATTTGATAGTAATGAGTTCCCTCGGTTACATAAAACCCTTGATAGCCCAAATCTCCTTCATCTCCTTTTGGGGAAGTACGTCAACCTTTGGATCGTTTTGGTTGTCCTTTTCCAGCTCTACAGCTTTGAGTTGGGAAGAGGTGAGTGGTACCAGAACTGGACACAAAAATTCCCAAGCAGATCCAGCACAGATTTATATAAGGACATCATGAAACTGGCAGGTTTTGGGTTTTTTCCAGTTGTACCTGGAAGGTCATACTACTTCCACCTTTGCAGTTGGGGGTCAGGAGCCTCCAGCCTGTCAACTGACCTTTGCCCACTGCAGGTGGCCAGTGAGGCTGTGCTCCCCGCTCCCACTTGTGACATCATCTGATGGGTGGGGTTAAATTTTGCATTGGCTTTGTGTGACATTTACTCAGCGCTCATCAGCTATCATCACTTCTCCTCCTTTATTATACAGTGGTACCTTGGTTCTCAAACTTAATCTGTTCCGGAAGTCCGTTCCAAAACCAAGGCACACTTTCCCATAGAAAGTAATGCAAAATGGATTCATCCGTTCCAGACTTTTAAAAACAACCCCTAAAACAGCAATTTAACATGAATTTTACTATCTAACGAGACCATTGATCCAAACAAAATGTACTCCAGTCACACAATCAATCAGTAGCTGAACTGGGTTCCACACAGTCACAAAAACAAACAAAAAGAGCCGCAGAAACAAAAACGCAAAATAAATAGCAAAAACAGACCTCAGCGTAACACTTAAAACAGAAGTGTAGCACTCAAATCAGAAGTCTAACACTCAAAATGGAAGTTTGGCGCTCAAATCGGAGCACGTTGGGCTTCCGAAAAAAGTTCGCAAACCGGAACACTTACTTCCGGGTTTGCAGCGTTTGGGTTCCAAGCTGTTTGAATACCAAGGCGTTTGAGAACCAAGATACCACTGTATTGTATATCACCCTATGCCCGCAGGTTTCAGGGTGGTTCAAATGATAAAATCACATCATCTGCTGAGCAGAGCTTAAATCCTACTCAGGTCAGCAACGTTCCATGCAAAGCCCTTCCTGACTCAATAAGGAAATTTGAAAGCTCTGCTTAAAATGGAATTGGGGGGGGGGGTCTTCATTTTAGCAGCTGCTTTGTGATGTCCTGGGGTTGACTGGTCTGCAGCCCCTCCCACCTGTCAAATTTGGCCCATGAAGGCCAATCCCAATAAGGATGCTGGTCCTGACTTACACGCTTAGCTCAGTCGGTAGAGCTCTTACTCATCTCGGGGTCGTTTGTTCGAGCCCCACGTTGGGCAAGAAGATTCCAGGGGGTTGGACTAGATGACTCCACAGTTCTATGATTCTATGAAGCTGAAAAGGTTCCCCATGTTTGCTATGCAACCCACTTTGTCTCTTTCACCCAGTGGACCCCAAAAGCCGAGAAGTGATCCAGAATGCTTGCAAAGCTGTCGGTTCCATCAGCAACACGTCCTTCGATATCCGGTTTAACCCAGATATTTTTTCGCCAGGTAAGAAGGCACTTCAGGTGCACTTGGAGTCCTTTGCAGCACGTAACCCCTTCCAAGTGTTTGACCCTTTTGAGTTTGCATCTTTTCTTTCGGACACTTAAGAGTTGCTCTGCACACAGAAGCTCTCAGCTTTTAATCCTCCCAGCATCTAAGTTCTGTATTTCCCCCAATGCATCTTGATCCTGCCTTTCTTGTCAGCAATGATCAAAGCAGCTACTAAGCTGCAAGAAACAGTGTCTGAGAAACAGGAGAAGAACCATGTACGCCCTCTTGAGATCCTTGGAGGAAAGGTGGAGTGTGAATGCTATAATGAATCAATAAATCACAATTCTAGGATCCGCAGCAAGCCTTGGGGCCAACACACGCTTCCTGTGCAATTGCTAGGAGAAGCTCAGACGCATCTACTTCTGCTGGCACAAACCATAGATAGCTGAGCCCATTTTTGTCCAAACTGGTTAACATTGGGTTGTAGCAAACTTTAAGTTTATATTCAGAGTAGGTCGGTCCCTTGAAATCAATGGACCGCAAGTTAGTCGTGTCCATTATTTTCAGTGGATTTCTTCTAAGTGGGACTAATATTGAAGTACAACCCATTACTTTGACCATCGTTAAACCAAGAGAAGATGGCATACAAACTGACATGGGTGGACAGCTCAGTTTGTTAGAGTGTGGTGCTGGTAATGTCAAGGTTGCAGGTTCGATCCCCCTATGGGGTGGCTGCATATTTCTGCCTTGCAGGGGGTTGGACTAGATCAGGGAACTTGGGTCTCCAGCTGGTTTTGGACTACAGTTTGCATCATTCCTGACCATTGGTCCTGTTAGCTGGGGATGATGGGAATTGTAGTCTCAAGAATAGCTGGAGGCCCAAAAGTTTAGGAAGCCCTGGACTTAGATCAGTGGTGGCCAAACTTGGCCCTCCAGCTGTTTTGGGACTACAGTTCCCATCATTCCTGACCCACTGGTCCTGTTAGCCAGGGATGATGGGTGTTGTAGTCCAAAAACAACTGAAGGGCCAGGTTTGGCCACCACTGACTTAGATGATCCTCAGGGTCCTTTCCAACTCTAAAATTCTGTAATGGCTTGAAACCATGTTAAGCCATCTGTCTGGTTGAATTGACGGGTCCTGACCTGAAGCGAAAGTGAGAGGTTTGTTTTTATTTATTCAATTCCTCCGAGGAGCTCTAGGTGGCCTGCATACTTCCCTCCCCTCCTCCCCATTTTTATCCTAACAGTGAAGTAGCTTAGGCTGAGACTGAGTGACTGGCCCAAGGTCTCCCACTGAGCTTCATGGCCTGGTCTCCCAGGTCCTACTCCAGCCCTCTAACCACTATACCACACTAGGTAAAGGGACCCCTGACAATTAGGTCCAGTCGCGGACGACTCTGGGGTTGCTGCGCTCATCTCACTTTATTGGCCGATGGAGCCGGCGTACAGCTTCTGGGTCATGTGGCCAGCATGACTAAGCTGCTTCTGGCGAACCAGAGCAGCGCACGGAAACGCCCTTTACCTTCCCGCCGGAGTGGTACCTATTTATCTACTTGCACTTTGACGTGCTTTCGAACTGCTAGGTTGGCAGGAGCAGGGACCGAGCAACGGGAGCTCACCCCGTTGCGGGGATTCGAACCGCTGACCTTCTGATCAGCAAGCCCTAGACTCTGTGGTTTAACCCACAGTGCCACCTGCATCCCTACTATATCACACTAGTCCTATCTTATTCCTGGGCAAATGGGGGGGGGGCTGCTGTGAGCCCCATGATTTCCATATCGTCCATTCTAAGCTATGGTTTAGTGCAATGTGTGAATGTAGGCCACTCTCTGACCTGCTGCAGGAAGGCTCCTATCTAATCATCCTTCCCAGAGTAACATTGAAGGGGAGGCAGCTTTGGCCAGTTCTGAGAGGTGTGTATTTTTTCCCCCAGCAGGGTTGGGCAGAAATCTTGCTAACAGAAATATATGCCATAAAGGCAACTCTCCGCTTAACACAGCAGTTGCATTCCAGGGATAGCACACAAAAGCCAAACTCCCATCTAGCCAGAGGCGGGTGAGATTGTCAAAACCCGTTTTTTCTCCCTAGACACCCACCCTCTTTTTAATATTTTTAAATTTAAACTTGTTAATTTAAATTACACGCAGGTAGTGTGTGTGTGTGTGTGTGTGTGTGTGTGTGTGTGTGTGTGTACATACACACGCACATATATACATGGCCCTTTTCCCATCTGGCTGATCTTCCAGCTTCCTTTCCCAGCTGGCTGATCTTCCTTTCCTGTTTTCATAGGGGTCCGCTTTCCAGAGTCCAGCAAAGAGCAGATTCAGGATCAAAAGCGGTTGCTAAAGGACGCGGCTGCTTTTCTGGTGTCCTATCAAATTCCAGGCTTGGTGAGTGAATTTGCGCCAGGAGAAAGGGGGAGAGAAGAGGGTGGGGAGCAGTCTTTACATAGGAACGGCATAGGAAACGGCCTTATACTGAGCCCTAGACCCTCCGTCCATCTAGTTCAGTATTGTCTGCACGGACTGGCAGGAGCTTAAGACCAGAAGACACTCCCATTTCTGTCTGGAGATATCACTGTAGATTGAACCTTCTGCATACAGAAAAGCCAGGTTTGCTAAGTTCTGCTGTGTGCATGTGTGTGTGTGTTTTCTTCTTCCTTGGCAGGTGAAAGACTGCCTTGAGCACACCATGCTCCCGATGGACGGCGCCACCTTGGCCGAAGCCATGCACCAGCGAGGCATCAACATGCGCTACCTGGGCAGAGTGGTGGAATTCATCACCAAGACCCCTGGCCGGGCTCAGCTAGATCACATCTATGTAAGCCTCAAATGTTTCTTTGTTTTTTCCCTAACTTCTAATTGCCACTTAAAAATAAATAAATAGATGTTGTTGTTGTTTCTTGAGGATTATTTGCCCTGGCAAAGATCCAGCTCGGATAATGTCTTTCATGAACCTCAGCTTCAAAAAACCACATATATTAGGGCTGCCATACGTCTGGGATTTTCTGGGTACATGCTGTGGTGCTGTGGTCTAAACCACTGAGCCTCTTGGGCTTGCCGATCAAAAGGTCGGCAGTTCAGTGTGTTTCTTGTCTCCTGCTTGACCTGTTCGCTCTTTTGTCCCCCCCCCCCCCAATTTGTTTCCTTGGAACAGAAAATTGGAATCACAGAACTGATCACCCGGTCGGCCAAGCACATCTTCAAGACATACCTTCAGGTACAAATCAGATTATGCAACCCCAAACACCTTCCCTTACATGCCCTCTCCGGTGCAAGGGTTGCCTGCCTGTCTCCCTCCCTCCCTCCCTCCCTCCCTCTCTCTCTCTCTCTCTCTCTCTCTCTCCCTGCCTCTCTGCCTCCCCCGCCCAGTCCCGGCCTTCCCAGATCAAGAGAGAAGCCATTTCCTCCTTAGGCTTCTTCCACAGGTTGCCTAGCAACCGGAAGCACAATCTCATTAAGGCCTAAAATAAGTGCAGGGCTGTGTGGTTGAGGGAGAACCAGTGGCAACTTGTCTGTGTGTGGTGTGTGTGTGTGAGTGAGAGAGAGAGAGAGAGAGAGAGAGAGAGAGAGAGAGAGAGATTCAAAAACTATTCCTTCATGGCTGAGCTTGTGTTTTCGTCTTCCGCACTCAGTTGGAAAGGTTTTTAACAAGGAAGGGAGATGGCAAGTGTTTGTGTGAACTTGTGTCAGACCCACAGCGTAGTTAATGAAAGCCTGGTGTTCCCAGATCCCTGAGAAGCTTGGGGGGGGTTGCACAGGGTTCCTCTTTCTCTACCACCCACCCCCCAAAAATGCTTCTTCAGCGCATGCAGCAATCTGCTCGGGTTTGTTTCCAGAGCAGTGACTCCTCCAAAATGCTTTGCATGCTAGTTGGGTCTCCCAGCCGCCTTCCGCAGTTGTGTGTGTGTGTGTGTGTGTGTGTGTGTGTGTGTGTGGAATCCCATATGGGGCTTCTGGCATCCGGATGCCTCAGCTGGGTAGGGACGCCCACAGCGTAATAGCTTCCCGCCCCCCAAAAAATCCAGTTCAGTCTTGTTTCATTTCATTCGCTTTTTCGGCAAATCGGGTGCAGAAGATGCAACTAATCATTCTCGAAAGTTTTGTTAGTTATTGATTTTCAGTGGTACCTCAGGTTACATACGCTTCAGGTTACATACGCTTCAGGTTACAGACTCCGCTAACCCAGAAATGGCCTGGCGTGCTCTGGTCCATGGGGTCATGAAGAGTTGGACACAACTAAACAACAAGAACAACCCAGAAATAGTGCTTCAGGTTAAGAACTTTGCTTCAGGATGAGAACAGAAATCGTGCTCCGGCGGCGCGGCAGCAGCAGGAGGCCCCGTTAGCTAAAGTGGTGCTTCAGGTTAAGAACAGTTTCAGGTTAAATACGGACCTCCGGAACAAATTAAGTACTTAACCCAAGGTACCACTGTACTGCCATTCCAGGTGCAAGCTCCTTCTGTTAATTCACAAAGCCCCGAATGACCTGGACACAAAGTAGTAGTAGTAGTAGTAGGAATTAATAATAGTAATTTTATTATTTGTATCCTGCCCATCTGACTGGGTTGCCCCAGCCACTCTGGGAGGCTTCCAGCATTAATAAAAAAATAATAGTCAAACCTTGGCTCCCGAACGCCTCCGTTTTAGAACATTTCGGCTCCCAAACCGAATGTAAATGCTCTGGTTTTTAAACGTTTTTCGGAAGCCAAACCTCCGACGCAGCTTCTGTTTGAGTGCAGGAGGCTCTTGCAGCCAATACGCCTCGGTCGTCGAACATTTCGGAAGTCAAACAAGCTTCTGGAACGGATTATGTTTGGCAACCGAGGTTTCACTGTAAAACATGAGACATTAAAAACTTCCTAATACAGGGCTGCCTTCAGAGTCTTCTCAACGTGGTACAGTTATTTGTCTCCTTGACATCTGATGGGAGGGTGCCACTACCGAGAAGGCCCTATGCCTGGTTCCATGTAACTTCACTTCTTGCAGTGAGGGAACTTCCAGAAGGCCCTCAGAGATGGAAAGCACCTTCAGGACTGCTTGATTCCTCCTCAATTGCCAAGGCCTTCTGAGGGGGCACTTTTGGTGGTCCCACATATCCCTGAGGTTTGTCTAGCCTTCACCAGGGGGTGAGACTTTAGCATGGTAGGTCCAGCTCTGTGGAACTCCTTGCCAATAGAAGTTGGGCAGGAGCCATCCCTGCTCGTTTTAAGACATCTCATAAAAAACGTGTTATTTGGGCAGTCTTTTCAAACCTGAGATGCTTTGCCAACCAGCTCTTTCTTATGTGGTTTAAATTTTTTTATTGTGATACTGTGTTTTTAGTCGACATACCACTTTGCGATGGTTTTTATGAAAGTGCAGTTTATACATCTTTAAATGAACAGATGACTAGCTGGGTAGTCCTGAGGGAGTTTTCCTCTGTATGTTTGGTTGAATGTCTCCCTGCCATGTAGAAGGCCTGAAGTAAGGAAAACGAAAGCTCTCTGTTCCCTGCTCCTCAAATCACACACTGCTTGCGTTGGGTTTGCTCAGTAAGGACTTTTCTCCCCGGACTCTGTTTGCATTATTTGACTTCACTAACATGTAGCGTGCTAATGGTCTCCTCTTTCCCTCCCACAGGGAGTGGAGCTATCAGGCTTATCAGCTGCCATCAGCCATTTCCTCAACTGCTTCCTCAGCTCCTTCCCAAACCCCGTGGCCCATCTCCCGGCCGATGAGCTGGTCTCCAAGAAAAAGAACAAGAGGAGGAAAAATCGGAATTTGGGCGCCGCTGACAACACTGCCTGGGCCACCATGAGCCCTCAAGAATTGTGGAAGAACATTTGTTCGGAAGCCAAGAGTTATTTTGACTTCGGCTTGGAATGGTACGTCTTTTAAAAAGAAAACCTAGGAAACTCACAGCTGTTGTGTGTAAGGATTGCTGTCAGTCCCTAGTGAGGGATCCACGGTCTTCCACACAATATTGGACTCCAGAGCCCATCAGATTATATCTCCAGCTTGCCCTGTGCTCTCCACTTGACTGGCATCAGGATGTGACTTGGGCAGTGAAGAGCTTAGGGGTAGGGTTGTAGCTCAGGGTTAAAGCACCTGTGTTATGTGTGGAAAGGTCCCAGGTTCAAGCCCCGACATGCCCAGGTAAATCTGGGAATGGCTCCCCTGTGAAGTCCTAGTTTGAAAATGTGGCTCCCTCTGGTGTGTTGCTTCCTTTTGACTCCCCCTTCTCCTTTTTTTGCAGTGAGAGTGTTGACCAAGCAGTGGAAGCATACAGTCTACAGAAGGTCACCTTGCTACGTGAGATCTCCCTCAAAACTGGAATCCAGGTGAGGAACAACGTACACAACCTCCAAGTTCTTCCCCCTCGCTTAACCCTCCGAACACAACTTGGAAGAACTTAAAGACTATTTTAAAAAGGCATTTCCCCCCCCCCCACTCTTTAGCTCAGTTTCTCAAACTTGGGTCTTCCGCTGTTGTTGGACTACAACTCCCATCATCCCTAACTCTCAGGACCAGTGGTCAGAGATTATGGGAGTTGTAGTTGCAACAACAGCAGGAGACCCAAGTTTGAGAAACACCGCTTTAGCTGGAAAAGGCTCCCAAAGCAAGTTTGCAAATATCAGCGGTAAAACAGCCCCAGGCCTTAAGCTCTCAAAATCTTAAGAGCAACAGCACAAAAGGAAAAGGAACTGGGAGGGAAGAGGAAGGAATCGCTCATTCTTAGTTACTGAGATCTTCTAGCGAACAGGAGGGACGCATTGCGTTCCTGCCGCCACTAGGTTATGCAATGCCACCTTAGATTAATTTCTAGCTTTGCTGATAGAAACTGTCATGCATCCCTTTCAGTAATCTCCCTAAGAAGGAACTTTCGCTTGAGGCAGGAGAAAAGTACAGTAACTGCTGGATTTTAACCATTATTTTGCTGCTGTTCTTCAGCAGTCGTAGGTGCGGCCTGCAACCCACACACCACGTGGTAGAGCCTAATCCAATTAATTCTGCAATCTCCACCTACACTCTTAGTTTAAGACTGTGACTAAGAGGATGGCTCCCAATTGAGTTGCCCACGATGCCTGGTTCATCTGTAACTCGTGGGGAACCTTTGGCCCTTCAGATGTTGGCTGAACTCCAACTCCTCCTCTGCAGCAAGGATGGCCAGTGGCCAGGGATGTTGGGAGTTGTAGGTCAGCAACAACTGGAGGGCCAGAACGTTCCCCACATCTGCTCTGAGCCATGGTTTACAAACCATGGTTTTAGCTAACTGTAGCTGGTCTCGTGAACCCAGCCCCTGCAGCTTAACTATGGTTTATAAATCATGGTTAAAATGAGATAGTTGACTAGGTTTTCTGTTTACAAGCCTCATTTGGTCACCATTAACCATGGCTCACTATTACGTGCGAACCCAGACCTCCTCCTTTGCTATGTTCAAGGAGCCATTGCCACCCCACAGCTGCAGAGCAGCTCAAAACTCAAAGAGCAGTCAATGAGGGTCAGGTTTTTTTTGGGGGGGGGTGAGAAATCCTGGGTGGGGGTGGCAGCAGAAACACAGATGCCGAAGGGGCAGCATACGCTGCGTAGTTCCTCAGATGAAAATGTCCCTATTATCATTGGAGGGTATTAAAATCTATTTTTGAGAGAGGACCTTGCCATTTCTTTTCTCTTTTGTTTTTACTTAGATAATATAATATAGTGCTTTTTTATGGGGGCATTTTGTGAATCTTTGTACTTTTGTCCATTTATTGTATTTATTTTTCCCGATTTGAACTATAAAATTGGTGATTTTCTTGAGTCAAAATGAGAGTACCCCTAAACATGTTTTTAAAAGGGGGGGGGGGGAAGCACTGCACATATCCAGCATACAACATAAAAACAAGATTCCAAAGAATCTCCTGGTCTTCCCTCCTCCCCTTTGTGGCTCCTGTTGTTAATCATTTCCTGCTGCATCTTTTATAATAATCCAAATCTTTTACCTCTCCATTATGTCCAAAATTCACCATTAAACTGCAAGTGTTACTCCAATCCTATTAACGATTTTAGCAGTTTACGATTTTAAGATAAATTATAAAAATGTCCCCATTCCGTATTAAAATTTTGGTCTTCCTGATTTCTGATTCTTCCAGCCATTTTTGCCTTTTCAGCATAATCCATCAGCTTAATCTTCCATTCTTCTCTGGTAGGGACTTTTATCTTCTTATCATCATCTTCTTATCATCTCTGGAAAGTTTTAGTTAGATTAGTTTGCTTTTTATTGCATTGTATTGTGGAAAAGCTTCAAAAGAAATTTTATGGAAGCAAGCAACAGGATCAGCCTATATTGGGAACACTGCTTGTCGATAGCCGCCTTAAACTGTGGCATCCAGAACCCGGACGCAGGACTCCCAATTAGGGTTGGACCGAGGCAACATAGAGTGGTTCTTAACAACTGGCTTTCCCTTTTCTCTTAGGAAAGGTATGGAAGCATTTGTGTGTGTTTGTGTTTCAGATCCTTCTGAAAGAATACAACTTTGATAACCGCCACAAGCCAACATTCACAGAAGAGGACATCCTCAACATCTTCCCGGTTGTGAAGCACGTCAACCCCAAAGCCTCGGACGCCTTCCATTTCTTCCAAAGCGGCCAGGCAAAAGTGCAGCAAGGTATGACTTGCAATGTACTTACTGGCTGTGAATTTGGTTTCGAACAAAGGTGGATAGGTCCTGGGGGTGGGGTTTAACCTTGGCAGCCCAGGGGCTCTTATAAACTGGATCCTGACTCCCTGAGAAGTTTAAAAATAAAAATTTTACCCAGATCTCTGTGCAAGGCATGTGGCAGGAAGAGAGGCACTTATTTTGCAACACGTATGTACTGCACAGTCATTGGGGTAGGGTAGGGCAGAATGGAGGGAGCCCAACACTAGGTGGCGCCAGTTCCAGCAGCAGACACAGCCACGTAATTCGTAGCATTGCAGACACTGAAGGGGCTGCAACGGTGTTCTATTCCAACTCCTTACAATGCAGAAATCGCTTGCCCGATGTGGGGCTTGAACCCACGACCCTGAGATGAAGTGCCTCGTGCTCTACCAACTGAGCTGTCCAGCAACGTTGTCCTCTTCCTCCTCCCTGCTGAGTTCTACAAGTGGGCAATATGGAGACAAAGGAGACGTCTCCCTTCCCCAACTGGTTGTGAGCAGCAGGGTGGGGGCAGATTGAGAGGCGGTGGGGCCAGTGCCCCATTTGCACTGATAAAACCAGCCTCCACTCCTTACATCCTCCACATCCAGAAGAAAAGGCTAAGGGGTAAACCCTACACAAATCTGGAGTGAATCTCTAAGATGGTTGGATAATGCCTTGTACATCTACTTTCAGCAGCTCCTGCAGCCAGGCTGGTGCCAAACGTATTGCTCTGCTTTCCTTTGGATCACATCAGTGACGCTGAGAGGGAGGGTCTTGTCATTTGGGCCTCCACGTGCACTGCCCAGGCTTCGTCACTTTGGTGCTGCTAATGCAGCGGTTTTGACTTCACCTCCAGAGGTGCACTGTTGTCTCTCGAGACAGACGGATGCCAACAACTGCTTATAGTTAAGCATCACCTGCAATCTCAAGCGTGCTTTTTCTTTGCGCATTTCAGGTTTCTTGAAGGAGGGCTGCGAGCTGATTAGCGAGGCCTTAAACCTGTTCAACAACGTGTATGGCGCCATGCACATGGAAATCTGCGCCTGCCTTCGTCTCTTGTCTCGCCTGAACTACATCATGGGAGACTACTCAGAGGTACGGGCAGCCCTGACCTCTCGCTGCTCCCAAATCTTCTGCGTTACGTAGGCAGGAGGCCTGCTGGGTTGGGCCAAAGGAAGGCCTCTTTAGTCCGGCCTCCTGTTTCCCACAGTGGCCAATCGGGTGCCTCTGGGAAGCCCACAACCAGGGCAGGAGAACCAACAGGAGTCTCCTTCTGCTCACTCCCCAGCCACTGGTGTTTAGAAGACACCTGCCTCTGAAACCCTGAGGGCTAACCGTAGAAGTATAATGATTTTTAGCCCTTGGTGGGTTTTAGACAAATTGGTGGAGGGAACTCGCCCACATCTTGTGGCAATGAGTTCCGCATGGTGTGAAGAAGTACTTCCTTTTTCTCTCCTGAGTCTCCCCCACCAATTATCTCTGTTGGATGACACCATTGGGCTATAGGCTGACATTCCTTCCCAAAGAATCCTGGGAACTCTCGTTTAAGCATTCTGAGAAAGCAAGAAAAAGCAACTGGTTTTACCAAGCCCAAACCCGAAAATCTCCTGGGGGGTTTTGTGAGAGGCGGAGGAGGTTTTGTGTTTTCCTGGCTTTTCAACTCTTGTCTTCTTCCTTTCGTTCCAGGCCTTAAGTAACCAGCAGAAAGCAGTGCTCATGAGCGAGAGAGTCCTTGGGATAGAGCACCCCAACACAATTCAGGAATATGTAAGTAGCAGACAGTGGGGAGGGTTGAAGGATTCTGCAGCAGGCAGCTGAGGAGTCAAGGAGGAAGCGTCATGGAAACACCCCCCCCCCCCGCCCACAGAAAACTAGCACATCAAGGAGAAGGCAGAACCCTTTTCCCTGAGGTGCTAGCTTTTGTGATTTCTCAATGCGGGGAGATCTTGAAATCGGAACATTCCAATTCCCTTTATCATTTGCATTTGTAGTCCCCCCCAAAAAAAAGAAAATCAGCCCACTTTTTTACCATTGAGATCTGTTGCCTACAAGTGGCAGTCTTTGGGGGGTTGGTGTCAGAGTTCTGAGTTTCTCTCCCCCCCCCCCCCCGGAAGTTGGGCCACATCTGCACCAAATAAGCATTGTTATAGCATTTTAACAGTCACTGCTTTCCCCAAAGAATCCAGGGAACTGTAGATTATTAAGGGGTGCCGAGCGTTGCTGGGAGACTCCTGTTCCTCTCACAGAGCTACAATTCTGAGCTCCCTAGGAAGGAGAGTTGTTGGTTGAACCTTTCTGGGAATTGTAGCTCTGTGATGGGTATCAGGATGCCCCCATCAACTCCAGGCACCCTTAACAACCTGCAGTTCCCAGGATTATTTGCGGGGAAGGCCTGACTGTTTAAAGTGGCATAAGAGTTCTTTAAATATAAGGTGCAGGTGCAGCCTTGGATTGTGTGTTCTTCCCTTGGTGGAGGCAACTGGGTTCTGCACCAAAACATTGCAGCGCAAAGTCCTGCCTGCTCAGGACGCAGCCTGTTCCATCCCCAGCGGCAAGCAAATTTTATCTTCATCCTAGCAGTATTCCATAGTCACTGAACACACACTATCCTCACCAGGTTATCTTTGAGTTCCTTCCACCCACCCCCAAATCCTAAAGAAGTGTATTTCTCCAAACTCCCATCCCCACCCCCCCTCCAGCTGCTATTACCATGAATGATGCCAGTTAGGACTATGGAACTAAAAGGCATCACAGTCCAAATTTTGGAAACAGAAGGAAAAGATTCTTTGGTGGGGGGGGGGACAGCAAGGAGGGGTGGTTCTGACTTTTAACCGTTTTGTTTCTTGTTGTGATTATTATTAGTGTGTCTAAATTGTTCATCTGCAACCAGATTCTCTCTTACACCTCTTGTAGATGCACCTTGCTTTGTACTGCTTTGCAAACAGCCAGCTGTCTACAGCGCTCAACTTGCTATACCGCGCACGCTACCTCATGCTGTTGGTGTTTGGCGAAGATCACCCAGAAATGGCACTCTTGGATGTAAGTTTAGCTGTTGGCCGGCCAAGGTCTCTGGAGCCCCAGTTAAAGAGCCTGTGTGGTTTCTGCAGACGGAACACCTAAAGCTGAACTTGACTTTTTCCAATGAGATGCAGCGTCTTGAAAAACCTCTGCCTTTTGCATTTCCTTTGCCCTTGTGGGCTTCTAGTTCTGTGATTCAGCAGACTTGATTCTGTGCTGTATAAATCTTTTTTAGAAATTCCCTCAATAACCAAAAGTAACTGCAACAGATTGTGGGGGACGGGAGAGACTGCTATCTTCCTGTGTCCCTTGTTTTCAGATTTGATTTAAAATATTGTATATACAGCATTGTAAGGATTATGATCGTTCATTTTTATGCAACGTTTCTGACAAGTTGAAGTTCTTCTATTGCATAAAAATAGGGGGGTGGGATTCTCACCCCCTGCCGCACCTCTGATCACTGTGTGTCCTGTATGTGCCATGGGGGTAGATTAGATGGACAGCCTCCTTAGGGCTTCTTTTGTGTGTGGGAAGGCCGGCTCTAGCACTAAAGGTCCACTTCTGGCCCTGCCTCACTGGAACATTGCTTCTGTCCCTAGAACAACATTGGCTTGGTCCTCCATGGAGTGATGGAGTACGATCTCTCCCTGCGGTTTCTGGAGAATGCGCTGCTCATCAACTCCAAGTACCACGGCGCCAAGTCTCTGAAAGTTGCACTCAGGTGAAACGCCCAATCCTGTTGTTTGCCCAGTGGGGAGGGAGGGGCTTTCACAGCTAAAATACATGCATTATATTAAGGAATGCCTCTGCAAATGTGTCTATTGTGACCCGCCAGCCACGGAAATGCAATTGATCAAACATTACATGAAAGTATTGAAAAACACTGTTGAGTGTTAAGTTGGTGGGGAGGCGTCTGCCAGACCTGCTTCTGCAACCGAATTCTCACCACGTGCGCGATCGCTTTTCAACCATGCGCAGAAACATCATTCTGCTGTCTTCCCTTTTTGCATCCTCTCTGCAGTCACCACTTGGTCGCCCGAGTGTACGAGAGCAAAGCTGAGTTCCGGTCGGCTCTGCAGCACGAGAAGGAAGGCTACACGATCTACAAAAACCAGGTAAGGGTCCCTTGCTTTGCTTTAATACATTGGACGCCTTCTGTTTCCGTTATGTATGTGCATTTGTTTAATATACATATAAGTATTAATAAATATCTCTGTGTGTTTTTGGCTAGCTTGGTGAGCATCACGATAAGACCAAAGAAAGCTCGGAGTACTTGAAATATCTGACTCAGCAGGCTGTGGCCCTGCAACGCACAATGAATGAGATCTACAAGAACGGATCCAGCGCCAACATTATGCCCTTGAAAGTGAGTTGCCCAGAATGGCTTTGGCAGTAAGACGTAAGACGTACCTCTTGATTTTCCTTGTCTGAGGAATTAAGCAGCAATGCGTAGCACACTTCAGTGTCCAGGAGTGCTGTTCAGTTTACTCTGCTTCACCACTACTCTGGGATTTTTACTCCCATCTCGTCACAAGAGCTCGGCCGTGGTGTTTTCCTGTCTCATAGCTTGGCATTGCTTGTCTTTGCAATATCCTTGGAGCAGTGGGGGTTAAACAGTTGATTGTTGAAGATCAGCCTGACCACTTTACAGCTGGACAGGGACCTGAACTTGGGTCTGGGTCAAAGCCACACTGTTGATCACATTAGTGTGTGTGTGTGTGTGTGTGTGTGTGTGTGTGTGTGTGTGTAGCACTGAGGGCTCTAGGCAAGATAAAAATGGCAGATAAAGCCAAGGCTTAATTCATTGTAGTGCAGATACGAAGCAGCTGAAGTCAGCATAATGATCCTTTGGTGACTTGTTCCCTCCCCACTCAACTGAACTGCCAGGAAACAACTCCCTTCTAAGCCTAACCTGACCTAAAGGGTTCCTGTTCTTGGGAATCAGGCTCAGAAGGGTGGAGAAGTGCATACATTTTATTTACTTGCATCTATTTCCTGTCTTTCTTCCAACCTGGAACCCAAGGTGTGGTGTACACCTGGCTCCCAGATACCATTCCAGGCATGTTTTTTTAAAAATGTTGCTACTATAGTAACAAACCAAAAATAATACACACACACCCCCAGTGTAAAAGGCCATAGATCGTTTAATTAGCTAAAGACCCAAGGAGAAAAGAAATGTTTTTGCCTAGTGCCAAAAGATATGTAATGGAAGCGCCAGGCGCGCCTCCCTGGAGAGATCATTCTACAAATGAGGAGCCACCGCCGAAAAGTCCTGTTCTTGTGTTGCTGCCCTCCGCATTTCTCATGGAGAAGGCACACGAAGAAGGGCCTCAGATGAAGACAGCAGGGTCCAGGTTGGTTCATAGGGGGAGAGCCTGTCATTTGAGGTATTGCGGTCCTGAGCCAGTGTTCGTATCCTCATTGCTGGGAGCCCTTCCCAGTCGTCCAGTCACCAAGTCCTGTTTGTGTCAGAAACCCTGTGTTCTGCTCGCTACCCAAATCACCACCTCCCTTTATACTGGGGAAGAGCGTTGGCTGCCTCTAGGATCCACGGTCCCATTTAGGCAGCCCGGCATTTTTGTTTGCTGCTTAGAACTGTGCATTGGTTTCTTAGCCCCATGTGTTGCTTTTATTTTGTTGGTTAATAAGCTAATCTCTTGTTTCGTTTAGTTCACAGCTCCCAGTATGGCCAGCGTCCTGGAGCAGCTGAACATAATCAATGGGATTCTCTTCATTCCACTAAGGTAAGAGACCCCAAACTTTGTGTATCTGACTGTCTTTCTCTCTACCACTCCAGGAGTGGTGGTATGAATAGCATTGGATGTCGCCTCCATTGTTTTTAATGGGCAGGGGGGCCTTCAGGAGAATTTTGAGAATTCAGGAGAATTTTGAAGCTTAGGTGTAGGTTGGTTGGCGATTACAGGTCACTTCTTTGGCAACACTTCCTTTGGCCCTCCAGAGGTTGCTGAACTACAACTCCCATCAGCTCCAGCAAGCATCGGCCAGCGATTAGGAGAGCTGTAGATGAGCAGTAGTTGGAGAGCCAAATATTCACCCCCACCTAACATTAAATTGCATAGCAAACACTTCATCTGCTCTACAGTGACGGGAGTTCCTTTGTTGGGTTATTAAGTCTCTCCTATCTTTATCTGTTCCTCTAGAGCAGGGGAGGGGGAAAGGATTTCATCCCAAGGGACAGATTCCCTGCTGGACACATGGCAGGGGTGGGCGGAGCCAGGGCCAAAAATGGGCGGAGCAACTGATGCACATTTTAACATTGTACTGTAGGCTAGCACACACACACACACACACACACGACCCTCCACTCTGAATCATTATCAGAGTTCAAGGATACATTTCAGCCAGGACGAAAACACTTGAGATGCAAGGCTGGTGAGGGGTGTGACCTGGAAGAAGGGGGCGTGGCCAAGGGGGAGTCTCTAGAGAAGCTGAGGGGGGCTTTAGCCTAGTTCCATACCCCTGCTCCAGAAAGCACCAGGGCCACATCTGCATTTCCAAAACTACCTTTTGGAAAAAACTAGGAACCATCTTTTGGTATAAGACTATCAAGGAATGGCTGGACACCAAGGAGTGGGCGTTGGAGACTGACTTGGAAGAAGGGATAGGTGAACTGGGGGAGCTTGTAACAGCCAGGAGATGAAAGTCAGAGGCAGGAGAAGGGGGACAGAGAGGTCAGGCTGGTGGAGAGTCAAGGGCATGGGTAGGCAAACTAAGGCCCGGGGGCCGGATCCGGCCCAATTGCCTTACATCGGGCCCATGGATGGTCCAGGAATCAGCATGTTTTTACATGAGTAGACTGTGTCCTTTTATTTAAAATGCATCTCTGGGTTATTTGTGGGGCATAGGAATTCGTTCATTATTTTTTTTTTCAAAATATAGTCCGGCTGCCCACAAGGTCTGAGGGACAGTGGACCCGCCCCCTGCTGAAAAAGTTTGCTGACCCCTCCTCTGTCTCCCATGACCCAGGAGAGGATTGAAGTGGGAGGAGCAGAAGCAGGTTAATCCCAGGCGGAGTCTTTGCCTGCTTGTAGGCAGCTTGGATAGGAGAGAGACATAAGCACAGGTCGGGTCTTTCTGTCGCGGCAACAGCTTGGGAGATGAGCTACCTCTTGTCTACCGTCCCCTGAGCACCCCGCTCTGCGTGCTATCCCTCTGAATTTGCTCTGCCCCAGATTGCCCAGCTTTTCCCCCTTCTCCCTCCGCAGCCAAAAAGACTTGGAGAACCTTAAAGCCGAAGTGCAGCGGCGCCAGCAACTTCAGGAGGTCCTCAAGGGCAGCGAAGAGTTGGAGTCGGAAGAAAAACCCACGGAAGAGAGCGAGCCCGAAGCAAGCCCGCCTTCAGCCACGGCCCCCTAGCTTGGGGGTCTGCGTCGGGAGAAGGCTCTGGCTGTTTGAATCTGTCCCGGGGTGGGATGTAGGGAGTTGCTCAGTCTCTCCTCGGGGCGGCTTCTCCTCGGCAATGTGTTTTTGTGTTGTTGTTGTTTTTATTTTTTAATTTGCACTGGTACAATGAATACACAATGCAAAGAACTAAATTTTGAGAAATGAACCCTACCTGTCAAGGCGGGCACTGGGCACCTGAAACGGGGCGGTGCAACAGCTGCTGGTGTCCGGAGAGTCTAACTGGGGCGGGAGAATGCAGGGGTGCCATGGGGAGGGTGGAAAGGGGGCATGCGTGTGTGTGTGTACGTTTCAATCCATTTTTACCGTGTACATAAGAGATTTAATTCCAAGTGAGGTATAATAACATTTCTCAGGTCATTTTTTCTGTTGACTTTTAAAGGACATCTATAACTTTGCAGAAAAGGAACCTTCCCCACCCCCCGGGCCTGGTGGTTCTTCTCCCCCACCCCCCAAAAAAAGTTCTCCTTTTTCTTCCAACTTTTGAGGCTCAGCCCGCTGCTGCACTGTTTAAGTGATCGTGACACTATAAATATTATATATTAAATATAAATTCAGCCATATTTTTTATCTCAATGTTTTATCTTTAAGGCCTGAGCAGAGTTGGTACTGCAGAGGAAACTGTTTTGAGGAGATGGCATAGAACTTTTTTTTGGTCAAAATTTAGGAGACAGCCATTGGATTCCTTTTAGGGTTCCTCTTTTTATTCTTTAATGTCTTCCCCCCCCCTCAAAGTATTCAGATTTGTTGGGAATGTGGGGTGCGGTTTTGTTTTTTCCCAAGTTTCATGGCCCAGGAAAAGAGATGTTGTGTGGTTTTTGTGTCCGCCTAAATTCCTTGTGCTTTGCTCCCTCTTGAGCACAGCATAAGAAACAGCATCCAAAAGGAAGGGGGGGTATTTAAAAAGAAGAAAACCAAGCCATGGGATGCTACAGCTGTGATCATCCAGCTGCCCCCCTATGCCAAGTTAACTGTAAAAGCTGAATTGATGGCTTGGGGGCAGGGAGGGAGTGCTGAGTTACTAGGCTAGGCTCCCCCCATGTCAAAGCATCCCTAAAGTCTGGTATAAATTCCCCCCTTGCCCTTTTTCAACTTATACAGTGGAAAATCCCTAGTGCCTATACTTTATCTCTCTCCCCACCCCCTTCTCAAAGAGTTGTGTGAATGGCATGGAACAAAAGCACCTCGGTCGTCTCTCGCAAGTTACGCGCCCCAAAATCATACTCGAGGAGCTGAAGACTGCTGTCTCGAAAACAATTGGTTCAATTGGTGAGCTGAATTGAATCAATGTTTGGGTTGTTGTTTTTAAAAGGTTTATCTGTGAATGTACTAAACAAGAATCATGAACCTAAAATGAAGCTCTTTTCTCTCCCCCTAATTTCCTTCTCGCAGTGAAAATAATAAATTTGTATTAAATACTATATAGTGCGCAACAAGATGATTGGTGGGGGGGGGGGGGTCTTGTTTGTGTGGAGGCTTTTTGTCCCAAAGCCTCATCAGCTTTAGAACACAAGTTTCCCAAGAAGGCATTCATTGCTGGCAATGGATGCTCTGCCCAATATTCTGCTCTCGCCTGAAGGGGGAAAACGGTGATACGTTCTTCAGCTACTCTTAATAGCTCTCACTGCTGTACGTCCCTGCTATTACCGACAGGTTGAATGTGTTCGTAAGAACAATAAAGCTGATTTCCTAGCTCTGCCCTCCCTACCTAAAGAAACACACACATCATGTTGAGTTCAAAATGCAGAGTCTGGTGGTCACCACCTCCCTCCTCTCTTTTGTACTAAATTGCATTTTGTCAGCCGCCACCCCTGCTCAAAACCACAAAAGTGAGAGGTCATGTTTCTACCATGTGACTCGAATATTGTATTTTGGGGAAGGATGGGGGGGCGGGACTTGTGCTACAGACTCAGTGCAAGGGGTTGGGCAACTTACGGTCCCTGTGGCCCCATTAAACCTGCCAAAAAACGGCTACCAAAGAAAGGTGGGTGGGAGGGGAGTGTGTGAGTGAGCGACGTCATCGTAGCGTGGCTGGAAATTGCTGCTACAGTGGGCAAAATAAAATAAAGCGAAACTTTGGCATGGTTCTGGGGCCCAGATAGCGAAGGTTGCCTGTACCTTGACGAGAGTGCAATTTAGGTACATAGCAAGAGCCCTGCCCCCTTCCCTGGGGGAGAGAATGTTCTTTGGTCCAGATGTGGAGGTGGGGGGCAAGAGAGAAAAATACAGAATTTCCTTGGAAGTGTCTGAATAAAGAACAGATTTCAATGCAACCTTTACTTTAGGTTTTGTGTGCTTTGTTTTGAGTAGTATCTCCCAGCAATGGTTCCCATCAAATAAATTTGTGCCATAAGCAGGAAAAGAACCATCTGCCCAATTTTTCTCGCAGACAGTGGACAATTTGGCTTAATTTTATACTTGAAGCCAATGACAGCCTTGGGTATCTGTCTCCTAAGGGGCTTTAAGGTGGTATGGTCAGACTCTTGGCAGATGCTGTGGCTCAGCTATTCTCCCACATTATTTCCTTACGTTACAGACTACATGACCTGTATAATTTGTGGGTCCAGAGGTGTGCATTATGTTCTGGGGTGCTGCCACTACCAGTGAGAGGGAGACCCAAAAGGTCTGCCCACCAGTCCTTAGCTTAATGACCTCAAGGAGGCACACATGCTTAAGAACGTAAGAAAAGTCTGCTGGATCAGGCCAGCGGCCCACTTGGTCCAGCATCCTGTTCTCACAGTGGCTAACCAAATACCTGTGGGAATCCTGCAACTAAGATCCAGCGCAAAAGCTCTCGCGCCCTCTGTGGTTTCCAGCAACTGGTATTCAGCAGCACTGCTGCCTTCGACTGTGGAGGCAGAGTACGGCCCTCTCCACCATTAATTTGTCTGATCCTCTTTCAAAGCTTCCTAGCTTGGTGGCCATCACTGCCCTCCAGTAGAAGCAAGTTCCATACTTTCAACTATGCACTGCATGAAGGAAGTGCTTTGTCTGCTTCTTCCGCTCCCAAATGTAGGTGACTGGCTAAAAGATCACCCAGTGAACTTTGTAGCCAACAGGATTTGAGCTCGTCTCTCTGAGCCTAGTCGTCTCAATTGTAAGGTGGGAGGGCACCACAAAATGCCCATTGCACAGAAGAAAACTGATCTGCATTCTGCCCACACACACCCCTAAAAGAGTAAGCCCTTAGCAAGGTTGTCTGCATCTATCTTGGAGTGTCATGGTGCCTGACTATAGCTGCCAGGTTAGGAGCCTCACCTGTAGGCAATCTTCTCGCCATTGTTCACACACAGACTGCTTTGTAATGCTACAGGCCTCCTGTGCTTTCATCCACATTTAGCTGAGAACAAAAATCTGCTATCTAGACTATTTCTACGGTCCCGATCCAGCAAGGATAAAAGATACAGTGGTACCTTGGGTTGAAGAACAGCTTAGTTTATGAACAACTTGGATTAAGAACGCTGCAAACCCAGAAGTAGGTGTTTTGGTTTGTGAACTTTGCCTTGGAAGCAGAACAGGTTTCGCTTCCTGTTGAGTGTGTCCCATTTGTAAATTGAGTCCCCCATTGCTATGGGAAAGCACGCCTTGGTTTAAGAACGTTTTGGTTGAAGAATGGGCTTCCGGAACGGATTAAGTTTGTAAACCAAGGTACCACTGGCTCAATTAAACCATGTGAAAACAACTATAGGCCACCTCCATGAGCTGGCCTAGCAAGTTTCTAAAGAAATGGGATCTCCCCAACATACCCATCAATAGGACCAACCAGGGGGCCATTTCTCCATATAACCCAGATATCCCTTCTGCCTACCCGTGAATTAACTAGTCTTAGCTGATTAGGAAAAGGGATATAGATGCCACATTAGCAAAACAGCTGCATGGGGAGTGGCACTCAGAATTCAACCCTGCCATCACCACCCCATTTCAAATTAGATCAAACTAGTAAAATTCCACCCACTCTAGATGACAAGCTTCTTTGGTTTCAGTCAATCAGAAGGAAAACAAGAAAAGCTAGAAGATTTCAGAGGTCAGAGCTGTTAAAGGCTTACTGTGGGATAACCACTTATGTGAAGCACAGAAAATCTGTTGTTTTTTCCAATGCTAGTTAACAAGGCTGCTATCGCCTATTGTGGAAAATCAAGGTCAACGATAGTATGTAGGTAAAATCTGCTCAGTGGAAAGAGGTCGCCCTGTCAAAGAGTCGATACTAATTAGGTTAATAAAACTCTACTTGCCTACAGTTAACACAGTTGCTCATTTGGGTGTTAGATTTATTTAGGTCAAATTACATTTGTACGGCTTGAAATTAATTGATGTGGCTTCTCCCTCCCTGGTAACTTGAGGTGTTTTCTGCCCTGGGTTGCTACCCATTGGGGGAGGGTGGGGTGGCAAGTCAACCCGAAATACATGATAGTAAGCCTGAAGAGTCCTGGGTGACACTGCAGCTTCTTCGCAAGCATTTGAAAACAAATTGGCTCCAATGAGTTTTGTTTTGGTAATTAAGTATTGCAGCAACAGGCTAAGAAACCAAAAAATCCACCATTCCCACAAACAAGCTAACTGTCCTCCAGTAGGGACCTTCAGCCTCAAGTATTAATCTGGGCTACCCACTTCCAAGTGGCAAGATGTACAGGGTATTCTGCAGTGCTGCTATCTAACCATACCAAGACCCCAAGTTGCATTTACAGCAGAAACTCAGCATCCCGTTTCCAACAGGCATTGGCTAGATGCCGGCGAGAAGCTCCATCGCAGGGCCTGGAGGCAACACACAGCCACATGGCACTGTCCTTAATCATCCCTCTGAACATACTCCATTCTGTGTCACCATCAAGAAGACCTCCAAGTATGTCTGCTTTTAGATGCATCTCTAAGCCATGGTGGCCGATGCCCACTGAGACCAGCATGACAGAGACCAACAGGAGGTGGCGCCTGAGCCTGCTAAGCCTAGCTTTGCTCCCATCCTTGCCTTCTAGAAGGGGGCAACACCAACTAAGGAGGAAGCTGAGAGGCAACAGCAGCACCTGGACTGGTTGTAAGCAGGAAAGGGCCAGCTGAGGGTAGGCTGGTGGGGCAGTGCCCCATCTGCCCTTAGGTGCCAGTCTCTGCTGTCTCTATGCCCGTGGCCCTCACCACGTTCTACAACAATGAATTCCACAAGCAGAATTTGACTGCAGGTGTCCCCCGCCCCAACTTAATTTTTCCTTGCTCTCAAACTCTCGCTTCAACTAGAGCTGAAGTTCTGGGGCTGGCTGCAGGCTGTGCAGGAAACCGGCTGATAGTCTACCATGCAAGTCAGCTGTCAGGCGGGGAGGTTGGGTAGCCTAAAAAAAAAGCCCCACTGTGCCTGAGGTCTCTCTGGGGCTTCCTCTGTCCTCATTGACGTTCGCTCCGGGCAGGGTCACCTCGTGAGCTGTGGGGACTCTCCCCCGCCATTTTCTGGTTCTATTTATTTCCTGGCGCTGCACATATATGTGGTTGTGCGCTAGTAGAACACACATGGGGGGGGCACCTGTACTTAGGAAATGGAGGGTAACTGCCCCCTTTAGAGCTTCACAAGAGACAAATGTTGTGTAAGCCAGTTGCCCTGCTGTACCAGCCCACCCCTCCTTTCATCTGCTCTGCCCCACACCACTCACCCTTGCATTGCATTGTCACTTGAAGCACTGCTTTCCTCCAGCTTGAAACCCAACATGATATTCTTTTGCCATCTGCTTTTAACTGCCTAATCAAGCACAATCTAAAAGCACATGATCTTTTCTGCACCTAGACAAACAAAAAGAACGAAACGCATTTAGTTTTATATGCATTTAATAGTTTACCAATTGGTACAATAAGATTTTTGTTTTAATATGCAGAAAACATGAATAAATTTTGTTTTACACAGTCTGAGAGCAACAAATCTTACTGTAAAACACAGAGCAGTATTATATACATTCCTTTACTGATTTTTTTTAAATTTTAATTGTGTCAATATCTTCAGTTTAACTCCTACAGTCTGGGGGTGAGGGGGGAAGCTTTCTCCAATGGCAATCTCTACACCGTTCTTAATGGGGGGGAGAAATATAGATGCTTGTCGTCATGTCAGTGTTGGGATCAAACTTCTAAAAACGTGGAATATTTTGCTAATTCTCTTCAGAAAGAACTTTGGACAGCTTGAAGGATATGCTTAGGACAAGAAAGTGGTTACTTACAGGGACACAGCAGAAAGAGAATAAAAAAAGGCTGGTTAACATCCAGTCATGACTTGCCAATCTGGCTCAACCTTTTGCCCACCCTCTGCCCCCCCACAAAAAAAGAAAACCTCCCAAACAAGTTTCCCTATTTTATACACATCATTTCTGCCACTAATGGAGAGGTTTTGCAGTAGCTAGTACCCTGGGTATTTATTTTTAAATATACACAGCCAGAGTGAGAATATGGAATAATTAAGTCGATTTTTTCTTTTTCTTTTTTCCTTCATTCAAATTCTGTTAAAATTTTGCACTCAAAACAATCCATGTCAGGATTATCAAGCCACTGCGGAGGAAAAACCCAACCCAAACCGTATCCTTTTAAATAGCTTTCATGGGGTGGGAAGATGGGATGAGGGACGGGCAGAGAAGTGAGGTGAGAGAAGAGAAAGCTATTTAAGAATGATTTAAACAGGCAGTTCATTTCACATTAAAAAAAAAAAAGAGTTTAGAGGTAAATGGGAGAAGCAGCCAGGTGTCAACAGATTAGACCAGGGGTGGAGGGGTAGGGGTAGCTTGGTGAGGCGAGAGCCAAAGCTTTCAAAATACTACAGTGCTCCACAGCTTCTTGACAACTTGCTAGCAACTAGTATTTTCTGGGGTTTGTTTTTCTTAAAAAAAAAAAATTGTGCCCTGGGCACTTCATTGGTCACACCACACACAAAAGCAGGACGGCTTTTAAATGAAAATGGTAAAGTGCAGGATGCTCCAAGTCATCAGCTCTCAGATTGTGTCCAGATCAAAAAAGAGGGGAGGGTGGATTTTGCACTTTCAAAAAGAAAAATGAATCTGGGATTTATTTTTTTCCTGGGCACATCTTAATAATCCATGCAGTTCTGGAGTGTGTGTGTGTGTGTGTGTGTGTGTGTGTGTGTGTGTGTTGAAATACATGTCTAGGTATGTATTTGTGGCTTTGTTTCAAGAGACTGGACACCAAAACTGGTCTGTTTGCAAGCGTGGTGCTTGACCACTGCCCTTTCAGTTTTAAAAACAGAATGTCACTCTTTGTGTGACGGAACACACAGCAATACACTCCTGAATACCTTCTGATATATATATATTTTAAAAAAATCCTCTTTCAATCCAAACCAGTAAACCTCAGCGCTTGAGACTCTTCACGGGAGAAAAAGAAAAGGCACAGGATTAAGATAGCCAGAGCGAAGCACAAAAGCCAACTCCTAGGGACAACTCCGCCACACCACCAACTTCTCCCCTTTTCCATTTTCTTTTGTTTTAAAACCAGGGGTGTAACTGCTGGTGCAGTCTACAACCACTCATGGTAATTCGCCTATTATTGTAAACCGGCTAAATGGACGTGTAGCTTACAAGTTTAAAGTTACTCAACGCCAAGGAGGTTTCGTGACTACTAGAGGCTACAAAATGGTTCCTTTTTTTTATCCTAAAACCATGTATTATGTTCAAAGGAGTGAAGGGAATAGTGGTCAAGCTCCCGTGTTAATAGGTACCTTAGTTTCACAGACTCTGCAAATGCAGAGTTTACCTTTAACCCTTAAAAAAGAAAAGAACCAGGATTTCTACACCTCAGCCAAGAATTACTTTACAATTGCTAACCGGCATTGCTATGACTGCCCCACTACAGATTCAGAAATTCTCAAAAAGGCAAAACCAGCAATGAACTCCCTGTCAAAAACAGCTTAAAAACGAGGGTAAGACTTCAAAATGTGTAAGATTCGGCTTGTGGGAAACTTGCTCACTAAAAAAACGGCATTCTCCAGATGTCAGGACTTGCACCCTTACTTACTGCCCACCCTTTCAAGTCATTCACTGCCTTTGGTTTCCCAGCTCCCGTAAAAGAAGCCAAACACCAAAAAATCCTCCTTGCGGGTGAACCAAAATGTGTGATTAAGCCTTATTTCTACTGACATGCAAGTAACCCTCCAAACAAGTGGGGGGTTTTGTTGCTTTTTTGTTTTAAGGGCCAGTTCTTTTAAAAGCCAGAGCTAATAAAACAAAATACTTAATGTGTGTTAAAATTTGTCAGACTGACAGTTTGTCCAGACTGGTACGTGGATTTTTGGAGGGCTGGAATAAAGGGCTGGACTTAAAAATGCCTATAACAGAACGTGACCAATAAAAGGCTGATTGAACGATGCTTGCTCCTTGGAAAAAAGATGAATTGGGGGGCATTTCTTTCTTTTAGAGCTCTTCAAATTAAGGGGGCAGCTTCCAAACTGAAGCTGGCTTCAAAACTCTGTAACAAGAGCAGGCTTTTGCATGTCAGCAGGTGGATTTAACATGCGGTTGTAAGGTTATCTAGAAGCTTGCAAAGTACCTGCTAGCGTCAGTGGTTCTCCTCCTCCTGTTTCCCTCTTTCTTTCTTTCTTTCTTTCTTTCTTTCTTTCTTTCTTTCTACAGTGCTTTTTTTGGAGCACTGCAAACTCTGCTCTCATGTCCCATCACATCTGACCATCCTCTGGCTCCCTGTCCTGCTTTCAGACCTTTTCGCTAACTGGAAAGGAGAGGGAATCACACCACTATTACCCTGTTTGCTGCACACTCACCAACTACCAGGGAAAGCAGGGGAGGAGAGAGGACACCCTCAGATATTGTGGACATCGCACAAGCCTGATAAACCACAACCAAAGCCAACAGAAAGCTGAACTGTCAGGAGTCAACTGGGAGATTGAGTCCAACTGTCCAGTTAAGAGCTACGTTCAAGCAAGACTGACAGACTCCCTAAGACACATTTTGCATGGAAAGCATTAAGCGCCAAGTGTTAGAATGCAATAGAACTCCAACAACCATTTCTTTAAAAAAAAAAAAAAATACACGTCACATCATACCAAGGTTTCTCTTCCTATATTGCAGCTTGTTAGTATCAGGATACTAACCTTTTTTTTTTCTTTTTAAACGTGATAGGAAGCCAAAATAAAAATATATCCTATTGATTTGGCAAATATATCATGACGAGAAAAAACTGGAAGTTTTAATTAGTTTCCATTAATTACATAAGGTTCTAAGTTGCAGCCTTGTTTATCTAGTATCCTTAGATTTCTTAAGCACACTTAAGTGATGTTGTTACAGAGATACGTGTTTCTTGAAAGAGCCCTCCCCACCCCACCCAAAAAAAGAATCCGTATGAGAGTCACTAGTTATAGGCACCACCCAACAGAAGAGAACGGGTGTTCAGTTTATCCAGCACAGAACGGGATTTTGCTGCTGCTGGTGGTTTAAGTGCCCTTAATTCAACCAACCAGCTTCTGCCTTCGCAGGTCTGATGTGACCAATGCCAGCCCATGTCCTTAAACCTATGGTACTTCTAGACAACGTATGTAAATTTACAGTATACAATTTGGATTCACCATGCATGAATACTTTGTGTGTAACATTTAATAAGCTCAATCTACATCCAGAATAATTTACATGAAAGGACAATATTTATTTTAAACAGAGCTCAATGGGTAACCATGGTATCCGAGTGCATCCAGAGGGGGAGGGAAAGAGGGGGGTGGGCCAGGTGTGAATTCAATCAACGGCACTCCCACACTTTTACTGTTTGATCTACGCTGCCGGTAACCACAAAGGGCGCTGTCTTGTGGAAATCTGCAAGAGAGAGGGGGGCGGGGGAAGACAGGAAGTTACTAACAGCACCACAAAGGATACTAGAGCTGGAAAATGTCCATGATGCTGGATCAGCCAAAAGATTTTAAAATTCAGTACATATACTGTGAGTGGCCATGGCAAATCTTTATTGTTTCCTACACTGTAGAGAGTTTATGCCTGAAGGGAACCTGCTAGGACTTGCCGGCTTTCATTGTTTTCCTTTAGCTTTTCATCAAAAACCTGTATTTTGAGGCAGTGGAGAAACTGCCTCTGAGTGTCCTCTTGGGTGAGGGCTGTATTAATTGAGGGTTCCAAAAACACACTTGTTCCTCCTCCCTAAGGAACCTTGAGAAGTGCAGTCTGTGCACAGATCTGTGAAAGGAGGAGATACCCAGTTTACCCTAAACTACAGCCCCCATTATTTCCCCCTCTCACAGGGAGAGCCATGCCAGCAGCTAATGCATACTATTAGTGTAAACTAGCAGTGCAGACATACCTTTACTCTGCCCTCCTCCTCCTCCTAACATTTTTTTTAAAAGAAAAATGATGGTGCCACTGATGCAACGCACCTTGAGTTACGTCAGCAAACCACTAGCTGAAAGGCCCACGTCACTGATCATCCATCAGCCATCATTAGCAGTACAGTCAGCACAGCAAGTCAGGGATGGCTTGCCAATAAATGTAAAGCAGGTTGGCTTTTATGGGTCCTGTGAACTGGAGAGGTGGGGGCAGAGGAACAACCAGCTCTGAACAAAGGAACAGGGAACAGGGAACCTCTACCTCAAGGGATATAAAGGAGCTTCACTCCTATTGAAGCCAGTTTCAATTTTCATTATGCCTGTACAAGCAACTAATTTTTCCACTTTTTTCTTTGCTTGAAAAAAAGGTTGCTGCACAGAAACAAATGAAACCCAACTGTCTTCACCAGCTTGGCAAAACACTACTAGCATATACTTTCCCTGTAACTTCCAACATGCCCCCTTCCCCTTTCTTCTTTTGTGAAAAGAGGGAGGCCAGACACTTTTCGTAGCATGGGGACTTTTAAGCGAACCTAACACAGGTATACTCTGACAGTCTATAGAGAGTATTTAGTGCAGTGTATCCCTTCTTAGCTGAAGAGTGGTGCCACTGGTTTATGAGTTGGGCTCCAGGTAAAGACCAACCTACAGAGAAGACGTAGGTCTGTACTCAGCTGCGTTGTGCTGGAATAAGTGCACATACATACCCAACGAGGTAACAAAGTGTTCGTGCGCATTGAGAGTCTTCATGCATCTTTTGTTCTTGTAGTCCCAGACACGCAAGGTCTTGTCATCAGCACAGCTCAAAATAAATTTCCCCCCAGAATGGAACAGGACGCCACGTACCCAGTTATCATGGCCCACCTGTTGAGAGAGGGAAAAAATGGCACAAGGTCACAAGAGAGTACGTATTGTGTGCACACCTGAACATTCACAACATGATTTGAAATCCAATGGTAAGATCATTCCACTACTTGCCCCAAACTAACCGCCTTGGAACTATAGGAAATTGAATTACCCAGATGAGAACAGGGCCCTGTGATGGATTATTCCTTCAATCTGTACAGATTCTATTCATTCTAACTAGTCTGGCTGGATTCCTCAGAGACTGTTTTGAGGTCATCCAGGAAATATTGTCTCATCTACTCCCTTATGAAGCAACAGTATACAGGATTGCAGTCCGACAGGAGGGGGACACACAGGAACTTACAAGTGTCATAAGGCACATGCCAGTACTAATGTCCCACATCTTAATGGTCTTGTCTCTAGAGCCAGAAAGCAGGAAAGGCCCAGGCTTGCCACTCTTCTTGGTCTATAAAGGAAAGAGAAGGAAATTACAAAAATGAATACTCCAGGTGGCAGAAACGCAGACCCACCTTTGGAGTACCTGAGACCTAAAACAAGCACAAAGAAAGTTGTGCTCCAGGTAAACAGGACTCAGAAGTCAATTAAACACTTTATGTTAATGAACACGGCAGCAACACTCACACACTTTTAAAACATAATTCTTTAGACTTTGCCAATGAACATAAAAAGTTGTTTATGTTCAATTACAATTAATGATCTATTTAAAGAGAAGCTTGTTTTTCTAATGCAACGATACTGCTGTCTGCATTTTTTTAAGCTTATAGAGTTTAGCCACTCAAAGAAATCTTAGAACTAGAAGAAAGTTCCCTACGACTCACTAACGACATTGCCTGGGGTCACGTATGGGGCAGGGGAGAGAAATGTCCTCCAAGCACTAGGCACTCCTGCCGAATTTGGCCTCCACTGGCTGTTTTCTTCTCTCTTTCTCCCTCCCTTCAGTATCCAGCCTGAAGAAGAGTTCTCGAAAATTTAAAGTCACTAACTGGTGCGACTATTTAGCCCATTACCATAAAAAGTTATTATGCTACTGTTTTGGACTGTTAAGTTTTACACTGAGGCCACATTTCTATGTCAGATTGTCATGCCCACTGCCAATTATTCTGTTCACCATTATTCTCCACCGAGGCTCACACCTCCTTCTTTCAAATACGTGTGTCGCCCCTTTCTCCTTTCACTCAAGACACCCACTAGAGCTGCTTAAGATACTCCCCCAAAATTCAACTGGGAAATCTAAAAGAGAAGGGAACCAGGGAAATCTATCATACAATCTTTTGCTCTTAGAACCAAAGAGATAAACGCACAACTCCATAATCTATTCTATTCACATTCAGCCAAAACACATTAATCTCTCTTAAGAGTGTGGAATTCTTAAGTGTATGTCTCTCCCTTCTACATGCCTCCATTAATATCTAAGCCAGGATAGGCTCAGGCTAAAACGACTTCTTGAGCCTCACAACTCTCTTCACCTTCCATGCCTTTCTTGGGCAATCATTTCTGCAACGAGCCAGTAGAGGGCAGAGGAGAAGTGAAGCAGCTAAGCAGTCAGCTGAGAGGTATGTCCTTAAATCACACACACATGCCTTTTATTTTAAGTAAGTGAAAAAAGGGACCAGGTTCAAACTTAGCCACTGTTGAGTGATAGCACATGTCCCCTGTGGTGCCCCAAATAATTCAGAAAAGAAAGTCTATCTCCCTTTATGGAAGTGACTTATTTCAAGAGGCCAAGTATGTAGGATTCTGACACGCTCTAGAACAAGAAGGAGTAAGAGTCTAGTGCACTTGGGGGGAGGGATGTTCTTTAAAAAATGGGTTTTCAGTATGTAACCACACAAGTTTGCCCAAAGCCACCACCTCTTCCTTTTTGAGTTGTTGTTTTTTTTAAGGACTTTGAGCTTTAGATCAGATGTTTATCTGAATCAAAGGCGTGGAATGGCTGTGGAAGACAGCACCAGCATGTGATGGAAATCCGAGGCAACAAGACAGCCACTGCAAATCCCACATGTCCATGCATGCCCCAATGAAGAGTAAGAGGTTGAAATGTACACTGAGGGGAGGGGAGAAGAGAGGAGAGGAGAGAGAAGGAGAGGAGAGAGAAGCGCAATATAAGACTCCTTACCTCAGATCCCGTAGCTTCCGATATGGTGGAATAAGAGCTCTCTGGAGCCCAAGAGATGCACTCTACCACATGCTCATGTTCTCTGAGCTCAGCTTTGCACTCCTTTGTTGCTACCACCCAGACACGCACCGTCTGGTCATTAGAACTACTGGCAATCAGCGTGCCATCCTGGTTAGGCCGCACCATGCGGACCCATTCTCTATGCCCCGTGAAAGTCTTCACGCAGTAGCTGTTTGCAAGGAAAATAAACAAAAAGAAGACCGCTGTTGACAGAACACTACTATATAAAGCAAGAATTGAAGTATTGATGGTTTAGGGACAATGCTGGCGTTTGGCAGCAGTTGTAAACAGAATGTTTTGACAAATGAAAGGTCTAAATTGAGTTGAGAAGACTGGGGGAAGTCTGGGCAAATGGAAAGGAAGAAAACAGCAGCTAGAACAAGGGGCTGCGCAGAAGGTTAAACCAAAGGTTACTTGAATCATTTTAAGAATCCATTTCCAAAAGGTAATACAAAATATATATCAGAAGGAGAAGTTGGGAGAATCCTCAACATTGAGGCAATCTTGAGACTCTTTTTAAAAATGAACATTAATTATGCCAGTTTTCTTCTTCCCTCATATTGTTCTTTCTCCTTCTTAGCATTTCTACACTGGTGACACACTAGTTTGTCATTCCTTCTCTCAGAGATCTAATAGGATTCCAAGAAGCACCAAGCCACAGGATCGGAGGGAGGTATACCAGTTAAGCTTGTACAGAAGATATCCCTTTGCTTGCAGTCTTCTCCACCTTTCTGCATGTTTTAAGAGCAACAGCACGGAGCCTTGCCTACATTAGGCTGTTCATCCGTTCATGGGCCCTATCCCACTTGCCGAAGACCAATGGCATATACCACTAGTCACTAGCCTTCCAGATGTTGCAGACTACAATTCCCAACTGCTGGCCATTCTGGCTGGGGCTGATGGGAGTTGAAGTACAACAACAAGAGCCCATGAGGTTCCCCATCCCCATGCATTAGGGGGAATCTTCAAAAAGCAACCAGGCACTGTTTCTTCCATCACATGAACACATCTGCAAGATCTTACCCTGTTTGAACTTCCCACATTTTGATGGTTTTATCCCTCGAGGCAGAGACTATATGATCCCCATTGGGCATGATGGCTACTGAAGAAACATTATGATCATGACCTAGAAAAAGAAAACACAACAAACACGCTCACATCAGGCTTCTGCTGCGACTGTGTTAGTTCACAATGTGTGTGAAGAGTACTCAATTCACACAAGCAACAATAATCCTGCATGGTAACCCTCAATATGCAAACCAGGGACCCAACTGAGAGAAATACAGGACGTCTACAGTGGTTGTCTGGCTATTAGAAGAAGTGGTAATAAGCAACATGAAACTATCATGGCTGCATTTCCCAGTTTCAAAGTCAGGCAAGGCAGGTGCATTAGATGTTCAGCACTTTTACCAGCAAAAGAGAAAGTGATGGTGCAGCAGCAATGAAGAGGGAGCATGCAGTACCGTGTGTTCCAGGCAAGCAGGCATCAGGTGGTCATATATGAAATACTGAGAACACTCTGGTTGCCACATCTCAAAAATATATCATTGAGCTGGTAACAAAAGTTTGAAAGGGACAGGCAAAAAGGTGCAAAGGTGGAAACACCACTGCCCCCTTGCCCAAATCTTGCATGCATGCCAGAAGACCTGGGGAGGGTATCACACAGCCCTCATCTTTGTACTACAAAATCTTAGGAGAAGCTGGAAGCAGCAACACTCTTCTTTAGAGGATTTCCTTGCTCCATCACTGCATGAAGAAACCCCTCCCCAAAGTTTTCCAAGCATGCAAAGCAGACAAGGGGCAAGCGACGCGGGGAAATCTATTTATCCTGTTGGCTTTGGGGGCAAGCAGAAGCAGCCCAGGTCTTTCTTTCACAGCGAGGCTTGATTTGTATTGCTCCAAAGCTCAGGGTGGTGTAAGAAGCTTCTCTCTGATTCTAGAGAACTGGAACGGGAGGGGAGCTTGTGAAGATGTGCTCTCTCTCCAATGCTTCTCTGGGAAACAGCAACCATCTTCTCCCATGCTGGGTCCAGTGACACAGTACTCGTTTCCACAGGCCGTAAATGCACTTATAGAGGCACATTCTGCTTATACAGGCTCTTTAAGGACACTCCTAGGCAGCAACAAGAAATGGCAAGAACCGCTGCTTCTGCTATTTTTCCCTGGTAAGAAAGGCAGGCAGCTGCCTCCAGAAAGCTGAACAGAGCAGGGGGGGATTGCACATGAAGCAGAATTCACATTTGCAAAACTCTAGCCTAGCCTAATCCACCCAATCCCTTTCAAATCATATTTTCCCATTTCAAATGTTGAGTCCTTCCCATTGTTTTGAGCAGTTAACAATGCTTCAAACAAGCAAGCTATGGTCTGAACACAGAAGGCAGGCAGGTTTCAACTATGGAGCAAAAATTATGCCCTCCTTGGGAAATATCCAAGATTCTTATATAGCTGCCAACAGAATGAACCAAAATGTGATGCTTCCCATAGGTACTTCAGCTCTAACCATACTATACAGTAGAGCAAGATTGCCTCGTCTCATTTCCCAGCAAGCTAAGGAAATGGGCCCATATTAAAGCCTTACAGCTCCCACTTCGTCAAAATAGCAATAGGGAACACAAGCCTGTTAAGATTTCAAGCACAGGCTGCAAAATATACCCAGGATACTGACCAGGTAACAACCATCTTTTTATCTAATAACTCAAAATGTGAACATGGTGGGTCTGTGTTTTGACTATACCAATTTCAGATTGCAAGTGACAGCCCCCATGATTATCTTCTTTCATACAGAACAATTCTCTGCTGGAGAGTCAGAGAGACAGCTAAGCTAGAATCATTCTTTCCAACAACTAGCTTTACACGTGCAGTAATTTTTATTGAGAGGAGAGCATTCAATCGTGTGATGCCCTCCCCTCCACATGTCTGCTGACTGAAGTAATATAGTTCAGCCATGAGTTTACCACATCATATGTGTAAGGCAGGGGTGGGAAACCTCCAGCCCTCCCCCATTTGACCTGCAAAGCCAAAGCCATGCCTGTCTGCCCAGTACACCAGCAGGTGTGGGGCGGGCACCATTAATCAGTTGATTAGCAGCATCTGCAAAGCACGCTGAAATGGATTTCTCAGGACCCAACAATCAGCTGAAAAGCCCCTTGCAAATCGCTATCTTGCAGCGTTCCCCCCCCCCCAAAAAAAAACCTTGGTTTAAGAGTTCTGCATCCCCTTCCTAATTTCAGTTTCAAGAAAAGGGCAAGTCTGGACTGGTTTGATATTAATTCACAATCCAAGTGTGGGATTCCTCAATTCCTTACCATGCATGGTTCTGATGCACTCAAAGCCCTGGAAATCCCATAGCTTAATTGTCATATCTGCAGAGCAGGAGGCCAATAACTTGCCGCTGTGGTCGAAGGAAATATCCTGCACTGAGTCTGTGTGGCCCTTCAGGGTTCGTTCAAAATCACCTGTCTCATAATCCCATACCTAGGAAGCAGACAAAGAAATTGGTGAACATCTGCCCTCACAATATATATATATATATATATATGCAGGTTTTGGTGAAAATCTACGAAAGCATATATATATATATATATATATATATATATATATATATATTTCTTCCAGGCTCTCATTTGCATTCAAAGCAGCTGTCTGGCACTCTGTTCAACATTAATTCAAAATGGAAGAAAGAGATGGAGCAAGGGAAGAACCAATAACATTTTCAAAGGGTATACTGACTTTTCAAATTATACTGACTTTTCAAATTAATTAGACAATAATAAGCACCTCTCCTTCTCTCTCCACCCACCTATTTCCAAGATAAATCAATAAGCCAGAAGACAGCACATTTTGCTGCTCTTCCTGTTGCCTTAAATAAGAGCAGACTCCCTTTCTATGGGATGATGCACATGTTTTATTTGTGTAGACACATAAAACTCCTGCTTTCTATGAGACAAAAGCAATACCAAGGTAGAATACTTTATTTCAAATTCTTGAGTATCTGCCTTGCACACATTGGCAACTAAGAATAAAGCCAGAACATAAAATGGGAGGAACCAGTCACCCAAATGGGTCAATGGATGCCAGGCAGGACACAAGTTTTTAAAATATTATTATTCCATTTGCCTTCACCCCAAGGTCCCAGCATTGGTCACAACAATTAGAACAGAGTTATAAAAAACAGTTTAAAGCAACTTAAATCTACAGAAATAAAATGGGTCCTAAAAATATACATTCTCAAGTGTCAAAAGCCAGAGGCGTATCTTCAGCATTTGCCACAAACTATATAATGAAAATGCCAGACACATCTTTATCAGTAGTGACTTCCACAACCTAGGGCTTGCCAAAGAAAATGCCCTCTGTTGGGCCATACCCCCCTTTCTGAGGGATGTGGAACTACCAAGAGGGCCTCCTCTGCCAATCTTAGCAGCCAAGGGGGTCTGTAGAGAACGAGTCAGTCTTTAAAGCAGTATTCCCAATTGGCGTTCTGCAGACATTCATGTAACAAAAACTACCATAGAGATAACACCATTTTCAAAAGTAGGGGCTTGGCTTTTGAAAAACAGGGGATCTGCAGTACTTAGAGGTAATTGGGAACCACTGCTTTAAAGTATTTGAGGCCTAAAGGGCCAATCCATTTAAGGATCTGTCTTGTGATTACCCCGTCCTCCACTGTTCACTCAAGTCTCTTGTGACTACAGAACAAAAGGTGTGCTGGGGTTTGTTTTTGTTTTTCATGGGTCATGTATGAAAAACCCAATTGCTTCAGGTGATGTATTAAAACAATATATTATATGACACAGCCCTTAAGTATTAATATACTCACTACCCGTCTGGCCAGTGCCTCCTTGCTTGCCAGCCTCTCCCCACTAACTGTGCCAAAGATATTTGACTGTACCAATGCCAGCCCTAGCAACTCCTTATATGCAGGGCCCTGTACTCACCAAGGTGGCCAACCTGTGTTCTACTAGTTCACAGTGACTGAATGCTCCTCCATCCAATAATCACCACCATTATCCTTGCATACAAAAAGCTAGCAAATTTCAGGGGGAAGCCTAGCCTTTTGTGGAAGGAATCTGTGTTGTGCATAGAAGAGCAATAGTTATGGCCCAAAGTGGAGCCTCAGAGCAAAGATAACAGGTTGACCACCTCACTGAGAATCAAGCTATAACGAGATTCAGGCTCCAGGAAGCTTCCACATGAATGAGTCCCAAAGACTGGAAACTACAATCAACTTACTCATTGTGTTCTTGGTGTTCTTACTAAGGGCCCCAGTACTACAGTACAGTAAGTGGCATACTTGAAGAATCCTAAGCTGTTTAAGATTGTACATTATATTGTGCCCAGGAGTGTTCCTGCAGCAAACAAACACAGGCTTCAAAGAGTAGGTGAGAATAGTACATTAACCCATGCCAGCTTCAGGAGGCAAACCACCAGGCTGCGTATTAACTGAAGCTTCTACATTTCTATGGGTGACCACAAACACAGAATGCTATTTTGCAAAAAAAATATTACTTGGGCTAACACAGTCCAAAAAACACAATGGGAGCCATATCCCAATTCTGATCAGCTCACACCTCCTGTGTCAATAGCCTGCAGCATCCCCTTGTGGTGCACACTTCTGGAGAGCTGCAAGACAGACCAGGTTTATAGAAGAGTCTTACCTTTATTGTGGCATCCTCTGAAGCAGAAACCATAACACTGAAAACTGGATGGAAAATTACTCTTGTGACAGGACTCCTGTGTCCACTCAACGCATACTTTTCTGGAGGACGAGGGATCCATTCTTTAGGGTCTCGCTTCTGACCAAGTGGCCCACCTGAAGTAAATTCTTCCTTAGCTTCATTTAGTTTGGATTCCAATTCCATAACCTAAATGGTTTTGGAGAGAGGGCAGGGAGAGAGGAGTGGAGAGAACAAACAAAAGTGTAAGACAAACAAAAGGTGATACCTGGTGTTCAACTTTGTGATATATCACCAGCTACACATCACGATATACTGATATACCACAATGTCTGAAATAAGACCTTGCAAGTCCTGAAGGACCAACACACATTGACCATTACCAAATCCACAGCAACACTGGAACTGTGCCACACAGCTCTCAAATTATCTTCAAGTACAAGCTGTAACAGCTAAAAGGAACTGAACAAAACCTGAGATCCACATGAAAATATCTGCCTGGTTATCTTGAAATCAATCCAACCCTCCTTAGCTCATTTTAGCTTTAAGAAAATGTGTTTGTCGTCATTTTTACTTTACCTGAACTTTGTTCCCTTAGATACGAGTGCAAGTCTACTGCTCTGTCATTCCTTCCTTATCGGCCAGAATTTTTCTCTTTCCTGCGTTTTGCATCAAATATCCTTGCTACGATTACCTTTTAACAATGCTTCTTGTGTTTGTTTAAAGCAAAAACCTGCCAAGGCTTCAGCTGGATCCTATCTCTTACATACCTCCTAGCCTTGAGACCAGTGGGCATATTTAGAGGAATTAGGAGACTATAGCTGGGTGATACCTGGTTTTCAACCAGCTGAACATCATGATATACTGATATATCACAATGTCTGAAATAAGAATGGAGCTATGTGGAGGCATTGGCTGACTTCACGGTTTTTCACACATTGTGATTCTTGCATAGCACACACAGATATAAATCATGATTTGCAATACGTTGTCAGGTCAAAAATTATAAAACCAGTTATCATAGTATGGACTTCCAACCGGATAGGTTGCTTTGCATACTTCTTTTAAAAGCACTGCAACAGTGTTACCAGCAATATACCAACTGAGGCTTGTACTCACCTTCTTTTGTAATCTTATAACTGATGTCCATTTCTTTTCCAAGAGTCCAGCATACTTCTTATCTAACTCTTCATTCTGAAGATCAAGAGAATTGTTGTGAACACATAAATTGTAGGACTGGAAGGGACCCTCATGGTCATCTAGCCCAACCCCCCTGCAATGCCATCAGTCCTGCTTAGCAGCATTTTCTCCCAAAATTAAGAACATCAAACAGAGCAATTTTTGCCAGCTTTTTTTTTTTAATAAGAATAGCATTTTCTATTGTCTTAGAAAATGAAGGCATGGAGTTGTGGGGCTTATCAATGAACCCTACAAACCTTTATATATTGCTTGATGCAAATATGTATGAAGCCAGAGATAAAACACATTAAAAGCCAAAGGAACTAGCTATTTAGAGGGAAAAGCTCCTTCCATCTGCTTTCAAGTGCTTCTATGCTTTTGGGGGGTCTTTTCCCCCCCTTTGGACCATGTGAATTGTTTAATGTGGCTGCAACAAACTGCCACCCTTGCAAGTGTGGTGGTTTAATGGGAATGATGGGTTGATACACATTTTCCAGAACTGTCTAACTTCATTGTCCCACAAGTGGCCAAGCAGATATCTTTGGGAAGGAACAAGCAGGGAATGAAAGCAATAACCCTCCATGTTTTTTTGCTCCCCAGCAATCAGTATTCTGTGGCACAGTGCCAGTAAATGTACAGGTTCTGTTTCTTTATCATGCCTAATAAGCTCATCTTCCTCCATGAATTTGTCTGATCCCCTAAGCTTGGGTCCGTCTTGTGGCAGCCAGTGCCATGCTCACACACATTCTGTCAATTACTCTGCCAGGAAGCCACTGCTGTAATCATCAGTGGATGACCTTGACGAACAGGTTTGTGTTAAGAGGCACAATCCTCAGGATATGCATGATCCAGCATCAACCAAGAGCACAAAGCAGACACAAGCACTCAACTATCCGGTGAAGCATCCTGGGCAAGTTTCCCTCCTTACATTATTTCTTCAGGGAAATAACTTCTTGCTTACAGGAAGTTCTCAGAATTTATGAAAGCCAAAAAATCACACCCTCCTCTCTGGTCTGCCCCCATTCTGATTATCTGTGGAGTCAGGGTGTTCAACAAAGGCATGGCCAGAAACCACAGCCCAGCTGAGAAATGAATGTCAAAGGGAGTGGCACTGGTTAAAGTGCAGCAGCTCCCCCACAACTACAAAAATAATAATAATTATTATTATTTTACTTAAACAAGCTGTGTGCCCTATCAATTAAGGGAAGAGGTTAATCTCAAAAATCAAAGGAAGTGCAAACAGATGCTATATGCAATGTTGAAGTTCTGGGGTCTCAGAGTCCAGCAATACTGGAGATTGTAAAAGGCAGAATAGCAAAACGTCAGAACTGGTAATTGGATTATCTTCTTGGTTAAGAGGCCACAGTGGAGGCATTACTACCCTCTGTGCTTGGGGGAATTTGGGGTTATTTGTGGAACTAATTTGTGCTGGAGCCAAATGTAGCCCCTGAAGCAGTTGCACACATAAGATTCCAATTCACTGGTGCTTGGGTTTTGGGGTCTTTTAGTTCATTAAGAGTTCTGCCTAATTCATACTCCCACAGCTTCACTACACAGCTCTCTCATAAGGAAGTGAAACACATCTCCCTAATGACTGCTGTATAACAAGGCTGCTTAGCATATCCAGGTCCTCCTTCTTACCTTTTGGGGGAAAGAGTTTTTAATGAGGTTGATGGGTATGCCAGCACTCCTTTCATCAAGCCCCATTTTCAATTACTCGTACAATGAGATTACAACCAGGACTTTATTTGAATGAGATTTGGGGAAATGAAATGTAGGGCCTCAAGTGGGTACTTTGGTTAAGGCAGACAAAATTCTACGCTTTTACAGCATGATTGGTAGGCCTAAAGGGTACTTAGGAGATTAGCATATATTTAAATGGTTCAGAGTCAGAGTCGCTTATATGATCTGAAGAAATAGCACAGTATTTATAGATCACACCAAGATAGCTATTCCTCATTCAAAACCTACAAAGTAAGAGCTGAATTAGGAGTTTCAATTATTTCAAAAAGAGTTGGGTCAAATGCCTTAGGGCTGGTATACATACACTTCCGTTACAAAGAAAGCCTAAACTCCACCACTTAACATTTAGGTAGTATAAACTGCATGATTGTTGTTGTAGGGAGCATGGAACACAGAAGCAGCACTGCTGTTTCTACCGAAAGCCTGTATTATTCAAATAAGGTCAGCAGGATAAAACATGGAAGAGGAAGACGGGAAAGTACAGATGAGGTGAGGATAAACTGGTAGCAAATGACACATTATTAGCAAGGCCATGGCAGTTCAGGCAAGGCTTTGCAAGAAACAGAATCAAGTAAGTGCTAAACAACATTGTCTCACAAGAAATGTGCTTAAAAGCGCACCTAAATATTATACCAAGATGGAATTGTTTAGAAATCCTAAATAATCTGAAAACAAGAACTGCAGGTGTTATAAAAACTTATGTTAGAAAGAGCATTCCTATATGGGACTGCTCTTGCATTTTCCACAGTCCTTTGGAAAGGTTTCTATGTCTGTGTGAAATTTTGGCTGGTATGGGATGAAATATGGCTAGAGTTGCCACTGAAGAAATTTATAGTACCCATTTTAAACTCTCCCAACTCTGAGTTTTAAGTAAATAGTTGGATCCTTTAGTTTTTGCTGCAAGTGTAAAACATGTTGATTTCAAAATGTATTGTATACATTACACATAGCTAGTACTATTCCAGAGGAATTCCCCAATTAAAGGTGATCAACCAAGTCCTTTCTAGAACAGTTAAAGACTATAGGCATGGATTAAGGAATGGGTTTTCTTTTAATGAGATAGGCCATGTGAAGTTAATAACTACAATGTGATAGGATAGATATCCTTCATGCTTTTTAGTTTCAAGGACAATGTGACATTGTGCAAAGGTTTATAGACATGTAAGAGCTTGTTTGTTCAGGCAATGTCCCACCTAGTCCAGCATCCTATTCTCAGTGACCAACCAGATGCCTGTGGAAAGGATGCAAGCAGGACCAGAGTGCAACAGCACTCTGCCCACCTGTGATTCCCAGCAACTGGAATTCAGAGGCAACAGTGCCTGACAGTGTAGGTGGAACATGGCCATTGTGGCTAGTAGTGAATATCTTGGTCCATTTATCTTGCATTCTCAATGGACAGACCTCAAGTAAAGATAGGTAGAAAATTAACAATTCCACAAACTTAGTTAACTTAACAGTCACTGATAGTAGAAGCTTAAGTAACCATTCAGGTTCATTGCAGAGATTTGTGGGCATTCCATTCCATTACCTCTATTTGGAAAGTTACTGCATATATGACAGAAAGGTTAATCAGAAGCATCACACAAGGAATACAAAGTCTGTACTCACCACATCAAGCTCTGCTTCCTTTTTAAAAACAGAGTATGCCTCTTCATAGCCATTAGAACGAAGGTAATCTGCTATCGCTCGATTTCTAAATGAAGTGAGATTTAGGTCTTTAATTAATATTCCTTTTATAATTAATTCCGTAGAAATTTCCCTCCCCCTCCCATCCACAAAGCTATGTACCCAAACATGCTTGACTGGAACAAGTAAAAGAACAAGTAAAAGAATACCTCCTTCCCTTTTTCTTTGAACTAATGGCTCTTTTGGATATTGTGCACAATGGTTTATTGAACTTTCTGGGGGTCCTTATAACTTCCCTCCATACCCATTGTAGTATAAAAAAAGGCTCTTCATGTGCTGTAGGATAATAATTATCCACTGCCAGGACACTGATTGGGAAAAGCATTCTTGTTGTTTTGCCTTAACTTCTCAGATGCTTTAGAGACCATGGTATAATCCTGGACCACCTAATAGGAATGGGAAAATTTGCTGCGGTTCCCTTGTGGTTAGGTGAGTTTTCTACTGTTGTGCCAGGGGGCAGGGGAGATAGAACATCCTCTTCTGACCAATGCAAATAATCCCAGGGGGTTTTCCTATTACTCAAATATCTAGACGTTGCTAACTGGAGGTGGTTGTCCAAGGATCTGGAGTTTACCATCATCAGTGTGCTGATGAAATTCAATTATGCTTCTCCTTTTTCTTAAATCCCACTGCGGCAGTGGAAACCCTGAATCATTGCTTGGAACCAGTAATGAGCTGGCTGAGACACAATAAACTGAAACTCAACCCAGGTGTGACAGAAGTGGTGGGGAGTGTAGGATTTTTTGATCAAGTAATTAGTGAACAGGACCTGGAGAGTGTCATATGCATCCTTGAACTGCTGATCCACAGAATGGGGCTTCTCTTATGATTCCTAAGAGGTGGCTGTGGCCCAGAGTGCCTTCTTCTTCACAAAGTGCGCCAGCTGTACCCTTGCCTTGGTAAGAGATACCTGCCCTATCACTCTAATGCACTCTGTGCAAATCTGCATTTGAAGAGAATTCAAAAGCTTCAACAGGTCAAAAATGCCAGCATCTGTATTTGTAACTGGTACACTCTGCAAGGACCACACAACACCCTAAGAGATCTATATTGGTTACCTGTTTCCATCTTCAATTTTAAGTGCTGGCTTTGACCCTAAAAGTCTTACTTAGCATTAGTATCTGAAGCAACATTCCCTCCCATATCTTTTATTTCTTTTCTTCTTCTTTTTTGTCTCATCATCATACCTTTTATTGGCATCACATACAAACATCCATAGTAAATCAATACAGAATTACCACCTCCCCTTCATTTGTCAAATGAAAAGAGGCAAAAAAAATCTAACATTACATCTCTAGGTCTCCGGGGAGATCAGGCGTCTGCAATGTGTTTCTGCGACCAAAAACCAAATAAAGATATTTAGCCACTAATTTGGTGAACTCCTGATCATTCCCCAGTAATAGAAAATGTATGACCTCCAACTCTGGTTTCCATTTGGTGATGCAGAGTTGATCTAGAAACTGCTGGTGGAGATCAGAATATAGTTTACATTTAAGAACCATGTGAGTAAGAGTTTCCATCAGGTGATCTTCACATGGGCAAATTCTTTCTTCTTCCACCATTCCTGAGAACCTACCACAAAGGAGGTATGATGGGTTTGAATTAAACCTGGCCATCAAAAATGCCCTTCTTTCTTGAGGGATAAGCAGAAATTCAAGATAATTATAATTAGTTTCATGTGCCCAAGAAAGCTGAAAGTAAAGAGGGGAACATGTTTTCTCTGCTGCTGCTGTTAGTTCCTGGCATTCAATGTCCCACAACCTAGTTTTTATTATAGACTTGGCAGATGGTGGAGGCATCAATCGCAAAAGTTCCATTGACAATCCAAGTTGCTGTACCTTTATGTTAAACTGTTGTAGCCCTGGGGAAAGAAAGGGGTCTGACAAGACCACCGAGGAAGGGATCTTTATCTAATGCGGGGTAGATGTTTAACCAACATAGAAGAAATCTCGCCCAGGCAACGGTCTCTACCTTGTGTTGACCTCCCTCTAAACACAAGGCTGCATAGGGTGCACAACGTGGGACAGCAAAAATCTTAAAAAGGAAAGCTGCCTGCACTAGTTCTACCAACTGGGCAAACCCTGGCAGCCAGACTGGAATTCCATAGAGCAACTGAGCTATTATTTTGGCGTTGAGGGCCTTGAGGGCAGAGGGGATAGGCGAATTACCTCTTGTTATGAAAAATGGCATTATGGCCTGCATAGACATCTTACTGGCATTCACCGCTGTTGCACGGTACGAGCGCCATAGAAGCCTATGATGGAATGTAATTCCCAGATAGTTAAATTCAAATACCTGCTGGATGGGTTTTCCACCAAGTACCCAGCTATAGCTCTTGCGTGAATTCCCAAAAACCATTATTTTGGTTTTATCAAAGTTCATGCACAATTTCATTCTGGACAGATAGTCAATACAGGAATTTAACAATCGTTTTAGGCCAATTCTTGTCCATAAAAGCAAAATCATGTCATTTGCGTATAGGAGAATGGGGATGCTTGATGCGTTGAGTTTTGGGTTATCCACCTGTTTTAGTGAAGAAGTGAGGTCATTAAGAAAAAGATTTAAAAGAGAGGGAGCGAGTACACAGCCCTGCTTTACTCCTCGGTTTATAATGATGGGATCTGTCATTACATTCCCCGGTGTTGTTCTTATATGAAAGGTGTTATTTGTATAAAGCTTTTTGATCAAGTATAGTAATCTAGGTTCTAGGCCCATTATCTCCAATTTGGTCCATAACAGCCCCCTGTCAACAGTGTCAAAAGTAGCCTTGATATCTAGGAAGGCCACATAAAGACATTCTTTATGAAGCCACGTTTACTTAGTGGCTAAGTGAGATGACACCATGCAGTTGCATAAAGTGGATTTCCCTGGCCTAAGCCCTGCCTGCTCTTGGACCTATGATGTTATTTTCATCAAGCCAAGTAGTTAGTTTATTTAGCAGATGTTTAGCGCACCATTTCCCAATGTTTGACAATAGACTTATTGGCCAATAGTTGGATGGCAGCTTTTTGTCACCCTTTTTAAAGATTGGGATAATTATAGATTGCTGCCATGAGTTAGGCATGATACCAGATCTATCTATCACAGTGAATAGATCCGCTAGTATCAGAGCCCACCACTCTGACATGGCTTTGATCAATTCAGATGGAATAGCATCAGGGCTGGCAGCCTTTCCTGCTTTCATCTGATCAATTAAACTTGTAACTTCGGTAATGGAGACAGGGGGCCACTCATTCGCGAAAGTAAAAATGGTATGGTCCTGACTTTTCCAAGATGGCGGCCGAGACAGCAGCCTAGGCAGAGCTCCTGCCTTCAATAAAGCTTTTAAGTAGTTTTTAGCTACTTCCTGATTCTAATCTCACATTTTTAATGTCTTACTGGCTGTCTCATCGCCTCTCCTTGTTTTTAGTTTATTGTTTTATTGTTTTACCGCTCAACCTGATTTACCACAACAATGAACGCCCGATGAAACCTGCCTCTGTGACTGACTTGCAGTTTTGTCTACTGATTAAAATTTTCCATCCCCAGTTCAGAAACTGAACAAATCGTAAGTGACGAGGATTGTTTTGGATTGTTCCGGGGGTCTTGACCCTGCCCTGATGCCCAAGAAAAAGCAGTTCTGTGCCAAGCCACTTGACCAGATCCAAATCTAAACGACTAAGTTTGACTGACTTCTCAGAATGGATAACTCCCAAAATAGCAAAGGGAGCTACTGATGGGCTAGGAACAAGTTCGGAAGTCCAAACGGAGGAGGGAAATAATCTCCATGGCAGTGACAAACAATCCCTAGATAGTTCCAATTCTCGGCAGCTGGACAGTGACTGGCAAGATCCCCCCAAAGAGCTAAAAGGCCTTAGATCAAAAGGTTCAAAGAAAAACAGACCTACAGGAAAGCCCACAAAGATTAGAGCAACCCAAGCAGCTCAAAGTAACAGCCCATACCGCCATTCAAATAACATCTCAAAAGCTAACTAATCTGCCTGGAACAACAGAGTTATTTACTGGAGAACTGTTAAGCTTGATTGGTGAGCAAAGCCTTCTCACTGGAAGGTCTCTGGCGTTGATCTTCTGGAAGTTGGAGAGCATTGAGGATTGTGTGGCGAGGGGTCAGAAGGAGGAGAGCCTGGTGCAGTCCCCCGAGCCCCAAGGGAAGAATGCTGAGAATGCTCAACCAAGCAGGCTGGAGCCCTTCAATTCTTCAAGGAAAAGCACCCAAGATGCTCAGACAAAATTCTGGCCCTGGAACGTGACCAATGGCCCACACCCCACTAGAAAGTGTTTGCAGTTGGATCAGATAGTTTTGATCATCCGAAATAATTAGAAGAACAAAGAGTGCTGGATTACCAGACCAAGAGTTTGTTCTTCCTTATCTGATCTACTGCGATTAGACATAGGCTGTTTGGACCTAAAAAATGATAGAAAAATTGCCAAGCCACCCAAACGTAATTAAAACTGCTTCTCAAATTTCATAGCCATGCCATTCCCCTGCTGCTTCCCAAAATGTGTCGTTTTTAAAGTCGATTTCACATTTCAATTAGAAGGGTGTTTGCAGACTTGGGCGCTGTGCCTTTACTTTTGTGTGTGTCACACACCCCTACATTCAGAGAACAGTGCAAAAAAATAAAACAAGTAGGAATTTAATAAAAAAAATCAACGAATCAAAATTACGACATAGAAAGCAACATCTTAAAAACCAAATCCTTCAATTGACTTCTTCCAGCAACTTCATATAATAAAAAACTGGTTACAAGACACTCCTCTATACATTAGGACCATCCAGAGTCTCCTTTGCAAATGTCCCTGCTACCTGAGGTACTGTGCGCGGTCATATGATCTAGACCAGCATTCACCCACTTGGTCCCTTCCAAACGTTTTGTTGACTACAACTCATCACCTGTGGCCATTGGCCATTCCAGCCAGGGGCTAATGATTGCTGGGAGTCTGAAACACCCACATGGCACCAAGATGGTGAGGGCTGATCGAGTCACTTCTTGGTAGTGATATGGCAGTTATGAACTTCCTACCCCAAAAATTTCCCTTGGCAACTTCTTTCAGCCTTTTGAAGGCAGATTGAAAACTTTTCCACTTCAGAGAGCTTTTAGCAGAGTTGCAAAGCTGGCTTGAACTCTCTTCTCTGGTGTTTTAAGAACAATGGAGAAGCAGGGAGCTAAGATGAGAGTGGTTCAATTGAGCCTCTCTTCAAATTGGGCTGCAAGAAATTAAACAAAGCTAACATGCATCACCAGAGGTAAGGCCACCTGGAACCTAAGACTATTTACTACAGAGGTTCCAGTACAGTAACTGTTGGAAGGAAGTGCCTCCTGGCTCAGAATCTGCTCCTTGTTGGATGCAGCAGAGATCATGAAGCATCTGCATCTCTAAATGTCAATGGGAGAATGAGAATATCCCCATTCTTAATGTCAATTTGTGCTACAATTTATTTTTCCCCTTTATTTACTTTTTAAAAAATTGCTCATGTGCACTCTCTTCCTCCATATATGAAGGCACTTAGTTTAATTATACAGTGGAACAAATATAACTCATTCGCAGGGACTGAAAATTTTGGGCTTTCCCTGTGATGGGGGTGTGTGTGTCCCAATTAACAATCACATTAAACCTTAGTTTATTTTAAACTATGCTTTAAGATGAACAAGCAAATCATGCTTCACTCCTTTCTTCAGTTTTCTAGGAAGGAAATAAAACACAGAGACATTAGACATGAACCAGCACTACTAACAAGCCATGACAGCAAGCCAAGAACAAACCTTGGTTTAACATTATGGTTAGGAGAGAAAAATCCCTAAGTGCTGACTCACACTTTAACATCAAGCCAGCCTCTGGTTTGTTTGTTCCCTCGTGCACTGAAGAAAAGAACAGGGAAGCAGCAGCACTGGGATTATTGAACAACATGCACCACCAGAACATTACTCGTTCACTTCAACTCAGAATTTAAGATCTGTATTGCATTGGCTTGGCAGGTTCAGATCTGCACTAACAGGATGCATAAGTCTAATCTAAGCTGTGGTTTAAAGCAGGTGAAAGAAAACTGTGGCCCTTCATATGTTGCTGGACTCCAACTCCCAATATCTTGCTAGAGGTTGTGAGTCCAACAACATCCAGAAGCCCACAGGTTAGCAACCTCTGGTTTAAAACAACACAAGTACTGGCCTTTCTACTGCTCATTTACTATTGCTTTTTATAATGACTAGGTCATGGGTAGGCAAACTAAGGCCTGGGGGCCAGATCTGGCCCAATCACCTTCTAAATCCGACCTGCAGACGGTCTGGGAATCAGCGTGTTTTTACAAAAGTAGAATGCGCCCTATTATTTAAAATGCATCCCTGGGTTATTTGTGGGGCATAGGAATTCGTTCATTTTTTCCCCTTCAAAATATAGTCCGGCCCCTCACAACGTCTGAAGGACAGTGGATGGGCCCCCTGCTGAAAACGTCTGCTGACCCCTGGACTAGGTTCATAGCAGGGTGCCAACAGACTTGCAAAAATACCACCAACTCACTTATCAAATACAAGTTAAAGGAACATTAATCTAATGTCATCTTCACAGCTCTGTCCTCCTCTCATGAAAGTAAGATGCACACGAGGATGACAGCAAAACCTGCACTGCACTGGCCTGACATCTTCAGGTGCACCCTTGCTGCGCAGTAACAGGGTGCACAAGTTCCTTGTGTTTGTTGTTGCTCTGCAACGTCACACCTGCTAATTTAAGGCAGCCCCACCCATACCAGATGGAACAAGAACAAAATGAATCTCTCAAACATATAAATGCCTAACAAGCCAACATGTTAACTCTGAGAGCCAGTGTGGTGTAGTGGGTTAGAGTATCAAATTAGGATTTGGGAGATCAGGGTTCAAATACCCACTTGGCCACAAAGTTCACTGGGCGATCTTGGGGACCAGTCACTGCCTCTTAGCTTACCTCACCTCACAGGGTTGGTTTTGATGATTAAATGGGTACCAGAACCATGTACACCACCTTGAGCTCCTTGGAGAAAAGGTGGGATATACATTCAATAAAATTAAATTAAAAAATGAGGGAGCCTTGACAGTCGCTTTGGGGACTTCATTGTCCTTGTTTTGGCTATATCACTAAGCTGCACACAGGTGTTGCTGGTCTACAGGGGCATTTTCATTGCAAGTGTTGACAAACATGGGCTAGAATAATAATATTCATTACAGCATTGCTGGCCAAACAGGACCAGTGGTCAGGGATGATGGGAATTATGGTCCCAAAACAGCTGGAGGGCCAAGTTTGGTCATCACTGATTTACAGGGTCAAAACCAAATGTTGGAAGTACTTTGCAGACATTTTCAAGTATTCCTTAAAATGCTGGACTATTCTATAGGTTGGTTATCTCTCATCCCAAATTTCAGGAAGGGGAATAAGAGCCTATGGGAGAGCTGCTTGCCTAAGGTGGGCTCATGGCTGAATTGGTCTAATAAATCCCACCTTATATCTGTATCTGCTCACAGCAGGGTTGACTAAATTCTGCAAGGCTTGGAGGCAAACACTATTTCTTAAAATGAAAGACCAGGAAACAGAAGTTAACCTTGACACACAGCATCACCAATCCCAGGAAGAGCAGTGTAAGGGGTTTCACAGTTATGAAGCACATGCACTTACACACTGTGATAACATAACACAGCCCAAAGAGATGCAGCAACGAACTGTTATGCCTGGTCTTTACATGCAGCAAAAATGAAGTGGAGAATGGACTATTTTCATTTCAGATTGCGGCCGGATCAGTTTCTGAATGCTTCGCTGTATTAAAAAATGCAATCAAAACACTGATACACCATGGGTATCCTTGGTACAGTAACTTTTGCCTGGAATACACTTAGCACACAAGAGAGCAATGAGAAGTGGCATTCCCTCCCACCTCATTCTCCTGCATGTGTAGACCATGACTCCTGCTCAACTCCTGAAAACAATTTTAGTTTCTGTTACAAGCAAAAGTGTGGGCGGCTATTCAACCACACCTTCATTAAAATGCTGCAGTCATCAGATGCTGTAGTCATCAGAGGCATTGTGCAGGCTAGGAGTCACCTTCCCTTGTAAACAGGTGTGTGGGTGTGGGTGTAAAAATACACTAATTTGTGGAAGGCACAGAACTTTGTTTCTCTTTTTTAAAAAAAATCTTGCAGAGATAGTGTTGAAAGTGTGGGTACAAGGCTTCACGCTCTGCATAGCTTTCTGCTCCTCCTCATGACTGTCAGCAGAACCATTACTAGACGATGTTTTTAATCAATGAAATCAATCGTGGAGATATAAATTCAGCATTTGTCACATAATTTGTCATCCAATTTGCAGATGTTATGCAGTTAAGACTTCAGAACACACAGTCTTTATTCCAACCATTTGCAGTTGTTTTTGAGCTACCATGTGACCAAGAATGAGCAAAGCAAGAAGTCAATTTAACAGCAGCAGACATCACAATGCTGGCACATGCTCCAGAGATTAGCATGCATGTCAGTGCAAGCATCAGATATTGACCCCTGCAGTGATGAGGACAAAAGAGACACCCCTGTTCTAACAGATGGTGCTCTGACAGTCAAGGTAGACTGTGGCCTAAATGAAAGGGACCTGGCATTTACTTGGCTGGCTGAAGCAGGACAATATTTGTCAGCAGATCAGTTAGCAATTAACTAACCAGTTAACTGTTCAAATACTGCTGAAAGATTACCTTGGCCAGCATTACAGGTTTGCTTAACATACAGTGTTAAGTTATTGGAATGCCGTAAGTATCTTAACAGGAGTATCAAATAATTTTGTCTACCGCCCAACTCATGCAGAAAGAGAAAAGCAGTGCCCTTTGTGAGCAAGTGCTCTCAGCCTCAGTGAATCCTTATCTTGCTTATTCAGTTAATAGAACTCAAACATATTCTACTCACTAAATGCTCTCCTTAGAATATGCTAGCCAACTCTGCCCAAAACCCCCAAAATAAAGAAAAATGTGCAATAGCTGTACATTTACGGAAAATAAACCCTTCCTCAAGAGAGCATTACAATTATTTATTCTTATCACAAATTTTTGTTAGCAATAGAGAAACCATATTCTGCAGACTGGGACTGGGTATATTATAGCCATACTTTGAAAACTGTAACAGTTCCTACCCATTTTCAGGCCCAACTGAGAAGAGCTGGTTTTGACCTGTAAAGCCCTTCGCAGGTCAGGACTGGGAACGTTAAGAAACATCTCCCTCCATATATTATCTAACAGGTGCTTTCCCCACCCAAGGTCTTTCCAGTAGTGGCACCCCTGTTGTGGTACACTCTCCACAGAAATTCCACCTGGCACCTTTCTTACTGTTCTTTCAGCAGCAAGTAAAGAAAGACCTTCTTACTTTCCTGTGCATTTTAGATGTCATTTTAATCCTGCATTTATATCTTTGAAGCTTTAAGATAAATTTGGTATTCAAGTTAGAACAGGCATAGGCAAACTTGGCCCTCCAGATGTTTTGGGACTACAACTCCCATCATCCCTGACCACTGGTTCTGTTAGCTAGGTTTGATGGGAGTTGTAGTCCCAAAACATCTGGAGGTCTGAGTTTGCCTATGCCTGAGTTAGAATAAAACAATTAAGTTTGTAAGCAGTCCTATCACTATAGCTGAAGTGTAGGGTGAAAATATTTAGAAATAAAAACATATTAGATATTGTACAAGCAAAACACTCATGTTCCAGACCACAATCTCACAATAAAAAAACCTGGGGCAGATGACAGGCAGATAGGGAAGAAAAGCAGGGAGTCAGGAATGTACTCAGGCTTAACTGTATAAGTTTCTGACAGGTCTGTGTTTCTTTTTATAAAGAACGTATGTCCAACCAATCAAGCGCACTAAGGATGGTCTACAATAAAACATAAATTTCATCCTAATACATATTAACAGTATCGACAATCATTAGAACAGCAGCAGGAGGAACAAAATGCTCAGTCCAGATTGAAGACTTGGCAAAGACAGCCCTCTGAGCAGTAAAAATAAACCTGAAAAGAACTGGGCTTGCCACCGATTTCTTGAAAGGACCTTCTGTAGCATGAGTAAGGAACCTCCAGAATGTGAGGTAACTGGGTCCCAAATTTGGCCTGCAAGGCAGTTTTTCCCAAGCCATTCCCACCTGTCCCACTCCTGATATCCCATGGCATCAATTGTGGAACAGCCCACAACCACAGCTTCAAAGTTAACAGAAGCATATCAGACATGTGCTTACAAAGCCTGCCAAGTTGAGTTGGAAGATTTTTTTTTCCAGAATACAAATTCCATCCCATTCCCACCCATCTCCCAAAAAAACAAATTAACATCATGGCCAGCACACTGCTTAGCTCCAGAATTTGGAGGATCCCACAAAATTACTAAACCCATTTCTTCATTCTTGCTTTGTGGCCAGATTTTTTTTTAATTTTTTTTTTAAAAAAAAACTAATGTCTAGTGCATTCTGATTAAGATGCCCACAGAAAGCTTTAAAATTGGTTAAGAAAACATGATCGCGTCCGATCCATAACAGCCAACTAAAAGCAAGGTAAGATTAATATTATTGAGCTACTTACAGTTCATCTCGTTGCCTCTGTGACAGCACCATTGTGGCTGTGATGTCAAGTTAACGTGATTCAGCTGTCTCCTCCTCGTCAAGCAGCTTGGGATTCTGGGATCCACAATTCAGTCTGCCACAAAGTGGCTTCAACCCAAAGGACAGTGTGTCTCCACAAGTAAACTCTACCAAGCAGACAGGATGCATTCAACAAGGAAGATTCATTCCATCTAGAAAATGCAAGAGTTTGTGCAATTATTGCTATGAACAACTTCTGCAACACTGAAGTACTGACTACTCATAAGACAAATGTTATTTTTATTTATTTGTTGAAAACATTTATAAACTGCTTAATAAGTTTTTTAAAAACTCTTAAGCAGTGTACAATATTCTATTAAAAGATAATTATAGCCTATAGCTAATAAAGCATAAAAGCATCTAACACACAGCTAATAAAACATAGTTAATAAAACATAAAAGCATCTAACACAGAAAAAACAGTAAGTTCAAACACATTAAACAGGGGCTGATCCTATACCTGGGCAAAAAAGTAAGTCTTGTTGGTAGAAGCTGGGAAAATTAAGGGTTGCATATAATTTTGTCATCCATCATAACAAAGAGAAAAGCAACAACTATGCAGAGTGCAGAAAACATAATAAATACTTTTGTAATTCCACTAGGGTCGGCCTTTAGAATGGGGACCAACCTTTAGCTCCATCCTGCCATATGAAATTCACTATTTTATTTTATTTTTACTACAGGTGCCCACCTTGCTCCTCATCCTCTTTCTTTCTCTCAGTTTCTGGACACATGCCAAACTTTATATTGGATTTATACTGGTTTAATCACTTGATGAGGTGCAAATTAGTTTGCTAGAGACCCTTAGCTCCCTTCCCACTGAACACCAGTTCCAGGCAAGGGTCTCCAAGAAGAAGAAACAACTGTAAAAACAGTCAGTCCTACAGCATAAAAATGTTCTCTCTTCCTCTTAAAGTATTTTTAAAACTGTAAATTGTATTGACACTAGTAATACAATACAAATTACGGAGCAAGTTTCAAGTCATGACTCATCAGCCAAAACCCAGTGAACTACAGACAATAGTCCAATAACATTATTACTATGTTCAACATGCAAAAGATTAACAGGCAGGTTACAGAGTACCAGTGACCCAAGAACTCAAGTCATTTCTTTCTGTACTCAAAGAGTTAACGGCTATGATTTCTCCACTTCTTTATGGGGTACAGACAGGACAGCTCAGTCGATAGAGCATAAGACTCAATCTCAGGGCCATGGATTCAACCCTCTGTGGGTAAAAAAAGATTCCTGCATTGCAGGGGGTTGGACTAGATTACCCTTGTGGTTCCTTTCAACTTTATGATTCTATGATTCTATTAAAAGGCATTTATTTTTCCACTATTTTTGTATGCTGTCACTGTCTCTCTTATGAAATCTGAAGCCTTGATGACACCAGAATGGCAGGGTTACCTTGCCCAAACTGCCACATACTCAATCCATAGAACCTCTCCAAGGCCAGTCCTACAAAAACAACTATCAATGAAACTTTTAAAGGGAGATTTGTGATCATTAATTATTTTCAGGTGATAAAGTGCAGCAAAGAGTTTAAAACACCATACTGAAGTGGTACAACTCAGACACAGGTTTACTAGATACCTCAATGAAACTAGTCCATACCAACTTTCCTTGGTGGTATCAAGGTAGCATTTTGGGGAGAAGAGTTTAATGCAGTGCTTTTTTGCTAAAAAAAAAAAAAAAAGAAGAAGTAATGTTTAGGGATACTCTCTTTTTCCTACTCATTTTGAAATACTGCCCTGCCCCTCAATGAGGCCAAACTTAGATTGACAAAATGTTTAGTGGTATGCATACCCCAGTGTACCCCCAGAAAAAAACATTGGTTTAATGCATAGTAATATTCAAGCAACAGCACAACAAAATGATTTTTTAAAAAGAAAACACAACTTTAAGTATCTACACCAAGTGTTAACTTTGCCATGAGCTCACTAGATGGCCTTACTTACCCCATATGCATTAGGATAATACTGACCCACCTAAAGCTCTGCCTAAATGCTATTTTTAAAATGATCAATGAGGAAGGAAGAGCTGCTCAATATGAGCTTGAGATACTTCATGTGTCCTGTTTTAAGCATATAGTCAGCTTGTGAAGTAAGCCCACAACTTACACGGGGCTTACATTCCAGGATCTCGCCTAAAGCCAAAATTACATATACCGTAGTCAAAACACATTGGGTTCAATGGCATGTGGGATTGCCATTTTTTTTCCGCAGGCATCTGCCCCCCCCCCTTTTAAATTACCAAGCACATGAAGCTGAATGCGCACAAGTTAAATGCCAGTAAGTTGCACACTTACTGTATCTACATAGTTTTTCATAAAACTTGGGTGTCAAACTAGAGTTGGTAAACATGAAACACTTGAGATTTTTCCTGGAATTTTGCACACGGAAAGCAATTCAGCTCCTCAAGAATTTTAGCATTCTTTTACAGATGCTAACTTCATTAGAGTTCTCATTAGCACTACTTTGGAGACTCTTCTTTTATTCCCCAAATATGAGAAGTCATAAACATATAAAGATTCTCAGCAGAGCTTGCATGGGAGGATGGGATGGACTCTTTCACCTATGATAACAATTTGCTATCATTTTAGGAATCAGTCAGACAGAATATTATTTGTTGTTGTGGCCTCACAGACACACACACAGCGCCTCTTCTCTCAACTGGCATCATTCCGCTGCTGCAGTTGTCAGCGAGGACAGATGTGCCATTCCGACAAAGAGCTGCCTCTATGATCTTAGAAGGAATCCAAGTACTGCAGGTGTTGCCGCTGTGTAAACAGCAGTGTCGTCATCCTGCACAGTGCCAGAAGCACTGCCTGGTTGTTATGTATGTACTCTGACAAGAAGTTCTGCATGCCACAAGTCACTAGTAGCAACCAAAGCTACAAAGGCAATCGAAATAAATTAGATCCAGGAAAAGAGGTCAAAGTGCATTAAAAACAAACTCCTACCAGATACCATTTGTAGCCTCCCTGTTTTAAAAGAACCGGCAAAAGGATCTACCATATCCACTCACTGCTTTCATTACCTGGGCCAGGTCAGGTGGTCCCTCCCCAGGATTTTGGAACCAACTGCCTATAAGAACGGCAACTATCTGCTGTGAGGATGATGGTATCAACTGGGCCCCTGAGAACCTACCTGCAGCAGTGGGAGGAATAAGTTCTGGCCTATGCAGCTAGGCTGAACAGGCCCCACCCTGTAAGGCAGCCTTTCCCAACACAGTGCCCTTCAGATGTTTTAGACTGCAACTCCTATCAGCCCCAGGCAACATCTGTCAGGGAAGGTGGTTGTAAAGTCAACAACTTCTGCCTGCATTACAGTCACTTCCAAGATGGTGTGACTCATTAAGACCTAATTTGTTTTTGACTATAAGCAGCTCGTTTACCTTCAAGCTGGTCATTGTAAGAACTTTTATCAGGAGCCTGATGTCATTTTTCTCTTCCCTCTCCATCACTTTATTCTTTTGTGTCACATCTTTTCAGATTCTAAGCCTGAAGGTAGGGACTGTGTTGTTTTTATTACTTACTCTTAAGCCATTCTTTCTCAAGAAAGGGATATAAATGCTGTGACTAGTAAGTATTTCCCCAAAAGCACAAACAAGCAAGTCTGGAAGTCTGCATCATAATTCTGAAACAGAAGCAGAAAGAACGTCTGCAATAATTTATGCACATTAAACCAGTCTACACTTAAGAATAATTAATGCATGACTCCTACTGAATTCCATCTGATCATTCTAAATTTCTCATTTTTCTACATAAGGAGGAGGACTAGAAGAATGCTTATAAGCTGGAGGTTGGAATTCTAATGGCAGCAAATCAATATTTTGTTGGGATACTAACAGTCTCAAACTGAACCCAATATTACTTGACTCGAAAGGAATATACACTGTCTTGAACAACAGCCACTCTTGCTGAATAATAAACTGCATTTGAAATTAAGGAGGCTTTCAAAATAAAGAGTCAGCCGTTTTAAAAAGATGCAAATCAATTTTATGAGCTTAAGCAGCTTTTTTGATCCTAGCAGATATTCTGCACTCCATGCCAAGCAGAGTAAGACCACCATCCAGTGATATTCTTTAATCTTTTTGCAAGGTGCTTCTTAACCTTGAAGCAAATCTATTTCAACCTTCATTCTAAACATAGAGCTGGAGAGGTTATTGTAAGTCACAGAAGCCTACCCATGCTAGATTTGGGCTAGCCAGGGAGGACCCCCCAAAATCAGCTGTTTTAACTCATTTCTGTCAGAGGCCCAAGCAAAGAACCTTGCACTCAAAGACCTGCCACAACCTTCCATATTTCATTACCACCATGGTTAAGATAGAGGATCCATCAAAATCAAGTTGTAATCGCCCTACAACTGTATACCTAAATGAATATCCTCTTCTGCCTCTAAGTAAAGTGGTTGGGGGGAAAACAACACGAGTTGAGTTAAAAAAACAATGGTGAGTTAAATGGCACTTATGTGCATGCATGTTTCCTTGTCTCTTCAAATAGGATCGTTCCTCAGGATAGCTGCACAAGTACGTACAAAGCGCAACAAAAAATGGCTCTCCTAGGTGAAAGGAAGTTTGCTACCCTTTATAAAGGAAGAGACAATAATACAAATCAGATCGTTTTTGTTTCCTCTCAGCTGTGGCCCACATTGTTATCCATTCATACTCCTCACTGGGAAGCCACTGAGAAGGGAGCCACTGCCTCTCTGCCTAGGTCCACTCCAATGTTACCATCAGGATCCATTTCTTGCTGCAAGGCTAAAGCACACTCAGAACAGAGATCAGCTTTCTACATATATCAAATAAATTCTCAGAAATTACAAATAATTATCCTGCTACTTTTAGGATTATCTGATTGTATACAGAGTACAAAACATCACTGTTCATAGCCTGAGAGTTCATAGACTGAGTCTTTTCTTAACAGATAGCTACTTAACTAAAATGAGAGCTGAAAATTATTTCCATATCCAAAAGGCCTGTATCAAATTTTTTAAATGGAAGGTAGAATCATTTTTTTCTAGCCTAGCAATGCAGGCACCTAGAAATCCAATACAAGTAGCTTTGATTTTGAAGAAATTTCGTTTCAAGTAGAAATAAGAGTTTGATTTTGATACCTGACATTAGCTTTTTTCCCAGCTTAGGTTTTGATTTTCAAAATAACAATGATAGAATATAATGCACAAAGGGCTGCAGATCCATGGTAGAGCACATGCTCTGCACACAGAACATCCAAGGTTGAATTCCCAGTATCTCCCAAAAGGGCTGGTAGACTGCTGGTCAGAAACACCCTGAAGACCCACTGCCAGTTAGTGTAGACAGTAATGAACTAGAAGGACCAAAGGTCTGAAATAGTGTAAGACAGCTTCCTATGTTCCCAAGAGTGCTATTTTCATCAAATGAACAGAGGCAGAGGGGAAAATAATGTTGGACAATACAGCAGCATGCCATGTGTGATAGGGCTGCCATATTCCAAGGATCAAAAACCACACATACCCCACCATCAGGGGACACACCCACCTACCATCCTGCATCTTCCTCGCTCACCCCCTCACTGCCTCTGACCCCTTCCTCGCTGGCCTGCTTGCTCCCTCTTCCTTCCCCTCTCTTACCTTTGCTGTCTTTGGCCTCCTGCTCATGATGGGAGGCTGAGCTGCCCCAGGAAAGCTGCGCAAGGCCTGGCAACCACCGGGACCAGCACAGGGCCTGGGAAGGCTACTCCAGGCCACCCCACTTCATGTTCCGGGACACAGTGCCTTCTGGGCATGAATGTGCCCCACAAAAAAACCAAAAACATAATAAAAAATCAAAAACCCAAACCTGGACATTTAATCCAAAATGCAAAAATAGATAGGGGTGCTGGCCCCCAAAATCCCAGACGTATGGCAACCCTAATGCATGACAACTAGAATCTATTGTATTTTACTACTTCCCTGGTCACCACTGGTCCCATACAGCAAAGTGCACGGAATTCGCTCCAAATAATTAGGCAGAGTGGGGAAGTAGGGAGAGATCAGGTTTTTTCCTGTGACATCACACTGTGCTTCTAAACTACAAAATTTACTTGTTTAAAAATACTCATTGTTTATTGGCGTTTCATCACCTGAATTTGATAGCTGTTTAATTTCTTCACACAGAGCTTACTGTGGGAGATGTACAACCTATATGGAATCAAATCACATTGAAGCAAAGATGGTTCTAACATGAACGTTCCCCTTTAAAGCAAATGAACTTCCTAATAATTATAGAAACACACAGTTGTGTCTAAATAGAATTACCATGGTGCATTAGCTGCTATTTATATGCTAATACCAAGAGAGACTAAGAACCTTGACCTTTTGATCTGGTTAAAGTGCATTTACTCCACATGGATGGCTATCCACATACAACAAGTGCACCATTCAGTAGGTAGATTGCCTTTTAAGTTCAACCAAACTAGGGTTAGATAGAACTCTTATGGACAGTGCAGCTTCACCAGAGTTGCCACTTCCATAGAACTACCTGCCACAGTAACCACATTCGAACGCAAAGCTAAACCAGGGGCTTAATGCCACAGGGGGAAAAATTGGCCTCCTCCCAGGTACACATGCTCCCCTTCAATTTTCATGAGCAGCACTGCAGGAGCAGAAATTTTTGCTTCTGCTTTTAGTTCAGGGTAGCTTGTAATTTCATCTAAACCAGGAACTGTGGTCAACATTAACTAGGGTTACTTTCAGAAAGCCAGCTTCATACCCCGTGATTTGAAATTGGCTTGTTTTGAGACTAAACATAGCTAACTGCAGTTGGTTGGTTTGGAAAGAAAGTGCTGCACAGAAGGAGCCCAATAGCCTAGGATGACTATACCTTATCATAATAGTGCTAAACCATGGTAGCTCTAAACAAGATAAGAATGCTACTGACTGCCTGTGTGTCTTAAAGGACAAGCAAGCAGGCTAGTACGCCTTTTGTGACTTAATTTTTGAAAACTTTTATGCAGGACTAGATTCATGGTTGTCAACATAATAACCACTACATACTAAAACAAATACTCACATTCTTACAAAGTTACTGTGTGGGAAAGTTAGAAATCTTTTAAGCATTCATCACCAAAAATCCAGACACCAAAGCTGCTTCCATGCAAGAATGCAATGCTTCTCAGCACTAATACAGTGGTACCTCGGGTTACATATGCTTCAGGATTAGAACAGACATTAAAAACTTCCCGAAACAATCGATGAACAGAGCTAAGCCTTAATTTGTGACCTGAGTATCACATACAACAGGAAGCTGAGGAAAATAATTAGATGTTAGATTTTCAACTAGAAAAAAAAATCTGTATCAGCCACTTGCCCCTATGGGAGAAATGTAATATAAATGCAACCAATCAAAAAAAAAATCAAAATGTCAAAAAGCATTCATACCCAAGATTGTTTTAGGTTTTTATTCTACGCTGTCCCAAAGGCCTGGAGTAGTTACAACACATCCAAGCTAAAATATAAATACGAAAACAGCAAGATCAAATAAAATTTCTAAAAACCTACTCAATGAAACCTTGGCTTGGCCAGTAAGTGCCCACCTTACAATTTTTCCTGGGAAATGTTGTATTCCTGTTGGAATAGCTAGGATGTTATTACCAATTTTCATACCACCTTCCATAAGAAGATCCAAACACAGCTAATGTATCCTATAAATATTTTCATCATAATACAGCCAAGTTGGTGTCAAGAGGATTTTTAAGGGTGCAGTGCACTGTATGTTGACTGCATCCTCTGCTATGTTAGCAAGAGATGGCACACACTTACATATGCTTTGTGACATAATTTTAGCAACATTATTTGTTTGCTACTTAATTGTAAATAAAGCCTCTAAGCGGTTTATAAAAAATAAATACATTGGGATACCTAATAAACATCAATGTTAAAACAAGTTTCTTAAAAAAAAAAATCAAGCTTTAAAAATAGAGGCTAAAATTACATAAGAAAATGCACACTGGCATATCTGGATAGGCTTGGCTAAACAAAAAACAGTTGACAAATTTGTATCCTTTTTTGGAGATGGGGTGAAGGGCCCCCAACTGTTTTTCCATGTTTAAAAGGTCTTAACCAACAGTTGTTAAAGGCTCAACATCCCTGCTCATACCAGCTCTAAAATCATATAAAGAACTTTCATGGTTTCATGAGGTGTGTAAAGCAGTTTATGTTACCAGTGACATCTTTCATCAGCTGAACTCTCGCCAGCAGAAATATATACATTCTGTTGCAAGAGCAGACGTGGTATTTTAAGTGGTAGGCTAGAGTAGGGGTCAAAAGGTCAAGATTTGAAGCAACCAATATTCAGGTGCCCATGCCAGGATAAATTCAAGAGTAAACTGTTTAAAAGAAAGCAGTGTAGTCTAACAGCATTTACCGAACATCAGCATGAGTCAAGCTGCCTTTTGTGTTTTTTGAGCACAACCAATTTGAGCCTTGAATATACACAAACAGATCCATTTAAGTGTCTATTCCAGCAACAAAATCAAAGACACACAACCCATTTCCCCACATGCGTGGGCAATCTATATATAAAGCCTCTGCACATTACTGCTCCCATCTACTTAACAGCGCTCATGCACACACACTGTTTTTCTACATATAAAAAAACCCCAACACAAAGAACGCTAACACCAGATGACATTTAGGTGGGCAGAGTACTATTGCGCTCAGGTCCTGCTTGCAGACGTCCCATAGGAAATTGGTTGGCCACTGTGAGAACAGGATGCTGGACTAGAAGGGACATTGGCCTGATCCAACAGGCTCTTGTTACGTTTTTTAAATAAGCTTGTTTTGTCTTACGCAGGTTTTATTCAAGCTCATAATACTGGGCTGTGCATATGTGTGTCATAAATATTCTCCAATAAAAAGACTGATTTGTATCGCCTTTGGTTTTACTTGCTCTCCATTCAACCCCTACAGCACCAGCCATGGAGAGCCACTTGGAAATTCACCTGGTCCTCCCCAATTAATGTTTATTGTGGCGAGTGCTTTTCTGAGGTGTCTAAAACGGAAACATTTTTTAAATCCAACCATGTATTTCTTAGTGCTTTTTTAAGCTACATGATGTCTCTTAAACCTGTCCAGCTTACTTATATATACCAGAACAATTCTATGTTAAGGAGTTCAGTAAGAAAAGTGTTCATCCAACCTTTGTGCTGCTGTTTCTTACTCTTGTACATCTCTTTTAGAAAGAGAAAAAGAAAAACATTCACAAGAACACATCCACCTACTTCTGGCTATCTTCATTTCAGTTATAGCTGTTTCATCTTTCACTTTTGATATTAATACACGGCTAACTTAATCTTTATCATATAGATAAAAGTACAGCAAAGAGTGCCAACAAAGCGGTCAAAGGTTTGATTGCTGACAACTACCATAAAACAACGGGAAAGTTGAAAACAAATGTCCAAGTGTAGAAGGAACATTTTATCTGCCTTGCCTGCTCATAACACATAAAAAGTATGTTTATAAAACTCACTTCAGAGAGGACTATAGGGATTAATATTTACCTTGGGGGGTGAGATGGCCTTTACTGCCAGTTTGTTAAGCTTTCGACCTAATACTAGATTGTTTAGGTGCTTGGGGGTCCCTCTTTCTTATTCTGTTGAATAGGGCCCCGAACTTTTGTCTTAAAGTCCTGCCCTGAAAGCACCACTGAGAGCAGTGTTTTACAAACTTCTTTTCTCCACAAACCACATGCTAATTATTTATTTTGCCCTTTTTAGCAATTGTAATGAACTGTGCTAGAGTCTGTATGATTTTTAACTGTGTTTTTTATTTATTTATTTGTTTGTTTGTTTGTTTATTATTAGATATTGTATTTTATTGCATTCCATAGAATTCAAATTGTAGTATAGTAAAATGCAATAGAAGAAATTCAAAAAGCAATTCAGTACAATTAAATATCCATATGAATACTTAATAGGATGGATTTGCTGTCTCCCAGCTTCAACTGGAAATCCACAGGCACACTGTGGAGAACCTGAATGAAGATCGCAGACCACTGGTGGTCCACAGACCAGTTTGGGAACCTCTGTCTTGGCAGCTAGATAACTCAGTTGGTTAGCACGTGGTGCTGATAACGCCAAGGTTGCAGGTTTTATCCTTGTAAAGGACAGCTGCCTATTCTGGCATTGCCAAGGGTTGGACTAGATGATCCTGAGTGTCCCTTCCAACTCAGATTCTATTATTCAAGATCCATCAGAGTAGTTGGCAGGGTTGATGAAAGGGGTATATTGCTGTACTGGTCCCAGACCAAATCCTTTAAAAAGTAAATCTCTAGCCCACTCTACTAAAGTTTCAAGCACAATGGAAAAGCTATAAAGAGCACCTGGTAGTAATTCTATAGCCTGCTTGAATGTTTTGCTCAAAAAGCAACTTATTGGGATAAAGTCAATACTGCTCAGTCTGTTGTAAGGAAGGCCTGACTGGGTACTCAAGTGTCAAGATGGCTGAAATGCTTTTGATCTGGCCATTTTTTCTTCCCATGTGCTTTGTTCTCAGTCTCCTTCCAAAGTTCCTAACTAGGATCGGTTCTTTAAACGCAGCTTCCTGTGTACATTTTTAAATCTTATTTTCTGTCTTCATGGCACAGGCATTATGCAGAGAGATACTACAAGTGCAAGAGGCAGAATATTATGTTTTCAGTTATGCCACCAAACAGCAGTCATTTTTCACGAGTAACATACAGAGATGTACAGTGGTACCTCGGGTTAAGTACTTAATTCGTTCCGGAGGTCCATACTTAACCTGAAACTGTTCTTAACCTGAAGCACCACTTTAGCTAATGGGACCTTCTGCTGCTGCCGCGCCGCCGGAGCACGATTTCTGTTCTCATCCTGAAGCAAAGTTCTTAACCTGAAGCACTATTTCTGGGTTAGCGGAGTCTGTAACCTGAAGCATATGTAACCCGAGGTACCACTGTACTACTAAAAATTAATGTAGTATCCCACTATCACTCACTGCTATACAAGAAATGAACTTAAAATTCATGTGCAGATTTTGCACAGTTTAAGAAATGAGTTAAAGATTTTCAGAATTAGAACAGGGTAACAGAAAATAATCAACCATCTCATGGGATCACTTTCCACACATTATTCTTATCAATTTAAAAATTCAAGTCCACCTATAGAAATTAAGCTAGATAAAAAGAAAAAGGTTTTCCAATTGAAATTCAAATATAAAAAGTGTGTGTGTGTGTGTGTGTGGCACAGTTCCTTGAATGATAATCACCTGATATTTTAATACACTTTAAGAATTACAGTGCAAGTAATTAACAAGGCAGATATCCATTAGATTAAAAGGAAGGTATTTAAAATTCCTCAGTGCAATTTGCATGTGCACTACAGTTCACTGTAAGAAAAATTAAGTCACTCGAAGATGGAAGGCAATTTGTAACATGGAAAGATTCAAACTCTTAAGTTTATTCAGAGAAAACTGATTTTTCAATATTTCATTTCCTATTATAGGAAAGATAAGAGAGAATGCCTAATGACCCAAGTTCTGCACTACCTGTTCACAATTCTACTGCTACTTTATTAGTCACATCTTCTCTGACTTGCCTCATTACACCAGTACTGCAGCTGTCCATATACCTTTGAAAGACAAAACAATAAAACCATTTTGAAAAGGGTACGTCCGATTTATTTATTATTAGAGAAATTGAAGAAGTTGATAATTTGATCCAAGTATATACATAGTGCTTAAGAACAGCCCTCATTAGTTATTAATAATTAAAAGGAATGTTTATATTGCTTGATCCAAGCTCTGGAAAACTGAAGCTTTGGTCCAGCAAAAAATTGTGGAAAGAGGCATGTTGAAGGCTGTATTGTAATTAATAAAGTGGCACACTTAATCACCACACTTCCCTACAATTTATATGGGCTCTTCAGTTACTGGAACAGATTCGTATCTGATTAGTTTTTTAACGTCAACATCAGATACCATAAATCATATGGGGTTGGAGGGCAGTTATGTAGAGAAAGCTTGTGCCACTAATGGCCAGCCAAGCATCTGGCACAGAAATTGGTGACCATATCTTTGATTTCCCTTGGTTACAACAATAAACAGCGACAAGGTCTAAAAGTCAATGAAACAGAATGCAACAGAATTGGATGATAGGACTTACAAAGAGGCAATACTCTCCCTTATACGCATTCCTATGTAGTTAGCCCATCTCATCCAAATCATAACATGCTGCAAAGAGAACACACCATCATGGTGTTACGAGTTCTCATTTTTCATGGTCAAGGAGAAAAACATCATCACATTTTAAGCCACTTAGCAACTCAGTGCAGTACACATCAGTTCTCCATGGATTACTTATCTGGATTACATGCAGTGACTGAGTGGGATAAGAGAAAGCCACTCATGGGCAGAATGTTCTGCTTGGAGGAGGTAAGTCTTTCAGCAAGACAACCATACTACAACTACAAAACTCTGTAAACATAGTCCACCTCTGACCAGCTGCAGGATTACATAAAGTAGCTCATACTGAAACAGTATAAACAAAAAGATGTATCTTCCATCTTAAATCAATCATTATTTTTGTTACCTGACATTAACTATTGTCATTTCCAAAAGGAAATGGATTAAAACATATGCATTAAAGAGAAAGGACAAATACTGTAAGACAATAGTAATTAAAGTAGGAAATTTTTTGATTGCATCAATTAATCACTAATTACAAAATAGAGTGTTCTCATCAGAAATATCTCCTGATAAAGTCTGATTAGTACCAATGGACAATACAATCTATGAACATCTTCTGATCCAGGCATAGAGATGTTCCAAAGAAAAAAATGCTTGGGTTGTATCCAACTACATTTTCTTAAGAGTAGACACACAGTAAACACATTTAAATTAACAGACCCAAATTAGTCAGCCATTATTTTCAATGGGTCTACTCTGAATAGGATTAGCACTGGATACAATCCTATGGTCACTTTAGCTGTTCTCATCTTCATTTACTAGTTACATCTCTATATTGTCCTTCCTCCAAGAAGCTTTGAGCTGTATGCCTTAGGACTGCATTGTTGGTAGATAAAGCAAATAGACAATGGCTGAATTTAAACAATATTGTAGTGATGGTTGTTATGCTAACCAGACATACAAACGTGGCTTACAGCAGCTTGCCTGCATTGCTTTTTATCTTCTTTGCTTTGCAAATTCACTACAAGGAAGTAGCCTCCAGAGGCAGAGCATTGTTTTAAACTATAGTTTATTGATTCAAGCATCACACCAAACCACAGTCTGCAAGTCCCCTTCAAACCATTTGTTTAAAGTTGTGGTTTGCCAGCTGATGCCTTGTCAGTTCAGACATGTCATTAAATTATCATTAAGCTTCAAACACTGTTGACTAGCTTTCCTAAACCCACTCAGTGAGCTGCAAAGCAGAATTCAAACCTGAACCCATTCCCCACACCTAAACCCAACCCTTTAGCCCCTAAACAACCACTGCTCTCAAACAGCCCCAATTGTTAATCTGCTTTAAATCCACAATGTAGATACCCCTTCAAGTGCCATTTCAGCACTAGCTGAGCTCTGATTTTCTGTGTCCAATCTCTAACAAAGATACACTTTAAAGAAATACTTCAGAAGCAAAAATTATGAAAAGCATTATGAAAATTATGCTGAAGAGAATGCTAAAATCATCTAAAACAGTAAGGTTAACATTTCCATGATGTGTCAAAAAAAGAATGGGAAGAGAAATTTGACATCTCAGAAACAATAGCTTCATAGATGCTTGGAGCACCAGTAAGTGGCTCCCTCAGAGAAAACCTTTTTTGTTCAAGAAGATCCATCCAAAAACTTATTGGACACATTAAGCTTAAACAACTCATTGCTGGTTAAGCTGAGCGCACACAATGTTTCAGAATTGTCAGAACAATTGCTTCATTTAATACCTCAACTTAAAAGGCACATTTAAAATTGTCCTCCTAATGCGTTATCAGACACTACTTTACAAGAGCAACCTCTTAAGACTGCAAATTTTTATTTATCAAACATACCAACCTTCTTAACACTGTAAGCATAACTAAACCACCTAAAAGCACTGCAGGAATTTGGATGGATGAAATTTTAAAATAGTGTTTGGAATGAAGTTGACAGTACACAAACTGACACTGTATGAACTTCCTAATGTTGACTGTAAGAAAACTTAGAACAGAATGGCTAAAAATATATTGTGTATCTGTTAAGCTGACAGATCAATTTATTTGGGAAGCTGTCACTGACAGAAGTAATTAAACTATTTGTATGATTTTTTTTAAGTTCTTACAAGAGGGGAGAACTAAATGTATTTTGGATTGAACTTTATAAATTTCAATTATACTAAATCTACAATTATGCTACTACCCACAATGACTACTACCCACAATGGTGTATTCTACCTCCAGAGTTGGAGGCAGTGAATACCAGTGGCTTGGAATCAATGGAAAGAGTACTGCTACATTCAAGTCCTGCTTGTGGGCCTCCTTTGGGTATCTAGTGGGCCACTGTGAAAACAGGGTGCTGAACTAGATGGGCCTTTGGCCTGATCCAGTAGGGATTTTCTTCTCTCTTTAGCCAATGTTTAAAAAGGAAACCTGGTTAAAGTCTACATTTACCATAAAACTGAGTCATGACATGCCAAACAGCAATTTAAATGTTCCATAATAAAGTCATATACAGACATATCAAACTTTTGAACTGAAGCATTATAAGAAACATTAGAAGTTATACATCATATTTCAGTTGTTGTGTGCTTTCTATGGGACCTAGGGACTAGGGTGTCAAAGGTGTCACATCTCAGGAGATGCCATCACGTGTCTCATCAGGATGGAACACACATTAATTTTCTTGTACTCCTATTTTGCGCCATCCAAGTATCTCAACTCTGCCATGTATTCTGTTCTCAAATTATGAGTGTTTACAACAGCTAAAGAGCACTGACACTTCCATCTCATAGATAAATACTTTTTGAGTAACTACCACCAGTTCCTTTTCAGGAAAGTTCTGAACACTTACTTCTGAGACTGAGCTGTAAATCTCACTTTGACTGCATCCTGAGCCTTCAAGCAAGTGATCTTGCTTAGTATCCTCGTATATATGTAGAGTCAGACAAAGCCGAATTCTAGATAAGCAGGTATAGTTTTGCAGTGCAAAAGACATATGGGCTGCAAGGCCAAATGTTTTAAATTGTAATCCTATAATGACTCATTTAGTTGCCAGCCAATATGTGGTAATTGTTATACCAACTAGTTTGCAGGCATGCTGTTCAAAAAGAAAAATCAGAAATGGGAAACTTGATTTACAATAATGATTTAAATCATCCTGATGCATGTCAATTTTTAACAGACATAGATGTTTCTCTTCTAATGGGGTAGCCTTGAATGAAGACATTTGATTCCTAGCTGTGCATTTGTATTGAAGAGAGTACACTGTCGATGAGTAGCAGCAGCAGTCAAGTCTGTCAAACTCCTAGCAGTCCTTTAATTTTCCTCTTAAAGTGCATGGTAGACTAGATTAGGTGACGTATAAGCCAAACAATGTTCCATCTGAAACCCCACCTTAATTAGCAAACACCATACATTAACAATGACTGCCCAGCCCAGATTATTGCAATTGAACCCACAATTTCCAAAACCAGAACTCTAATTTATAGTCTCAGTCCTATGTCCAAATAAAGACACTATTAATCTTCCATTAAAAGTAGTGCTAAGGCAAGTTTGTGGTACTCAAGAGTAGCTAAGCATCCTTTCCCTTGTTTTACAGTTGACAGAAGCAGAGTTCCAATTATGACTGGTAGCATACAAGGTTACCTTGACAGGCTGTGTGTATCCTATTCACTATATTATTGCTATCTTTGACTTCCCATTATGCCGCACAGTTTGATAATAATATACAACGGGTATGGGTAATATTGGGTATCCAACATTAAGTCATACTCAAAGCAGACTCACTGAAATTAATTGACATAGCTAACTTAGGTCCATTAATTCCAACAGGTTTACTCTGAGTAGAACTTAAGTTTGATACAACCTGTTAGTCCTACTCCTGAATTTATCCTTGTTTACATACTTGTAATCTTGCCTATATTTCAGTTGTTCATGATTTCTTAAATTTTATATTCTGAAAAGTTATCCCAGCTTCTTCCAGTAAGCTCAGAGAGTATAATGTCCCTGCTCCCTTCTATTCTCACAACTGCCTTGTGATGTACATTGCACCAGTGATTCTCTCTCAGTCTAAGGTTAGCTTATAAACTTCAAAGCTGAGAAGGCATCTGAACCTGGAATTTCCCATTCATAGTCCAACACTATTTATTACACCACACTGAACAATCAACAGATCATCCAAAGGAGTTTTTTTATAGTATTTAGTAAAAGTGACGTTCTAAATCCACTCTGATGCATATTTATAAGTTCTACTGACTGATGACTTGAGTGGCATCTGTACCATATCATGCCTAAGACATGGTACAGAAGCTAAGAACGTAGTTAAGACAGTAACTGTCCCAAATGAAGATTTGGATGAACAGGAATCAAGAAAAAATTAAGTACAGCAATACAAAAAAGTTAAGAATCTGACTGGACTTGGATCTGGGCTCTATTCTCCAAGAAGCCATAAATTCACTTTATGAACTCTTAGATTGCAATTCTAAATGCACTAATGAACAGGGAGACCTCTGCCCAGATATGATTCCATTTGCACAGCTGATTCCATGACTCAGCTTACAGCACTGACAAGATTATGCATAGCATAATATAGCTATATTACAAAACAATTTAAGGTACAATTTAAAAGGGAAAGAATGGAAATTGCAGAGTACAACATCATAAACCAGAAAGATTTTTACAGAGGCTGAGAACATGACAATGCATCCTTTTACTAGGGAAGGTTTCCCATACTTTTAAGAGACATGATAAGCACACACACACCAGGATCCAGATGTTCACCCCAACATTCACAACATAATGTTAAATTTTATGCTAATATGACAGCTACAATCTTTGTTCTGTATTCACCATGTGTCAGACGTGAATTGTCCACCCGTAAACAGGCACTGAAAAATATAGAAAGGGTCAAACCTTTTTGCCACCTGAAATGTAAATACCACAGGCTAGAACAGTAGGCATCCTTAGAAGTCTTATAGTAGTACCGTTTGCAAGTAAACAACAACAACACCAAAAACACCAAAAACAGATTTTCCTAATGACAACTTTAACCTATTCACAAAATAAAAGCACCTCAACACTGAGTATCACTATATATAATAATTGAGACCCTTTTAATTTCTGGATTATATTCAAAGGCAATGTGTGACATTCTAACCCAAAAGCAAGTATATTAAATCTTGCCACAAACTTTACAAAACATTTAAAACGTGTTCCGTTTTAGGTTGCACTTCAGCAAGGCCAAAAGGAAGATTATATAATCAACAAGCAAATCATATAAGCATATAATAAGCTAAAAAGACTATCTATATAACTATATATCTATATATAAATAAGCCTTGAAAGTGGGAGGAGGAGACAGAACAGAACATATAATCCTATTAACTCCCATTTTTTTCTTTGCATATATGCATTTTCTTCCTGCGTTAAGTGTGAGTATTCAGGGTCAACCCAAATCTCAAGGTCAATGGTTTTAGTCAATTTAGAGTTTGTGTCCCCTTATACAATAGACACTCTAGCAAACAACCAAACTATTTGGTTTGAAGAGATGCAGGAAACAGCAGCTACTCATAAAAGAAATGCTAAAAAATTATACTATATATGGTACAGTTTAATCCACACCCATATTGATAAGAATCAAATTGTGCTTTGTCCGATACAATCTATGTATATTCACCCTTGTTAAGAATTGGATTTGGCATGACAAAGATTGAATATCAATGAGAACACTGCCATCCTTCATTAGGTAAGTGTAAAGAAAGATGGAGCATCATGTTTACCATTCCATCAGAGTGTTTTCCATATCCTTTTGTCCTACATTTTTTCTGTACTCTTTAAAAATGTGTCAAAGGATAACAGTGCTCAATTTGATCTTACTTGTGGAGAGGAGGAAAGACAAGACAGAGTGTAAAGGTAACACTCTGCTACAGAAAACCACCACAAAATGTAAGAACAAATGAAGTCACCATTCACTAATGTAGAAATTTGATATGTACTATTTGTGTAAATATATCATATCCCAAATGAAGTAAAAAAGTGAAAATCTGTGTCAATCAGAAAGATAATCAAACAACAACAAAAACCCTTGCTTTCCAACATTGACTGGCTACTTTACTGCTAGACAAATCAAGATCTACGGAAGGGGGGGGGGTGATAAATAAAGACTACTACATTCACTTGATTTCTATGCCACTAGACTCCTCCCTAAAGAACAGACTTCATTGTTACTGCAATTACTATACCTTCCAATCCAGTAAAAACACAAGCAGAAAATGGGCGGTGTGAATGCTATGAAAAGGGTAATCTAGCCATTTCACAGCTTCTGCCTTACTCCACCCAGTTTTCTCCTCAATGGCTGTGCTCGCTGTACTCGCCCTCCATAAACACAATCCAACCAAACAAGAACACACAAAACATTACTGACAAACTAATGTATCTGTGGCAGAGGCTTTTGTTAAAAGTGTTCTCTTTGTTCAAAAAAATCTGATTCAGGGATATTCTAAACCACTCTGAATAATAATAATAATAATAATAATTCAGCTACACTGAAAAATCCTGTCCCACACCGCCAAGCAATTCAATGGTGCACAATTGTTTAATTATAAATCTGAGAATTCGGACCATTCCACCCCCTCCTCCACACCCGATAGTGCAGTCCACAAATGTGATATGCACAGTAGCAAGATGTAAAAGAATTCCAGGGGGGAATTGAATATGCAAACAGGTTAATGCACCTAAATACATCACTATTCTCCCCACCCCCACCCCCTTTGGGTGGACAGAGGGAGAGGCACAGTGAAAACTGTTAGTATAGCTTCCAACACTCATGGCTAGGAAACTCACTCCAAAAATATTTGACCTGCATCAATCAAGCCATACTGCAGTAGTATCGGAACATTTTTCTCCCCAGCCAATGCTACTAAACCAAATAAGATGGGATGTGACTAGTCTCAGAGGCTGAGTGCATAATTTCTCTTTCCCCCACCCACATCACCACTCCAAAAACATCTTGTATAAGTGTGTGACCCACCTTAACTTCTTCACAGAAGTAAGGTAAAAGGGAAGAGAGAATCACAAAGCTAAATTGTTACAATAAGAGCTGTATTCTGAACAATACAGAACAAACAAGCACCTTAATGGAATGAGATTCCTTGCTGGCATCTCTAGCATCACTCCTCCTCCCCATCTTTCAAAAGGGCAATTTCTTCTCTAAGCTGCCAGCAATGAGGTTCTACCAGCAATGAGGTGCTAACCCCCAACATGTGGAATCTTATCTCCATAAGTGTTCATCACATCCTCCTCCCATTTTTGCTGCAGCTTGTTCTGAAGGTCTGAGCCACCTCCTAGCAATGATTTTTCTCTTACTCAGTCACTGCAGGGAGATTGGTGGTCTGTCAAAAGGCCCTTTTCCACCAGATTAGAGCTGCCAGACATCTCTTTTATGTTGTGTACCACAGATCATTTATTTTAATGAGCCAGTACCCCAACACTCATCTTGTTTAAAACAAACAACACAGAGAAGCAGGCCAACTTGCCAACAAACAGTAATTCTCCTCCCATTTTTGTCAACAAGAAAGGAATAAAGAAATGCAAGGAGCATGTGGGGGGGGGGAGAGATCTATGATATATTTCCTTTCAATCTGACTTCCTCTCTACTTCCAGGCCTTTATTGGGGTCACTATCACTACAACCTCCTCCACCCCATTTATCGGGAAGTCGCCAGAAGAGATCATCATTATGGAATGCAGGTGGTCAAGCAGTGGAGTGGCAGTAAATATGAAGAAAAGATAATGAAAGAAGAGTGTGGTAGGAGACCAGAGTTGTGGGCTGTGAGACAAAGCTTACAGAAATATGGAACTGAAAAATGGACCGGAGGTTGCAAGAAGGGAGATTCAAGAATAAGAGGCTAGTAAAGAAATACTACAGATATAACAGAGCTGGGAGTAGAGGACTAAAGCTGAAGAAAAGCAGGATTCTGAATGTCAGAAGCAAAAGTAAGATGGGTGCAAAGGCTGGTCTAGACTAGAGCACGAAGGGCCTTCAAGCAAGGCAGCATGATGAGGTTTCAGAGTGACAAAGCAGATGCAAGAAGGGGAGATGATAGAGCTAGGAACAGAGGATGTAGAGAGATGCTGTGGTAGTAGGAGGTAGTGGGTACCAACAAATTATGCTTTAAAAGATGGCTTAAGAATGGGGGAAAACCAGAGAGCAAAGGGTGTGATCAGACTCCTCCAGATAGAGAAAGGAGATGAAGAGGTGTGTACAGAGGGGAGGGGAGAAATGCAGTAACGCAGGATTATGGGGCGGAGATGCTACGGCAGAATTGAGGAACTGAAAAACTGGAAAAGATCACATCCAGCTGGAGAGGGATGCTGAGAATTCAGATAATAGTAAAACAGCAGTATTAGGAGCCTCCCCCCTCCCACCAATGGAAAATCTATATCCTTTAATGGAAAATGTAACATTAAAGGGAAGCTAGTTTCTCAGCCAAGGTGAGGGGCCACAGACCTCCATAGATAAACAAAATTGGAAGTCAAAGGGCAACTATATACTCATTTGTACACCCTCTCTAACAGGAAAGAGGGGTAAGAAGGAAAAGAAACCCTTTTGCTTCCTATTAGAAGACAAGTGTCACCTATAAGATGGGTGTGGAAGAGAAACAAGGCGCAGCCCCACTAGAGAGGGTCACACGTGCCCCACTCCCGTTAAAAAGGAAAGTAGGATGAAAGAGGAAAAATAACCTTGATTCCGCTAGAGACTGAGAAAGGGTAATATATCAAAAGGGGGGGTGTAATGAGGGGGGAACCAAACTACCCACCCAACTACTATGGGGGGGACCGGGAAAAGAATAAACAGGGTCATGCCGTTTGGCAGGAGGTGGGTGCGGGGTGTGGGTGCATGGAGAGATGTTCAGGAGAGATGCTGGATGCGGGGAAAGAGGCAGAGGTAATCATAGTACAGGGGTGGCTAAAGGCCAGGAGGAAGAACAACGTTTGTGTGTGGAGGGCGGATGAGCGGGAGCAAAGGAAAGCACGCCATACGCGTTTTTCTTGCCTAGTCACCTAAGGAAAGAAGGGGAGAAGAGAGGGGGGTATCCGACAGAGGAGAAGAATGGGCAGCGTGCATTTCAGAGAGACGTACGAATGAAGGTTGGGGCGTGAAGGGGGCAAAACACAAACACGCGATGACGACGGTAAGGATGCGAGTCGGAGAAAGAGAGGGAAGCCTTATTCATCCCTCCCTTTCTCCTTCTCTCCTCCCTTCCCCCCCCCACCCCCGTCTCAATATCAACGGGCGCGGCGGCCATTTTGAGAGCGAGCTGGAAAGAAGCGAGGAAGGAAGGAGGGAGGGAGAGGAGGAGGAGGCGGCGGCGGCGGCAACAGCAGCAACACGAGCAGCCCCAAGCCGGGGCCTACCGCCCGTTCACCCCGCGCCGAATATACATAAATAAATAAAGCAAAGCGCCACAGTACAAGCCCGTGTCGCGCCTTATAGGTGTGACACCCTCCCTTCTCCCGCTGGACCCAGAAGCCGGCCGGCCTTACCCGAGCCTCCGAGGCCGCTCCCACCAGTTCACCGGCGCCGGTTCCGCACGCGAGGCGAGCGCGTACTGTGAGGGGGGAAATTGCTGGTCGCTTCCTTGGGCCCGGGGGAGGCACACAGCCGGCCTCGCCGAAGAAGGGCTCTCTCGGCCCCCTCCCCTTTTGCCGGCTTGTGGAGAAAGAAGATGGAGGAAGCTTGTGGGAGGAGGCTGGCTGAGGAGGGGCAGGCGGAGGGGTCGCAGCGGTGTTCCTTCTTCGGCGGTAATGGTCGTCGCGCTCGTCGTCGTCGTCTTCCTTCGTCGTCGTCGTCGGCAGCAGCAGCGGCGTCGACCGCCCTTTTCCCGCCCCGGTCTTGTCAGTGGCGCCCCGGCCGCCAGGAAGGAAGGAGGGAGGGAGCAGCAGCGGAGGAGGGAGCAGGCTCGGCCCGCTTTAAGAACTGCGCATGTGCGGAGAGGGGAGGGGATAGCAGCCCGGAGACCATCTTGCGGGGAGGCCGACGCGCGCCGACTCCCGGCGTGCAGCGCGGCCGAGGAGAAGGCGGCGGCGCGGGGTGGGCGGCGACGACGACGAGGGTAGCCGCCGCCGCCGCCACAGCAGCAGCAACACCCGCCCGGACTCTGTTCCCGACATGCACCGCGGCCAGTTTACCTCAGCCCGCCTGGCGGCTTCTGCCTGTGTGGCGGTCGGTCGGTTTTCTCCTCAACCCTCTCCTGTTTACACTCACCATTGTTACTCTCTTATCACACTCATCAACAATATGATTATGGTTATGATTATTAAAATACTTCTATTGGTCTTAATTTCAAACAATCGTCCTTGTGATCGTCGCGTTTTCTGACGAGCTCAAGGCGGCGGACGAACCGCAGCACCAACAACAACATCATTTTAAAATTCAAAAACGGCTCACAAGTCGTGCTGTCAACAATATTTTTAAAATTAAAGACCCCCTTTTAAAACAACAACAACCCACCCGCAGCAATCAGTAATCCTTCACAGACAAGCAGCGGAGAAAAATTTCTTAGCCAATGATTTATTTTATGAACAATCATGTCTTATGTTTCTTAAATGACTGGCGGTTCATTTTCATTATCTTTTAGCTTTTTTTGTAAACCACCCATGAAATATACAGTGATGGGCAGCAATATAAATGTAATATTATTAATGACATTACTAATGTCCTCTTGCACGTTTTTCTTACAGAACAGGTGGAAATTCTCTTGCAGTCTAGTTCCACTAAAATTTGTTCTCAACACCTCTTACATCGTTATGTTGGTACAAGCTAAATCTCTATGTACAACCTCCTGAGTTCCATAGGTCTTATTGCCAAGTAAAAAAATACGGTGGCGGCCTTATTCATTTATTTTTACTTCAATGTTCCTTTTTTATAAAAAGCATTCATAGCGCTTCTCTCACACCCTCAAAAAAAGCTTTGGAATAACAATAGTGTCAGTCTTAGTTGCGCTAACAGCACCATGTAGGTGGAAATACCAGCATAGGTGTTTTGTTCTCTAATACAACCTTTCAGCCATCAAAATGGCCCCAAACAATACAATTCAAAGAAGAAAATAAAATTTAAAAATCCCAAAATAAGAGTTAAAAGTTTGGCCAATTATTAGTTTCATTCTGAACTTTCATTCCAAAGGGGTTGCAAAGTATAAGACTACAGTTCGCTGTCTGAAAAGCTAGTAATCTAAAATTAAACTCACAAGGAAATGGAGGCAGGGGTATACTGGGAAAATACTGTTACTGTAAATTATCATTTACAAAGCACTTTAATTTTCCTAGGGACAGTACACAGATTAACCTGTGCACAGGCTTACAGTCTAATAGACACCACATTGGAGGAAAAGGGAATAGGGAGGGAAGAGGAAAACAAGTACACAAAGGTTGCCGTTTTTAAAGTTACATACAGGCGACTCAATTTACACTGGGGTTACATTCCAAGGAGAGCATGTAAAGCCAAAAATTGTGTATGGTCAAAACCACCCTGGCTACCCTATGGAAGCGGGTCTCATGGACTCTAAACTGCATAGGAGGTAGGGTGGGCATGTGGGTCAATGCTGCTTATGGTTAACTAGAAGATTGGTGGATCAAGCCCCCCAGGGACAGTTGTGGGCAGGACTAGAAGACCCTTGGGGTCCCTTCCAACTGTACAATTCTATGATTCAATTCTATGTCTTCATTTGCAGAACTCTCCTCTGTTTGATGGACAGCTATTAAAGGAGTCCTCTATCTGAAATATAGTTGGAGCCAAATTTGTTTTGAAGAGGAAGAACCAGAAGAGAGAGAAGTGGAGGGACTTGTGCTTCTCCATCAAGTTAGCACCCGGACAGCAGACCAAGCCGACACATTATTCGCAGTTGTCATGATTTTGGTGAGATGGATTATTATTATTATTATTATTATTATTTATTAAATTTATGTACTACCCTTCAGCTGAAGATCTGAGGGCGGTTTGCAACATAAAAGAACAAAATACATAACATAATAGCAAAAAACAACAACAACAACAACACAACAGCAACCAAGCATGACACATAATGCTGTGACTCAGGAAAGAATTTTGCTTTGTTCATTATTGTTTTATTAATAGAAATGAAAAACTGTTTTTCAAAATTTTGTATAGTTTCTAGTTTAGTTTTTGGTGGAAGTTGAACTGCAGCAGAATGGAAGCAGTGTTGAATGTGACAAATACATGGCGGGAATGAAAATAATACCTTCCAGCATCCACTTTAACACAGATTGGGATTAAGGTTTCCTCTCAAGAGTTCCTGGTACTTTTGTGATGCCGCAAAATAGCAAGTAGATACACCTCATCCTGTTATAGAGGTATAATCCATCTGGCTTAGATGGAGGTGCGTGGGTGAATTAGTCTGAACGAAACCTGAATTGACTTAAATATATAATGCAGACATGTTATGTAAGGAGTTGTAAATGGTGCTTCACCCTCTACAACAGGGGCAGCTAACCTACAGCTCTCCAGATATTGTTGGAATCCTCCTCCCATCCACCCCAGCTACAATGGTCTATGGTCAGAAATGGTGAAAGTTGTGGAAAGTGCTCTTGTTAAACTTTAGTATCCTTCAAGCTTCCACTAGCAGTCCAGCGCTGCCTTAGGAATTCAAATAACACAACCCCTGTGAGATTTTTAGATGGACAGTGTAATTTGTGGGTTTTAGTCATAATTTAGTCTGCCATCTTGATTCAAAATGCCACTTGGCATTCAAACGTCAACCAAGACTGCAGCCCCTACCTCGGGAACATTCGTGTCAAATTTGGCAGCAATATCTCAAAAGAGGTGGCCAAACCTATAGAGCACAGATGGACAGACAGACAAACTGTTTCCAAAATATACAGTAGATTAGACAACAGGTAAGACCAGTGTTAAAGCAGATGTGCATCCAGCCTGCTTGATTGCAATTGGCTAAACACCTGACTTCTGGAGACAAATGGCTTCTACTCAATTATGATGTAGTAATCTATTAATGGCTCTTAAGTAACAAATCAGGTCTCCCTGCTGTCTTGAATGTGACAGAAGCATGCTAATAATGAAAAAGAACCAACATATGCAGTCTTGCCTAGAAGGGCCGTTAGTCTTTATGAGCTTTTTCAGTAGGGAAGACTAGTAAAAGGAATGAAAGACTGCAAACTATATTTTAAAGCTCACTTCGCGTGATTGAAGACAAGATCAAATGATGTATGAAATAGGAACAAAACTTTTAAAAAGTATTAAACCATGGCTCTGTTAAAAAAGAAAGCCTTTGAAGATTGGGCATGCAGATATGTGTGTATAGCATCAAAGAGGCTTCTCTGTGATCATCTATGGGAGTTTTTTTCTTCAAATAAAATAAAAAGAATTTCTGAGAGAATTTCAGTGGGCTGAGGTCTCACAATATCATCTAAGCTTCGGTGAGGCACCAGAAATTTATATTACATGTTTATTTCTTAAGCATACAAATATACCATAGCATTCTAATAATTTAGCAACTGTTGTTTGGTTGAAATGCTTAGGGCACATAGCGTAGATCTGAATTTAGTCTCACTCACAGAATGGAACAATTGTTTTCCCCATTAGCAATATCCAATCTGCCTTCATTATTACTTGAGTCTATTGTTAAATAAGATGTGCCCATTATATTAATTGGAGACCGTGGCAAAACACAGAGGAAAGAGAGGTTGAAGCTGCAGCATGTACACTGTTTATCTAAGTTCTACTCAGAGTAGATTCAGTGAAATTAATGGAGCTCAGCCAGTCTTGTCCACTCTAGGACAGGGGCTCATCATGCTTCCCTTTCTCAATACCAACCTCAGCAGCTTTTATTAGGTATTACTGCATGTCCAGTGCTTTTTTTCTGGGGGGGACGCAGAATCTAAGTTTGGCCTCTTTGAAGGGCAGTATTTCAATAAGAGTAGGAAAATGAGAGCACCCCTAAACATTTTTTTAGGAAAAAAAGCACTGCTTCTGTCCATGCCAGTGATCCCAACTTAAAAACTCTCTTACAAACAGTAAGTGCAGTCCTTACTTTCTGAAACAACCATGACTTGGCTTTTCTTCTGGGACAGGTATGAAGAAGGCGAAAACAATCTTGCCATTCCTTTCCAGAAGCTATCCATGCTTCCAGGTCACCAAACGCTGAGGTAAAGGGATACACTACATGAGGTCTGCTTCCCTGTCTACACTTAGTCCCTTTAGGGACTCAGGTTTGCTCCTTTCTTCGTATAAGGACTGCCACTCACTGAGTGCCCAAGGTTACTAATCCAGGAGTTTTCTCTCCATCTGTCTCTGACTTGTTAGGGACATCCTCGGATCCTGCCCCTCTCCCTGCCTCCAGAACTCCTTTTATAAAAGGATCAGATGCATTTTCCAGGTCCTTCCCCACATCTGCACCTAACTCCCAACAGTTCCCTGATATGGGGCCCTGATTCTGCATTCAAGCAGGTAAGAAACTCAAAGTACAGAAGGTCAGTCCCTAGCACTCCTTCACTTCCACAGCAGCCAAATCCTAGGTTTCCAAGGGTCAAATATTTTAGGGGGACAGGCTCTCCAAAGGTGATGCACATTGCCATTCAAATGGGGTTAATGTACCACGTCATGTGATCAGTTATGCAGGGTAGGGCTTACTTGCCCCCCCCCAATATTTTATTCAAGTTGGCTTGATTCACTTCCATTAATTTAAGTGGGTTTACTTTGACTAATGCTGGGTACAAGCCATTGTATTTCCCAAAGTAGAAGCTTTGAGTTGTGGCTATGTTCCATAAATCACTTCCTTAGCTAAAAATAAAACAGGAAAAGGAGTTACAGACTAGTCTATCTGCAGCAGAAATACACAAGCATGGTAAGTATTCCGGACCAGAACTTGGACAGCACATGCACTGTAAAGCCCTGATCCTGAAATTGTGACCATTCAATGGTAAGCGGCAGGTGCTCTGTGGTCCTACCAGACCTGAAGAGCAGGCAGTCCCAGATCATGCACAGGATGAGAGAATATGAGGGCTGCTTGACATTTTACACCTGCCTTTCTCAACTTGTTGCCCTCCAGGTGTTTGGATTGCACTACAACTCCCACCAGCTCCGGCCAGCATGTCGATTCCAATTGGGCCTGATGGGAATGGCTATTTATACACTACTGGCTTAAAGGCAGCTAGGTCATTCTTTTTCTCAATTAGGATCAGAGCTGGTTTGGAGGGAAATGCATAAAAGGCTGTATTTCAAAATGCAGTTTTCATTTTGAGGGTAGCTGGCTACTAGGGAGAGGCTTTGCTCAGTAGCTGTGACACCTTGATTATGGAATACCTTCCCTGGGCATATTGCCTGGCTCATACGTCATTGACTTTTAGATGCCAAGTGAAGGCTCCTTTATTAAGCTACTATCAGTTGAATCTAATATGTTAGGCTAATTTAAGACTTTTATGGAATTTGGTGCTGCTGCTTTGAGTCGCTTGCTGTTTTCATTTATTAGCCTGTTTTAATTTGAGACCAAGTGCACTATAGTAGATGCTGGACTTACACCATGGCGACCCAGATTAAATTCCCTGGTCAGCTATGAAGCTCACTGGATAACCATCACTCTGTACAGAAGAATCCTTTCTCAGCTAAAATTATGGATAACAAGGAATGGCAATCCCCTTTCAGCCACCCCCAACTCATGCAGCCCCCCAAAGACCATTGCTTTTCAGTACTACCCTGCCAGCAATTGCGTACAGAGCAGCAGTGATAATTATCCCTCCCTGCAATATAATCAGTTGTTTTTAATGAAATGACATGCAGAATCGCTTGCATGGACCTGGTATGGGAGATTAATGCTCTGTCAATCAGGCATAAATCTGGCGGCACAAATATTGTCATAACTAGCTGTCCGTGTATTTATTGAAGGAAATTAACTCCTAGAAATATCTTACCATTTAATTTAATGAGTCAGTGGGCATGCCTGCCGATGCCATTATCTCTGTCACCTACATATATCAAATAAAACTTACTCTGTGGTGGCAAAAGCCAAAGCCAGTAAGCTCTTTGTAGGTCATTTGTAGGTCATCTCAACATGACGGAATTAATACTACCTTTGTCTTCCAATGCTAAGGATCTTATTTATATACTGTGGGCAGCGCTATTTTTCTAGAAAAAGACATGCTGGAACTCACCATGAGCACCTCCCTCGTTCTCTTAGAATGGTGCCATAATTGAGTTCCGGCTGAAAAGAAGACATGACTATGTTTCCACTGTTGGAGGCAGTCTGCCCCCGAATGCCAATTGCTGGAAGCCACAAGAGGGGAGGCTGCCATTGTGCTCAGGTCCTGCTTACAGGCTTCCCAAAAGCATCTAGTTTGCCACTGTAAAAATGGGGATGTCAAACTAGATGGGCTCCTGGCCTGATCCAGCTGGGCTCTTCCTATGGCATGCATAGTCATTTCCTCCTAGAAAATGGCTCCTATCTAACCCACCCATCTTGGAGCAGTGACAGTACCTTTCTTTCCCCCTCCAGATTTAGGTTTTTGCATATCAGCCCTTTCAGCTCTCAAAGTGTTATAGTCTCTCCTGCTTCAGGTAACCTCGTAGCAGAGAGAGAGAGATACTCAAAGCCCCAGCTTCTTCTAACTTTGCCTCACCCCACTTCTAGGGAATAGGAAATACATATGTTCATACCAAAACCTATATCAGAGTGGTTGGGGTGGGAGAAAATAAAAGACTGAACTGAAACTCTTCCACCCACCCATCTACACACACACAGTTGACTAGCACTGGTTGATCATCCCTTCTTGCCATTGCTGTGTGGTTGTTGGCTTGGTCCTGGCTGTAGCTGGGCGAATAGCTGTAGCGGCAGAGAGACTCATCCAAGCCTATGGTTCACCTCTCACACTCTTGCACACATATCCTATCTCCTCTTCCTATACAGTACATCTTGCCGATGTGTAAGGAAAAGAGAGATTGTCTGATATAGTTCTTCAAACGGCTGGTACTGCTCTCTCAAAGGTAGTAGCAGTTTTGCCGTATTACTGCAGGTGGGAGACCTCATCTCCCTGTTCTTCCAAGAGGATATACATGCTACTGTCCTCCAGTCAATTGGCCCAAGAGTTGTGTTGAAGGATTTATGCATTCGGTTTTTATTTAATTTACCAGACGTGCACTTTCAAACTAATAGATAAATGTAAAACACCCCTCTCCACACTGTGCTCTTCTCCAGTTTTTGTGATATGGTTCTCCAACCGTATAATGCCTGCAAAAATGTGTATATTAGTGAAAAGTGTGCGCAGAAATGCATTTATCAGTGAAATTAATGTACAAAAATGCATCCTGATAGGGGAAATGGCTTTCAAAAAGAAACACGCTGAACAAAACACATTAACAGTACGTTAAAAGAAATGAGCTAAAAAAAATGAGTACAAATTTCCATGCAGACTTTTTAAAGAAATAATATCAATATAGAAATGGGATGATCTGAAGGCTAGGAAAATTAGAAAATGAGAAACATGGATTTGTACGCCCCTCCCTAAGAGTATCAGCTATTTATTCTAAGAGCTGTGGCTGCCAATCTTTCTCTCCTCTCTGCATGCACCAGATTTGATATATGAGGACCAAAGAAAGGATATCATAAAAGGGTCACTCACTGCAGTCATTTACATGAAGGGGGGACCTGTGTTTGGGTGGTGGTCTTGGAGCTGCACATGGTCTAGATGTCACCTGGACCACATCAAAGGGGGATGCTCACTGTGTAAATTTTAGTTAAAAATCAGGAGTGTTTTATATGACTTATCCACTTACATATGTACGTGTACATACATATACATTCCCTTTCTTTATGGCTGCAGACACACCATACATTTAAAAGACGTCCCCGCCCAAGAATCCTGAGAACTGTGGTTTGCCCCCCACAGAGCTACAATTTCCAGCACCCTTACAGTTCCCAAGGTTCGGGGGGGGGGGAGTGTGCTTTAAATGGATAGTAGGTATGCAGCATGATACATAATATGATATTCAAAAGAAGAGGAGGGGGTGCTCTTTTAAACAACTCTGCTTTTTTCACTGCCTGCTAAAAACATTCTGTCAAGTGTTGTTTTTTTTAGAGAATTAATTTACTTCACTGTTGGGAATTTGTTCTGCTCTGTATGCTTTTATAATTTTAGTACATTATAATGATTTTATTGTACACCACCACACTTTTTATGAGTTGATTGTTTAGAAAAATAACGAAATAGGGATTTTTTTCTTCATGAAAATATTTCAATAAATTGTTAATAGCAAAAGGGGGGTAACGCCTCACAAAAATATGTGAGAGGAGCATAGTGCGGGACCCCCCCCCCTTTTTATTAAAATAATAGCAGGCATAATTTTAAAGCTGCCAATGGCACTCAGACATTAAATTTGTCTGCCTTCTAGAACAGCAAACTGGAAAATAAAAATTAGTAATTATGAAGTACCTATATTGTTTTCCTTTGAATGGGAATATCTGTTTCCTAATTTCATGAATCGTCTGAGACTTCCTTGAAAAGGCCCTTGTAGCAAAACTGATATTGGATTTTATTATTTTAGTACGTTTTAATGATGTTATTGTACAACACCACGGTTTTTTATGAGTTGGGTGTTTAGAAATACTCTTCGAAAAATAACAAAAGAGGGATTTTTTTTTCCTCCGTGAAAACATTTCAATAAATTGCTGGAAGGGACCCAAGGGTCATCTAGTCCAACCCCCTGCTGTGCCCCCATCACTTGTGCAATTTTATATCAGACCCATCCTTCAATATATAACAACCAGCTGGTTTTTGTTTGTTTTTCCCATTTTGAGGTGGTGGGAATCAATTGGCAGTTTGCTACCCCTTTCGAAATGAGAGTTCAGTTCATTCCAAGAGAATAATCCCTATGGACGTCTCTGACAACCAGAAGCATTTCCCTCTCCCTGAGCTCCCTCCCCCACCCAGCTTCATCCCCATGTGCAGGTTCTGCCATCAAATCTGCAGCCACTTCCAGACATAACACAGTAGCTCTTTTAGTATTAAGGTGGCTTTGTGAAAGCTATATTAAATTAAACCGCTTTTGACATTTTATCATGCAAGAGAATACAATAATCATTTTGACGTCCTTCTGACAGGTTACAAAGCATGCGGCTTGTTGGTGTAGAAAGGCATTGATCCCAGGCGTGCAATCAATAGAATGTTTCTAAAATGTTATGGTTATTGAGCTGCTCTCCTTTTCTCTTTGTTTTAAGAAATAGCATGCCCTTTTAAGGAGGTGTTTGGGAAGGTGGCTATAGGGGAATCAAATAAGGAGAGTATGCCAAGTCAACAGAATGAACATTATGTAAATCTGAAGGTGTCTGTCTCCTCTCTGCTGGAGGCAAAGTTATTTTTTCCCAATATAGATGTTGGAGAGAATCCAGAATATAAGGCTCAATTATTTTAAAGATTTTGTCACAGTCCGCGGGGAAGTGGAAATCGTGTAATGAAATGATTTAGGATGTGATGCAGCAATACAAAAGGCTCTTCCCAGGTAACATTCCATAATGGCCATTATAACTATTCCCATGGCCACACATGCAAGAAACCTTTTTGATGCATTCTTTTTGATGCTATTTGTTGTATCTGGCCTAGCAGGTACTACTAGGCTCGATAGAGCAGGGGCCTGACTGTCAGGTATCTTTGTATGAAAAACCAGGCATAGTCCCTTGTTTCTCCATCTGTTCCAACGACATGCCGGTCCAACGAGACACAAGCATGTCAGCAGAATTTCTCACAGACATTTCTGTCATCATGGGGGACCAAGACAAGCACACCCTGAAATTCCAGATACAATGGTCTCAGGTGTTTTTTCTTTCTTTTTCAAGAGAAAATATAAGGTTGCAATTTGAAAACAGGGACATCCACATTGTTCTTGCCTTTAGACAGCCAGACTTCAGTTTGCTTTGGCTCAGGGGACCAACAGAAGACAACCTTTTCTAGTTTGTTGTGAGTTCCCAGCTTTGGGCCCTTGTGATTCCCTCCAGTGTTAATTAAAATTTAGGGTGAACCAGCCTCACCCATGTAAGAGGCTGCTAGCAATTTAGTCCTTTCCTCCATACTTCCTTGTGATGCTGAAAAGCTGAAGGGAAAGATGGTGGGACTTTGGCACCCAAACTTTCCTTCCAAGGCTTTCATGGATGGAGAATAAGGCTATCAGAGAGGCCACAAATCCTAATGCCTAACTTCTACCACTGTTGGAGGCAATATGCTTCTGAATGCCAGATGCACCAATTTTTATTTTTTTGTTTGCACCTGCACATTGGTAGCATGCAGCACCATCCTATGCATGTTTACTCAGAAGTAGGGATGTAAGAAGGCAGCAATTTCCATTCTAACTCTAAATGGTCACAATCAGTGCTGTTTCTGTTCCACTGCACATCATTTCCCAACGAATCCTACATGAATCATCTCACCAAACACTATTTCATTTTCAAGACTTACATTCATTTCAATAAAAAGGAAATGTCAAAAGAAAGTCATTAATTACATCTCTTTTGTGGACTTAAAAATGTGAACTGATACAGATTATATTCGCTCGACTGATTTCCATTCCTGACTATAGGCGAACAAGCGAACTATAGCAATTCCCATGCTTCCACCCTTTTTTCCTCACAATTCCTCAACATCCTTCTGTGTCTGCCTTATCCCCTGGTAAGTGTGCATAGGATTGCCACCATCAAGAGCGAAATCGTTCAAACAAAGTAAAGAAGATGAAAGTTGTAGCAAACTGGAATTAATTCATTAATTAATTCCCTAAATTCTTCTAGTTATTTCAGAGCTCAGGAAGTGTTGGGTGCAGGACGGGGTGAACTTACAGAATAGTAAAGGAACCAATCAGGGAAAAGCTGCTAATCTCTACTAGCCTGCTTCAGCCACTTCTGGGTTCTTAGCATCACTGGTATATTAAGTAAGATGCTGCCTACTTGTACCACTGTGGTTGAATCCTCATGTGTCTCCAGCTCTGCTATCCTCTGTCCAGAGGATTTTCCCTGTGCCATGTGCCTTACGAAACACACACCTCATCAGGGAGAAGCGCTTGCACACAAAAGCTCCTCTTCATCATTGCAATCCACTGCATGAGGACTGTACCAATTTACGGTGTACACTGGCCACATCAGTTTCCTATCTGTGCGCCCTTTGTGAAATCAAATGGAAAGCCTCGGTTTTAAGTCTCTGTATTAGCCCCTGCCACTCTCATTTTGAAGTGCCAGCCTATGGGGACAAAGAAAATCCAAATGCACCGAGGTCGTGCTGGGAGTGCTCTGTCCCTCGTGGAGGATAATGCCCTCCGATTGGCATAAATATCACTCCTGAAGCCGTAGTACATCAGACTAAGCGGAATCCTGTACTGTTTAATGAGATGCTTTAAGCCTCGCATTCTAGGAAAAGTCCTTGATAGCATTATCTGTCATTACTTACACATGCTGTGCCTACTGCTCTGTAGAAATCTATTCCTGTACAGCCTGGGCCAGAGAAATGGAAAGAACCTCAAAACAACCTAATCCCGTACAGTGTACCTTATTTTAAAGCCCAGTAAATTAGTTTTTTAAAACATGTAGTATTACACACTGATCAAGGCTTCGAAATAACTAATGAAGGAGGCAGTAACTCTGTACTATGACTTTTGCACAATTAGATATGCATTTTCTACTGTTAACAGATCTGGTTGTATATCTCTTCACAGCTACGTGTGAATCCATATCTTACATGTATGTTTACAAAAGTGATCATTTCAGGGATCTTTAAGCTGGATATTCATTCATTCATTCATTCATTCATTCATTCATTTTTGCCACTGTGGTTATTGAACTGGAATATTACAAATTTAGAAATGCCAGGACTGCCTTGCTAACTTGAGGGAATTAGCTAGAACTGCCATATAGTTGATATAATTACACAAAATGGCGGACAGCGAGGAAAATTTGTGACTTGAAGCACCGGGACGGAAATATAATAATACTTGTTATGAAATATACAGGCTACCCAAATAATGTCAACTATCTCAGACCCTATGATTGACAGGTGAAGCTTGCTGGTGATGTTGCCACTGGGAGCTGCCCCAGTTAGTAGTGACCCTTGACAGGGCTTGACAGCTCCCCATTTGTGGGTGAAATATACTGTTCCTGGCAATACTGTTCCTGAGATTGTTGAGACTGCATGAGCTGTGCCCACCAGTGATATAAACCTGGCTGTTGGGTTGGTTTTTTTAAGCCCATACTCCCAGAATTGCACCAGCATGCTCAGCAGAGGCAATACAGTCAAGCACTTTGCGGCGGTAAATGTCACGTTCAGAAAGGACACTTGTGCTTCCTTGTTCTGCAGCCCTTTTCCAGCTGAAGATTAAAAACGATAATAATAATGTGGGCCGTTGCCAAAGGGTTGCATTGTCAGCCGGGGAAAATAGCACTCTCTTGGGTAGAAAAAGGCTGAGGCAGCAAAAGGCATCAGAAGAGCCTCAGAGCCAATGAGCTGTTACCGAATAACTTGGCTGCTTAATCTCTGGGAGATGGAGAGGAAGCGGCAAGCTGACAGGGAAACAGACAACTTGTGTGTGCAGTGCTTTGGCACCTGAAAAGGGGAATGGAATGAAATCGCAGCTTTATTCTGTACACACACACACTGCAAATGCATTCATTGGTTCTGAGAAGCAAAAGAAGCAAGCTAGACCCAACCCACAGCACAGATCTCCAAAGGCAACTGAAGAAATATCAAAACAAAGGAACAGGAGTGGAAACTCATCTCTAGCTATTCTACACTAATAGATGTTACTGTACACATTTTCGGTTTTCTTTCTGCAACCACCAGGGCCAGAAACTTGACTCTGAGTTTGACTGAATTTTGCATTACAAACCCTTATATTCCATACTCCCATACTGTGATTGCAGTCATATTTTTTTGTGTTGTTTTACCTTCCTGACTGGTAAATAACAGAATTTGAGTTCACCATTCCCACCCAGTTCCACTGTCAGAAATGTGCTTATATATGCAAACCGTCATAAACATACAGCGATGCAGACAGAAATATGAAATTGAAATCAGCAACGATTAAGAGACCAGGATTCAGGACAGGTGGTGTGGCAACGAGCTGTGTCCACCCAAAACTAAGGAAACTGAAAGGGGAGAGAGTGCTATTTTGACTTCAATTTTGCAAGTATGAAAAATGCCTCCGTTTATCCTTGGCGGCAGACAGGAGGGGGGATGAGTCTTCCTTGCTTGGGGAGCATGCAAACTCAGGCAAGGCCACTGAGCAAGGATGAAAAGAGAGGCTACCTTCAATGTCAGCTTCAGAAAAATGCCTCATCAGGCTGACAATCAAGCTAGCGAAATGTTCCCTAGCCCTTTTATTAGCCAGGTGGCCTGTTCTCCACTTAGCTTGCCAAGTGAGCTGATCGAGTCCAGGAGAGTGCCAGCTCCAGCAGGCTGCAATTAACAATCAGCCTGGCCCAAAGCCAAATAGGCAGGTGACCTCCCCAAAACGGAATGAAGTGGGCATCGCCCGTTTGTGCTCTGCCACATGCCAGTCTTGATTTGGGGTAACGGCAACACTCCTCTGGCCTGCACCAAATGCGCTGCAAACATCTGGGAATTAGTATCGTGTGTCGTGTTAGCATGCTAAACGTGGCATCGGTTTGGAAGAAGCATTTTTGCTAGCTAAGCGCAATACCGTGTCTACTCAGAAGGAAGCCTTGCTGAATTCAGCCCGGGCAAATGGGACTGCAGCTGCAGCCGTAATAAGCATGCAACTATTTGTGTGGGCCAGTGAGGAACAAAAAAGCAATTGTGAGATCACTTCATCTGGGCAGCTTTTGTCAGTGACTGTGGACAGTTCTAGCTAGATGTACCTGTGGTCTGACTTGGGATAAAGAAGTTGCCTTTAAAATGTAAGTTAAAAGACCCCTGGACAGATAAGTCCATGGAGTGAGCTCCTGTTGCTCTGTTCCAGCTTCTGCTAACCTAGCAGTTCAAAAGCTGCCTATATAGGTGCAGAAATGGCTTTAGAGATGCCTGGCCAACCAGTCCTAAGTGATTGCTACTGCCAAGTCCAGCATTGAGTTGAAGGTGCAACAAAAGCCATGCTGTGTATCTTCCTGTTGCCTGCATGAGCCCCTCTTGACTTACCTCGTGCACCTTTAAGCTGAGTGTATTTGAACTGCAGAGATGGGACAACCCAGATCAATGCACCTGTAACCCTGCAAAATGCGCAGAGACATTTTGGAACAGAATGGGAAGCAGTGCCAGAACTGAGGGGAGAAAGGAAGGGAGCTTGAAGCCACATCACCCAAGCACCATTAAGTGTTTAGCCAAATCATGGACCCCTTGTAACCTTCTTAAAAACAGTGGCCAAGGGAGCAGGGACAGACACCCACAACCATTCTAGGTTATCCTTTCAACATCCAGTTTGTTCAGCGTTCACCCTGATTTCCTTGCGCAAAGCTCAAATCTTTGCTGCACATTCGTTCTGAAAGCGTTCTGATTTGTTTATAGGGTGCGTAGACAATGAGCCTTCGTCCTGCCTCAATCCCAGTTTGTTTGCAGAGAGTTTACACGTCTTCCTGTTAATAATTCAATCCAAGCTTCAGTTTGCTTTTAAACACGATTCACAGTTCCCCAAACAATATGTAAACTGGAACGGAACTCTCCTTCGAAATTTTCACTCTTCTGAATTTTGCGATGCAATTCTCCCATGAAACGATGCTCACAGAAAAATGTATATGGGGGAAAACAATATACAAAATGCACAAAAACAACCTGCAGAATGCATAAAATTAAGATACATTGGTTTCGGAAATGTGTATATTAGGCCGAATGTGTATGTTAGGAGAAGTACACACTAAAAGGCTGAAAAATTCCAGAATATTAAATTTAAAAAAATCTTACAAACTTGCACGGGAATGTGGAGAACTGAACTGAACCTCGGAAAAGCAAGAAGCTGAAATGGCCAGATTCATCCATCCCTATGCTTTTTTAAAAGTGGAAGCATTGTGCTAAGGTGACAAATGAGTGCTTTACTCTGCTTTTAATTGCACAAACAAAAAATCTGGGTAGGCGCTTGAATTCCTCCTGGAGCATACTAAGAGTCCAGAGTCTCCCTAATTCAAGCACCTCACTGAAATTGTGGTGACCGGCTCTCCTTTGCTTAGAGACGGTTAACAAGGAAGAGAGGAAGGTGTTCTTCCTCTGATCTCTGGCACTGCTGCTTCCGGCCTAGCCTTGTCGTCTGTCCTGGATTCACATGCCTGGTCTCCTCTGGAAAAGGGCACGGCCTAGCGATTGCCACAAGTGAAGCCAAAGCGGTTGCATCATCCTCCCTCTCTCCCTCCCTCTTTCAGCAGAGCTGCCACAGGAGCAGCCAAACGAGGACTGGAGGAGCTAGCTGGCTGCAAGCATCGCTGCCCACATGCTCCCTTTCAGAAATGCTCACAGCAAGGCGGGGTTTCTTTCCTCCCTGCTGACGTGGTGATGTTTTCAGCAATCGGCGTGCTGGCTGCTGGTTCTCTCCTGTGCCGTTATTCTGCCCTTCCTCTCCCTCCTCCCCTTCCCCAATGACGGCATCCCCCACGCCCAGTCGACGTACATAGCAAGGTGTCTGGTGACAACTTGTGGCGCGTGAGCGTTATACGATTCTTCAGAGGCCCCAGGGCTGCTTGGAGACAAGGCCTACCCGAGACCAAACAAATATATTTCCTGGACTGGTAGCGTTCACTAGGAAATGGACCAAGCACAATTTAGGAGCTAAGAAAGGTTGATCAGGATAGCAATTTCAAGCAGGCAGGTAGAAGAACAGAAAGTTTGATACAGAATAGATTGACAGGTCAGTTATTAATACGATAATATAGCTGAGCATTGGGCTTGGTGTTTTGTTTTGTTTCTATTCTCCCTGCTTGGGTTGCATCATGCTTGCGGCGAGTTACTGTAATATTAACTGTGCTAATATTAGCTCCTCCAAAGGAACCCTGGGAACGGTAGTTCTGCAATGGTGCTTGCCAAAACTCAGAGATCAGGAGTCCTGTCCTTTTAAAAAAATGAAAATCTGCAGTTCCATAGGGGTGAGGAAGCAAAGACTGGAGGCTGACAATTGCTTTAAGGGAGTTGAAGGAAGTATGACCAGGTCACTTCAGATGCCAGTATGCACTGTCCTTGCAAAAGTGTGCCTTCGTAATCTAACCAAAAGAAGGCAGGTATATTGCAAAAATAAATAAATAAAATAAATCTCTGGCACTATAGAACTCTTGCGTAACAAAACCACTTTTAAAAAAATTAAAAAGAGACTCTTTTGCAAAAAGGCTTCTTCCAGACAATCTGTTTATTGATCTTTAATACTGATTTGTTTATGCACACAATTTTGTGGGAATCAATTGCTATCCTACATTTTCCAGTGTGTTTTTCCATGATTTTCCATACCACAAAAAGTAGGTGGGGTAGGAAGAGGGCAGAGATGTGGGTTTTTATGCAAAACCCCCGAGTCCACTTTAACTGTGCAATCTAAATTTGCCATTCTATTATTTATTCCCACCTGCAACTGTCTTTAAGATGCCCAAGTCCTGCCCTGGAAAATGCAGGACATCTGCCACTTGATGGTGATTTTGTACGACCACCGCACATATTTGGTGCAAATAATATAGGGCAAATGCTCAATAAACAGGTCATCTGGGGCATTCATCCTGAAAAACAAATCAGGACGAATGATCCCTGGTGCTGTTTCCTGGGGCAAATGCATTTATTTATTCCAACACGCCATTGCATCCCTCCTGGTCGCTTACCCTAATTTGGCAAGAGGAGGAAGAATCAGCTGAATCCAGATGTGATGGTTAGGTGCAAACCCTGATCGTAGGATCCGGATGAATGCTGTGCTTCTATGCAGTGGGACTTAGGGTGGCCCGGTTCAAGATGCAAAGAGAGCAGGGCTCCTTGCGCCTTTTAATGTGTTGCGGAAGGCATTCCTGCTGAAATTCCCTCTCCTCTGCAACCATTGCAACTTCCTCTATATACTTTTCAGGTGAGAAAAAGGGTAAACGCCATCTTCATGAAGCAATGGGCCATTCGGCATTGCCCAATCTGGTGCAATGATTCACTAAAGGCAAACTGAGGCCAGCTCTGATAAATAGGGATAGTTGGAGCAGATTAGATTATCGGGTTTATCTGAGATTTCTCAACAGGATGACCAATGGTGGACAAACTCCCTGGAAAGACAGTCGAACCACATGCAGTTGTGGGCAGGGGTGCCAACATGAATGAAATATGGGGAGGGGTTAAGGCCCACGCCATGTAATCAATCACAAGTCGTGGCACACACACCATTTGAATGGCAATGCCCATCATTTGAGGGGGGCTGGCCCCCTCAAATATTTTATTGGGGGGGCTGAAGTGACCTCGGCCAGTAGGAGCTGACTCCTATGGTTATGCAACAGTGGGTGGGGGGAGGAGCTCCCCCTCTCAGAGCAAGAACCAGGAACCAGAAATATAAAAGGTACCCCTGCCTGTATGGGCCAGTCTTGCCAGACTCTGGGGTTGTGCGCCCATCTCACTTAAGAGGCCAGGGGCCAGCGCTGTCCGGAGACACTTCCGGGTCACGTGGCCAGCGTGACATCGCTGCTCTGGCGATTTCATACTCTTTATTCAGCTCATAGTGGTGAGGAGGAATGGAAGTTCCCCCAGAATGTCTGCTTTATATACATTATTTACACAATGGGCCCCACGTGATTGGCTAATTCTGGGATTCTCCTGTAGGCCAATCAGGTTGCGGATTCACTTCCACCTGGAGCTGGATTGGGTGGCTCCTGTGGACCAATCAGACTGTTGCATTCTGGATCCTATTGTTCTAGGACCAATCAGACTGCTGCATTCTGAATCCTACTGTTCTAGCACCAATTAGACTGTTGCATTTTGGATCCTATTCAACTCAGTACATAACAAACCTTAAGCCATCCTTTGTGAGGAGTCATTTGAACTGCAGGTCTAGACACCTTCCTGGCAGTGAAGTGGCCTTTGCACACCTAGACTGCCCACTGGACTCTTCTAGACAGGAAAGACGATAAAAGCCGTCTGATTTGAACCAGAATTTTGCCTGATCAACTGCGTTCTGCTTTGTTCCTTGGCTACGTCTCCTGGCACTGTTTCCCCGACTCCTGGCTCCCCTCGGGAAGCTACCCACAGCTTAGCCCTGACAAGGGTGTACTCAGGAGGGCGCTGTCAGATCAGATGGTGCAACAGGAAGACCCAAAGGTGCTGGGCGGTGCAGTGGGCGAGACCTAGAGCACATTCCAGAATTCTCTGTAGTGCACTGGGGTTTCATTGCACATCTGCAGCGTGGAACAGGTTAATCATCCAGAGCGGCAGCAGAGAACCTGTGGCTCTCCAGATGTTTGGGGACTACAGCTCCCAGCGTTCATAGACCTTGGTCGTGGTGGGAGGGGCTGGTGGAAGCTGGAACCTATCCATAACAGGAGAACAGCAGGTGACATAGGGTGGATCTAAACATGGGGCGGGGTACACTATAAAGAAGTCAAAAATTAGGTCATTATAACGAAAGAAAAAAAATCTCTATTGTGTTTTAACGTTTTCTGCTCTCTGGCGCCATCTGGTGTTGCATATTTATAGTGCATTCAAATCGCTTTTGTTGTTTTTTAACGTATTTTTTATTAAAGATTTCTTGGTTTACAAAAGTATGTGCAATGTCTCTTTTTCAAGTTACATTTTCTACAGATCAGTTTCATTTGTTGAGACATTAGTGTTACATTAGGAAGAAAAGGGGGAATGATGTGGAGGGGGCCATGGTAAGTGGGGGTGGAGTCAAGTGGCGATGTTTCTATTTTGCTTAATGTATGTGTGAGATTTTGTGTCAGTGTCGCTTGTGCGGTTTATTTACTATTTGCTTGTGTTCCTTTGGTGATGAGAGAGGTTGGGGGTTGGCCTAGGGTGTGGTTGTTTGTGATTGGCTGTGGTGAACTTTGTTTTCATGTGTGAGTGGGGTGGGTGGGTCTTTTTGAATCAGGTTAGCCATATTGATTCGTATGCTGTTGGTGGGTTCTTGTCGTTGTCTTGTTGGGCTGTGTATGCGATAAAAGGGAGCCATACCGGGGTGAAGGCGTCTTCTTCTATTCGTCCCCGTGTCAGTTTCAGTTTGTATGCCTGTTGTCTTTGTCCATGGAGTTTTCTTGGCAGGGATACTGGAGTGGCATGCCGGTTCCTGCTCCAGGTGGATCACTTTGGTCAAAACTCTCCACTATGTCCTGTCCATCTTGGGTGGCCCTGCAAGGCATAGCTCATAGCTTCTCCGAGTTATTCAAGCCCCTTCGCCATGGCAAGGCAGTGATCCATGAAGGCGATCACTGTCCACTTTTGGTTGGACAGTGTTCTCGAAGCTATAAACATGAGTCTGACCAAACTGCGGGAGGCAGTGGAAGACAGGAGTGCCTGGCGTGCTCTGGTCCATGGGGTCACGAAGAGTTGGACACGACTAAACGACTAAACAACAACAACAACAACAGTTTCAGTTTATTGGTTAGTTTTTTAAAAAGGCTATTTCCCATACTATTTGGTACCATTGTTCCATGATTACTCCTGACAGGTAAGCATGGACCAATGGTACCAAATCACTGTTTCTTTCCTAATGTAGCTGAGTCCATGGACTGGCACGGGACGCGAGTGGCGCTGTGGGTTAAACCACAGAGCCTAGGACTTGCTGATCAGAAGGTCGGCGGTTCGAATCCCCATGATGGGGTGAGCTCCCATTGCTTGGTCCCTGCTCCTGCCAACCTAGCAGTTTGAAAGCACGTCAAAGTGCAAGTAGATAAATAGGTACCGCTCCAGCAGGAAGGTAAACAGCGTTTCCGTGCACTGATCTGGTTCGCCAGAAGCGGCTTAGTCATGCTGGCCACATGACCCGGAAGTTGTACGCCAGCTCCCCCGGCCAATAAAGAGAGATGAGCACCACAACCTCAGAGTCGGTCACAACTGGACCTAATGGTCAGGGGTCCCTTTACCTTTACCTTTACCATGGACTGGCTAGACCCTGGGGAGTCGTGGCTGAATTCTGATGAGTGGGCACTGAGAGAAGCCACGTTGGAGACTGATTTGGAAGAAGGGTTACAGTGGTACTTTGGGTTAAGAACTTAATTCGTTCCGGAAGTCCGTTCTTAACCTGACACTGTTCTTAACCTGAAGCACCACTTCAGCTAATGGGGCCTCCTGTTGCTGCACCACCGGAGCACAATTTCTGTTCTCATCCTGAAGCAAAGTTCTTAACCCGAGGAACTATTTCTGGGTTAGCGGAGTCTGTAACCTGAAGTGTATGTAACCTGAAGCATCTGTAACCTGAGGTACCACTATAGTGGTCTGGGGGAGCCTGAAACAGCCAGGAGATGAGAATCTGAGGCAGGAGAATCTGCAGGATTGGAGAGTGAAGAACAGGAGCAGGGAGGGAGAGAGAGAGAGAGAGAGAGAGAGAGAGATGTCAGGGCTTCCACACACCCCTCCTCCTGCCCCCCTCCTGCTCCACTGTCTCCCAGGACCAGGAGAGGATTGAAGAGAAAAGAGCAGAAAGTTACCTGTGGGTGTAGCCTTCTCCTGCTTGCACGCAGCTCGGATGGGGAGATACACAAGCTGAGCTCATAGAATACAATCGTAGAATCGTAGAATTGTACAGTTGGGAGGGACCAGAAGGATCATGTGGTCCTACCCCTTGCAATGGGGGGGGCTCTCTGTTGCCGCTTCTGCACACCTGGAAAAAAGTAGGACTGATGCACATGCCTTTCCCTAACTTGTAAGTGTACTTTTTGACAACAGATACTTCCTTCCTCTGGACATGCCTTGCCTGACAGCCCCATGACACCAGCCCTGATTTAGACCACCGAGCTATCCTGCTCAACATTCAGTTTACACATCATTTGGGGTGTTAAGAAGGTATTGTTTTCCTTTCCACCCTGAATTTGCCACGTGCAGCACGGCTGCTGTGACAAAATTTTGGTTAGGTGATGTTGGTGGCCCAGCCAGACTCACAAAGGCAGCCACGTTCCCTCAAGAGCACAGAAAAAACTAAACAGAAGGAATGTTGCCTAAAGGAAAGAAGCAGCGGGTCTTCTTCACAGACAAATTGCCCTTTCACAGGCTGCATATGCTCTATACCAGGGGTCTGCAACCTTTAAGACAAAAAGAGCCACTTGGACCCGTTTCTGAAGGAAAAAAAAAAGGGGAGCCGCAAAACTCGTCATTATAAAAATAACTTTTTTGTCACTTTTTTATTATTTCTTTGTTTGACCCCTCAGAATTACTCCTCCTCATAGAAATAAACGTTAAATTAACAGTTTACCTTTTTGTGTGTGTGTGTTCTTCACTTCCCTTCAAAACAGTGACCAGCGTACATGCTCCCTTTCAATGCAGTGACCAGCGTACATGCCCCTTACAATGTAGCGGGCGGGCGGGAAGGTGACGTCGGGACGGTGCGTGACTAATGCACGCACCGCCCCCATGCGACGTCACAGCCAGTACAGCGCCCACCACAGTGGGGAGTGTTGGGGCGCACAATGTGCCTCCTCCCCTCGCTAGTATCCGCCCCGGAGCCGCGGCAAAGTTGTAAAAGAGCCACATGCGGCTCCGGAGCCGCGGGTTGCAGACCCCTGCTCTATACCCTTAAAACACATTCAACACACACACACACACACACACACACACAGAGAGAGAATAAATTATGGGTACCTCTAGTTTGTGAAGGACTGCAGGGAGTTGTACATCTGTAAGGGGTAAACTACAGCACCCAGAATTCTTTGAGGAGGAAAATGGGCTTTGAATGTGCCTTAAAGGTTGTATTGTCTATTCAACCAGTTACTGGATTTGATGAACAAAACAAGCTAGCAGGTATACAGTGGTACCTCGGGTTAAGAACTTAATTTGTTCTGGAGGTCCATTCTTAACCTGAAACTGTTCTTAACCTGAGGTACCACTTTAGCTAATGGGGCCTCCCGCTGCCGCCACGCTGCTTGAGCAAAATTTCTGTTCTCATCCTGAAGCAAAGTTCTTAACCCAAGGTACTATTTCTGGGTTAGCAGAGTCTGTAACCTGAAGCGCCTGTAACCCGAGGTACCACTGTATTGTGTGTTTCACATTGCTATTTTAGAGCTATATCTATATAAACTTCATTTCATCGCAAAGGAAACACAAAGCAAATGGTGGGGTGCTGTAAATCAATTACGTGTTGATCGCGGACTGAAAGCAACAATGGCGAATGATGATTGCACTTGCTGGATCAATTTCTTTTGTGGTCATGGGATGAATAAGCAAAAATCTGCAATTGCCGCTCCTGTTTCTGTTTTGGCCGGAGTTACCTGGCATCCCTGCAGGTTGTGACCAGACAGATGGTGCTGGAGCCTGCAGATCAAGCAGGGATGATATCTGAAGCCAGCAATGGAGATGGATCTCCTTTATTCTCTCACTTAGGAGGGGAGTATTTATTCTAATACAACAAATGCAACCTGCAGGTTTTATAAAAAGCGAGAGGAGCTGCAAAATGCTGGAAAATTTTTTTTTTCAGTGAAATCATATTTTAAAAGCTGAGTCCACAAGCCTCCTGGTGACATTGTCCAGCCAAATGTGGAAAGGCTACAGTCAAAGTGTGTGCATAATATAATTTTTAGAAAGCAGAGGAACATCAGCTTTATATCCTTTGAAGGATCTGAGGGCTGGGAAGATGTGATCAGACTATTGGAGGCCAAAAGGAAAACATTCCCCTTTTAAGCTGTTTGATTATTAGCACCCGGATGGCAGATGTGGCCTTACGCAGCAGAAGCAAATATGGTTAAATATTTATGGGGAGAACATGGCCATTATTTTTCTTGTACCTAAAGAGTGTGAGGACAGAGCAAAGGCATGTAGGTTTCCATCAAACTTTCCTGCTGTTAAATGGTTAGCTGGCATCATCATACGCTCCAACACAGAATCATAGAGTTGGAAGGTCCCCCAAGCCCAAACCCCTTGCTGCCTCTCCAGCCCCACCCTTACCCACCAGCAGCTCAGAATAAAGGTAAAGGTAAAGGGACCCCTGACCATTAGGTCCAGTCGTGACCGACTCTGGGGTTGTGCTTTATTGGCCAAGGGAGCCGGTGTACAGCTTCCGGGTCATGTGGCCAGCATGACTAAGCCGCTTCTGGTGAACCAGAGCAGCGCACGGAAACACCGTTTACCTTCCCGCTGGAGTGGTACCTATTTATCTACTTGCACTTTGACGTGCTTTCGAACTGCTAGGTTGGCAGGAGCAGGGACAGAGCAACGGGAGCTCACCCCGTCACAGGGATTCGAACTGCCGACCTTCTGATCAGCAAGTCCTAGGCTCTGTGGTTTAACCCACAGTGCCACCCATGTCCCGATGCTCATAGCGCCACCCGCAGCTCAGAATAGAATGTGCCAATTTCAATTTCTCCATTTGTCATTTCTCCAAGCTTCAAATCTGTCAACATCTTAATGCAAATTTCTCTCAACATGCACATTTTCTGCAAGCAAATTGCCCAAATAGAACGCTTTTCAGATGTGATTGGGGGGGGGCACGCTTTCCTGCAATAGCCAGAAATTTTTGTATATGTTATTTGGCTGGAGAATTGCATTGCACCAAAGCTGGAGGCATGAAAATGCTGGAAAGTGCAAATTGGGTAAAAGGTAAAGGGACCCCTATTAGGTGCAGTCGTGGCCGACTCTGGGGTTGTTGCGCTCATCTCACTTTATTGGCCGAGGGAGCCGGCATACAGCTTCCAGGTCATGTGGCCAGCAGGACTAAGCTGCTTCTGGTGAACCAGAGCAGCACACGGAAAGGCCGTTTACCTTCCCACTGGAGCGATACCTATTTATCTACTTGCACTTTGACGTGCTTTCGAACTGCTAGGTTGGCAGGAGGAGGGACCGAGCAACGGGAGCTCACCCTGTCGCGGGGATTCGAACCGCCGACCTTCCGATCGGCAAGTCCTAGGCTCTTTGGTTTAACCCACAGCGCCACCCGCGTCCCAATGCAAATCGGATAAAGGTAAAGGTACCCCTGCCCAATGCAAATTGGGTAGACTTGCCTTAAAATCTGAATTTCCCTCCAGCACACTTTTTAGCCCTGCTCAACATGGATCGAGCTCCTCTAGCTCACTTGAGAGGGGAATTTCCTTCTCATTGTTTCAGTCCATCCTTACAGCTGGAGGAGATTCTACTGCACCTTTGCAACCGTGAGTTCAGATCTTTTGGATTCACAGCTGCAGGACAGAATGGTCTGGGTCAGGGTGGGGCAGAGACAGGTCTCACGCCACTTCCTGCTTCACTTGAATAAACTTTCTCCTTGCCATCCTCTTTCTTCGCCTGGCTCAAGGCAGCCCAATCAATCTATCCTTACCATTAATTAAGCAAAGGCAGGCCTGTAACTGACAGCGTGCTGCAGCCACTGGACTGGTTACTCAAGCTGTAAAATCCAGCATTATACCTTGACAGTTTAATGAACATATTCATCCTGCACACATCCTTGCCCTCAAACAGTTCCAGGCAATGGAGTCTCGTTTCCATCCAGCAGGTACACAGGTTTACTCTTACGGGCAAATATATATCCAAGCCTTTGAGGGTCCTGGGAAGTCAGATAAAATAAAATTGAAGCTGAAATGAGAGTCATTGACCTGTGCTGTCTGCCCAAAATTTGAAAAGAACTCTGAAGATCCAACGGACTCTAGAGAAAACTTGACAGCACGATGAAGACCCCGTTGTTGGTCTGATGATCTTTATCTAGAGGAATTCTACCCCAGAGGTTCTGCATCTGTGACCCTACCACAAAACGTTGCAGCGTAGACTGCTCCTGGTCAGGATTCCAGCCAGCTAGCCAGGTCATTTCTCAGGATTTCCCATTCCATTCTTCCTCCTCCCTGGTTTTCTGGTTTTCTCATTCCTCCCCACAAAAGTCAGTAAGCAAGCATTTTGTTGCCATGTCGGTCCTGATTAGATTGATTTTGGGATTCTCCCCCTCCTTAATTTTTTCCCCCATTGCAAAATGGTGCTTTTGTCAACTTCGGATCTGCTCAAGCCTGCCGATACTTTTCTCTTTCACACAAGTGATGCTATCTTGATGCCGACCAAACTGAAATTGCCGTTAGTGTATAGCAGGAGCTATATACCCTTTTATCAATCAAAGTGCTTCATTCCCTTCGTAGAGAACAGTTCTTTCCCAAACTGGATCAGCGCACTTTGATCCACTTTAATTGCGCAAGCCTCGAGATCTGATACGCGTTGGAATCTCTCCTGTGAAATACTAACCGTTCCTCTGTTTAATTGTTTTCACCTGTTGGATAAGCCTTTGTTTATTCTTATTGCAATACTTCCTGGGATAGCTCAGTTGGTAGACCATGAGACTCTCAATCTCAGGACTCTTGGTTTGAGCCCTGCAAAATATTCCTGCATTGCAGAGCATTGGACTAGAGGACCCTCGTGTTCCCTGCCAACTCCACAATTCTATGATCATTTTGCACATAGCCTGCATGACAAAGGTGGACATTTCCTCTTTGGTTCCTCCCACTTTTCACTTCAGGGTTTTGAATATAATTTGGGATGCCCCTAAACAGCCATTCACCTTTAACCAGCAGTGCCCCCTCCCCTTCTTTCTTGAAACTAAAATGAATTATCCATACAGACTTAAATGATTCATAGATATCAGCATGCTATATAATGAACTGTGTGTATTACTGATGAAATAGCATTGTAAGGTCCTATGGATCAGGGTGGGCCATATAGCTTGTGTGGTCTGGTTTTACTAGAATCTCTGAGTCCTGCCAATGTGTGTTAAATTTACATCCATCATCCTCAGGATCTTCTAAAAGGGCATAACTTAGTGCTGTAAGCCAATTAACTTCTACAATTTGATTGATTTAATCATACGAGTCCCTGAATTGATCGAGCCATTAATTAATTGATTGCATGCATGTGGGAAATAGCAATGGGTCGTCGCCAACCAAGTTTTACTCAGCGTACAGCCCAAGTTCGGCTATTATCTTTAATAGGTCTATTCTGAGTAGGACTTGCAAGCAATATGATTATTTAAATAATGTATAAGCATGTATGTATAGGAAAAGAATTTTATCATATTTTATTTAACTAGGGCCGCCATACGTCAGAAATGTGGCGCTTTGTCCTGGATCTTAGGCAAGTCAATCCAAAAATGGGGGGGGGGTTGTAAAAAACAAAACAAAAAAACTCAGCAACTTGGGGTTTGTCTAAAAAACCTTGGGTTTTCCTTTAAAAGTTTAACAGTTTGGAGGTGTCCTGGTTTTTACTTTTTGAAATATGGCAGCCCTAATTTAACAGAAGACTGACAAACGCATGGTGTTCTCTGCAGAAGCTGGATCGCAGAGCCCAGCCACCCTGAGGCAACTGCCTCACCTCGCCTCATGGGCGGACAGGCCCTGGGTCCACCTCAAATGTAGGTTCAGCGGAAAAACTGCCGACAGCACCCTCAGATACACACACCCATGGCACATTCCCTGCACCTTCAGATTTTTATTTTTGTAATGGAGGGTTTTGTTTTGTTTTTTGTTTTGCTGGGGCAGGTTTGAGGCTGCTCATTTTCATGGGTGGTCGCTGGCTTTTTCCACCTGGTTTTATTTGGGGGGTTTGGGGGGAGGTGTTTTGCCTAGTTTTTCCACAAGGAGGGTCGTGAGCATCACCAGTTTTTCCTTCTGGGAAATGGGTTGTTTGGCGTGCCCACAGCAGTTCCTTAGAATTCCAAGAGTTTCCTTCCTTTCCTTTTTTTCTTCTTCTATTTTTTGTCCTTTCTTTCCTTTCCTTCTTTCTCTGAAGTCCCATGTCTGAAGTCTTTGTCCAGGGATTGCATACAGTGGTACCTCAAGTTAAGAACTTAACCTGAAACTGCTCTTAACCTGAGGTACCACTTTAGCAAATGGGGCTTCCCACTGCTGCCGCGCCGCCACAATTTATGTTCTCATCCTGAAGCAAAGTTAACCCGAGGTACTATTTCTGGGTTAGCGGAGTCTGTAACCTGAAGCGTCTGTAATTTGAAGTGTCTGTAACCCGAGGTAACACTGTTCTCCTGAGGGTAGTAGATGGTGGATGAAGGACCCTGGGTGGGAGACAGGAAAATGTTGGACTCCCAGGGTAAGAGGCTGGGAGGAGAAAGGAAGGATTCCAGGTGAGAGCCAGGAGGGGCTGCTCCCTTCTCTGGGTGGTGGAGGCTGAGAATGGCCTTTAGCAGAGGACTCTGAATTTTACTTCTTCTGTTTGGGTTTTTTTGTAGCTGTTCTCTTATTGCATTGTGAAAAACTTTAATAAAAATAATGAGAAAAAGAGAGAGAGATTGCAAGAGCGCCCCTGTGGTCAAATACAGTCGTACCTCAGTTTTCGAACAGCTTAGTTCACAAACAACTTGGAACTTTAATGTCACAAACCCAAAAGTAGGTGTTCCGGTTTGCGAACTTTGCCTCAGATGCTCCTGCAGCCAATCAGAAGCCACACCTTGGTTTCTGAATGTTTCAAAACTCGAACGGACTTCTGGAACGCATTCTGTTCAAAAACCAAAGTACAACTGTAGGGAGTGATCTGCTGCTGTAAGGCAAGGTTGACAGAATTTTTATTTTAGTTTTCTGGAGAGGACAATTTCCTTGGGCAGGGGTAAAACTAGACTTTATTTCACCCAGGGCCAAAAAGCCCAGTTTGGCAACCCCCCCACACAAGGTAAGGAATCTTATATCTCTCTCTGCCAGCCCCTTTCCTTCCTCATTCCCACCAGTATGAAATGAGGCAGAGGACTGCATGGCTCTGAAAGTACACCAGGTCTCGACTAGTTAAAAAACCCTCACTCCTCGCATTTTGTCCTGGGGGAGAAAAAAGCCCCCAAACCACCAGAGCCAAGTCTGTAGGCCAGGATGATCTGGGACACCTGGCAGCTCCGACTTCCTCCGTGGGTACAATGCGGGCTTTTTAGTGGCCTTCCAACTGGAGGCCGCGGCACAGTGCCGGTGCCAAGGGCCGTCTGAGCCGATCTGTGATGCCATCCATCCCTGTCCCCCAGCTGCGGCAGATCTGTGGGGCACGCATTCTCCTTCGGAGAAGGAGGCGCTGAGCCATAATCGGCAGCCATCCACCGAGAAGCCCGTTGAAGGGACAGGGAGCTGTCCATCACCCGGGGCAACTCAGAGACGCAATAGATCACCGGAACGAAGACGCAAAATGTGACCTTGCCGGGAAGGTGGAGGCAGGGGGAGTTACAGAGGAATGGAGCAGGTGGTGTCTACAGCGCAGGCCATGTCCCTTTTGCCATTGTCCTCTGCTCATAATGCAGTTGTGCTCCCACACCTGTGCCTTTCGTCATTCCCTCCACAACTTGCCCCGTGTGAAGGATGCTGTGCCCATCAGGGTTCTCTCCTGGAATTTAGGAAGCGGAGAAAGATGCTAAGCCTGTTCAGAATGCCTTTGCCCTCTCCACCAGCCTGGGGTCTGGAAAGGAGGGTTTCTATTGGCTCAGAAAGAAGAGGCGGTTGCGGGGCACATGTTTCACATCCAGAAGGCCACAAGTTCAAAGTCTGGCATCCCCAAGATTTGGGAGGCAGGTGATGGGAAAGGAACCCCCTGAGAGGCCATAGAGAACTGTGGCCTAGAAGGTGCAATGTTCCTAAGGCTGAAGGCCAGGAACTCACAGACCCCTAGATGTTGTTCGACTCCAGCACCCATCAGTACAGAGCGGTCAGGGAAGGTGGAAGTTTATGGAGGGCACCTCATTGAATGTCTCTGATATAACGGCTGTCGAATTAGATGAGCCTTTCAGTCCAGGTTTAAAAAGGGCACAGGAAGTGGGAGTGCAATTGTGCTCAGGTGCCGCTAATAATAATAACAATAATAAGAATAATTTATTATTTGTACCCCACCCATCTGGCTGGGTTTCCCCAGCCACTCTGGGTGGCTTTCAACAAAGATTAAAAATATATTAAAATTACATTGAAGATTAAAAATACATTAAAATGTGGGCTTCCCCTGCGCATCTGGTTGGCCACTGTGAGAACCACCATTTCCTGTGGTTTCCATCAACTACAATTCAGAAGCATGCTGCCTCCAATAATGGAGACAGAACATAGCTATTGTGACTAGGTGCATTGATAGCCGTTGATCCTCCGTTAATTTGTCTAATCCTCTTTCAAAGTCATCCAAGATGGTGGCCATTGTTATGTATTCAGTGGTCTGTGTTTGCCTGAGCTTGAGCCTGGACTAAGGATTCTGAGCCCCTGTGTTCTGATTCGATACAAGATATCCAATCACAGGACATTTCAGGATTTGGGCCTCTGCCACTGGCCCTTCAACTCTGATTCATGATTCGCAGCTTGGAAGTTTAGACAGCCAGTCATGTTGGGAGTGGGAGTGGCCCAGGCCTTCAGAAATGTATATAAGCAGTTGCTTTGCCCCTGTTGTCCAGTTCTGTTAGTTTAATAAAGGTTCTTGCTGTTATCCAGGCATAGGCAAACTCGGCCCTCCAGATGTTTTGGGACTACAACTCCCATCATCCCTGACCACTGGTCCTGTTAGCTAGGGATGATGGGAGTTGTAGTCCCAAAACATCTGGAGAGCCGAGTTTGCCTATGCCTGCTGTTATCACTATATCTTGCCTTGTGGGAACCCACCTACACTTCAGCCATCACTGCCTCTTGTGGGAGAGGTGCCGACTGAAGAACTCCCTTTTCATCTTTCCTGAATCTTCCAACGTTCGCCTTCATTGGATGTCCACAAGTTGCAGAGTTGTGCGAGACGGAGGGAAGCTGAGGTGCAAGCAGTACATTTGGGAAGGCGTTATAACATTGCCCGGTTCACATATGACCTCAGTTCCACAGCCGACATATTAAGTTGGCTCTGAGGCCCAGTTGCCACTCCGATGCCAGAGAGGACATAATGGCAATATTGTATTTCGGCTAATAAACAAGCCTTTTTTTTCTGGGAGCCATTTGACACAAAAGCGAGACTGTCTCCCGTGAAAAGCAGCCCTTCTGACACGAAACATAAATAGCCCAGCGGAATAAATTATTGCCACATCTCCCGCCTGCTGAAGTTTACCAGACGAGCAGTGGCAGTGGTTCTGGGGCTGGAGAGAAAGGCTTGTCTTGACCTAAGGCTAAATCTCAGAGCAGAAAGGTCCCAGCGTGAATGGTCAGTTCACAGCCTGTTTATACGGGAGCGGAGAGTTTGCTTCAGACTGGCAGGCCCTCAGGTTTACCTAACTACTGTTCTTCGGACGAAAGCGGCATGCCAATTTCCAACTGTCTTTTCCTGCTTCTGGTGCTGGTGTTCACAGAATTGTAGAGATGGAAAGTAGAGTTGGAAGGGACCCAAAGTTCATCTAATCTGACCCAACTTATTTCTGGTTCTTTTCCAATAGGGGTGGAGGACCACACACAGCCTTCCAGGGTTTTCTGCCCAGCGCTTGGAACCCAGGACACATCTCATCTCCTCAGGCCCACCAGCCCTCCCTGACCTGCCTTTGCAAATTGTGTGTTTGTGTGCCAGACCCCTCTAATCCCTGGATCCAGCAAGTGTTACAATCTAACCAAGCCTTCTAATTCCGGGAAATGGCCAAGCTGCAGTGGTACCTCGGGTTAAGTACTTAATTCGTTCCGGAGATCCGTTCTTAACCTGAAACTGTTCTTAACCTGAAGCACCACTTTAGCTAATGGGGCCTCCCGCTGCCTCCGCACCGCCGGAGCACGATTTCTGTTCTCATCCTGAGGCAAAGTTTTTAACCTGAGGTACTATTTCTGAGTTAGTGGAATCTGTAACCTGAACCGTATGTAACCTGAAGTGTATGTAACCCGAGGTACCACTGTAGTTTCCTGGTGAGGTGATGGGGGGTGGGTGAAGGGGTTCAGTGCGAGACAGCAAATGTGTGTGGGAACATCCCTTGACAGAAAAAGCCAGAGTTGACGGCAGAGTTTGGGGGAGTGGTATGAGCGAGATGATGATTTATTAAATTGGTACGCCTCCCTTCGACAGTAGATCTCCGGGCGGATTACAACATAAAAATACAATATAAAAACACAAAGTCCATAATAAAAGCAACAACAATAAAACACAAGCCAGTAAGCCCCATACCCACTGCTGTGTGTGTGTGCGCGTGCGCGTGTGTGTGTGTTCCTCAGCCAGTAAAGCGAGATGAGCGCCGCAACCCCAGAGTCATCCGCGACTGGACTTAACAGTCAGGGGTCCCTTTATCTTTACCTTTAAGGGCTAAAAGTAGCCTCGGTTTCACTCGGTTGTGAGAATATTATGAGCTTGGTGCAGAGTGCATTTCTCCCCATACACTCCACATGTGTGTGTACAATTGTATAACAATTTGTTCCCAAATAATCTATACTATTAGGGACGCGAGTGGTGCTGTGGGTAAAACCTCAGCGCCTAGGACTTGCCGATCGCATGGTTGGCGGTTCGAATCCCCGCGACGGGGTGAGCTCCCGTTGCTCGGTCCCTGCTCCTGCCAACCTAGCAGTTCGAAAGCACATCAAAGTGCAAGTAGATAAATAGGTACCGCTCCGGCGGGAAGGTAAACGGCATTTCCGTGCGCTGTTCTGGTGCAGGATCGCCAGAGCAGCTTTGTCACACTGGCCATGTGACCCAGAAGTGTCCTCGGACAGCGCTGGCCCCCGGCCTCTTAAGTGAGATGGGCGCACAACCCTAGAGTCGGACACAACTGGCCCGTAAGGGCAGGGGTACCTTTACGTTTTTAATCTATAGCATTATTTGTTGATATTTCTTAAGGTCTCCAAATGACTTGTAATTAATACTACAATTGTCTGGTCGACCTGTTAGCAGCACTAAAGCTCTCTGAAGACCCGAAATCAGTGGAAATGCTGTGCTCAAATATACACAGCCCCGTGCCCTCCACAGACGACAGAAAACAGCGCAGAAAATTGTGAACATCATAATTCCACAGAGCCCTGCAGAGGTTAAAAGATCTCATCTGCAGAGTGTTTTAATTGCCACCCAGAGAATCAGGTTGGGAAGGTTCAGTTCATTATTTTGCACGGGTTGCATAGCATGTTCGGCTTTTGATGTACGGCATGAGGCGCCGATTAGGAAGCTTTGATGCTTTCGAGGTTCATAGGTTGAGATTAATCATTTGTGACCTTGGGACTTGGCACCTTCGTTCCCAGAGGCTGAAGATCAGCATCTGGATCTCTGGACTTGCCCCATTTGTTTGTCTGCATGGATATCTGTGTGTGTAACACACACGCGCATGATCTGAGCAAATAGCTAAAATGTACTTCAAAAGAAAATAGAGTTTTCCCTGTTAGAAGAGAAGAACGGAGTGATTTAAAAGAGAAGAGGTGTCTCTGGGTCATTTCTCAGTGCAGCAAACATTACAAATTAATTATAATAATAATTAAGTTTATTGGTCACCTTTTTCTCAAGGTGACTCAAAATGACTTACAATATAGAAATGAACACATACATTTCAACCCACAAACAATATATAACTCATTGCTTCCTACCCCCATTTGTGTTGTATTTTCTTTGCACTGAAATGCATGAGGTAGAATAGCATGATGACAATGTATCGTGTATTTTTCCATGTATAACACGCTCCCATGTATAACACGCCCCCTATTTTGGGGGACTCAAAATTAAGAAAGGGGGGGAGATCCCCCAAAGTTGTTGAGTTTTTTGGGGGAAGGATCACCCATAGTTGTTGAGCAAACCAAACTATCCTCTGTCCCCTCACTGACAAAAGCAGCAAATCGCCCGCCCAATTGCCAGAATGACAGCCAATCAACACCAGCCCTTGCCACAGCCACCAATAACAATCTCCGACTCAGATCAGCAACTAATCCCATGTCCCCACAATGCCACTACCCATGTATAAGACTACCCCAAATTTTGAGCATGATTTTTGAATGAAAAAAATATAGTCATACATGGGAAAGTACGGTAATTTTTTGTGTAAATTACATAAGGTACATAATGCTGTCACAGCATACACTGAGACATTTATTTTGGGGGGCAGAAGACAGGCTGCGGCAGAACAGAAACAGCGTTGCATGAGACAAATAAAGGGCAGAACGGAAAACAGAAATAAGCACTGCTGGTTTCTTCTTATCAGTGTTCCCAATATAGATCTTCAATCACCTGGTGGGGGAAGCACAATTTTGTGGTTCACCTCAGGTGCCAAATTTTCTTAGGCCAGCTCTGTGCCCATGTCCTTAAAAGCAGCAATTTGAGGCAAACACCTGCCAATGGAAGCAATCTCTGGCACAGGTGTGTAGGGGGTACATCAGAACTGGCACAACCAAACTACATCTTTGGGTTTGATCAGCTGGATTCTAGCGTCAGCTATAGGTGTTCAGAGCGATCACATGCCCACCCCCCAAAAAACCACGTTCTTCTTTCCCTCATTCTGGTCAAACTGGTGCAATTCTACATTTCCCCCATCCACTGGGAATATGGTTATTGCAACTTAGGACTCAGCTACATTAGTAAAAAAAACACAAAAAACCAGTGTTTTTGAATGCATTATAAACTTGCAACACCAAATGGCGCTGGAAAACAAAAAAAATTCTATACAATTTTCCATAGAGGTTTTTTTCCTTTTGTTATAACAATTTAATTTCTGACTTATTTATAGCGGGTTTTTCCTGTGTGTAGATCCACCCCCAATTTTAGGAAACTGCTACGTTCTGAGCTGCAGAGAAATTTTGATACCAGGGATCTGTTTTAAGAAAAAGTCAACTATAAAGGCATCTGACTTAGGCTGAGAGCCTACCACTGAGAACCCAATTTATTATATTTGTATATATTGTTGAACGCAACCTTGACCTCTTGCATGAGATGGTGGTACACAAATGCTCTTATACACGAACATTACATAACTGCGCTAAAGGGGGGGGATACGCCATTTAGAGACGTGATCCGAGGTCTGCCTTCCCCCCCTTGCTGTAGGGAAACTGCTGCCCCCTGCAGGCATAACCAGGCAACGACTTAACACTTTTCACGGTCCAGGCACCCACATAAAATGGCCCCCAGCCACGGCTTATATCATCATAACCCGGATGATTGCATTGCGACGCATGAGTGGTTTATAAATAAATCTAATTTTTGGCGGGGCGTGGAATATATAAGAGCTAATCGGCGCAAGGGAATGCCTGCTGCAAAGCGGACTGTGATATAATAAAAGCATGTGGTTTGTCTCCTTCCAAGGAATCTTTTTTTAAAAACAGAGGTTGCAAAAAGAGAGCACCTGGAATGTGATGTTTTTAATGTATAATCAGGTTGAAGCTGCAAAGGTTTGTGGGAAGGGACGGGGAATGCAACCAGGCAGATTTGTGATTCCTACCCTCCCTTTTTCCTTCCGCTTTGAAAAGCCTTAACCTAGTTTTTTCCCCTCCTCTTAGATAGTGGGCAAATGGTTTTTTCTTAAAGGACCGCAGAGGCAGCTGACTCCTACCATCTGAGCAGAAAGAACCGCAGCAGAGTCAGAAGCTGAAAAGAAAAGCCCTTGTGCCAATGTTACACCCAGAGCCCGTGGGGATTATTTTCCTTTTCTCTGTCATGCATGAAAATCATCCAGGTTATCACGGCCGGCTTCACCAGTCCATTAAGCAGCACAATGGAGGGCTGGGGACAGCTGCCCATAGCCGAGGGGCTGAGAGGAGAACCTCTCCACAAAGACAGTCCTCTCCTTCGGAAGCAGAGGTGGCAGAGGTGAGGAGGAGAGCCGAGGGCAGGCACCTCTGTTGGCTCACGGGGCTTGTGGCCCCAAATGTCAGGAACATCTTGGAATGGAGAGGAAATAGGGCCTGTTTTGCCTTTAAAGCTCATCCTGCTTCATTTGCACTTCGTAGGACAATACGCAGACCAAAGCACCCTTTGATAGCCGCAACACCTTTGAATTTGGGGGTGCCCTTCTCTGGCCAAGTAATATGTACAAAAATGCACAGACTAGGGGGAAACGTGTTTCAAATTTCATATATTGGTGGTGATAGAAATGCATTGCATACAGGGAAGTCACTTGCAAAAATAAAAATAAATGTTTGCTAGGCAACATACAGACTCTCTGTTATGTGTGCCGGCGAACAGGCAAGACCCCCATGGGTCTTTTCAAGGCTTTATTTGTGCAAAAGATTCACAGTGCAGAACGTCTCAATTCCATGTCTGCTCAGTCACTAGCAGAATCTGGGAGTGGGCGGTGCTTAAACTTTCCCCAGTGTTAAGTTGTGGGTGAACATATCAGACGACACAGCGATTCTTCAAACAGCTCTTGTTTATTCACAGGCCAGGACAGAACTGAACTGAAGGGTTCAGTCAGCCTGCTTATATAGAGCTCCAGTACAATGTAACTGTAACAATTTTCTAAAACTATCCAATCACGGAACGTCACTTTCGATCCCTTATTTGCATAACTATCTACAGTACCCCCCTGCTGGCCCAGGGTGAGAACTTCAGTGCATAACACCCAGCATAGCAGTCTTATGCTCCCCATCCTATGCCTGCCCTCTCTGCGTGTAAACCGACTGCGCAGAGAGGGCATGGGCAAAGGGGGACCTGCTTCCCTCCCCCACCCCCCACTTTGCTCAGGCTCGGTGTTGCGGCTCTCTTTTGCATCTTCCGATCCCTGCATCCCTTCCCCACTGGAGGAGGGGCTTCCCTCCTCGCCAGAGGAAGAGCTACTTCTCACGATCTTCGGAGGTTCCCTGTAACCCAACTGCCCTTCCACCTCTCGCCTTTGAGCTGATGGCAGTTCCCTGACACCCTCCAAGTTCCCCTATTTTCCAGGGACATCCCTGATTTAGATCCCAGAATGTCCCACTTTTCCTTAGGATCTCCCTATTTTCACTGGAGTATTTTTGAAGGGTATGGAGTTATCCGACCCCCAAGACATCTGAAGGAAATCCTGTATATGGAAGTTTTTTTTTTTAAAAAAAAAGTTTAATGTTTTATTATGTTTTTATATATGTTGGAAGCTGCCCAGAGCGGCTGGGGCAACTCAGTAAGATGTGTGAGGTATAAATAGTAAAATTATCCTTATGGAATGGGACATCCCTATTTTCATCGGAGAAATGTTGGAGGGTAGGAACATAACCTATCAAAAAACGTGTAGATGAGGAGAAAGTTGCATTTACAAGTCAACGCACTTCCACAAGGATGTTTTCTTTAAAAGAAGAACATGCAAACGGATGTGGAGAATGGAATCTAAGCATGGAAGGACGAAGAACCAAAATTGACAGGTTTGCTCACCCCTAGTCACCCCTTGCCTGGGAAGGAAGACAGCTGATTTGGGGAACATTTGAGAAGGAAGAAAGGGAAGGAGCTGCAGCTCAGTAATAAGGATGGGAGGCAGGAAGTCTACACCCAAGGGTGGTGAGCATAAGCCATGGGTAGGTAACCTAAGGCCCGGGGACCGGATCTGGCCCAATCGCCTTCTAAATCCGGCCCATGGACGAACCAGGAATCAGCGTGTTTTTACATGAGTAGAATGTGCCCTTTTATTTAAAATGCACCTCTGGATTATTTGTGAGGCCTGCTTGGTGTTTTTACATGAGTAGAATGTGTGCTTTTACAGTTGTACCTCGGGTTAAGAACTTAAATTGTTCTGGAGGTTCGTTCTTAACCTGAAACTGTTCTTAACCTGAGGTACCACTTTAGCTAATGGGGCCTCCCATTGCCACCGCACCACCACCATGTGATTTCTGTTCTCATCCTGAAGCAAAGTTCTTAACCCGAGGTACTAATTCTGGGTTAGCGGAGTCTGTAACCTGAAGCTTCTGTAACCTGAAGCGGCTGTAACCCGAGGTACCACTGTATTTAAAATGCATCTCTGGGTTATTTGTGGTGCCTGCCTGGTGTTTTTACATGAGTAGAATTTGTGCTTTTATTTAAAATGCATCTCTGGGCTATTTGTGAGGCCTCCTTGGTGTTTTTACATGAGTAGAATGTGTGCTTTTACAGTTATACCTCGGGTTAAGACCTTAATTTGTTCTGGAGGTCCGTTCTTAACCTGAAACTGTTCTTAACCTGAGGTACCACTTTAGCTAATGGGGCCTCCCATTGCCACCGCACCACCACCATGTGATTTCTGTTCTCATCCTGAAGCAAAGTTCTTAACCCGAGGTACTTATTCTGGGTTAGCAGAGTCTGTAACCTGAAGCGTCTGTAACCCAAGGTACCACTGTATTTAAAATGCATCTCTGGGTTATTTGTGGTGCCTGCCTGGTGTTTTTACATGAGTAGAATGTGTGCTTTTATTTAAAATGCATCTCTGGGTTATTTGTGGGGCATACAAATTCGTTCATTATTATTTTTCAAAATACAGTCCGGCCCCCCACAAGGTCTGAGGGACAGTGGACTGGCCCCCTGGTGAAAAAGTTTGCTGACCCCTGGCATAAGCTGAGAACTGGTGGCTGGATGAGTGGACACTGGGAGAAGTGGGGTTCTGACTGGGGGAACCTGTATCAGCCAGGAGACGAGAGTCAGAGGCAGGAGAAGCTGCAGAATTAGAGTGAAGAACAGGGCAGGAAGAGGTGAAGCAAGGTCAGGCTGGTGTCTTCACACCAAGGGCTTCCATACTTCCTCCTGCTGCTGCCAGCACCTCTCCCGCTCCTCTGTTTCCCAGGTCCAGGAGAGAATTGAATCCTGCTTCCTGGGAATCTCAAGTGCAGAGAGCACTGTTGCTCTCAGGTCCCGCTGACAGGCTGCTTCAAAGTAGCATCTGGTTGGCCGTTGTGAGAACAGAACGCCGGGCTCGATAGGTCCTCACCATAGCTGTCAATCGTCCCTTATTTGGCGGGACAGTCCCTTATCCCAGTGCCATGTCCCGCTGCTGTCCCTTATTGATGATGTCCCTTAAATAAGCTACTGAAGGTAATGGGGCCCTTTCTATGTCCAGCTGTGCTTTGTCAACAACAAATTGATGCTGTTTTTTTGTGTTGAATATATGCTATATGGTAATTTATGGACCTAATAGGTATCTAAAGCCATTTGCACACAACAAAATATGTACTTTATCAAAGTAATTATTGATCCCTTCTTTTGGCTGCTGATCCCTTATTTTTGAGGCTGCTGGTCCCTTATTTTCAGATCTGTAAGTTGACAGCTATGGTCCTCGCCCTGCGCTAGCAAAGTTAGTTCTTAAGTTTGTCAGGTCTAGCAAAAACCACTCTGCTCTCCACAGTTGCTAGGCTGGCTGCTCGCTTGCAGCAGTGAAGGCCGACGCTCCACGGAGCCGTGTGGTGCAGAACTGCCTCCGGCTAGCCCAGAATTAATATGGGAGAGGGAAACGGCTTTCATGGGGCTCGGTCTAATTAAAGCAATCATCCCTCAACAGAGAAAAGAAGGGAAATTAATCTGCAATTTGATTGCGCTGTTCGCCGCCGCTGCGATAAACCCTCATTACATCTACCAGGTATGGTTTGGCATGTCCAAGGATGAAGCTCGCAAGCCTACAGGAGCCATCTTGCTCGCTTGTTTATTTATTTCACGGCCCCACCCCACATAGAGAAGCGCCTACGGGGGCTTTGCGAGATGGTTAACCTCAGAACACTCCATTAAGGCTTTAATATGACTGGGAACCCATTTGTTTAGTGATGATAGACTAATAAATTGTTCCACTTCATTATCTCCGTAATAACCCTGGAATTGCTTCCGACCATCAAGTGGAGATTGCTCAAAAAAATCCAGCTGCTTTGTTTTTGGAAGTCGGCGATGAAAAAGATGTCGGGGAAGTGACAGGCGCAAGAGTTTGCTGCAGGTTATCTGCTGCTGCTCAGCATAATGGGTCGTGGACCGGTTGGGTGCAGAGGAACGGTGGCAGGAGCCAGCTGGGGATCCCCCACACAGGAAGAAGTTTCAGAGCCCGGGGAGTGGCGGTGGAACCACGATGACTGGTCAGAGGGAGAAGTTTGTGGAATGCTTTCCCCAGGGAGATTCGGCTGGCGCCTCTATTATACAGTGGTACCTCGGGTTAAGAACTTACCGTATTTTTTGCTCTATAAGACTCACTTTTTCCCTCCTAAAAAGTAAGGGGAAATGTGTGTGCGTCTTCTGGAGCGAATGCAGGCTGCGCAGCTATCCCAGAAGCCAGAACAGCAAGAGGGATTGCTGCTTTCACTGCGCAGCGATCCCTCTTGCTGTTCTGGCTTCTGGGATTCAGAATATTTTCTTTTCTTGTTTTCCTACGACTAGGTGTGTCGTATGGTCTGGTGTGTCTTATAGAGTGAAAACTACGGTAATTCGTTCTGAGAGATATTAGTTATGAGATTTAAATGTAATACAGTCATACCTCGGGTTGAAGTAGCTTCAGGTTGAGCGTTTTCATGTTGCGTTCCGCAGCAACCCGGAAGTAACAGAACGTGTTACTTCCGGGTTTTGCCGCTCGCGCGTGCACAGACGCTCAAAATGACATCAAACGCATGCGCGGAAGCGGCGAATCGTGACCCGCGCAGGCGCAGACATGGGTTGCATTCGCTTCAGTATGCGAGCAAGGCTCCAGAACAGATACCGTTCACATCCAGAGGTACAACTGTAGTGAAAGTAAGAAATGTATATTAAGGGAATAGATTGGAAATTTTCAGATGTGATTGATGGAAGTAAAAAAAAAAAAAAACAGTATAAGATATTAAAGTGTGTTTAAGTATTGTTGAAAATGATATGTTAAAAAACTAATAATATTTTTTTAAAAAACTTAATTCGTCCTGGAGGTCCGTTCTTAACTTGAAACTGTTCTTAACCTGAGGTACCACTTTAGCTAATGGGGCCTCCTGCTGCCACCGTGCCACTGCCACACAATTTTTGTTCTCATCCTGAAGCAAAGTTCTTAACTCAAGGTACTACTTCTAGGTTAGCGGAGTCTGTAACCTGAAGCGTCTGTAACCTGAAGTGTCTGTAACCCAAGGTACCACCGTACACCTTTAGGCACCAGACGAAAACATTCCTCTTCTTCAACCAGGCCTTTGGCTGGTGCCCTTTTAAAGTGTTGTTGGAGGGGGGATTACTGGTTTTTGTTCTTATTTTTATTATGTCTTTTCTCTCTTTTTTTAATATTGTGGTTTTCTGTTGTGAACCACCCTGAGATCTACGTTTCCGAGCAGAATTCAAAGTGTTGGTGCTGACCTTTAAAGCTCTAAACAGTATTCCTTTACGCAACTGCAGCGGCCAGAATACTGATCGCAAAGAATTGGAAGGGGGAGAAAATCCCATCATTATTAGAATGGCAACACAAACTGCGAGTTTGTAGAAATGGCAAAATTGATGGCAATTATTAGAGGCCACTCAAACCAGAGAATAATCAAAGAGTGGGATGGTGTGAAGGAATACATGAAAATATATTAAAAACAAAAAAAATTCCTTCCAGTAGCACCTTAAAGACCAACTAAGTCAGTTCTTGGTATGAGCTTTCGTGTGCATGCACACTTCTTCATGCACACGAAAGCTCATACCAAGAACTGACTTAGTTGGTCTTTAAGGTGCTACTAGAAGGAATTTTTTTTGTTTTGACTATGGCAGACCAACACGGCTACCTATCTGTAAATGAAAATATATTGTTCTGGAATGGAAATATTAATAGATAATGGGTAAAACATGCAGGGGTAAGCAAGAAAAGAACAATAGAATTAATTGAATAATTATTAAACAATAACAACACAACCAGATGGAAGAAGTAAAATAGTGAGATCACACATGGGTGAAGGGGAGTGAGGGGCATGTGGGAATCTATAATATTATTTATAATATAAAATTTCTAACTGTGTTGTATTTACATATAGCAAAAGGAAGCCTAGAGTGATTATGTATATTTTAATTTAGGTAATCTATGTAATAGGCTTATGTTAGATTTTGAATTGAAAAAAAAGATATCTAAGGGTTTTGTACTAATTTTAGCCAATCCATTCTAATGGAGAAGGGAGGGGGGCTTTCAGATGAGCAATTCCTATAATTCCAGTATTTGTATTGTTCTATGTTCCCTTCCTAGAGCTTCCTGGCTGTTTTTTTATTATTATTCTTAATTGAAAGTAGAAAAAAAAAATGCTAGTGAGCAATGGCTGGGGGGGGGGGGGAAAGCTCCAAACGGCCCTGGCCCATTATACCTGAAGGAGCATCTCCCCCATCATTCAGCCTGGACACTGAGGTCCAGCTCCAAGGGCCTTCTGGTGGTTCCCTCACTGCAAGAAGTGAGGTTACAGGGAACCAGGCAGAGGGCCTTCTCGGTAGTGGCACCCACCCTGTGGAACGCCCTCCCACCAGATGTCAAGGAAATAAACTGCTTGACTTTTGGAAGACATCTGAAGGCAGCCCTGTTTAGGGGAGTTTTTAATGTTTGATGTATTTATCGTGTTTTTAATATTCTATTGGGAGCCACCCAGAGTGGCAGGGGAAACCCAGCCAGATTTGTGGAGCAAAATAGATAGATAGATAGATAGATAGATAGATAGATAGATGATAGATAGATAGATATAGATAGATATAGATAGATAGATAGATAGATAGATAGATAGATGATAGATAGATAGATAGATAGATAGATAGATAGATAGATAGATAGAGTGAGTATAGGGAGGTATACAGATTTAATAAATAACAATTATAACTTTGAAATTATTTATATTCTGCTGTCCTCCAAGGAGCTCCAGGCAGCATATGTGGTTCTTTACCTGCCTCATTTTTCACATTAGGATCAGTTGCAAGGAACTGGTCCCAAGGTGAGCCTTGTGGCTACGGGAGAGATTTGAACCTGGGTCTCTTCAGTCACAGCCTGGGACACACAGACCACTATGCCGCACTGCTGAATGCTGGGGCTTTGCTTAAAGGCGGCAATCTTTTAGCACGTATGTAAAGCACACCAGTGTGCACCTCCGACTCAGGTACGTGCAAGGAATGGGATTTGCACACGGAAAAGCTGGTGGTGTTTCTGAAAACAGCGTCACGATGCATTTGAGACACGGCTTTTGATGAGCAACCAGGTAGACTCTGCTCTCAGTCGTGAGCCTGAATAAATGTGTGGCCACTCTCCTCTGATTCCACCTCCCGTTTCATTCTTCAAATCAAACCAGCAAACGAAAAACAGATGTGTACACGGCGAACTGTCAAAGGCTTAATGAAGTTAGACAGAGGCCGCTAACGGCTTTTCAGAGGAGGGTGAAGAGGATCTCTTCTTGATGGCTAATTATGGAGGACAGCCACACCTGTCATTAGACGAATGAGCGGACCAAAGGAAGAGCCATTTGTCTCGCCTGATTTCTCTTCCTGCCACATGTGGCTGAAATGACAGGCGTTGCAGGAGAGGAATAATTGAGCTCTCGCATCCCAGAATTCAACTCAGAGATGCTGAGTGGCCTAAGAAAGGAAGGTGCTGAGCATAAAAGCTCAACAGAGCGTATATCAATTACTTCCTAAACATCGGAAGAAACCTGGAATGGTGGTTTAACACAAAGTGGAGCACATGCCTTTTATCAGACAGGCTGCTTGCTTAGAGACTGCAGTCAGCAAACATCACACTCTTTATTCCTTTATTGCTCCAGGAACTGCCTTTGCATCAGGATTCCACCTGAATTCTGCTTCCATTGACAGAATTTCTGAAATTTGCACATTAAGAAACAAGAGCAGTGGCACATTCCTCAGGCGTCTGTTGCTTTTTAGAAATAAGACCCAGTCAGGAATGTGCAGTGAGAGTTGGGTGAATCTGCCCGTTTTTGTTTCTTTCTGTTTCTCATTTTTCCAGACTTAAATTCCATTCTGCACAAGTCCACATCAGTTCACAGTTTTTAAAAAATCATGAAAATTCATCAGCGTTTTAGTGCGAATTTCTCCTAAACATACACATTTTCATATGCAATTCTTGCCTAATATATACGCTTTTGCAATGCATTTTCTCCTAATATAATGCACTCTTTAATGCTATTTTCTCAAATGCATGCATTCTTTGCCTCAGACGCCTCCCGTGCTTTGAAGGATAGCTGTGTTTTGATCCCTGTATCCCTGTTTGAAATTCACACTGCTCTGCGTTTGACAGTGCAGTTCTTTAGCCAATTAATGTGTACCAAAATGCATATGCTAATTGCTGTTATTTGTTAAATTTACATAACCCCCCTTCGTTCACAGATCACAGCACAGTTTACAACATAAAAAAGGTATGTTAAGATAACTTGCACACAAAACGCATACATTAGTGAAAATAACATTACGTATCTTACGGAAAATTGCACTGCAAAAATGTGTACATTAGGGGAAATGTGAAGGAAAACGGTGGTGAATTTTCATGAGGACTCTAGAAATAGATACCGTATTTTTTGCTCTATAAGGCTCACTTTTTCCCTCCTAAAAAGTAAGGGGAAATGTGTGTGCATCTTATGGAATGAATGCAGGCTGCGCAGCTATCCCAGAAGCCAGAACAGCAAGAGGGATTGCTGCTTTCACTGCGCAGCGATCCCTCTTGATGTTCTGGCTTCTGAGATTCAGAATATTTTTTTTCTTGTTTTCCTCCTCCAAAAACTAGGTGCGTCTTGTGGTCTGCTGCATCTTATAGAGCGAAAAATACAGTGAATCACAAACTGATGTGGGAATGCAGAGAACTGAGCTGAAGGTTTATAAAACAACAAGCTGCAAGAAGCCAAAATGGACAGTTCTGTCAGACCTTAGCTACAACCGAGACTATCCATAAAGGAAGTGATGTCACCACTCTAATAGCTGTCCCTCAACATCACTCCTTGCCATTTGCTGTCCCTTGTGGGTGGCAGGGAAACTCTGAGCATGAAAGCACAATGCCAGGTTGCCACGGAGACAGCAGCCAAGCATCCCTCCTAATGCCTAACCTGGCCTGGAGGCAAGACTTTCCCATCAGCAGAGGCAACTGATGAAATGGGCTTTGCAAGTTCACCCTACAATACATTGGACAAGCTTTTCTCTTATTCCAGCCACTCCCATCCCAACTTTGCGCTGAGACCTTCCAAGCGGGCTTCCAAGCAAACAAACGATCGCACACGCAAATCAGAATTCCTATTAAATGCAAACAAGCAAAAGGAAGCTATATGCGCCAAATCAATCACTTTGAATCTGTTGAACTTAGAATTGTAGAGTTGGAAGAGAACCACGAGGGTCATCTAGTCCAACCCTCTGCAGCGCAGGAATCCTCTCCACAGCCATCTCTATGGCACAGAGAGTTCCTTTCCCCTTTTGTAAGGAACCGTTCCGTTAGCATAGCAGGACCTGAACTTTGGAACTCCTTGCATATTGACATCAGGTGGCCGCCATCACCATAATCGTTTAAACACTTGCTGAAAACCTTTCTGATTTGGCAGGCCTGTTCAGACGCATGATTTGGCTGCAGCTGTTCTTCAGTTTGTTTAATATAACATATTTTTCGCTCTATAAGATGCACCAGACCACAAGAAGCACCTAGTTTTTGGAGGAGAAAAACAAAAAAAATATTCTGAATCCCAGAAGCCAGAACAGCAAGAGGGATCGCTGTGTGGCGAAAGCAGCGATCCCTCTTGCTGTTCTGGCTTCTGGGATAGCTGCGCAGCCTGCATTCGCTCCATAAGACGCACACACATTTCCCCTTACTTTTTAGGAGGGAAAAAGTGAGTCTTATAAAGCAAAAAATACGTTATCTCTTATTTCGTTTTTAGATGTTCTTAACACTTACAAAAAAAAACTTTTGAATTGTATCACAGAAGTGTTGGCTGCCCTGGTCTCCTTGGGGAGGAAAGGCAGGATATAGTTTTCATAAATAAATAAACCTAAATTTCCAGTATACCCTTGAATCCCTCCTGCGGTCTGGGGGGCGATCTTAATTTTTCACAACATCTCTGAGCAGCACTAGGTCAGGGTCATCGTGGGAACTTAAACAGGGGGAGAGATCCGCTTGCTTGAAACTGCTCAGAGCACTGGGTGTCGCCCCTCTTTGTTGTCATTTGCTGCAACACACTGACACGCTTCCTGCCGCAACAGACAGGCATCCTGACCCTTCGTATTGCAGCGGCGACAATACGAAAAGAAACCCAGCGCACACCCCCTGCCTTACCTCTGTCTTGACGTCCCCTCCAACGGATAGCTCAATGTAATTATGTGGATCCCAAGGGAATTGGAAACTGAACAGGCTCCTGTCATAGCTGAACTGACACAGATCGCTTGCAGATTGAGATGTTCCTTCCCTGCAAGAGCCTCTGAAAGGGAAAGGTGTGGCCTGCAGCCACCTGTCTCCCCAGCTGTCAGGCTCGCTTGTAAGCAAGGAGATTTCAACACATGCTGCACTTAAGGATGATAAGGGCCACAGAGGAATTGTGGGGGTGGGCGTGTGGATTTTGATTCAGTTCTCCTTTAAAGCCACTTTTTGAAACAAGATAGCATAATACGCCTCAGTGTGCATTTTTTTCAGGGGACATCGCACATGTGTGCACTAGGCAAACTTGCAAATAAAAATGTGTGCATTAGGTATGATCAATTCCCACTAAAATACTGGTGAAATTTCACAAGGGCTTTAAAAATAAATAAATGCTATATATTTATATATAGCAAAGGGAAGTCTATAGCAATTAGGTATATTTTAATCTAGTCAACTATGTAATAGACTTATGTTACAAAACGAATATGGATTTTGAATTTGATGTTTGTAATTCTTTTTCAGTTTTGGAATAAAGTTTAAAAGAGAGAGAGAGAGAGGGAGGGGGAGAGAGAGAGAGAGAGAGAGAGAGAGCTTTGGCCCTGTGTACCCGAAGGAGCATCTCCACTCCCATCATTCAGCCCAGACACTGAGGTCCAGCTTTGAGGGCCTTCTGGCAGTTACCTCACTGTGAGAAATGCGATTACAGGGAACCAGGCAGAGGGCTAGTCCTCTGAGGCTCAGTCTAAAGTTATCCACAAGCTGGTGGAACCTGGAAAAGGCAGTCCGAAGACAGAGGCATGAAAGTCCCTCCAGATCTGCTTCCAACCTTTGTCCAAACCTGTGGCTTCACTTGGAGCTCTCCATGGTCCTGCAACTTCTGCCCCACCTCATCAGTGGACCGGAAAACAACAACTGACATTTGCAACAATGAGAAACCAAGAGATGCCAAACTGGAAAGATTTGCCCATTTGTTTTTATTTTATTTCCTTCCCCCACCCCGGAAAAAAAATGTTTTTGCAGATTTCACAACTGAAAATCACAGTTACAAATGGCAGGCGCAGATTACAAATTGAATCAAAGGTGCACCTACCAGTGTTTCTCAAACAAGGGTCCCCAGCTGCTGTCGGACTACAGCTCCCATTATCCATAGCTATTGGGACCAGTGGTCAGGGATGATGGGAGTTGTAGTCCGACAACAGCTGGGGACCCAAATTTGAGAAACACTGAACGCTAATGGGAGAAAAGGTTCCAGCCAAGGAGGACTGGCAGATAGAACTGATGGAGTATGTGGAGATGGGTAAACTCATAGGAAGAACAAGGAACCAGGAAGAAAGAATACTGGATATTGTAGACAGCTTAAAATGCTAGCAGGGTTAATGTAAAATGAGCAGTAAAGAAAACATAGGGAAAATTTTAGTGAAAATAAATAAGGAATTATTGTGGAGTTGCAGTAGTAGAGATAAAATGGAAGGAACTACAGATGGGGAGGGGAGTCAATTCGATGTTATTTTTGGTTTTGTTAATTTGTATGTTTTGTTGTAAAATGGGAAATTATAAATTTCTTTCTTTCTTTCTTTCTTTCTTTTAAAAAAAGGTAAGTGTTTTTGCATCTTCACAGTTTCATGCCCTGTTTCAATATTTTGGGAGCACTGATAGTCTACCCAAAACAATCTCTGTGTGTTTGGGGGCCAGCAAAGACCCTCGCTGTCCTGTTAAATAACCACAAAAGGTGCCTAGGTCCTATCAGACTTATCCATCCTTTACATGCCCTTAGGGACCCAATACAGTGGTACCTCAGGTTACATATGCTTCAGGTTACATACGCTTCAGGGTACATACGCTTCAGGTTACAGACTCCGCTAACCCAGAAATAGTGCTTCAGGTTAAGAACTTTGTTTCAGGATGAGAACAGAAATCGGGCTCTGGCAGCGCGGCAGCAGCGGGAGGCCCCATTAGCTAAAGTGGTGCTTCAGGTTAAGAACAGTTTCAGGTTAAGAACGGACCTCTGGAACGAATTAAGTACTTAACCCGAGGTACCACTGTATATTGTAAACTTGGATGTTTAAGAGAACCAGTATCTCTCCTTTTTTTGGCCTGGCCACCTTTAAGACTTTGGTCAACCGTGATGCTCAGCCGTTGCCATCTCCTGTCAAAATCCTGCAGCTGCCACCAGCCCTTTGCTTTCATTCTGCATTCCCCAGTGCTCTACCAGATGCACTTAAACCAGGGAGCGAGAGAGAGAGAGAGGCTTCTTGGTTCGTAGTAACCCAGCAACAGTTTCTTAGCATTGGCCTGGCCGATGTGTGTGCACACAGAGAGACCATTTCCCCAGGAACGAGAGAGGGACAAGGGCATCCCCACTGCCTGGTGTGAGGGGGGGAATGGGAAATTGACTCTCCCACATGTCCTTGCTTAATCCGGCTGGGGGAAGAATACATCAAGCCCAGGAGCCAGCTGAGCAGAAATATTGGCCTATATTCTAAACCCGAACCTCTGTGGTTGCACTGTTTCTATGGTAACTTTGGCTTTCTGGCCCAGTGAGCCCTCTGGCTCCTTTAGGCAAAAGAGAAGCCATGTGGTCTTTCAGAAAGAGGGTTTTTCTGCCCTGCCAAAGATGGCCAGGAGGGTCAATATCCTGGGCAGGATATCCGCTGGCCGCTCTGCCCAGCATCAAAGCTACAGGGGCTGGATAAATTGGGTGGGATCCTGCTACACACAATCCTGCTACACACAGGATTGTCTCTCAGTTTGAGGGGGTGCCCAGCAGAATGCCCTCCAGTGGACTTTCTCCTGCATTGTGAGCACCCATTGACACGGGTAGGGTCAGAGGCAAGGAGCCCAACAGTAGGTGGCGCCAGACCCAATGACAGGCAGAGCCAATTCATTCCAGGTTTGCCTCCCCTTCCCATCCTCCTCCTACCAGATGTCAGGGGCTGGCTGGACAAGGAGGTGTGGTGGGAGGCACCAGCCAGGGACCCCCCCAAGAGAAACCCCAGAGGAGGACGGCTGAGAGCCTGGAGATTGGTGGTGGGACACTGAGGTCAGAGAGGAAAGATTGGGAGGAGGCAACAGGGTTTTGTGAGCAGGGAGAGCCGGTGACAGGGAGCAGTTCAGACTCTGACGCTGAAGCAGAGGAGGGCAGGGCAAGGCAAGAGGCTGCTGAAGAATCTGAGGAGTCTCCTTCTCCTGCAGCAACAAGCTCCACTCTCTCCTGGTCTCCAAAAACACACAGAGTAATGTGGAGGGTGGAACAGAGGTGGGCAGACACAGTTTGAGACTGTTTGGGAAACATCTGGTAGAAGAGCAAGTTTCCGGTGATCAGACAGAGAGAGCAGGGATCAGGTGGTCTTTGACATACACTGGACCTACTTTTTTGAGGACCTTGAAAATTAATACAAAAACCTTGAACCTGGTCCACAGGATATGAGTAGCCAGTGCAAGCTTTTGAGAACCAGAGTTATGTGCTGGCAGGAGTCTGTCCCCAGGAAAAGTCTAGCCGCAGCATTTTTGCACCAGCTGGAGCCCCCATACCGGGCACTTTCCTTCCAAAATGCCCATCGCAGGAACCCAGCCACAGTCATTTTAGCTTTGCAAGAGAAAATGGTCGATAGCCTGGAAGCCTGTTTGATACCCTGCTGCCCTGGGTTTTGAAAACAGCACATTAGCCCAATGGAGAACAGCGGGAGTCAAAAGGAGAGTGCTTCTTGGGATAAAGCAGCCACGTTGCCGGGGAGAGAACTTCTCCCTAGAGGCAAATAGAAAGCTGCAGCCTCCACATCCCTCTCTCTCTATATATAGTGTTGTGTTGGCTACAATGCAATGTTAACAAAGAAGAAATAAAAAGGCATACAGGGGGTTTATTTCTTAATGTTCTGCATGCCCAGCAGAGTTCTTGCCTTCTGGTGCTTGTAAAGATCCCCTGCTATGCTTACCTAAAACAGAAGGTCCCACATAAGGAAGAGTTTTTACTTCTTCTTCTTTTTCTTTTTCTTTTTCTTCTTCTTCTTTTAAGTTTTTTATTTATAGTTTTCAAATTTATACATTTCATTAGTTTGACAATCAATTTGACATTCCGAAATTTGACTTCATACCCCCTCTTTCTGCGGTTCCTTAGATTTATTTCTTAATATCTTCTGCATATCCAACTCACTCATTTAATTATCCACTGTAAATATGTGCTCATAAAACTGCAGGTTATTATTACACTAACCCTTCTAATGCTTTCATCTGTTTACAATTCATCTGTAAATATTCAATAGACCATTTCCATTCTTTTATTTAAAAGTTTGTTATCTTGGTTTCTTATTCTTCCGGTGAGTTTCGCCATTTCTGCATATTCCATAAGTTTTTGTATCCATTCCTCCTTTACTGGGATTTCTGCTTCTTTCCACTTTGGGGCAAGTAACATTCTAGCTGCTGTAGTAGCATACATAAATAAATTTCTATACAATTAGTTCTGACCTTATAATTCCTAAAAGAAAATCTTCTTGGTTGTTTTTTGAATAAAAGTTATTTTAAACATCTTTTTCAATTCATTAGATATCATTTCCCAGTAAGCTTTACCCTCACAAGACCACCACAAATGAAACAAAGAACCTTCTTTCTCTACATTTTTACCGCTCTTTCTCTAATAAACAAACCAGCCAGATCTTGGCCCCAATCTAGGTGGAATGCAGGAGGTGTGTGAAGCCTCTTCTAGCTTTTTTTATGTTTCAACCAACATGCAGGCGGAAGTCAAACTTGACTGTAGCAGCGGTGGGGAAAGAAGAAGCTTAACTTTCTCCCCATGTACTGTTTCTATGATTCCTCCACCCCCTGCCAGCTACTGTTCCTGTGGGAATGTTCAGGGAGGCAGAAGAGGATATATTGTTTATTAATAGCCTTCCTAACTTGCGCTAGCAAGTTCTATAACTTAGCAGAAAGTTTTAACATTCCCCTTTTAAACACACAGTGGATAGCTGGTTGCAAGCTTGTTTAAGCTTCTCGATATAGATTCCTGGTAAGATCCCTTTTTTCCTTCTTAAAAGAATAAACATGCCACAATCTTATTTAAGATATATAAAAGTAGTTTACTCACATCATCAGTTCACAGTTGGATCCCTGAAGGCAGACTTAGTTACAGATATATATGTGGATCTACCCCATATGGGGGGTTAATCCCAGTGACTGCAGACTGGCAGTCACTGCAGTTCACACGATGAAAGGAAGATGGAGAAGAAGGGAGGAGGGCTGCAGGACTTGTGCTTTTGTTGCCTGCACAGGTAAGGTCATGCCCATCTCTAGTCACATGCAAGAGGAAGTATGTCCCAGCCCAGGAGGAAACAGGAAGTTATCGACTGGCTGGTCCAACATCCCCTTGCATGTCCACTCTAGGAAAACAAGGAATGTTGTACTTGACTGCTACTTATGTATCACATCCCACACTTCCAACCCCTGGGAGAAGGCACTGGGATTCCAGGGGGACTTTCTTGTGGACGTGACCTTGCTTACACACACAGGTTTCGTGCACCCTCTTCAAATCACTATCCCATATTACAGCTCCATGGTAGATCATCTGCCTTGCTTGCAGGAGGTTCAGGCTTCAGTCCCCGCCATCTCCAAGTGCATAGGTCTGAGAAGGATCCCTATCAGAAATCTTGCAGAGCTGCTCCCAGTCAGTGTAGACAATACTTAGCTAGACAAAGTAATGACCTGACTTGGCGCAAGGCAGTTTCCTGTGTCCTCATTCGATCTGGATCAACATTTTCTGCAATTTTCCTGGTGCTGCTTAGAGCATCAGTCTGGGGGGCGGGGAGAGATTTACAGGGGACCCTGCCAGAGGACTGGGCCCCCGGTAACTGCCTGCAGATCCCAGGTACCCTGACTGAACAACTGCTGCCAGTCTAAGTCGGCAGCACTGGGCGAGGTGGGAATTTTATTTGCACATCAGCTTCCTGGAATTCCAGTACAGCATATCAACGAATTGTTGGCATCTGTCTGTCTTGAGACCCAATGGAGTGTGCCTCCAGGGGTGAAGTCAAACCACTGCATTAGCAGCACCGAAGTGACCTCTCCAGGGCGCAAGCCTGGGCAGTGTGTCTGGAGGTCCTGGGCTGCCCAGAGGACAAGGTGCCTCTCTTGGCCTCACTGATGTGGTCCAAAGGAAAGCAGAGCAATACGTTTGGCACCAGCTTGGCTTCAGGAGTTGATGGAAGGAGGCGTACAAGGCACCATCCAAGCATCTTAGGGATGGATATATTAACTCTGGATTTGTGTAGGGTTTACTCTTTAGCCTTTTCTTCTCCTGAAGATGTCCCTCAAGGCAGCGGAGATTTAGAATCAGTGTTTTCCTTCTCCTGGATGGGCTCCCTTCCCAGGTGGACGAGCCCCATCTGCCTCTTACTTCCCTCTACAGAACATGCAAAAACTGCCTTCTTGTCACATGTGGAGACTCCTCTTCTCCCTTCGGTAACTTCACAGATAAGAATTAATGAGCAGTTGATATATTTGTAGTCCTTTTATTACAGCATGATGTTGCAAGCACAAATACACAGCTTCCCGCAAGGAGGGCAGTTGGCTATTCTAAATCCGACTTCCGCAGCATTTTAGGTGTTCCTCCCTCCCTCTGACACCTTTGCTCTCTGATACGTTCGGACCTCCGAGTCCGTGGTGAGGGGGGGTCCCCCACACTCTCAAGTAATGTCTCAACTAGCTGCCCCCTCCCTTCTGGTTCTCTTGCCATTATCTCATAACTGGGTAACTCCTCCCGAAGCTGTTCAGCTCCTGTCTCTCTGCTTCTGAACTTGCTGTGGACAAGGGGAGTGACTCTTCCCTCCCCAGCTCTCCATCAGAGAGAAGCTGGTCTGCGATGCAATGCATACCCCAGTCCTCCTCTTCAGACCCTTCCCTGACACTTCTTGATCATTGGACCCACAATTGCTCTCATCCGCTCAATGTGCCAGATCCTGTTTTCGCACGCAGGGGAAGCCACATCAATGAATGCAGCGCCCGAAAAGAACACAGGTCAGCATTTTTAAGCAGCAGTTTTAATCAACGTTCACATCAGAAGCAGAACGATGCCGATTCCCCTGGTGCAGAAAGCCACAGCGCGTGCTGCCAAACCATGGCGAAAGGGTTTCCCGGATATATTAACATTCTGAGCAGCGACACAGGAAAGGTGGGTCTTATTCGGAGGAACTGTTTCCAGAAGCACCTTTCCGCATCATCCGAAAGCGCTGACTCGTTGGCTCTCTCCCAGCCCTTGCATTAAGCTGGATTAGCCGCTGTCAGGCATCAATGTGGAAACATCGCAAAATGCTGAATAATGTATGTTTGCTCCTTGCCTGCGAAGCTCAAGCGTGGCTCTTTGTGTACCCTCTTGAAAAACACCTGGGTGCTTTGTTTTTCCTCGAATAGCCATTAGAAATATAAAAATGCATCTCTCAGGCTGCTTAGCCCCTTTGCTGATTTGTTTTTAAAGCCCAATTTTATGTTTGTATCCGATGCTGATAGAATTCAATATCCCATCCCCCTGCGCTGAATGAATCTGACAATTATGGTTTCTCATTTTTCTAATCTTTAATGCATTTTGCCCCGTTCCTGCATTAGTTCGTGGTGTGTTGGGGTTTTTTACAAGCCCGCACAAAAACCCTCCAGAATTTCCCCTAATATGCCCATTTTTAATGCAATGCTGCCTAATAAAAGAACAATGAAGGTAGAACGTAGCCATTGTGGCAAGTAGCCACTGATAGCCTTATCAAATAATAATAGAATTGTAGAGTTGGAAGGGACCCCAAGGGTCATCTAGCCCAACCCCCTGCAATGCAGGAATCTCAGCTAAAGCATCCCTGGCAGATGGCACATCCAAACTCTGCTTAAAATCCTCCAAGGAAGGAGAGTCCCCCACCTCCCAAAGGAGTCCATTCCACTGTCAACTAGCTCCTATCGCCAGAAAGTTCTTCCCGATGTTTAGTCGGAACCTCCTTTCTCGTAACTCGAAGCCCTGTGTTTGAGTCCTACCTTCCAGAGTCCTGTCCTCCATACATTTTTCTGATCCTCTTTTATAGGATTGTTCGAATCCCCACGACAGGGTGAGCTCCCTTTGCTCGGTCCCTGCTCCTGCCAACCTAGCAGTTTGAAAGCATGTCAAAGTGCAAGTAGATAAATAGGTACCGCTCCAGCGGGAAGGTAAACAGCGTTTGTGTGCGCTGCTCTGGTTCGCCAGAAGCGGCTTAGTCATGCTGGCCACATGACCCAGAAGCTGTACGCCGGCTCCCTTGGCCAATAAAGCGAGATGAGAGCCGCAACCCCAGAGTCAGTCACGACTGGACCTAATGGTCAGGGGTCCCTTTACCTTTACCGCATATAGGATTGCACTAGCGGAGATTTAAAGCTCCGGTTTCTTCTGAAAGCTGCCCATCACTATTCTCCTTCACAAAAACTGGATCTGGAGGCTGGCTTATTATAATAATATTTAGGGAAAGAGTGGAGTTTGACATTATTGTGTGGTGGGCGTAGGGCACCACCTTGTGGCCAGATAAAAGAACAGGCTGCATTTTGGTTAGAAGATGCTGCTTGCAATCTCTCTGGTGCAGATACCTGTGTTTGTTTCCAAGCGATCTGTTTATTTCAACTCTTGCTTTATTTGCACAAAGTTTGTGGGGCCGTTAGATGACGTTGGCTATTCATGGAGCATTCTGATTTGTTTGCAAGGATGTTGTGCCCAGCAAATGTTATCTAGTGCATTCCAGAAAGTTGTCTTGCCTGTTTCCATATTGCAAAAGTCTGGTTCATTTCCCATTGCATGTGCCTGAATTTAGCTGAAAAACGGAGGTGTGTGTGTCCAATTGAGAATATATCTGTGTAAAATGCAGATTGGTCCCCCAACAGCAGATCAAGTTCTTTGTTATTGTTCTTTCTCTTGTGCCCAGTAGATGGCAGAGTTGGCATTAGAATCCATGTGCTTTTGAATGTTATTGCACAAAAACTTATGACTGTATAATGATCTTTTACTGTATAATGATCATTTTTTTCTGTTTTGGTTTTGTTTTATTTCCTCTTTGCTCCCTTTCAAGCTTTGGAGCAACACACAATTTTAAGGCTGCAGTCCTCTGCACATTTACCTGGGAGTATGCCCCACTGAATTCGACGGTGCTTACTTTGGAGTAAGCATGTGTAGGGTTGCACTGTAAGAAATAATGGGGAAGAAACAAATTTGGTTTGCATTGCCACATTTACACACCCTGGACTTATATGCAAACTGGAATCCGGCTCTCCTCTGAAATTCACACTTCTTAGAATTTTGCAGTTCTGTCCTCAAACCAAAGAGAGTGTGCAAAAATGTGTCTTCGCAGTTAGAACTGCAAGGCGTGAACTTGAATCTGCTCTTGTTACAGCTGTGGCTGAAGGTCTCAAATGCCAAAACTGACAATATGTTATGGGATCAGTTTCGGCTGATGCATATTAGGAGCAGTGAGCATGCACATGCATACATGTGTTCATGTGTTCATGTGAACAAAACAATATGGACTCACATGCAAAAATTAGGTGGACTGAGTTTGAGATTGGAAAAATGAGAAACCAAAACTGAGCGATTCATTCCCCACCCCCAAAAATGACATCAACTAGCCAATTGGAAGAAGGGCAGAGGAGAGAGAAGGCACTAGAATATCATATTCAAAAAGTTTAAGCCAAGTCCTTGGCCTAACCGGGATGGGTGAATCTATCAGTTGTGCTTCCTCTCTGATTCTATCCTCCCCCCCGCCCAATCCTGAGTCTGATTTTCCGTATCAGTTTGTGATTATTATTTTTAGGGTCCTCATGGAAATTAATAAGCTTTATTGTGTGATTTTTCTCCAAAGCAGTTTTGTCATGGTTTTTTTGTGCTGATATTTGCATTTTTAGGCACACTTTACTCTAGGCATATGCATTTTTGTAGACATTACTTGGCTAGCGAACCGCATTGCAAAATTCAGCTCTGTTTTGGAACGTTTTCGGAAAGCATCTTAGTGCAAACTTCTCTCGATACGTTTCAATTCCCTGTACACATTTCCACAACAGACACCCTTCTGCAAGTAATTTCCCCAACTGTGATGCAATTTTGCATATTGCTTGCATGCGATGTTTGCATTTTAATGCGCTCTCTCTTTCAGTCTGTGCAAATTGTTTGGCTGGAGAACTGCATCAGAAAATTTGGGGAAATTTTCCTTTGGTCTGCATATTTCGGGAAGTGCGAATTGGGTAGGTTTCTGTGAAACAATGAAGGCTGATCCCAGAGGGCAAATGGGGCACTGCCCCACCAAGCTCACGTCTGCTGTCAGTGAGGCTCCTCTTGCCTGCTTTTTTCTTTTTTTACTAGCAAGCAGTCCAGAGGGTGGTCTTGCCTCTCATTTTCCTCCACCTCCTCCTTCTCAGGGTTGCCCTTGTTCAGTGGTACCTTGGGTTAAGGACTTAATTCGTTCTGGAGGTCCATTCTTAACCTGAAACTGTTTTTCACCTGAAGCACCACTTTAGCTAATGGGGCCTCCTGCTGTTGCCGCACAATTTCTGTTCTCATCCTGAAGCAAAGTTCTTAACCTGAGGTACTATTTCTGAGCTAGCGGAGTCTGTAACCTGAAGCGTTTGTAACCTGAAGCGTCTGTAACCCAAGGTACCACTGTAGAACTTAGCAGGGAGGAGGAGAAAAGGGACAAAACTAGATGGGAGTTTTCCAATCCTAGTCTGCCTCCACTTGCCTGTCTTCTGCATACAGGTGTCATGGATGCCAAGGAATGATGGGAGGCCCCAGAGGGAACCCCCAGGGGAAGGAGGCTCAGACAGGGGCGGAGGAAGGGGCTGTCCGCCCCGGGTGTCATCACTGGGGGGGGGGTGACATTTGGTGCGCCACCTGCCTGTGATTCCCAAGCCTACCCCGAGCCATTGGGGGAAGGGGCAGAGCTGTGCCACCTTGCTAGAGGCCTTCCCCCCTTCCCCCTTCGTTTTGACAGCTGGGGAAGGCTTGGGAATCGCAGGTAGCTGGCACGCCGTTGCCCCCCGCTTCTGGGCTGCTTCCTGGGGGGAAAGTCTCCCCCGAGCTGTCAAAATGAAGATGGAAGGGGGGAAGGCTGCTGGCAAAGCGGCACAGCTCCCTCCCCCCCCCACCCAGGAAGCAGCCCGCCATGGGCAGCTCACTTCTCCCCCGGGTGGCTCACTCTGCCCCCCCCAGGACACTTGTCCCACCCCTGGGTGCCTCTGGGCTCAGAGCCCGGGGATTGGTGGTGGGATGATGGTGAATGGTCAGAGGGACAAGAGGGAGCAGGCTGGAAGGAGGAGGCGTCGGAAGCTGAAGAGGCAACAGGCTTTAGTGAGCAGGAAGAGACTGTGGCAGAGAGCAGTCCAGACTCAGAGGCTGGAGAGGAAGAGGACCAGGAGACAGAGATGAGGCGGGCTGCTGAAGAAGTCAGGGAGTCTTCCCTTCCTGCTGCGACCAGCTCCCTGGTCCCCCAAAACCAGAAGAGGTATGAAGAGGACGGAGCAATGACAGACAAGACAACTGAACCTTTGGCTGCAGGGAAAGGACCCGAGGAAGGAGTCTTAGACAGCTGTTGGAAGGACCTTCAGTCCTTGCAACTGCCTCATTGGGTCTGCAAGAGCTACTGGGAATAATTCCTGGGATCACTAGGCCTGCACTGTTTTGCTTTATTTGAATGAAGAATTCGCTAGCACTTGGTATGTTTTTTACTGGTGACCTGCTCCTGACTCTGGCTCCTGTGACACCAGGGGGCATTTCTGGTGCCACCTACTGCTAGGCTCCCTGCTTTCTGCCCCATCAGTCCCAATGGGCACTAAGCAGCACTGGTATTAAAAGTGTGAACCAAACAGACTCCTCCCCACTCCTGACTTCAAGCAGTCCTCACGGCCATAAGATGCAGCCTAATTGTTCTACCTAAACTGATTTTCCTCATATAATATCTTGAAGAATTCTAGACAACCTGAAAGTTTCCCATGTTTTTTGTTTTTTTAAAAAATAATAATAATTCAGGCCTAATAAAGGTCTTACCCCGTGAGCTTTAGAATTTTTTATTTATTTATTACTTTTAGCATGTAATCTAACCGTTCCCAAGGATGGGGTTATCGAAGGACAAGAGATTTGCTTTTTTTAAAAAAAAGCTATTTTAAAAAACCACTGTATTTTTAGAAACTTCTCCTTCATCATAGGCCAGGGTTCAAAAAAAGCCCAGAGGCTTTTTCTTTTCCTCCTTCCCTCTCCTGGAACCATGCTGGGTTGAAAGTGCTGCTTGATAAATCATCCCCTTCATGGGTTTTTTTTTCAATGAGGGAAGAAGGAGGAGGGAAGCTATCCTAACTTGGTTAAGTGATTTGCAAAGCCAAACAAACAGACTATTGTATGGCAGAACCCAGCAAAGCACACAAGCATTTGCAGAGACCTCTTAGTATGGCAGCTGGGAGTGGGAAACGAGGCCTTTGGAAATCATATTCCCATTTCTGCTAAATCTCTAGGTTTTTTTTATTCCCTCCCCACTTTCCCTACCCATTGGAAAAGAACCGGCATTGCTTCCTTGTCGTTATAAGAAGAGCTCTGTTTGATCGGATCAAAAGTCTCTCTGGTCCAGCATCCCAACTGAATCACAGAATTGTAGAGTTGAAAAGGGACCATGAAGTTCATCTAGTCCAGCCCCCTGCAATGCAGGAAACTTGCCCAATGTGGGACTCGAACCCACAACTCTGAGATTAAAAGTCTCATGCTCTACCGACTGAGCTAACCTGGGAAGCCCACAAAGAAGGCACAAAAGCCCTCCTCAGTTGAATGTCCCCAGCAATGGGTGCTATCTGAGGCAGGTTGTTTCTGAGGTTGGAGCTTCCATTCCTAAATCTTCACCATCATGCAGATCTGAGCCTGGGGACTTGGTAAAGAAAAAGCGTTTATACGTGTTGTATATGCAATATAACACTGTGACACCAGATGGCGCTGTGGAGTCCCGTCTTTCCCTACTGGATTTCCCTGTATGTTTACAACATGTTTAACTGAATCGCTTCTAGATCCAGCCTTGGCGTGCATTTGGCCAGCTTTGTCTGGTTCACCAACACAGCTGTTCCTGTAGTCCACAAATTGGTAACTTTGAAGCTGGATTACTGCAATGCACTCTATGTGGGGCTGCCCTTGGGCTTGGTTCAGAAGCTCCTTGTTATTGTTGGCATCCGTCTGTCTCGGGAGACAATGGAGGAGTGCACCTTTGGGGGTGAAGTCAAACTGTTGGAAGGTTGCAGCGCCAGCTGTGGCTGTAGATAGAGGAGAGACATGTTTTGTTGCAGCTGGGGCAGATGTAGGCCTCTGGTTGCTCTGCTGAAGATGCACCACTGCATTTCTTCTCCCTTCGCTCCTCCCAGCAGTCATTCCAGCTGGTGCAGAACGTGGTAGTCAGACTGCTGATGGGGGCATCGGCCCGCCTATCTATTTATCATCTATCAATCAATCATACTTATTAAGCACCTAGCATTTTAAAAGCACTGTACAGAACAAGATACAAAAGGAAAAAGGCATGGGGAGGGCAGAGGAAAAAAGCAAGCACCGGAAAAACTGCTGCTTTGTTGGCCAATGGATGGGGGCAGGTTGGTCTCTCCACACCCCCTTGCTGCGGCTAGCGATGTGCAGACTTTTGAATTCTCCAGCACTCTTTTTATCAGGTTAGATCAGGGATGGTCAACCTGGTCCCTACCGCCCACTAGTGGGCGTTTCAGGATTCTAGGTGGGCGGTAGGGGGTTCCATGGCACAAGCTGAATCTTCCTTCCATTGTGCACTGGTGGGTGGCAAGGAAATTTTACCATCAAGAAAGATGCATTAGTGGGCGGTAGGTATAAAAAGGTTGACTACCCCTGGGTTAGATGGTAAACAGAGCAATGGGTATGAGAGAAAAAGAGTGCTTGGTTGATGTTGAAGTCACCAGGTGCAAACTCTTCACGGGTCAGCAAACTTTTTCAGTAGGGGGCCAGTCCACTGTCCCTCAGACCTTGTGGGGGACCAGACTATATTTTTGGGGGGGGGGAATGAAATAATTCCTATGCCCCACAAATAACCCAGAGATGCATTTTAAATAGAAGGGCACATTCTACTCATGTAAAAACACACTGATTACTGGACCGTCTGTGGGCCGATTTAGAAGGTGATTGGGCCGGATCCGGCCCCCGGGCCTTAGTTTTCTTACCCATGCCCTAGAGCTTCAACATCAGCTATATTTTTTCTCCTCTATCTCCCCCCAAGAACCCTGGGAACTGAAACTTCTTGTTAGCGTTGCTCTGTCTCAGCAGAGCGATAGGTTTGGCACTGGCTTGGCTGCAGTGGTTGCCAGAAGGAGGTGTACAAGGCACCATCCAACAACCTTAGGGATTCCACTCCAGATTTGTGTAGGGTTTGCTCCTAAGCCCTTTCTTCTCTGAAGATATCTCACAAGGCAGCAGAGGTTTAGGATCAGAGTTTTCCTTCTCCTAGATGGGCTACCTTCCCACTTTGATGAGACCCATCTGCCTCTCACTTCCCTCTACAGCACATGCAGAACTACCTTCTTGTTTGCTGGACCCACTATTGATCTTGTCTTCAAACGCAGGAGATGTCCCTAACTCACCAAAGGTTTGAGACCTATCGGCTGCTCTCAGTTGGTAGTTAGGTAAAGGTAAAGGTACCCCTGCCCGTATAGGCCAGTCGTGTCCAACTCTAGGGTTGTGCGCTCATCTCGCTCAAGAGTCCGGGAGCCGGCGCCGTCCAAAGACACTTCCGGGTCACGTGGCCAGCATGACGAAGCTGCAGCTGGCGAGCCAGCAGCAGCGCCGCACACGGAAACGCTGTTTCCCTTCCCGCTAGAAAGCGGTACCTATTTATCTACTTGCACTTAGGGGTGCTTTCGAACTGCTAGGTGGGCAGGAGCTGGGACCGAAAGACGGGAGCTCACCCCGCCACGGGGATTCGAACCGCCGACCTTACGATGAGCAAGTCCTAGGCACTGAGGTTTTACCCACAGTGCCACCTGCGTCCCTCAGTTGGTAGTTAGGTTATTGTTTAATAGGTTATTGTATTTTAGTGTTTTAGTGTTTTAGTGTTCTGTTGGAAGCCACCCAGAGTGGCTGGGTATAAATAAATTATTATTATTATTATTATTATTATTATTATGGTATAGCCAATCAGTCGAAGCTATTTCCCAAGGCGTGGCCGCTGTTGCATCCTGACAGCTTCCAGGAGACACCGAGGACAGCCAAGTGCAGGGCAGGGGCCAAAGGTGGAAAAACACCCCCAGAATGAGCACAATGTGCCCCTCACCAGAAGCACTGCCCTTTCCCTAGCACACCATACACTGAACCTTAAGGACGTTGAGAATTGTCACTCTGTGAGTGGCAAACAAGACTTTCCAGAACACTCTGGGGGAAGCCGTGTGTTTTGAACATATGGTGCGGATGTGCCATGTGTGAATTACAGGGGAGGCTGGCCCATGAGCGCAAATAGGACACTGCCCCACCAATTTCCATCTACCCCCAACCTGCCTGTCTTCTGCTTCCAGCCAGCAGGGGGCAGTTCTCCCTATTATTGGCTCTGGCGCCACCTACTGTTCCTCTCCCTGCCTTCCACCCTACCAGTCTCATCAGGCCCATCCACCCAAACAACTTTTTTGCCCATCTCAAGCCTACAATTCTGATTCTGTTATTGTTCTGCTGTTTGCTGACATGGGCTTCCTTGGGATGAAGGATAGGACAGAAATATTGTAACAGCAATAATAACAACAACAACAACAACAACAACAACAACACCATTCACACTTAATTAATTATGGAATTAATTTCAAGATCGTCTGCAATCGTCTATGGGGGTGGGGTGCATTGTATAGGCATTTTCGTCGGGGGTGGGGGCGGTCAAAAGATTTAATTCCGGAGATGCTTCGCTTTCGCTGTACTTGCCACATTCGTTCCATTCTTGCACCTTCACTGCAGGACCCTATTACGAATTTGGCTGGGAGTTTGTTTTTAATTCTGTTGCGTCCCGATCGGGACGTTTGCATTTATTCCTTATGACTGCTTGCATCTTGTCGGGCAATAATGAATCACGGGGAGAGAAGCATTCCTCCCGGAGAAGAAAGCCAGAAACTCCAGCCAGCCAGCGAGGTCAGGGTTGCTCGGCGCGGGGGCGGGGGGCGATTTCTGCAGCCTGACTTCCGGCTGTCATTCATCCTTGCAAAACACGCACGCGCTGCTGCCCCCTCCCTCGCCTCCTTCTCCTCCTCCAGGCTCGCTCCCGCCCGGGGCTGCCTCGCATGCCTGCATGTGATCTCATCTGACCCCATCGGAGGGAGGCGCAAACCAGGCGGTGCCTCGCTCCCTCCCTCTGCCCGGCTGCGAAGCGCCTCCCCAGCAGCCTTTCCTGTTTTGCTGCACAAATAATTCCTCCTCCTTCTCCCGCCTTATCACGCATCCCGGGTTCACGTGCTTCCTCCTCCCCCTCCCCCGCCCGCTCCCATTTCGGGGTGGAAATAGGGCGAGGCTCCTTTAAGAATGCAACGCGCCATGCTCCTAACCAGCCATGACTAGACAGATTGTCCCAGGGTTGGGCGAAGCGCCGCCTCCCGCAGAGTCAGCCACGTGGGTGGGATCGGGGCAAGCCACGCCTCCTGTCTCCTCCCCCCCCCCCCCCCCGCCGCCGCCTGTCCGCCAAGTATTGCAAAAGGAGGAAGGCGGAGGGCTTTCCGTAACTGTGCAGCTTCCCATGCCCGCCCTTGCAACCCTGGCCGTATGAAATCGTAGAGTTAAAGGGATCCCCAGAGGCCATCTAGTCCAACCCCTGCAACCCCAGGCCTCTCAACACTCGGTCTCTCGTCCCAATGTGAAACCATAAAAACAAGGATGAAATATAAAGATTGTCACGAAAGGTCTGTGGCTCCGTGGAGGGGCATTCCTTGTTTCACAGCCAGAAGGCCCGAGATTCAATGCCTGGCATCTCCAGGTAGGACTGGGGGGGGGGGGGAGAGACCCTCGCCGGAGATCGGCTGCTGGTCGGTGTGGACAACGCTAAACTACATAGACCAATGGTCTGAAGTACCGTCCTAGGCTCATCAGGGGCAGCAGAAGGAACAAATTCAGTGAGGGAGATCCTGCTCATAAACAAACGCCGTTAAGTTCGCTTGAGACCTTTTGCCAGGTAACTGTATGCTGTACAGGGCTGCAGCCTTAAAGATAAGACCTGGAGGAATCCACTTACCCAATGACCAGTGTGGGGAAAATACCTCTCTCACATTAATACATTAATATTATTTTGATTATTTTGTTGTTGCATATATACACGGTACAGTGTACACAGAGAGAGAGAGAGAGCGAGAGAGCGAGCGCAGCATTGGACTGATCAGGTCCCTGCCCGCAGGAGCTTACAATCTACCTTACACTGCTTGCATTCAACGAAAGGCACAACCCTACACCCGTCTCCAGCTTTCCTGGGAGAAAATTCCCTTGCACTCCGTGGGGTTTACTTACTACACGTGCTCATTATATATATAAAAGCTCATTACTGTATATCTATACAGTAGAAGCTCATGATTTGGCCCCATACGCATCCAATGCGCAAGTCCTGGGTTTCAAGAACAGAAGCGGATTTCTTGCAACAAAACGAAACGTGCGTGGCATGTCCTGCAGCTCTGCGAAGAGCTGCGGCGCTGACAAGGAGGGGACGCATCCCCTCCACAGCCTCCTATCACTGGGTGCTCCAGCTCCCTCTTGCCGCCTGTAGCAGCGGCAGCGTGGGAAGGAAAAACCCTCTCTCTCTCCCTTTGGCACGCAGATGGAAGCGCAGCCTCCTCCGCCAGAGTTCACCGGGGGTGACCACGTGCCCCTCTCCTCCCCGCGCGCCGGAGGGGTGGGAGGACGCCGGGGAAGGAGCGCCGGGAGAGACTCCGGGCGAAAGGGGCGCCTGTCCCTTTAAAGAGGACGCCGTCGGAGACACACGCAGCAGAGTGCCCATGTGGAGCTGCTCCATGCCTTGTTGTTCTGCGAGCCGATTGGCCGGAGCCCGGGTGACGTCTTCCAGCAGCATGCGAACGCACTGCGGGGGGGAGGATCACCCGGAAAACCCGGCGGCGGAGTAGGGAAGCAGCGCCGGGGCCAGAGTCTAAACGGGGAGGGGGGGAGGCGGAGTTGGGATGGTGGTGGAAGGGAAGGAGGCGGCGAAGAGGAAGAGGAACCGCGGGAGGAGATAGAGGACCACCTCGTTTGCGACAGAATGGGGAGGAAGTCAGGCTTGCAAAAGTGCTGGCAATTGCACAAGCTCTCCACCCCCCACTGCAGTCCTGTGTACGGGACTCATCCTGAGTCAGACCATTGTTGTTGTTGTTTAGTCGTTTAGTCGTGTCCGACTCTTCGTGACCCCATGGACCAGAGAACGCCAGGCACCTCTGTCCTCCACTGCCTCCCGCAGTTTGGTCAAACTCATGCTGGTAACCTCGAAAACACTATCCAACCATCTCGTCCTCTGCCGTCCCCTTCTCCTTGTGCCCTCCATCTTTCCCAACATCAGGGTCTTCTCCAGGGAATCTTCTCTTCTCATGAGGTGGCCAAAGTACTGGAGCCTCAGCTTCACAATCTGTCCTTCCAGTGAGCACTCAGGGTTGATTTCCTTCAGTATGGATAGGTTTGATCTTCTTGCTGTCCATGGGACTCTCAAGAGTCTCCTCCAGCACCATAATTCAAAAGCATCAATTCTTCGGCGATCAGCCTTCTTTATGGTCCAGCTCTCACTTCCATACATCACTACTGGGAAAACCATAGCTTTAACTATACGAACCTTTGTTGGCAAGGTGATGTCTCTACTTCTCAATATGCTGTCTAGGCCTGTCATTGCCCTTCTCCCAAGAAGCAGGCGTCTTTTAATTTCGTGGCTGCTGTCACCATCTGCAGTGATCATTGAGCCCAAGAAAGTAAAATCTCTCACTACCTCCATTTCTTCCCCTTCTATTTGCCAGGAGGTGATGGGACCAGTGGCCATGATCTTCGTTTTTTTGATGTTGAGCTTCAGACCATATTTTGCGCTCTCCTCTTTCACCCTCATTAAAAGGTTCTTTAATTCCTCCTCACTTTCTGCCATCAAGGTTGTGTCATCTGCATATCTGAGGTTGTTGATATTTCTTCCGGCAATCTTAATTCCGGCTAGGGATTCATCCAGCCCAGCCTTTCGCATGATGAATTCTGCATATAAGTTAAATAAGCAGGGAGACAAAATACAGCCTTGTCGTACTCCTTTCCCAATTTTGAACCAATCAGTTGTTCCATATCCAGTTCTAACTGTAGCTTCTTGTCCCACATAGAGATTTCTCAGGAGACAGATGAGGTGATCTGGCACTCCCATTTCTTTAAGAACTTGCCATAGTTTGCCATGGTCGACACAGTCAAAGGCTTTTGCATAGTCAATGAAGCAGAAGTAGATGTCTTTCTGGTACTCTCTAGCTTTCTCCATAATCCAGCGCATGTTTGCAATTTGGTCTCTGGTTCCTCTGCCTCTTCTAAATCCAGCTTGCACTTCTGGGAGTTCTCGGTCCACATACTGCTTGAGCCTTCCTTGTAGAATTTTAAGCATAACCTTGCTAGCATGTGAAATGAGTGCAATTGTGCGGTAGTTGGAGCATTCTTTGGCACTGCCCTTCTTTGGGATTGGGATGTAGACTGATCTTCTCCAATCTTCTGGCCACTGCTGAGTTTTCCAAACTTGCTGGCATATTGAGTGTAGCACCTTAACAGCATCATCTTTTAAAATTTTAAATAGTTCAGCTGGAATACCATCACTTCCACTGGCCTTGTTATTTGCAGTGCTTTCTAAGGCCCATTTGACTTCACTTTCCAGGATGTCTGGCTCAAGGTCAGCAACCACACTACCTGGGGTATACGAGACATCCATTTCTTTCTGGTATAATTCCTCTGTGTATTCTTGCCACCTCTTCTTGATGTCTTCTGCTTCTGTTAGGTCCTTTCCACTTTTGTCCTTTATTATGGAAATCTTTGTACGAAATGTTCCTTTCATATCTCCAATTTTCTTGAACAGATCTCTGGTTCTTCCCATTCTATTGCTTTCCTCTATTTCTTTGCATTGCTCGTTTAAGAAGGTCTTCTTGTCTCTCCTTGCTATTCTTTGGAAATCTGCATTCAATTTCCTGTATCTTTCACCATCTCCCTCGCATTTTGCTTGCCTTCTCTCCCCCGCTATTTGTAAGGCCTCATTGGACAGCCACTTTGCTTTCTTGCATTTCCTTTTCATTGGGATGGTTTTCGTTGCTGCCTCCTGTATAATGTTACGAGCCTCCATCCATAGTTCTTCAGGCATTCTGTCCACCAAATCTAAATCCTTAAACCTGTTCCTCACTTCCACTGTGTATTCATAAGGGATTTGACTTAGATTGTATCTTACCGGCCCAGTGGTTTTTCCTACTTTCTTCAGTTTAAGTTTGAATTTTGCTATAAGAAGCTGATGATCTGAGCCACAGTCAGCTCCAGGTCTTGTTTTTGCTGACTGTATAGAGCTTCTCCATCTTTGGCTGCAGAGAATATAATCAATCTGATTTCGATGCTGCCCATCTGGTGATGTCCATATGTAGAGTCGTCTCTTGTGTTGTTGGAAAAGCGTGTTTGTGATGACCAGCTTGTTCTCTTGACAGAACTCTATTAGCCTTTGCCCTGCTTCGTTTTGATCTCCAAGGCCAAACTTGCCAGTTGTTCCTTTTATCTCTTGACTCCCTACTTTAGCATTCCAATCCCCTATAATGAGAAGAACATCCTTCTTTGGTGTCACTTCTATAAGGTCTTGTAAGTCTTCATAGAATTGGTCAATTTCAGTTTCTTCAGCACAAGTAGTTGGTGCATAAACTTGGATTACTGTGATGTTAAAAGGTCTGCCTTGGATTCGTATCGAGATCATTCTATCATTTTTGAGATTGCATCCCAGTACAGCTTTCGCCACTCTTTTGTTGACTATGAGGGCCACTCCATTTCTTTTACGGGTTTCTTGCCCACAGTAGTAGATATGATGGTCATCCGAACTGAATTCACCCATTCCCGTCCATTTTAGTTCACTGATGCCCAGGATGTCAATATTTATTCTTGCCATCTCATTTTTGACCACCTCCAACTTACCCAGGTTCATGGTTCTTACATTCCAGGTTCCTATGCAATATTTTTCTTTACAGCATTGGACTTTCCTTTCGCTTCCAGGCATATCCACAACTGAGTGTCCTTTTGGCTTTGGCCCAGCCGCTTCATCAGCTCTGGATCTACTTGTACTTGCCCTCCGCTCTTCCCCAGTAGCATGTTGGACGCCTTCCGACCTGAGGGGCTCATCTTCCAGCGTCATAACTTTTATATGCCTGTTGTCTTTGTCCATGGAGTTTTCTTGGCAGGGATACTGGAGTGGCTTGCCGGTTCCTCCTCCAGGTGGACCACGTTTGGTCAAAACTCTCCACTATGACCTGTTCATCTTGGGTGCCCTGCTCGGCATAGTTCATAGCTTCTCTGAGTTCTTCAAGCCCCTTCGCCACGGCAAGGCAGTGATCCATGAAGGGGGAGTCAGACCATAGGTTCCCCTAGCTCAGTAGTGTACATGTTGTTGTTTAGTCGTGTCTGACTCTTTGTGACCCCATGGACCAGAGCACGCCAGGCACTCCTGTCTTCCACTCCCTCCCGCACTTTGGTCAAACTCATGTTGCTCACTTCGAGAACACTATCCAACCATCTCATCCTCTGTCGTCCCCTTCCCTTGTGCCTTCAATCTTTCCCAACATCAGGGTCTTTTCCAGGGAGTCTTCTCTTCTCATGAGGTGGCCAAAGTATTGGAGTCTCAGCTTCACGATCTGTCCTTCCAGGGAGCACTCAGGGCTGATTTCCTTCAGAATGGAGAGGTTTGATCTTCTTGCAGTCCATGGGACTCTCAAGAGTCTCCTCCAGCACCAGAATTCAAAAGCCTCAATTCTTCAGTGATCAGCCTTCTTTATGGTTCAACTCTTACTATGTAGTGTACATAGAATCATAGAAATGTAGAGTTGGAAGAGACCCCAAGGGTCAAGGAGAATGTTAGCCACTTTGAGACTCCTTCGGGTAATAATAATAATAATAGTGATAAGGTGGGATATCAAATCCAAATTCTTCTTCATCATCTAGTCCAACCCCATGCAATGTAGGAAATTCGAAGCATCCATGACAGATGGCCATCCAACCTCTGCTTAAAAACCTCCAAGGAAGGAGAGTCCACCACCTCTCGTGGGAATCTGTTCCACTGCTGAAACAGCTCTTACTGTCAGAAAGTTTTTCCAAATGTTTAGTCAAAATCTCCTTTCTTGCAACTTGAAGCCATTGGTTCAGATCCTACCCTCCAGAGCAGGAGAAAACAAGCATGCTCCCTCCTCCATGTGACACCCCTTCAGATATTTGAAGATGGCTATCATATCTCCTCTCAGTCTCCTCTTTTCCAAGCTAAACATAACTAGTTCCCGCAACCATTCCTCATAAGGCTTAGTTTCCAGACCCTTGATCATCTTGTCATCATCCTTCTTAAATAGTGGTGCCCAGAATTAGACACAGTATTCCAGGTGTGGTCTCACCAAAGCAGAATGGAGTGGTCCTATTTCTTGCCTTGATCTGGACACTATACTTCTATTGATGCAGCCTAGAATAGCATTCACTTTTTTTGCTGCTGCATCACACTGTTGACTCATTAAGCTTGTGGTCCACCAAGACCCCCAGATCATTTTTACATGTACTGCTAGCAAGTCAGGTGTCCCCCATCTTATATTTGTGCACCTGGTTCTTCCTGCCTAAGCGCAGAACCTTACATTTCCGGGGATCGTGCCAAATCCAAAATCAGGTGTTGTCAAACCATGTTGGGTTCAATGGCAGGTAGGATTGCCAAAGTCATTTATCCTAGAATGCTGCCTCCTTTATGACCCCACTTCCTAATGTTTGTAATTTTTTATTTTGCCCCGTGCGTAAAGCTGAATGCGCACAAAAATGCATGTAAATTGCAGGCTTACTGCATTGTCTACTCTAAACTGACCCACAGCAGCTCTCTGGGATTTAAGGAGGGGATTGTTATCTGACCTGCCTGGAGATGGCGGGGATTGAAGGTGGCACCTTCTCCAGGAGAAGAATGAGATGAACCCTGATGAATCAGTTCAGATCCACCCCTCCCATCAGGCCGAGGGATCCGGCGTTTGTGCACAGACAGCTTTCCGGGTCATGTGACCAGCATGACTAGGCCGCTTCTGGAGCATCAGGACACCATGATGACATACCAGAGTGCACAAAAATGCCGCTTACCTTTCTGCCGCAGCGGTACCTATCTATCTCAGGGAGCGGGTGGCTCTGTGATCTAAACCACTGAGCCTCTTGGTCTTGCTGATTGGAAGGTTGGTGGTTTGAACCCACACAATGGGGTGAGCTCCCGTTGCTCGGTCCCAGCTCCTGCCAACCTAGCAGTTCGAAAGCACACTGGCACAAGTAGATAAATAGGTACCACTATGGCAGGAAGGTAAATGGCGTTTCCGTGCACTCTGGTTTCCGTCACGGTTTTCCGTTGTGCCAATAGCGGTTTAGTCATGCTGACCACATGACTCGGAAAGCTGTCTGTGCACAAATGCTGGCTCCCTCGGCCTGAAAAGCAAGATGAGCACTGCACCCCATAGTCACCTTTGGCTGGACTTAACCATCCAGGGGTCCTTTCCCTTTACTTTATCTACTTACCGGTATATACTTACATTGGTATGCATGGCCCACACAAAGTTGTTATCACTAGCTGCAAGGAGTCTGGTTTGGGTAAGATTCCCATGCTGAGTTGAGACCTCTGTGCCAGCTCAGTGATCTGGGGCAGAATCTAGCAGAATTTGCGATCAAGGGACATACACAAAAAGATAGTTAGAAGGGCAGGTTTACTGATACCTATTAATAGGCCAAATTGCCCAAGCATTATGAAACAGCACCTAACGGATTAATAATTAGCATTGCAAATATGTGAACACAACAAAACCCATCATGGGAACCTGTCTTTCATGTTGACCCATAAATCATTGCTTCCTGCCAAGGCTATTTAGCAGAAAAGGAGTATAAAAAAATTATCACGTTGCCTAGCCAGCTTTATACGTGGCTTAATCCAAACAAACACACCTCTAAGCGCTTTATGTAAAATACTGTGAATATTCATGGGAAAATGCCAATAAGATCAACAGTCTTTAAAAATAAGGAGACATAACAGAGTTGTGAAAATATGGATACAATCAACAGTATTTAAAAGCTATATGCATTAATAAAATATAGATGTCTACTGGGGAAGTTGCCTGCCTCAAATTTTGGGGAAAGAGGCCAGTTTCATTGTGTCCCCTCTTGCTGACTATTGACTTTCAGGCTCCATTTGAACTATACATTTAGTCATTATCATACTACAGTGGTACCTCCTGTTACATACGCTTCAGGTTACATACGCTTCAGGTTACAGACTCCGCTAACCCAGAAATAGTGCTTCAGGTTAAGAACTTTGCTTCAGGATGAGAACAGAAATTGTGCTTCGGCGGCGCAGCAGCAGCAGGAAGCCCCATTAGCTAAAGTGGTGCTTCAGGTTAAGAACAGTTTCAGGCAGTGGCGTAGTGTGGGGGGTGCAGGGGGGGCCGGCCGCACCGGGCGCAACATCTGGGGGTTAGGGTTAGGGGCGCAAATCCACGGGTTAGGGGGTGCAAATTACTTGCCTTGCCCCGGGTGCTGACAACCCACGCTACGCTACTGGTTTCAGGTTAAGAACGGACCTCCAGAACGAATTAAGTACTTAACCTGAGGTACCACTGTACTTGAAACAACCATGGCTTCTCCCTAGGAATTCTGGGAGGTTTTGTTTGTGAAGGGTGCTGAGACATGTTACAAGACCCTCCTTCTCTCACGGGATAGTTTAACATTCATATCCTCTTCCCAGGGAACTTTGGGAATTGTAGTTCTCTAAGGGGAATTGTGGATCCCCTACAGACCCCAGGATTCTTGAGAATGTGTATTAAATGCACTTTCCATATATGGTGTGTATGCACCCCAATAGGCCAAATTTATAAATGCAGCCTGATGGAAGAAATGTGTGTATCTATGTGTTGCAGTTAACGCTTCAGGGTGCAGGCTGCCCCCGTGAAAGAAATAATTGGCGCGCAGCGTTAGGCTGAACCCGACACCCTAGTTTTCTACGTGCAAAGAACGCCTGCAGGAAAGCACCCGAGCATGCCCGCCTCCACGTGCATCCTGGAATGGCACCGCCCAGGAAGAGGGCTTTGTGTTTGTTTCTTTTCACAATCGTGCCATGCTGCGCTGAGACGTCTAAGCGGAAACTCCCGTCCTGTCAAAAAAAAAAACAACACACCCAAAAGGAAAAGCAAGCAGGCGCGCTCCCGTCCGGCGAAGCGCTGCAATCCAGTCCGGGCTTTGCCTGCAATTCTCCCTATAGTAGCTGAGGGCCGTGTCAGTCCCTTTTTTTCTTGTTGTGTTTCTGTTACACATCGCCATCTTGTTACAAAGCCCTTTCCTTGTCTGGAAGGTTCGCAGAGGGGCTCGGGGCGGAGGGGGCGATCGCCTGGCTGGCTCCGGCTTCTTTATTTTTTTCTCCTCCTCCCCCCTCCCTCTTCCCCCTTTGCAAAAGAACCAAACCCCGATATTAAAATTAAAGAATCCTGCCGCGGGGGTGGCAGCGTGGAGTTTCCCTTCTTCACTTATTTTATTTTATTTTTTTTCATAAGTCTCCCCAAGACTTTGGATCCTCCGCCGAAACGCAGCCCCGAGAAATGAGCATTGAGACATTGTTAGAAGCGGCCAGGTATCTAGAATGGCAAGCTCAGCAACAACAGAAAACACGTGGTAAGCCAGGGGTGGTGGGGGTGGTGGTGGGAATTAAGATCTCGTGTCTCTCCTTTTTGAAAGAAACGCAGAATAATTAAAAAATAATAATGCACGCGGTGGGATTTATCTTATTCCCTCCCCCCCCCCCCGTTTTTTGATTGTTGGAAGAGAAACCAACTTTGCAGCGCGAGGCGAGTCGCCTTTCAGTCGGAAGCCCGGGGATTTCACTCCCCCTTGTCACAGGCTTGCAGCGCTTTCGCCTCGGATTGCAAAGCCTTGCGCGTGCATTTGACACGGGAGTAAGTCCCCTCGGATTCGCCGCTGAGCAAACAGCGCCTCGGGCTCGGGGCGCGTCGGTTCCCCCAACCGAAGCCGTCGTATTTATTTTGGCGGGTTAGATGGTGAGTCCCCCCCCCCCCCCGCTTTGCTTTAAAAAATTGCACTGCGTTACGATTCCTTTCTCCTCCGTAGCGCAGATTTTGCAATGATGATCAGGTCTTCTGGTTTCTCATCGGTTCTCGTCAGTGGGGGTTTCTAGTCGGGTTCTCCCCTCCTTCCTCCCCTCCTCCCGTTTTTGTAAAATGCCCCTTTTTTTGTTTCGTTTTAATGAACATTTGGGCAGGGTGATCGGAAATATTTTTGCACCGGGTGAAGAAAAATATGAGATTGCCTAACGAGGCGGCGGTTGTGAGGATAGCAGGCTGCCTCGCTTAACAAGCGCGTTGTGGACATGTCTACTTAGAAGCAAGCCCCATTGTGTTAGATTGGACTTACTCCCAGGTAAATGCGTCCAGGATTACAGCCGGGGGCGGGAGCAGCCTGTCAACGTGGTCTAAATACTTCATTCTGCGTTTACTCTGAATTTGCTGACACATGCTAGCCGAGATATGTATGCATGTATGTATATACTAAAAAATAATAATTCAGCCCATTCATTTCCTGCGGATGGGCAGATTCTCTCCGATTCCCGTGCTCGCGTTTATTGCCACCCCCCAGAAATAAACTACCTGACCCCTTTCCGCCCTGCAGTGTAAGGAGGGCTGGGAAGGAAAAACAACCCTTTGCAACACGAACGTAGTTAACCGATGCAGCCCACGTAATAGCCATAATTAATTATGCTTGGGTCTCTGCCTGCTCTTGCGGTTCTTCATTCATGCATCCGGCAGCGATCCGTCCTTTTCACACGGTTTTAATTATTTCCTTCTTAAACTTTCTAAGGCGCATAGTGAATGCAAGGAGGCGCGCGCAGGCTTTTAAGAGGCGGGCTGGATCAGAGGGTGGGTTACGATGTCATGTAGTTATGCGCCAAAAAGAAAAAAAAAACCGTAATAGAAAAAAGATAGGAACCTTTCCTTCCTGCTGCCTCCCCGTTCTGTTTTTTTGACGATGCCTCCTGATTTATCATCAGGAGCAGTTATTCATTAGGCAGCAACTGTGGGGAGGGTTTGAATCTGTTGGGTTTCCTTTTGGGGAGGGGAAGCGTTTCCTTCTCGTTCTCGACGGAGGCTTTTCCAGGGCGGTGGCGGGGCTGTTGGCGCTCCTGATCTTAAGACGAGGGAGGGAGGGGGGTGTCATATGATGCACTTTAAAAAAAACTATTTCCGCCTCTTTCGTCTGATGATGCGCCGCTCCCCTAATTGGGAAATCTGCTGGGAGAGATCCAGAAAGGGCTGTTGCTGCATGCGGGAGGAACCGATCCCCTCCGCCCCGCATACACACGCTACGCACACACGCATATGCACACATTAAAATTCCGGAGAGATGCTGCGTTAGCGCGTGGTCGAGATCTAAGCGCACAATGGAACGTTGGCGTCGCTTGTATCTTTTTTTTTTCTTCATTTTCTTCCCCCTCCCCCAGGTTTGGAACGTTGCGTGTTTGCTCTGCGTTCCAGGCCCGTTCCATTGGTTAGCGGGGAACGGGTGACGTGTCAAGGCCCTGCCCTCGACCACGTGCGTTGGGGACACTCCCTCTCTGCTGCTGCTGCTTGGATGCGCGCTTTCATTCTTGCAACTATGCGCGTGTGCGCGCTCTCCCGTTCGCGTGCTTGTGCGTACACGAGGGTGGTGGGGAGGGCCTGCCCTCACTTGTTTGTGCTGCAGGAACGTTGGTGGTGATGATAACGAGGGTGATGTGAAATGGCATGCAGAAAAGATCTGAAAACCAGCATGCCGGTTTTTTTATTTTTATTTGCTGTAATCTGAATAACAGATTTTAAAACTCCAGACCTCTTGTTTGTATTCGGGGCTCCTGGTAAAGACCTGCCATGCAGGCAGCTCAGAGCTTGGGGCTGTGCTCCGTGGAATGACAACATAGAATTTGGGAATATTAACAATGAAAATTAATTTGGTAGAAGATCTGTTGGGGGGATCCCAGCACGCTGCTTTCTACTGTATTCTGAAAGGAGGAGAGCTCCGGATTAAAAATGGTCGTGGTGAGGGATGCTGAGTCTGGGATCTTCCAGACCTACATCCTATTAATCATCATTATGCTTTATAGCACTGCGTACACTCTGAACTGCTTGCATGGATATAGCTTTGTACTGTTAGGGGTCATAAATAGACTTTTAATCCAGATCTCCTTCAACTATCTGTTTATGGCTTGTAGCAAACAACAGCCATGTCCCTGCAATCAGCCCCAGGCGTGTGGACTGTGCTTCAGAATAATTTAAATATTGTTTGATAAATAAAAGTTAGGTGCATTTAGGGGGGAATCTCGCCTTACTTTTTTGAACCCAGATATCTTACCTGTCTCTGATTGGCTTGAAGTAACAACAGCTTCAGACATGCAGACAGACAAGAATTTGTACTATCCTACAGAATCGTCATACTATACTAGTACTGCTGCTGTGTAAAAAGGTAAAGGACCCCTGGATGGTGAAGTCTAGCCAAAGGCGACTATGGGGTGCAGGGCTCATCTTGCCTTTCAGGCCAAGGGAACCAACATTTGTCCACAGACAGCTTTCCGGGTCATGTGGCCAGCGTGACTAAACCGCTTCTGGCGTAATGGAACACCGTGACGGAAGCCAGAGTCCATGGAAACTGCTGCTATGTATGTAGGGCAGATCTGAGACCCATCATGTAGCTACTCTCCCATCTCCTTCCTCCTCACCCTGTCCCGTATTAATCCACAGCTTTCATTTTGAAAATTTACATACGGCTCATAGCTCAGTAAGCAACATTGTGGAGGCAGGTTGGCCTGTGGGTGTGTGACCGTAGTTGTACCTGTTTCCTTATGAAATCGGTTCCTGGCTTGGAACACAGTTTGCCATGCTTTTCTCCAAAGAACTCAATGATATATCGTGCAATTATAAAAAAATCTGCTTGTTGTTGGCATCTGTCTGTCTCGAGAGACAGTGGAGTGCGCCTCCAGGGGTGAAGTCAAACCGCTGTGTTAGCAGCACTGAAGTGACCTCCCCGGGGCGCAAGGCTGGGCAGTGTGCATGGAGGTCCTGGGCTGCCCAGACGGAAATACTTCCTTCTTGGCTTTGCTGATGTGGTCCAAAAAGGGCAGAGCAAAGCGTTTGGCACCAGCTTGGCTGAACATGTTGCTGGAAGGAGGCCTTCAAGGCACCATTAAACCATCTTAGGGACTGCACTCCAGATTTGTGTAGCCTTTTCTCCTCCCGAAGATTTCCTGCAAGGCAACGTAGATTTAAGATCAGTTTTCCTTCTCCTGGATGGGCTGCCTTTCCACGTGGACAAGCTCCATCTGCCTCTTACTTCCCTCTACAGTACATGCAGAAACCGTCTTCTTGACCGTTGGGCCCACAATTGGTCTCCTCTGCTCAGTCTTCCTGTCTTCACATGCAGGGGAAGTCCTTAACTCACACTGGGTTTGAGACCCATCAGCTACCCTGATTAACCAATAGTCGTAATAGTGGGGGCAATATCTGAGATTTAGTATGCTATGCTGAAGTCTGGTTTTCAATCCATATCTCGTGGGTGGGCAGGCGAAGAGTGACAGCTAGGGACAGAGGAACAGTGGCAAGGCAGGAAGGCGGCCACTGTCTTGGAGACAATTCTGTGGATAAGTCTAGGTGAGCTATGGGGAACCTCAACGTGTTCCTGAACTACAATTCCCATCATCCCTGGCCATGCTGGATGGTCAAAGGTTGCCTTTACCTGGGCCATGCGCATCCTCCGTGGTTAGGCGAAAGCAGCATCGTTTGAGTCGCTGCCCTGTTTTTGTGGATTACCCAAAGCAGCGAACAACATTATAGTTAATTGTTGCAGCTTGCCTTCACTTATCCCACCTCACAGGTGTGAAGAACATTCTTCCATTGTGAATGGTCTGTGTTGCCATTAAGAAAAAGAAGTCGGAATTCGCCAATATATATGTGGATTGTGTGATGTTTCTTCTCTATGTTCTCTAACTTCTTAAGCCAGCTCAAGGTTGCCATCTGAGCTGGCCAGACGTTTAACTGAGAATCAGTCACAGGCCAATAAGACTTTTAGAACCGTCTCGCCCCCAAATGGCAACTAGGCGATCCTTTTTTGGCGACTGCAATCTTGGTTTAAGGAGCCATTTGTCGCCTCACTTACATAGCTGAGTTTCTAACGCTTCTAGCTGCATGTGTCAGGCAAGATTTGGGTTAGAAGAGGCCCTCAAATCTTTGGACTGGCTCCAGGTTTGGTGGGAGGGAACTAGGCAAAGTGTTCTCCGATTGGTCCCACTCCTCTGAGTGGCTCCTGAAGCAGCACAAAGATGGCTGTGTCTAGGTCCCCCTTTGGTTTCCCACAATGCCCTTGGGCAACACTTAACATCAGGGGCTTTGTGGGAAATCAAAACGCAGAGTGGATCTGGCTGCGAAGCACTGCTTGACATCCTGGACCAGGGAAATAATTAAGGTGGGGCAGAACAGAAGAAAAGGCACCCACCCCTTATGGTCCCTAGCAGGGTGTTGGGGCCTGAGCAACTGGCAGGATAGGAGATGGGTGTTCTCCAACCTGACCTACAATAATTTTATAGAGTCCTAGAATTGTAGAGTTGGAAGGGGCCATGAGGGCCCTCTAGTCCAACCCCCTGCAATGCAGAATTCTTTCACCCAATGTGGGACTCGAACCCACAACCCTGAGATTAAGAGTCTCGCGCTCTACCGACTGAGCCAGTTGCCATTTAAGTGCAGTTATATTTCTGGGGCTTTTTGTGTCTGGCTTAGCATGATTAAACTACGTTCTGAATCTGTTTCAGTTCTCTTGACTGTCATTACTCATATGGTTGAAGCAGCAACACCTGTCTGCAAGAGGGACGACCCCCTTGTCCCCCTTCCAAGCCTACTGGGCTAGGCTCAAGGTGCTGGTTTCCGCGTATAAAGTCCCCTAGAGCTTGGGATCCGCATACCTGAAATATGGTCTCACCCGCTGTTGTATCCGGTTGATCCCTGTGCTTTGCAGACAGGGGCTTCTGGCAGATACCATCTTAATCAGGTGCATTCCATACAATATTGCAATCGGGTCTTCAGTGTCCTGGCACCTGCCCTATGGAATGCACTCCCATTAAATATTAGACAGGCACCCTCTCAGCTGTCTTTTCAGCACCTGCAGAAGACGTTCCTCTTTCAACAACCCTTTTGCATGGAGATCTTTCCCAGTCTGCATCTGTACTAGGATTGTTTTTATGGTGTGTGTGTGTGTGTGTGTGTGTGTGTGTGTGTGTGTGTTGTTGTTGTTGTTGTTGTTGTTGTTTTAAAAATAGTCATTTGTTTTCACTGCCTATGGTTCCTTGGGAAGAAGTGTGGGACAGAAGCTTAACGATTAAATAATAATAAATAATTCTGGTCTATGGGCACAGAATGCTGTCTGGGGTTTTTTATGTGTGTGGAGGGTGAGGATTAGAAAACTTGGTGGGAGAGCAACTGGAGTATCCTGGAAGTAGACATTTCTGAGTCCAGCTAGAATCCTGAGAGGGGAGAATTCCACGCTGCAACATTTTGTCGCAGATGCCACTCATCATTTGCCTAATGAGCAAACACTTTCTCTTGGGTGGGGGAAAGGCTGATCACTGTTTTGATTCGGGGCCCCAAGGGGCCCCTGCTGTTGTGCTTCCACCAGGTCTACTTCTTCATTCCCTTTAGATAAAGGTAAAGGGACCCCTGACCATTAGGTCCAGTCGTGACCGACTCTGGGGTTGCGGCGCTCATCTCGCTTTATTGGCCGAGGGAGCCGGCATACAGCTTCTGGGCCATGTGGCTGGCATGACTAAGCCGCTTCTGGCGAACCAGAGCAGCGCACAGAAACGCCGTTTACCTTCCCACCAGAGCAGTACCTATTTATCTGCTTGCACTTTGATGTGTTTTCGAACTACTAGGTTGGCAGGAGCAAGGACTGAGCAACGGGAGCTCACCCCGTCGCGGGGATTTGAACCGCCGACCTTCTGATCGGCAAGTCCTTGGGGCAGGGAGCTGATAATTGGGTTTCACTGCAGAGCGGCTTGCACATCTATGGGACAGAACGCCAGCACCTTACCTGTGTTGACAGCTCTTGTGTTCGCTTTTCTGAAATCTGGATTGTTTTTTTCTGTGACATGGGGTTAGGGGCGGTTCAAGGTCTCCTTCTTTGTGCAGTTGCGATTAAATCTTTGAGCAATGCCTTTAGACCTGCTCACCATGTGAAATCCCTTGCCAAAAGAGTTGGGGGAATTCCCTTTTTTGTGTGTTTTCTTCCCTTGCCTTCCTGTTACTTGCCATGGGTGGCAGGCCTCTCCAGTGCAGGGGGGGGGGGCACAGCTTTTGCAACCACAGCGGAGGATCAAATGTCTGTGTTTTTTGTGTGTGTGTCATATCTGATGGGAGGTAGCCTGAAACGTATTGTCTCAGCAGTGAGTCACTCCAGGAAAGGTGGATGAGAAGGAAATTAAAATTCAACCACAACAGCAAAAAGAAAGAAGCCTTAGAGCTGCAGGATAGATTCCTCTTTTTCCACCCACCTTGTGTTGTCGTCGTCATTTTATTACCTCTCCTGCTGCATCATCGTTTAGAATCCAGCCTTTCCTCCCAGGAGATCGAACTGGTGGCCATTGTTCTCCTCCCTTCCTTATTTTATCTTCACAACAGTCCTGTGAGGTAGGCTAGGCTGAGAGACAGCGACTGGCCCAAGTTCACCCAGTGAGCTGATGTAGGTGAGGAATATAGTACGTGGGGACCATAGGGTGCTGACGCCAATCCCTTTTAAATCTACTACATCACACTAGAAGATGGTCACGCAACAGAAGGCTCTCACCACATGGGGGAAGGTCGCAGCTGTAAAACCTGCAAAATCTTGGAATAAATCAATGGAATGGAGGGGTAACATTGGGATAAACGATCGTTAGAGACATCCTATCTGGAGCCTGCAAGAAAATGTTGCAATGTGTAGTGCATGCCTGTTCAGGGTGGCATTCAGCCAACCATGCCCTCTTTCAAGAACTCCATTCCGTTACTCAATCCCTTAGGTGTTCCCATTATCTCTTCATCCCCATAAACACACACTGTGTTTGTTGAGCATGCTTAGTCCTCATTAGGCTGTTTTCGGGTGTTTTCCCTTAAGGGTCAGTGTTCCCCGCAATTTCTTTTTCAGTCCTCCTGCATATTTTGCCATTTCTCTGAGTCTGCCAGTAGCCGTCTCTTATGCAGAGGAAGGATGGTGGAGTTATGGATAGTGCCGTTTGGGTTACACAAGGCCTGGGAGAATTGAGATAGCAGTATTCAGGTGGGACCTGCAACAGATTCTTGCAGTGTGTGAGTGAAGTGCTGCTCAGGCTCAGCACTGCACAACCAAGAACACTCAGTCATCATTGTGCTGAGTTTTTTGGGAGGTGGGGTGGGTTTCCTAAAGCTTTTTTTTGTACTTCTGCAAACCTTGGAGGACGCCTAAGCCTGCCGTCTTGGAAATAACAATAATAATATAGTTACTTTCTTGTGCCTTCCCCCCAATCACTTCTTATTCATCCTGCTCACCACCTGAGCAGACTGCCAGGGTCTAGGAACAATGTTCATAGCCACTACTCTTCACTGACACTGTGGACCACCTGAATGAATCTTGCAGACCACAGTTTGGGAACCCCTGGCATACTCTATTTAGCATGATGCAGTTGTTCCTTTCAGTGCAGCTACAGGTGTTGTTGTTGTCATCCATCTGTCCCGAGAAAGAATGGAGTGCGCCTCCAGGGGTGAAGTCAAATATCTGCATTAGCAGCACCGAAATGATCTCCGTGGGGTGCAAGCCTGGTTGGTGTGTATGGAGGTCCTGGGCTGCCCAGACAACAAGACCCCCCCCCCCTCGTCCTGGCTGATGTGGTCCAAAGGAAAGCAGAGCAATACGTTTGGCACTGGCTTGGCTGCAGGAGTTGCCGGAAAGAGGTGCCATCCAACTGCCTTAGGGACTCCACTCTGGCTTTCCATAGTAATAATATAATAATTTAATAAAAAATTATTATTTATACCCCACCCATCTGGCTGGGTTTCCTCAGCCACTCTGGGCGGCTTCCAACAGAATACAGTGGTACCTTGGGTTATAGACCCTTCAGGTTACAGATGCTTCAGGTTATAGACTCTGCTAACCCAGAAATATTACCTCGGGTTAAGAACTTTGCTTCAGGATGAGAACAGAAATCGTGCAGTGGCGGCGCAGCGGCAGCAGGAGGCCCCATTAGCTAAAGTGGTGCTTCAGGTTAAGAACAGTTTCAGATTAAGAACGGACCTCTGGAACGAATTAAGTTCTTAACCCGAGGTACCACTGTATTAAAATACAATAGTCTGTATTAAAATACAATTTTAATAAACGTTAAAAGCTTCCCTAAATAGGGCTGCCTTCAGATGTCTTCTAAAAGTCTGGTAGTTATTTTTCTCTCTGACATCTGGTAGGAGGGCGTTCCACAGGGCGGGTGCCACTACCGAGAAGGCCCTCTGCCTGGTTCCCTGTAACTTGGCTTCTCGCAGAGAGGGAACCGCCAGAAGGCCCTCGGCACTGGACCTCAGAGTCCGGGCAGAACGATGGGGGTGGAGACGCTCCTTCAGGTATACTGGACCGAGGCCGTTTAGGGCTTGAAAGGTCAGCACCAACACTAAGGAGTGTTTACTCCTTAGCCTTTTCTTCTGAAAATTTCCCGCAAGGCAGTGGAGGTTTTAAGGGCAGAGTTTTCCTTCTCCTCGATGGGATACCTAGAGTCTAGGTAGAAGAACCTGTCTTCGTACCCAGGGGAAGTCCCTAACTCTCCGAGGGTTTGAGACCCATTGGCTACCTTCGCCTGGCTTAGTCGGCTAGTCTAAGCCGTTTCTCCATGTGGCCGCTGTCACATGCTGACATCTTCTAGGAGCCACAGGTGAGAGCTGAGTGCAGGGTGGGGGGCCAAAGGCAGACAAACTACCCCAGAAGGAGTGTGACACGTCCCTTGTTAGAGCCACTGTCCCTCTCTTAACACCCCCCATACCCCCAGCTTCAGATGACCTACAATTAGGTCTTGCTACTCATGTCCCAGTTACCTGAATTTATCTATCTATATAAATGTTGTCTTCATTGCATCATCAACTTAGGGAATTTTCTGCCACAGTTGCGGCTATTGACTTAAATGGCATTTTGTTAAGGGGCTGGGCAGATTCGTGGAAGAGGATGGCTGGAGGCAAAAGACTCAGCTCCTTTAGCTGAGCTGCTTCCGTGGCCGTGGCCATCAAGTGATAATGTAGGCGGTGCATGTGGCTCTTCTGCTGCAGTTATCACAATGACTCCCTTGGAAAACAATGGTTTAAATAAGGTCTCTACTGTTGTTGGATCTGTAGAATGGGTGCTTTTCCTTTGGTAACTACTTCCTTGAGGACTTTGTGTGCTCTCAGCTTGACTGAGGCAACACCAGCCTACCTTTCAAGGTAGTTGGGAAAGAATACAACAACCTTTCATTGGCAAGGATTACAGGGAGGCAAGTCACCTACTTAGGAAAACCAGTCACACCTGAGGTCACCTTTGTGTGTGGTTGTGTGTGCTTTTCTGTTTTCCTTTTTGATGGTTGGAGGCCAATGTCCCAACTACGCTTCTGGGTGTTTCAAGGCTTCTCCCTTGAAATCTGTTTCCAAGCAGAGATTGTTCCTCAGTTCTGGGGCACCCGCCTAATGTAGCTGAGGCAAAGCCCAGACAAACCGGCTGGCAGAGATGGGGGCCGCTTGAGAAACAAAGCGGAAAAAACGGTGGCATGAATGCTGTTCAGCCATGGTTTTGCTGTCAGTCTTCCATCTCCCCTATCTGTAAAGTGGGAATAATGGTTATCTATGTTGCGCTTCCCTGATTCGAGGATTAACCTGTGCTCTGAGGTTCCAGGGCAGTGTTTGAAATTTGCATTTTGCACCTGGCGTCCAACCACTTGCAACCAAGTGGAGATATCTGGGTACCAGGATGGCACCTGACATCTCCACCATCTGGGGATCATTGGATCTGGACACTGTTTTTACACACTGTTTTCCCGTCCTGTAAAATTCTATCAGTTACATTTTATCTGCACAATCAGAATGAATTTCTGGAACCAAATTGCTATTTCTGTGCAGCCTGAGCAGGAGCAGTCACCCTTAAAGAAAAAAAAGAGGTAGGAATAGGCCGAAATAGATGTGGACTGGATTAAGTGACTTTACTTTTTTAAGTTCTCAAAGTTCTTAATTTAGCTCAAGGTTATCATCTGAACTAGTCAGATATTTAACTGAGTATCAATCACAGTCAGTCCATCATTTGAAAAATAAGAGCTGTCTTGCCACCAAAGGGCAACTAGATACAGTGGTAAAAGGTAAAGGTAAAGGACCCCTGGATGGTTAAGTCCAGTCACTAATGACTCAGGGGTTGTGGTGCTCATCTCGCTTTACTGGCCGAGGGAGCCGGCGTTTGTCCACAGACAGTTTTTCCGGGTCATGTGGCCAGCATGACTAAGCTGCTTCTGGCGAAACCAGAGCAGCGCATGGAAACGCCGTTTACCTTCCCGCCGGAGCTGTACCTATTTATCTACTTGCACTGGCATTCTTTCGAACTGCTAGGTTGGCAGGAGCTGGGACTGAGCAACGGGAGCTTACCTCGTCACGGGGATTCGAACCGCCGACCTTCCACAGCGCCACCCGCGTCCCAGATACAGTGGTACCTCAGGTTAAAAACACCTCGGGTTACAAACACTTCGGGTTACAGACTCTGCTAACCCAGAAGTAGTACCTCAGGTTAAGAACTTTACCTCAGGATGAGAACAGAAACCATGTGGCGGTGGCAGCGGGAAGCCCCATTAGGTAAAGTGGTACCTCAGGTTAAGAATGGACCTCCGGAATGAATTAAGTTCATAACTGGAGGTACCACTGGCGACTGCGACCTTGATTTAAGGAGCCATTTGGTGCTTAACTTATATATCTGAGTTTCTAACACTTTTCCTGAGAGGATATCCATGGGGATGTGGTGGGAATGGGCAGTGAGACCCTGCAAAGTTCTTTGCCCTGTGGTTATTGAGCAAAATTGCAGTTGTAGTGTGATCAGAGGTGATGGAGATGTTTCCGCGGCCCCTAGGCCCGGGGAGACAGGATGGTGCTCTCCAGGTTGTTGCTGAACTACAACTCCCATCATCCCTGGCCATTGGCCATGCTGATGGGTGGTTATGGGAGGTGTAGTCTAGCAACACCTGGAGGGCCGGAGGCTCCCCATCCCTGCTGCAGGAGGACTGATTTCTGGGAAAATGCAAATTGAATTTTAGGAAATATTTCTCGTTGGCAATGATGACAGTTAAGTAGTTTTAGACATCTGGAAGGGACACCTGGCTTAGGCCTTCAGGGATATTAAGGGGGTGCCTCACGGCAGTGTTTTACTGTATAGCCTTGGGATTCATCCTTGCATTGTGGATAAGCAATACTGACCAGCATACCCACTTGGCAGAAAGGGGATTTGGAAGACTGATGCACAAGGCTGTGAAACCTGCAGCTGAAGAGGGTGCTGAAACCAGCTCCATATCCCAAGCGCTAGCCTCTGGGTCATCTTGCTTTTCTAATTTTAAGAGCATGTGCATCTGTTTTTATCTATTTTTCTAGCCTGAGACTAGCAATTGGATTATGTACCTGAGTTTCTAGCACTGCTTTGGCCTCATATGTTCTGACCAGGTGAGAGGGTGATTCTGTCTTTTACAGGTTTGCGTTTCTTCCCTCACTTCTGCATGTGCTAAGGCAGCCTGGCTGCATTGCGGGGCTCCCATGCTCAGTTCTGTCGAGAGGACCCCTAGACTTCTTCCTCATAAGTAGCACCATTGCCCGTAGGTTGACCCGTGGTAGCCACCTGTTGAGCTGGCCATGGAATGTGACTTTGTGACGTCTTGGCGTAACTCTTTGGGTATGTTTATGTAACAGGAAGTGGGAAGAATGTTTTGGGATAGGAGCTGACTCAGTGGGTACGAGCCTCCATCTAGGTCAGGTGACGCCTACCTGAACTCCCCACCCAGCTGGGCAGGCGTGAGTCACTCCAGCAGCTAAGAGAGATCCCTAGAGCTACAGGTAGAAGACGTATCGCAGTGGTCAACCTCCAAAAACTTTCCTGCTGTGTGGCTCCTCTGTTTCCTCGAGGAAGGGAACCCTCCACTGTGACCTGAGCTGCATACACATCATACTTTTAAAGCACCCCCTCAAAAAAATAATAATCACGGGAATTATAGTTTCTTAAGGGTGCTGCGGTAAACTGCAGTTCCCACAATTCTTTTCTGGCGGGTGGATGGTGTCCTTTAAATGTATGGTATGCATACAGCCCTTGTTTCATTCTTGGGCTGGTTAAAATTGTCACTTACTACCAATATGAAGTGTTAGAAACTCAGATATACAGTGGTACCTCGGGTTACAGACGCTTCAGGTTACAGACTCCACTAACCCAGAAATAGTACCTCGGGTTAAGAACTTTACCTCAGGATGAGAACAGAAATCGTGGGGCAGTGGCAGCAGGAGGCCCCATTAGCTAAAGTGGTACCTCAGGTTAAGAACAGTTTCAGGTTAAGAACGGACCTCCAGAACCCAAGGTACCACTGTACTGTATAAGCTAATCGCCAAATGGCACCTTAAACCGAGGCGACGCTCACCACAATGGAATGTCAAGGTGCCATTCCCCCCACCCCATAAGATTTATTGTTATTCTTCATTTAATTTCTATGCCACTTTATATTTTCAAGAAAACAATCTCAAAGTGCTTTGCAACACTTTAAAACATCAAACGAAACAATCCAGGATAAAAGAAATTCAAGCCTCAAGGGAAGTATTTCAGAGCCTTCTCTAAGTGGCATTTTGCTTTCCCCCATATTTATTTACCTACTTAATTTATAGAGCTGCCCTGTGGCAGAAGTACTCTAGGAAGCCAGTGGGGTGTAGTGGTTAGAGTGTCAGACTAGGACCTGGGAGATCGGGGTTCGAATCCCCAGTCAGCCATGAAGCTTGGAGTCAGTCCCAGCCTCTTAACCTACCTCACAGGGTCTTGTAGAGATTAACTGAGGATTTCAAGATTTCTGGGAATTTTGCCTAGCTTCAAAGAACTCTTCCACCAGTCCCACCTCCTACCCTGAGGGTTGACACTCCTAGTCCTTAAGGCGACAGAGGAAGGTCTGGATAATATTATATGTCAGAGACTTCTGTTGGAGCAGGATTCGCATCGGTGTATGTGTGTGAAGGGGATGGTGCTTGCCTACAACACCCAGTTCAGGGCTCCTTGGATCTGTCTCAGATACGGAACAAACCAGGCACATGAGGCTTGCATAACTACCGTGAGCAAAGCGTGCAACATTGCAGAATCCGAGCTTTGGGTCAGCTTTGCTGTGTGCTTCCTGACTCGCCAATGCAGTTGCATGGCGCTTAAGAGTTCAGCCGCTGGAATCCGCCCCCCTTTTCTCTCTCCCCGCCCCAGAAGCTGGCATCCCGTACTGCAGATGCTGCATGCGACTTCATCATGAGGTCTTTTGGCCGTTCCCGGTGGTGACGTGGTGCGTCATGGGCGAGGGAGGTTCTCTCTGCCGCTTGGCTGCCGCCCAGCTGACCTGCCGTGTTGTCTTCTAAAGTGCACAGCAGGCAGACACGTGCTTGGGGGCTGGTCCCCCCCCTTCCTGGTGTTTTCGAGGGAGAGGGAGCTTTTTCCGCAGCCTCTTGCGGTTGAGTAATTCTCTCAGCTCACCTGCTCCAGAACTCTGGCCTCCTAGGTGGTGTGTGTGGTTTTGGTTTTTTAGCTGCTGCGTAAATATTCCTGGGGAGACGATAGCCGTCCTCTGTGCAAAGGCATTGAAAACCTTGAGCTTGGGATGGGGGCATTAACTGTCCCCCCCCCATAAGCCTCTCTCTCTGGCTTCATGGAGGCATCTTGCTTGGAAATGGGGTTGATCCTGCACTGCTTGGTTCTTGTCCACCACAAAATCACCCAGCAATAAGAATTGGCCGCAGAAGGAAGAGCAGGGTGGTTGGGTGGGTCTAGCCATTTTGAATGTTTGTGTTTACATACCATGCCATCTGCACTTCATAGCGGCTTCATATCATGGCTCCCCCCCAAAAATAATAATCCTGGGAACTGTAGTTTATTAAGGGTGCTGAGAGGAGTTAGGAAGACAACCTGTTCCCCTCACAGAGCTGCAATTCCCCAACTGGTTTTTAACAGCCCCTCTGCCAAGGGATCTCTGGGAATTGTAGCTCTCTTGAGGGATTAGCTGGGTCCCCTAACAACTCTCAGCGCCCTTTACAAACTACAGTTCGCAGGCTTCTTCCTTAACCGCTTAAACTGGTATAATACTGCTTCAAATGTATAATGCAGATGGGGCCTAAGACTCTTAAATCAGAGGGTTTTGGGGGACAGCCGATAACCCCCTGCCCTTGTCTTCTGTCTGCTTTTGGTGTGTATTTTTTAACTGCTGTTTGCGTTTTTATGCTTTAGCTGTTAAGTATTTAATTGTACTGCTTTATATTGTTTAAAGCTGTCTCGTGGGTGCGCAGAGATGGGAAAGGTGGGGTTATAAATCTCTTCAAATGTATGGTTTTATTTGGCAAGGTGAGGCCGAGGCCTAGGCGATATATTGGCAGGGGACTCGGAGCTGGCTCTGCTGGGGGCAGGAGCCTTTCTGCCCCCCCCCCCGGCTGAGCAGCAGGCTGGGGTCAGCTGTTTTGGCCACAGCCCCTGAGACGCTGGGGTAAAAGCGCCTCATCTCCCATGATGAGAGCTGTGGCAGTTTGCCCAGGCATCGTGCTGACTGGGGCCAACACAGCTTTTTTCAGCTTCTGTGGTATATCGCCAAACCGCGATGTTGAAAACCCGACATTGCCCAGCCCTAGTGAGGACACCCATATCTCATTTATCGAGTTCAAGCAGTGCATTGTCAAAACACATGGCAGGCCAGTGGAGGCTGCCGAGAAAGCCACCAGGCTGAACTGGATTCCGCGGCAGCAAGGGGAACTGGTTTCACTGGTCTGTTTTCCCTGTCAGGAGAACAAAAAAGAAAGAAATGAAATGACTGTGAGGCAGAGCCTGGCTGAAGTCCACCAGGCTTCGGGTCTAAAGGAGTCACAATGAATACCTCTGAGCTTATGCAGAGTGTTCTTGCTGCTCTAGGATAATTGAGTCAGACTATTGGTCCATGTAGCTCAGTGTTGTCTGCACTGACCGGCAGCAGCTCTCCAGGGCTTCAGGCAGGGGTTAGAGAAAAGGGGAACGATCTCTCTCCTCAGAGGGATAGGGTGGGGGTGGGGAGCCAGGGCGATGTGGGGAGTTATGCAGATGGTGCCTGGGTGGTTTTCCGGCCTGAGGGCCACATTCACTTCTGGGCAGCCACATGGCTGAGGGTGGAGCATGAAATGCACATTTTACCTTCCTCAAATAGGCCGTTTTCTTAGCACATGTCATGTATCCCTATCTATACACTCCACCCAAGGGTGCAAAGCAGCCCCGGGAGAGGGTGCGTCTGCAAAGGGTGTGTGGGCTGGGGAGAGCCTCGGGGGCCAGGGAAAGAAGCATGGAGGGCCACATTTGTTCCTTATACCTGGTATAAGGTATTGCGTATTTCTTATGTAGAGACAGAAATGTGATTGGCTGGACTGGATAGGCGGGGGCGGAGTTGTGTGGAAGAAGGAAGACCAGAGGGCCAATTGCAGCAGATGTCGGGTTGGTTAGAATGGGCAGAACCAGAAATGGGTGTAAAGGGGGAGGGAATACAGATTTAATAATAAGCACTAGATGCTTGAAGTTAATGCATATTTTACTAAAAAGCCTCCCAGAGTGGCTGGGACAACCCAGTCAGATGGGCATATAAATAATAACATTCTTCTTTTTCTTCTTGCTGTTGTTGTTTTTGTTGTTGTTATTATTATGAGGCTGCCAAAGGTGAGAAATGGTGTGGGAACTATTTCCAAGACCATTGGTTGCTTAATCAGTTTGAATCTTGAGTGTATTTTTTAAAAACTTGGTTAAATGGGGGTGGGGTGGTGGATAAGTTTCATTCTTATGGTTTTGCTTCTTCGCCTTACGTTGGAGTTGTTAATTTGTTGTTTATTGGGGCTGTTTTAATCATTTGTGTATATTATAGTATCTTCGCGCCCCCTCCCCTTTAAATCTTTATTGCTTTGGTGGCCACTCTGGGATTTAAAAGAAATTGAAGAGCAGGCTACAAATGCTGTAAATAGGCAAATAAATAACGTATCAGAGCATCGTCATAAAGATTTGAGGAGCTGGGTATACCAATAAAGTCGAAATAATGGGCAGGAAAGATGCCTTTAGGAGAGGAAAAGAGCAGCCACTGTCTGCCTCTGGCCGCAACATTTGACTCCTACCCTTAGTCAAGTTTATTGCATTTGTTTTTCTTCAGGGTGAGGCAGCTCTGAGTTGTTTTATAAGTGTAAGCTCTTTGCGGTCTGTGACCTATGGGTCCTCCCCTCACTTGTGAGTGTTACTCTGTTAAAAAAACTGCTCCCTCGTGTATGTATACCACTCCGTAAATAATATTCAGCCTTTGAAATCTTCAATCTTTTAAGACCCACTTTTAACCCATTTGGAGACTCATTTCTTAACGTTCTTGGCAGTCATGTTCCTGGGGACGCGGGTGGCACTGTGGTCTAAACCACTGAGCCTTGGGCTTGCTGTTCAGGAGGTCGGCGGTTCAAATCCTCGCGACGGGGTGAGCTCCTGTTGCTCGGTCCCTGCTCCTGCCAACCTAGCAGTTCGAAAGCACGTCATAGTGAAAGTAGATAAATAGGTACCACTCTGGCGGGAAGGTAAACGGCGTTTCCATGCGCTGTTCTGGTTTCACCAGAAGCGGCTTTTACACATGACCTGGAAAAACTGCGGACAAACGGCAGCTCCCTCGGCCAATAAAGTGAGATGAGCACTGCAACCCCAGAGTCATTTGCGACTGGACTTAACTGTCAAGGGTCCTTTACCTTTACCACGTTCCTGTCACAACCCACTTTGGATTAGGCCATGACCCACTGGTGCGTACTGACCCACCAGTTGAGGACCAGTGCAGCAAACATTTTTTTCAGCCGGGGGGGGCCACAGTTTGGGGTGAGCAAGCTTCCAGGGGACGGGTGCAGGGGAGCAAACTTGAATAACATATTTGGGGGGGGGGCAAGTAAGCCCTGCACTGCATAATTGATCACAATACCCAGCACAGAATATCCTGATGAATGACAGGATAGAGATGATACAAATATGGTAAAGGGCGTAATGGGTATTTCCCCCCCTCTTTCTCCCCCCCCCCACATTTTTATTTTTGCATTTTTTTAATTGTTCTTATTAGTCTTGTTCGGTAGACCAGTTTGATTCTTATTGTATTTTATGTCGAAAATTCACATTTTTAAAAATAACAAGGTGCAGCATGCTCACACCATTTGAATTGCAATGCCTATCCACTTGGGGGGGGGGCTGGCCCCCTCAAATGTTGTGGAGGCCGAAGGGACCTCAGCCCCTAGGAGCTGGCTCCTATGGCCGGGCACCAGTAGGCCTAGCAGTGGGAGGAACAAGAGGTGTCGGCCATGTTTTCCTGTGGCACAAAAGTCTGAGGGGTTGTTTTTTTACTCCCCCCCCCAAAAAAAAACCCTCTCCATCCTCATCCAGGCTAGCAAGAGGCACCATCGCAGTTTGGGGACACATTCCCAGACAGGCAGAAGTTCCTGAGGAGAGCGCAGAGCAGGGCTACAGAGTGGTGTGAACTGAGGAAAGGAAGCAATGAGGGATCTCAGGGGACCATTTTGTGCCGTGGGCCCGAGACCCTCCACCTTCGCAATGAACGGACCTCAGAGAGAAACACTATAGTTCCTATTAATCGTGAGAGTTGGAAGGGGTCCACAGGGGTCATCAGCCAGGTCGCAAGGTGGTTAGATTGGTCTCAACTGGGGCCAGGGTCTTTTCAGTACTGGCCCCGACTTGGTGAAACGCTCTGTCACAAGAGACTAGGGCCCTGCGGGACTTGACATCTTTCCACAGGGCCTGCAAGACAGAGCTGTTCCACCTGGCCTTTGGTTTGGACTCAGTCTGACCCTTCTGTTTCCCTCCCCTTATGGTTTTGATCTATGGGCTACTTTTAAAATGAGGCTGCATTTTAAATTGCATTTTAACCTGTATTTTAAATTGGTCCGTCTCCCCAATTATGATTTTACTGTAATTTTACTGGTGTCAGCTGCCCTGAGCCCGGCTCTGGCCGGGGAGGGCAGGGTATAAATAAAATTTATTGTTGTTGTTGTTGTTAGAAATTAGCCAGGTGTGTTTTGCAACCGGCGCGGGTCCAATGGTGACCCCATGGAGATCTCTGGGTACCAAGTTGGCGGTTTACATCTCCATCTGGTCAGCCTCTCCAGCTTTCTTGAGCCAGTAAGCAGAAGAGATGTCTGTGTTTATATACCACTTCCCTCCCCACCCCAGGAGTACATGGTTCAGCTCCCTCCTCACTTATAACCCCTACAACGGCCCTGTGAGGCAGATTAAGAGGCTGTGACTGACGGCAAGCATCATGATGGGAGTGGGGATTCGAACCCGGACCTCCTGGGTCCCAATCTGACACTCTAACCCAGAGCTTTCAAAACTTTTCACGCCGCTGACACTCTTTTTAGACCTGCGTCGTTTCGTGACACAGTTGTTCAGTTTTACTAGCGAACTGGAGGTTAAACTAACCCCTTTCCAGCTCCGGGAGGAGCGTTCCTGAGACACACTGCAGGCGATGCACAGTTTGGAAAGCTCTGCTCTAACCACTGCACAACACCGACTTCCTAGAGTTCTTCTTCTACGGGGCAGCTACGTAAATTAAGTAGGTAAATAAATAAATAAATGAGTAGGGAAAGCAAAATGTCCATTAGAGAAGGATGTGAAATATTTTCCTTGAAGCTTGGCTTGGTTTGATTCTGGATTTTTAAAATAAATAACGCTGTAAACCACTTTGAGATTTTTCTTTTTCTTTCAAAATCTAAAGCGGCATAGAAATGAAACGCAATAACAACAAATCCCAGTGGGGGTGGGGGGAAAGGCGCCTAGACATTTAGTTGTGGCAACCGCAGCCTAGGCTTTAAGGTGCCATTTGGCGATTAGTGCATATACCGTATTTTTCCATGTATAGGACTAGGTTATTTTCTTGAAAAATTAATCTTAAAAATTGGGGTCGTCTTATACACGGAAAAATACAGTATCTTATAATACGGAGACCCTTGCTCTGCAGGAACAAATGTCTGCCGATAATGACCGTGGTTCTTTCTCTCTCCCTCCCCCCTTCCTTTCCCGAACAGAGGAGAACGAGAAGCACGAAAAGCTACGCTTGGAGCGCGAACAGGAGCAGAAGAAGGCCAGCGTGCCTAGGGTTAACCATGTCGCTCGCCCCGAGGAGCCCCGCCTCGAAATGGCGGCCGTGCCCTTGTCTCCGCCCGCCCCGCCTCCGCCCCCTCCCCCGCCGCTGGCGGCCCCCATCTCCGTCATCCCCATCCCCGTGGTCACAAGCCCCGCCCCTCCGGCGGCGCACAACGCCTTGTCTCCGCCCCTCATCCACCGCCACCAGCCGCTTGTGAGTGCTCCCGGCCTGGGCAAGGAGCCCCCCCTGGCGGCCCCCGTCATCCAGAAGACTGGCCCCTCGCTTCTTCCGGACATCAAGGCCCCCACGCCCCCTTGCAGCAGCCCGAAGCAGCAGCAGCTGCCTCACTATGCCACGCCGGTGCTGGCTATCTCACAGCACCACATGGTCCAGCAGCCGATCCAGCCCCAGCCTCCCCCTCTGCAGCCCCACCAGCCCCACCACCAGCCCCTCGGCGTCAAGCTGGCTCCCTCGTCGGAGGATGTCAAGCCCAACGAGCAGAAGAAAAGGCCCGGAGGGTGAGTGTGGGGTCGCTGGGGAGCAGCTCTGGTGGAAAGGGACCCACTCAGGAACAATTTAGTACAACCCTCTGCAATGCCCGGGATCTTGCCTTGTTTTGTAAATAAATAAATACCCCCCCCCCCACTGGGCCATTTGCAATGCTCCAAATCTGAAGTGGGGGGAATGAGGAGAGCTTGGCTCAAAAAGGCTCTCATCTGTGCAGCTTGTCTCAAGTTGCATCTTTCCAGCATCAGGCAAAGACTTCAAAATACCGTATTTTTCACTATATAAGACGCACTTTTCCCCCTCCTAAAAAGCAAGGGGAAATGTGTTTGCGTCTTATGGAGCGAATGCAGGCTCCATGGCTTCAGCGAAAGCAACGTGAAGCCTCCAGAGCACAGCAGGAGGTCCCGCTGCGCTCCGCAGGCTTCACGTTGCTTTCGCTGAAGCCAGGAGAGGAAGAGGGATTGGTGCGCACTGATCCCTCTTCCTCTCCTGGCTTCACTTTGCTGGAGAAGCGCTGCGCAGCTTTCCCTCTGCGCAGCACCCCTTCAGCGAAGCGGAAGGAGAAATGGAAGGGGCTCCGTTTCTCCTGCTGCATCGCTGCGCAGAGAGGGAGAGAATATTTTTTTTCTTGTTCTCCTCTAAAACTAGGTGCGTCTTATTATGGTTGGGTGCATCTTATAGAGCAAAAAATACGGTAGTAATTATTATTATTATTATTATTATTATTATTATTATTATTATTATTATTCCCTGGTCCTTCTGAGGGCTGTTCTTCTGGTTTTCATGCTGTGAGGTTTTTCTTTCGCTTGGTTAATTATTTAAATAAATAAGAAGGAATGCTATTTGAGACCCTGTAGATCTGCTGAAGGTGGGTATATATAGCCAGTTAAGCAGGTGGACCAGTGGTTTGGCTTGACCAAAGGCAAGCGTTTGTGTGTGGTAGACCGCATGCTTTGCATTCAGTTGCTCCCAGGTTCAAGTTTGCACATCCCCAGTGGAAATCGGGAACTGTGGATCAGTTGCCAAGAAGTGACTACCAACTATGATGGCAACCTTCTGCCTCTGCTGTTGGAAGCAATATGCTTCTGAATGCAGGAAACCGCAGGAAGGGAGAGCGCTGTTGTGCAAATCGGCTTCCCCTAATTGGCCACCGTGAGGACAGGACGCTGGGATACCTGGGCCATCAGCTTGATGCAACTAGGCTCTTCTTACATTCCTGGGGAAAATGCTTGGAAGAGCCGAATACACTTTTCTGCAGGCCAATGGAAAGAGGGATGGCTTGTTAAACTATTCTGGGAATTGTAGCTCTGTGAAGGGGAATAGGAACCTCCTCACGACCCTCTGCACCCTTAGCAAACTACATTTCCCAGGATTCCTTGGGGAAGCCATGCCTGTTTAAAGTGGCTTCCTTGTGCTTTAAATATATTGTGAAGGCAGATCCATTGAAATGGTGGATTTAAGTTAGTTGGGTCCCAGCAATTTCTTCTCTGTGGAGGAGGAATATTGGGTACAACCCCATATCTGTAAAATGGAAGAAGACCAAGCCATTCAGTTGAAGACTGTATCACCTACAGCGCGAGACGATGCTGTTTGCTTCGTTCATCTGAATGCAAACTGTTCCATTGGGGAACTTCTCTTCATGCCCACCCCACCCCCCCAGTAAAAATGACCCAAAATTGTGCAGTGAGTGGGTCGTGTTGCTACTTTTCTGTGCTGCAGACAAAGCCCAGCCCTTTGGGTTCAGTGTGGAGATTTGTTAAGCAGCATGTGTTTCCCTTAGCAGGTTGACTGCAAACAGATGCATTTGTTGCCACGACAACAGGGGATGTGACAATCGGGGTGCCACGCAAGCCTTGTGTGCCTGTGAAAACATGGGCTGTGGGACTGGGGAGGGTGTCTTCTGCTCCAAAGGACCCTGGGTTCAAGGATCAGAAGCAATAATTTGAGTGAAGCACATTAGCTTGTTACACATAGGAATGTGTAAAATTGTTTTTGTGCAAGAGAGATGGCATGTGAGAGAGAAAAAGAGAGAGAGTGTGTGTGTTTTATCCTTATTCCAAAGAATTCCTTCCTTGTCTATATGTTCTGGCTTTGTTCCAGCACCTAATAGCAAGTCAGCATGCCTAAATTGATCTGCAAAACCTTTGCAACAGCTGGCTCTCTTACACCCCCCCCCCCAAAAAAAAAACTCCATTTGGAAACTTTTAGGTTTAAGTGCAGAGCTCTTCTGAAACCTGGTGCTGATGGTGAATTTTTATATATTTTTTTCTTCTTCTTTTGGACTTTAGGGTTGGCACCAGGGAAGTCCATAATAAATTGGAGAAAAACAGGTATGTAGCTTTTTTTAAAAAAAAAAGAATGCAAAATGATAACCGGTTTTGCACGTAACCAGTGGACTGTTTGGGTCGGCTGGAGGTTAGACCAGGGTGGGGGCATTCCATCTGTTGTTCCAGGGGACACAGAGGTTTCCCAGGGAGGTCAGTTATGGTAGGTGAGATTCTCTGATTTTTAAAAAGGGGAGGAAATCAATTCAGACACTGTGCCAAACCACTGGTTTCACTAACCATAGTTCAGAACCCAAACAATGGTTTGTTTTTTCCAGATGAGCCGCAGGCAAAACAGGGTACCAAAGCTGCCTGGTGCTGCTTTTGCTATTCCACCTGCTCAGCATTCCAGGTTGTAGCTGGTTTGTCAATAGCAATGCTACACCAAACCATCATGAGCACACAATATGATTTATTAAGAGTGGCTTTCTGCAATTCTAGTTTGCTGTATGATTTCCAGCCATGGTTTAATCATGTCACGTCCCAGGACAAACCAGGGCTTGCAAACCCAATTTGAACCACATTTTCTGGTGCTGGTTGCTGGCTTGTCAGTTTGGGCATCATACCCAACCATAATTATGGGGTGGGGGGGGCATGTGTTTCTGCAGAATTTGTCAGTGGGGGGCAGGCAAAATTACATACTGAAAGGTGGGAGCAGGCTAGTTTCTCACCAAAATAAATAAAAGTGCCTCATATCTCAGGCTCTACAAATGCTCCTTTAAAAAAACTATTAAAACTGGAGATTATGGTTTGTTCTCAGACGGTGGGAAACTGCCCCTTTCTCCCTCTGCGGATGCCCATTAAACACTGACTTCTTGTGTTTTTCAAATTTTCAAGGAGAAAGCACTTGCTAATGCACTTATATATATATATATATATATCTTACCTAGGTAAGACCTGTGGAGACAAAAGTAATTCGTATGGGTGAGGGTATTTTGCAGTGCCATTTTTCCTGAAAAAGAGGTGCAAGAACTCACCATGAACACCTTGTTCTCTTATAATGGTAATGGCGCCCACCTGAGAGGTGCTGGAACTGAGTTCTGGCTGAAAAAAAGCCCTGGTGTTTTATACCTGTTCTGGCACTGCAGTTTCATTGCACAGCACTGCAGGCCACTGGGTAGATCTGCTGTCCAGAGCAGGTACAAATATCTTAGTTGCTGTACACATGCTATCCCTTGGCCAATCCCTCCCTGGAATTGGTTGAACTTCGGTTTCCAGCATCTGTCTGGTGGGTGCCATGTTGGAAAAGCCTGCCTTAGGCTTGTGTCAATGGGTTTCCTTGATCCGCTGTAACAGTGCACCCTTCCGCCTTGCTCCAAGTGTGCTGTGACCGAGGGGGTGACTTTGGGATTTGTTTCTGTAGACGTGCCCATTTGAAAGAATGCTTTGAAACCCTTAAGCGGAACATCCCCAACGTCGACGACAAGAAAACCTCAAACCTCAGCGTCCTAAGGAGTGCCTTGAGATATATCCAGGTAGGGGCCTGAAATAGATATGTGCATGTATGTGTGTTTATTTCATTCATGGCTAGTTCTTTTTCTGTATCCCTTCCTGAACCTTCAGATTACCATTGCAGGCTGTTCTCCACATTTCCCCACCCATTGAGGTGAGGCTGGGGATTATTAAGGACGGGGTCTTCTCTGTGGTGGCACCCTGATTGTGCATGGTTTTCACCAGTGAGGCCCACATGGTGCCTTTGCTAGAATCTTTTGGGCATCAGGTGCCCAATTCTCCCAGGCCTTTTAGGGCATTTCAGTTCTTGGAAATATTTTAATTCCTTCCTTCCTCCTCCTCAACCCCCCCCCCCCCAGTCTCTGTGCTGGATTTTGTCCTGAAATTGCTGTTTTCCTTCATCTTATGCTGCTTTGTGATAGTTTGGTGCTGGTTTATGTGCTGGTTTATGTGTTTTTGATCTGGTTATTTTCCTCAGTTACACTTGTATTACTGTTGGTGTTCCAATCTGGGGGGGTGGGGGGTGTTGCTTTGCTTGTCCCTGCTCTTACATGTGGGGAACAAACCACAATTCCAGTTGTGAACACAATGCTGAGCCAAGGCCTGTGATTTATGTCCTTGGGTGGCGCTGTGGGTTAAACCACAGAGCCTAGGATTTGCCAATCAGAAGGTCGGCGGTTCGAATCCCCATGACGGGGTGAGCTCCCGTTGTTTGGTCCCTGCTCCTGCCAACCTAGCAGTTCGAAAGCACGTCAGAGTGCAAGTAGATAAATAGGTACCGCTCCGGCGGGAAGGTAAACAGCGTTTCCGTGCGCTGCTCTGGTTCGTCAGAAGCGGCTTAGTCATGCTGGCCACATGACCTGGAAGCTGTACGCCGGCTCCCTCGGCCAATAAAGCGAGATGAGTGCCGCAACCCCAGAGTCGGTCACGACTGGACCTAATGGTCATGGGTCTTACCCCCCACCCCACTCAATAACGGAGAAGCAAAACAGCCCAGGTTGGCATATTTGCAGCAAGCCGTTAACTGTGGTTTACCATAACGTGGAAACTGAGTCTCTGAGATGCCTCTTAACTATGGTTTATCCATTTAGACACTGCTAAACGGTAGATGGTATAAACCATTGGTTTGCAAACCCTGCTTCAAACCATTGCTGCTGATCAATAAAGATGGTTTAAGCTTTCTTCACCATCGTCTGGGGGTGATGCCTAAATTCTGCCACATCTATGCACATCCAGACATGCATGTTTTTGTTAACGTTGCCAGGTTGCTGTTCTGCTTTCTGATACATTGAGTTGGATTTAACCACGGACAAACCCACCGAGAGATTCCGTTTGATGAAAAACTGGTGGTGAATCCTCCTAAAAGTTTGGGGTGTTGTTGGGTTTTTTGCGAGGGGCAGTTTGTTTGGAGAGGGTAGGTGGCCGGTGGCTGAGTCTTTTCTGTGGTCTAGCTGATGAAGTCCTACAGGAATGAGTCAGAGGGCAGACAAGGGTCCCAGCTCATGCTGATGGAAAAAGCCAAGCATTGGGATTGTACTGCAGTAGGCAGCACTGTTGGTGTTGGGGAACATGCCCATTTCATGCTTGGAGTAGGATATGCAGTGCTCATCTACTGCAGCAGTTCATTGCAGCTTGTGCACGGTCCTGGAAACTGCTGTCCGTGCCACCTGTCCAGGGAGAGCTGCTAGAGGCGACTGCAGGACCAGCAAGGTGTTTCCTGCCTCTCTGGCCAACTTTGCGCTGTTGACAGTATCATCCTGTTTCTTGGGGGGTGGGCGGCTTCCTGTCTGCTTTGGTTTGGATGCTCCATTTTCTAACCGGGAGCACAGGGAGCTGACGTGTGAACCTTCCTTCAAAAATTGGGGATTGTTTCCATGCAGTTGCATTTGTGGAGGGTAAGGCTGTGCTTTATTCCACTTTCCGGGGCAGTAATTACTTCTGGATTCCAGTTGCTAGAAACTCACAGGTGAGGAGAGTGCTGTTGTTGCTTGCAGGATTTCTCTAGGCATCCGGTTGGCTGTTGTCAGAACTGGACGGGCCATTGGCCTCATCCAGCAGCTCTCTTATGTTCTCATGCATTAGCAAGTGGAGAAACATCTGTGGTTGGCAAGCATGCATCCTGCAAGGAAGGATATGCATCCTAAAAGGAAGATATGGGAATGACATCTCTTCCATTGGCCCAACGTGGCAGCAAACATTTGTGAACCCCCAGATGTTGTTGGGAGCCCCAAATCCTATCCATCCTAGCCAGCATGGCTGATGGCCGAGGATTTTTGGTCATTAATATATTTTGAGTTTTTATAGACTTTACCTTTATCACCTTTAATACTTGGGATAAATGCCTTATCCTGCTTTTGTTTTAAATGACTGGACAATTTTTTTTCCTGGTCTTTCACCACTCTCCCAGTATTTCTGTCTTACACAGGCGAGCATAAATTCTTATTTGCTGGGACAGTGCAGTATATTATTTAGTTCAAATATCCTTTTTGTATTTCCTTATCTATCATAGTAGTTGGATTCCTGACTGTTTGAGCCCCAAAATCTTTAAGGTCTTCTTTCAGCAGTTCCCCCCTCCCTTTAATTCTTTATTTTTATACGACAGGTATGCAATTATTTGACCACGGATATATGCTTTAGATGCTTCCCATTCAACCATTTGGGCAGAGGATTATGGGGGTTGTAGTCCAGCCACAGGTTCCCCATCCCTGCCCTCACCAAAGGTTGACCCAAAAGAGAAATTGCTGCGCTAGGTGGTCTTTTTCTTGCTGCGATCCTGTGGGACTCTTCTCCTATTGTGGGGTCAAGCAAGGGGGGCTGCACTGCAGTAGAGGCAGACCATTATCGTTCTGGCTTGATACCCAGCTGCTTCTTATAACCAGGGGAAACTCCAGGTGGGAAGCGGAGGTCCATAAACGCCAATGGAAAGCAGAGGATGCAATCTGTTCATCTCCCTGTTGCACTAGGGAGCAGAACTCACAGTTTTGACGTCATAGGCTGCAGGCAATGCAAACCAGCACGTTCCATGAATGTAGATTTCCATCACTGGGCAACTGCCAGTCCCTCACAGGGCTCTTTTATTCTATGTGAATCCCCTTGTGAATGTATATTTTGGTCTCTCTCCCTGCCCCAGCTCACTGGCTGTTCCAAAATGTTGGTGCCGTCCTTTGCTGTGCTTGTATCTCATCCTCCTTTCCCAGCTGTGACAATCGGCATCTTACTATTCCCCCAACGGCGACCGAGCTCTCTCTCTCTCTCTCTCTCTCTGCCGGAGATGAGCAGCAGAGAAAATCAGAGCCGGTGTCCTCAGATGCCTAGCAGACGTAATCCACGTGTTCAGCAAGCCAAAATATAATCCTTGCAGCAGCAAAAGCCATTTTCCATTCCCCCCGCCTCCTCCAACCTCCTTTGCTTTTCCATCATCCAGTTTCGGCTCGTTTCCGCATCGCAGGGGATGAAGCCAAATTCCTTGCGATGTGCAGCCTCGTAATTTTAAGTCGTGAGCCCCAAGTATTCCTCAAGGAACTGGGGGTGGGGGACACACGACAAGAGCTTTGTTTGGGAGTTCATCCGTTGGTCACGGAGATAGCAATCGCTAGTCAAATCTTCTAGACAGCTACCGTTCCCTGTAGCTGAAGGGAGGGGCGGCCCCTTTCAGCACTGGTTTCTTCCTGCTGACTGGGCACTGGGCTTTGGAAAGAGAGTGGAAAAGGCAGCAGTTTCTGCATGTGCTTTAGAGGGAAGTGAGGGGCAGATGGGGCTCATCCACCTGGAAAAGTAGCCCACCTAGGAGAAGGAAAACTCTGATCCTAAACCTCCACTGCCTTACGGCGATACTCATTTGTGAGAAAGCCTTCGGGAGCAAACTCGGAGGAAAAACCCATGCCTTCTGTCTTGTGGGGAGAAGAAAAGGCTAAGGAAACCCTACACCAATCTGAAGAGGAGTCCCTAAGACAGTTGCATGGCGCCTTGCACACCTCCTTCCAGCAATTCCTGCAGCCAAGCCAGTGCCAAACATACTGCTCTGCTTTCCATTGGACCACATCAGCGAGTCTGAGAGGGGTGTCTTGTTGTCTGGACAGTCCAGGACCTATATACACACTGCCCAGGCTTGCACCCTAGAGAGGTCACTTTGCTGCTGCTAATGCAGCAGAAACAACATGGGAGCAGTTAATCTTTTACCAGTTTCTGCAGCCACAGCAGGCGTTGTGATTCTCCGGCGGTTTGACTTCATCCCCAGAAGCTCACTTCATTGTCTCTCGAGACAGATGGAGGCCAATCACAGGCGCACAGGCTGTGGTGCTGCTGGGTGAATTCTGCTTTCTGAGAATCTGAGCTTTCCATAGAGCTCCAAAAGTTCCTAGTCCTTATGTCTGTGACAGTATTGCGGTGGCTGCTAACTGACCATCCTTCTGTTAAACGGATGACTGTGTTAGATTAATGGTGAGTCATCAGCAGGTACTCTTAGCGGGAGATGGTCTCTCCTGCTAGCAAGGAATATTTTCTCTCTCACTTTTGGAATGTGCTACCCATCAGAGCTTGGGGAAAAGGTGTGTCCTCATTCTCATGATATAGTCAGCATGAGTGAACGCACGTCTTGCACACATTTGCTTGATTATGTGCGCTTTGCTCTTACACATGTTTGTGCAGAGCTGCTTTTAGACTGGGAACTCTTTTTTTCCAGGGTTTCCAGTTGCAGTTAATTTTCCATAATTTATATTAATTTTTCTGTTTTACATTTTAGAATATTCATTTAAACAACCTTAAAATATCAGTGACTTCCCTTCTTCTCTTTCCATGGTTCATTTAACATAAATCCAGGCATATTTTGTATAAAATAAACCATTCAGTATTCCATTATTACATCCATAAAAACTTATTTGCACTGTTGAATTTATCTTAATGCTGCCCACGTTTTCAAATATACACAATTTCCTCCCATATATTCATAAACATTTTCCAATTTTCTTTTAACGTATGATGTTCTTGTTCTCTTATTCTATATGTTAGGTCCGCAAGCTGCACATATTCCATCAGTTTAAGTTGCCATTCTTCCTTAGTTGGGACTTTGCTTGTTTTCCATTTTTGGGCTAATGAAACGCCAGTTGCAGTTTAGAGATCCCTAGGCGCTCACAGTTGTAGCCTTGGAAACAGCAGCCTGTTTGTGTGGTTCACTGGGCTCAGGACCCCCAGGGAAAGGGCTTACCCCCCCACCCCTAATGTGCCCCAGTTCTAACTCAGCTCCTCCCAATTCCACAGCTGTTGTTTTCAAGGTTTTAAAAAATGTGTTAGATGCCTATATACCTTTAACGCATTGTCTAGTTTGGCCCTCAGAATTCCAAAGAGACCACCAAGGAAGATTCCCCCAGCAATCGAAGGTAGCACCTCACTAACCTGCTGCCCTTTATCCCTTTTACAGCTAGCAAAACACCGAAGAACTTACGCAAAATAATACAAAATAAAAGATGCAAAATGAGAGGGCGCTCGTGTGCAAACATGCAAACTGCTTGGCTTTTCTGGAGAAGCGCTTTGAATGTGCCTGGGCACAGTAGGCTTAGTTTTATTTTTGTTTAGCACTGCACCTGCACCATCTCTACCTAATGCCAAAAGCACATCATTGCTCTTTAGGTGGTGTTAGGAGGACACACCACATCCTGTAAAGAAAAGCTGTCCCCAAAGCACAGCTAAGTCAGGGGTTCCAAAACTGTGGCCTGCGACATTCACTCAGGTGGTCCATGGCGGGTCTGCGAGGAGCAGCAGGAGCTGTGCACAAAGTGGGTGCCGTGGCTGGTTCGTGGCAGACTCCCCCCCCCCCCCCAGAAGGTGAGCAGGATGAACCAGGAGTGACCGGAGGAGGCAGAGGCACTGGGAAGGAGTGGAGAGGATCGGCGGCGAAGTTAATGGGAGGCTAGAATTAAGACGTTAAATGTTGATTCGGTTAAAAATCAAGCAGCGTTTAGCACAGTGCATTATAGTTGCCCAAACGGGCAGAAATGTTACTGACAGGGCCTTCAAAACTCTCAGGAATTTTAAAGTAGAAGGTTTGGGAGCCATTGTACTAAGATAATCTCTGGGTGAAGGATAAAATTTCTTGTTTTGTTTTGGGTTCTGGCTAAATTGCTGCCCGCCTTGCCATTTGGAGGTGCCCGTCTGAGATTTCGCTAGCATGTGAGCAGAGACGACCAAGTTCCAAGGCTGTTTGTGGGCTTCCTGGAATCATCTGGGCTGACCACTGCCGGAAACCTGTATACAGGCATAGGCAGACCTTTGGTCTGATAACAGCTGGGCTCCTAACTGTGTGTGTGTGTGTGTGTGTGTGTGTGTGTGTGTGTGTCTGTGCAGAGGTGTGTAAATGTTGGGAGAAGTCCGGCCAACCAGCCAAGTTGAAGATCAGGTACAAAAACCAGATTCTCGGTGGGGTGTTTGTGTGTGCTTTTGTGCTTGGTCTTGCTCGTAGAAAACTAGCATGGAAGCTCATTCTTCCTGGCCTGCTAGTTTTCTTGTATGCAAAGAGGTGCCCACCACCAGAAGGGATCTGCCCCAGGAACGGACTCCCCCCTCCCGCCCTGACTCATTCTAAGACAGGTTTGTCAGCAAAATCTTCTGAGTCAGAGTTTAGCAGCTGGAAGCGAGGACTTTGGGTCTCTCTTTTTCCCTAAGAAGGCGGGGTCCAGAGAGCAGGAGCACGGAATCCAGTTGCATTTTCAAGAGCAAACCACAACCCACTTTTCCTCTCTTGCCCCTGTTACAGTGAGACGGAGCCCCAGAGCTGGGAAATTCAGCCAAATGGTACCTCCCTTCTGCCCGTTGGTTGCAGCCATTGGTTCTCTCATCTCATCATCTTTGCATGTGTCAGCCTGATAGAAGAACATATGGAGAGCCCTGCTGGATGAGCCATGGGGCCTAGTCTAGCATCCTGTCTCCTCAGTGGTCAGCCAGATAACCAAAGAGGACACCTGCGAGCAGGACCTGAGCGCAACAGCATTCTCCCTGCTTGTGGTTTCCAGCAACTGGTATTCAGAAGCGCACTGCCTCCAACGATGGAGGTAGAACAGAGACATCAGGGTTAGCGGCCATGGACAGCCTTATTCTCTGACCCTCTTGTGAAGCCCATTTGAGTGGGTGCCCTTCAGTGCCTCTGGCGGGAGCAGATTCCATAGTTTCAGTATGCACTGTGATGGCGTACTTTCTCTGTGTGTCTTGAGCCTCTCAGTCTGTGGTTATGAACCGTGTGTGTGTGTGTGTGTGTGTGTGCGCGTGCGCACGCCTGTCTGTGCCGATTAGACGTGGGATGTGGACTCCTTTTGACACTTGGATAGAAGTGGCTGGACCACAGTGAGGGCAAGTTGCCCTGTTGTTCTCCCTGTGTCTCGTTCTCGCTGCGTTTTGAGTCGAAATCTCCCCCCTGGGCCTCTCTCTTTTTTTACGAGCGCTTTAAACCTTTCCGTTTGCCAAGCTTTTTGCGAAAGGCCAGGCTGTCCCTCACTGTGAGCGCGTGTCGTAAATAAATACCACTGACTGCACCTGGTTGGGAAAATTCCCCCTCCCTGTTGCTTGGCTGTTCACTTTGCAAGCTTAACTCTGGTTCCTAGCATTGGAACCGAGAAAACGGGGACTTCCTTTGCATTCGGTTCTGTTGCCGTTTGTTGTGTACGCTGCGTCTGGGCCCAGGAGCCCCCAAGACTGATATCCAAAGCCCCCCAAGGAGTGGGTGTGCCGCTTTGCTCCTCTCTCCCCTCCACCCTTTCCAGAGTTGGCGATTAGGTGGTACCCCTGGCACTTTGCCATGTGCTTCTCTGCATGCGCTCAGGATTCCGGGTTCTGATCTAAGCTGCATTCTGCTCTTGGAAAGGGATGCGGAGATGCCCAGAGAACGGGAGGTGCGTGTGCATGTCATTAACCCCCCCCCCCCGCCTTGCAGCCAAAGGTCACTGCAACTGTGTGGCTTCCCCCCACTGGCCTTCCTCCTCTGCTCTGTTCCCGCCAGCTCGTCCACGTGTACAGAGAGCACATGGCCGGCCCCAGCCGAGTGACGTCACCAGGGCTGCCCGCCCAGACAGGAATGCGAGCTGGAACAAGCCAAGCTGGAACAAGCCGCACGAGGTTACCCGTGCAGCTGCGGCCTGCAGGAAGGAGGGAGGGAGCAATGCCTGCCTCTTCCCCTGGCCGATGGGTGGGGTGCCTAGTCAGAGATTGCAGCTTGTACAACCAGCTGCTGCTGCTGCCGCTGCTGTGGCTGGATGCTGCCAGCAGCCTCCTGATTTCCACCCCCTCCCTTTTCTTTTCAATGCGCCTGCCTGGAAAACCACAAACAGCAGGGAAGGTAGGAATCTGCCTTCTACCGAGTCTGCGGAGCTCAGTATGGCCTGCCCTACACTGGCTGGCAGCCGCTCTCCAGGGTAATCAGGCGGGGGTTTTGCCCGGAGGGGAGAAGTAAGAACCGCACCCAGGTTCCCTAAAAGGAGGCTTGCTCTTTTAAAAAATAAAACACAATCCGTCCCAGTTTCCTTGGAATAGAGCAGGGAGTACAATCCAGCTCCCATGTTGACCTCTTAATTCCAGCATGGGGTTTTACAACCCATCTGTCTAAGGGTGCAATTCAGTGCATGTTTACTTGGGAGTAGGGCATACTGAATGGAAGGGGCTTATTCCCTTCCAGACGGGCATGCGTAGTTAGGAGCACTTTGCAAAACTCTCCGTGTGGGTTTGTGAAGTTTTGGTTCAGGCCCATGGCCTTTTCTTCCCCTTCGATTTCACCTTTTTTTATACAGTGGTACCTCAGGTTACAGACACTGCTAACCCAGAAATAGTGCTTCAGGTTAAGAAGTTTGCTTCAGGATGAGAACAGAAATCGGGCTCTGGTGGCGCGGCAGCAGCAGGTGGCCCTATTAGCTAAAGTGGTGCTTCAGGTTAAGAACAGTTTCAGGTTAAGTACGGACCTCCGGAACGAATTAAGTACTTAACCTGAGGTACCACTGTACATAGATAAGTCAGAGAACCATTTGTCATCCAATATATTCCCCCTGCAAAACCCTTGGCTTCATTTTTCTCCCCTTTCCTTCATTTATTCTCTCCTCCCATCCAAAAAAATTGCAATAAATCTTTTGAGAGCAACAATTACCCTTTATATCCTCCAACTTTTCTCCAAGGTGCTGCAGGTGCTCTCCTAGTTCTCTGACCTGTCCCTGTCAGGTAGGCTAGGCTTGAGAAGCAATGATTGGACCAAAGATCACTTAGTGAGGCTCATGGCTGGATTTGAACTCAGGTCTCCCAGGTCCTAGTCTTTCAGACTAACCGCTACTTAAGTCTTGTTGAATGAACGCATCAATATTACAGAGAGAGAGAGAGAGAGAGAAAGGCACACACGTTTTTTAATTAAGACTGCTTTTCAGGCAAAATGGTATAAAAAAGCTGGCCTGCTTATTTTCAACCCTAAACCACCACCAAATAGCTGCTGTGGTTTATATATGTCTAGACGCTTTAGTCTGCGATTTGGGGGCTCAGTTCCCACCCCCTCGCACACTCGGGTCTTGGACTGTGCTTACTGAGTGGTGAAAAAAGAGCATTCCACGTAAGTCTGGGTTTTAAAACCAAAACCATCTTCATGTACATACTCTCTCTGGGTTCATTTTGGTGAACGAAGGTGGTGCTGGTTTAATTTTATCCCTGATGTTTTAGTTATTCTGAACCTAAAGGCTTTGAGGATTTGGAGAGCAATAGACCAAGGATGGGGAACATCTGTAGCCCTCCAGATGTTGTTGGACTCCAACTCCCATCAGCCCCTGCCAGCCCGGCCAGAGTCAAGGGATGATGGGTGATGGAGTCCAGGACTGGCCACAGGCCCCTCACCCCTGCAACAGAAGAAGTGAAAGGGGTGAGATGGGAGTCGTTTTTCCTGTCAGTTATACTTGTTCCTTTTTTGTAAATCAAATCCCACGTGCTCCAGTCTCTAGCTTTGCTTTGAAAACTAATGCAGTGGTACCTCGGGTTAAGAACTTAATTCGTTCCAGAGGTTCATTCTTAACCTGAAACGGTTCTTAACCTGAGGCGTGCTTTCGCTAATGGGGCCTCCTGCTGCCGCTGTGCCGCTGGCGCGTAATTTCCGTTCTTATCCTGAGGCAAAGTTCTTAACCTGGATCAACCAGTTCTTGGTTAGCGGAGTTTGTAACCTGAAGTGTCTGTAACCCGAAGTACCACTGTATAAGGGCTTTTATTTCTTCCCTTCCTTGCCGCACGTTTTAATTTTGAAGGCCGTTTGATTGTTTCTTTTAGCTATAATGGTAAATATAGCTCATTATACTAATAATTCCCAACAACTGCAGTTGGGCATGTGCGTAGGAACGAAAATAAGTAATAAAGCAACAGTAAGAATATTGATAGCAATCGAAAAAGCTTTTTCTCTGAAAGGGAAAACTGGTGATTACTATAGTGGAAACCTTTGCAAAATCATGTGGTTGAGCAGAAATCTCTTGATTGTGCCGGTTTAAGTACCCTACCGCCTTCCTCCCACCCCCAAGTGCCTGGGTGCAATCAGAAGTGTGACCTGTACAAGCATCTGCTGGTAAATGGACTTTATGCAGCCCTTGGAATGTCTGCTATGAGGAGTATGAGCTTAGCTTGGTTAATTTGCAAGAGGCAGCACACACTGCCCTGGGAGAGGGGGGGTGGGCAGAGGGGCTGTGCAAGGCACTGAAGTCAAATCAAAATAGTTTCTCGCCCCTCCCCTGTGTGTTTCCCCCCCTTTCTACACCTGAGTAGACAGTTTGCAGTTGGCAGACCGCATATTGCACCCAAAGCTTGTAGATTCTTGTTAGAATCCTAGCTTTGAGTTTTTTTTTTAACCTTCTAGGCCTCATTGCCCAAGAAAGAATTTTGAAAACGTAGCGTCGTATTGTTTCCACTCAGCCATTGAAACTTGAACCACATGGCGCGTTTCTATTCTTTTCCTCCCTTTCCCTTTCTTCTAGAAAAAATCTGTGTCTAACATTGTTGCTTTGTGCATTACGTTGTGCTCCTACATTACTCAGTACCTGGATATCTTAAGGACCGCCTCTCCCCATACAAACTGACCCAGATCCTGCACTTGTCATCTCTGTGTCCCCTCTCCCAGAGAGGTTCGGAGATGGCAACAAGAGAACAGGCCTTTTCTGTGGTGGCTCCCTGATTGTGGCATGCTGTCCCCAGAGAGGCCCACCTGGCGCCATCATACCTTTAGGCACCAGGCAAAAACATTACTCTTTGCCCAGGCCTATGGCTGTTAAATAGTCTATGGCCTGTAAAAGTGTGGGGGAGAGGAGTGTTATTATGAGTATTATGATGATTACGGTATTTTATTATTAGGCTGCCTGTCTGGAGTATTTTCAGGATTTCCCCATCTACCCCACCTCTGCACTGAAGAATTCTTTTGGCTTTTTAATGTCACAAGGACTAGAAACTTGATGGCCTTTCTGTGAACGCACATGAAAGCTGTGGTCATTGGAAGTCTCCGGAACCTTTTTGTTTCCCATGCCCTGGCCTTATGTCGGCACCTTTTTAGCTTACGGTTGGTGACTGGGCAGCAGAATTCTTGTCCCGTGAAAAGCTTTGTTCTAAGAACAGCTCTTTCAGCAAGGAGGGGGAAAGAGCTGATTAAGGTCACAGGCAAAACCAAACGCCTGCTTTCTTTAAATAGCTCAGTTACGGAATAGGGATCCTTCATGATCTTAATAATGAATGTCTGTATTCTAGGCCTTATCTCCACAGTACAGTCATACCTTGGGTTGAAGTAGCTTCAGGCTGAGTGTTTTCGGGCTGCGCTCCGTGGCGACCCGGAAGTAACGGAGCGCGTTACTTCCGGGTTTTGCCGCATGCACAGATGCTCAAAATGACATGCGTGGAAGCAGCAAATCGCGACCTGCGCAGACGCGGGTTGTGTTTGCTTCAGGATGCGAATGGGGCTCCGGAACGGATCCCGTTCACACCCAGAAGTACCACTGTACATTTAAAGCACAGTTCTTTCACTTTAAACAGTCATGGCTTCCCCCTAAGAACTCTGGGAAATGCTGAGATTTGTTAGAAGACCCCTTTCCCCCCTCCCAGAGTTCCCTAGGGAGAGTTGAGGAGTTGAGTTTATTTAATTTGCATTCCACTTACCCAACGACAATCATTGCGCTCAAAACGGCTCGCAGTAATCCCAAATCATAGTGTTAAAAGACAACAAACATGGCCGTAACTTTAACAATTAATGCAATTCAGTAAAGTCAGCTCATAGTATTTCCAGGATACTTACTAATTACATAGAACACCAAAAAAAAAATGGAATAGCTGTCGGTTATCAAATGCATCCCGCCCTACCCCAGTATTGCCATGAGTGGAAGCCTCATTCACTGTACCTGAATTATAGACACCTACATGAAACAATACATTTAAAAACCATTTTAAATGGGTGGGCATGGCCATTGAGTTAGTGGTGGTTGGAGGAAAAGAATTATCTAGACCTGTTTCAGTCTGGCTTCAGACCTCGATTCAAAACCTAAAGAGCTCTGATGCCCTGGCTTGGTGACCTTTGCATCACTTCTGCCCTTCCATGTGTTTGGAATCTAGTGCTGTGTAGAATTCTTATCGTAGAATTGAAAGGTTCACCAGGGGGTCATCTAGTCCAACCCCCTGCAATGCAGGAATCTCAGCTAAAGCGTCCCAAGACAGTTGGCCATCCAAGCTCTGCTTAGGAAACCTCCAAGGAAGGACGAGAGTCCACAGCCTCCCAAGGGAGACCCTTAGTCAGAATCTCCTTCCTTGTAACTTGAAGCCATTGGTTCAAGTCCTACCCTCCAGAGCAGGAGAAAACAAGCTGCTTCTGAAACTGCAGTTCCCAGGATTCCTCTTTATTGGGGGGTGCTGAAGCCAGTGAGCAGTACTGGTTAGGGTATGGGTAGGCAAACTAAGGCCCAGGGGCCGTATCCGGCCCAATTGCCTTCTAAATCCGGCCCATAGACTGTCCGGGAACCAGCATGTTTTTACACGAGTGGAATGTGTCCTTTTATTTAAAATGCATCTCTGGGTTATTTGTGGGTCATAGGAATTGTTCATTTCCTCCCCAAAATATAGTCCAGCCTCACAAGGTCTGTGGGACAGTGGACTGGCCCCCTGCTGAATGAGTTTGCTGACCCCTGGGTTAGGGCGTTGGACTAGGCCCCGGGAGACCAGCGTTCGAATCCTTACTCAGCCATGAAGCTCACAGGGTGACCATGAGCCAGTGGAAGTCTCTCAGCCTAAAACCACCTCACAGGGTTGTCGTAAAGTTGGGGGGGGGGGGAATTGTCTTCACCACTTTATGTGACCTCCTTGTAGGAAAGATATAAAAGAAATCAACAAGTCCAGAGCTGTCTAAAGGGGCATCGCCGTGCTTTAAATGTATGGGGCGGCTGCGGCCCTGATCGAAGGAAGATTTGGAGGGCCATAAGTAGTGCCCCCCCCCCCGGCGACCACTGAGCGACCACCTGCAAGGGGAAATGCTGAGACTAAATGTGTGTGCGGGGGGGGGGGGGAGAGCTGATAGCATCACCCTCTGGGCTGCTGGAAGGAGACAGGCAGGTGGGTGATGTTGCTTGTTGGAAGCGAATGAAGGCTGGCGCACAGGCTCCCCATTTCTCTCTCTCCACTTCTCGCCTTTCAGAAAACTCCGATTCTAGACCATACTCTATGCTTTCCTGCCTTTTAACTGGCCAGCACACTTAATAGCCCGGGAAAGTAGGTCAAGAGGACACTAGCAGTTTAGATTTCCATAAGCCTCTAAAGGGCGCCCTTGTGGACATTTCGTGGCAGAAGGAGGAAGGAAGGAAGAGGAGGAGACTCCCAGCACTGTGGTGGTGCTGCGTTAGTGGTTTGCTGGGAAAGAGGTTTTGGAAAATGCCGCCCCACCAGCATGGCTGAAAGCAAAAGAGGGGATTTTTTTTTTGCCAGTATATAGCTTTGCCGGCCTTTCTCAAGATGCACCCAAGCCACATCTTTGGACGGTGGACACCATGGAAGTCAGTGGGGTGGAGTGGTTAGAGCGTCAGGCTAGAACCAAGGAGGGCCTGGGTTCGGATTGCCACAAAGCTCAGTGGGTGACTTGGGGTCAGTCATTTATCCCTTGGCTTGTGGTGAGGTTCAAGTGAGAATGGGGGAAGAGAAATGTATTTTTATTTACTGTATTTTTCAAAAGTAGCTACAAGAGGTTGAACTGTATGCAACTACTTTGGCCTCTCTCTGGTTTTGCCGGTTTGTGAGGAGCAGGCAAAAACCAGAAAGCAGAAACCATGGACATTCTTGCAACAGTTCCCCTTCTACACTTTCGGAAATGATTGTGGGGGAGCAAACATATCGTCAAACATTTTGTTCATCATTGTGAAAAAAACACACAACTTAATCAAAAAATATTTTAGTTTTTCAGGGGGATTGGAAAGTTGGGGGGAGTTTTTTCCTTGTTTTTTGGGGGGTGGGGCTTTAAATCTCAAAGCAACCCCCAAATTTATCTCCCTTCCTGAATTTAAAAAACCCTATGAGTGGTATCTAATACACTTGTTCCATTGGCATAAGGATTTGCACAACAGAACTACTCCCCATTTCCTCTGCATAAGTCCAGCACCCTCCCCGAATCCTCTCTGGGGGTTTGGGGAAATCCCCCATATCAGTTTTAGGGAGGGAAGAGGAGAGGGGAGAATTCTTTCAACTTCTATTCTTTTTAGACTCTTGTTTATTTGTGTGTTGTTGTTTTTTGTTTCCGGGTCCATCTGTGTGCATGCAGCTTCGCCCCGAGGAGCTTACAATCTGAAGTGCGACCTGGGAAGCAGAGGGAGGAATAAATGGGGGAAAGTAGCGTGTGGTCATTTTAATAGCAAGCGCCACTAAAAATGGGCCAGGGGGTTCTTTATCCCTACATGGGAAAGTGTAATCCTGCCTTGAGGCACAGAGGAGTAGACTTGTAGAGCCCATGAACATCACCTGGTCCAAGTGCAGGTACCTCTGGGCCTCCAGTTGTTGCTGAACTACAACTCCCATCATACCCAGCAAGCATGGCCAGCGGCCGGGGATTATGGGAGGTGTAGTTCAGTGACATCAGGACAACCAAAGGCCACACCTGACATAGCAAGGGGACATCTGGTCGGCCACTGTGGAGAAAATGTCTGACCCAAGCAGGGCCCTTTTTAACCTTTTTTATATATAGAGAGAGAGCAGTATGACATCATTGCTGAGGCAGCTTCAGAAATGGAATTCCTTTGCAGATTTTAATTTCGTTTTGTTAAATCGCCAAAAGCTTTTGTTGACGGATGGGCGAATCAAAGCTTGTGACCTTTTGAGTGCAAGCATCTTCCATCTCCCTTAAGGTGCTGGTGTTATTTTAAAGCTTTGGCAAAATGCGGCACAATTGAGGTCCGATAATATAGATATATAAGAGAGAGAGAGGAACTGGAATAGGCCGTGGCAGGTTGCCATGGAGATCACAGTCCTGACACTTTCTCTGTCAGGAAGCATTTCCAAGTGTGCCCCCCCCCCCCCCGGCCCTGGCCAGCCAAATGCATCAGCTACAAATCTCTTATAACTCTGCTATGTTTATATTCCGTCAGTGTCTAGTGGATGCGCAGGATTTTTTCACTTGCTTTCGGGTGTCAAGTGTGCAGAGAATATCACCTACCTCCCCTTCTCAAAAGAGAAGAGAAAACTTCTAGCCCGCTGCTGTTTTGTTTACATCCTGCTCTTTCACGGCGGTAATAACCAACTGTGCCGGCAGGCAAAACGAAAAATAAAATGTGATAAGCAACAATTACAGATCATTAAAGGAGAATAACGAAGGCATTGATTGGAAAAAGCTGCTAGAGGCAGCGGCGCTACTTAACTAAGCCAGTTAAGAAACGCTTGAAAATATGTGGGCATTGTTCGTGAGAATTCTGACACTGGGAGTGGCAGAAGAAAAGAGGATTTCTGGTTGTTTTGAACCCAAAATACGCTCTTTGCGTGTGTGTGTCAGAGATAGCATTCTGCTTGGAATCTTTGCTGCAGAATAATATTTAATAAATATGTACATCTCTGGTGGTGCGTATGTTCAGCTGCAGCCTGGATCTCTACACACGGATGTTGTGATCCCTGCATTGCAGCGGGTTGAACTAGATAAGCTCTAAGGTCCTTTCCAGCTATACGGTTCTGTGACGCGGCAGAATGGGATGGTCCGATTCAGGCTGCAGATGAAGGGGAAGGAAATCGTGTTCCTACCCCACCCCAAGAGATCTCTGTAAGTGGAAAACCTTTGTCCCTGGTGTGCTGGCTTTCTCCTCATGGGAGCATAAAAAAATAAGTACAGGCAACTCCCCATTTATGTGCATTCAGTATATGTGCAACCTCACACACGCGCATCACTGTGAACCCGGAAGCGGCATGAAAAGCCCCCCAGGAGCATGGAAGTGGTGCAGAAACAGTGCCTAGCAATCCCACAAGCCTTTGCAAGTGCAGTCCCAGGAGCCCTTGCACAGACTGCCACACATAACTTAGGAGTTGCCTGTGAAAAATCCACGGCTCGTAGCTTCACCTCCAGTCGGCCGCGTGAGCAGGTCCCAGTTTGCTCTCATGGGGGTGTCTCAGAAGAGAACACGCGACCTGTGGCTGGAGAGCCCATCCTGCAATCTTAGCTCGGAAAGGCCTGCGCAGTCCCACCCCCAGCCATTAAAGCCTGCACCAGCCACCCCCGGTGTTGCCTAGCCTGGGTTCCCTCATCTCCATCTTCTTTGCATGCTAATGACACCCTAGTGCAGAGATTCCCCCCACCCCCCCATCGTATTTTCCAGTCTGTGGCTGGAGAATCAAGGGAAGGCACCTCTCTGCCATCAGCGCCACTGTCTGAAAGTGCCGGTTGCACGAAATGGTTGCTATGGCAACTCTAGCTTTCGTTACCTAGGAGACCGGCAGGGTTCCCCCCCCCCCCCTTTATTTTACACATGCAGAATATGGAATGCAGGATATACGCAGGCGCTGGGGCTCGATCCTGCGCTGTTCTTGTGGCGGTGTTGCATTGTGGGACATGGCAGTTCTAACCTGGGCTGCTGTGTTTTATCTGTCTTTATTTACTCGGGTGCTGTGTTATCATTTTATATTTATAGATAGATAGATTATTGTCTGCTTTCCTTTATGTATTGTAGCCCGCCTTGGGGGTCTGTGTAGATGGAGGGCAGGTCATAAATAATTGAAATAACTAGATCAAAATATATGGGGCTGGGATTTGGATGACTTGATCTTATTGGTGGTGGGCCATTCTCCCCCCCCCCCCCAAGCAGTAGCCCTCGTAGTATAATTCCTTGCTCAAATCCAATAGCAGCCTTTATGTATTTTGTTGACTTACAGCTGAGTTTGTGTGCTCCGTGGCTGTGATTTTGTGCTTCATAAGCAGAAGACTAGTCATGTTGCTAGACGTTATGAGGACTGTGGGATGGTGAAACCTCAGCAAATGATGCTGGTTGTGTGTGTCAGTATTATAATCTCAGATATATAAAAGCTAGGCACCAAATGGCTCCTTAAATCAGGGGTTTTTTGTTGTTTAGTCGTGTCCAACTCTTTGACCGAATGGACCAGAGCACGCCAGGCACTCCTGTCTTCCGCTGCCTCCCGCAGTTTGGTCAAACTCATGTTCATAGTTTCGAGAACACTGTCCAACCATCTCGTCGTCTGTCGTCCCCTACTCCTTGCGCCCTCCATCTTTCCCAACATCAGGGTCTTTTCCAGGGAGTCTTCTCTTCTCATGAGGTGGCCAAAGTATTGGAGCCTGAGCTTCAGGATCTGTCCTTCCAGTGAGCACTCAGGGCTGATTTCCTTCAGAATGGATAGGTTGGATCTTTTTGCAGTCCACGGGACTCTCAAGAGTCTCCTCCAGCACCATAATTCAAAAGCATCAATTCTTCAGCAGTCACCTTTCTTTATGGTCCAGCTCTCACTTCCATACTTCGAAATCAGGAAAATCAGGGTTACAATCACCAAAATAGAGTGCCTAGTTGCCATTTTTGGGCCAGGCGACTCAAAATTCATATTTGTAATAGACCTTTTGGTTCCTGAAATTCATTCTGATTGTGCAGATTATAATGGATAGAGTACTGCAGCATGTGGTAGTAGTCAAGATCCCAAGGATCCCCGAACATGCACCTCCAGAGACATCAGGTGCCAAGATGGCACCCAGCATTTTCATGGTTATAAAATGTGCCAGGTGGATTTCGAACACGGGTGTGGGTGGATGTCAGGGAGAAAGAGAGAGAAATCTGACCAGATGTCTTGTTGCAGTTTACAGAGAGAATAAAACAAGAAAAGCATCAGCAAAAAAACCATTAAAAACAACTACACTGGTACCTCGGGTTACATATGCTTCAGGTTACATACGCTTCAGGTTACAGACTCCGCTAACCCAGGAATAGTACCTCGGGTTAAGAACTTTGCTTCAGGATGAGAACAGAAATTGTGCTCCGGCAGCGTGGTGGCAGCAGGAGGCCCCATTAGCTAAAGTGGTGCTTCAGGTTAAGAAGAGTTTCAGGTTAAGAACGGACCTCCGGAACGAACTAAGTACTTAACCCGAGGTACCACTGTATTTACAACATTCAAAAAAGTTAAAAGCAATAAACTAAACACAGATTAAAACATACATCAGCATTCTACATGTCTGGGTGGGCTTGTCTAATCAAAAATCTTTTTAGCAGGCACCAAAGACTACAGTGAAAGTGTCCACTTCAATAGGCAGGGAGTTCCAAAGTGTATAGGTGCTGGAACACTAAAAGCTTGAGTTCTTACAAATGTAGAACAGGTATTCTGTGGCATCTGTAACGCTTCCAGTTCTGGTCGAGTGGGCATAATGTGAAATAAGGCGATCTTGCAAGTAAACTGGTCCCAATATGCTGTGTGATGTGTTTCACCCTGAGGTGCTGATTTTCTATCTGCAGAGAGGTCTTTATTTTCAAGCGAATGGATTCTTCTCAGTTACTGCCTATAGCCTGAGATGACACTGCCCTTTTATTCGGCCACCTTGGCCTCTGCAGCCCATGGAACGATTCACTGGCTTGCGCCGCATGCTTCTACTCGAACGCTTATGAGCAAATTGCTGCTCCTTTTCTCCTCTTAAATAAGGCCTATTTTTTTAACCTCCCATTTGCAAATTGCACAGCGCAGCACTCTTTCAGAGGCGAGGCGCAGAGAGAAATTGCCCCCGGAGCTTTGTTTTCTTCACTCGGATGCAAGAACGAGCGACTTAATTACAGTCGGCTGTAAAATCTGGGAAATATTTGTACAGCGACAAATGTAGGCTGCTGTGTCCTAAATGTGGGCACGTGGTGGAGTAGTGACAGGGCGGGCCTTGCCTCAAATGCGCTGCTTGCAAGGGCGTTTAAACAAAGCGAGTCTTTCCAGGCGTCTGGTACTTTTAAACACACTCCTTGTGCGTCAAGGCCCTGAGTTCAAATCCTTACTTGGCCCATAAAACTAACTGGGTGACCTTGGGGATGATAGTCACTGTCTCTGAGCTTCACCTACCTCGCAGAGGTGCTGTAAATATTTATTTATATTTCATAAAGTTTATACAGTGTTTGGTTGTTTTAAAAAAAAATAAAAATCCTCAAAGCAAATTACGAAAGATAAAGTAGTAAAATCAAGAAGAGTTCACAACCATACCTTAAGAAACATGAAAGTTTTTTTGTTATTTTTTTTTAAATGGATTAAAATTACCGTATTTTTTGCTCTATAAGACTCCTTTTTTCCCTCCTAAAAAGTAAGGGGAAATGTGTGTGCGTCTTACGGAGCGAATGCAGGCTGCGCAGCTATCCCAGAAGCCAGAACAGCAAGAGGGATCACTGCTTTCACTGCGCAGCGATCCCTCTTATTGTTCTGGCTTCTGAGATTCAGAATATTTCCCCCCCCTTGTTTTCCTCCTCCAAAAACTAGGTGCGTCTTATGGACTGGTGCGTCTTATAGAGCGAAAAATACAGTGCCTCCTTTTTCTAAGCACCTGGGTAGGTTTGTCTGAAACAGGAATGTTTTTAGCAGAGTACACTGAAGGCACCTGCTTTATCTCAACAGGCAGGGAGTTCCAAAGTTTTGGCCATGCCAAATTAAATAATCGAATTCTCACAGATGTGGAACAGGTGTTAATGTGGCACCTGCCATAGTGCCAGTTTTGCCGAATGACGTGGCCAAATGGGGACATGAGGCGTAAGGCGATCTCATAGGTCAGTTGGTCCCAAGTTGTCAGGGCTTTATATCCAGCAACACCTTGAACTTGGCCCAGTAGAAAATCGGCAACCTGCACAGATTTCTGAGCACAGGTGTTATATGCTGATGAGGCCTCGCTCCTGTCAGCGATCGTGCTGCAGCATTCTGCGCTAACTGCAGCTTCCAGGTCAAGCGTGAAGGAAGCCCCACATAGAGCGCATTGCAGTAATCCAGATTAAAGTGGGGGGGGGGAGGAGAAGAACTATCTAGGTCTGCCTTTGGCAAGCTGGTCTCCTGCAGCTGTTTTTGGACTACAAGTCCCATCAGCTCCAGCTGTTTGATGCTGATGGGAGTTGTATTCCCCCCACAAAAACAAAAAGCTGGTGGGCACCGGGTTGGCGAAGGCTGACTCATGTCACCTTGAGCTCCTTTGGAGGAAAGGTGGGGTGAAAATGTAATAAATAACTAGAGAGCTGGTGTGGTGTAGCAGTTAGGTTGCCATCAGCATATAATCTGAGAGAGCAGAGCAGGGTTCGAATCCCCACTCAGCCAGGAAGCTCACTGGTGACCTTCAGCCTAGTCACTGCCTCTCAGTCAAACCTGCCTCACAGGGTTGTCGCAAAGATTAAATGAGTGGTTCGACCATGTACACTGCCTGCTCACCATGCATTTAAAGTACTATAATACAGCTTTAAACAGCCATGGCTTCCCCTGAAGGATTCTGGGAGCTGTAGTTTGTTGAGGATGCTGGGAGTTCTTATGAGTCCCCTGTTTCCCACCCAGAGCGAGGGATTGCTAAACCGCTCTGGGAATTGTAGCTCTTGTAGGGACTTGGGGGTCTCCTAAGAAATCTGAGCACCCTTAACAAGCCACAGCTCCCAGCAGTGTTCGAAACTCCCATTGTTCTAGGTGTATTTTGGGACACGGAATTTCATTCGCGCGAGCCGTTTCTGAGCTTTGGGCGTAGTACTGCGCTGAAGGTTTCAGATTAAAACTGCAGAGTGGAAGGAAAGGAGGACTTTTTTTTTTTTTTTGCCTCCCCACTTCCAGCTACTCTCTGTAGACCGGAGAACAGACCCTCTTAAGAATATTAGGGGGGTGGGCAGAGGAAGGACTAGACCATATGAAAAATGAACATCCTATTTTAGCTGCAGTTCATTCATTTTCAGCTTCCGTATTCTTGTTTTATATATATAAAAAGTGTGCCTAGACTTGCTGCGCCCATAACCTAGGTCTCCGGTGCCACTGAGCTCCTAGCTTTCATATCTGAGTTTCTCATGCTGGCTCCCAGGGTTCTTTTGGGTGTGTGGGTAGGGGGGAAACTATGACTCACAGATCCAGAGACCTCCTCACCCACAGAGGCTGGCCTAGGCGCCACCATATGCCAGAGAGGAATCCCAACCCCTCTCTCGCTGCTGCTGCCTCCTCCTCCGCCTCCTCCGTCTCCTGACAGATGGTAACTGAGGCATAAATGGTGCCCCTGAATTGATCATTGTTCGGGGAGGGGGTTCATTATTTATCACATTTCGCTCCTGCTCTTCCTCCCAAAGGAGCCCGAGGCGGCAAATGCACAAAAAGAGAAAGCGTTTAAATTGGATAAATGCAATTCCAACATGTAGTATTATTATTGCTGGTCCCAAATGTTTTGCTCTGCTTTCCTTTGGACGACATCAGTGAGTCTTGGCGTCTGGGCACCGCAGAGAAGAGGCGCGCTGCATTGTCTCTTGAGACAGACGGGTGCTGCCACCACCACTGACAACCGCTAGCTTTTTCTCCTAGGGGCTTGAGGTGGCTTAAGCACTCCCTCCATTAAACCTCCCACAACAACCCTGTGAGGTAGGTTAGGCTGAGATGGCAGTGAGTGGCCCCAAGGTCATACAATACGAGCTTCATTGGCTGAGTGAGGATTCGAACCCAGGTCAAAGTGCAGCACCCTAACCACCACACCACGCTAACACTTGGACTTCATCAGTAGCTTACTTGCCATGATGCCTAAACAGAGCTTCCATGATCAGAGGATGAAGACCTGCCACTGGATGGCAGCTAACAGATTGAGGTTGAATCCTGACAAGACAGAAAGTACTGTTCTTGGGGGACAGGGGGCTGGTGCATGTGGGGGACTTGCTGGTCCTGAATGGGGTAACTGTGCCCCTGAAGGACCAGGTGCACAGCCTGGGAGTCATTCTGGACTCACAACTGTCCATGGAGGCGCAGGTCAATTCTGTGTCCAGGGCAGCTGCTCTGGTTATCTCTCGCTTGGACTACTGCAATGTGCTCTATGTGGGGCTACCTTTGAAGGTGACCCGGAAACTACAACTAATCCAGAATCCGGCAGCTAGACTGGTGACTGGGACTGGCCGCCGGGACCACATAACACCGGTCTTGAAAGACCTACACTGGCTCCCAGTACGTTTCCGAGCACAATTCTGAGTACGGCTCCCAGTACGTTTCCGAGCACAAGTGTTGGTGCTGACCTTTAAAGCCCTAAACGGCCTTGGTCCAGTATACCTGAAGGAATGTCTCCATCTCCATCGTTTTGCCCGGACATTGAGGTCCAGCGCCGAGGGCCTTCTGGCGGTTCCCTCACTGCGAGAAGCCAAGTTACAGGGAACCCGGCAGAGGGCCTTCTTGGTAGTGGCACCCGCCCTGTGGAACACCTTCCCACCAGATGTCAAAGAGATAAACAACTACCAGACTTTTAGAAGACATCTGAAGGCAGCCCTGTTTAGGGAAACTTTTAATGTTTAATAGGTTATTGTATTTTAGTCTTCTGTTGGAAGCTGCCCAGAGTGGCTGGGGAAACCCAGCCAGATGGGTGGGGTATAAATAATAATAATAATAATAATAATAATTATTATTATTATTATTCATTATTATTAATGAATGAACAAGGATAAGTTTTCTCCACCCAGTCTGCTTTCTTGAAGCAGCCCTGCAGTCAGTACAATGGAAGCAGAATACAGATTTGCACTCGGATCCAGCATGGCCAAAGTCTCAGCCTTCCACCTCTGCGGCTGCCTTACCTGCAAGTTGCCCCATCCTCTCCTCTTCCTGCAGAACTGTGGGCTGATCAGCATTACCCCATTGGGCCTACCTTCTTGTAGGGCCAGCTGGTGGGTGAGTGCTGCGGAGGCCACCAGAGGTTCTGGTACTGGCCACAGGGCTATTGGAAATTGGAGACTCCAGCAACCTGAGGGGTCCACATTGGCTACCCCTGATGTTGCTGAGACACGCCATTCTTTTAAAGTAGGCATAGGCAAACTTGGTCCTCCAGAAGTTTTGGTACTACAACTCCCACCATCCCTAGCTAACAGGACCAGTGGTCAGGGATGATGGGAGTTGTAGTCCCAAAACATCTGGAGGGCCGAGTTTGCCTCTGCCTGATTTGAAACACATGGCTTCTCCCATGGAATCCTGGGGGCTGTAGTTTCTTTGGCTTCTGGAAACCGGGCCTGTGCAAAGGGCAAACTACAGTTCCCAGGATTCTTTGGGGGAAACCATGTGCTTTGGAAGTCTGGTGGCCCAGCTGCTTTGCTTCCCTTGGAGAGGAGCAGTGGATCCCCTCCCCGAGCCACTGGTTGGTTCATTTCAACCTCCTTCTTCCCAGTGTTGGTGTAGGGCCAAACATCGGGGCCATTACCAAACTCCAGCCCCCATTGTCCATGCCACGCTAGTCGAGGGGCTGAGGGGAATTGGCTGCCCCAACATCTGGAGGGGCTGCAGATATCGCCCACTCTGGCGGGTAACTGAAATCACACAGAGCTTTTTTGGGGGGGTCAGTATGATACCAAGGGGTTCAGCAGCACCCCTCCCCCCATGAATCAAATGTGCAAAATATGCTCCCAAGCATGCTCTAGCTGGACTTCCTTGGCAAAATTGAGGCCAGTAGCAGAATTTGGTTGTGGAAACGAAAAGAACGCATTTATTCTTTTTTTTTTAACCTCGCTGCCCATCTGCTGGAAGAGCAAGCAAAAAATGGTCACGATTTAACCGGTTCAGCTTTGGAATTCCAGCACAGAATTCCATCAGGATCCTTGTTGATGCTATTTTTGTGTGTGTGTGTGTGTGTGTGTGCGCGCGCGTGCGCACGCACAAACACACACACACACACACACACACACACACACACACATACATATCTCCCTCATTTATTTGGTGAAAGGAGGCTTTCCCCACCCACCTGTGTCCACCTGCAAGCGACACAGAATCATGGTGCCGGTCATTCGGGCCAGGACCAGCTCTTTGGGGCCGTGGCAGCAGAGAGAAAAACGAAATGAAAACAGGTTCAAAATGCAGTTGAGAGATGTGGCTGCCCAAGCAACGGCCAAGTCTCCCAGAACCGGAGCCTGTAGGTGCGTTGTTGCTATAGCAACCCAATCCCATGTGATAGCTTGCCTCGTGGTGTATCCCCCCCCCCCTGTGTGTTTGCTGTTTTTGTAGTTTTTTTAAACTAAAAATTTCCACCGTTCTCATGACAAATTCTTGATGGGATTCTTCCCTCCAGGGAAGTGCTGCACTTAGCAAACACCTGATGTGTTTTGTGTGTGTCTGAACCCCTGATGAAGAGTTCTGGGGGACTCTAAAGCTTGCTCATGGTTTTGTCACACTTTGGTAGCAGACTTTATAAAGGTGTTGCCGCCATACTGTGTATTTTGGATTCCCTCCCGTTGGAGCCAGCGTAGCTGTTATTGTCATAAATATTCCTTCAGGGGTTATCCAGGAGAGAGTGCACCCGGCTCAGCGTTTGAAATTCACCAGGAGCATTTTGCACCTGGCTAAGGCCACTTGTGACCGGGTGAAGATGCTCAGGTGCCAGGATAACTCCGGACATCTCCACCATCTGGAGGTGCATCCCTGAGGATCCCTGGATCTCGACTGTTTTCACACACTTAATGCCACATCCTGTCGAATTATTTCCGTTCTATTTCATCTGCGCAATTGGAACGAATCTTGGTAACCAAAAACTTGGTAACCAAAAGTGATCATCTTTGTCCACAAGACTATTCAACCCCCTTTCCCCCCACTTTTTTTTTTTATTTTATTACACAACTAAACAACACAAACAGAAAAACAAACAATACAAACAAATTCTTGTCTTATCCTTATTTTTTCTAAATATTGTTGGGTGAGCTTCCCCAAGTCCCCCCCATCTGATTTTCATTTTACCTCATCTTTAGCAGTTTACATATATCATAATTTTTAACCATTTTTTTAAATTCATGCTTACTTTTACCATAAAAATCTTCACATTTTATCACTTGCAAATACCGTATTTTTCGCACCATAGGGCACACCGGACCATAGGGCGCACCCAGTTTTTTGGGGGGGAAATAAAGGGGAAAAAATTATTTCCCCCCCAGGCACGGGGCTGGGGCGGGGGAAGCTTGAGCTTCCCCCGACCCCAGCCCCCAAACAGGCAGCTCTCTGCAAGCCGTGGGAGCACTCCCGCTGCTTGCGGAGAGGTCATATGGCCAGCATGACAAAGCCGCTTCTGGCAAACCAGAGCAGCGCACGGAAACACAATTTACCTTCCCACTGGAGCGGTACCTATTTATCTACTTGCACTTTGATGTGCTTTTGAACTGCTAGGTGGACAGGAGCTGGGACTGAGCAACGGGAGCTCACCTCGTCACGGGGATTCGAACCGCCGACCTTTTGATCGGCAAGCCCTAGGCTCTGTGGTTTAACCCACAGCGCCACCCACGTCCCTGCTGGGCCTGTAATACCCATTAAAAGTGGCATCTGCCGCCACACTGTGCCAACCACGATCTGGGAATGTCACCGTGCCTGGAGTGTTCCCCTCCAGCCCCCAACCCCCCCCCCTCTTTCCCTGCCTTTTGACCCACTTTCCCTATTTGTCAGACTAATAGAAATGAGAGGCGGGGGGGGGGGGTTAGGAAGGTTTAGGCTCCGATTGAGTTTTGCAAGCCGCTGGTACCAGGATAAAGATTAAGCTGCCGCCTGCAGCCGCCAGGAGGAGGAGGAGGCTCTCCGCAGATAGTCTCCCACATGGTTTCCCCGGGGGAAGGAGGAGGCTGCAGCTGACTCGAACCTTTGTCTTTCCTTAGAGAGAGCAGGAGAGGGGGGAGCCATGGGGGGGGGAGCTTCCTTAGTCTGGCTGCTTTGAGGATTCTACCAGTTGCGGACCCGGCCCAGCCACCCTGTCCTGCTATGGCATGTACGTGTTTGCCGTGTCCGTCGTTTCCTTTAGGGAGCTTTCCGGATCAGCCAAGCCGGAAAGGGAACCTTGGCAGGGAGGCTGGTTCGCTTGGATCCTGGGAACGTCTGCATGCAAAGTGTCTGCTGCCCCAGCTATTCTGGGGACACATAATGAGACCAGGGGTGAGGACTGAGGGCCGTACTCTTCTCTGCGCAAGCACCCAGGGGCCAAGTGGCAATCTTGGGTGGAACAGCAAATGTACCTTGTACCTCATAAGAGCACAGTGGGTAAAAGTGGCTGTAGGTGGGGATCCAAAGCCTCTGAGTTTGAATCCCCGGTTGTGCTTTTGGAGAGCCACTGTGGTGCAATGGTTAGAGCAGGGGTCAGCAAAACTTTTCAGCAGGGGGCTGGTCCACTGTCCCTCAGACCTTGTGGGGGGCTGGACTGTATTTTTTTTGGGGGGGGGAGAACGAATTCCTCTGCCCCACAAATACTCCAGAGATGCATTTTAAATAAAAGGACACATTCTACTCATGTAAAAACAGCAGGCAGGCCCCACAAATAACCCAGAGATGCATTTTAAATAAAAGGACACATTCTACTTGTGTAAAAACATGCTGATTCCCAGACTGTCCACAGGCTGGATTTAGAAGGCGATTGGGCCAGATCCGGCTCGCGGACCTTAGTTTGCCTACCCATTGGTTAGAATTTTGGGTTAGGACCTTGGGCCAGCCAGCGTCTCTCAGCCTGGATTGCCTCGCAGGGTTGTTGTGAGGATAAAGCAAGGTTGGGAAGAGCCGCGTGCACCATTGCTAGCCTGCAAAATACAGTTGTACCTCCGTTTACAAACTTAATTCGTTCTGGAGGTCTGTTCTTAACCTGAGGCACGCTTTCGCTAATGGGGCCTACTGTTGCTGCCGTGCGACTTCCGCTCACATCTCGGGGCAAAGTACACTAGCCAGAACACCTACTTCTGGGTTAGCGGAGCTTGTTACCCAAAGCGTTCATTAGGAGGATGGTTCGTAACCCAAGGTTCCACTGTATTGCACTGCTCTGCTAAAGCCAGGTGGAGAACATTCATCCTGCAGGCCAATCTTAGACTGCGAGGCCATTCCCCTAGAACCCATATAGGGAGAGGGACATGGTTCTTTCCTGCTGGGGTCTGTATCATAGAATTGTAGAGCTGGAAGGGACCTTGAGGATCATCTAGTCTGACCCCCTGCAATGCAGGATTATGCAGCTGTCCCATATTGGGATTGATCCTGCGACCTTGGTGTTATCTGCACCACAATCTAACCAGTTGAGCTATTCAGTATTGCCAGCACAACCCCTGCAAGGAATGCACTGGCAAAGCAGACCCCTGCAGAGAGAGCAGGATTGAAGTCTCCGCTCATCAGCTGGTGGGTGGAGAGTCCAATCCTGCCTGGTGCTGCTTTGCCAGCACATTTCTCAATTGGTGCTGGTAAAGCAGACCCCTCCACCCCCACTCAGGGGTTCACCTTCCCACCCATCGGTCACATTGATGTCATACAATGCTTTGCAAGCCCCAACAACCGGCTGCTTGTCTGGGGGCTGCAAAGCACTTTCCCTGCTTCGATTCCAAACCGTTTGGGCACAGGCAGCCCCAGCCAATGCTGTATCCAGTTCCCCAAAACAACAACAACAAACCTATGGTTACGTGAAACATACTTAATAAACACACAAGACGTAACCGCTGTACTTTTGAATAAATAAGGTATACTATTCATTGTATCAAATTGTAGATTTCAACGGAAGTCTCATAAAGTTCAACGAAAAAAGCAAAAGACCCAGTGGATCAGTTCATGCTCTAGTCAGTTCACGCATAAGTTCTGTTAAGTTGTGGGTGAACACATCAGACGACACAGCGATTCTTCAAACAGCTCTTGTTTATTCACAGGCCAGAACAGAACTGAACTGAAGGGTTCAGCCAGCCTGCTTATATAGAGCTCCACTACAACGTAACTGTAACAACTTTCTGTAACTATCCAATCACTGAACGTCACTTTCAATCCCTTATTTGCATATGTGGAACTGAGTGAAAACTATCTACAGTATCCCCTCTGGCCCAGGGTGAGAACTTCAGTACATAACAAGGTCCATACAGGTATAAGTTTCTATTTCACCTGTCGGTTCATAGAGTCCAATAATCCACATGAAGGGTTGTTACAGTTCCACAGAATCCTTTCACAGAGTCTTAAGACAAGGATTTCCAGAATATTAGCCTTCTTTCGCCATCCTAGGCTTCATCAGTAGAACAGGCTCATATGTAATATTACAGGATTGTGGATCTTATCGCATAGTAGTGGTTGCAACGCTTTGCAAGCCCCAACATCCGCCTGCTTGTCTGGGGCCTGCAAAGCACTTTCCCCGCTTTGATTCCAAACCGTTCAGGCGAAGGAGAGTTTCCTGGGCAGAGTGCTCAATGTTCTGTTCGCTTGTGTTTAGTAAGCACAACCCTCATGGGCAGGCAACCCTCTCTCTGATTTGGCAGTGGAATCAATGTGCCGGTTGGAGTCTGCTGTGTGAGGAGGGCAGCTGTGGGGAAACAGCACGTGGTCAAGTTGTTTTTCCCAGGAGGGAGAGGGGCGAGGCTGAGGCTGGTGACAGAGTTTAGCTGGAGGGAAGGCCGGGGCTGCTGACTCTCTTCCTGCGGGGCGTCTGTCCCGGAGCCTCCTGGGAATGCATGACTCAGCAAAAACCAGGATGGGGGGGCCTGTCCATCGGCAGAGTGTAAAGGGGAGATTGCTTGAATTTGGGGGTCGTTCAGGATGACGGGCAATTAAAGCTAAAAGTCCATTTTCCCAGCACTTTGCAGACGCTGGCAGGAATGTGTTGTTGTTTTTAGGTGTGTGTTTTGAAAGCATCTTTCTCGCTCTTGCTAGTTGTGTACCGCTGCCGTTCCCTCGCGAGGGTTTTCTGCACAATGCCTGTAGGCTTAGATTTCGCGAAGTGGTTTTTTTTTTAAAAAAGCATCTTTGCAACACTGCGAGAGGGCAGCTCCCCAGAGTGGAGGGGAAAACCCTCTGCTTCAGCCTGCTGGTGCAAAGCCAGTCCATGCGTGTCCTGATCTGGTGCAGCAAAGCGTACAGCATTGGGCGATCTCGGTAAACAAGCCAAGTTGTAAGTGCCACCATCCCTGCCCAATCCGTTCCTCCCTCCCTTCAAGGGCCTAGTTCTTACTGAGGCTGCAAGTCACTTGTGCCTTGGCTTCTATCGCCTCAGCCTACGGGGAGCATGCTGGGGCGCTTCTTCCCCGTATGCAAAATAAGAAAAATAAAATCCGTGCAAGTAGAAGGCAAGAATCCAGAGAATGTGTGTGCCTCCATTTCCCTGACATGCTGGCTTTCTTTATGCAAGGATATTTGTATAACGTTTGTGTGTATGGGAGCATTCGGTCAAGCGAGCAGAGTCTGAAAAAAGCACAATCCAAATTTGCAGGTTGGCTAGTTTGAGCGAGGGCTGAGCCAGTATTGAATCTACCCTGCACCAATTTGATTCACAAATAAAAACCTCCTTTAATTCTCTCTCCCCCTGCCTCCCTTGTTTCCCAACCATAAGGGCATTTTCTGTTTTCAAATTGCCTTTGTTCAGATGTTCAGGAAAGTGGGCACGGTGGGGAGGGGGAACTTGCACACAAACACATTCTGTCTTTTCATTTTGGGGGTGCTTTTCCAGGCAGGGGGCAGAAGGCATTGATCTCCCTTTCACTGGAGGTGCCGTAGCAGAGTCTGGACTGCACCCTGCATGAAGCAGGGGTTGAGCTAGATGACCTCTGGGTTCCTTCCCAGCTCTGAGAAACCCTGGCAGTACAGCGTTAACAATGGGAGGAAGGGAGGAGGGGACACCAATGGCCTGACTCTGCACCAGGAAGCTTCCCACGGACACCTTCAACACTTATTTTTTGGAAGAGGTTTTATTCTTGTTTTCAAAGAACATGAGTTTGCTCTCCCCACCCCAGATGGGGAGCTCGAAGGGTGCAAGAGAGGGGCTCAAAGTCTGGCTCCCCTTCCCGCAAACCTCTCCACAGTATAAATGCGCCTCCCACTTCATTAGCCGGGCTCCTGGAGTTGCCGCTTAGACCGCAGTGGCGGAGAAGCAGAATCTGGTCACGTGCAACTAGAGGTCTGATCTCATCCTTTTCTGGCTTCTTTGCCCAGCAGCGCCGCCAACCCCCTCCCCTCTGCCACCTTCCAGTGCCGTGGCTGCCAGAGAGAACCCCACACAGCCCTTCCCAAGCCAAGCTTTCCTGCTTATAGGATTTGCCTCCTTGATCTTTCTGTGCTTTACGGGGTGCAGGTTTGAGCTGGGGGAAATGCTGCATTCTCAGTGTGTGAAGAGCGTTGCTTTGCAGAGGGAGAATTCAGAGGGATGCCCCAAGATGGAGGGGGAATCTGGGAACGGCCTCCCCAAAGCATCCCTGAGAGCTAGGAAGTGGTACTGTATTTATCTTTCTCCCACCCCAATTATCAGCTAATTGTGTGTCATTGGGACGATTAGGCATCCTTTGTTGTGCCTTTATGCTAAAACACACTGGCTTGTATCCAAAGTTTGTCTTGTGCTCAGCGGGTCTGTTGATTTCAGCGGGTCTATTCTGTGTATAAATTGTGTCTTTATTTAGTTCCATTGCTTTCAATGGCTTTCTTGCATCCCTTCTCACTTTGTTCTCACAACAACTCTGGGAGGTAGAGAAGGCTGAGAGGCTGCAACTGGCCCAAACTCACCCACTGAGCATCATGGCTGAGCAGGGATTTGAACCCAGTCCTCACAGGTCCTAGCCCAGCACTCTAACCACGACACCACACTTCCCCTCATGGTAACCACGCTGCCTTTTGCACCCATTCCTCTACATTTGTGCAATCTAGGAAGCTGTGATTTGGTGAGGCCTCCTTGCCGCATGTCCCATCACCCATGTGATGGCGATTAACATACGTGGACCTTCATTTCCACATATGGCATGTTCTTTCCCAGGCACCCCCAAACTCGGCCCTCCAGCTCTTCCGGGACTACAATTCCCATCATCCCTGACCATTGCTTCTGTTAGCTAGGGATGATGGGAGTTGTAGTCCCAAAACAGCTGGAAGGCCAAGTTTGGGGATGCAGAAGCGCTGGTGTGTTTGCAGCATTTAAAACATGGGTAGGCAAAAGGGACGCAGGTGGCGCTGTGGGTTAAAGCCTCAGCGCCTAGGACTTGCCGATCGAAAGGTCGGCGGTTCGAATCCCTGCGGCGGGGTGCGCTCCCGCTGCTCGGTCCCAGCGCCTGCCAACCTAGCAGTTCGAAAGCACCCCCAGGTGCAAGTAGATAAATAGGGACCGCTTACCAGCGGGAAGGTAAACGGCGTTTCCGTGTGCAGCTCTGGCTCGCCAGAGCAGCGATGTCACGCTGGCCACGTGACCCGGAAGTGTCTCTGGACAGCGCTGGCCCCCGGCCTCTTGAGTGAGATGGGCGCACAACCCCAGAGTCTGTCAAGACTGGCCCGTACGGGCAAGGGTACCTTTACCTTTACCTTTTAGGCAAACTAAGGCCTTGGGGCTGGATCCAGCCCAATCGCCTTCTCAATCTGGCCCACGGGCGGACCGGGAATCAGTGTGTTTTTACATGAGTAGAATGTGCCCTTTTATTTTATTTCAAATGCATCTCTGGGTTATTTGTGGGGCATAGGAATTTGTTCATTCCCCCCCCCCCCAATATAGTCCGCCCCCCCCCCAAGGACAGTGGACCCAGCTCCCTTCTGAAAAAGTTTGCTGACCCCTGATTTATTTATTTTTTAAAAAAATATTTTTATTGGTTTTTCGTATATACATCCTCTAACAATATTTCTCTTAACAGTTTTCCTACCCCCTCCCCTGGACTTCCCTCATACTCCCATTTTGTTTTATTTCCATATTGTTCACCCTGCATATTGTTTCCCCCAAAATTTCCCAATACATATAATCTTATTTTTTTTAATAATAATAATACAATTGTTATTGTTTACTCAGATCCTGCCAATGAGTCCAGTTCTTTATATTTTATCTTCATATATTGATGACCCCTGATTTAAAAACCTCCTCCCTTTCTTCCCCTCCTGTTGTTTGCGTTCCAGTTACTAGTATTGATCGATTAGCTTTCGTTTTCATACGGTACCGTCAGCGTTGATAGCACTTTTGCAGCGCACAAGCAAGGCAGGTCTCTGCCCCAAGACGCTTTGTAAAACTCAGCACAGGGGAAACAACGGGCAAAGCGGGTGAGGGGGGTAAGCAGCGAAGGAATACGCTGCTTATTTTAGTTATGCATGCTTCGGATTGGGTTGCAGGCTTTGTTGCAGCAGAGAATTTTCTGAGCGATTTTAAAAAGATTTCCAGACTCTTCCTTCGCTGCGTCTAGGGTTTTGCAGCCCAAAGATTTCCACTTCCTCCACGGAAAGCGAAGCAATTCTGAGTGCAAAACCTTTGCTGTTTTCCCAGCGTGCTCAGGCGCAAGCTTTGGCGAATCCCCGAGGGGTATAGTGAGTTCCAGAGATGTTGTCCCCAACCCCAGTTTTTGGGGGTTTTTTAAATCTGTCGTTCTGCCTTTGTGGTCCTCCTTTCCTCCTGCGGGTCTCCTTATTTTATCCGGGTCCTTTTTGCAGACTTTGAAGCGCAAGGAGAAGGAGTACGAGCACGAGATGGAGCGGCTGGCGAGGGAGAAGATCGCCACGCAGCAGCGGCTGGCGGACCTGAAGCACGAGCTCAGCCAGTGGATGGATATCCTGGAGATCGACCGGATTATCCGGCAGACGGTTCAGCCGGAGGACGATCAAGCGTCTACCTCGACTGCGTCAGGTGCGTCCGAAATGCTGCCCAGCAGGCCTGGTGGTATGGCGGGTTGATTTTGGGGGCTGGCGGGGCGCACAGAGATGCGCTCACGGCTGTAGCTCATTGATAGAGCACCTGCTTTGTAGAACCATAGAGCTGGAAGGGACCAACGTGGGATTCGAACCCACAACCTTGAGATGAAGAGTCTCATGCTCTGCCAACTTGAGTCCTCCTGGACAACTGAGCTATCTTTTGCATGCAGAAGGTCCCAGGTTCCAGTCCTCAGCATCTCCAGTTGAAATCCTGTCTGCAATTCTGCAGAGGCACCACCAGGCAGCATAGCCAGCGCCCATGCTAGATTGGTCTTCGGTGTGACTCTGTATAAGACAAATTCCTATGTTCTTCTGCCCAATAGGCTGCATTCTGAACCATGTACTAAACTCCCATCCAGGGCCAGCCCACCATGGTATGCGAGCAACTCTGCACATGCCCCAACAAGCAGTTCCAGATTCGCACCATCCAGGAAAACTCCACTCCTCTGGCCCCCCTCCTCAGCTGCTGTGTCTGAGGCTATCCTGTTTCAGGCTCGCATGATTTAAATGCTCCTCCCTGCAAACAAATTCCCTGGAGGTAGCAAACTAGCTTCTCAGGGTGACAGAATATTTTCCCCTTGTATAACAACAACAACAACAACAACAACAACAACAACTTATTATTCATACCCCACCCATCTGGCTGGGTTTCCCCAGCCACTCTGGGCAGCTTCCAACAAAACACTAAAATACAATAACCTATTAAACATTAAAAGCTTCCCTAAAGAGGGCTGTCTTCAGATGTCTTCTAAAAGTTTGGTAGTTATTTTTCTCTTTGACATCTGGTGGGAGGGCGTTCCACAGGGCAGGTACCACTACCGAGCAGGCCCTCTGCCTGGTTCCCTGTAACTTGGCTTCTCGCAGCGAGGGAACCGCCAGAAGACCCTCGGCGCTGGACCTCAGTGTATACTAGCTTTCTATGAGCGGGAATGAAATACATTTTTCAGATTTGCTTTTTTATATGGAGTCTGAAGTGGTGCAGCCCAAACACACATTTCCCATCTCATGACGGGGGTGGTGCGGTCTCTGTTGACTACGCCAGGAAGTGACTGTCTGTAACTTTCGGATGTGATGAAGTTCGTATGTTCATGTTCCATTGTGCCAAAGAGGCAGTGGTACCAGTAGTTGCCAATTAGCTACTGTGCTAAGGTCAGGGTGCTGCTTTTAGTGTGTAAACTTGGTGCCAGAATACCTGAAAAATTATCTCACCTCTTGTAATATACCTTACAGATCACTGTGCTTGGCAGGTGAACATCTGCAGATGCCATCATTAGACAGGCACCATCTCTGTTGTCTGTTTCTGGTGTCTTCTGAAGACTTTCACCCTCTAACAAGCCTTTTAACTAGAGGCTGAGGCTGGGATAGCTCAGTTGGTAGAGCATGAGGCTCTTAATCTCAGGGTTGTGGGTTCGAGTCCCCCACTGGGCAAAAGGTTCCTGCATTGCAGGGGGTTGGACTAGATGACCCTCAGGGTCCTTTCCCACCTCTACAATTCTGTGATTCTAGACCTTCCCATCCTGCATCTACATTGGAATTGTTTTTTTAAAAAAAAAAAAAAAACTTCAGGAATTTTCATTGTGTGCCACATCTGAGCTCCTTTGGCAGAAAGAGCGAGGATACAAACCAGTGTTAGAAACTCAGATATATAAGCTAGGTCACCAAAACGGAATGCCTAGTTGTCATTTTGGGGCAAGGCGAAATTACCTTTCAAATGATGGGCTGACTGTGATTGATTCTCAGTTAAACATCTGGCTAGTTCAGTCGCCAACCTCGAGCTAGGTTATGAACGATGAGAAAAGTCGCTCTATCCAGGGACAGTACACACACACACACACACACACACACACACACACACACACTGGCCTATTCCGACCTCTTTTTCTTAATGATGACACGGACCATTCATAACGTAAAAATATTCTTTGCAGCTGTCAGCAGGGCAGTGGGGTGGGGTAAGTGAAGAGAAGCTGCAACAATGAACCGTAAAGCTTTTCACTGCTCCTGTTCAGGCTGCAGAGGAAAAAACATGATGGTTCCTGAAATTCATTCCGATTTTACAGATAAAAAAAGAACTGATAGAATTCTATAGGATGTGGCATTAGTGTGTGAAAACAGTCGCGATTCAATGATCCCCAGGCACACACCTCCAGCGGATGGAGACGCCAGGCATCTTCGCTTGGTCCCAAGCGGTCGATAGTCTTGTGGAAAATGTGCCTCTTTTCAAACACGGAGCAAGTACTATGGAGATAATGGAGTTACACAAAATACGGACTATTTAAAAAGATTCAGTAGAAAAGGTTTGATAATAGGACCCACAAAAGGGAAGGTGGGAAGTCCAGAGATTCGGAGGGATCTTTAAATGTGGGTGTGTATGGTTGCATTGTTATAATTTTGTATTTGTAAAATCAAAAATTATTTCCAAAAAAAAAAAAAATTCAAACATGTGCAGTGGATGCTCGGGTTGTGAACGTGATCTGTGCGGGATGCACGTTTGCAACCTGCAGCTGCGCGTTTGCACACATGTGGGTTGCAATTCGGCGATTCCGTGCAAAGCGCGATTTAGCGCTGCTGCGCATGTGCAACCGCCAAAACCTGGAAGTAATCCGTTCCAGTACTTCCGGGTTTGGGCGGTCTGTAACCCAAAAAAACACAACCCAAAGCGTCTGTAACTCGAGGTATGACTGTAATAAATACATGTGCCCCCGTTTTGTCCTCTCCACAGAGGGTGAAGACAACATGGACGAAGACATGGAAGACGACCGGCCGGCGAACTCCTTGCCGAAGCTGTCCCACCGCCAGCACCCCGAGCTCTTGAAGGCGGTGCCCCCCATCGCCGCCTCGCACCACCCGTCCGTCCTGCCTCTGGCCCAGAAGCACGCCCCTCCTCCTCCGCCGCACGCGCAGCCCCCCCTTCCGCCCCAAGCGCTGGTGCCTCCCCAGGCCATCGTCCCCGCACAGACTCACCTGGTGGCGGCCTCCACTGTTCAATCGACTGTTATCGCCCACACGGCCACCACGCATGCCTCCGTCATCCAGACTGTCAACCACGTCCTGCAGGGGCCGCCGGGCAAGCACATCGCACACATCGCCCCTTCCTCCGCCTCTAGCCCGGTCCAGCTCACGGCTGCCGCCCAGCCCATCGGCCACATCACAGTGCACCCGGCCGCCCTCAACCACGTGGCGCACCTGGGCCAACAGCTCCCCCTCTACCCACAGCCTGTGGCGGTCAGCCAGCCGGTGGTCAGCCACATCGCCCACACCATCTCTCACCAGCAAGTGAACGGGACGGCCGGCCTGGGGCAGCCAGCCGTCATGGCCAAGCCGGCCGTCGGGACTCAGGTGGTGCACCACCCACAGCTGGTGGGGCAGACGGTCTTGAACCCCGTCACCATGGTCACCATGCCTTCGTTCCCAGTGAGCACCTTGAAGCTGGCTTAGGGACCGCCGGGCGCCCGGCCGAAACTCCATACATTCCAAACTGCGTGGCCCCCCCCCCCCCCCGTTGTGAAGTGAGGAGGGAGGAGGAAGAAGAGGGAGGAGGAAGAAGGGAGGGTGCAACAGGTCTGGGGAGGAGGGGGGTGGGGACATACAAAAAAAAAAAAGATTAAAACACACACACGCTGTTCTTTTCTTCTTTCTCCTCCCGCTTTCCCCTTTCTTGATTTCTATTAGGCAACCTGGTAATTGAGAAAAACCAGGTCCTGCTACTGCACTTGAATTTCCCCCAATCAGAACATTTAATGAACAGTCCTACATAGTGATTATTAATCCCCCCTTTTTTCCATGTAATCAACGAAGTATGACTATAATAATGTTCTTAAGACATTTTTCCCCCTTCCCTCCCCCTACCCCGTTTTATTTTTATTTTTATTTTTTTTAATGTGTTGCTTCTTTGTAGGTTTGTTTTTTTTAAAAAAAATGGTTGATCTCTTTATGGAGAGACTTTGCATAGATTAAGAAGAGGAAGAAGAAGAAGAGAATCATAGAAATATATATATTATATATTTATATATATATCTACCTGCCTATAGCTACATATATATATAAATATTGTTATCAAATGAAGGCCGTTGAGAAGGCTGATTTCTTTTTTTTCTTTTTTTTTCCTTGCAGGAATATTAGACACGTTAACAGAAAATTTGAAAAAAAACAAAACAAACAATCTCTTCCTTTTGGAAAGAGAAGACAGAGTTATCCTTTTTAAATGAGCATCTTTCAAAGACAGATGGTTTGGTGGACCAGGGTAAAACCATATTAAAAAAAAAACATACGCGACATGTTGCAGTATTTTTTCCTTTCCGTATATTTGCATTTCAGTTCAACCATCAATAATCACTGTGACTTGTTACTGGCATTTTAAGGAAACCCTCTGTCTAATAAAAGGAGAGAAAAAAAATTGCACACAACTGGATTTTTTGTTGTTGTAATTCCTAAACGGTCTCGTTTTATAAATTACTCGCTGTGTTCGCCTTTGTCCCTATTCCGCTTTTTAATTATTATTATTATTTTTAAACATGCATGATTTACAATAACGTTACTTTCTCTCTGCGTGGATTGAGGGTGGGGGGCAGTCGAATTCTGCTGCTGTGTATTCAACCCAGCTGAGGTTTCCATCGCCCCATTCAGATTACTGGAAGAGATAATCATGTTATGCCCAGGAAGCAGACATTGGAATGAGAGACTTCAATGGAGTTTATGGTGCCTCGATTTCCCCTCTGAGTTGACAACCTCATAAGTTGCTGCATTTTTTGATGTGTTTTCAAAGCCTAGGGCCTAAACAGGTTGAAAGCGAAAATAAAGAGCCGCTGGATAGTAGAAAGGGGCACCTGTTGACCTACATTTCCTCTGAAGAGGAGGACCATGCTGTGCTTTACTCTCGGATCTGTGGCTGCAGGGAGAGTTGAGAATTCCCTGCCAAGTACCCAGTGGCCTCAATGTGCGGCTTTTGTTGTTGTTGTTGTTCCAGGTTTTTTTTTGGGGGGGGGGGGGCGGGATGCTTCCTCATTCAACTTTGATCTGCCAGGCATATTAACCTTAGAAGAGTGGAGCTTTTTAGGGAAGGAGCACAGCCCAGTGGGACCTGGTAGGAACAAAGCAAGACTCCTCAACATTTCTGGGGGAGAGAGAGAGAGGCTTTGGCTGGTTGCCTCTGAGGCAGAGCCTCAAGAACGTGGAAGGCGGAGCTATGAGCAGCTGAAAATAAGCTCCTCCCACTCTTGCTTTTGGCTCCTCCCCTAGATAGGATAGTACTCATTTCCTTGGAGATTCTGAGCATAGCTGTCAACTTTTCCCTTTTCTTGCAAGGGATCCTATTCGGAATAAGGGAATTTCCCTTAAAAAAAGGAAAACGTTGGCAGCTATGATTCTGAGTAGGTCAAATTTTCAGGTCAAACCCAAAGACAGAATTTTAAATTGCCAGGGTTGGTTTCCTTCCCAGACACGGCTGAATTGTTCAAATGTCATGTGTAGTCTTTGTTCTTTCAAATTATTTCTTTCTTTTTCTTTTGAGGGGGCTGTAACATTGTCGTTCTGGATTTTGGAGCTGGTGGGGAGGGGAACATGATAGAACTGTATGAAGTTAATGTGCAGCATGTAGAAAACGGATCGGGAAATGTTTTTCTCCAATTCTCATAGTGCCGGAATTCGTGGACATTCATGAAACTCAGTGCTGACAGATTCGGGACGGGCCAAAAGGACTACGCACAGTGTGTAGTTTGGTTCCCACAAGAGGCAGTGATGGCTACCAAAAAACGGATTTGTGGAGGATAACTCTGTCAATGACTGCTAGCTGCAATGGCTGCTTCAGTATGCTTGTGAATACCTGTTCGTGGAAACCACGGGAGGAGAGAGATCTCTGTTGTACTCAGGTTTTGTGCTTTGAAGATACCTGGTTTGCCACTGAGAACAGGAGGCTGTGCTAGATAGACCAATGGCCTGATCCAACAGGTCTCCTGGGTTCTTACAAAGCAAGAGATGCTTCCTTTCTCCCCCCTCTCCAATAAGAGTAGAGCCTGGGAGTCACGCAGTGAAATTGGCAGTAGATTCAGAAAGCCACACTCAATGCAGAAATCACTTAAAGTTAAAGGGACCCCTGACCGTTAGGTCCAGTCGTGACCGACTCTGGGGTTGCAGCGCTCATTTCGCTTTACTGGCCGAGGGAGCCGGCGTACAGCTTCCGGGTCACATGGCCAGCATGACCAGAGCCAGAGCAGCGCACAGAAACGCTGTTTACCTTCCCGCCAGAGTGGTACCTATTTATCTACTTGCACATTGACGTGCTTTCGAACTGCTAGGTTGGCAGGAGCAGGGACTGAACAACGGGAACTCACCCTGTCGCGGGGGTTCGAACTGCCGACCTTCTGATCGGCAAGTCCTAGGCTCTGTGGTTTAACCCACAGTGCCACCTGCGTCCCTAGAAATCACTTAGGGCACTGGAATACCATGAGTGCTGGGTTTAAAATGAGATAAGATTAATTTGTGGCGGTTAGATCTAGTGGCCGAAAGCCATGAAAGCAAAGTGGGGGGGGGCGCGCTCTGATTCAGGACAGAATGCCTTTGAATACCAGTTGCTTGGGGGGGGGGCAACAACAGCCCCTTATATTCACCTCTGTGGGTACCTGTTCCGTTGCAGAGGATCTGTCATAATGCGTTCAGAGTGGCTCAGTCGCTAGAGCCCGAGACTCTTGACTCTCAGGGTTGTGGGTTCAAGGCCGACGTTGGGCAAAAGATTCCTGCGTTGCAGAGGGTTGGACTAGATAGCCCTCGGGGTCCCTTCGAACTCTGCAATTCTATGTTCTCCTTCTCAGTGCCACTGATTACCACCCATTCAAGGATACTGTCAACTATAGAAAAGGACCTGAATATGGTAAGTCCAAAGTTGTGTTCTACCTATTCTGGGGAGATGCAGCCAGGCATGTGACACACTCATGGGGTAGCTACAAGTCATATGTCACTGGCAGCTGATGGGGCCAAAGGCAAGGAGATCAACAGTAGGTGGCGTCAGAGCCAACCAACTCTACTTCTGCCCCCATCCTCCTCTCCGCTGAGTTCTCCAAGGGAGACCCAGAGACTTAAGGGAAACTGACAGGCAATGCCAACCCCTAGACAGGTTGTAAGTAAGGCAGTCAGGTGAGGACAAACCAATTGGTAAAGGTAAAGGGACCCCTGACCATTAGACCCAGACGCGGCTGACTCTGGGGTTGCAGCGTTCATCTCACTTTATTGGCTGAGGGAGCCGGCGTACGGCTTCTGGGTCGTGTGGCCAGCATGACTAAGCCACTTCTGGCGAACCAGAGCAGCACACGGAAACACCGTTTACCTTCCCGCCAGAGTGGTACCTATTTATCTACTTGCACTTTGACACACTTTCAAACTGCTAGGTTGGCAGGAGCTGGCACCAAGCAACGGGAGCTCACCCCATCGTGGGGATTCGAACCGCCGACCTTCTGATTGGCAAGTCCTAGGCTCTGTTGTTTAACCCACAGTGCCACCCGCGTCCCTCCAATTGGTACATTTGCCCAAATAGACCAGCATCCATGGTCAGATGTTGCTTTCTTGCTTTAGTTAGAGCAGAGCCACATCGAAGGAGGCAAGGATGAGATACAGGCTGCAAGGTTGTCCCCTTTTACCTGGGAATAAATATCTGCTTCACTGCTAGTTTGGGCTGCATGAACAATGGTGCACTGAATGGAGATCCTTCTAACATTTTGCAGGATGCTAGTATGTGAATGAACCATGCTTGTTGGAGTGGGGGGGAGGACGGGAACCGGGGCAGAGAAGAGGCGGGTGTATCCCGGCAGAGAGTGCTTGTCTGGCCAGGACCCTGAAGCAGAGCCCTGTGCAAACTGTAAGATTTTGTTGCAGAGACGCCTGGCCTTTCCTATGCATCTATTGCAACAGGGATAGTCTGCCACCTAGTGCCAGCATCTGTGATTGCATGACTGCATTAATGCTGCACAGAAATAGTAATAGTGCTGTAATGAAATGTTGCAATCTATGAGGAGCGCTTCTGGCTAGGCTGCCAGCCATACTTGCCTCCTGACAGTCCATCCCACCCCTCTCCTTATTTTCCTTTTCCAGATGACTGCTGTGCATGTTTAGTCCTTGTTAAGCTGTTCAGAAAACGGGAGAGACTTTTTTGTTGCTACTTGGGCGCATTTCAGTATTCCCTTAAACATGCTGGCCTCTCCTGCTTGTGGCTTTGCTTTAGGGATGTATGTGATGTCTATTTTGAACAGCAAGCTGCATCAGTTGAAGTCACCTGGCAAAGCTCTTTTTCCTCCTCCTGTACATCCAGCTCAAGGTTTTCTGGGAAGTGGTATGGGAGCTGTTCTGTCACTGCCAAGAACAGTATGGTGGCCTAGATAAGCCAGTTTTCTTTGGTTGGCTCAAGCAGGACTCTGGTATGATGACCTCAGGGTTGGACTCCTGCATTGCGCTCTGCATGGGGCTGCCTTTGAAAGCGGCCTTCGAGGAGCGCAGAACACGGCCGTCCTGGCAGCTGACACAATTCAAGTCAAGCAGATCATAGAACCACCAGTGCTGTCGAAACTGCGATTGACAATTCAAAAGGCTGCTTTTGAGCAATAGAGCTCATTACAGCTCAGGACCATGATATCTTCTGGAAGGCACCTCAAAATATGAACCTGCCCAGATGTTTAGACCTCCTTCTGAGGCCATTTTCTATGTCTCCCTCTGAGGGAGGCATGGAGGGTGGTGACACAGGAGAAGGGCCCTTTCAGTGGTGGCTCCCTGTCTCTGGAATGCTCGCCTCAGCGAGATGTTGTTTGTGGCTACTAGTGTGGGGGCCAATCCTTCCTGTGGCTGCTTATTATGGGGGTTTTTTGTTACATTTTTATAGTATGACCCATTTATATTAATATATTTAAATGTGCTGGAGTCTCGCTGGAGACTTTTGGTAACAAGCAACAAACAAGAAGAATAAGAAATAAGAAGAATAAGAATAAGAAACTACAATAATTTAAATGGAGTCTCCATTGTCAGAGGTTATGACCCTTGTTACAAAAGGAGGCAGTTCCTTGTCCACTGTAGGAAGTCTGGCCTAGATGTAACTTTTGGTCTGAGGTGGCAAAGTTACACTTCCATTCTTACAGGGTCATTGTTGTCATTTTATGAGCGACAAAGAAAACTTTACTCATTAGAAAAAGCTTTGACAATATGTATTTTCTTTTAATCCATTGGTTGCACTTAAAAGATAAATAAACTCTTGAGCAATAAAGAAAATATTCTGCTCCTGACAAAAATAAGGCAGTACACAATATTCATAAAATACTATTATGCAGAAACATTATAATAAACAGGTACAACAAAGTTTGCACAGTTAAATTCATTAATTTTTTGTGTGTTTTTGGTTGTGTTTCCTTTTTCTCTGTGTGTGTTTTTTTTACATAGTAAAGTGTCGTATATAATACATTCTCCAAAAATGTAGTGCACTGTGTTTTCATTTTTAAAACATGGATGAACCCATCAGGGTTTTAAAGGGCGTTTTGGGGATTTTAAAGACTTCTTCACCTTTCAACTGAATGAAAATGCACACAAAATCGGAAAAGCGGTTTCCTCGCCTGCGACACTGTCTGGCAGAACCATGCATGTTTTGAACACCTAACTTCGCACAAGGAAGAAAGAGAAAAAACAACAGGACTAAGGGACAAACCGTGTGAGCATGCCAGCATTAGCCAAAAAAAGAGAGTCAGTTTCCTGATTTAAGACTTTCCCCTCTATTGCATTCCAAGGGAAAAGGAACAAAACAAACCCAACTAGCTGGAAGTCAGCGATGCTTTGGGGGCTAGCTGCCCCAACTCCCATGTCTGTTTCTCCAGCAGTTAAGAGTACTGGGTCAAATCCCGCAACGGTCTATATAACAGAAAAAGCTGAAGAACAACGAGGCAGCATAAAAACTGAAAGATCCTCGAACTGGCAACAGAGAAGGAAACCAGGGCAAGTAGACATAATTATTTCATGCATTTGTAGAATTCAGCACCTCGTTGGGCTCCACAGCTTGGCTGGTTGGTTAGTTGTTCTCTTTTTTTAAAATAAAAATAAAAATCAAGGTTCTTAGCCCTCATTGTTGTGCAGAAAAAAACGGGACTACCTGCCTGCTGCCTTCCCTTTCCCACTATTTTTTTGGTGAGCTTTCTCTGTCTGTGGCTGGTTATCATAGTTTCCCTGTTCAGGGCCAAACACTTCAGGGTAAAATGCTTCATAGGGGTGACGTAAGTAGAGGGAAGCCTGTTTTTTGGTGCTTAACTTCCACAGAGCTTCCGCTGTGCCGCAAACGCTGGGAGATGGGGCTCTCTGGTTTGCAGACGAGCTTCAGAGATATACAGGCTCATTTTCTGGCATAAAATCCTTGCTCTATGCGCAACCTCAGAAGGATGCCCCACCTCGGTCTATGCCCAATCTCGTCACAAAATTTGGCGCAGCTTGACATAGATGCTGCTCGCTTATAACAGGGAGGTGCTCTTGAAATACTGGCAAGAAGGTGGGGCGTTGGGAAGGATCTCCTGCAAGTGGGTAGGTGGGTTCGGAGACGGACAAGACCTTGCACACATTACAGTGGGGGGGCACACATATCAGTCTCCCTTCTGCCCATGCTGGCCACCGTTTGACCATCCCTGTGCTGGGAAACTCAATTAACGCAACAAACCGGAGAAACGAAAGACACACAAATATTTTTTGGCCCTGAATTACAGAGTCTGCAGTGAAGACTCTCAGGTGTGTGCGTGCGCACAAACACACCAACACACAACTTCAACTCCTGGTGGGAAGCCACCTTGTTTTTCCTGTGTGCTTTTTCTTCTCCTGGAAAGAACTCTCTCGGGTATTTACAAACATTATTACATGGAAGAAGATGCCAGTAAACCATTAATTGAAGTGACAAGTGCAGGCAAATTCTCGTTCCCCCTTCCTCCCCCTAAAAGGGTGCAGGGCAGGTTGCAGTTGCTGCTGCTGCCGTAGCCTCAGGCAAACCCTCTCGTTCCTCCTCTTTGTCTGCGCTCACTTGTTCTCAATCAGCGTTTGCACTTTGCAGACCAGATCTCTCGCGATCTTCAGGATCTCCTGCGCGTTGTGGTGCTCTGCCATTTCTGCACAAAACGCACAACAACAGAAGTAAGAGGAGCAGGAGGACCAGTAGTGCAAGGAGCCAGAGGCAAAAGTGAGTGGAGGAAGCTGAGATTGGGAGTATACACTAGTGGCCAAAATTGTGGAAACCATTTGGAAAAAGTGCATTTCTGAGGTTTTTTGGCTCATAGCACCATTATTATTATTATTATTAGTAATACCATAAAATTATATATCAATGGAAAGATACCGGTAATTTAATGAAGAATGTAATGCAACAAAGTTTGTTCACTTATCTGTATTCTATCAAAAGTTATAGCCATATAACCCGAAAAAGGAAGCACAACTAAGTGTTTGATATGCAGCTTTTTTTTAGTTGATATGCAGTTGTGCTTCCTTTTTCAAACCTCAGAAATACACTTTTTCCAAAAGGTTTCCACAGTTTTGGCCACTAGTGTATATATCAGCTCTTTGTTTTTGTTGTTGTTTAGTCATTTAGTCGTGTCCAACTCTTTGTGACTCCAGAGCACACCAGGCACTTCTGTCTTCCACTGCCTCCCACAGTTTGGTCATGTTTGTAGCTTCCAGAACACTGTCCAACCATGTCATCCCCTTCTCCTTGTGCCCTCAATTTGTATATCAGCTCCTAACAAGCTCAATTGACCAGCTAGCTAAGCTTTCACTAGAGGAATACACAGCAAAACCTTGTTTGGGATTAAGGCTATTCCAGCCCCATTACTTGCACACTTGCAATTTAGAGGACCAGAGCTGTCCATGTAAGATAGATTAATTTCTTCTTGCCGCAGTCAGGTTGCGGTTACCCGGCCCACCTTGCCGAGTCACAATAGTCCATAGCACAGTTTTCTGGACTAAATTTGGCAAAGGAGTTCTGGATGCTTTAACTGAAGCACTACGTGCTCATGTAATGGCCATGTTAAAACTGCAGAGCACCCTTGGGTCGAGATGGCCTTCTAAGTGTTTCTTATCAGTTAAAAACGCTGAGCCAAAACAGCTGCTCTTCCAGCTCCTGTTCCCCAATTAAAGATATGGCTATTAAGCCCACACATAAAACAGATACGCTCCTTGCCTGCATATACCGATTCACATTAACCGCTGAGCTATCTTCACCTGGAAACTACAAAGAAAAACCCAACAGCCCCATTTTCGGAAAAGTTCCATGTCAAGGAAAATGCTAGACTAGGACGCTGACCCTGCTGAGATGCAGAGGGTGCCTTTTTCTTGTTGCATAGCAACACTCCATTCACAGGAGCCCCTTCTGTACTCCGTTGCACGTCATCCCAGAAACAAGTTCACAGCTTTCAGCTTGAGATGAGAATAATCAGAAAGGAAAGCATTGCTTTATTTCCAAGTGGAAGCCTTGTACCTGCCGTTGCTCAGGCATTTTAAGAAACAAAACAACCAAAAAATTATTAGAAGAAGCGCAGTTTTGAAAGTTGCAGCCTGCTCTCTTGATTCAAGGTGGCACCGGGTTGTATCCAAAAACAGACAAATGTTTGCTCCTGGATCTCAGGAACCGTCACACCAAATTTGGTGACAATCTCGAGTTGTTCTGAAAGGTTTGGTCCACCGCCTTGATTCAAAATGGTGTGTGGTGGTATCTGAACACAAACAAAAACCTGCTCCTCTGTCTCAGGGACTATCATGTCCAACCACAGAGAACAGGTAGAAAAATAGGCAGCTTTCCAAAATACAGATGATCGGGACTGAATTCTGAGCTGCTCCTGTCCTCCCTCTGCCCAAATCCCTTGCTTCCTAAACAAACAAATGAAAAGCTTTCCCTAAACACCCACAATCTTAAACTGAACAACATCGAAGTCCTTGATAAAGGAATAGAAAAAGAGAGTGAAATTGCATTGAGCTCGGCTCCCTTACCATTAAAAAACTTGATGATATCAGTAAAGTCCATGTTGTTATCGCGGATAATCTCTCGGTAGGCCTCTACCAGTGCTAAGGCAATGAAAAGGACAAAATGTTCTGAAGAGATGTGCTTTGCTGCCCAAATAACTTCCCACACTGTAAAAACATCCTCGTACAACAATTCTGAAGGGAAGGAACAAACATTGCAGAGAGCATCCTGTTACTCAAATGCATCATGGTCACAACAGTTTTCTTGACGACATTAATCCCCCCCCCACTGCCCTCCCCCTGGGGGGAAATTAAGACTAATATAAATAATCTCTAATGGCATCTTTAGACTTGGAGGGGTCACCTGCCAGGGATGCTGTTGCTGCATCCTGAAATGGCAGAATCTGCACTAAGCGCACGTTGGGGTCAGACTAGATGACCCCCAAGATGCACGCAACCCTTTTGGTCCCATGATCAACATGTGGCTCAAGCATCTTACCTCTCTTAAAATCCAGCAGGAACCAGCGGTAGCAAAAGTAGAAGTGAGTGTAATCCCCATTCTGGTGCATCAGTTCGAAGAGTTCGGAATCCAGAATCTTTGGGAGGAAATGTGAAAACAATAACAACAACACAGAGACAAAGTGAGTTCCAGTTTTAAATATTTGACAACACAGATATCCGAGCTACAATACAGCTGTGCAATCAGGGGCTTGAAAAGTCTCAGGATTTTGAACCGTGAAGATTTGGGAGCAGGCCACACCTACCATGGCCTGACTGTCAGGTGAGATTATTGGGCCTCCAACTCAGAGCGGGGAAGGGCTGGGGAGCTCAAGGCAGAAGGAGGTAGGACACTTGATTCCTAAGGTGCCACAAGGCTTTTCTCGGTGAAGGGGCTGCAGCTCAGGGTCCACGACAGAACCTGGCGACCTTGGGCAGATGATGGGTTCCCAGCTGGCCATCACATTGAAAAAGAATCCCAGCCAGGTGCTGTGACTGGCACTGGGGGCCATCTTAATTTCCCACAATGCCCTTCTTCACACGTTCTTCTCTCTCCCTCTCTCTCTGCCACTCTCCTTTACAATATCCTCTCTTTCCACCCTTTGGCATCCATTATTCCCCTCACTCGAACCCCAGTCAACCATCCTTCATCATCTCTTCCACCCAAGCGCACGGGCTCCGGATTTAAGTCTGCAGACACCTCCCTGCCCTAACGTTCCCTTCTTCCAGACCTGCCGGCCTGATCTCATGCATGTGTCTACTCAGAAGTAACGTCCCAGGGAGGCGTTTGAGCTGCCTTCACAACCCTGCCGCAGAGCTTCTGAGAATTGCACGGTTCCTATAGGAACTGGCCCCCTGCCCAGAGACAGCAGAGGTGGGGAGCTGCTCCAGCTCCTCCCTCCCCACCGTCCTCAGCTCTGGGCTGCCAGGTGTTCAGAGAGGAAACTGAGCAGAGGATGCCCATCTGCACAGACGCCTGACCACAGAGTGTGCCGGCTAGAGCATCTTTCCAAAGGATTCTAGGCCACTCTAGCTGCCACACTCTGTGGTTGAACCTCTGAGCGATGCCCTCCTCTGTGCAGGGATAATGGGAAGAAATGGGAGACGCCGCGCTTGTGAGCTGGGAATCAGATACAGTATGTCTGAGGGCCACGCAAAGCTTGCGTACCTCTGGGTTTCTACCCATGTGCTGATGGGGCCTAAAGGGAGTGCAAATGGGTGGCAGTGATGCCATCCTGCCCAACAGCCCAAAATCTGCAGCCAGAGCTGCTACAAGATCAACAGGAGCGCCATTGGACAAATGGGATGTCTGTCCCAGCGTTCTTCCAGGAGACTGAAGGAGGGATCAAGTCTTGTTTGGCCTTTAGGTGCCAGGCGAATTCTGTGCCATTGACTAAGTCTGCCAACCTGGTGCCCAACAAATGTTTGAGACTACAGCTCCCATCAGCCAGAGCTTGCTAGGGGTGAACACAGAAAGCTATCTTATATCGGTGGCTGGATATTGATTCATGTAGGTCAGAACTGTCTACAATGATTGGTAGCAGGATTTCAGAGAAGGGTCTCCCATTTCTACAGGAGATGCTGGGGATCATTCCCGAAGCCTTCTGCACATGCTCTATAGTCCCTGCAGTCAAAAACATATGGAGAGCACCAGCTGCACTAAAGCTTTGGGGGGGGGGCTTTAATTGTGGGCAACAAATCATTGGTTTAGTGCTGCTGTTTGGGTGGATTGTATTTAATTTGGTTTCAGTCTTTAGTCTTGTGTCCATTGTAATGTTGCTAAACTGCCTTCAGCTTCAAATGGACGGAACAGGACAGCTAAATATTGTTGTTTTTTAACATAGGCATGCAAAGCCCCACCTGGATCAGGGACCTCATGTTTGCAAAATGTGTGTCCATGGCGCCTCCGTTAGGGAAATTTTGACTCATTCTCTTCATGAGATGGGTGAAGCAACTGTAGGCCAACTCGTCTGAAATCAAACGCAGACAGATGTTAATTTAAAAAAAGAACAGTGAAGCAATGCTTTTTAAAAGGGCAAATCTGTTTTTAAATCAAGAAACAGTGCAATCCTATTATACATGTTTACTCAGATGTAAGCCCTGCTGTGTTCAATGGGGCTCACTCCCTAGCATTTAAGGTTGCAATCTAAGACTGCAATCCTAACCCCACTTTAAACCCCATTTAATCCAATAGGACTTACTTCCAAGTAGACATGTTTAGGCTTGAACTGTGAACCAGTACATCCATCAGTTGTATTTATTTATTTTTTAAAAAAATATTTATTGATACTTGCCCATAGATATACAAAAATTCATACTCCATGCAAATTATCTATTATATAATACACAGAAAAGAAATGCCTGATCTAAAAAGGAATGGAGGCAGAAAGAAGAAGAAATAAATAAAGGAAGACAGGAAAAAAGGGAAAGGAGAGAGAAAAGAATAAAGATAAAAGACTTTCAGTTCTCTGTCCTGCAGCTAAATATAGTATTCACTCATTAACATCCAACCATTCTGCCTTCTGTATACCAATATTTCTTCAAACTTCAATTCCAGATATTACAAGTTCATTTTCTCTCTCACGCAAAAAAAGTCCATCAATCAGTTGTATTTAGAATAAAATTGTGTCAGGGCCAGGGGCCAAGTCCAGCCATCTGATGTTTCCATGACTGGGCAACTGCAGGACATGGGCCAAAATCAGCAGAGTAATGGAAGTTCATCTTCATGTAGAGTACAAAGGAGTAAAACACACAGGCAGAGTTCTTCAGTAAAAGTTTACTGAGGTTTTTAAAAGCATACAGAAACTTGCTGGAATCCTCAACAAGGCAAAAACCTCCCTTTTGCAGAAGCAAAAACACATGGTATATACAGAAACCAAAATAGAGAGAGAAAAAGAAGACGATGAAGAATTCAGGCAGTGCTCAGTGGCAGGTTTATATCTCTGTCTCTAAGCACTGACCTTGAGTTCTTAAAGGACTCTAAGCATAACAACAGCTGTGGATGTGCTTTGTCCAGAAAGCACGAGAATATTCTAGTAACTTCTAGTAAATCCAGGAAGATTCTGCATCCACCCCTGATAAATTGAATAATCAGAAAAGGTGGCTTTGGGATAGCTTACGTCATTGTAAGCTAAGGTAAACTATGGCTTAGCATGAACGTGCAACTGTGGTATAAATGAATATATATTTTTATATGGGGCTGCACAGATACCATGAAGACTTCTAACCTTTGTCGAGTATAACCATGAGTGGAGCCAGCAGGTCACACATTCCTTGGACGTAGCCAACGTCTAAATGTTCCCAAACGTAACTGCAACAGAGGGAAGAGAAATGGAGTCATACGCTTGAAACGTCTCTTAAATGAACTGCTTCCGATTAAAGGGCAAATTTGCAAAATGCAGCTTGGAACTTTGGTCGAGCCAAAACAAACTAGGATCTGGCGGAAGGTTCTCAAGAAGCTCCTCTGAACTTGGAACGTCCTCCTGAAAATTTGAATTCTTATTCTCCTAACCGGGTTTTCGAACTATATTATCGTTATTCGCTTCTGTAGCTCTCCCAAGCTCCACTCCTTGCTCCAACAGGCTCCGCCCTCAAACTGTCAGGCTTCACCCCTGCTGAATCCCAGACTCCGCACCTGGGAGCATCCCGGTTCCACTTACCTGCACATAATGTTCCGTAGTTTCTCCAGGTTCTCAGCAGTGAAATACCAATAATTCCGATCACACCTCTGTACATCTTTATCGATTCTGTGCAAGTTTAAGGCAACAGTGTCCAACATTTCTATCTAGAAGATACAAGTACACGTCACAGAGGTGTTGCTGAATAAAACACGACTTCTCTGTTGCAATCTGATATTTTGGAAACTTGAGTATGTTTTAAACACACACACACACACACACCACTACCAAATTTTATTTATTATAATCATCATTGATTTATTAATTGCCTTCTGTGATGGGGGGGAAGAGAGCAAACCAAGGCTTTTAACCACCACCACCCAAAAAACCCCAAGAGGTTCAAATGCATTTTTCATTGCATTTCATTCTTTCTCTACATCCAACATGAGGACTAGTATCTTAGAATTCCTTTGGGAATTCTGTGTGGGACCTACTCAGTTCTGCAATTCCGTGTGATTGATGCAGATCTGTCAAAACATAGCATATGAAGGCCCCCCCCCTGGACCAGGTCTAAGGTTCCCCAACTTTGAGCTAATGCAGGGGTTGTCAACCTAGTCCTTACCGCCCACTAGTGGGCGTTTCAGGATTCTAGGTGGGCGGCAGGGGGTTCCACAGCACAAGCTGAATCCTCCTTCCATCGAGCACTGGTGGGCAGTAAGGAAATTTCACCATCAAGAACGATGCATTACTGGGCAGTAGGTACAAAAAGGTTGACTACCCCTCATCTAATGCATCCCAGTCCTTCATTTACATCAGGAACACGGCTTATTTCATTCTGTGTTCAAGTGCAAGAGCAACCCTTGTGAGGAGACAGCAAATCTACTGGACCCTTTTCTCCCATAAAAACACCCATTTGCTGAGCTCTTCAGCGGAGGCCCTGCTTCAGGCACCCTCGCTTATTAAGGCCACTGGGCGCAGGGCCTTCTCTGCAACAGCACCCCAGTTATGGGCACATACTCCTCAACCTGCAGAACTTACAGAGTCATTCCTCTAAGCAACACTATATTGCTTTAGATGCCTGCTGAGAATTCTTCCGTTGAGGCCTGTCTATCCAGACTCAAGATTGAGATGCTTATATTTCTTCTCGAAAGTTTTGTTGATTTTTAACTTTGTTAAAATATGTTCAGCTTTGTTTAACTTTGCAATATGCCCTGCCAAAAAAGAGGGCATTGTTTTAAGTTCGGGGGGGGGGGGGAGAGAGGGCAGGAGATGGCAGGGCCCAATGAAACAGACCTAAAGGGCTCAGACTTTTTGGATCACCAAAATGCAGTATTCAGAGAGTAGGATGGAAGAGTGAAGTTGTGGCTCTCTCTAGATGCTGTTGGGACTCCAAACCCCATCAGCCTGAGCCAGCAAGGCCAATGGTCAGGGATGATGGGAGTTGTAGTCCGGCAACATTTGAAGGCCCACCAGTTGCCCATCTCTACAGGGTCCCTCTTACCTACCGTATAAGACGCAGAACACACAGATATGGGCTCCTCTGCAGGTTCCTTACAGTCCATCTGGGAACAGAGCTGTTCCTCAGTTACTAAGTCCTGAGGTTCCGAGCCCTTGGCTTGAGGGTCCTGGTCAGAATCTTGCCTCTGTGGATCGGAGCCAGCTTCCTCCTCAGCCCCGTCCTCAAAGCAGACACTCTGCCCGTCATCAATGCTGGACAGGATGCCCGACGTGACAGAGTAATTCCGGGAGGACGGGAGCCCGGAGTCGGGGGAGTCAAATTCTACCGACTGCTGCTGCTCCACGGCCACAATGACTGTTGGCGCATCGCTGCAGCCCCCGGTCAAAGATGGGTCTTCCTGAACCTTCAGGTCTCGCTCTACCGAGTCCATTTCATCGACGGATATAAACACCTGAAGGGCAAGATGTTTACCATGAAAGGAAGGAAGGATTAAACGAACACAGCAGGAAGGTGAAGGTCTGATGCACCACCTGATACAGTTGGAAGAACCGGACATGGAGGAAGGGGTGAATTTATTTCATGGGCACAAAACACCCCATGTATGAGATAAGGCAAGAGGTCCAAGGTCAGCCAAGCCAGTCGCTATGGCAATGGCCCAGTACCCTCTATATAAGTGATTAAGGCATGTCAGCTCATTTGTCAGTCCATGAGTCCCGCCCATGAGTCCGAGTCTGTGTTACGTTTTGGAACTGCTGGAGCAACAGAAACGCTTTCTACTTGTATATATCTGTATCTGCAAAGGCTACAAGCTTTATGTATAAATCAACGTCCAGAACTGTATTGCTGAAGCCTTATCTTCCGCAGCAGTAAACTATTTTGGACCTTAAAACTGCCATGGTGTGGTGACTAGAACTTGGATGAAAAGCGGCACAGAAATATAATAAATCAAATCAAAATCAAATCAATCTGCTGGGGGAGAGGCTGCAAGCAGGCTGTGGATGGGCCTAGATGGGGGTCCAGAGCCAGAGCCAATGATGGGCAGGGTACCCTGTTCCCTCTCCCTCTCTGTGCCACCTCTTTCTCCCCATTCTCATTCCCTTCTTTTGCACCTGCATGAAACTAGGGCAATGGCCAAATGAAATTAGGCCTTAGGCCAACTGGGGCTCTCAGGCCTCTAGTTGCTGACCCCTGGTCTAGATTTATGGACCTTCGCTCTGACCCAGCAAGGCTCTCTGCACTATGTCACAGCAAAGAGGTGTGTAGAACAAGGCACATTGCCTTACATCGTTGCTGATGGTGGAGTCCCTGTGGATCAAGCGCTGCACGTGGCTGTCTATGCTGCTGCCAGAGGAGAACTTGGTGGCTGTTTGAGACTCCTTCTCCCGAAGCTTCACAATCACCTCGCAGGCTTTCCACTCGGCCATCACTTTCTGATACCTGAGCGCAATTTCCTCGTCAACCTTCAGAAAGGAAGGGGGAAAGGCTGTCAGGAAGTCATCTCTCGAAAGGCCTTGGGAAACCTCTGCAGGTTTTCATTTAAATATATATATTCTTTATTTAAAAAAAAATCAAAAGTACAAAATTACAAGTGCATAGAGATAAGACACACACAAAAAGAAGGAAACAAGAAATAGTATCCACGTAGAAAACAAGACAGAACAAATAAAAATATATATACTGTGTGCATTACAAAAAAAGGGGGGGTTCTGAAAGGTTTTCACAACAGGGAAAGCTGAGGCTCTTCAGACGATGCTGGACTACAACTCCCATCAGTCCCAGCCTGCCTGGCCAGTATTGAGGGATGATGGGAGTTGTAGTCCAGCAACCTCTGGAGAGCCACAGGTTCTCCACTCCTGCCCTAGACAACAACCTTAAGCCAAGTACCCTTGTTTAACAGCATTGGAATTAACTCGCAAGCTTTCTCAGAGGGCTTTAAATGAAGGCTTAACTTCTCCTCAGGTGCCTTTCAAATCTTCTGAAGTCTTCACTCTAGTCCAGGATCCACTGTTTCCTCAGCTCCACTGCAATCCATCACCACTGCGGCCTCAGCTCTCCCAAAAGTGACTGGGGGAGTCTTGCACGCCTCTCCTGCAGCAATTCTTAGCTTTTTCTCCCAAGTCAGGGCTGGGAAGCCTGTGGCCTCCCAGAGATTGCTGGACTATAACGGGGTGGCCCGTCCCATTTCGCCGCCTGAGGCAAAACAGGAACATGCTGCCTCCTGCTACCTCAGCCCTGAGTCGCACGGTGGCAGCTTCTAGCAGAATCTCATTGAACGCCACTGCTAGCACTTTTCCTCACTTCTGTGGTGGCAGTGGCAGGTCAGGCACCGACCCACAGGATTTTGCTGCCTCATGGACCAATTGGCCACGCTGATGGGAGTTTTGAGCCTGAAACGCCCCTGAATTATAAACTCGTCTTGTTCATGCGCACCCGGGGTTCTGGTGGGAGAGAAGGGGGCCCAGGGTTGGGCAACATCGCCAAATGAAAGCTTTCAGAACCCTAAGAGTCGCTCTTTGACTCGCCACTAATCTTATCTTAGCTTCAAGAAAAAGAGGAGGGGGCTAGCAGGCTGGGAAAAAGAGGCAAATTGTCCTCCTCCTCCTCCAGACTTTATCTGCACACTTGTTTCTGGCCAAAAACCCCAAGGTCACGCTGACCTTGCAGCCTGCAGGTGTTCCCATTTCTCTCCTGGGACAGAAATGAGAAACTTCAGGACTTTGCAGATGATCATTCATTTGTCATTAGCATCTTAACCTCCGCCAGTGAGCTCTGGGTAGATTCTTCCTGTTGCACATCTATTGCCGATTATAGCCATCATTTGTCACTCCCGCCTAGGGAATAATTACATTTTGGTTCGCCGTAGGGAGATGCTGGAGGGTTGCATACACACTGCACTTTCACTTATATGTTGTTGTTGTTGCTGCTGCTGCGAGCATTACCTGACATTTTCAGAAGGTACAATTAACATTATTTGGTTTTCAGGAGCAGTTCACGTGCTTTTTATATTTTAAACAATTCATGTTTTAAATCGCAACCCTGGAGATAAATATAAGCACAAGCTGGGTCTGCACAGCGACCCACACTTTTTGCTATTTTCATGGGGGCTGCTCAGAAGCAAATCCTCTACCTTATCTCTTGTGGGGGGGGAGGTAACAAGCAAGACATCACCAAACCCACCCTAGTAGTCTGGTGTACCCTCAGGAAAAACAATTTCTACGTTACCTCTGGGGGGGAGGGTAAAGGTTCTGATGCCAAAAAATAACACAATTCTCCTGTTGTTTATGTGGTTTTCTATTCAAACACAGATTTACCAAGCTAAATGTTATCCCATCACAAAAATAATGCCAGGTTTGAATTCCCCACACCCAAAAACCTAATTTTAAGACTCCTCACTGAAGCGGGTGGCACTGTGGGTTAAACCAGAGCCTAGGACTTGCTGATTGAAGGTCAGCGGTTCAAATCCCCACAACGGGGTGAGCTCCTGTTGCTCAGTCCCTGCTCCTGCCAACCTAGCAGTTCAAAAGCACCTCAAGTGCAAGTAGATAAATAGGTACCACTCCAGCGGGAAGGTAAACGGCGTTTCCATGCGCTGCTCTGGTTCGCAAGAAGCAGCTTAGTCATGCTGGCCACATGACCCGGAAGCTGTATGCCGGCTCCCTCGGCCAATAAAGCGAGATGAGTGCTGCAACCCCAGAGTCGGTCATGACTGGACCTAATGGTCAGGGGTCCCTTTACCTTTACTTATAGGTTTCGCTCCCTAAAACAACATACCCTAATACACAACGAGGCGGCTTTGTTAGGCCTGGTCTCTTCAGGGTACAGTCTTGTTCCTGGACTTCAGATTGGAAGCAGAAGGTTTCTCAGCCCAACTTAGAGGTGCTGTGAGCTGAACCTGGGACGTTCTCTGTGCAGGGCTCTGAGACTGAGCCAGCAAGAAGCCACAAGGAACTCCACACCCGGCTAGCATTAGCGCCAAAGTGATGTGCCAAGGAACCCAGGGGCAGGACAAATTAGGAGGACGGAGACTTGTCAAAAACCGTACAGCCCGGTTACCTGCCTGATGTCAATAGGCAGGGAGTTCCAAAGTGTAGGTGCTGCTTCTCTGAAAGATTGGGGGATTTAAAAAATGAAAGAAGGGTGGGGCTGAAGGGCTACAGCCTTTGGGGTTGGGCTAGATGACCCTTGGGGTCCCTTCAAACTGTATGATTCTAACCCCTTTGTATCTCAGTGGTTCCCGTCCCTTGGGGGGTATTACCCAAGGGGTTGCCTAAGTGGTAAGGGGCAGTGGGCGTAAATGACTCTCAGGCTTTAAAAAGCTGTTATTGCTGGATCGAGGTCATCCATCTTGTTGAATTAATTTATTTAAATAGGTTTCAAATGGATTTTGAATAAATGTGCAGCTAATTGTCAGCATTTTGTATTTTATTGCATCATTATCTTCCTTAGTGGGTTGTGCAGAATGAAATTCTGAATAATGCTTTTAATAGGATTGTTGTTGTTTAGTTATTTAGTCATGTCCGACTCTTTGTGACCCCATGGACCAGAGCACGCCAGGCACTCCTGGCTTCCACTGCCTCCCGCAGTTTGGTCAGACTCATGCTGGCAGCTTCGAGAACACTGTCCAACCATCTCATCCTCTGTCATCCCCTTCTCCTTGTGCTCTCCATCTTTCCCAACATCAGGGTCTTTTCCAGGGAGTCTTCTCTTCTCATGAGGTGGCCAAAGTATTGGAGCCTCAGCTTCAGGATCTGTCCTTCCAGTGAGCACTCAGGGCTGATTTACTTCAGAATGGATAGGTTTGGTCTTCTTGCAGTCCATGGGACTCTCAAGAGTCTCCTCCAGCACCATAATTCAAAAGCCTCAATTCTTCAGCGATCCGCCTTCTTGATGGTACAGCTCTCACTTCCATACATCACTACTGGGAAAACCACAGCTTTAACTATACGGACCTTTGTTGGCAAGGTGATGTCTCTGCTTTTTAAGATGCTGTCTAGGTTTGTCATTGCTTTTCTCCCAAGAAGCAGGCGTCTTTTAATTTCCTGACCGTGTCACCATCTGAAGTGATCATGGAACCCAAGAAAGTAAAATCTTTCACTGCCTCCATTTCTTCGCCTTCTATTTGCCAGGAGGTGATGGGACCAGTGGCCATGATCTTAGTTTTTAATAGGATAGGGATGTGTTTATAGAACCAAGGGAATGGGGCACCAATATAGTTTGAGAACCACACTGCCTTATCTGGTGAACCTGCACCATGCATCTAGGACCAAGCCTCCCTAGAGAAACCGAGATTGGCCTTTGTCTGTTGGTGCACACAGCACAGGATTGCTGCCAAAAGTTCTTCTGCAACCCTTTGTAATTCAAAATGCCCCGGGTGGAACTGAGAGTGCAATGGAGACACTTTGCCATTGAACCTCCCTGTCTTAACAGCATCTTCAAGCAACACTCCTTCCCCCACACCCACAAAAAAAGACCAGGTCGGTTACCAAGCATCTAAATATAACCTGAAGTACTCACCCGACCCATCTCCTTCTTGGTCATGCCAAACTTGTAGTGTCCCAGCAAGAACGGCCACACCTCCTTCCGAATGTCATGCTGCACCCCACCATAGTAAACTTGCCGGAGGAGCTCCAACTCCTTGTAATTCTGAGCCAAAGAAAGGAGGGAGAGAGATTTGTTTTATTATTTTTATTATTATTATTTTTATTATTATTATTATTATTATTATTATTATTATTATTATTATCATCATGAAGACTATTACAATGAGTTAAAGTAGAAAAAGAATACATAAAACATTTTAAAACAACATGACAGTAAAACATAATTCAAATTGCTTTATAACATATACGCAAATGGATGAACTTACCGTTTCCCTCAAATATACATTGATTCCTGGGTCACAATGGTTTCAATAAATACCGTAGGTTCCAAATATCATTACATTTTCCCACACATAATCTTTTGTCTGCAAGTGATCTGTTAATGGGCTGCAAAAGTTGTCACATCTTCCATCCATTGACTGAAAGAGGCCATATTTTCCTCTTTTCAATGTATCAGTATCAATCTTTTTGCAGATGTAAGGGCACAGAGAATCCATTTAACTTGCCCGATTGCCAAGCCCCATATATTAGGTATATAATTTAAGCTAATGCTATGTTCTGGAAATTTTTAACTCTTTCCTCATTATCATAACAAAATAATAATAAAAAATCCTTCCAATAGCACCTTAGACAGCTTTGTTTCGACTACGGCAGACCAACACAGCTACCTACCTGTAACTCATTATCATACTTATACAACCAAATATTTTCTTCCAGAAATTTGCCAGCATCTAACACTGTATAAACAAGTGTTTCAAAGAAGCATGGCTGCAGAAAAAACAATGCAATGACCCCAAACTGAATGTTGAAATCCCGCACAGAGCAGGAACGAACTCCCTGCGTCATCAGCAGATGTGTGTGCTGAATTCGACTTTAGAATCGTAGAACTGTGGAGCTGGGACACTCAGAGTCATCTAGTCCACCCCCTGCATTGCAGGGATCACAACCACCTCTCCACCTGCTGCACACCTGGCTTGATCTGTGAGGCAGGTAGGCATGGTTTAGAGATAAGAAGGCCTAAGAAAAAATGTGGGAAATTTGGGGGGGGGTCCTAATTTGAGCAGTGGGCCCAGAACCCCCCCCCCCCAGAAGGGTGTATGTGGCTAGTATTAATAACATTAATTTATTACAGTCGTACCTTGGGTTACAGGCGCTTCAGGTTACAGAGTCCACTAACCCAGAAATAGTACCTCGGGTTAAGAACTTTGCTTCAGGATGAGAACAGAAAATGTGCGGTGGCAGCAGCAGGAGGCCCCATTAGCTAAAGTGGTACCTCAGGTTAAGAACAGTTTTTGGTTAAGAACAGATCTCCAGAACGAATTAAGTTCTTAACCTGAGGTACCACTGTATTTATACCTCGCCCATCTGGCTGGATTTCCCCAGCCACTCTGGGCAGCTCCAAACAGAATGGTGAGGCCTAGTGTGCCAAGTTTCATCCTTACTCTAAAGCAGTGTTTCCCAAACTTGGGTCTCCAGCTGAACTACAATTCCCATCATTCCTGACAGGCTAGCTAAGGATGATGGGAGTTGTAGTCCAACAAAAGGTGGACTCCCAACTTTGGGAAACACTGCTCTAGAAGATTTCTGGAGGACCTGCCGGGGTCAATGACTAAAAGGCTCTTCGGTGGAGGCTCTCTTCCACTCCTGGCTATCTGGGGCTATCATTTTCCTGCCTTCCTTGGGAGCATCATGAGGCATCTGATAGAAAACAATATACAAGAGAAGATGGGTCTTAATCTGATTCAGCAACATAATAAAAAAAGGGGGGGGCGAACCCATCAACACTTAACCTGATTGCATCTCATAATGGTTTCTTAATGGCCCTGTTATCATCAAGTGCATCTTCAATGGGCTCAGGGCTATTTAAGCAAATTGATTTCAGAGAATCTGCCGAAGGACTAGGAGCCTTACGGGTTCGAGCACCAACTCCACACATCACGGCGGCATTCATGGAAGGCCTGTTAGCATTTCGACTCAGGACGCCCTGGGCCAGAATCTTCCTGCTAAGACCAGGGGAATCCTGCCAGATCAGACGACAACAAAATCCGCCCACTGCGTTTCCTTTGGTGGCCAGCCAGAGCCCGAGAGCAGGGCACAGAAGCAACAGATCTTTCATGCCATTGACATCTTCTCCCCCGGCAACTGATGCTCAGAGATACACTGCCATGGCTCATGGAAGTTCGATTTCTGCTTTCAAGCTGGGACTCATCATCAGAGCCCTCCTCCCACTCTGTGGATTTATCTACTTCCCTTTTAAGGCTGTCTAAGCCAGTTTGAAGTTTTCTGGGTTGTTGTTGTTTACAATTGAGTGTGTATGAATTTTACGAAATAGATCAATAAGCCGGTGGTCGTTGGCCACTTCCAAACTGTCTGCAAGAGAAAGTGGTCCTCAGAGTTAAAGTCTCCCCACATCTGATTTTATAGATAGATGGACAGAATGGAAAGAGGGAAAAGCTATTTGTGCGCATGTGCACTACACATGGTGTGTTTCTGTGTGCGCATGCTTGAGATTCTTATTATATCAAGCAGCAGAGCATTTCTATAAAATCGATCAGTACAGAAGACAGCCTCCTACCTTCTTGTCCTTCTGATATTTGCTCCAGACCTCTTTCGTCAGTCCCCCCGCGGCACTTGTGGGTTTGTCCGGAGGGATGATGGTGTGGCTTACCAGGGCAGACAGGTGCGTCCGGACGGTGGACAGGTGGCGGCAGTAGGCGAGCCCTGAGTTCGAGGGGGAGGAGAAAGAAAAGGATGGTTAGTGGAGAACTGAACGATCTGGCACTTTATGAGTGCTTCACACGCTTTTTAGAAAGTTCTTTAAACGGGCAGGATCTGGTGTATGGGGGTGGTGGTGAGGGTTTTAACCCTTTTCCCCAGTGCAGGTTAAGGACTGTAGGGCGCCATATGGGGGTTAACCCTTTCGACGTGCAGGTATGGACCGCAGTGCATGGAGAGGGGGAGAATTGTAACCCTTTCCCCATTCAGGTAAGGACCACAGTGTGCTGTAAGGGGAGGGTTGCAACTCTTTCCCCATGTACATTAAAGGACACAGGAGGGCACAGAAAAGGGGGAGGGTTTGGATCCTTTCCCCAGGTGCCGGTTAAGGACCACAGTGAACCAGGGTGAGGGTTGTAACTCCTTCCCCACGCAGGATATGAACCACAGTACATGGGGCAGGAGAAGGGCTTTTAATTCCTCCCCCTTTAATAATAATTTTATTAGTTTTCAATTACAGTCCAATAATAGCCTCATTTTAACAATACCAATTTATAATACAATTATTAATATCAATCGTTCAAATACCGAATTACATAATTTAGATAAAGTGCCCCCCCCCCCGCAAATGCTGATTAGATGGTTTGATGATTTTCTTTATTTCTGCGTTCCAAAATCTTATTAATTTCAATTACATTCCGGTCATCATCATAATCCCTCATACAACACCTGCAATATTAATAAACTTCTATTCGTGTGGACACATTAAATGATTTCTACAACTACAAGTGAGGAACTCAAAACTAAATCCTTGTTCTTCCAGTGTATGGCAATTATTCTGTCCGTGGTGTTTCTTCCTGGCCCTGTAAGATGTTATGTCTTTCTTTCCCCTGGCTGTTGCTGTTATCCGTCATGCTTTGGGCAGAGCTGATATCCCATTGTTGTTGATTTAAGAGGGGAAGGGCTTTTAAGACCCTTCTCTAGGCATTGCAGTACCACTGAATAAAAAGGCAAAGGTAAAAGTAAAGGACCCCTGGATGGTTAAGTCCAGTCAAAGGCCACTATGGGGTGCAGCGCTGATCTTGCTTTCAGGCTGAGGGAGCTGGCGTTTGTCCACAGACAGCTTTCTGGGCCATGTGGCCAGCATGACTAAACCACTTCTGGCGCAACTGGACACTGTGACGGAAACCAGAGTGCACAGAAATGCTGCTTACCTTCCCACCGCAGTGGTACCTATTGATCTACTTGAACTGGTGTGCTTTCAAACTGCTAGGTTGGTAGAAGCTGAGACAGAGCAATGGGAGCTCACTCCATCATGTCAACTCAAACTGTCAGCCTTCTGAATGACAAGACCAAGAGGCTCAGTGGTTTAGACCACAGCACTATCTGCTCCCCTAAATATCACCCTTGAATATCACCCCACGTCCCAGCATGTTATTCGCTCCAGGAGAGAACTTTCCATTGGTACCTGTTCCCTTCACAATTTCCAGAGCGGTTTAACCATTAATCCCTGGGGTCCTCTAGGAATTGTAGCTCAGAGGAGTCTCTTTCAAACATCGGAAGACTTATTTGCAAGCAAAACACGATACATCTCAATTGGGACAGCGGACTTACAACGCCCCCCCCCCCACTTGCAAACATTTACTTACATCCATAGAAGGCTCTGGAAATAATCTGTTTCTTCATGCTTTGGCATAACATTTTTAGAGGGGTCCTGTTGAAAGAAATATCCAAAGGCTTTAAACTGACAAATGCACATGTTAAAATTTATTTTTAGAAGAAACTTCTCAACAGCCTGGCATAAGCTTTTGTAGATTACAGTCTGCTTCATCAGATGCATGGTGCAGCTCCTGAGTTTATCATTGGAGGTGTGTGTGTTGTAAACAGTGAGGTTGAAAAGAAAGCACAGAGACAGTGCTGATTACACTAATTTTGTTTTTCTGTGTTCTCAACAGTTTTGTGAATTAACCCTCGTCAATCACGCGATTGCCGCCAAACCATGCACGCTAGCAATGAGGGATGGAGGAGAGATTACCGTATTTTTTGCTCTATAAGACTCACATTTTCCCTCCCAAAAAGTAAGGGGAAATGTGTGTGCATCTTATGGAGCGAATGCAGGCTGCACAGCTATCCCAGAAGCCAGAACAGCAAGAGGGATCACTGCTTTCACTGTGCAGCGATCCCTCCTGCTGTTCTGGCTTCTGGGATTCAGAATTCCACCCCCCCTTGTTTTCCTCCTCCAAAAACTAGGCGCGTCTTATGGTCTGGTGTGTCTTTTAGAGCGAAAAATACGATAAATTCAGTACGCACTTAAAGCACAGATCTGTAAAACCTGCACTTCCCACAGCCGTATGCAAACTGAAATGCACTTATTCTTTGATATTTGCACTAACACAGAGAGGCCCCCCCCCAAAGCAAGGTCAACAGATGGGCAGTTCATTTCACCTGTCGTGGATGCAGGTGCAGCAGCTGGGAACGTCGTAAGGGGAGCTGCCAGTGGAGCACGAGAGGCAGGAGGACCCCTGGCTGCACGGGTCCAGTTGCCACGACAACAAGCTGGCCCCAAACCCCTGCATCTCTGACGTGTCGCCGATATCTAGGCAAAAGAGAGAAATGGAGGGGAGGTGGGGGAGAGGGAGAAATATTTAGCGCTATATCCTATATCAGTCCTTTGGGCTGAGATTTGGAGGGGAGGGAAGAGGAGAAATATGCTGCAAAGATTTGCAGTGTGCTTCCCCTCCGATACACCCCCGACCAACATCAACAAGTTGCAACACTCTGATTTCTCCCTGCTTCTGTTTTGCTCCATTTGGGGCAAATATAGCTAGAAAAAGAAAAAGTAAACATTGCGACCCTGATTCCGTAAGCCACAGAGAGTCAGCATGGTGCCTTCCAGGTGTGTTGGACTACAACTCCCATCATCCGCAGTCAGATGGCTCGTAGTCGGGGATGATGGGAGTTGTAGTCTGTGGCATCTGGAGGGCACCAGGCTGGGGAACCGCCACCCCTTTATTTCCCCTCCCTCTTTTTAAACCGGATGATGCCTTTCATAAACAACTGGCTGTCAGCTCATCCATGATGTCCATTAAGGCAAATGGCTTGGGCCGAAACCAGGCAGCCGTACCGAAAACATGCAAGCAAGATGCGGGTTGGCGAGGTTATCTCCCCACGGCTGCGCTTTCAGATTTTGGCAGGATAGGGTTAGAAAATAAGAACGGAGGAGGAACTCCAAAAACATGCAACTTGGCTAGCTGACACAGTGTGTATTCACGTTTCCAAAAAGTGGCCTGTTTCAGGGTGGGGTTAGAGCAGTTAATGGATTCAGCTATTAATGCAACAGAAAGTGTTAACAGAAAGGTATATGGGTTGGATCGGAGAATGCGGTTAGTATTATCAAAAAAAAAGAAGAGAGAGAGAGAGAGATGTTATGTTCATGCTATAGAAGCCAAACTCCATTAAAGCAAAAGCGAGCAGGGAGGATAAAAAATGCTCTTCACCTTAATTCTTCAGGAAGGAGCTGAACAAGCCAGTATTTATGGCAACTTCCCCCACCCCAAATCCATTTGGCCAACCAATCTTAAAGGGGTTGGGAGTGTGGTTTGGGTTTTTCCTCCCCTCCTCCCCCCCACCCCTCCACAAGACAAGAAAAAGACAGCTTTGGAAGGTCTTTATTGATTAAAAGAAACCATATCCTTTTAAGGTGAACCCCACAGAACCTAAGAATTCAGATGAAAGGTACCAGAACTGGTGAAGAATTAGAGTGAACAGCATCTTCAGAAACGAGAGCTCATTTTTGTTTGTTTTTGCTTTTTGTTTTTCTTTTAAATCGGGTTTCCGCAAATCTTCCTGATCAATGGCCAGATTTTCAGCCGCATGCAAGAAATGTCAAAAGGGGGTGGCAAGGAACTCAAAAGCAAAATGGAGAGCGAGGTGGGTGCAAGAGTGCTGTCATTATGCTGTCCAGAGGAATGGTCAAGGCGCCAGGGGTAGGCTGGGAAGGAGAGACTCTGGACTTCAAGGTCTTATGGCATCTGCTTAAGTAATGCGCATTGCTTGGCAGAACAACCTGGATGTTTTCTCATCCTTGGTCCCAGTATTGCCTCTTGTAGCAGGGAAGAGGAGGGAGACAAAACTAGCATGAGTTGGCTCTGCCTGTCATTGGCTCTGGCGCCACCTACTGTTGGGCTCCTTGCCTTCTGTCCCATCATTTCTAATGTGCACAGGGCTCCTCTATAAACATTCCCCGTACACTGAAAACTAGGAAGTCAGGGAGACTTAGTCTTCTTCCTGACATGCTAATTTTATATGTGAATGGATTTTCTTCCCTTTATCCCTAAGAAATCATGTTCCTGACACTATAGATTGATTTATTTATGAGAGAGAGACTGACTTTGGGGGAATTTCCTTTTAAAAAATATTTATTTTGCTTGTTTGCAATCAGATTTATATCCCGCATTTTCCTCTTTCCAAAGAGAGATGTGCAAAGTGGCCATAGAAAGCCTGCAGGACAAAACAAAGAATAACCCAAGTCAATTTAAAAAGGGGTACAAGTATGGCAGCCCTGGCTGCCAATATTGCTACTTTTCGGGCGTTTTGGAGTGCCCCACCCTCAGCCCTATGGAGGGTGTGCGTTCTGGATGCCACGTGGCTCTTGCACACATGCATGTAGGTATGTGGAGCTATTGACATGTAGGTGCACACGGGGTTGGGGGTTGGACTAGACTCTACAATTCTATGATTCCATGCTCTTCCCTGCTTGCTCATCCAGACAGCAAATGTTGCTGGCCAAGTGCGCTGGAGTGACAAAGCACCAGGCCATAGGAGGACAAAGCAACCTCAGTCCTGGGAGTGGGGCAGGGGGGAGAGAAATGTGGCCCTCCAAGCTTCTCTGTTCGGCCCTGAGAACTCAAGCCAGGCCACACCCTTCACTGGCCCTACTTCACATCACCCCTGTGTGTTTTCTGCCTGGCTGAGATGTGTCTTCAAACTCTTGACCATGCCTGTTACTTGCCTGCATGCAGGAGGGTATATCTGTAGAAACTAGCCCACTGTACAACAGGTAGCATGACTGCCTGTCGCTCCACCCCTTTTTACCTCTGGCCACGCCCACCACAAGCATTTGGCCCCTAGAAGGCTTCCCAGAGGTGAATGAGGCCCTCAGGTTACAAATGGTCCTCCATCCGTGTTGGAATAGGATGGGAGGACAGAGGCTCGGGCTTTGATCTGGCGCCCCAATTCCCTTCTTCACCGTTTTGCATCCGCCCAGATACCAGTTGTCGGAGCCCGAGTGTGGACAGATTCAGACATGCGGTAATGGTTGTTATGGTTCTGGACAGTCAAGAGTTAACACTCCAAAAGCGTTCTTATTAACTGGGTGCACTGCCCACATGATCCGGGCATTTCCCTTTGATCTGTGCTCTGTGGGGGCTGAGCTCTCTCTGGAGAGCTGTCTATCTCAGAACGTGGGCAAGGTAGTTTCGTTTTTGTTAGAGACAGAAAGCTGCAAACACGCAGCTAGATTCTGTAGGTTTTCTTTTCTGTTTGTTATGCTTCTAAATAAAGAGTGTTAGAATAGAAGCACTGGTGTCGAGCTGAGTTATTGAAGACACAATGTCGACACAGGCAAGCCATTTTACGCTGCATGTGAACTCTGCTATTATCCGGCAACTGAGAAGAGTGGCAGCGCGCGAGTGGAAGCTTGTGGGCACCATTGAAGGTTGTTGGAGTGGCAATAAATTCAGATTTATTGCAGGGCCGTTGCAGCAGACTCAGTGGGTCAAAGGATTTACGACCCACAAACTTTAACAATGGTTTTCCTGGAGTGGAAACTGGAGACCTGCGTGCCACCATCTTTGGCAGGGGTGGGAAGCTTGTGACCCTCCAGATCTTGCTGTGCTACAACTCCCATCGTTTGCTACGGTGGTTGGGAGTCCATCTGGAGGGTTGCAGCTTCACTGCCTACAGTATAAACCTGGGTTTTGAGTAATGCTGGTACGAGAAAAGGCATTCGACCCGCAAAAAAGACTCGACTCGAAGTATTTATATCAGGCCTGACCAATCTAGAAGCTTCACATAGGCTGCCAATCAGGAGGCCCAATGTTACACCCACAGTTCCCTTGTCCGCCTGAAGAGGCCTTTGCACACACCACCTTAGAGGCATGGGCAGGAATTTGGAGGGGCAGATGTGGGGACAGCAAAGTAAACCCTACAAACATAACATAACATAAAACATAACATAACATAACATAACATAACATAACATAACATAACATAACATAACATAACATAACATAACAACATAACATAAAACATAACAACATAACATAATGAAAAAGGAAGGAACAGGCAAGTTGCTCTCTAAAGAAATTAGAAACAAACACAGACATTTTGCCTATCATCTCAGGTTCGACAAATGCGAGAAACCTTGTTTTAAAAAATGAAAACTGGGATTGTAGGGATTATGGGTTGCCCAGCAGGATGGGGGCAACTACCCCCTTCTTCACTGCCACCCCACTGTGGACAGCCATGTCTTCAAGCTTTTCTGGTTCAAGGTTCCTGAGTACTGAGTGCAGACTACCATCTAAGCCAGCCTTTCTCAACCTGTAAGTCCCCAGATGTTGTTGAACTACAACTCCCATCACCCCTAGCTAGCAAGGCCAGAGCTCAGGGATGATGGGGGTTGTAGTCCAACAACATCTGGGGACCCACAGGTTGAGAACCGCTGATCTAAGCAGAGAAGAGAAAGGAGTTAGTGACTGTAATGGAAACAGGGGACAAAAGAGCCACTAGTCTCTTAGGTTTCCATTTGCCTTGCAATTCCTCTGACCCGGAAGGAGGCGCATTAAGGCTGCAGCAATGCCAGCACCGTTGCACGTTGCGTGCGAGTGTGAGAAAGTATGTTTTGCTCTGGAGCTGTCAGGGGGTGGGGATGAAGAGGGAGTGGGGTTGCGGGGGGAGAAGGATAAAAACCTTTCATCCTTTTAGGATCTGTGAGGTTCCGATTGCAGATCATGGATAGCATTGCGTGCAGCTTGTCTTCGTCGTCCTCGTCATCGTCGACGGAGGCAGAGCGGCTGGCAGCTAAGTGGTGGTAGTTAATAGTTACTGCTCAAAGAAAATAGTGAAAGAGGAATAAGAAAAACAAAACGGGCATTGGGATCCACCAGTCAAGCTTTGAAAGGACATGTCTGAAGCAAAGGGAACTGGGTCCTCCACTCCACAAGGGGGCAAACACAAGATTCTGACATCATGGATTGGTTGGAAGGCCACCTTCCAACCAAAGGCCCATTCATCCATCACTAAGAGCTGAGCATGAACGGCGCAACAACTGGGGTTGGTGCTTCCAAAAGTTGTCGAAAGATGGCTTGCCTACTCAGCCAGTCAAGGAAGACTGCACACAATTGTATACATCCCCCCACCCCCAATGTCACAAACAACCTTCCAGAATCACAGATTTGTAGAGTTGGAAGGGACCATGACGTCCTTTAGACCAAGCCCCTGCAATGCAGGAATCTCAGCTAACACATCCATGGCATGATGAATCATTGGACTACAACTCCCATCACCCCTAGTCACTAACCATGCTGGCTGGGACTGTTGGTTTTGGGAGTCCATCTGCATCTGGAAGGTTGCAGGTTCTCATTCCCTGTGGTCGATTCTTCCATTTCATTTTATTTTTATTTTTAAAAAGAGAGACGCATGCTGCCAATGACTGCATTGAATGCTGCAACTCACAATTTTCTGTACGTGAGAATTTCTCATGGAAAATCAAATGCAATGCCAATTTGCTGGTAAGTCTCTCTATCTCTTTTTTTTTTAGACTAATTGGGTTTTTATTGTATCATATGTTGAAAACTCTTAATAAAATTGATATAAGAATAGAAGGCCACAGGTTCCCCACCCCTGACCCTGATGGTAGTTCATTAATTATTATTTTTTAACGGCGCTGTATTTTATGGTGTGATCTATTTTTACGTTGCCTCGAGGGCAATTTAAGTCAAAAAGGCACGGTGCAAATGTTCTAAATAAGATTAAAAACTTCAAGGAAATCCCCAATGTCACCGCTACCAAAGAAATTACCATCATCTACGTAAAATGAAAAATCAAAACAAAGGAGGTTCTTACTGTTGTCATGCCTATGGCCTGGGTAAATGATCCTGAAGACATAATCTGCAGCCGTCTCCATAGCCACCGGCATTTCTTCCAGATCCACAGACCTGTTGTGGGTGTTCCGTTTCCGGAGTTTGGGGAAAACTTTGCCCTACAATGTAAAACAGGGCAATCCAACAGGATGTGACTCAGAGAGAGGCTGTAGTAGAGAGTTCTAAATCCCTCTCTCATGACACTAGATCTCAGGGGTTTCCAGACAAAGCAGTAAATCCAGGGCAGGCCAAAGGAGGGCTTCCTTGCAAGATGTGGAAGTCAATAGCCGGAAGAGGTGGAAAAAGGAGCAGGGCAGTCTCTTTATCAATGGCTAAGGTGAAACCTCCATGTTCAGAGGCAGTCTATCAGTGAGTACCAGTTGCCAAGGAGCAACAACTATCGGAGAGGGCAATATAACCTTCAAGGCCTGACTGGGGGCTTCTGAAGAGCATTCGGCTGGCCACTATGAGAATAGGCTTCTAGCTTAGATGGCACTTTGGTGCAATCTAGCAGGGCTCTTTTTGGCCTCTCATGGAGAAGGAGGAATGGTCTATCTTGCTCTGGCTATTTTTGATGTGCAACAAGGGTGTGCCATCAGTTATATAGCCATAATGGCACTCCCCCCTCCCCACACACGAACACACAAAGGTCTGGGAAGGCTTGGATATCCTGGGGTTTGCCGATTGCATCCTCAAACAGTCCAAAGTGACTAACTGCGGGTGGTGGACTGGACTGGATATCCTGGAAAAGGGCACAGCTGGGTGGCTGGCTCCCAAGCAGCAGCGCTCCACCCTACAGTGGAGCAGTCCTCAGCAGCTGCTTGCCAAAATACAACCTCCCCCTTCATGAAATATAACCGAGTACTAGTTGGTTGGGCGAGGTACATAGCCGTCAAGAGCTGGTAAGCATATGGTTGGTCGAGACTGGAAGAGAGACCCTGATTGGACAGAGCAGAGTGGGGAACTGGGCAGGTCGATGGGGCCGCCCACCTATCAATTGCCGCTTGAAAATAAACAGTGCAGGTATAAGCAAGCTTCGAAGGTCCAACAGGGAGTTGATTGCTGGGGCTGCAAAGCACCTCACACAGCTTATGGGGACTCTCTGCATGGATCCCTACAGGTGCCAGCTTCTAGGCAGCTGATAGATGGGGAGCCTGTGACTCTACAGATGCTGCTGGACTACAACTCCCATCATCCCTCTCCATCGGCCTTGCTGGCTGCTGTGGCTGATGGGAACTGGAGTCCAGTGACATCACAAGGGCTGGAGGTTACCCATTACTGTCCTGTCAGGTCCATATGGAAGGCGTTATTTGCCAGGCTAGAGGTCTCACCTTTCCCTGCTGGGACCACAGTGGAGGCTCCAACTGTCCACGGGGCAGAAGGCCATTTTCAAGGCAAGAAAGGAAGGCAAGGAGGTGTCCGCCAGGCGGGAAGTGAAGCGGGGGCCGCTGGATGCCATCTTGACTCACCAGAACCAACGTCCCCCCTCGCTCTGCTGCAGGAATGAATATGCCTCAATGTTAGCTCTGTTTACGTAAGTCAAGAGGAATCTAAGTAGAGTGGTTAATGTGTGTGTGTGGGGGGGGAAACCTGGCCATTGTGCACATTCCTACCAGGCCTCAGGGAGAATGTGCACATAATCTTTCCATGAATCACATTTCCTGGTCAATATTCATAATCCCCAAAAGGCTTTGGAGAACGTGCATATTGCGAGTGAATTTTGTACATTCTCTTGTCATTGTGCATAATCCCCAGCAAGTCTTGGAGAATGTGTGCAAGCGTTTGACCTCCCCGGGGTGCAAGCCTGGGCAGTGTGTATGGAGGTCCTGGGCTGCCCAGACAAGAAGACCCCACCTCTCGCCCTCAATGATGTGCATATTGTGACTGAATTTTGTACATCTCTGGGCAATATGCATTTTCTCCAGTCAATAGGAAGGTGTGTTGTGGGCCGTGTAAGATTAGGCAGCGGACCAGCAGCAGCCTGAGGAGTGCAGATTGCACACTGCTGAACAAGAAATTGGAAAAGGTGGCATGTGTCTTGGAGAATCTGCATACTGACCGGAGAAAGTGCATATGGTCCAGAAACCCTCTGGAAGGTCCCAGATTCCCCATGACAAAGGGTGTATGATACTTACGTTGCTGATGGCAGTGGATGCACACGATTTGGCTAAATGGCACAATCAAGGCATAGTCCCAGTAGATGCTGAACGCATGTAATAAGATAAACAAACAGAAATACAAGAGGTGATCATTTCTTCAAGGCCCTGTCAACCCAACATAAATTTGTTTAATTACTAAAAAAAAAAAAAAAAAAAATGTCCAGTAGCATCTTAGAGAACAAGTAAGTTTGTTCTGGGTATAAGCTTTCGTGTGCATGCACACTTCTTCAGATACTTGTTTAATTACTGTTTGATTGATTGGCTAATAATCCAAGCTTTTGTCAAGGCAACGCACAACACACAAAATTAGTATCAGCACAAAGCACCCGCTTTGGGGCTAGAGGGGTTTTGCACATGCCCCTCTCTGCCCTCTGCCCAGGTGAGAAAGAGGCAGTATCAGGGTTCAAAGACACATCCTAGCCTGGGGAGCAACAAAGCAGAGCCAGGGAGGGGTGTGACCTGCAAAGAGATCTGAAGGCCTGTGTCAAAATCCGACCCAGCAGTAAATCACACCATTCAAAGCTGAAGTTATCTCTTTATTAGCAAAAGCACGATCTTCCCAGACTTGGCAGGAGATCAAGCAGCTCATTCCTAGTAGTCTTACTCCATGAAAATCAGAGACTAAAGGCACCTGTTTATGTCTCCTCCTCTCCAGGACCTTCCCCAAGCAATCAGAGACTGTGCCTGCATGTAGCCTGCCACTGCTCCACCCATTTCAGCCCTCTTCTGGTTCTGGGAGACCAATGGGAAGGGGAGCTTGTTGCAACAGGAAGGAGAGACACCAGGGTCTCTTCACCAGCCAGACTCCCCTCTGCCTCTGCTTCAGCTTCTGCCTCTGATTCTGGACTTCCCTCTGCCACCGATTCTCCCCACTCACTAAGCCCTGTTACCCCTCATCTTCCGAAACCACCTCCTCTTCCCAGTCTTCTCCCTCTTCTCCCTCATTGTCAGCCCACCACCACTCCCTGGGCTCTGAGTCTTCTTCCCTTGGGGGTTCCCCAGCTGGTTCCTTTCAGCGTTCCTAGGTGTCCAGCCAGTCTGTGGCAGCCAGGCAGAGAGCCCCAGGAGGACCACATCTGCACTCCCCTCCCAGGCCTGAGGTTCCCCACTGGTGCATTACAGCGAATGGGGTGCTTGCCCCAAACAAGCCCAGTCTGCCCTCAGCCAGCCCCCTGCCTGCCAGACTTCTTTCTTACACCCAGCAGTCGCAAGGGCCACTACTGCGTCTTACCTTTTCTCAAGCTCCGAGTCCCCCAGCGTCCCGTTCATGAGCTGGTTCGGCGTCCATTTCAGAGTCAGGGAATCAGCTGACTGGTGGAGAGAGAGGTAGCCCGGGATGGCCTCCATGTCATCTTTCTGTTTGGGAAGCCAGCCAAATAATAAGGAGAGGAAACGGTTTAGGACAAATGTAGGAGAAAGAGAGCAACGTTGTGCACTGCAAAAACGAGAAGAGCCCTGGTCAGTCCAGACACTGAGGTCCAGCTCCAGGGGCCTTCTGGCAGTTCCCTCCCTACAAGAAGTGAGGTTACAAGGAACCAGGCAGAGGGCCTTCTTGGTAGTGGCACCCACCCTGTGGAACGCCCTCCCATCAGATGTCAAGGAAATAAACAACTATCTGACTTTTAGAAGACTTCTGAAGGCAGCCCAGCTTGGGGACGTTTTTAACGTTTGATGTTCTATTGTGCTTTCATATTCTGTTGGGAGCTGACCAGAGTGGCTGGGGAAACCCAGTCAGATGAGCAGGGAATAGATAATAAATTATTATAATAATATTATTATTATTAGGGACACTGCTTCTGCACATCCATCCCCAAAGGGCCTCAAACCTTTCAACAGCACGGCTTTGAACTGGAAAGAAACTGGGAGCAGGTGAGGCCCTGGGCTGCAAATCAGAAAGCAAGCAGAGAAAAGTCTTTTGCTCCCTCTCTCATAGCACTAGAACATTTTCCTCCAAGAATTGATTTAATCTTCTATTAACGCCATCCAAGCCATTAGTCATCGCTGCCTCCTCTGGGAGAGAGTCCCGCAATTTAACTATGCCCTGACTGTGCGAAGAAGGACTTTATTTCATCAGTCCTGAATCTCCCGACATCCAGCTTCTGTAGATGTCCCACCAATTCTATTGTTAGGAGAGAGGGAGGTATAACATTTCTCTGTTGTTTGTCCTCAACTTCGAATACACAGCCAGCTTCTAGGCAGCTGTGAAGGATCAGTAAGGCTGCAAGATGTCCTGTTGAGCACAGCAAAGAGACAGAGAGCGAGGGAGAGGAAAAGGGACCAAAAATAGGAGATGTGTGATGTCAAAGCCGGGGTCTCCTTGACCCAGGTACCTAGATGTAAATGAAGCCAACATTCTGGTCTTCCCTTCATTGACTTGCATGAATTGGTGACTCATCACAATGCTTCCAACCCTCTCTGTCCTGTTTGTGACTCATGTCTTTAAATGAATTCCCTTGTCAGTGTCCACTTCATATCTTTTAATTCTGTCGTGAAGCGACACATGTCCCCAGCTGGCTTGAGATGATGCACTTAACAGCCAAGATTCTGGAGAGATCGTGATATTGGCAAACGAGGTAAATTAATATATACCCCTCGCCAGACTCTTTTCTCTCCTTCAGTACCTTGTTGGGATTATCAAGGCGTCAGGCTAAAAGTGACTTAAACTTGGGTTATAGAATCATAGAGTTGGAAGAGACCACAAGGGCCATCGAGTCCAACCCCCTGCCAAGCAGGAAACACCATCAGAGCACTCCTGACATATGGTTGTCAAGCCTCTGCTTAAAGACCTCCAAAGAAGGAGACTCCACCACACTCCTTGGCAGCAAATTCCACTGTCGGACAGCTCTTGCTGTCAGGAAGTTCTTCCTAATGTTAGGTGGAATCTTCTTTCTTGTAGTTTGGATCCATTGCTCCGTGTCCGCTTCTCTGGAGCAGCAGAAAACAACCTTTCTCCCTCCTCTATGTGACATCCTTTTATATATTTGAACATGGCTATCATATAACATGGGTTCATCTGCACTCCACATCATACCACTCTGGACACTCATGGCCTGCCCCTAGAGAATCCTGGGAACTGTAGTTTGTTGAGGGTGCTGAGAGTTGCAAAGAGGCCCCTATTCCCTTCCCAGAGCTACAATTCCCAGAGCTTCCCATGGAGAGTTATTTGGGTGAAGGCCCAGCTGCTTAAAGGGGTATGATACTGCTTTAAAGGTACAGCAGGGCTGGGTAACATCTGGTTTTCAGCATTGCGATATATCAGTAGCTAAATACGCGATATGCTGATACAGTGGAATCCTGGTTCTTGAATGGCTTAGTTGATGAACAAATTGGCTTCCAAACGCTGAAAACCCGGAAGTAAGTGTTCCAGTTTTCGAACATTTGTCGGAAGCCAAACGTCCGACGCAGCTCCTGCAGCCAATCGGAAACTGCGCCTTGGTTTTAGAATGGTTTTGGGAGTCGAACGGACTTCCGGAATGGATTAAGTTCAAGAACCAAGGTTCCACTGTATATCACAGTATGGAATGTATCTCAGCTGCTTCTTTCTCTCCACCTTAGGGGAGGAAGAAGCAGCTGAGATACATCACCCTAGCCCTACTGAACAAGCCCCCATACCCCTCTAGCTCACGCAAGTTGGGGGGGGCAGGATCTGTATGGGGGCTTGCTGTATGGGGGCTGGGAACAGAAGCAGGATTCCTGGCACCGTTTCCTCTTTCTAACACCAATATGAAACGTCACCCCAGGCAGATGTGCTCCTCTGCCCCACGCCACACGATCCAAGCACTTACGGGCTGAACCAGGACGTTGTTCTTTCCATACAGCAAGTGCGTCCGGGAATTCTGGTGCAACGACTCGACGTAATCCCTAGCTGAGGCAGCAAAGCGATCCTCCGACATGCTTCCGCTGGAGTGCCGTTTCCGTATCTGGGGGAGGACGGGGACACGTAAGGATACCGTTGCGTCGGCTGCAATGGGCAACTGTGAATAACCTGCTTTGTTGAGATAGGTGGCCTCACATTAATTATATTTTCATTGTTAAGTTGTGGTTATTCTTTGGCCCAGAGTTTCCCAAGCTTGGGTCTCCTGTTGGTTTTTGGACTACAACTCCCATCATCCCTTGCTAGCAGGGATGATGGGAACTGTAGTCCAAAAACAGCTGAGGACCCAAGTTTGAGAAACTCTGCCCTAACCCAAATGGAGTTTTGAAGGGCACGATCTCCTCATATCGATCCGCATTTGCTGCCACAACTTTTTTTGGGCGGGGAGCACAGCAAGGAACGAGACTCAAGCAATCGCCTGATCCTGTTCCCGTGGTCATGCTGGTTCAATGGGCAATGGTGATACAAGCCACCAAAGAGAAGTGCCCTTTTCTGGGATGGGGGAAAGCTTCGCTCCATATTAGATTTCCGAAAGAGGAACAGCGCCGCATTTCGCAGCAAGGCCGCCATCTGAATTCCTCAGAAGGAAATCCTACTGATTTTGATGGGCTTCACTGTCCAAGGAAGAGCATTCAGAAGTCCAGTTATATTTTAATGTTCAGTTTTATGCTTCTGGAAGAAGGAGGAGGAGGAGGAGGAGGAGGAGGAGGAGGAGGAGGAGGAGAATAGCATACCACCCATCTGATTTGGTTACACCAGCAATTCTGGGCAGCTTCCAACAAATATAAAAGCATAATAAAACATCAAACATTAAAAAATTTCCCTATACATGCAAAAAGTGACTTTCTTTCAAGTAAGCCCAATACTTGCAGAGGGGGGAGTTTTGTTGTGGGGGGAGAGAATCCCTTGTTGCATAGAAGCACGGCTTATGAATGAGGGCACAACAATCCTCCTGCAGGAATTGGACTGGGGACGGCCCCTTGGATCACTTTCAGTTCTATGAAAATATATATATACATATACATACATATATATATATATATTGCAGGTTGATATATACATACATATATATATATATATATATACATATATATTGCAGGTTGATCCCTATATGGAACAGCTGCACATTCCTCAGAGTCCCTTCCAGTTCTACAATTCAATGATTCTATAGTATTTCCAGTCTGAGGGGTGGGTGCCCCCTAAGGAGTCCCATCGGTGGAAGCCCTGCACAAGAACCTTTGTTTCCCACTCCCACCCCACCCCACTCTCCTCCCTCTGTGCCTCCCCTGCACCCCAAAACCAGCTCAGGGGGGCTCAGGCAAAACCCCAGAACACTGCCCAGGGGGAGGTTGTTCTGTCTGGCAAGCTGAAAAGCTCACACGGAAAGCACGTTCAACGTAGCACAAAGCTGAATTCCTTCCAATGCTTCCATACTGCATTTCAAGCGCACCCTCCCCAGATAATTCTGAGAACCGTAGTTTGCCCCCCCCCCCGTACCCACAGAAATCCAGTTCCCAGAGCCCTTAACAAACTACACTTCCAAGGATTCGTGGGGTAGAGCTGTGCTTCAGTAGTGCCCTAAACATACAGTGGGCAAGCAGCCTAAATGGGTTATAACCATGTTGGCCACACCCTTCCAGATATTCTGGACTTCAGCTCCCATCATCTGGCTGGGCCTGATGGAAGCTATAGCCCCAAAACATCTGAAGGGCCATGGGATGGAAAAGGCTGCGCTGCCGCATCAGGGAGAAAAAAGGACCCACTCCTAACGCTGGCCGTTTGGACGGAGAGTCTTGCCGGCCGTGGGCTCCGTGGATGCGATGCCGTTGGACCAGTTCGTCGGCCGAGGGGTCTGTCCAGAAGTGGTCGGCTGTTTTCAGCTTGGTGTATTCCAGGGCACAGGGTCCAACTGAGAACAGACCAGAGAGAGAGAGAGAGAGAATGGAATTGGGAAACTCCTTTTGTCTTCTCAGGGGTGGAAGAAAGCCAGTAGCTTCTCCTCAGCTAAAGAGATCTAAGCCAGTGATGGGGGCTCCAGATGTTGTGGGACTCCCAACGCCCATCATCCTTGACTACTGGGCCATACTGGCTTTGGCTGGTGGGATCTGGAGTACAAAGAGGTCCGGAGGACCTCATCCCTGGTCTAAAGGAACAGGCAAATAAATTGTTTCCCAGGTTATCTCAAATTTGGGTACTGCTTGATTTCCACTGGCAGAAGAGCAACATCTTTACTTTTCGCTCAGGGAAACTCTTCAGGGTGGCAGGAGCTTCTCGGTGGTGGCCCTCAGATTACACAACTAATTGCCTGTGGATGTCTGCCAAATCCAGCAACTTGGCCCTTGGCAAAACAGGATTTAAATACCTATCAGCCTTTATATCAGGGACAGCTAATAGTGGTGCCCTTCAGCTCCTGTGGACTACAACTCCCAGCATCCCTAACCACTGGCCATGTTGCCTGGGGCTGATGGGAGTTGGAGTCCAACGATGTCTAGAGAGTCACAGGTTCCCCAGACCCAGCTCCATAGAACATATAACCCACTCCTCTTTTACCAGAAAAGGAAAATTGGGATTTTTAAATTGTTGATGCTGATGCCAAAAGCTCAGCTGTGCCTCAGATAGAGCCCATCGCTTCACGAAACCTCCTCTCCCTTCCTCTCCCCGAATCCTTGCTCCTTCCTTTGGTGCAATAGCATCACGTTTCTTGACTCACGTTCATCATCTGTGCAAACGCCTTTTTGGCGAACCACATGGGGACTGTCAAAACAGCGTTCTTCCAAAGCACACAGAAATAACATTTGAAAGATGCTCACCCAACAGGCAAGCCAAGATGGGCCCACAGACCGGATCTGCCAGCAGAGCTTCTCTCTCGTAATATTTGCTGGAAGAGAGCAACCACACAAAACGACTGGCGATAAAATAACATTTACCTTTCAATGAAAAAAAGGAGCACGCGCGTTAATGAAGTTTGCCGTGCGGAGGAGAGAGAGGCTCTTCCAGTTATTATTATTTAAACACAGGCCATGTTTTGAAAGGAGCGAAGCTGGAAACAAAAAAAGCAGGGCTGGCTTTCTTACACAGGGGCCCCTGCCTTATATACCCTGGCAAAGCATTTGCTCCTTGAGCCTAGGGTTGCCTGCTCAGACTGGCAGCCGTTCTCCAGGCCAGAGTGGAGGCTGGTGCCTTATGGCAAATGGGAGGTCTGCCCCACCAACCTCAGTCTGCCCTCATACTTCTTAGCTCAGCTGCTTAGAGCAGGCAAAGGCAACCTCAGCCCTCTGGATGTTTTGGGACTACAATTCCCATCATCCCTGACCACTGGGCCTGTTAGCTAAGGATCATGGGAGTTGTAGACCCAAAATATCTGGTGGGCCGAGGTTGCCTATGCCTGGCTTAGAGCGTGGGTGCTGATAATGCCAAGGCTGCAGGCTCTATCCCTGCATATTCTTGTATCGCAGGTGGTTGGACCTGACGAACCTCAGGGTCCCTTCCGTCTAAAAGGTAAAGTGACCCCTGACCATTAGGTCCAGTTGTGGCCGACTCTGGGGTTGCGGCGCTCATCTCGCTCTATGGGCTGAGGGAGCCGGCGTACAGCTTCTGGGTCATGTGGCCAGCATGACTAAGCCTCTTCTGGTGAACCAGAGCAGCGCACGGAAACGCCGTTTACCTTCCCGCCGGAGTGGTACCTATTTATCTACTTGCACTTTGATGTGCTTTTAAACTGCTAGGTTGGCAGGAGCAGGGACCGAGCAATGGGAGCTCACCCCGTCGCGGGGATTCGAACCGCTGACCTTCTGATCGGCAAGCCCTAGGCTCTGTGGTTAAACCCACAGCGCCACCCGTGTCCCCCCTTCCGTCTACAATTCTACATCCCTCTGATTCTATGGTGGGAATGGTGGCATTTCACCACTAGAGGGAACAGGAGTCCTCACTCTTTCCCCTAAGAGTGCTGATGTCATTCCCACCGCCCAGGAATATTTTCCTGGTTTAAGAAAAGAAGAAGCCGTGGGCTGCCTTTGCAACTCGGTGGCCTGTCTTGGCTGCTGCCCATAAGGCAATTTTTTACAAAAATGAAAGAGGCAGCATCAGCATTTGTTCGTACGGATTTGGGGGCACAGCACACAGGAGCCTCTCTTTAAGGCATATTGCTAACATGGAAAGGGAACTGGCGCAATGGAAGCCAGCTGCTCTGCGTCGACCGGTGAGAAGGAAAGCATCGTCTCTAGTTCCAGGTGTGCTGCTATTGATACTCAAAGATTATGCCCAATGCCAGAATAAAAGAAGTGTTTAAAAAATCTAATCTAAAAAGAAACAGGAGCAAAGAGAAGAGAAGCAAGATGGAAAAAAGAAACAAAAGAAAGGAAAATAAAATATAGATATAGATAGATAGATAGATAGATATAGATAGATAGATAGATGATATAGATAGATAGATAGATAGATAGATGATAGATAGATAGATAGATAGATGATAGATAGATAGATAGATAGATAGATAGATAGATAGATAGATAGATAGATAGATAGAGATAGATAGATGATAGATAGATAGATGATAGATATAGATAGATGATAGATGATAGATAGATAGATAGATAGATAGATAGATAGATGATAGACAGATGATGGATAGATAGAGATAGATATATAGATATAGATATGATAGATAGATAGATAGATAGATAGATAGATAGATAGATAGATAGATATAGATAGATATAGATATATAACAGACAGATGATGGATAGATAGAGATAGATAGATACAGATTAGATAGATGAGAAAGAAAGAAAGAAAGAAAGAAAGAAAGAAAGAAAGACTCAGTCGAGTTGTGATTTTAATTTGTTTTAACTGTTTTTAACATTGCTTTTCAAATTAATATGGTCCATTCTGGAGTCTTAGGGTAAAAGATGGGCAATAAATCAAAATTATTACTAATGATGAGAGAGCCTCCATTCATTGCTCTGCCCACTAGTGGCACATGGCCTCTGAAACGTTGCCCAGAAAGGAATGCAGCCCTCAGGCTGAAAAAGGTCCCCCCCCCCCAGCCATTGATAGCTTTTTTATAACGACAGCATGCGCCACTCGTGGCTCTCTTCCCTTTTGGAAAACAAAACAAAGCCAAGCTCCGGCACGTCCCTTACCTGCAGTTGTCCACCACGTACTGCACAATCTTGTCCAGCACCCTTTCGATCAGAGCGGTGCGAACCCAGATGTGCTTGACGGCTTGTGGAGTCAGGACAGGGGCTTTGCTCGTGGTGGACGCCTGCCTCTTGAGGGATTCCTGGCCAGCCGGCTGACTTCTCCTGCTAAAGAGAAATAAAGAAAGCCCAAAAACTCTCAAAAAAGAGAGAGTTTAAAAGCTTCATCGCAAACACGGTTTAATTTGTCTGGAGAGGGACTGACAACTCTGTGCCCGCCCCAAATGCAAGGCCTGCATTCCCTCAAGGGGTCACTTCTGGGGGAAGAGCACCTATAAATGGCTGGTAGCCATTGACAGCCTTGTCCCTGATTTCGTCTAATCACCTTCAGAAGTCCTCCAAGCTGGTGGCCATCCCCGCCTGCTGTGGCAGTGAGTTCCACAGTTTATGCGCTCCATAAACGTCCTTCGCTCTGCCCTGAATTGTCCGACATTTGGCTCCATTGGATATCTCCCTGTTCTAGCATTAGGAAGGTGTTTGAACCACACTTGTGATGTTGTTATGTTCACCTTGTGCTCGTGCGTTGACTGGAGCTACCATTTCCAAACCAGAAGGCCTAATTGGTCTGTTTTAGAAAGAGTGTCAAAGCAACAGCTGATAGGAGAACATGCTAGCAGTAAAACAAGCCTTACTGACATTAGTAAACTAGTTTAAACCGGAGAGGATGGATGTGGGGGGGGGGCGGCAATGAGGAGGAGAAAAATAATCCATCAGAAACATTTTTCCTCCCTCCTTCAATCTGCCGGACTATGGGGAAAGAAAATAAAAACCCTTATTTGTCTAGCTCAGCCTTTGGCAATATGGTGCATGCTCTGGACTACAACTCCCAGCAGTCCCTGGGAGCTGGGGCTGATGGGAGTTGTAGTCCTAAACATCCAGAAGGCACCAGATTGCTGTAGGCTGGACTACCCCACCTTATTCTCACTTGACATAAACTAGTAACCTGAGGAGAGAAAGAGGCGCTGGCTGATAGCTGAAACTCCTCACTATATTCTCCAGCTTTCTTAAAGGTGACCTGAAAAGGGAAAAAAGAAAGATGGATTCTTTTGAGGGTGGGTGTTTGTGTATGAGCGTGCACATGGGCACACTTGCACTTTTGGGGGTCATGCCTTTGGGGTCTGGGCTAACACAGACAAAACAGTCAGCACCTAGAACAGTGTGTTCCCAGGGAATTCTGGGTTAAACCGGAACAAGTCTCAGAGGAGAAGGGGTGCGAGAGACATCGGCTCCCCGTGTTAAAACCCGAGCGACTGTACTCATTTTGTGACCCTATTTTATAGTTTTCTTTTTTCACCTTTTGATTTCTGTCTGCTGTTACGAGTTGTTCTCTCCATTTTATATACGTTATAAAATGTTTGTTTGTTTGTTTTTAAAATAAACACTCCCCCTCCCCTTTCAGCACTGATTTAATATCTGCTGCATAGCCATCATGGAACCTTTTCACATCACCACATGGGCTATTTAAATATAAACTTGTTCAAAATGTGGCAGCACAGCTGAAGCAAATATTTAAACAGGGCAAGGAATAAAAGGACCCGAAAAACCTGTCTGAGATGACCTCTTAAGAGTGCAAGTAAGGTCTCTCTTAGCCTTGCAATATGTGCCTGGAGCCAGTCTGTTAAAATGTGTCCCTGCAAATTGGCATCAAGGCCGGGGGCGGAGGCATGAGAGTGCTGGGATCCTTGGCCGCTGTGCAAGGATACCGCCCCCCCAACATAGCTGTCAACGTTCCCTTTTTTTGCAGGAAATTCCCTTATTCCAGTTCCGTTTCCCGCTCCTTTCCTGGATTGTTAGATATCCCGTAAACTGTCCCCGGGACAAGTGAGGCTGCTGATCCCTTATTTTCGAGGCTGCTGAGCCCTTATTTTCAAATCTGAAAGTTGACAGCTATGCCCCCCGATGCCAGCCCTTTGCAGTGTGCAGAAATCAACACGCTCCAGTCTTTCAGCTGAAAACACTGCAGATCTAACTCCGGGACTGGGCAGGGGGATGGGCGGGCAAACTCTGCAAAACAAGGTTTCGTCACTGAGCTGCGGACTCCCTTCAGAGGCGGACCTTAACCCTCACCTGCCTTCTACCTGCTGCAGCAGCTCCTGGGCTTTCCTGCACACGTCGCTGGCAACGTCATACGTCTTGCCGACCTTGGTGAAGAGGGCGGCGATCTTGTCGGTCCGCAGGAAGCCGGCTGCCCGTCTCTTGAGCATGTGCAGAAGGCAAGCTTCCACCACCCCTGGGAGGAGAGAAGAAGGCAAGAGTGTCAAGGAGCAAACCCCACTCCGCTGCAGAGTTCTGTGGTCTCAGAGCAAAGACAGGCTCCTGTTTAACAATAGGAGCAAAAGGACGATGTAGTTCTGGTGTGGTGTCCCCGGAAGCTCAGGGTGGATGGACTCAGTGGTCCATCAACCATAGCCAGCTATAAAATAAGAGCCTGGATGGCGAAGACTACAAGGCTACAAGATGGAGCTTCAGGGGGAGGAGCCAATTGCTTAACTGCATCCCATCCTAAGCTATGACCTGGGATGAGCTGGGCATACAAATGAAGAACTACCTCTGACTACCATCAGGCTCCTGTCGCAAAACACAATGACAGTGGCTGTGGTTCAGTGTTAGAAACTCAGATGTATAAGCTAGGTGCCAAATAGCTCCTTAAAGGTAAAGGGACCCCTGACCATTAGGTCCAGTCGTGGCCAACTCTGGGGTTGCCGCGCTCATCTCGTTTTATTGGCCGAGGGAGCCGGTGTGCAAGTTCCGGGTCATGTGGCCAGTATTACTAAGCCGCTTCTGGCGAACCAGAGCAGCGCACGGAAACGCCGTTTACCTTCCCACCAGAGCAGTACCTATTTATCTACTTGCTCTTTGACGTGCTTTCAAACTGCTAGGTTGGCAGGAGCAGGGACTGAGCAATGGGAGCTCACCCCGTCGCAGGGATTGAACCGCTGACCTTCTGATGGGCAAGTCCTAAGCTCTGTGGTTTAACCCACAGACCAAGGTTAAAGTTGCCAAAACAGAATGTCTAGCTGCCATTTTGGGGCAAGACGGCTCTCAAGTCTTATTTTTTCAAATGATGGACTGACTGTGATTGATTCTCAGTTAAACATCTGGCTAGTTCAAGTGGCAACCTAGAGCTAGGTTAAGAACTTTGACAACTTAAAAGAAGAAAAGTCACTTGATCCACAGACATTGGCCTAGTCCGACCTCTTTTTCTTAATGGTGACTGCTGCTGCTCGGGCTGCACAGAAAAAGCATTCTGGGTCCAGAAATTCATTCCCATTGTGCAGACAAAAAAGAACGGACAGAATTCTAAGGGAGAGGGTATTAGTGTGTGAAAACAGTCCAGATCTAAGGATTCCCCCGGCACACACCTCCAGATGGTGGAGATGTCAGGCTGGGAGATCCTGGTACCCAAGCATCTTCACGTGGTCAATAGCCAGGTGCAAAATGTGCCAGGCGCCTGGCTCATTTCAAACACTGCTGTTGCTTGCAAGCAAGGAAGAGCTCTTCATTCCGGCTAAGAGCAGGACAGGCTCAGCAAGGTCCAGAAGTCGAGATTCCAAGGCACACGATCAACAGAAGAGGTTCACAACCAAACAGAAGACGTCCCAATAGTGGCCACACCCCTCCCGCCAAGCTTTTAAAGATGAGGCCTCATGAGCAGGACCCTCTTGCCCAGCTGGCCAGCTGTGTGCCCACATGTATGGCCCACCTGGGCAGGTGCATGAACTGATCCCACCTATGAAGGCAGCGCCTGGTTCTCAGTGACAAGACAGAGCCCTGCCCTTTCTATTTCCTCCTTTCACCCCCTATCTGAAGCTGCCAGGCCAGACCAACGTTGCAGAAGGCACCCATGGCAAAAAGAGATCAGGGATTCAAACGAGTCTGTTTGTGGCCCACGTAAATTTCTAGTGTGCCCATTCCAAAGCATAAAAGGTAAAGGTAAAGGACCATTAGGTCCAGTCATGACCAACTCTGGGGTTGCGGCGCTCATCTCACTTTACTGGCCGAGGGAGCCGGCATACAGCTTCCGGGTCATGTGGCCAGCATGACTAAGCCGCTTCTGGCGAACCAGAGCAGTGCACAGAAATGCCGTTTACCTTCCCACCAGAGCAGTACCTATTTATCTACTTGCTCTTTGATGTGCTTTCAAACTGCTAGGTTGGCAGGAGCAGGGCCTGAGCAACGGGAACTCACCCCGTCGCGGGGATTCGAACCGCCGACCTTCTGATCGGCAAGTTCTAGGCTCTGTGGTTTAACCCACAGAGATACCCCCTCCCTATTTCCTTGTGAGTCTGCCCAAAATCCCTTCCTGGAGCAACAAACATAAAGGGCGCGGCAGACCAGGCGATACAGATTGGGATTCCTGAAGCGAGGGAGGTCAGGACCCCAGCACTGCTTTTGATCACCCGGAAGCAAGAAGCGTTTAACAACTCTGAGGCGCCGATAAAGAAGTCCGAAATGTGCTTGCAAAATTACTGGAGGCTGAATTTAGCTCTTCCCCCCAACCCCCACCTGCCCTTCACGATGAGTTCTCCTGCCGCTTCAGAAGATGCCCACGTATTGAATTCTGTAGTTACCAAATGGACTGAGCCGCATCGCAATCTTGGCGCTTAACACCTACGGAATGTTTCATCCATGATCAACCCCAGTTGATTGGTGATTAAATTCGGAAAGGGAGGAAAGAGGCAGGGAGCACGGACGTCTCAGAGACAGCATCCTCCGCCCCCCTCCCCGGTCGCTCCTCCAACCCCCACAGCCCTCCCAAAGAAAATGATAGCATAAAGCGGATTGCCTCTTTTCCAGATTGATCTGACCACAAGTTCTTGCCTTTGCCTGTGTCAATTACTGGGAGCAACCTCTGGGGAAAGAAACTCTCATTTTGCAGCCTTGAAGAAGAAGAAAAAAGGAGGAGGAGGGTGGGGGAGAAAAGCATTATCCATTGGGAAGATAGGCTTCATTTTGCTTTTTTTTAAAGGAAAAAAGGCTGAACATCTCAGACCCAAACTCGGAACATTCGTAGCACAGCAGTGGAAAAATACCAAGCCTTTGCATTCACACCCAGGCATGGCTGGAGAAAAACCACACACTTCATTGAAACATGTAAGGGGAGTGAGGGAGAGGAAACTCTGCGTCTTTTTTGGGGGGGGGGAATCTTTCTGCGACTTACAGGGCTCCATCGATAAGCACCAAAGGCTCTGAGAAAACGAAGCATGACTCCACAGGCTCTGTTTTCATTCTGCGTTCGTGAAAAATTGTGCTCATGGTTGTATTGGGGTTGGTTATAACACCACTTTCCTTCCTGTTTGCACTTAAAAAGGTTTTGCACCCTGTGTCGTGTCTAATTAGAACGTACCCTGCAGCTTCCTGCTGAAATCCGGTAACTTTTCATACCGCAAAACATTGCGGAGTTTTGTGTTCTGTCCCACTTTTGTTGCGGACTCTCCTTCCTTTGGAGGTTTTTAAGCAGAGGCTGGATGGCCATCTGTTATGGGTGCTTTAAGCTGAGATTCCCTGCGCTGCGGCGGGTTGGACTAGATGGTTCCTTTCCAACAATTCTATGATTCTAGGAAGAGCGCCCCTCCAGATGGCAATAATGGGGAAGACTCACAGGACAAGCGGAATGACGTGCAGACAGGGCAGTGTAAGTCCAGTAGAGATCCACCACTAAGCGACCATTATAGCATCAATGACATGTTACTGAATACACATGCCCCCCTCCCAAAAAAGTCTAGAGAGGTCCTTACACCAGTGGGGAGAACTTCCTGCTTTTCTTACCCTGCCAGTCTCAGCTCCCCAGTCTTAACCATATGGAGCTAACTGGGTTAGATGGGAGGAGGGTCTTTTCGGTGGTGACCTCCACCCACCCACCCACCCCAAATCATGGAATGCTTCCCCAAGTGAGGCCCTCCTGGTGCCGACATTACTGTCCAAATTTACTCCCAGAGATTCAGGCTGCATACACACAACACCTTTAAAGCATGTGGCACCCCTGGACACCTTCTGGCACTGTGGTATGCCTGGGGCAGCACTGAAACATACGATCTGGCCATTCCCTAGAGTGGCACCTTTCTAGATGAAAGTCACCGCCTTGGAAAATCCCTAAAGTGGTCAGATACTCATGTGTCAGAAGCCGGAATCAGGCACAGGTCAGCAATAAAACACTGAGTGAAGTTAACTCTTTATTCAAAGAAAGAAAACAGTGTGGGCCTAGTGATCACAGCAACTCTTCTCAGCAGGGAACTGTCCCAATGAGGCAGTCACGAGGACTGAAAATCCCCGCCTTCCCACTGCTCTCTAACGCTCCTCCTACCCAGTTCCTTCCCAAGCAATCTGAGGCTCCGTTGTCTTGTCTCTCTTTGCTCTGCCCTCTTCATACCTCTGCAGGGTCTGGGAGACCAGAGGGGAAGGGAGCTGGTCACAGCAGGAGGAGGAGAGCTCCTCCTCATCTCTGCCTCTTGACCCTGTCCGCTTCTGCCTCTGATTCTGGACTGCTCTCCGACATAGACTCTTCCTGCTCATGAAAGCAAGAGACTCTTAATCTCAGGGTTGTGGGTTCGAGCAAAAGGTTACCTGCTTTGCAGGAGGGCGGAATAGATGACCCTCGTGGTCCCTCCCAATTCTTAAATTCTATGATTCTAAACCCTGTCACCTCTCCTACTGCTGATATTTCCTCCTTGTAGTCTGTTCCCTCTTCTCCCTCTGACCACTGATCGTCGTCCCACCACCAATCCCCTGGCTCTGAGCCTTCTTCCCTTTGGGGTCCCCCAGCTCGTGTCGCTCACCACTTCTCCTCATCTAGCCAGTCCATGATGCCATGCTATATACGCAGTAATATTTCCAATGCTCTGGGCCTTGACGGAGGGGCAAAGTTAAGTGGATTCTTTATTGGTGGCCAAAAGACTAGTATTGCAATACTGGAGGGAGCATAAATCTTGCTGCAATTCTTATCCACTCTTGCAGCCCATGAAAAGGGTACCTTTAGCGGCCACCAAAAGAGAACAAACACTCGGAACATTTGTGTTCTGTATTTGGAATTGCTGGAGCCAATTCCCTCCCCCTTTTTCTTCTCTCCCTCTCTCCTTCTCGTTTATGACATCGGGTGGGGGGGGGCAGGCAAATACTCAGCTGGGCCAAAGGAGGTTTGCAGTCACCTGATCAGCGGGTTGTCAGGGGCCTGTACGGTGCTTTGCAAGCCCGGACAATACGTCGTTCTCCCATGTTGGGAAAACGAGACGTCTAACATCATGGCAATTGCTTCAGGAACTGTGTTTTCGGTGGGTTTACTTTTCCAGGTCCGCTGAATCAAAACTCTCCCCTGTCCGTACTGCTGACCCGTCTTACGTCGCCGTAAGCTCTCAACCGAGCCTGCCCCTGTCTGAGCATCCTTAAAACACCTTTATTTGCTGCCAGGGAACAGCCAATCTGCATGCATGTTAATTCCGTTTTGGGAACACACACACAAACACACACACGCCCTGCCTGGAGATGGCTTCTGTGTCTGCGAGGCAGGCTCCAGATTGCAGCCAGTGCCTGTGTGGGCGGGAGAGACAGGACATAAGGCTTTTTCACCTTCCGGGCTTCCCACACACAGCCTAGGCACGATTGCTGTCTTTGGCTTCCATCATGAGCTGGGGGCACAGAAGACTATCAGCTCCAACAAAATTACAAGTGGGGAGAAAGCGGGACAGGAAGCTTATCAGCTCAGTAGATTAGAACTGTTGGAAGGGCAATAAAAACTGTATTAAAAAAAAAGATTAATGTATTTTTACATTTTAATAAAGCAACATGAACAACAACAAAAAGAACTGTCGGAAGGGCTGGATCCACGGAGGGAGGTCCCCATGACCCTACAGAGGACCTGCTCGCTCAGCATCCATCCTGATTTGCTTCAGGGTGTTTGCACATCTTCCTGTTGGTCGTTCATTCACCCCACACTTCTCTGTGCCTTTCACTGTCACTTTCCAAACTGCAAAACATCTATTTTGATGGGTGGTTGTTTTCAAGGCACGTCTGTTGCACTGTAGCCCTTTAATCTCCCTTGTAATAACCAACCTTAAGCTCCAGTATGGGCTTGGATCCTTCCCAGAAAGCACCTGACAGTCTGGAGGCGCACGCTGTCACCAACGCAAAGCAGGGTCCAATCCCTGGCATCTCCAAGTAGGGTTGGGAGAGACCTGGAGCCCTGGAGACAGGAGAGTGCTGAGTAGGTTGGAATTCACTCTCAATTAGTAAAAACAGGATCTGCACAGGAGCACAGCAACTCATCTCCAGCAGGTCTTGCCCCCTTGAAATAGTTACTGAGACTGAAGGTCCCCCACCTCCCCACAGCTGCCTAAGTCCCCTCCTCTCCAGGGTTTCCTCCAAGCAATCTGAGACTGCACCTTCATGAAGCTAACTTCTCCTCTGCCCTCTTCATGCCTCTCTTGGTTCTGGGAGACCAGGAGAGTGAGGTGCTTCTCACAGCGGGTGGGGGAGACACCCATGCCTGTTCACCAGCTGGACTCATCTCTTTGGGCCTCCCTCTTCTTCTGCCTCTGAGTCTGGACTGCTCTCTGCCCCAGCCTCTTCCTGCTCACTAAACCCTGTTGCCTCTCCTGTTTCTGTCACCTCCTCCTCCCAGGCTTCTCCCTCTGACCGCTGAACATCATCCTACCACTTGGAGAACTCTGGAGGTAAAAAAAAAAAAAGAAACAGTCACTACTGGGAAAACCATAGCTTTAACTATATGGACCTTTGTTGGCAAGGTGATGTCCTCCTTGTTCACTCCTTATTCACTGCCCATGCCCTTCTGCAGAAGACTCCATTTTTCTGGCACCTCCATCCTGTTCTGGTCATAAGGCTCTTGGTGGCTGCCAGCCCATGGCTATGATCTCCATCCATTGTTGGTGGCACTAATGTTTCTGAATATCACTTGCTGGGAATTGCAGGGAGACAGAGTGCTGTTGTCCTCATGCTCTGCTTGTGGGCTTCCCATTGAAGCATCTGGTTGGCCACTGTAAGATGCTGGACCAGATGAGCCACTGGTCTGCAGGGCTCTGCTCTTAAGGAAAAGCTGGCAAATGTAAAGCCGGCAGTTTAACACTGGAGATCAATCCTGGATTCTCAGTTGGCTGACTTGATTAAGGGGCAAGAAAGGGAAGGGTGTCTGGGAGTATATTACATCCCTGGTCTCAACAGGACCATCTTGCTATCCCAGACTAACTAATGCCGAACATTAAGGAAAGCGAGCGGCCGTGGAATCAGCCTAGAGTCAGCACAACACCCACGGAGACGGGAGAGGGAACTAATGAAATCGTACGTCAGCTGCAAAGCTGCCCGTCGGCTGAGATAGCACCACATGCATCAAAACAGATAAGTGATGCAAAGTAATAAAAACCTAGACTCAGTCAGGAGGGTTCTTCCTCTATAATTTAACTCCAGGTGACAATTATGCAGCAAAGAAGACTTAATTGGACTTTTCCTGCCGCAATCGTGCTTGCTTCTCCCTTATTGCTTCAGGAAATCATTTCAACTACGACAGCCCAGAGCTGGCCTACGGCATGCTTCTGTTTCCTTGCAAGAATATTTCTGAAAAGCATGTCATCACCGCCTTCCCAGAGCCCTGAATCCAGGAGTTCCTAGATCTTGACTCTCTGAACAGAGCTTCCCCTGCCTTTGAAACATGGCCCTTTTGGCACCTTCCATCCTGAGATAATAGCTCAGCATGTTCCAACTGGGAGATACCACATTTTAGGGGTGTGCACTGTCCGCAATATTTTATCCAGACCCTGATTCAGCACTTTGGCAAACAGCCCGCCTTCATCTGAGGAGCATCACAGGCTCTCCTATCAGGATCTGAGTCCGTCACCCCAAAAGCTCCCACATTTGTTATTGGGAAATAATATATATTATATATAATATATATATTTTTCCCTCTTTTGGCAGAAGTAGATGAAAATTGCAGGAATGCTAGCCCCTCCAAGTGGATAAAGTTTGCCAAATTACAGGCAAATAAATCTCGGGTCTTTTGTGCTGGAAACATTTAAAGTTGATTTGGGGTGAAGAAGAACTATCAATCAATCACCTTTATTGGCATAGGGACAATACAAAAATATATGGGTCAAAGCATAAAATTGGCATCTGTTCATAAAAGGTAATGCTTTAAGACAGAACTATGCAGACCTAATGAAGTTTAAAAAGTTTTAAGTGTCTTTTTAGGGGCATTATACAAATGTGATACTAGATGGCAATTCAACTTATTTTTTAAAACGTGTTTTAAAAAAAAAGCATTTTCACAGCATTTTTTAAATATGTGCCTAGATTCCACCCTGGTAAAGATTCCACTTTGTGTCTGACCAGCCTATCAAGCAAAGGACATCAGCCTGGTATTTGGAATATATCCAAATCCAATACACTGATCCTATACACCCCTCAGAGAAGACTGTGATTAAGTAGTTTACAAATTGCTGGAATAAATAAAAATAAAACTACATTGCACTGCCCCCAGTTTTGAAACGTTCCTTCCTTCAGGAGGACAGAGATGGCCACACATTTGTCAGGAGTTCCCTGTTCATATTCTCTATTTCCCCCTCACTTTTGGTGGTTTCTGGGTGGCCCAATTTTGGAGCCTCAAGTCTGTTTCGTTTTATGGTGCTGATTTATAGCTTTATAGTACTGTCTTGTTTATTTGCTTTATAGCACTGCTGCTTATATTCCACTGCACTCTTCATTGCGTTCTCTGATTTGCAATGATGTGACTTATTTATTTTCATGTAAAACTGCACTGGGGTCTCTTGTGACAAAAAAGAAAGAAAGGAGCATACAGGAACATTAAATAAATAAAATTATTTACACAGAGCTAGGAAGACGTAGAGCCCCACCCCACCCCATTATTCTGTTCTGCAGAGGAGCTTATTTGGGAGGAATTTTCCTCCTCATCACAAATACAAAGGTAAGATAACGGGACTTCTGGCTTGTCCGGCTGTCTTCCAGATTTGCAAAATGCTTATCTTAAGAAAGGGATGCCCACCCCTGCTAAGTTTTCCACCACATTCAAGAAGCTGCCATTTCCAAACCCTCTTGGTTTGTTGTTGTTTAGTCGTGTCTGACTCTTCATGACCCCATGGACCAGAGCACGCCAGGCACTCCTGTCTTCCACTGCCTCCCGCAGTTTGGTCAAACTCATGTTGGTAGCTTCGAGAACCCTGTCCAACCATCTCGTCCTCTGTCATTGCCTTCTCCTTGTGCCCTCCATCTTTCCCAACATCAGGGTCTTTTCCAAGGAGTCTTCTCTTCTCATGAGGTGGCCAAAGTATTGGAGCCTGAGCTTCAGGATCTGTCCTTCCATTGAGCACTCAGGGCTGATTTCCTTAAGAATGGATGCGTTTGATCTTCTTGCAGTCCATGGGACTCTCAAGTGTCTCCTCCAGCACCATAATTCAAAAGCATCAATTCTTCGGCGATCAGCCTTCTTTATGGTCCAGCTCTCACTTCCATACATCACTACTGGGAAAATCATAGCTTTAACTATACGGACCTTTGTTGGCAAGGTGATGTCTGTGCTCTTTAAGATGCTGTCTAGGTTTGCCATCGCCTTTCTCCCAAGGAGCAGGTGTCTTTTAATTTCGTGACTGCTGTCACTATCTGCAGTGATCATGGAGCCCAAGAAAGTAAAATCTCTCACTGCCCCATTTCTTCCCCTTCTATTTGCCAGGAGGTGATGGGACCAGTGGCTATTCTTGGTACTTTTGCTTAAAAAGGGCAAACCAGCAGAAATGTTTTTTTTTTCTACAAGGGTGGTGACTCGGGTGTATGGACAATTCTGTTATGTTGTGAGCCACTCCTGCCAATGTTTGCTCTCCCAGAGAGAAAACTAGAGAGTGTGGTACTGCTCATTATTTTCAGGAATGCTTTGTGATCCTCTCCTCCCCGCCCGATTTGTTGCTCTTTTCCTGCAATGTTTTAAAGGCCATTGTTTGACTTCTCAGACCATAGCTGGACCTCAAGACCCTGAGGATAGCGTGGAGGAGAGTAATGCAAACACAGAGGTCTCCAGCTTCAGAAATCAGGCAGCCAGAGGCTCCTAATTGCATTTGTAAGACAGAAAGGGGGGGAAATCTAATTATCTCCCCAGCACAATTTCTCTCTGCCTTCAGTAGAAGATTCACAAAAGCAGCCTCGGCAGACATCAGATCAGCAGACATGCCAACCTTAATCTTCACAGTTAACTCTTATGTAACTGCATCATATATATAGCTTCCTATATACATAGAAATGTAAGGCTGTCGTCGCGCTGCCCCCATTGGAGGATTTGTAGTACCACATCACAATCCAGGATTTGCATCAAGATAAACCCAACGGGCCAGTAAAACTGAACTTAGTAGTTCTGCATGGGGTGGGAAGGGGAAGCTCTAGGGGTCAATACCGAGATCACAGGGGGTTGGTAAGCAAAATGAGCAGGGGCACAGCTGTGTGTGTCTATGTGTCTGTGTGTTTCTACAGGTAATCTTTATAGGTTTGCCAGGAATAGAATTCTCAGCCACCAAAACAGGAATGTTTTTAGATTCTTCCTAAAAATTAATTATGAGGATTGCCCAGTCTGGCTTGTTAGAGAACTACATTGCAATGGCCTTTGTCTACAAAACAAGAAATATCTGATAAATTAAATGCTGTACTATTACATTAAATATAATAATTAACAACAGCCCCAGTGTGGTATAGTGATTAGAGTGCCATACTAGGACCTGAGAGACCAGGGTTCAAATCTCCACAAAGCCATGATGCTTAGGCCAGTCACTGCCTCTCAGCATAACCTATGTCACAGGGTAATTGTGGGGAATTAAATGGGAGAGAACCATGTACGCCACCTTAAGTCATGGCCATCTGTCATGGATGCTTTAGTTCAGATTCCTGCATTGCAGGGGGCGGGGGTTCAACTAGATGACCCTCAGGGTCCCTTTCAACTCTACAAATCCATGTTTCCTTATAGTTTCTTAGAGAAACAGGTGGAATGTAAATGCAGTAAATGAAATCAAAATAACAGCCGCTGTCTTTTCATTTCAATACCCCATGTTTGCCAGAATATTCCTCAGGTTAGTGAGAGGGCTGCTAACTTCACAACCTCCTTGTAGGATTCGCTGAGACACCTGATTTGCCCCCGCAAATCCGCCCCTCGTTGCTTTGCAAAGAGACTTGAAATGCACACCAAATGAAGCCCCTGGCTTGTCACAAATTCTGGAGGCAGCTTTAAGCAGACTGCTTTCCCTCTAGGCTGCCATCTCCACTTCCCTCCCTCCAATCTGTAAAACGGGTACAATAAATACCGAGCCACTTTTGCAGAGCTGCTGTAAACAAATTACCAAGATAATGCGTGCTGAAGTGCTTTGAAGGCCCTGGAAAACACCGGATAAATCCTTGAATGAAGAACAATGCTTTATTACCGTAACATAAATAAATAAAATAGTGCTTACCTGGGCCCCTGCTGGCTAGAGAAAGGAGGTACAGCACAACATCCCAGAACCCTCCTAACAAAGGGAGTTGGTTAGGTGATACTAGTGTGCCAATCTGGTGTTACCACCTGATATAAAAGATTGGAGAGCTGGAATTTGCTGCCCCCCACCCCCCAGTTCTGAGGAGCATGCAATGGAGTGACACAATGGCACATCCCTCCTGCAGTATCGTCAGACGATCAGCCTTTCGCTTATCAGCTCAAAGTATCAGCATGCAGAAGCAGGCCACACCAGGCATGTCACTGCCCCTTTCATAAATACTTATCTCTTTCATAAATACTTATCTCTTCCTTTCTCTGCAATTTTGCTATGGCAAAACTGCAAATGCATTTGGCAGGGTCTCCTAATGAGAATATATTGCCTTCGCATACTTCTACGATGAGCTAAACATGAAAACAATAGCCAGGGGCTACACCTGGGGATTATATACAGTGGTACCTCGGGTTACATACACTTCAGGTTACAGACTCCGCTAACCCAGAAATAGTACCTCGGGTTAAGAACTTTGCTTCAGGATGGGAACAGAAATTGTGCTCTGGCGGTGCAGCAGCAGCGGGAGGCCCCATTAGCTAAAGTGGTGCTTCAGGTTAAGAACAGTTTCAGGTTAAGAACAGACCTCCAGAACGAATTAAGTTATCAACCCAAGGTACCAGTGTGTGTGTGTGTGTGTGTGTGTGTGTGTGTGTTGAGCGATCAGTGAAGTTTTAAAGATATATACCCTGTGACCTGGACTTCAATGATCTCCTAAACCAGAGGTCAGCAACCTTTATCAGCCATGGGTCAGTCCACCATCCCCCAGAGCATGTGGTGGGCCAGACTATATTTTTTGGGGGGGGGCGGGGAATGAACAAATTCCTATGCCCCATAAATAACCCAGAGATGCATTTTAAATAAAAGCACGCATTCTACTCATGTAAAAACACCAGGCAGGCCCCACAAATAACCCAGAGATGCATTTTAAATAAAAAGGACACACTCTCCTCATGTAAAAACACGCTGATTCCTGGACCATCCGCAGCCGGATTGAGAAGGCGATTGGGCCGCATCCGGCCCACGGGCCTTAGGTTGCCTACCCCTGTCCTAAACCTTGATGGAGTGATCAGTGCCGTAGAGCAAGCGCAGCTGAATCTTTAATGCTACATTCACCGCCCTAGCCTTCTTCATAGCTCCTTGTGTATTTTTAAAAATGATACACCTGTATACAAGTTCCCTGTGCATCTCTTGATCCTAAAACGATTCCTTGGCGGGGACGGGTTACCAGAGGTAAAAACAAACCATGCAAAACACGCACGCACAAACTCCCAGTCGTGCAGCAAGGGAAGCCAGCTGGTTGCTCTTAAACACACAAACCTCGCCAGATTCGGAAACTGAGTTGAAACGAGAAAGGGCCTGTCATGGACTGGCTGGATGCAGAAAAGTGGGGGGGGGGACATCAGCTGGGGAACCCCTAAGGGAACCCCCAGGGGAAGAAGGCTCAGAGCCAGGGAATTGGTGGTGGGATGAAGATAAGTGGTCAGAGGGAGAAGATGGAGCAGACTGGGTGGAGCAGGTGTCAAAAGCCGAAGAGGTATAATGGGCCCTCTGGAACAATATGCACAATGAAACAGCTATCCTTCAAATTTCACTCTTTTCTGAATTTTGTGGCGCAGGTCTCCAAGCAACCTATGTTCACGAAATGGCACGTTAGTTGGGGAAAGTGTGCACGGAAATGAAGATATTTGTGAAAATAACATGCAAAAATACATACTGCTAGGGAAACTGGCTTGCAAAAATGTGTACATTAGTCAAAACTGGATATAAAAATGCCTCTGCTAGGAGAAATTTGCACTAAAATGCTGGTGACCTTTCAGGATTTATTTACCGTATTTTTTGCTCTATAAGACGCACCAGACCATAAGACGCACCTAGTTTTTGGAGGAGGAAAACAAGAAAAAAAAATTCTGAATCTCAGAAGCCAGAACAGCAAGAGGGATCGCTGCGCAGCAAAAGCAGTGATCCCTCTTGCTGTTCTGGCTTCTGGGATAGCTGCGCAGCCTGCATTCGCTCCATAAGACGCGCACACATTTCCCCTTACTTTTTAGGAGGGAAAAAGTGAGTCTTATAGAGCCAAAAATACGGTATTTTTTAATAACAGATTCCTGCAAAATGTGAACAATGACAAATTGAGAGAACCAAAGTTGACAGATCCTTCCATCACTACTAAGAATACGCCATTCAAATGGCCTGTGCAGAACTGCTTTTCACCCCAGAAACTGAATAAAGCATGTTGCCGAACTTTGAGAATTACACCTGCCCCTTTTCACATACTGGGTCTTCTTGGAACACAAGCTCCATTAAAAAAAATTCACCCCCACCCCCCCATGAAAAAGGGAAGCTCGTTTAATACCAGAGTGGAGGAGGCGGGTCAGAGAGATGATTGCACTAATTGTCTCATTACCATTAGCGCCACGATCCTATTAGTCAGCTCAGAAAAAAACGGTTTGTTGATACACAAAGAACAATTAACCAATAATCTGCTCCTTGGCAGAAGAACACAACAGAGGGAAACAACCACGTCCTCAGGTGGCGAGAGGTATTTTAAAACATCAGGAGCACCAACAGCCGCTACTATGGCAACAAAACCGCAGGGGGAGGGGAAACGATTTCCAGATGTGCTCTGCAGGACCTGGCAAAATGTGGTGCATTCAAAGCGACAGGCCGCCACTCAAAGACAAACAGAGCCCGCCCCCCCCAATCCAGCACAATGTGCATAGCACCCCAGGGTGGGGGTCAAGCTTTTTTGCAAACCAAGGCAGAAAACCTTGCAAGCAACTCTCCCAATCCTTGCTGATGAGAGAGAGAGAGAATACTAATAAATTGAGGAGGTAAAAAATTGCTGGCCTTTCGTGACGCCTCAAACCAGCTGCCAAGGGGAGCTGCTTCAGACAACCAATTGATGGCTTTTGAGCAGAGGTTTGGCCCAGAAATCCATTTCCCTGAAACCAGAACCCCTGGGTCAACAGCTGAGGCATCGGCTGATGGGGAGCAGGTGGGGTTCGATCCTGCACTGCCTGTGCAGGCCAGTTCCCCGGGGACTGGTGTAGGCAGCCCATTCTGCAGGAGTTAACCCTCGCTCATCGGCTGATAAGTGGCGCAGGAGTTAAATCTTGCTCTGTCTGGCAAGGTTCCATGCAAACCCCTTCCTCTCAGCTTCCACCTCCTAGCAAAGTTTCCCTTGTAGAAGTCCACAGGGAAGAGGATGGGGGTGAGAATGAGCAGGATCTGCCTGCCATTGGCTCTGGCTCCAGCCACGGTCTGGGCTCCCTTCTACCCCAGAGTCCCAGTGAGTGTCCACAACCACTGCTGTCATTACCTCTGGCGCCACCTACTGTTGGGCTCCCTGCCTTCGACCCCACCAGGCCCAATTAACTGCATTATGCTACCCCCGGCAAACGGATATTTTATTTTAAACTTTTATTTATTCAGTTTCTATACCACCCTTCATCCGAGGACCACAGGGCTGTTTACAAGAGGAAAACACAAAAAAGACATACCAGAGGAACAAACAATAACAAACAAAAAGAATAACAATGTCCGTTCTCCAGACTTTTCACAGAGGAGGCACATGAAGAAAGGCCTCAGATTATGATTGCAGGAGGCTGATCAGTTCAAATGAAATGATGCAAACAAATAAGCAATAAAAAATAATAAAAAATGTATGTTTGTGTGTGTGAATTCTTACACATTTCAGGAAGTGGGGAAACAAGCCTACACAGCTTATTTTTTTAAAAAAAACTTTTTTTTAAAAAAAGTTCTCTCTCCTTCTCATAGGCACACTGGGAAAGAATTCCTTCCCTTTCCCTCGCAATACATTTCCCTCTGGATTTTGTGTTTTTTTTTTAATCGCCAAAGCCAATTCTGGAGATAAGCCTTCTCAACAGAATGTGGGCTTTTCAATTTGTCCACGGTTGTCTTCTGCGTTTGAAAATTACATTCGGTTTAATTGCCGGTAATAGGCTTTTGCTTTCAGGCAGGGAGAGAGAGAGAGAAATGCGTGTACGGTTTAGAAAGGCTGATATCCACTTTGTGAAAAGGGGAATTTGAAAGGCAGAGGCTGCCAGAGACCTGGGTGTCAGCCGCGCAGAGTAATTACGGCGGCAGTTCAGAGCCCCCTCTGCCACCTCCAGATATGTCACAAGCCCACACTGAACTGACAAAACAGGGCCTATGCAAATATATTTAACACTGGAGACGTAAATGCCCCCTTTTTAACTCCCTGCGGCAAAGCAGACGTGGGAAACCTCTGGCCTCCTCAGATGCTAATGAACTACAGTTCCCATTATCCCTGGCCATCAGCCGTACTAGTGGAGAATGGAAACGATTCCCTTCAGCTCCAGTGAGAATGGCAGCATAACATTGAGGTTGATGGGAACATAGCCACTAGGAAAGGTTGGTGTAGATCAGAGGTGGGTAGCCTGTGGCCCCCCAGATATTGTAGGCCTTCAACACCCCTGGTCATGGGTCATGCTAGCTGGAGGTGATGGGAGCCATGGTCCAAAACATCTGGAGAGAACTAGGTTGAAGAAGATGGGTCATACACCAAGGGTGTGGAATCTGCACCTCTCCAGAACTTGATGGCCACTAATTCCCATCAGTCCCAGCCATCATGACCAATGACCAGGTGTCATGGACTGGCCAGATGCAGAGGAGTGGTGGGAGGCTGGGGAACCCCCAGGGGAAGAAGACTCAGAGCCTGGGGAGTGGTGGTGGGATGACAATCAATGGTCAGAGGGAGAAGGCAACAGAGTTTAGTGAGCAGGAAGTCTATGGCAGAGAGAAGTCACGAATCAGAAGCAGAGACAGAAGCCAGAGAGAAGGGAGGCCAAGAGGCAGAGATGAGTCAGGCTGGTGAAGAGGCCAGGGTGTGTCCCTCTCTTGCTGGTCTCCCAGAACCAGAAGAGGCGTGAAGAGGGAGGAGCAAAGACAGACATGATGTGGTCTCAGATTGCTGAGGAAGGACCTGGGAGAGGAAGAGGCTTAGGCAACTGGGGAAAGGAAGCGACCTTCTGTCCCCACAACTGCCTCACAGAGGCAAGATCAACCGGGTTGAGTTGCTGTGCTCACTAGGCATGACCTCCTGAGCAGATCTTGTTTGAAGGGTTAACTTCACTTATGCCATGTGATTTATTGTTGACCTGCTCCTCACATCAGGGATGGTGGGATTCAGAGGCCCACAATATCTGGAGGGCCACAGGTTCCTTACCTCTGATCTACACCAACCTTCCATGTGGCATGAGTTTTCAAGGAACGCCTTTTCTGAGCATATCAGCGAGCCGTTTCCAGACAGGAGGTGGTTGCTGGGACATCCACAGCTCACGTCTGCCACTACAGAGAAGGTCCTGTGCAGCTTCTCCACAACCCACACGGAAACACAGAGGTCGTACGCAGTCTCCTGGTCCCTGCTGGTAATAAGCAACGTGCTGCCATTATATTGTACCATCAATGGCTATTAATAGCACTTAATGGACTGTGCGATTCAAAGAATTTACCCTGTGCCGGCAGTAAAGATATTGCCAAAGGCTTGGTCATCTAATGACGACAACAGTGTTTCTGTTGGCTCTACAAGATGGGACACAGAAGCGGAGCATATCCTGTCCCCATGGCCACATGGCCACATGGCTCCCTTAAAGGGCGTAACAGCTGCAAGTGAAGTAGCATGTGCCTCTTCACGCTGCAATGGACAGATCAGTCCAATCGTTCCACTGCACAGCAGCAGCTGGCAGAGAGCTTGAGAAAAAGAAAAAGGTCACACAGAACAGAGGGAGGAAATTCGCCGCCGGATTCTCCAAGCTCGCACCAGCAAAGCCTTCCAGTGTTGCACATTGGTGGAACATGCTTGTGAGATAGTGGCGTTAAGAGTCAGGGAGGGGAGGATGTCATGTTCAGCTCTGACCCAGAGCCAGACACCGAGTCCTCAAAGGATGGATGAGACAGTGCACAGGTGGAGGACCCAGAGGAGCAGGCAAGGGTCTCCTGGAACTGGTGCCAGAGATACCCTCTGGTGGGTGACCTGCTGGGAAATCCTTGGGGTTGTCCGAGGATGGGCAGCCAACCCTTGTTCCTTGAGCATTGAAAGGTCCAAGCCAAGGAAGAACTTCACTGTCGGGGGCATTATGCCTCTGGACAGTGTTTGTTGGGGGTCGCAAGTGGGAAGAGAGAGCTCTTGTGCTCAGCTCCTGCCTTGGGGCTTCCAAGTTGGGGCATCTGGGTGACCACTGTGAGCACAGGATGGCTAGACTAGATGGGCCTGATCCACCAGGGCTCTTCTTACATTCATCTATAGGTCCAGAGTCATCTCACAACTCAGGCGTAATGATTGTCAGCTCATGAGTAAAGAATCCCAAGAACTTGACCAGTTACTAATTATTGAATAGACTTATGCGCTCACATCTTCCTCCAGTGGAGCCCAGGGCAGCAACACTACCAGCAGCTAGGGTTAGGGTGTGGACTTGGAAGCCACTATATAGAAGGTCTCCCTATTAAACCTTCCAGAAACCACACAGGCCCCCGGTGCCTTGTACTTTGGGGCTGAGCTCCCACTTCTAATCCTCCTTCCTTGTGATATCGACTCTGGGCTGTTTCCTGATTGCTCCTGGATTATGTTTGGAAGCTAGATTGATTCTCTGTGCTTGAGATGGGCTGGGATAGCTCTGCCGGTAGAGCATGAGGCTCTTAACCTCAGGGTCGTGAGTTGGAGCCCCATGTTGAGCAAATGATCCCTGCATTGAAGGGGGGTTGGACTAGACGGCCCTCGTACTCTACAATTCTATGACCCTGACTAGTTCAGACTATGCTGCACCTGGAACCCTACTCTCTTGGATAAATGCTTTTGTTGAAAGGCTTTCACCTCTTTGGAGTGAGACCCTGGCCCCTGAGAGCACCTCCTAGACAACAATGGAAGGGAAGAGGGCAGTTGTCTCCGAATCCCAGGCCTGCAACTTTGTGTTCAGTAGCCCAGAGTCCTTAGGAGAGGGTTCCAGAGGTGGACCTTTGAGCCAGAGAAGGCAAAGTGTGGATCACAGCAAGGGAAAGGTCCTGCTCTCTGCACTGACCAAGTGCACAGCTGCCCTGCCCATATCACCAACCTGGGCTTATGGAAAGGACTGAGAAAATAACTCTTGTGTATTGTTTGGAACAAAGGCCTTGGCAGCTTGTGATGTTTTGAGCCAGCTAACTCTCTTCCTAGTAGGATATTATTTATTTAGGGTTTTTAACCTGACTTTCCATTCAAAGAGCACCCAAGGCTACCAGCAACTACAAAAAGAACAAGATCAGAATATTACACGCACGCACAAAGAATAGAACCTATTAGTCATATTCCACTCAAAAGCCCTCACTGGGTAAATATCAAATGAGCCAAAGCTCTGCTAAATGAAAGGAGAGGAAGGGTGTTCTCTAAAGCCTGAAGGATCCTGGAGCTTAACTAGAAAAGCACCAGATCAGCACCACGGACAGCTCCAGGAGACAATGCGGTTGCTTCCCTTCCTCTGATACCAGTCACTGCTCTAAGGCCTCTAGGGTTATTCTTGACTGCCAAACAAGATTCTCACAGCACAGGGGAAAACGGCTCAGATTTATTGCGGCACAAGCTTCAGGGGCTTACAGACAGATTGGAGAAAGTGGGCTGGGAATCTGCTAGCCTTTACGATGCTCCCAGACTTCATTCATAAAACTGATGGAGGGAAGCTGTCAAGCTCCAGCCCCAAAACGCAAAGGCAGCAGCTGTTCCTTGAAAAGCAAGGAAGAGGTCTTTATTCGGGCTGATAGTAGCTCAGGCTCAGCTGCAAGGGTAAGGTCCAGAAAACAGGACCCCAAGGAACAGGAGCAAGGCAAGAGCTTTAGAACTGAACGGAAGCAGACTGAAGAAACCCCAAAACCCCAACTGAAGAATCATGGCAAGAAAAATTGACGGACTATGCAGAACTGGCAAAACTGACATACAAGCTACGGGACAAGGATAACTGTGAGATGAGTGGGAACCCTTTACAAAGTATCTGAAGACGCAACAAAGTGAACTGGACTCCTTGGCAGGTTTTGAATAAACATTCACAAACCTTTTATTGATAATAATCAGCTAAATAGTTTGAGGATCTATACAACTTTGTAACATGCAGAAAACAGCAGTCTCAGAGAAACCAGAGACTGGAAGTGAGGGATGTCAGGGGGTGGGGGTGGGTGGGTTTTGTGGGGGAGGGTGGGGGGAGGGAGGAAAAATAGCGGGGAAAACAAGGGTGATATGTTTTTGGATAATATGCCTTGTTTTAATTTTGAATAAAAAACTTTTTTTTAAAAAAAAGAACTGAACGGAAGCTATACAGATGTCCCAACAGAGGACACATCCCTCCCACAGAGCTTTAAAAGAAGAGGCAGTAGACTCACTCAAGGGACTCTCTCCCCCTACGGCTCCACCACGTACCTGCTGGGCGGGTGTGTCTGATCCCACCTACAAAGGTGGCCCCTGGTTCATGGCTACAAGACTGTGTTCTGTCTTTCTGCCACCAGCTCTGCTGCCACCCCTTCTCCTTCTGGCAGGCCTAAGTGCTCCTCCCAGCCCAATAAGGAGGCTCTATACTCCATAAGGGGAGGAGGGAGAGCCTACCCCTCTCTGGCATCTCAGTACAGTTCAGTCGGTAGCAGCATGGGACTCTTAACCTCAGGGTCATGGGTTTGAGTCTGAAGCTGGGCAAAAGATTCCTACTTTGACCCTTGCAGTCCTTTCCAATATTTGAGAATTACAAGGGAAGAACCTCCCTCTTCCATCCCTTCCAGGCTCGCTACCTGCTCTTTCTCCCTCCATCTTCTCCTCTTCTGCCTCTGCTTAAACACCTCTGTGAGAGGGAGGGGCAGAGACAGGAAGCAGTGGCAAACTCTTGCAGTGAGGCAAACTCTGCCTGCTTCTGGCTCAGTCTCCACCTCTGTCCCCACCCCACCCCCACTGCATCACAGATGAATCCGATACTGCTTTGCTTCTGTTTAGTATCTGCCTCTGAATATGTGTTGATGGATATGATAATGCAAGTTAATCGCTCGCCAGCTGCTAGCAGTTGCTAAGGTCTCCTAGTGAGGCTTGGGAAGGAATCCACTTCCCCACACGGAATGTGAGAGGGTGCCTGTAATTAGTGTTTTTAAGCAATGGAGGTGAGGTTGGCTGTTGTGATCACACCTTGGCTAATTGAAAGGAGAACTGCCAAGCCTTTTCAACAGGTTTGGAAAAATGGCCTTGATTGGGGGGGGCGGGGCGGATTATGAATTGCGTGTGTGTACGAATAAGCAAATTCCATGCTCAGGATCATTGGAATTTAAAATAAAAACTGCCAGTATTGTAAGGCTATTATAGAAATCTACGGTGCGAACTGCACTTGGGAGTACTGTATAGGGTTCTGGTCGCCCCACCTCAAAAAGGAGTTGGAAAAGGTTTCAGAAAAGGGCTAGCAAACTGACTGAGGGGATGGGGCGATTCCTCTATAAAGAAAGGTTGCAGCGTCCGGGACTTTTTAGTTTAGAGAAAACACCAGTAAGAGGCGACATAATGGAAGTTTATAAAATTAAGCCTGGCGTGGAAGAGGTGGATAGAGAAATGTTTTTCTCCCTCTCTCGTAACACTAGTGGGCATCTGAATGATGGAAGATGCCGGGCAGATAAAATGCAGCATTTCTCCATGTGGTGCATAGTGAAACTACGGAACTCACCGCCACAGGAAGCAGTGAGGGCTACCAGCCTAGAGGATGAAACACATTCATGGCTACAAAAGGCTTCTGGACATGATGGCTGTGCTCTGCTCCCACAGTTGGAGGCGATCATGCTTCTGAATACCCCTTGCTGGAGGGAGAGAACGTTCTTGCGCTTGGGTCTCGCTTGCAGGTTTTGCACCTGCAGCTGACCGGCCATGGTGAGAACAGAACGGCGGACAAGATAGGACCAGCAGGCTCCTTCTTACGTTCTCATATTATCTATATCTGCTTACTTCCCTCTCATCCAGCTTGTTGTGAGGCTCGTTCCCGTTCTATTTTTGAAAGCCGCCCCACACAAGAGGGTGAGTCACTTGCCTGCAAGCACACTTCTCCTTACCCAACAGTTTGGGCTCTCTTGATTGGGTCTGAGGTTTTGCCAGCCTCGCTGCCAGTCAGTGGGGATTCATTCTCCCATTCTTCCTGGGTGCCAGGGGCAGCGTCGATATACAGATCTGCCTTTGGAATCCCGGTGAAAGCAAGCTCGCGCCTCTCACTTAGTTTGCAAGAGGCTCCTTTATCATTATATTGGGGGGGGGGGTGTTGAGTCATGTTCTTATGCAGCTGCATTGTTTTACAGTATACTTTCTGGATGCCTCACGGTCATATTATAAAGCAGTCGTGTTCTGTGTTACGAATCAAGCACTGGTAGGATTTGTTTCTTTGCATTTTCCAACCTATTTCTTAATCAATAAAGAATCGGGTGTGGCCCAAGCAAATTTTTACTCTGAAAGGGTGGCCGAGAGAAAAAAGTTTGAGAACCACAGGTCTACAGTGAATGGCAGCAGCCCTAAAGGGTTGCAGGCAGGGGCTGCTCCCAGCATCTAAATGCAAACCAAAGAGCTAAGGTCCCTTCCCCAAGTGCTTTCTTGCTCTCCTCCACATAAGCATCACAGAAGAGGAAGTGATTCTCAGGGAGGTGGACAGGTGAGCCGGCTTGGCTTCACAGCATCCAGAAACAGCGTTAGAAATTCCCCAGGTGCCTTTTGCGATTGGCGTCAGTCCAAGGGCGACCACCAAGTTGGTGACTCTCGTCTCCATCTGGCTGGCCCCTCTGGTTTTCTTAAGCAGGTAAGCGGAACAGCTTATTTATTGCATTTACAGTGGTACCTCGGGTTAAAAACTTAATTCGTTCTGGAGGTCTGTTCTTAACCTGAAACTGTTCTTAACCTGAAGCACCACTTTAGCTAATGGGGCCTCCTGCTGCCGCTGCGCCGCCGGAGTACAATTTCTGTTCTCATCCTGAAGCAAAGTTCTTAACCCGAGGTACTATTTCTGGGTTAGCGGAGTCTGTAACCTGAAGCGTATGTAACCTGAAGCGTCTATAACCTGAGGTACCACTGTATATCCCGACTTTTTCTCCAAGGAGTACAGTGGTACCTCTGGTTGCAAATGGGATCCATTCCAGAGGTCCGTTCGCAATGTGAAAAGCCCGCAACGTGAAGTGCCGTATCTGCGCAGGTGCGCGGTTCGATCTGGCACTTGTGCACATGCGTGAAGTGTGATTTAGCGCTTGTGCGCATGCGCGAGCGGTGAATCCCAGAAGTAACTCTTTCTGGTACTTCTGGGTCACCGCAGGATGCAACCTGAAAAAACATAACATGAAGCAAACTTAACATGAGGTATGACTGTACACGGTTCACCTCCCTCCTTGGTCAGTTCCCTACAACGGCCCTGTGAGGTAGGCTAAGGGGCTGTGGCTGACTCCAAGGTCACCCAGGGAGCTTCAGGACTGAGGGAGGATTTGAACCCTGATCTCCCAAGTCCTGGTCTGACACTCTAACCTCTACACCACACTGGCTCCCTAGAGCACTTCTGCTTGGGGCAGCTCTATAAATTAAGTAGGTAAACAAGCATGGAGAAAGCAAAATGTCACTTAGAGAAGGATCTGAAATATTTTCCTTGAAGCTTGAATTTGTTTTATTCTGGATTGTTTTATTTGATGTTTTAAAGTCTTGGAAACCATTTTGAGATTTCCCCCCTTTAAAAGATAGAGATATAGAAATGAAATGAATAATAATAATAAATTGCAATGTATAAAAAAGGACGCCTAGACACTCTGTTGTGGTGACCGTAACCTAGGTTTAAGGTCCCATTTGGTGATTAAAGGTAAAGGGACCCCTGACCATTGGGTCCAGTCGTGGCCAACTCTGGGGTTGCGGCACTCATCTCGCTTTATTGGCCAATGGAGCCGGCCTTCAGCTTCTGGGTCATGTGGCCAGCATGACTAAGCCGCTTCTGGCGAACCAGAGCAGCGCACGGAAACGCCGTTTACCTTCCCGCCAGAGCAGTACCTATTTATCTACTTCACTTTGACATGCTTTCGAACTGCTAGGTTGGCAGGAATTTGGTGATTAGCTTATACTATATCTGAGTTTCTAACACTGTCCAGAAAGCTGCATTAAGTTTGACTGGGGTGGCCTGCATTTAAGCCTCAAAGCCGCACCCCCACTTTCCAGACAGATGCATTTGATGCAGACAGCTCCCAGGCTCAGTGACCGCAGGCAATGAATGCCCTGAAGGCTGCTTGACTCCATCTCCTACAAGACAGACAAGAGATCAGGGTGTTGCATCGATTTTCCGGCCTCAGGAAGCACAGCGTCACTCATTACCAGGGCTGTCTATTGACCACAATACTCTGCAAGTGTGCAGAATGTGGAACTGTGCACAGAATCAATCTGTCTGCAAAGCTCAGGCTTATTTGACTTTTTTTTAAAGTGCTTATCAGGCTTGGTTTTAAATCAAGAGAGACCCGATTGATTTGCAAGTAGACAAAGCCATTTAATTGTTGATTCAGGCTATTCCCCTCGACTGATCCTATCCAGCAGAGAATTGGCTGCCTGGCTACAGAGGCTCCTAACCTGGTTGCGCTGTTCAATGGTAGGTCAGTGCAGGAGTAAGAAGCAGCCTTATCTATGATGTGATCATGGATGAGGGAACTGAACTGCCTTGTGTAACCAAGACCTGGGTAGGTGAATTGCTTTTCTGCAATGCAGTTCTCCAGCTAAGGAATGCATATAGCAGGGTAAAGGTGTTCACAAGAACGCATTAAAATGCACGTATTAGTGAAAATGACGTACAAAAATGCATCCTATTAGGGGGAATTGGTTGCAAAAATGTCTATATTGAGCGGAGTATATCAGGGAAATCTGCAATGAAATGCTGTGAATTTAAAGACTTAAAGAAAAAAGCTGGGACTGAACTGAACACAATAGGCAGGTTCATAATTGATCACTGACATTATTGATATTTACCCTAAGATTATTAAATAGTCACTGCTGTGATAATTAAGTACATTGGTATAATAATGTTTTCAAGAATAATGTGTTGATGTATGATTATGCTGCATTTCAGTTTTTACTCTTTTAGTATACATCTAATTGAAAAATGTAAAAAAGGAAAAAAGGGGGCAACATGCTACAACAAACAGACCAGATCACTTTGTCACAAGTGGCCAATAGTCCACAGCAAAATGCACTTTGCGCCCGGCTAATATCGAACACTGACCCCACTCATCTGACTGGGCTGACCCAGCTGATCTGGGCAGCTCCCAACAAATTATAAAAACACAATTAAACATCTTCCTGATAATTTGAATAATGTAATAATTTGAATGACGTTAAGAAGAACCCTGCTGGATCATGCAAGTGGCTCATCTACTCCAGCATCCTGTTCTCACAGTGGCCAATCAGATGCCTGTGGGACACCCCCAAGCACAACCTGAATACAAAACCTGCACTTTCCCTTCCTGCAGTTTCCAGCTGCTGGCATTCAGAAGCATAAAGATATGATACAATATCTTTATTGTCATTGTCCCATGCAGAACAACGAAATTGAAAAACTGCATAAAACTACATAAAAACTACATAAAAACATTCAGAAACCCCTAAAAACTCTGAAACCCCATTTTAAAATACACTATACTATAGAGACCCCTTATGCTGTGTTTAGAACCAGAATTGCATTTGCGTAGAAGCTGTTTCTCAGGCGGCTAGTCCTGGCCTTTATAACCCTATACCTTCTTCCAGAAGGCAGAAGCTGAAAGAAATCATTTCCGGGGTGTGTACTATCATGCGCTATCTCTGCCGCTTTCTTATGGCACCTGGCAGCATAGATTTGATCTAAGGTGGGAAGAGTGCACCCAATTATTCTCTCTGCAGTCTTTACAACCCTGGATAGCATTGTTTTTTCCCTGGCCGTGCAGCTCCCAAACCACACACAGACTGCTGCTAGCCTTCAAGTTAGAACATAGTCATCGTGGTGAGCAGCCCTTGATAACCTTGCCCTCCATAGATTTGTCCAATCCTCTGTTAAATCCATCCAAGTAGATGGCCATCCTTGCCTCTTGTGGCAGAGAGTTCCATAAGTTAACCATGCGCTGCGCCTCGCTGCCCTTCAGCACAACCATCCGACCTGCTGGGGATGCTCGGCATAAACTTTGCAAACACTTCCCATCTCTCCAGAGACTGCAAAAAGACATTCCTGGGGTACTGGGGAGGCAGACTGCAATACAACCCTTTTCCTAGCTGGGAAGGGCTGCCAAGCAACTAACGTTTCAGGTGTTGTTAACAAAAAGCGAAATGAAAAAAGGTTGCCAATAAAACTGTCACTTGAAGCACAAACCACAACTCCGCAAAAAAACCGAACAAAAATAAACCAGCCTCTGTGCCAGTAAAGAGGCCTAGCAGGGGGATCTTATTTTATTTCCTTAAAGTGGGGAATCAATCAAAAACCACTAGTGTTGAACAGCGGGTGTCAATCAAATGGAACAGCACTCGCCTCCGCACGGCGCTGAAGCAAAACATAAAATGATCCACTCAAATACTTGAGGAGGAGGGAATGTACTACATAGAAGGACCATGTGAAAGAGGTTTGTCCCAAATGGAAACTTTATCCATCTAGTGCCATGCTATATATCCACGATCCTCTCAACGAAAGAGATCAGAAACTGAACCTAGAGGTCTTTCAGGAAGCAGAAGGGGAAACCAACGAGGTGGAGACATGCAATGACCATCTTCAAATATCTTAAGGGTTAGTAGAGTGCCTGTACTTTCTAGGGGAGTTATTGTTATTAATTTGTTACTTGATTAGTCACTTTGCTCCTAAAAATGACTGAAAAGTGACCTGCTAACACAACAAAAATACTAAAACCTAAAAAACAAAACACATGCTTCCATACAAATAGAAGACAGCGCCAGCAGATCCTGCCCCACCAAAAGAGGTCAGAAATCCTTAAAAACCCTTCAAACTAAGGGCCAAGAGTGCCTTAAACTAAACTGAGAGGGCTCCAGGTAAGCCTCCACTGGGAGGACATTCCACAAGTGGGGAGCCACCACTGCAAAGGCCTTGCGTTGCCTCCCTCCTGCGGAGGGGCACACAGGGTATTCAGTGCCCACTGGTTCAAAACGGCTGGTGATCAGGGAGGGGCCATAGCACAGTGGCAGGACATCTGCCTTGTCTCCTAACAACGGCTCAGCAATAAAGTTCCTGGCTCTCTAAACTCTACAATCTGATTAAAGCCGGTGTATTCAACTGTGGCTAATGTAGTCATGATTTGCAACATGCATTCCAGGCACAGAACTTGTGGTTCTGTTGGGCTGCAAAGCTGTTGCAGCACGCGCGCACACACAGAGTGCATGGTAGTAAAATTACAAAGGACACCCTAGTTTACACCAGTTTGGAGCTCCAGCAATTTTGTTACTTACCACATAATACAGTGACGAAGCAACGGTTTGTCACTTGCTGCTTGATGCAATGATAACGCAACTGTTTTGTGCATGGCAACGCAACAATTATTCACTTACCGCACAATGCAATGACGTGGCTGCTGTCTTCGTGCACAAACTTCCGGGTGACAGCTTCTTCCATGATCTGCTTCACCTGAACAGGAATAAATAAAGAAGTTTATGCACGGAAAGCAACACTCGATGGGTCATAAAGACGCAGAGGGAGAACCTTAGAGAGTCCAGCAATAGGTTGGGCTGTTTGTCTAGGCAAGTTTCTCCTAAAGAGACTGCAGGTTTCCAGGCCTCAGGCAGAGTAAGTATCTTTCCCCACAACCTGGTACCTGATTCCTTCATGAAAGGGGATGCCAAGCACTGAGCGCAGAAGTTTCACATGCAAATGTGCTCTGCTTCTCGGCTGCAAGACCCCAGCTCACTCAGTGGTGGAGCATCAGGCGGGCCTGAAAAAGCTCGGTTGGTAGAGCATTGTGGGTTCAGTGGCGTAGCATGGGTTGTCAGCACCCGGGGCAAGGCAAGTAATTTGTGCCCCCTAACCCATGGATTTGCGCCCCCTAACCCTAACCCCCAGATGTTGCGCCCGGTGCGGCCGGGCCCCCCCTGCACCCCCCGCGCTACGCCACTGTGTGGGTTTGAGCCCCACGTGGGGCAAAAGGTGCCTGCACTGCAGGGGGTTGGACTAAATGACCCTCATGGTCCCTTCCAACTCTACAATTCCACAAGTCTACAACCTGCTATTCCATGCAAAAAAATAATAATCCAAGGATCAGTCCTCAACAGTATCTCCTGGTAGAGTGACCTAGACCCTGCAGAGCGGCTGCCAGTCAGTGCAGACAACAGTGAGATAGATGTTCTGATTCAGTAGAAGGCTGAGTTCTCTGTCCTATGTTCCCACTGACTCTATGAATGAGAGGAATGTATTGGCCATCTATCCCAATGGCATTGCAGAGGGTTGGACAAGATGACCGCTGGGGTCCCTTCCAACTCAAAAATTCTATGATTTTATCCCGGTATTAACCGCTTTGACTGGCAAAGGTCCTCCAGGGTCTTGGGGACTGATCTTCCCCAGGCCAATGTCGAAGGGGCCATTGCCAGGCTGCCCTCTGGTGCCCCCCTCATGCCAATGGGTGTCTCTGCCAATCCTTTATTTCCGCCAGATGACAGAGTGGTGAGCTCTTGCCACTAAGTCCTCTTAAGGGGGAGCAGTTAATTAGGAAAAGAGAAAAAGTAGCAGATGGAAAACTGCTAATTTTCCTCTGCTCCAAATCACCCCTCCAATCCTCCGAAAACAAAGCAGCTGTCTCGAGGGAGCTTTTATACCTGTTTCTGTCCAGCATGCAAGCCTGCTTTGATGTTCAGTCTAAGTGACAATCCCATGGCCCTCGCTAGTTTTTGCTGGGTGTTCCTGTGTCATTGTATTAAAGAAAGCAGTGCTCTAACCCTGTGTGTTTGGCTGTTTTTCGACAGCAGCAGAACAAAAACAAACAAATAAATCTCCACCCTGTGAGGAGGAACCAAGCATCCCCGAAAGATGTCTCGCAGTGACCTTTCACGCCTGCCTTAGAACAAAGCCAAATGAGTGCAGGATCAGAGCAAATCGAACAGGAGGCCGTGCAGGAAGGCACCGAGGGTTTCGTTTTTGTTTGCACTGACATTCTGCAGCAAGCACCACTGGGAGGAAAAGATGCTTCCCAGCACAGCTGGACAGAAAGCAAATTGAAAGAAGAATTATTTGCAAGCAATTGGCTTAAGGCAGAGGAGGGAAGGAAAATGAAGCAGCACACTGAACAGGCAAGAACCTCTGCAGGAAGAAGAAGAAGCATGATGGCAGCGTTCCAAAGCTGCCACCCCATCCCCTTCGCTTGCTTTGGAAAACATTATTGTCTCTGGATCTTTGGCCAAGCCAAATGTGAGTGGGGAGCCACAGCCAGGTTTGCCTGTTTGATTATTTATTCCTTCTTTTCCCAGTGTTCCGGCTGCAACCGCCATTCACCAGACAGCCAAAACTACACCACCGGTCCACAAAAGGAATGGATCAGCAGACTTGAGATTTGCAGAAGCGGAACATTTTTTCAGAAAAAAATTCAGAGACACTGACTCCCGCCCCCCCCCCCAAAAAAAAACCCACATCCTATTTGTGGGAGGTTGTGGTCTCTCCTTCCTTGGAGGGTTTTAAGTAGAGGCTGGATGGCCATCTGTCATGGAAGCTTTAGTGGAGGTTCCTGCATTGCAGGGGGTTGGACTAGATGACCCTTGGGGTCCCTTCCAATTCTACAATTCTGTGATTCTACGGTCAAATTCATTTGCTGGCTGTGGAATGCTGGCTAAAGTCCCATCATGCCACTTTAAATACAGTGGTACCTCGGGTTACATATGCTTCAGGTTACATACGCTTCAGGTTACAGACTCCCCTAACCCAGAAATAGTACCTTGGGTTAAGAACTTTGCTTCAGGATGAGAACAGAAATCGTGCTCCGGCGGCACGGCGGCAGCAGGAGGCCCCATTAGCTAAAGTGGTGCTTCAGGTTAAGAACAGTTTCAGGTTAAGAATGGACCTCCGGAACGAATTAAGTACGTAACCAGAGGCACCACTGTACTTTCAAACATGGCTTTCCCCCAAAATCCTGGGAACTGAAGGGCACTGAGAGTGGTTTGAGAATCTCTATTCTGTCCACAGAGCTACAGTTGCCCAAAACGGTTAAACAATCAATCCCTTTTTCCTGGGGAATTCTGTTTTGGGATGGGAGCATGACAGCTGGAAGCTCCAAACATCTGGAGGACACCCAGTTGGCGAAGTGTGTTTTAGAAGGACATGAAAACACAGCTGGAGTCTGTGCTTAACCAGTTCTGAGCCCAAGCGCTTGCTGCACAGGGCACTGAAGCCTGTCTAGGGTGTCTATCCGAAAAGGAGGAGGCAGTGAGGAGTAAAAACACTGCAGGATAAATCCTATGGGTTTCTCAAAAACAAGCCATTTGCCAGATGACTCTCGTTTCTTTGTTTCTCTCGTTTCCAACCAGTGCAGCATCTTAATGTAGTGATTTCCTCCTCTGCATCCCTTTCATAACTCTATTTTTATAAATCATTTGTCCATCCATAGTTCAAATTTTTACTACAAGTTTTCTGTCAATCCTACCAATGTATGTAACTCTTTACAATAGCTTTTCAAATAAATGATAAACTTTCCCCATTCTTCCTGGTTTCTAATTCTGCCTGTAAGCTTTGCCATCTAGATGTCGTTCATCAGTTTTGTCTGCCACTCTTCTTTGGTCGGAGTTGTAGACCCTTAGGATCATCTAGTCCAACCCCCTGCAAAACACAGTCAGTCGCAGCAAAAGCAGCATGGCTCCATCAGTGCCGGACTTCTGTATAAGCTAAGCAAAATCCCTTCTTTTGGCTGCTGATCCCTTATTTTCGAGGCTGCTGGTCCCTTATTTTCAAATCTGTAAGTTGACAGCTATGTGCCCAGCACAGCTGACTCACTGCCACAAAATGTGTGGGCAGGCCGGAGAGGCAACAGCGCTGTGTGTTGTGAAGGCCCAGCCAGCCGTGGATCTGATCCAGGAGGACACGAAATCAGGACAGAAGCTACATTGCCGAGCAGAAGGCAGATAGCAGTCGCCAATACACTCCAGGCTTGGAGTTTGGTCGATCAGGGAGAAATCCATCACTGGAAGCCACAGAAGGATGGAAGAAGAAGCAGATTTTGAAGGCTCAAGTGCTCTTGGCTAGGGGCTGCAGAGGATTTTGGTTGGACTTACTCTGCCATCGAGGAAGGAGCCAAGAGTCACACAGCCAAAGTGGACAAGCTGGCCCACAACCAGCACACTTGGAAAGCAAACACGGTTCAACCTGCATAAAGGCGAAAGGCTATTGGGAAATTATTTTATAATGAGTTTTTTTAAAAAAATGTTTAAAGTAATGATTCCCAAGAAACCTGAGGCCTTTCTGTTAGGTGTAACTGGTCCAGAGCTTTCGAAGGAATAGTTTTAATTTGTTTAAGTATGCTACAACGGTGGCAAGAATAGTCTATGTGCAAAAGTGGAAAGAAGAAGTCCCAGCGAAAGAAGAACAGATACGAAAACTTATGGAATATGCAGAAATGGTGAAACTTGCCGGAAAAATAAGAAATCAAGACAACAAACTTTTTTTATAAAAAAAAGAATGGAAATGGTTTATTGAATATTTATAAATAAACTGTAAACAGATAAGAACATTGGCAGGATTATTGTAATAACCTGCAGTTTTATAAGAAAATATATTTAAAGTAGATGAATAAATGAGTAAATTAAGTTAATTTGGAAAACGCAGAAAATGCAAAAAATAAATTTAAGGAACTGCAGAAAGAGGGGAAAGGCAGTCGAGCTTTGAAATGTTAAAATGATTGTAAAATTGCTGAAATGTATAAAATTGAAAATCTTAAGTAAAATAAAATAAGTTGAAAAGAAGAAGTCCCAATGAAAGAAGATTGGCTTATGAAGATGAAATAAACTGAGATGGCTAGACTGACTGATAGAATCAAAGAAGAAAATTTATTGAAGAATGGAAATATTTCGTGGAATATTTGATTTTAAAAAAACCGTGATTATGTTAAAACATATGCAGGATTTAAAGTATAGCAACAGATGAGAATTGGTAGTTTAATGTTAGAATTAATGTATAAGATAGGTAGAATATGAGAAATATAGCAGTTTTATATGGTAAGAAAAGAACACCATGGAAGGCTGATGGGAAGTCAAGGGATATGAGAGATTTGCTTTGATTTGTAAAATCTTTAAAAAATTAATAAAAAGATTATGAAGAAGAAGAAGAAGAAGAAGAAGAAGAAGAAGAAGAAGAAGAAAGCAACCACGGTTCAGAGATAGAGAACCTGCTTTGCAAGAAGACAATCCCAGGTGTGCAATGCCCATTCATCTCCAGTTAAAAGGATCTGCCTGAGACCCCAGCGAGCTACTGCCTGTCAGTCTCAATAATCTATCTATTCTATTTATTGTGTTTCTATCCCACCTTTTCTCTAAGGAGCTCAAGGCTTATACAGATTGAAGTTGAATCCTGACAAGACAGAAGTACTGTTTTGGGGGACAGGGGGCGGGTGGGTGTGGTGTAACTGTGCCACTAAAGGACCAGGTGCACAGCCTGGGAGTCCTTTTGGACTCACAGTTGTCCATGGAGGCACAGGTCAATTCTGTGTCTACCAGCTCCATCTGGTACACGGGCTGAGACCCTACCTGCCCGCGGACTGTCTCGCCAGAGTGGTGCATGCTCTAGTTATCTCCCGCTTGGACTACTGCAATGCGCTCTATGTGGGGCTACCTTTGAAAGTGACCGAGAAACTTCAACTAATCCAGAATGCAGCAGCTAGACTGGTGACTGGGAGCGGCCACCGAGACCACATAACACCGCTCCTGGAAGACCTACATTGGCTCCCAGTACGTTTCCGAGCACAATTCAAAGTGTTGGTGCTGACCTTTCAAGCCCTAAACAGCATCGTCCCAGTATACCTGAAGGAGCGTCTCCACCCCCATCGTTCAGCCCGGATACTGAGGTCCAGCGCTAAGGGCCTTCTGGCGGTTCCCTCACTGTGAAAAGTGAGGTTACAGGGAACCAGGCAGAGGACCTTCTCGGTAGTGGTGCCCAGCCTGTGGAACGCCTTCCCATCAGATGTCAAAGAGATAAACTACTATCTGACTTTTAGAGGACATCTGAAGGCAGACCTGTTTAGGGAAGTTTTTAATGTCTGACGTTTTATTGTATTTTTAATATTTTGTTGGAAGCCACCCAGAGTGGCTGGGGAAACCCAGCCAGATGGGCAGGGTATGTATGTATGTATGTATGTATGAATGAATGAATAAATAAATAAATAAATAAAATTAGTGTTAGCATTAGGGTTCATGGCCGAGAGGAGATTTTAACCCATGTCTCCCTCTAACCACTACACTACACCAATAAGGCTGTGATAGATGGACAGACAGTCTGGCTTGCCATAAGCTAGTTTGCTACGCCTCTAAGTTGCTCCATCCTTGGTCAGATTTGTCTTTTTTCTGATAGCACAGGCCATCTAGAACGGCTCAGGCTGGAGACTCCAGAACAGCAGAGCTCAAATATTGCTTCAGAAACCAGTGGCTCCGAGGGACCAGGAGTCACAAGATGGAAACAGAACCTCCTTGTGCCAGGAGATACTGGCCTCCTCTTCTGCAGGGGCTTTTTGTTCTTTACGTCCATCTGGGGCTGCCCCATGGGCAAGTCCTTCACTGCCTCAAATCTCCGGCCTAGTTCCCTGAAGAAGCCTGACTTCCCTGCTGCAGCCCCTCTCCAAGGACCATGGCAAGCACCAGGAACGCTTGCAGAAAAAGGAACCTGAAGTGAAGTGGGCTTTTAAAGCCTGTTGAAAATCCTGAACTGATGGGGCCCTATAGAAAGAGGTCCCTGAACGACTAGGGCCACGCCTGCCCCATACATCTGAAGCAGTGTTATAACCCTTTAAGCAGTCCTGGTTCCTCAAGCCACAAAAATCCTGGGGTCTGTCGTTTGTTAAAGGTGCTGAGGGATGCTAGGAGACCCCTCAGCCCCTCACAAACTCCCAGAGTTCCCCCAAAAGAAAGAATGGAACTGTATCGGGTTGTCTTTTGACTTCGAAAATGCGGGCAGTTCTGCCGGGACGCAAGCCAGTTCTCGGAGAAGTGGCAGGAGGCAAAAAGCTTGGCACGTTGACAAGCAGGAAGCGAGAAGGAGTGGAAATGGGCCTCTAAGTGGCATCGCTAAGGCAACACCTGGGCAGCCTTGTTGAACTATGGGGCGGCCCCCTCCCTGCTCGCTCGAACAAGCGGTGTTGTCTTAACCAGCTCCATTCCCTGTTTGCCTTGGCAGAAGACCCAGAAAGCACTGTCCTGAGATAATATAGATTTGTGCATTGGGGAAGGGCCAGGTTTTGAGGGGAGCGAGCAGAACAGAGGCAAAGGGCCAAGAGACCGAGACACCACGTGACAAGCAAGGGGACTCCATGTGGCAAGCCAGAGATACCACGTAGCAGGCAGAGACACCGCATGGCAACTGGAGACGCCACTTGGCAAGTCAGAGACACCTCATGGCAAGCAAGATACTACATGTGGCAAGCCAGAGACACTGTGTGGGAAGCCAGAGATACCATGTGGCAACCAGAGACTCCATGTGGCAAATCAGAGACACCACATAGCAGGCAGGGACACCACGTGGCAACCAGAGATGCCACATGGCAAGCCAAAGACTCCATGTGGCAAGCCAGAGACACCATGTGGCAAGTCAGAGACCCCTTGTGTTAGGCAGAGACCCCACATGGCAGCCAGTTCCGGGGGCAGACAAGAGCTCACTGCAGACTAGAAAAGTCAAGAGAATCCTTATGAAAGAAAGAAACGGGAGCAAAAATTGCCGGTGGCTGATTATTCACCCCGTGCTCAGAACTGAAAACGATCCAGCACAAGTTTCTCTGTGCTTGGGAGTCTAGAGGATTAGCCATCCATCACTGCAAAGAGGGAAGCAACAGCAACAAGCAAAATGTCTCCCAGATGGGCACAAATCCACCAAGCATATTCTAGTCCAACTGAAACCGCAAAATGCACATTATGTCGGGGAGGACTGTGATAGATCACACCTCCCTGCCCTCTCATCGAGGATGGGAGAATTACTCAGTGGTAATTCTCATGCCACCCTTGGCATGCTGGCAGTATTTCTGATCATGGGAGGGGGTGCCCCCCATACCTAATTCCAGATCTAGAAACGTACCATGCATTAAAACCGCAAAAGTTTTAAGATGCTACAGGCAGTGAAGGAACACAATCCATTCTCTCTGAATCAGATGCAGGTTGTTGGAGACAGTTGGGCATTTTTGCTTTGCTTTGCTTTGAACAAAAAACCTGTAAGAGACTTTCGCTGCCGCTCCCCCAAACTTCCAACCAGCTAGAGAATTATGATTCTGCCCTGAAAAACTGCCTGGAGATGCAGTTTGAAAAATGGGCACCATTCCTTTCATGCCCACACAGACCTGAGCACAGATGGGGTCTTACATGGGAGGCCCTGAACCCACTCCAAAACAGACAGAAATCCATTTAATTTAGCTAATGGCTTCCTAGCTAATAGGATCTTGCTGTCCTGGATATAGGGAAGCCTCTATTAAAATTTCAGCACCTGGCGAAAACAATGAAATCAGGGAAGAAGAAACATGGAGGTGTTTCTTTCCTGTGTAGTGAAGAGAAAGCGAGATACTAGGGCAAAATGAGGAATAAATAAGTGGTTTTTTAAAACAAAAAAGCTTACTTGTTTTAATATGACAGATTATTATAGGCTATGTTTTACTCTTGCTTCATTGATTTTTGTGTGCTGCTTTGATGATGATGATGATGATGATATACCATCCTTCATCACAAGATCTCAGGGCGGTTCACAAGATCTTTGACCACTTTATTCAGGGTGCTGGGAACTATAGCACTGTAAGGGTTAAACTACAGTTCCCAGTATTCTTTGGGGGAAGCCATGTGACCTTGCATAGAAAACAGGAGCAAACAGGAATTGGAATTAAAATCAGGGGAGCCCCACAACAAAATCCCACAGTGCAGAATGCCCTTGTTCATGATACTCCAATCCATTCTCCCTCCTGATTTTCCATTCCCTACCCACTGCAACCATCAGGTGACAAGCCAGGACTGGCAACTTGAACCAAGCCTGGAAACAAATTGGCATCCAGTTATAATGGTGACTTGCCAAGTCTCAAAGCTGCAATGGCAATAGAAGCCAAACATGATAAACTTTCCGGTTCAGGGTCCAGACTCTAGACCAGCCTTTCTCAGCCTTGGGTTCCTAGATGTTGTTGGACTACAACTCCCATCTTTCCTAGCCAGCATGGCCAGCAGTGATGGATTATGGGAGTTGTAGTTCAAGAGCATCTGGAGAACCAAAGTTGAGAATGGCTGCTATGGGCCTATAAGCCCATCAAGGATTTGGGGTCTACACTAGAGTAGATATGTGAAGGCCCAGAAGGATGTGGGAGAACACAGACCATTTTGTAGTCATGACTCTCTGCTCAATGCCTTCACACCTCTAGTCTAGACTCTAGTTTGACTATCATCCAGCCTGGAAACCCCCGCCCCCCAACTCCCCAATGATTTTGGTGGAGAAAGATAGACATGGCGTTGGGATAAGCAAAGATATAAAGTACCCAGTGCCACCCTGTAAAGTGAGTGCTGGGGAGCAGTGCTAGAAACTCAGTTATATAAGCTAGGTACAAAATGGCTCCTTAAACCAAGGTTGCAGTCGCCAAAACGGAATGTCTAGTTGCCATTTTGGGGCAAGATGGCTGTAAAGTCCCCAGGTATGCATCTCCAAATGGTGGAGATGTCAGGCGCCATCCTGGTGTCCAGGTATCTTCACTTGGTTGTAAATGGTCAATAAAAAGGTAAAGGGTCCCCTGACCATTAGGTCCAGTCACGGACGACTCTGGGGTTGCGGCACTCATCTCGCTTTATTGGCCGAGGGAGCCGGCGTACAACTTCCGTGTCATGTGGCCAAAATGACTAAGCCGCTTCTGGCGAACCAGAGCAGCGCACGGAAATGCTGTTTACCTTCCCGCCGGAGCAGTACCTATTTATCTACTTGCACTTCATGCTTTTAAACTGCTAGGTTGGCAGGAGCTGGGACAGAGCAATGGGAGCTCACCCTGTTGCTGGGATTCGAACCGCCAACCTTTTGATCGGCAAGCCCTAGGCTCAGTGATTTAACCCACAGCGCCACCCGCGTCCCTTTAAATGGTCAATAGTCAGGTGGAAAAGGCACTTGGCTAATTTCAAACACTGCTGATGAGGGGGAAAGCTGTGCGGAAAAGCGGTGGGTGAGAGTAGCTCCCTGGCCAAAAGAAGTTTGACTACACTGGACCCCTTCCCTGCACAAAGACCACCTTTTGCACTCTTCTGGGAGTTGTGGGTCTGGGAGTTGAGTGGTCGCCCAGGGTCAAAGCTGGATCGCCCATGTCGATCTGTTTCAGATTTGCAGAAACCCATAAATCAGCTGGAGAAAGACCAGCGAGCTTCACAGCACTTCTCATCAGGACAGGCTTCCCCACAGAGGAGGTAAACGTAGGGAGGCAACTGAGCCAAATTTCTCGAGACATTTTACAGGCCTGCCTTTCTCTTAAAGTCAAGGAAATAAATTGCTTCCCAGTGGGAACAGCAAGCAAGGCCGCCAGAAAATCCAAGCCAGCAAATAAGTTCTTAAATGTTCCCCCAAGGACGAAGATTTACCTGAAACGGATCGGTTTGAGGCAGAGAAACATATTGCTCAGGAAAAGGAACTCAATTTTAGCAGTTTCCCAAGCAGGGCAAGGGCAACAATTTGCCGCACGAAAAAGCCTAATTTACTGCTTCGGCGCAAAAAGATGCAGAGAATTAAATGCCACAAGGGAAAGGGGGAAATCAGAGTACACTTTAGCAAGCGAAACACATCTGCGTGGCCAGGAAGTGGTTTAAGCAAAGGTGGGCTGGATGTTCCCATAAAGGAAGCTTCCGGACCCTTTTGAGGGGGCAGGTTTGCCATCAGCAACAGGCACTCGGGGCACTACTGCCCTTCCAATGCCCACTGCCAGCGTTTGCCCTGAGACCACTTTTTCCTAGCGGTCGGCTGCCATTTAAATTTCCTAAAAATGGCCACCATGTAGTGTTGTACCAAGGCATTGTGGGATATCTAAAAGCTCCTCGGGTCCTTTTGCATGGCGGGTACAACTTCTATAATGCTGCTTTCTTGGCTGGACGGAGGGCAAAGAAGAGTGTGGAATAAAATTAGCTTACTCTGCTAGAAGGTAAAACTCACATTTATTGCTCCACCCACTTTTGCCTCTGGCCCCACCCACCAGGGCACATGGCCCCCCAATTGGCCTCCTAGAAGGGAGTGCGGCCCCCAGGATTCCCCAACTTTCCTGTTTGTCTACCTATCAGGAAGCAGGGGTGTGCAGAAAACTGTGTCTCCAAGACACGCCTCGATTGCTGGCTGTATTATATAAACCTTTATAAAACCCTCCATAAATGTAGGGAGGGGGAGGGAGGCAGAAGTCTCCTGGGAACCTGGGTGCAACTCTGCCAAAAACCTGGACCGCCCTGGGCCTAGGAGGACCCCGGAGAGTTGCACATATTCGGCAACTGCTTCATGAACTGCTGACAGCTGCCATCAGGCAAGCCATCTCAGCAGCCCGGAGAATCTCATTAATACACACAGCCTTGATTTCATTGGTCTGACTCGCTGCCATGGGCACAAGCTGGTTTCAGAAAGGGGATGCGTACAGGCAAATTCATGAAGGAGGAGAGGACTAAGAATGAGCCATAATGGCTGCGTAGAACCTCCATGTCCAGAGGCAGTCTACCTAGAATCACAGAATTGCAAGAGTCGGAAGGGACCCTCAGGGTCATCCAGTCCAACCCCATGCAAGGCAGGAATCCAAGACAGACTTCTGCTTAAAAACCTCCAATGGAATCCACCACATTCTGAGGGTGTCTGTTCCACTGTCGAATGGTTCTTCCTGATGTTTAGTCAGATTCTCCTTTCTTGTAACTCAAAGCCATGGGTTCGAGTCCTACCTCTGAATTCCAGCTTGCTGAGGACACCACCAGTAGAGGGCTGAAGCTTCAGAGCCCTTCTTGGGGTTTTCCCAGAGGCTTCTACAGTAACCGGCCACTGTGGGGCGGCGGACTTAATAGGACTTTGGTCTGATCCTGCAGGACTCTGCTCTTATTAACGACAGCTAGAGATAGAGTCTGTGTGTTGAGGAGCAGTCTACCCCTTAACTGCGTGAGTTCGATAGATTTGGCTTTAAATGCAAACCAAATCAACTTTCTTGCCCATCCCTAACTCTTAATATGGGTTGAGGGGGCCAGGACAGGGCTACTGGCTTCTTGCACTGTTTATGTGCTTGCCGGAGGTATCTAGTCAGTCACTCTGAGATGCTGGACTGAATGGACCTTGGCTTCCTCCCAGGCGAATTCTTCTTATGCCTTTAATCTCGATTTTCACATCTTCCTGGAGAGATTTCTGGCTTGCACGAAGTTGCCTGGGGTAGGCTATGAATTGATTAGCTGGATAGGTCAATCCGAGTTTTGATTGATTGAGTGAAAAGCTCCACCTTAATAAAAGCTCCGTCAGGAGAGCATGAGACTCTCGACCTCAGGGTTGTGGGTTCGAGTCCTGTACTGGGCAAAAGATTCCTACATCGTAAGGGGGTTGGACTAGATGGCCCTCGGGATCCCATCCGGCTGCACAATTCTAGGATTCTAAACATATTGGGCTACTCAGAGTAGACTCACTGAAAATATAGATCTAAGTCAGTCATGGCCATTAATTTCAGTGGGTCTACTCTGAGCACATCTAAACACTGGATACAACCAATAACATCTTTAAGATAATCATATTGCAATCCCTGATAAATCTGTGAGTGGAAGGGACTTGTGTGACTCTCTCACACAAGCAGCTTTTTCTAACTCTGCCTTAGGAAGATTTGTACCTCTCTCTTTCACACACACACACACACACACACACACAAATGGATGTGTTTTTGGGGGAACTTTTTTTTTGCACCAGCTAAAAAAAAATAACCTCCCCGGAAAAGATAATAATTCTTCTCTCCCTCCCATTTCAGAACCTCCGTTTGTCATTCATATGCAAATCTATGCAGCTCTCAGATCAATTAACTGATGGATTAGAACCCAGGTAGCTAATTCACAGCAGATCCCTTTAAATCAAGCTGTCTTGGCTACTTAACATGCATCAGGGGACACAGGGCTGGATGCGGCTCTTGCAATTTTTGAATGAATTCATGTCCCCGGTCCCCCCCCTCCACCAACACACTTCGATGAACACACACACACACATCAGCAAGGCAGAAGCATCTGCGTCACTGAGGACAAGGCAACTGATAAAGGGGTGGCGGAAGCGGAGAAGAGGAGAGAGAAAGCGTGGAGATGAACCCTCTAGAGCCAGCTGCCCCCCACCCCAAAACCAAAGCATCCATCGCCATCCTAGAAGCCCCCTCCCCACCGAAGAACAGATTGCTACTCTATCTCTGTGCAAGACTCACTGAAGGCAGGGTGTGTGTGTGTGGAAATGAGCTGGTGAAGACTTTTGGTGCTTTCAGCCAGTATGCCAGTATGCACACACACACCCCTCAAAAAAATGTATTCCAGACCCTCTCTTTTTACCATCTCCCTACCCACACAAATAAGCAACCTTTGCCTACAGGGGACAAGGCTTTCCAAAGGCATTTGCTCAGAGTCTGCAAAGTGAATCAGCCAGTAAAATGCCTTTATTGTCTCGCCTCCGGCCAGGTCACAATCCCCAACAGTAGGGCTGGGAACGTCCCCTGCCTGAAGCCCTGTTGCCAGTCAGTGTCGGCAATACTGAGCTAGATGGAGCAATGGTCTGAGGCTCCTTCCCTGGTTCTGCTCTGCTGGTCAGCCGCTCAAGTGATCTGCTTGGTATTAAGGCAGATCCCAGGTTTAGTGCAACACTGGAGCAATCTTCCTCCCTGAGAGCAATGTTGTTTTAATCTGTGAGATCTTGGGGGTTCAAAGCAGCCCCCAACACCACAACCTCTGAGCTGGCAGCTCCTGCGCCGGTCCAGACTTACAGAGGAGTTCTTCCAGCTATGTGTGTCGCGGTGGTGGGAGAACGGCACTCTGCACACACCCAGAGACACTATATCAGGCTGGCGACTGGTTACACTGCTGGTAGTAGGAAGGGGGAGGACTAATTGAAGATGCACCAGGGAAACTGCTCTCTTCACAGAGCCGAATGCTTGACAGCTGAGCCTGACAAACCCCAGGCTCAAATGCAAAACATCCCCAGCAGCTTCCAAACTGGGAGCAGGTTTGCTTGCTGGATGTTTCGAAAACAGAACCTAGGAAGAAAACAGATTCTAGAGTCTTAGGCCCCTAAGTCAAATCCAAGCTGTGGTTCTGTGTGCTCTTTACCAGAGAATCAGTCCCATTAAATACATAGTAAGTCCCATTAAGAATAAGGTTTAAGTCTCGCCTGCAGAATATATGTGAGAGCATGCACTTTGGGGGCACACACCCTATTCAAAGCACACACACCCCACAAGAATCCTGGGAACTGTAGCTCTGCAAGGAGTAAACTACAATTCCCAGGATTCACATGGGGAGGAGGTGCGCTTTAAATATATGGTGTTCACTGACAGACACAGAAAGAAAGAGTGTGTGTATGTGTGTTCATTTGAAATCCAAACATCACCTGCACTCAGTACCTTGCAATACAGAAAGTGAGCCTCTGAGCTTGCACAGAGTGCTTTTCCTTCGCCATTCGATAAACAGGATATATACACACATTTTTCCACCTGATCCCCAATTCTGGGCTGAGAAAGCGGGAAGGGTGGGTGCTGACCCCTCCGACCCACCGCAACCCCCAGGGGGCAGGCATGGCTGCCCAGAGACCTTTCTCAAAGCACCTTCTTGGTTCTTCAAAAACAAACCAAGCCCCCTTTCCGCACCCGAGACGAGCTCCGGCACCCCTGAACGAAACGCCCCACAAATGCCCACAAACAAACCCCGGAATTGGGGTGAGAGTTGGAAGGGGAATCTATCTGGCGACGTGGGGGGGGGGGGCGGAGAGACCCAAAATGCAAAGGAAGACTCCAGAGGGAGAGAGATGGGGAAAATGGAAGATGGAGGGATCAGTCTCTTGGGAGGGAACGACCCCCCCCAAAAAAAAAAAATGTGCAAAAAAAGTGCTCAGGACCCACCGACCCCTCTCTCTCTTACCTCCTTCTTCACATTCCAGAGCAATTTTTCCTTCACTGCATCTTCAGGGAGACTCATGGTGCTTCCTGGGCTGAGCGAGGGAAGGTGGCCAAAGGGAACTCTTTCCAAAAAAGAAGGAAATATAGAGATCAATCGATATAGAGGTTAAAAAATTAAAACCCAGGCGGCGATTGCAATCCCTGCGGCCGGTGCAAAAGGAGAGCGATGGGCGCTTCCTCGATCCGGCCCCAGCAGCGTCCCCCGCGCGGCCCCGCCAAACCTGCGCTCCGCTCGGCGCTGCGGTTGCAAGAGGGCATTCCCTCCAGCGCCAGCCATCTTCCGAGCCCGCCCCCACATTGACGTCAGCCGAGCGGGGCCCGCCTCCTTGGCGGGGGGGGGGGTTCCTCGCTGGGGTGGGGGCGGGGAGCCGGGAGGAAACGGGAGGCGCGGCGGGGGGGGGGGCATTATTTGGTAACAATGTGCTTTTGTGAGGGCGTGTCGCGGGGAGGGGGGTACGTTGCGCCTGCCTTACAGTGAGCTTGGGTTTTGCCGGGGGAGGAAGGAGACGAGAGGGATCCGGAGCATGGGCAGAGTTCTCGGACGCGCGCTTGCACACAAACACCCGCCGCCTGCCGCTTCCATGGGTTTGGGAAGCTGATCCTCCAACACGAAGGTCTTCATGGCGGGAGGGAGGGTTCGTTCTGTGCTTTTGTCTTCACAACAGCCTTGTGAGGTAGGTCAGGGTGAGAGGACCCTGAGGGTCATCTAGTCCAACCCCCCTGCAATGCAGGAGGTAAGGTAAAGGGACCCCTGACCGTTAGGTCCAGTCGTGGCCAACTCTGGAGTTGCAGCGCTCATCTCGCTTTATTGGCCAAGGGAGCCAGCGTACAGCTTCCGGGTCATGTAGCCAGCATGACTAAGCCGCTTCTGGCAAACCAGAGCAGCGCACGGAAACGCCGTTTACCTTCCCGCCAGAGCAGTACCTATTTATCTACTTGCACTTTGACATGCTTTTGAACTGCTAGGTTGGCAGGAGCAGGGACTGAGCAACAGGAGCTCACCCCATCGCGGGGATTTGAACCACTGACCTTCTGATCGGCAAGCCCTAGGCTCTGTGGTTTAACCTACAGCGCCACCCGCGTCCCCCAATGCAGGAGAGGGAGGGCTTAAACCTGGGGCTCTCTGTGGAGTCACAGGTGCTAACCACTGCACCACACTTCCCCTCCGATACGCAACCGTACAATGGGCAAAGGAATAATTTAAAAGGTAGTGTGGTGTAGCGGTTGGAGTGTCAGACAAAGACCGGGGTTCAAATCCCCCACACAGCTATGAAGCTCACTGGGTGACCTTGAGCCAGTGGCATTCTCTCTCTCTCTCTCTCTCTCTCTCTCTCTCTCTCTCTTCCTTAGCTTGCCCTGCCTCACAGGGTTGTTGTGCAAGATAAAATGGCGCTCGTAGGTGGGTGGGTTGGTGTCTGGCACAACATCCTGAAGTTTCTTGGAAGAAGGCTGAGGTAAAAATATGATCAAGAAATCAAAAATAAATGGTGCCCCTGGGCAAGTGCAGAGTGCAGGAATGCCATGTGAGGGAGAAATTTCCAAGTCTTGGTGCTTAAAGAACTCAGGGGTATAAGGCCCAGAATGCAACATTGCGTTGAAAAAGGGCTGTAGCTTATATTGTTTTGCATGCAAAACAATCAGGTTCAGTCCCTCGATTCCCCAGGTAGGAATGGGAGAGGCCCTCACCTGCAGCCTTGGGGAACTGTTGACAATCAGTGCATTTTAAAAAATAAAAAAAATATTGAGAATATTAAAACTGAATACTGGCAGGGAGTTCCACAGCACAGGGCCTGCCACACTGAAGGGTCAGTCTTAGGGAAACTCAGGGCCTTCATGGGGAGAAGTGCACCCCCACCAGCAGCAGAGGAACAGTACCTGGGTCACCTGCAAATCAGGTAAGCGCCTTTGTTGACATCTTCCTGCTTTGCTTTGCTTCTGTTCCCCCTGGAGGGAGAGGAGAGACTTTTTCTGGACCATCCCTGAGGACTCTGGACCCACCCACCACCAATTCGTAACAGTGGCTTTGACCCCAGACTTCTGGGTAAGTCGGGGAGGGGGGATATTGGTTTGATGTGAATGGTTGAGGGCTGAGGTTTTGCTTATTTGCAAATTAGTGGGTCAGTGTGTAGCTTTGTTTATTGTTTTGAGTATTGTTAATGCTGCTTGCTGCTATTTATATGGCCAGTATGGTTATTCCCACCACCAGCCCCATGGATGTTATGTTATATGAAATATTAATGTATTATATGATTCTCACCCCTTTCCCCCCTTACGTCATGTAGATCTTTTTTCTTTTTTTGCTGCAAGTCGCTTGAAGACCTTCGAGCGACAAGCAACCAATCTCCAGGGTGCAAACCTAGGCAGTCTGCATGGAGGTCTTGGGCTGCCCAGCTGACAAGCCCCCCCCCCCCTCTTCCTGGTTGATGTGGGCCAAAGGAAAGCAGAGCAAGATGTTTGGCACCAGCTTGGCTGCAGGAATTGCTGGAAGGAGGCAGGCGAGACAAGTACAGTGGTACCTTGGGTTAAGTACTTAATTCATTCTGGAGGTCCGTTCTTAACCTAAAACTGTTCTTAACCTGAAGCACCACTTTAGCTAATGGGGCCTCCTGCTGCCACCGTGCCGCCAGAGCACGATTTCTGTTCTCATCCTGAAGCAAAGTTCTTAACCCGAGGTACTATTTCTGGGTTAGCGGATTCAGTAACCTGAAGCGTAGGTAACCTGAATTGTATGTAACCTGAATCATATGTAAGCCAAGGTACCACTGTAACTAATAAGTAATAATACTACTAATAATGTTATAATAAATAACAACAACAACAACAATAACAATAATAATCCCCATCAGAAATCTCAGTGATTGAAATGGGGCATAAGAAATAAAGGAAAAATAAATAGAATATTTATTTATCTATCACTCTTCCTCTGTTTCTGGTTTTCAGTGCTCTTGCTTATTGTGCCACACGTAAGAAGGAGGTATTAGGAGGCTTTGCAGAAGCTCAGAAAAACAATTGTAGTAGTAGTAGTAGTAGTAGTAATAATAATAATAATAATAATAATAATAATAATAATAATAATAATATAATGCCCCAAGAGGAGAGGGGAATATGCCCTAAAACAGCCGATTGTAATCTAGTTGTTGGGATGCGGGGGAAAGAAAACTTGAGTGGGAAATGGAATGGAGTATCCTAAAAAGGAGCCCTCCACACCCTGCAGCTTTGGGTAGCCAGTCCCATCTGTCTTGTATCTTTCGTAAGTTAGGAACGGAGCTTCCACCCTCAGCGGCAGTCTACCCCAGCTGCTCAGACACGTTTGGAGAGGGTCTGTTGCTGCTTTCGTGCTCCCCCAGAAGCACCTGGCTGGCTGCTTTCAGAAACACTGGGCAAGATGCTGCAGAGAGGCTACCCTGAAAGAGCTTTCCTCCATTTATGAAAACACAGGCATGGGTGGAAGAAGTGATCTCTCTCTCTCTCTCTCTCTCTCTCTCTCTCTCTCTCTCTCTCTCTCTCATATGACCTCATCATCCGGATGCAGACAGGCGTGAATTTGCTGCTGCAGAATTTTATTTGTTTCTTATTCCAGACTCTGATTGCTGCCCTCTTGAGTTAGATAGGGGTTCAGAGGAGGACAGCAAAGATGGCAAGTGGCACGTTAAACAAAGTTATTTGCAGCAGAGTCAAAGGGACCAAAGAGGTTTAGCTCGGGAAAGATGCGAGAGGAGCAACAGATGCATCTAAGCCCTTCCTTCTCCTGACATTCCTAGCTATTTCTTCACCTATTCAAACTCCCAACCATCGATTTCTCTTTTTCTTAGGACTGACGCTTTCACTGAGAACAGCAACGTGGCTCGTGTGCTCAGAACAGGGGTCAGCAAACTTTTTCAGCAGGGGGCCGGTCCACTGTCCCTCAGACCTTGTGGGGGGCCGGACTATATTTTGGAAAAAAATAATGAACAAATTCCTATGCCCCACAAATAACCCAGAGATGCATTTTAAATAAAAGCACACATTCTACTCATGTAAAAACATGCTGATTCCGGGACCATCCACGGGTCAGATTTAGAAGGCGATTGGGCCGGATCCGGCCCCCGAGCCTTAGTTTGCCTACCCATGGCTCAGAACATAAAAGTCGCAGAGTTAATACAGGCGGGAGGGATCCTTAGAGGTCAGCCTTCCCGCTCAGCACAGGAATCTTGCAACTTCAGCAGCCCTGAGAGATGGGCGGCTGGCCGCTGCCTGGAAACCTCCAGCGAAGGACAGCCCACACACCACCTGTGGCGTCAGTCTGGTCCCCCCTCGGAGTCAGCAGGGCTCTGGATGGCAGCTTCTGGGAATTGCAGTGTGGCATTCAGGGCCTGGTTGGAGGTTTCCCACGCGAGTCTGGTTGGCATAGAATTGTAGATCTGAAAGGGGCCACCAGGCCCACCTAGTCTAACCCCTGTCGCTGTGAGAACAGGAGGCTGGAATATTCTGGCCAGAATTGGGGCATGCGGTGTGTTGTCACATGGCTCTGGGCCCCCTCAATCACGAACTTTCTCAATAAACATACAAGACTTAACCGGCTGTACTTTTGAATAAATAAGGAACCACTACTATGCTATAGGACGTGGGTGGTGCTGTGGGTTAAATCACTGAGCCTAGGAATTGCCAATCAGAAGGTCGGCGGTTCGAATCCCCGCGATGGGGTGAGCTCCTGTTGCTCGGTCCCTGCTCCTGCCAATCTAGCAGTTCAAAAGCACGTCAAAGTGCAAGTAGAGAAATAGGTACTGCTCCGGCGGGAAGGTAAACGGTGTTTCCGTGTGCTGCTCTGGTTCGCCAGAAGCGGCTTAGTCATGCTGGCCACATGACCCGGAAGCTGTATGCCGGCTCCCTCGGCCAGTAAAGCGAGATGAGCGCTGCAACCCCAGAGTAGGCCACGACTGGACCTAATGATCAGGGGTCCCTTTACCTTTACTTACTATGCTATAAGATCCACTATCCTATAATATTACATATGAGCCTGTTCTACTGATGAAGCCTAGGATGGTGAAACAAGGCTAATATTCAGGAAATCCTCGTCCTAGACTCTGTGACAGGATTCTGTGGAACTTTAGCAACCCTTCATGTGGATTAATAGACTCTATGAACTCTATGAAATAAACCCTTATACATGTATGGACCTTATGCATGAACTGACTAGAGAGTGAACTGATCTACTGGGTCTTCTGCTTTTTTTGGTGAACGTTATGAAACTTCCGTTGAAATCTATAATTTGATACAATGAATAGTATTCCTTATTTATTCAAAAGTACAGCCGGTTACGTCTTGTGTGTTTATTATGTTTTACGTAACCACAGGTTTGTTGTTGTTGTTTTGGTAAGGACTTTCTGGCAGTAAGAGTTGTTTGACAGTGGAATGGACACCCTCAGAAAGTTGTGGCCTCTCCTTCTGCTGAAGTTTTCAAGCTGGTTGATCATACACCTGTCATGTGTGATCTAGTGGAGATTCCTACATTGCAGGGGGTTGGACCAGACACCCCTTGGGATCCCTTCCATAGGACTCAATGGTTCTAGGATTCTTTGCCTACACTATTCTTTGCCTACACTATGCAAAGGAAGTGTGCCCCTCTCTCTCCCCTCCACCCCTCTAGTTGAAAAACCAACCAATTCAAGGAATCAACCACAATTCCTTTCAATGGGCAAAGGGTCTCAGTAATGCCAGCTCTCTTTTTAACCGGCAGCTGCCTGCTTTCCTAGGGGGTTGTAACCTGCTTAAAGGACTTCACAATCCAGAGTAGTTGAACCAGGAAGCTGTAAATAAAACAAATGGGGAGGAAGAGGGGGAAGGAATTAAGTGCTGTGTCAGTTTCAGGATGCCTAAGGAACATCAGTGACAAACCTAGACAGCATCTTAAAAAGCAGAGACATCACCTTGCCGACAAAGGTCCATATAGTTAAAGCTATGGTTTTCCCAGTAGTGATGTATGGAAATGAGAACTGGACCATAAAGAAAGCTGCTCGTTGAAGAATTGATGCTTTTGAATTATGGTGCTGGAGGAGACTCTTGAGAGTCCCATGGACTGCAAGAAGATCAAACCTATCCATTCTGAAGGAAATCAGCCCTGAGTGCTCAATGGAAGGACAGATCCTGAAGCTGAGGATCCAATACTTTGGCCACCTCATGAGAAGAAAAGACCCTGCTGTTGGGAAAGATGGAGGGCACAAGGAGAAGGGGACGACAGAGGACAAGATGGTTGGACAGTGTTCTCGAAGCTACAAACATGAGTTTGACCAAACTCTGGGAGGCTGTGGAAGACAGGAGTGCCTGGTGTGCTCTGGTCCATGGGGTCACAAAGAGTTGGACACGAATAAACGACTAAACAACAACAACAACAACAACAAAGGAACATCAGTAGCAAGGAATCCCCAGGGGGGAGAGCCTTGTTGTGCTCCTGTCCTGCTTCCCAGGTTCCCAGAACTGCCTGGACAGCCACTGTGGCAGCAGAAGCATCTTCCTTATGCTCTTAAAACAAAGTGATTTTTACTTCCAGTTGCATTTAGACTCCCCACATCTAAATGATTTTCACCATCCATTTCTCACCAGGATATACTGTTTGTGTGAGAAATAAACGGCCATCTCCCTTGGAGACGAAGGTGGAATAATGTTGCCACCTCCATGGAATGCTCAAGTGATGCGCAACAGCTACCGGATCTTTTTCACCTGATCCCTCCAGCTTGGCATCGGTGCAGCCAGGGTATAACATACATGCGTGTTTTTGATCTCATCTCCTCTTGTTCTTGAGGGATGCAGAGCAGGTAAAGGGATGTGCTGTTGCACCCAAGCAACAACTATCAGTGCAGGAGTGCACAGCTTATAGCTACACTGGACTCCTCATCGAGCCCGTGATCCTATACAGAAGTCTCACAGTGTTCAATGTTTCTCAGGAGACAGATGAGGTGATCAGGCACTCCCATTTCTTTAAGAACTTGCCATAGTTTGCTGTGGTCGATACAGTCAAAGGCTTTTGCATAGTCAATGAAGCAGAAGTAGATGTTTTTCTGGAACTCTCTAGCTTTCTCCATAATCCAGCATGTTTGCAATTTGGTCTCTGGTTCTTCTGCCTCTTCTAAATCCAGCTTGCACTTCTGGGAGTTCTTGGTCCACATACTGCTTAAGCCTGCCTTGTAGAATTTTAAGCATAACCTTGCTAGCATGTGAAATGAGTGCAAATGTGCAGTAGTTGGAGCGTTCTTTGGCACTGCCCTTCTTTGGGATTGGGATGTAGACTGATCTTCTCCAATCCTCTGGCCACTGCTGAGTTTTCCAAACTTGCTGGCATATTGAGTGTAGCACCTTAACAGCATCATCTTTTAAATTTTTAAATAGTTCAGCTGGAATACCATCACTTCCACTGGCCTTGTTATTAGCAGTGCTTTCTAAGGCCCATTTGACTTCACTCTCCAGGATGTCTGGCTCAAGGTCAGCAACCACACTACCTGGGGTGTACTCCCAGCAAAATGAGGTGGGGAAATGGGTCACCACCAACAGGGAAAGGACAGTTAGTGAAAATCCAAAAGGTTGCAATGATGCACAAACTTACAGAATTCATGAGAGCGAGAGATGGTAAGCTGAGAGAGGAAATTTTAAAGATAAATGGAATCCTCTAACTGGATTTGGAAATAGTAAACGCAGAATAAATGTGGATGAATAAAATCACTTTTCTGCATGGTGAAATATTAATAGTTCTACATGACAGGTGTTTATAATGTTTATATTTCGCTATTTGGTGTGGTTGCCATATGTTTCTTGAGAATTAATAAAGTTTAATGAACAATAATAAAAATGCAGAGGGAATTTCGTTAACGTTCCTGAATGGAAATTAGATCCGAGTCCTGTTTCTTGTGGCAAGCTCAAACCACTTCTCCTTCTAAGGCTGGCGTTGCCATCTGTTTGCTATAAACTTTCCTTACAGCTTGAAAACAACGACGAGGGAGCTTGGATCTTCGAAGAAGCTTTCACTTCTTACTCTTTTTTTTTAACACTTCTCCTCCTGCCAAGGAAATTATTGCTATCTAATTGCTAGCCAAAAGGAGAAGCTTCCAAGTGAGCAAACACACTCTGAACCTCTGCACACTATCTCTGAAAACAGTCAAATATTTACAAGTTAGAAATAGTCACTAAAATATCATCAATCAAAAAAAAAGACACAAAAAAGTATTTAAAAATAAATTGCTTTTAGAAAAGTATATTTGGCCCTATATCCTTTTTTCCCCTTCTTTTTTTTGGTGGGTGTGGAAAAAGTACTAACTTTAAAATGCAAGTTTTGAGGGCAACAGCTTACTGAGATGTTTCAGCACCACCACTGGAAGTTTAATAAATAATAATAATAATAATACCCTGCCCATCTGGCGTTTGATTCTTTGTTTAGGACTCGATCAGCACCAGGGCTTTGTATCCTAAATTGGGTGTCAACTTAGCATAACAAAACTAGAAAGATTATTATTGAATTTGTTAGTCGCTTATCTTGCCCAGGGCAACCCAGATTGTGTCATCACTGTTATGTCATTGTAAATTCACTGTGCTTCTCTAGTATAGGGTATCGCACAGCAAACTTGTTGGATTTCACGGCCATTTTGGCCTCTGCCGTTTGCTTCAATTTCCCTACAGTTACTCTCCCCCTGTGTACATATCTTCCAACTGAGGACAAGCATTCATGTGGCCTCAGCAGACCACAAAAGCTTATGCCACAATAAACCTGCTAGCCTTTAGGGCATGGCCAGTGGTCAAGGGTAATGGGAAGTCCATAATATTTGGCAAGCACCACATTGGCTAGCCCTAATATAAAGGCTAAGTTGAGCAACCTTTAGATCCAGTTTTCAAAAGGGCCAAGATGCTGAAATTTGGCAGACCTCCTCTGAAAGCAACTGGTTAGCTCAGCTGGGAGCCACCACCATAAAAGCCCTGTCATCCTGGTCAATGAAGGAATCATCAAGAGGTTCCCAGAGCAAAGCAACCATCAAAAGGATGACATTCTTCTGATGTCAGAAGCACCTGGATCTGAGATCGCCTGGGAAACCCTTTATTAAATACACATTTCAATCATAAGATGGGTCCTAAAAAACCTGCACATCCCAAAGATGCGTATCGTCAGCAAACAACCAAATTTGTTTCTGCTTGGGTTTTTTAGCTCTCGCAATATCTCATGGCTTCTATGCTGTTTGCAGACACTGTTGACAGGGAATGTAATTTAGTTCTTAAAGCAAGCTAGGAAAGAGCACTAAAGCACCAAGGAGACAATCGTGCAGCCTCGAGCAAATCACATTTCGCTCTTTTAATGGGATTTACTTCTGAGTAAGCTGGCTGAGGGGACGTGGGTGGCGCTGTGGGTAAAAGCCTCAGCGCCTAGGGCTTGCCGATCGAAAGGTCGGCGGTTCGAATCCCCGCTGCGGGGTGCGCTCCCGTTGCTCGGTCCCAGCGCCTGCCAACCTAGCAGTTCGAAAGCACCCCCGGGTGCAAGTAGGTAAATAGGGACCGCTTTCTAGCGGGAAGGTAAACGGCGTTTCCGTGTGCAGCTCTGGCTCGCCAGAGCAGCGATGTCACGCTGGCCACATAACCCGGAAGTGTCTTCGGACAGCGCTGGCCCCTGGCCTCTTGAGATGGGCGCACAACCCCAGAGTCTGGCAAGACTGGCCCATACGGGCAGGGGTACCTTTACCTTTACCTAAGCTGGCTGAGTAAGCCAGGCATGAGCCGTTCTGCCAAGTACTTTGTGCAACTGTTAAACATGCCATTTCATCGCCAATCTCTAAACCGGGGCAGGCAACCAGTGGCCCGTCACATGCTGCGGAACTGAATCTCCCATCATTGCCCCACCCCTGCCTCTGGGGATTTTAAAGTGGGTTTTTAAGGATGTGGAATTGAGAACCAAGGAAGCTGGTCCTCAGGAGACACTGAGCCTTATTTAAGCCAGCTAGCCCGCCAAAGTTTTGGAACACATAAGGAACAGAGGATGCTGTCTTAATAGGATTCAGATCATTGGTGCATCAAGCAGAGCATTGTTGACACTTTCTGGTAGCAGCTTCTCAGGCAGAGAAAATCCCTAGCCCTAGCTGGAGATGCCAGGGATTGAATTTGAGACCAGCATCTAGCTAGCTCAGTTATTTTGCACTGATTGGAAGTGGCCTTCCAGGTTTTTGGAGGGTGAACATTCCTCATTTTACCAGGAGATGCCAGAGGTGGAACCCGGGACCTTCTGCATGGCTAAGCACGTGTGGGAAACCTTTGACCCTCCAGATGTTGCTGGAATACAATCCCCATCAGCCCCTAGCAAGCACAGCCAGTGGCCACGGATGATGGGAGTTGTAGTTCAGCAACAACCTGGCTGGACAACAGGTTCTCCACATCTGCCTAATGAGAACGGGGGGGCGGGGGGTGCCTGCAAAGACAGAGGACCTCTATATGCTGCTGGACTACATCCACCAACATCCCTGGTTGCTGGGCATTCTGGCTGGGGCTGATTGGCGTTGGGAGTCCAAATAAACATTTAGGAGGGATATAGGCTCTCTATCCCTGGGGGTTGGTACTGGATTTCCTCTGGAGTTTGAAGAATTAAATATAGAAAGGACTTGTGCATTGGACACTCAATTAGACAAGTCCCAGACCTTGCAAAAGTGAGGACAGAACAGGTATTTCCGTCCTGGTCATCAGAATTTCATGCACTTGCAATAAACATACAGGCCACCTGCAGCAGGCAGACAGGGCCTCGGGTGAATTTCTGTTTAAAATGATTACAGATCCCACCAATGTATAAAACATTTTCCATCTAAGACCCACGTTTGTCTTAACGGGAAGAAAATTTGTGTTGGGAGGCTTGCATTCTTTCCTCCTGGGAAATGCTTATGAAAATAGCTCAAAAATAGGGAGAGAGGGGGCAGGAGAAAGAATGGCTGAGTTATGAGTAAGCAGTGATTGCACTCGGCTCTGATGTATTTTGAAGCTCCATTCTGGCACTGGGTGATGCAAAAAAAGGAGAACACATGACAGATGTTGAATTTGCCAGAAGACATCTAATTCTACAGCATTTTTGAAAGACACGGGTGGAGCGGAATATCCTTATTGGAACATTAAAAATAATCAAGGGGCAATTGCATCCATATTTTTTTTTGCAAGTGGAAGGTTGGGTATTGCGTACAGCAATACCGTAAGAATCCCCACTTTTTTTACTTTTAAAGAAAATCATATTGGCAGCCGTTGCAGTGAAGTCTTGAGCCCTCCCAAATAGGGGTGTGCATATAATATGTAAAATAAGTAAATAAATACATGCATGGGGTCATGCCCAAGCTGAGAAATCTAGCACAGGCTTCAGAATCAAGCCTCAGTTTTAAAACACCATCCCAACCTCATGTTTCTAGCCCTCATGGATATTTAGAAAAACCTTGAGTGTCTCCATGCTCTTCCTAGCCAGCTCCACAAGCAACAGGTGGGCAAGACCTACAGCTGCGAGGATATGGGATTCTTGTGCCTTTCTTAGTAGCTTGCTCCTTCCCACAAAAATGTAAAAACATATATATAAATCTTTCCATGATTGTATGCAGGTTACAAGAAAATTAGGCCTGTGTGATACAGAATATTGTTTATTTGTTCTGTGCCAGGAGCACACAGATGTCATGATCCGAGTTACCGGATATATAACCCATTGCACGTTCAGCCAAACATGGGTTAACCAGAAGCAGCGACTTACCTTGGGTGAAAATTAACCACCATCTAACCACCGAGGGTTAACAACCCGCTAACCGCTGCTATCAGTGACCCCACAAATTCTGGTCCAGCCTATATTTGTGGGGAAGGAGCCCTCCTCCCTCCTACGAACCTGCTGGCCTGGACCACGCAGGGGGAACCTTTTGGCCCTCAGGCTGAACTACAACTCCCATCATCCCAGGCTGCTGGCCATGCTTGCTGAGGCTGATGGAAATTGCAGTTCCGCCACATCGGGAAGGGCAAAAGGTTCCCCACACATGGCCTGGGGAGCCTGCAATGAGGTCTGATTAAACAAGGAGGTATAGAGCACAGCCAGCAGTCATCACGGAGAATTCAACTCACATGCTCTTTGGCCACACCACCAAGGGGTGGCCAGGATAGTGGTGTTTGCCAGATGTTCCGGACCACAACTCCCATCATCCCCTGCTCCCATACAGTATGAACCAAGGCCTATCCAGGAAGCAGGGCCAATGGCCGGGGGCCAGTTGTGGTTCAGCAGCATGGAGCCAGTAGTGCCCCCCCCCACCTGGCCTAATATCTCCCTCCCCACATCCTTGCCTCCATCTCCATCTTGCATACAACACTCATTGTGGTGTGGCTTCACTGCCGCAAACACAATGCAGTATAAAAATGTGATTGTTTTCCCCAAACTGAACTGACTGGCAATCAAGTAGGGCGTTGCCCCGCTGGCTTTTCACTGTATTTCTATAGCAAATCTGCACTTTGAGCAAACAGTATAATGGATGTGTCCCTCCACCACTGCCACCAATGTGCACTTTGTCTCACTCTACAAGGGGTCGTTTCAATCTCGTGGCAAGAGCCATCTCTCTCTCTCAGCAGTCCGCTATGAAGGGAGGAAAAGGGATGGAGGAGCAGGGTGTTGGAGGTAGAGAGGGTGGCCTCACCCACTTTGGGTCATGGCCCACACCCCCCAACAAATCAACTCGGAGTGAACATAACTCTGGAAAGAAAAAAAAGAAAAAAGGAGCTCCTGCCCTCTGATCTAATGATAATGCCCATTGACCAATAGCAGATGTTTAGGACTAGAAACAGCACTTTGAGGCAGGCAAACTTGCTGGATGAGCACCCCCTCCCCATGCACAAAACGCGTAAGCTCCTCAACCGGTTTGTGGGGCAAAATCAAAAAAGGCTGAATTTTGCCACACCCCCATTTCTCTTCTGCCTCTCCATCCCATCTCGCCGGACATGCAATCCTTTCAGGACTAGGGTAGAAGGATGGGCTCACTTTTCACCAGAAACCAGTCCCAGTTGGCTTTCCCATTGTTCCTTGGCAATACGTAACAAAATATTTAAGTCAGGGTTCGGGGCTGAAATTCTTCCAGCTCTGGCAAAGAGCATTCTGTAACGGATGTGTGTAGTGTTTGCCCTACGTAAGGAAAACTAGTGTTCGGCTTTCGCTCACCATCCTCAGCACCTAGATTCTAAAAACCTAACGAACAAAAAAAAGAGAGTTCTCCAAGCAGAGTCTGAGACCACCCAGCCCAAGATGGTTCCCCTCCTGCAAGAACCACTCTCAGAGGGGAAGGAAGGAAACGGCAGCTTCTTCTCGAGCCAGAAATAAGTTGTTCAGCAGCTTCTAGAAGTTAAGTCTCAGAAGAACAATTACAGCCGGTAAGGTTTTGGAAGCTGGCATTGTGGATTGCAGGCCTTCAGAGCACCTTGATCTGTTTTGCCGGAATCAGAAGCCAAGCGCAGCTCCGGCGCAATGAAGGAACGCCGGCTTGGGCGCAGGGCAGGGACCGTTCCGAGCACAAAATCGTTCTGGGGGAGGCAGGGTTGAAAGTAGTGGAGGTGCAAAGGACAGCCCCCCTGCTTCGAAGCCAGCCAGACCCTTGCGGAAAGGGTGTCATCCCTTGCGAGCTGCCCCCTCCCCGCACTGCGTGGGCTTAGTGGCCTATCTGCCGGTCGTCGTACGTGCTGTAACGCTTAACGTGGATGCGCCGGACGCGGTCGCGCAACTCAAAGCTGCCGTCATCGTCTTCGCTCTGGGAGGCCTGGGGGCGGCTCCGGCTGGTTGCCTCGAGCAGGGAGTTGTCGGGAACCCGGGGAGTCTCGTACAGCAGGACGTTCAGGGTCTCCTCGTAGATGCGGGCCTCGGGGAACTCGACCTGGAGGGAGAAAAGAGTCAAGGGGGTTACTGGGAGGAGCAAACGCACCAAAGATCACCCTTCTTCACCGACGTTTGTGGAACGCTTTCCCCAGGGAGGCTCGCCAGGCACCTCTGTTACGTATCTTTGAGCGTCAAGCAAGAATCTTCCCTTTTATCCAGGCCTTTGGCTTTTTACCTATGGCCTTTTAGAGTGAGTAGGATGCTTTCATGCATTATTATTATTTATTGAACCGCAATACCTCAAGGACCGCCTCTTTCCATATGAGCCTACTCAGACCATGAGATCGTCTTCTGAGGCCCTTCTTCGTGTGCCTCCTACACGAGAGGTCCGGAGGGTGGCAACACAAGAACAGGGCCTTCTTTGCAGTGGCTCCCCATCTGTGGAATGCTCTCCCCAGGGAAGTTCTCCTGGCGCCTTCATTGTACACCTTTAGGCGCCAGGCAAAAACGTTCCTTTTTAACCAGGCATTTGGTTGATCTGATTTACATCCTATGCCCTTTTAAAATTTGTGGATGGGTGGGGGGGGCTATTGGGTTGTTGTTTTTATTTTTATTATGTATTTTGTGGTTTTATATCTTGATTTTATTCTGTGAACTGTGCTGAGATCCCCGGGTATAAGGCGGTATATAAATTCAATTAATAATAATAATAATAATAATAATAAACCACCGTTCTGCCGTAGATCTCAGGACAGTCCACAGATTTAAAATACAAGATAAAAACACAGAATGCAAACAAGAACAAGAACAGAAAATAACCACCACCACCTATTTTAATGTATGGATTTTTAAAATATAAGCTGCTTTGACTTGCCATAGCAAAGAAAAAAAGCGACAAGCAAATTTAATAAATACTAATAACGGAGGCCAGAGGGAGTAAATCCTCTCAGCTATTTCCCCCTGCCCTGCTGCTGAATCTTATTCAAATAAATACAAGCCCAAGCTAAGGGCTTAGTTGCTTCCCCACCCCAGAATCCTCAGCTGCCTCCTTTGCTCCACTGTGCCAGACAGCAAGAGTGGAGCAGGGGTGCTGAGGGCAGGGAAAGAGGTTGTAGTGTCTGCCTCCGCCAAAGCGCCCTACACCCTTCGCCATAACTAGGAGCAGCAGAATCTCGCAAAAAGAAAGCCACCGCCAATCACAGTGACGAGATGCTTACATGCAAAAAGATGGGAGTACTTATTATTGCTCGCTATAGAAGAACAGCTATTGGAATTAATGGGTTTGGCTGAGATGGCAAAGCTGGCATGCTTAATTAAGAGAAAAATCACTGTTGACATTTATTAATGATTGGAAACCCATCAGGGGCTTTCTGCACAATAAGGAAAAAGAACCGGTGCGGTATCAGTTTTGAAGAATGAAAAAAGAATTGGCTATGGAAAGTGGAAGAGTTGAATGTTGTTATAAATTAAAATTTTTGCTCAGATTTTTAAAGCTCATAGACAGAAAATTGGAAGTTTTCTCCTTTTATTCTTCTCTTATCTATTTTCTTTTAATTTTCATGTTTAAAAATGCTTGATATTTGTTGCTTATTTTGGTACACTGCTTTTTTATTTTTATTTCTGTATACTGTGTTTTCAAGCTTTAATAAAAATTCAAGGAAAAAACCAAAAAACGAAAGCACAAACATGTCAAATTGGAGCCCTCTGCTTTCCCCTTCCCCAAGGACTGGTTAGTTGACACTGATGTGTGAAATTTGGCATCCTGCTCTGCTTTTTTTGTTTCACATGACACCCTCCCTGCTTCCGACTGTTGCAAGTCAAACGCAGTGGGGACAGTCAAAGCAAGACTGCCCAGAATTCCCTTGACTGCCTTTGGTCTATTGTTATTTTAACTTTTTGTAAGTTTTATATTACTGTTTTACATGTTTGTTGTTTTATATTTTTTATGTTTGCTTTTTACAATCAAGACATGCACAAATCTTCTGAAATAAATTAATCTGGCAGGCCGCTGTGAGAACAGGAGGCTGGACTAGATGGGCCCCTTGGCCTGATCAGCAGCCTTGTCTTATGTTCTTATTGGATTATAAAGTTATATATGGTCCAATACATGTGCTTTGGACCATATATAACTTAATAATCCATGTGCTTTGAGAGGGACGCAGGTGGCGCTGTGGGTTAAACCACAGAGCCTAGGGCTTGCTGATCAGAAGGTTGGCGGTTCGAATCCCCGCAACAGGGTGAGCTCCCGTTGCTCGGTCCGTGCTCCTGCCCACCTAGCAGTTCGAAAGCACATAAAAGTGCAAGTAGGTAAATAGGTACCGCTCCAGTGGGAAGGTAAACGGCATTTCTGTGCGCTGCTCTGGTTCGCCAGAAGCGGCTTAGTCATGCTGGCCACATGACCCAGAAGCTGTACGCCGGCTCCCTTGGCCAATAAAGCGAGATGAGCGCCGCAACCCCAGAGTCACGACTGGACCTAATGTTCAGGGGTCCCTTTACCTTTACTTACATGTGCTTTGATATAGGCTCTTTCCCTGGCCTATGGAGGCACCGTAAAATCCTCCCCTGAAATTTGCCCAGAAGAAGCCACACAGAAAGGGATGTCCGTGTTGATAGCCCCAGGCCCCAACAGAAACCGCAAGGTTAAAATACCTTGGTTTGCTTCTTCTCCGTAGCATAAACTATGGATGTGCAACAGACTTCGGCCAGCTTCCTCCCCTGACCGTAGAATGACCAGCAACAGATCTCATCCCCGATCACGTCTTTGATGAAGAGGACTCTCCCGTTGAAGCTGAGGGAGAGCTTATCGAACAATTCTATGTTCTTCAACAAATTGTCATCGGAAGTGCTGAAACAATGTTTTTTTAAAAAAAGAATGACGTATGTGGATCATTGGCTTGTGACAGGCAGGGCCTTTTTGGTGGCGGCACCCCTGTTTGTGCAATGCCCTCCCTGGGGAGGTATGTCGCCCACCCTCGTTATTGACTTTCAGGAGGATGTTAAAAACATTCCTGTTTCCCCCAGGTGTTTGATGGCTGAAAGACACACTTCCTGGCAACCCTGAAAGCACTGGTTGAATGTTTTGACTGTTTTTGGAATGCTTTTTAAAGAGAAGTTGCCATGATGTGTTTTCCGCCCTGGGCTCATTTGCAAGGAAGGGCAGGATATAAATTGAGTAAATAACCATTTTTTCACATCTGGATTCTGCCTTCACCCCCCCAAAAAAAGAGCTCAGATGTCCCTCTCACCATTTTAATCCTCACAATAACCCTTTTAGGTAGGTTGGGCTGAGAAGATGGGTGACTGACCCAAAGCTGCCTGGCAAGATTCACAGCTCAGCAGTTATTTGACCCTAGGGCTCCCTAGTTGGAAACTTCAACCCCATTACACAATTCTAGTCTTCACATGCTAAACATTCCAAGCACAAGGACCCCGTCCTCACATTCTTTATCTGAAGGAGACCAAGTGAGCAGTGGAAGATCCGCTTGCCCCAGGTACTCAACAAGAACAGGCTGAGCATTTCCAGTTAAAATAAAAATTAAAAAGAAAGAAAAGAACTGGTAACAGGTATGGCCACGACTATGGGCAGCTGCTGCCAGTCAGAGTGGACAATGCTAGGATTGATGGGCAAATAAAATAAATAGGAAGCTGTTTATCGCAGGTCAGCCTATTAACTGCCTACCCTCCCTGGTATTTTAAATTTAAATTGGGAGAGCTGTGCTGTTTCGTACAGCAATTAAATCAAACCAACATGGCAACAAGGTTTGCTCCTGCTGAAACCAACATGGAATAAATATGAAATAAGCCTGGGTTCATCGTCCTTCACATCTACTACCAGAAACAATAAATTCTCTCAGCGGGAGATGTGAGGAAGTCCAAAGAAGTTATGAAACTCTGTTGAGATAAAAGAAAGGTTGTTTATCTTTGTACTTTATTTTGTAAAAACCCCTAATAAAAATTTTATTAAAAAAAAAAACAGAAACAATAAATTCAACACTGTGGGGAGGGTGTCAGATACTTCTCAAAGTACTGTGAGAACAGGATGCTGGACTAGACGGGCCACAGGCCTGATACAACAGCCTTGTCTTATGTTCTTAGGGAGACAGCAGAGACTTTACCTTGTGTAGGAATACTTGTTGTTGCTCCTGTTATACAACAGCTTCACCACAGGCTGGAAGGAAGAGGTGAAATGTCAGAAATATAGAGCTGGAAGGGACCACAAGGGTCATCCAGTCCAACCCCCTGCAATGCAGGAATCATTTGGGGCCCAAACTCACCACCCTGAGATTAAGTCTCGGGCTCTGCCGACTGAGGAAGAAGACGGCTAGGTCACGCTGCCCAGTCAGGGCCTCTCCTGGGCAAAGGGGTCTCTGGTGAGGCCCCTTCGTATGGTACTTTTTTGAGCCTATTTGTCAGTAGCAGCAGCGGCAAACACACCCAAGGGCAGCCAGGAGGCTCCCTGTTTCTTCAGAAACAGTAAAAGGGAACTTTTTTTTGTCTTAGGGCCACATTCCCTCCTGGCTAACCTCCTGAGGGCCACATGCCAAGGGCAGGGCCAGAGGCAAAGTAGGCAGGGCCACACATGCAACTATTGCCTTTGTGTGGTCCAGGGGTAGGCAAACTAAGGCCCGGGGGCCGGATCCGGCCCAATCACCTTCTCAATCCGGCCTGCAGAAGGAAAAAAATCAGCATGTTTTTACATGAGTAGAATGTGTGCTTTTATTTAAAATGCATCTCTGGGTTATTTGTGGGGCATAAGAATTCATTCATTCCCCCCCCCCAAAAAAAAATATAGTCCGGTCTGCGGGACGGTGGACAGGCCCACAGCTGAAAAAGGTTGCTGACCCCTGGTGTAGTCGGTTAGTTTCAACACACACTGACATGCCCCTCCCTGTAGTCTCCCCCAAGGAGAATTTTTGCACTTCAAAGATATGTTCCAGCCAAGAAAAAACACTTGGGGGTGGTGAGGGATGTCTGGCCTGGCGGGAGCTCAGAGGGGTCCGAAGGGAGTTGTTTGGCTCCGGGGTCTGGGTTTCCCCACCCCTGGCTCCAGGGCACTGTGGAAAGTTAAAATGGTCGGGATCCTTTTGACCCTCTGGATGCTGCTCCCATCATCCTTGGCTACTGGCCACACTTGCTGAGGCTGATGGGAGCTGTGGTTCAGCAGCATATTGTCAGTCAAGGGCTCCACTCAAGCCTTCTATCTCCCCTTTCTGGGTCTTCCTGGGGTACCCCAACCCACGAATTCCCCATCTCTGGAAATTCAAGAACAAGGAAGGAAAAGCACCCACTTTCATGGCAGATTCGATGAGCCTCTCCTCTTCTTTGGGTGATGTGATGACCGGGATGTTGCAGACGGGCTTGTACGAATCTTTCTTGTCCTGCGGAAGAGAATTGCAGGCACACAGGCAGGTGAGTGCAGGTTCGGTGTCCCCTTCTTTGGGGGACCACAGAATCGTAGAGTTGGAAGGGACCCCCCCCCCAAAGGTCATCTAGCAAAACATCTAGCAAGGCAGGAATCTCCACTTAAAAGCACCCAGGACAGATGAGCCTGCAAAACGCAAAAGTCAATACCCAGCCTGAAAACCACGCTAAGCACACTTGCGAGGGGATAAGAGTTTCAAAGTTTAGCACTCTCTAAGATCCAATTGAAGAAGGTGGTTAAAAATGCACTTCACTGCCCTCCCCACACAGTTCCCGACTGTGTAAAACAGGTGTGGAGGAACCTATGCCCCTGCTGAACTACAACTCCCACCATCCTTGATCATTGGTCATGTTTGCAGGGGCTGATGGGAGCTGTAGTTTGGCAACAACTGGAGGGCCTAAGGTTCCCTGCAGCTGGTGTAAAAGAGGAATGGGGGACTGGAACCACACCCGCAGGTCTCTCACAATGTCGGTGGCCCTCAAAATCAGTGCAGGAGCTGGTCTACAGGGAGACATAGGAAGTACCGCATTTTTTGCTCTATAAGATGCACCAGACCACAAGACGCACCTAATTTTTGGAGGAGGAAAACAAGAAAAAAAATATTCTGAATCTCAGAATAATTCACTTGCAGTGAAAGCAGCAATCCCTCTTGCTGGTCTGGCTTCTAGGATAGCTGCGCAGCCTACAATTGATACATAAGCCGCATACACATTTCCCCTTACTTTTTTAGGAGGGAAAAAGTGAGTCTTATAAAGCAAAAAATATGGTACTTGCAGGAGATACTTAGGACCTTAGGAAGCTGACTTATACTGAGTCAAACTATTGATCCACCTAGTCTAGTACTGTCTACACTGACTGGCAGCGGCCCTCCAGGATTTCGGCCATACCAGGAGAGGCTGGGGATTAACCCTGGGACCCAGGTGCTCTATGGCCCATTCCATGGCAGAGGCTGGGCAGCCATCTGTCAGGGATGCTGCAGTTGGGGGATTCCTGCACTGAATAGCTGGCTAGTAAGAGCTGTTCAACAGCTGAATGGTCTCCCTCGGGAAGTGATGGACTCTCCTTCCTTGGAGGTTTTTAAGCAGAGGTTGAGTGGTCATCTGTCATGGAGGCTTTAGCTGAGATTTCTGCATTTGGGGGGGTTGGACTAGATGACCCCTGGGTGCCCCTTCCGACCCTACAGTTCTGTGATTCTATAACCCCCAAGGGTCCCCCTAACGCTACGCGCATGCAGCTCTCACCTGCAGGGCAGCCTGGCAGAGGTCTACCAAGCCCTGGATGAGGTAATATTTGGCTTCAGCCATTAGCTCTTTGACCTCCTGCCGGTTCTTCGGGAGGGCAACCGTGTTGTCTCGGAGGTAACTTAAAACTGTCCCAAAATGCTTCCCGCAGCGATCGATGAGGATCCAGCCTGTGAGAGCAGGAGAAGACAAGACAGCTGCAATCTGAGCTGGCATCCTGTAGGAGTGGAAGCTGATCGACAACAGGCAAGAAAAAGTTTGCGCCAGCCCCATCCCTGGTTTAAATGCTTCTTCATTGTTATATGCATTTATACGCCACCTTTTCCCCTAACGGTACTCAAGGCTGCTTACAGATAAAAACAAGAACAGTTAAAATGCAGAAAAATCTATCACTGGAAAACAAGTAAGTGTCGACAGAATTCAGGCTACAATGGTACCTTGGTTTACAAACTTAATCCGTTCCAGAAATCCATTTTTAAACCGAAACCGTTCTTAAACCGAGGTGCACTTTCCCTAATGAGGCCTCCCTCCGCCGGTGCCCTTCCACCATTCGGATTTCATTCTTAGATTGAGTTAAGTTCGCAAACTGGGACACTACTTCTGGTTTTGTGGAGTTCATAAACCGAACAGTTCTTAAACAAGGCTGATCTAAAACCGAGGTACCACTGTATATATAAAATCTGTTTAAAAACATACCAATAATTACAATAAAAACAGCACGGCACCAGCCCTTTTATTAAAATCAGTTTCCAAAATCCTGTTGGAGCAATAAAGTCTTTACCTGCTGGCGGAAGGGCAGCAAGGAGGGAGCCAGTCTGGCTTCTCTAGGGAGAGACTTCCAGAGTATGGGAGCAGCCACCGAGAAGCCCCTCTCCTGCATCCCCACAAAACATGCCTGTGAGGGTGGCAGGACTGAGACAAGGGCCTTCGCTGAAGATCTCAAACCCCGGGCAAGTAGAATTTATTATATTCTGTTTTATTTGATGCTTTAATGTGTTGTAAACCACTTTGAGATTTTTAAAATTTAAAATATAAAGTGGTATAGAAATGAAATGAACAATAATACCAGTAATACTAAATCTCATTGCAAAAAAAAAAAAAAAAGTAGCTTAAGACATGTGGCAACCACAATCTAGGTTTAGCTTTTGTACTCAAGCCTCTAACACTGGCTGCCAGCACTGGCCCCTGGCTCACCTTCTTTGTCCGAAAGCACCTCCATCCTGCCGCTGAACATGGCCTTCAGCATGGTGTCGTGCCGTGTCAGCACCTGCACCGTGGTGTAGTAGAGGGACCCGCCAACATTGAGCCGCACATACTTGTTGCCCAGGGTGCCGCCTTTGAAGCCGCAGCCCTTGGGCTTGGCTCCTGGCGAGGGACAGCCGGCTGCCAGGCAGGTGTCTCCGGACATCTCCTTCTGCAAGTAGATGACAACTCTGCAGAGGGTGGGCTTGACCGACTCCGCCGTGGTTGTGGGGGGAGGTTGGAGAGCCACGAGGTCACTGGCTGGGCAAGGAGAGTATTCCCAGAAGCAGTCTGGCCCTGGAGCCAAGAAACTGGAGAGAGAAAGAAAATGAGAGACATAGTGGATGGTCCAGAACAGATCTTTATTTCTCTTTGCACAGGGAATACAAGCAAGACTCTGATAATTCTGATATGAGCCCACGCAGGTGCCAAGGTTTGGCTGGCTTAGTGACCTAGCTTTCTGGGCTCAGTGGACGAGATTGTTATCTGTCCACAATCCTGGGAGCCAATATTAAAAGGTGAGTGGTGGCAGAACCCACCTATCAGTCGCTTGACATCATTATGGTGTCAGATGATTGACGGATGGGTTGCCAAGGCACTACAGAAAATGCTCCCGCCTGGTTGCTACCAGCCATGGCCCACAAGGTTGAGGGAATCTGGGGCTCAGGTGAGGATGACCAGAGCCTGGCAGGAGAAATGTACAGAAGTTGATTGTCCCCAAGGGACCCACATCCCAAACCGTTTGGGGTGTTGCCGGTTAACGGCAGTGCCCTGAACGGCAGCTGGAAACCAAATGGCACATCAGCCTCATTCCATGCAGCACTTCCAAAAAGCAAGTGGCCGGCCCTCATTGACTGCAAGAGGACGAGGCTCGGAAAAGTGCAGACAACGCTCGCTGAGTTCTCCAAAGGCAAAGCTTCCTAGCAGGGCATCATTCTCAAGCCTTATGCAAGAGCCATCTAGAACATTTGCTAAAGCCAGGTTTCTCACGAAACCAAGTTGCTAGTCCTTGTGATTACAATGAGGGCAATGAGCCCACTAGCTCCAAGTTCCCAGGCTGGCTGTTGAAAGCCCTACCGCTCAAGAAAAGGACAGTGTGGTCTCACCAGCAGAGAATGGAAAAAGAGGGCAGAGGAATTGGCGCCCCAGCAATCTTCATGTATTTGTTGCCCAGTTGCCCAGGGACTGCAGAGCTGATGGGCAGCACATTCTGGCTTCTGCTATCAGCCAAGGGTTTAATTGCCACTGGGAGGCTGAATCCCCAGAGAAGAGCAGTTCAAGCCCATCCAGTGGCCAAGCAGCAGCAGCAAAAGCAGGGAGCTAGCTTCCCCTCTTCCCACCGATAAGCACTTTCTGCCTAAGAACCAGCACTTGTGTTTGCTTTCCGCCGCCCTCCTCCAGCCCAATCCCTTTTCCTTTTGTGCTGCGTCTCTGGGATTGGAAGCCTGAGGGGCAGCGGCCCTTTTCAGGAGAGCAAAAATATTTTAAACAAATAATATAAAACAATACTTTGAATAAAAACCTTACAGGGGTGCCGTAAGGACAAATTGAGATGTGTAATACCTAAGCAGCTGCAAAAAGTTCTATAAAAGCTGGTGCTAAGCAAAGGGGGAAAGGTACCTGCCTTTTCTAAGCTGCAATGGTGCAGAGCCCCAGCCAGCCGGCAGATCAGTAAATTGCCGTATGGATGAGACCAAAGTCCGCAACTCGATCCACATATCTCCAAACAGCGGCAGGAACCTGGGGGCCCCTTCCCAGCCTTCCAGGATGACGTAATGGGCCTGACTCAAGACTGTCCCACACAATAGAAGCATTTCCTCTGCTTCCCCTAGTCCTCCAGTGCATTTTTGCATTTGTGACACACACACAAACTGGAAATGACTGAAGGCTTAACAAGCTTCTATTTCCAGCAGCCCCGTTTCCATATCCAAACGTGGCATGCAGATGGCATTTGGGAAAGGGCGTGAGAAGCCTGCTGTACCAAGAACGGCCACGGAAATATTCGATTGCAAGGGAATGCAGAGATAAGTGGCCTTTGGGAGAATGCAGTGGTTATAATAAACAGTCTGTGTACTGTGTCCTCCAGCAAACTGAGTCATGAGTGGGTCCATGGGCCGATAATGCAATTATGCAGCCCAACACCAGACATTTCTCTTATGAGAACAGGAAGTTGCTTTGTACAGAAGTAGACCACTGGTCCATCTAGCACAGTATTGTCTACACTGACTGGCAGTGGCTCTCCAGAGTTACAGTCCCTGTTGGGGATTGAACCTGGGGCCTTCTGCATTCAAAGCAGGTGTCCTGTCACTGAGCTGTGGTCCTTTCCCTAAAAATAAAAGAAAAGTCTAGTTCTCATGCTTCTGGATAAAGGACTGAAATAAGTAAGCATTGCACTGAGACACTTGGAATATCCAAGAGCTGACGTAGTTGGTACAGAACAGGCATAGGCAAACTCAGCCCTTCAGGTGTTTTGGGACTACAATTCCCATAATCCCTGACCACTGGTCCTGTTAGCCAGGGATCATGGGAGTTGTAGTCCCAAAACATCTGGAGGGCCAAGTTTGCCTATGCCTGGTACAGAACATATTGATGTGTAGATTTTAAATATTAGGCTTCAGCCTTCTGACCCAACATCACCCTCCCCTGAGGGGAAAGAATCTCAGCCAAGGCAGCAAGGAAGGCAAAAATTATATACCAATAGTAGCTTCATTCACCAAGTGCCAACGCTCATGTAGGAAAAACAGAACAAAACCAGGCTTCATCTCACACACCCATGTTGAAAAGGGAAATCGGAACCTTTCAAACTTACTTTCTACACACCAGATTTTCCCATTCTGCATTGTTGCCTATTTACTTAACTATCACTGACCCATTCATTAAATGTGATTTAATGAATGGCTGAAAGGGAGGGGCAGATGTTAGGCTAACACTGTAAAAAAGGTCAGTCAGCTGAGGGAGCGTTGGGAAGAACCAAGGCGGTAATGGTTACAGGCTGCAGGAAAAGAATGTGTGAAAACTTTAAAAGAATATTAATTAAATCAGGGATGGGGGCTGTTTTTTAAGTCAAGAGCCACATCGCCTGTGAGCAGTCCTCAGAAGTCCACATGGCAGTATGGGAAGACCCAGATGCAAAAGGTGGGGGAGCAAGTAATGTAAATTTGTACTGTGTGCACACACACCTCTCTCTTAATCCTCCAGTCAGGGAAGCAAGAGGCATTCTTCAAGGACACACACCCCAGCCCAGCAAAAACACTTAAGAGTTGGGGGTGAAGCAGGGCTGGTGAAGGATGCAGCCCCGACAAAGTTTCAAGGGCCAGAAAGAGAGGCCTGGAGTTGTCACAGATAGATCCCAGGGCTGAGGTTTACAAGTTTAAAAAAACGGAGCTCAGGGAGTGGGAATGAATTGCAATAAGGTGCCCAAATGCAAAATATCTTCATTGTGATGTTTTCAAAAGGGAGGGTGAATGGCAGGTCTTCTTTCTCTCCAGTGCTCCATATTTACTTGGCCCTCTTGCAGGTCGGTAACAGCCAGCAGAAATCCAACAGGTACAGCCTCCCCAGCCTCTCTCGGCCACACTGTGGGATTTCTATCGACCCCAGCTCTGCAGCCACCCGGCTCTCTTGCTGGTTTAAACAGCCAGCCAGGAAAGAAACCGGTGTCGCCTCTCCCTATCAGCGCAGCACCTGTGGAACTTCCTGCTCCCACTTTGCTTGTTGTTGTTGTTTAGTCGTTTAGTTGTGTCTGATTCTTTGTGACCCCATGGACCAGAGCACGCCAGGCACTCCTGTCTTCCACTGCCTCCCTCGGTTTGGTCAAATTCATGTTGGTAGCTTTGAAAACACTGTCCAACCATCTCGTCCTCTGCCGTCCCCTTCTCCTTGCGCCCTCCATCTTTCCCAACATCAGGGTCTTTTCCAGGGAGTCTTCTCTTCTCATGAGGTGGCCAAAGTACTGGAGCCTCAGCTTCAGGATCTGTCCTTCCAGTGAGCACTCAGGGCTGATTTCCTTAAGAATGGATAGGTTTGTTCTTCTTGCAGTCCATGGGACTCTCAAGAGTCTCCTCCAGCACCAGAATTCAAAAGCATCAATTCTTCAGCGATCAGCCTTCTTTATGATCCAGCTCTCACTTCCATACATCACTACTGGGAAAACCATAGCTTTAACTATACTTACCCCATACCCACTTACCCCTGTTTAAAGGAGCAACCACGCAGGAGAAAGCAGTCATTCTTTATTTCCGCCTCCCCAAATATTTACCTCCCTTTTCCTCCATGGCTGACCTACTTCTGACCCCCCCCCTTCCAATAGCCAATCAGCTCTCTCGCCCAAATTTACTCACCCACCCACCCACCAGCCAACTTTCCGCCCTCCCGCCCCACTTCCTTGCCCGCTAAACGCAAACACAACGCCACTTTCTCAAGCGGGCCCGCCCGCCTCCCCACTGGCCCCTCCAACCCCCGCCTGTTTACCTTACCCGACTCTCGAGTCAACCGGCGCTGCTGCTCCACGAAGGCCTCCGCCTCGCACCGGGAGGCGACGGGGGCTGAGCAGAACCGGCTGCGAGCGAAACCAGCCGGCCGGCGCGCCCCTCAAGCTTCCCAGACCCGGCCGAAAGGCGGAGCTCAGGAACGAGCAGCTCCAGCCACAAGCCGCCCTTCCCAGTCAGGCGCCTCGGCCTACAAATCCCAGCGTGCAGCGTGCGCCGGCAGCCGCCCGCAGACGGGACTACATTTCCCAGCATGCACTGCCCATTTTGTTTTTCCGCACCCTCTCCCTCTCCAGGCAAAAGCTTTGAGTCCAGAGCTGTCGATCGCCTTTAATTATTTTTTTTAAAAAGACCAAAGTAGTAGACCATGAAACACCCCACGCGGGGTGTTCATAAATGTGCAATTATTTGAGGTTTGTTTCTGATGCAAGGGACAAGCATGATTTTAAACAGTTTAAAATCAGGAGTGGGGAGCCTTACAGTAGCCAGGATTTATGTTTTAATTGGGGGAAGGGGTAGAATCTTAAGTATTTCAAGTTAAATATTTTAAGTATTTTATTGATTTACTTGGTCGGGAAGGCAATTGCACCCGCTTCCCCCCTTGGCTAATAATAATAATAATAATAATAATAATAAATTGTGTTAGCCGCCCTGAGTTTAATTAATAAATTAAACTGTTTAAAATCATGCTTGTCCCTTGCATCAACAAACCTCAAATAACTGCACATTTATGAGAGCGCCGCGTGTATAAAGTATAAAACAATTGATTAAAATACAAAGGTCCCTGTTTCTCTGGAGACGTCTCTGGCGCCATCCCTCGCGCTCCCCCTCCTTGCTTTTGGATGCTTCCTAGAGAAACTACACTTCCCGTGATGCCTTCTCTCTCCTCCATCCCCCCGCCTCGCTAAGTGGTACGTTCCTTGTGGGCGGGGCGGCAGGAGGAGGCGGAGCCAGTGGCGGCTGCTGCTGCTGCTGTCGCCGTGGCAGCGGAAGGCCGCGCTGGAGGAGGGAGGGAGGGAGGGGCAGCCGGGAGCCACCTGGCGCGTCCGCAGGGGCTGCAGGTGAGCCGGGCGGCGGGGACCCCATAGGGGTGGCATTGGGAGGCGGGGCGAGGAGGGTGGCAGGCAGGCAGGTAGCCCATGCCTCTGAGTGCCAGTTGCTGGGGGACAGCAGGCAGCCCGTCCGCCAGCGCTGCTTACCTGCCTTTGTGCCCATCCTCGTGGGCTTCCCTGGGGCACCTGCCTCGCTTGGCCAGCAGGCGATGGGGCCTCGGGTGGCGCTTGGGGTGGAATATGAGCCAGCAAAAGCTCGCCTTTAGCAGCTGCGGTAGGTAGAGACGAGCCTCCCTGTTCAGAGGGAATCTGTCTCACGGGACCAGCTGGTTATCTCCCGCTTGGACTACAGTGGTACCTCGGGTTAAGTACTTAATTCGTTCCGGAGGTCCGTACTTAACCTGAAACTGTTCTTAACCTGAAGCACCACTTTAGCTAATGGGGCCTCCTGCTGCTGCCGCACTGCCTAAAAACGGCCCTAAACGGCCTCGGTCCAATATACCTGAAGGAGCGTCTTCACCCTGAGGTCCAGCGCCGAGGGCCTTTTGGCGGTTCCCTCACTGTGAGAAGCCAAGTTACAGGGAACCAGGCGGAGGGCCTTCTCGGTAGTGGCACCCTCCCTGTGGAACACGCTCCCATCAGATGTCAAAGAGAACAACAACTACCAGACTTTTAGAAGACATCTGAAGGCAGCCCTGTTTAGGGAAGCTTTTAATGTTTGATGTATTACAGTATTTTAATAATTTTCTGGAAGCCGCCCATTGTGGCTGGGGAAGCCCAGCCAGATGGGCGGAGTATAAATAATAAATAATTATTATTATTTTGGGGTGGCTTTTTTGTGTGGGCTTCCGATTGCCAGAGTTTTGGACGCTGTGGCGAAACAGGATGCCGGGCTAGGCGGTCCGGGAAAGCAGGCTCTGTAGGAAGGGTTAGGTTGGGTCGCAGCCACAGGTGGGAATAATGGAGCATCCATGTTCAGGGGGAGTGGCCCATCGGATAGAGCTGTGAATCGGCTGTTTGGCAGGGCTGCCCAAGCCCCAGTCTGATTTATCATCAGTAGAAACACAACAGAGCTGAGCTGTAAAAGGAAGGTTTCATCAGCTGGCAATTTGTGTGGGTTTTTTTTTTTTTTTTAAAGAGTTGTCTTGATTTTATTCAACTTATTCTTATGATGTGTTTCATATTGTAACCTTGAGATGTGGTCCAAGAATACTTTAATAAAGTAAAGACACTCCCTCCCATCCTTCTAAACACATAAAAGTTTTGACGCTCCCTGCCACAAGGCCGGCTTCTATTTATTTATGTTATTTATTTCCTATAAATATGCATAATTACATAGCTAAAGAGGGGCCCGGTGGTGTGTCCCTTTGGAGGGAGTTCCACAGGTGCCACCAAAAATAGCTTCCGTCCTGCCCTGCTAGGCAACAACATCTACAGAGCTAAAGGTTCCCCATATTTGATTTATCTGAAGGGCAGAAGAATGGTAGGCCTTCGTTACAATTGTTAAATTGAGTTTAAAACCACATCCTGACTGGTGAAGTGGGTCTCGGCCCCGGAAAACTGTGGCAAAAATATTCTCAGAGTGGCTGAAAAATAAATCTCTCTGGGAAGCGTAGCTCTGTGAGAGGAATAGGCATCACCAAACAACTCTCAAACAACTCCTTACCAAACTACAGTTCCCATGATCCTTTGGAGGAAGGCACAACTTTTAAAGTGGGGTGATACTATTTTAACTGTATAGTACAGATGAGGCCTTACTCGGGGCTTTATATGCCAATAGCACGGCCTTATCCTTCACCTGATAGCATACTGGCAGTTCTTTCAGTAGAGATGTTATGTGTTGTCAATAAGGCACCCCCTTCAACAGTCTTGCTGATCCATTCTGCATTGGCTGCGGCTTCTGAACCATCCTTAAGGGAAGCTCCACACAGAGAACATAAGGATACATTGAAATAGGGAAATGGGCAACAAGCCTATTGGGAACCCAAGCATCAAAGCCTATTAGGAACCCAAGCATCCCAATATCTAGGGATGCAATCTCTCTCTTTTTCCCTTCTCTCCTTTTTTTAAAAAAAGTTTCTTGTGTTTGGTTATTTTGCACAGAAGCCTAAAAAGGATCCATCATGGCCAAAGATATCCTAGGCGAAGCAGGCTTTCACTTTGACGAACTGAACAAACTGAGGGTTTTGGACCCGGAGGTGTCCCAGCAAACGACTGAGCTGAAAGAAGAATGTAAAGTATTTGTAGACAGTAAGTTCCCTCTCTGCTGAGCACAGGCCTGCATCTCTCACTCTTTTGTGCAACATTAATGTTTGGTCAAAGGGCTGGTTCACACACATTGCTTGACTGTTCACTGCTTGGAATGGTTTACTGGTGAATTCTGATTCAGAAATCAAGAACAGTGATTAGCAATGACAGCATCTTCCTAACTTGCCTATGTTTGTTTAACAACCATGGTGGGAGAGAGAGAACCTTGGTCTTGATTGTATCTGTTCCTCCTTTCCAGAAATTGCAGAATTTAAGAAAATAGTGGGCAGCCTCATCGAACTTGTAGATCAGCTAGCAAAAGCAACCGAAAATGAGAAGATTAAGGTAATCTGACACGGCAAAGTGATGTCAGAATAAGTAGGCTAGCCCTTTGTTGCATGCGCCTTTTCTCCGGTAATTTTTTTGTCCCCCAACAGACATGCAGCATCGTGCGACTACTGTTAAAACTGAACAGTAGTTTGGTTTCCCGGTTGGGTATTATCCAAGGCCCTTTTGAAGCACAGATTCATAACTGAAGAGGAGGCTTTCCCTCCTGAGAGAGCGAGAAGAAGATACCTCTCTTGAGATGATGCCTTCTGCAAGACATGCATTGTTTAAAAACCAGTTACCCTTTATTATTATTATTCTGAGCAGTTATTTTCTCCTATGCACATTTCATTGAGTGACGCAGGTGGTGCTGTGGGTTAAACCACAGAGCCTAGGACTTGCCGATCAGGAGGTCGGCGGTTCGAATCCCTGCGACGGGGTGAGCTCCCGTTGCTCGGTCCCTGCTCCTGCCAACCTAGCAGTTTGAAAGCACGTCAAAGTGCAAGTAGATAAATAGGTACCACTCTGGCGGGAAGGTAAACGGCATTCCCGTGCGCTGCTCTGGTTCGCCAGAAGCGGCTTAGTCATGCTGGCCACATGACCCGGAAGCTGTACGCCGGTTCCCTCGGCCAATAAAGCGAGATGAGCGCCGCAACCCCAGAGTCAGTCATGACTGGACCTAAATGGTCAGGGGTCCCTTTACCTTTACATTGATGAAGTGATGAATGTACGATTGCGTCAATACAATTTTGGGTGATGGCCCTGCTATTTTCAGATCACAGAATCATAGAATTGTAGAGTTGGCAGGGACCACAAAGGTCCTCTAGCCCAACCTGCTTCAATGCAGGGATCTTTTGCCCACCATGGGGCTCAAACCCACAACCCTGAGACTAAGAGTCTGTTGCTGTGCTGGCTGAGAGACTTACAAGTCCGTGGCTGGCAAGCATCTTCTAAAAGGGTGCTTGGTTGTGATCGCAGGAAGGCGTCATCCCAGTGGCGTAGCGTGGGGGGTGCAGGGGGGGCCGGCCGCACTGGGCGCAACATCTGGGGGTTAGGGTTAGGGGCGCAAATCCACGGGTTAGGGGGCACAAATTCACGGGTTAGGGGGCACAGATTACTTGCCTTGCCCCGGGTGCTGACAACCCACGCTACGCCACTGCGTCATCCAAGTGGGGTATGTGTGTAAAAATACTTTTAAAAAGTTTTCTCCCTCTGCAATATATGTGCAGATTAAAAGCAGCCACTTCTTTAATCCATGGAAGCTCCATTCATTGTAGGTAAGATTTGTTTCATTGCATCACTAAGAATCAGTCCCCCCTCCACCCCCAAATTGGAGGGCTGCTAAGGTGCTCCGGGATCACCCAGAATAAAATCCCTCTTTCCGCAGGCAATTGGCGCGCGCAACTTGCTGAAGTCCATAGCGAAGCAAAGAGAAGCCCAGCAGCAGCAGCTTCAGGCGCTGATAGCCGAGAAGACAACACAGCTGGAAAGGTGCGAAAAGAAAAGGGATACAGGAAAGCTTTCCCCCATCTCTCATAGCACCAGAAGCCATGGACCGCCAAAGAAACTGAATGTCGAAAGAATCAGGAGAGACAAAATACTATTTCACACTATGGCACATCCTCCCATAAGAGGCAGTGGTGGTCACCAATTTGGAGGAGGAGGATGATGATGATGATGACGATAACAATAACAATATTTTATTATTTATACCCCGCCCATCTGGCTGGGTCTCCCCAGCCACCCTGGGCGGCTTCCAACAAAGTATTAAAATACAATAGTGCGTCAAACATTAAAAGCTTCCCTAAACAGGGCTGCCTTCAGGTGTCTTCTAAAAGTCTGGTAGTTGTTGTTCTCTTTGACACCTGGTGGGAGGGCGTTCCACAGGGCAGGCACCACTACTGAGAAGGCCCTCTGCCTGGTTCCCTGTAACTTGGCTTCTCGCAGCGAGGGGACCACCAAAAGGCCCTCAGAGCTGGACCTCAGCCAGTCATAGAATCATAGAGTTGGATGGGACCCTGTGGATTACCGAGTCCAGCCCCCCTGCAATGCAGGAATATGCAACTGTCCCATTAAGGGATTCAACCTTGGCATTATCAGCACCTCTCTCTAGCCAACTGAGCTGTCATGTCTCTTTGAATGTTTTTACTTTGTGGGCGGCAAAAATGAGAGGATCTTGTGGGGCACCATTGAGGCTAAGATGCGCCCTGTAGGAGTCTTGCCACTACCTGCACAATAAATAAGCACAAATCGATACAAATAGTATTTATATCATATAGAGAAAAGTTCAAGAGCTTGACAGTTGCAGAAACGCATACAGAATCCCTCAAAACAATAAATACTGTCAACCACCTGCTGCAGATCACTGGTTGTTTTTTTTTAAAAGTCCCTTTTTCAAGTTCATGCAACTGATTGACAGCTTCTATTTCCCGAGGGGTGTTTTTTTTTGGGGGGGGTGTCAATCAGGGAGTTCCAAAGGTGCTGCTACACTAAAAGATCGATTTCTTGCACTGCCGTAACGAGTGTTATTTGGCACCTGTAGCCATGCCAGTTCTGCAGGTCGGAATGGTCAAGTGGGCATACAGGGGATGAAGTAATCTAGCCCTACATTCATGCAGTTGGCTGGTGGTTTCTAATTCTGGCTGAAATCTGAGAAAAACCAAACTTAGGAAGGGAGCTTTTAACCTGTGATCTGTAGCAGGTGGCCAATAGTATTCCTTATCTGGAGAATGCTTTTGCATGTGCTTGTAAAACTCCAGTGCCAGCCTCTTGTGTTCATATAATAAGAGATACTGTTTGTATGTATTTGAGTCTTGCTTATTACACACTTTCAAAGCTGAAAGCCCTTCATGGCAAAAGCAGAGAGCCCAGGTGCCTAATCTGCAGCCTTCCAGGCATTGCTGAACTACAACTCCCATCATTCCAATGGCCAGGGATGGGACGGAGTTTGTAGTTCAGCAACATTCCTCCTCACCTGTCCTTGTTCATCAGGAGCTTGGCAAAAAGGGCAAGCTTTTACCTTGTGCCAAGAAAGAGGTTGGTTGAAGATGCCAGGTGGACCTGATTGGAGAGAGTGTTCCACAGATGTGGAGCCCCAACTGAAAAGGGATTTTCTCCTACAGTGCCATTCTTGAAACCTTCCCCAAAGAAGGGAAATAGCACACTGATTCAGACTGACGGAACCAAGGCTGTTCTTGTTGCATACAGCAAAATCTGGAAGGTCAAAAGTTAACGAGTCCTGAATAGAGCCCACTTTTTCAGACATGCTAAGTGGGCAGTTCCTGTCATTTCTTGACCCTCCAGCCATTTTGGCCAGCCGTGGCTGATTGGACTCGGAAGATGGCCGAGCTAACACATTTGCTCTGCTTTTTCTCCAGGTACCGCATCGAATATCAAACGCTGTGTAAAATAGAAGCAGACCAGAACGAATTCATCGACCAATTCATTTTCCAGAAGTAGAGAGAGAGAGAATGAGAGAGAGAATTTATGACCAGCACCAAACACACTGGGAAATCTTGAACCATTCCTATTGTCTAATGGGGTTTTTTTTAGGGGGGGAATGGGAGGGGGCAATTTTGACCTTTTTATTTTTTGAATTGACCAAGATCACCTCTCAAAAACAAAACAAAAAAAGTTTAGATCTTAAATACTCTTTTGGACTTACTTTAGGTCTGGCAATAAGATATTTCTAAAAGGGACAGCTACAGCTATTGTATTTTTGAAGATTTTTTTTAAAATGGCCAGTCATTTATATAGTCATCAGACTGTTCTGTGTTTTACACAACTTCCCATTGTTCTTTTTTTTCGTTTTTATAAAAAAAAAGCCCTGTAAAATACTTTCAAGGAAATCAGGAAATAAATTATTGTTTTTAAAGACGCCTCATTTCCTTTTTATGTTGCCCTTAGTACATTTGGGTGTGGGCTGGAAACATGATTGGGAGAGAATGTAAAATTAGCCTGGCATGGAAAAAGTAGGCACCACTCACGGTCCTTGTGACCCGAGACTTGAATTTTGTGCAATCTGCCGCACGACTGTCCAGTTCTGGACACTGCACTCTGAGGAGGAGATTGACTAGATGATTAAGGGTCTGGAAACAGAGCCTTACGAGTTACAGCTGAGGGAGTTGGGTGTGTTTCGCCTGAAGGCTTGAAAAGTGTTATTTGAATATGGCCGCCATATCTACTGCTTCCGAAGGCAGAACCCCAGCCAGTGGGTTCAAATGACAAGGAAGAAAGACCCCAATAAACATCAGAAGAACTTTATGAGGGCAAGAGCTGTTTGACAGTGGAAAAGGACTACCTCAGATGGTGGTGGACTCCCCTTTGTTGGGGAGATGTTGACCATCTGCCAGGGATTATGCGGCCGTGGTTCCTGCAATGCGGGGGGGGGGGAGTTGGCCCTTGTGGCACCTTCTAAAACTACAGTTCTCCGATTCCATCCTTCCATAATGTACTCACGTTTTCCTCTTGTGGAACATCATTTTGCCAGTAAAGGTAAAGGGACCCCTGACCATTAGGTTCAGTCGTGGCCGAATTTGGGGTTGCGGTGCTCATCTTGCTTTACTGGCCGAGGGAGCCGGTGTACAGCTTCCGGGTCATGTGGCCAGCATGACTAAGCCACTTCTGGCGAACCAGAGCAGCGCACGGAAACACCATTTACCTTCCTGCCGGAGTGGTACCTATTTATCTACTTGCACTTTGATGTGCTTTCGAACTGCTAGGTTGGCAGGAGCAAGGACTGAGCAACGGGAGCTCACCCCGTTGCGGGGATTCAAACCTCCGATCTTCTGATCGGCAAATCCTAGGCTCTGTGGTTTAACCCACAGCGCCACCCACGTCCTTACCATTTTGCCAGTGCAAGAAGTATAGTACCCTGTCTACAACAGGGATGTCCAACCTGTAGATTGCAATCTACCAGTAGGTCCTTCGCTGATCCTGGTAGATCACGGGATCCTTATCATGTACAATAAGTTAAGGGGGGGGACTAAAAAACCCTACAATCCTCCCCCCAAAAGCTCAACAACTCTGGGCAATCCACCCACTCCATGCACACTCCTCCTTCCTCCAATGACAATGGGTAGATCACTGCCTGTTTTTTAATACTGGGAGTAGATCAGTGTCTCTTGGGAGTTGGAAATGTCTGGTCTACAGTATTGGTTTGCAGAGTAACAGTTCATTCCGACAAAGCTGGTCTCAATCCCTCACCCTGGGGGAAAGGAGAAGCACACGACCCCTTTACTCTGGAACATACTGGGATAAGAATGAACCAAGAGGGTAATAGATTAGCATCGGTGCTCTTTCGACACAAACCCAGAGGTGAAACAACCTCTTTTACCAGATCAGCAGGTTGTTTCGAGGGGAGGACGTCGGTTTGGAAATGGCCAAATTCTACTTCCTCCTTGGTAAATAACAAGGGGCTTCAGTTATGTCAGGAATGGAGAACCTGGGGGCCAAAGAATAATAGAACTGCCCAGTTGGAAGGGAGCGCAAGGGTCATCTAGTTAGTGCAAACCCCTGCAATGCAGGAATCATTCTGCCCATCGTGGAGTTCGAACCCGTAACCTTGAGACTGAGTCACATGCTCTCCATCTGGCCCTGGGACTCTTCCCCAGAAAACATCCTTCACTGGCCCTGCTACACACCCTCCTCGAGTGTTTATGCCTGACTGAACTATGTCCTTCACTCTGAAAAGGCTTCTTGCCTGTCTGCATGGATAGGGTTTTGGGGTTTTTTGTGACTGCACACTGGCATGTGGCCCTCAGAAGCTTGCCCAGAAGAAAATGTGGCCCTCGTTCCGCAAGTCCCCCTCCCTTTGAGCTATACATCCATCCACCTCACGGACACCAACACAATAATAATATATAAAAATTTTTTATTGGCCCAGTTTGCAAGCTTCTGAATCCAAGGGCTGATTCCTTTCCCCTCTTTTAGGAAGAATCCTCGCCGGCTTATTTCTTTTTCCTTTTATCCACCTGGTTATACAGGGGGCTGAAGAGCATCGTGAGAAGAATGAGGCAGGGAATCAGGAAGTAGGGGCTGTAAATGGCGCAGAGAGTCAAGCGTTCGTGCAGCGTCTGGGGCGCAGGGTGCTTGGACCGCGAGAAATCGTTGAACAGGACGTGGCTGAAGATGGGGAGCAGCGTGGTCATGACGTGCGTCGCGTAAATGATGGCTGGGATTCGGATCCATTTGCAGTTGCCTGGATTTTTTTAAGAGCAGAATTTAAATATTCTTCAGATCACATCGCACATGCATACACATGCGTATCCTGCTCGACAACTCTCCCTATATTATTATTATTAAAATTTGTATACTGCCCTATGCCCATAGGTTTCAGGGCAGTTCACAACACAACGTTACAAAATAAAATTACAAAATACATAATAAAAATAATTTAAACAATTAACATTACTAATGTATTCAAACTAATAAAAAAATGGACACTGCCCAACAAGCCCCTAACCAATCCCCCAACCCACAAATACCCAAATAAACATATAACATTTAAAAACAATTTAAGACAGCCCCGCCCTCCTTTGCATCTCACCCAAGCCCCCATCCCGTCACAGCTCCTTCCAGCAGTGCCCACATAGCCTTACGGTTCTTCTGTGTCCCTCCACCCCTGCTTTATTCAAACTTCTGCTGTTGTTTGAAACCACCAGTATAAACCCCGCCTTCTCTTCTGCTCCCTGCCTCTACCGCAGCTACATGCAATCCAAAATTGCAATGCGGCGCAACAAGTCCTCCCACGGGGGCTGCATGATGACAGCCTTCAATTATTATGTCTATATGAAGATTTATTTGGTGTTACTGCGATCTACTCCCACTAAAAAAACAACTGGCAGTGGTCTACCCATTCTATTGACCAAAGTTGTTGAGCTTTTTTTGGGGGGAAAGATCCAAAGTTGTTGAGCTTTGGGGGGGGGGGGGGAATCAATCAAGGTCACACGGTCTACCAGGGATGCCCCGCAATCAACCAGTAGATCACGATCTACCTGTTGGACATCCCTGGCATATATATACAGTCATACCTCGGGTTACAGCCGCTTCAGGTTGAATTTTTTCAGGTTACACACCCGCCGAAACTTGAAAGTACCGGAACGGGTTACTTCCGGGTTTTGGCGGTCGCGGATGCGCAGAATCGCTAAATCACGCTTTGCGCATGCGCAGAATCGCAACCCGGGCGTGCGCAGATGCACCACTGCGGGTTGCGAATGTGCATCCCGCACAGATCATGTTCACAACCCGAGCATCCACTGTATATAAAATTATCTGTTAAAATGCAGATCAAAAGGCTATTTGGGTAACATGAGCAAAAGCTGCTGAGCTATTGGCCATAATGTTCATGAGAACCTTAGAAAGAGCCCTGTTGAGATCAGGCCCATCAAGTCACAGAAGCATAGAATCGTGGAGTAGGAAGGGACCCCAATGGTCATCTAGTCCAACCCCCTGCAATGCAGGAATCTCGACTACGGCATCCACGACAGATGGCCTTTCAAGCTCTGCTTAAAAACCTCCAGTGAAGGAGAGTCCACAGCTTCCTGAGGGAGACCGTTCCCCTGTTCTAATGCCCCCTGCCAGAAACCTGGCAATACTGGGCTAGATGGACCAAGCTTCCCACATTCCTAATCACAAGTGCTCCCCCTGAACCCCACCCCAATTGGCACACCAACCTTTCCAGAAGGCATAGGCTGCAATAGGAAAGAAAGGCAACTGTAGGAAGGCTTCGCAGACTATGAAGGCCCTGAACCAGGCAGGGGGGTCCTGCATCATGGGGTCCTTAAATGAAACCGTGTACCATGTTGTCAATTCTTTCAGCTTAGGGAGAGAAAGGGGGGGAAAGGGAATGTTAGCTGCAGCTAAACATAAAAATCTCCCGTCACTTATTTTGACCACTGTTAATATGCTATCAGTACAAATGGCTCTTCAAAGATAAATATAAGCAAAAAGAATAGGGGGGAACAGTCACATAGCTGCAGGTCACAGCGATCTAGCAAGCCACGGTTTATTAGACCCTCCCCTCTTTTCTTGCCTACTGCTTGTTAAACCACGGTTTCCTGTTACATTTGAACTTAATATTAATATTGGATTACAAAAGAGGACATGAAACCAGGATCAGATCAGCCACCTGCCCAATCTGCAACAGGGAGATATTACCCACATTACTGGAGACTGGGAAACCGTGGTTTAATCTGGGACTACAATTCAATGTCATACCACAAGGAATTATATTGTAACCTGGGGGGCAACTTTTGGCCCTGCGACGAGATCCTTCTGCAGGCCACATCGGCAGCGGTGCCAAAGGCCCCACCTGCAATATGCATTTAAAGCAGGATCATTCCATTCTGAACAGGGAGGGCTTCCCAAAAGAACCATGGGAGTTGCAGTTCGTTGAGGGTGCTGAGAGTTGTTAGGAGACCCCCCTGATTCTCCCCACAGAGCTACAATTCCAAGAGAGTGGTTTAACTGGAATTGTACCTCAGTGTGTAGGAATAAGGGGTCTCCCTAACAGCACCCTTAACAAACTACAACTCCCAGGATTCTTTGGGGGAAGGCATAGCTTTTCAAAGAGGCATGATACTGCTTTAAATGTAGTGCATATGGAATAATAATCTTAACAGCAAGATATTAACGGCATAATCTCAGGGATCTTTCAGCAAGCACTGCAATCAAGAATTCAGGCACATTGACCTAAGGGCAAAAAGCTACAGGCACAGAGCAAACACTCCACTTGGTTTTATAGGCCCTGGATTATAGAATCGTAGAGGGAAGGGACCCTGAGATCATCTAGCAACGCTGGAATATGCAGCGGTCCCATATAGGGATCAAACCTGCAACCTTGCAGCCATGTTCAGGGAAGTTTTTAATGTGTGACATTTTAATGTATTTTTAATCTTTGTTGGAAGCTGCCCAGAGTGGCTGGGGAAACCCAGCCAGATGCGCGGGGTAGAAATAATAAATTATTATTATTATTAATATTAGCACCACGCTCTAACCAACTGAGCAATCCAGGCTGGAAGGCGGAAAGCCTTCTGCATGCAGACCATATGTTCTGCCGTTGAGGTACAGCTCTTGCCCCTTTGGACTGTGTTGCAAGACGGGAGATGCCATCTTAAAAGGCACACTGGAAAGAAAAACGACAACTATTCCAGAATGCGGCAGCTAGACTGGTGACTGGGAGCGGCCGCGAAGGCCATATAAGACCGGTCTTGAAAGACCTACACTGGCTCCCAGTACGTTTCCGAGCACAATTCAAAGTGTTGGTGCTGACCTTTCAAGCCCTAAATGGCCTCAGTCCAGTATACCTGAAGGAGCATCTCCACCCCCGTCGTTCTGCCCGGACGCTGAGGTCCAGCACCGAGGGCCTTCTGGCGGTTCCCTCACTGTGAGAAGCCAAGTTACAGGGAACCAGGCAGAGGGCCTTCTTGGTAGTGGCACCTGCCCTGTAGAACGCCCTCCCACCAGATGTCAGAGAGAAAAATAACTACCAGACTTTTAGAAGACATCTAAAGGCAGCCCTGTTTAGGGAAGCTTTTAATATTTAATAGGTTACTGTATTTTAGTGTTTTGTTGGAAGCCGCCCAGAGTGGCTGGGGAAACCCAGCCAGATGGGCAGGGTATAAGTAATAAATTATTATTGTTATTATTAATTATTACTACTACTACTACTACTATTATTATTATTAAAAACAGCACAGCAGACAAGGGCGATCCTTCGCTTTTTCTACCTAGAAGCAAACCTCACCCCACTCGCCGCCTTGCAGGAATAGTAATAAAAGCTACATTCCTGAAGTTTCAGAAAGTACGGAAGGGATTGCAGCTTGAGCCACCCGTCCTCCGTTGACTTACGCTGCGGGGGTAAAATCCTGCCCCCGGGAGCGATTGCAAATCGACCAGCAGCGTGATGGGGATGTGAGTGAGGAAATAGAAGGCGAAGATCCATTCCAGGAGGCGCGTCGCTGCCCCAGCCGCCATCGCGTCTTCCTCTCTCGGTGCAAAGCAATGAGCTTCCCCGCAGCAGCTTCTCATCCGAGATCGGCCCACTTTCCTCCCTCCTCCATTGGTTTCTCCGAGAGCGGGAGGGGTGTTTCCAGCCCCCCTTTGTGCCCGCCCATTTTTAAAAGGGCTGCGGAATGCAAAGGGACCGGGCCACTTCTTGCAAAAGGAGACGGAGCTCAGCGCAGCTGCCTCGGAAAAGGCAGCAAAGCCGACGCAGGGAGGGAAGTTGTTGCGCGTGGAATCCCCGAAAAGAGGCTGTGCCTTTAAAGCGCAGTTTGTAGTTCGCCTCTCGCAGAGTTGCAATGCCTAGCAGCCCTTTACAAACTACAATACCCAGAATTCTTTTGGGGGAGGGAAGAAAACTGCTTTAAAGAGATAGCGTCTTTTTTCTTTTCTTATTAAACGCACTACTACTGAACTATGCCGTGCAGGGCACCCAAGATGAACAGGTCATAGTGGAGAGTTTTGACCAAACGTGATCCACCTGGAGGAGGAACCGGCATGCCACTCCAGTATCCCTGCCAAGAAAACTCCATGGACAAAGACAACAGGCATATAAAAGTTATGACGCTGGATAGTGTTCTCGAAGCTACCAGCATGAGTTTCACCAAACTGCGGGAGGCAGTGGAAGACAGGAGTGCCTGGCGTGCTCTGGTCCATGGGGTCACGAAGAGTCGGACACGACTAAACAACAGCAATTAGTATTAAAACCGTATAACAAAAATAATCAACAGATATTAAAGACAAAAAAATATACACTCATTCATTCCTTGTTTGTTACTTATTCTGTACATAGTTTTGTAATTAAGTTTGACATGACCTCCGATTTTCTCTTTTTAAAAAAATATTTTTTATTGATTTTCACAAAATTATAAACAAAACAAATAAACAAACATGGATCATAACCTTATTAAAATTACACTTATTAACATTGTTAAGTGACGTCCTCGCGTCCCCTTGGTTGAATTTCCATGCGCTTCCTTTTAACAGTTTTCCAAACCAAAGTTCTTATGAAATTTAACTTAAACATTAACATCCTTATATCCTTTAATTTTAAAATTAAACATATTGATTCACCACTTAACTTATATGAAATCCTAAGCCAATTAAATATCTGCAAGCTATTTCCAATTAATTTGACCTCCGATCTTCTCATTATGTTCCCGAATTAGATTCCTTAAATACGCACTTATTTTCTTGCTTCGGCAGCACATATACTAAAATTGGAACGATAGAGAAGATGAGCATGGCCCTGCCTATCTGCAGCCTTCATTGCAGCTAAGTAAGAATAGGATATTATTTGATAATAATTCATTGCACTCCAGGAGGAACAGAACTGTTGAGCTGGGGAGGGTGAAAGAAAACTTAAAGAGTGGTGGTGTGGTTAATAGCTTAATGGTGCCCTGGTTAGGCTGAAAGGCAGCAGCTGGCCAAAGGTCACCCAGGGATCTGAGCCCTGGTCTTCCAGGTCCTAGTTAAGACACTCTAACCCAGCCTTTCTCAACCTTGGATCTCCAGATGTTGGACTACAACGGCCATCATTGCTAGCCAGCTTGCCAAGTGGTCAGGGATTATGGGAGTTGTAGTTCAAGAACACCCAAGGTCGAGAAAGGCACTTCTAACCTCTATACCACAATGGCATCCCAAGGTACACACCAGTTTTAAAAGCATCACCAGTCACTTGGGTACCATCAAAACCACTGTGATTTCCTATTAAGTTCCCATCAGTGCAATGGGAAGCTGGCATAGCATAGCAACTTGGATGGAGCTCATGTAACCTGACATTCACAGTACGTCAATTCCTGCAATTAAGAGAGAGATCGTATTACTCTCTTGCCTGTGGTTAGGACCCACTGAAAAAAGGAAAACAAGACCCCATACCATTTTCAAGATGTGTTCGATGAAGATGGGTCCATTAGGACGAACAGGGTACTGCACCACCAACCTAAACTCAGGCAGGCTCCACCTGCCTGCTTCCTAAAAACCAGCCCATGGCATGGACTTCTCTCACAGTTTCCTCCTCCACCGCCTCAGTTACCTTTGTCAAACTCAGCAGTGCGGAGGATGGGGACAAAATGAGAATTGGTTCTGACTTTACCTGCTGTTTGGGCTTCCTGCCTTCTGGCCCACCAAATCCAATGGGCAGTTGTCACTACTGGTTGGAATAGCAAAGTTATGGGACGTACTTACCATGGACAATACAACTACTCAGCCGACAGCAATAACCAACCCCAAATATACTGACAATTTATTGGAAGTGTGTGGTGGGGAAAAACAACCCCCCAGATGGGTTTTTCGCCAATAGGATGTAACAAATCCTAAACGACCTGTGTTTAACCTCAATTGCTCCTTTATTAACAGCACACAAACCATTCTTTGATGTACTCTCCTTCTTCCTGTGAGTTGTATGTTTCTAGTTTTACAACCAGACGGGCAAAGTTGAAGAGTCTTGGAGCATGGATGAGATGGTGATGTGTGGGAAGAGGTTTTTGGATGTGCAAGGCAAAACGGACAAGCTCCACTGTTGGCACTCCAAATCCAAAAGGTTCCAGAGGGGCACTTAAAATAAATGCCAGTTTAGAATAAATCCAGTTCAGAATAAATCATCCCTAAGAGATGAGGGTTAAAATGTTTTGATTGTTCAAATGGGGGGGTGGGGGTGGGAGAGTAAGACAAGGCAATGAAAGTGCCGAAGAATGTGCTTCAAAGTGCTGTAGGGGCAATGCACATGCCAGAGGAATTGTCTACAGGTTTTATATGAAAAGCACATTGGAGGGCTACAGCTCAGTGGTAGAACATCTGCTTTGTATGCAGAAGGTCCTTAGTGCAATCCCTGGCGTGGCCAGGTAAGGCCAAGAGCATTCCCAGTATGAAATCATAGACTGCCGCTGCTGCTGCCAGTCAGAGTGGACAATATTGAGGTAGATGGGCCAACTGTCTGACTCTGTGTAAGGAAGCTTCCTTATAGGACAGAAGCAAGCAACAGCAAAAGCTCCTTGACAAGCGAAATCCCTATGATAGCCTGATGGGCAGTGAGGATGGAGAATAGTAGTAGCCTCACTCCCTTTCAGCTTCTATGGCCAGATCAGCCCTGACTAACCAGGAGGCCTTTAAGAAATAAACTCTACCCCCAAGAGGAATGCAGCCCTCCACAGGAAGGAAAGTCTCTACCCCTGCCCTAGAGGTCCACATCTTAAGTCTCCAGCAGCTGGCATGCAGCCTCTGAATGATCTGTTCATTTGACAACTCCATGTAGCAAACACAGCCCAAATCCCACATCCAAGAACGTAGATTCAATATAAAGGAGAAGTCAGCAAGAGAATCCACAACCCGCCTCGGCCAGATGGAGAACAGAAGACTTAGTCACGGTGCTTCTTTTGTTTGTTTCAAATGTCACATTTAATGTTTCCACCACTGTACTTCAAAATCTACATTGTACAAAGTGACCCGCAAGTGTGCCACATTTAACAGACCAACCTCTGAGATTTTACCTTTCATACCAGTGTCTTCTTGGGCTCATATTTAAGTTAAAACACGTTTTCTCATTCATTCAAGTGAATTGAAATGCTTCAGTTGGTTGTTGTTGTTGTTGTTCTTGTTGTTGTTGTTTTTAATTCTCAGGAGCCACATAAAAAACAAAGATATTTCATCATCTTTGTTCGAGAAATTCAACGTTTGTCTCTTTCACAGCAAAATAATTACTTCATTGAAGTTAAAACTTCCAAAACATAACTTAACTAATAGTATTCAGTTCCAGCTCAGATCACTCTTCTTGAAAATACTCTGCTAAATACAGATAACTTACAATAACTTTAACAGTTAATTGTCCATGACAAACACCGAGGTTTCTCTCTCTCTCTCTCTCTCTCTCTCTCTCTCTCTCTCTCTCTCTCTCTCTCTCAATATCCCAGACCAATGTTCAAAATTTAAGACCATCCATTCATTATTTCTTTGTACAGGTGAAAAACAGTCTTCAATTTTTCTTGCCTTTTTTTAAATATAAAAGTTGGGAGGGACATTCAAGTTTCAAGTCTCCACACTGAACTTAAAAATAAAAATAAAAATCATGTGGAGGTAAACAAACCAAGTTGTATACTCCAGGAGGTAGAGGCCTTCAGTTTGTGTTCATATATATATACACATATGCACAAAATAATTCAGTGTTTGAACAGAACACACACAAAAAAAGGAGTTAGCCAAAACGTAATAAAAGTCATTTACTACTGTGACATTTCAAGACTTCCACAGCTTTGCCTATGGACACAAATACAATTAACGTAATTCCCTATGTGCTTTTTTTTTTGCATTTTTTGCTTTTCTTTTTCGCTGACTGTCCAGTGCAGAATTAAAAAAAACCCCACAATGTTTCACAGACCTAAAAATGTGCAAGCTACTTCCTCTCTTGCTCTCTCTCTCTCTCTCTCTCTCTCTCTCTCTTTACACAGCAATGGATAGCAAGATTCTTTGACATTATTAGCCCCGGAAATGGAATTATTTACACACATTTGCAGATGCACGCGGGAGGTGGGGTAGAAAGGGATGGTTTATGTAAGAAAAGAGCAGAAAAAACTTCTAATAAAAATAGATTAAATATATATATATTTATATATATTTATTTATACCAGAGGAAGGGGGGTTAAAAAGGAAAGGGGAAAGGAGTCTCATCTCTCCCTAGTCACAAACTCATTCTTTCTACTCGCAACATCTGATTGGAAAACAGCACACAATCACCCCCACTAGTGAGAAGCTACGTAAAGGGTTCTTCTAAACTGCCAGATGACACCTGCCCACAGAAGCTGGGCTATTGTCATCAGGTGGGTTTCATGATTGGTCACAGTTTTTAAAACTTCTGTACTCCCTAAACTTTTTATTCTCTTGTTTTAGAAAAAAATCCCTAATCTTCAGGAATGGCTCAATATCAAAAATGACTTATCCACTTGGAAAAAAGAAGAAGAAAAGCCCATCATTTATTTATTTTTAAAGCAATTTCCCCACCAATTTGGTTCAAACCCTCTGTTTGTTCAGAGCCAAGCAAGATTACAGCTGCGCTACAATTCATACTTTAAAAACAAAACATGTGCAACTCTGGATAAAATAATTTTTTTTCTTCTCCTAAAAGCACAACCCCACCCGTGACAGGAATTTTAAAAGCCTAGTTAAACATTTCTAAGTCTTATTCATATATCATACAAGGATAGTGGTTGTTAATTTAAAACTTCATTAGTAAAATTACAGTACAAGCATGATTAAATGTCCAGAATTGCAAATCCCAGAATCCAGTGGAAAGCTACATTATGTCTTCAGTAGTACATCTTCCACGTTTACTCCCAGACCAGTGGAGATGGCGGCATCTCGGATGGCTGAGCGACTGTGGAACTGGAAGGCAGAAAGACACAGAAGATCAGTGTTCACCTGCAAGAGGCCACAGGAACACAGAGAAGGCCACGCCGCATGCTAGCATGGCAGTGGCATTTGCCACATGTCTGTGGGGCAGGGCGCGTGGAGGCAGGAGAGCCTTGGCAGCCAGAATGTACAGACTGCGGAAGAAATATCGCCCCCTAGTTCGAGAGGTGTGACTGTGGTTGCTCAGAGACAGAGAGAGAGATAGTAAGGCCATATGTTGCAAAAGAAGGATCTGCCTCTTAGGCTGTATACATTCCATACACTGAAAGCACATCCATGCCCACCAAGAGATTCATCTCAACTGTAGTTTGTGAAGGTTCTTCTGAATTCGGTGAGGTGCAAATTATAATTGTCAGGATTATTCAGAAGGGAAATGTGCTTTAAATGTCCCTTTGTATGAACGCTGTGCTCTTCCCTTACCTATTTCCCATCTTGGCTCTTGCAACCTTCCTCTCACATCTCAGTTCCCCTCACAACTCTCCTGTCAAGAGCAGGCTTACTCAAACTCGCCCCTCCAGATGTTTTTGGCCTACAACTCCCATGATCCCTAGCTAGCAGGACCAGTGGTCATGGATGATGGGAACTGTAGTCTCAAAACATCGGGGGGGGGGGGCTGAGATTGAGGAAGCCTGGTCAAGAGGCATTCAATCCCCTTGTTGATCAAGGTGTGTAACTTAATTCCTTCTACAGGCTTCCTATCCCCTTCTCTGCTTAACACCAATTCCTTTTCCTGGATGAGTGGCTGATTACTGCTTTATGGAATGCTTTTTGGAATGCTTCTAGCACACCTGATCAAGTCAAAGATTGAAAAAACCCCAAGGGAACAACTTGCCAAGTGCTCTCTGTTCCTGTTCAGTGAGGGTTTTGCATGGCAGCGGCTCTTGCTGGACAAAACCTAATCATGGTAAACATTAAAGCACTCAAATAATACGTTATCAGTGTTTCCCAACCTTGTGCCTCCAGCTGTTTTTGAACTACAACTCCCATCATCCCTGACTAGCAAAACCAATGGCAAGGGATGATGGGAATTGTAGTCCAAAAACAGCTGGAGGCACAAGGTTGGGAAACACTGCAGGTGCATGGCTAAAGTTGTTGCAGAGCCCTTAATTCAAATATAGGCTTCATTTTAAAAGTTGCTGCAACACTAAAAAAAAAAAAAAGGTGAATGAATATCAGATGTGATTACATACAGTTACCTAATAAAGCTCTTAAAAGCAGCAGATTGCGGGTTGATGCACAGAGGCACTCTGTTTCCTTTCTGCTGTTCCAAAATGAACTGATGGATTATTTCTGAAAAACAAGAAGTGATCGGGGATGAAAGGAAGCAAACCCGACTTCACACAAGCTGATAAGAACTGCATAGTACATTAGGGTTGTACAGGGGGGAAGCATGCAAAAAAGTCGAGCAACACCACTTGAGAAACACAAACATTAATCAGATCAGGATGTACTGCAGGAGCCCAAAGCTCCTCACCTCCTATCTCAGTTTGGTTTTTCTCAAAATATTCAGGAGTTCTACTGTGTTCTTTCTTTCTTTCTTTCTTTCTTTCTTTCTTTCTTTCTTTCTTTCTTTCTTTTTACTACTGAACAATCTCACAAAGTGTAATTAGAGTGGTCACCTGCTTAAAGGAAACTTAAGTTGATTAACACCATGAGTCATGGTCAATTAAGTAAGAAAATCTCTACAGTAATTTAAAAAAACCTCTTTGCTCCGAACATGCCTAGGAAAAACAGCAGCAACACCTTGTGGAGCAGAAATTTGCAAAATGCCAAAACATTCTCATTTTGCATGTATTTCAGAACTCACACATGATAGAGGGGCACTTCTCATACATATGCTGTAGTAAAGGATGCTCTCGACATTATGTTCTCCAGGCACAATGTGCACACATAATATGTATGCCCTGCTTTATACACAAATATTATACATACCTAGCTCTGTGTGCAGCTTTATCAATCTGACATAACAACAAAGCAATCAACAATAACCAAGAGGAATGAGACATTCCTAACCTAAAATACTGACCTTTAACCTGCCGAACAGAACTGAGGTTCTTTTCAAAAGTATCATCGAATTTGGGATTCGTGATGGGTTCAAAATCACTGGTGTAAACTCTTCCAGTAGAGGTGGAAAAACAACATTTACACATACAGGTATGATATCGCAAACGCCCTTCGTCAAGATATGGATGAGCTAAGGCATCCTTAGCGGATATTCTTTTGGACTGGAATATGAAGGGAGGGAGAGAAAAACACAATTAATTATTTTAAAGGGGGATTTTTATTTGCTCACACGTATTCACAACATGCAAATATAAAAACAAATCATTTTTCTAACCTCTGTGTACTACTACAAAAACCACTAGGAGGCAGTGTTTGCTTGAAATAGCGCTGCGAATAATTCAACTTTTCCCCACGTGGCGACAGGTGGCTCATAAGTTAAACCATATACTCTTCCGCACCCCACCCCACCCCACCCCACCAGAAATGCCTCCTGGAACAGTAGTTCTGATACTATTAAATAACTTTGTTGCAAACAGCCTCCAAGACTAAATTGACCCACTGGTCCCAAAGTGAATCTTATTAAGAGCGCTAGCTGTTTATAGATAGGTTGGATTAATATGTAAAACATATTAGGTGGGGAGAGAAAGAGAGAGCGAGAGATGGGGAGACATAGACATCCGTTTTATAGAGAAAGAAGGCATTTTCTGGGAGTCTGTACATGTGAGGTTCCACCCAAAAACCTTAAACTCATCGGGCCTGTCTATTCTCCTTACCTCTTGGAAATTTTGAAAGTTCATGCCTTGCCAGAGATGTGAGCCATTAGGGCACTGAGTGCAAGAGTTAAAGGACTCTTGTCCTGTGGCTTTTTTGCCTGCAGCCCCTGAGAGGATAGACCCCCGCCCCGCCAAGTGCACTCCTCCAAAGGGAGTGTGGAAAGGGGTTGCCTTTAATATCCCGTATGGGAAAAGACATCCTAGGCAATCTGGATCTTCTGTGGAACCTGCTGCCCCACCCCTCAGAAAACAACACAGAAAGGATTGATTTCTCTGAGGCTGAAAAAGAAGTCGAGGCTACAAAAGAGCTTGCTGCCTGGGACTGCGGTGCTGCAGCTGCTGCTCTGGGCAAAGAAGCCCCTTCCCAAAGAGAGTATGCCAGCTAGCACGGGGCTATTGCTCAGCAACCATTTCTGATACGGTGGTACCTCGGGTTATAGACGCTTCAGGTTACAGTGCTAACCCAGAAATAGTACCTCGGCTTAAGAACTTTGCTTCAGGATGAGAACAGAAATTGCGGTGCGGCGGCGGAGGGAGGCCCCATTAGCTAAAGTGGTACCTCAGGTTAAGAACAGTTTCAGGTTAAGAAGGGACCTCCAGAACGAATTAAGTTCTTAACCTGAGGTACCACTGTATTGTGATTGTAAGTTTGGATTGAACTGCATCAACTGTTTTGATGAATATGGTTGTTGTTGTTTTGCCTTGTATGCTATTGTCTTTTTGGTATGATTATAGCAATTTTAAGAATTGCTACTTTTTAATGCTATTATTTTCATATTGTGAGCTGCTTTGCGTTGAATGTTGTTGTTGCAAAACCATTGTAAAAGTATTAAAAGCAAAGCAAAGCAAGCCTCCGATGAGTTTGGTATGCCTTCTTGCCCCAGAGCTTCCCATACTGCTTGGTTTTGAGGGAGTGTGGTCTGCTTCCTAAGGGCCTGTTAACTCTGGAGCGTTGTAAAGCAAAACAGCGACAGAATTCCTCTTTAGGGAGCCTCTGCCATACCTCTCACCACAGGCAAAAAAAAACCCCAGGCATGCCAAATATGCTCTTCCTTCCAGGAAGGTCTGAGCAAAGAGATAGGGCTTTTTGGAGGAAGGAGTAACTCATCTGCTGTCAGCATTCCACAGCCACCCTCAAGAGTCCTCTAGCCACAGGCTGCCTCTCAGTATTGCTAAAATGAGGGAAAGCCAAGGATGCTTCATGGAAAGTGAAAAGTTGAAGCCAAGAACAAAGGGCTCGAGACCAAAGAGGAAAGCACAGAGCCCTCCACACAAGTGGCAAAAGGGAAGTGGAAAAAAACACTTGCTACAGAAAGGCAAGCGCCCACATGGTGCCAATCAAGTGTTCTGCCACCAACACTTAAGCTGAAGAAGGGAGCCCAGGATGAGTCACCAAACACCTTTGCATGATAGAATCCCACTTCCCTTCCAAGGGTGGCCGGTTGTAAAGATAGAAAATCCACAGCCGGGTAGATGAGTTGAAAGGAGCTCAGATGAGCTCAGTCAACAGAACTGTTTTAAAAGCAGTGTTTGCTTGCAGAATGAAGAAGAAGAAGAAATGGAGACCCATGAAGATTCACAAGGGGCTATGGAAATCTGCAAATTTGACATGCACCTGTGTTCCAGTATGAAATGGGGAACTATGTCCACACAGCTTCGTTGAAACGGTTTTTCACAGAGTGAGGACTGTGACTCATGGATGTGCTCTGTTTAAGCCCAGTGTCTCCTACTCTCCTTTCAGTGATATTGGAGCAGTTTCCCCCTTCACCTTCCCTCAGATGGAGATACTTGTGACCAAACAGTAGTTGTCACAAATCAGTGGGTACAGGGTGGGCTTTTTGCAGTTGTTTGTGTGCCTCTTCCAAGATGGCTGGGCTCACTCCTTCGCACAAGGATGTGCTGATCATGCCCTGGAACCATCCGGGCAAACCAAGAGGGGCAAGGGCTGAGGGAACATACGGCTGGCTGCATAATTACAAGCACCTTGTCCATGTGACCAGGCTGCATCAGCCACCTCACCGGAGACTTCAGTGAATGTGGACGTGGTGTCAAGATTGCTATGGAGCCAAGCGACCTTAACCCTCTGTGCACACACAAATGTATTTTTTTATTTCCACCCATTCCCCACCCTTTCAAAATGCAGAACACGAAGCACCAACTCACTGGATCAAAGACCAACATCCTACAAAGGAGATGAACAGCTTCATGTGTAGCTTGGCTGGATAATGTATACAGGACAGGAAGGGATGGCTGTGAAAAGAAAGAGAAAATGGGCTGAGCCTCATCTGATACATGCAATTCACCCTTAACATAAAAACCCAATGCAATTGTGCTACTTGTGTGAAGCCCAAATCTGAGCACAGGGGGACAGAAACGGGACAATGTGCTAAGCTCCTGTCCCCAGTCACCCTCCAAAATGTGGGAGAAGTGAGGTCTGCAGCAGAAAACCTCCATGAAGGGTTCTTAAGCAACTCAGATCCCCAATCATGCAGATTGTAACTCATGTGGGAAACTTTGTATGGGTAGTAGGGGTTCCCTGCTCACACCTTGCCCTTTCACAAGTGAGGGCAAGGTGGGAGGAGAGCTTAGCATGCCAATTTTGTCTCTCTGTGCTCACAGGAAAGTTTCACATATGAACAGAACACCTAGAGCAGGGGTGGCTAACTTGCAGCCACCCAGATATACTACAGCTCCCATCATCCATGGATATGCTGTCTGGGGCTGATGGGAGCTAGACTCCAGCAACATCTGAAGGGCCACAGTTTCCACATCCCTCTGCTAGAATCCACACAGGTATATAAGAAGAGCTCTGCGGGATAAAAGCAAGTGTCTCATTTCAAAAACTCATCAGGCCAATCCCACCTTCATTTTCGCATAGCAATATGCATTTGCTTTTTCACAGAGCTGCTAGAAGACTCGATTTTAACTTTCTTAAATGAGGGCAGGCAGGGGAAGAAATACAGGAGACAACCCTGCTAAAACTGAAAAAAGAAAAGGGAAAGAGCTTAGAAAAGCTCATCTTGTATCTTTTAAAGTTATTGTTAAAATAGGCCTATTATCTGGAGCAGAATGTGGGTTCAAAACCCCTCAGTATTTTGTTTCATTCAATGAAGCAAGTTTCTAGGTTTTCTAGGTTATGGAAATGTGTACACAAAAGGAGATAAAGAGGACAGCATTTGTAAGATTTAATCACTGCAGTTCTCTTAGAATTGTGAGGGTAAACTGGAATTAACACAAAAGTGAGCAATTGGGAAATTGAGGTTGGCTGTTGAACAAAACTGAAATCGTTATAACAAAAATGACCTTATTTCTATAATGAGTTAGATGGACTGGAGAAGCCAGTCAGGTGTTTTTGTTTGTTTTTTGTTTTTGTTTGTTTGAGTGGCAGCCCTGCTAGCTGGAAATCCAAGGTCAGTTGATTCCTGCATTCCAGAAATCTGTCAGGTCTGGAGCATCTCCTCCTCCCATTTTTGTTCAGTAAGGATTCCTGAAGCTTAGAATCCATGTAAGTATTCATATATATCGTCATTCTGAAGGTCACTGATATTGTCCAGTAATGCTGTACATAATTGGTAAATTCTATATATTTAAAGGTATGTAAACTCATCAACTTGCTGAGTGAAGTTTTTACAGTCTCTTTCTCCCCCACCCTCAGACATGCATCTTCAGTGGGAAGATAACCTGAACCAAACCTACAGGGGTGTTAAAAGGTCATTGAAATAATGTTCTAAGGGCTTCACGCAAGTCATCTATCTACTACCTACCTACCCACCTACCTACCTGCTAAGTATTATTATTGTTCATTTGGAGGACATCCCTCCTTCCAATCACAATACTACTCTTCACTGTCAGCATAGTCTCTCCATGCACGCACATGCACACTCAAGCGTACACACACATAGCATCCAATGAACACAGGCATTCTTACTTAGAATCTCCCTAAGAAACATAAGAACAAGGATTATGCTATGTAGTATTTTAAGACCACAAAACCCAGGTTTTCATTTATTTTAATTTTAAGCTTACTATCTTAGTCACTCCTAAGTTTCCTCAGAATGGATTTTGGTTACTTCCCCCCTTTTTACATACCCATGCTTGAGCTCAGGAAATGAAGTACTGTACAGTGGTGCCTTGGTTCTCGAACTTAATCCGTTCTGGGAGTCCGTTTGACTCCCGAAACCGTTCAAAAACCAAGGCATGGCTTCCGATTGGCTGCAAGAGCTTCCTGCACTGAAGCGGAAGCTGCGTCGGACGTTAGGCTTCCGAAAAACGTTTGCAAACTGGAACAGTTACTTCCGGGTTTGCGGCGTTCAGGAGCCAAGCTATTCGAGAGCAAAGGTACCACTGTACCTCTCCAAAGCTACTGTTGCTATTCACAGAACCATGTTTTGGGTGAAAACACGCATTATGGGTCAAGTTACTTTTGCTTCTTTCTTAATGTATATTAAATTCCGTTCACAGAACAAGCAAGTAATGCTGCCCTCTTTTTGTATAAAGACACTAGTATTTATTACATTGACAAGCTGATTTTCAGCCAAGATGGACACACACCAATGCATTAGTTAAAGCCCATCACAATTTAAGGTACAACCTAAGCCCATGGTTTGAGGGAGAGGTATATGAGGGGAGGAAGGCAGTGGCTGGCTTACCAGACAACCATTAGTTGTGGTCACCAACACACACACCCCAACATCCTCTGGCAGACAATGGGCTTGGGAGAGAGGCATGGTGTGATATCACAAGTGTAAAAGGAACAGCAGGCGCCTCTTTTCCAGACAGTGTAAAGACTCCTGCTACTTACTACCTTCTATTCAAGTTTGCCAATATTTTTGGGGACAAGGATCTGCAGAAAGCCACACAACCTGTTTGCTGGGGGGCCAGAGCTGCTTGCTCCTAGCAAAATTATTTGTGGAGACTTGTGTGCATATGGCGGAAAAAGAATGTAGCCCCCAGGGCAGAGTTTGCAGCTCCTTGTTCTAGCTTCATGTTTGGTTCTTGCATTTTGCTCTGCTCTTGCCAGAGCCACTTGGCTACTTTATTCCTTCTGCTGAACCTTCAAACCCTCACACACACCCCCAAGTCATTATTTCAATGACCTCCCTAGAAACAGAAGACTCTTCCGCACAATGAAAGATGTTTCACTAAATACTGCCAACATCTCTTAGGGCCATATGAACTACAGGAGACCAGGGACTACCCGTTGGAGATTATGGTGCGGAAGCATTTTGGACATTGGCCCTCCGTTCTCACCCTTACTTTCCAGTGGCTCAACCTAACAGTATCCACTGTCCGACAAAAAGACTAGTAGAAGCTATGCTCTTCTGAGTCACTATGTATTGGATCAAGGATGCTGAGAGATTTCAGCCTGAGGGTGCCTGATCTTAAAATTAGAATGAGAGCACAAGGGGGGAGTAGGGGAAACAGCTCCAAAATTAAAAGTAATTTTCACAGACAAAAATAGCCCTGACCTCTTTATGCAAATCTAAAAGCCTTGCCATTTTCTTTTTTAAAAAAGAACATTGCCTAAAATTCTGGGCTTTGAAGCTGTTTGTTCTCCAGCACTTCCTACACTATCATTTCCTTAGCATGGTGCTTTTTCTTTTTTAAAAGAAATCATCTGCTTTCCTATGCAAATATAAAAAGCAAAGCTTATTACAAGAGGTCTAGAGTGTGCAGGTGCTGGGAAAAAACCATTAGGAGCAAAGAAAGGCAGGGGGGAGGAGATTATATAAGAGTTTTCCTATTAATGGAAGATGATTAATTGTTATTGGTATGTGGGAGGAATATGCTGTATGCCAACCAAGGACTAAAACATACTCTGCCTGAAATATGATGAAGCAATCAAGCCTTTGCCTTATCTATTTATGGGAGAACATTAATAGAAAAGGTTAGGTGCTACAATAGCTTTACAGAAGCTGGCAAACTGTATTAAATGTTTCATGAAAGCTGTAGGGGAAGCTCCTTGGGCAAGACATCTTACACCTGCCACAGTTTATCCCCACCCCAAGCCAAAAAAGGCAAAAAAGCCAAGTGAGAATGAATGCTCTGCAGGGATGCAGAGGATGGCTATTGATTTATATCACATATTCAAACTGCTATAAAATCAAGCATGCCTTATATGAAGCTGCATTGTGTAAGTAACAGGGAAAGGTTACAGCTCATTGGTACAGAATCTGCTTTGCATGTTGAAAGTCCCAGGTTTAATCCCTGGCATCTCATCTTAAAGTTGGGTGGGGACCCTGCCTAAAACTCTGACCGAGAGGGACGTACGGTTCTGACTAAGTACAAGGCAACTTCCTATGTTCCTATGTCAAGCCACTAGTCCACTTAGTCTGGTACTGCCTCCTCCGACAGACAGGGTCTTAGGCAGGGCCTTTTGCCCAGTTGTCCTTTCGGGGAATTATTTAACAAGTGTGTGCAAAAAATGGGATTTACCACTCAGCTAGCAGGCCTCATATCTCAGGAACTGCAAAATTGACCTTCTGCTCCCATTCATTGCCTCTCCATCGTATTTACACACACGATTGATCCGTTCTATTATGGTTGCCTAAGGAAACAAAGTCTTTATCTACAGAGAGGTTTCCTTCCCTATTTTTCTTCAAAAGCTCTAATAAACTTATAATTCCTTAGCTGTATTATTTATGACCCTGCATGCACAAAATCATAGCTCTCTATACCCAATTCTATCAGAATTTCAGTGAATTCTGTTTTTTTTCCTCTTTTTTAAAGGCCACAGAGCTTGTTTGTGAGCTGGAAATGTTCCATTTGAGCTTCACATTTATCAGAATTACTTGTGCAAGTTAACATCCTCTGCTGAAGCGATACATTTTCTTGAATGAGGCAGCTGCTCCTCTACAGATTTACAAGTCACTTTATAGTCTCCAAGCATTATATTTAATTTCCTTATATCTTCTGCGGATATGCCCAAGACACAGATGGTGAAAGAAATTGAGGTTAAGTGGCTTGTTTAAGTAATTGGATTGTATTCATTCTAATTTAGCCTAAGTGTTATTGTTCATATGCTACCATCAATGCACACGAACTCAGAACTTTCTCGTGGTTTGCTATGCATGGTTCACTAGAACCACACACTGCCAGCTACACCTATACCCCAGGTCAAGCAGACCTACCTGCTTTCTCCAATAGAAACCTATTGTAACAGGCAACTATGTCTTGAATCCAGGAATAAAGAGTTACACATAAGTTCTCGTGCCATATATTTAGGTAATTCACTTTGTGACTGCTGCCTGGAACCACTTCCTGCTCCTCAAGTGTCCTTGGTTTAAAAGGTACCATGCATTCAGAAAAAAACTAAATACTGCAGAAACACAGAAATGAAAGAACCTGTGAGGTCACCTAGTTCTCTAGGTCAGAAACTACTTTTACTGGCCAAGAGATGGGCTGTGAAGCACAAAGCCTCATGTGATGTGACATACACAGGGATGGTTGGAAGGCATATGCTTCAGCAAAACTAAAGCTCTAAAAAGGTCTGGTCAGTGGTTGGGCTGGGAAACCACACAGAAGCACTAGGGGAAACACTCTGAAGATAAGGCAGAATGTAACTTAACTGAACTACAACCAAACTCTGTTTTAGGATACTTTCTAATTTCATAATCTTTATTAAAAATATGCTGAATATTGACAGAGAATGGAAATACCACAAGCTAAGAGAATGAATGGTATACCAAAATACAAGAATCAGCAATTCTGAATAAAATGTTTGTACATTTTTTTGGTGAAATAGGGTAGGTATAAAGTCAATGCACTGAACAGGAACTCGATGACTCAAAGTACTCTGAAATAATAAATATGGTTAAACATGAGGAAACCTGCTCCATTTATTATAATGAAACTACCACAAAGTACACTAAAATTGTAATGGCTTGGATTAAAAATACTCAACTTGTTATCTTGACCTAGAGTTTTGTATCTTAAATTGCCTAGAAGGATAAAATGTTTCTGAAGAATGTATGTTTGATAAATAATTTATATGATTAATATGTCTGAACTTCAATGTTCTACTTTTATGAAATGTATTGCCTTTTGTCCAATTTCACTAAATATATTAGTGATACAGCATAGTGTTTCATTGAAAAATGATTCCAAAAAGAGGATTCCTGGCTGGCCTTCAGTTATTTATCATTCAATCTTGTGCACACTTACTGCCATGAGTATTAAAATTTTACATTAGAATAGGCCCAGATTAGCACCTCCATAATGTGCTTGCAGAATGGGGCTTGTTGGGAAATTCAGAGTCATAGCTTTTCATCCTACCTGTTTATGAGGACCCCTGAGTATGTGTGCCTTGGCGCCTTCACAAGCCGTCCTCATTGCTTCCAGTGACGGTGTTCCTAAGAGATCTGTGATCAAATCCAACTGTAAAGATGGGAGAAATTGTCCACAGTTTTAATTTGGATAAAAGCATATTCTTTTCAAACAATAAGCACATACACACATTCAAATTCTCAGTATCTCCAGCTAAGGTTGGGAGAGAGTCACTGCCAGTTAGTTTAGACAATACTGAGCTAGATGCACTCAATGGTCCGACTCTGTATAAGGCAGATTCCTATTTTCCTAAATGAATACACAACTTTGCACAATCAGCCTCTTGCCTTCTATTCTCCACTTTCTGGTACTATTTGAAACATGTTTATACATGTATGGGATTTATATCTTGCCCTAGAACCACAAATAAACCCACAAAGATAAAAGACAGTAAAACCAGCAGATTAAAAGCCAACAAGAGGACATAAATTTCCATTAAAAGCATGACAGAACAGGGGAGACTTCACCCGGCTCCTAAAATATGACAAGAGATGGTGCCAGGAAAACACATCCAAGCAGACAGTTCTACAGTTTGGGCATTGCCACAGAGAAGTTCTCTTTATGGTAGACACCCACCTAGCCTCAGAAGGCTTTGTAATAAAGAAAGGCCCCTTAAGATTATCTTAAGTGGCAGGCATATTCACCTGGAGATGTATTGCAGCCATCACTGCTTATTTTAGGTGTCCAATGAGCATCCAGGAAATAGTAAGCTTTAGAGGGGGATAAACAATCTGTTAGGGCAGGCATCCCCAAACTCGGCCCTCCAGCTGTTTTGGGACTACAACTCCCATCATCCCTGACCACTGGTCCTGTTAGCTAGGGATGATGGGAGTTGTAGTCCCAAAACAGCTGGAGGGCTGAGTTTGGGGATGCCTAATTTAGGGATTCCTCAGGCCCCTTCAAAGAACTTCCAAGGACTCCATTACCTGGAAGGTTAGAAGGATCTGAAACTCTCTGAAAACAATAGGGCTGACATGTCCATAGTCCCACAGGGTTGTGTCCACCTAAGTTCTACTCAGACAAGAGCATTTGAAATTAATAGACCCAAGTTAGTCATTTCCATTAATTTCAATGGGTCTCTCTGAGTGGAACAAGCATGTGATACAACCCACGGAGACGCAAACCCCAAAAGAACAAAATAAAAAAATTCCTTCCAGTAGCACCTTAGAGACCAACTAAGTTTGTTATCAGTATGAGCTTTCGTGTGCATGCACACTTCTTCAGAAAGCTCATACCAATAACAAACTTAGTTGGTCTCTAAGGTGCTACTGGAAGGAATTTTTAAATTTTGTTTTAACTATGGCAGACCAACATGGCTACCTACCTGTACCCCCCCCCCAAAAAAAAAACAGAAAGAGAAAAGCTTTATAGCGAAAGTGCCAGATGCACCTCTGTGGGGAGGAAACTACAAACATAGGGGCTGCCAAAGAAAACCCCCTTTTCTGGGTCACCACCACCCAAACATCTGAGGACAGCAGAACCACCAGGAGGGGTCCCTCTGCTGATCTTAACACTTGACAGCATCTGTAGGGAAGGAGGCGGTCTTTCAGGTATTTGGGGCCTAAGTTGCTCACCATTTTGTAGATCCTAAACCAATGCAAAGAGTGGTAATTTTGCAAAGGTTTTGCAGAATGTGATTGTATTTGGTAGTTCTCCTTTATTGCCATTGCCCCAACAACGTATTGCACTGATTCCGGTTTTTGGCGAATGATGAAGATGCATCTCTTCACCCTGGCCTTTGACCTGTGTTTACAGGACTCGCCCTATTCCTGTGACTGCAATTTGTTTTAACTGATTATATTTCTGAATTTTAAATGGCTGCAAACTGCCCTGGGACTTGTTGGTGAAGGATAAAAATAATAATGAAAATAATAATGGGCATAGCAACCTACCTCACAAAGTGTTCCTGTGAAGGTAACAGACTTCAAAAATGTTGCACATTAAGCGTGCTACATCTGAGCTTGATTGGTTAACAGCTATGATGAGTGCAAGTAAAGTCAGGATGCAGCCTGAAAAACTGATTTAGGGCAGGTTTGTGTAGCCCAGTCCAGCTACTTTGACTGGCAACAGCTCAGGAACAGGTCTTTCCCAGTCTTGCTACTCAATATCCTTCAACTGGAGATGATGAGGATTGAGTCTGGACCTCTTGCATACGGAGTGTGCATCCTACCACTGAGCTATGGCAGCAAACTTTCTACCACAGTGTTACGGATACTCGCCCGAATATACCATTGGCAGAATGCAAATGGCAGCAACCAAGTCACAATTTGGGGGGTAGGTTTAGCTTCTCAAACTGTGTAGTGGGATTCAGTGCTGGATCTACAAGTTTTGATATAGAGGGCAAAGGTCTGCTCTGCTGCCCTCCAATCCTGCAGATGGATTGATGGGGCAGGGGATGACACAAAGGGGATGAAGTCTTTCACTCCTTCATGTCACATGCAGATTTCTTTTTCTCAGCTGCTGAGGCTGGACAAACTAGGCTCTATTATCTGAAGAACTGCACTTCCTTATCCCGTGCAGGTTGTCTGAAGCTATGGGTATACTTTGTAGATATTGTAGGCTTCATATGAATGAAATCCAGTTATACACCTTGAAACTCGAAGGTTTTGGCTCCCAAATGCCGCAAACCTGGAAGTGAGTGTTCCGGTTTGTGAACGTTCTTTGGAACCTGAACGTCCGACGCAGCTTCCGCGGCTTCCAATTGGAAGCTCCTGCAGCCAATCGGAAGCCGCACCTTGGTTTCCGAATGTTTTGGAAGTTGGATGGACTTCCGGAACAGATTCCGTTCGACTTCCGAGGTACCACTGTATTGCTAAACCTCAAACTCCATTTAGCCACAGCATGGTCTTCTTCACCCGAATCTGGCAGAAACAATTTCTTGATAACACTGTGCTTACTTTGTTACATACAATCCCCAGCAAATTGTCGCAAAACCCCTTCAACTCTGGAAATGACAGATTACAGTGGAAACTAGCATCCTTAATATAGTAACCACTGGAAGACTGTGACACTGTCAGTATATTTACCCAATCATTTTTATATTCTATGAAAAACTTCGGAATAGCATTTCACTTTTTCTCAACCAACTTTTTTATTTTTTATTTTTTAAAAGCACTTCTAGTTTGCAAATTATCAGCCACCCACACCTGTCCTCGCAACTCCTGGACAAGATGGGCGGCCTTGGGCAAGCTTCTCTCTCAACCTCCGTTCCCCATCTGTCATATAGGAAGGATGACAATCTACCTCAGAAGGTTGCTGTGAGCATGAATCAGTTCAGCAAGCTGCAAACTTGTTATCTGCAGGCAGGAGCTAAAGGACCCAGGAAAAATAAGAACCAAGGCTGTCGGCTCAGTGTTCTACATGGGCAGAAGAACCATTGCACAAACGTTCAGGAACCCCTGTTTATTTAAAACATTTGTATTCTGCCTTTCCACCAGTTTAGGTCCCTCTAATAATTAAACGGAATTCCCTACTATAATAAAAATGCAAAGCCAAAGGGGCAGCCACCATTAAAACTATGTATACATTTAAAAAAAACATCCTATCACAATGCTGCCAAGCGCTTAACCCAACAAAGACGTTTTTAGTTAGGAAAACAGGAAGTTGCCTTTTATGTACAGGGTTAGACCAACACTCCATATAGCTCAGTATTGTTTACACTGATTGGCAGTGGCTCTCCAGGACTTCAGGCAGGGGTCTCTCCCCAGTCTTAGCTGGAGATGCTCACTGGGGATTGAAACTGGGACATTCTGAAAGCAAAGAATGCCATCTACAGCTGAACAATGGTCCCTGGCACAGAAAAAAGGAAGAAACCTGAGAAATATACCTGGGGAGGAAATATTTCAAGTCTTGGTGTGACCACACAAAAGGACCATCACTGGAAGCCACTCCCCTCACCTCTGAAGGTGGAGAAACTTGGAGCAGGGCAAGCTCACATGGGAGGAGGTGATACCTTCAGTTCTGCTAGTTTGATATTTTGAACTGTGAAGTTTAAAACTAGTACCTGAATTGCATCAGGAAGCCATCCAATGTAAAGTCCAGAGAGAAAGATAGGACACTCTCCCTTATTTTGGACAGGCTAAGCTGCTTCAAAGCATACTTAAGACACTACAACTTCATTTATCCAACTGTCCACCCCAATGGAGATTTCAGGATGTTAAGAATGACCAGAATTTGACACGCACTGAATTCCATCCACTAGAAGAGTCAGAGAGCTGGGCATCACTTGCTAATCGACAGGGTTAGACTGAAATGCCTTCATACCTGCTGAATGGGACTTTGCGCTTGAAACAATATTCTCCGTCCTAGCAATTCTGCAAATATACAGCCTACGGACCAGATGTCGATAGCATTGCTGTAGTGACGGCTGCCCATCAGGATTTCCGGAGCTCGATAATACTGAGTGACAACTTCCTGAGTCATGTGACGAGATTCATCTAATTCTTCCACCCTGGCCAAGCCAAAATCACAGATCTGAAAAAAAGAAAGAAAGAGGTGAATAAATATTTGGTATATTTATACAGATTTAAGAATGGTGGCTGATATGTGATATCTGAATCTGCCTTCCTCCAAATAGTCCACATAAAACCTGGTTTGGGCCACACACATATGAAAACCAGGCATATGTACCTATGGGATGCACATTTGTTTAGCTAAATTTTTAACAGTTCAGGATTACCAGGATCTGAAATATTTCAGCAAATGCCTGAAACTTCAGCTAGTGGCAAGTTTTCAAATTTCACAGTTACGTTCATGCTAAATCTAGCTCTCCCAATATAGGGATGAAATGTTCACTAACTATTAAGTCTTCTTTGTGTTCAGACTTCTCAGGTTTCTTGTGTTTTTGAGATTTTTGTGTGTGCAATTAAGAGTTTGTCCTACCAAAGTATTAGCTGTGTTCATGTTTCTATATACAATCCCCTTCCCCACCAACTTCTACAAAGACTGTTTGGGAGCAGGATTCTACCCTAGCCTTTACTTTGACAGAGTTTTCCCTGCATATTATTTTTTAATTTTTGTATGGAAGAGCATTCAGTCCTGGAAGCCCCCATCTGCACAATAAATTGCTACAACCAAGATACAGGTATTTTGCCCCATAAGAATGAGGATGAGGAAACCCATAAGTGAGACCTTTGTGCACATAATGGATCTTAGAAGCAGAAGGGTGTGCACATCAAGTCAAATCATTGTATGATTGATAAATATCGGGATCAATTTAGCTTTTATGCTGCATCAGATGGAAGGACCAGGCTCCTGCTGGATTCCTGGGCTGCATTCCTACACCCACTCACTTAGGAGAAACAGGATGAGAAGATGTGCACAAGATTGTGTTGTTAATCTGCAGAGAAATGCTCCTGGCTTCTGAGCAGGAGGTGGGGAGAAATTATAGTCCTCCCTCTCCTTCAAGCCAAGTCAAAGCAAGGCATTGCTATTTCCCAATATTGTACAAATGTGAGAGTGGATTACAAAAACTCATGTGTTCAATGCCACATTCATAATGGTAACAATGTACCGGAATGAAAGGAAACAAACTTTTCAAATGAAGAGGCACCTACTTGAAGAGAATCAACTCATACTTATCACTAGGGCTTTTCCCTAGGAAGTTCAGGGTTCCTGGGTTTTGCTTTAAGCATCTCAGAGCTACAGACAACAAGCGGATTATAGAAGCGACCCTCTATTTCTATTTTTGAAAGAAATAGCAAAACCTTTTTGGACCTGGGCATGGCATGTGCAGTATTTTTTATATAGGTGTGAAAAAAACCACCTTAAGAACACAGTTGCTGTTCACAAGTAGGTTCCCTGGTTTAATGTCTCGATGCAAAATACCAGCCGAATGTAGGTATTTCAGACCTGCAAACAACAATAAAAAAGAGAAGCTGTAAAAAAAAGGCAAACTATGCATAGAGTAAAAGGAAATAACAGATCCTAGAAAGACATGCAAGGTGGGTGAGTGACTGTGTGATATAAGGCATGAGCTACATCTACATACAAAGTATGACATCATATTTACAATGTTTTTTCATAAGGTGTTGAGCAGTTACATTCTTCAGACTTCCATTAGGATGCAAAACTATCCCAGCCAGGCAACAGGTATCTGTTGCAAAGCTCTCAATGCAGAATTACAGTTCTCAGTAATAGTAGCATTTGATAAGGAATTTCCAGCTTACTAGCACACTCTATATCTCCAAGTTAACATATGTTTGGAAGGCTCTCTTTTGGCCAGCAGACTATTTGGAGGAGAATGTTAAGTTATCAAAGAACAGAGTCAACACTCCAGTATTTTTCCCACATTAAAAGTTAACGCAAAGTTTTGTTTCTTGGAAAAAAACCTGCTCCTTACTTTTTTTAATGAGACCTAAAATTTGTACATACAAAGTTAGGAGTTTAAGACATATATCAAGGTGCTACTATTAAGACTGACCATGGCCAAAAGGTCCCTTACTAGACTAACTCCAGCTGGTTAAATATTTTGGAAGCTTTGGGAGATATGCAAGTCAAAATCAAAACCATATATTTTCTAAGTATGCTCAGGCATGGTGGTTTTCATCAGAGTATGCATAGCTGAAGATTAAGCAGGTTTAGTTTTATTTTTCCTCTGAACACCAAAGACTGGGTTTGTTCAACTTAATAAATTCTTCCAAGCTGAACTGAACTTCAGATTAAAAGATATGGAGTTGTATTCAACTAAGTTCTGCTCAAAGTAGACCCACTGACGATAATAAACCTAAGTTAGGCATGCCCATTCATTTCAATAGGTCTAACTCTGAGTAGCACTAACTTCAGATATAACCCATTATTTTCACCAAGTTTAAATGCGGGGACATTTTAATTTTGGGAGGATAATTCATAGGGAATGAATTAACATATTAAAAATGGAGCAGGACCGATCCATAAAGTATACCACCTTTGTTAAAGGCTTACAAATCTCCCGACTTTCCCCACATCACCCTTTGCCACATTTTAACCAATACACCATCCTTGCCCCCCCCCCCCACTTTATGGATGGTCCCACAGCTGGATTCCACTGTCAGAGGTAATGGAGAAGGTGAGTTTACAAGTTGCAAATGGGGATAAGGTGGGATAAGGACCCAACACATTCATTCTGCATTAAAAACCAAAAACATGTTACCTCTTAAAATCTGGTAAAGAAAAACCTTTACATGATCCGAGCTGAGTGGCTGAGGAGAGACAATAATCTTATGGAGGTCGCTCTGCATCAATTCTGTAACAACATATCTTCAATTGCACTCATTAAGGAAAGTACAAACAAATGATTTCAGCTCCTCAACTTGGTGCAAGAGATGTCTGAAAAGCTGTCTCTTCTCGTTCTCTTTAACACATGATACAGAGAGTTAGCAAAGGCCAGAGCAGCAGCTAGTGGCACTTTATTCTACAGTAATTGTTATTTTGATTTACTTACTTAACTCCCCAGGTGTGCGAAAAACCAAACTTGACTTTAGGGAAAGTTAGTCTTACTATATCAGGCATGGCCAAACTTGGCCCTCCAGATGTTTTGGCACTACAACTCCCATCATCCCTAGCTAACAGGACCAGTGCTCAAGGACAGTGGGAATTGTAGTCCCAAAACATCTGGAGGGCCAAGTTTGGCCATGCCTGTACTATACGGACTCAAATGATCCCCAAGAGTTGACAAACCAAATTGCTTCCTTGTTTTGAAACCATAAACACATTGCCTCATGTACACAAGGACCATAAAGAAAAATCTCTGAAAGATGCAATCTTTAAAAACACACACACACATTGCTTTCAAATTGCTCACATTCAGAAATGTTATTCCAATGAACAATAAAAATGTAGCCCATTTTTCAAGTAACTTAAAGTAACTTCAATGTAGAGCTCATTTCTTTACACTTCTGCTGTTTTCAGAACCATCAGCAGTGGAACCTGTGCAATTCTTTTTGCCGATAAATAACTCTACCAACCCTTTTCGTGTGTGTGAAGAGGCACCCTGAAACTAGGCAAACAATACAATCTGGGTGCACATCTTTAAAGTTCCAGTTTTGTTTCTTTCAAATTGGCAGGCTCACATAGAGAAAGCAAGATAAAAGGAACCATTTAATAGACTGGCACAGTTGCAGAAAATGCAACTGCTTGTTGGCGATATACAGCAGTAGTTCAGCATGACAAAAATCAGCACCCCCTTCCTGCTGACATTTAAAGGTGGAGATGCAAATGAGCATCGGAAGCACCACAGACATTTACAGAGAGATGGCAAAAAACCAAATGTACTAAATCGAAATTGTTATCAGGGAGCCCGCCTGCTTCTCTCATGCATCATCAGGGTGGGAACACAGCTGAAAAAAGCACCTGAGAACAGCCGATAGCTGCTGCCTGTTTGCCTGAGTCATACCTGCTTAAGCGGTCTGATTTTCCCCACTGTCAGCAATAAAGTGCTTAGATGTAACTACAAAAAAGAGCAAGATGGTATCCCAGTTTCAACTCCCGTACCAATGTAATTGTCAGGTGAATTCTCTGATCCACAAGTTTGGCTGTTGACAAGAGCCTGGGAGGACACACAGCCTGTAGCAAAACCAGTGCGTCAGGATTTTCAGGAAACAGGTTATGCCTGCAGTGACAGAACTAGAAGAGTTCTGGGGAGGGAAGCAAGATGGAAGAAATCTCTTCTGGGTTTAAAAGGTCTTAACCTTTGTGGCTTAAAACGATGTGGCTTAGAACCCAAATACCTGCTCGACTATCAATCTGCCAAGCCCACTGAGATCACCATCTTCCTCCAGGGTTCCCCACCATCTGAAATGTTACAGGTCACGACCAGAGAGAGCCTTATCAGCAGTGTCTCCTCATCTTTAGAATGCCCTCCCCAGGAAGCACCTTGGCTACCAATCATTTCTGAATGCCAGGCAAAAAACGTTTGTTTTCCCAGGCTTTTAAGAACAGCTTGTGTTAGCATATATATAAAACCAAAGTTTTGATCTTACTGTTTATTTGAATGGAATGTTGCTATTTTAGTTGGTTGCATTTATATGCTTTTTCTTATTTTCTATTTTTAAACACTGTACTTTTATCGTCTCTTACTACTTTTCTGTAGCTGCCCTGGGACCATGCATTCAGGATGATTCAGGATATCTATCTATAGATATAGATACGCAACATAAAAAAGATGCACTTCCTTTGTCATTGTACTGCACACTTCAGAAAAAGCAGAGCGAACCTCCACAAATGAAATTTAGGGTACATGACAGTCACATAGGGTTTTCTAGATGAAGAAGCCCGGCATGTTACCTGACATACCACACCCACGCTATTTCATGCAACCCTTGAAGTGAGCCAAGTTGTCTATGCTTGTTTTAGGAGTTTTGTGTAAAGCGTCGCTTCTTTACATGTAGTCCAATTAGTGCCCGAATGACAGATCCCACTACATGTTGGCTTTTATATTTTCAAAGGGAGAACAGTGACTGCATCCACATATACCACCCACGTGGCTTTTGCTGCAAACGGAAATCCCGTTTTGCCTGCAGCACTGTCCCATCAAATTAAGCTTGCAAAGCTGCTTCCCCAGTTCCCAACTCACAAACCGTAGGACTATGATTCGTTTCATCATGCCCAGGAAAGTAGGTTTTCTATCTCCCTCTTTTTTGTTCCTTGCTCACTACTCTGGACATATTCAATGGCCGTAATAAAAATATTACTCGGCTGTTACTTCTGCCAATGATGGCTGCTAGGTTTGATGACTGCATGCTATCTGTAGAATGGGAAGCAGCATGCCCCTGCACACCAATTGCTGGGAAACCACCGCAAGAGAGAGCTACTGCCTTCTTTCTTTCCTGCTTGTGGATTTCTCATAACTTGGCGACTGTGGGGAACAGGAGCCTTTGGTCTGATCTAGCAGGGCTCTCCTTATGTTCTTAACCATCTTCGCAAAGCCTGGTCTTATGGAGAAATTTAAGAAGGGCTTACAGAATCTGCTCAGGAAACATGATCCTATTGTAAAATCCCCAACCATATTAGCATGCATTGCATTTTTCCTCTTTTCCATACAGATTTTCCCCACCCATCCCCATCCCCCCTGCCTGCCAATACACGCATTATTCTAGAAAACCAGTTACAATACTCTGTGCTTTATTATGGTATGACATCCTTGTTTGGTTCTCCCACCTAAATCCTCCTCAACCTCAATCCCAAGCATTAATGTCTCCCAGATGTCTCAACTAGTTGCCATGCCAACTAAAGCAGCTTAAATTAAACGAGGGCCTGGAATGGCACCTGCACAGCTCCAGGTCTGCTGTGCATTAAAACAAAAACAACCCCTCCAAAAACACAGCTTTTGATAAGGGCTCAGAGGTGCTATTAGCTTCAACAATAACTACCTCATAATTGTCTCTGGATAATTTAACAAGGCCCTCTAAGCAAGAGCAAAAGCAGGCCTCGCTTGATTTTCCGGTTTCACAAGTACAGCAACCTCTTAAGCAGCTGGTGTCTGGATAGGTCAATGTCATTTGCCTTCTCCAGTGCTTATAATTGTTAGTAAGGCTTGGGGGGGGGGGGGACTCCATAAAGCTAAAGTAAGGGCATTTAATGGAAGCAAGTTTCAGTGCATGTCTGTCTTTCTAAATTTAATGTTGAGCCATAAATATCATGGCCAGAGGACTTGCGAGGTTGCTCTAGTTTTTATACCCCCAAACAGAACAGCACTCCTGGATGGAAAATGCTGCTGACAGTAATAATTAGTGAAGGAGCTGCATAAAATTAGAAGTACGAAACACACCAATTTGCTTCAAAACAATTATCAAAGGCACAAAGCAGAGGACAGGAGAAAGGCCTTAATTTGTGCTGACTGAGAGACTTGTTGAAGCTAACAGACTATGCCATACTGACAAGCAACCCTAATGTACAAGCCTGACACATCACAACAGTATTGTTTGCAGTCCCCTTCCCTGAGATCTGCAAAGCTCAAAGAAATTCTTCCCTAAGCATGTTCCCTTTTTGCAAAATGTGGCGTCTTATCACAGGGGTGTAGACACAAGCACACTGCCTGCACCAGATTCATAGCAGTGTCAGACTAGCCTTTAGAAATCCTAAATCAGCTCTCCGGCCATATCCAACTGTTGCTTGCAGCCTTCTGACATATTGTAGCAGATTCCACCTAAGGAAAACTGCTCCATCTTTCTTTGGATGGGGCAATTCTCATTCCAGCAGCCAACTACCCAGAAAGACCCAATGCACCCTGCAAAAGAGTGGACTATGCAAAACCCTGAAGAATATTACTTGCCTTACAGAGTGCAATGGCACCAACTTCATGCGTCTCAAATTTCAGCTTTGAGTAGAAAATACATCTCTACCATGTTCTAAAAAGTCTAATTTTATGGATCATAAATTTCATATATATGTGAAATATAACAGAAAAAGTTCACAAGGATAACTTTTTTTTTTCTAATATAGTGATCATGTATCAGACTGCAGACCACGAAGACGAACAGTTCCTGTCAGTTCTCTTTAGTACAACAGTAAAAATCAGCATTGTGTGGCTCTTGGGACTGATTCTCATGTTGCATTTGTTTTCAGCTTGGTATGGGGAAGTGTTTCTATTTGGTAATGTAGAAGCAATCTAGCCAGCACATTTGTTTTGTCAGATTTTTGACACTGCTCAAGAAGATCCACGCGTACAAAAATTATACATGAGATCTGACTCCTGTTCACCCACTTCAGCTTGTATATGTGTATAGCAGTTCAGCCCACTAACTTTCCCCCATGCTCCAGATTTACGTCTTGAAACATTAGAAATTACAGGAAAGCCACCCGAAACAACTTGCATTAATACGAAGAGCTTCGGTACAGATCTGACTCCTGTACTTAGTAAGTAGAAGGCTCAGGGGTTGATTGTGGTTTAGCCTGATGATATCGTTGCTGCCGGGCTACTGAGCCATACATACTGCTGATGAAATGTGCACTTTGTGTAAAGCCCAGCACTCACGCGGTTCAGGCAATTTTTAACCACTCTCAAATGGTATGGCCACAGGAAGAGCCATAACACTTCAGTACCACTGCACCAAGTAACTCTGCGGTTAGACATCTTGTGCTTCTAGATGTGAAACATCACGTAGCTGGAATAACACATAGGCCTGAAGCAATATCCAATGCTCAAGACACTGTGAGTGAAAACCACCACCGGCAGAACGATTGTATCACCCTAGGTCTCTTCATACAAAATTTTTCAAGGAGGCAATCATTAATCAGGGTAGAGCAATTTCAATAATTAAGAAAGAGGGTAGATAAATTAAGCTTCCAACTTTCTAATCCATGTACAACCGCACATACCAACTGAGCACTATAAAAATTTAAATGGACTTTTGAAATGGAATGTGGCTGCACTACTTGGGGCATAATCTAAAAATTCTAATCAAGTAGCCCACGTGCCTTTTATACTACAGTATTTATATCTGCTTGTGGGATTGTGAGATTAAGGATTTCTGTTTGGCTGTCTCTATGTTTGTTAACGGACTCTCTATGACACTTTGTAACTGTAGTTCTCTGTACATACTCATGCAAGGGGACTGAGCAAGTTCATTTACTTAAAGACTAAGGTCCCTAAAACTTTGCAGGAGCAAAGGCCAATAGATGCAAGTTAGTACAGTGTTTCTACATGACATAGATGGTATCTGGCTGAAAGTCTAAATTGTCATGATACAATTATAAATAGTATTTTATATTATAGTGTTTAACAACAAGAATTGCATATTTCTGTTTCTGGTTGATTCTTTTACAAAGAAAAACTGGTTTGACAGAAGATCATGCCTTCAATTTGTATATGCTTTTATTACATCCAAATATCTGAAGATCAAAGTAATGTTTTGTAAAGAATAAATAAATTTATTTTTTAAAAGATCATTGATTTTTACCGACTCTGTAGAACACAATCCCTTTATTATTTCTGTGCGTGCGTGAACACACACACACACTAATACGCTAGCATCTTTTCTCAACAATAATAATAGTATCAGCCCATCCATCTTGCAAGAGGATGGTTTTTTAGTATCTCTCTCTATGGAAATAAAAGCCTTGTCAGGAAAGGCTATTTTATGATAGCACCATAGAGCCCTCAATATAGCTTCCTCTTTCCACACAGATGGACAGAAAAAGGAATAAAATAAAGGGATTCACTTTATCACAAGAGCTCAGTTCCCCTTTGGGCCTTTGATAAATGCACTGGGACCATCAATAGGTGACGTTGGGAGCTCTTGGCTTTCATCAGGCACAAGCAGAAGTACTCATTGTTAAAAAAACAAAACAAAAAACCACCACATACATCTTCAGGTAGTCCTAATCATGTAAACAAGCGACAACAGTGAAAGCGCCACGCTTTCTAAATGGGTAGCAGGCCACCCTGACAGTTGGCTACAAGTTTAAGCGTATCACAGAACCAGAGTGTACATCAAAAGCTCAAATATTAGGGAGCAGGGATCTGTAGCCAGCTGGAATCCTGCCCAGAAGCTCTTTGTATTGCTTGGCTTTGCCTATGGTAATGGGGAATGTGCCATCAATGCCAGCTCAGAGATGGATTAACTGGAGGTGGGGGCAGGAGAAGAGATGAAAAAATCCAAAAATAGCTTTTCCAACCGTGCAGGACAAATTGCTAGAACCAATGTATTACGATTAGGGTTAACACCATGGGGAATAGAATGTGAATGAGTGAAATATAACTGGAATTGTGCTGCCAAACAGATTCTCTTGCAAATAAAAAATAATAATAAATCACATACACAAACCAAAAACAATTCCCCCCATTTCAAAAGTAAAGACAAACAATGAGCAATATGCAGCTCAGATTTTTAAAAGCTGGTTGTGAAGCTTGACCAAGTGATTAATGAACACGTCAGTGGTGAACTACCCTTGTACTTGTGAAAGCACACAGGCCGACTAAGATCTTCTGCCCACAGCCAGATCATGCAAGCCACAGCTTTGCCCATTTCTCTTTCAAATGCTTGCTGTATTATGGGATGGCATTAAGATGAACATCTCAAAGTTCTAGCCATTAAGTTTTAAACCTTGCACTTCATAATGCCTGACCTAAAGCTTCTCTTATTTTCTTGTGCCACACTTCTCAATCTCTCCCTCCAGTTCAAATAATTTTATCTCGGACTCTCATCTTTAAGCTGTTCCCTATGCCATCTATCATTATGTGCTTAGAAGAGCAGCCCCTCCTGCAGCTTGCCACATGTAATGATCCTCAGCCCACCAAGAAGAACAGTAAAATGCAACTAGATACCCTCCTGTCATCTAGCAATAAACTTGATGTTTTCTGACTATGTCTAATTTGGACTGGTAGTGGGATTTCAACACCTCAAGTAGAGTTTCTTTAGCTGGAGATGTTGGACACAAAACCAGGGACCATTTGCATCCAAATCATGTGCTAAACCAATGAGCCATGCCCCACCATCTTAGTTTTCTTTCCACCACCATTTGTCACCTACCAATCCACCCTCATCCTCACTTGTCAACCCACATCCATTTTATTTCCAATATATCATTGCCTGGCCCTTTAACACCTTTATAGCCCCAAGCAGAACACTGCAAACCTGTGTGAATGGAAGGAGACTAGAAGCAAGCCACCTTGCAAGTTTCATTACTGAGGGTTGCACAGAAATGTGAAGATTTGTTAACACAGAAGTGGCTAAGGTTAGACAACAGTCCACAGAAATGAATGCCCTTGGCCTAGTTTATATTTCAACGTTGATTTGCAAGTGTCTTCATTCCACTATCAAGTTTTTAGGGTTGTTTTTTAAGTTTACTCAGGCTCTGTGACAATTAGAAATGCCTCTCTCTGAATCAAAGTGTTCCTGCTAGAACTAATTACTATCAAACATGCTAAGCAATGACAGCCCTTTGAAGAAATAGCTGGAAGTCACCTTACAAAGACCTCAGACTCAAACACCTCATTGTTGTTAGGGAAACCAAGTCTTAGAAAAAGGGTGAAACTGCAACTGATAACATCCAAAAAACAACATGATGGTACAAGAATCCATTTGGGATCAATACCACCACATATTTTTTCAAAAGCACTTACATATTTAAAGCTTATTGAAAATTGTTAGTATTAGAAAACAAAACAACTTAAACAATTAAAAAATCCATTAACTGATGCTGCATTACAAGGAAAGGAAGGCGCACATATTTAGTATGTTACAGGGTAGGGGAAGGGTGCAGTTTCTTCTGTCTCTCCATTACAATTTCTTTTAGTGGAATGGAAAGAACGATGAACAACTGAAGCAAAGAAACTGATATATAGCTCAACACCAGCTGTTACAACAGGGGTGGGGAACAAGTGGCTCTCCAGAGGTTACTGAACTACAACACCTATCATCCCTAGCCACTGCCAATGCTGCCAGGAGCTGATGGAAGTTGGAGTCCCAACAGTATCTAGAGGCCTGCAGGTTCTTTGGCACTGTGTTACAAGAAGCACTAACCAGCAGTTGCCCTACCACCTCTTGTTTCCATTGAACTATATGAAAGAAGGGAAACTTGGGAGGAGGGCAAGGGGAAAAGGCAATGCTTCAGAGACACATTCAGCTGGCATATCTGCCCTCAGCATCTTTCCTGCTGGAGTTCACCTTGACAAAAAGCAGGGGTGCAAAGAACAAAAGACAGAAGGACAAAGCACTCAACTCTTCCCCTTGCAGGTGCCTCACAGAATATTTGCAGCTCTCTACAATTGCCTCATTTCAAGTTTTATCACGTGGGAGATGCTAAAAAGGGACAAGCCTGCCAATATTTTATTGTATCACATTCATGCCAGAGCTTCAAAACCTAGAAGATACACACTCACTAAGAAGAGATTGTGTATAGATTGACTTGAAAGGTAATAAAACAGAGATAGCATTGGCTACAGTACATATGTTCATTTGTTTATTTATTTTTGTCCTGCTATGATCTCTGGGCAAACAGTTCTTATTTTTGTATTTTTAGCAACAGAGCAAACGGTTTGCATCATAATACCAACACATATAAATAACATGATCACTAAGGGGAACGAATTATGAAGACTTACAGTACGCACAATAGAGGGATTAAAGAAGTACGGGGGGAACCTCAAAGATCAGTGTTGGAAACTGTGCTTTTTAACTTGTGCATATATATGAATTAAGAGTAGAGAGTGAGAAGTGAGGTACCCAAGTTCACTGATGACACCAATTTGTTTAGAGTGTTAAGAAAGTCCCAGGGTATAGCCTGAAGGCACCTGAGGCCACCAACTTGCTGAAACTAAGGAGGTGACCACCTGGGAACAACATATACACTGCCTTTGGTTCCATGGTGAAAGGAAGGTGGGATATAAACAAAAATAAAAAGGGACTGTGAGGAGTTCCAAAAGGGTATGTCCTAACTGGATGACTGGGCTGTAGTAAGATGGCAAATGTGATTCAGTGTAAGTAAGTGTAAAATGATGCACAGTGGGGCCAAAAAAAAATCCTTTACTTCCCATATGTGCTTAAGGGGTCTGAACTGGCAGTGACTGACCAAGGAAGAAGATCTTAGGATTTGTGGTGGATAACTCAATGCATATGTTAACTCTGTGTTTGGCAGCTGTGAAAAAAAGCTAATTCCATGTTGAGGATTGTTAAGAATAGATTGAAACTGCCAATGTCATAATGCTGTTATACAAAACTATGGTGTGACTGCATTTTGAATACTGTGTTCATTTCTGGAATACAGTGTTCAGTTCTGGTCGCCGCAGCTGAAAAAGGAAATTGTAGAGTTGGAAAGGAACAACCAAAATTATTGTGAGCTTCTGGATTGACTGGAAATTAGCCACTGATTTGCAAAGGGGCAGGGGGGAGGAGGACAGCTCCATCCTAGACTTGTTTGCAGTATAATGCCACAGTGGGCTGTATCAGTCTTCTTTACTGTGGGCCAATGCTTCTCACAAGTTTCTGAAGTACAACAAAAACCTGTTGGACCTGACATAAGCAAACCATGAAGGAAATAATGAACTTGTTTATTATTGTGCGGGGAGTTGTACTGTTTCGCCACCTGCAAGCCCAGGGATGTGTTACACTAGCATATGGTCATTAACTTACTACTGGACCTATGGTTGCCACTGACCCTTTTTGCTTGGGAATCCACAGTTTGCTACATTTGATGCATCACATTTTGCTGCCTCTGCTTTTTAAGCTCCCACAGTAGCTCTGAGCAAGTTCGGTGGAATGGAGTTGGGACAGAAGCATAAAAACACACACAATGGCATTACTTTCAGAATTCAGAGTGTCTAGTTGCCCAAAGAGACAAAGCTGGAATAGAAGTAGATTCACTTTTTAAAGCAAATAATTTCCTCTACTCCCTTATGCATTCCAACGATCAGGACAGCCACCTCATGAAACTCTTGACAGCCAAAGAAATAATTAGTGACCTTATCTGGTTGTTTATTTAAATTTATGAAGGCTGCTTTCACTCTGGTCAAGAATCTGAAACCCACATAGAACCACCTTCTAAGCTGTAAGATCCTAGCACTATTCCTTTGTACCAGGTTGTGAGTTAATTTCAGTTTACAGTTCCATGTAGTTGGTTTAATCAGCAGGGAAAATGCTTACATTGTCTAATATATACACCTTATTGCAGCTCTTGTTCTCTTTGGACTGTGTTGATGATAACACATGTAGCAACACAGAACTAGCAGTGTTTCAACGTGAACTGTTAAAAGTGTATCCTAATAGTTTCACTTTAGCTACATCACTTGAAGAGTCTTTTAAATACGATGGAAATGCCTGAACAGATTAAGGTTTTGATCTCTTACGCAAACTAAGATTTAAATAATTAAAACTTGAAAGGGTTTCTCCACCCAACTTGTAAATTGAGGAAACTGGCATTTCCAATTTTGTACACTGACATGCTTACAACATATCATTGCTCAACTTCCTTGCTCAAGCTCTTAGTGCATGTGGTTTATAAAAGAAAGCCAAGCTTCATTACACCATAGGCACTGCTTTTTTCGTACCATGCTGAAACTAGTTGACAAAGCCAGCTCAATGAAGTGAAAAACAAAAAGGCAGTAAGATGTCAGGGTCTCTGGGAAATGCATTACTTCCATCTGATTGCCTATTTTCCTACACTAAAAAAATATATTAAAAAATTCTTGCCCAACACCCTATAGGCAAGCATTCGTGACAATACAGGCAATATTTTATTCATCTGCCTCAGGCAAACATTTGCCTAGAGTGCAGATGGCCAACTGGCAGCTGCTCATGGACTGCGTTCCCCCTGCAAGATGACTTTATAAAGCCCTGAGACCTACCTGCAACAACACAGAGAGGGCCGGGGTAGAAAAGCAACTGGCTCCTATGAGGGAGGATAGATCCCATCTTTTCTGTGATGTACAGGATTATAGAAAGCTGCCTTATATTGAATGAAAGGTGATGGCTGGAAGCATCTCTCCAAGGTTGTAGAGAGCAGCCCTATCTGCAGTTGCAGGGATCTAATCAGGGTCCTTTTTGCATGTAAAATGCATGATATCTGGTGCTCATCCCTTACTAAAACAAAGTCGGTTTACCCTCATCTCTACCTGATCCCTCTGTGGCCTCCCTTTCCTGAATTTTGGGCTTAGCTCCTTAAGTCAGAGATCTGTCTTCTGTTGCTCTGTAAGGCATCATGCACACAGTGCTTTATCAATATAGGTCACCAGCCATAGACACCCACCAGATCCTGCCCACCTCTTCTTTCCCTGCTGGAATTAAGCTTGCCGGATTACAGCACATGGGGCATTTTCAGAGAGAGGGAGTGCAGCTGAAGGAAGAAGCTACTCTCTCCCCTCCCCAGCTATTCCACCCCCATCTAAACACACTGAAAACACCTCTCTCACACCATAATTAGGCTTCAAAGAAGCCTTTTTACCAACTACAATAGCCTTTCTTGAAGCTGAATTACAACAGAGTAGAGCAATTTCAAGGGGTTTCCAGCTGTGACCTCCCCACCCCCCAAATCCCCCTTCCCTTGTTGCAATTAGGCTTGAGGGGGGAGCCTCCCATATATATAATTAATTAAATGGGTATTTTATAGTACCCGTGACATTTTCTTAAAATTCCAAATCTTTCCCCAGGCTCAAGGGGTGGGGGCTGGGCTGGAGGCTGATCTAAAGCAAATCATGCTCCATTGGGTTGAAGCTGGTTGTTCATCATATTTGTTTCCTCCTCCCAGGCCCCATAGATTAGAAACTCGCTCCAAAACCTTTGATTTTCATCATGAGTTAAGTGCAACAGAACAACACTTCCATCACCTCAAACCAACATCTCAAATGGGAGTCAAGCTAGGATGTGGTTATAAGCAATGATTAATAGTGGAGGAGGGTGAAACACCCCAAAGAACGCCATCTTTTTAGAAATATTTTCCAGTGTCCATTGTGGGAAAGAACATATCTCTGTACAACAGAGTTTGCATTTTCTACTCAGAGGCCCTAGATAAGCTGCACTGGGTAGATCACAGAGGACTCAGGGAAGGCAACCCTTTCTAACATTCTGTAGGGCCCCAGCCATATGCCTCTATCTAGAGGTAAAAGCAGCTAACCAACAGCAAAATGAGCAGACCTTGCCTTTCTCCAACAAGGGATACCTCAAGCATGGAATGCTGAATCACACTGAGGAACAGGATAACTTCTGTCTGTGCCAAAAGCATTAAGTATAGCAATGGGTGGGTTTGCCTATATTATCTAGGACTTGTGTCTTTTTAGCATTCTTCTCTGATGCAGTGTATGTTGCTCACAAGCACAGATTATCTCTCTTTCAGTACACCATAAGGTCAGGGCTGGAAAAATCCTTGACACCTAGTCTCTAAGCACCAGCACTGCATCTCTATTTTACCCAGTTTTTATAGGGTTGGTTCCTGCTTCTTTTGGTGCCGAAGTATTCAGCTGCCAAGAATTCAAATATCTGATTTTGGCTCCTAGGAATCTGAATATATTTTTAGTCCTTTATAAGGGTTACCCACTCCCACTTAGAGGGATTTAGCAATTAGGTTTTCAAGGAAATATTAAAAGAGTTATGGCTTTCCACCACTACAATCGGTGTGCCTCAGTAATAAGTTTTAGGTCTAAATGAAAAGAAAAGTTTCACAAGAGCCTGCTTTGTAGTAAAAGTTTGACCTGCAGCAAATCATTTGATTAGCCCCATTCAAACACCTTCTGGCCATTTAACGCAGCCCACCTACCTTCTTGCCTTGCACTGCATACTCTCAAAAGTGATCTGGACAGTTCCAATAGTCAGGAACATCTGGATGCTTCGTCACCTTGCTTATTTCCACAGTTGTCATCTTATACAAGCTTTTCATCTCCTTCCAAGCAAGGCTTATATGAGCAACATGTGTGTTGTTGTTATGTATTTTAAGAAGCAATTTGAGCAATGAGGTTTGCTTCCCCACCCATGCCTTTCCCAGTCTTAAGTCTTAAGAGTAAGAGATAAAAGATGACAGAACCAGTAAAGATAAAACTAGTAAATTACTATCAGCTATAAATCACCCAAGCCATTTCTGAGTTCCCCTTTATTACTCTAGTAAAGGAAAGACCCTTGCTCTGAAGAGGTATTGGCTTTAAAAGAGCATGAATATCAACAAGTCTGGTCAGAATTGGAGCTGTGGCACTCCTATCGTGTGCAGGATTCACTTGTGATACCGTATTTTTCTGTGTATAAGACGCTCCCATGTATAAGAATGACTCCTATTTTTGGGGGACTGCAACAATAATTTTTTTTGGGGGGGGGGGAATTGACCAAAGTTGTTGAGCTTTTTTGCTCTACTGCATGCCCACCACTGCAAATCGCACGCATCGCAGCAAACACCAATCATCTGCACGCTCGACGCCAAAAGCCCATCTGCCCACTTGACAAATCCACAGACAATTGCACGCATGCCTCGCCGCTGCCGTAAATCAATTGCCCAATTGCCGCAGTAAATCGTCGGCAGGCCAATCTCCTGCTGGCTGTTGCCACCAATCACCCGTTCCCCCTCTGCTATCCACGTATAAGACAACCCACAATTTTTGCCTATTATTTCTAAGGAAAAAATATTGTCTTATACATGGAAAAATATGGTTATTGATTATTGTTACAGTCTCAAGCCACCATTAACCCCCCCAAACTATGTTTTAAAGTATGTGGCACTTTGTCATCAACCTGGCATTCTTAACAGTTCAAAGATTTGTAAAATCTACCCAGAAATGAAAGCTTTTTTTGGGGGGGGGCACAAAATGATATTCCACACTGCTCTGTCTGTCTACTTTGTGTCTTTTACTCACCCAAATAAGACCTGGCAAAGCCTTTTCCAAATGTTTTGTAGCAATTATCTTTTCATCTGCTCTAATGTTTTAAGTTAACTCTAAATATAGTAATAGATTAGCCGGATGAGTCTAGGCAGACTGTTGCCATTAAGATCTTTAGCACTGTAAGCTGGTAAACTCCCTAAGAGGAACAAAAACAATTCTTATTTAAATCACTGTCCTTGGCTAGGTGGATACCATCTACATCCTCTTTGAACTGACAAAAGGAATATTAGCAAATTCACTTTCTGAACAATGCAAGTATATAAGAAATTGGGGGTGAGGTCCTTAGGAATATATCATTTCTACATGATCAGCATACCCACAAATAATGCAAATACAGAAAAAGTTATTGAAGCCAACAAGAAGCAAGGATCATAATTTGTTAATTACATGTCCTATTGGCCCATATACATTATCTGTTATAAGGCCAAGTTCTTAGACACCTGGAAGATTTTAATTTGAGGAGCTGAGGATCAAGTCTGAGCATTTAGCCCCTCTACACTGGAAGATCCACAAGCCTTTTTTTATTGTACCATTTTGAACCTAAAACTTCATATATAAGGCTTGGCGCCAAACTAAATGTGATTACTAAACGAGAACTAATCAAGAATCTCCTGTAGGTTAAAAACCCACACTGATTAGCAGGGGTAGGTGACAGCTGTGTTAGCATGTAAGCATGTGTGAGTGACAGAATATGAATCTGATCAGTATCTTGGCATCAAAGGTGATGCCACCAAGCAATTTTGTTGCTTAACCACACACACACACCCCAACACCACCAAAGGTGGAAGGAGTAGAAAGATAAACGGTTTATCTTCAGCTGCTATTGAGTTTTTAGAAGACAGCAAGAGATCCTGATCACAGACTTCTCGTGTCATACGCAGTTGAGGCTTTAAAGGTCAGCAGTGAACAAAAGCCAATTCTTGGCAATGATCTTAACCGGAAGCATCTTATGAACCCAAGATAACCTGCTGCCGAAAACATCTAAAATATAGCCAGAGTACCAACAGTAATGGGTCACTGCCCAAGTAACGTAGACTGCAAAGCCAGGCAACTACAGACTTATGCTCTGTTATACAATATGAACTAAATACCACCCCTTTATTCCATACAGTATTGAAAATCAGAATACTCTTTGGTCATAAGCAAGCATTAAAAGGGTTAAAAAAAAGAAATCTACACTTTGACCATAACACTTTAAAACCATTGATAATGTAACTAACTCCACTCTGCATGTGCTTCAAGGCACAGTCACGTGTTTCAAAACTATTATGTCAGCAACAATGCATTACAAAATCATTTATCTGCAGCCATTTTGGGGAAACTCTCCTACACATTTTCAGTAGATAAGGGGGGAGTGGTGCACTCTAAACCCTTACCGATGGGATTATTCATTCATGTTATCTAAAGATGACCACAAATACTTACACTCACACCCGCCTCCCTAACTGCCCCTCTGATCAGCAACCACTTGCCATATGGGCTATGACAGCTGGCCTACCTACCACCTTTCCAGAGGCCAGAAAGCTCAAAGATTAAGAAATTCAAAAGCAGCAGGCATTTTTATAGGCTGGAGTCAAATCAACACCTACCTCATTTAAGACTGTTTATTTAGTGTTTAGGATACATTTCTTCAAAGTAGTCAATGTGTGGTGGCTGGAGTATGTCGAGAGCAGAGAGCACCTACAAAACAAGGGGGAAACTAATTTGGTTACATGTAATACACCAGAAATCCTCACTTTAGAGAAGCAACTGTGAAATCAAAGACAAGGCTTTCTTTTCAACTCACAACTACGCTGCCCCCACCTTTAGTTGAGGGGAGAGATGCAAAGTTGAGAGGTCTTCACAAAGAAAAAGGGCACTACTGATGTCTGATCAAATAAAAAATTGCAGAACTGTCGTTTCCAGAAAATGATGGTCCTTGTACTGCTATGTATGTCACAATCCTTTATGTCTGCTTTATTCAGATTTTCTCAACCCACAGACTATATGCACAATATCTTTGCTCATAACTTCTTAGGCAAGGTCTTCTCCAAAGTCTGCTACTTTATTACACTTAAGTATTTGCAACTTAACTTCCTCCTCTTTGCAACAAATTTACTTCATTTTATTTTCATATCCCACCTTTCCTCCAAATGAGAACAAGGTAGCTTCATGGGGACACGGGAAAGGGCCTTCTTGGTGTCTCCTCCAAAATTCTCCCTGCCTAGAAAAGCTAAATGGGCTCCCTCCTGGTCCTTCTGCTGGCAGGTGAAGATCTTGTTCCCAACAGGATTTTGGGAACTGACTGCTTTTAATAAACACTATGCTGTTTTATTGTAATTATTTGTATGTTTTAACAGATTTTATACATGTACATAGTTTTAATTCTAGTAATGATTTTTTATGATTGGTTTTTCTATGTTTTTAGCAATTGTTGGTTTTATCTGTTTTTATCTGTAAGCTGCCTTGAGTCCCATCAGAGGAAAAAAGGGTATAAACAACAACAACAAAAAGCAGCAATGTACATGGTAATGAAAAAAATATAATATATAATAAAACCATAAATCCATTACAACTCCAATCAGCATCAAAATCATCAGGTTTCAAAGACCTGGATAAATATTTTTACCTGTCATCTAAATACCTCTAATGTGGAGGATAGTCATCTCTCAATCAGGAGGAAGTGCCTTAAATTGGGTGCCACCACCAAAAATGCCCCATCTTTTATGACTGTCCTGCCCACCACACTACCTGCGGGGACACAAGCAGGGACTTTCAGACAGATCTTAGGGCTTGGAAAACCAGGTACTAGAGAAGGTGTCCTGCCAAGTATTTAGGTCCCAGGCCATCTAGGATTTTACAGACTGACGTCAACCCCTTGTGTTGGGCCTGGTAGCTTACTAGCTGTCAGTGCAGTGCCTTCAGAGATATGACCCTGTCGGGCTGCACCCACTAACTAGCAGGCAGCAGAATCTTGCAGCAGCTGCTTTCGGGGGAAGTGCCACATGGAATGCACTGTAATATGGGGAATCTATGGAAAGTTATCAGAGCATAGATGGCTGATACTGGTCTGGGAATGGCTGCAGCTGACGAACAAACTGTAGATGGGTACAGGTGCTCCTCACCATTGTAGTAGCTTGGCCTCCAGTGGCAGCTTGGACTACAAACCTGCTCTTTCCAGAGAGTGCTATTCCACCTGAACTGAATACAGCAGATATTCCGGTGAGTTCTGTTGGTCCTTATAGTAAGGCATTTGAATACCGTTTGGGGTTACCAGATTATTTCTAGTTATGCTCCCTCCATTTGAAAAGACTACTGTGATGATGCCTACTTTTGGGAATGACTGAATGCAAGCATTCTTTGCACAGATTAAAATATCACAAAGCTAGGAGATTTCAGGAAGAATCCTGAAGGTTTGCAAAGCCCTTGGAGTAAGGAATAATGGCCTGCCAGACCTTCACTCCCTATTTCTTCTCCACCACGATTAACCAGTTTGTCAACAAAAAAAATGTTTTCCGTTTAGGTGGTAATCCTAGTCAGTCTCAGTCATGATTAATGTGGTTACAGCAAGCTCTTGATCTCGGCTAGTGTGTGTGAGGGTGCATGTTGCCAAGGAGTGGCTCCACATTTGTCAACTATGATTCACAGAGCACCAGAGCTGTATCTACACCAGCTCTTACATCTGGCACTCTCACTCGACACAAATGAAGTGTACAAGTTCTCTATGGCAATTGCACAGATATAAGAGGTTGCTTTTCACTAATGGGTAGTGCATTTTGTGAAAGCTTGTAGGAGAGAAAACTTCTGTTTGGTTATGCTCTGCATTATTAATGTAAACAATCACACTATACCAATCTCCTCCCATCCCTGTCTATAAGTGGCAGTTGATGATACAATAAAATAAGAATATGTGCAGAGCTTTACAAGCTAAGGTTTGCAGGAAATGCAGCTCGCCCGCCCCCAAAATAAGGCATCTCCATGTTAATAGTGTTTTTATTTCTATAGGTTCCTATGATTTCTATTACACCAAAAGTCTGGAATGTATTGCTGAAGTCTCTGGTCCCCTTTTTTGTCTCTTGATTTAATGTATTTAACCTATTTTCTGTAGTGACTTTGTTCATGCTCGATTTTGCATTTAACAAATAAACAAGAAGGTAAAAAGTTTTAAACACAGTCCCTACTGGTTAAAAAGTTAACAAAAATATCTCCACTGGTAACATAATTAGGCACCTTGCTCAGAAAAAGCTTAAAGTAATGATTTCAGAGTCATTACCGAGACACTAATATTGGCTTTATTCTTCTCCTAAAGGTGGGAGAGAAGGGACTGGGTGTAATATGCCATTTGCACACTTCATTGGGGGCATCTGCTACTTGCCATAAATGAGGAAGCCGGTCAAGTCTAATTCAACTGCTTTTAGCCTAATAGCGAAGGCGTGACCATAGTCCTTAAAAGAAGCCTGCCTCATTGGGGCGGAGGAAGGGGGGTGCGGTGGGTGCGGGTCACTCTGGGTGTCACCACTGTGGGGGGTGACAAAATGCGGGTGACACTCACTGCGGGGCCTGCAGCACGCCCGAGCCACGGGGAGAGATGCGGTGGCTTGGATGCACGCAAGCTCCACACTGCCCAAACAGTCCACCCAGGCGCCCAAGCAGCTTCCTCTGCCGCTGTGCCTCATTGGTATTTGAATTTTGTATTGAAGTTCATGCAAAGCAAGCTGCAGGCCACTTACATTGTCATGCTTAAAAAAACACAACATCTTCAATTCACGGAAGACCCTTTTGCAAGAGACCAGATTTTGGAAGACGTTGGGCATCTTTTTGAGTGCAACTCTCTTTCCATCTCGCGGATCTGTTACTGACCTGAAGAAGAGGAGAAGAAGATTAAGCATATAATCTGACTTTAAACAAAGTTCTTTCATTCCACCCCAAGAATACCTATGCTAAACAAAAAACAAAAAACAAGATGAATCTGGATGCTCAAAGCAGAAAATCAAGAGAGGCATGTAGAATTCTTAAACAAGTCTCGCTGCATTTTATTCTGTATACAAAGTGAATTCAATCCACGCTTCAGGCAACTCTGCATGTTATTCAGCAATGAGATTACTATGCATTCAAGTCCTTGCGTCTTCCATCAGTAAAACTATTCACCTCAACTGTACACTACTATTTAATGTCTGGTCAATAAATGGCAGTATGTGATTACTTACATTTTCTTCTCTTTAATTACTCTATTAGTTCTAGGACACCTTTCCCATTACAAGACTTTTCAATATTAAATTGCCACAGTACATTGCTTTTCAACATTGCCTGCTAACAAGATTAATTTTGTATGGAACTATTGAAAAAAGTTGCTCCCTTGGCATCAAATTAGACCATAGTGCATATCTTCTGGTGGGGTGTTCTACATGCAGTTTCTGGTCTGCATTGTGAGGGAGGGCCAGGGGAAGACACTGAATCCCTTGTCTTCCTTGATACTTCATGGCAGCTAATGTCCCCCCATGCAAAACATAGTAAAATCCTACCTATCTGCAATGATTACAAAATATTTCAGGAAGAGGATAGACACTAATATATGGCTTGCTACTTCCAAGAACTCTATGAAATGGCCCAAGACAAGAAAGCCACCCAACTCCTAATTCAGGCTAGCTATGCTGGAACATAGGAAGCTGCTTTACACCAAGTCTATCTAGCTCAGTCCAGTGTGATACTTTTCTGCAGGAAAAAAAATCTATTTTGTAAGCTCATTATTAACAATGAACAACATCAACTTCAAATACAGTGTTAGACAAGATCCTAAATTACACCACTCTCTAGGGCAGGTTTCCCAAATTTGGGCCTTCAGCTGGTTTTGGACTACAACTCCCATCATCTCTACCTAGGAGGACCAGTGGGAATTGTAGTCCAAATATAGCTTGAGACCCCCGTTTTTGGGAAAACCTGCTCTAGGGCATCAGAAAATTTTCCGACGAAGGCTGAAAATTTTCCAAAACGACTACCTTAATTTGCACAGGAAAATTTCCCAGAAAACCCACACCCCTGAGCTTGGGTACTGTCCACAGTGATTGGCAGCAGTTCTCCAGGGTTTCTGGTAAGAGCAGGGGTCAGCAAACTTTTTCAGCAGGAGGCCGGTCCACTGTCCCTCAGACCTTGTGGGGGGTTGGACTATATTTGGGGTGGGGTGGGGGGAATGAACGAATTCCTATGCCCCACAAATAACCCAGAGATACATTTTAAATAAAAGGACACATTCTACTTATGTAAAAACACTCTTGATTCCTGGACCGTCCGCGGGCCGGATTGAGAAGGCGATTGGGCCAGATACGGCCTCCTTGCCTTAGTTTGCCTACCCATGGGTAAGAGTCTGGAGAGGCAGAGGATAGAACTTGGGATTTCCTGCCAGCAAAGCCTGTGCTTTATAAATATTGAGAAAAACAGCAGTTTGCTCATATGTGTACCAAAGATGAGACACGCACAAATGTCAGCAAGTGCCACATTTTATACTCAGGTTCCCCCTTGATAACCAAATCCGCATGTGAATATATTTGCATATGAAAACTGATTCGGAAGCATGCCTTTTCATCCAGGTATCTAGAAGCTAATGCTTAACACATTTGAAATATTTTTCTCTCCAAAAATCTGAGGGCTAGCTTCCCCAAAAGTTTTTTGTAATACTTCTCCACCAATATACAGATGTAGATTAGCAATTTGTGTGCAGCAAGTGCCATACTCGAAGTTATGAAAAACTCCAAGCTCTACAAAGAATAGTTATGTACTGATGAAAGAAGACATCTGACTACTTAAACTGGGATAATTTCAACATGTGAGAACTAGTGCCTGTACTTTCTAAATAGCAGTTCCATGTTTAAACAGTAACTTAACACACTTTCCCCCCCAAATGGTTTAATGTTGGGGTTATCTTACATAAATGAAGTTATTTCTTTAAAACAAACAAGCACAAAATCACTCTTCTTTTAAATTTTGAACAGACACAAAACCTGCTCCCCAAATATAGGGCTGTAGTTTGTTAATATTGTAAAGTTAACACAAAATCACAAAGCAACATTTCTTTTAAATATTCATTCTAAGACCAACCATGCTTGTAGCTGGAGCAATATAACCTAATGAATGTGAATGGCAGTGCAGTAATTTCATGCCATGTTGAGCTTGTTCTCTCTTAACTCGGGGTAGCAGCTGCTTTGGTTCAGCACAAATAGTACCAGAAAACAGATAAGTGCTGAAGCCTGTTACACAGGAATGCTTTTATTTTCTTTGTTGCTGAAAAGGCTTGCTGTGCTGAGCTCTTCGGCCAGTTATCTCCATCTGTATGAGCTAATGAGTTACAGGCGGTAAAGATAACAGCCAGTTCTGACAGCACCTTTCACTGCCTCATTTTTGAAAGAGGTCATTCTAACAAGTCTAAACAGGGCAGTTTCTTTAAAAGTTAAAGAGTTCTACAACATAAATGTGACTATTAGACTGCTAATAATACCAGACTGTGCGTCTTATGAGGGAGTGGGGACAGAGAGAAGAAAATGACTGACTTTTTAGAGCACAGAAAATTAATTTGAGCAGCACTCAAGGGGCAAAAAAGTAACATGACTCCTGAAAGGCTAATTGGTTTGCAGTGGCATGAGCTTTTGTAGGCAAGAGGCTGAATCATCATATGCTCATATATCTGCCATGACACACTGAAGCCTACGGAAGCTCAGGCTACATGACTATTTATACAGCATCATTAATTGGCCTTTTACAGAATAACATAAGCAAAAGGTCAGACTCAGGCCCCTGTACAGAAGACTCTACAATATGAATTTTGACAGATAAGAGGAAAGATAACAGAAGTAGTGGGACAAAGGCACTGGGGAAGTATACGTGCCAATTTCAAACCAAAACATTCCTGGGGAAAGGTGGATTTTGAGGTTTTTAACTATACATGTCAGAATACTAGTCATGATGTTCTGCAGCAGCAAGAAAGCCAAGGGCTGCAACACATTAAGTTATATCCTGATCACAATCCCACCTGTTTCAGGCTTCTGAGACGGGTAAAACTGTGGGAAAAATAGGGATGATGAGATGGGAATAACCTGTTTATTTATTTATGAAAAATATTATGAAGAGCAATTTTTGCAATCATATCACACCTTTCAGCCAATAGCATTCCCTTTGTTCCCTTCAGAGTTCCCTCTGCTCTCCCTCCTACATTTCAACACCATATGTATTAAACATTTTAACTACAGTGTTTAACCATACACAGTAAAATTAGGACATAGTATCAAAAGATTAATCTTCTTAGTATAAGCTCCTCATCATGATGTGAATATAAAAATGTTACAAAAGAAACCTGCTGTGCCATAAACATGCAGGTGTGAAGAGGAATACAACAAAAAGGAATAAGGAACAGCGTCCACAAAGAGATCACACTCACATTGACCTACATAAGAAAGGCTAAAGCAGTGAGAGAGACAGGGAAAATGTTCATCTAGTTGCTGCAAAACACATTAGTTGAAAACTAAAGGAGGAGTTCACAACAGACCATAAGGCTTGCAGATTCTTAGACTTAAGCAATGTGCCTGAGCACCAGCTTCCTATTTAGAGTTCTAGGATGTTTCAAAGCTTGCTTTACGCAGATGCAGACACATACCATATTTACGCAAATCTAATGCGCTACTGAATCTAATGCACACCTTGATTTTCAAAAGGTTGAAACCAAAAAAGTATTTGCTGGCGAATATAAATGCGCCATAAAATCTAATGCACACCCTAATTTTTGTAACGTAATTTGGCCAAAAAAGTGTGCATTACATTCAAGTAAATACGGTATGTGTGACTACATGGAAGCCATAAATAACTATTTGTTCATTGTATGCCAAACTGGTTACTGAGCCTATATTTAACTGAGCAGAAAGCATGAGAGAGAGAAATGCAGTGTTTTGATTCCATAGCCCCACAAAAGGAGTGGTGGGACCTTTTTCTCTGCCCATAATTTAGAAACATGAAGTCTAAAAATACTTTTGGAGCTCCAAATTTTATAAAGTCAGAAAAAGAACCTTATATTAAGGCAAAAGTATGGAAAATAGTTCTTATAAACCACCTTGGCAAAGTTTCTCAAATATTCTGGGTTTTACTCTTTTCCAAACAGTAAAATTATAATTCTGTAAAAATAATAAGCATTTGGAAAGCTCCAAAATCCATACTCAGAAAACAAGTTTTTTTATTTTTGTTTTTAAAGTTTACTTGGTAGCTACAGTGTCTTGCATATTGATAAGAATTCTAATACTTAGTAAAGTGAGATGAGTTTTTGGCTCCAGGGGCCTGCAGGCCAACTATGACAGGTGGTGGGCAGGGCAACCCACCTCCAATTCTTTCATCCTGCAACATTGGGGGTTGAAAGGGGAAGCGTGTGAAAGGGCTTTGCAATCCTCCCTGCATGGCTCTTTCTACCTCCTATAGAAACTGCTTCCCTTTAACCAAGCCACATTCCCAACACCCATCAACTGAATAACTGGGAACCTACTTTAAACTCCCCAATGTTCCATTGAAGCCCCCCACTTACCCACCTCACACCTGGGGTGTTATGTAGGATGTTAGGTAAGGCAGATGGGCATGGCTCCCCCCACCCAAAAGCGCAAAGGTCTGGTGGACCATGCTTGTCCTGAAGGCCAGAGGTTTCCCATCCTTGAATTAGATCTACCAAAGTGGATAATCCATTCCACCAAGGCAGACCAGTCAGTATGCCCATTTATGAAGTATTCAGGCTATTTATCAGCCACTTCTGAGCTGTTGGGAACCAGAGCCACTTTCCTGTGTTCAGTGTTGACAATTCTTGCAGCTAACAAACTTTTCAGTAACTTCACATAACATCCCAAGTCTTCTTCCACGACATATAAGAGCAAGGTTCATTTAACTGTTACTTGAAAAGTTACTTCTGTAATTTATCAATCTCTGAGTACAAGAGCACCACATATAAAGAAAACCTCACATTATCATTGTCACATTTCCTTCGTCTGACAGTTCAATGAGAGCACAGAAAGGAAACCAAATATGCCTCCTCTAGAGGACATACGGTACATGATAATATCCTTGTTTATTCTGGCTACATCTCCTCATTTAGATACATACATTGCTATCTTTAGAATCACATGCAACCAGTAAGCATGGACTGGAGGAATGAGGAGAAATATTTACCTAAAATCATATCAACCTTATTTGACCAACAGTAATAACAGTGAGGGACGCGGGTGGCGCTGTGGGTAAAACCTCAGCGCCTAGGACTTGCCGATCGCATGGTCGGCGGTTTGAATCCCCGCGGCGGGGTGAGCTCCCGTCGTTCGGTCCCAGCTCCTGCCCACCTAGCAGTTCGAAAGCACCCTTAAGTGCAAGTAGATAAATAGGTACCGCTTTATAGCGGGAAGGTAAACGGCGTTTCAGTGTGCTGCTCTGGTGCCGGTTCGCCGGAGCAGCGTCGTCACGCTCGCCACGTGACCCAGAAGTGTCTGCGGACAGCGCTGGCTCCCGGCCTCTAGAGTGAGATGAGCACCCACCCTAGAATCTGTCAAGACTGGCCCGTATGGGCAGGGGTACCTTTACCTTTTAATAACAGTGATTAGTTAGCTGTTAAATCATCTATCAGTGCTAAGCTATCTTGAGGAGGGGCTGCCCATCTAGTATCATTCAAGAAAAAAATACTACCTCCAACATAAGCAGTAGGCATAAACTATTAATGCATTTCAATATGCATGTAACTACAGCTTTCACTAAGGCATGCAAGGCTGAAGAGTATCAGCATGATCTAATTACTGCACAAAGTTCAATTTGTCTTCAGCAGATAAGCAATCACATTTGGGAGTAGCAATTTCTCTTTTGTCTTGGTAGTTTAACAGCCAGTGAGTAACGTAAGTAGTGCACTCCCAGGGATAACTACTATGTGCCAAATTTTGCAGTACCGGTATATGCATACTGAACAGTCACAACAATTTTTCTATTATTTCAGCCAGAACCTAGTCCTTAAAAGAAAGAAAAAAGTGCATGTAAAACCTATTCCCTGGAAATGTAAAGTTAGGACCAGTGTGCAATTTAGATGTACCACTGAGACCCCAAATACAACCAGATTCTCTAAGTGTGTTTAGGATCTTGCTCTTAATCAGGTTTAAAAGCGGTAGCACAGATTATCGCAAGTGTGTCTGCATGCACAGTGCATATGTGTGTGTGTGTATGTATGCAAGAGAGGCCTAGAAGCATGAACTAGGCCTAGGAGAAACACTGTTAATAAAGCCTGATAAAACTACCGGTACCAATCCCAACAATTCTGTATGTTCTGTTCTGCTTGAAGCATTCAGATTTTATCTGTAGTTTTGCAAGCATTAATGTATTTGAGGAAAGTATTTACATACTGTCCCCATGCTGCCACACTTGGGAGACAGTTCAAAAGAATTCCCATTGAGACATTTAATAGCTAATGCATTCCAACAGTACTTTAACAGCTTCAGTTGTGGATTTCTAATCCTGAGCCCTGAACTGACAGCTTGCCACATGAACACAGCATACAGTGCAAAAAACTAAAAACCCAGCAAAGTATTGTACGTAGGTGAGAGAGAGAAATGGAGAAAAGGCATTCCTCAAGGAAGTCACAAAATGCATACAGAGTTGGTTACTGAACCATTTAAAAAGGCTTGGTCAACTGACAAACTAAACAGTGAATCTTTGACCAGTATTTTTAAACCATTAACTTTATTAGAACAAAAGAGGTACTTTAAAAATCAGCCAGCTTGATGCTTGTGCTTTTATAAAAACAAATATATGCAAACATAGCCAATGAAGTGTACCCTGGCTATATTGAAAAATGACACTATCTAGTACACCTAGAATTATTCATCAATTTCCACACTCCACAGTGGATCAGTCAATCAAGTTTCAGAAAACAATCATGGGCAGAGTTGACACAAACTCCAATACAGTATTATGTTTCTTTCATATTAAATAGAAGTGGTTTATCAAAGTAAGTGAGATCTAGTCTCCCTCCACTGCTGTATCCAGACTACGTTCTTCTCACAGTTACACAGGAATCTTTCATATACATTCTAGAACTCCAAAAATGAAGAACATAAGAACCTGCTGGATCAGGTGAATGGTTCACCTGGTCAAGCATTCTCTTCTCACAGTGACCAAACAGATACAACAAAACTGGAGTGTAAGATGCCCAGCCTCCAGGCCAGCTTCCCAAAATAGAGCCCCTCCCCATAGAAGAATGAAGAGGTTCCTCTTTTACACAAAAATATGGGGTGAGGGCTTTTCTCTATAGCAGGAATAAAGAACATCCTTGGCCTTCTAGATGCTGCAGACTCCAAATCCCATCAATTCCAGCCTGCATAGCCAATGGAAAACATTGAAGTCATCCTGCACAATCAGACCAAAGGTCCACAGACTCCTGCTCTCAACAGTAGCCAGAGAGATGCTTCCAGCATGTCGAAAAACAGGGCAGGAGAGCAGCAACCCTCTGCAGTTTGACCCCACCAACTGGTATTCAGAGGTAACCTGTCTCTAGACATGGAGTTTCAATTTGGTTAATAGCTACTGTGAACCGCCCTGAGATCTATGGGTATAGGACAGTATACAAATCTGAATCTGAATAAGAATAAGAAAGCCTTATCTTGTTCTATGACTTTGTCTAATCACCTTCTAAAACTATCTGGAAGATCAAAAATAGTCCCTCAGTCCTAGAAAGATGTATTTAAATATGCACATATTACATTAGTATCCTTGGGCAGCTGAAGCAGCTGACAAGTCACAGCATTCTAGGATACATACCAGCAGCAAAGGAGTGATAGAGGGGAATGGGTATGTGGCACTGGCAAGAGAGCTGGCAAGAGTCATTGCCAAGTACATACCATTTTTATGTGGTGAAACAATCAAATGTTAGGCCATAAATTCTGGGCTACAGAACTACGCATCCTTACAGACAATGAAGGGAGGGAGATGGGTCTGCAATTGCTAGCTACAAACATCGTGTATCATTATTTTGGATAAGGTTGGTAATTTAGAAGCAGAGCAGCACCATTTAATTTTATTTTTTAAAATACACCATTTGGAAAACATTTGTAAGGTGAAACATTTAAAAATTGGGTATGGGTATGCTAAAAACATGTACACAAACGATTACTGCATGGAAAATGTCTGTGTAACATGCAGTCACAACAAGCCTACCAGTGCTGAAAATGACCCACGCATGTGCCTGACTGTATGCACACACAGTGTAAACGTGTGGATGTGTGCATTTGCATCTTCTGGTGCAAAAAAGTCCCCCACCCAAGGGTGCTTTGCAAGGCAGAAGAGTCCATTAAGGCTACATGCAGCTACAGTATAAAGGCCTGTTTACCCCTCCTTCACATGTGCTCCTGCTGCACACTTTACAAGCATGCCCCCAGACTCTGTAGTGCCAAGCTATGCATGGTCTTGGCTGACCTATGGTCCATGGACAAGGCATGCCACCCACTATGGCAAGAGCTAGAAAGGAATGAGCAGAAAGACACATGGAGAGCAGTTCCAAACAAAGCCCCCTACTCTGACGCAGAGCAGTAGCACTTGTGCTGTGCCTCTGCAAAACTGAAGTATTCACATGCAATGAACCGTGCTATGAACAGGTGAGCAGCCTTTGTCATATTAGAATTAACAGCCTGTGTCCAATAGGATAACAAGACTTTCCAGAATGACAAAATAATTTAGGGAGGGGGAATCTCAGGCTTGAATTTCAGTGCACCACCTCCTCCATCTGGCCTTCTGCAATCTCCTTATGGCTCTGATATATCAGCCTATCCAAAAGCCATGGGAAGCTTCAGCCAAGTTGAAGGTTCAAAAGGTAAGATGAAGCTGATGGACAGAAGGCCAACTTGTAAGCAAGGATATGTGTGTGCCCAGATATGAGAATGAAACCTCTTTTGTGGATAATAGCGCATTTGTATTCATGGAAGAGAGTGACAAGTGGCCAATTAAAACTTTGAAAGAGTGAGTCTTAATTAGAGGGTATTTATTCTATTTATCATTTAATAAATTACATGTACATTTATACTACTAAATTTAAGGTGAAAACACGTATGTTGTAACAGATACAAAAGCAGCTTTAAAATGTACTTCCTGCTCTAAAGCCCAATGGAAAAATCAATAATGTTTCTATATTTATGGGTTAGACAAAAAAAACCCCAAACAAACCACGCTCATAGCAACTTTCTGCTGATATGAGGAAAGGCCAGGTGACATAAAGGGTTTGAAGATTTGATGTCCAAAATATATTTCATACTGGGTAGCTTTTTAAAATCACAGCACAGACTAATAATAATAATAATAATAAGATCCAGTAACTACAGCACAACCATAGTAATGTATCTGTGCAAGTGGTGACTTGATATTTTAATGATCCATAATAAAGGAAGTTAGTAATAATAATTTGACTTCCCTTTTAAGAGAGAAAGTCCCTTAGTCAGTTTTTCAGAGATCTGCCTTCCTGTTAAACAGTATACAGTAAGTCATAAGGTGACAGTTTTATTGGTAAGCACATAATTTTTTAAGGCTCACACAGTAGACTGTCACGGTGATACAAATTTCTGTTCATTGTCATTTGAATTTTAAAGTTGTGCTTTAAACATTTGATGTCTGACATCGGGCTTTATGTAATTTGATTGCTGTTAATTCTTAACAATCTAATGTTTCAACCTGTGGTCTTAAAACAATATCAGCCACCCATGGGTGTAGCCAGGATTTATGTTAGGGGGGCAGGATTACTGGGGAGAGGCAGAACCCAGCTCTCTGTGACATGGTTTGCCAGTTTTTAAAATATTTTTATTTCTTTACTTGATTTAGAAAGGAAAGCTGCCCCCCACCCCTCTTGCCTACACCCATGCTATCACTAGCGATGTGGGGGAATATGGGATGAAACAGCTGTAAGATGCTCAATGGAAGAGAAGAATCTTTGCCATTTGCTTAAAGACAGAAAGAGATAATAATAATAATAATAATAATAATAATAATAATAATAATAATAATCACAATCACAATCATAATAATAATTTATTATTTATACCCCGACCTTCTGTCCAGGCTTCCCCAGCCACCCTCGGAGGCTTCCAACAAAATATTAAAAGACCGTAATGCATCAAACATTAAAAGCTTCCCTAAGCTAAGTGCATCAATTCTGGAAGAAAAATCCAGAAACCAGTTGCTGCTGTAGAGAAAAGCTCACATTCACCAACTTAACCCCAGACAGAGGTGGGACACAGTTCCGGGCCTCCCATCCCCAAAGATCTTAGTGGTCAGGCACTCTCAAAAGGCAGCAAGTGGTCACAGATGCACAGAAGTGGTCATCACACGAACATGGTAAGTGAAACAAAGTGGAGTTAGAATCAACTTTGGAAGTCCAAAAAACAGAGATGCCCTTATAAGTAACAGGGTAGTTTTTTTTTAAAAAAAATAGTTCTCTGGTTGAAGGAAAATGTTTGCCTTTTTATATAGTACATATATGGATACCATCAAAAATCAGGTCACAAATACCCAAAAGAAACCTGTGAAAGCATGAAGTCTCCTAGGAGCTAATTGAGAGAGAGTAACTTTACTTACTGTTGTTCTCAGAAGAGAACATTTCAATTCCCTACCCAGCTTTGTTAGGATGTTGCATGACTCTAGCGACAAAGTGAGCAGCAGGCTGGGAACCCATCCATCACTTAGTTCAGACTCAACAAGGGTGCTCTTTTAAGGAACTACAGAAGCCTGCTAAAGGTTTTCACATATGAAGCATAGCTGTAAATGAGTGATAAAAGACTAAAATCATTTAACTTAAAATATTTTTAAAATATTCGAGATCAAGGTATTTGAGGTAAGAATTAAAGGAGCTTCTATAGTCACAGAAAGAATTCATGCAAGACCCCACATACAAAGCTCAAGGAAGGTGTGGAATCCAACAAAAGGACACCCACAAATTACAGCATGCATGTATCAGACTTTCAGTGTCCTTCTCAGAAGCTTTTCTACCAAACACATTTACTGTATAAAACTAGGTACAAGTGACACATGAGTCTCTGGATCAACACCTAAGGCTTTGCAGGGGATTTATTCGAGAAATGTGAATGTTTTCTGATATTCATGATCTTTAGATTTCTTCCAATATGTCAGAGTGACTACTATTTAAAGAATCATATAATTGCAGAGCTGGAAGGAACTCAAGGGTCATCTAGTCCACCCCCCTGCAACGCAGGAATCTCAACTAAAGCATCAGGGAGGCTACAGCTTCCTCCTTACACCAATTATTATGTCATCAGGTTGGACCCTCCTTTCCTTTTGGGTGATGGCAGGCAAAGTAGGTGTTCAGCAGTTTCATGTTCTCTCCGTTACCCAACAGCATTCCTCTTTTTTCTCCACACAGAGGACCTACTTGCTTGTTCTTTCTCTTGCTTTGAACAAAGCCGAATAAACCTTTTTGGTTTTTATTATTAAATGTGATTTATTACAATATATAGTGATCCCAGGCTTTCTCCAGAGTTCCTTTGCAGGTTAAGACAGGATAGGGAAGGAAAAGAACAGCTGTAAGACAAAATTTCAGAACTCTAGCTAACACCATTTACATAGGAATGCAAATGAACCTAGCTGCTTATGGTAAGTAAAAATTGTGCCCAGCAGACCATGCAGCCTTCCTTCTAGAGAGATGGGAGTAAGATCAAGGAAAGCATAAAGACGAGGCTAGGAAAACAGAATAGACTTCCTCAAAGCAGATCCTTGAGTACTTACAGGTTTGATGGAGTTGGTCAATCACAAGCTGGCCAAGAGCAGCATTAGTTCCCAGTAAAATAATCATATCTAATAATCAGAAGCAGTGTTTGAAACTCCAATTGTTCTAGGCGCATTTTGCGACAGGGAAATTCATTAGCACGAACAGTTTCTGAGCTCTGGGTGCAGTACTGCGCCTAAGATTTCAGATTAAAACTGCTGAGTGGAAGGTAAGGAGGACCTTTTTTTCTGCTTCACCACTTCTAGATACTCTCTGAACACTGGAGAGGAGACCCTCTTAAGAATATTAGGGAGGTGGTCCAGGGAAGGACTAGACCAAGGGGAAAATGAACATAATATTTTAACTGCAGTTCATTCATTTTCAACTTTGTATCCTTGTTATAAAGACGTGTGCCTAGACATTCCGTTGCTACACCCATAAGCTAGGTTTAAGGTGCTATTTAGCTCCAAGCTTTCATATCTCAGTTTCTAACACTGATCAGAAGAGGGGAGAATCCTTTTCACTTTTGAAATTGCAACTTTGCTTTTGACATACACACTCACATATAGAAAAGCAAGACAACGGCAGAAAATATCACATATTTTTTCCTGGGCACATTCAAAATTTACATAGTTTATACTTAACAACAAGCTATGCTTTTTTTTTGTAGGAATGTGTCTGCAAAGCCTCAGGCTCATGTACACACATCTTCCTGCACATGTGAGACAGTCAAAAGGTTTCATTCTTTTTGTAAATTGTTTTGAGTTATTTTTTCTTACAATCAAGTGGTATATAAATTTTATAAAATAAAATAAACAAAAACCCAAGCACCATTCCCTGTTTCATCCAAGCTTAAAGAACACAAGGATCAGACACTGGTCCTGCTCCTTTGCTGTTACAGCTAAAGTGTAAACGTAAGTATTACCATGTCAGCTCTTAAGGGTAGCTACCACACTAAGACAGAACGAATACGAGAGCCATGTGCTTAGTCTAATACACCAGCAGCAAGACAACTGCCACTGTTTCCCCGCAGCTGTGGGAATCAATTGCATGGAGCCTGGCCCTGTGCTCAGCATCCCAGCAGCAGGAACAAATTTACTACATCTGCCCTTGGCCTTGACAACTTTAAAATAGACTCAAAAAAAATCCAATACAAAATAAAATTAAAAACAAAACAAAAATTAAAAATAAACCTAATTTAAGCTAAAACTGAATTGAGCACACTCTTAAAACTCTTAGGCATAACTTGCTACACTACACTGATCATTTCTGTTCAGAGTTTCCTTGCAACTAAAGCACATAGTGCTGTTCTATATGTTACGTATTGGTAAGCATCTTCTAAGAGAAAACAGGTAATTTCTTGGTCAGGGTAGGTTCCTGCACCAGACAAAGTATTTCTCAGAAATGTTTCCCTTGGGCCAGCATATAATGGACATTTCAATACATAGTGGATTACATTCTCCACCTTTAAATTACAGGTGCAAATCCCTGGCGAAGCTGGTATCTGTCTGAATATGTAATCCAACATCACATAATCTGTAGGCAGAGAAAGCATCCCATTGTGGGATAGGGTGAACTATACAAAAAATGACGGTGGCCTCCCAAAGCTATCCAAACATACCACAAATTAAATGGCACAATCCTATGAGTCTGCCATATTTTACAATCCATCTACAGAAAAGCATGGAAGGGTGAAACACGAGCCAGGACAACACAGTCTCGGGACCACTGTTTCTAGCACATGTTCAGATTACATGAACTGGAGGATGTAAACAAAGATGGCAGGATGATTAATATAGGGAGGCAATCTCAGTCTGAAGTTTGTTGGTCCCAGGCTGTGAAGAGGTTTTATAAGTTAAAAACAATACTTTGAATTGGGTCCAAAAGCACACTTTAGCCAGTTGCAGGTGACAAAACTGCAATTGTTGTTACCTGCTGTAGGACCTTAGGGTGCAGGGCAGATAATAAATAAAAATCAAAAGTCATTCGTCAGGAGATGGGCTGTAGCACTGTGCACAGTTGAAGCTGTCAAGTCATCTTCAAGGGCACCCCAACATTTCAATTCTCAAGCTTATATGTTAAAACAGGGTGGCATAATCCCTGCTCTTCATGAGGGTATGCAGGCTGCACAGCAGATGTAGCTGACAGAAAGCTGCTTTAGAGACCTCAGAAACCTGCTTATCAAAGAGCAAGACAGGGTCCATCCAGACTGACATGCCTTGTGCCTGCTAAGCAAAGATTAAGAGAGAAAGAGAGAGACCAATGAGATCTTTTGCTTAAAATAGACAGTTCAGCAGTGCCGACCAGAAGAGATATATAACGCCAAAGACTCTCTAATTTTATTTGAAGACTATTTAGTGGTCTCTTTCATGATAATCAGCAAAATTATAGCCATGAAATGTACGAACTGCTGCTGGAGGGTGGGCTTGCTTATGGAAACTTGTGTTAGCAGTTTACTTAACTCTCGCCTCATCAATTGGTTTCCAATGATTAAAGATGACTCCTAAATTCAAGTATGAAAGTTAGAGTCTGGGTTTGGTCAAGAGTTGGAGGGAGAGGCAGCCCAAAAGTACATACCCCCTGAAATTCAGTCATGTCCAAACAGTTACCGGGTACTTCAGTTTCATAACACCATTGTAAATCCTGGTTTGTTCTCAGACAGGTAAATTAGAAAGTCTGCATTCCCAAGAAAAAAGGTAAACAGCTCCAGGACATCTTTGGAAAAAGGTTGTCCTTCTGTAGGGACTGGAGAATATTTGCAACTACACAGATACACAAACACACACAACCCTCTATGAGAATGTTCAGTGACATGCTGCTGGTCCAGCTAGTAAAAGGAACATTTGGAGGGGAACATATTGTTGCCCTGTTACCTGTTTCCTTTGTGTTCCCTTGCAATAAATTCCAGCCCTCAAGAGCCGGGAGTAAGATCACAGTGTAAGCAGCCCCCTGCTCTGCAAGTCTTTTGCACCCTGCTCCATTTAGCTAAAGCTGGGAGACAGGCTAATGTCCTAGCACCTGGAATAAATGAGTGGCTGTTGCTCAGTGCAGCCCATGGTGCTCTGGGTCTCTTTTCTTCAGGTCCTAGAGGCTGGAACAATGAAAGGAGGGCTGGGCAAAAAATATAGTGCAGCCCCCTCAATAGAGCTACTTCTCTAACTCAGGAGAGCCCATTTGAAACCATCCTTTTATAGAAGAGAACAAAAGAAAACATGGAGTGTTCTCAGCAGAACTGAAGCCCTGCAGTATGGTTGGTCAAGAGCAGTTGGGTGAGTTTTCCTGTGGAAGAGTCAATTGGCAACTGAACCTAACCTCAAAGAATACTGAATGCCTTCTTGTCTCCATGATACAACTGAAATTGTTGAGAACTTTTTTTTTTTGCCTGATCCGGAATGACTTCAGTGAGAAACAAGAATGAGAAAAGAAAAGTGATTGGATTGATTCCCTGCTTTTCAAACACACAACACTGAGGAGAGAGCCACCCTATATATTTAAAGCACATTCAATGCACATTTAAAGCATGTCTTCCCACAAAGAATCCAGAAAACTGTGGTGTGTCAAGGGTGCTGGGAATTGTAACTCTGTGAGGCGGGGGAGATGGGGACGACTGCTATTCCCAGGATTCTTTTGGGGAATGAGGCCCCTGTGCATTAAATGCATGTTGGATATGATTTAACTGTATAATGTAGGTCTGCCCTGAAAAAAATAAAACTGTTGATTAATGGCGCTACAACTGTGAATTTATGCATTCTCTCTCAGTTCTAATGAACATCAATTTATTTTCAGCAATAGAGATAACAGTCCTGGATATGATGCTTACTGAATATTATGTTGTACTAAAAAGGAAGTATAAATTCTTAGTAGTATGCTACTTAGTAAACCTTCCCTAACTTAAAGTTCACTTTCCAAAACATAGGCACTCTTTTTCCATCTTTACTAAAAGACAAATGATTATTCTAGTAGGGCATATCTGGCAAGCTGTAATACATTTACCAGGACTGTTGGGTTAACATATGGCCACATACTCAATCCAATTTAAAGTATGTTCACCTGGAGGGCAGATGAGGATTTTTTCTTATCAGATCAGCGATTGCTGTCACTCTGGCTCTCTGCATCATAGGTCACAGAAATACTTTAACAAGCCTTCCTAGAAACGGGCATTCATTGCTCCTTGGCTAAGCATACCCCATCTACCACCTTTTATCAGACCTTCAACATATCTAGCCTGATTCAACATATGCTCCAGTCACTGATGGATGTCAACTCCCACTACACCATCCTTTTACTTGCAATGTTTAAACACTGTCAAGACAGTAATCAAGGGTGCAGATGTGCCTATAGAAACCTCCCTGGTGCCCTCTGGGTAGCTCCTCCCCTCCAATGAAATTCGGCTTTAAAGCAGCATTATGTCATAGCCAATATAGTAAGTTGCAGAGCATGGTGCCCATGACAGTTTATCCAGTTTGATGGATAAACTGGATGGACCTCAAAAAGTTGGCAACCCCTGACTTAAGTTGATCCAGCAGGTGTCCCACTCTGGCTGCCTCTACCTTCAGAAGATTTCCTGCTTTATTTTATTGCTGATGGTTTTGATGCTGGTTTTACTGTTATTTTATTGGCATAAATGTTTATATTGTACAAAGTCTCAAAATATTTAGTAAAACAAATTATGATTAGCCCAAGGCTGCCAAGTGAACTTCATAGCTGATCAGGGATTTGAGTTTGGGTCACCTTTGTTCTAAACCAACTTTGCATGATGGGTTAGATTCATCAAATCCCAGATCAGAGCTTCTCAAACTTTATACACCCAAGGCTCACTTGGGATGGCTAAAAATATTGAGGCCCACCAGTCACAAAATAGTAGTGCAGTGGCAGGACCAGTCACAGAATAGTGGCAGGTGGCAGTAAGGCTTAGCTAATCAGCTGGCAACTAGATATAACTTTCTACTAACATCCAACACCATTTTGGAAATTGCCAAGTTCTTCACCACAAGCAATTTCCTTGTGTCAATGAGTTCCGTAAGTCATTTTTCTTCCAGCCAAGTATAGACATTGGCTCTGGAAATATTCCACCTCCCCAATTTAGGCAGAATTTCCTGATTCACAGACTCTAAGGGAAGAAATATTTTCATTTAATTATTTCCCCTCCCTGCACCATGCATCAAAAAATGTTTTTACCTGTCTCCTGACATTTTACTCACACTTATCTTGTAAATATTCCCAGCCACCCCAAGCTGCCAGCTTCTTTGATCTCTCCTTCGTGGTCCCTTTTCATTCACTTCTTTTTGGTAACAGCTTTCTTCTCTTATCCCAGTGTTTCCCAAACTTGGAAACACACCCTCAAACTTATTTGTTGCCAGACCACCTTTAGTCAGCATGCAAGGAGTTCCTGGTGTTGGCACTGCTGCAACAAAAAGGCTATGGGGTGACTAGAGGGTGGAGTGGGCAAACAAGGAGGCCGTTGAGACTGAAAGTGGTCCAATGACTACATGAGGAACACTGTCCTATACCCAACAATGGTATCATCCAAGGGGCAGAATGTTGCTAGGAGTTAGTTGCTATTCTAATCAATTTCTCCACAGCGAAGCAAAATAGTTGTGCCTGACAGCGGGGAGGAAACATGACTGTCTTAACAAGGACTGTCCGTTATAACATCTTTTTCAAGCTTTCATTGATACTCTCTTTAGAGTTAACACTGCATTAGGTAAGGGACCCTTGGAGTTGAATAAAACAGGGTCAGTGGGTTAACCCAGACTCCTACTACACTCAGAATTCAGGTTTATATTGAGTAACAACTGGTCTCCCAGGAGGCTCAAGTGACTACATTACACCCCGTAGTGCTGTGTCTCTCCTGTTCTCCCTCACCTCCTCACTTTCTAATCCACTTCATTTAGTACTTTAAATTCCTGACCAATTAATTAAAAAAACAAGTTTGTGACCACCTCATGACAACAATAAAACACAAAAAATAAAGAATGTTCTCAAAGAGTGGAGAGGGGAAACTTGATTGAGTGCCTGCCTCCTTGTGTTTTTATAGGCAACACCTGGTCATTTATACTGAGGAAACAGAGCACAGAAAACATTTTCAAACAAATTGGACTTGATAAACAACAAAAGCAATTAAACATTTACCTAGTCAAGATTGTTTTAAGATGCTAATTTGATATCAAATACTTTCTCTCTCACCTGCCTGTTCCCCAGGCAAATCCTTAAATCAGAACCAGGCAATCAGTATAACCCAGGGTCAGAAATGACCTTCTATTTGATATTTTTCAGAATGGTAAGATAATTATTGTTCAAAGCAGAGTTCTTGTGCATAGAGAAAACAATAATCTCTTTCCATCATGATAGATAAGACAGATAGATAGATTAGATTAAAAACACTACTTTTAGGTCACCATATAGATACATTCTAGGTTAAATAATACTTCAATCTTACAGAAACTACTGAAAAATGTACTCTGTGTTGGAGAAGTTAAGAGAACTTTGAGCACATTAAAACAACAATTATTTCAATTATTAATTCCCAAGATCCAGAGGTTGCAACAGAAGTAAAATGAAACCAATCTAAATTTGTGCCATAGATATCCCACACAACCCTTTACCAAAAGAGATCGGGTGACTTTATTTTTCTTGATACTAAACCTGCTCCTTTCCCTTTTTAAACCAATACATTTAGTAGGCCACAATACTTTTACTAGGGTAACATCATATACCAGTAGTAATGCTATTTATTTGGAAATATTTTTTTTTCGCATTTACAGAAGCTTCTATGTCTGGAGAACATGCCACGCAAAAACCAATAGATAAAGCTATCTCATTGAGCTACTGACCTTTTAAAAAAACCTATTACACCACCTAAAATTAATCTCTGGTTTTGCTAATCTAACAATTGTTATAGTTTTCTTTACTGCTGTTCTCTACCTGAAGGATTTTGTGCATTTCACCTTAGGCCGGAGACGGAGCCAGAGAACTGCTGGATTTTATATTTTGAAAAATGGGTAGTCAGCAATGATATGTTTCTTCTTTCCAGCATCCCCAGGCATAACCTGAAACCTGCATAACACCTAATCTATGGAGTCAGCTATCTCTTTCCACAATCCATCTTAAAACCAAGGCTAATGCAGACTTTATGGCTTTTTGCAACAAGCTAGCTCCCCTCTCCCTCCCTCCCTTCCTCTTCCATACCCCCTGCTTTTGTTAACACCTAGCCTGATGAAGAGTTCTGGAAAACTTGAAAGCTTTCTCCTTATTTTGTGACATTTTGGTTGGCCCAATAAAAGAATCACCCTGCGATGGAGTTTGGAATTTTACTTACCACAGGTACTCAGCCAGAGGCCATTTACAAGGTTTGACTATGCAGATGGGTGGACAGAAGTTTTGGATCAGCCTAGAAACTGCACCCTCAAATCCTGAGGGAGTAGGAAACCACAAAGTGATTTTCCTTCTAAGCTGCTTCCATTCCATCTTTCTATCCAAACAGTTTTTTTATTATTCCCAAATCCTGCTGCTTCTTCATTCTTTCCTTCAACCTCACCTGTAATTACCACTATCATGCTCCTGTTGCCGCTTCTAAAGCCTGTTCCACATGATCAAGGCACAAAGCTCTATATGCTATCCAAATATACAAATGTGGGCATGTGGGACAGGGAGAGAGAGGATTACAATAAAATTGGGTGAAATACTGGACGTGGGACCTGACATCTTTACTGTCATGCATCCTCACTAGTCAAACTAATACCCCATAACACTCCAAATTCCTGATCACAGGTTTTCAAAATCAATCAATCAAGAGTCACAATAGTCTCAAACTATTTTCCTTAAGCAAATAAGAAATGCTTGATTAAACAGGATCAATAGTTGATCAGAAATATTGGTAAAAAGAAACCAAATTAACTTCCCTGGACAAAGAGTTCTACATTCTGGTTGCTATGACAGGAAAAGCCCTCCATACCAGTGTTCAAAATTCACCAGGTGCCAGGCACATTTTGCACCTGGTTATTGAACACTTGTGACCAAGGGAAGATGCCCAGGTGCCAGGATGCAATCTGACATCACCATCTGGAGCTGCATGGCTGGGATTCCTTGGATCTTGATTGTTTTCACACACTAGCAACACATCCTATAGAATTACATCCAGTATATTTTATCTGCACGATCAGAATGAATTTCAGGAACCAAAACATTGTATTGAAAAATATGACTTTTTTAGCTGTCTGGCCCCCAAATGGCAACTAGGCATTATGTTTTGGTGACTGTATCCCTGGTTTAAGGAGCCATTTGGCACCTAGCTTATATATCTGAGTTTCTAACACTGCCTTACATATCCCTGCCAACCATACTTCAGAAGGTGGTAGGACGTACAGTGGGGGGAGGGGCATAGACTAGTCTTACCATACATATCAGGGGCATATCAAGATTTTTGGATACTAGTCTCCCGAGTTCATGAAATTATATTCCTATCTTGTTACGGTGGACAGAAGGGGTTGAAAATGTTGCCTCAAAGGCAAGGAACAGCCATTTTAAATTTGTCTGAATAGATTTGAAGCAATCCCTTTCATTATGACAGAATTTACTTGCTCCAAGTAAGGAATGACTGTTTGCTCTGTAAAAGCACTCTAGGCTGGTGTCACTGCCAAATAGATGCTCTTTTCTATGACTAAGTACAGTGCACAAGGTAGTCATAGCCAATTTGTACTCCCTGATTCCTGCATAGGCTTTTTTCTACAATACTAGGAATGCCATGAGAAAATGCTTCTCAGCTGAATGACAGCAGACAACTTGCCTTGAACAACCTCTCCTGAATAATATACCTTTTACATTTTGAAGCTCTGGTAGGATATGAACATTAACACATCTGTAAAATGTATATGTCAGTGATGGCCAAACTTGGGCCTCCAGCTGTTTTGGGACTACAATTCCCATCATCCCTGACCACTGGTCCTGCTAGCTAGGGATGATGGGAGTTGTAGTCCCAAAACAGCTGGAGGGCCAAGTCTGGCCATCACTGGTTTAGTTCTTTAGAGCTGGGTAAAATGGGCCTTTTCTGCGGTGACACTCACACCCTCTCAGGGGCAGGTGCGCCAACTCTAGTAGATGGAGGTGCCATCAGCCCCCTCAATATTCTTTGCAAGGGGCTAAGCCCCCCAAATATTGATGTCAGTGGTTAGAAGGAGCTCTTTTCATTGTAAGGCTTTTATAGGTGAATTGAGCATGTGTTTGGACCCTGGATGAGAACCCAGAGGCTTTGAGGGAGAATGTGTCATAAGGAAAATAAACTGATATTGATATATATATATATATATATATATATATATATATCAGTAACTCTGTATTAATTTAACTGTGTATTTTTGTAATATTTTGTTTAAGTTGACTATTGTTGCTTCAGTTTTCTGTACACTGCTTAGAGATATTTTTAATATATTAAGCGATACAGAAGTAATCAAATAAAATGGTCAAAATAAAGCTCTAAAACGTAACACTTACACCAATTACATCAATTAAATAAAAACCACTGTTACCCCCCCCATCAGTATTTCAGTTCAACTACTTTTGCTATTGCAAAAATATTTTCAGGTGTTTAACATTTTGGCACTTTTAATTGTGAGTACAATCCAAAACATACTTAAATTCCATTTTTAAATCAACGGAAATAAGCATTCAGCAACAGAGGCAAGTGTTTACTTTATAGTGATCTTCAATGAGACTGGAGTCAGATTTTGTATCATGCTGAATCCAAGTACCTTAGCCACTTAAAAAAACCTTCAGGATCCATCGCATCCTGGTCACTGTCTCTTCGAGCTCCTGCCGTCGGGACGGAGATACAGGACGATGATGACAAGAACGAGCCGTCTCAAGAACAGCTTCTTCTCCAGAGCGATCTCGGCCCTGAATGGGAAACCTGGACTTTGAAAGTCATCTAATCTTCCTTGCTGTATTATATTATATTGTTTTAATTAGTGTTTTTATAGTTGTTCTGATTTTGAGTGGAGTGCCCTATCTGGGTGGATGGAGCAGCCAAGTAATTTCGTTGTCCCTGAGAGGGGGCAATGACAATAAAGATATTATTATTATTATTATTATTATTATTATTATTATTATTATTATTAATTTCCACTGCAGCTTTAGACCATACTCCAGCTGAAGGTTGTTCATCAAGAAACTGTCCTTACCCATTTCTTTCTATATCCTGCCTATAGAGATGGGATGAATATATTAACAGACAAAGGCAAAAACAAAAGAAAACCCATGTCTTACAATTATAATTAGACATCTGGGACCTGTAAGCTGCAATTTCCCCAGCTAAATATTTTTCTTTCTTGCCACTGAGGTGGCAAATCCAAGGATTTTGGATTGATCACTAGCAGTGTGGCCATACAAGCAACTACAGAGAGCGGCTTTTTTTCTTAAAAGAAAAGCAGTCTACCAAAAGGATGCAGACCTAGTTAACACATTGCATTACAGTTTAAAATAAAGGTAAAGGTAAAGGTAAAGGTAAAGTTACCCCTGCCCGTATGGGCCAGTCTTGACAGACTCTAGGGTTGTGCGCTCATCTCACTCTAGAGGCCGGGAGCCAGCGCTGTCCGCAGACACTTCCGGGTCACGTGGCAGCGTGACAAGCTGCATCTGGCGAGCCAGCGCAGCACACGGAACGCCGTTTACCTTCCCGCTGGTAAGCGGTCCCTATTTATCTACTTGCACCCGGGGGTGCTTTTGAACTGCTAGGTTGGCAGGCGCTGGGACCGAACGACGGGAGCGCACCCCACCGCGGGGATTCGAATCGCCGACCATGCAATCGGCAAGTCCTAGGCGCTGAGGTTTTACCCACAGCGCCACCCGCGTCAACAGTTTAAAATAGTTAATACTAAAGTAGGATTTTAGTCTCTTTAGCAAAAAAAATCATCCTCAACAACATGCACACATTTGACAAGCGCTCACACCTTCAAAACTTGGAATTAGTTTTAATACAACCTGTTCACACCATTTGATTCATGGACTTAGGATCTGCTGGGACTGACAGAGCTGAAAGATGTCTAATGCATGTGAATATGTTGTTACAAAAGTTGGGTGCCTCCCCCTCTTTCTGCCAAGCAGTGGCAGGAGCCCATGGGGTCCCAGGCACCCATACAAGGTCTGTGTTCCTTTGAAGGATGGAAGACCCGGAGGAGACTGTTGGGACTTTAGGAAATATGGTTTATTCACCTATTTACACTTTCAGTCTGCATGGAGGGAGTCCAGATCTTATGGCATAGTCATTTCAAGAGCCAGCAGCGCAGGCAGCCTTCAGCCTGTCTGTCCAATATGAATCTCAGCCTTTCTTCCTCCTCTTTCCTTCCAGCAACCCTTGCCCCACCCCAGCAGTTACCCTGGCAACCGTCCAAATCCCCAGTCTCTGTTCACACCTGGGACAAGGGGGAAGGAGTGAGTTTGTTTGTTTATTGACCGACTGACTTTACATACCACCCTATACCCACAGGTTTCAGGGCAGTTCAAAGAATAAAATCAAAATATAAAACCACAAAATACACAATTAACATCATGTAGATGTTAAACAACATAGGGGATAGGATTGAGCCCTGCGGAACCCAACATTGAAGGTTCCACCGGGCTGAAAAGCATTCTCCAAGCAACACCCTCTGGGAACGACCATCCAAGTAAGACTGGAACCACCACAAAGTGGTGCCACTCACCCCTAGTTCAGACAGCTGCTCCAGAAGGAAGAGGAGGAGGAGGAGGAGGAGGAGGAGGAGGAGGAGTTTGGATTTGATATCCCGCTTTATCACTACCCTAAGGAATCTCAAAGCGGCTAATAATCTCCTTTCCCTTCTTCCCCCGCAACAAACACTCTGTGAGGTGCGCGAGGCTGAGAGACTTCAGAGGATACCATGTTCGATGGTACCGAAAGCCACTGAGAGGTCAAGAAGAATTAACAGGGTCATGTTTCCCTTGTCTCTCCCTAGAGTCTGGACAGGGAAACCAAAGCAGTTTCTGTGCCAAAATCGGGCCTACCCTCTCACCCCTCATTGAAATGGATCCAGAAAATCAGTTTCTTCCAAGGCTCCTGGATCTGGTCTCTTGTACTGTTAATGTCCCACAACTGCTCTTTTGATAGTCGCAGCACAACCAGATTGTTTTGCATTAGCTTAGCCTAGGAATTCCTTTGCAGCTTTCATTCTCCCTTCATATCACAAGTAACAGAAATCCTAGCATTTATTAATTTCTAGGGTGTAGGGGGATCCCTCCCCCAATCTATAAAACCATAGAAAAAATCCCCTACCATGAGTCTGTGTTAACAGGAAACACAAAATAAATGGGTTAAGCAACTTGCACTGCACACTATACTTCAAAGGTAACCTTCATTCACATCTCACTCAGCTGCCAACTGCAGTCATCTCCAGAGCTTCTTTTCAACTGAATATAGCATTAAAAAGCCCTTTAGAATGCATTCTAATCAACTCTGCAAGCTTATGCACCATTACCAGTTATTCTTTTTTTAATAAAAGAAAACCAGCGCTAAAAGCAAAAATGATTATTAACTCTAGGAAGAAAAGGAAATTAAAGTGATATTCTCACAGCCAACATCTTCTAAAAATGTTTCATTTGCTCTTGTTCTAGGAAGCTTCAAAGCAGAAAGACTTTTCTAAATCAAGATTTTATTTATTCTTTCAAAAGCTCTTTTCATTCTTAGCTTTCTAATTCGCTTTATGAATCACAACACACTGAGTACTATATCTTTTTAAAAGCAGAAACTCTTAAGAGAGCAAGTTACTGTGAATAGATACAGATACAATTTTTATGTATGTTATTTCACTGGACTTTTACTTTTTTCCTTGATTTTTTCTCTCTCTGAAAGTCAAATAATGGACTTACCAATCATTAATGGCACACACCTAGAAAGACTCAGTAGGTAAATAAGGAATTATTCAGAATGGGTGTACCAGCTCCTGCAGCAGCACATCAAAATATACTGCACAATTTGGATGTGGGCACACTTTCGAGATTTGCCATCTGATATGCAAGCAGTGTGCAAATTAAAGCAGTAAACTGAGAAGAAGCCACTCAAAATTTTAAGAGTGCTGCATGATGGCTGTTTGAATTGGTACCATCCACAACCCACAGAGTTGAAACTATATTTCAAATTCCTACGGTCCAACACCTGACCTTTAGGGTGGTATCCCCCACCAGATTTGGGGGAGAAGGGAAATAAGAACTTTCCAGGAAGTTTTGAGCCTCCTTTGCTAACTTCATATTTTAACAAAACTTTAGAGAGCCAGGAGACCACAAACCTAAGATTTTGTTTCCAGTTCATCCCATGTACAAAAGAATAAGTGTTGGGCAATGCAGTATCTCACAGAGATTAGTCAAAGGCTCCTGCCCATTATGTCACAACCCAGCTGAAGGGAAAAGCCTAGTCTCAGGATGTTCAAATGTCCATTTCCAGCCATATCTCCACTAAAAGCAGCTTTTTGCTTATTTTGGGCATTGGCCCTCCATGCAAAAGAGCCCAGGTTTACACAAAAAGAGTATAAGGAAGACTGGCAACAAGAGTAGATGATACTGGGAGACGTCATCCAAAATGAAGGTACCGTACCTTATTCCAAGTCAGACTGTTGGTCTATTTAGGCCAGTATAATTCATTCTCATTGACAGAGGCTGCTCCATATTCTATTTACATCATTATGCCAGGGATTGAACCTAGAACCTTATGCCCCAGAGGACCCTCATAGGGAAGAAATGACATAAAAAAGAGGGGGGAAAGGTAGTGTATCTGCTCAGACTTCATCTGAACTTGGGTGGCAGAAGGGAAACAGAAGTTCTTTCCAGGTTACCAAACACAGTATGGTTGGATGCTTCTGGATCTCATTTCTAGGCAGGGCAGAGTATAGGTTGAAACTTGTAAGCAAAGTGGTTTGGAAAGTAGCATCACAGGTTAAAGCAACTTCAAAATGGATACGAGACACCCCACAATACAGTACAGATACAACATGATGTCACTTGCTTTAGACTACGCTTGATCTGCACAATATGTTCTGACCAAAGCATTTGTTTACTTGAATCCCTAAACGATAAGTAGTTTGGAGGTGAAACTATGACATTAATCTTGTTCCAAACATAGGCTGCCATCATCATGCTATTTAATTGTTTGAAGTCCTGTTGAAATGTATGCTTTAACAGAAAAGTTTTAAAAATCCAATAATCCTTATTTGCAGATCTCAATACCTTTACCATTCCCTCCATCCAATAATTTGCAGATTGGCATTTTTTTATGCCAGCTGCAAATTCAATGCAACTGACTTATTTAACCCAATACAGTAGCTTAAATGAACACTCCCCAACCATCTTCTTCTCCTCCACAGTTGAAAACTCTAATTCTAACCCATATTTATCTTTGTATGAGACACCAAGGCAATTTGACTTAAAAACAAAACAAAAACTGCATACACTGTCAACTATTTCCTCCGCCATTCAAACCCTACTCCCCTGCAAAAACCAGAAACCTAGCAGACGTTTTCCTAATGCTACCTGGATCTGGCAGCTTCGGTCAAAGGATGCTCTGGCATGAGAGCATGAGATATTGAAGTTATCTGAGATACCACATGATTTGTACTTGTACAAATTGGAGCTATCTGGGTGACCAGAGTCAGCAGTTACCTGGTGTGGTTGCTAGGATAAAGAAACATGAGCTCTAGACAAGCATATAGTAGCTAGGAGCCAGCTGTTCAGCAGATGCATTAATCTTCAGCAAACAGATTTCATTCCTTATTCATCTCTTTATTAGAGGCCTCACAGAATATTTCCAGGGAAGCATACTGTGTTTAGGATGAGGCTTCTAAACACTGCACAGTACTAATAGGTACCGATAGCTAAGGTACAGTACAGCCTATGAATTACTTGCAAAAAATGAAATGCAAAGACAATGTTTACAACGTGATGCTATCATTTTCCATCTTCATAAAAGGATAGTCTGGAAAGAAGACCACACAATTTCTCACTGTGCATCACAGATAAACCAATTCCAATGTAAGGAGCTACTGTATGTCCAATTTTTGAAAGTCTTCAAGGTCTTCAAAAGGTACATTTGGCTGAGTGGCCAATAAATTAAGTAGACCACAGTTGAGAGATGATGATCAGGATATGTGATCACAAACTTACACCTGCAGCTTCTCTTGCACATAGGTTCCTTCTGTACTCCTCTTGCCAACCCTAAGTATGTTTAGCTGTTATGTCTGTACTAGCAGTAATCCTATTTAGGTACAGCAGGGGAGAAGGGGGAATTCAGGCATGAGAGAGAAAGGGAACATGCAATAATATGTATATAATGCTTTCAAGTGTTTAGTATGCTTCAATCAAATCAGCATAAACATCCAACCTAGACCAGAATTACTGTTTAGTTTTATGCGAACAAGCTGCTCAGTTAGAAGCATCTGTTTCTGCGTTAGTTCAACAAGGTCAAATTGTAGTTCGTTTATAATGTAAATGATGCTTCATTGAAGCAAATCAAGATCAAACCATGGTTTCTGATCCTGAATTGTTCCCGAAAACCAGAGTTTAAGCCAATGGTTCTCAAAGGGTGTGGGGCACAGGTGTGGCAAGAGAGGGTGGCAAGTATGGCAGGAGAGGATGGTAAATGTGGTAATAAGATTCAAGAAAAAGCAAAGAAACATTTACTATATTTTTCGCTCTATAGGACGCACCTTGTTTTAGAGGGGGAGAACAAGAGAAAAAAAATCTCCCTCTCTCTGCTCAGCGCCCCTTCAGCGAAGCCGCAGGAAAAACGGAGCCCCTACCATTTCTCCTCCCGCTTGGCTGAAGGGGCGCTGCACAGCTCTCCCTCTCTGCTGAAGTCAGGAGAGTCTTGCTCTCCCAGCTTCAGCAAAAGGAACCCGAAGCCTCCGGAGCGCAGCGGGACCTCCTGCTGCGCTCCGGAGGCTTCAGGCGGCTATCCCTGAAGCCTGGAGAGCGAGAGGGGTTGCTATCACTGAAGCCAAGGAGCCTGCATTTGCTCCATAGGACGCACACACATTTCCCCTTAATTTTTGGAGGGGAAAAAGTGCGTCCTATAGAGCGAAAAATACGGTAAACATTTCAGTGTAGTATAATATAGCATAGTATCAAAATAAATATCAAATTATTGATTTTGCTTATTTGCAGAATATGGAAAAATATGTTTTCAAAATGAGAACAAGAGCATCAAGTGATACTGAGGACAATCCTAGTTGTGATCGAGAATCGAACAGAGTGCTGGAGAATAGCCTGGCTATTCTTCTACAGGGATTTTCAACTCTGACAAATATGAAATATCAGAAAACAGAAAGGAGAAATCCAAGAGTTACTATTGCACCATGGCTAGAACAATTTCCAAGCTGGATTCATTAAATGGCTTCTTTTATACTGTCCACAAGATGGATTAAAACAAAAAAAATATCCTTCCAGTAGCACCTTAAAGACCAACTAAGTCAGTTCTTGGTATGAGCTTTCGTGTGTGCATGCACACGAAAGCTCATACCAAGAACTGACTTAGTTGGTCTTTAAGGTGCTACTGGAAGGAATTTTTTTTTAATTTTGTTTTGTTTTGACTATGGCAGACCAACACGGCTACCTATCTGTCACAAGATGGATTGTTCCAGTAAGCTCCCATTTTGCAACATATCAAATCCAATAGTTAAAAACTGCCAATTTAGTTGCAAAACAACAAATTTACTACATGTAATTCAATTTAAAAGTAGTGAATAAATTCTACTGCCTCACTAACAAAGCTGATCTTATTAACAATAACTTTTTTAAAAAAAATGTAACGAATTCTGAACAACAAAGCTCTAATCACAGAGTTCAAAATCTAATGTTACTTGGAACTGGACTTTGAGACTTGCTGACATAGGATTTTCGGGCACATTATTAAATTACAAAACCAGTTGCTTAACATTTTAGCATGACAGTCATCATCCAAAACAAGGGATTTAATCCAATTGCAATATCCAAGGGATTAAAGCATAGTACAGTGGACGCTCGGGTTGTGAACATGATCCATGTGGGAGGCACGTTCACAATCTGCAGCATCTGCAACCTGCAGCGCCGCATCTGCGCACACGCAGGTTTTGATTTGGCGCTTCTGTGCATGTGCGAGAACCGAAACCCGGAAGTAACCCGTTCCGGTACTTCCAGCTTTCGGTGCGTCCGTAACCCGAAAACACGCAACTTGAAGCGTCTGTAACCTGAGGTATGACTGTACAGTGGTACCTCAGGTTACAGACGCTTCAGGTTATGCATTTTTGGGTTGCGCACTGCGCCGAACCCGGAAGTACCGGAACGGGTTACTTCCGGGTTTCGGCACTCGGCATGCGTGGAAGCACTAAATCACGCTTTGCACATGTACAGAAGCGCTGAATTGCGACCCGCACGTGCGCAGACGCGGCACTGTGGGTTGCGAACGTGCCTCCTTCACAGATCACATTCGCAACCCGAGGTTCCACTGTACCACACAAGATGGCATAGTGAAGGCAAAACAGAAACATGTTGCTATCCTCACCTGATAAAATAGCCTCCAGGAGACAGTTGGGGCTTCACTGAATTCAAAGTCAACAATTACATATCCAGGAATTTAATAGCCCAAACCTGAAGTTCAGACCCTACTGCTTTCCTGGAAGCAGTGGAAGAGTTACAATTTGTATTAGAACTCCAAGCAACTCGCTGTTCAAATCCTTCAGAGATACCAAGTCTCCAGGATGGATTTGAAAGATGCCATGACCTACTGCTTGACATTTCAAGTGTAAGTCGTAGTACTTTTAACAAGTGAGAGCCCTTTTAGCTGCAATGCTAAAACAAAGGATATATGAGCATTTATGCCTTAAATATAATGACAGATTCCAGCAGTTGATTTGAATAGTTGAAATAATGAGGACAGTTCATTATACAAATAAGACTTTCTGGTTTTTCATCATATGTCAGGGCTGTGTATTTGCCATACACATGGAGGAAGTTTGGAAGAACATCAGCTTTCATATAAATAAATAAAAGAGCAAGTTTCTAGGTCTTATGGTTGAACAGATCAACTTGGAAGTATGACCAACCCCAGATTTATAAAAAAAACTAGAGTTGAGACGTGAGAAAATTTGAGCACTCTCTCATTACCCTACAAAAATAAGGAAACTGCAGAATTTCTGCAAATATGCTACGCTATTAATAGTGTGTGGAGGTTACCACTCGCCACCCAAAAATGCTCAGAATGCCCAGGACACTGTGGAGATTGCAGAATGGTAGCCAGCAGAATTGCCAACACAGCTTCTGCCACTTGGGGTGATGGGTGTAGAAGAAGCTGTGTTCTTGCCACTGCTAATAGGGAGCTCCACTCCTGAGAAATTTTTCAAGAATTGATCTTCTCCTAGCAGAGAGTAAACATCACCACATTTGGAAGGGCAATCCCAACAACCAATTCACCTAATTAAAGTTTTCCACTCACTGGTACACACTTGTAAGTGATTCCCGTATTAAAATGTAACACATTAATATGATCTGCTTTCTCTACAAGTCACGCACTATGAATTTCTAGAGCCATTTGTAATTTAAATGGTAGTCATTCGAAGTGTCTTTCATACAGGCAATTTGGAAAGCAGGCAATTTTCAAGTTCTTAAACTGGAACATCTGTTTCCAAGAGTCATTTCTGTCAGAAGGAAATGTGGCATCTAGGCTGTCCTCATGGGGCCCCTCTCTCTCCCTATCCTGGGGGTGGGGTGGAGAGATGATGGTACTGTACTTCAAAAAGCATAAAGTGTTAACATGCCAAATTTGGCATTGTGAGGTAACACATACCACAGGGCTAGGAATTGACTATGTTTTCACTATTAAGTAACCAGAGATGGTAAAGCACAAGTTACTGACTTAAGAATTGTATTTAGTTGCTTCACCACTGAGAGTACCAATTACAATTTATTTTTTACACAGTATTGGGCAACAGCTCAAAAAACAAGTAAGGAGCAGGTACATATAACTCCAAGCAGGAGATTCATGCCATCGCCAGCACCTATGTTTACATTTGTGCAATAGTATTTAAACTGGATTTAAATACATGTGGTATATCTCTTTCACACACCCTTTTAGTCCTATCAAAGGTTATACACAGACGTGCAGTCAGTAGTAGTTTTAACTCCTGTTGCACATGGGACAACATTCCCATGATCCAAAGGTATTTAATACTACCACTTGTGATAATAATATAGCTGTCAACGTTTCCCTTTTTTTAAGGGAAATTCCCTTATTCCGAATAGGATTCCTCACAAGAAAAGGGAAAAGTTGACAGCTATGGATAATAAACCTAAAGAACAATAGCACCATATGTACACCCATTCACCATCAGCACCTCGGTTTTCACTCCTTAACAAGATATGTCTGTAGCCAGTTTTCCAAGTTATCACCATCGGTATAACATACATTTCAGCATTATCACTGCGCATTTGGGGAGTTCCTGCCTCCATTCTTCTGAAATATATATATGACTTACACGTTATTCCCTGAGCAGTGACAATATTTGGCTGTTTAGATATTTGACCTTAGTTGCACAGTGGCTGCATTTCATTTGAAGATCTTCTAAAATCAGTAACCATGGAGACCAAGTTCAGACAAGTTCCACGTACAAACCTCCCCCCCCCTTTTTGTCAGTCAAGACAGATTCCCAGAGCATGTTATACAATGATTATAATGCATCACAAGATAGACAGGTGTCCTTTAGGGGGAAAATAAAATTCAGAAGGGACAAGGGGCTTAGGCAAGCAGCAAGGAAAGTGTCTAAGGTCCCTGGGGTGTCTATAGATGCCATTCTGTGGGCCTCAAACATAAGATATTAGCAATTCATGTGTGCGTGTATGGCATGGACTCTGGTGCTTAGCTTGTCCTTCCCCAAAAAGGGGCCAAAATGAGCTGTAGGTAGACTCAGGGGCGCACCAATCATAAAAATTTCACCACAGACATAGTTTAGCCATTGTAATTATTAGATAAGGGACTTGAACCTGTTCGCTGTTATTTAGACCTCTAACGTAAAACAAAGCATGAACCTGTCTTCCAAGGATGAGATGGCAAAGTGATGTTACTTTATAGCGATTAGTATCCAGATTCTTAAAGTATAAAAGTGCAATTGCTCTGTCATCTCAATAGATGGTTTTGGGGCATGGACTTTTATACCACAATAAATCTTTCAGTTTCATGGTACCTTAAAGACTCTGCTGCATTTACAAATAAGATTCCCAGAGAACAGTAGCAAAAAAACTAAGCAAGGTATTCATTTGCTAGTGATTAATTAAGGGGCATCAGTACAACAAGCCCAAGGGGAAGAATTCCAAACAACTAGAAGCCTTCAGCCAAAGTACTGGCTTGTTAGTTCAAATCAATATAGGAAATTCAGCATCATCCACAGTTTTGTCCTTGCTGTTCCCTTAGTGTTGCCAGGGTCACAATGCTGCAGTATCAACAGAAGTCATTTCTGGCAGAATACTCCAGGCCCTATGCCCCCTTGGTGCAGTTCTCCAAATGCCCCCTTGCCCATCTGCTTTCTTTCTGCATATAGCCTCTTTGGTCTCCAACTTCTTTCAACTTCAGTTTTTGGTTGCTAACAGCAAAGGTCTACTTGGTCTCACTTTAACTCCTTTTCTCTTGATCAGCCTACTTAGCACACGCTCCTCCAGATTTTTAAAATGTTTCCCTGCTGCAAACCTCTCCATTTGACTCAGTTCTCTGTTCCCTCAGGCCCCTTCCTCCCACCAAATTATATTGTGTACTGAACTTTCTCCCACATTTCCCTCCCTTCATTTCCTACTGTGTATTTAGCCCACTTACCTCTATCCTGTCCAGCTTTCTGATCTCCTGGAACTTCTTCCCAGTCCTCTGTGAGGGTTTTCATCTTAGGGAAACCCAACACAAAGTGGTTGCTGTTAGCAGACACACATATTTCTCCTGGGACACCTAAACTTGCTCTTGATAAAATTTTGATTTCATTCTCCTTTTTAAAAGCACAGTTTGCAAAATTCAGCCATTATAAGCCCAATACCACATTGGAAAGCAGTGGGTAGTCATCTCCATTACTCAGTCGCTTTTACAACCTTTTCCTTGTAATTTATTCTTGCTGCTTGCTAGAGCTTAAGTTATATATTTTTATGAATGTTAGCCACAGACATCTACTCTTTGTGTGAATTCACCCTGCTTGACATAAATAGCTTGTGTTTATAGTGCAAGTACCTCAGCTCAGGGGACCTACTTCACAAAATTGAATCTAATTGCCACTTCAGCACACAAGAAAGGCGAACAACCCGTCCAAAGCAGCAAGCTACAACCTTTTTACAAGAGGAGACCTCAAAGAACTGAACAATCAGAACAGTAAATTCACATTCACAACACAAGGACAAGATGGGGTGCAATAGCAGATAAAATTAAGCGGTGCAAGGCCTACCCAATGAATAGGGAAGTCTACAGCCATTAATATGCTATTTTAGGCACCATTCTTTACTGACAAGTGATAAAATTGTCATATATATGGTAAACTCTAACATGCCCTTGCCTCTAGTCTAGCAGAGAAATGCCCAGTTCAGCCATGAAGACCCAATAAGTTAGCTTGGATAAGGCAGCCCCCCTCAGTGTCCTTCCAAGAAGGCACTTGATACTGCACTTGAATTAACAACACTCCATACTACTTTGGATATTACAAGAGGTGTCAAGAACTCAGTAATGTGGAGAGGAATGTTTTCCAAAATGGAATGGAAAATTATCCAATCTTTTATTTTTCCACAGAAAATTTTCCATTTCTTAAGTCCATCAGTTAATGACGAGGTGTCAACTGAAAATACAATTGCATTGTTTACTAAATACATGTCAAATAAATATTCCAAATTAGATCACTCTCTAGTGTGAACTGTTCCTATGCAGATTAGCCTAATTCAAAAAAATCTGGAAAAACTATATCACTTCAGGAACAAATTTACATGGTTTCTAATAACTTTCCCTGCACTTTCAGCACTCAGAGTCCCGTATAACTTGAGACCAAGCAAGTCAAATGCAGCACAAGAGCCATGTATGATGGTCTACCAGAGGCTCAGTCAAAGTCTAGCTTTTGCTGCCAGGGACTATAAAAACAATAGGATCACAGTACATAGCTTACAGACTAAATAAGTGAGGAGCTACATTTAGTCATGTTCCTCGCAAGCAATTGAACACTTTTCCAGTAAATTTCAGAAGAAATGTTAACATCATAAGGCCAGCCTTAATCATAATTTGCAAACTGAATGTGTAGCCTAATAAGTACTTTTAAACAATCCAAAATAATGTGGCATTCATATCTCTGGATGAGACATTGTCTTCAGTAATAAATATTCAAGTGTGGATTATGCTTACACAATGGTGTATTTATGGAAAATGAGCTTAACAATGGAATTACTGAGTACAAGAACTAGATGATACATACACACACCACTAGCTTAAAGTGACTTACTCATGTCACAGCCTGATATTTACTATATTTGTTCTTCCATGTACTATGGAGTTTTAAATTAGAATCCAGAGTTCTTCCAATTGATTTTCTTGCCTTATGTGTACCCAGACTAATCCTTTAAGCAAACTCTTCCTCACAATTTCAGCCTCAGGTAGGTTAGAAGGGGAAAGTAAAATCTACCAGGGTGCTGCAAAACTGCACCCCCCCCCCAAATACACAACCTTCACTGACAGAATCATAGAATTGTAGAGTTGAAAGGGACCCTAAGAGTCATCAAGTCCAACCCCCTAGGTGGGCTTGAACCAACAACATTCTGGTTAACAGTCAGAAACACTGACCCATTATGCTACAGGAGGGCTCAGTTAATCATTTCTAATTCTAAAGTTGCCCATTAGTTTAATTTGAACATTTCATTTTATAAGGTCATTGTGCAATAAAATGCCACAAAATAAAGTGACTAAGGGTTGCAATCCTGACATCACTTACCTGGAAGTAAGCCCCATTGAATTTAAAAGAACTTACTTCTTAAAAGACATGAGTAGGACTGTGTTGTGAATTATTGTTGGCAAAGCATTCATTTAAGGTAGCCCAGACCAAGAATGAAACATTTAAGAAAGGGTTTAATATTATTAAACAGGAGTAATCCACATTAAGAAAAAATCAGTGCAAATGTCTTGGGTCCCCATCTCCCCCACCCCCAGCAAGGTAAGTTACTGTCACTGACTTCCTTTCTTGTTCCAAGCCAGAGAGCCAGGCAAAAATGGCATAGAATAGAAGCATGGCCTGGAGAAGGGGAATGGCCTAGGAAGGGTCCCAAGAGCCGCATTTGGTTCGCAGGCCTAAAGTTCCCTGCCCCTGTTCAAAGTAAAGCTAGGGGATCACTGATTTTATTTGAAAACAGAAGAGATGCTGAGTAACTACTACAGATGTGTAGTAAATACAGAGACCCTCTAACAAGACTCCATGTTGATACTCAGTGGAAGCCTCTGCAAGTTATCGTTGTCTTTTTAGATTCAGGACTAGGCCATGATACTGGAACTGAACACGGTTCAACCTTGGGCAGTGGAAAGGACATTTAAAGAAACTGTAACTGTCCATATTCTTTTTGTATTCCTCACACCCATACTTGAGAGCCAAGACATTCTGGCTGGGCTGCTTAGTGCATTTGTGATACAGCTATAAAGCAAGATCATCCCAGGGTTCAAAATTAGCAGAGCGCCAGGCGTATTTTGCGCCTAAAGTTTCTCCATTTGCGAGCACCTCAAAATGTCTGGGTGTCATTTTTTGCACCTGACTGACACTCAAGGATTACTCAAATGTATGTGATTTGAAGCCTCAAAGTATATGTTAGGGATAGACAATATGTTAAGGAGTTTAACAATAAAGAATATAGTGTTGCCGACCCATCTCCCCAGTGGTGACTAGACATTCTGTTTTGGTGCCCACAACCCAGGTCCCAGAAGTCATTTGGGTCCTAGCTTTTCTACCCGTTTCTAAACCTGGATCACCCCAATCCCAACACATAAAACCCAACATTGTGGGAGTTGTCCACAGTCATACAGCATCTGCTCCCCACAGCACTCTGCTTGAAACTATATTAGTCACTGGGTCATGAAAAAGGGGATTAGCAAGTGCTAGTTGCTAACTCAGAGAGCTGTGTAGCAAATTTAGTGCTAGTGGCAATGGGAGCTACTTTGAGGTATGGTGCAGTGCATGCAGGCCCACTGTCTTCTTTCCCTCCTCAAAGAAACCACCTAAAGTCACTTGTTGACCAGGGACTCTATAAAACTTTACCTATAGCCATACAGTTTATCTAAACGTTTTCACAAGGAGGGAATGGGACACATTTAAATACTTCAATCAGTATACGTGTTGTGGGGAGGGGGACAGAATGCACAAGAATGAACTCAAAAGGGGGAAATCACATTTGAAATATAAATACCTCATGAAAAACTAATTTTGGTTCCCAATATAGTTACAAGCTGTTCAGCTATAACATTTGCAGAAGAACTGAAACAAATATTGGATTCTGTCTCACTTCTGTGTGTACTGCCAACATACAATTACCCAGACACAAACAATATCAAGACCTGAAAACGATGTACTAGAACAAAACAATCAGGTTAGTCATAAGACTGACCTGGACAATTTTTTCCGAACACTGACTCATCAAAAGAGACTTGTCTACAACCCCTGGAAAGAATTTTGGGGGGTGGGAGAAATGAAGAAACAAATGAGGCCTTCCACATTTCTCCATTCTTAAAGTTTGCAACTAGAATAACATGCTTGCAGTTTAACAGATCAACACTTCGTTGTATGACTTGACAGTAGGCAGCAAGAGCTTGTAAAACAAAGTAACTTAAGTTAATATAATAGTCTTTGTTCATAAAAACCCAAATATTTCAGCATTCGTCTTCTGAATGTTTAGGCCAGTTTGCTATTAATCAAGGCAGCAGAAGTACAGTGTGTTGTATCCAGTGTAAACCCTACTCAGAGCAGACCCATTTAAATTAATAGGTATGGTTGAGTTCATTAATTTCTTTAAGTCTACTCTGAGTACGATGAAACTAAGCATCTGCTATGAGAGACTCTAGAAATCATGCTGCTCCTTATTCAGCCTTTTGCATGAATGTTGTTTGAAACTGGTTCGTGACTCAAACAACTGATGCCATTGTCTAAGAAGCTGCAGTGTCCCCAACCCAGAAATGATTCTTTCTAGGATTAAGGCATGCAATGAATACCTTTCCAGTTTGCGTTCGTATACTTAAAGGCATTATATACCTGATTTATTCAGCAAGGCTGGTGGGGGACACTGAATTTCTGTACCTGAAATAGGCTTCCAATGTTCATTATGTAAAAACTTGCAAACAGGCAAACACAGCTTTTCAATTAGGTCACATTTATGTTAAATGGGATTCTGATCTATCCTTGTAGGATGATGATGGAAGTCACAGCCCCCAAGGAATTTAAACAGGGCATTCCTTGAATACCAGGACAGCCTCATAAGGATGTGGCATGAATAATTCTTAAATAGCACAGCCATCAGAATTAGGTTCAATATATACACTGCTTTATCATGTGCTCATTGAGGCGCTGCACCATTTGCCTCAGGCACTCCCATGGTTTCCCTCCAAGCAACAGAGGATCAAGCTGACAGACTCAGTTAGTCAGGAAATCCCTGTTCATCTGCACTAGATGTGCCAGACAAAAGTACTTGCTACACCATCATACAGACAGACAGAAATTCAACACAGCGATTTAGTTTTAAAGTAGTACTCCATGGGTTTGTCTGCAGGCATTTAAATAGTTGCTACTTGTGCTAACCTCAAATTTAGTAGCATCTATTCTAAACACAGGAATTCATGGAGACATCACAGCAAGATCTGTCTTCAACTTTGAAGTATCGAAGTACTTGGTAGGGCTGTCAGATGAAATATTGCTTCAGAAAATCTGCACTGCTTTTTAATGCAAAACTGTATCAAATAGCTATGGCTTTTTTTCTTATAAGTTTTCTTACCTGCCCTTCACCAGAGGCAGGTTACAACAATATAATGTACAACTATAAAAACAAATAAAACCATTCCAAGTATAAAACAAGGAAAACCATTCCAAATAGATCAGAACAGTATAAATTCAACAAATAACTGTACCCCACAAAACACCTTACCTGTCAAAACCAGAAAAAGATGTGCATATTCAGCATATAGTAAAATTGTACTGTACAATGAGGATGCTAGACACACCTGTGTGTGGAAGAAACTCCACAAGCAAAGTCTGCCACAGGGAAAGCCCCCTCCCAGGACACCAACCCCAGAAATTCTGGAGGGTGGAGGAACTATCAGCAGAAACCCCTCTGAAGATCTCAACTTCAGAGAAGGTGGATAGGGATGCAGACAGTCATTCAGACAGTCTTTAAACACTAATATAAGCACCTTTAACTGGGCTCAGAAATAAATAGGCATCCAGTGCAGCTGTTTTATAACACAAGGTTTGACTTGATATTCTTATTTCTTGCCCAATTTGCTTACAAAAATGTACACCCAGTTATCTTCTCCTTGCTCACTTTTGCTTCCCTTTTTATCTTCTTCCAGGTCATTAGTTATCTTTCTACTTATCTGACTGAAAACAGAAGGCTGGATTTTCCATAATACCACAGAAAGGCAAGACTGTAACAGGAGCATAATTTATTTATTAGAAGTCCCGTTACATTCTGATAGCTATATCATTCCTTTGAGTGCTATAAAACTTTTTTTTCCTTCAAATTTTCTGCTTTGCTCTAATTTTAAATTTCTTTATTCTGACAACATTCCTATATTATCTGTAATGATAAAAAAAGAAAAATCTTAAACTATTGGTATAGAACACAAACACCCAGGCTTCTACCCATTATTTAAAATTTGCAGTTAACAACTGGAAGAATGGAGAAATAATTGTGTGGGGGGGGGGGATACAAAATCGTCTCAGATGCCAGTTCTGTGCCAATAGCACACAATTGATCTTTTCCCAACACAGAATTCACACACTATCAAATCATTGTTTTCCACAGCAAGAAGAAACTATAAATTAAGAGCTTGTTCACTGTTCTATTTCAAAACTGCTTTGAATAAAACTGTCACCAATGAGCAAACCAGTAACAGTGCTCTACCTTTAGTGACAGTTTTGTCATTCCCTTCTTACCATGTTAGAAAATAGATCTAAAAATCAGGTAATCTGTAACAGGGAGAACATTTTCCAAACATCCAATATGAAATAGCATGTTACAACTTCAAGAAATGCACCAAGGAGAAATAACCAATTTGAGCATATATGCAATATTTTTGGTCATCTGAAACAAAATAGCAGCACAAGCTGAACCTGAACAAAAACCAGTCTGAGAGCCTGCTTGCAAATCAAGAATTATTAATGTAGCCTTTTTGGATTTGACTTCTTCGCTTTTTAAATAGTTACTGTAGTCTTCATGAGAAGCTTTGAAACTGATCATTTTGTTGCTCATTTCCCAGTTGTAGTAGCCAGCCTTATCCTCAGTAAGAAATCAAAGGGACATGTTTATAGTTACGGTAGGTTCTTCCCCAACACTGCACCTCCTTGCTGCCTACACTCTTGCTGCCACAAACACCCTATCTTCCCCAAGCCTATTTCTTCCTAGTACCGCATGCTAAGTGTAAAACTACTTTGTATAAAATAGATCAATTTTATGGGGGTGATTGGGAATTGCATGCCTGGCAAACCTACTGTTAAAGCTTTAAACAAGGCAGCCCTCTAATCATTGAACTATAGAGCTTCTATACTTTAATAAGCTAGCACTGGGATTTTATAGCTAGAATTAATATTACTACAATGGAACAAACTGCGTAATTCTAGTTCCCAGCAAGTGGGGCAAACTTTGTAACTCTCAGACATTCCAGTTCAATGGGTTTTTCAGTATCTTTCTGCAAGGCCTCTGACAGCTGAGAGAAAAGAAGGCAAGATCAACAAGCTGCCGTTTCACTCAAAGCCTACTGGGTTCAAGAGACAGAAAACGCGGCTTAAGCTATGGACAGCAGTTCTCAAACTCCCACCCTACATAACCCAGACCTGAATGTTTCTAGGAGCCTCAGAGACCCCCTTAATACGGGTGTCCTTTTTGTTTTTTACATTCTACAAATAAAAACACGTACATAACTCATGTTATCAACTTTCTTCCCTGCAGTCTAGGCACTGTCATCAAAGCCACCACAATATTATGAAAATCAAAGGCTCTAGGCCAGAGGCTTGTTATGCCATTAAATAATGTGGCTGTGGTCAAAATCAAGAGCAGGGTCAAGTGCAGTTAATCTTAGCTGTTCAACAACCTTGCTCTGGACCACATAAATGAGTTGTGGCCAAGTAAGTTTTACTCAGAGTAAAACAAATGGACCCAAATTAGTCACTGCCATTATTCGTAATGGGTCTACGCCGAGTATGACTAATACTTGATACAGCTCTCTGTGCACCCACAAAGAACAATGGCCATTTTCACTCCACAGGTAGATCTTGCCAACATATTCTCTCAACCAACATATTCTCTCAACATGTGCATGCTGTCCATTAGGAAGCACTGCTTCAACAGTAGTAGCAAAAGAAAGACCAAGCCCTCCCAGGAAAGACTCCTCTGGACTAAACTGAGGGCAGTGAATGTTCAGGTCTGAGAATAAATGATGCTTCAGGCACAGTTCTTCCCACAGACAGCTAGCTGACTTGATAACACTTAGAAAGAATACCATGCTGGGAATGTTCTCACCCCACTGTTCAGTTGCCCTTCCCCATTATCCTGAGGGGACTTCTATCCATAGAAAGGATGAGTTCTCAAAAGTTCCATAGGAGGTATTTGGTTCCAGTAAAGGTAGAAAAAATATATGCTGAGAAAAGAAAAAGAACTCTGGGATAGCTACATTTTCCTTTGCTGCAACTGGCTCTTCTGTAAAACTAAAGCAATTATAATCTGAAAGTGGAGACAATGTACGTATTTCTGTAAACCAAGAAAACCTTTAATAAAAACAATTTAAAAACCTAAATCAAGCTAGGATATTATTATTATTTGTAACCCAAGTCCATGCAATAATAATATTTAAAAAGGTGTGTAATGCTGAGCAACGTTTCTGCAAGACCCAAAGCTGCTTAAATTAATTCAAAAAATATGTTTAGCAGATGCTTGCAAGGCAAGGGGAGCTACTCTTCACCAATCTACCTCTCAAAGACTATTTACATATTGACTAACACCCATGAAATCTGATGATCTGCCCTTACTCAAGCATATTTTTGCAAACAATATTAGGGAGGAGACCGTAGCTGAGTAGTAGAGCACACACACTTTGCATGCGAAAGATCTCAAATTCGATACCCAGCATGTCAAGTTAAAAGGATCAGGTAGCAAGTAACAGAAAATACCTGCCTGCGATCCTGGAAAGTCACTACTAGTCAGAGAAGACAAAATTCAGCTAGATGGACATAGCCTGGCCTAATATAAGGCAGTTTGCTAGGTCCTTAAATTAAATCAAACTTCAGCCAGTTTTTAAATTCCTGATCTACCGTGGAATCTTCCCATACTGCAATATGGCCACCATGCTTTCATTGTGCAACTTAATCAATTAGAAGTTTACCCAGAATCCTGAACTGATGTGTCTTGGCTAGAAATGTCATTATTCAGCATTTTTAAACCATACTGACTTTTAAAGTGCCAGATCAGAGGGCAATTCTCTACAGGGAGCTCTGTACTGAAAGGAACTTTATGCGCTACAGAGCTTCTACTTCATGGTTTGACTAAGGATATGTTACTATTACTCTCCACAGAATACTGGGTGCTATCCAACTAGTACTTGGAGAAAAGCATTGAAACTAATAAGTATAAATTAGGCGTGTCCAATAATTTCAGTGGGTCCACACTTAGGACTAACTTTTAGTACAGCCCATTGTGTAATGCACAATGCTTAAAACCTGTTTTCTGTTCCCAACAGAGAACAACTCGCCTTCTGAAACAACAAGACTCCCTAAAACAAACACTGGTTCTTCATCAGCCCACCAGTGACATAACTAAAGCAGGTCTCTGGGAGAGTTTCACAAGAACCATTAGCATTTCCCCCCTACCAAACTCTGGAGGACTCCTCTTTTAAATAGGAATACTTTGGAGAATATGTTTTTCAAAAGCTCTCCACAGTCTAGCTGTCAACACTAGACTGCTTTGGTTAAGAGTCAGGATTTACAGTAACATGGCATTCAGGGAAAGCTACCAATAACACTTTTAAAAGACACAGGCATGAACTCTCTCCCTCACTTTCAGCAAGCAACTGAGATTGAGGATTCTGAGCCAATTAAACAATGGACTGTCAATTCATTGGAGACCTTAGTTACAGCACTGTTAAATTCTTGCTGTTACATTATTAAAGTTCCCCACTTTTCACCAAGCTTTTATAAATTCAGTGGCTAGTAAATGAACCCAACACATGCTTACTTGTTGTCAGTTTATTCTGAACCACACAAAATGTAAGAGACCAGTTTATAATGCTGTTAAATCTACTGGGATTCTCTTACTGCCTAAGCAACTGAATTACCATTGCCTCAAAATCCACATGCAGCCAAAAGGGAGGTGATATCTGTCAATGATAGCCAACTTATCCTGCAAAGCCAAGCAAAAAGAGCAAGAGAACACAATGGGGCACATGAACAATCAACAGTAACAGCAGACTATGTATGAAAGTCTGCCAAGACATCATGCTTTAACAGCTTATGGCTGATGAACTATATCAGTGAACTGGAAAAACAGAAGTCAGCCTGCATCAAAGAGGCTATGAACACCAGGCATTTCAACTACAACCTAAAAGGCTACAATGGGGATACCAGAACTCAGACCACATTCTAAATAATTGGGTTCAACATTATCCTAAAATCGCTCAATGGGGAAGAACATTCCCTCAAGCCTCTCATTTAATTTTCCACATTCCCACTTCCCCCAATTGGTAGCAAAATGGAAGAAGCAGAGAAAAAAGACAATTTGCATCATATTGTGCATTCCAAAACTCCTTAATAAGACAGTAAGCATTCAGCATGGACCAAGTATCTGCATAAATTGGCACCCCTTCATTTGGCTTAGAATTACAGTGGTACCTCGGGTTAAGTACTTAATTCGTTCCAGAGGTCCGTACTTAACCTGAAACTGTTCTTAACCTGAAGCACCACTTTAGCAAATGGGGCCTCCTCCTGCTGCCGCACCGCCGGAGCACAATTTCTGTTATCATCCTGAAGCAAAGTACTTAACCTGAAGCACTATTTCTGGGTTAGCGGAGTCTGTAACCTGAAGCGTATGTAACCCGAGATACCACTGTACCACAATTCTACACTAAAAAAATAACATTCTGCAACAGACAGATTCACCAGTTATATCCTTTTAAACATCATTCTACATGGGTGGGCTACACTCGATCAGAAATTTCCAGCATCAAAAATTGTTTGCTTACATGAACAACCCAACTTTACACTACTCTCAAACACACATTTGCAGCTGAACTTTCAGTGTTCAGCTCTAATTTAAATGACAGACCTCAACAGAGTTCAGAATTATCACTTACACAGCATTTCAGTTACAAGTTTCTAGCCACATACACTACAAAATTTAGCATGTGTTGTGCCTCTGAAAAGATGCGAAGTAAGATAATGAGGGCCTTTTATAACTTATTTGAAAAACTGGTGGTGTTAACTTTGCATTTAAGAAAACTCACTGTATTTTTTAAAAAGCAACCAAAACATCTTTTATGGGCTTCCACTCCTCCATCAATTACTTTACCTTCACCAAGTGCTGACTGAAAGTGTAACTAAGGCTGCAACCTAAATAGATATATTTTTTTAAAATAAATATTTATTAAAATTTTTGATACAAATGCACAAATAATAAACAACATTACTTATATCAAAACGTGATTTCATCACTTCTTTGGACTCCCTCACGTCTCCCGCTCCCACTTACATCGTTAAAAAGTTTTTCCAAGCAAATTATCAACTTGTTTACAATCTTATATCCACTCATTTAAATACAATCTAGCAATTCTCCAAAAGGTTTTTGTTTTCTTTAATCTCACTTATCATCAAATTCAAATCTAATTTAGTGGTGGCCGGTTATTTATAATCTAGCATCCTTCTTAACATTCAACCAAATTACAATATTTTTGTAAATACGTCTTAAATTTCTTCCAGTCTTCCTCGATCCTCTCTTCTCCCAGGTCTCGGATTCTGCCAGTCATCTCGGCCAGTTGCATATAGTCCATCAGCTGCATCTGCCACTCTTCCAGTGTGGGTAGATCTTGCGTTTTCCAGTTCTTAGCGATGAGTATCCTTGCTGCCGTTGTTGCATACAGAAAAAATGTTCGGTCCTTCTTTAACACCTTCTGGCCGACAATACCCAGAAGGAAGGCCTCTGGTTTCTTAGTGAAGGTATACTTAAATACCTTTTTCAACTCATTATATATCATTTCCCAGAAGGCCTTCACTTTATCAACCTAAATAGATATAAAGTCCCATTCAACTCAGTACTTCTTTCTTAGAATTATGCTTTGAATGAGCTGCTGTAATTTTTATATCATTCTCTTATAAGAAAAGCTACTCAATTTGAAAATGTTTTATTTCTGTTCCTGTCAACCTGAACACACTCCTTGCCAATTATTCTAGATTTTGATCCTGCCCAAAGCATCTACACTAAAAATAATGCAATCATATTTTTCAATAAATAACATATAACTAGAAGTGCAAAAATGCAATTCACAGGTAGTAAGTCTTACTAAATTCAATGAGAGCTACTTCCAACTAGACATCCCTAGGATTCACTGTTAAGATTCTCATTCACAGCATTTATTAAATAGTCTGCAGTAAAGTATAATCCAAGAAGAGGATAGACAACTATAAATCTTAATTTTTAATTCCAGAAGTGGTATAAGAAACACAGAATATACACTTGACAGAAATCAAATCATTAACTTGGAAGCATTCACTAATTACAAAAAGATTCATCTTAGGCCCTTAGCTGTTCCCTGCTTAACTAACACTTCTATGCTGAAACCTGTTTAAGCAATACATTTGTATGATACTATCAGTTACCAGTCTAAATCCAACTGTGCCTTAGCTGTCAAAACCACTCTACTCCACAGCACTCTATTACAGCACATATTAATCCAGTGAATCATAGCATTAATACATGCAATGATTTTAGTTCAGCTAAGTGAAAACTACAGCATGACAGCTGAGGCAAGCAAAGCATTCCTTAAAGTACAAAAGAGGATTTTTTGCTGATTCAAGAATTGTTATCCTGGTGGTAAGAATACAATACAAACAGGGGGTAGCTTTTTATTGGATCAATTTCCTGCACAACTGAAAACCTCTCCCCTTATACATTTTGTGCCTCTTACATTCAATGGGCCACATGACTGTTTAGCTCAATGCAAGAAAAGTTACAAATACAATCCAAATCCATTTTATAAATGTCTACATAGATTTTTGGTTAACACTCTGCTTTGATACCAAGACAGGGATAATTTCCCTCTTTTAAAGCCATTCTTAAACAAGGCCAAGCAGAGAGTCATTAAAACATTTTGTTTCCTACACAAGGCTCCTAGGGTTTTGTAGCTATGACGGCCCATGCCAAAGCAAAGCAAGATGAAGAAAAAAATCTGAATGAAGTGCAAAGTCCTAAGATAACTTTTAGGAAATACATTGTGTGATACTGCAGGGGAAATGCAGACTCTAGTCACCTGCCAAAACCAAGAGTCCAAAAGAAATTGCTTCCAACTCCAGTCACTGGATTGAGAAACCAACTTTTCTCCATTTGCATTTAAGACACACATGAATGAAATTCTATTACTATAAAAAATGGCATTCTGATGCAACCCAAGCTACTGACCTCTAAAACACATAATAAATGCTTCGGTAGTAGCAGCAGAATGTTTTGGAAAATCTAAGCAGCTTGTATTTGTCTCAAGGCAATGATGTCGGACATAATCCAAGCCAATTTAGGTTGTGATTTTACACTCACTCACCTGGGGCTGCAAATAAGTCCCACTGAATGCAATGGGACTAACTTGCATAGGATTGCACTGTTGAGCTGCAGCTATAGAAGAAGCAAGAGCAAACCACCTACTGCACAGGAGTAGGCAAGGACCTGCAAGTACCAAGAATGCCAGCTTCCACTTTTTAAAATAAAGTTTTTTTGCCCTCCAATAGGAGAGAAGGCGAGGGGAATAAAGTTTGGAAATGTAGACAAGGCCCTAAATGGTAAAAATCCAAGAAATCCAAATGAATTAAAGTTATGAAATAGAGATGTGCAAATTCACCTTACTATTTCTCCAGGAACTGATCCATTTTTTCAAGGTACACAGGTGACCAACCTGATGACAATCATTACAGCAAAAAGGTAGCAACATTTTGTTTTGATACCTGCCACAATAACAGAAACACTTCATTGGTGTTAACTATGTGCCACATACAAGTTGAAGCTCCCCAGCTCATACATTTCTAATGCACTTTCTAATCTCCCTTTTTCTGGTGGGGGTGGGCACCATCTGCTACAGACTTGAACAGGCACCTGTTGAAAAGTAGCGTGTTGGCATTCAAGTTCAAATGGCAACAGGAATATGCTGTGGCTTGGAAGCCACCAGAGTGCAAGAGCTGTTTGCTCTCCATACTCACCAAACTACACCAAAGGCTCCATATCCAATAGGCCTGTCTGGTTCAATATCCAGTTGCTGTTGTGGATGATGCGAGTGCTGATGATGGTGCGCTTTGACTGCAGCAGCTGCTGCAGCTTGTACCTGAGCTGGGGCTGCTGCTGCTGGTCCAGGGGCTTGACCTGGTGCCGGTGATGGAAAATATGGCTGCTGCTGCCCTGGGTTTAACATGGCCGCAGCGGCCGCAGCTGCGGCTGCAGCAGCAGCCGAAGAAGCATGTTGCTGTACGGGATGTACTGCAGCCGCAGAGCCTGGGTGCAAGTGGTGCTGAGAGTGGTGGTGGTGATGGAGATGAGGAGGGGGGAGATGAGGAAGGTGGTGGTGGTGGTGGTGGTGGTGACCTGCTGCTGCTGCAGATGTACCGCCATTGTAAGCCGCCATCATTTTTGCGCTGGCTGTGGCACTACAAAGAGACATTCAAGGTGATGCCCTCTCGTTGGATAACAACTGGGTCAAGCTGTCATTTGGCCACAAAAAAAATGAAGTTTGCTACACTACCACAAGCAAGTTGCCCACCTTCAAAAACATGGAGCTCAACAGGCCTTTATGTCTTCATCAAGTCAAGAAAAATGGAGTGCGCATGTGAGCATGCAATAAACCCCCTACCCCCCAAGATGGCCAGTGTAGTTGGTACTAGAACGCCATCCTTATGTTTCCTCTGTGCCAGTCTTGAAATTTGTCAGTCCCCTTCCCCCCCAGAAAAAGGATGAAACTTCACCCCCCTAGAAAATGTTAGGAGTACTGACAAGCCCACCCCTTCCATTCCCACATCCTTTTCATTTATCTCTTCAAAATATGTAGGAAGGTCTTCAAGGCCTTCTACAACTCTACTCTCTGTTCTGTGTATATATCCATCCACCTTTAATATTAAACGTGGATATGAGCAACTTCCACTATAAGGGGAAGGAAAGTGGCTAATATAAATCAAGGAAGGCTGTATAAATGGGAAATGAAAATAAATCAAAAAAATTGAAAAGGGGATGAAAAAGATGGGATGGAAGTGGGAGGAAGAGTCAGTGAACGATATTCAAAATGAGGCAGGGAGGGGGAGTGAATAAAGAACAAATGAAGCTCACAGAAGAGACTTAAAAATCATGTGCAGAAAGCAAAAAAGTCAGGTAACACAAGTTATCAAGGACAAGGAATAAAAGGTTTCAAGAACTTTTGGAAGGGGAAAAAAAAAGAAGAATGAAAGAAGATAACCAAGAGAAAAATGGGGTAGGAAAAAGTAGTTTAAAGGAGAAAAAACCTGGGAAGGCTAAAAAAAATGCAGTTAAGGGAGAAGAATATGGAAATTAGGAGAAAGAACATGGAGAAAGAATGAAAACAGGGCTGGAGCAAATGATGCTTCAATATGGGGGAAAGAATAAAAGTGTGATCAAGCCACAAACAAGAGATGAGAGAATCCAAACACGTCGCAGTAAATTAAATAAATGGATGCTTTTCCTGTAAGGATGGGAGATGGAAAATACAAGGAAGAGGATGCAAAAACAAGCAAGAAAAAGTACAAGGGGGACAAGGAAATGTTAGGGAGAGGAAAGCATTAAAATGTGAATGAGGATAAAATAATCTAAACTGGCTATTTATAGAGAGAAACAAAAACAGACTATAGGAAGCAAACGTATAAATGTGGAGAGAGCCCTTTAAAAAGTGGGGAAAGCGCTTAGGGATGTGAATATTTTTATTTTTAAAAAAGGAAAGCACTGTAGGTAGATAATAAAAAGCTAAGAAATAATAAAGAAGCAAAATAAAGAATGAATGTGTCAAAGTGAAGGGTTCCCCCCCCCTTAAATTAAAAAGATTATGGAAGCTGAGATGAAGTATGATGAGAGAAACAGGGAGAGAGACGGAGCAACTAATGTACAAGAAAATACGAGTTTCTTGAAGAGAGAAAAATTTCAATGGGTGTTGACCGGAAAAGCTAAAGGAGGAACTGAACTGAAAGGTGTGGGGGGGTGAAACTTATTTATCAAACAGATAATTAAAAGATGCAGGAGTAAGGACTGCAAAAGATAGGGAGAAAGAGAACGTGGTAGAGAGCGAGAAAAGAGAATAAGGGAGGCCGAATGGAGAGAGAGAGAGAGAATGTGGCAGGTGCCAAGAAAGGAGAGAGAGGCTATGGAAGGTGATAGAAAAGCGATAAAAGAAGGGAACGCGGAAGGTGGCGGTGAAGGGGGACAGCAGGCAGCAACGCTAGCGAGCCAAGTCAGCCAGCTTCAGTTCGCTTCCCACCCACTCCTCAACCCCCACTGCCTCCCTGGGTGGGTCTGAGGTGGGCGCCCTTGCCTTGACAGCCTGACCCAGAGCGGGCGGAGGGTGAGGAGAGAGACAGATAGGAAGGGAGGACGGGGGGAAAGGCAAGGCAAGCTGAGGGACCGGGGCGGGGTAGGGGGGGGGACGGGCACACGGTTGGCGGCGACGGCGGCAGCTACAGGCCCCCCCGCCCCGCTGTGTGGAGAAGCCACAGGCGGGATGGAGATGAGGAGGGATGGGGGGCGGGCGCCGGCCGGGGGAGGGGGTCGCGTGTGGGGCGCCTCGGCGGGGTCTCTTCCGATGGGGGGCGGAAGGAATGAGGGGAGAGGTCGGGTGGGGGGGTCACTCAGGCCCCACAGCGCCGCTCCACGTCGACGACGGCGCCCCCCCACTCCTCTTCCTCCTCCTCCTCCTCCGGCAGCCGTGGCCGCCTCCTCGTCTTCCTCCGTCGTCCCCTCAGGCCGCCGGACCGGCCGCGACTCCTCGCCGCCGCCACCTCCTCCGCCTTCTCCTCACGGGAGCCCCAGAGCGGAGCGCAGAGCGAAAGAGCGGCGGCGACGGAGGCGCGCATGCGCGCACCCCCGGCCTGCTTTCGCTTTACTCTTTTTTCCTCACCCGCCTTCCCATAGCCGGGCGGCGGCGTGTGTCTGTGTGCGCGCGCGCGCGCGCCTCCCTCTCCCTCTCTCTCTTTTTCTCTCGCACACTCTCATACACAGAAACACGCTCGCGCTCATCCTCTCCGTCCCGTCGCCTCTTCCTCCCCAACCAATGGGACCCATCCCCTCGAAGGCCGCGGCGGCCAATAGCAGAGCAGCGCCCAGCCCACAAGCGGGACTTGGGATTCGACTCTTCTCTCGCTCCTCTGAAGAGATCAAAGAGGGTGGGTTGGTGGGTGGGGTAATAGGCACCGCCCACCGGCTAATCAAACGCTCCTCCAAGTTGTCGCCCCGCCCCTGGTCCCGCTTTTTTTTTTTTTTTTTTTTTTGCCGATGAGACCCCGCGAGACTCTCTCACCTCACGCAACCTTCACCTACATATTCAGCCCGTGGAAAAGGGGCGGGTGGCGATCGATTTGATTGGCTGGCACCGCCGCGATTTAAAAGGCACTAGCCAATTAGGTAGCGCGTCTCTTGTAGGGCTCGAAATCCTGTTTCGTTTTTGTTTTTAATTTTAAACACGCACAAAGAAGGAACACGCTTCGAACGTGTCCCTCTCTCGTCTCCGAGTTAATGAGTGAATAATTTTTAAAAGGTGCTCGAAGACTTTAGAAAGCGTTATACCGGCAGAGTGAGGCAATTGGTCACTAAGTGAAGATAGACAGCCAAGTTGACGAATCAGAAGGTCAATCTCTGACAGTAAAGGCGGCGCCATCGAGAAACTGTCCTCCACAGGGACCAGAGTTCCGATAATAGACTAATTAGAGGGTGGGACTGTGACCTGATGAACAGAGAAGGAAGCCAATAAAAGTGATGGGGGCGGGGTGAGACGAGGACACTGCAGGGTGAATGGGGAAGGAGGAGATGGGGGTCAACTTTGGGCCTCCGAACGTGGGAGGGACTTAAGGTTTAAGTGAGACAGCGAATGAAGGCTTGGCAAGGCGAAGGGCCTCATTGAGGAGAGGTTTGTCGTGGGGGGGGGGGAAAGAGTAGGTTAATACATATGCTAACTTTTAATGCACCTTAGAGGAATAAGCAAGGTATTGTTTTATTGGTTTTTTAAAATGGTTTGGGAGTTTGATCTATTTATTTATAGAACTTGTTAATTCATAGTCTGCTCTTCAATTTTTAAAAATGGTTTGAATATATTATATATGAAAAGATATTTAGATATTTTACTATAAAATTTAAGGAAAACCTTAGAATAAACTCTCTTTTATTTTTGGCCTGATTGTCATTTATTTTGAAGTATCATAGCTGTTCATGACAGGCAGTTGAACTGATATTCTTGTTCTGCACCTGATCTGGTGCTGTTTTACCTCCTACCACAAAGCTACATTGAATCTTACTGACTACGCCATCGTATCATCTTCTTGATTTGCTTTTTAATATTAATAGTGTCTTTACAAAAACAAATATTGAACAATTGTAGAATGATGGTTTCAAGTGTTCAAAGTACTTTGTGTGTATTTGCTAATCATAATCTTTACTACTACAACTCTGCCAGTATTAATATGCCCTAATATTGCACATGAAGGGACGGATGTGAAGAGAAAGTGGCTTGCTAAAGAATGCTTGGTGAGATCATGGAAGTTGTAACTCAGAGCAGAGATTTCCCAGTCAAGAGCTCATTCATTCTCTTAGCCATTATTCCACCCCAACTCATGATCAGGATAATAGTTCTTGATTCACCTTGTTGGTGGCGCTGAAGAAGCAATGTGGGATTGTATCCAACTCAGATTTACTTGTTGAAATGGATGGACCCAAGTTAGACCTGTCAGTTCTTCAGTGAGTGTACCCTGAGTTAGGTATAGCATTGGCTGAAACCCTTGATTTCTCAGCCACCATGGCATTCTTGTTGTCTAGTCTAGATTAAGCCAAGGACTTGCTTAGCAGAGTATTTTGTTAAAACCACATCTACAATATGACTCTCTTCTATGCAACTGCTTAGGGTAAAGTAAAGATAAAGAAAACCAAATCCAGAGCTGGTTTTCCTCAGCTAGAATCTCCTCAGCTAGAATGCCAGAGGAGACCTAGGTTCCAGTGGCATAGCGTGGGTTGTCAGCACCCGGGGCAAGGCAAGTAATTTGCGCCCCCTAACCCGTGGATTTGCGCCCCCTAACCCTAACCCCCAGATGTTGCGCCCGGTGCGGCCGCCCCCCCCTGCACCCCCTACGCTACGCCACTGCTAGGTTCAAATCTACATTCAGCTTTGAAGCTCACCTTGGGCCAACTATTGTCTCTCTATCATAAACTACCACACAATATTATTATAAGAGAGGAAGAACCATATTTGCCAGCTTGAGATCCCTGGAGGAACAGTGGGTTAAAAATCATGGAGTCACAGAATTGTAGTTGGACGGGACCACAAGGATCATCTAGTCCAACCCTCTACAATGCAGGAATCACAGCTAAAAAATCGCTGACGAATGGCCATCCAACCCGTGTGTTAAAACCCCAATGAACAAGAATCCAGCTCCTTCTGAGGTCGTCTGTTCCACTGTCCAACAGACTCTTAGAGATTTATTTGTTGAGACCATAATTAAGAACCGTGAAACCATGCAATTAAAACCATACTGTGCAATTAGTCTTCATAGGCTAACATAATAGAAACAATATACAGCATTTCACATTCTGCTTCAAATGTTCCGTGGCTGCTTCCTAAGCAAACACGAGTTGTCAATATTTCTTTTAGCAAGAAATAGGTTAAATATTTTTGTTTGTTTGCATTGTTGTTTGCATTTGCCATATTTCTGGATTGGCTTCCAGCAGAAAACTGTCCACAGGGTGCTTTGCAACAACTTAAAAATACAAATAAGCAACCCACACAAAACTGAAAAAAATGAGACAAACCAAACTAATGGAATAAATAGATATTTAAAATGCAGAGGGAAGCAAAGTCATACAGGAGTATCTGGAAAACAAAAATGGTTTCTGCACACCCTAACTGTGGCCAAAAGTTTAATATTGATGAATTGGAAGGATAAAGATAGGATCCTCTTTAATCAGTGTATTGATGACATGACAACACTCACAACATAAGAACGGATTACTTGTAGCCGTAGACTTTCTTTGGATAAATATATTGATATTTGGAATGAGTTTATACAGAATACACGAGGTTACTAATTGTCAGGGGCTGGACTGAGGAGGAATGGTGGGAGCCGCCACCCACCCTCTCTGCACCTTCCCGAGGAGGACAGTATAGATTTAGAACAGTGGTTTGAAGAAAGGGCCGTCAAGGAGAAAAGCTTGGAAATATTGGGGAAGCAGCAGAAGGAAGGAGAAGCACTGGAGGAGAAACAAATAACAGACTCAGTGCCTCTTTAAAGCATTCCTGACCCCTCCCCTCCCAAAACCAGATGGGCCCTGAGAGTAGCAGAAGAGAAATCTCAAGAGACAGAAAGCACTGACCAGCCAGTGCAGGGAGGATGTAGATTAGGAGGGACAGAAGGGATGGGACTTTATTTGGAGCATTATGTAGTAGAGACAGCGTTCCATGCTTTTTTTTTCTAAAAAGAAATGTTTAGGGATACTCCCATTTTCCTACTCACATTGAAATACTGGCCCTCAATCAGGTCAAACTTAGATTCACAAAACTTTTAGGGGTTTTCCTGCGTAACCCCAGGAAAAAACCACACTGATTAGGACAATATTATGTATGTGTGTAGGGATGCGGGTGGCGCTGTGGGTTACACCACAGATCCTAGGACTTGCCGATCAGAAGGTCGGCGGTTTGAATCCCCATGACGGGGTGAGCTCCCATTGCTCAGTCCCTGCTCCTGCCAACCTAGTAGTTCAAAAGCACATCAAAGTGCAAGTAGATAAATAGGTACCACTCCGGCGGGAAGGTAAACAGCGTTTCCATGCGCTGCTCTGGTTCGCCAGAAGCAGCTTAGTCATGCTGGCCACATGACCTGGAAGCTGTACGCCAGCTCCCAATAAAGCGAGATGAGCGCTGCAACCCCAGAGTCTGTCATGACTGGCCCTAATGGTCAGGGGTCCCTTTACCTTTACCTTTGTGTGTGTGTGTGTGTGTGTGTGTGTGTGTATATACTGTATGTATGTATGTATGTATATGTGTACGTGTGTCTAATATTTTAAAGTGTGTCTAGAACACTTTATTATTGATGTCATGTGTTTGCTGAGGAAGGAAGGATGAGCTATAAATAAATGGTCCCTGACTGTTGTCCCCTCTGGCAGGGGATGATGGAAGATGAAGTGAAATGACACTTTGTGAGCCACAAGTTTCTCACCAACAACTCCTCTGCTCTAACCACTACACCACATCCCTGGGCATGGGGGGGGGCGCAGTTTAACCACTGGTCATGAGTGCAAAGGTTTGACCAAAATATCTTCTCAAATCAGAGCTGCAGTGAGCGCCCTTTCAAATTGCTGGTGCCTGCTGACTCTTTCTGACCATGGCTTCCAGCTCAATGTTTTAATCATGTGCAGGCAAACAAAAGCAGACTTGCCAGATGAGCAGAGGAACAGAAAAGTCACACCAAGAACGGGCGCTGAGCAGGACCCATTAATTGGCCAGTGGTGGTAGTGTGTGGGTGTGTTTGAGGACCATGAGGCTGCTGTCCCCTCCCAGCAAGCCTCTCTTTTCAAAACAGCACAGCATCCAGGAATTCAAATGCCTCAATCATATTTTATTCATAAATGCGGGTGCCGTTATAAACATCCCAAGGGTGGCATTGAGAGACCTCCCGCCGGTCATGAATTGGCCTAATATTTCTGCATGCATGCTCTCTGGGTTAAGTCAGTCGCAGGAGCCAAATCAATACCAGCCTCCCTGGAAGTAAATAAACAAACACCAACACCCACTCCCCAAAGCTCCTATTGCTGCCAGCAGCCAGATGTCTATGGGATGCCCACAAGCAAGATTTGAGCGACACTCTCCACTCTTGTGGTTTCCAGCGACTGGAATTCAGAAGCACTTCCAACCTCCGACTATTTTCCAGGGATAGTCCCAGATATACCAAAGCAGTCCTGGTTTCTGATTTCATCCCGGAATGTCCCACTTCTCCTTAGGACATTCCTATTCTCATCGGATAAATGTCGTATGGAATTATCCGACCACTGAGCCATGTTTTTAATGTTTTATTATGGTTTCATATATGTTGGAAGCCACCCAGAGTGGCTGGGGAAACCCAGCCAGATGGGCGAGGTATTATTATTATTATTATTATTATTATTATTATTACAGTGGTATCTCTGGATGCGAACAGGATCCGTTCTGGAGCCCCGTTCACATCCTGAGTCGAACATAAGAAGCGACTGCACGTGCTCTGGTCGCGTTTTGCCGCTTCCGCGCATGCGCGTGACGTCATTTGGAGCATCTGCACATGTGCAAGCGGCGAAACCCGGAAGTAACGTGCTCTGTTACTTCCCGGTCGCCATTGAGAGTAACTTGAAAACGCTCAACCTGAAGCACATTTAACCCAAGGTATGACTGTATTTAGAATGTCCCTATTTTCATCAGAGAAATGTTGGAGGGTATGAAAAGGATATCAGGGTTTGTAGCTGCCAACAATAGCCTTATGCTCCATGAATTTGTCAAATCTTTTTTCGAAGCCATCCTTTGCCTCCTTGACCAATTGCCCCTCACCCTATATCATCTGTCCCAGGGGAGAGGGACCTTTATCACCCTAATGGCTTCTTTTCTCCTCTGGGTAACCTCCCGTGGGTCACATGCCACTGGTGGGCGGGGCCAGAGGCAAAAGTGGGTGGGACAGCTAATGTAACCTTTGTACGATTGGCTACTTTGGACTGTTGCCTCCCAGTGGGACGGTCTCCCTTGGGAGGTGGTGGGCTCTCCTTCCTTGGAGACTTTAAATCAGAGGTTGGATGGCCATCTGTCAGGGATGCTTTAGTTGAGATTCCTGCATTGCACAGGGTTGGGCTGGATGACCCTCGGGTGTCCCCTGCCACGCTGTGATTCTACTTTCTACATGCTCCCCTCTGTAACCTCCAACCAGACAAGCAAGAGGCACTATCGGAGTTCATGTTCCAGCCAGATTATAACACTCAAAGCAGAGGCCCCGAGGGGTGTGGTCTGGGAAGATTTCAAAGGGCCAGATAGGGGGGATTGAGGGCCACATTCAGCCTTGGGCTCCGAGCTTCCTTGCTGCTGGCCTGTTCAAAGTATGTGATCATATTGCAATTGACCCAGATTTTCTCTGATGGTTGTTTTGAGAAGCAAGAACGGTGCTGTTCTATTACCATTTTTCTCTATTACAAATTTTCTCCGTTGCAAGTTTTCTCAATAAGATTACAAACGATTTCAACAAATAAAGCAGAAGATGGCCAAAGTACCCAGAACAAGCCATTATGCTGAGTGGGAAATGAAGAGGTGTTGGAGGGGGGGGGGAAGGGGGAGAGGGGTTTTTTTGTTTGTTTTGTTTTTAAAGACTTTTTGCAAAGCTGCCACCATCAGTGATAATCATGATCACTCAGAACGCAAATGTCTGAGAAGATAGCAGCCTTTCAGTCACTGACAAAAATAACCGGCTCATTTGCATTTTTGTTCCAATTTGTTTTTGTACACAGGAAGGGATCTTAACAAAAAGACACCTGCTGGAAAAAAAGATGTATATATATTTTTCAATGCACTTGGGTTTTGCACCACCTGTCAGCTCGGTATCAGTTAATGGATTACCTCTGATGCCCTCGTGCCAACTTCAGCTGGGACAAACTTATGCATGCAGCTTTAAGGGGGAAGAGAGAGCAAGACAAGGCTCATAGCTCAGTGCTGAAGCATCTGCCTAGTCCCAGGCTCAATCCCCAGTATCTCCAGGTAGCATCGAGAAGGATCCCCTGCCATAAACCCTAGAGAGCTGCTACATGTTCTTGCAGGTAATATTTTGCTAGGTAGACCAATGGTCAGACTCCTTTTTTCCCCATTGCTGGTGAAAGGCTATAAACTTTTAATTTCCTCCAGGCACTTTCATTTGTCGCAAGACACCCCCGCCGCCCCCAATCATTCAGTTTGTACAAACACGACACACACACACGACATACGCGACATTTCTGTTATAAATACATAGTAAATCAACCATACATCGGATTTACACCGGTTCACTTTTATTTTACTCCATGAAGGAAGGACTATCAAAGGGGGATGGTTTGATACAGGATGGCCATAATCCCTTAACCGTACCAGCACATACACAGGAGCCCTACCCAGCTGGCATGACAACCTTGATGGACCCAGACAGAAGACCATCAAGGTCACAAAGGACTTGCATATGGGAGTGGATTCAACATGCACTGGAACAAAGGACAATGATCAGATCTTCCCTCTGGGGACAGGAAACTGCCAGCTCCCCTTTGTCCTCTGGAAATGACTCATGGGGAGGGGGAAAGGAGGAACCAGCCAGGTGACAAGATACTCAGGTTACCTCCACAACTCCTCCCTCAACCCCTCCTTTTTGTGATGTGTCAATGATGTAGTCATTATGTAGTTGTGATGTAGTTCTAGGGGTGTAGTTTGGGGGATTAGTAACTAATAAAAGTTGGGGTCTTCTTTTGTTCTGGGCTTCCATTTTGTTTCACCTGGTGGCAGGTGGGAGTCTTGTCGCGACAGTCTTCAATAAAGACCAAACCTACTGGCTGCTGTTTTGCTCTGGTATTCCTGGCTGGTGTCCTTGTTTTTTTGTCCAAGGGAGCCCTTGGATTTCTCCGTTAACACATTGTACAATGAATTTCAAGAGCAAAAGGCTCAGCAAAAGTTCTTTCTACCTGCATTGCCATTTCTCTTCCAAGGATGCCCGACTCAAAAGATCTGAGTTGCTTCCAAGCACTAGAAGGCTCAAGGACGGGGTCAGCAAACTTTTTCAGCAGGGGGCCGGTCCACTGTCCCTCAGACCTTGTGGGGGGCCGGACTATATTTTGGAGAGAGAGAAAAAAATGAACGAATTCCTATGCCCCACAAATAACCCAGAGATGCATTTTAAATAAAAGGACGCATTCTACTCATCTAAAAACACGCTGATTCCCGGACCATCCGTGGGCTGGATTTAGAAGATGATTGGGCCGGATCCAGCCCCTGGGCCTTAGTTTGCCTACCCACGCTCAAGGAGGACACCTGACATACTCTGGCCTCCTAGAGTAGCCCTAGTCACAGCTGCTGGTTGTAGTGGAGTTTCAGAGGTTGCTTGCATGCTCGGAGGCTTCCTACTGGAGTCATCTCCCCCATCAAACTACGAAAATAAGCTACCAGCCTCAAATCCCATCTCCTGCAACACACAAACCAACTGATGCTGGGAAAACAATGACCCTGACAAAGGTGGGGAGGGCAACACACATCCATGCAGATGTTGGGAGAATGTGGGGCGAATGTATGATGAGGACATGATTTTGTTTCAACAAATAGCAGATGTGGGGGTCGGGCAGCAGCCGGCAGATGTGTTGCTTTTAATGCAAAAAAAAAAAGTCATTAGGCGGATGTGCCTTGGAAATCAATGGCAAATTACCAGCTCTTTCAGCTTTTATCCAGATTGAAGCTACTCTGTCATTTTGCTTTACCAGCCTCTTTCGTTCCATAATCACCTCATACACAATTTGTTTTCAACATTGGGGGGGGGGGATCAGCATGGGTATTTTTTAAATGTATGTCCTTTCTCCTGTTATGATATGTCTGTTTCTGGGTCTGATTAAGGGAGAACGGCTTGAGAGTTACAGTGGGGGGGGGGGGAATCTATCAGTTTTGGTTTCTCTCGGTTTCTCATTTTTCCAACCTCGAGTTCTGTTCTCTATCTTTCCATATATTTGTGCTTTTGCTAAACACACACACACACACCACCCAGTCCTCATGAAAATTCATCAGGACTTTAGTGTGAACTTCTCCTCACATGCAAATGCTTATATGCAATTTTGCACATTTTTGCAAAGCCATTTCCCCCAATCATGGCCTTTTTGCATGTTATTTTCATCCACAAAGGTATTTTTATGCACGCACTTTGCCCTCGCGCATGGATTTTTGTGCACGTTGGCAGACAGGAGAACTGTGCTGGAAAACTCAGGAAGAGCAAATCTAGAAGGAGGGCTGCGTTTTGGTTCGATGTGTTGTTACAGAAAGTGCCGCTTAGGTTAGACCTGCCTTTAAATGCAATTTGAATCGAATTTCTTCCCCATTTCTACTTGGGTACAAATTTTGCTTCTGGGCCAGTGAAGATGGCAGTGGGTCCAGCCACAAACTGGGAACCAGGAACCTTAGCCCTTGTGGGTGCCTCCCCTAGCCTGTTCCTGGCCTTCAGGATTCTCCCCATGCTGAACACCTTCACCAGCCACACTTTATACCCAACCTTGGGTGTTTTCTTGCCTGGCTAGAGAGGCTACACAGCTGGCTGGAGGGTGTGTGTGTTTATAGAAATCAGCCTGCCATAAAAAGATAAAAATATAGATGTGTTGCTCCACCTACCTTTGCCCCTGGCCCTGTTGTCATGTGACTATTCCCCAGAAGGAAATGTTTACATCAACTTGAGATGGATGCAAACCTGTGGGTTTTTCCAAAGGTTAAAAATGGGGTGTGGACCTGGACTCAGGACACCCTTGACAAACACCCCTAGCCCACCAACAGGAGGGCACTGCAAATCAGTGTAACATAGTCAAAGCCTACACAGAAGTAGCCCCAAATCTCAATTCACAGCTGAGCCAAAAAAGCTGCATGTTTGACGTCAGGAGCCGGAATCAGGAGTAGGTCAGAAATAAAAAACATTGGGGGCAAAATGGCAGACGGCAAAGGAGGCGACATGAAGCTGAAGCGGCCACTTCTTGACGGAGGACCCGAAGAAGGAGGCAGAAAAACCTGTGAAAACTAAGACTGTTCTTTCCAGTAATGGAGGGGAAAGTTTGAGTCACAGTGTGGAGAAGTCAGCAGCTGATGAAGGAACTGACGACCTCGACGCAAAGCCTGCTCCTGCCAAAATGTCTGAGTTCGGGTTTGCCATTGGCACACAGGTTTCGAAGGAACCAACTGCCTGAGATATCCATCAAGCTCGGAGCAAATACAGTGGTTCCTCCGGTTACATACGCTTCAGGTTACATATGCTTCAGGTTACAGACTCCGCTAACCCAGAAATAGTGCTTCAGGTTAAGAACTTTGCTTCAGGATGAGAACAGAAATTGTGCTCCAGTGGCAGCAGCAGCAGCAGCGGGAGGCCCCATTAGCTAAAGTGGTGCTTCAGGTTAAGAACAGTTTCAGGTTAAGTACAGACCTCCGGAACGAATTAAGTACTTAACCAGAGGTACTACTGTAAACCTAAAGAGCCTACTCTAAGCCTAGCTCCAAAAACACTTTCTGTAGCAGCAATCTTCAATGGAGATGAAGATAGTGAACCTGAACAGAGGCTAAAATGTGCATGAAGAACGTTGGAAGGGATGCTCCCAACTTCAACAAAGGAAATCATGGGTATTCTGAAAACCAGAAGTTATGGGAACGGAACATGGAATCTCACCTTGGAAATGTCTTTGATCATGACGACTAGTTGTGTATTGAGATCTGAGTGTCGTGAGAAGAGGGAAGGTATGGTATTAAAAGAACAGTTTCCTTTTTTTAGAGTGGTATATTGCTATTTTGGGTGCCACTTTTAAAAGTTTCTACGTTGCGCACAAAAAAGCTGAGTTTAAAAGTACAGTGGTACCTCTGTCTTGTCTTGTCTCTCTTTGCTCCACCCTCTTCACACCTCTTCTGGTTCTGGGAGCTTCGGGTGGAGAGGAGCTGGTTGCAGCAGCAGGAGCAGACTCCCTGGATTCTTCAGCAGCCAACCTCACCTCTGCCTTTTGGCCCTTGTCCTCTCCAGCCTCCTCTTCTGCCCCTGAGTCTGGACTGCTCTCTGCCACAGTCTCTTCCTGCTCACTAAACCCTGTTGCTCTTCAGCTTCCGACACTTCCTCCCCCGAGTCTGCCCCCCTCTTCTCCCACTGGATCATCATCCTACCACCAATCTCCTGGCTCTGAGCCTTCTTCCCCTGGGGTGTCCCTTGGGGGTTCCCCATCTGGTGCCTCCCACCACTCCTCTGCATCCAGCTAGACTAGCCTGTGGTGAGTGGAGCCCATTGAGGACTGGTTGGGAAGAAGGTGGGGAACCCAACAGCAGGGGGCGCCACAGCCAACGACAGGCAGAGGCAGCTGATTCTAGTTTTGTCCCCATCCTCCTCCTCCCTGCTGAGTTCTAGCCTGTGGTGAGTGGAGCCCATTGAGGACTGGTTGGGAAGAAGGTGGGGAGCCCAACAGCAGGGGGCGCCACAGCCAACGACAGGCAGAGGCAGCTGATTCTAGTTTTGTCCCCATCCTCCTCCTCCCTGCTGAGTTCTACAAGTCCAATACTGAGGCCAAGGAGCAGGAAGCTGACCAGCCGCTCTTTGGGCTGGATGTCAGTAGGCAAGCAGAGGAGAGGCTGTCTCTGGGCTTTCTGAGGCTGGTGGGGCACAGCCCCATTTGCCCTGATGGGCCAGCCTCTGCTTCTTATACCTCCTGCTTTAAACAGACCGATGATGCATGGGGAATCCAATGCATAAGTCCTCTTCTCCTCCCCTCGAAAGAGTTAATTTGGTGACCCAAATATGGAGACCCATTTTGAAGTTGCTGGAAATTGCTTTTTAATCCTGGCTCTCGAGGATTGTCTCCGAAACCATCTGCCACGCGCCAAGGGTGGCGGTGGCTGGGTTGTTGTTATTCCTGAAGACTTTCAGTCCTGTCAAGAGTCCTGTTCTTCGAGGCCTTTGTTCAGCAAACAAAGGCATCGAAGTGGGGGGGGGGGGAGACGACTGCAAAACCATCATCGGCTGGTGGGTGTGCACCCTCTCCTGCACGCACAAGGAAAGAAGAGGGAAAGGTTAGCATCCATTTTGAAAATGATCACCTGACTTTAAGCAGCATACTTAGGTCCTAGTCTGTCCCAAACACACCACAGATGTTGGCCACATCCGTGCCATGCAATGGAAGCAACATGATACCACTTTAAAGAGTTGTGGCTTCCCCCAGAGAATTTTGGGAAGTGTAGTTTCATAAGGCTGCTGAGAGGTGTTAGGAAACTCCTGTTCCCCTCTCAAAGCTACAGTTCCCAGAATGGTTTTAACAACCAATCCATAGCTGTCAATATTTCCCATTTTTTAAGGGAAATTCCCTTATTCCAAATAGGATTTCTCACAAGAAAAGGGAAAAGTTGACAGCTATGAACCAATCCCTCTTTGCAGGGAAGCTCTGGGAATTGTAGCTGTTGGAGGGGAACAGAAATCTCCAAACAACTCTCGCACCCTACTGTTTCCAGGACGCTTTGTGGGAAGCCATGGCTGTTTAAAGTGGGGTGATACCGCTTTAGATGCAAAGTGTTAAGTTGTGGGTGAACCTATCAGACGACACAGCGATTCTTCGAACAGCTCTTCTTTATTTGTAAACTGGAACAGAAATGAACTGAAGGCCTCAGTCAGCCTGCTTATATAGAGCTCCAGTACCTTGTTACTGTAACAACTTTCTAAAACTATCCAATCACTGAACGTCACTTTCGATCCTTCATTTGCATACTAACTATCCAATCACTGAACGTCACTTTTGATCCTTCATTTGCATAACTATCTACAGTATCCCCCTGCTGGCCCAGGGTGAGAACTTCAGTACATAACACAAAGTGCAGACGAGGTGAAGAGTCATTGGGATTTCAGGCCATTTCCATCACCCATGAAGGGTGAGAGAGAAGAGGATATTTGTGCCCAACTAGTTGCAATCCTATGCATGCTTCCCTAGGAGTAAGTTCCAATGAACACAGGCATAGGATGGTGCTACAGAGGTGTATGTGTTTTTTTAAAAAAAGTGATTGCAAAAATGGTTTGTTGCCCAAGTTGTGGTGTTGTCCAACATGGAATGCCATTCTTATGGAAGAGAAGACAAGATGGATAAATTAAATTTTCAAAATGAACTTCAGCTGGTTCTATTCAGAGGACTTCATTTGGAAGACAGAGGTGAGGCAAAGACCTGCCTTTTCCTGCACATCTCTCAGAATAATACTCCCAGAAGTACAAACATGCACACAGAGTAGGAAATGTTATATTGCAGCGCATTATGAACCGAATTAATAAAAAGTTGGAGGGAATTCAGATGAGTATTATGCAGTCGTAAAACAGGTAGAACCTTGGATCTTGAGGAGAGAGCTATTCAGCCCATACACCCCCTGTTGTTTTTACCTGAAATGGAGACCTCCTATCACATCGTAAAAATAGCACAAGTCACTTGGCCAAATTACACAGCTTTGTGCTTTATGACTCTGTGCCTTTTGATTATGGGGCACAGGCCCACACCTTTTTTCCTGGAGCAGCGTTGTAGTACAAGGTGCAAGCTCCAAATGCCTAAATTCAGGATTCTTAGATCCCTAGCTGGTTTCTGCCAAACCAGCCCCAGTTATAGGTTATGTAAAACTAAGCTAATGTTTGCATAGCCTTTGACATTTCTCTGATGAAAATGGGGGCATCCTATTCAATGATGATGGTGATGACGACGACAACAACAACAACAACAACAACAACCACCTCAGGCACTGTGGGCAGCTTCCAACATATATAAAAACATAATAAAACATTAAACATTTTTTTTTAAAAAAAACTTCACTATACAGGGCTGCCTTCAGATGTCTTCTAAAGGTTGTGTAGTTACTTATCTCCTTGGCTTGGGGGGGGGGTGTCGCATAACGCCATACCTTCCAACATTTCTCCGATTAAAATAGGGACATCCTAAGGAAAAGCTGGGACATTCCGGGATCAAATCAGAAACTGGGATGACTTCTGTAAATCCGGGACCATCCTGGAAAACAGGGACACTGGGAGGTCTGTGTTAGCCACAGGTCGACTTTATGCTGTAGCAAGTGTGAGCTGCAACAAAATGCTGCAGTGCAGAATGCTCTTGTTCAGTGTGTCATCCAGTCATGCCTTTCTTGCAAGACAATGTCGTCCGCCAGGAGTAATCAACCTTAAGTTTCTTTATTCTTTCGACCATCAGTCTTACCAGCCTATTTGTTTCTGAACTCCACTGCCACCTGAGGTACCACTGTAGTCACCTTTGACTGGACTTAATTGTCCAGGGGTCCTTTACCTTTACCTATTATGAGAGCAACCTCCCACTCCGTTTTCAAAACCCAGGCACATCAAGTATGTTAAAAAAAAGTTTGTGTTCTTCTGTAGCAACTTCATGTGCCTCTTTCGGAGTTACCCCTACCGCCATCAACTTTGCAGACTGTGTAGATTCTGATCTTCCCACTCCTGTTTTCACCACCCTGTTCCCTTTTGGGATTTGCCGCTCTGCAAGAATTCCAGTTAATTAAACTGCATCTCAATGTCAGATTTTATTTCGGGGTTTTTTATTATTATTATTTCAGCTCCCCCTCCTTTGAGAGCCAACAGAAGTTCCCTCACGAACTCTTTTCCTTTAAATGCCTTTCTTGCCAAAGAGCTTCTCAATGTGAAAAGAGATGTCTCTATATCTGTAACAACATTTAAGTTTCACTGTGCAGGGAGGCAAGGTTAAATAAAAAAAGGGGGGAGCGTTTGGCAACAGGGGAGAATGTGGCAAGGATAGTTCTTCATTTAAATGCGCTCCGAAGAAAAAGCACAATGACTTTGTCGCATTGCTAAAGTCAATGTTATGCATCTTGTTTGCATATATGGGTGTGAAATTAGAATCTCTATACTCCCTGAGGCTCAATTGTCTCCCTTTCTGATCTCCCCACAACCGAAAGCAAAAGAGCCACCACGTTAACAGCAGCTGTATAGTGGTAAACCTTTTGAAGGGCAAACGTTCCTCAACGCAGTTCCCATAGCCACACACCCCCACAAGCAGATTTCGTAACCACGCCTCCCAATAAGCACCCCAAAATGTAGGCGGTTGTGTCGATCCATTATTATATGCACACGTCAAAATACGTTCATAGCATAATGACCAGTTTTTATTAGGAGCTACATGAGCGCAATGCTGCCTACGCAAAGGGCTTTGCATGCACAGTGACATTTTAAGCTTTATTTCTAGTCGGTACGTGTCTCGATTGTAACTGATGACTGACAGCCTGTAACTTTTCAGACCGCGAATGTTTTGGGTTGTTGCTTTTGTCCTGCTTTTAATGCGCTGTAGCACAAGAGTGTCCAGTGAAAATAGGGACATCCTGTTCTGCATCAGGAAACATCTCCCACGATTGAGCTCCCACACACATAAATGTCATATATGCATCTCCACCTGTCGCCTTGAGCCACTTGCAACTGTGGGATGTAATCCACTGGGAGCAGTCAAATACAACATTCCTTGTTTTCCTAGAGTGGACATGCAAGGGGATGTTGGTCCAGCCTGTCGAAACTTCCTGTTCCTCCTGAGCTGGAGCATCCTTTCTTTGCATGTGACTAGAGGTGGACGTGACCTTACCTCTCCAGGTAACAAAAGGATGAGTCACGCAGCACTCTCTCCCTTTTTCACTTCCTTCTTCGTTTGACCAGCTTCTTAGCTAGGAATGCTCTGCTAGCTCTCAGCTAGCAGAAGCACTGGGATTATTCCCCCATATGGGGTAGATCCACATGTACATATTTGTAACTAAGTCTGCCTTCAGGAATCCAACTGTGAACTGATGTGAGTAAACTTATTTTAGTGACTTTAAATGAGATTGTCGTGTCTTTATTCTTTTAAGAGGGATTAAAGGGAACTTACTAGGAACGTACAATTCAATCTGACGCAGACTGGATTGTATAATAGTGAAAGGCTTACACGAGCCTGCAACCAGCTATCTGCTTTGCATGTAAGAAAGGGGAATGTAACTCTGCTACATGAAGGAACTTGCTAGCGCAAGTTAGGAAGGATATTAATAAACAATATATCCTCTCCTGCCACCCTGAACGTTCCCACAGCAATCTCTCAGCTTATCCTACCTCACAGGATTGTTGTAAAGGAAAAAATGTGTGAGGGAAAGGATAATGTACAACACCTTCTGCAGATAAATGGAATGGAATAAAATTTTAGCAGTAAGCTGCCTTGAAGTCCCTGTCAGGGAAAAAGGTGGGAAACAACAACAACAACAACAACAACAACAACAACAACAACAACAACAACAGAAGAAGAAGAAGAAGAAGAAGAAGAAGAAGAAGAAGAAGAAGAAGAAGAAACAACTGTGGGACTGAACAGGAACACACCAGTAAGTAAAAATGCTTCAGATTGCAGGGTAAGGCTGCACAGTCTTTACCCAGTTACTTGGGAGTAAGGTAAAGGTAAAGGGACCCCTGACCATTAGGTCCTGTCGTGACCGTCTCTGGGGTTGCGGCACTCATCTCACTTTATTGGCCGAGGGAGCCAGTGTACAGCTTCCAGGTCATGTGGCCAGCATGACTAAGCCGCTTCTGGCGAACCAGAGCAGCGCACGGAAACGCCGTTTACCTTCCCGCTGGAGTGGTCCCTATTTATCTACTTGCACTTTGACATGCTTTCGAATTGCTAGGTTGGCAGGAGCAGGGACCGAGCACCGGGAGCTCACCCCGTCGCAGGGATTTGAACCGTCAACCTTCTGATCTGCAAGTCCTAGGCTCTGTGGTTTAACCTACAGCGCCACCCACTTCCCACTTGGGAGTAGTCTCCATTTAATACAGTGGGACGTACTTCTCAGTAGACAGTGTAAGGCTCCATCTGCAATAAAGAAGTAAACACTCCACATGTTTCCTAAGAAATGGCTGGCTGCTGAAGCAACACAATTTAAGTAATTAAAGTGGATTGGTGACCTTTCCCTTCATATGCCAGCTTCACCATTTCCTTCATTGGGTGCTGGACTCCATTTTTGCGCACACACACACACACACACACACACCAGTTTTAATTGTTCTCTGAGTCGTGGAGGGGAGGAAAAAAAGAAAACGGGGACATTCCAAGATAAAACCAGAAACCGTGATGGCTTCTGTGATTCTGGGACTATCTCTGGAAAATCGGGAAATTCAGAGGGTATGAGAAGGCAATAATGTGGTCACATTTGGGAGGTAATGCAGAACTGTTAATAAAGCTGAATGATGTGTGGATGGTCCAGTATAAATCCACCACAAACGCAGGATTATTGTGTTGGTTACATCTTGCAGACTACATACCCTCCGACATTTCTCTGAAGAAAACAGGGATGTCCTGTTTAATAATAATGATGATAATGATATTTTTCATATCCCACCCATCTGACTGGGTTGCCCCAGCCATTCTGGGCGGCTTCCAACATATATAAACCATTAAACATTAAAAAACATTAAACTTAAAAAAAAAAGACTTCCCTATATAGGACTCCCTTCAGGTGTCCTCTAAAGCTTGTATAGTTACTTATCTCTGGAGGTGGGGCAGGGTATGTGTGTCACATAACTCCATACTCCCCAACATTTCTCCGATAAAAATAGGGATGAGGCTACACCTGCAAACACCCCCCAGACCCTCCAACTACCCCTATTTTCCGGAGACAGTCCTGGATTTACAGAAGTCGTCCCAGATTCTGATTTGATCCCAGAATGTCCTTATGATGTCCCTATTTTCGTTGGAGAAACGTTGAGGGGAATGGAGTTATCCGAGCCGCGAGCCATCTGAAGGCAGCCCTGTATAGGGAAGGTTTTTCAATGTTTAACGTTTTATTATGTTTTTATATATGTTGGAAGCTGCCCAGAGTGGCTGGGGAAACCCAGTCAGATGGCCGGAGTATAGATAGTAAAATTATTACGATGAAATGGGACGTCCCTATTTTCACCAGAGGAATATTGGAGGTTATGACACCGGTTTGGAGGGGCCCTTGCTTTTCTGATGCAGCTCAACAGTGGATAGAAAACTAGAAAATCCAGCTCAACCAATAGATCAGATTTCAGGGGCAATTTGGCAAGAACTTGTTTCTTCACCAGCCGGTTTGTTTCTTCACCTTTACCTTCCTGAACCCAAGAGAATCCTGCAAAAAAACCAAAAACGATTCCTTGTCCAATCTGACCAACCCAATTATTTAGCTTGCCAAGTTTAATTTTGGTGTTATAAGCTATGAGCAGAGAAGGCTTGCCAACAAAGTGGTCGGGGTTCCTGGTTTCTTGCAGAGAGAGAGAGACACAGAATTTTAGGGCCTTTCCCAATTTTTAATAAAGGACAACAACAACAACAACAACACTTCGCTTTTGGCTGCAGCTCTGGCACCCAACATTTCGCATTGAGTGAAATCTGAAGAGTTCAGCATTCTAGAGGAATTTGAATGGCAACCGAAGCCCTCTTCAGTGAGAGTGTTGAAAGCGTTTCAGATGAAACTGTGAAATGGGGAGGGGGGGGAGGTTTGGCTGAAAAACAGGCGCAGCTGGAGGAGAGGAATGAATCCCAAGAGCATCTGATAGCTGAGGTGTCACGCGGTGTCATCTCTCGCTCACATTGCCTGCGCTTGGGCCTGAATCGGCCAATTGACAAACTTGGGCGTGCAGAGATTAATTGGGCAAGGCTTTCCCTGGCGCCGCTGCCCCAGCCTCCCTTATCAGGGGCAGACACTGCGATGGAAGGCAGAAGAGCGTTGCAATAGCCAGAGCTGGGCTCCCTTCATGCCTGCCTCTTTAAAGAAAAGAATCAGGAGCTCTTTATCTAAATGCAAATGTGATCTGAGCTCTCTGATGAGGGCATCATTATGCAGTCATCTATTCCACAAGCTGCGCAATTAGCAGATTTCTTTCTTTCTTTTTTTAAAAAAAGAAAAACTCTGAGTCTACTGAGCTTTGCTTAGGAAGTTCTTTGGTGCTGTGCGAATGCTATTTAAGTCGGAGCGAGGAAACTTGTGTCACTAGAACATGGCATGCAGGCAGATTATCCCCACCAAACCCAAGTGATTACTTTTTTATTATTTAGTGGACTCACTATTGTTAGGAGACCTTGGTAGCCTGACTTCTGTCGCCTAGGCTCTGGCAACTTCTAGGCTAGATTACTGCAATGTGTTATACGTGGGGCTGCCGTTGAAGACAGTTTGGAACCTGCAGGTGGTGCAGAATTCAGAAACCCGGTTGCTCACCGGGGAAAGACAGCCGGAGCACATAACACAAATTCTGGCCCATCTACACTGGCTTACAATTAGTTTCTGGGCCCAATTCAAAATGCTGGTTTTGACCTATAGAAGAGAAGAAGAGTTTGGATTTGATATCCCGCTTTATCGCTCCCCTTCAGGAGTCTCAAAGCGGCTAACATTCTCCTTTCCCTTCCTCCCCCACAACAAACACTCTGTGAGGTGAGTGGGGCTGAGAGACTTCAGAGAAGCGTGACTGGCCCAAGGTCACCCAGCAGCTGCATGTGGAGGAGCGGGGACGCGAACCCAGTTCCCCAGATTACGAGTCTACCGCTCTTAACCACTACACCAAACTGGCACTCTATAAAGCTCAGGACCTGAATACCTGAAGGACTGCCTGTCCTCACATAAGCCAACCAGGACCCTGTGTTCTTCATCTGAGGGGGACCCACCTGAGTGTCCCTATTTCCAGGGACAGTCCCAGATTTATAGAAGCTGTCCCGGTTTCTGATTTAATCCCGGAACGTCCTGCTTTTCCTCAGGACATCCTTATTTTCATCAGAGAAATGTTGGAGGCTATGCCATCCACACACAACCTTATATCGGGGTGCTTTGCTCCATTAGAAAGAAAGGAAGGAGCAGAAATGTCCTTAATTTTTAGAATACGCCGTTCTTAATCACAAAATCATGTGAATTAATCATTGGCGAGTCTGTGTTGATCATTACCCTGCTTGGTTTATATTAACAGGAGCCATGGAGTTCTCTATTAACTGCACAAGCTGCCGCCAGACCCAAGTGGGCCTTTCAAAAACTGTTTTTTATTGCATTTATGCCTCCACGTATTTCTCCAAGGAGCTCAAGGAGGCAAACGTGCTTTGCACCCAGGGCCAGATTTAGGTTTGATGAGGCCCTAAGCTACTGAAGGTAATGGGGTCCTTTATATGTCCAGCTGTCCTTTGTCAACAACAAATTGTCGCTGTTTTTTGTGTTGAACATATCCTATATGGTAATTTATGGACCCATGAGCATGGCACCAGCAAAAGACACAGCCGTGACAGCGGAGAGGGACTGAGGACCATAGCTCAAGCTGAGAGCACAGGGACCCATGTTTAATCCTTGGCATCTAAATGGATCTCAAAAGAAGGACTGGAAGAGGCTGTCGTTCAGTCAGGGCCGATGAAGGTGGTCCAGATGGAGCAATGGGATGCATTTAGAATCATAGAATGGTAGAGTTGGAAGGGAACCAGAGAGTCATGTATTGCAATACAGGAATCTCGACACACAGTCCCCCATCCAATTTGAAACCATGCCGGCTGCTGCTGAGCTTTGCAAATGCGCTAGCAGTTTTATTGCATTTTATCGCATTTCTATAGCGCTTAATATTTCAAAAATTCTCAAAGCGGTGTACAGTCTGAAAAACAGCCACAAACCAATTTAACATTCAAACGAAAATACACAACCCAAAACGAGTCAAGACAGCACTATAAAAACCACACCAAAGCATATGAAAACATTTGTTGCATAAAAGCAGATGAAACTGAAATTCATGAAACAGCACCCAGTCTTATGGCTTAGGGAAAGCCTGGGCATAAAAAATGTAAGCTTTTACTAAATGTCAGAAGCAACTTAGGGTTGTTGCTTCCTGTGTCACAGAGCGGAAGGCACCCCCTGGTACAGGAGCAACAGCAGAAAATACCCGTTTTTGGGCCACCAATCTAAGAAAAAAGGGCTCTGTTCCAGTGCACTGCGAGATTTTGTTGCTGCAACAATTTAAGTGTTGGCAAAAACTTAACTTGTAGAGCAGAGCTTTCCAAAGTATGCCCACGACACATTAGCATGTCTGTGCCCCACAAACGCTCCCCGCATTCCTCCCATGGCTGGAAAGGGGTCAGTTTAACCACTGGTTTGCTAAGAAAGCTGAATTATGGTACTATGTCATGTCTAAAAAGTGTGTCACCAACTTGAAAAGTTTGGAAAGCTCTGTTGGGAAAATAAGAACGCCCAATTCATGCATACATTCTTCTAATACATGGAATCATAGAATCGTAGGGTTGGAAGGGACCCTGAGGGTCATCTAGGCCAACCCCCTGCAATGCAGGAATCTTTTGCCCAATGTGGGGCTTGAATTCATCACCTTGAAATTAAGAGTCTCATGCTGAGCTATCCCAATAGAATCCCAAATTAGAGGGCCTTTTGCCCATCACCGAGGCATCACAGCTCACCTCCTCAATCACATCTAGGATTAAAGCATGAGATGCTATTTCGCAGGTCCCTTTTCTGTGGCATTGCAGGCAGATATCCAACAGACAAGGCTTTCCTGGAAAAACTGCACCTGTTGGATTACCGTTTATCACACAGCCTTGGTGTGGCAGCAAGAGGGCACGGGATTTTCCTGCAGAAACTGCTGTCAAGAGCAGGCCTGCGTCTTGCTCGCCAGAGGGCGCCCTTTCACTGCCTGAAGCACGCCTGCGTCAATCTCCCAGTCGCTGATTATGTACCACAGAGATAGAAAAAGATTAGAGCCACGCACGGACTAAAATTCGTGTTGCACTGAGTTTTTTTTCCATCCAAAATTTAGGCGTGATTGAGGTGAAGCTTTTCGTTGCATGGAGTAAGCACGATCATTCGCTGATGCGAACTCATTGAGCTACTGTTAGAATCATAGATAACAGAATCTAAGAATTGTAGTTACTTCTTTTGCAACCCACCCACAACAAAAAACATAGCAAGAAGAGACGATTTTGTTTTGCTTAACCCCCTTCTATGTGTACTTATTTCTCTTTTCTTTCTTTCTTAAATGAATTCTCAATAAATAATCAATACAAAAAGCAAGGTTTTATTTTGCAGAATATTCATAGCAATAATTTTTTATACATACAAAACAAGGCCCGTTGGAAAGAATATTGTTGCTTTTCTGTTAATAATAATAATAATAATAATAATAATAATAATAATAATAATATAATTAATAATAATACTATATTAATTATTATTAATACTGATGGTGATTGTGATTCCATACAAAATAAAACCTGAGTTAGAAAGAATTAATTCTGGATAATAATAATAATAATAGTAATAATTTATCCACAAGCAGGCTCGACTTTAATCAGAGATTGGCTGGGCCTCTGTCATGGATGCTTTAGCTGAGATTCCTGCGTGGCAGAGGGTTGGACACTAGATGACCCTTGTGGTCCCTTCCAACTCTACAGTTCTGTAATTCTGTAATTGCTGATGGGTGCCCTGGGACCTAAACCCAAGCAGCTACTGTGAAATTCTGAATATCTTTCGTGATCTGCATACAAAGCTTTGCTGCATACATTTAGAGCTCACGATTTCTCTCCAATAATCCCTTCCCTCCCGCTTCCATATAGAGCCACACTCCTTAGCACCCTTGGCAAACCTCAGTTCCCGGATTCTTTGCGGGTTTTGTGCTTGGAATGTGTGTTGAATGAGATTTACATACTGTATATGCTGCGGATCTGCTAGGAGAAGACAGTCTCATCCCACTTCCCTAGACCAGGCACCCCCAAACTCAGCCCTCCAGATGTTTTGGGACTACAACTCCCATCATCCCTGAAAACTGGTACTGTTAGCTAGTCATGATGGGAGTTGTAGTCCCCAAAAACATCTGGAGGGCCGAGTTTGGGGGTGCCTGCCCTAGAATTAATCCACACTGAACTCAGTGAGATTTACTCCTGAGTAAACGTGTGCTGAGTAGGGCGGCTTCCAACGAGAACCCGGAAGCATCGTATCCAGCAAATAGGATGTGTCCCTCTACAACTTTTTATCTCTACGTTGCCCGGAGAACGGACGGCAGAGGTGTCCTGGAAAAAGGAACTGCGCATGCGCCAGGAGGAGGTCAGCTTCTTGGTAAGGGAGCTTTTGCAACAGGGAATGTGCATATATGCGTGTGGCGGAGCTGGGGTGCTTCGTGCACAGGGGGCCGTCGTGCACAGGGGGCTGTATACTGGGGAAGGCCTGTAAGACAGATTGGGAGGTGAAGGGGAGGGTGGAATGCAATGCAAAGGTTGCAAACCCCAGAACGCAAGAGGGAGGTCCCTGGATGACACTCAGCTCTACCTCTCTTTTAAATCAGAACCAGTGAAGGCAGTGAAGGTCCTGTGTGAGTGTCTGGAGGAGGTTGGAGGATGGATGGCAGCTAACAGATTGAGGATAAATCCTGACAAGACAGAAGTACTGTTTTGTGGGGACAGGAGGCGGGCAGGTGTGGAGGATTCCCTGGTCCTGAATGCGATAACTGTGCCCCTGAAGGACCAGGTGTGCAGCCTGGGAGTCATTTTGGACTCACAGCTGTCCATGGAGGCGCAGGTCAATTCTGTGTCCAGGGCAGCTGTTTACCAGCTCCATCTGGTATGCAGGCTGAGACCCTACCTGCCCACGGACTGTCTCGCCAGAGTGGTGCATGCTCTAGTTATCTCACGCTTGGACTACTGCAATGCGCTCTATGTGGGGCTACCTTTGAAGGTGCCCCGGAAAATGCAGTTAATCCAGAATGCGGCAGCTAGACTGGTGACTGGGAGTGGCCGCCGAGACCACATAACACCGGTCTTGAAAGACCTACACTGGCTCCCAGTACATTTCCGAGCACAATTCAAAGTGTTGGTGCTGACCTTTAAAGCCCTAAACAGCCTTGGTCCAGTATACCTGAAGGAGCGTCTCCACCTCCATCGTTCTGCCCGGACACTGAGGTCCAGCTCCGAGGGCCTTCTGGCGGTTCCCTCACTGCGAGAAGCCAAGTTACAGGGAACCCCACCAGATGTCAAAGAGAACAACAACTACCAAACTTTTAGAAGACTTCTGAAGGCAGCCCTGTTTAGGGAAGCTTTTAATGTTTGATGTATTACTGTATTTTAATGTTTTTTTTGGAAGCAGCCAGAGTGGCTGGGGAAGCCCAGCCAGATGGGCAGGGTATAAATAAAAAATTATTATTATTATTATTATTATTATTATTATTATTATTATTATTATTATTAACATTGTGCAAAGCAGCAGAGGCAGCCCCCAAGTTAAGGCAATGCGGGCTGAGCGCGTTTCTACCCTTCTCTTACTCCAAAGAGCTTGAGGCTGCGTAAAGAGTGCTCCCTGCTTGCTTGCAGGCGCACAACAACCCTGTGAGGTAGGTGAGTCCGAGAGGGTGGGAGCAATAGGTCAGCCCTTTTAGCTTCATGTCCTGCCAACCTAGCAGTTCAAAAGCATGTCAAAGTGCAAGTAGATAAATAGGTACCACTCCGGCGGGAAGGTTTCGCCAGAAGCGGCTTAGTCATGTTGGCCACATGACCCGGAAGCTGTACACCGGCTTCCTCAGCCAATAAAGCAAGATGAGCGCCACAACCCCAGAGTCGTCTGCGACTGGACCTAGTGGTCAGGGGTCTCTTTACCTTTTTATTAGCTTCATGGCCTTGCAGGGATCTGAACTCGGGTCTCCCAGGCTGATGCTCTTGAACCACTGAGCAATGCTGGAGGCAGGGGTGGGGTTGCAAATCCGACACCCCCAGGCGTCTCTGGTGGGTGGGTGCAATGCAGCTGCCTTGGTGGGAGGGGAGGAGGCTATGGGTATGGGTGGGAACACACCTTTGGACTTCAAGGTGTAAAAATAGCAAATTTAACCTCAGGCAGCACGGACCACAGGAGGCAGATTGCGCATGGAAGCGCACGGAATTGCACCAAGGTGCAGTAAACAACCATCGTGGAATGTGAGCATGTGCAAGCCTGTGGCACAGTGCGCTCACTGCGTCCAACATTCCTCCTCCGTGCTTTCCTGATTTATTGGCGGAGCAACTCGTAAACAAATCTGCTTTCACTAATGTATTAATTTTTAGGTGGCAATCTGAGCAGTAAATTTAAAGCTTTGATCGGTGCTTTTTAGGTGACAGTAAGCCAAGTTGTGGCAAATATGTGCGTGTGATTTCTACAGGTGGGAGAGAGAGCGAGAGAGAGCAGAAGCTGATATGTCTCAGGACTTACGCTGTTTGTTTGCAGGACATCTTGAATCACATAATTATTGTTTTTCAGGATTCAAATACATTTTAGAGCTGGAAGGTGTTTTGCAGGCTGTCTCGTCGAACAGGCATCTTCCTCCTCCATATCATCAGTGTTGTCCTGGTAGAACTCAGCAAGGGACAGGATAGGGACAAAACGAATTGGTTTTGCCTGTCATTTAGTTTGCTCTGCTTGTCATTGACTCTGGCGCCACCTACTCTGGCGCCTTCCCTTCCACCCTACCAGTCTCAATGGGCACCAGCCGCCAGGCAGCTGCAGTTGTTTAAACTGTTCTTGTGTAGCCAGACATTTCAATGATCATTTTATACAGCTTTTAATAATTTTATAAGCATGCTTTTGCATTGTTGTACACCGCCCTGATAATTTATGAGAGAGCAGTATACAGATACTTTTATTAAATACATAAATATAAATAAAACGGTTTTTAATCAATCAGTTATACATAGTGTAACACATCTTATAAATTGATATATAGGTATACATAAACGAGGAGTCACCTTCACCTTTCGATTAGAGATGCATGAATAATATCTGTTATACCATAATAAATACCAGAATTGTATTTTGAATTAAAGACAATATTTACTTACAGAACGCTATACTTCTATTCAGAGCATTATAAACCAAGAATTTATTTCTGATATCAAGTTTAAATTTTTACTGTACTCAATAAAATTTTCTCATTTTAGCACAAAATCCAAAAAATTCCCCAGTGTAGTGAGTCAGTTTAGTCACTGCTGTGAAACCTCAAAAACTTTCTATCCATTCATTCAGAGGTGGTGTAGTAGTCAATCTCTACATTTTTGCAAAACGTTTCCTATCAGCAGCCAAAGACACCATTTCTTTTTGCTCTGATATTGCTGACCTTTCTGAAATGAACCATATCTGAAGCGTTCTTTACTAGGGAGCAAGGCCTCTGCAACTCAGTGGGACTTACCTCTGAGTAAATATTTTGCCTTTAAAATTCCAGCTCCTCTAAGATCAGATTCAGAAGCAGAGCTGGTTACAGTGTCCTGGCAAAAAGGACAGGACAGCTCCTGCCACACAGTCGAAAGTCCTTGAATTTGTGGATGATTCTCATGAATATGAAAATATATGAATAATAATAATTTATACCCCGTCCATCTGGCTGGGTTTCCCCAGCCACTCTGGGCGGCTCCCAACAGAATATTAAAAACACCAAAAACTAAAAACTTCCCTAAACAGGGCTGCCTTCAGACGTCTTCTAAAAGTCAGATAGTTGTTTATTTCCTTGACATCTGATGGGAGGGCATTCCACAGGGCGGTCACCACTACCGAGAAGGCCCTCTGCCTGGTTCCCTGTAACCTCACTTCTCCCAGCGAAGGAACCACCAGAAGGCCCTCAGAGCTGGTCCTCAGTGTCCGGGCTGAACAATGGAGATGGAGACTCTCCTTCAGGTATACTGGGCCGAGGCTAATGAATGACTAAATTGCAGGCTGAATGACAACTGTTTTAGCTGTCGCTTCAGGGATGCAAACCTTGACATTGGGGTCACTTATGCAATCTGACTAATACTCCTGCAATTCTGTCGTGCTTTCTTTGAGGAGCTGATCGATCGCAGGCGATGGCTCCCCTCCCGGGAGCGGAGCTGGTGAAGAGCCCTCTGCAGCTGTACCGATACCTGTTGCGTTGCTGCAAGTTGTTGCCAGGGAAGAACGTCCAGGAGCACTACAAGCACATGATCCGGCAGGTAAGGAGGAAGACTTAGACCTGTTGTTGTTATTTAGTCGTTTAGTCGTGTCCGACTCTTCGTGACCCCATGGACCAGAGCACGCCAGGCACTCCTGTCTTCCATTCCCTCCTGCACTTTTGTCAGACTCATGCTGGTAGCTTCAAGAACACTGTCCAACCATCTCGTCCTCTGTCGTCCCCTTCTTCTTGTGCCCCCCATCTTTCCCAAAATCGGGGTCTTTTCCAAGGAGTCTTCTCTTCTCATGAGGTGGCCAAAGTATTGGAGTCTCAGCTTCAGGATCTGTCCTTCCAGTGAGCACTCAGGGCTGATTTCCTTCAGAATGGAGAGGTTTGATCTTCTTGCAGTCCATGGGACTCTCAAGAGTTTCATCCAGCACTATAATTCAAAAGCATCAATTCTTTGGCGATCAGCCTTCTTTATGATCCAGCTCTCACTTCCATACATCACTACTGGGAAAACCATGGCTTTAACTGTACGGACCTTTGTTGGCAAGGTGATGTCTCTGCTGTCTAGGACTTAGACCTAGGATCATAGAATTGTAGATTTGTAAGGGGCCACGAGGTTCATCTTAGTTCAATGCCCTGCAATGCGGGAATCTTTTGCTCAATGTGGGGCTCGAACCCTTGACCCTGAGGTTAAGCATCTCATGCTGTACTGGCTGAGCTATCCCAGCAAGTGTCCCTGGGATGCTGAATACTGGGAGCTTGCTTTGTACCAAGTCTAGCTCAGTATCACAGTAGCTCTCCAGGATTTCAGGCCGGGAACAAGCCCAACTTGATCGCCCTGTCACCTAAACGTAAAGTCATGGCTATCGTCCTACTCAGAGTAGACCCACTAAAAATCTTGAACAGGGCTAACTTGGCCCCCTTAGTTCCAGTGGGTCTCCTCCTAGCTGGATGCAACTCCAAGGCTCTAGTCCTCACGCCTCAAGATAAAGGACTGGATTAAATAAGAACCTAGGAAACGGTCTTGTTCAGAGTCAGCAGAAAAAGGGAGAAGCGTGTCTGCAAGGGGCTGGAAAAGATGGATGTTCGATATGATGTTAGCCTGACACGTTTTGCCTTGCATGAGCTTCCTTCAAGGGCTTATCTCACTGATTTCCTTTGGGTGGCCTTTGTGCAGCTTGTGGAGAAATTTGCAAGACCAGATGGTTCCTGTGTGCGTATACTGAGTCAGATTGTTGGTCCACGTAGTTCGGAATTCGTAACCTAGACCTTGGCTGAGAGCAGTTACAAGGCCATTGGAGAGAGCTGCCACTGGGGAAACAGAGGAGGCTGCTTTAAACAGAGTCAGATTCTTTGTCCCTCAGTATTGCCAACACTGGCTGGCAGCAGCTCTCCGATAAGGGTACTTCGGATAAGGAGCATTCCTGGCCCTACCGGAATTGAGCTAGGGACCAAGATCATTAGGCCTGAACTGTGTGTTAAGAGATACTTAAAGGTAAAGGTAAAGGGACCCCTGACCATTAGGTCCAGTCGTGACCGACTCTGCGGTTGTGGCACTCATCTCGCTTTATTGGCCGAGGGAGCTGGCGTACAGCTTCCGGGTCATGTGGCCAGCATGACTAAGCCGCTTCTGGCGAACCAGAGCTGTGCATGGAAACGCCGTTTACCTTCCCACCAGAGTGGTACCTGTTTATCTACTTGCACTTTGATGAACTGCTAGGTTGGCAGGAGCAGGGACTGAGCAATGGGAGCTCACTCCGTCTTGGGGATCCGAACCGCCGACCTTCTGATTGGCAAGTCCTAGGCTCTGTGGTTTAACCCACAGTGCCACACACATCCCCCTAAGAGATACTTGTTTTCTAGTAAATGCTCTCTGGACTGAGTACTCCATTGTCCTTTAACTGAACAGGTCACTCTCTCCTTGCAAATTGTTTTGCAGAGTTTTCACGTCCATGCTGATGAAGACAACCCAGAGCGGATCCGGCAGATCATCAAGAGATCTATTGAAGATGCTGATTGGGTGATGGAAAAAGTGAGTATTCCTTGCAGTTTTCTGGTTTTGTGAAGAGGGACTGATTGCCAAACCAGTCCAGGAATTGTAGCTCTCTGAAAGGAACACATCTCTCAGCACTCTTAAAACTACAGCTCCCATAATCCTTTGGGGGGGGGTAAGCCACAGCTGACTGAAGGTGGCTTCTGCCTGGATTCTAAGGAGGACCTTCAACCAAAGACTTACAATGGGGGTGTGCTTCTGTTCAGAATGCCAGCCAGCCAGCCTTGCCCTTTTCCAGCACGCTCCATTCCGGACTCCACTCTCTTCCCATTGAGGAGAGACAAAGCTGGCCAAAGTCACTCCTAGCCACAGAGGACAGTTGGGCCCATGGGGACAAAGACATATCCCACAGCACCCCCAAGTTATGCCATTGCTCTTTCAGAGGGGCTGCGACCCCATCCAGCACAGGTAACCTGCCTGTGTCCCAGGCGTTTTGCTTATTTCCTGCCTGTTTCCCTCTTTCCCTTTTAGTATAAGAAACGAAAATAGGCCGGAAAGAGTTAGATGGAGAGAAGACGCCTCATTTCTTGAATCAATTTGGGTTCAGAGGACCAGAGTGGATCAGCAGCCCTCGTCTTTCTCCGGTTGCAAAATGTACGATGGCGAACTCTACCTCGGCCTCCCTGGGGTGAGCTTTTCAAAGCTCTTTGCTTTCAGTGATCATCCATTGGCACAGACAAGCAGGATGCTGTCGCGATTTACCAGATTTCGGTTTCAGACATAAATGCTGAACTCCCTTGACAATGGAGTCAAGGCTTCTAGCTGAAATATAGGGAATGCTCGAATCTCGAAAAAGGAGTTGTTTGAGATCTCAGGATGGAAAGTTGTGTTTACAGGATTCTGCTTAGGGCTGAATAATGAATGTCACTGTGTTTTGCTGGAATTCAGATAAACAAAACACCCTTGGAATGGAGACTGCTGCTTGCTATGAAATCTTCATTAAAAACAAGTGCATGGTAGCCACATTTCTGCTTACAGCCAATAAATCAGGTACCATTCACACGTTGAAGAGTCAAGGATCTCTTTGCTGATTTAAATTAAAACACCCACACGCTGTACAAAAAAAAATGTATGTGCCATTTGTAATTCAGTTTTAAGAAAGTGTGCCAGGTTACATTACACGAGATTGCGTTTTTTGGTAGCCAAAAGGCAAGGAATTCATATTTACTTTAAAATGATATGCCTTGCTTTTCATTTCATCTGCGCTTCAAAGTGTCCTACAAAGATCTAAAACGCTGAAAAATAAAACGTAGGAACCCCAAGAGTCATCTAGTCCAGAATCATTGACCTCTGTTTACAAACAGACTCCGTCACCTTCACTAATCCTTTTTGGGCTGGGAGGTTTGTCTCCTAAACTGTTTTTAAAAGTAAGGGTGTTTTTTTGGTGACTCTGCAAACCACAAGATTCCCCTGAGCATGTTCCCCAGTGTCCCTTTGACTCCCATTTCCGTCAGCACTCACCCCCCAAATTTGCTGTTAGAGGGAGTGATTTATTTCATTTTTTACTCCAGTTGCCTATAAAATATTTAGGGTGGTTAAATAGGGTGGCTAAATCAGTAGCAGTCCACATGACCGTGTGCTGATACGGAACCACCCATCCTTAGAAGGAAAAAGGTATTCTTTCGATATTCGTACATCAAAGTTCCCAATTACCGCTTGCAACCACATACTAAAGATTGTGTAGCCAATTCTGGCCACACACTCAAGTGTAGACCCATTGAAATGAATGGGCATGGCTACCTTAGGTCCATTAATTCCAGCAGATCTACTCTTGAGTGAAACTTCGTTGGATACAAGCCTAATGGAGATTTTTCCAATCTCATGAGACTTCAGGAGTCTGGAGCATTGCAAATTCACCCCAATAACAGGTGGATTTAAGGGAATGCGAGCAGTTCGCGTAGTCCGAGAAGGCTTGACAAGGGATGCTGCAACAGTGACAATCAACAGAAGGCCAAACTTTGCAGGACGCTGCTGAAATTTTAAAGCCCAGAGTCCACCACTGTCAAGTGTCCTGTAGCATTAAACAATAGCCTTTTGTTCTAGTTGAAGATGCTTTCATCTGCCTGCAGAGGGCAGCACAGGAAGCCCTTGGCATCTTCCGTTTAGCATCTTCTGATTTCTGATGCCTTAAAAAAAAAGTTTGCTTCCTTGACTGGAAGATGTTACAGTGTAGCCTCTGCAACCAGAAGCCAAATTTAATCTCATGGATAATGAACACCACAGCAAAAGAACCGGCGGTTGACCATTTCCACCTCGTTTGTGATTTACCGGGGCGGCATCTATCTTTAATAGGAATGTCTACTTTTTCGTGTTAATGGTTGGTTGAATCACTGCTACAATAACACACGAATGTTTTGTTGGTTTATAGCAGATTAGGGACTCGGCAACCCCAGGGAGAGTACAAATGAATGAATCCAAGCAATCCTAAACTGCTTTAAGTGCATCGTACGTACTGAATAATGAGCTGTCGTCTTAAGTCGACGCAATCCCTCGAGGCATTGGTTGCTGCCCTGATAATCTGGCAGATTTGGCCTACTCCTCCGTTGTCCCTGCTCAATTGAATTAGGTGGCTTAGGTAGCACTCACCATGCTCTCCCTACCCAAGGGGGAAAGTGTGGGCTGGATTAAAACTCGGCACCTGCGTAGATTCTGCGAGCTGAGAGGAAAGCTTGTTGATTCTCAAGTGTCAAAGGCTGACGCCCTCAATGTTTGCTTGTATCGTTCAAGGAAAGGGGAAGGGAGTTGCGCAAGGTGATGGATGTGTCAGAGGTCACGGGCGAGGTCACAGATGTGTCAGAGGTCACGGGCGAGGTCATGGATGTGTCAGAGTTCATGGGCGAGGTCACAGAGGTATCCTAACAGGAGCTGTTGGCCCCAGCTTCTGTGGAAAGTCTAGTGCAAAGGTTGTTTTTTTTAGCCACTACCTGAAGATCTTGAACGTGAGAGATCGGGAGAAACAGAGTTTTGAAATAGAAGGGAGGCAATTGACAGGTGAATGATGGAATCCACTTCCAGGGGCAAAACTCAAATTAGGGGATTGGCATGTGAATTCGGACCACCCCAAAAGACAGTTTTTGAGTCCACACGATTGGGTCGACCACAAAGCCCAGCCAGGTGGCTGTTCTCTACTTTCGCTGGCAATTGATGTGTGGCAAAATTCTCTATGCCGCTTGATCGACTGATATTTATCCCTCCCTTATCAATACTATTGCTACCTTCTAGCAGCGAACACAGGTGGAGGGTGCCTGATGTTTGCAGAAGGACAATATAGATCAGTTCCAGGAGCACTAAGCCACTGACTCTTCCGGGTTTCTCTTTTTAATCCTCAATCAATCAATCAATCAATCAAATAAATAAATAAATATTGGGGATACTTTTCTGCTGCACAGCATCAAAGCTTAGGGATGGAGGAAAAGTTTGGGTTCAATTTGCCTTGAAAGGCAAAACCCACCTGATTTGTAGTTTCTGATATGATAGGCAAACCCGAAACGCATCCATCCTTTGAAAACGACGCTTCTTCGAGTTTTGCTATGCAGTTCTCTAGCCAGGTAATGTGTTCAAACTTTTTGAAATCAGCAACGCTACCCTAGACCAGGCTCTGGGTCATGGACACCAGGAAAAACCGCTGAAAAGTGGAAGAAGAGCTCAGCACCTTCTGAGGTAACCCGTTCCACTGTTGAACCAGCTCTTACCATCAGAAAGTTCTTCCTAATGTTTAGTCGGAATCCCTTCTTGACGCTTGAGCCCATTATTCCATCTTCCCAAAGTTGGATGGGCTGGCTTGTGTTTCGATGTTCATTTTTTAAAAAATAACAACAACAATAAAATATACTTTTAAAAGAAAAATAAATGCCAATTCGGGATTTTTGTGTGAAAATCGGAATTCCCCCCCACACACTCTGTTTGTAGCACCACAAAAACTGATGCCCTTTTTGTGACACCAGCCACTGCCCCTGGCTAATTTGGCTGCCAGGTTTTTTATTGGCTGGGATCGTTTAGCAGCCTGAAAATGTTTTCGTTTGCAGGTGAATGCAAAAACAAGAACATTCCTCGATGGGCGCATCAAACACTTGGTTCAAGCTGCACATAGCAGATGCATTCGTCGTTCACGGGGCCTTTTTCTGTGCCTATTATCAGCCAGCCTTTCAGCTTTCTTATTATTGGATTACATTCCCCACCCACCCACCTCCGGTATCTTACCTGCCCATCGCACGAGCTTTTTAATGAAGCTGTGTTAACTGATGTGCACCTGAGTCATCAAAAGCTCCCGTAAGCTGGCATTTTATCAAATGGGGTGGGGTGGAGGGACAAGCAAAAAAAAAAAGCAACCTCCCAAAGCATGGACATACCAATTCTTTCACTCTTCTTGCACTTGGGAAAAACACAGCCTTATTTTTCTCGGCTAACTGTTCTTGTCTCAGGTTCCACCTCTACGGGAGGGCAGGGGGAGGGCGGCGGGGGGGGGGCGCCTTGGTATTGTGAACCATCTTTAAAGATGGAAATGCAAATTTGAGACCGAAAGAGCTAATTGCCTTGCTTTTAGTAGCCACTTGACAACTTATTGCTCAATTTTTTTTAAAAAAAATTTTTTTACAACTATTACAGTGGAAACAGAAAGTTTGGACAATAGCACTTCTGGAAAAACTGACCAAGGGAGTTAAAGCATTAGCTGGGAAAAAAGAGATGAGGGCAACTTTCTAGTGACAAGATGCCCTTTCATCACACACTCAACAGAACATCATTAGCCTGGATAGCTAATAATAACAACAGTAGTAGTAGTAGTAGTAGTAGTAGTAGTAATATAACAATAACCAGTGCTTTTTTCTGGGGGTAAGACGGTGGCTCTGTGGTCTAAACCACAGAGCCTCGGGCTTGCCAATCAGAAGGTTGGCGGTTCAAATCCCCGCGACAGGGTGAGCTCCCATTGTTCAGTCCCTGCTCCTGCCAACCTAGCAGTTCGAAAGCATGTCAAAGTGCAAGTAGATGAATAGGTACCACTCTGGCGGGAAGGTAAACGGCGTTTCCGTGTGCTGCTCTGGTTTCGCCAGAAGCTGCTTAGTCATGCTGGCCACATGACCTGGAAAAACTGTGGACAAAACACCAGCTCCCTCGGCCAGTAAAGAGAGATGAGCGCCGCAACCTCAGAGTTGTTCGTGACTGGACTTAACTGTCAGGGGTCTTTTACCTGTTTTTTTACTCAAAGGTATGCAATACCAGCACCGTTTTTCTAGAAGAAAAGCACTGATGATGATGATAATACACTAATTATATGCCACCCATCTGACTGGATTGCTCCTGCCACTGTGGACGGCTTCCAACAAAAGTTTACAGTCCAGGTCCAGCAGATGCCATTCACAGAATCATAGAATTGTATTGTTGGAAGGGACCCTGAGAATCATCTAGTCCAACCCCCTGCAATGCAGGAATATGCAGCTGTCCCATACGGGGACTGAACCTGCAACCTTGGCGAAATCACATTCTAGGCAGGTGGTTCCTCCATCCACGCAGCCTGCCCGATCTAGACCTCGTGAGCTCCGGCAAGGTGGCCCTTCATATTCTGGTTACCCAGATTGTGAGGCTCAACATGTTTCATAGAATCCTGGAATTGTAGAGTTGGAAGGGACCCCAAGGGTCATCTAGTCCAGCCCCCTTTCAATGCAAGAATCTGAAGGTAGGTCCTTGACCTTGTTGCGCAACAGAAACCAAAGGGCCTGCAGGAAGCCACGTGGGGCTGTGGGGTGTGGCAGTTGCCTGCTCTGGTGTTGCTTTCGCTTTTGAGTGGAAAAGCCAAGTGATGATGCTTCGGACAAGTGGCGTTTACTCAGACCTCTAGGAATTCCCCCCAGCAACCCAGCCGGAAGGCAATTTCTCCCCACACCTTTTTGTTTGGAGAGGCGATGACTCCTTCCAATCCACGATGCTTTGATTTGGGGTTGTGTAATTTTTTATATAACGTTGCTTTCCACTGCATCTGTGGCTTGGATCTGGAAGGTTTCTCAGAACTCTGGCATTTTTTTTCAGGCAATGGAAAAGGACAGGAGGAAAAGCCCTGCAGCTGGATCACAACAATGACCCGCCTGGCCCAGCTTCCTGGACTGGGGCAAGCACTAACTAGGCCTTGGGAAGGAGGAGGGGGGTCTTTAGGACCCTGTCAGAGCCTCCCACCTCCTTCCCAATGCCCAGCACCTTGTTTACCAAGACATCCCCTTTGGCTCAGCGCATATTTCATGCGCATCACTTGCACAGCCCTAAATCTGCCCCTGATGTATCTTTGAGCTCCTGCTTGCCTAGGTGTGTGAGTTATAACTTTTTGACTTAAAAAAACAACAAACCCAATTTCCTATACAGTGGTACCTCTAGATACGAACGGGATCTGTTCTGGAGCCCCAATCGCATCTAGAAGCAAATGTAACTAGCGATGGCACGTCTGCGCACACGCGTGTCGCTTTTTGCCACTTCTGCGCATGCGCATGACGTCATTTTGAGCGTCTGCGCACGCACAAGCGGTGAAACCCGGAAGTAACGTGCTCCGTTACTTCCGGGTTGCCGCGGAGCGCAACTCGAGCGCGCTCAACCCGAAGCGCATTCAACCCGAGGTATGACTGTATCCTAAAGGGATGAACTTTTGCTTAGAACAGGGGTCAGCAAACCTTTTCAGCAGAGGGCCGGTCCACTGTCCCTCAGACTTTGTGGGGGGCCGGACTATATTTTTTGGGGGGAAATGAACAAATTCCTATGCCTCACAAATAACCCAGAGATGCATTTTAAAGAAAAGGACACATTCTACTCATGTAAAAACATGCTGATTCCTGCACCGTCCACAGGCCGGATTTAAAAGAAGATTGGGCCGGATCCGGCCCCCAGGCCTTAGTTTGCCTACCCATGGCTTAGAAACACTGAAAAAGGGACTAAGATAAGAAAGAAGGTCACCCCAAAATGAAAATTGGGAACCACCGTATCTGTAACATTTCTGCTTACTGTAAATGACTTCAAGACCTTGTCAGAAATATTGAAACCTTACAAAAAGGCCTTGGGTTCAGGAGAAGCACTGGAAACAAGAGCCATCTGCCCTCCAGATACCAATAAGTTAATCAGTGCACAGAACATGCAATCAAAGATTTTATGGTGCTTGCAGCAGAAGCAAAGATAAACCGCAACCTTGATTTATTCTAAGCAATAAGAAGTGATGTACAACATTTTGTACAGTACAAAAAAAACTGTGCAAGTATTATAAAATTTGCAAGCTCTAATCTTCCTGCATTATAACACATAGCTATAATTGTTATGTATAATTACATAATACATTATGCTGTTGCATATACAAGAACTGATTTATTGATTTTGGGATGAGCTTTTCCCCAAAGATTTTGAAATGATGGTTCATTGCTTTTAGGCAAATGTTCATCTAATCTAAGCTATAGGAACATGAGGTTGCAAAAAAGGTATATCCCTAGCAAGTAAATTAACACTTGTCACCCCACTCCTTTACTTATGCCCCTCCCCATCATGTGGCCCTCATAATGTTACCCAGAAGGGAACTGAGCAGAAAAAAGATTACCTGCTCCTGTTCCATACCTTGATCATGCCCCCTCTTTACAGTGGTACCTTGGGTTAAGTACTTAATTTGTTCCAGAGGTCCGTTCTTAACCTGAAACTGTTCTTAACCTGAAGCACCACTTTAGCTAATGTGGCCTCCTGCTGCTGCTGGAGCCCGATTTCTGTTCTCATTCTGAAGCAAAGTTCTTAACCTGAAGCACTGTAATGTAACCTGAAGACTGAGTCTGTAACCTGAAGCGTATGTAACCTGAAGCGTATGTAACCCGAGGTACCAGTATACTTGCCTTTTCCTCTAAAGGCCCAGATGTTGTAAACTTTCCTCGTAGGGGAATCATTCCACCCCCTTGATTGTTTTGGGTGCCCTTTCCTGAACTTCTACCTCTGCAATATCCGTAATGAAGCAAGGCATCCAGAACCCTAGGACAGACCATTTGGTCATATAGCCTGTATTGGCTACTTTGGTGGGCAGCATCTCCTTTGAAGGAGGGTCCAAGGGGGAGCCAGCCAACTAGCTAGCTAGCCAGGAAGGACTTTCCTATCTCCTGCAATTAAGAGATATTGAGAACTGTTCCTGGGTTATTCCGCATGCCGAGCATGTGCTCTGCCACTGAGCTACGATGTGGCCCCTCCTTCTTTTGAACGTGCAGACAGAGGTTTGGATGGGTTTTCCAAGCTGAGTCAACACGATGACAGGCACCCCCATCAAAGGAAGAAAGTGAGTTTCATTTTTTTGGTCCTTGCCCCCCTCCATTCTGAGTCAATGTTGATTTTAAGGCGAGCTTTGATCCTCTAAATAAAATAAATGGGTTCTTGTTGGTGCATACTTGAAAATACCCTTTTGCAGTCCCAAAGGGAAGGCTAGGATTAGTAGACGTGAGACAAGTCATGGTTATGAAAGCAAGAGCAGTCAGAGGAATAACCCGCTCCTGTTAGCCGGCTTGATGCCAGATATTATTTCTGGTGATTTAGAATGCTGTTTTCTTTCCAAATCGACTTCATCTGCTGGAAAAAGCAAAGGTTGTTGCAAAAAAATTAAATCATCCATTTATAAATCTTAGAATTCCCGAGTGACACCAGGTACCGCCCGCTAGCAATAATTTTATGATGATCGACAGTTACCCCACCCAAAAAAAAGTGGGGGAAGACATCTGCGAAATCGTAGTATGAACCAGTAGCGAATGCGTAGCAAAAATATGTCTCATTGCTTAAGTTCCCCAAAGTGGAATTATCTCCCAAATAAGGGGGAGATATGAGGAGGCTTGGGTGGGGGTTAGAGGGGGAACGAAGTGAGCAGACGTGCAACCCCCCCCCCCACAAAAGATCCCAGCTCAATGAGGATATAAAAATAGTAAACCAGATGAGCATGGTTCACATGGGTTCATTAATTTTGGTGGGTCTAGTTTGACTAACACTCATTCGTGCATGCATTAAATTTATTATTCCACCCTCCCTTCCAAGGGCAGCAAACCAGGTAAATCAACACTGAAAGCATCTTTTTAAACACAATTCTGATACAAATACAGACCGGGAAAGATATCTGCTTTTAAAAAGTTTACAACAGGGGCCAACAAGACCACAGAGATGGCCCCCATCTAATATTCAAGGAAGGGGACTAGGGTTAGCACCACAATGCTCAAGACCTGATTCTGTCACTGTGTGGAATGGACTTCCTGAAAAGGTGGCAACTGTGGGAAGCTCTTGCCTGTAGAACGCAGGGATTGATTGGGTACATAAGGGGTGGGACAATCGTTCAGGTATCCTGGTTCCAAGCTGTCACGGACTGGCTGGACACAGAGGAATGGGGAGGGGGAGGCAGCTGGGGAACCCCCAAGGGAAGAAGGCTCAGGGACAGGGGATTGGTGGTGGGACAACATTGAGTGGTCAGAGGGAGAAGACTGGGAGGAGGAGGTGTTGGAAGCTGGAGAGTCAACAGGGCTTAGTGAGCAGGGGGAGGTTGTGGCAGAGAGAAGTCTAGAAAAATAGACAGAAGCTGAAGCAGGAGAGGAAGGAGGCCAAGAGGCAGAGATGAGTCTGGCTGGTGAAGAGGCATAGGTGTCTCTTCCTGCTGCTGCAACAAGCTCTCCTCCCCGCTGGTCTCCCAGTACCAGGAGAGGCATGAAGAGGGCAGAGGAGAAATTAGCTCCATGTAGGCGCAGTCTAAGATTGCTTGGGGAAAACCTTGCAGAGGAGGGGAGTTAGGCAGCTGTGGCGAACCAGTCTCGGCAACTGCCTCATGGGGAAAAGACCTGCCAGAGATGAGTTGCTGTGTTGATTAGGCCAGAAACTCCTGTGCAGATCCTGGTGTGCGTTTTTCTAATTAAGAGTTAACTCCACTTACTTCGTGTGATTTACAGCTGGCTCGCTCCTGACACAAGCTGTGTCAGGTTTTGTACACTAAAACCAGTGTCTTCGACTCAGCCCAGGAGTGAATTGGCAGGCAGGCAGTGGCGTAGCGTGGGTTGTCAGCACCCGGGGCAAGGCAAGTAATTTGTGCCCCCTAACCCGTGGATTTTCGCCCCCTAACCCATGGATTTGCGCCCCCTAACCCTCAGATGTTGCGCCTGATGTGGCCGGCCCCCCCTGCACCCCCCACACTATGCCACTGCAGGCAGTGCCAAGTCTCCTGCCATCATCATCATCATCATCACTGCCACCACCGAGCTTGCCTAGGCCATGAGAGGTTTAGCCCAGGAGCTGAAGAAAAGGACATCTAACCCCACCCCAAACAAAGCCTTGAGTTGACATGCAATCGCCTCTCACGAACAAGCTGCATATTTCTCTCTGTGTGTCTGTTTTTTAAATCTTCTGCCCCAATGGTTTGTTGCCCCCAGTGGGCTTCCTTGGTGAGCCGGCTGACAGCCCCGCTACCCCCAGCTAAGAAATGGCAGATGTTTCAGCTTCCATCAGCTGTGAAATCAAATCATTAGGACCTTAGATCTTGCCTCACTGAGCCTCTCTTTGAGTCGAGGTGAGTCACCCCGCAGGTGTTCCTCGCAATTTGCAACGCCAAAACGAAACACTGGGAAACCCCCCCTGTTGTGTATTGAGTCAAAGGATTTTATATCTGTATTATTATTGTCTGTATTTGCATTAGGGTAAAGTAACTGCCTTTTGGTTCCAGAGGGTACAGCTACTATTGGTTCATTTAAGCTGCTGTATTTGGATCCTCTGTCTTATTGGTTGCCTCCAAAAGGCAGGACTGTGATTGCCTGATATTGTTCCCTCCAAAATGTATCCTTTCTAGCTTGTTCCCTGTGCCTATAAATGTAGCTCTTCCCTCCTCAAGTCTCAGTCTTGTTGCGTTAATAAAGAAGTGTTACTAGAGAACTGTCTCCAGCATATTATGTCAAGAGAGCTGAAATCACAAACCCCACGTCACAACACCCCCAAAAGCAACTGTGTTTCTTTCGCCACCATAACCCCCTACTCATATTCAGGGTGAGAACCCAAATCGTCAGCTGGCTACTTCCTCGTTGCTTACTGGGCGGGGGCGGAGCTTTTCCCTGGGTGGTGGAGTAAAAGATGAGGAGGTGAGCAGATGACTTTCCTTTCTACAGTCGGTCCCTCTGGAAAAAAAAAAAAGCACAGATCCTGCCAAAAGAGGCACAAACACCCTCACCCAGACTGCAGCCAGGGTGCTTAGTGAGACGCTCTGAACTTTTGACATAGACAGATTGAGCGTGGGCTGATCATGTGAGACAACCTTCCTTAAAACTTTCTCTCCTTTTTTATTTTTTTTATAAAAAAGCAAGTCTGTTCTCAGATAGCAAAGTGTGGCGGAAGTGACACCCGAAGCAGAGAGAGGAGATAGGATAAGGTTACCAGATCCCCCCCCCCCCACTGAATCCGGGGACACTTTTCAACTTCAATGGGTTTTGTATGGGGACTGGTTTGTAAATCTGGGGACCATCCGCAGGAAACAGGGACATCTGGTAACCTTAAGTTAGGAACTGTTTTGGTTCCGTAATCCTTCAGGAATCGCAGGAGGAGTCAGTCAGAGGCCTTCGTTTCCCTTCAGCAGCCTCTTCTCTTGAAGATCCAGCTGTCATCTGCAATATCCTGGCTGTCCACTAGAGATTCCACGTGGAATTATTATTGCATTATTGCCATGGGGAGAAGCCCTCTGGCGCTAGAGCCTGACAAGGGTGAGATAAAATAAATAAATAAAACAGAGTGTTTATGGTGTAAAGCCTTACAGGATTTCAGCAGGCAGCTGCAGGACTGGTACCTGCCAGAAATAAAGCAGTATGCCCACCTTGAAACTTTTGCACGCGCTGTCGAAAGCGGGATCACGTAGCGCTGCCCCATGAGCAAAAAGAGAGAGAGGAAACCACCACAATGAAATGGGCAGGGGGCGGCGTGTCCCTTTTTGCCACTTGAGGCAAAACAGGAAGTGTTTGGGCACCAACCTCTGGCAAGATCTTGAATCTCACAAGAGCTCTTGCAAGAGATCTTGAGAGATTTTGGTGAGATCTTGCTGGAATTCACGTCAATGCCCACATTGTTTCTCTGGCAGTGGCGGCAGGGTGGAGGGCACCCCCAGGAACACCCCCCTCTGCCTCAGGGACTTCAGCCTCATGGGTGGGCCTGGCCTGTAAAAGGGTCAAGTAACCCAAAGGAACACAGTGACTATGACAAGGGATCTGAGTCCCTGAGCATCTCACAACCAAATATTGCACTGGCTCTGTGTTCCAGGCAGGAGCGATTTGTGATGGGCCAAATACAATGAAAGCGTGTCAAGAAACAGATGGTGTTTGTTATGCACTGAAGTTCTCACCCTGGGCCAGCAGGGGGGATACTGTAGATAGTTATGCAAATAAGGGATCGAAAGTGACGTTCCGTGATTGGACAGTTTTAGAAAATTGTTACAGTTACATTGTACTGGAGCTCTATATAAGCAGGCTGACTGAACCCTTCAGTTCAGTTCTGTCCTGGCCTGTGAATAAACAAGGGCTGTTTGAAGAATCGCTGTGTCGTCTGATATGTTCACCCACAACTTAACAGTGTTTTGGTGCTCAGAAATGCGGATTGTGGGGGCTTTTGACCACTTCAGCTTCCAGCAGGGACTGGTGCCCCCGAGACCCCCTGGTGGGGTGCAGAGCAGGGGGCCCAACCAGCGGGTGGCGCCAGAGGCAGTGACCAGGACAGCCAACTAAGTCTCGTTTTGTCCCCATCCCTGCTGAGTTCTACAAACCATGTTGCTATTGGTGAGCTAAATGTGCATTTAGTTAGTAAATGAGAGCACTAACAGTACTGATTTGTTAAATTTCATTTTTGAGCTGCGGAAGAAAAATTGGGATGTGTGGAAAGCCAGCTGTGATCTGCACATTGGTCAAAGTAGGGTGGATCAGGTGTGTTTGCGATGTGCCAGGGTCCAATCATCTCTACCAAACTCGAATAGTGTTGCTGGCTTCATCCTGCTCCCACCACCCAACTCCAACTCTTCTGTGTGTTCTGTGGGGCTGACTCCCATGCAAAAGATTCCTAGCCAAATTGGGATCAGAGGGCACTCCCTTACACCAAGTCCATCTGTAGCTCAGTACACTGACTGGCAGCAATCAGTCAGTCTCCCAGCCCTACCTAGAGATGTTATTGAGGATTGAAACCGGAAGCTTAGGCATGGAAGGAAGATGGTCGACAACTGAGTGTTATAAGAATTCTAAGGTTCTAATATAGAATAAATGTTCCTAAATGTACGAGGCAAACACACGTACACAATAAGTATATAAACCACGTGTCTGAAATAGTACAGGAGAGCAATCCTGAAGTTATTTTGACTCTCCCAAATTGACCTCAAATATTTCTCTGAAAGGAGGGAAGAAATGGGGAAAGCCTTCCCTTTGTCTTTTCCTTACAAATCCTGTCTTAAGGGCATATTTGTGTATGAATAGGGTGAGCCTATGACCTGGATTCAGGAACTAAACTATTAACCATCACAAAAGAATGGCCAGGCTGCCCAGGTAAAGTAATCAGTGACCATTATCAGGTATCTTGGCAAACAGGATTTCTGCTGTAGACCGCCTCCTTCTGTGACGTATATGATGTTTTGGGGGGTGGTCTCGGACTACAGGGTGGGCAACTTCAAAAGTCTATAAAAGGGCTTGCACACCATTGTTCTGGGTTCTCTCCTTCCTCCTGCATGTGGTGAGTAGGGAGACCCTGTTGCAACAGTTAATAAAGATCAGGCTTACTAGCCACTTTGCTTCTCAGTATACTCTGGTTGGCCTCTGTTATTTTCTCCTACCGATAGGGGACCCACTTACGGACTCTATACAGGCTCTTGGATACCCCATAAGGGAAAAGGAGCAGGTTTTTTCTTATAACATGAGCAACGACCCTTCCTCTAAGTTTGCTCTGAGTTTTAATACGTTTAATACGTTTGCTCTGAAAAGAGGCTGTCCACTCCCAGTCTTTGCATTCCCTTCTTCTCCAAGTCTTGCAGAAAACCACCATTGGAATAACTAATGCATCTGAAGTGGATTGTTTTTTTCTTTTCTTGCTGGGGGGAAATGTGCCAACTCATCTCCACCCATGATGACTTTCTGGAAAACTCTGAGGTGCGCCATGTGACTTCTGAACAAGCCTGCAATTCGGAGCACCTGAAAATGAAAACGAAAGCTCGTTTTTAAAAAGGCATCTGGAATTGGCGTTGCATTGTGAATTTCCTCAGACATTGCGTGCATCTTCACTTACCCGTTTTCCTTGGCATACATGCCAGCAGCCTGGCACTCAGCACTCCGGCCTGAGTTAATCATTTGTCACTCGTGGCAAAGACGGCAAGACCAGGCTCTGCCAAACACATAGAGTGAGGAACCATGTAATGAACAGAGCCCCACAGAACTTTTTCAAAAGTCATAAAATTTATCCACCGATTGATTGTAACAAACAAACAAACAAACCTCAGAGCAGTTTACAAAAAGATAAAACCAGGAAAAAAACACATAAAAAGATAAAGGTAAAGGGACCCCTGACCATTAGGTCCAGTCGTGACCGACTCTGGGGTTGCGGCGCTCATCTCGCTTTATTGGTCGAGGGAGCTGGCGTACAGCTTCTGGGTCATGTGGCCAGCATGACTAAGCCGCTTCTGGTGAACCAGAGCAGTGCACGGAAACGCTGTTTACCTTCCCGCCGGAGTGGTACCTATTTTTCTACTTGCACTTTGACGTGCTTTCGAACTGCTAGGTTGGCAGGAGCAGGGACCGAGCAACGGTCGCTCACCCCATCCCAGGGATTCGAACTGCTGACCTTCTGATCAGCAAGTCCTAGGCTCTGTGATTTAACCCACAGCGCCACCCGCGTCCCCATAAAAACATATAGGAGGTTAAAATACAAAAAATCCACACAAGCATTTATAAGCATCTAGGCAGGCTTATCTAAACAAGGACATTTTTAGTAGGTGCCGAAAAGAGTACAGTGAAGGTGCCTCTTGATACCAAGTGGCAGGGAGTTCCAGAGTCTAGGTGCCACCACACAAATAGATTACAGTATTACAAATGTGAAATGGTTATTCTGTGGCACCTGTATTAGTGCAACATGAGATGCGAAGTTGCAACATCACCTTTCAAACCAGTGGTGCCCAGTGCCCACTAAAGACTGGTTGGGCGGAAAGTTGGCACCAGAGCCAACGGCAGGCAGAGGGAGGCCCATTTTTCCAGAATTTGGCACCAAGGAACCTGGACTTCCCTAGTTGCTCTGAAAACTAGGGCTTCCCTCTTGCCTCATCATCAGTACGGCCTTGAGCGACCGAGTATATCATGACTTGCGGGGCTGTGTCCTTATTCTGCAGTCAACAAACTTATGTTTACAAGAGACAAGGCCGACCCTGGAGGCTTTGCTGCTAAAGGCAAAACAGGAAATACCAGCCCTGCCTCCTCCTCCATATGCCTGCCATGTGCCCATTGTTGTGCACCCACCCACTGCCACCTAGTGTGGACAATGGGCAGGCAATGGGCACATAGCAGAGTTAAAGGAGGAAGAGGCCAAGACGTGCCGGCTGATGCCTGAATATTGACCACAGTGACTAACACCTTCCTTGCATCCCGTTTGGATTACTCTAATGCACTCTAAAAGCACAGACATCACCTTGCCAATAAGGGTCCATATAGTTAAAGCTATGGTTTTCCCAGTAGTGATGTATGGAAGTGAGAGCTGGACCATAAAGAAGGCTGATTGCTGAAGAATTGATGCTTTTGAATTCTGGTGCTGGAGGAGACTCTTGAGAGTCCCATGGACTGCAAAAAGATCAAACCTCTCCATTCTGAAGGAAATCAGCCCTGAGTGCTCACTGGAAGGACAGATCCTGAAGCTGAGGCTCCAATACTTTGGCCACCTCATGAGAAGAGAAGACTCCTTGGAAAAGACCCTGATGTTGGGAAAGATGGAGGGCACAAGGAGAAGGCAATGACAGAGGACGAGATGGTTGGACAGTGTTCTCAAAGCTACCAGCATGAGTTTGACCAAACTGCGGGAGGCGGTGGAAGACAGGAGTGCCTGGCGTGCTCTGGTCCATGGGGTCGCAAAGAGTCGGACACGACTAAACGACGAAACAACAATGCACTCTGCATGGGGCTGCCTTTGAATAGTGCTCAGAAACTTCAGCTGGCTCAAACAGCCACAGTCAGATTATCAATAGGGGCTGGTTATAGGGAGCAGGTGACCCCCCCCCCGGTTGTAACAGCTGCACATTTCCTCATACAAACCTGGCCAGGTTTTGAGATCTTCAGCAAAGACCCTTGTCTTGGTCCTGCCACCCTCACAGGCACGCTTGGTGGGGATACAGAAGAGGGCCTTCTCAGTGGCTGCTCCCTCCCTAGACTCTCTTAATTCTTCCCTAGAGAAGCCAGACTGGCTCCCTCCTTGCTGTCCTTCTGCCGGACTTCCTTGTTTCTACAAGCTTTTCGGAACTGACTGCTTTTTGGGAACTGACTGCCGCAGTGCTCTTTTTATTGTAATTACTGGTTTGTTTTAAACAGGTGGTGTTAGTTTTAATTCTCCCAATGTTTAATGATTGATTATAATGATTGATTTTGTTATCTTTTCAGCGGCTTTTATTTTTTTAATCTATAAGCCATCTTGAGTCCCTGTCACGGAAAAAGACGTGTGTAAATAAATTAATCATCATCATCAAACGCAGATCTCAGTGATCTGGAGCTTGCCTCCCTGAGGCAACTTCCTCATCTCACCCTGGCAAGAGGGTTTCAAGGATCTACCGGGAATTTTAGGTTAGAGCAGTTAATGGGCGCTCTGTCTCACCCTAGCTCAATAAATTCACCTTAATTATTTACAATTTTTGTTTAACCCGCAAGAAAGAAGGGCTTTTTTTGCTGACTAGGTTCAATTCTAATCCTTCTAACCTCCTTTGGGGTAGTTTGTGGATATGGCAGAAGGAGATAGGATCTGCCCATGTGATGGCCACCTGATGGAAACTCTAGCTCACATGGCCCTTAAACGTAAAATGTATGATGCTCTCCGCCAACAATTTTTAGACCATCTATGTATTCCAACATGGAAACCAGAGACGGAGGTTATACACTTCTTATTACAGGGCAGAGACTAGGAGCTCACCAAGCCAGTAGCTAAGTTCCTCTATTTGACTTTTTGTCGCCAAAGGACGCTACAGGATCCTGCCCTTGCTGGAGACCCACAGAGATGAAATTGATTGCTCGCCTCTTCTTCCCTTTGGCAAATGACTGTACTGTTGAAGTGGCAATGAGATTGCACTGGCTTATTTATTTTGAATGTTTGTAAGTGATTCCAATAAAGGTTTGATGATGATAATGAATCAATTCACTTAAAAAAAAGAAAGAATTGGACTTCTTGCAGTTTGGAAAGCAAGGGGGAAATCGTTGACAAATGTGAGGTGAACAAATGACTAATGGGAAAGTGTGTAAATTGGGATGGATGCAAGACAGATGTTCACTGTTGTGTAACCGTCCCACAAACAAACCAGAACAAATGCTCAGTACCAACTAGATACAGTCTAGCCTCCACCTACCTAGGAATGGAGGAGAAATTCAATTCAATAAGCACTTAAAGGCAAGCCAGCCTAATTTGCAGTTTCCAGAACAATCTGGATGAGACTCTTAATCTCAGGGTCGTGGGTTTGAGACCCATATTGGGCAAAATATTCTTATGTTGCACAAGGGTTAGTCTAGATCTCCCTTGTGGTCCCTTTCACCTTTACAATTCTGTGATTCTAATGTGATAAAAACACACAGCTACCCTTCGGAATTCACACACCTCTGAATTTTGCACCACAGCTCTCCTGCCAAGTGACAGGTACAAAAATGCATTATGTTATCTGTTCCTATGCATACATTAGTGAAAATGACAACAACAAAAACCGCTGCATTATATTATGTCGCTCTTCCAAAATATATTAAGCTTTGCCATTTCCTACTGCTGTAGGTGGTGCAGGACTTGCCAATCAGAAGGTCGGCATTTTGAATACCCACGACGGGGTGAGCTCCCGTTGCTCGGTCCCAGCTCCTGCCAACCTAGCAGTTCGAAAGCATGTCAAAGTGCAAGTAGATAAGTAGGTACCGCTCTGGCAGGAAGGTAAATAGTGTCACACTGGCCACATGACCCGGAAGCTGTATGCCAGCTCCCTCGGCCAATAAAGTGAGATGAATGCCGCAACCCCAGAATCGGTCACAACTGGACCTAATGGTCAGGGGTCCCTTTACCTTGACCTTTTATTGCTGTATAATAAGTTTTGTGCAACCAAATCCGGATGAGTGAGGAACAAGGCAGCCTAAGTTTACTTTGTAGGTTCCATGATGCCCTGTATTCTTTTCAAAGTCCTCTGTAAAAAGTGGTGGATAAAGTTTATTTCCTTCTCAGTTTTCAGCTATCGATATCTCTTGGCTGCTTCAAAGGATTTACCACCAAAAGAAGAATTGGGGGTGTTGGGAATGTGCCTGTATTTTTCTTCTTCTTTGAAATGGAGATCTGAAGACCACATGCGCTCCAAGGCCCATTGCACCCACTGTTTTAACAGAGCAGGGTGTTATCTCAAGGCTGCTCGCTCCGCAGCTTGTTTTTCATACCGCCCTTGCTATGTCTCCCTGATAAGTTGAGTCACGAAGAATGCAAATAATTTTGAAATTGGCACCAGCTGAGCAATGCCACCAGTCTGCGAAGCTCTTGCCATTTCACGTGTTCCAGGTTCATTGAGAGCACCCAGCACATTCCATTGGATGGAGAAGGACACGGCTGTCTCGCCTGGGGCTGGAAGGGGGCACAGCTTCCACCCCCACCCCACCCCCCACACCTTTCCTGTGGGTCTCATATAGCCAGCTGCTCAATTTGCAAGTCCTTACTTCCCCAGCTTGAATTCTGCACGCCGGACAGCACAGCAAAGATTCAGCATGTTGGCGAAATCTAGACCATCCTGTAATACAGCCTTGCAAATTGTCTAAGTTTCTAGTCCATGGCTGTTGCTTTCACTTGTCTGCTTGTGTTTAACAGTGGCTAGACAGAAAAGAAAAATAAAGCAGCTCTTTTGCATTTTAAAAACGCTTCCCTCCCAGCTCACCTGCAGCCACCCTCCCTCGCCACACAGGCAGGGATGAGCAAATCCATCAATTTCATTTTCTCTTTGCTACCATCTTAAGTTTGGTTCTCCACATTGCCACGTCACTTTGCTTTAAAAAAAAAATATCCTCATGAAAATTAATCAGCATGTTTCCATTTTGTCCTACAAACACCCATTTTTGCAAAGCAATTTCCCCTAATATCGTGCATTTTTGCAAGAATTTTCTTGAACAGACACATTTTTTACACACATATTATATGCATTTTTCATGGACGTGACTTGGCGGGAGACCTTGTGCTGCAAGATTTGGAGGGGTGCAAATTGCCAAAGATGGCTGTACTTGCGTATCGGTCCCCAAAGTGCCAATTTGGTACATTCCCCTTTAAATATGAACTGCATCAGATCTGTCTGCATACTTACCAACTTCTCCTGAATAGACACTTGAGACGCACACAGAGGGCAGATCCACTCCACACATTTAAAGCCCATCCAATGCACATGGCTTCCTGCAAAGAACCCTGGGAACTTTGGCTTGTTACAGGTGCTGGGAACTGGAGCTCTGTTGAGGGGGAACTACAGTTCCCAGGATTCTTTGGGGGTGGGAGTCATGAGCTTTGTTGTTTTTTTTAATAACTTTTTAAATTCAAAGTAAAAACAAAACATATTATGCAGAAACATATCATCCTTATTCCCCCCATATTTCCTCCCTCCCCCCACAGAAACCCCACCCCCACCCCCAACTTCCCTCAGTTCCAGTCTTTGATTTCTCTAAAAATGCTGTTTCCTGCATGTTACACAGTTGTATAGATCCTCAAACTATTTAGCGGATTATTATCAATAAAAAGTTTGTGAATGTTTATTCTAAGCCAGCCAAGGAGTCCAGTTCGCTTTGTTGCGTCTTCAAATACTTAGTAAAGGGTTCCCATTCATCTTTAAAGTCACAGTTATCCTTGTCCCATAGCTTGTATGTCAGTTTTGCCAGTTCTGCATAGTCCATCAATTTTTCTTGCCACGATTCTTTAGTTGGGATTTCTTCAGTCTTCCATCCTTGTGCTATTAAAACTCTCGTGGCCGTTGTCGCATACATGAAGATGTTTTTCAGCTTTTTTGGCAGATCTTTCCCTACAATCCCTAACAAAAATACTTCAGGTTTTTAAACAAATGTTGAATGGGGGAGTCATGAGCTTTGAATGCGGATTGAATGGGCTTTGTGGCGTGGATCTCCACACATGGAGACAGTCACAGGCTTACCCCACCTCTCTGTTAACCCCATGCCAAGAAGAGCTGCTGAGGCCCTTTGAGTCTATCGTCTTGCTTTCCCGACTCCTCCCCTTTCTTGAGATCCCACCAGAACTGTTCCATGCTGCAATCTCTTTTCCCAGGGGGAAGCGTGCCGATTTGCACAGAAGCTCTCTTGCGCTGGTAACGATCCAAGCTGTCTGATGAAGGGTTCTGCAATAGGAACATGGGTGGAGGAGCCAGAAGACTAAAAAAAGAAAAATGAACCCAGTTACTAAAGTTAGAACCAGACCCAATCGTTTAGAAGGTCAGATTCGGGTTGGAGGCGTAAGGGCACTCCCTTTTTTAATGTGATTCTTTTCCATTGTCTGACTTGCAAATTAATGGCCCCCAGCCTCATCTGGTCACCTGCAACTAAGGATAGAAGGAGAAATAGCCTTTTATTCTTACTTCTATCATTGGATCAAACGTTCTATCAAATGTTTTTCACGCTGTCTTTTTGCTTTGCTTTCTTTTTTTTAAAAACCCCTGTTACAATCAGTTTCGATCGTTTAATTGACCCATCCTGTTTCAGAAGTCAGCTTGGGGCAGTCTTTTGGCAAGCACACAAAGGTCTTCCTGTCCGAACACGATGCGTTCTCAGGAAATCGTTCATTAGTTGAGTGTTTGCATAATGAGTCAATGATTTCTGTGGATTCCTATGGGGGATTTTCTAATGCGTTCCCAACCTCAGCAGTTTTATCCCAAAATTATGAAAAACCCCAGGAAAAGCATTGCAAAAGGTAAACAAGGAAGGGAGTTAGGGTAATATAGGTACAGTGGTACCTCAGGTTAAGTTCTTAATTCGTTCCGGAGGTCCATTCTTAATCTGAAACTGTTCTTAACTTGAGGTACCACTTTAGCTAATGGGGCCTCCCGCTGCTGCCAAGCCACTGGAGCACAATTTCTGTTCTCATCTTGAAGCAAAGTTCTTAACCCGAGTTACTATTTCTGGTTAGGGGATTCTGTAACCTGAAGCGTAGGTAACCCGAGGTACAACTGTAATAACTTTCATTAAGGAATGGCAGGATGAACCTGTCTCTCCCAGAACCAGGGCCGGCTCAGCCATAGGGCAAGGTGAAGCAGTTGCCTCAGGGCGGCAGGTTCAGGACCATTGGCGGAAGCGACAGATTTGTGCCCTCAAGGAACGCACAGCTCGCCACTTGCCGGCTCGTCCTCTGCCCGCCTTGTCGCTTCTACCTCCTCCCCATCCTCCTTTTCCTCCCCTTTTTCTTGACCTAGACATTGGGAGGGGGAGCAGCGGAGGAATAATTGAGGACGAGGGATTAGTCAACTCCAGCAGAGGGATGTAGGTATCAGTGGGGAAGAGGCAGAACTTTCCATCTCGCCTCAGAAGCAAAACATACTGGGACCGCCCTGCCCAGAGTGAAGGGGAGGGCTTAATTCTCACAAAAGTAAGAGATCTCAATCCCTGGCTTTGCACCCCGCTTGATCATAGAGCTGGTCTTGCCCTCCGTGTTATTTTCTGTCTTTTGAGTGTGGGTCTGTGGCACATTGTCTCACATTGGATAACGAAGGGCTCTCTATATTTAAGGTGTGCATGTATGCTTAATGGCAGCGTTGGCTGCCTAAAGTAAAGGTAAAGGTACCCCTGCCCGTACGGGCCAGTCTTGACAGACTCTGGGGTTGTGCGCCCATCTCACTCAAGAGGCCAGGGGCCAGCGCTGTCCGGAGACACTTCCGGGTCACGTGGCCAGCATGACATCGCTGCTCTGGCGAGCCAGAGCCGCACACGGAAACGCCGTTTACCTTCCCGCCAGTAAGCGGTCCCTATTTATCTACTTGCACCCGAGGGTGCTTTCGAACTGCTAGGTTGGCAGGCGCTGGGACCGAGCAACGGGAGCGCACCCCGCCGCAGGGATTCGAACCGCCGACCTTTCGATCGGCAAGTCCTAGGCGCTGAGGCTTTAACCCACAGCGCCACCTTTCTGTCTGAATCAGCATCTGGATCTCTCTTTATTTCCGTGCAATAAACCTGCTTTTCTCTGCTTCCTGGTGCGATAAGTTCTTTATAAGGCATAAGGGTTAAAGGGACAGGGTCCTTTTGAACAGGTGCACGTACTGGCTCCATGCAAAAGGTTCTGGTCCTCTCAGAGCTGTACGTCACATACGTGAGTGTGGCAGACACATGTGTTTGTTCAGACGAATCCATCAAATCCGCTCTATCAAAAAACAGTAGGCAGCTGTCCTTCAAAATTCACACAAATCCAAATTTTGCAATGCACCTCTCCAGTCAAACAGCGTTTGCGAAAATTGCACATTAGGAGGAAAGCATGCGTCAAAATGAAGATATTAGTGAAAATGACATGCAGAAATGTATTATGTTGGGGATAATTGCTTGCAAAAATGTGTACGTACAAAAATGTGTTTTATAGGAGGACTTTGCACTCAGATACCAGCGATTTTCCAGAGGATTTAAAGAAAAGTAACCACTGGAAATGTGGAGATCTGAATTCATGATAGGAAAGATAAGAAACCAGTGGCGTAGCGTGGGGGGTGCAGGGGGGCCGGCCGCACCGGGCGCAACATCTGGGGGGGGTGCTCGCAATCGCAGCTCTCTGCCCCCTGCTAAAATCCACAGGTTAGGGGGCGCAAATTACTTGCCTTGCCCCAGGTGCTGACAACCCACGCTACGCCACTGTAAGAAACCAATAATGAACTGAAACCTGTCTGCTTCTCATGGCATGGACACAGTTGTTGTGGCGTGGCGAATTCGAGAGACAATTCTTGCTGTGTGAGAACAGCAGTTAGTGGGGCATTTGTGCTTCTTCGTTTTCATCTGGGAAGTGATGGAGGATGCTTTGCAAAGCAGGCCAGGCAACTGAGAGAGAGAGAGAGAGAGAGAGAGAGAGAGAGAGAGAGAGAGAGAGAGAGAGCTTTCTTAACTTATTTCAACTTTGCTTGATAACTTCGCAGCCGGCTTCTTACACACAGACTGCTGCACCAGACTGCTTCATTTGTTGCGTATGCCCTTCCTAGGCTCACTCGTTCCAAAAATAGCATCAGGAGTGACCGTATTTCCTTATTTCACGATTCAGGGAAGTTTACGTGGAAGGAGGATGGACTCACTCACTCACATGTTGGTTGGGTGTGTGTCATCTGAAGCCAACCGGACAAATTTCTCTCCTGGCAATGCTCACCAAAATTGAGGGGTTTTCCTCTTTAATTTTATTTGTTTGTTATTGCTGCCACACTCATGTATTTCCCCCTTCTCAATTTGCATCTAGAAGGGTATAAAAATGCATTTTGCTTTGCAGGTTGTCTGGATTTCAGAGTTTAGTTTCAGGGTATCTGGAGATTAAAAAGAGAGAGAGAGAGAGAGACTCTTCGTTTGCAAAGACCTTCTCCCAAATGACTGGTTAAAACAAAAACAAACAAAAAAATCACTCAAGGTAAGACAATTCCTTTTTGCTGACAGCTCAGTGATTATTCCAACTGGGGGAAAGGAGTCTTTCATTCCAGCTTCGCCAGTAGGGAGGAATAGCTGAGTCTGTCCTCTTGCTGGATCGCTGCAGAAACTTTGCCACAGTCCGGTCTGCTGAGGATTTGGCATTAAGGCTGAGATTCAGGAAACCAAAGCTCTCTTTCTTTGGATGAGCACCGGGGAGAAAACGAGAGATGAGTGGAGCTCGCTAAATCTGGCAGGGAAGATCTAGGGATTCCAGCTGCTCAAGGCAGATGCCAGCCATCAGATACTGACCCACAGGTATCCTGCGGAGATTTAACATAACCAAGTCCCGGTTCAACAAAGGTAAATGATTTTTCAGCAGGAGAGATGGAAACAAAGACCTAGCTTTATTGCTAAAATGAAAAAAAGTGTGGCATTTTGCTTGGGTTTTGTCCAAAGACTGCACATAGTCCTATTGGAATAAATTAATGTACAAATGGCAGTTATACTTAGGTTTTTTAAGTGATTTCAATGAATAGGGATTGTACATGGAAATTGAGGTGGGGGTTAAACATAAGCCTTTATTGGGGGGGGTGTATCTTTCACCTAAAGCTTGAGCAATGCTCATTCTAGTTAAACCGTAGAAACATAGTTGAAATATTGTAGAACATCATCCTAACTCTTCGGGGGTTTTAAAAGGCAGCGGTGGGCCCGATCCTGCAAAAAACAAGGCTGCCACCCTAAGTCCAGTTGGCAGTAAACTCCACTGGACTCAAATGAGATTGACTTCTGCGCCTGCACAGTTTGGATTCTGTCTTACGCATTTGATTCCAGTGCTTCCAGGGAAAGTTTACTACGCACTTTCCTTAATCGTAACCATTCAGTTGTAGTGTGTGGAATCTTGTAGTGTTAACGGCACGTGTTTAGTGAATGATTGCTCTGGAGATGAGAGGAATACTTATTTTTGATGTATTTAAATTGTTTACAGAATGCCTGGGGGTGAAGTAGGCAACCCAGTCCTCGGTACATATCTTGTTAGAAGTAATCCCTCTTCTGTGTTCAATGGGGCTTCCTTGATTTCAGCATGGGTGGGGAACCTCAGGGTCAGGCGTGGCCCTCCAGACCTTTCTATCCCGCCCTCAGAATTCACCTCCAGCCACATTCCTCACTAACCCTACTTTGCACCTCAGACTTCACATCTTTGAGCTGTAACAATGACTCCCACTTGCCTGGGTGGAAGACAGTGATAGGGGTGGGAGTGTGGGTCTTGTGCAAAGGTAACATTTGCATTTGTTGCCCTGCCCACTTTTGCCTCTGGCCCCGCCCACTTCTGGCATGCAACCCTCAGAAAGTTGCCCAGAAGCGAATTCAGCCCTTGGGGTGGAGAAAGGCACCCTTCAGCTTAACACTGCAACCTGATTTTCTCAGGCTGAAGGTCCGAAATAGGCTCGCTTTTAGCTGCACTATCGCAGAGACAATCAGAGTACATAGGCGTAGCCAAGATTTATGTTGCGGGGGGGGGGCGGGAGAGCAGGACACCCACCTGTCATCCTCCTCCGTCTGGTTCCGTCTGTCAGATTCAGAATGAAATGTCTCAATTTGTTTCAAATTTTGATTGTTTTATATTACTTTTTGTGACCCCTCCGTGCTCAGAAAAATATGTCAAAATCTCCAGTCATTTGAAAACTAGGAAGTTAAATAAAAAAAATCAGGGAGTATATTTCGCAAAATTGCAAAGAATACGCCTTCTTCTTTTCATTTCATTTTTATTTTTAAAATCTAAACTAAAACAAGTTTTCTTGGATTTTGCTGAAAACCTTTTCAGCACTTCTTTCTCAGATTCCTCCTTTTTCCATTGCAGTTTTTATGTGCGCACTCAGTAAGCAGAGCCAATGGAGATGCTCCCCTCAATGCAATCGTTTACCGTAGCCAGGTCTTTTACTGTACTCTCTGCAAAGTACTGAATGACCACTCTAGTGGCTCAGCAAGAGAGATGATGAGCAGAGCCTTTTTTGGTGGTAGAGCATTTCAATTTCAAATATTCAGATCATTCCTACTTTTAGTTAAGTATTTTTTATTTATTTACTTGATTTAGGGTGGCAGACGAGGAAGAGCTGTAGCTCAGTAGCAGAGCATCTGTTTGCATGCAGGTTTAATCCTGAACTGCATCTCCAGGTTGGGCTGGGAAATACTCTCTGCCTGAGACCTTAGAAAGCTTCTGCCAGTCAGGGTAGACAAGACTGACCTAGATGGACCCATGATCTGACTGGGCAAAGGGTCTCTGGCTAGTTTCCATGTTCTAATTTTCATTGTGTGTAAGGACTGAACACTCAAATAGGGCTATTGTCAATCCTGCATCTGTGACCCATTGATTTCCTTGGGTGAGCCTAAATTCTGGTATTACATGAGAGGGAGAGAGAAAAAATACTCTATCTCCATAACACAAACACACACACCTTCCCATTTTAATTAAGTTATCCAAAGTTAAAACAATTGCACTGCAAATATAATTGCACGGCAAGCATTCTGTAATACATAATCTAAAGCCCTGTATAGGGAATGAGGAACCGATGGCCTTCTAGGGGTTGGACTACAACTCCCATTATTCCCAGCAGGATCAGTGGTCAGACATGATGGGAGTTGTAGTCCAGGAACCTTGAGAGGACTACAAGTCCCCCCCTCCCCGCTCTAAAAACTAAGAAGACACCAAACATTTGCTTTTATTTCTGTAACACTTAATAGATTACAATATGTCTCTACAGAAAGCTGAAGCAACAACACACAACTTAAACAACCAATATTAAAAAAAAATCAGTAATGTATAAAAATTTTACATTAACACAAAATTACTAATAAATATGAAACAAAACCAGTTCCTTCTCCCTTAGACAAACCCTCTTCACCTCCTGGCTCTCACCCAGCATAGGAGCCAACTTCTAGGGTCGAGGGAGCTTCACCCTCCCCAATAAAATATTTGAGAGGGCCCCCCCAAAAAAGTTGATGGGCATTGTCGTTCAAATGGTGTGCGTGCACTGTGCCATGTGATCGATTATGCGGGGTGGGGCTTGCCTGCCCCTTCCCAATATTTAATTCAAGTTGGCACCCCTGTCACCCAGAATCTGGACAAACTCTCAGCTCTTCCACAAAAGTCTCACCTTGGGAAGAGTTCCTGCAAAGAGCTGACATCACCGCAGTCTCTCACTTTAGACGTGTGTTTTATGGCTGCCATACACCCGCGATTTGTCCACTGAAAATGGCGTCCTGGCAGAATTTTTAAAAACCGTTTAAAAAGTCCGGATTTTTACTTCCTGAAACATGGCGACCTTATTTTATGCGCAGGTCCAAGGTTGGTGGAGCACCCATAGGCTGCCTCTAGCTGTGTCCCATTCAACAGCCACTTTCTATACCCCGCTCAATTCTTCTTTAAATTTATGTCTGTTCTTTGCTTTTTAAAAAGGGCTATTCATCTGAACTTCCTTGTATGTGTTTCTTTTGCAGACAGGTGTCTACCTTGCACAGAGCAAAGTTTGTGAGCTGTGGAACACACACACACACCTGCTATGCAAAGGATGATGTGCCCCTTCCTTTTTAAGCCTCAAACCAGTAAGATTGAGTCCCAAGAAGGGAAGGATATCAACAACAATAATAACAACAACAACAGTAACAGCAGCATGGAAAAAGCAACCGGGAACTTTCACAGGTGAGAGTGCTTCCTTCTCTCCTTCACTCATAACCACAGCAACTTCACCTGGCGAAACTGACAGGCAGTAGATCCAGGAGAGGCGAAAAAGGAAATTCCTCTTCCTGCGATGCAAAATCGGCATATGGATGTTACTGCTGTGTGATGGGCTACTGGCTCGGATTCTTTCAAAGGGAGTCAGATATATTCCCAAGTAGGGCCTGCGGTGCGAAATGCAATGTTTAGGGCTCCAGCCAGCCACACCCTTTTCAGAACACTCCATGCCAGCTTGCCAGCCATGACCTTTTTCAAGACACTCCATTCCATTTCCTTGTCGTGGTTTACCTTGCTTCCACAGTCAAGTCAGCATTCCCTGGCTGTTGAGTATGCTCACTGAGCTCTTTGGGGCTCATGGTTATTTTGCTCTCAGCTTTCCCCATATTTTTTTTAAATACATCTCCAAACCTGTAGATGCCACCTTCTTGTCCCTAGATAGTACTGTCCAGATGCATAAGGACCAGCAGTCAAGAGAACTGAATTCGCTGTTGGTCTATATCAGAGGTGGCCAAAGTGGTGATTGCAGTCAGGCAGCATAAATAAATGAATAAATGCTAATAGAACCTCCATGTTCAATGGAAGTGTGCCCCTGAAAGCCAGGAGAAGTTGCCTGCGTGTGAGTTTTCTTAAAGCATCTGATTGGCTGCCATGGGATGGAGGATACCAGACTCAATGGAGCCTCTTGGTCTGATCCACCAAGATGCTTGTCTATTTCCTTCCTAATAATAATAATAATAATAATTTATTATTTGTACCCCGCCCATCTGGCTGGGTTTCCCCAGCCACTCTGGGCGGCTTCCACAAAGACCAAAAATACACTAAGATGCCATACATTAAAAACTTCCCTTAAGATGTCTTCTGAATGTCAGGTAGTTGTTTATCTCTTTGACATCTGCTGGGAGGGCGTTCCACAGGGCGGGCGCCACTACCAAGAAGGCCCTCTGCCTAGTTCCCTGTAGCTTTGCTTCTTGCAATGAGGGAACCGCCAGAAGGCCCTCAGCGCTGGACCTCAGCGTCCAGGCTGAACGATGGGGGTGGAGACGCTCTTTCAGGTATACTGGGCTGAGGCTGTTTGAAGAGTAGGAGTCAATGGTGGGGTAAAGCAAGTCCCAGGCAATGCCCAAGCAGAACTTCCCAACAAACCTCGAGAAGAGCAGCTGTTTCTTTGGATCACACTGGGGCAATGGGTACTTTTTATCTTTCTGACTCCTGCACAGTGATGACATCAGACGAAGGTGTTGTATCTGATGCATCAGACAAAAGAGGGCTCCAAAGTGTGGCTAGCCTTTAAAGTTTATAGAATCATAGAACTGTAGAGTAGGAAGGGACCCCGAGGGTCATCTAGTCGAACCCCACGCAATGCAGGAAACTCAGCTGAAGCATCCATGACAGATGGCCATCCAGCCTGTGCTTAAAAACTTCCAAGGAAGGAGAGCCCACCACCTACCAAGGGAGACTGTTCCACTATCAAGCAGCTCTTAGTGTCAGAAAGTTTTTCCTGAGTCTCCTTTCTTGGAGCTTGCAGCCATGGGTTCGAGTCCTACCTTCCAGAGCAGGAGAAAACAAGTTTGTTCCCTCTTCCATGTGACAGCCCTTGAGATATTTGAAGACGGCTATCATCTCTCCTCTCAGTCTCCCCTTTTTCAGGCTAAACATAACCAGCTCCTTCAACCGTTCCTCATCAGGCTTGGCTTCCAGGCCCTCGATCTCTTTGTGTGTGTTTGCACTAACAGACCAACACAACTGGCTCTCTAATTTGCCAGCAAACACATCCACCAAGCGGATCTCTTATCATAGGAGTCACCCACCCCAACTCAAGGACAGAAGGATGCATCGATTTTGGTTCTCCCAGTTTCTCCTACATTGGGGATTGAACCTGGGTCCTTCTGCCTGCCAAGCAGCTGCCCAGCCGCTGAGCTGCAGGCAGCCCTTCCACAAATAGTCTCCTGATCCCCAGCCAGCATCAAAGTGAAAAGGAAGAGAGAAGAGTTCAGGAGTCATCATTATACAGGAAACCAATTCTATGCAGGAAATCCACAGTTATTTTCCTAACGAGCTGTCAGTCCTCACTTCTTTTCAGAAGCTTTCCTCCAGCCAATTCCCCAAAGCAGCCAGTTCTGTCCAGCACTTTCCCTCCCTTTGTTTTGCTGCTATAACTAGCCTGCTGCAAGATTATATTTGAACCTGGTTGACGTGGGCCCTTTGTTTTACTCCTTGGGTGGCTCCTGATCGCAGCCAGCACCCCCTGGGAATCTCCTGCTTAAACTTCCTAATTTAACCCAAGCTTGGGAACCTCTCCCTGTTTACCAAAGTGGCATAGTACCAGCCTTGGCCATCTCAGAGTCCTCCCAATGCAGTGTTCTTCTTGCTTGGTTCCTTTTGCAAATTTGCAAGCTGCTTTACAGCCTGAGGCCACTGAAGCAAGACCCAGTACAAATGTTTGGGGTAGGGCCATAGCCCAGAGACAGAGAACTGGCTCTGCAAGCAGAAGGTTCGATCCCCAATGCCACCTCCAAAGAGTGCTTGGAATGCCCTCTGTCTTCAACCCTTTGCTGCCAGTCAGTGTGGACAGTACTAAGCGGGATGGACTCTACAGTCTGACTTGGTAAAGGTAAAGGGACCCCTGACCATTAGGTCCAGTTGCGGACAACTCTGGGACTGTGGCGCCAATCTCGCTTTATTGGCCGAGGGAGCAGGCGTACAGCTTCCGGGTCACATGGCCAGCATGACTAAGCCGCTTCTGGCAAACCAAAGCAGCGAACAGAAATGCCGTTTACCTTCCCGCCGGAGCGGTACCTATTTATCTACTTGCACTTTGACGTGCTTTCGAACTGCTAGGTAGGCAGGAAAAGGGAGCGAGCAACGGGAGCTCACCCTGTCGCGGGGATTCGAACTGCCGACCTTCTGATCAGCAAGCCCTAGGCTCTGTGGTTTAACCCACAGCACCACCTAAATTCTAAAAACAACTAAAGCCGAATTCCGTAAAGCAACAGCTGTTCCCATAACCCTCCAACATTTCCCCAATGAAAACAGGGATGTCCTAAGGAAAAGCAGGACATTCTGATATCAAATCAGAAACCGGGACGACTTCTGTAAATCTGGGACTGTCCCTGGAGAACAGGGACACTGGGAGGGCCTGTGTTCCTACAGATGTACAATTAATATACCATAAATGACTGGGCCACACCTCGGGGGAAGCCTAAACAAAACAGTCAGATACTTAGCACCTGCAGGATTTCAGCAGGTAACTGATTCCAGAGGGTTGGAGCTGCAATACTAAAAGCCTAGTTTCTAGTGCATACCACTACTACTAATAATTTTATTATTTATACCCCACTCATCTGTCTGGTTGCCCCAGCCACTCTGGGTGGCTTCCAACATATATAAAAGCCTTCAGATATCTTCTAAAAACAGATGTTCTGGACTACAAAGCAGTCCAGACTTCTGGGCAAGACTATTTTCCAGTATATCTGTGCCAAGGTGCCAAGATACTAAAGGCTGGCTTTCAGCGACATTTCCCCCCATCCCTGACTCTTATGAAATCAATTCCTCCTTGTTCTTACAGCCTGGCAAAACGAGAAGTCGCCTCATTAAATGGTCTAAGCAAGAAACCTGACGTGATCACTGTAACGGCAATAGAGGTGAGTTTAAATTTGGGGTGCCCTTATTCCAAAGGGCGTAAGACGTTACAGCCTTGATGCCCTATGTATGGTGATTTTGGGGATGTGATGCATAGAGTGTCTGACTAGGATTTGAGTGGTCCAGGTTCTCATTCCTGCTGGGCAGAGAAGTCCAAGGAGTGACCCACTTTCCCTTAGCCTAAACGACCTCGCAGGGCTGTTGAGAGGATAACACGGGAGTCATGAGCCAAGTACACCAGCTTTTGGGGGAGACGGGCTGTTGCTCAGTGGGAGAGCGCATGGCTTGGGCTCAAACTCTGGCTTGGATTGGGAAATTCCTTTCCCTAAAACCCTGCAGAGCCTCTGCCAGCCAGTGTAGACTCTTCTGAGCTAGATGGACCAATGATCTTGTTCGGTACAAGGCAATTTAGAAAGAATACAATTGCAGAGTCGGAAGGTACCCCAAGGGACATCTAGTCCAACCCGCGCAATGCAGGAATCTCAACGAAAGCATCCATGACAGTGGGCTTCTAGAATATGTTTCCTTTGGAAAGAGGTCACTGGGAACTTAGCAGCATTTTTTGGTTGGTTTTTCCACATACAGGTTGAGCACAGGTGGAGATTCACAGAACCAGTCACCCAAAAGACACCCTAAATTCTTCCAGAGTTTAGGCTGGTCACTCACTCCTAATCTAACCTACCTCACAGGGTTGTTGTGAGGATAAAATGGGGGAGAACCATATGCTCCCCCTTCATCTTCGTTTAAGTGCTCCTGATAGCTCCATCAGTAGAGCATGAGACTCTTAATCTCAGAGTCATGGGTTTGAGCCCCACGTTGGGCAAAAAGATTCCTGCATTGCAGGGGGTTGGACTAGATGACCCTTGAGGTCCCTTCAAACTCTGCAATTCTACTTCCATCTCCTTGGAGGAAAGTTGGGATGTAAATTAAATAAGTATATAAAAGGAAAAGGGACCCCTGACCATTAGGTCCAGTCGTGACCGACTCTGGGGTTGCGGCGCTCAACTCACTTTATTGGCCGAAGGAGCTGGTTTTGTCCGCAGACAGCTTCCGGGTCATGTGGCGAGCATGACTAAGCCACTTCTGGCGAACCAGAGCAGCACACGGAAACGCCGTTTACCTTCCTGCCGGAGCAGTACCTATTTATCTACTTGCACTTTGACATGCTTCTGAGGAACAGGGACCGAGCAACGGGAGCTCACCCCGTTGCAGGGATTCGAACCGCCGACCTTCTGATCGGCAAGTCCTAGGCTCTGTGGTTTAACCCACAGCACCACCCGCGTCCCTCAAATAAGTATATACATCAATACATTTAGCTCTCTTCCTCTCGCTCTGCTGCCTTGTCTTTCCTGACTCTCACTTCAACTCGTCCCTTTCTTTAAAAGCATGCCACCGTAATTTATTTTGTGTTTTTGCTTCCTTTCCTGGACAGAAACATTCCCCAAATGGTACCAAGCAAACGTCCCGGTGCCCGAGGCATTTAAACATCAAAAACTGGGAAACTGGGAGCAGCCTTCAAGACACATTGCACTATCAGGCCAAAGAGGTAACACGATAGAGAGCTATATGGATTTTTTGTGGGTGCTCCTCCCTCCTGAGGGCCAGGGAAACCAATGCAACCTAGGGCTACATTGTCAGCAGTGGGCAGGGCTAAAGCCCAAAGTGGGTGGAGCCCAGAGCCCACGCCCACTTTGTCTGTCTGTCACTCGAGCATCCATGAGGCTGCTTTCTTGTGCTATGCGACAGGTGCAAAGCCTTGCTCCAGAGATTGGTGACACAACTGATGGGAGGGCCTTGGCTGGGTCACTTTGTGTTGGGGATGGGTTCGAGTGGAGACTCCTATCCCGTTAGGGGCAATGGGGCAGTGCCCCATCTCTCTCAGTCTGCCGTCGGCTAGCCCACACTTGCCTCACTTAGAGCCAGTCCAGGGGGATCATGGCCCTGTGTGTCAGCTTCTCCAGGAGGCAGAATGGAATGACATAGAATCGCTTTGGAGAGGGACTTGGCTGGTTTGAATTCTGAAAGGGAGCCCTTCACCTGTTGTGGCAGCACGTGCCTCTTGTTCTTTAAGCATGGGAATTGTAATGTTGCAAATGTACTCGGGATGCGCACAGCTTCCCTCCACACTGCCAGCCATGGGTTTGATCCACCTGTTTCTCTCTCCCTCTTGCCGTTATGTTCGCTTCAGGTTCTTCACTGCAGGACCAAGGTGTGCCAGGGATCTGTCATGAACCCCAAAGGTTTGGTCAGAGGTCCCCGCAACGGGCTCACCCCGAGAGATGAATTATTACCTCAAGCAATAGAGTTCATCAACCTGTTTTACAAATCCTTCAAAGAGTGAGTGGTTGTTGTTGTTTTGTTCTTCTTTGATCCCGCCTTTCAGACGTCCTTTCCATTGTTCATTCACAAGGATTTGTGCTCCTAAACATCTCACAGAACTTATATGCAGTCCCACTTTCAAAGCTCAAACTGCATCATTACCAGTCGGTGGACACCCCGCAGCTCCCTGCTCAAATCCTTAACTTTTTATGCCACAAATGTTCTGCTTTATTTTATTTTAGTCCCGCTTTTGTTGCGCCATCACACAAGAGTGCCCCACCAGAGGGCAATAATAATTTGCTAACTTACATACCACTTCTATATAACTGCCCTGATACCATCACAAAAAAAAAACAAAACAAATCATCATCAAAAAAGAATGTCTGGAGTATTTGATTAGTCTTTGCTGAACCCCTGATCTATTTTGTGTTTGAGGAACGTTATTAATGACGGGTAGTTCCTCAAAGCTGGTGGGAGGGAGATGAACCCAGTTTTTCTTACTGGTTCCCAAGGCTGAGCTTTCAATCATCTCTCCTGCTCCCAATTATCTCCATGAGTGATCCAGGTGGCTTTAAAAAATAATAATGAAAACCTGGAGTAATTTAAATTGACCATCTCCCTTCCACCAATTAATTTTTATGAAAGCAGTTTCTAATATCCAAGATCATTCTCATGCCCTGCTGATTGCTTCGGAGTCATTTCCCCCAAAATGAAACCTAACAAGCTTCTTCTTTCATGGTGTCTTTTGCTGTAATGAATATTGGCAGCCATCAAAGAAAACCATGAAAGTTCAGAGTCCCAGATTCACTTCCCAGTTTGGGATAAGGGGAGGGGGGGTCCTCTCGTCTCTGGGGTCTTTCCTGGAGAATTCCTTGTGCACCCAGCTGCATACGGCTATTCTTGCCCTCTCCTCTTGGAATTACATCAGCTCAAAGTGTTGCTCTTCATTGTTTGCTGTTTCCTCTCCCACTCCACCTGCCAGGCCCAGAATAGAAAAGCACCTCGCACGCCTTGAAACTGTGGCCCAAGAGATAGAAACAACAGGAACCTACCAGATGACTGGGGAAGAGCTCATCTTTGCCACCAAGCAGGCCTGGAGAAATGCTCCCAGATGCATTGGGAGAATCCAGTGGTCCAATTTAAAGGTGACTGGTTTGTCTGCAGTTGTGGGCTGGTGTGCATTGGGACTGGCGGGGTGGAAGGCAAGCAGGACCTAATAATTCCTGCTGAGTTCTTCCAGGGCACCAATGAGACAAGGGTGGCTGGAGGAAGCTGGAAGTCACCTGGGCTGCCCCCAGGACTGGCTGTATGTCGTCTGGCTGAGGGCAGACTGTATTCACGCGAGGCAGCTGTCATTCCAATTTCTCCCTTTGCTTACTTGCATGCAGTTGACAGTGACAAATGCACAACCAATGAGCAGGACAATTTGCAATATAAAAGGCAAAACAGTTGCAGTTATCGCTGGCAGTGTCTATGAGTAGGTTCTGAAGGACTGCCGTCACCCGTATCGACATGGTTTAACAATCTACCCCTCTTCCCAGGGAACTCCAGGGATTGTAACTCTGTGAGGGGGGGAAAGGGGTCTCCTCACAAGTCTCAGCACCCATAGCAAACTACAGTTCCCGGGGTTCTATATGGAAAGACTTGAGTAGATATTATACCACTCAGCCATCCCAATGTAAGCAGAGCATCCTGCAATTACAGAAGTCATCCTGGCTTCAGATCTGTCCCTGAAATGTCCTGTTTTTTGGTCCAGCACTCTGGCATGAGTCAGCTGGTTCCTGTAAGAGCTCAGGATGGGGAAAAAGAGCATCTCAATTTGTATCACCCAGATGTTGGAGGGCATGACCTATAAGAGCACTTTTAAATGCACAGACGTGGCCTTATAGGTCATGAGAGCCAGTGTGGTGTAGTGGTTAAGAGCGGTAGACTCGTAAACTGGTGAACCGGGTTCGATTCCCTGCTCCTCCACATGTAGCTGCTGGGTGACCTTGGGCTAGTCACACCTCTCAGCCTCACTCACCTCACAGAGTGTTTGTTGTGGGGGAGGAAGGAAAAGGAGAATGTTAGCCTCTTTGAGACTCCTTCGGGTAGTGATAAAGTGGGATATCAAATCCAGACTCTTCTTCTTCTTCGTCTCCTCTAAGGTTGCCACCATCTTCCTTTCATCGCCTTCTGAATTGTGTTGGAAAGCTCATTGATTTTGGTCATTGTTCCCAAATGTTGCTGCCTTTTAGGTCTTTGATGCCCGCAGCTGTACAACTGCCAAGGAGATGTTTCAGCACATCTGCCGCCATTTGGAGTATTCCACCAACGGAGGAAATATAAGGTATGAGCTCTTTTTTTCTTTCGTCCCGCTTGGGTCCTTAAGAAATTAAGGAGCTGGTTGGCATTCACTCTGTCTCTTGCAACAGATCTGCCATCACTGTCTTTCCCCAGAGGACGGATGGGATGCATGACTTCCGGATATGGAACAGCCAACTCATCCGATATGCTGGGTACCCAATGCCAGATGGCTCCATTGTGGGTGACCCAGCCAATGTGGAGTTCACACAGGTATGCGGGGAGAAACTAGACACCACCAAAATATCGAAACAATAGCTGTCTATTAGCCTTTTGACAAAGCTGGCCGTGATCTTGGAAGACAGCTTGCAGCAGCCAGTCACTTCCTATTAATGGCTACTTTAAAAAAAATAAAATTATTAAGCAATTTCAACATATCAAATTATCAAATCATATAATCACATACATTATTTCCCCCCTTTTTCCCACCCCACTTCCATCCCTCCCCCCCCCCCAGGACTTCCTTCAGCTCCTCTCTCTGATTTCTTTGCACATATTATTCTCTGCATGTTATAAAATTATACATATCCTTGCGTTGTCTATCCATCATGTTATCAACCAATAAATTTGTGTATGTCTATTCAAAACCTGCCAAGGAGTCCAGTTCATTTTGTTGTCTTTTTAGATAATTTGTAAAAAGTTCCCATTCTTTCTTAAAGTCACAGTTGTCCTTGGCCTTCAGTTTGTATGTCAATTTAGCCAGTTCTGTATAGCTCATCAATTTTTCTTGCCACTGTTCCTTCGTTGGGATTTCCTCATTCTTCCATCCTTGTGCTATCAAGACTCTTGCTGCTGTTGTTCTTCCTATTAATGGCTACTGATGGCTGTCTTCTGCCTCCATTGAGATCCAGTACTGAGGGCTGTCTGGCGGTTCCCTCACTGCGAAAAGCGAGGTTACGGGAAATCAGGCAGAGGGTCTTCTTGGTAGCGGCACCCACCCTGGGGAATGCCCTCCCATCAGATGTCAAACCAATAAGCAACTATCTGACAACTGAAGGCAGCCCTGTATAGGGAAGTTTTTAATGTTTGATGTTTTGTTTTGTCCCTTTATATTTTATGGGAAGCTGCCCAGAGTGGCTGGGGTAATAAGTCATAAATTGTTATTGTTAAACTGGAGTCTGCTTTGCTGGTCATTGGCTCTGGCGCCACCTACTGTTGGCCTCCCTGCATTCCACCCCACCACTCCCATTTTGCATCAGGCACTGCTGGCTCTTCAGGAGCATCCAAGGAGTTAAGTCTCTCTCTTTTTGCTTTGGCCAGAAGAGGGGGAAACAAACCCAGCTCACCTCCTTTCTTTCGCTTCTCTCAGCTGTGCATCCAGCTTGGTTGGAAGCCCAAGTATGGCCGCTTTGATGTGGTTCCACTGATTCTCCAAGCCGATGGCCAAGACCCGGAACTGTTTGAGCTGCCGCCAGAGCTTGTCCTTGAAGTATCTATGGAACATCCCACGTAAGTGCCTTGGCTTCAGATGACAGCGGCCGGGACCTGCTCTTGACGGGCGGGCAGGCCGTTGTTGAAGAGAGGCTATTATTTGAGGCTTCGTGTGCCAGGGGGTTTGATCTGTTGGCTTTTGCCAGAGCAAAATTACATCGAATAACGGTGCTTCCAGCCTGTTTCCATTTGGGGGGAGGAATCCTGCAATTTCAGGATGCCCCAATAGAGTTGGCTTGGGAGGTCTTGTGCAAGAAACCCACTTCCCTGACTTTTGGGAATAAATAAAGTGAGGAGAAAATGCACCTGAAAGTGTTGGTTGACCTTTGATTTAACTCAGCATCATTTAACCTCCCTGCAAACAATTCAAAAGGAAAGTTTAATAAGCAATGGAAACACCCTCGGATTGACATGTCTTCCCAAATATATTTTGTTCTGCTGCAAGTCTTGGGGCTCTCCCGAGCTTGCTGTCACCTCCCTTTTGCACATGGATGCAGAGGAATCACCCTTTTATTGAGCCAATATACATCTAGCTCCTTATTGTCTACCCTGGCTGGAAGCAATTCCTCCAGGTTTTCAGGCAAGGGTTTCTTTCCTCTGGAAATGCCAGAGGTTGGATCTGGGACCTTTGCGTGGCGAGTTCCCGCCTCCCACCAGTAGAAATAAAGACACAAGACACAATAATTAAGGTTAATGGGCAAAAATTGGCCACAACTTTATTGGTTACAGGTGATGAGCGGTATTGGCTTAGGCATTGGTCCTAATCAACTATCCAGCTTCAGACTGTCTGCCTGAGAAGCCAGGAAGGGTTAACACCAGCAGGGGGAGCCCTGCTGATGCACATCAACTAGGCACTCACCTGGGGTCACCGCTCAGGGGCGTGCCTTGGGTCCTGGCCTCCATAGGCTTCAGACGGGGCAACGCCCCCCCCCCGAGTCCTTTACCGGACTACCCTTCGCAACCGGGGGAGGTGATAGCGCTCCTCCCCCCCATTCATCTACATAATAATACCCCGACCAATGCTTCACCGGCAAACCGTGGAAGTTGTGACGATTTGCTACGAGGAAGGCGAAAAAACCAAAAGGACGGTGCCAATTTGCCAAGTGGAAAAATTCCTACCAGGCCCCTTAATGGTGACCAACCAAAGTCCATAGCAAGGTCAAAGGAGAAACCTTGAAGGCAGGGTGGGTGGGTGGGAAATTCCCCAGCTGATCAGCGGCAAAGAGGAAGCTGCTCTGCTGTGTTTGCCTTAAATTCGGCAAGCCACGCCCCCTGAGCCAGCTGATAGGCTGGCCAGGGGATGATACGGCAGAGGATTCCCCCTGTACGTGCGGGGCTGGGAGCCAGCCACCGTGCGGGTGTTGGTGGCGGGAAGCCCCTAGGTCGGAAGTGGCTTTGTCGTGCTCTACCACTGAGTTATGGGCCATCCCAATGGATGGTGCTGTGTTGGCTGCATAAACCTCAGCACTCACTTCTGAGCAGCCATATGGAGTGGTGGAATTTCGTTTGGTTTCCCTTTCCCCCCCAGATACGATTGGTTTAAAGAACTGGACCTGAAATGGTACGCCGTTCCTGCCGTCTCAAACATGCTCCTTGAGTGTGGAGGACTGGAATTCACAGCTTGCCCTTTCAATGGTTGGTACATGGGGACCGAGATCGGAGTACGAGACTTCTGCGATGCACAGCGCTACAATATCCTTCAGGTACTCTCGTTTTAAAATAATAATAATAAAGTGGTTTGAGCGGCAGCACATTCCTATTTAAAATAATAATAATAAAGTGGGTTTTTTTCCTTTTTAAATTGGATATTCTTTGGATACAGAGACCTATCTGCTTCCGCTTCAGAATGAAATGCTGTTAAGCACATGCACCCTGATCAATAGAGAGTGCATTTTTGTCAGGGCTGGAGTCAACAAAGCAATAATTCATCCGAGGCCAGCAAAGATACAGTGGTACCTCGGGTTAAGAACTTAATTTGTTCTGGAGGTCCATTCTTAACCTGAAACTGTTCTTAACCTGAAGCACCACTTTAGCTAATGGGGCCTCCCGCTGCCGCTGCACCGCCAGAGCACGATTTCTGTTCTCATCCTGAAGCAAAGTTCTTAACCCGAGATACTATTTCTGGGTTAGCAGAGTCTGTAACCTGAAGCGTATGTAACCCAAGGTACCACTGTAATGCTTTGTTCAAGGAAACAAGCACAGCTCTGGTCTAGTGGTCTCAGCAACTCTTCTCAGTATGTCTTGCCTCGATGATGCAGTTGCCAGGACTGAAGGTCCTCACCTTCCCACGGCCCACTAGAACTTCTCCTCTCCAAGGCCTTTCCCACGCAGTCTCAGGCTGCTTCTGTACATGACCACCCTCTGTCCATTTCATTTCTCTGCGCTACCCAGGAGGCTTGGGTAGTGGGCTGTGGTGGAGATGGTGGGGCTCTCAGGACTACCACCAGTGGTCAGGTGACTCCAGGCAGCCTGCCCAGGTGCCATTGATGAGGAACTCACCCACGTCACTCTCAACAACTCAGAGGCCCGTTCCCACTTGAGGAAGTCTGAGACGAGCCTGTCCCTCTGCAGTGGCGAGTTGCAGCTGCACTCGGCACAGAGGCTGAAAGACACCACCTTGATGCCAAGCCAAACCACTGATTGGCTGATGGACGCATTCTTGTAAACATCATTTGGTTGGCGAACTGCGTCATAAAGTTTGGAGAAGTGCAGATTCAGAAGGATAGCTGCGTTTCGGTTTGCACATTGTTTAACGTTGTTAAATGCACGTTGTGCATTTGATCAATTTGGCTTCCAGTGAGACCTGGACTAATTTCTCCTCCATCTCTACTGGTCGTCCTATAGAGGGCTACTGTGCGGACGTTGCTAAGGACTCCTCTTGTTCAGTTTGCACTGGAGGAAAGAGCAGCCCCTCCCCTTCAGCAGTTGGAATGTTAGCAAATATTCTGTAGCACTACAGCATTTCTGTAATTGGATGGTGGTAGTTCACAGCAGCCTTCCCAGCTTGGTGGCCTCCAGACTCCAACTCCCATCAGCCTCTGCCAGCAAAACATTGGGAATTGTGAGAGTTGTTGTCTAAAGCATGTGGTGGGTGCCATCTTGGCGAAGGGCTGCTCTTAGATGGTTTACTGACAAGGCCATTCCTCTGGTATGGTGATGAGGGTCCTCGAAGTCCAGAAGGTGGAATTGTTCTTTCTTCATCTCTTCCTTCTTCGTAGGATGTAGGGAGGCGGATGGGCCTGGAAACAAACAAGCTCTCTTCCCTGTGGAAAGACAAAGCTGTGATAGAAGTAAATGTGGCCGTGCTGCATAGCTTTCAGGTGAGTGGGAGCGGGGGGAGAGGAGGGGAACGGCTGTAGCTCAGTGGGTAGAGTCCAGGCTTTGCACACAGAAGGTCCGAGGTTCAATCTCAGACAATCTCAATCTTCAAAAGAGCCAGAGATGGGGGCGCACTATTCCTGAGACCTTGGAGAGCCCAGCCAATCAGATCAGGTTATACTAGGCAAAATGGACAACTGGTCTGGCCAAGTCTAAGGCAGCAACCTATTTAGGGAAGGGTTGTGGCTCAGGTGCAGAACATCTGCCTTGCATGTCAATGGTCCCAGATTCAGTCTTCAGCAACAGATACCTTTACAGGCAGTTGTGCAAGGTCAGCAGATTTGAGGAGGTGGTGTTTGTGCCTACCTGGTACCTGTGCTGAGTCGGCTCTCAGCTGCCTCACTGGTCCATAACCTCTCCCTGCAAGCAAATCCAGATGAATGTTCAACAAGGAGGAGCCAACATTGCCTAAAGTAGGGCTGCCATATGTCTGGATTCATTTTGTGAAAAAAGCTCAACAACTCTTGTGTCTGGATTTTCACTTTTTGAAATATGGCAACCCTACCTAAAGTCTGCAGACTGTATGGGCAAACAAATCAGGATGAATGCTCAATAAGCAGGTTGTTTGGAAGTAGGAATAAGCCCTTTTTTCTGCTCTGCCCTGTATTAGTCTCACGCTGCATTGCTTCCACTCTGCTGCAATTCATCTCCCTCCCCAAAAAGTTGTTCATGATTACATAAGTTACACAATTTACATAAATTAATTGCATAAGTTGTGTCATTGCATAAGCTATGTAATTTAGCCGCAGCTATGGCATTTATGAAGGGACGTGGGTGGCGCTGTGGGTTAAACCACAGAGCCTAAGACTTGCCGATCAGAAGGTCGGCGGTTCGAATCCCTGCGACAGGGTGAGTTCCCGTTGCTCGGTCCCTGCTCCTGCCAACCTAGCAGTTCGAAAGCACATCAAAGTGCAAGTAGATAAATAGGTACTGCTCCGGTGGGAAGGTAAACGGCGTTTCCGTGCAGTGCTCTGGTTCACCAGAAGCGGCTTAGTCACGCTGGCCACATGACCCGGAAGCTGTACGCCGGCTCCCTCGGCCAATAAAGCGAGATGAGCGCCGCAACCCCACAGTCAGCCACGACTGGACCTAATGGTCAGGGGTCCTTTTACCTATGTCATTTATGTAAACAATGATGTAATTTATGTAATTATTGACGTACATTACATTGTCGTTTCATTATTCTATCCCATTTGTTTCAGTGCAATGGAAATGCAATGCAAATTGGGTGTGGGTGTGTGTGTAATCAGTTACATATCATTGGCAGACTGGAAGCAACAGCAGTGAATAATACTGACGGTATTTGCAAGATTGATATCCATTCCAGAAATGGGATGAATAGGCAAATTTCAGCAATTTCCGCTCCTGTCTAATGCTTTCACGGGAATTCTCTGACATCCGTCTCTTAGACATGACTAGTGAGAGCTTGTGTGTTTCTTCCAGAAACAAAATGTCACCATCATGGACCACCATTCTGCTGCCGAGTCGTTCATGAAATACATGCAGAACGAGTACCGGATTCGAGGAGGGTGCCCAGCTGACTGGGTTTGGCTGGTGCCTCCCATCTCAGGCAGCATTACACCTGTGTTCCACCAGGAAATGTTGAACTACATCCTCTCCCCTTTCTATTATTACCAGGTGAGCAAAACAATCTCAAGTCTAAGCGGCCAGGGAAGGGGCCTTACTTGGGGGTTTCCCATAGGGGCATCTGGTTGGACCCGAACCCATAGATTTAAATTAAAATAAAGAAGATTATGACTAAATTTTGGGGATAGCTTTCTGGCTGTAAGAGCTGTTCCACAGCAGAATGGGCTCCTTCAGAAGGTGGTTGACGCTCCTTCACTGGAGGTTTTTGAACAGAGGTTGGACGGCCACCAGTCAGAGATTCTTTAGCTATGATTCCTTCATTGCAGGGGTCCCTTGGGGTCCCTTCCAAGTCTACAGTTCTCTGATTCTAGGATGCTAGGATAGACCCCATCACTGACCTCTCCTGTTTCATCTGCCCACACCTGATGTCCTATATGATAGGTAGGGCTTGGCCAAAATGGCCGGAGGTCTCCCACCAGAGTTGTTGCTGTTGGTTCATATTTTTTACGTTTATTTGTCACCTTCTGTGGAAAGAAAGCCAGCCCAACGTCCTCTTAAAATATCCAACTTTCTCCCCGCTTAAGGTAGAAGCATGGAAAACGCACGTCTGGAAAGATGAGGGGCGCAAGCCACGGAAAAGAGAGATAAGATTCCGCATCTGGGCCAGGTATGTTTCCGGGAGAAAAGTTGTTGCCATGTCTGCACTCATGAAACTTCTTGAAATGAAAGATGGCACATAAATCCTATTGACATTATTCATTATAATATTATTTATTAATTAGAGCTATTAATTATTAATGAATTAAAGTGACAAGTAATCTATTGCTCCTCATTTCCCAGGGCTGTGCTTTTTGCATCGTCGCTCATGCGGAGAGCCACAGCGAGCAGGATCAAAGCAACTGTCCTGTACGCAACGGAAACAGGAAGATCAGAAACTCTGGCCCGGAACCTTGGTGACCTCTTCAACTGTGCTTTCAACACCCGGGTAAGAGGCTCCTTGGGATAGCTCAGTCAGCAGAGCATGAGACTCTCAATGTCAGGGTTGTGGGTTTGAGCCCCACACTAGGCAAAATATCTCTGCATTCCAGGAGGGGTTCGACTAGATGGCCCTTGTGGTCCCTTCCAACTTTACAGTTCTATGACCTTTAATATATTTTCCCTGTGAGGGGAGAGTAACGTTATAACTACATCAGAATGTAAGAAAAGGCCCTGCTGGGTTTGTCCAATGGCCCATCTAGTCCAGCATCCTGTTCTAACAGTGGCTGAACTGTGGGAAACCAGCAAACAGGATTTAACCACAAGAGCATTTTCCCCTCCTGGGGGTTCCCAGCAACTATGGGTGCAGGAGAAATGTGATTCAGTTTGCATTTAAAGGTGAACCTACCTCTGTCACCTGAGATTAAGCCTGTTCTGCTCTCCCATCGGAGTTCTCCCAGCTTGGCATGGCTGACTATAGCTTCCCCTCGGTTCTGTATACCTGAAGGAGCGTTTCCACCCTCATTGTTCTGCCCAGACACTGAGGTCCAGCGCTGAGGGCCTTCTGGTGCTTCCCTTGCTGTGAGAAGTGAGGTTACAGGGAACCAGGCAGAGGGCCTTCTCGGTAGTGGCACCTGCCCTGTGGAACGCCCTCCCAGCAGATGTCAAGGCAATAAACAACTATTTTACTTTTAAAAGACAACTGAAGGCGGCCCTGTTTAGGGAAGTTTTTAATGTCTGACGCTGTATTGTTTTTAATATTCAGTTGGAAGCTGCCCAGAGTGGCTGGGGAAACCCAGCCAGATGGGCGGGGTATAAATAATAAATTATTATTATTATTATTATTATTATTATTATTATTATTATTATTATTATTATTATCATCATCATTATCATTATCATTATCATTATTATTTTTCCCCTCCACAAAACCTTGTCCCTTTTCTCCAACCTCCCCCCAGCTGCTTATAAATCCAACTTCCTTTTCTAGGTTATCTGCATGGATGACTACGATCCAACGGATCTGGGGAAGGAAGCCCTCCTCCTAGTGGTCACCAGCACTTTTGGAAATGGAGACGCACCCAGCAACGGAAAAGTAACTTTTCATGGCCACGAGGCAAAATGAATTTCTAGTGTGAGTGAGGTTATCAATGCAATGTAAATGGTGTCTCCTGTTTTGTTTTTGCCACAGACGCTGCAGAACACGCTGCTGTCTATGAAACAACTGAGCAACAGATTCAGGTAACTGTTTTTTGGCTTGGGGTGTGCAGCTCTCATCTTGCCCTTAACAATACTGTCAGGTTTCTGAACTTCTGGCCTTTCTGGTCTGAGATCATGCTTTGCTGTCTGTTCCTACGAGGAGTGTAGGAAGCTGCCTTATTCTGAGTGAGACCACTGGCCCATCTAGACTAGTATTGTCAACACGGAGTGGCAGCAGCTGTCAAAAGTTTCAGATCAGGGTCTCTGTCACTCAGCGATACTCCTTTTGCTTGCTGCTCTTGTATTGTTCATTTTAAGGAAATGTTTTTAGTTATTAAGGTTGCAACTTTTATTAACCTGATAGTTGAATACATTAAAAAAAAACACTTTTGATTGATTAAAAGAGTGTCCCCAATTATATAAGGTTGGTAAATCGTTAAAAAAATTGCTTGCATGGAACACTAAACTGTGGTTTGCACTTTGCCTCGCTTTTATGTAACACTAAACCCCCTCCCTTCTCTTCTTCTGGTATGGCTGTAATAAGGTGATCAAATGCCTCTGCTTACATTTTAGATTAAACACAGTTTAACGTTATGTCCAAAGTCGAAACTGTGGGTTTAACTATGGTTTGCTGAAATAAGCACTCTTATGAAACAATGGTTTGACGTTGGCATTTCCCAACAAACCATAAGATCAGTGACACTTTGGTTTGGATGTTGCTGGGGGAGATGGAGGAAGCGCATGATTCTGTGGTTTACGGTGATCTTAACACTATGCTGTGTGTTAGATCCAAGCTGCCTTGATGTCTGCACATCAACCAAAAACAAAAGTTGTTGCTTTTTGTGTGAAAGAATGTCAAACCTATGCACATTTAATTCGTTATTTGAGCAATCAACTAAAATATACAATTGATCCAGCTTTCTTTACTTAGTTGAAAACCCTGTTAATCGTACAAGTGGTGTAATACCTGGGTGTTTCTCCTGGGCTGGGTGCTTGAACTCTGAAAATGTCCCTTCCTTGTCTGGATGGAGTATAGACAGGGGTGTGAATATAGAAAGCAGCTAAAATTTACATTCATGGCTCCACCCGCTTTTGCCTGTGGTCCCGCCCACCACTGACATGTGACCTCAGGAAGGTCACCCAAAATGGAATGTGACCCTTAGGCCAAAAGTGTTTTCCCACCTCTGTCTATTATACGTCTGTCTCACCCATATGCAAATCTCTCTTACCCAGAGAGGTGATCAGGGCCCCATATCTGCTCAGATGTTCCCAAAACCATTCAGCGCATCACCCGTCATTTCTTTCCGATGATATCAAGAGCGATAGCTAACGCAGCTCTCCCCTTGGAACAGATACGCCGTCTTTGGCTTGGGTTCAAGCATGTATCCAGAGTTCTGTGCCTTTGCCCGCACCGTTTACCAAAAGCTCCGGCAGCTGGGGGCATCGCCTCTCACCCCGATGGGCGAAGGAGACGAGCTCAACGGACAGGAAGAAGCATTCCGGATGTGGGCACTTAATACCTTCAAGGTACCAACAGCCACCAGATTCAGGAGCAGAGAGGGAAAGGATTCAGAAAGACATTGGGTCCAAATGTTGTAGGGAAATGGGCAATGCCATGAATGGGGGTGTTTCCCTGTTCTGGGAATCTGGGGGTGGGGGGCTGAAATTAGGAGCTTAGAGGTCTGCAATAGCAGCCAAAATTGAGGGGGGGCGGCCCCTTCCCAACAGATATTGAGGGGGCCAAACACACCTCAGCCCCAGAGTTGGCGTGCCTGGTACGGTGGTACCACAGGTTAAGTACTTAATTTGTTCCGGAGGTCTGTTCTTAACCTGAAACTGTTCTTAACCTGAAGCACCACTTTAGCTAATGGGGCCTCCTGCAGCTGCCGTGCCACCGAAGCATGATTTCTGTTCTCATCCTGAAGCAAAGTTCTTAAACCTGAAGCACTATTTCTGGGTTAGCGAAGTGTGGAACCTGAAGCGTATGTAACCCAAGGTACCACTGTACATTAATTGGGTTATATCCAACTACGTTTTCCTCAGAGTAGACCCATCGAAATTCATAGGCCAAGTTAGGCTGGTCTATTCCTTTCGATGGGTCTACTCTGGGTAGGATGAGCATTGGATGCAAGCTGTTATCTCCCAGCCTCAGTCACCGGTTTCTTCAGTAATCATCTCTGCTGTTGAATGCATCTGCAACTGACCAAACTGTGCAAATTAGTGCAGACTATCAAGGAGAGTTAACACCACTCTTTGGCCCCCCAGATTATTGGCCTCCAGCTCCCATCAGCCCTGGCCAGGACAGCCAATGGTCAGGGATAATGGGAGGTGTAGGTTGATAGCACCCAGAAAGGCATTGTTTTCCCATCCCTGAGGTTGAGAGGAGTGGGAAGGCTGCAGTGGCTCAGGGCTGGGTGTGAGCAATTTGCACATGCTCAGAGACACCCACTTACAGTTGCTTGGAGTTCTGGCTGTGAATTGGCTGGAAGCTGCTGGGCTAAAAGCCTATTGCTGTGCCTCAGTATTCATCAACTGTAAAATGGGACCAATTTCCTCCTGCACATGTAGGTGTCTTATGTGTTTAGCTTGCCATGTGCAGTGTGCAGTATGCCTTCATTTTTTTTTGTCAGCTGCCTGGTTGTTTGGGTTCTGCTTTTTACTTGTGGAATGCTTTGAGTTTGGATTGTGTGGTCCACCACATGTGGCACACACAAAACTCCAGCCTTAGCCTCACTCTCTCAGATACAGGACCATCCTTGTTTATTGTGAAATATTGGCAGCTATGTGAATACAGGAGCAACAGAGCCTATTCCAGGCAACCCTTCCCGGACAGGAAGATAATAGTGTTGCCTTTGCAGCTATCTGCAAGAACTCGCTGAGTTTTCAGTGCTTATGAAATGGTCATTGAAAATTCTTCCCCTCTTTGCTGCTTGTTGCCTGCCCCCATGTTTTGTCTCAGTTCTAGAGAAGAACGAAAATGGCACCGTTTTGCATCATCTTTTCATTTAACCTGAACTGATTTAAACAAACAAACATGTTTTAACATAATCAGTTGAAGTGAATTTATTTACTTACAGTCCATGCTAACTCAAGATGATAGCCCTCCATAATTTCAGTCTATCTTCTTCTCTTTTCTGTTTTTTAAAAGATTGCCTGCAAAATGTTTGCTATCCGTGAAAAGCACAAGATCTTGGTTCCGAAAGCATATACATGTAATTCAACCTGGGATCCAGAGAATTTTAGGACTGTGTATGACTCTCAGCTTCTGGACTTGGGGAAAGGTATAATTTCCTCCCACCTTGCCTCTCAAATACTTTTGTGTGTGTGTGCAATATACTGTATTAATTATTATTATTATCATTATCATTATCATCATTATACACACCTTCAAATATTTAATAGTACTTAAATGTCTGCTGTTGTTTAAATCCACCATTTTCCTCTCAGTTTCCTCCATTTTTGCTTCACTCAAACTTCTTCTGCTGTTGTTTTAAGCCAGGGGTCCCCAAAGTAAGGCCCACGGGCCGGATAAGGCCCAAGGGACTCGTTGATCCAGCCCGCGGAGACCCCTGCCACCCACTCTTACCAGCACTGCGCTGTGCAGCTGCCCACTTCCTGGTCAGAGGAGCACCAGAAACAGCTTGTGTGCATGCACAACTGTTATTTGCGCATGCACAAGCGTTATTCCTGGTGCACATCCGAGCCGGAGGAGGCCCGTGCACATGCACACAAGCTATTTCCGGTGTTCCTCTGACCCGGAAGTGCACCGGAAATAGCGTGTGCACATGTGTATGGGCACACGCTTCCCCGCCCTCGGGCCCACCATGCGATCAGTGCTGGAGACACCGGCCCGAGGGGCGGTAAGTTTGCTGACCCCTGTTTTAAAGCTCCACTTTTGCCCTCTCGGTGTCTCTCCCATCTGCTCCCATGCCATGGCTGCTGCTGTTCTGCAACCTGCTTTCTCTTTTGTTTCTCTCCCCTCTCTTGACTTTGTGGAAATCAAGGATTGCGATGCAGCCCTCCAGTGGGGGGGATCTGTGATGACAGCCTTACATTTGTATGTGTATAGGAAGATATCATTGGAGCTGTAAGCAATCTCCTGTGTAAGCACATCGTGCAGAATGTTCCATACTCCAACTTAGCAAATGTTTTCCCCTTCACAGCACTTGGTGACGTCCATGGGAAGAACATCATTCCAATGAAACTAAAGTTTCGGCAGAACCTGCAAAGTTCAAAGTCCAGGTATTCAAGTCATATTCTGAATATCCCTCTTTTAACCCATCCTAGGCATGGTTCTTTCCCCTCTTTTCTTTAAAAAAATACTAATCTGGACTTTGGGGGTTATTTGGACTGGAGTCATTTGACCAACAGGTAGAAAGATACTCACACTGAAGTTTGTGCTGAAGTTTACTGTGTGCTGATCGGCACGTCTCTAAATTTCCCTTTAACTGATTGGGGGGGAAAACCCTGCAATTTGGCAAGGTTTTCCATAAATGGTCAAGAGGCTTTCAGGGAATCTAAGTAAGAGACAATACTTCTCCCCATTAGACACCAGAAATGTATCCTGTCCCAAAGTGTCAACAAGGAAATCCTGTGATGGTTTGATGAGTCTGTTTTCGCTTGCTGTTTCAGTCGAGCGACTATCTTAATTAAGCTTTCCTGTGAGAGAAATCAGGAAGTCGAGTATCTCCCTGGAGATCATCTCGGGATCGTCCCTGGCAACTGTAAAGTTCTCGTGGATGGCATCATCGCCCGAATCACAGATGCTCCTCCGCCGGATGAGATCATTAGGCTGGAAAGGCGAAGCGATCGTAAGTCAGGACTTGTACAATTCGAAACCCGAAAACCTGAAACCAAAGCAAATCTCAGAGTCCCTCCAGACATCTTTTGCATTGTGCATTCATAATTATTGGCGCTCATTATAGTACCTGGGCGGTTGTAAACAACCCACTTTTAACACCATTCATGTCTGCAAAGGTTTTGGGGTGGACATCCTGCTGTGATTCTGATTGGTGCACATCCTGTAGCTTCCTGCTTGAATTGTGTAACTTTTCATACCCCAAACGTTCTGTTGCTTGTATGTTTGTTGCCACACTGTTGTGGAACTGTAGCTTAAGATTGCTCTCCAGGCAACAGTGGTGTGGTAACACTGGGGAAGCATCATGGCACAGCTAATGAAGTGGAATTATATGTGGATGTTCTACTAAATGTCCACTACTATTGCATCAATGACATATTGCAGAATACAGCTGCAACACGCCCACCCCTGCAGCCACCATAAAAAGCAGCCCGTCTAGAAAGGCCCTGCAGAGAATAAAAATATTTTTGGGAGTGCATATGAATACAGTGGTACCTTGGTTCTCGAATGTAAACCATTCCAGAAGTCCGTTCGACTTCCAAATTGTTCAAAAACCAAGACGCTGCTTTTGATTGGCACAGGCGCCCTGGAAACAATAGCCAACAGCCGCATCGGATGTTCAGCTTCTGAAAACTGGAACACTTACCTCTGGGTTTTCGGCATTCAGAAGCCAAAATGTTTGAGTACCAAGGCATTTGAGAACCAAGGTTCCACTGTCTACTTATCCACTTGAGTGCTTGTGTAGCTATGTCAATTCCTGTTTTTATTACTGGGTGAAATACTACAAGGCTGCCCTCTCTAAGCTCAGCAGGGCTCCATCCTTTTCTCTTAGGGCTGAAATTGATGGGAATTAGTGGTACAGTTTGGGTAACTTTAGACTCTGAGTTTACTGGCCTTACAGGGGACTTTCTCTTCAGCTGCTAAATGCATATTAGTACATCAAATTCTTCAGAATGCAGGAAGCCAGCCCTGCTATGTTTGGCGGTGGTGGCAATGGGAGGGGTTCCTATTCCGTTCTGCCCTGGACATCTGCCCCCATAGCCTTTCCTTAATGGTACCTCTAACTGGCACTGGTTGCTGAGTTCAACCAAAGTCTGGAAAAAAACACTTTTAGGGCAGGAAAACGGCCACACCTATTTCTTGCTCTGCGTCTCCTTTGCGCAAAACCTCATCCTCAGCTGACTTCCTCTTTTGGAGATCTGAAGATTTCTCCCCCCAACTCGTTTCCTCTTCGATTCCAGGTGGCTACTGGACGGCGGACAGCAAGTTCCCAGCCTGCACCCTCTCCCAAGCCTTGACTCATTTCCTGGATATCACGACTCCGCCTTCCCAACAGTTGCTGCGGATCCTTTCTCAGCTGGCAAAAGAAGAGAGCGAGAAGGAGAGGCTGGACCTCTTATCTCATGTGAGTTTTGCCATGATAAAATTGACATTCCCTTTAAAAAATGAAGAAGAAGCCTGCTGAATCATAGAGTTTTCTGGAGTGGGCCTGTTGTTCATTTGCTAATGTTGCTACTGCGTTGTTGCCCATGGGGATAAGGAGAAAATCGATTCTGTTCACTTTTCAAAAAATATGTGTTTATAAATGCATGACACCGCAACATCATACAATACATAAATATGAAATAACTTCAACGTAGCAATGGCGATACAGCACACATTATTATTATTGATTAAATTTGTGTGCCGCCCTATATCCACAAGTCTCAGGGCAGTTCACAGGATAAAATTACAATATAAAAACACAAAATACATAATCAAAACCAAAACCAAAACAACCCAATAACACTCCCCCAACACATTTTAAAAGGGCACATTTAGATGACAATCAACCAAAGGCCTGGTTCAAGAGGACCGTTTTTTGCCTCCTGCCTAAAGGTGTATAATGAAGGCACCAGGCGAAATTCCCTGGGGAGAGCATTCCACAGACGGGGAGCCACTGCAGAGAAGGCCCCGTTCTTGTGTTGCCGCCCCCTTGACCTCTCAAGGAGGCACACAAAGAAGGGTCTCAGAAGATGATCTCAGGATCTGGGTTGGTTCCTATGGGGAGAGACAGTCCTTGAAGTATTGTGGTCTTAAGCTTGCTACATGTTAAAAGTTCACATTTAAATGTGAACCTGCCTGATTCGCACTTCGCGAATTGCATCCATCCTTTAAAATCCATGTTCCTCCAAATTTCGTGATGCAGAGGGATGTGGAGGAAAATGCATTTAGTAGGATTAACTCCAACTCTGATTTACAGCCGGCTGGCTCTCTGATGGGCTTTTTGCGTGTTTTGCGTTTCAGAACTTGGAGGAGTACAACAAGTGGAAGTTTTACAATGGCCCCACCTTCCTGGAGGTGTTGCAGGAGTTTCCGTCGGCCGAGGTCTCAACCTCTTTCTTGCTGTCGCAGTTGCCTTTGCTGAAACCCAGGTATTACTCCATCAGTTCCTCGCAGGACCAGGAGCCTGGAGAACTCCACCTGACGGTCGCCGTGGTCACCTACAGGACCAGAGGTAAGAGGGGCTTCCTGGAGTGTGATGCCGCACAGTGGGAAATTCAGCAGAAGCTGGTCCATTGGGACTAGTCAGGCACTTCCCCACAGACCTCTGCTCTCAGCCCAGCCCACCCACTTGCCTTCCCACCTACAACCAGTCCAGGAAGTGGTCCTAGATGGCAGCTTCCTCCTCCTCCTTAGTCCCAGTGTTGTCCCTTGTAGAATTCAGCAGGGAAGAGGATGGGGACTACAATGAGTAGTCTCTGGCTGTCCTTGGCTCTGGCGCCATCTGCTGTTGGGCTCCCTGTCTTCTGCCTTGCCAGTCTCAATGGGCAGCAGGCACCACTGGGTGACTCCTTCCCACCAGCTGCAAAACAGTGTGATGGCAACATGGCAACACTGTGTTTGTCCCTCACATTTGGCATTGGGCATAGCAATTAGGGAGGCAGGGCAGAAGAGGGAGAGAGAGAGATTCAGCTTGCATTTAAAGGCAGGTCTACCTCGTTTTGCACTTCCTGAACTAAAGCGCAGCCATCATTTGAAATTCCCGCATCTCTGAATTTTGCAATGCAGTTCTCCAACCAAGTTGCCTGTACAGAAGTGCCCATCCTAGGATAAAGTGTGCGTAAAAATACATATATTGGGGAAAATAACACATACACAAATGTGTCTATTAAGGGAAATTTGCACTAAAAAGTGGACACAGGGACTTTTCAAAAGACCAAATAAATCACAGGTGAATGTGGAAATGTAGAGAGTTGAAAAAATGAGATGGGCAAATTGGACACTTATTATTTCTCTATCTCTGGTTCGGAGAGGGTGGGGAACCAGCGGAGGCTTCGAGGTGGGAGAGCAGCAGGGCCACAGGGCTCAGTGAGCTCCTTGCTAGCTTGTGTGCTTTGGGAAATGCCCAACAATGCTGACACCTGGTATTGACTTAGGCTGGATCCAGACACATCCAAGAAGCGTTTCATTTAAACGCGTTGTAAACTTTGTATGAGAAATCGGGTTGGCAAAAACGGAACTCCACAGTGCCATCTGGTGTCACAGTGTTGTAATGCATAGACAACGCATATAAAGTGCTTTTTCTTTACCCATCTGGCTGAGTTTTGAATCTGACATTAGCCTCTCATGGGGGTAATGATTTAATTGACATTTCCCCCCATTCCTCCACTCAGATGGAGAAGGTCCGGTGCATCACGGAGTCTGCAGCACTTGGCTGAACACTGTCGGCCTAGAGGAGACCATCCCCTGTTTTGTACGCAGGTAATGACACACCCAAGAACTGGGCTGTAAGAAAATGTTGGTGAACTCACAGCTTCAAAATGTCATGTGGGATGCCTGCAGTGCCACATCTTCTAGGTCAGCCCTATCCTGATTTTGCATAAAGCACATTAACTTGATTTTATGCTTTTGCTGGCCGAAACCAACCAACGCCACCCCCATACAATTTATTTATTTTAATTTATCAGATTTATTAGATTTATATACCACCCTTCATCGAAAGATCTCAGGGTGGTTCACAAGATAAACCACAAATTAATAGTTAAAAAAGAGACAACAAAGCAATAACCCCCACTCCCACAAACACATTTAAAAGTCTGTGGAATGTTAATCAGCCAAAGGTCTGGTGGAAGAGGAAAAGCTTGGTTAGATGCTACAAAGTAGGTGGCAATGCTATTCCACAGAATGGGGCAGCCACACTAAAGGCCCTACTCCAAGTTAATGCAGAGTGAGCTTCTGACTGATCTGCTGGCTTCACCATTTGAACCAGGGGCTCATTTGTTAAGTATAATTGTTTAATTGACACTGAAATACAAGATCTTATAAAAGATCTCAAAGTAGCTGTTTTACTACAAAGGAATTTCAGAAATAGACTGGAAAGAGAAGCTGCTGAATTGCAACTTATCACCAAACTTAAAACCATGGAGAGACCTGGTCTGAACAAAGACCTTGGATTCTTATCTCATTATACATGACAAAGCCATTTTTCACCTTCTCACCCCTTGCTTTTTCCTGTAAGACCTATTGCAGTCGTTAAGAGTCGTCAACAGGCTCATCACAGCTATCTGCCAATCACCCATTCCCACCACCCTTCTGAGTAATACCCCTCCCCACCTTCTCACTATATAGAAGGGTCTGGAAACTTCTGTTTCAGTGTATCTGAAGAAGTGTGCATGCACACGAAAGCTCATACCAAGAACTAACTTAGTTGGTCTTTAAGGTGCTACTGGAAGGATTTTTTTTTGTTTTGACTATGGCAGACCAACACGGCTACCTATCTGTAACTGAAATACAGACTGCCTAAATGTGTATTACTGAAGGCTTTGAAGTGGGGAAATTGCACTGGAGTATACTAAGTGGTTTCTGAGCTCCTTGATGAGTTGATAATTAACCATTGTTGCTTTCTGCTAGCTAACACCTGAGTGTTTAACCTTAGATCAGATAGAAAAGGTATTTGGTTGCAAATCTCCATTTTCAAAGGGAGTTGTGTTTAGCATTTGTTCCCAGGCTTCGTGGCAGATGGATGTCAATGAAGTTCTCCCGGAGCACTTCCTCAGGCAAAATGGAGGCTGTAAAGAGAGAAATTTGTGGTTTTAGATCTGTTTGGAGTATTTCATATTTTATAGAAAGCAGAGCCTCTGCTGGACTGCACAAGACCTTGTACAGAATTACTTGGATGTATTATTTACCATTTTTTGTTCTGTTTTGGAGAAAGTTCTGCAAGTAAAGCTTTAATTAAACATGGACCTTGACAATGTTTTTATTCCAAAAGGAGTCAATTGTTATGCATCCAGTTGCTTCAAGCTGCACAATATTAATATATGCATTATCATTTGGCTATAGCATTACTCAGTTGTTGTTTTCTGTCTAGTGCTGATGGCTTCCGGCTTCCAAAAGACCCACGCGAACCGTGCATCCTGATTGGGCCAGGCACAGGAATCGCCCCGTTCAGAAGCTTCTGGCAACAGCGCCTCTATGATTTGGAAAAGAAAGGTGAAAGGGGATATTTATCACCAACTGTTAGGCCTGCATACATACCAGCCCTTTAACGGCCACATAAAGCACGTGACTTCCCCCCAAAGAATTATGGGAACTGGATAACCTCCCACAGAGCTACAGTTCCCAGCATGCTAGCAAATGAGAAACAGGCACACTTCAGGATCCAAGTTTTAGTGTATAAATCCCTAAACAGCTTGGGACCAGGAAACCTGAAAGATCATCTCATCCTTAATATACTCAGCCAATCACTGTGTTCTGCAGCTATGGGCCTCCTGCATATACTTTCCTATCAGGAGGCCTGTTACTCACAATGTCAGAATTTGGCCTTTTGTGTGGTGGCACCTACCCTTTGGAACTCATGGCCACTGCATATCAGACGGGCACCATCTTTGTTGTCTTTTCAGCTAAGGGGGTTTCCCCTTTCCACGTGGCTTCCAAAAATCTTTATCCCCTCTGCTCTCTGGCTTGGATTTGAACTAAATTTATGTATGTGCTGTTTGTTATGCTACAACAGTTTTTGTACATTATTTTATATGCATTATATTGTAAAATCACTTCAGGAGGCTCATGAGAAGCAATTTATAAATGAAAGCAATAATATTTCCACCCTTAAAAAGTAAATAAAAATATTTATTTATTTATTAGATTTGTTGATCACTTTATATTTACCCAAGGCAACCCAAAGCCACGTACAACCAGACAGACAGACAAACCCCCACATAGATACATTAAAACCAAGGGGGGGGGGATACATTAAGACCATCCCACCTACTTCTAAAAGGCCACAGATGGGTAAATGCCAAAGGCCTGGTTATAGAGAAATATTTTTGTCTGGTGCCTAAAATATAAGATGTCTAATGAAGGTGCCAGGTGAGCCTCCCTGGGTAGAACATTCCACAGACAGGGAGCCACCACAGAAAAGGCCAATTTTGGTGTTGCCACCCTCTGGGCCTCTCTTGAAGAAGGCACACCAAGAAGTGCCTCAGATGATGGCCATTGCCTTTCTGTTTCTTTTTTCTTTGCTATCATGTTTCTCGTTTCTTTGTTTCCTTCTTATAATGCTTCAGGGATGGGCACTGAATTTTCACCCTGAAACCTCAATTTCTGCTGGCCCTTCCTTGCAAAATAAATTTAAAAAAACAATGCTCACCTGCCCCAAAACACCAAACTTAGAAAGCTAGCATTTCAGGGACTCTAGTTCCTGACACACTAATTTTCTACGTGTGTGGGGGGGGGTGCATCGATTGCACAAAGGGCCAGTCACCTCAGGGAGAACTAGGCATCCCAAATAGGCATGAATTAAATTGGGACAGAAGGAGATCTGTTCGCACGCCCCCCCCCCAACCCATGCTTGAAAACTGATTTGGAGGCTTCTGATTCTAGGGATCAAAGGGAGGAGTATGATCCTGTTATTCGGCTGCCGACACGCCAGCCTGGATCACCTCTACAAAGACGAAATGGAAGAAATGAAAAGGAAAGGGATCCTTCAAGAGGTCTACACAGCTTACTCCAGGGAGCCTGGCTATCCCAAAGTAAGTCTCATCTTATCTTGAAGGACCCACCTTTAACCCAAACATGCATTTCTTAACCTTTTCCATATTTGCATGGCGGTCTTGCTCCTGTTGCGATCCACCTTGGGTCAGGCCACAAATCACTAGAGCAGGCATCCCCAAACTCAGCCCTCCAGATGTTTTGGGACTACAACTCCCATCATCCCTAGCTAACAGGACCAGTAGTCAGGGATGATGGGAACTGTAGTCCCAAAAACATCTGGATGGCTGAGTTGGGGGGGGGCTGCACCAGAGGGTCCAGACCCACCAGCTGAAGACCAGCGGTCCAGGACATTTATAACAAATTAAATAAGTGACCCTTTTGCACCCCAAAATGGGCCACAGGCGATGGGAAAGCCTTCGTTCTGCCTGAGACCTTGGAGAGCAGCTGTCAGTCCAAGTACACAACACTGTGTTAAATGTTGCAGCCCTAATTTAAAACGTCTCTTGAGAGTCCCATGGACTGCAAGAAGATCAAACTTATCCATTCTTAAGGAAATCAGCCCTGAGTGCTCACTGGAAGGACAGATCGTGAAGCTGAGGCTCCAATACTTTGGCCACCTCATGAGAAGAGAAGACTCCCTGGAAAAGACCCTGATGCTGGGAAAGATGGAGGGCACAAGGAGAAGGGGACGGCAGAGGACAAGATGGTTGGACAGTGTTCTCAAAGCTACCAACATGAATTTGACCAAACTGCAGGAGGCAGTGGAAGACAGGAGTGCCTGGCGTGCTCTGGTTAAGGGGGTCACGAAGAGTCGGACACGACTAAACGGCTAAACAACAACATTAACAATGGAGCTGAATAATAACATACGGGTTTGTTCTTCTCGCTCCAGGTTTACGTCCAAGACCTTCTTCGGAAAAAGCTGGAGTCTGACGTGTGCAGGCTCTTGCACAGAGAGGCGGGCCACCTCTACGTCTGTGGGGATGTCCGTATGGCCAGAGAAGTTGCTAAGACGTTAAGGGAGATATTTGCCAAGTATCTGGGCTTGACAGAACAGCAGGCCGAAGATTACTGCTTTCAGCTGAAGGTACGCTGAAAATCTCTTTCTTCTTCATCTATGGCGATCACTCGTAGCCAAGTAAGATTGTCTTCCATGAACACGGTCTTAACACAAAGTGACTGTAGAGGCCAATTCTGGATCCACACGTCCTTCCACAGTGGGGACATAGGTTTCCGGAGAGGAGTTGATCACGGTGAGGGTTTGCCAAGCGTGCCTTCATCTTAGCACGTTTCTCCCTTTCATCCTGAGTTCGAGCATCTTCAAAGCCCATGACACCTTTGGTAAAGGCTGTTCTCCAACTGGAGCGCTCACAGGCCAGTGTTTCCCAGTTGTCGGTGTTTATACTACTTTTTTTAGATTTGCCTTGAGAGAGGCTTCAACCTCTTTGGTTGACCACCAGCATCACGCTTTCCATTTTTAAGTTTGGAATAGTGTACAGTGGTACCTCGGGTTACATACGCTTCAGGTTACATACGCTTCAGGTTACATATGCTTCAGGTTACAGACTCCGCTAACCCAGAAATAGTACCTCAGGTTAAGAACTTTGCTTCAGGATGAGAACAGAAATCGGGCTCCGGCGGCACGGTGGCAGCAGGAGGCCCCATTAGCTAAAGTGGTGCTTCAGGTTAAGAACAGTTTGAGGTTAAGAACGGACCTCCGGAACGAATAAAGTACTTAACCTGAGGTACCACTGTAGTTGCTTTGGAAGACGATAATCAGGCATTCACACAACATGACCAGTCCAACGAAGTTGATGTTGAAGAATCATTGCTTCAGTGCTGGTGATCTTTGCTTCTTCCAGTACATTCAGCTTGTGTTTCCTGCAGACTGTCAGTATTTTGACAAAGAGGGGTTCAAGTGCTCAGGCCCTGCTTGTGGGTTTCCCATTGCAGCATCTGGTCGGCCACTGTGAGAACAGGATGCTGGGTTCATGGGCCCCTGATCTGATCCAACAGAACTCTTCTGGTGTTCTTACGTGTATACCAAAAACATAGTTTAGTGCAATTAAAATAAATCCCTATTTTACCTGGTGCAACAAATCCACTTTAAAAACAACAATGGTTTTTGTGTGTGTGTGATGGGGAAATTGATTGAAAAGTGTGGGACCTTCTCCAGTAAATGTTGTGGTAAATAATACTGATTGCTGGTTTATTTCATTTGTTCTTACAGAGGCAGAAGCGATACCACGAGGACATATTTGGGGCTGTGTTTCCCCACGAGAACCAAAGAGAACTGGAAGAAATGAAACTTGACATCAGCAACTGGAGACCTCAACCTCAACTGAAATTTTAGCCATAATTTGCACACTTGTCCACATTTTCCATCGTGGTTGGGGGCAAATTTTGCTTTCTCTCCATACTCTGCCTACGTGGAGGCGATTAGCAAGATTTGTCCCATAAATCTCAGCTTTACCAACAACATCAAAAACACGAAACACTACATATTTAATTCTATTTATTCTGTAAATTCCTTTTTTAGTTTGTGTATATTTTATTGGAAGCTTAGTCAGTCAGCTCTTTTTTTAAAAAGAGAAAAAAGAGAATATCTATTATTGGACAAAGGCTCTCAGATTTGTGATCTGATTTTACCCTGCATTACATGTTTTAGAAAAGGGAACAAAAAGTAATCTAGATTTTAAAACGAAACAAAAGAAAGCAAGCAGATTAGCAGGCAAAATCAACAGCTCCTACTTAACGAACAAAGTGCATATGGAGGCGGGGCACCAATGAGGCAAAGGACAATGTCTTTGGTGCAGCTTGGAGGCAGTCTCATTGGTTGCTCGTCCAGCTGCACCGTAGCCCAGACCCTCCCAGGAGCCAATCAGCTGGGCTGGGGGTCTCAGGGGGCGGGGCTTGGAACAAGGTCTGTTACCCATAGGTGCTAGGGGTGCAGGGCACCTGGCTCTCAGGGGCGCCAGGCCAAGAGTCTGGGGCCCGAGAGTTGAATCCAGGGAAAAGCCCACCCATTGGTTGGAGCGCTGTGGCGAGCTCGTCTGCTGCGGGTGGCTCTGCGCCGCGAATTTGGGGGCAACTGAGCCAGCAAGATGCTAAGGTGGCCGCCCGGCTCCGCCCCCCAGCACGCCTGGGACTGGGCAACCTGGGGGGGGTGCCGGGCAGATCTTTGCATCCTGGCGCCGCATATGCTTAAGACAGCCCTGTTCATGGAGATCAAGGCCCAGTCTTTGGCTTTCTTTTGCAATGCTCATCACTTTGCTGTGGTCTGAGGCTAGCTGCTGGTTAGACAGGGTTGGGGGTCACCCATAGTTGGATTGACTCAAGCATTTTGGGGTGTTTGCCTTTTCCATAGCAAAGCTTTTTGGGGGTTTGCCATTGTCACAGCTTTCTGGAACCACTGGGTAGAAGCTGAACCCTACAATTGTATGAAACTGTGCAAACTGTAACCAACCCTGGTCACATCTGTACTGTGGATTTAAAGCAGTCTCATACCACTTTTATCAGCCATGGCTCCCCCCCAAAGCATGCTGGGAATTGATTAAGGGGGCTGAGAGTTGTTAGGAGACCTCCTCTTCCCCCTCACAGAGCTACAACCCGCAGGTTAATTTAATAGTCAATCACTCTTCCCAGAGAACTCTGGGTGTTGTAGCTCTGTGTGGGGGATAGAAGTCTTTCAACATCCCTCAGCGCCCTTAACAAACTACAGTTCCCAGGATTCTCGGGGAGGGGAGCAATGACAGTGCTTGAACCCATTTCCTGCCTCGTGAGTGTGATCCTTGCTTCCCCACTCCCTTCGTCAGGGAGTGTTGGACTAGGATAGAGGAGCTCAGCGCTTCAGATCCCCTGCACAGCCACCACACGAGGATGACCTTGGCCCAGTCATGTTCTCTCAGCCTAGTCTACCTCATAGGGTTGTTCTGAGAATGAAGTGCACCTCTGCAGGAGCAGGATTCTGTCAGAACAAATGGCAAAAGTGCTAAATAAAATCCAAGCACATCAGGGATTGGGGGTGGGAGCTTCCTGGATCAGGCCAGCAGCCCACCTCACCTGCAGTGGTCAACCAGGAAGCCCTGCCCTGGGATAACTGGTGTGAAGAAACTGGTCCCTATCTGCATAGGGGACAGGAACACCCCCCCCCCAAAAAAAAATTCCCTGCAGCAAGAAAAAGAATCCAGTGCTATGAACTGTTGATGCAACCTTTAATTGACAGCAACAGAACGCAGGTTACTTGTGTGTGTGTGCTTGCTAGTTAATTAGTGGTGCTGTTTTAATTTATAAGGGAAATAAACCATTGTTCCTGTTCAGCCGACTCTTGTGTACTTGCTAAGCTGGCTCTCCTGAGATATTTGATGCAATGAACCGGCAGGACTGAGGAGCCCAAGGTCACATCCACGCCAAGGAAGGTTAAAGGAGGCATCCAGTATACCTGAAGGAGCGTCTCCACCTCCATCGTTCTGCCCGGACGCTGAGGTCCAGCGCCAAGGGCCTTCTGGCGATTCCCTCACTGCAAGAAGCCAAGTTACAGGGAACCAGGCAGAGGGCCTTCTCGGTAGTGGCACCTGCCCTGTGAAACGCCCTCCCACCAGATGTCAAAGAGAAGAACAACTACCAGACTTTTAGAAGACATCTGAAGGCAGCCCTGTCTAGGGAAGCTTTTAATGTTTGATGTATTATGGTATTTTAATATTTTTTGGGAAGCCACCTAGAGTGGCTGGGGAAGCCAAACCAGATGGGCGGGGAATAAATTATTATTATTATTATTATTATTATTATTATTATTATTATTATTATTATTTCTTCACCAGTTCCTTAGCTACAGCAGAGCAAAACTGGTGAAGCTGATCAGTGATGCTGTTTAGGACTGTACACACACTATACATTTAAAGAGTTAACTACGAACCCCAGTTTGATGCATCCATTACTCAGTTGGAGGGGTGGTGTAAAATACCTGACATATAAACGTGTATTTTAATTTGCTGTGTGAAGTGTGAGGCATGCTTTTGGCATCAGCCTGCGCTTTTGGCATGCTCCAGAGTCAAGAGGACATTGGCCCTACCAGGTCATGCCACTGGGCATGCTCCATGCACAAGACTCCACCCACAATATTCACAGCCCCTCCCACTCACAGAGCGGGATCCCCTCCCTTACAAAAGGCCAATGGTAAAAGACAACGGATAATACAATAATATTATTGATACATCACAAATATACGTCACAAAGTAGGGATGCCTGGCATGTAGAAACATGAGCCCATCAGCCAGCGCTGTCAATAACCCCAGATCCCAACACCTTTTAACTACACTCTTCCCCAAAGAATAAAGGTATTTTACACATCCCCTAGCTGCAAGGATTTCCTGCGCTTCTCCTTTGAAAGTTTCAGGATTCAATCCACCATCCCGGTGGATTTCTGTCTGGAGTATATGCTGTCCTTGATCGCTTCCTGCCTCCTATTGTGAGGCTGAGTTCACACGTTAATGGAGGGGCAAGGAGTACATGACCTTATGCTGAAGGGATTATGGAGGCAGGGGGAGCCCTGGACCCCCCTCTTCCAGAGGAGTCATTAGCCATTGGAGCCAAGGAAATCGGCCAAACCGTTGAATTTTGGTCATTATGTGTGAAGTTTCTACAGTTTTCTATATCGCATAGTCCAGTGGTGTCCAAACCTTTTTCAAAGAGGGCCAGATTTGATGAAATGAAGGGCCATGAGGGCCGACCAAAGTTGTTATGCTTTTTTAAGGACTGAAGTTTTTGAGCTTTTTTCAGGGTTGAAGTTGTTGAGCCTTTTTTAGGATTGAAGTTGTTCAGGCTTTTTTAGGATTTTACCCCAGGAAATAAACTGCCACAGGGGCCAGTTTAAACCGACCGGCGGGCTGGATTAAGCCCCTGAATTGGACTTCGGACATGTCTGGCACAGTCAGAGGAAACTGTATAATACAGTGGTACCTCGGGTTAAGTACTTAATTCGTTCCGGAGGTCCGTTCTTAACCTGAAACTGTTCTTAGCCTGAAGCACCACTTTAGCTAATGGGGCCTCTTGCTGCTGCCGCACCACCGGAGCACAATTTCTGTTCTCATCCTGAAGCAAAGTTCTTAACCCGAGGTACTATTTCTGGGTTAGCAGTGTCTGTAACCTGAAGCATATGTAACCCGAGGTACCACTGTACCTGGTATCTGCTTTTTGCTGCAGTTTTATAGACTGCTTTTCTCAGCTTCTTTGCTGTTATGCATGTATGGTGCTTATGTAAACGGTCGTTGTCCTGGCCTTAGATTGAGGCTGTGGTGGGGACTTGGGATTTTTGGGGACTCGTTTAACTGCCCCGTCCTCCAGCCCTGGTTTTAATATTTCCAAGGGCAGGGGATATTTGATAGCAGAGCACATTCCCCCACCCGAAGGACAGCCCCACGTGCCTTTTTCTGAAAGCGTATGATGGCTCCAATTTGAGGCCTAGGGTTGTGCAGCCTTAACCTGTGCTTTTGGGGGTTGGTGGTGGATGTGATCTGGCACGCTGGCGTATTATTTGTCTAGCTGGCTTCTTACAATAAACACCACGTACTTTTTGGAGGAAAAGGTGGGATATAAATGAAATAAATGAGCTCTTCAGCTTACCTGCTTAAGAAAGCTGGAGCGGCCAGCCAGATGGAGACGTCAACTGCCATCTTGGCATCCAGAGATCTCCTCGTAGTTGTGGTTGGTGAATGCGCCCGGCAAATTTCTAATGTTGCCCAGGACTCTACCACCACCACCTGCTGCTTGGCTAAACCAGGCCTGTACATGTTAGGAGTGAAACCCAAGCTAACACTTGTCCAGGATGATTTCTCTAATAGCTTCCCAGGAGAAACTGGGAGTTTGGTGGCTCAGGGAGAGATATTGACAGGCAAAAATGGACTAGGTGTGCCACTGAGGAGCAGCCACCAGATGGCACCAGCAGCTCACAAAAAGCACAAGTTGGCACTTTATTAACCCTGGTGTTGCTTTCACAGGGGAAAGGCAAATCTGTCAATTTGAGGTTCTCATTTTTGCCAATTTGAAATTCAGTTGTCTGCATATCTGCAGCAATCTATCACACCCATTAGGCTTTCAGTGCGAATTTCGGCCAATAAAGCAAGATGAGCGCCACAACGCCAGAGTCGGCTATGACTGGACCTAATGGTCAGGGGTCCCTTTACCTTTACCTTTTAAGTTACAATCACCAGACCCTTATATATAGTGAGAGGGTGGGGAGGGATATTACTCAGAAGGGTGGTGGGAATGGGTGATTGGCTGATAGGTGTGGTAGACCTATTGACAACTGTTAACGACTGCAATTGGTCTTACAGGAAAAAGCAAGGGATGTGATGGCCCAAAATAGCTTTATCATGCATAATGAGATAAGAATCCAATGTCTCTATTCAGACCAGGTCTCTCCATGGTTTTAAGTTTGGTAATAGGTTGTAATTCAGCAACTTCTCTTTCCAGTCTATTTCTGAAATTCTTTTGTAATATGACAACTACTTTGAGATCGTGTATAGAATGTCCTGGGAGATTGAAGTGTTCTCCTACTGGTTTCTCTGACATGTCAGTTTTCAGCCAATGTCAATATGACTGACCAAGCGTCCCCACATCCTTTCAAGCAAGCGTCTGAGGTACCCGGTATTATGTATGTCATTCGAGCAGGCGAGAGATGCAGTAATTTCAGTGATGCTTCTCTTAGCTGGGCTCCCCATGGGGTTTTCGTGGCTGTGAGGGTGCCAAATTCAGTTTCAATTAACACCTTGTGTATGATAGATACCAAACCCTTAGAGAAAGTGGAAACATTAGCTATTATCTGTTCCAGAGCAGACAATTTTCTATCACCTTGAGAACTAACAAATGGTGTTAACAAGAAAAAATAGAACTGATTAAAATAAAACCAGGACCAATTTAAACCAGAAATCTTGCCCATAAGCTGTAAGGTAAAGGTAAAGGTACCCCTGCCCGTACGGGCCAGTCTTGACAGACTCTGGGGTTGTGCGCCCATCTCACTCAAGAGGCCAGGGGCCAGCGCTGTCCGGAGACACTTCCGGGTCACGTGGCCAGCGTGACATCGCTGCTCTGGCGAGCCAGAGCCGCACACGGAAACGCCGTTTACCTTCCCGCTGGTAAGCGGTCCCTATTTATCTACTTGCACCCGGAGGTGCTTTCGAACTGCTAGGTTGGCAGGCGCTGGGACCGAGCAGCGGGAGCGCACCCCGCCGCAGGGATTCGAACCGCCGACCTTTCGATCGGCAAGTCCTAGGCGCTGAGGCTTTAACCCACAGCGCCACCTGCGTCCCCTAACGCCCATAAGCTGATCTTTCCGTAAAGCCCAGTGCTTAAGGTGGCAGAATTCACCATGAAGTTGTTACAGTAAGTCTCTGGGTGATTTGGGGCAGCCCTGAACAGATGCTGGTTTTATAACACTTGCATTCACCGCCTGTGGTGCAAAAAACTACAGCAAGTTGTCTCCCTAGCTGGTTTGGGGGTTAACCCTGGTTCTGATGCAGGTCAAATAAATGCATCTCCAATCCCCGTTCTCTTAGATTCAGGCAGATGGCTAGGGCAGTGAATTGAATGAATGAATGAATGAATCTTTATTTGCGTCAGCTGTCGGTCATAGCAATAAAACAACAATATGAAATACAAAGAACAGAAATAAAAAGTCAATTATATAAAATACATTTTAGGTTTTTGAATCAATAGTCAAATAGTGGATCTTATTCTGATTGCCCAAGCTAAAAACCTTGCAACCTTTGCTGTCACCTGCTCATCTTGATCTGCCAAGAGAAAGGGCACTGTGGCAGTGGTTGGGCGACCTGGAATGGACAATAAAAGAGGGGTGATAATCTCCTTCCTCAAGTCTTTTTATAAAGAGTGCAAGCCAGAAGGGCATGCGCCACCTATTCGGGACTGCCACCTCCACAGGGACATAAGCGTTTTTTGTGTGGAATCTGTTGGAATCGTCCCTCAAGTAAAGCCGAGGGCAATACATTCAATCTTGCAAGAGTAAAAGTGCGTCTATATTTTAGAATTGCTAAGTTATGCAGATAGGGTGCCAGAGAGTCGAAATGGGAAGGTGGAAAATAGTCATACTTTGTTCACTTAGATTCAGGCAGATGGCTAGGGCAGCATGGAAGGGCACAGACAAGTGTATGTTTGTGCAATGGTAGAGGCATGACCAATTGCGGCTAAGAGCTAGGTGAAATCATAGATCTAAAAAAAAAAGTGTAGACGCGCACACACTGGACAGCTTTTGTTTTGACTTGAAATGATCATTTTGGGCTTCTCCAAAGTGCATAAAGGCAAGAAGCGGGTGGGGGAGCACCGGCCTGCAATAGCACTCACCTCAGAGATGCCAGAACTGAACTCTGGCTGAAAAAACCACACTGCTTAGGCCTGCATGCTCCCAACCCACCTGGTCAAGAGTCTCCCACGCTTCCCAGAATGGGTGATACTGAATAGGGACCAGCAGTGAAATTGGTGCTGGAAGTTTTTCACATCTGCTGCACCACACCTTCAATGTGTTAAGCAGGAAAGGACTTTTCAACCCCCATGAGCAATCTTGGAGAAATAGGTAAAGAGAGCCATGCCCTTGATTCTGGGTTGTCCAACTCTATATCACGAATCCACTTTACAAAAGGTCAGCTCAGCCTATCAAAGGCTTTGTAGACATCCAGCAAGGCTACTGCTCGAAGATGCATTTATTTTTGCTAAATTGTGTAACAAAGAGCTTTCCAAACTTAGGCTAATTGGGCAGTAAGGTAAAGGTAAAGGGACCCCTGACCATTAAGTCCAGTCGTGGCCGACTCTGGGATTGCGGCGCTCATCTCGCTTTATTGGCTGAGGGAGCTGGCGTACAGCTTCCGGGTCATGTGGCCAGCATGACTAAGCCGCTTCTGGAGAACCAGAGCAGCACACGGAAACACCGTTTACCTTCCCACCAGAGCGGTACTTATTTATCTACTTGCACTTTGACGTGCTTTTGAACTGCTAGGTTGGCAGGAGCAGGGACCGAGCAACGGGAGCTCACCCCGTCACGGGGATTCGAACCACAGACCTTCTGATTGGCAAGTCCTAGGCTCTGTGGTTTAACCCACAGCGCCACATTACACTAAATCAGGTTTCCCCATTTTGGGGAGCACTGTTATTCCCATCTAGGATTTCATTAAATAGTGCCATTAAGTGTGTACATAACACATTGCTAAATTGTTTGTGGAACACCCTGTAAGCCAGTCAATGCCCAGTGCCTTAGAGCCTTTTAGATTTTTAATGGCTCTTTGCACCTCTTCCAGCTCAATGGGTTTATTTAGAATCTGTTTATGAGCCTCATAAAAGTTGTGGTAAGTGGTTTATTTGAATAGGCATTAATTGCACCAGGGAGAGAGGGGGGGTTGAAATGTACAAAGTTGAATACATATAAAATGCACTTCTTTTCTTTGACCTGTAAGTGCCCATTGTGTCCTTGAGAAGCAGCACTCTTCTGTTATTGACTCTGCTTGATACGGTTTGCCAGCAGTTTGGAGTTTTTATTTAAAAGCAGCAAAACTTTAAATGCCAGTTTTCCTTGCACAAGGCTTGATGAGTCACTGCAGGGTGTTCTTTTTACAGCTCACAAGAGTTTCCAGTGAACCACTGGAATGGCTCTGAAAGTGATGGAAGAGTGTTTTCCCTATCCTGCTGGATCACTAAGCCATGGGTAGGCAAACTAAGGCCCAGGGGCTGGATCCGGCCCAATTGCCTTCTCAATCCAGCCCGCGGACAGTCTGGGAATCAGCGTGTTTTTACATGAGTAGAATGTGTCCTTTTTATTTAAAATGCATCTCTGGGTTATTTGTGGGGCATAGGAGTTCATTCTTTCTTTCTTTTTCAAAATATAGTCCGGCCCCCCACAAGGTCTGAGGGACAGTGGACCAGCCCCCTGCTGAAAAAGTTTGCTGACCCCTGCTCTAAGCAATCATGATCCCAAGAAAGCTCAGTGGACAGGGAAGAGGAGTCCAACAACATTGGAGGGGGCATAAAAAATGGGCTGTTTGACAGTGAAACAGGTCACCTTGGAAAGTAGTGAGACCTCGTTACAGGATTTTAAGCAAAGCCCAAGTAGCCACCAAAAAGAGATGCTGCAGTAGCAGATTTGAGGCTGTTCAAGATGACCCTTGAGGACATTTCTTTTTTATTTTCAAAACCAGAATAGATAACAGGCGGACAATATTTTTTAAAAAAACAGCACACACATACACAACCACACAACTTCAGGTGTTTCATCCAGAGCAAAGTTTTATTCACGTAAAAGAACTCTAAAATATCCAGAATTTCATTAGCATAGAATGTACTTCTTTTCTTTCTTTCTCTCTCTCTCTTTTTAAACAGTTGCACAGACTAAACTCAGAGCTCTCTGTTAATACTAACCATTTCTTTTAAAATTAAATTAATAGCCATTCTGGAAGACCAAACTCAAGTTGATAGAAAATATATTTATATATTTATATATATATTTATAATATATTTACTGTACAAAGTTTACAATACATTTGAAAAGGGGGAGAGAAAAAAACCCCAAACACACATCCATTTTCACCAATATTACAGACTTCATTTTACATACACCGTCAAAGTTGCGGTTGAGGAGGGGGGACCCTTAATGTGCAGCTGCGATTCACCAAAACGAAAAAGAAAAAAAGATACGGCCTCACAGTGCTAATTCACTCGCTTACAATCACCACAAAAAGGAAAACCCACAAATAATTAGGAACGAACTGGGGCAGAGATCCCTTCCTCCCACCCCCATCCAATGCTCCTGCGGCAATGATGTACAATGCAATTCTTTCTGTTTCCTCTTAAAAGTAAGTCTCATCAAATTCAACTGGGCTTACTCTAGGTAAGTGGGTAAATTACAGCCACAGCTGAAAGGACTCCATTCATTCCCTGCCACCCCCCTGCCTTCCGCCTGGGTTTAGTGGAGTGACTCTGGATTTACAGCAAGGTAAACAGTGTCGGGTCATGCCTCTCACTCGCCCTGCTTCGCTCCCCAAGGATTTCGGCCTGGCTCCAACGTATCCTTGAACATTGACAATGCAACGTGCTTGTCTGAATGGAGGACAGAAAGGGGTGTGTCAGCATGCTGAAATTAGCCTACTGTGCAATCATTGGTTTGCCCACGTTTGCCTCTGGCCCCGTCCACTGCTGGCATGTGGCCCTCAGAAAGTTGCAAAGGAGGAAGTGTGGCCCTCAGTCTGAAAACGATCACACGTTTTAAAGCTTAAATAGCTGTAGGGGAAAGGATTAGGCCAGATTTATGGAGAACAGAGCTACGAATGACTATAAAGACAGTCTCTCTTTCTCTCTCGAGGGATGGCTGATCTTTGGGCAATCAGATGTTGCTGAACTCCAGACTGAAATCATCTCAACTGGCCAAGTTGGCTGGAGCAAATAGGAGCTGAGGTCCAGCGACACCTGCAAGGCCACACCTTAGTCACCCCTAGTTAGGCAAGTACATTCCCAGATGCTGGGAATAAAGAGAGATATTCCCATCATGCTCTTGGGCACTCAGGGCGATGTTTGATGCATGCTGAATTGCTACCTCTTCCTTTGCAGTTTTATTAATTTCAGGTGTGCCAAAGTGAGAATGATCCTAACTGAGAATGCAATGCTGGGAGGGGGTTTACAGTTCCCCAGAGCAACAGGAATTAAAATAATTTAGTAAGAATCCTTAGGGTAAGACGTCCTGTTGGTGGCAAGTGTTTGAACCCCAGGCAAGTTGAAACCAACTCTTTTTCCCTGCAAGCATGAGTGGATCTCTCTTCATTAGAAAAGGCAACCAAAGGAGTGCACTGTATTATAATCCAAGGACCTGGATCCTTGTACTGATAAAGCAGCCAAAATTGGGCCCGTCAGTTGCACTGTGGATATTATGTGGCTTACATGAAACAACTTGCACTTTTCACCAGAACTGCAGCTTTCAGTGTTTGACCTGCGCCTGGGCCACATGTCTGTACCACGTCCGTCTGTTGTGGTGGTTGAATGCGCATGCACACCACACACACAAAAATCCCTGCTCATAAAAAAACTGAACACGGCAAGGTTAGAACTCTTTCCCCCTGAAATGCTAACTTTCTATGTGCAGAGAATGTGTACAGAGCAACATTAAAGGATGTGAGGGATGGGAACTGTAGCTGTGTGAGGGGAAAATGGGTCTCCTATCAACTCTCAGCACCCTAAACCAACTACAGTTCCCAGGATTCTTTGGGGGAAGCCACAACTGCGTAAATGTATTGGGCAGGTGTGGCCTTTTCACTGCATCGCAATAACCAGAAACACCTCTTCTCTCTCCGCGCCCCCCCTCAAAAAAAGGTACTTCTCTAAAGTACTTTCAGTGTGAAGGTAGCACATTTAAGCTCCCTTCCAATAAGATGTTCTCCCTTCAGTCTGTCTTCTTTAAAAAGACAAAAACTGTTCTATCCCACAGAAATAGGCTTCCGTCTCCAATACTTGGGAGTGTGGTCAATGGTTCAGGATGAACCCCAAACAAGTTATCACCACACAGAAAAAGCCTCAAAAGAGCTTTCCCCCCTTCTTCAGAGTCTTCTAAGAAAATGGCAGGACTGGTGGACCACCAAGACAAACAACTGCCTTGTGAGATTTCTTTACCTTGCCACAAAGGACCTATTGGACAGTGCTTGTGCCACCAACCCGAAGACTAACCCACTACCATACCTTGGCCTACATATTTTGGAAATTGCTCTTAATAATAATAATAAAGGCTGAGCACTTATTGGAGCCATTAGTGAGGATTCTTCTTGGGTAGACCCTGCTTTTTTGGAAGAGGGCAACAGCAGCATTAATAAATTACCACTTTTAAGTCCTCAAAAACTTTTGAGATTTCCCTCAGCAGACAGACATAACTCAGTCCTGTTCCCCACAGAGTCTCCAGCAACTCTCTTTATCCTTCCTCATCTGGGATCCTTTGGAAGGAGTGGAATGAGAAACTGTGTCTCATTTACACCAGGTGTACACAGGCCCTCCAGGTTGTGCTGGACTACAACTCCCATCACTGCTGTCTGTTGGGCTTCTGATGGGAGCTGTAAGTTCAGAAACATCTGGAGTACTGAGGGCTCCCCATATCCAGCTTCCACAAAGCATCAGAGGATCACTGGAACAAGTACCCTCTCTCCGCCCCCCACAAAAAAAATCTGACCATAACCCCCTTGTACACACCAGAAACCCCCCCAAAAAACATGGAGTTCCACAGAATGACCAGCTCTGCCTCAAAGGGTTAGAAATAGTGGTTATTGGGGAGACACAAGTAGCTGTTCAGAAAGTGACAGCTCCCTCCAGAAAAAAGTCCTATTCAGTTCCCTTCTAGTGTCTCCAGCTCTTTAGATACCGCCTACATACCTCCAAAAAACCCCAAACCTTCCCCCAAAACCATGAGGTAGGAAGCTTGCTGTAAAAAATGATCACCTACTACCCTCTATGCCAGGGGAGCAGAGGGAGGGGACACGACTCTTGTCCAGCAGGCCAGATTCAAAAGCACCTACCCCTTCATGGGGCAGTTTTTATAGGTCCACCCACCTGCCAATGACCCGATGCCATTATATTTCTGAAGAATCCACGCCTACTGAAAAGCAAACAGGGTTCGACGCTGCATTTAAACAGTGTTGAATGCAATAAACATTTCACACTTGAAGATCTCCCCAGAAATATATAGACTCTATTCCACTCTGCTTCAGCAGCCTCTAAGCTTATTTTTTAAAACAAAAACAATGGGATTTAAACCACTTCCAAACACAAATTTAACACAAATTTAAACCACTTCCAAACTCTGCCTCTGCTATCATTCTCAAATCAGGCTAGGAAAGTGTATTTCTCAAAAGGGAATATGGGATTTCCTTCCGCACACCTTCACAAAAGCAACGGTTCCTAGCATTCTCTGGGAGCAAGCTGAGGCGGCTGAACCAGTTCCAAACCAGTTCACACTTTGCATGTTTACATGCCCCAAGGGTGTGTGGGCAAACTTCATTTTGAACAGACTGAACATTTCCACAGGGCGAAACAGAAACCCTTCACTGCTTCACAGATGAAACCAAGATTCATAGTCATGTTGTTTTTAACAGTGCCAGTTGAACATTTAGGGAGAGGGGAAATGGGTTGCTGTTTCTTAAGATTAAAAAACCTTTTATCACATTTATTATTAACCATGAAAAATATAATTCACACAAGGGGAAGACAACAACAGTCCATCAGAATGTAAACATTTTTAAAGTAAAGAAGATGCTGACTCGAGATGTCAGAAGCAAAAGTAACGAAAGTCAAAATGAAATCTCACTGGGGGCCTGGGAGGGGAGCGCATCACCCCATGGCCCTTCAATTATTTGCGAAACTTTGCAGAGGACTCCGATGATCCACTTCCAGGTGTGTGAGTGACACAGATATATATATATATATATATATTTTCCAGGGGGTGGAAATGAAGAGAGAACCATGAACACACAACAAGCTATATCTTTTGATTACTGGATTCCAAATCTCCCAAGGCAAATCGCTCGAACCGGATGGCAACTTTGCTACTGTTAATGCTGGAGAGGAAGGTGGAGGGTAAAGGGAGGGTGGGAAAAAAGGGAAATTAAGCAGTTTCACTTTGAGACCTTGTACAAAAACAACATGTGCTGCTGATGAGTTAATTGGTTTCATATACTAACACAAGAGCAAAACACCGAAGTGGTCTGGGAGGAAAACAGCAGAAACTGTACAACTTAAGGAAACTTCTTGGGGAGAAGTTTTTTTTGGGGGGGGCACCTCACCTATGACATTCTGCTGATATGGAAATATTTCTCATTGGAGAGGGGCGTGACCTATTTTACAGACAAACACGCAGCGTCACTTGCAAATTGTTTCTCTTGCTGCGCCATGTTGATCAGGAGCACCAAGTTTCTGACCCAGCCTGTGAGCAGGAAAAGTAACATACTTTGGGGCTGGCTCAAGACGCATTGCCTCCCTGAATTGCTCCCCCTCCACACTAGTTCACTTGGACACAAACCCGAAGGAAGTTCTCCTGCCCTCCAGATGTTGCTGCCCTCTCGTCTCCCATCACTGCAGCTAGCTCAGGATAAGGGGGGGCGGTGTAGTTCAGCAACATCTTAGGGTCTGCTAGTTCCCTACCCAGGTCCAATGAAAATCTGTAAAGCACTGAAGATTGGACAAGATCCCCCACCCTACTTGTCCCTTTCGGACCACCCTCCCTGAGGAGGAAAGCAGAAAGTTCACTGGCTCTGCTACTACAAAGCTGGGGGCCATACTCTCCTGTCTAGAAAAGGACTAGCAGGGGAATTTCCTCTGCCAAATCATAGAACTGCAGAGCTGGAAGGGACTCAAGAGTCATCTAGTCCAACAATGCAGGAATCTCAGCGAAAGCATCCATGACAGATGGCCATGCAACCTCTGCTTGAAAACCTCCAAGGAAGGAGAGTCCACAGCCTCCTGAGGCAGGAAGTCAACTGAACCAGGCTCACTTCCACATCCAAGGAGATAAGTTCAGCCATGGTCTCCTGAGAAGGAGAACTCACTCTAAAGGGGTTTGGGCAGGGGGGCTGGAGAGCAAGGATGTGTAGATGTCAAAACAAGGCTGAGATTCAGTTTGCCTATTGTTTCCCAAAGTGCAAATTAGGTAGCTTTGCTTGCAAGTGAAAATGGAATCAAATTTCAAAGTGGATCACCGGCTTTTTTGCCCCTGAGCTCATCTCTGGGAGGGAAAAATGTCACGGGTGAGATGCCCCTCTGAATTTTCTCTTAAGTCAGATTTCCCACTGCTACACCTTGAAGGGACAAGCGGAAGCAGAAACACAAGCAAAAGCAAATGGGATTAGATATTTTTTTAAAATGAACTAGGAGCTACTGCACTGACATTAATTTAGTCAGTTAAGTTGGTCATAGTTAAAAACTGCCCGCAGAAGATTAACCAGGCAGCGGATTTTTTTAAAAAATTTAAGTCCTTATTTATTTTAAATTATTTTTAATACAAATAACTTGTTAAAAACTGCCTTCTCTCAGAAAAGCCAGAAAGGCAGGAGACAGATTGAAATGATAAATAACCAGGAAGAAAAACAGAAGAAAAACAGTTACAGGGTTCAAGACGGCTAGCTTTGCATGAATTTACACAGATTTAACCGATTAAACAATTAACGGATTGAAAACTCTCTTGTTTTTAACCCATCTTTCGTGGGGAGGGAGGGGGGAATATGCACATCAAGAATTATCCCAACTGAAGCTGTAACTTAACAGACTTGAGAGCAGTTTTCCCATCGGCTGCTGCTGGCCAGACCCCAAAATGCACAGATGGATTTATTAATTTCCTTAAAGCCCCTCGCACCCCACCAAAAAAGGAGAAGCACGAAACACTGCTTGGTTGGTCTGGGTGTTTGCTTACAAACTTGCTTGAGATGCTGGTTGGTAAAAGTTCAGAGAAATAACCGCTGGGGACCAGTCTATAGAGGAAGGAGAAGAAGGCTGGGACAGGAAGAGGCAAGGTGACAAGTGCTGCAGCCGCTGAAAACGCTTCGGAAGAAGGGTTAATCTGGACCAGGTGTTAGTAGAACGCCACAGTTCTTGCAGACAGGAATGGTTATTTCAGTTACAGCAGCCCACACCAAGAGAAGAGGCGGGGAAAAGGAATTCGTAGAAGCAGCAGGGGCATCCAAGGATTAAAAACCGGCAGCATGTGTGGTTTTTGTGTGTGTGCTTGCGTGCACACATTTAGAGCAGTTGTCCAAGTTGCTGAGTGGGTTAGGAGACAAGGAAGCATGCAAGGCAGAACCCAACTATTGCATCAGTAGCTACATCCTACAAGGAGGTGAAAGGCAAAGGGAGAAAGACAAGAGAAGGAGCGTTAGTTCACCGTTAAAAACTCAGCCATACAGCAGAGCTAGCTTTGAAGGGCTCTGCGGTACAGGATCTGCTTCGCACCCGGGTAGGGCTGGGAATGTCCCCTGCGTGAGACCCTCGAGAGCTGCCAGCCAGTGCAGAAAACGCTGAGCAAGATGGACTCAGGCTCTGACTCAGTATAAGCCGGCTTCCTGTGATCCCAGCACACAGCAGAATGATGCTTGTATCTTTAAGCAGAGATTGGAACAGAGCGTTTACTGTCGGGAGCCTTAATTCTTTCCCCCCATTTCTCTGTAGATAGTCTGGTTGGGGGCAAGGGAGGTGTAGCTGTTTGAAAGCAAGACCTTTGTGCCTAGGCGTGTGCTGAATTACCACACGCGTATATGCCCCTCTGAACCCACAAGTGAATTCAGGAGGGGCAGCTGGTAACCTAACAAGAAGTCTATCTTGCAGAAGTAGCAAGAGGTTAGGACTCAGGGGAGCTTAGCCATTCTCCTTGGCAGTGGGCAGGACTCTGGCTGTGTACACACCATTGATTTAAAGCAAGTAACTTCTCCCAAAGAATCCTGGGAGCTGTCGTTTGCCCCTCACAGAACTATGATTCCCAGCACCCTTAACAAACTACAGTTCCCAGAATTATTTGTGGGAAGTTGTGCACTTTACATTTATGTTACGTGCGCATCCGTGCCAAGGGTGATCAGCTCAAACACAGTAAATCACGGCTTGCAGAGGGAGCCAAAATGGCACCCTCTAAAAAAGCTGGTCTACATTTCCCATCAGCCCCAGCCAGCAGGGGCAAAGGCCAGATGTGATGGGAATTGGAGTTCAACCATTATTGGAGGCCGCCTTGTTAGCGCGCCCTGCAAACCATGGTTTACCATGTACAACTTTGTGACGCACCGGTGGGCACACTAAAGACACATGGGCCTGCAGTGTTAGTGTGTTAAATGCAGATATGCATGAACCTACAGAAGCTTTCACCCCGTTGCAAATATTGAGTCCCCAACCGGCATAATCAACTGCGATTTCCAAAAGCAGCTTAGAGGCAAGCGGACACAGGGCAATACGTACTCGGCTGATTTCCAGAAATGTCCCGGATGAGAGAGCCTCCGGTTGAGTTTTGGCAGTTTTTCAAGCATTTCCATCAAGAGAGTGAAGCTGGGACGCTCACTGACGTCGAAAGACCAACACGCAGAGAGAATTTCCTAAAAAGACAGCATTGCATTTTTAACAGGCAGCTGTGTTACTGACTTCAGCTTGAAAGGGCATTTGGCAAAGCTAGGCATGATTTTGAAAAGCAGCTTTCATGGGTTGTTATAACAAGGAAGGTGCAAGGAGTTTTAAGCTTCAATCCTGGCTCCAGAGTTACAGAAGCAATTGAGTTTCCCTTCAACGAGCTACGATTTCCCAGAGTGGTTTGATTCCCCAGAGTGGTTTAACAATCCAGCCACCTTCCCAGGGAACTCTGGGAACTGTGACCGGAATGGGAGTCTCCTAGCAACTCTCAGCACACTTAACTACAGCTCCCAGGATCCTTTGGGGTTGCTTTCATGGGTTGTTGTGATAGGGAAGGACATTTTAACTACCACCTCGGCTTCTGGAGCAACCAGTTTGTGGGTGCCTGGGTTGTTCCCAGCTACTTTAGGCTTGGTCCTGCACAGGGATGCAGTCAGAAGACAGGTGTGTAGCAGGTGTGGGAAACCTATAGGCCTCCAGTTGTTTGGGAAGGACCATAGCTTAGTGATAGAGCACCCAGGTTCAATCCTGCCTGAAACTCTGGAGAGCCAATGAATTATAGCCACAGTAGACAATATCAACTCAGATGGGCCAATAGTCTGACTTGGTATAAGGCAGTTTCCTGTGTTGTTGAACTACAACTCCCATCATCCCACACCACCGGACCAAGACATTTTGGGGACTGAAGCAAAGGACAAGATGGTGCTTCTCCCACAATGGAGACTGGATAGCATCCTCCAGCACATGGCGGGCTAGCTAAGGAGGCACGAGGCAGGCCTGCCCTCTGAACACAGCACCGCTATCCCCCTTTCCAGCATCTGAGATCCTGTCACTCTGCCTAACGCTTGGGCCGGCCCCGGGCAGTTGATGTACTAAGCACAGAATCCCCTGCCCACTTACTCCAACTTCTTTCCCCAAGTTGCTTGTGGAGAGGACCTGCTTCATGCCTTCGCCACTCCCAATCTGCCAGATCAATGCCTCGGCTGGCTGGCTCTTAAAGGGCCACTCTCTGGCTTGGAGCTCATACCACACGGTCCTGAGAGGCAAAGAGAGGTTTTGAAAAGTTAAAACAGGAAACCTATCAATGTACATCTCTGCCTTTCCTCCAAGCATTAGTCCCCAAAATCTTACAGCATTCTCACTTAAACTGAAAAGTTACTAAGAACTGAAAATTGAGAGTCAAAAGTCTATCACTGTCAGGGCCCAACGACAGACACTTCACCAAGAACACTACAGGACCGCCTCTCCTGGTATGTCCCACGGAGCAACTTACAATCTTCAAACAAAAACATCTTGGAGGTCCCAGGCCACAGAGAGGTTAGGCTGGCCTCAACTAGAGCCAGGGCTTTTTCAGCTGTGGCTCCAATCTGGTGGAACGCTCTGTCACAAGAGACTAGGGCCTTGTGGGACTTGACATCTTTCTGCAGGGCCTGCAAGACAGAGCTGTTCCACCAGGCCTTTGGCCAGGGCACAGCCTGACCTCCTCCTCTGGCAATCTTCACAGAACTCTAGCCCAATGGTTGCCATCAATTTGATTTGAATTAATTTTATAATGAAAAGATTTTAGAATGTTGTATTATTTTATTGTTGTTAGCCACCCTGAGCCCGGCTTCGGCTGGAGAGAGTGGGATATAAATAAATTCATTATTATTATTATTATTATTATTATTATTATTATTATTATTATTATTATTAGCATTATGTAGCAGGCCCTACCCTGTGGAACTCCCTGCCAGTTGAAGTTCAGTGGGAACCATCCCTCCCTTCTTTTGGGTGTGTCTTTGGAAAACTGGACTGTTAAGGCAGGCCTTTGCAATATGAAATTTCTCCTTTTTAACCAGTCAGCGTTTACTGATGTTCTCACACGTACCCAAAAGCATAGACGTCAGCTGCCTTGGAAAAAGGCAGCTTATCCTCATCCTTCCCCGGAGCCATCTCGCGCACAATCTCTGGAGCCAGGTAGCACAGCCAGTCGTGGGGCAGTTTCAGTTCGTTCTCACGCCTGGTGTCAGAAAGGGGAGCGTTACTGGACTTGGTGATGTACCCAGCAAAGTTCTACCCAGAGCATTCCATTTATTAAACTTATTAGTCACTTCTTGTCACCCAAAGGTTTCCAAGTTCCTTACAACAAAATGAAAAAAGGTAAACAATACACAATACTATAGGGAAAGGGGGTGTGGGTCATATAATACATGAATATTTCATATAACATCCATGCAACGGGGGGGGGACAGGGACATGCCAGTAGTGAACAACGTTTACAATACTCAAAACAATAAGCACAGCATTACTATAACCCCCCAATTAGCAAATAAGCAAAACCTCAACCTCCCTCTAGTCCAAAAATCATCCCCATTGAACCAGCATCCCCCCACATTTAACCTTTCCACCCCACCCAGAAATCTGGGGTCAAGGCCAATGTTACAAATCAGTGGTGGGTGGGTCATCCAGGGATGGTCTGGCATCTCTCCTCTCCCTTCAGGGGGACGCAGCAGCAAAGCAAAGCAGGAAGATGGCAACAAAAGTTTCACCTGCTTTGCAGCTGACCTGGCTACTGCTCCTGTCTTGCCGCTGGTGCAGTGCAGACCTATTAAAACGAGCGAACCCATGTCGGTTCACTTTGGCAGGTCTACCCTGAGCGGGGCTAGAATTGGATGCAAGCCAGTACTCCACAAGGCCAACACAACTTGGGAACTCAAAGGAGGGGATAACTCAGTGGAACAAGATAAATAAATAAGATGAAATGTGGGGGTGGGTGGGGCTTCTATAGGCGCCATAACTCAGTGGTAGAAGGTCCAACGTTCAATTCCTGGTTCACGTAGAAGCGAATGGAGAAAGAGGTAGCAAAAGAAAACTTACCTTCCCTCCTGAACCACACCAGAAATCCCGAACAGACCAAAGTCTGTGATCACAACTTTTCCGTTTTCATAGAAAACGTTCTTCGACTTGAGATCTTTATGCACAATCCCTTTTGCGTGGAGATATCCCATGCCCTGGAAAACATCAGTGTGTTAGTCTTTTTGCAGGCAGATCTGCATTCCTTGGTGTGCTACCCGGTCAAGCCCCTGCTGCGTCCACTCCTAAGCCCTTCTGCTTTATATAACATTTCCTTCTCTTTCTGCTCATCTTGCACACACCTGTCACCTACACTGTAGAAGGGGGCAGCGTGGGCTCCTATGGTATGGTGAAATAGGACAGCTTTGAAATGAATCTCCCCAAGTTACTAGCCCACAGCAAATATCACTAGCTTTGCTGCCCTACACAGTTTATATCAGTCATTTGTGGGCAAAAGAAAACCAGTTATTTAAAGATGGCCTTGCCTGAGCCCCTGAAAGAGAAACCTAACCTCCAAGTACCACTGCCAAAAGCAGTATTGACAGTCAATGTTTTAAATCCAGGATGGGCAACCGGTGGCCTTCAGGTGTTGCTGAACTACAACTCCCATTATCCACTACCACTGACCCTGTTCAAATGTTTACTAGAGAAACAGAAGAGGCGGGGCAGAAAGGCAGAGCAGTGGCTTCATCCACCATTGGCTCCAGCCCCCAATGCATGTTTTCCACAGGGGGGGAAATGGTTCCCTATCCTAGGTATCCTTACATATTACCTTAATAATCTTATGCAAAATGCTTCTTACCTTAATGATCTCCTGGGCGATCTGCCTGGTCTTGTTAATATCCAAAGATATCTTGGGATCCCTTACAAACGAATGAAGCGTTCTTCCTTTGCAGAAGCTAAGGCAGAAGTGGGTAGACAATTGAGTTAAGAAGAAAAATCAGAACTGTCTTGTGATGAGTAAATGATATAAGGAATGGTTATCCTCACTTCGTACTATCCCATCACAAACAGGCACATATCCAGGCTGAAAAAAAGCTACAGATCCATAGGTAGGCAGGTAAGAAGAGTCCAAGGGTATAAATGATGCAGCATGATAACTGTCAGAACTAATCGTGGTTGTCTTCAAACCAGTGCTTGCAACCAAGGTTACGGGCTGGTTTGCAACCTTGGTCAAAAGCATAACTGCGAATCTCCAGATTTTGTTTTTCGAACAAACAATCCACTGATTTGTATTTTAAAATTGTTATTCCACCTAATAGCAAGCTCACATAGCAGCTCATCATAAAAAGAGGCAACTAAATATCAAAACTACACTGAATTAAATCAAAATTATATCTTTTTTTAAAAAAAACAAACACCAAACACATTCAACAAGTAACTCAAAGAAGCATGCAATATAATCAACAGGGCACCAGTACACAACACCAGCACAAACCAAAAACTTGTTTTTTAAAAAATGTAAAAGATCCCATGAAAATTCTATAAGATTCTCATCAAAGGTAAAGTAATGCTCCCCTCAGAGATGCAATGTTGTTGTTGTTGTTTAGTCGTTTAGTCGTGTCCGACTCTTCGTGACCCCATGGACCAGAGAACGCCAGGCACCTCTGTCCTCCACTGCCTCCCGCAGTTTGGTCAAACTCATGCTGGTCAAGGCAGTGACCCCTTCATGGATCACTGCCTTGCCGTGGCGAAGGGGCTTGAAGAACTCAAGAGAAGCTATGAACTATGCCGTGCAGGGCACCCAAGATGAACAGGTCATAGTGGAGAGTTTTGACCAAACGTGATCCACCTGGAGGAGGAACCGGCATGCCACTCCAGTATCCCTGCCAAGAAAACTCCATGGACAAAGACAACAGAAATGCAATAGCAGTTCTGAAATCCACCTATGCAATTTCATTAGGCTCACCACATGCACCCTTGGGTTTTAGAGGATTATTCACCTCTTCTTCCGATTCATTAAATTTATGGATTGTTCGGTAGCTTACAAAGTTATTGCTTATTGCTCAATATTATTCTTTTAGGATAAACTTTAGATGGGACACTTTGGAAAGTAAAAGATGAGGCCAGGAGCCACACCTTCGATATGCAGTTTGGAACTGTTGAACTAACAATGCCCTAGCAGATCTAATTTCTTTTTAAGTGCCAAAATAATAACAATAATAATTTTAAAAATCAAGATGCTTACCTAGTAATGATTGCTAGGTGAGGGGGGTTCATGCAGGCCCCCATGAAAAGCACCACATTCTCATGTCTGGTTTGTCTGTAGTTCATCACCTCCTTCTTGAACAGTTTCAGGTGGTCCTGATTGTTCCCATCGATTTCCAGCAACCGGATGGCCACCTCCCCGTGCCATTTCCCCCGGTAGACCTTGCCCCACCGCCCTTGGCCAATGGGGTCACCCAGCTTGATCTGCTCAAAGGGGATGTCCCATTCCTGCAGGTAGACGCTGGTCTGGCTGACATTCCGGGACATCACCCCTCGCCGCCAGCGGTCTCGCCGCTTCGGCAGGTCGTCAACCTCATCTTCATCATCCTCGGCTTCCGATTTGTTCTGTTCTTGGTCTTCCACGTGCTTAGGAAAGAAATGGGTGACGGGAGTGTCAGATACAGAGTCCTGGCCGGCCACATCCTCCCTCCCCAGGCCTTGTGGTAGCAACCCTTTGGATCGTCCCACTTCAGCATGGCTAAATCTCCAATACCCTTGGACACACGCACACCCCCTAACACCTTGCATTAAGAACATAAGAAGAGCCCTGCTGGATCAGGCCAATGGCTCATCTGGTCCAGCATCCTGTTCTCATAGTGGCCAAACAGATGTCTGCAAGGCCTGCAAGCCAGACCTGAGCAACCCTTCCCTCCTGTGGTTTCCAGAAACTGGAATTCAGAAGCATGCAACCTCTGGCAGTGGAAGCAGAGTACAGTGGTACCTTGGGTTACATATGCTTCAGGTTACATACGCTTCAGGTTACAGACTCCGCTAACCCAGAAATAGTACCTCGGGTTAAGAACTTTGCTTCAGGATGAGAACAGAAATCGTGCTCCGGCGGCGCAGCAGCAGGAGGAGGCCCCATTAGCTAAAGTGGTGCTTCAGGTTAAGAACAGTTTCAGGTTAAGTACAGACCTCCGGAACGAATTAAGTACTTAACCCAAGGTACCACTGTATAACCATGTTGGTTAGCGGCCACGAATAGTCTTATCCTCCGAAAAATTGTGTAATCCTCTTTTAAAGGATTCACGTTGATGACTATCACTGCCTTATGTGGAAGAAAATTTAATAGTTTAATAGTGGAAGATAAGTCCCTTCTTTTGTCTGTTCCGAATCTTCCGACGTTTATCTCGAATGCAGTTCTAGCATTGTGAGAGAGGGTTGGGGAGAACTTTTCTCTGTTCGCTCTCTCCCTGCCATGCATCATTTTATATATATATTTTTCATCAGACCTTTTATTGGCATCACATACAAACATCCAAAACAAATCAACACAGAATCCCCACTTCCCCAGTGGCACAAAACTTTTGCTAAAAGAAAGGAGGCAGAGCAGTCTATCGTCACACCTCTAGGTCTCCAGGGAGATCAGACGTCTGCAGTGTATTTCGATGACAAAAAACCAAATAGAGATATTTAGCCACTAACCTGGTGAGCTCCTGATCTTTCCCCAGTAATAGAAAATGTATGACCTCATTTTATATGCTATCATGTCACCTCTTACTTGCTTTGTCTCTTAACTAAAAAGTCCTAGTTCCTACCACCTTTCCTCATCAGTGAGCTTCTCCATCCCCTTATATAATTAAATAATTTCATAAGTTGTGAGTCTTTGTTTCTCATTTTGACCCTTTTACATGATTTTGTTTGTATTGTGGTATTTTATGCATTGTGACTTGCAGTTATTTTTATTTCTCACAGTTTAGTAATTACTTATTGCAATGGTTAAGGGCGAATTTCTGTCTAATTATTTGCTGATGTTTTGGGAGTTAATTTTATTGTGTACTATTATATTCTAATAGATTACTGAATATTACTTTATTTGATATAAGCCGTTCCATTTTAAAGTTACGTTTTGTTTTTGTATTCATTATATGGTGTGCGTTCTTTGTTGTTTATGTTGTTGCTGCAAAAAAACGCCTTGTGTATAGTAATACAGAAAGGCGGTATACAAATTAAAAATGAAATGAAATAATCATTTTGAACCTTTTCTGAACCTTTTCCAACTCCACACTATCCTTTTTCATGTGAGGCAAGCAGAACTGTAAACAGTATTTCAAATGTGGTTGCACCACAGATTTGTATAGAGGCACTGGGATGGACCAGGCACTCACATAAGTCTCTGACTCCTTGTTTCTGATTCCACTGCCTTGCTGAGTTGCACCTTGCCTGAACACTATGTGCTAATCAACCTTGAACTGTGGCCTGACCTAGCCTCTGGGTTGTGTTTTGGGCCAAGACTGACTGTGCTGACTTTGGCTTGTAGAGACAAGACTGCACCTTGAACCCGACCTTCTTGGATAAGTGTTTCGGGGAAACACTTTTACCTCCTGAGACTGAGGCTCCAGAGGGGCACCCCCTGGAGAACAACAGAAACATTCCTGTGTATCCAACAGAATAGGCTGCTCTGTGTGCGCTTGGTTGCAGGGTGACTGTGGGTGCCTATGAGTCGACAAAGGCTGGTATACGAATTAATAATTTCACTCCTCAAAAAAACCCTCAACAATTGGAAACGTACCTCCACGTCACGTTCTTCAACCCCGTCTGTCTCTAGGTGCTCATCAGCACTATTTGACAGTGAAAAAGGGAAACGAGAGAATTGAGTTGACAATGCAAGATGGCACAAATGATTGAGAGTTATGATGGCCCAAAGACTGAGGTTCAGGTAGAGATGGGAAACTATGTCACTGCTGATTCTTTCATTTTTCCTGCCTTAGGTTCAGTTCACCACATCGGTTTGTGATTTATTTTTTTGTAAGTCTTCCCAAAAAATTGCCAGCATTTTAGTGTAAATTTATCCTGCTGTACATATTTTTATATATGCAATTTTGTCTAATAGTCACATGATTATGTCAGCATGCCTGATGGTGGTGGGACCCTGACCCTGAAATAAAATGATTTATTAAAAAAAAAAAAAAAACTAGTGAGGGCTGACCATGCTTAGTAACCACAGAATATTGAACGTCGACCAGAAAAGAAAAATGGAAAACTGGGCAGGGGAACAGAATGGAGTATTTATGAGAAGGGCACATCTAGTTGGCTGGAACAGGAGCACCCCTGTTGGGCAGTGAGAATACACCATAATGTTTATTAGTTAATTCCTCCTGTCCAAACAGAATTGTTAGAAGGAGAAAGAGAGAGAAACAAAGACTAAACGACTTACTTAGTGCTTTCAGTAGTTTCCGAAGGTTGTGTTACTTGGGGGGTGTTGGGAATTTCTACAGAAAAGAGCAATATATGAAAAAAGAAATTGATGTTTGTAGTTCAAGGTTGTCGTTGTTTTGCTTTTAACAGCTGCAGTAACATTTACCCAATAAGTACCTAGCCACATAGAACTTAAAACCCAATATACAGAATTCAGAAGAATCACAGTCTGTAGCAATCCTGGACTGTACGACTTCAGACTGATGGGGAATCAAATCTACTACATAACCTTCTAGAAATCTAGGTTAAATTCTCTCTTCCTGATGTGTGTGCTTTCTACATGCAGTGCAGGGAAAACATTTTAATAAATGTTTCCCTCCTCACCCCTCAACTGTGGACTGAAGTGGTACATTCCCATGAGGTCTGTTACACATTTATGTGACCCTAGTCATCACACAGTGGCAATATTATGCAGTGCTGGAAAGCAGATTGCAGCATTTTACAAGCTCCTACAAGACTAGACCAGCACTCCAAGCTTAGTGAATCATATGAGCAAAACAATTTTGCTGGCAGCAGGAAACTACTACTATCTTATCCATGGGCAGGCAAACTAAGGCTGAGGGCTGGATCTGGCCCAATCGCCTTCTAAATCTGGCCCGTGGACAGTCTGGGAATCAGCGTGTTTTTACATGAGTAGAATGTGCCCTTTTATTTAAAATGCATCTCTGGGTTATTTATGGGGCATAGGAATTCGTTCATTCCCCCCCCAAAAAAATAGTCCGGCCCCCCACAAGATCTGAGGGACAGTAGACCCCTGAAACAGTGCCCTTCCAATTTTGCAAGAAGAGGTCTTTCTCATCACATCCTTAATGTCCCTTTTAATCTTGAAATATCCAGGGACTTCCAGATCCATAAAATCTGTGTCCCACCACAATGCCTTCATCTCTCTCTGCTGTGCCTGTCCACTATTACATCTGCTTTGGTGTTTTATACAAAACTCACCACACTGCCAGCACCAAACAAGATATTGTAGTGCTGCTTTCGTTGGCTCTTTGTGGACTACAGCGCCCATCATCCCTGATCACAGGCCACAGCTGCTGGGGCTGATGGGAATTAGAGTCCAACAATATCCAGAGAGCCCCATGTTTGCCACCACATCAGTAAACCAAAGTTTTTATTTTACATCGCCTTGAAACAATTCCATTGAAGGAAATCAATAATAATAATAATAATAGTTGTTGTTGGTTTGCACCCGTCAGCACTTTCTGTGCTGTTTAAACAACATTGGCACTACAGGGGAAAGGAAGTGTTCCTGTTTGTTCATGCAAGAAGGGCAGAACGTTGACACATCATGCAGAAGGAAGTTAAGTCACTTCGCCCTAAGCCCACCCTCTCTTCTGAGAGTGAGGGGGAAACAGGAGCGTTAGAAGAAATGGCACCAGCCAGTTAGAAGCAGAAGAACTCACCTGGGAAGATAAACTGTTGTCTATGCTGAATGTAGTAGGCAGCTTTTTAAAAAAGGAAGAAGGAAAAGGAGGAGAGGACAGCAAAACAAAATGTAAAAAAAAAATCACAAGAGATTAGCATGTGAGAAAACCATGTCAGCAACTGCCTCCATAAATTCAGTGAATTAATTCAAGTTCATCATTAGTAAATTGTAAAACAAAACAGGCAAGGCAGGTGCATTTGAGTGCATGCATTTTGGAAAGATTGCAGCTGGGTTGGAGAATGCATCATCTCCTTTCACATTCAGAGGAACAATGCAAAACTTGATTTAACTGCCATTTATAGCAAACCACACATCTCCAAATGGTGCATGGCCCCAGAGGTGGATAAACCTACTCCTCTTCCCTAGTATTAAAAGTATAAGTGAAACAACTTAACCTAATGGTAGGGGCGTCTCTGCTCCAACCATCCCCTGCTCTACCACCCTGGTCCCAGAGAACAAAACCACAAATTTACCTGGAAAGTTGAACCGGCTGTCCCGCTGGCCCATGGGAGATGGGTTTGGGGGTGGCGTTGCACTGGGGGGGTTGGAAGACGGGAAGGGGGCTGGGGAAGACGGCGTGGAGGAGGTCGTGGAAGATGGGTTGCTGCTGGAGTCGAGGTGGTTAATTGCTGGCGGGTGGTCCTGGAAACGGTCAAGAGAAGGCAGAAATCGTGAGCCTTAAGCCTTGGTAGCTCTGATTCAGCCAGAATGTTTTCCATCACTTCTAAAAGGTTATAAAGCTCACAGAAACAAAGGAAGAACCAGGAGGAGCACGTCGCATGCACATTAATTATCAAATACTTGTTCAATATAAAACGCAATATTTATCATAGTGCAAAGCATTTACCAGAAGACAAAATAAGAAGTTTTACAAGCTAAATTTAATTCAGACCTGCACCCAAGGAAGCAGATGTTTTAAGCAAAGAAATTATAACTGGCTTCCAGTTATGCAAAGTTTGTTTCTACTGTATGCCTAATAAGCAATTAATTTAAACAAACCAAATAACTCTGAAGTGAAATCTGCTGAGTTCAATGAGACTTAGCCCTAGGTAAATGTGTCTATGATTGCAGCCTTGTTCTGTTTTTTCTATTGTTTGGCCAGTCACGGGGGTGCAATCCCCTTCTGGGGGTCCTCTGCTGGGCATCGCCCCCTTTTTGTAAGCCCATTACCTTTTTAGTTAGAGCCTTCGGAAGAGTCCCAAACTGCGGCTCTGATGGTCGGTCCACCGGGTTATTGATGTCAGAAGGGACAGACTCTGCCCGCTTTAATCGGGGTACTATTGAGGACGGGTGGAAGAGGAAGGGGGGGGGGAAGAAAACAATTTCTTGTTATTGCAACAACACCAAGGTGACAAATTAGCTTGGGTAGGGCAGAAATGTGGGGGGGGGGAACCCAATTAAAAAAACCTCACACTTACTGGGTAAGAAAGATATTCTACAAGGTGGGGCTTCTTTCGTGCATTTGTTATGACACTTTAATCTGCAAACAAGAAAAAGGTGCATTAGAGATTATATAACATTATATACAGGCATCCCCTGTTTTAGACATGACTTATTTGTGTGTAATTGTGTACATGTGCACAGTGCAGAACCTGGAAACATCCTAAAAGATGTCACTAAAACAGGATGTGGGTGGTGCTGTGGGTTAAACCACAGAGCCTAGGGCTTGCTGATCAGAAGGTTGGCGGCTTGAATCCCCGCGACAGGGTGAGCTCCCGTTGCTCGGTACCTGCTCCTGCCAACCTAGCAGTTCAAAAGCACGACAAAGTGCAAGTAGACAAATAGGTACTGCTCCAGCGGGAAGGTAAACGGCATTTCCATGCGCTGCTCTGGTTCACCAGAAGCGGCTTAGGCATGCTGGCCACATGACCCGGAAGATGTACGCCGGCTCCCTCGGCCAATAAAGAGAGATGAGCGCCGCAACCCCAAAGTCGTCCGCGACTGGACCTAATGGTCAGGGGTCCCTTTACCTTTACCTAAAAGGGCAGAAGGAGGACAGAGCACTGCAGAGGGGGGGGGCAGAATGGGGTGTTTCAATGGCACGTGATTTCACTCAAGCACATAATGACCTGGAACGCAACCACTGTGCAAATCGGAGGGTGCCTGTAATTGTAAGGTTGGAAGGGATCTCAGGGGTCATCTAGTCTAACTATCACATCCCAGTTCATGTCCTCACTTAACCACGAAGCTCGTAGGGTGACTTTGGGCCAGTCACTCTCTCTCTCAGCCTAGCCTACCACCCAGGATTGTTGTGCAGGTAAAATTAGCAGGGGGTGATAAAACGATTAGTGGGTAGAGCCATGGATGTCACCCTGGCCTCTGGAATTAAAGTGAGAGAAAGGAAGCCTACAGTCAAATTCCTTGGAACTGGAATGCCAAATTTCATATACAGTGATACCTCGGGTTAAGTATTTACAGTGGTGCCTCGCAAGACGAAATTAATCCGTTCCGTGAGGCTCTTCGTATAGCGGTTTTTTCGTCTTGCGAAGCAAGCCCATTGACAGCTTAGCGGATTAGCACTACAGCTGTCAAGCGGCTTCCAGCGATCAGCTGTTAAGTGGCTTATCAGCGGAACAGCTGATAAGCGGCATAGCGGCTTAAGAAAAGGGCGAAAAAAGCGAAAAAAACCCGCGGGGGGATGCAAGATTTTTTTCGTCTTGTGAAGCAACCGCATAGGGGAATTCGTTTTGCGAAGCGCCTCCAAAACGGAAAACCCTTTCGTCTAGCGGGTTTTTCGTCTTGCGAGGCGTTCGTCTTGCGGGGCACCACTGTAATTCGTTCCGGAGATCCATTCTTAACCTGAAGCTGTTCTTAACCTGAAGCACCACTTTAGCTAATGGGGCCTCCTGCTGCTGCTGCGCCGCCAGGTGAAGGGGGAAGGTCCTCATTGCTCACTTACCTGCAGTGTTTGCACTTCACACCAAACATCATGCTTTTCTGACACACCTGGCAGACCTGAGAAAGCCATGACTTTGCGGAGAATCTGAACGAGAAGAAGCAAGCCAAGACAAAGAAGACACGTTCGTATTTTGCACAATGTGTAAATGGTATCTGTTTGATAATGTGTGGTTTGCTATGCCTAATAAAAGCTCTTGATTGACAAAGAAGACACAAAGGAGAGGAAGGTTTTTAAAAAATGTATTATCAGGGGGGAAATTCAAAATCTGAAAAAAAAAGAAGGGAGCCATATTAGTGAATTTCACGTGGTTATATTCCACCAGGGAACGGTTCATTCCTATCTGCCCTCTACCCCACCAGTATCACGCCCCAGAAAACATTTTAGAGCCGTGTTTTCAAGCAGAGGTCATAGCACAAGGACAGAGAAGGTCCTGTGGAAAACAGAAGGTTCCAGAAAACTGCTGTTGAGTCACCAAGTAGCATTACTAGGATTGAAGCACTAGTTGGTCGCCACTGGTGACAGGGGGTTCCATGCAGGCGAGTGAGCAGGGCTGGGAAAGGAGAGGCAGAAGGGTGCATTCCTAAGATGGTCCCATACATGGGGGTTTCCAAGGCTGCAGTCTGAACACCCCCACCCACCCAACTCTTCTTTTGCCGACAGTGGAATGAGATTTGCATGGGGGGAAGTCATACTGATGCAGCAACAAGAGTATGTCCACCCCCCAATGGGCGTGAGCTAAGTCTTCAGAGAATCCAACCTGAGTAGCTTGTCACCCACTGAAAGCATGTGGAGCATTTACCTGTGTGTCACAGACAGACCAATATCTCTTCGTACAGTCTGAGGCGATCCCTGGGGGAGATCTGAGAAGCCAAAATCAAAGGCAGCGTGTTAGGTTTCACCAGAAAAGAAGGTGGACACTGTGAAACAACACATGGCCCATCCATGCAACAAGTTGGGAAGTTCTCCTTCCTATTGACTCCAGATGGCAGCAAATCCCAGCTCCACACAGCAATACTTCCCCGTTTGTCGATTTATCGGGAAGCCAGAGCTAGGAGCTCTCATTTCCCGCAAGTCATTTGGCAGGGGACATTACAATGGGGCAAGTCGTACAGCTGAAGAATGGCACAAGCCACTAATGCAGGGGTAGGGAACTCATGGCTCTGAGGAAGTTCCTGGACTCCAACTCCCATCAGCCCCAGCCAGCATGGCCAATGCTCAGGGGTGATGGGAACTGTAGTCCAACCAGCGGTATCTGGTGCCCACTGAAAATGAAAAGGTGGAAGGCAATGCTAGAGATGAACGAATTTGTCAATTTCAGTTTTCTGTTTCTCATTTGTCCAATCTTATATTTGGTTCTCCCTGTTTTTGCAGCCATTTACATTTATTCTTCTTCTTCTTCTTCTTCTTATTATTATTATTATTACACTCCACCATTTCCCTACCGGGGATGCAAGATGGCTTATAGATAAAAACAAAAACAGCTGAAAACATAGTATTGCAGTATTGAGTCCATGGCTCATGTGCTTCTGGCTTGCACATGAGGAGTGATTTGAGGAGTGAGGCTATTACCCCTCTATTATTGTCCTTGCTGGGTTGCTTGACCATTGCTACCATGTCCTTTCTTTTAACCGATAAAGATGATCAGGTGACAGCAAAGACTGCAAGGTTTTTAGTGGGGCCAATTAGAATAAGATCTATTATTTGATTACTGATGAAAACCCCCAAAATATATTTTCTATAGTTAAGTTTTTACCCCTATCTTCAGTACATTTTATTTTATTTTATTGTGATGGCTAGTGACTGATGCAAATAAAGATTCTATCTATCTATCTCTCTATATAAACATGTAAACATTGCTAGAATTAAAACTATATATACATATATAGAGAGTTTTATATATAGTCATACACACACACACACACGCACATACATATATATATAAAACTATTAAATACACACAGATAATTACAATAAAAAGAGCATAGCACCAACGCTTTCATTAAAACAAAGCATCCTAAGGCACAAAATACATCAGGAGGCTTAGTTTGGTCAGAATCGAGCATACACATCCAGAGTTAACACTAAATACAGTGGTACCTTGGTTTACAACCATAATCTGTTCTGGAGTCTGTTTGTAAACCAATACAGGTTGTAACCCAAGGTGCGCTTTCGCCAATGGGGCCTCAAAAAATGGGTTGTAATCCCCCCAAAATGGGTTGTAATCCAAAAAAAGTTTGCAAACCGGGACATGCACTTCCGGGTTTGACGTGTTTGCAATCCAAAACGTATGCAAACCAGACTGTTTGTAAACCAAGGTACCTCTGTACATTACTTCTGGCAAATAATCCATCACCGCTGCTAGAGGGCCGTGAAAAATTGTGTCCTGGGCTTTTAAGTCTCGTCTACCCATGTACTATCTGAAACCCAAGGGGCGTATTGGTGGCCAGATGTGATTTTTTTCCAGCTCTCCTACTGCCACTAATTAAGTTTCCCCAAATTCCAAAACAATACAATTCATAAACTCAGAAACCATAAGCCACAGCTGTTTGAAACAACTGATTATTCGTATTTTTAAAATGACTAATATGCCTGCAGTCGTGGCCCCAGGTGTTGAAACAGCACAGAAAAACTTGGTTTCAGTGCAAAGCGACATAAATTCACCACATAAACCCCACTGTCCTTCACGTATAGAAGCATTTCGACGTTCAGCCTAGACTCCTTTTAAAACAAGATTGGGGAAGCGCAACATCAGAGGCGAGACCCAGTGTGGGTCTCTGGGCTGGCCCCTTCTTCTTGGTCTAACACACACAGAGCTTGTATTTCTTATCACAAGAATAACTGAGATAAGAAAGGAAACATATTTCCACACGAAGGCACCCAAAGAAACCGTGAGAATACGAAAGGAACAAACTCTCCCTCTGTGTCTCCTCTTTTCATCAGAATTGCATTTTTTGGGTGGGGAGGAGAGACATACCCTAGAAGGCAGGTGGGCAGAAGGTGTTTGTGACAGATATGGGGGACAGAGGTCCCCTTAATTATTCCGTTTAACTGCATAGACACCAGAGGCAGAAATTTTCGTCCCATGGCTGAAACTAACAAAACAAATTAGACAATCAATTTCAGTGCATTTCAGCACAAGGGTAATGTAAAAAATATGCAGCAAATAGAATAATGTTTTATGATGTAACATTTGCAAACTAAAAAAAGCTCCACAAGAAGAGTGGGTGCTACGCATATTTGCTTGTGCGATTTCCATTCCTGGCCTTCGATGAACACGCAAATTGCTGCAATTTCTGCTCCCGTCTCCATCTCCAATGGGATTTTCTGACATCCCAAGGTAAGGACCAGGTAACACCCTCATTCTCCTCCACTGCCGTCTTTTCTACCCTTTCACTGTTACCTAAAATTCTCTAGAGCCTGACACCATGTAGAAAAATAAATGTGCCCTTTTATTTTGAGCACCTAATTTGCTGTCTGTCCCCCACAACCTTCAGCACAGAATGCAGGATTTTAGATGGGGGCAGTCAGAGGATCTCCAGAGCCCAGTTAGGGTGTTTCTATCCAAATAAGCTCTACTCTAGGTGGATAGATACAGTATTTGTATCTGCTATTGGCCTTTGGATGTTCTACTCAAGAGCAGACCCAACAAAATGAAGGAACTCTTAGTAGCACTTAGTTTGCTAAAAATCTAAAACAAAGCAAAAGGTAAGATCAGGAGTGGGGGATTTTGGCCCCCGAGACGTTACTGAACTCCTGTTTTCCCTGGCCACTGGCCATAGTGCCTGCGGCTGTTGGGAGTTGTAGTTCTGCAACATCTGCTGGACTAAAAGGCCTCCCCCCACCTGCTAGGGTTCATCGCACAACACATCAGTAGAGGCAAAGGAAGTAAAGGCAGGGGAACAAAAGAATCATAAAAATTATCTGCCACTGGAATTTCCTCACATGCTCAGAATGAGTCATCGTTCACACTTCGCACTCAGCCCAGCCACACCACTAAACCAAGCTTTCATGCATGACGCAGTTTCTTTTTTAAACAACTATTTTAAAACAACCCATCCCTATAAAGAGCCAACCCAGACTAGACACAATGGGAGCAGGCCTGAATGTTCAAAAAAAGGACAGGGACAGACGGACGACCTGTGGTGTTCCAGGGCCACATCCACACCACAGATTTAAAGCACCATGATGCCACTTTAACAGACACGTCTCCCTCCCTCCCCCCCCAAAAAAAGACTCAGGAACTGCAATTTGCTTAGGGTGCTGAGAAGATGTTAGATTCCCCTCACAGAGCGGTTCAACAGTCAACCCCTCTTCCCAGAGGATTCTGGAAATTGCAGCAGAGTGAGTGTTTGGGCCTACTGTTCTGAAGAATGCGCAAGATGCAGGCAAGCAGAAGGTTGTGCGAAAGGCTACCCTCCAAACCTATGAAAGTCATGTTTTTTTCACACACCCCACTCCACCGATGGCGAGAAGGTTGCCAAAAGAATGCCTCTCTTACCGAATCTAAAAGAGAGAGAGAGAGAAAGAAAAAAACAGAGGGTTAGACTTGAGCCATAGGCATATATTAAAGATACAGTAGTACCTCGGGTTAAGTACTTAATTCATTCCGGAGGTCCATTCTTAACATGAAACTGTTCTTAACCTGAAGCACCACTATAGCTAATGGGGCGTCACACTGCCGCCGCGCCGCCGCACGATTTCTGTTCTCATCCTGAAGCAAAGTTCTTAACCCGAGGTACTATTTCTGGGTTAGCAGAGTCTGTAACCCGAAGCGTATGTAACCTGAAGCGTATGTAACCCGAGGTACCACTGTATATACAAAGCTGCCATATACCTTATATGAGACACAGTATATGATAAGGGACATGGGTGGCGCTGTGGGTTAAACCACAGAGCCTAGGCCTTGCTGTTCAGAAGGTCGGCAGTTTGAATCCCCGCGACGGGGTGAGCTCCCGTTCCTCGGTCCCTGCTCCTGCCAACCTAGCAGTTCAAAAGCACATCAAAGTGCAAGTAGTTAAATAGGTACTGCTCCGGCGGGAAGGTAAACAGCGTTTCCGTGTGCTGCTCTGGTTCTCCAGAAGCAGTTTAGTCATGCTGACCTCCCGGAAGCTGTACGCTGGCTCCCTTGTCAATAAAGCGAGATGAGCGCCGCAACCTCAGAGTCGGCCACGAATGGACCTAATGGTCAGTGGTCCCTTTACCTTTACCGTAGTGGTTAAGAGTATTGGACCAAGACCTGAAAGACCAGGGTTCAAATCCCTCCTCAGCCATCAGGTTCACTAGGGTGACCCAGGGCCAGTCACTGCTTCTTGGCCTAGGCTACCTCACAAGGTTAAATGAGGAGGGAGAGAACCATGTACACCATCTTGAGGTCTTTGGATAAAAAAAGGTGAAGTAGATTCCTTAATTGCAGGGGGTTGGGCTAGATGACCCTTGGGGTCCCTTCCAACTCTAGAACTCTATGATACTATGAAATGCAATAAAACAAAATTAGCAAGACCATTGGTCTGGTATTTCTACATTAGTGTTCTTCAGTGTTGGGTCCCTATACATCCTTGGGATTGCCACCCACATCATCCATTGCCAACTTAGCCAAATGTCCAAACAACACCCAGCACTGAAGAACACGGCTGTGCACTTATCAGCAGAGTCTCTCCAAGTTTTCGGACAACCCTTCTTGCAGATGCTGGAGATGAAACCTGGGACCTTCTGCAAGCAAAGCAAATGCTACTCTATTTTGCTAGGGCTCCTCCCAAATCGTCAGAACCAAAGCAATGCAGCCCTCATGATAATAATGCACCTTTGGGCTTCATTTGCAGTATTTTTGGCATTAGTTCCAAGAAGCCAATATGACTTGTTGACTCACAGCAGTTCTCAACCTGTGGGACCCCAGATGTTGTTGGACTACAACTCCCATCATCTCTGAGCTCTGGCCTTGCTAGCTGGTTGTGATGGGAGTTATAGTTCAACAACATCTGGGGACCTACAGGTTGAGAAAGGCTGGCTTAGAGGTTCTTGGTTTTTGGGGGGTTTTTTACAATTAAGTAGTATATAAATGTTATTAAACGAACAAAAAAATAAAATAGAAAAATTCAATCTGTTGAGAGGAGGGGGTGTTAATAGGTGTGTGTTTTGGGTTTCAGTCCAAATCTCTTTTTAGAGAGGTGGCCTTAGGTCATACAACTGCAGGCCAGTGCTCAACTCAGCCTCTATTTCCTGGATTTGTAAAATGGGGATGGCAACAGCCGGTTTTCTAGTGCCGTCGCAATACTTGCAGTAAGAGGAACCAGTTTAGAACCAGTTTACCTGAAAGATATCATCACCCCATATATATGTGTATATCCATTTGGCCAATTTTATCTGTGAAACAGACACTTTTACAAACACCACACAAAGCCTGTCTTGCACTTGCAAGGAATCGATCCTTCAATGCAACCGTACCTACACTTCGGAACTCCCTGTCCATTGATATTAAGCAGGTGCCTTTGCTGTACAGGTGGCAACCATTTTGTGTGCATCCAATTGACACATGACCACTGACACACAAGTCCTTTTGGACCCGGGAGAGGGAGTAATGGGGGCGGCGCAGGCTTATGCACACTCCGCCGATGCGCGCGGGGGCAGGGCACAGGAACAGAACCCCCACACTAAATGGTCACCACCTGTACAGTTTTCAGCACGTGCTGAACATTATATTTAAGCAAACATACCCAGACACGGTAAATCTGGCATGTTTCCATATGTAATTCGATTATTTTTTTAAGCTGCTGGTTTTATGTTGGGGAAATTTCATGCTACCTTCTTTTTGACTGATAATCTTAATGTAAACACCTTTGAGGTTTCAAATTATGAGGAAGCAGTACACAGATCCTGTTAAACAATTTTTTTTAAAAAAAGGATAGTAATTGTGCTAAAACGAACCAAGGGTTCAACTCTGTGTAAGGCAGAGCCTCGTCAAAATGGCAACCCTTGCGTGATAGTAAGACCACAATGCAGCGGGAGGAGAAGGATACTCACTTCATAGGAGGGACTTCATCGATCCTGTTGCCAAGCTGAGATTCGTGGGATTTGCTCCTCGTGAGGGTGGGGAAGTTGGGGAGCAGCTGGAAAACCTTCCGGCTGGGCGGTGGGGGAGTCCGTGGCGGCTTCCCCCTCTTGAGCTGGGGCGTGGTGGGGGGCGTGATGGTGATGCTGTGGGGAGTCCTGAGGTTCCGCCTCCCGCAGTGGGTGGGGAAAGCAAATGACTCCAAGAGGCTGTCGGCGCTGCCGGGGGGGCCTTGGTCCGAGGAGGACAGGAGCGTGGACGTGGAGACGGAGCGGGCCTGCGGGCCGTTCCCCTTCAGGGACGTCAAGCTGCCATGAGACCACGTGAGCGAGGTGGGGCAGGGGGAAAGTTCAGAGGGGGGCATCAAGCTGGCTTCACGGCGCGTGTCCGGCAGATTCCACACCAGGTCGTCTTTGTACTCTCCACCTGCACATGGGAAGGAGATCACAATTAGATGGCTTTAAGAAAAGGGATCTTATTTTTAATCTTTGTAGGAAGCCGCCCAGAGTAGCTGGGGAAGCCTAGCCAGATGGGCGGGGTACAAATAATAAATTCTTCATCATCATCATCATCATGGCAGGTGCCCACTAGCTGCAAGTCATGGTGGCTGATTCCTATGTCCAGAATCAGGAGCTGATCAACAGCTACTGGGGAACAGCAGCAAGGGAGGATTATTGCTCTCACATCCTGCTATCAAGGCAGAATAACTCACAAGGCATCAGTGAAGTTAACTCTTGGTTCAAGGAAATAAAACAGCTCAGGCCTAGTGAGCACAGCAACTCTTCCCCAAAGCTCTTGCCCCAATGACGCGGTTGTGTGGACTGAAGGTCCCCACCTTCCCACCACTCTCTAAGGCTCCTCCTCAGCCAGGTCCTTCCCAAGCAATCTGAGGCTCCTTCGCCTTTTCTGTCTCTGCTCCGCGCTCTTCATACCTCTGCAGGTTCTGGGAGACTGGGGGAGGGAGGGGGCTGGTTGCAGCAGGAGGGGTGAGCCCCTGGCTTCTTCAGCAGCCTGCTTCATCTCTGCCTCTCCCCCCCCCCCTTTCCAGCCTCTGCTTCTCCCTCTGCCTCTGGACTGCTCTCTACCCCAGCCTCTTCCTGCTCACTAAGTCCTGTTACCTCTCCAGCTTCTGATACATCCTCCTCCCATGCCACACATTCAAAGCACACCTGGTGTACAATTAAACCACACGGCTTCCCCCAAACAATTCCTCGAAGCAGCAGTTTGTTCAGAGTGCTGGGAATTATAGCTCTGTGAGGGATGAAAACTACAGTTCCTGGGCTTCTGGGGGGGGGGGACGTGCACGCTTTCAAAGTGCGTTGAATGTGCTTTAAATGTATGGCATGCATCTGTGCTTGGCTGCCCACTGGGATACAGGGATAGATAGACCATAGACCTCTGGTCTGATCTAGCAAGGCTCTTATGATAGATCGCAATAGGCAGACCACAAAGTAACTGTCATTGCCTCTGCTGCCACCTGCTGTTGGGCTCCTTGTCTTCCACCCTACCAGTTTCTAGCAGCAACACTGCCTATTGCTTACTGAAATAGAGATCTACCACTGGAGGACCCGCTAGCTTCCAGGAGCAGCACACGAAGCCTTCTTACCTGTGCGGGTCACTTTCCGCAAGCAGGCGAGAGCCCCGTTGAGCCGGGAGCATTCCTCAGCGCTGGCCCCGCACCTCTTCATGGTGTCTTTCACTTTCGACTCATCCATTTCCAGTAAGGCATCGAGGGTCAACTCCTCCGGTATCCTCTGCAAGAAAGAGCAGTGGTTTGTGTGTGTGAATTTTATAAGCTCTGTCATTTATTTGTTCAGGAAACTTTTGCAGGAAGATGGAGTCCTGTCTCCACCCCTGCCTACCCTCCTCCTATTTGGGGAACGAATTAATCTCCCTATGTGGTTGTGACGTGCTCAGGCAGATTGCTGGGTCAAGGAACACGGTCAGGAGCTTGGTCCCTGGTGTGGCTCATTTGGTGACAAGCAACAGCTGCTTTGGCTAGAGCGTTGCCTTGTTTTGAGTGTGTGTGTGTGTGTGTGTGTTTTAACAAGGTTGAACAACGAGAAATTTGTTTCTGACTGGACGGTCCAGTCACTCGCTCCCGGCTTTGAAAGAGTGACGAGGCAGATGCAGGAAAAGCTGGCTGTGACTTGTGCCCAACCATCACTGCACTCTCCCTGTAAGCAATGACCGGCCTTTCCTGGAGTGGCATCTGTGCCAAAATATATACAAAGAACTGCCCACCCAAGCATTGCACTTACGCGTACGCAGGTCCAGAAGATACTGCAAAAGCTCAGCATCATTTGCCACCTGAAGCGGCTGGGGCAACCGACTTGGATGCTTAACCTCAGCCCTTGCAAATGGGGCTGGGGCTGGTGCCGGGAGTAGCCATCACTGGGCAGCTGCTGAGCCCACGCCCTTGCAGGAGGGACCACCCTTTCTGACGGTGCTGCCTGCATTCACCTCAAGTCTCTGAGCATGTGCACAGCCACAAAGGTGCTAATATGGACTGGGCTCAGAGGGAGAGGGCAAACAAGTGAGTGCCTTCGAGAGTACAAAAGAGACTCACAGACAGAACCCTGCAACTGGCATGGTTAGCAAACAACGCTGCAAAGTGGGCGCATGGGATATTTTGGCCACTGAGGACTGCATTTTCTCATGTGCAAGCTGTCAAGAGTCTACATGACGGCAGTAAGTAGGGCTAGAGCCAGATGCCAGAGTGAACAGGACACCCCCTTTTATTTCTCTGCCACCCCCACCTCCGCTTCCCCCCATCTTCCTATCCTATTCTTACGATATTATGCATCCCACAGTAAGTGAAGTCAGTATTAGTATCCCTCATATTGTGGGAGAGGGCCAAGGCTGAGAAAGAGAATGACTTGCCAAAGGGCATCTAGTGAGTCTATAACAGACATGAGATTTAAACGAGGGATGTCCTGATTCATAATGGAAACTCTTGGCCCCTACACCGGGGGATAGGAATATCCGTTACTGGACTACAACTCCCATTATCCCTGGCCATTAGCCGTGCTAGCAGGGGCCAATGGGAATTATAGCCCAGCCACCATTTCCCCTTCACTGCCATATGTTTTTTCAACAATAAACTTTGTCTTCCAAATTTTCCTCAGGGTGAAAGAGATGGGACCAAGGTCACCTAGCGAGAATCATGGTCTGGAAGAGATTCAAGCTCATCCTCCCTGGTCCTAGTTTGACCCTCTAAGGCAGCAGTTCTCAACCTGTGGGTCCCCAGATGTTGTTGGACTACAACTCCCATCATCCCTGAGCTCTGGCCTTGCTAGCTAGGGGTGATGGGAATTGTAGTTCAACAACATCTGGGGACCCACAGGTTGAGAAAGGCTGCTCTAAGGGATGGGGAAAACCTGTTGCCCTGAACTACAACTCCCTGGCCACCATCCCTGCTAGCTGCAGCTGATGGGAGTTGTAGTACAGTGACATCAGGAAGAATAGAGGTTCCCCACTCTTGCCCTACGCAATGCCAGCTTCTGAAGAGACAATCTTTGGACCCCCAAGACCAAGAACAGAAGACAAGAGGGAGGAAGAAGATTCTCCACATGCAAGCAAGAGGCATGCTGGGAAGAAAAGAAACAAGAGAGTTTGATAACTTAAAAAACCAGGCTGGAATCCAAGTCACGAAGCGAGAGAGTTGCTGAGTGTTCCGGAAGCTCGTTCCGACACCAGATGATATAAGGACAGAGTTAGCATGTACTTGCACGAGACAACTGCTTCTTTTAGGAATGCTTCCAATCCGTTTCCTCCTTCCTTCCTTCCCTCCCTCCTCTTTTCCCGAAACAAACATCTTAACATGAGCGCAAATGAAACTTGGGGTGGCGTCACCGTCAGGCAGGGCAGACTTGAACCAGCTGACTCCAAGGGGCAGGGACCGGTTCCCCAATCCACACAGCAATAGAGCCCATAGGTCAGACATGGAGACTGTGGGAAGGTTCAACGTTGGGACGTCAAACACAACTCAGGCCTCATTTCCACCATACATGTAAAGCAATGCCGTACCACTCCAGCCATCATGGCTGTCCCCCAAGGAATCCTGGGAACTGTAGTTTACCACCACCCCACATATCTATAATCCCCTGACTACAGTTCCCAGGATTCTCTGGGGGAAGCCATGACAGTTAAAGTGGCATAATAGGGCTTTAGATGCATAGTGCGGATGGAGCATAAGAATCCTCCTGGTTCTAGGCTCAGGTGATCCCGGACAGCCAAAACCATGCGTCTACATTATATATGTAGGCCCCAAGGCCTGCTGCGCTGTTGCTGAGGGAAGCCATTTTCCCCACACACAATGCCTCAACACAACACCACCCTGTGATCTTCAGATAAAAGGAGGCATAGGAATTGAATAAATAATAACAACAGCATTGAAGGGCATAATGGGGACACCAAAATGGCTATAGGTGCTGACCCTGCCTATACCAACTGGGAGTCCTGACTCTTCCTAGCCCTTGGGTCAAGGCACAACACTTAGCCAGAGGTCTATATTATTCTAACCAGGCTGAAGCGTAATTTTAGGCCAGGGTTTCCCAAACCTGACTCCCCAGCCGTTTTTGGACTACAGTTCCCATCATCCCTGACCACTGGTTCTGCTAGTTAAGGGTGATGGTCCAAAAACAGCTGGAGATCCAAGTTTGGGAAACCCTGTTTTGGGGCCCTGATCCCATCATACATAGAGTAAACCAGCCGAGGCCTCATCTACACTACACATTTAAGGCAGTATCATACCACTTTAGACAGCTATGGCTCCCCCCCAGAGAATCCCGGGGAATGCTGTTTGATAAAGGTTCAGAGAGTTGTTATGAGATCCCTATTTCCCTCAGAGAACTACAATTCCCAGAGGAACTGACTGTGAAACCACTCTGGAAACTGTAGTTCTATGAGGAGAACAGGAGACCACCTAACCACTAAAAGTAGGGGGAGGATATCGCCTGTGTAACAGCATTCAAGGCAGCCAAACAAATTACTGAAAATGGAACGCCTTGCCAAATATTTAGATGCTTAATGCTCTTTGGGACCTTTTTGCTTCCCTGACAGCAACCGCTACTAGTGTAGAGCTAGTGAGGTGTAGTGTTTAAGAGTGGTGGACTTGTAATCTGGTGAACCAGGTTCGCTTCCCCGCTCCTCCACATGCATCTGCTGGGTTGGGCTAGTCACACTTCTCTGAAGTCTCTCAGCCCCACTCACCTCACAGAGTGTTTGTTGTGGGGGAGGAAGGGAAAGGAGAATGTTAGGTGCTTTGAGACTCCTTCGGGTAGTGATAAAGTGGGATATCAGATCCAAACTCTTCTCTTCTTCTCTACACCATTTTCCCTTTTTTGCCTCTGCGGTCACTTCCCCTCAGCAGCCCTCATTTGCCCAAACTCCCGTTTCATCCAACTGGCTGCGGTGTTTTGCTTTGTGGACACTAAGAATGTTGTGGTGTAGTCACAATGTGGGGGGGGGGACACTGGAGGTTGCCAAAAACAGACTAAAAATCATTGTGGACAAGCAAAGCCAAGGACAGGTGGGAAGAGAAATAGCACCAAAAAGACCTGTTCTGAAACCATCTATTTTCATCAGAATTTCCCCAAACAGAACACACTATTGAATCTCCACAAAGGTAAAGATGCAACCAAGAACAGTCACATCACAAGTGCCTTTGGGGTCCTTGTATGAGAAATGCCATCAATAGCTCGTACCCCTGACAGCAGGCACAATCTAGCCTGTTTATTATCATTATCAAGCTGGGCAAAGCAGCATCCTCCCTCTTTTATTCTGCCGTCTTCGCACATAATCTGGTGTCTGAATTGGGTTCCGGAACACGCTGTTAATTCTCACCAACGGGCTGGCTCACACCCAGATCCGAAAGAAAAGCTGCTACCATACAAATGGAGCGCATGCGAGCAAGTGCGGCAGGCACACGTGTGCAAGAGAGAACAGTCCTAAGGAAAATTTTGTCTAAAAAATATGCAGTCTGCAGATTAAGTTTCTTTGCATTTTTACAAATGACACAGCCGGATTCCTTTGCAGAGGCTCCTGGACGAAGGTTTGTCGCCCGGCCTACATATTTTTAAGGAGTGGAGCAATGCACAAAAGGAAGCCCTGAGATACCCTCCGCCAGCACACTGCCCAAAACCTACCTCCAATCTCCCGCTTCCACAGTTGCCCTCAAAGGTGCTGCTTGCAGTGAAACGTGTGATTAATGCAACATGTCATTCGACCCAAACTAGCAAAGAAAGCGGGTTGGGGCTGATGGTGGAGATTTGTTTGTCGGAACTGAATCCTGCTGAGGCTGTCGGAAACCTGGGGAGATCTGGCTCCGTAATAGGCCTCATTCTGCACTAGGCCTCATTCTGCACGTGGCAGGCTGCTTTAAGACATTCAAAGCCTTGGCGGGGGGGTGGGGGGCTGTGGCAGGAGCAGGCACAAGGTGGAGGGATCCACAGGGCAGGATTAAAGGGCTGAAGGATACACAGAGCTTGGGGCGGCAGCAGGCAGGAATGTCTCCCCATCCGGCACACGTTCGAACTAAAGCGAGCTATTATTAGCGGGCGATCAGCTGAACGCGCCAACTTCACAATCAGTGCTGAGGCCTGGTTTATACCAAGGTGGAAAACAGGAAGACTGAACAGCTTCAGGGTGCAGGAGGGGCCCAGTCAGGCAAGACTCCTCCTCTCAAAAACATTCCCTGCACGCAGACATCTAATGTATCAAGGAAAAGGGTTTTGCCTATCCACCCTCCTCCCTGATATTTGGGATTTCTTCCCTGTTTTTGTTTTTTACTTCTCCCAAAGAATCCTGCAGTTTGTTAAGGGTGCTGGGAACTGTAGCTCTGCGAGAAGTAAACTACAGTTCCCAGGATTCTCTGGGGGAAGCCATGGGTTTCAAATGTACCTCAGGTTAAGTGCTTAACTTGAAGCACCACTTTAGCCTATGGGGTCTCCTCCTGCTGCTGCTGCTGCTGCTGCCGCACTGCCGGAGCACGATTTCTGTTCTTATCCTGAAGCAAAGTTCTTAATCTGAGGTAATATTTCTGGGTTAGCGGAGTCTGTAACCTGAAGCATATGTAACCTGAAGCATATGTAACCTGAAGCATATGTAACCTGAGGTACCACTGTACAGTGCATACGCAGTAGTTAGTTAAGGGTGCCAGGAACTGTAACTCTGTGAGGGGCAAACTACAGTTCTAAAGGATTATTTGGGGGAAGCCACGTTCCTTAAATGTATGGTGTGCACACAGAAGTTTGTTAAGGCTGTTGGGAATTGTGGTTCAGTAAGGCAGCAAAACTACAGTTTCCCAGGATTCTCTGGAGGAAGTCATGTGCCTTTAAATGTGTGGTCCGTGCACAGCCTCGGTCTGATATCCCCCACCCCCGGGCTTGTAGTCCCTCGCCTGGAATTTAATTTTAGAACACCGGAATGGCGAGTTGTAGGAAAAAAGTATAAGGAGATTATATTTAAACAATCCCAACGACCTTGAATTGGAAGAGCTCAGACAGGATTTTCAAAGCCTGCTGCCGGCCCTCACGACATGCAATGTGGGTGCATGCATATTCTCTCTCATTTATTTATATTCTCTCTCTCTCTCTCTCTCTCTCTCTCTCTCTCACACACACACACACACACACACACACACAGACCTAACCCAGTGGGGCTGTAATGGAACAAATAAAGAGGCTCTCTTTAAAAGAGCCACTCTCACACACTGTACATATGTGACAGATTAACATTTAAAACACACACACACAGAGAGACACACACAAACTGCTCCACAGCATCCTTGGGAGATTAGCCCAATATGATTCATCTCCGTGTCTGCCCCCCCACCTCCCGCCAACGCAATAAAGAAACCGCTGGTCACTAGTTTAAGCAGGATCTTAAAATAAGTTCCAAGAGACAAAAATAAACTAAAAACTAGACTTGATCTCTGAGCTCATTCCTAGGAGGATTTGCTGGAAAAACACGCTATATTAGAAATACCACGTGCAACAAAAGGGGCTGCGCCTGCCCCTCATTTTATCTGCTGGGAGGGCATTCCAGAAAGGTTAAGCTCTCAAGTGGCTAGGTCTCAGTGAGCAGAATCTCCTCATCGCAACAACCCCCTGCCCCCAAATCCAGGCACTCACTCAGTGCCTCTGGGCACTTAGAACCTCATCTTAGGAGACTGGGGAACTGGTCCATCTAATGCAGTACTGTCTACACCAAGGGTAGGCAACCTAAGGCCTGTGGGCAGGATCCGGCCCAATCGACTTCTAAATCCGGCCTGCGGACGGTCCGGCAATCAGCATGTTTTTACCTGAGTAGAATGTGTCCTTTTATTTAAAATGCATCTCTGGTTTATTTGTGGGGCATAGGAATCTGTTCATTTTCCCCCTTCAAAATATAGTCTGGCCCCCCACATGGTCTGAGGGACGGTGGACCGGCCCACGGCTGAAAAAGGTTGCTGACCCCTGGTCTACATGGACTCGCAGCCACTCTCCAGGGTCTCACCTCATTTCCAGGGTCCCCCCCCCCCATCTCTCTTCTCCATCCAGGCAAGCAAAGAGGCAATATCAGAGATCGAGGGCACATTCCAAAAACACTAGGTAGGGGGCATGGTCCCAAGAGCCAGGTAGCACCCCCATCCTGGCTTGAGGTGTGTGGGGCATAAGACCATTGAGTCCACAGCCCAAAATTACCTAAATGCACCAGTGAGGAGTAGACCAAACCATACGTCCCACAATAATCGGTGTGACGCTACAGAAGAACACCTTGATATTTTACCATTATATCTGAGGCAGGGCTGCATGCATACTGGGAGGATGAGCAGTTGCTTTAAAAAGCTGTGTGGTGCATGGTACCGGCTGCAGAATCCAGTTTCTTAAGAATCTTTTAAAAGCAAGTTTCTGGTCCTTATGATTACGAAGGTATGTCTGAAAGCCCATAGGTAACACCTAATCAAAGTACCAGACACAGGGGAGTTCTCAAGTAAGGAATTCGCTGCCTGACGGGCATGTTCCTAAAATGCTGTTTTCATACAACGATGCAGTAAGTAGGCTTGCAGGATCGCCATGGTGTAAAACAACAATGGATGAAGGATACAGCAACCAGTGGGAGAAAGTAAGGACATAAGATAAGCCCTGGTGGATCATCCCAATGGCCCCTGCAGCCCAGCATCCTGTTCTCACAGTTGCCAACCAGATCCGTCCAAGAAACCTGCAAGGAGGACCAGAGCACAAGAGCCCTCTCCCCTCCTAGTATTCAGAATCATTATGTTCTCCAACTTGGGTGGCAGAGGAGCACAGCCATCATGCCTGGTAGCCATGGAAAGCTTTCTCCTGCATGAATTTGTCCAATCCTCTTTCAAAGCCATCTAAGTTGGTCCCATCACCGGAGGAGCGAGTTCCATAGTTTTAAGCATGCACTGAGTAGAATGTATTGCCTTCAATAACCCTCCACAATGGTGAGGTCTAGCCTACAGGGAGAGGGGGCTGGCACACCGCCTCCAAGTAAAAAATAAAACAAAAGCATCTCAGCATGCTCAGGAAAGTAATTGCCTCTTTCCTTGCCATGTGGAGTCTGTCAAACCTAGCCAGGAGGATCCCACGCTCAGACTAGCATTGTACCGAAAATTTCTCCTCCAGTTTCCCCCCCCCCCAACTGTTCTCTCCATCAATCACCAAGAAAAGAAATTGCATCTGAAAAATAGTCAAAAGGATAAAGAGAATTAAAAAAGAATTATCGTGGGGGTGGAGTTTCGTGGTGCTTACCTTGAATTTGAAGAAGTTCAGGAGGTATTTTGAGGATTTTTCATAGCCTGCAAATAATCTCATCAGCAGACTGCAAACTGCAGCCTTCCTGGGTGTTCATTTCCCCTTTTTTAAAAAAAGCCCACGGCTGGACTTTCTTGTAAGCACAAGAAAGTGGAGAGGCTGCTTACTGTGTCAACTGAAGTCTATTTATTTTGAATAAATAGCGGAAGGGTCGTGACTCAGTGGGAGAACATCTGCTGTGCCTGAAGAAGGTCCCAGGTTCAACCCCAAGGGAAAATCAGGTGAGTGCTTAGCTTGCCCTTGCAGCTGCTCTATGAATGGGCTTCCAGAAAGGACTATCCCTTTAGCTTGCTAGACTTTAAAGTGTTTAGGCCCGGGGGGGGGGGGGGGACCAGCAGCCCTCCAGGTGTGACTGCACTTAACTCCCATTAGCATGGCCAATGATCAGAGGCGAATGATGCAACATCTGGAGACCCATAGGTCCCCACCATCAGCATCAGGAAAGATGCACAACACCAGCACACACCGAGTTAATGCAATTACTCAATAAGGCAGACACCGTGAGGGGTTCCCAAGAATTGGGAAGCTTGCCTGTTCGGAACAGGTTTGCCCTTCCCCTGAAGGAGACAGGTATGTCATTTGAGGGTGCTCCTAGCTTCAGGTAACCAATTACCAGAGCAGTTGGTGCACCAACAGCACCCTTTTCTGGATAGCGGCATTTTAGTCACTGTGATTCATGCCCCGGGAACCTCACAGTTGGATTATTGTAGCCCACTTTGTGGAGGTCTGCCCTTGAGGTTGGTGCAGAGGATGAAACTGGTGCAGAATTCAGTGGCTGGGTTACTAACGGGAAGATCTGACTGCCCATGTACAGTGGTACCTCTAGTTACGAACTGAATTTGTTCCGGAGGTCCGTTCTTAACTAGAGGTGTGCTTTCGCTAATGGGGCCTCTTGCTGCCACTGCGCCGCTGGCACACAATTTCCGTTCTCTTCCTGGGGCAAAGTTCTCAACTCCAGCTAACTCTTCCAGGTTAGCAGAGGTTGTAACCTGAAGCGCTTGTAACCTGAGGCGTTTGTAACTCGAGGTACCACTGTATTACATTAGTGCCAAAGGTACTGGACTGGCTGCCTCTCAACAACAGAGTCGTCTTCGAGGTGTGGTTAACATACAACACACAGAACAGCTTGGGACCAGGTTTCCTAAAGCGTAACACTCCACCCAGACCCAGCAGACCAGGCATCCCCAAACTCGGCCCTCCAGATGTTTTGGGACTACAATTCCCATCACCCCTGCTGACTGGTCCTGTTAGGGATGATGGGAGTTGTAGTCCCAAAACATCTGGAGGGCCAAGTTTGGGGGTGCCTGCAGTAGACCATCAAGATCTTTTGAGGACACCTTGTCAGTATAATTCCATGACCTGGAGAGCGTTATCTAGCAGCAACAAGAAAGTGGGGTCTTCTTTGTGGTTGTGCCTCCCAGAATGCCCTTCCTCCAGGGATGTCCTAAGGAAAAGCGGGGCATTCCAGGATCAAATCAGAAACTGAGACAGCTTCTGTAAATCCGGGGACATCCGGAGGGTGAGGAGGACCTATTTGGCTATGAAGCCAGCCCAAAGAACAGGATTCATTTTTATTTTACTTCTGCTGCTCCTACTCCTATCTCCAATTCCGCAACCCCAACAGAAAAATACCCTCCTCCTTGCAAGACACAGGCACACCAATGCTTAGTTACAAAAAAAGAGAAATCCTTAGGTTCAACCCCTTCCTGGGAGTCATACTTTAAGCACTAACCTTTCCCCTGCTAAGCTCAGAAATGCAAAAAGGCTGCAGTTGCTAGGGCAGCAGGCAGAAGACTTTCTGAACTAGCTCAGAGGCCCCCTTATTTCACGTGATCCAAAAGACATGATTGGCCCAGCCCTACCCCCCTGTGCAATGGATAGATTCCCCCCACTAGTACAAGCCAGTCTTCACATGAACGTTTTTTTCAGAAGAAGAAAGGGGGGGGGGAGCTTTTTGCTAGATCTGAAGCGCAAACACCACAAACAAAACAAAACAAGAGGGAAATAAACCAGGACTGCGTCAGCGCAGTCTCAAATCCACAAGCAGAAATACAAGGAGGCTGGGGAGGGAGGGAGGGGGAGAGGGGGAGAGAGGGAGAGAGAGAGAGAGAGAGAGAGAGAGAGAGAGAGCGCGCGCAAAGTTGTGCAGAAAATGGCACTTGTATACCGATCCACACATTTTAAAAGTGCACTCACAGCCAGCTAGGAAAAGCAGGAGCCTGTTCAAACATTCCCTCCGGCCACCTAAGTCTCTTTGCGGGGTCAGGATCTCACCACAAAACGCACCCCTCCAGTGAACTCCAGCCTCTCCCAGCAATCAAACGCTACAGACGGAAACTTGATTGACGAGAACCCCTGCTAGGAGAGAGCGGGGCCGGCTCAGGCACGCCTTGCTAAAAACTGGTTTGAGATCTGTCATCGCTCTCACACACGCAAATATGCATACACAGGGGAAGGAAGGGATTTGAGGGAGGAGAAAACTGCCGAAGGGAAGGTGTTTTGTTCCTGGCAGTGCTTTCTTCGTTATTTAAGAACATCGAGAGCAGGATCAGGCCAAAAGCCCACCTAGCATCCTGTTCTCAGCCAGATGCCAGTGTAGGGTAATGGCTTAGAGCAGGGCTTCCCAAACTTGGGTTGCTTTTGAACTACAACTCCCATCATCCCTAGCTAGCAGGACTAGCGGTCAGGGATGATGAGAATTGTAGTCCAAAAACAGCTGGAGACCCAAGTTTTGGGAAACACTGGTTTAGAGTGTCAGGCTAAGGACCTGGGAAACCATGGTTGGAATCCTCGCCCAGCCGTCAAGCTGAACGGGTGACCGTAAGCCAGTCACGGTGTCTTGGGCTAGCTTACCTCACATTGTTGTTGCGAGAGTAAAATATGGGGGGGGGGGGGGGGACCACGCATGCCACCTTGAGCTCTTTAGATGAAAAAGAAGTATATAAATGTAATAAATAAATGCATCTCCTATGGGAAGCCTGAAAAAACAGGACCGGAGCACAGCAGTGCTGTCCCTGCTTGTGATTTCCAGGAACTAGTATTCAGAACTCCTTCCAAGCCACAAGGAATCTCCGGCTCCCTCCCGCCATTTCCTGGTCCAAGGGTAGGCAAACTAAGGCCCGGGGGCCGGATCCGGCCCAATCGCCTTCTAACTCCGGCCCGCAGACAGTCCGGGAATCAGCGTGTTTTTACACGAGTAGAATGTGTGCTTTTATTTAAAATGCATCTCTGGGTTATTTGTGGGGCATAGGAATTCATTCATTTTTTTTCCTCTTCAAAATATACGGGTAGTCTGGCCCCACACAAGATCTGAGAGACAGTGGACCGGCCCCCTGCTGAAAAAGTTTGCTGACCCCTGTCCTGGTCTGATTCTATTTATTTACTCATTTCCCAGCACCGCACGCTAGGCAATCGCACGTAAATGTACTGCCTTCAACAGCGGAAGGAGAACCACTGCAGTTGTGTCTAATAGCCACTGGTGGTTTTATCCACCTGCCTCTCCACTATCCAGGACAGAGAGAAAGAGAGGGAGGGGAGGGGAGGCCTGCTCTTGGCTTAACACTTGGGAAAAATACAACCGCGAGTTCAGGTTTGGAGGATGCAACAAGCATGGCTGCCCACCTGCCAATCAGCACCCTGATGTTGAAGGTGCCACGATTACAATGCATAGCCCTTAACAGCTTAAGGCAAAGTTAACTTGCAGGATCACCAAAGGATTCCTGCACTCTGGGGGGTTGGACTAGACAGATGATCCTTGTGGTCCCTTCTGACCCTACAATTCTGGGCCCACTTGACTGCTCCAATCTGCATGACTGGCCCTGTTAAAGGTGCCTCAAAATACTCGCCCTGCGCTTGGAAACAACCCATATTTTAGCGCAGCAGCGCATGCAAGGACCTTCCTGCCTGCTGACATGAAGCAAGCACCTTTGCTGCACTATTTCAGCACCTGCCGAGAACGTTTTTGCACAGGCAAGGTGATCCAGACACACGGAAGGCCGACATGTGCTTCATCTCTTTTTTTAGCTACCATGGATTTTAACCATACTTTCGTAGAATGCTTTGGTAGACTTGCTTTTAAATTTTCGTCCACCAAGAATTTTCGAATTTTTAAAAACATTCTGTTCATCGTTTTCAATTTTGCAGCAAATACATAATTATTGAAACCATCTCTTTATCCGCGACTTCCCTTTCCCCACCTTCCGTGGTCCATTAAAATTTCTCCTATTCAACAAGCATATCCAAAATGCTCCTTTACCCCTTTTCTTTTCACCTTCCTTCTTACTTTATTAAACTTTCTCTGCTCTGATTATTCTTTTTAAAAAAAAACTTTTATTTTGCTTTAAACAGGTACATATAAATAATTTGTTCTGATTATTCTAATCCAGCTAGTGTTTAAATATGTTTACAGTAAGAATTTTACATTTCTGTTAGCTGCTCAGAGGTTCGGGGTTTTTTTCGTTCAAGTGGAATATTGAAGGCAGATCTCCCTGTGATCAGCACCATTCTGGAGCTCTAATCCAGAGCTCCCAGGTGGAACCAGCCACAGAAGGGAATATAGGAAAGTGCCTTATATGGAGCCAGACCACTGGTCCATCTAGCTCAGTATAGCCCAGGGCTCAGCAAACATTTTCAGCAGTGGGCCGGTCCACTGTCCCTCAGACCTTGGGGGGGGGGGCGGACTATTTTTTTTTGGGGGGGGGGGGAATGAACAAATTCCTATGCCTCACAAATAAGCCAGAGATGCATTTTAAATAAAAGCACACATTCTACTCATGTAAAAACACCAGGCAGGCCCCACAAATAACCCGGAGATGCATTTTAAATACAGTGGTACCTCAGGTTAAGTACTTAATTCGTTCTGGAGATCTGTACTTAACCTGAAACTGTTCTTAACCTGAAGCACCACTTTAGCCAATGGGGCCTCCTGCTGCTGCCGCGCCGCTGGAGCCCGATTTCTGTTCTCATCCTGAAGCAAAGTTCTTAACCTGAAGCACTATTTCTGGATTAGCGGAGTCTGTAACCTGAAGCGTATGTAACCTGAAGCATATGTCACCTGAGGTACCACTGTAAAAGCACACATTCTACTCATGTAAAAACCCCAGGCAAGGCCCCACAAATAACCTGGAGGTGCATTTTAAATAAAAGGACACATTCTACTCATGTAAAAACACGCTGATTCCCAGACCGTCCGCGGGCCGGAGTTAGAAGGCGATTAGGCCGGATCCGGCCCCCGGGCCTTAGTTTGCCTACCCATGGTATAGTCTATACTGAGGCTGGACTTTCAGGGGTTCCCACGAAATCAGCAGAGCAAAGTCAGTCACGTAATGTACTTCAACATCTAACAAAACAAGAGGGCATACCCTCCAAGTTTCCCCTTTTCCAGGGACGGTCCCAGAATTACGAAAGCCATCCCGGCTTCTGATTTGATCCCAGAACATCCCCATTTCCCCTGCCAGCGCTGCAGCTGAGCTCGGGGAGCAGGATGAGGGCTGTTCATAGCGGCTGCTGGACGGTGGAAAAGCAGGAAGAGAGGTTCGGCTGCAAGGCTTTGAGGGGCAGGCGGAGGGCAGGGCCTCTCTGGGTGGGAAGAAAGGGGGAGAAGAGAAGAGCGCAAGGAGTCTAGGGCAGGGGTCTGCAACCTTTAAGACAAAAAGAGCCACTTGGACCCGTTTCCAAAGGGGGGAAAACTGGGAGCCGCAAAACTTCGTCATTATAAAAATAACTTTTTTGTCTCTTTTTTATTATTTCTTTGTTTGACCCCTCAGAATTACTCCTCCTCATAGAAATAAATGTTAAATTAACAAGTTACCTTTTTTTGTGTGTGTGTTCTTTACTCCCCTTCAAAACAGTGACCAGCGTACATGCCTCCTTTCAATGCAGTGACCAGCGTACATGCCCCTTACAATGTAGCGGGCGGGCGGGAAGGTGATGTCAGGATGGTGCGTGACTAACGCACACACCGCCCCCATGCGACGTCACAGCCAGTACAGCGCCCGCCACAGTGGGAAGTGTCGTGGGCGCACAATGTGCCTCCTCCCCTTGCTAGTATCCGCCCCGGAGCCGCGGCAAAGGTGTAAAAGAGCCACATGCGGCTCCGGAGCCACGGGTTGCAGACCCCTGGTCTAGGGGTTTGTTTTTGTTTAAAAAAAGAAAGCCTTTGTGTGTCAGCATCTAATCTTGCTCCTTCCTAAGGTGTGTGCTTTTCTGTTTGCAAACCCACCAAAGAATGAAATAAAATCAGGACCGAGGGGTTTTCTCGAGGGCTGAGCCCGGTTGATATAGTGGTAGTGGAAATGTCCAGGGGAGGGCAAAATTGAAGGGCTGAGGAGGATCAATTGGTGGGGGGTGGGAGTGAGAAATGTTCCTATTTTCATCTGAGGAATGTTGGAGGGGTATGGGAAAGGGGGGGGGGACCCCTCTCAGTTGAGACCACTAAGTCCAGAGTCTTAACGTTGCCCAATCGTCTCCTTCCTCAATCTACCTTGCCGCTTCCTCCTGCGAAATGGGTAGATCGGTTCTTTGTAGCCCCTGAGTTCAAACAGCCACCTCTTCTCCTAACAGCCTCCACACTTCCACACATCCAGCTCACTGGTGGTATTCTCCAGGTGGTATTTATTTATTTTTAAAAGAAACATACTGATTTCAGTAGCAGAAACCACAGCAGACACTCTCTGAACTCACCTCAGGAACCGCCGTCTCGGGACAGGCGAGGCCTCTCACGCTCCGCAGCGTGACTGGCTGGCTCCCGTTCAGGTCTTCAGGACTTCTTGCTGTGGCCCAATTCCACAAGCACTGCATTGTTACCGCACTGTAATCTCTTCAGGCCCCCCCCCAAACTACAGAATTTTACAAGCTGTCATTTGCCTTGTTTTGTTTTGTTTACAAAAAAAATCCACCATAGGCTTTCGAATTTTCAAATTAACAGCAGCAGCAAAAAATGAAAAGGGAGTTTAAAAATAATAATAATCAATAAGCCACACACTGGAGTTTTCCCAAGATTAATACCAGACTGGATCGGGGAGGGGGAAAGCCAGCCAGCCAGCCCAGCAAAAGGCAAGCCTCTCTCTGCCCGATGTGGTGGAGTCAGCAGATATTTTAAATTGTAGCCGGCAGGCTATTTCTGAAAAGGGGGGTGGTCCTGGGGCTTTCCAGCCTCCCCAGTGCCTGCCAGATTTATTTTTGGGATTTGGCAGAGCAGGAGGGGAGCAAATCGGCTGAGAGGAGGTGGGCGGTGGGGAGAGACCTGCTGCTTGTTTGTGTTCGGAAGGTGGAGGGGAGTTCAGATCCTACGACGTTTTCCGAGATTTTAAAAATAGGGGCTTGTTTGATGTCCGTGTTAACAGCCCCCTTCTCAGACCAAGATATCTGGCAACATAATGCCTAAAGTGTTTTTGGGGGGTTCAGGGAAGGGAATAGACTAGATATATTTATAAAAGTGCGGGTTTTAAAAAACCATGCCTGGATAAATAGATAGGGTGAGTTTCAATAGTGGAGGACACCATTTGATTACCCATTTCCTCTGTATTTACGGTACATTTCGGTAAATACTAGATCATATATATTAATTATAAACCTTAAAAGGATTTCACTCCCCCATAGAATTGGGATAGTTATGTTGTATTCCGCATATTCTGTATGAAACAAATTTATGTGCAGAACAAGGCTGTTACACACCATAACTTTAAAGTTCATTCAAAACACATCCCCACCCCAAAAAAGATTTATGGGAACTGTAGTTTGTTGAGGGTCTGGGAACTGTAGTTCTATGAAGGGCAAACTATCATTTCCAGGGTTCTTGGGAGAGGGTGCTTTAAAGATATGGTGCATATGCAGCCTCAGATAGAAAGCCAGTTCTCCCACGAGCCCCTTCCCCAGCACATTGCTAAAGAGTTCATCTCCATCTGCTCTACGGTCTATTTGCAGGACAGGTTTTTGCAGGGTAACCAGAGATGAAAAGGAGGCAGCCTGTTCTTTGGTTAAACAACAACCAAGAGGGTGGTGAACTAAGCCTGGGAAACGTGAGATTCAAACCCCGACCCAGTCATGTTGCTGCTCCTTGACTTTGTACCCGAGACTCCCTCCCTCACACACTCTCTCAACAACACCCTGAGATGGTTGGCGGGAAATGGATGGGGTAAAAAGCGTCTAAAATAAATGATGACCTATCATATTCAATATACTCATGGCAAACTCATTTTTTTCCACCGTGGATCCTTCTGTAATATGGTGTATTTTATCCTGTTAAGCTAGGGTTTTTTGTTAAATAAAGTAACTAAAAAATAATGATTAATAATATGTAACTAAAACGGCACCAATCATGCACAATTGATGGATCGGCACATGTGTGCTTTGAAAAGTACAAAATAACTTTTGGGGGTGGGTGATCTTAAGTAGACCAAAAACAGCCTACTGGGGGATCTAGCACAAACAAGCAATGCTGCTGTTGTTGGGAGACAGGGCAGAATGGAATACCGCAGAAAAGGGCACAGCCGACTGGCTAGCACCCTGAGCAGGCACAACTCCACGCTGCAACAATTTGTTGAAGCACCTGACTACCATATACTTCATAGGAAAATCCCCAGTGGCACCTCGGGGACCAAATTTTGTGAAAAGTTAAATGCCGGGAAAAACGGTTTGGTTCTGCTTTCTTTCAACGTTTAAAAAGAACTGTTTCCCACTGCCACAGAAGAAAATCTCTTTCCAGTCTTCTTGCCTAAAAGACCCCAAAGGACAGCCTTCACGGGAACATAACCTTTCCCACGAAAAGTTCCAAAGAACTATCAGTGGAGAGGAGGGGGAACCAAACATCGCCCCCCCCAAATTCCAACAATGCTGCCCACATCAGAATCGAACCTTCCACATTCGCAAATGGATTCCAGAGGAATTATTCCCAGGTACTGACCTCAGCGCATCAATGATGAACTGAGCATTTTCCCTTTCATTAACACATTTGAAAGCTTCGCCTTTTTTCCTTTTTGTTATTTTTGTTGAAAATTTAATAAAAATATTAGAGAGAGAGAGAGAAAGAGAAAGGTTGGTGGCTGGGAAAGGAAGAGGCCCCTCAAAGTGAGCATGATGTTTCAGCCCCTGCTCTGTATTTGACCTTCTCATAACACCACGCAGGGACTGAAATGGGGAAAGTGCAATTTCTCCCTGACTCTGCAGAGCTGTCGGGAGGAAGAGGGAGGGACAGAGGCAGAGAAGGATCTCAGTAAAAGGTAAAGGTAAAGGGATGCCTGACCATTAGGTCCAGTCGTGACCGACTCTGGGGTTGCGGCGCTCATCTCGCTTTACTGGCCAAGGGAGCCGGCGTACAGCTTCCGGGTCATGTGGCCAGCATGACTAAGCCGCTTCTGGCAACCAGAGCAGCGCACGGAAACGCCGTTTACCTTCCCACCAGAGTGGTACCTATTTATCTACTTGCACTTTGACGTGCTTTCGAACTGCTAGGTTGGCAGGAGCAGGGACTGAGCAACGGGAGCTCACCCCATGGCGAGGATTCGAACCGCCGACCTTCTGATCGGCAAGTCCTGGGCTCTGTGGTTTAACCCACAGCACTACCCGCGTCCCCTCCATTCCCCGCCTTGTTTCGTATTTATTTCGTAACAGACAAACATTATCTGGACAGTATCTGTGCGGAAAGGCAAATGAAACTGCACTGTGCCGTTCAGATTAACAGGCAAGTAATGACGATTACAGGTGAGTCTCAACCACCAAGTTTGTCCTGGCCCCATATATACCCGCTATGGGCTTAAAGAAGCAGACCACTTACTGGTAAAACTGTCATGGCTTCCCCCATCGAATCCTGCTGAAAGCAGTGAAGAGACCCCTCTTCCCTGCACATAACTTTAACTCCCAGAATTCCCTGGGGAGAGGCAAGGATTGTTAAATCACTTTGGGAATTGTAGTTCGGTGAGGGGGAATGGGGTCTCCTCACAACTTTCAGCCGGCTTAGCAAACTACAGTTCCCAGGATTCTTTGGGAGAAGCCATGACTTTTTAAACCAGGATGTGGAGTGTAGATGACGCCCAAGGTAGAGTTACACAAGTCTGCCTATTCTTATCTTTAATTTTTTTATTTCTCATTTCAGGAGATCCCAGGGGCTTATCCCAAAGAGCGAGCAATGCATTTCCCATGTTGAACAGCTGTCTGCACTTTAAGATATATCCCACGAATGAACTGAAATCTCCATTCATGATCTATCCAAGTTTACGATCTAGAACAGGCATGGCCAAACTCGGCCCTCCAGATGTTGTGGGACTACAATTCCCATCATCCCTGACCACTTGTCCTGTTAGCTAGGGATGATGGGTGTTGTAGTCCCAAAACATCTAGAGGGCAGAGTTTGGGGATGCCTAGTCTAGAAGAAATGGCCAGGGAGGGGGGAGAACTGTGGTCCTTCAGAGGTTGCTGCACTGCAACTCCCATAAACCTTTGTCGCTGTAGCCAATGGTGAAGGGTGATGGGAATTGGAGTCCAACAACATCTAGAGTGCCACAAGTTTGCCAGGTCCATCACAGAAATTTGAACAGAGCCCGTGTAAATTTTATGTGTCATGCAAACATGGAATCATAGAATTGAAGAGTTGGAAGGGACCCCGAGGTTCATCTAGTCCACCCCCTGTAATGCAGGAATCTCAACTTGTGGTCTCCCATCCAGTTTGGAACCATAGTGGACCCTGCTTAGCTTTGCAGATGTGTTAGCAGTTTTATTGCCACACCACATTGCAGGCATGATAAGAAACACATGCAGACTGTGGGCAGTGAGTGGGTTGAAGCTTGCCTCCACGAAACGGAATGGAGCACAGCTAGTGGGTTGGCTGGCACCTGAACAGAAACTCTTCACGCTGCAACTATTGTTGTTTTTGCTAAAGATCTCACCCCCTTGCATATAACACCTGTGCTGGGCCTGCTTCCCACTACAGTGGTACCTCAGGTTACATACCCTTCAGGTTACATACGCTTCAGGTTACAGACTCCACTAACCCAGAAACAGTGCTTCAGTTTAAGAACTTTGCTTCAGGATGAGAACAGAAATCGTGCTCCGGCGGTGCGGCGGCAGCGGGAAGCCCAATTAGCTAAAGTGGTGCTTCAGGTTAAGAACAGTTTCAGGTTAAGAACGGACCTCTGGAACGAATTAAGTACTTAACCCGAGATACCACTGTATTTTAAACAACTGCAATGACAAAGCAGGGGAGATAACATCTTGGACATCACAGAACCGGTGTTTTCCCTCTCTGCATTCTGCAATTGCAGTGAACTGAAATCTCTGGTGAAACTGACAAACACCCTAGGGGTGGGGACTTTTCGTTTTGGGGCTTAAGTAATTCTAGAAACCCCCAATGCTGTGTTACATCAACATCACAGCTGAGATACACTCACCCGCTTCAGTCGAACCCTATGGAAAACTACTGGCCCAAGTATTGCAGAATGAGGGCCGCCCCCCCCCCCCAGCAACTGCTAGAGCTTACACGCCACCAGGGGGAAGGTGACACAGCACCCCTCGTTTCTCTGTTGTGATAACAAAAAGAAGGAGGAACATTGCCTTGAGCATTTGCTTTGGGGTGGATTGGGCCCGGAAAGAAAGACAGAGAATGCACATAGGCAGCGACAACTTTGGCAACATCTCCCCACCCCCAACCCAACCCCACACTTAGGGAATTTGACCAAGCCCCCTCAACCCCAAACACTGAAGTTGACATTGATAAAGGTGTCCATCTTCCTTCATGGTGTTAACATGCCCCTAGTTTGGAAGAATTGCCCTTTAAAAGATCATTAAGAAGCCTTCTGGAATTAAATCGAAGTAACAGGCAGGCATTCCATTAGGCTGCCTTGTTCCATCAGGCTGTGGGAAAGCTGGGAGGCGGAACTCATCCCATCGGCCAGGAAAAGGTTCCTCAACCTGGGTTTAACTACAGCCCCAGGAACGGTTTTTCCCTGCCACAGTTTGACCACGGAACTTGCGCACGATGAAAAAGAAAGCCCTCCAAAATCTCTGCAAATTGCTTCAATTCTGCTGCAACCGGGCGGTGACGAATTTTGAACGAGGGTTCTAGGGCACAAGCTTCAAAACAGGCCTGAGACTCGGCACGCAGACAAATTTCAAATTAAGGCTCTGTCTGCCAGGAGTGCCAACTTGGCCCCGCAACCGTGGGCACCTACGGTTGTGGGTGCCACGCAGTGTGCATGGCCTTGGCACCAAAATTTGTGGGTACCTGGCCCCTTCATGGGAAATTTTGTGGGTGCTCTGGCACCCAGGGGCCAAGGGAGTTGGTACCTATGCTCCACTTATTTAAGGAAGTATCATGGCTTCTCCCAAACAATTCTGGGGACTGTAGTTTGTTCTGAGAACTGTGAGGAGACCCCTAATCCCTCACCAGCTCAGTTTAATAGTCAATCCCTCTTCCCAGGGAATTCTGGGTACTGTAGCTCTGTGAGGGGAATAGAGGTCTCCTAAGAATTCTCTTAGGGACGCGGGTGGCACTGTGTGGGTTAAACCACAGAGCCTAGGACTTGCCAATCAGAAGGTCGGGGGTTAGAACCCCTGCGGCGGGGTGCGCTCCCGTTGCTCGGTCCCTGCTCCTGCCAACCTAGCAGTTCGAAAGCACGTCAAAGTGCAAGTAGATAAATAGGTACCACTCCAGCGGGAAGGTAAACGGCGTTTCCATGCGCTGCTCTGGTTCACCAGAAAGTGGCTTAGTCATGCTGGCCACAAGACCCAGAAGCTGTAAAGCCAGTAAAGCGAGATGAGCGCCACATCCCCAGAGTTGGCCATGACTGGACCTCATGGTCAGGGGTCCCTTTACCTTTACCAATTCTCTTGCACCCTTAAACTACAGTTCCCAGGATTCTCTGGGGGAAGCCATGCCTGTTTAAGGCTGTTTTAAATGCATAGTGCAGGGAGCACCTAAGAGCTGGAAATCACTGTGAGAGACCATCGAATCTCTGGGTGGCCAAAACATCACTCATGCTTTCTAGTTCCCCCTGTAACAAAACGAATTAAAATCGTGACTGACGTGTTGGAGGACACATGAGATAAGGAAGTGACATCATCCCTGCTGCAGCTTCAAGATAAGGTTAATCTAAAGAATTCCACATATACACAGACATTTCGCTTTTGCAGTAAGCCCAAAGAGCTCTGCAAAGAGAGAGAGAGAAGTTCTGCCATGTTCCATGATAAGTGAGAAAATCTGCGTGCAAAAATCTCAGCCCTCTGGTGGAATTTGGAAGTTGCAAGTGGCAGTGGCATGCAATGGTTAGGTCATACACCTTCAGGGTGACAGATACAAAGAAAACGTCCTTTAGACAGAGCTGGGTCAAAAAAATATTTACAAGCCTGTTCCAGGGCTTTCATAGGAAACCAATAACGTCACAATTCATTCACCGCATCAAAGAAGACTGAACAAAACTTAAGTTCATAAACCAAAGAGCCTGTGGATTGGGTGAGCTAAGTGAGGAATGTCACGAACTGGGCGGGTCTCCTCTTTCAGCTCAAACTAGCTGGAGAAAAGCAAGAACTCCCGAGCATGTGCAGAGGCCGTTTTCAAAGCAGATATTAGGGAGAATCATCTCCATCAGTGGAGATTCTGTCTGACTGCAGAAGAGGAGAGAAGCGGAGGGAAAGTGTTGCAGGGGGGGGGCCATGAAAAGCTGGCGTAGCCCACAGAAGCTAGTTACAGGTAGGTAGCCGTGTTGGTCTGCCGTAGTCGAAACAAAATAAATAAAAGAAGTGCGCATGCACATGAAAGCTCATACCAATAACTAACTAAGTTGGTGTCTAAGGTGCTACTGGAAGGAATTTTTAAATTTAATTTTATTTATTTTATTTTGTTCCCACAGAAACTGCAATTCCCCTCGCAATGCTCTAAATGCCAGAGTGGTTTAACAATCAAGACTTTTTCCCAGGGAATTCTGGGAACTGTAGGTTCTTTTGAGGGGGGATACGGGTCTTCTAACCACTCTCGGCTCCTTTAACTACAGTTCCCAGGATTCCCTGGGGGAAGCAATGACTCTTAAAGCAGTATGATACTGCTTTAAATGCATAGGGCAGACGCGGGCCTTACTTCTAACTAAACACACACAGTAGTACAGTGTACATTTATCCAATATCTTTTAAAATACAGGCGGCTCCCAATTTATGGGGGGGGGGGTTACGTTCCAAGGCATCACACCTTTAAGTAAAACTGTATATATATTTCAAACACCACTGAAAAAGTCTGCAAAGACACGGTTCTGCCCCCGTCCCCTTCCGTCCCTTTTTGCGACATTTTCAGGTCACTTCTGGGTTTGGCGTTACATGCAGTCAAGCACATTACTGGCTGCGCCTAAAACAGCCGCTACCTGCACCCAGGCCACAGATCTACCATTAATTTTAAAATAAATAAATAAATTCAAGGGTACGCAGAGCAGTGGCGTAGCGTGGGTTGCCAGCACCCGGGGCAAGGCAAGTAATTTGCACCCTCTAACCCGTGGATTTGTGCCCCCTAACCCTAACCCGCAGATGTTGCGCCCGGTGCGGCCAGCCCCCCCTGCACCCCCCACGCTACGCCACTGACGCAGAGAGAATTTTAGACAACGAAACGGCTCCATTCTCCTGACCAGGAAGCTCAGACGTACGTTCCCACCGCCTTACCTGAACGACGTCTTTCCTCACGTTGACGAGATACAGCCAGTCGCTGAAGCGCGGGTAACTGTTCAGCTCCACTGTCCTGTCATTCAGGGGGACATTCAACTTGCACTGAAGCTGAGTGCCAATATAACGGACAAGTTTCACCTGCCAAGGGAGAGGAGGGAAAAGGATCACAAACGGCACCAGGAAACATCTAAGAGCACAAACCGGTAACCCATTAATACACGTAGTTATTATTATCATTAGCATTTGCACCTGGCTCTTCGGCTGAAAGGACTCCCAGGGTGGCTTACATGCTGCCCGTTTTAAAAAGGACAGCCCCTATCTGCATGCTTATGACCTGAAATGCATAGCACGCAAGGAAAGAGGACAGGGAGGGAAGAGGAAAAACGCAAGCTCGGGCACCAGCTCTTAAACAGTAGCTCTTATAAGGACCAGTGGGCGTAGAAACAACTCAGTAGAAGGAGGCACTTCTAGAATCACAGAATTGTAGAGTTGGGAGGGGTCTCCGAGGGTCATCTAATTGAGCCCAGCGCAATGCAGGATCTCAAAAGATAATAGCACTTAATGGAGCTGGTTCTTCAGCAAAGCTAATGAAATAAGCCCTGCTTCCTATTTCTCCCACAGGTAAATGATTTGGCAGAACTTCCAGCTTCTCAAGCAAGAGGGATGAAGTGCTCAGGCTCTTTTCTTATAAGTTCTTTTAGTGAGGCAGTTTAAGAAAAATAGTTTCACTTGCCCCAAAGGAAGGTATTTTTGACTGCAAGGGGGGCTGGTCCATTAGGGCACTGCCCTATCAATCTTGGTCTGCCTTAACCAGCCCCCTCCTGACTGCCTTCTTGTTTACAACCAGCCCAGTCCGGGGTGGGGGGTGGGGTGGGGGACACACACTAGTTATCCACTTCTGCTCTCCTTAATCCACACAGAACTCAACAAGATAAGGGCAAAGCTACAATTATTTGGTTCCACCTGTCACAGGCTCCGGCCGATGTTCACTTATTCATTTCATATCCAGGACAGAATACTGATCCAGCAAACATGATTGAAATTTGCTGTTGTTGCTTTCAGTTCACAAGCATAACCAATAGCATTCTTTTTCGTATTTGCATTGTGTTTCCTTAGCACCAAACTACAAGCAGCGGAATGGCCGTAAGGGCAATGAAACGTACATAATTACACAAATTATGTGATTTTCCTACAGCAGATGACTCATGCAGTTTTTGGCAGCGGATGAACTGCAGTGGAATAGCAACCGTACTGCAGGCAGCAAATACAGGAACAGAAAGCAACGCCTTCTTAGAATTTCTGCTACCTAATACATTTAACTAGAGGTGCCAGGAAACTGAAGCAAGAGCCTTGAACACAGAGTATCTGGAAGGTACCAATTTGGGGGAGACTGATCTAGCCAATAAGAAGGCTGAAAGTGGACTGGGCCACTTCCAGACATATGCATTCAAACGTCCAGTCCATTCCTTTGCTGTAGCAACCTGTGGATTCTTTTTAATGCACAATATTTGTATTTTTAATGTCTCTCCCCCCTAGCCCCTGCATGGACATTTCTGGGCACATTTCACAACATGTATTTCCATATGCATTTTATTCTAAAATAATTTGGGGGGGGAGAGTTGGATGCATTTAAACCAATGCAATTTTTTGAGCCCAGAACTGTATTGAAAAATCTGGAGAAGGGTGAAAGCCAAAGGCTAACACTGTTCCGATCCACATAATATCAGCCCAAGAACTGCAAATCTAGCCTCCCCTCTTTAAAAAGTGCAGGCCAAAACTTAGCTCCCCCAACATCCCTGAAGTCCAAACATCCTGTTTCCTCCAGTGGCCAATCGGGTGCCTCTGGGCAGCCCCCCAGCAGGGAAGAAAGGAAACAGTCCTCTCTCCTGTCATTGCCCCACAGCGGATGAATAAGGAGAAAAGCAAAACACAAGACCTTTTACACACACACACACACACACACCTCCTTTCAGTCTTGGTCAAATCTATGAAGTATTGCAAATGTTATCCCAGACGGGTAAATACTCTTTATCAGCGTTGCAGAAGGCTGACTCAGCTAAGACAACATTTGAAATGACCCGAAAGATACATTTCCCGCTGATTCAGCACCGTGGTGGGAGCGGCACCGGTTCCATGGGAAAGGCCCACGCAATCTGATTTCGCCTTCATATTTAGAATAGATCATTCACTCACATATACACACACACACACAGCCCCACAGGTTGTCTCTGCTGAGCGATGTCATCTCTGCAGCTGCGATAACGTCTAAACAACCACGTACATCAGGTCTGCCCTGGAAAGATTTCCATTCAGTGGGCAGGCGATCCTATTCTCCCTCTATTTTTTTTACTCTCTTCCTTTTTTTAAGGCAAAGGCTGCTGCTGCTCCTCCCTATAACTTTTCTGGGAATGTTTTTGCAAGTCTGTTACAAGCCTGGGAGATTCAGGAGAAAGGAAGAGCACCTTTCACAGCGAAAGGATGGATTTTGCTCCCACAAGAGGCAGTGATGCAAAGCAATTTGGGATTTTAAAAAAAGAAAGATTACTGTAGTTCAATTCTTGGAGAATATCAGCAGCTACTAAGCCAGGACGGCTGTGTTCTACCTGCGCTGTCAGGGGAATTCATGGCTCTGAATGCAACTTGCAAGGGATCAAAAGTGGAGAGCGCACTGTTGTGCTCTCAGGTTCGGCTTACAGGCTTCCCTTAAGGGCATCTGGTTGCCTGTGGATGCTATATTTGAGATCCCTGCGTTACGGGGGGCAGGACCAGATGAACCCCCGGGGACCCTCCTAACTCTGCAATTCTAGGATTCTAGACTGCTGGACTTGATGAGAAACTGGCTTGAAAGCCAGTAGGGATCTCATTATGTTCTTTCGTATCGCACATTGCATAGTGTGTGTGTGTTTGTAATGTAGCTCAGCATGGAGTACAGGCATTCCCACCTGGGCTATGATCAAATCCAGGAAGTTTTTCTCCAACACAGTGGCTGAATTATGTGCATCTACAAGGGACGCGTGTGGGTTAAACCACAGAGCCTAGGAAACCACAGAGCCGATCAGAAGGTCGGCGGTTCGAATCCCCGTGACGGGGTGAGCTTCCGTTGCTCAGTCCCTGCTCCTGCCAACCTAGCAGTTTGAAAGCACGTCAAAGTGCAAGTAGATAAATAGGTACCGCTCCAGCGGGAAGGTAAACACGTTTCCGTGTGCTCCTCTGGTTCGCCAGAAGCGGCTTAGTCATGCTGGCCACATGACCCGGAAGCTGTACGCCAGCTCCCTCGGCCAATAAAGCGAGATGAGCGCCGCAACCCCAGAGTCGGTCACGCCTGGACCTAATGGTCAGGGGTCCCTTTACCTTTAGATAACTTACAACACAGACCAGGGTTTCTCAAAGCTCGGTAGGTCACTGAGCTTATCAAGTCGTCATCAAAGCCAACCCAAATTCCTAGGAAGTTATCTTGAGAGTCCTCCTGCTCTTTCGGCTGAATGTCCCCCCCCTCCCGATTCCTGCATTGCAGGGGGTTGGACTAGATGGCCCTTGTGGTCCCTTTCCAACTCTACAGTTCTATGATCCCTGATTGGTCCCAGGCTGGCTGGGACCTCTGGCCAGCCACCAGCTCCTCACCCAGAGATCTGGAAAATGGAAACAGGAGCTGAAACGGACAGCATTTGCTTATACATCCCATGTCCACAAAATCAACCTGCCTTGGTATTCACAATGCTAATGCTTTCAGTTCACAAATGATAGACAATTGATTGAGGTCCCCTGCTCCTTTCCATCCTCATTTGCTTTGTGTTTCCTTTGTATTGGAATGAATGGAACGGTATGATTATAATGTTTACAGAATTAACAGCGCAAGTTATGCCATTTCGCCATAGTGGACAGTGAGGTGAGCAGCGTGAGTTTCGGGCAGAAGACGGACTGCAGCGGAATGGAGACGGCACCGGAAGCAATGAGCACAGGGCGGAATGGAAAATGACGCCCTTCTTACAACCCTATTCCCACTCAGACACAAACCTCCAGTGCAGATAGCAGAACGGTAAACTGTTTGCATTTCTCACCTCTAGGGCCAAAAGATATTGGACTCAGCTCTGAGCCTGGGACACATAAAAGCCTCATCTGTCCTTACAAGGCAGCTGCTTGCTGGCTCCCTTTGGCTTACACCGCACGGGAACATAGAGAGGTGAGTTGCACCACTTGGACTGCCATTGCTCACACTGCACCACATTCTGTTCACACAAGGCAGACCCAAGATTCCAAACTGAGGACGGTGGGGTGTGCTTTGCACGAGCAGCGAAGCTGACTAAAACATCAGCTTTTGGGGGCAAGTGAGGTTTTCTCACTTCCCACACAGTTACTTTCACAGGTCTTGAGAACAGCATGCTGGAATTTTAAGCAGGTTTTTATTTTTACGTTTTTCAGGGTGTCAAAGGGCGTGTGAGAGAGAGAGAGAGTGAGAGAGATGCAGTCGAAAGCAAAAAACAAAAACCCCCAGTCAGTCGCGACGAGGAGAAATTCAGACAGAACAACAGAGTCAAAGAGCACCTTATACAAACTGATTTGTTCATAAATTGAAGGACTGGCTAATTTAATGGTGGCTGGTGACCATTGAGGCCTATAGGGAGACCGAACGGTAGGTAGAACCAGTAGGTGGAGCTGAATATTTCTCCCATGACTCCATTCTCCTGGCAAGTCTGCAAGGGGCAACACCAAGACGAAGGGGGAGGAAGGGGACAGGCCATGCCAGCGTCTTCACTGGGTGTAAAAAGACAGGCAAGGGGGTGGGGGTCTGGTTGAAGGCAGAATGAAGTTGGTGGTGGGGCAAGTGCCCCCATTCAAACAAATGGACTAAGCTTCACTGGAAAACCCAAACCATCAGAGGTCTGCTGGACCATTCTGAACTTCTTCATGCTGCACGTAAACTGTGGAACTCCTTCCCAGAGCGAGGGCTGCCAATTTGGATGGCTTTCAAAGAGGACTGGACAGATTCGTGAAGAAAGTTATCAATGTCTACTTAGAATAGAATCATAGAATCATAGAGTTGGAAGAGACCACAAGGGCCATCGAGTCCAACCCCCTGCCAAGCAGGAAACACCATCAGAGCACTCCTGACATATGATTGTCAAGCCTCTGCTTAAAGACCTCCAAAGAAGGAGACTCCACCACACTCCTTGGCAGCAAATTCCACTGTCGAACAGCTCTTACTGTCAGGAAGTTCTTCCTAATGTTTAGGTGGAATCTTCTTTCTTGTAGTTTGGATCCATTGCTCCGTGTCCGCTTCTCTGGAGCAGCAGAAAACAACCTTTCTCCCTCCTCTATGTGACATCCTTTTATATATTTGAACATGGCTATCATATCACCCCTTAACCTCCTCTTCTCCAGGCTAAACATGCCCAGCTCCCTTAGCCGTTCCTCATAAGGCATCGTTTCCAGGCCTTTGACCATTTTGGTTGCCCTCCTCTGGACACGTTCCAGTTTGTCAGTGTCCTTCTTGAACTGTGGTGCCCAGAACTGGACACAGTACTCTAGGTGAGGTCTGACCAGAGCAGAATACAGTGGCACTATTACTTCCCTTGATCTAGATGCTATACTCCTATTGATGCAGCCCAGAATTGCATTGGCTTTTTTAGCTGCCGCGTCACACTGTTGGCTCATGTCAAGTTTGTGGTCAACCAAGACTCCTAGATCCTTTTCACATGTACTGCTCTCAAGCCAGGTGTCACCCATCTTGTATTTGTGCCTCTCATTTTTTTTTGCCCAAGTGCAATACTTTACATTTCTCCCTGTTAAAATTCATCTTGTTTGTTTTGGCCCAGTTCTCTAATCTGTCAAGGTTGTTTTGACGTGTGATCCTGTCCTCTGGGGTGTTAGCCACCCCTCCCAGTTGAGGTACTTGCAGTAATGGAGGCAATACTTGGCCTCCACCACCGGAGGCAGTAGTGATTCTGAATACCAGTTGCTGGAAACGGCAGGAGGGGAGAGTGCTGGGTCCTGCTCGTGGGTCTGCCGCTGTGAGAACAGGATTGCTGGACCAGATGAGCTGTCAGCCTGATCCAGCGGGGCTTGTCTCATGTTCTTAGGTTGCAACCCAGCAGCCTGCACAGAAGTTGAGCAGGATGAAATATGAAGTAAAGGGGTTTTGCTTTCCTCAGCGGAATAAAGCAATGGGAACATGGGAAAAGGTTCTGACCAGGCATTTGGAAAAGGAGAAACAAGTCCATATGCAGGAATGAAGGAAGCCGCGAGAAATATGGGGAGAAGCTCAGAGAGAGAACATAAGTGTCTGTTTACTGCAGAAAAAAGATAAGATATTTTAATGTATGAGAATTCGGAGCCCATAAGTTTCAAAAAAGCTACTTTAGCATCTAGCACACACTGCAATTGCTAAACAGCAGGCAAAGAAAGAACGAAGGAATCCAAAAACAACACAATGAGGATTGATAGCCACAGAATGCTCATCGACTGTTGAGCAAAAACTGGGAATGATGGGATATGGAATGGAATATCCAGGACAAGGTCTGCCCCCACAGTAGTCATCACCCCCACCTCATTAAAAAGCCCCCCAAATGCTTTAACCTTTACTTGACAGGAAGGTGCTCCATCCAGTCAATCTCTGAGATAGCTCAGTCGGTAGAGAAGGAGACTGTTAATCTCAAGGTCCTGGGTTCAAGCTCCACATTGGGCAAGAGATTCCCGCATTGCCGGGGGTTGGACTAGATGACCCTCGTGGTCCCTTCTAACTCTTACGATTCTATGATTTGGATTGCCCTTTTCTGAACCCAAAATTCCACATCCAGCTTGGGAAGACTTTGAAGAGCTGTCCCTCCCCAGATCAATCTGCCCACAGCAAAGAGAAACAGGCCACTTTTCTGTGGGGTTGGGGAAAGGGTAGCCATGCAAACAGAGGTGGAATTCGAACGCAGGTGTCAGGATATGAGTTTGACTCTGCGTCCATTGGAACGCCTGAGCAAACACAGAAGCTCTCGTACCCCTGCTGAACATGCAGCAATTGAGGTACACAAACACTCAGAGGTGGATCTGCATATAAATTAAAGTGGCCCATCCAAGAGATTGTTCCAACCTGTGCCTTGTTGCTTTCTACACCTGGCCTTGGCAGGTATCCAGCAAGACTGGCTTTTCTAGTTCTCCGATTTCAAAATCCAGTGGAACTGCTTTCAGCTGAAACCTGTTATCACTTTTACTGCTTTCTCAGCCTGGAACCAGCAAACTTGTGAGACGAGGGGCAGAGGACAAGTAGCCAGAGGTGATGGGTGCACAAGACTTTAGATTTATACATATACCTACATATATATTTGGAAACTTCTTTGAGGTTTGGATTTCAGGCCTTCTGAAACATAATTATTCACCATCTCCTGCCAGGAACACATTTTTGCTTTATCATTCAGGGTCAGCAAGACAGTCTCGGCTACGGGGTGTGTGGAACCCTCACCCCCCACCAAAAAAAACCCCCTCTCTCATCAGTCCCAGCCAGACTAGCTAATTTATGGTTTATTATTATCTATTTTCATTAACAAATCGCTTCCCCTGGAGGCATCTCGAAACAATTTACAACATCATGACATATATGAAGGTTACAGATCTAAAAACAACTGCATGTATAAAAATGATTTTTAATCAACTGTTATAGGGATTCTAAGGTCTCAAATATAGAATAAATGTTGATAATTGCACAAGGTAAACACACATAAAGGTAAAGGTAGCCCTGACCATTAGGTCCAGTCGTGACCGACTCTGGGGTTGCGGCGCTCATCTCGCTTTATTGGCCGAGGGAGCCGGCGTACAGCTTCCAGGTCATGTGGCCAGCATGACTAAGCCGCTTCTGGCAAACCAGAGCAGCGCACAGAAACGCCGTTTACCTTCCTGCTGAAGCGGTACCTATTTATCTACTTGCACTTTGATGTGCTTTCGAACTGCTAGGTGGGCAGGAGCAGGGACCGAGCAACGGGAGCTCACCCCATCATGGGGATTCAAACCGCCAACCTTCTGATCGAGAAGTCCTAGGCTCTGTGGTTTAACCCACAGCGCCACCCGCGTCCCAAACACACATACATAGGTATATAAACCACATGTCTAAGATAGTACAGGAGAGCAATCCAAAAGCCATCTTGGCTCTCCTAAAGAATCTAAATATTTCCTCTACCTCCTTAATCCCCCTTGCCATATAGGCAGACAGGAATCAGGGGAAGTTCCTGAAGGGATTCCTCTCCTATATCTATGAACCATTGTTTGCCCAGATGCTCTGCATTGAGGGATGTCTCAGGCATCCTGACTTGCTAAATCCTCAGGAATATCACACCTTGGCCTGCTTGAGCCACAGTAACCCCACTTTATGTGTGATGCAATTTTGTAGAGCGGATGTCCTCCTTCTCCACGCCAAAATGCAAACCCTTAAAAGAGATGTGTCTTCTTGGTTCTGGGTCTCTCTTGCCTCCTTGCTAGGAGGGGAGGGGAGGGATCTCTGTCGCCACAGAAAAATAAAGAACTGCCTTGCTTTCACTGCATCCTGCCTCCATCCATTCATCTCTGACCGATCATGGGCTTAGGAGAGTTGGGCAGCAAAAGCCAACCGCCCCAATTTTTCTATATCAAAACAAAACCTGACTGTAAATATAAAAACAGTTTAAAACAACCATACATGGTGTAAAAGCCATTCGGATCCTGGGCAGATACCAACGGGGATAATTTTTTAAAGAAGGTTTATTGAAATGGGATGATGAGAGAGAAAAGTACAGAACCATCCTGGGAGGGCCACAGATTCCCCAACAAGGAATAAAGACTCAAAGCAGAAACAGATCGGGCTTCAAAACCCTTCCCCAAACAACAGAAATGTGGAAGCATCCCAAGGTGGTCTGAAAGCCAAAAGAAAAAACTTCAAAAGGAAGATTCCTGCAGGAAAATTTCTGACCTAGGCCACCATCTGATCTATACCCTAAAGCAGTACGGTACCACTTTAAGCAGCCATGGCTTCCCCCAAAAATCCTGGGAACTGAGAGGTGCTGAGAGTTCTCAGGAGACCTCCTATACCTTTCAGAGAGTGGTGTAGTGGTCAAACCCTCTTCCCAGGGAAGTCTGGGAATTGTATTTCTGTGATACTGCTTTAAATGTATAGTGCTCATGGGGCCCCTTAGAATCTAGCAGCAAATCTGAATTTGCTGAAGCAAGAAAGATGGGTGCAAACTCATCCCGAGGCTAGAAGCTGAAGGATACCTCCAAGGCCAGGAAATGTTTCACAAACCTTTCACATTTCAAGAAACCTTTTGGCCACGCCACCTCCTACTTGAGCGGCTTAAATGCCGCCTCCCCCTTGCCCTTACACAATTCTGGCACGGCCGGGCCGGCTGATGCTCTTTGGACTTTGCTCCTTAGGCAGTCGCAACCAGTTACCAAACCCTGAAAGGAGGAGCAAGGGGCTTGTCTTCCCTGCTGTACTGAAATGGGGGCGATCTCTTCCTCCAGCAGTGCCTCAGGAAGTGGTCGGCCCTTTCTCTGCCCTACTTGCTCTCCCCTCCTACCCTGGACCCCGAACGACTGCTGCCTGCTGCCTGCAGGAGCTGCGATCTCAAGATTGAGAAATAAAAATATATGTAGAAAGAGGGGGAGAGGGAGACAAACAGAGGTGCATTGGTCTGGTGTTGTGAGGGGGGTCAAAGACCTGTTACTATTTAATAATATTGAAATACTAATTTTATTATTTACCGTATTTTTCGCTCTATAAGACACACCTGACCATAAGACGCACCTAGTTTTTAGAGGGAATGCAAGGGGGGGAATTCTTTAAAGGGAGCGCTGAGCAGAGCCTCCCACCTGCATCCGCTCCATAAGACGCACACACATTTCCCCTTACTTGCCGATCAGAAGGTCGGCGGTTCAATTCCTCGCGACAGGGTGAGCTCCCATTGCTCGGTCCCTGCTCCTGCCAACCTAGCAGTTCGAAAGCACGTCAAAGTGAAGTAGATAAATAGGTACCGCTCTGGCAGGAAAGTAAATGGCATTCCCGTGCGCTGCTCTGGTTCGCCAGAAGCGGTTTAGTCATGCTGGCCACATGACCTGGAAGCTGTTCGCCATCTCCCTCGGCCAATAAGATACATGGCTAAGCGCTAGAAAAGGCATCAATCCAACAGAGTGACACCCCCCCCCCTGCACCTTGCTCCCACAGCTAACTGCACAGGACCCAGACGGAGCCCTGGGCAAAGAAATCGTCACTCCATTGAGTGCGCTGGATTGGGGAGCTGTGCTTGCGCCAAGGCTGGTATCTCCGCACTGGCCGAGTCAGAACCATCTCAGCATCAGATCTACTCTCAGATGCCTCCATAGAAGGAGGCTTTAGGCTTGAGACAGCCAACATCTTGGAAGGGGGGACCATTCTGGATCTCCATCCCCCAACCCGCTGGGAGCTTCCTCAGGACCATCCATCTCCACCTCCTCAGTCTTCTGCCATTCCAGGACATCTCCACAGGACTGGTTCACTACGGTGGGGGACGGGGGGGGGGAGAGGGAAAGGTCCCTATGATTTACTAGTAGTAAAACCTTTGGGGTTGCAAAAGGAAGAAGTTTACCTGGTGCGAAAATGTGGAGAGAGGAAGGGCCCCAAAGATTTCCCCTCAGCGGTTGTCTTGGTGTTGGCTTTATCATTTAATCCCCCAGCCTCAAATTCTGTGAATACCCATTTTACGAGGTGGATTGTTCCATGGAAACCCCGCCCCTTTCCTCCTCCTCTCCCCCCCCCCCGAACAAATCCCATTTTGTCATTTCCTGCTCAGGCTTCTAAGTAAAACTGTCTGCTTGGTTTGAAACGGCTGGGGTGTGTTACAAAACCGACTTCTGAGAAGGAAGGGGGGGGAGGCATCACGGTCCCGTGACGCAAATATTGAAAAAAATAAAATAAAGGGGAGGGAAAAAGTAAAATAAGGGGAAAAGAGAGCCACAAATAGAAAACAGGACTCCCAAACTTAATGCTCCAAGATACTTTTCTTGCAGCAATTACTCTCTGTGTTTTTGGAAACAGATGAAACACTGACAGAAAACTACACATTTGCCAACCTTTTACAGATAATAATGACATGCTTATATAGACAGAGGATCCCAAACAGCTGGAAAAATACAGGAACGCACATTTAAAAGATGGGGGGGGAATGCACACTGCTCCCACCAAGTTCAAATAACATCTTTGAAGACGAGAAACAAAAAGGATTTCATATTTTGATTACTTTTTTATGCAGTTTGCAAACAACCATATGCTGCCACAAATTGACTGCAAACCAAAGAATTCTCAAATTAATTAGTCCTGAAGGACTAAGAGCTTTGCATTCTCAGCAAATTCTGGAAGTTAGAAAAAACAAAATTATTAACATTGTTAAGATTGCTTTTAAAAAAATATATTTATTTCCCTCCTCACCAGCAAGAAGCATAGGAAAATGTCTTATACAGAGTCAGACTACGGGTCCATCTAGTTCAGTATTGTCTACACTGACTGGCAGCAGCTCTCCAAGGTTTCAGGCAGGGGACATTCCCAGTCCTGTTTGCAGATGCAACTGGGGACTGAACCTGGGACATTCAGAAGGAAATGCATATTCTTCCCTGAAAGTCAGCCCTTCCAAGGGTTATAAACAGGGCTGGATTTTCTCTATGAGAACATTTAAATTATTTGGGACAGTTCTGAGCATGCGACATGCATATTCCTCAACCCTGCTGTGCAGTTACTGAATGTAGTACTAGACACAAGATAAATCCTACAGAGAATCTCAGCTTTTAAGGTCACATTCACACCATACAGTTAACACACAGTTAGAGCATATAGCTTTCCCCCCAAATAATCCTGGAAACTGTAGTTTACCCACCGCAGAACTACAACTTCCAGCACACGTCAGCTACAGTTCCCGGGATTATTTGGGGGGAAGTCATGTGCTTTAACTGTCCCGTGTGGATGTGATCTAAGTTTAACTTTTTTAAAACAAGCTTCTAGCCCTCATGAGGAGAATACAGGGAAATGTCAGAAGCCAGAAGGCTATGGAACAGTATCCCCAGTGGTTATGGCAGGATGGGAGAAATCTTGCTTACAATTCCATGTGCCTCATGCTAACTACCTAAAAAACCAAAGAATGTGAAAAATTGTGCAAAATATTGGCACTTGTGGCTATTTTGAATAATTGACAGAAATTGCAGCACTGGGCTCACCTTCGGATTTTTTAAAAAAGTTAAAAGATGCAACAAAGTCCAGTGAATTTTTTTGGGGGTGGGGAGAAAGAGCACCTAACAATTTAGTCATCATATAAACTAAGAGCACACACATTCTCAGTTCCAATGCAGTCAGTGCACAGATGACTTGAGGGGACCTCATGGTTTGCAAGACAAAAATTTATGGGGGGGGGAACCCTAGACATGGAAACCACCCCGCAGACAGCTCAGTGAGGCTGCTCAGAATGCTGACTGCCAATTGGGTGAGTGGGGAACCAGAGGGGGGAGGCAATGTAATGGAGTATCGTAGAATAGGGCATGGCTGGCTGGCTGCCAGCCACCTGAACTGGAACACACCACAGTGGAACATTCCGTTGCAGGTCTCACTCATTAAATACAAGTTTCTGTAACCAAAACAAAACAAAAAAATCACCCTTAAGCAATTCCAGTAATTCACAAGAAAAATAAACCATCCAGGAAAATCCTGATTCAAGACAACTCATCAGGTGCCTTCAGCCGTTGCAGCCATTGTAAACATTTTTTTAAATAACAATAATAATAAGGCACCTTCTTTTGGTTGGAATGCACACTTTTTTATTTTATTTTTTCAGCTTTGCCTTTTTAAAGAGTTAACCTTTAACTTTTAAAAAATCCTAAGGATTATTCTGGAGGTGTGCTGAGATACTTGGAGAAGGAGCAGAGTCACAACTTTCACTGAGATCCTTGAATTCTTTCCATGCTAAGAAAAGTGCTTTGAAGTCTTTTTGAAAAAATGGCAGTGCTTAATTGCTAAAGTGAAAAGGATCTGGCTTTAAACCTTCCTGGTTTTTATTCTATTTATTTCTTGCATTTATCTACCACCTATTCTTCCAAGGAAGGCAGCATGCATGGTGCTCCCCTCCCATTTTAACCTCACAACCACCTTGCGAGGTAGATCTGGCTGAGAGAGAGGGACGAGTAGTCCAAGGTCTCCCAGTGAAGTTCGTGGCTGAGCGGGGATTCGAACCCTGGTCAGTCCAACATCCTAACTACAACTTCCCACCAGCTCTAACGCCACATCCCCTGCCTCTGAAAAGTCCCACCCTTAGAGTTGCCAGATTTTCAGAGTTTCAAGGGAGTCTAACGCATAATTTGGGGCAGGGGGACAGGTCAGGGTCTACTCCATGCTACCAGCCCCAGTTTCCACCCTCTGGGGTTACCTGAAGGAGCGTCTCCACCTCCATCGTTCTGCCCAGACACTGAGGTCCAGTGCCAAGGGCCTTCTGGCGGTTCCCTCACAGCGAGAAGCCAAATTACAGGGAACCAGGCAAAGGGCCTTCTCGGTAGTGGCACCCACCTTGTGGAACGCCCTCCCACCAGATGTCAAAGAGAAAAACAACTACCAGACTTTTAGAAGACATCTGAAGGCAGCCCTGTTTAGGGAAGCTTTTAATGTTTAACAGGCTACTGTATTTTAATACTTTGTTGGAAGCCGCCCAGAGTGGCTGGGGAAACCCAGCCAGATGGGCAGGGTATAAATAATAAATTATTATATTATTATTATTATCTGGGTATTCTAATCCCCAACCCTTTCACTCTCAGGATTCGCACACACAACCAGCTCTGTGCCTTTTGAGACGTGGCAAACCTATCTATTTCTCAACCAGAAGGCCAGTTCCCCCCTGCTCTCCTACCCTACCTCACAGGATTGTTGTGAGAATTACATACGGGGGAAAGAGTGAGAAGCATGTATGCCACTTTGAGCTCTTTGGAATTAAGGAGAGATGCAAATATAATCTCACTATTTAATAAATACAATACATCCAAAATGTGTCCTTTTTTTGGGGGGGGGGAGAAATACAGTGGTACCTCGGGTTACATACGCTTCAGGTTACAGACTCCGCTAACCCAGAAATAGTGCTTCAGGTTAAGAACTTTGCCTCACGACAAGAACAGAAATTGTGCTCCAGCAGCGTGGCAGCAGCAGGAGGCCCCATTAGCTAAAGCGGTGCTTCAGGTTAAGAACAGTTTCAGGTTAAGAACGGACCTCCAGAATGAATTAAGTACTTAACCCGAGGTACCACTGAATAGCATTATTCATTGAGGACTGTAGGGGCTGGGCAAGAAACTTTATTTAGTTTGCATTTTAATGAGTAACTAATCAGCTGTGCTTCAAAATTACCCTCATCCGAATTTTGTGGTGCGGTTTTCCAACCCACCAATGTTTACAAACACACACATATTATGGGAAAGTGTGCATGAAATGAACATATTATTGCAAATGACATGAAAATGCATTGCGCTGGGTCAAAACTACATACAATTATGCTTATTCGTTCACAGGACGAATTTTCATAAGGATTTCTTTTAACGCAAATTCCTGCAGAAATGTGAAAAACTGAAGTTGTGGGGAGGGAAACCGAGAGAACCAAAATGATCAGATCCACCCACCGCATGTGAGGAGCAAAATGTTCTCTGTCCATGCTCAGAGGCACTCTCCTCAATTGATTCTCTGCACATTCTAATCGGGGCGGAACCTGAGCTCAGAATATCACGCTCCAGAGGCTCGGAATTAAACCCCAGCCCATTGGTCCAAACAAAGGCAGATCCAGCGTGTGCCTATTATATCTGCGCAAGCGCAAACCCAGGGGTTCCCTGCCAAGCTCAGTATTATTTGTTGATCTATTTATACCGTAACTAGCTAAACCTCTCGAGACACAAGCTTGCCTCTCTCTCTCTTTTAACCGTGACGTCAAATGAACAGTTGGAGGCTCAGGAAAAACAACACACAGACAAGTGCATAGAACCGCTGAGCCGAGCAGATTTGGATGGCCAAGATTTTTAAAGCAAAACAGTTCCTGCAGGGGCAACACTTCCCAACGTACTTCAGCAAAATAATAAGAAAAGTAACTTCCAAGATTTATTCGTCTGCCACTGTTTTTTAAAGAAAGAAAGAAATGAAATTGCTGGGCATTAAAAAAAAAAAGGATCACAATAGCCTCAGAGGCTAGGCCACAAGCTTCCTGGACCGAAGTAGACCTCAAAAGAGTCTACGGGAAAGTAATTGAACATAAAATCCCAATTGCCACACATGTTTCAACGCTTATCCCAAGGGAAGCTTTTCTTGCCTCACAGTTGGGATGGTTTGACCTCAAATATGTGATGTTCAAATAAGGACCAGAAATATCTTTTACTGAAATAAAACGAAATGAAATGAAAGCATCGTTTGAAGAGAAAGCAAATTAGGACAAGCCTGCATTTCTCACGACTAACGCGTTTCTATAAATATTTCTTCTACTCTCCCTCAGAAAGGGACACTAATTCACTACACTGCCACTGTTGGAGCAGTTTGACAGCCTTGGAGTTTGTTTGCTTTTAATTAACACACACACACACACACACACACACACACACACACAAAACAAACCCACAAGTTTCTCCTGCTCTATTTGAAAATATATAATGGCTACAAAAAGAATCACCTCAACTCATTGGGGAAGAAAAAGTTGCACATTTGCTTTTTGTAAACCGATTTCGTTTTGTAAGCCGCTGTGAGGTTTTATTACACTCAAGAGGTATATCAACCTTGCGGAACAAATAAATGCATTTTAATCAGGAGTAGCCAATTGTGTACCTACCCTCTTAATACAAGTCAGATATGTTCAGAGCTGACTTTACAACTTTGCAAACTCATAGACAAGCAAGGTGTAAAAGCTTTGTGTGTATACTCAGTTTAGATTTCATGCAGATTAGATTTCTTAGCAGCGTTTATTTTTTAAAAAACAAACAAACCGACAACTGGATCAAAACAGACTGAAGACAAGGCGGACTTTATTCTGCCTTACGCTTCATACAACTCACCTAGGGATAAATTTTCCTCCCCTTTCAGAATTTTCAATAAGGAGAATCCTCTTCAACCAGGCCTTTGGCTGATCAATACTCTACAGACTTTTAAATTTGTTTGTGGGAAAGGTTATTGTTTCATTGCTTTTAACTTTTTGTGCTTTGATCTTGTATTTTATCTTGTGAGAACTTTTGATGAAGGGCGGTATATAGATCTAATAAAATAAAAATAAAATATGACTGGATGGAAGCTGGGAGTTCCACACCTGAAAGGCCTTCACGTTTCCCAACTGCTGCAACAGGGCACAGTTTCATGATCATCTGAAGACCACGCTGTTCTCGGCATCCGAAAATGCCAAAAAGTGACACATTAACCTGAACCAGGAAGGAGTGGGGTGGGGAATCCAAAGCGATAACATTACATTTCAAGGATTTCACCCACAGTGGCTGAAACAGAGATGATTGTGTCTAAAGAGAAAGAGGCACCCACCCTCTCTGGGTTTACAGTATCAAAAAGGAATCCAACAAGTTAGTACTCTGGAGGTGGTGGCAGCGAGGGAATAAATTCCTTCAGTCAGGGCTCTGAATTTACAGCAGCTCTGGGGGAAATTCAGCAAAGGCATGAGCTGGCTGCAGAGATGCCTGCTGGATTATAAAACACAAGCAGAAAAACAAAAGGCCACGCCGCTAACCTTTCCTTCTCCCTCCCCATTCATTTTTCCTTTCGGATTGTTGTCTGTCTGATTGAGAGTCTATGGGCAGGGGCTGAAGCGAGGAGCTGGAGAGACACAGAGATTTGCTCTTCGTTCTGTACTTTGGAGGCAGGGGTGGCCCAGCCCATTTCACCGCCTGAGGCAGAACCCAAGGGAAGGTGCTGGGGTCACCCCGCTGACAACCCCTCCGCTCCAAAGTCTCGCTTACTGGGGTTGTGTGGTGGCAGTTTCTAGAGAGATCTTGCAAGAGGTCAGGAAAATCTTGTAGGAACCAAGAAGCACCCCTTCTTGCTTCTCCAGTGGTGGCAGAGGAGGGTGGGGTGCCCACAGGCCCCATCCCTGGGATTCTGCTGCCTGAGGCAGCTGCCTCGGTCTGCCTCACGGCCCTGGTTGTAGGGTTAATGCTGTGAGCCTGTCCACCCTATGCAAAGGTTGTATTTTAACTATCAATATTATATTCTAAAGACACTTCTGTCTCCAAGCGACCTTCCTTCCTAGGAAACTGAGCCCTGGGTAAGCGCTGGAACACATGGAGACTAGGGTGTGCGCAGTGCTTAGAGATTTTAGGGTTTTCCTAAGTGCTAAATAGGGACACGGGTGGCGCTGTGGGTTAAACCACAGAACCTAGGACTTGCTGATCAGAAGGTTGGTGGTTCAAATCCCTGCAACAGGGTGAACTCCCGTTGCTCGGTCCCTGCTCCTGCCAACCTAGCAGTTCGAAAGCACGTCAAAGTGTAAGTAGATAAATAGGTACCGCTCTGGCGGGAAGGTAAACGGCGTTTCCGTGCGCTGCTCTGGTTCGCCAGAAGCGGCTTAGTCCTGCTGGCCACATGACCCGGAAGCTGTACACCGGCTCCCTCGGCCAGTAAAGTGAGATGAGCGCTGCAACCCCAGAGTTGGCCACGACTGGACTTAATGGTCAAGGGTCCCTTTACCTTTAAGTGCTAAATATCGTTATCATCATTCTTCCACAGGGGTAGGAGTCATGTGCAGAGATCTGGGAGAAACTTGATTCCGTTTGCATTTCTAGGCAAATGCAGCTAATTAGTACTTTCGGGCACAATTCGCAGACCTACATGCAGCCATCCTCCCAAATTCCGCTCCTCTCTCAGTTTTGCAATACATTTCTCCAGGGCAAGTAGCGAACTCAAATAAAAATACATATACTAGGGTCAAGTGTGCTTATGAACTCAAATAAAAATACATATACTAGGGTCAAGTGTGCTTAGCAAACATTAGCATAGAAAATGTGGGATATTTCGGAAAACTGCTTCGTAAAATACCGTATTGGCCTGAATAGAAGCCACACTCCCCCCCCCCCCAAATTCTGATTGTGAAAAGTTAAAGTGCGGCTTGTATTCGCAACCTTGTGGTATCGTTGCTGAAACAGCTGCCCACGAGGGCCACCCGGGGTGCAGGAAAATGGCGCCCGTCCCATTTGCTGTTCCCAAGCCTCCTCTGAGCCACCTAAGGATGGTGGAAGGGGGGGGGAGGCTGCCGGCAAAGCAGCATAGCTCTCTCCCCCCCCCCCGAAAGTAGCCTGGGTATTGTCTTTTTAAAATTTTGCCCCCTTCAGTTTCAAAGGTGAGGCTTATTTGGAGGTGTGGCTGAAATTCAGGCCAATACGGTATATATCAGGCAAAACTGCATACGGAAGTTGCATTAGGAGACATTTGTGCCAAAATTCTGGTGAGTTTTCATAAGGACTAGTCGCAGACTGATGTAGAAAGGCCTTCTGCAGGTGTCATATTGTCAGGAGGGCTGTTCCATAGCATATAGGAATTGAACCTTTAGTGTCCCGGCACCTAAACCTCCCCTCGAATAGCAAACCAGCACCATCTCTGTTGTCTTTCTGGAACCTACTGAAGACCTTCCAAGTCATGGGTAGGCAAACTAAGGCCTGAGGGCCGGATCTGGCCCAATCGCCTTCTAAATCTGGCCCGCTGATGGTCCATGAATCAGCATGTTTTTACATGAGTAGATTGTGTCCTTTTATTTAAAACGCATCTCTGGATTATTTGTGGGGCATAGGAATTTGTTCATTTTTATTTTTAAAAAAAATATAGTCCGGCCCCCCACAAGGTCTGAGGGACAATGGACCGGGCCCCTGCTGAAAAAGTTTGCTGACCCTTGCTTTGTGGAGACCTTCCACCTTCTGCATCTTAAAAATTAGAATTATTCTTAAGATGTTTTTTGTTTTAGCACTTGCTTTTTTGCCATCCTGAGCTCCTTTGGAAGGAAGGCAGGAGATAAATTTTAATAAGGACATTTTTGCATGCAGTTAACACACACCTTTGTGCAGACAGCTTCTCCTAACAGAATGCACTTACGTGCCTCATTTTCCCAAATATATTTCATTTTATGCACCCATTTCCCTAATAAAACACATTTTTCTAAACATTGCTTGGTTGGAGAGCTGTACTGCAAAATCTGGGTAAGCGCCAACTTCAAAGGACGGTTGTGTTTTGCTTTTCGTATTGTTTCTGAAAGTGTGAATTTGATAAGATTCAGCTTTACGTGTGAACTGAATCGAATTCCTCCTCCATGGCTAGCCAGACGTGGTTGCGGTGGCCTTGCCCATGTATCAAACCTGGCCCCAAACCCTTGATATAAAGACCCCCCCCCCAATAAAACCATTAAGTTCAGAGCCTGAAATTACCTAACAATACCATATTGCAGCTATTAGCCCTAGAAAGGCAAGATCGACCTAATTCTTCTCCCTCTCCAAGTCTTAAAGGGCCTTTTGGTGCACCCAGATTTTTTTTTGGGGGGGAGGCACATCACATTTCCAAAACCTTCCATGGGGGGGTTTAATATCACGTGCTCTGACACACCCCGCACGTTCAGCCTTCTGCCTAAGCATCCTCTCTCTCTCTCCTCTGCTGCAACAACGTCATGCTTAATTATCACTTCCAGATTAAAAATAAAACCCCGTGATTATGATCTGTTGAACGCCGACAGAGTGGGGCTGGATTTCGGTGGCAACTCCTGCCCAGATGCAAAAAAGAAAAAAAAAACTAAACAAACAAACCAATTTCAAAGAAGAGAAGGCAAGCACCATCCTTTGCTGGAAGCCTGGAAGTGATGGAGGAGAAAGTGCCCAGAAGGTTTTTTTTTTTAAAAAAAACAAACATTAATATTAGAGGGAAGTGACACTTCTTTCTGTTATAATAGAGATACAGAGACAGCCATAGAAGAACCTAGTGAGAACTTAAGAAGAGATGGCTAGATCAGACCAATCTAGCCCTGCACCCTGTTCTCACAGAGGCCAACCAAAAGGCCACGAGAAACACACATTGAGGACCCAAACACAAAAGCACTCTCCCTTCTCTCCACCAACTGGTACTCAGAAGCATATCTGCCTCTAGCAGTGGGTGCAGAACATAGCCATCAGGGTTAAGTAGCCTTGTCCTCCGTGAATTTGTCCACTTTTAAAGCCATCCAGGTCAGTGGCCATGACGGTCTCCAGTGGCAGTGAGTTCCACAGTTTAGCTGTGCACTGCATGAACAAGTACTTTTCTTTTATACATACTAAACCTTCCAACATTCAGCTTCGTTGGATGTTTGCGAGTTCTAGCATTTTGGGAAAGGGAGATAAAAAGGGTGCTGAAAATATTTAGTGTAGCCAGCCACCAGGCAAGCCCTTCTGGAAATGATAGTCTATAGGGAGACACCACCAAGAAGGCCCTTTACCCAGGACTCACCCACCTCATCTCAGTAGGTGGGGGAACCTGGACAAGGGCATTCAGTGAAGATCTTCAAGGAAAGGCACATATGGGAAGAGGTACTCCTTCAGGTATCCTGGCCCCATGCCATTTAAGGATTAAGAGGCTTCTCAAGATGCCCCCAAACTCCCCTACAAAGCTGCTCTATAATAATTCAGACTGCTCACCCATCTAACTCAGCACTATCTACACTGACTGGCAGCAGGCTCTCCGGGGTTTCAAGCAAAGGACATTCCCAGCCCTGTCTGGAGGTGTCAGGGACTGGAACAGGGACTGTAAAGCAGATACTCCAACAACAACTAGATTAAGGATCTAGTCCTCATGCCTCTGGATAAATGACTGAATTAAATAGGCACATGAGAAGTTGCCATAGTGAGTCAGATCATGGGGTGTATCTAGTTCAGCTTGGTCAACTCTGGAAGTGCCTCTCAGTCACAGGAAATTCCCAGCACTATTTGGCGATGCCGGGGATTGAACCCAGGACCTTCTGCATGCAAAACAAGATACTCTGCCACTAAGCTACAGCCTTTTCCCTCAAAGGCTGTGGCGACAACAGGATACAATGGCTCCTCCCCTAGGATTCCAGGATTCTTCCCAGGAATATAAGCTCTTTTTATATGCAGTAACAGCAGCAAGAATACTACTGGCCCAAAAATGGAAGCAAGAAGAACTACCGACAATTGAAGAATGGAGGATGAAGTTAATGGACTATGCAGAACTAGATAAACTAACAGGAAGGATTCAAAACCGGCGGGACCAGAAATTCATGGAAGACTGGAGTAAATTTACGGGCTGTTTGAAAAGTATTTGTGGAGATCAGACGACGTTTGTAGGTTTGCTAGACGTTTTGTGAGGAGTCTTATTGGAAGTATTGCAAAAATGGAGAAGGGGAAGGATAATTTGTTAAGAGATGTAAAGGCAATATAAAGTTAAGAAATGCATAAGAAGTGGTTAAAATGGTGGATCATCAGAGGTGCTGATGGAAGTCTAAAAAGATTGTATAAGTGATAGGTTTTGTGGTACATTTTATAATTTATATCTTAAAATCAATAAAAATTATATATATATTGTTAAAAAGGATTCCAGGATTCTTCCCATCCAGAGGTGAACTGGCAAAGTTGATCATTCCACCCACTTTTCCACCTTGCCAAAACCCCACTCCGCTCATCCCTGACCAGCCCCTACAAAGTAAAATGCAACTAGGAGAGCGTCAAGCCCAGGGTGCTCCTCTTCCTGCCGCGGCCCCGGGGAAATTACAGATGACACAAAGCTGGGAGGGAAAGTTACCTCCTCCAAAGGCAGGAATAGAAAACCCAAGGTGACCTTGACGGAATGGAAAGCTTGGGCTGAAGCTGACCAGACGACATCCACTGGAGAGAAATGCAAAGCTCTGGACTGGGGCAGGTGGGCGAGGTGGAGATGAAATACAGAAATGCAAGATGGGAAAATACCGGGCAGGGCCACAGAGCGTTGTCCTGAGCCCCATGGAGATGTCATGGAAGGGGTCATGAGATCCTGAGGAGGAGCAGGAGATCAGGGAGTTGGAGCCAGATGACCCAGGGGAGGATCCTAGCTGGATGGGCAGGGGAGGCAGAATCATGCCCCCAACAAATGTCTGAGCTGGAGAAGGGGGCCAGTGGTCAAGGGAGTCTGGAGCTGGATTCTGGGGTCCGCCCCAGAGCCCCAAGCAGGTTGGCAGAGAGGTGGCTGGCCTTGTCTTACTGGACCCCTCAAGTCACCACCATCTTGTCCTGACCCTTAGGAGTCTCCTTCTCCTTGAGAGGAAGCCGGACACTGAACCAGCACTGGTTCTACCTCTATTTCTAAGGACATGGAGATATCAAGCGAAACAGACCTTAGAAGCCCAAATCCACTTGCAGGAGGGCCCCGTGGTTTGCACAGAGCAAAGCTGCCTCCTCTTTCCCCTGCCCCACGCCTCAAAAGAGGCTGATTAGGACACAGAGACACAGCCAAGACTGGTGCATTCTGCAACATGCCCTAGATGTAACAGGAACGGATTAGCGCTGGGTTTTATACTGGATCATCCAGACATCATTCCGCCTTTTTAGCAGTTCTGCAATGCTTCCCCCATGCAACAGCATTCGTTCTGTCTGGGGGGGCAATAACTAGAAAAAACGTAAGAACCCAATGCATAAGAGTGAATAGGAGCAGGAGAGAGGAAATGGGCATTGTTAAAAAGACAGATAAACAAACACAAAGAACATGATCTTTGGAGGAAATGGCTTCATTCAGCCAAACGGCACATTCCAGGAAAAAGAGGATGCCTCTTTTTCCAGCTAGCCGCAGCCCAGGCTAGCATGCCTCCCTCACTTTTGAAGACCAGGCTTCAGTTGGAAAAGCAAGCAAAAAAATTAAGAGATGCTTTACGAAGGCAATTTCCTCCTCCTGGGTGATAAAGCAACAAGGACACTGCAAGGATCAGGTGATACAAAGAGATTAATCTGGCTGAGAAAGAAATTTCCTGACTGCTCTCTGTCTAGGAGAAAGTGTAAAAAATAAAAATAAAAAATGGGGGGTGGTGGTGAAATGAATAGCTTGGGTGGGGAGGGGGAGGAAAAAAGGACTTTCATTTGACAATGGAGAAAGTGACGAATGGTAGACTCTCTTCCAAATTGCACCCAAAGTACGGTAATAATCTGCTGCAAGATCGCTGAAGACCCATCACTTCCCTTTCTACATGGGGCTGCTGGTAAGCTATTAAATCAATCTGGAATTAATTGCAAATCAAAAACAGTCCCTTGCTTCTCTTCACTTCTTGGAAGACTAGACTAGAAAAGGCAGTTTCATTCACCCCACCTTCAGAGCTCTGGGTCACCTTTGACGGGGGCAGGGGGAAAGAGCTCTAAATCCTGACAGAGACAGAAGAATCTGCTTTGTACCTATTCAGACCATTGGTTCCATTGAGTTCGGCACAGGCTACACTGGCTGGCAGCAGCTTTCTAGGGTTTCAGGCTGGGGGGCAGGTCTCCTCCAGCCCTGCCAGGAGGTGCCACTGGATATTGAACCTGCGACCTGCATGAAAAGCAGATGCTCTACCAGTGAACTACAGCCTGCCTCCTGAAGAACCAGTTAAAAGGGGAAACAACAGCACAAGGAGCTTGACAGTGGAACACGCTGCCCTCAGCTATAACTAGTGGCTCCTAGAAGCTGTCAGCATGTGACAGTGGCCACAACCCAGGAACGGCTTCAACTGGTTAAATCAGGTGAGAGTAGCTGACGAGTCTCAAATCCTTGGTGGGTTAGGGACTTCCCCTGCATGGAAGGCAGACTCAGGCGGATTGAGCAGAGGAGACCAATTGTGGGTCAAGAAGGCTGTTTTCAGCATGTGCTGCAGAGGGAAGCGAGGGGCAGATGGTGCTCAGGAAAGTAGTCCGTCCAGGAAAAGGAAAACTCTGATCTTAAATCTCCGTTGCCTTGCAGGACATCTTGAGGAGAAGAAAAGGCGAAGGTGTAAACCCACAAATCCAGAGTGGAGTCCCTAGGCAGTTGGATGGCGCCTTGCATGCCTCCTGCAGCCTAGCTGGTGCCAAACTTCTTGCTCTGCTGTCCTTTGGACCACATCAGCCAGGCAGAGAAGGTCTTGTCTTCTGGGAAGCTCAGGACCACCATACACACTGCCCAGGCTTACACTCCAGGGAGGTGCTGCTAACACAGTGGATTGACTTCGCCCCCGGAGGTGCAATCCATTATGTCTCAGACAGATACCAACTCAACTCTAAGACACAGTCATGGCGGATAAAATTGGCTATGACCCAGGGGCGCCGACTTATAAAAAATATTGGGGGGGCGGGGGCCCATACCGACTTATAAAAAATATTGGGGGGGCCCAAGACCTCCAAGCCGCTGCTGCTGGGGGAACGAAAGGGGCGAGCCCCGGGCTGCCCCGACCTTAAGTGAACCTGTGAGGGCCCGCCCTTTGCGGCAGCCGATTGGCTGCCGCCGTGGGCGGTGAATATTAATGAGCTAGGGGGAATCCCCGCTTCTTGCGGGGCTGACGCCAGCCCCGCGAGATTGTTGATGGGTCGAGAGCCCGCAACCCCACCCCCTCTCTAGATCGGGAGTGGCTTTGTTTTAACTCATTACTGAATGTATTTTAAAAGGTAACTATCGTCAAACAAGGAAAATAAAAAATACCAACATAATTTTGTGATTTTACAAAGCATAATATAACTAATAATTTTCTTAAATTATTGGGGGGCAGAGCCCCCCCAAACGAATTTTTGAGGGGGCTCAGGCCCCCTCAGGCCCCATGGAGTCGGCACCTATGCTATGACCTATGTTCAGCCAATGGCAAATGTGCACAGGGCAACTGATATCCGGCTTTGCCTTTGTCAAGTATGCTAGTTTGCACAGACATGGGCCTCTATTCCCCCATCCAGGCAAGCAAAGGGCCATATTTTTCAGCCAGGCAGTAATGGAGGATGCAAAGCAGGGCCTGTGAGGGGGCATGGCCTGGAGTGAGGGGGCGTGGCCTGGGGAAAGCCCCTAAGACCAGATGCAGAAGCCACAAGGGTCACATTTGCCCCCTTCGGACCCTGGGGTCCTCCACCCTTGCTGCATGTATATGTGCTTATTTGAAATATGTATGTATGTATGTATGTATGTATGCATGCATGCATGTATTTGCAATATTTTGCTTATATTTTGTAACAATTATGTTAAATAAACAATAAAAGGTGTATTTTAAAATAGAATTATTATAGTCACCTTCCCAGATGGGCCCAAGACCCACTTAGAATCATAGACAAGAGCAACAGAGTCGCTCTCCATTTTGCAAGATCAAAGTATGCAACGAACAACCTATATGGAACCAGAATTTTCACAGAAGGTCCATCTAGCCCCAGCCCCCTTGAAATGTAGGTGCGGTGAACCTTCCGCCCTCCAGATGTTGCTGAACTACAACTCCCATCACTCCATCCCTCATGTTTGCGAGGGTGATGGGGAGTTGCAGCTCAGCAACACCTGGAGAACTGGGAGGCTCTACTCTGACTGGCAGCTGCTCTCCAGTGTCCAAGGCAAGGATCTTTCTCATCACCTGCCATCCGAGATGCTCCACAGCTCAGTGGTACAGCATCTACTTCAGGTGCAGCAGGTCTTAGGTTCAATCCTCAGCTGGGGATGGGAGACTCTCTCTACCTCTGAAACCCTGGAGAGCTGCTGCCAGTCAGTGTAAGCAATACTAAGCTAAATGGACCAACCATCCGGCTCAGTTCCTCTGTTCCCATTTCAGCCATTTAACTTGGAACCATGAGGACTAGAGTCCAACTTGATTTTTAAGGGAAGAACCATCGCTCAGTGACAGATCTGCATGCAAAAGCTCTGAGGCTGAATTCCAGGTAGGGCTAGGAATGTCCCTTGCCTGAACCCCTGGAGAACTGCTGCCAGTCAGTGCAGACAATATTGATATAGACAGAACCAAGAGCTAGAAATGCCTTCTGCATGCAAAACACGACCTACAGCCCTTCCTGCCTGGATCTGAAAATCTCTCCGCAATCCTGGGAGGAAGGAGCGGGGAAGGAGCTCCCGCCTAGTTGCACATTTCAAAGAGGCACTGTCGCACAGATCCTCTTTCGCTTCTTACCTGCCACAGCCCATCACTCTCAGCTACGACTCACTGGCACAGGACAGAAACAGAGAAGCACTCCCTTCCCCTCCAGGAAGTGCGAGGCGAGAGAGACTTGCTGAGATTACCGGCTCAGGAGCGCCCAACTCTTAACTGCCTCCCTGCAGCAGCAGCTGATCGGTATCATGGCAGCAAAACTGCTCAGCCCAGCCCTCTCTTGTCGCCACCTTCCTCCTTCCTGCTCGCCCTCTGCTACCGGGTCAGGATGAAATCATGTACATCTAATCCGCTGCTCCTTTCACACGTGCTCACACACCCCTGGGCCTTTGGCAGTGATGGGTATAAAGCAAACCACTGTCCCACTGGGTTCAAGTCCAGGCACCCCACCCACCCAAAAGTTTCCCTTTCCCCATGGAAGATGCAAGGGAGGCCAGCCTGCCTTTGTGTGGAAGAGGAATTAATGATCAACCAGGTGTTCAGCAACCAGGAGGGCTGGGACCGCGATAAGGACAATTACGTCTCACCAGAAAGTCGAAACCGAGACAGATCTATTATTATTTGCTCAGTTCATTACCCGCCCCTTCAGGCGCAACTTTAAAAAACATTCAAAAACAAATAAGAAGAGGGAGAGGGCTAAAAAGATAAGGGCTCAGTATCTGCAGCTCCAGGCTCAAGCCCCAATATCTCTGGAGAGATGCTGCCAGTCAGTGTAGGCACTATTGAGCTTGGTGGGCCAATGGTCTGACTCTGTATGAGGCCACTTCTTACATCCCTAGTGTATCTCTCCGGTGTCAAAGGCCAGGCTAAAGCAGTGTGTGTGTGCTTTATTCACCCACACAAACAATTCCATCGGGCACAATATTCAACCTTACTGATTTGGCCCAGGGAAATATTTTGCAGCTAGGAAGGAGAGAAATACAGAGAATAAGAGCAGCTGTTATAACCATGTCGAAACAGAAGGGATAATGGAGCGTTTGGGTCTGGGCCCATGTTGGCACTGGCCCATTGGCAGACTGAGTGCCCCAAAGGGGCACCATAGACTGTCTGGCCTGGGGTGATTTTTAAAACTATATAATGCATTTTCAGTAGTAAATACAGATAAACTAACTCCAAAGAACTCCCCCTGTTCCCCAATATTTCCATGTATGTATAAGATCAGCATCTTTAAAAGCAGAGACATCACCTTGCCAACAAAGGTCCGTATAGTTAAAGCTATGGTTTTCCCAGTAGTGATGTATGGAAGTGAGAGCTGTACCATCAAGAAGGCGGATCGCTGAAGAATTGAGGCTTTTGAATTATGGTGCTGGAGGAGACTCTTGAGAGTCCCATGGACTGCAAGAAGATCAAACCTCTCCATTCTGAAGGAAATCAGCCCTGTGTTCACTGGAAGGACAGATCCTGAAGCTGAGGCTCCAATACTTTGGCCACCTCATGAGAAGAGAAGACTCCCTGGAAAAGACCCTGATGTTGGGAAAGATGGAGGGCACAAGGAGAAGGGGACGACAGAGGACAAGATGGTTGGACAGTGTTCTCGAAGCTACCAGCATGAGTTTGACCAAACTGTGGGAGACAGTGGAAGACAGGAGTGCCTGGCGTGCTCTGGTCCACGGGGTCACGAAGAGTCAGACACGATGAAACAACAACAACAATGTATAAGATTCACATAGAGAGAAGTGATCTAAGAAGTAATGTGTATATGTAGAGATCAATTGCCTTGGGTAATTTTTAAGGCGTCAGGCTTGTTGGCAGACCAACCCTGCATTACAAGATGTCTGCAAACATGGCGTGAAGGCTAGCAACACCAACCCCACCACGTGGGAATCCCTTGCAGGCGACCACAGTGCAAGGAGACAGATGGTCAGGTCGTGCAGCAGTGACCAGAGGAGAAATGACCGCTGGGAGGAGTGCAGAGAGAAGAAACGTCCTGGTGCATCTGCAGCAGCACAACTGGATGCCTTCATTTGCCCCACCCGCAACAAAACATGTCTCTCCCGTATCGTTCTCTGCGACCACAGCAGGCGCTGCAACCTTCCAACCATTTGTACACTGAAGGTGCACGCCTCCATTGCTGAGATGCCAGCAACTTCAAGGTTCATCTCCTGAACTCTTGCCTGAATCCACCATACACATACACACAGAACCACAACAAAATGCCCTAACTTATGAGAGGTCTCCATCAGCCACAAAAGAAGAGAGGAATATCTGGCCCAGAGTTCGCATGTGGCCCTCTGCACCTGGCCCTCACGCCTCATGGAGCCTGACTGTGTTTGCCTGGCTAGAACGTGGCTTTGAGCTCCAACAGCGCCTCCTGCTTGCCTTGAATCAAGGGTAGAGAAAGGTGTGTGAGTTTGTGCAGAAACTAGGCTACTGTACAAATGGAACGTTTTATTCCTTGCTCCTCACACTTCGCCTCTGGGCCTGCCCACCTCTGGACTTAGGCCTTGGGTGGGGGCCCAGGAAGGAATGGTGGAAAATACTTCCTACCCCTGAGCTAAAACATTAATAATAATAATTTATTATTTATACTCCACCCATCTGGCTGGGCTTCCCCAGCCACTCTGGGCGGCTTCCAACAAAATATTAAAATACACTAATGCATCAAACATTAAAAGCTTCCCTAAACAAGGCTGCCTTCAGATATCTTCTAAAAGTCATATAGTTGTTTATTTCCTTGACATCTGGTGGGAGGGTGTTCCACAGGCCGGGTGCCACTACTGAGAAGGCCCTCTGCCTGATTCCCTGTAACTTGGCTTCTCACAGTGAGGGAACCGCAAGAAGGCCCTCGGCGCTGGACCTCAGTATCCGGGCTGAACGATGGATGTGGAGATGTTCCTTCAGATATACTGAACTGAGGCCGTTTAGGGCTTTAAAGGTCAGCAACAACACTTTGAATTGCGCTCGGAAACGTACTGGAAGCCAATGTAGGTCTTTCAAGACCGGTGTTAGGTGCCTGGCCTCAGCACTGTCTCTGTCTCTTGGCCTACCTCACAGGGTGGCTGTGGGGAGGAACGATGAATGCCGCCTAGAGTTCCTTGGAAAAAAAGGTGAGATGCAAATACAGTCATAATAACATTAGTCCACATTCCAGCAACCTGTTGGACCGAGACAAGCCCTGAGGTGCCTAAGGATGGAGTGATCTCCTTGGGTCACTTTGAAAACAACTCCATCATCTTTAAGCCTGCTCCTTATCAAGGTAAGCACTCCCTCGGGCCAAGCAACTGTGAATAATTCATTGGCGAGCAGGCTGAAAGAAGAAGATCATCTAATTAAGAGAGAGAGGTTGGAAAAGAGCCATTAATGGATTTTTACGGGCAACCGCAAGCGGCAGATGGCAAGCTGTGGCTCTTCCAAACCGGGAGACCGCAGAAAACCAAGCATTATGTACCGATGGGTTGCAACATCTTCTAATTCGTGCCAGGGATTTATATAAAACAGAGGCTCTTCGTTCATCCGCTGAAGTGCAAGGAAGAGCCTTCAAGTAAATCCAAATGCCTGAGTGCAGCCCTGTTCTTTTAAAAAAAAAACCTGTCCATTTTTTAACTCTGCTCAAAATGCAATTCAAGTGGGGTTTGCAAAATGGTTCGTGGAGCTGCTTCTTTTCGTTCTCTTCAATTCCCCCCTTCCTCCACTCTATCAGATGCATGCAATTCTTGGGACTGTGTCCCCAAATGGAAAAAAGTAAAGTATAGGAAGAACCGAGGAAGACTACATTCAGACATCACACTAAGCCACTGTTTGCACAATCCCAGGTGTAGAACTCCAACCATAGTTTGCTCATCCAACTCCAGTTGGTCAGTTCAGAAAATTGTACCACCTGATGCTCACCTCAAACTATTATCTGCTAAACACGCAAACCATGCCTTGTGGATTCAGGTTTGTTAGTCAATCACAAACCATAAAAGGTAAAGGTACCCCTGCCCGTATGGGCCAGTCTTGACAGACTCTAGGGTTGTGCGCCCATCTCACTTAAGAGGCCGGGGGCCAGCGCTGTCCGGAGACACTTCCGGGTCACGTGGCCAGCGTGACATCGCTGCTCTGGCGAGCCAGAGCCGCACACGGAAACGCCGTTTACCTTCCCGCTGGTAAGCGGTCCCTATTTATCTACTTGCACCCGGAGGTGCTTTCGAACTGCTAGGTTGGCAGGCGCTGGGACCGAGCAGCGGGAGCGCACCCCGCCGCAGGGATTCGAACCGCCGACCGTTCGATCGGCAAGTCCTAGGCGCTGAGGCTTTAACCCACAGCGCCACCTGCGTCCCTCACAAACCATAGCTTCCCATTTTATATATTTTGCACCAAGTTATCATGAAGAGTCCCTAATTGTTATTTGGGAGAGATGTCTAAACTGAGCCCAGATCAAGACAGGGGAGAAACTGCACAAGCAGGCAAGGCGGATCCCGAGGTCGGTGGCCATGAGAAGCACAAAAGAGGCTGCTTTTCCCAGTCACAGGGAGAATTCTTCCCGCTCTGAAATTACACAAGCTCTTTCCAGCCTCCCTCCACTGCCCTGTCTCACCCCGAGCAAATGTAAATCAAGGCTTCCAGGAATCCGCATTCTTCCCAGAGGCTCACCAGAATTATTTGGAACGTGCCAGCCTGAAAGAGAACAGCAGTAATGAAAAAAGATAAACTGCATTTAAATATGTCCTCTGGGGAGAATTTCCTTGCTTCCTGCCTGCTACTGCCCTGCCGCTACAGCATTCCTGTGGTGGAATATTATTATTATCATCACTTTGAGGGCCACGTTCCCCTCTATGCAACCTTTCTGGGGCCACATGCTCAGGATGGGCGGGGCCAGGAGGAAAAGTCGGTGGGGCAACAATTGCTAGTTTGCTCACCCTCTCTAGATAAGCAAGAAGCACCATCAGGTATAGGATACAGGCAAAAAGACACAAGGCGGATGTAAAGCAAGGCCAGTGGTATGGGGGTGTGGCCTAAGGAGGGGTGTGGCCTAGGGAGAGTCCCAAAGGCCAGAGACAACTGCCTGGTCCATCTGGTCTAAAGAGAAAGTGCTGCAAGAAGGGAAAATGGGGTCTCTGAAGTTGCCCACCAAACAGTTTCATCACCTGTTGGAGCAATGTGGAAGTCGCCACCCTAGTGACAAGGATTCCTACGCACAACTGCAGTTGTAGTGCAGACCACACAGCCTGCAAGGGGAAAATGTCTAACACACGCAAGGATCCTCGGATGAGGAGCCAATGGCCACATACATATCTGGTCCTGCAAAGCTAGGCTATCTCCAGTTTGAGCCCGCTTCCCTGCAATATTCCCAGTTTGAAAAGCCACAAGCAGAATATTTCTGACACTGGTCTGTGTGCTATCCACCCCAGTCGAGCCTTGACCACTGATTCAGATACCACACGGATGTCAGCAATGCACACAAGTTCCGTAAAACCTAACACGGGTTATAGACAACACCCTGGTCGGGTTCCTAGCACAGGCCTGCGGCGGAATTTCTCGTGGTCAAAGGGAAGGGAGCCACCAACGACGACAACTGTGACAAGACTTTACATCTGAGTAAAGTGCAAGAAAACCTGGTGCTGGCCATCATGATGATCTCATGTAGGCTTTCATTAAGGCCTCCTAGTTCACGGGTAGGTAGGTCAACCTCTACCACTTTGGATTTTCACACAGATGGGGCACTGCCACTGCGGTTTGAGTGATTGAGAGCAACACTACAACACTGGCAATGTGGATAGCTTTGTTCCAGCCTGTGGATTATCCTGTAGCAAAAGAATACTTGTAGAGATTCTTTTCTCTTTATTGAGTGAACGTTTGGAGGGAACTTTGGTTTTGAGACATCCCATATTGCGCTTGAACGTGATTTGGGAATTGCATAGCTTATGTAAAGGCTATACAGTGGTACCTCGGGTTAAGTACTTAATTCGTTCCGGAGGTCCGTTCTTAACCTGAAACTGTTCTTAACCTGAAGCACCACGTTAGCTAATGGGGCCTCCCGCTGCCGCCGCCGGAGCACGATTTCTGTTCTCATCCTGAAGCAAAGTTCTTAACCTGAAGCACTATTTCTGGGTTAGCAGAGTCTGTAACCTGAAGCGTATGTAACCCAAGGTACCACTATATTTAAAGAAACGGACACTTGGTGGAATATAAATGTCTTATTTTTACATTTTGCCTTTGGGAAGTTCTACATAATTACATACAGAGTTATGTGAGCCGTGCCACTTCAGACTGCTGGCAGGGGCCCAAGGCAACTGAATGTGCCTCTTTACACCCACCCACAACTCCCCCCCCCAAAAAAAAGCAACACAAAAATCCATATACACAGAAAGTTAGGTGACAAAGACAAAATTTATAGTCTGGCTTTATCCCCAACTTCCTATAGTTCTATGCGCAGGGAAGTGTGTGTGTATCTATACACAAAAACTCCTTAGACCATCCATGTCACAGTCAAACTAAGCATTATCAGGGAATTTCCCACCTTCGTTTTTCCCCCTTTGCAGCTGCCTGGTTCCTGCAATACCAACCCAACAGCAGATTCTTTCTCTCTCTGTTTTTACATTCAAGCTTGCTCCTGAAGACAGATTTCTTCCTCCGGTTTATCCTCATTGACCCCTCCTGCTTTGCTCATTTCCTCTCCCCCGCGTTATGTCTAGTCCTTATCTCTTGATTGTAAGCTTGTGGGCAGCAAATCTACATTATTTAGAAGTTTTAGGTGTTTCACAAACGGAACAATCCCATCACAAGAGCCCCACCTCGCTGGCCATCCACAGTGGTGCAGTCCAAACGCAGGTGGTACAGTCCAAACACTGGCAGACCATCTCAGTAAGAAGTAACGTATTTTTCGCCCTATAGGGCGCACCGGCCCATAGGGCGCACCAGCCCATAGGGCGCACCTAGTTTTTTTTGGGAGGAGAATAAAGAAAAAAAAAATATTTCCCCCCCAGGCGCGGGACTGGGGCAGGGGAAGCCCGAGCTTCCCCCGACCCCAGCCCCCTGAAACAAGCAACTCTCCACAACCCTAGGGAGCCCGGCGGGAACTCCCGCCGGGCTCCCAAGGCTTGCGGATAGCTTCCTGAAGCCTGGAGAGTGAGAGGGGTCGATGCTCACCGACCCCTCTTGCTCTCCAGGCTTCAGTGAAAGCCTGCATTCTCCCCATAGGACGCACACACATTTCCCCTTCATTTTTGGAGGGGAAAAAGTGTGTCCTATAGGGCGAAAAATACGGTACATCTTCAGACTGCTTCCAGGTCACTCTCTGTGACTCCAAAAAGCAGCCAAGTGTCATGTCACCAGCCATTCAGCCTGCGACGTGACAAGTGAAAGCAGTCAAAAGCAGCACCAGGTGTTGGCCTGCTGAATGTTCAGGGTGTGTTGTGTCAGCAGAAATATGTGTCGAGGACGACAACAGACACCGTGCGGTCAGAGTCCTAAGGCGGCAGGAGGTGGTGCTCATAAGGAAGAATGGTCAGTACAAGCCTGGTCCTTCTACTCTCCGCTCATCCCCCCCCCCACCAACCTAAACAGGTTAGGGAGCTTATCAGCAGCCGCCTCCAGTCTACAGGTGATGCTTCACATCTAGGCATCAGATAGCAAGGCCTGCTTCATCCCAGACTTGCCACTTGACCATCACATCTATCTGGGCCATCACTGAGACCAGGCTGGGTGAGAGTGGAAGGGCAAACCACTCCCAGATGTGCCCACCAAGTTTCCAGATGCAGCAGAAGTCCTGGCTGGAAGGGTGAGGACGTGGGGCAGCCCTGGCACAAAGACAGCCCATCTCCCTGACCCAACCTTGCAGATGTCCATCTCTGGGCATGTGTACCTGGTGTTGGGCTCAAGCGACCCAACAGACGTTCTGTTAGCTTACTGACCATCCTGCTGTCTAATAGTCTTATTAGCTGAATTGACAGAAGTGGTGTTGGGGAATCCACCAGCCCACCAAAAACTCTAGTGGGCACCAACAAGATCCACACTGAAGAACCTTGTCTGGGGAGGCTCGCAACTTCACAAATACCATGTCAGCCACAGGCCTATCTCAAATAATGCTGGGCTCAGCACACGTGGCGGGTTTTGGACTCCCAATTCTCTGATGCCAGCTCTAGCCCCAAACATCTGGAGGGCGGCAGATTAGACAGACCCCACGGCTCCCATTTCCAAAATCATCCGCTCATTACTTGCAGAACAAACAAACAAAAACCTCACAAGTAAATAACATTATCCAGCAGGAATAAAACCGGGACAATCATAGTTTTGTTTGTTCAGCCGGCCTCAGAGCATCGCCTGGAGAAAAGGATCTCCGCTTATGCTGGGAAGATCCATGAGAATCTGAGAAATAACTTGTTTTCCGCATTCGTTCCAGCAGCTCCAGTTACAGGTCACGGGAAAGTGAAATCTCCTTGTTTCTTGAGACGCCCGGGGAAAGTGAGCAAAAAACAAGCTGGAACGCCCAGGCACTGTCCCAGCTATTTAGATGCCAGCAAAAAACGGAAGATCGCAAATAAGAAGCACCACCTCTGCTTTCTATGCAAAATGATATGCTTGCAGCAGAAACTCTTGCACAGCACTGCTGTTATTTACTTACTCGCCCAGTGGAAGAACACTGGGCTCAATCTTCAGAGGCTGGTGGCTGGTAGGTCAGAAGACAGGGAGCCCAACAGTAGGTGGCGCCAGAGCCAATGACAGGCCGAAGTAACACACTCTAGATTTGTTCCCACTCCCCTCCTGCTTGCTGAATTCCACAAAGGGCGACACTGAGATGGAGGAGGAGCAGGAGTTTGACAGGCAGGGTCAGTTGCTGGAATCCACCTCAAAGGCTGCTGCAATGACAGAGCAGGGCTGAGAGACAGAGGAAAGGCCACATGCGAATTTAAGAGGGAGAAAATGCTTTTAAGAGAGTTCAATGCTGCTCCCCACCCCACAAACAAACGAAGGGTGTGTGCAGAGCCGGCCCCACCACTGAGCAAAGTGGGGGAGATGCCGTCAGACAGAGGGTGTTGGGGAGCAGCGGAGCAGCAGTCCAGCCCCCTCCCCACTATTTCCAAGTCCCCCTAACTCCAACATGGAGAAATCAGGCCACACAAGTAAATTATTCATAATGAGTAGAGACAGGGCCAGGGGGAACCACTGAATATATTTTAAAGTAAAGGTAAAGTGACCCTTGACCATTAGGTCCAGTCGTGACCGACTCTGGGGTTGTGGCGCTCATCTGGCTTTATTGGCCAAGGGAGCCGGCGTGCAGCTACCGGGTCATGTGGCCAGCAGGACTAAGCCGCTTCTGGCAAACCAGAGCAGCACACGGAAACGCTGTTTACCTTCCCGCCGGAGCGGTACCTATTTATCTACTTGCACTTTGACGTGCTTTCGAACTGCTAGGTGGGCAGGAGCAGGGACCGAGCAACGGGAGCTCACCCCGTTGCAGGGATTTGAACCGCCGACCTTCTAATTGGCAAGTTCTAAGCTCTGTGGTTTAACCCACAGCGCCACCCGCATCCTGAGAATATATTTTATGTTACAGCAAATACTGATCTTGGGTCTCACCTTTGGGTTCTGAAGAACGCTATATACTGCCTGTTAGGAAGAAAAGGCAGAACAACTGGGAGCGAGAGGTTTGCTCAACCAGCTGCAGAGACCCAAACATACATGTGTATCTTACTCAAAATGAAGACTCTGTAAGAATCTTACGAGAATGGGCGTTATCACAGAGTGCTCATCTTTTTACTTATGGAGGTCTGGTTATAGCCCCACTGTCTTATTCACGGTACAGTTTGGAATTTATGGTTCTAGGCGTTGTTTTACATTTCTGAGTGTGTCTAGCATAGGGCTGCCATACGTAAGGCTGCGATTTGTCCTAGATCTTTGGCAAGTAAACTGAAATAGCTCAAGGATTTTTGGGGTTTCCTTAAAAAAAGTTCAACAATTTCTGGGTGTCCTGGTTTTTACTTTTTGTTGTCATCTCTTGATGACTGTCACTATTTTGAACCACATTTTGTACATGGCTCCTGATGAAGGAATCTCTCTCCAAAGCGCAATAAGCAGAATGAACAGTTGATTACTAGAAGCCTGGTCTCTTCTTGGCGATTCCCCCCCCCCTTCCCTCTGCCTACTGATCTGAGAAAAAAAATCCATTTCAAGCTATCTCCATGCTTGTTGAGGGAGGTGTGTGTGCTATGCAACAGGGTACCTGCCCCAGGAAGCAGAATATTTTGGGTCAACCCTAATTCTGGCCCCATTGACACTGTGCATTGAAAGCAGCATCCTTCCTCTGTGCACAGTCATGGCTTCCCTCTCCAAGAATCCTGGGAATTGTAGTCTGTTAAGGGTGCTGAGAGTTGCAAGGAGACTCCTATTCCTCTCACAGAACTACAATCCCCCCAAAAAACTTAGCAATCAATCCCTCTCCCCAGGGAATTCTGGGAACTGTTTCTCTAAGAGAGGAATGGGGTCTCCTAGAAACTCCCAGCACCTTTGACAGACTACAGTTCCCAAGAGCCTTTGGGGGGAGCCATGACTACACAAAGTGGTACGATACTGCTTTAAGTGCAGATGGAACCTGTGTGCTCCTCTTTGGACCGTTTCCTGAACTCAGAGTTGCAGCCTTTGGAACGGGGGGGGGGGGGGGGCGGGGACCAGGATGGGGAAGGCTGGCAGAGAGAAAACTCTCCCCTCTCTTGCCCAAACGAGCAATGTAGGGTTTCATAACAAGAGGCATGCAAATCGGGTGGAGCTGCACCAGGAACCCACACGGAACACTCAAAGCACGCCGACTTCCTTTTCTAAACTCAACTCACTTCAAAGCAGGTCAGAAAGTCATTTGATGCGCCAGCACAATGAGGCAACCACCGGCTTTCACAGGGAGAAGGCCAAGGGGACATCGCCTTGCATTGTGGAGGGAGGGAGGGAAGGAAGGAGGGAGTAGAAATTCAAACGGTTTGCATTTTCGTGAGAAATGCCCAAACTCACAGCCAATTCGCCCACCAAGACAGAGCAATCCTTCAAATGTGCACTCCTCTGAATTCTGCGGTGAATTTTTCCAGCCAATCAATACGCACAAAATTACAGTGGTACCTCGGGTTACAGACGCTTCATGTTACAGACTCTGCTAACCCAGAAATAGTACCTCGGGTGCTTTGCTTCAGGATGAGAATAGAAATCGTGCTCTGGCGGCATGGCGGCAGCGGGAGGCCCCATTAGCTAAAGTGGTGCTTCAGGTTAAGAACAGTTTCAGGTTAAGAACAGACCTCCAGAACGAATTAAGTACTTAACCCGAGGTACCACTGTAATTCCGTTTGCTTTAGGGATGGGGGGGGGAATGCGGATAAAAGTGTAAATATTAGTGAAAAGAACATACAAAAATGCACATTATTCGGGGAAGACACTTGCAAATTCTTTCATTTTGTGACAGCATGGTCTCAAAATTCAAACTGTGCCACCCTGGTCCAAAAAGGTTCACAACCCGCCCCCCTCACACTCTAACCCCTTGGTTGCCACAGCCCACCAGGAGTTGGAAAAGGGCCACCGGCTTCAAAATCAACTATTCAAAAAATAATCTTACAGATGTTTTAACATTCCACCCAAAACACAATCTTCAGTCCAAATGCTAGAGGATATTCAACAGGCACCTCCCAGCTCAGCAGCTTCCAACACCCTCCACCTCTGAGGTACAGAAGAGGGAGAAATTCTCTTCGTATTTAAAGGAAAGCCTACCTAATTCACCCTTTCAGAAAGTATGCGAACTGTGAAACAGCCATCCTTCGAAATTCAGCCCTCTCTGACGTCTGCGACGCATTTCTCCAGCCAACCGACGTGTGCAAACATTCACATGGAAAGTGTGGATAAAAATTACGTACAGAGCTGTATATAAGGGAAACCTGCTTTGCATAAACGCATACATTGGGCAAAACTGCCTACAAAAATAATGTATAAAGGGGAATTTGCATTATTATTACTGTTACTGCTAATAATGATAAGTGTACCATAGTGGTTAGAGCGTCGGGATCAAGAGCAAGAAGGCCCAGGGTTAAATCCGCACTCAGCCCTGAAGTCACTGCCTCTCAACAACAGGGTTGTTGTTGGGATTAAATGAGGAGGGGGAGAACCACGTACAGTACACCCTTCTTGTGCTCCTTGGAGAAACAGCGAGACATAAAAGCAATCCATAAAACAAATATTGCTCATCCTTCACTCCGAGGTTCCAGGGCAAACCACAACAACTTAGAAGCAGCTTAAAGCAAATCGCAATGCCAAGAGCATGGAATTGCAAGCTGACGTGGAGCCAAACTCAAGATCGGAAAGAATGAGAAGCTGAAAACGACAGATCTGCCCACCCCGTATCCTAAGGCTGCCTGCCCATGTGCCCCCAAACTATTTCAGCCAATGTTCCATCCCATGCGTGAAACTGCAGAGCAAGAGAGAGACAGAGAGAGACAGCCAGACAAAGTCCACTCGCAACTGGCATTGCAAAGACAGACACGTATTGATCCCAGGGCCCCGCTCATTCCGCCCCACCCTGGCCGGGCCGCCTCATTTGCTGATCTCTCCCGGAGGGGGGGGGGCGCCAATCAAGAAGAGGGGGGGTGGCAGAGGCTATTTTTAGCCTGTCACAAGGCTTTTGCAGCCTATCTGCGATGGCCTTCCCTCTGACACACACACACACACACACCCCGCCGCCATGCACTCAACTCCTGCTGCTGCGTATATCCCAAATCTTAATACAGACCACATACCCCAATCTTAATGCAGACCATCGCCTGGGGGAGACCAGGAACACGGGGGCAGTCGGGGGGGGGGAAAGGCAGGGAAGAAGAGCACCCACGCAAATAGCTCTGCCAACCTCTCCCGCTCTTCATTTAGAAAAAGTGTTTGGCAGAAAACAGGAAGTCGCTGCGATCGACTCCCCTCCATTAGGAGATGCCGAGAGTGTATTTAAGAGTTGCGAGCGCTTAGCGGCCACACACCCAGCATACACCATCTGCTGCTCCCTTGAAACGTGCATATATATATATATATATATATATATATACACACACACACACACACACACACAACTGTTGCCTAACCAAGCTGAAAGACATTTGCTGGCCTAGGAAGAGAGGCTGGAGGGGGCAGGCCAGGGAGAGAGGCAAAGAGGTTGCACTCTGATGTGCAGCGGGCCTCCAAAGACAAGACCCTGTTTTTAAAGGAGCACCTGAAGGCCTTGTGCAACACAAATCAAATTTATTTATTTACGGCTATTAGCCCATAAAATGTGTACAAACCTAAAAGCACAGAAACATAAAAACCAATACATCTAACAACAGAAGGGGAACACCACGATGCAAGGGTGGGTCATTGAGCAGTGACAAATAACAGCTTGGGGCCCGGAAAGATCCAAGGGACGGTTCCCCGAAAAAGGAGAACTGGAGACGAGATCCGTCATGCACTCTCATCATAACTGTCCGATTAGTTTTTGTTGTTGATGTTGTTTTTTGGTGGTTTTTGTGTGTGAGATAACCGCATTCAGGAATCTCGCCACCTGCAGAGTTACAGAAGGATCTGTATCCTGCAAAAGCAGTGTGGCATGTGACTCAACAGGCCTGCCAACCAAGCGCAGTAAAGCAGGACCCAGGAATTTAGTCCTGGCTATGCTATGTAAGGGACAGTTGAACATTATATGTGGAAGAGATTCAACTGTTTTCCCGTCACACTCGCATAGCGGAGACACCAAACCCTTGGAAAATCTGTGGCTCAGCAGGTTCGATGGAAAAACATTGAACCTTGCACGAATAAATGCAAGTCGGTGTGGTACAGATGAAAGAGATGACATATATGATGGAAGGCCAAGTGGTGGGGTTATTCCATGATACCTGGGGGAGCAGACACCCCCACCCCTGGAGAGGTTGTGTTGATTTTCAATGTCTGCTAATCTTTGCTCGATAAGGCTTTTGGCTGAGCGTAGGTTCATCTTTAAGGAGTCTGCCTAGGAAGAGAGGCTGGAGGGGGCAGGCCAGGGAGAGAGGCAAAGAGGTTGCACTCTGATGTGCAGCGGGCCTCCAAAGACAAGACCCTGTTTTTAAAGGAGCACCTGAAGGCCTTGTGCAACACATAGGCAGACCCTCCAAGCGCCCCTGATTTAGGGAATCCGTTCCAGTTTCTGATTTGATCCCTGAACGCCCCACTTTTCCTTAAAAAGGTAAAGGGACCCCTGACCATTAGGTCCAGTCGTGACTGACTCTGGGGTTGTGGCGCTCATCTCGCTCTATGGGCTGAGGGAGCCGGAGTATAGCTTCCGGGTCATGTGGCCAGCATGACTAAGCCGCTTCTGGTGAACCAGAGCAGCACACAGAAATGCCGTTTACCTTCCCGCCGGAGCGGTACCTATTTATCTAATTGCACTTTGACATGCTTTTGAACTGCTAGGTTGGCAGGAGCAGGGACCGAGCAACGGGAGCTCACCCTGTCGCGGGGATTTGAACCTTTTCCTTAAGATGTCCCTATTTTCATTGGAGAAATGTTGGGAGCAGAGTACAGAGCTATCTGACCCCCGAGTCATCTGAAGGCATTCCTGTATGGGGGGAGAGTTTTTTTAAAAAGTGTTTTATTATGTTTTTATATATGTTGGAAGCTGCCCAGAGTGGCTGGGGCAACCCAGTAAGATGTGTGGGGTATAAATAGTAAAATTATCATTATGGAATGGGGTGGCCCTATTTTCATCAGAGAAATGTTGGAGGGTATGCAGAGGGTTAATAAACGGCGCAGGAAAACTTTCTATGGGGAACAGCTTCCGTTCCTTGGCTTCACATACACAGACTAGCCTCTCCAGTGCAGAGTGGCTTATTTAAGTCCCCATTTAAAGCAGTATCGTGGCACTTTACCCACAGCTCCCCCCCCAAAGGAATCCTGAGAACTGTAGTTTGATGGGGTACTCAGATTAGAGAGGGGGGGCCACTGAGCTACAACTCCCTTTGCTGAACTATAATTCCCAGAGTGGCTTAATAGTCTATCCCTCTTCCTCCCAGGGAATTCCAGGAATTGTACCTCTGTGGGCAGAATAAGGGTCTCCTAGCAGCTTTAACAATCTGCACTTCTCAGGATCCTCTGGGGCAGCCTTTCTCAACCTGTGGGTCCCCAGATGTTGTTGAACTACAACTCCCATCACCCCTAGCTAGCAAGGCCAGAGCTCAGGGATGATGGGAGTTGTAGCCCAACAACATCTGGGGACCCACAGGTTGAGAACCGCTGCGAGTCTGGGGGAAACCATGATTCTTTAAAGGGGCTTTGATACTGCTTTAAAACTATATTGTGCAGACAGGGCTGTAGAAGGCTAGATGAGAGAGGATTTTGTTTTCTTTAGGTGTGCATCGTTTTCCTCTGTGCCTTGTTTTCCACACTATTTCTACAACTGTTCCTTGTTTGCATTGTCTGCTTATTTGTTTAAAAGTTAAATTAAATTATTGCTATTTTTTGTGATGGAGAGGAAGGGCCGTGGCACAAGGTCCCAGGATCTGAGCTGTGACTTCTGCATTGCAACGGTTTGTACTAGATGACCTTTGGGGTACTTTCCAACTCTTCACTTTTGTGATTCTGTTGTGGTTTAACATGAGTTAAGTCAGCCCTGCAATGCAGTCCAGTGTAGTTATCCAGTCTCTTGGGGGCGGGGAAGCGAGTGAAGTGTTTGTGCGTTTAGGGTGGCTATCTACACTGTACCAAAAACCTCCCCCCAAAAAAATTCTTTCTCTCTTTGCAGGAAGAAAAACAAACCCGCCTCTGGTCACATGAGGCCCATAAATTTAGCCCAGAGGTGTGAACATTTCCCCACAAATTAAAGAGTGGAGAGAGAGTTTCCCTTCCTCTCTGTACCTCTCACTTGGGCCAAACCCTGGAATTGAGAAGTTATTTATTATGTTGTCCAATAGCACCTTAACGGCCTTCAAACCCTGTGGCATTCGTGTGCCAAATGGGAAGCCAGGGAAGCTAAACTCTCATTGTTCTCTAGAGGAAGTCCTCTCTCGACAAAGGAGACCTCAAGACGACCACGTGACCTGAGGTTACAGTGGCTGGAGGAGGAACAAATAATATTCTGGTTTAGTCCGCGAAGGTTGCAGACAGGCAGCTCTGGTCAGGTACGAAGGGGGACCAGGCCTAGATCTGAAACGGGACATTGTCCACCCTACTGTCTCCAAGATATGTTGCAGGAGCAGGGAGAGTTAATCAGTTGTGGGGGACTGGCTGGACGAAGAGGATGGTACGAAAGAGCCCCATGCACTACAGCACGACAAAACCTGGGGAAAGTTTGAAAGCGCGGAAAAGATCGTTGTATAAAAAGTTGCAGGTTTGAAAAGCAGGAAGTTACAGGAAATGTGCTGATTTAGAAACCTCTGCAGGCACAAACAGTAGGGAAAGAAGGGGGTTGTTCATAACCACCCTAACACTACCTGAGCACAAGTCAACATGAATGCACAAAATAAAAAAGGCATTTGGGAGTGGGCCTTCTGACTTTCTAACCAGGCGGCCCAGAGTGATGGATTTAAATATATATATATAGATTTATAGATTTTTCAAAATACAATCTAAGTGAAAAAGAGGGAAAAAGGGGAAAAAACAATACATTTCAATGAATTCATCAAATAGTTTCTTTTAGTCAACTTCTATCCTTCCATGGTTTCCTCAGTTTATCTATTTCTGCTGCATATTCTGCTTTTTCTAATCATTCTCACCTAATTTTTCTCATTGCAATTTTTAACAGCTTACTCCAAACTGGCTAGCGTTTTTAACATTGTTACAATAATTTATTAAATAATCTAACAAATAATTTCCAATCCTCTTTGATGGTTGTCTCTTTTTTTGTTCTCTAATTTTACTTGTGAAACTTCCTGATTCTACATACTCCATCCATTTCATCTGCCACTTTTCTGCCCAGCTTTGGAGGTGCCAGTGTAACTCCTTCCTAAGGGCACAAGGAATCCAAGGCACACCTCTGTACCAGTGTGGTGTAGTGGTTAAGAGCGGTGGACTCGTAATCTGGTGAACCAGGTTCGATTCCCCGCTCCTCCACATGCATCTGCTGGGTGTCCTTGGGCTAGTCACACTTCTTTGAAGTCTCTCAGCCCCACTCACCCCACAGAGTGTTTGTTGTGGGGGAGGAAGGGAAAGGAGAATGTTAGCCGCTTTGAGACTCCTTAAAGGGAGTGAAAGGCGGGATATCAAATCCAAACTCTTCTTCTTCTACTCTCACGTCAAGGATGGTTCATCAGCACTTGCTTTTAACACAGGACAGAGTTTTTCTCCACTTAAAAATTGCTGGAGAGAAGCAGCCTTTGTTGGTCTCTAGCAGACAAGAGTCTAACTCAACGTTTGGAGCTGGTGAGACAAATTCATGGAGGATGAAGCTATCAATGGCTGCTGGCCAGATGGCTCTCCACTGTGAGAGACAGTACATCTCCGAATACCAGTTTCCAGGAATTGCAGCCTTGCAGGCTTTCCATGGGCATTGAGAGGACAGATGAATATTAAGAAAAGTGAATAAGATGGATTATAATTGGAAATTGTTTTAGTTTAATAATGATATTGGAAAGCTGTTACTTTCAACTACAAGGAAACTCAGAAGGGAGGGACTAGAGGAAGTCAACCAAGATGTTTAAAAGGTTGGATTTGTAAAGAATTAAGTTTGTTGTTATTGTTTATCTGTTTATTGTTCCTTTTTTTCTTTTTTTTTTGTTCATTGACGTATTTTTCTTTTTTCTGTTTTTGTGTGTCATTCTGCTTTGTGGTTTTTGTTATAATTGTGGAAAATCTAATAAAACTTTTTTTAAAAAAAGAGAACAGACGGGTCTTTGACCAGGTTCTTCTTATGACTCAACGTGCTTAAGATCCGCCCCAAATAGTTCTGCACAAGTGCCAGTCAACCTTCAACATATGTCAATGCCCTGCTTACACCCTCGCTTTTAATGTCTCCTTCAGGGGCCAAATGAGACATGATCTTCACAAACGTGCAATCGCAACAACCACTATCAACCAGCAGCCCCTGCTACCATGGCCACTGGCAAAGGATGTTGGGAGTTGTAGTCCAACAATGTCTGGAGAGAACCACATTGGCTACCCATCGTCTCTGGAGCAGCTGGCAAGGCCAAAACACGTTTCTTATTGGGTTCCAAGAGCATTTGGTCTTTTTGCATCCTAATCTGAGCTATGGGAAGGTAGCCTCTTTCAGAACATCTTTGTTGCAACCGAACTACGTGTAAAAAGACACTCAAAGGAAGTTATAAAAGCAATTAGCGTAGGAGAGTTTGCATGCATTCACATGAATAACATTTGTCCAATAACATCAGCAGGGCCACAGGTTCCTCACTCATCCCTGAACTAAAAGCTTTGTTGCATTTTCATTCTTGCATAACCCAAGAGAGAGAGAGAAATGTAACCCACATTTGGCTCGGCAGGAAAGTCAGGAATTTACACAAACACACACACAGAGAGAGTGAGTTTCTAACATAATTGAGCCAACTCATACCCTAAAAAAAATATGCCAGTGCAACCTCAAATGGGCAGCGCCATTCCAAGGAACACGGTCACTGAAACCACATCCTTCCTTCCTCGCCGCCCCTCCACCCCGTTCCAAGCCCCTCCTCAGGCCAGCACATCCAGCAGCAGCCGTCTCATCTGCAAACTCTCCACCAAGTTCAAAGCCAGCAAATTCAGTTGCTAGTACAACTCGCAGCCCCGACCAGTGCCGAGTTTGTAGGTCCCTGGAGAGAACTCCAAAGCCACAAGGCTGTTTACAACACTTACATACACCCAGTAAACTGGCAAAAAGTGAAAACGCAGAGCAGTTCCAACCCACGCAAGGGCCTCGGCTCAGCAGCAGAGAATTTGTTTTGCAGGCAGAATGTCCCAGGTTCAATCCCCAAAGACATGTCCAGGTAGAAGCAGAAGAGTTTGGATTTGATATCCCACTTTATCACTACCCGAAGGAGTCTCAAAGCGGCTAACATTCTCCTTTCCCTTCCTCCCCCACAACAAACACTCTGTGAGGTGAGTGGGGCTGAGAGACTTCAGAGAAGTGTGACTAGCCCAAGGTCACCCAGCAGCTGCATGTGAAGGAGCGGGGAATCGAACCCGGTTCCCCAGATTACGAGTCCACTGCTCTTAACCACTACACCACACTGGCTCTCTGGTAGGGCCTGGGAGAGGCCCTGCTGTCTGAAACCCTGGCGAACCACTGCCAATTAGTGCAGACAATACTGAACTAGATGGACCAATGTTCTGTCTTGGTATTAAGGTAGCTTCCTACACTCCTATGTTGCAGGGAAAGCACAAAGGAGAAGGACTTCAACATGAAATAGCAAGGTTTTTGTGCCGGGTTTAGCAAGAACGCCTTGAAGATGCCAGCCTCTGCCCCCCAAAGTTGGTGCCATCAGGATTGTGTGTTCACAGACAACCTCCGTGTTTTGTATTGGTTACAGAACAAACAACAAAAGCAACCCATGTCAGTTCTAGCGCCCAAAGATGAATGAGATTCAAAGTGGCACCTACCTCCTGCCGATTCAGAATGCACATAGTTCAACGTGAAATGACCCTGCCACTCTGGCCATCACAACCTTTGCATTTCAAAGAGTTTACTGTCCTATGAAGTCTGGATCCAGCCCATTAAGTCTGGGAGATTCTCACCCCAGGGCTGTCTCTGGCATTCACCAGGCCTCGGATCCGCATATTTAAGATGTTACCACCTCCCTCATCGGCACCAGAGGATTACCAAAGTCCCAGAAGTGAAGATGGACCATGTCTCAACGTTGACCAGTTTTTAATGGCAGATGTCAAGCAGTTGTAAGATAAATCCAGTACAGTGCAGAAGAGCTCAGTGGTAGAACACATGTTCTGCATGTAGAAGGTCTCAGGTTCCATCTCCAGCACCCCCAAGTCGTGCCCCTGCCTGAAACTCTGCACTCCTAGTCTTTTTTATTCAATTTCCAATATGCATTCCATCCATATTTAACATCCACTTCTAACATATACATCTTTTAGACTTCCCTCAGCCTGTCTGACAATTTTCCATATTATCACGATTACTCATATTTCTTAGATTTATATTGGGCTTTAACAATCTTAATCTTATCATATCTTTTAAGCAACATTTCTATCAATCATTTTCACAGAGCTTCTTGAAAGCCAACAAGTGTTAATTGCTCCTCACATACATTTTTGATATACTGTGTAAATTTATTCCAGTCCTCGGTGAATCTCTGGTCGCGTTGGTTCCGGATTTTCCCCGTTAATTTGTCCATTTCTGCATAATCCATCAGTTTCATTCTCCATTCTTTCCTCGTCGGCATTTCTTCCTGTTTCCATTTCTGGGCGATCAAGATTCTAGCTGCTGTCACTGCATACCTAAATAACTTCACATCCTTCTTTTTAATTTCATTCCCTAATATTCCTAATAAAAATGCTTCTGGTTTCTTAGCAAAAGTATATTTCAACATTTTCTTCATCTCATTATAAATCATTTCCCAGAAGCCTTTCACTTTCTGAAACTCTGCACTCCTAGTCAGTGCAGACAACACTGAGCTAGCAGAGGCAACGGCCTGACTCAGTATACAACGGCTTTTTATATTCCTATGGCAAATTAATGGAAGGAGAGATGCCCACTTCCTTCTTTGGTTGACCACAAACTCCCACTCCATTTTTACCACATGCGAACGCCCACTTGTCAAGAGTAGGCCCAATTTCATTGGGACATAGGGTGCTACCTTATATGGAATCAGACCATGGATTCATCCAGCTGAACATTGTCTGTCTGAGAGGTGGGAAACCCAAAAATCTCCAGATATTGCTGGACTCCCAACTCCCCTCAACCTCAGCCAGCATGGCCAAGGACCTGTGATGGTGGGAGTTGCAGTTTGGGAGAAACCAGGCTCCACATTCCTGATCTAAGCTGACTGGGAACCACTCTCCAGGGATTCAAGGAAGAGCTCCTTCCCAGCCTTACCTGGAGATTCTGAGGACTGAACTCCAGGCTACCCTAAATCTGCCAACAGAAGAATGGCCTGCAAAGCTATTTCATCCTGAGTCCAGCAGCTCTGGCCAAGTTCTGATCAAGTTATGGAGATTCTGCCTATGACTTCACATCCAGGAGAAGGAAATTGAGTCTTCCACAGCCCCCAACATGCTGACTAGGGACAATAGGAGGTCAAAAACATCCTGAGGGCCGCAGGTACAACTCTGGCCATGTTACGGAGACACTGATTATTGCCTACATCTCAAGGAATATTCAAAATATTTCCCACTTTCCTGGTTTGCCAAATAACAACTTTTTGAAGACGGGGCTGAGCCAAGACATTTTGTGGGTCAGGAAAGGGCAAAATGGCACCCCGACCCACACACACACACCCCAATTGTAAACTATGAAGCTGGCCAGATTGTCAGCTGACTGTTGCTTCGACACTGGAGACAAGACAACGTCCTCTACCACAACCTGAAGACACCTGGCTAGCTTGGGGGTTGTCCAGGTCTGGCTTCATGCATATGAATGTGCATAGGAATTTTTCCAGATGTCAGGAGGGGAGTGCAAAAGACCGAAAAGGGGAAGAAGGGGTGTTTCTCAACAAAAAACCAAAAAAGAACAACTATCTAACTTTTAGAAGACGTCTGAAGGCAGCCCTGTTTAGGGAAGTTTTTAATGTTTGATGTTTTATTGCTATTATTATTATTATTATTATTATTATTCTGTTGGGAGCCACCCAGAGTGGCTGGGGAAACCCAGCCAGATGGGCGGGGTATAAATAATAGATTCTTATTCTTCTTCTCCTCATCATAGGTGCTTGACAAACAAAACTTCAACCCGCTCCTTGCCTCCCAGCATCAGATGCCCAAGGTGACTGCCTCAGCCTACCTAATGGGCAGTCCGGCCCTGTTTGAAGGCCAAAGCCTGTTTTGTTGGCTGCACCATCCAGCTCCTCAAGGCTCACACACTGACATCATCATTGTTTTCAGCCACTGGAGAGCCAACGGCTGGAGTTTCCTGTTGCTTGCTGAAATAGCATCTCACTTTCCCCTGCTCTGCCTTCCTCATTCTGTGGAAGCAACACAGATGCCAAGGTCACCCACTGCAAAGGAAGAAGAGGCCTTTGGGGTCAGAGTCAGATGTTTTCTCCATTCGTTCGTCGCAAAATCTCTCCCGATCTTTGCGTTTTCTGCTTTTCTGGGGAAGCCCAAGGTTTCTCAGAAACATCTGCTTGACAACCACAGGGGGAGCAACAGTCAGGAAATTTGGTTTGCTCGTTCACAAGAGAATTGTGTATTTTCAGTTGGAAACTTCCTTGATCTTCCTATCATTTGTGGCGGAGGGGGAAAGGGGCTCACATAAAAACCACCTGTTGGTTTTGGTTGTTGGTCGTTTCATTTTATTATGTCTTTTAAAGCATTTCTAAGCCGCTTCCTGTTTAAAAAAATCCCTCTAAGCTGTATACAAAGATGCAACCAAACAAACAAAACACAATGGGTTATAACCACATTTAGCTCTTCTCACAATAGACCCATTGAACCTAATAGGCGTTGCTGAGTTAGAGCCATTCATTTCATTGAGTGTACCTGGAATCACAGAATTATTATTTTTTTAATCATTTATCAGTTCAGAAAACAGGGATTCAGAAATAAGAGTCCAATCTTGTGGGTTAGGAAAAGCCTAGGAAAAATATTATATAGGATCTAGAGGATATGTGGTTTGCTGGGGGGGGGGAGCGGCAAATACAAATATGTATAAATTAAAAGTAAATAACTAGGGCAGAAGTCGGGAGGGGGGAGGCATGTATAGCTGAATCAATCTTTTCTTTGGGGTGTAACACTCCAGGCTACAGACTGGCAGGAGAGGGCCCTGGATGTTGTGATGTTCCTCTAAGACAGGCATCCCCAAACTAGGCCCTCCAGAAGTTTTTGGACTACAATTCCCATCATCTCTGACCAATGGTCCTGTTAGCTACGGATGATGGGAGTTGTAGTTCCAAAACATCTGGAGGGCTGAGTTTGGGGCTGGCTGCTCTAAGAGGAAGAAATTTCTAAGGGAGAGAAGCCAATGTGGTGGCCTAGTGGCCAGAGTGTTGGACTAAGACCTGGGAGGGCGGGGTTTAAATCAGCCATTAAGCTCATTGGATGTGACCTTGGGCCAATCAACTCACTCTCAGTCTAACCTACCTCACAGGGTTGTTGTGAGGATAAAAGGGAGAGGAGAGGAGAACGATGCATGCTGCCCTGAGCTCCTTGGAGGAAAGGTAGGGTTATAAATCAATTTAGCATTTCTCTCTAGCCTCATTCGCACGCACCTCCGTGTGCCAGGATGCCCTTGCATGCTTTTAAATTCCTCCGATGGAGCCCAAGAAACTGCCAAGCCAGCCAAAGTTTCTTTCTACCATTTGATTCTGCCTCTTGCATAAACCGCCCAACATGCACATCCTCCAAGATGTACACGAGGCATTTGAGGATGAGGCTGGTGCTTTGTTGTTAATAATAATAATAAAAATTTATTTATATCCCGCCCTCCCCAGCCAAAGCTGGGCTCAGATTGGCTAATAATAGTAAAATAATACAGCGTTCTGCGCCCTGACCAAAGGCCTGGTGGAACAGCTCTGTCTTGCAGGCCCTGCGGAAAGATATTAAGTCCCGCAAGGCCCTAGTCTCTTGTGACAGAGCGTTCCACTAGATCGGAGCCACAGCCGAAAAAGCCCTGGCTCTGGTTGAGGCCAGCCTAACCTCTCTGTGGCCCAGGACCTCCAAGGTGTTTTTGTTTGAAGACCATAAGGTCCTCCATGGGACATACCAGGAGACGCGGTCCCATAGGTACAAGGGTCCTAGGCCATATATGGCTTTAAAGGTTACAACCTGATCCTGTACTCCACCGGGAGCCAGTGCAGCTGGTATAGCACTGGGTGAATGTGATCCCGCAGCGAGGACCCCATTCTCGGAGTGTCCCAGTTCCCATCCACCCCTCCAAGCAGCTTTCACCACTTACCTAGGCACAGTTCACGACAAAAAATAATCTGCCCCAGCAAAAAGCCGCAAACTTCATAATTCGCAGGAACAACTTGGAAGAGGAAACCAGGAAGTGTTGGTTATCCCAGATCAACCAACCAGCCCAAACGAAAGGTTCTTGGCCCCAACTTGCAAGAAACCTTCAACGGGAGGGCAGGAGGCAACTGGAAAAGTCTGGTCAGCTGTTTCCATGTGCGGCGGTTCCACACAAGCCCCCATCAATGCACCAGAGAAAAAGAGGCCATCTGAACCTGGAACAGCTTCTGGGGCCCATGGCCCTGGCAGACCCCGCAGACGCCTGCTTTCACCTCCCCACTGTTCCCCAGACCTATCCAACAATGGCAGTCACGTCTAGGAAGCCTTCAACCAGTCTACAGTTCCTGCTGTGCCCCTCAGTACAGGCGACAACCAACTGACGCACGACTGGGCTGAACCCGGAAGTGACTTCAGAAAGGGCAAAAACAGCCTTGAAAGAGCCCAGAGAGGGAAAAATTTGCATGATAAGGCAAGCTGCCTCTTGACATAACCCTCATGGCTGGTAGTCACTGGTAGCTTTATCCTCCATGAATTCATCTAATCCTCTTTTAAAGCCATCCAAGATGGCGGCTGTCATTGCCTCCTGCAGGAGAGCCAGTTCCATGCACCACATAGGAAGGGACCACAAGAGTCATCTAGTCTAACCCCCTGAAATCCAGGATTATTTTTTTGCCCGATGTGGGTCTCGAACACTCTGATATACCTGAATTATCAACTGACTGAATCGTCCTTGCTGACGTTCTCCCGTGGAAACTTTTAGTGATCCTTTTGAGAAGAGCGGCCATGGCAAATCCAGCTACATTTTTACATATGGAGGACAGAATCTGAGCGACAGCATCACAGTAACAATACTATAGGGGATAAACATCTAAAATGTGTTTCTCCAGTGACCAGAGTCCCTCTTGCTTCTAACTACATATAAAAAAGTCCTATATAAGTGAGGAACTAAGGACCTGGGGCTTTATCAAAAGGGTCATGAAATCTAAACTGGCTCTAGGTGAGATCTTTACATAATACACACAGCTTTTTACCAATAGATACGTAGGCCATATTTTAGCTCACCCTGATGCCCTCCAGATATTTGGAACCAGCGTTCAAAATTCGCCAGGAACATTTTGCACCTGACTATCGTCCACGTGCGACCAGGTGAAGATGCCCAAGCACCAGGATGGCACCTGACTTCTCCACCATCTGGAGGTGCATGCCCAGAATTTGCCCGTTTTCACACACTAACAACACATCTTGTCGAATTCTGTTATATTTTATCTGCACAATGGTTATGAATTTCAGGAACCAAAAAGTTGTATTGAAAAAGATGACTTTCAAGCCATCTGGCCCCAAAATCTGGCATTCCATTTTGGAGACCGTAACCCTGGTTTAAGGAGCCATTTGGGGCCTAGCTTATATACCGTATTTTTTGAACCATAACACTCACTTTTTTCCTCTTAGAAAGTAAGGGGAAATGTCTGTGCATGTTATGGAGGGTATGCCTACGGATGGCATGCCTACGGATTTTCCTCCTCTAAAAACTATGTGTGTGTTATGGTCGGGTGCGTGTTATAGAGCGAAAAATACGGTATCTGAGTTTCTAACGCTGTTTGGAACGACAGCCCCCATCAGCCCCAGCTAGATCACAATGGGTTCCCCCATTCCGGCCCTAAGCCATGAAGAGCTTGAAAAGGTCAAAGGGAAGGGGAGGTGGCTCAGTGGGTACAGCACCTGCCTTGCCTGAGAAAGGCCCCTGGTTCAATGTACAATGGCATCTTCCAAGGTGGCCTGGGAGAGACTCCCAGCCTGTAATCTTGGGAGTGCTGCTGAAAGCCAGTGCAGACAATACAGAGCTAAATGAACCAACAGTCTGGCTCAGTATTATAAGGAGGCACCTGAAGTTCTGAAAGCCAAAAACGTACGGCGTAAGATTTCACGGGCTAGGAGTCCGGTTTCATCAGATTCACTCAGTTGTTATCCTCCGTTGCCAGAGACACACAGGGGGAAAGGAATGGAAAAATGGTAGTAAACAGTCGGGTCACAGGGGAGGCAGGAAATGCAAGAGGCAGGAGTGCTCAGGCATTTGTGCACAAACGCACACAGAGACCCAGCCCTGCACCCGGCAGCCTCATGGGTCGCCAAGCGCTCAGTCTCCAGCCTTACTTATGCATTTGTTTGTTTAAAAGCATTTATATATCATGGAATATTTCAAAAAAAAAAAAAACTCCTCTATGTGGCATGTACTCTAAAAACAAACAATATATCATTAAAGTGTAAGCTCAAACCAGCAGAAAAGCAATATTTTTAAAAAAAACAAAAAACCATGCATCTATTTTTGCCAGTGACTTTAGAGGTTTTCTTACAATCAAACAGAATTTACAGTGGAACCTCAGGTTACGTACTGTACTCCTTACAAACGCTTCGGGTAAGAAGCTTGGCTAATCTGGAAGTAGTTGCTCCCGGTAGTGAACTTTGCCCTGGGATGTGAGTGGAAGTCGTGCGCTGGTGGCACACTGGCAGCGGGAGGCCCCATTAGTGAAAGCACGCCTTAGGTTAAGAACGGTTTTGGGTTAAGAACGGACCACCGGAACGAATTATAGTGGTACCCCTGGTTACGTACTTAATTCGTTCCAGAGGTCTGTTCTTAACCTGAAACTGTTCTTAACCTGAAGCACCACTGTAGCTAATGGGGCTTCCTGCTGCCGCCGCGCCGCTGGAGCCCGATTTCTGTTCTCATCCTGAAGCAAAGTTCTTAACCTGAAGCACTATTTCTGGGTTAGCGGAGTCTGTAACCTGAAGCGTATGTAACCTGAAGCATATGTAACCCGAGGTACCACTGTATTTCTGGGTTAGCGGAGTCTGTAACCTGAAGCGTATGTAACCTGAAGCATATGTAACCCGAGGTACCACTGTATTTCTGGGTTAGCGGAGTCTGTAACCTGAAGCGTATGTAACCCAAGGTACCACTGTAAGTTCGTAACTGGAGGTACCACTGTATTTGCAAAATAAATATATCAAGGCGAATGAAAATTTTCTGGGATAGCTCAGTGGGGAGAGCATGAGACCCTTAATCTCAGGGTCGTGGGTTTGAATGCCATGTGGGGCAAAAGATTCCTGCACTGCAGGGGTTGGCCCCTTCCAACTCTACAATTCTAGGAAAACAGAAATTCAGAAGAGTCAAACATGTAAAAACAGACTCCAAGCAATGAGTTAGCTACCACCCTCCAATTCTATATTCCCTGGTGGGGAATTAATCTAATTGGCTCCACCACAGCCAGCCCAATAAGCAGTGTTAGGCACTCGCTGAGGCCTGCACTGCCATTGCCAATTTCTGGAGCCTCTTCCGCCATCTTGCTCCTCCTCTGACTTGCTATGGCTGCCTGTCCGCCTTTCCTCTTTCAGCAAGGGAGCAAGGGCCCAGAGTGAGGACATGAAACAGATTCCTCTATTTGCCTCTGGATTGTGCTCAAGGAAAGAAGGCAAGTGTCTGGGCAGCAGTGGCAGCAGCAATAGCGGGGAGAAAGTGGGGAAACTGCAAGGCATCTAATCCAAGCCCATCCCCCAAATCTGGGCCTCATATTGATGGAATTCCTGGAATTAACTAGGCCTCATAGCATTGGAATCCAAAAATAGTACACAATCAAAGGGTATCAGTGGAGGGGATGTTGATCCATAATAAACAGAGGTGGAGACCCATTGGCCCTCCAGATGTTGATAAAACTCCTGTCAGAATAACCAATGGGGAGGAATGATGGGAGTTGTAGTCCAGCAATATCTGGAGGGGAACATGCTCCCCACAGAAGCAGCTGTTCCTACGGGGATAGCCAGAGTGATGAAAGCCAGATGTTGGACTACAACTCCCATCATCCCTGACCATTGGCCATGTTTGCTGGGGCTCAGCAGGGTTGGAGCATCTGAAGAGTCACAGGATCCCCATCCCTGTGTTACTAGAAAATATGCACACCCTCTTAAGGCTAAATGCCATATTGGGCAGTATTAGAAACGCAGCTATACAGTGGTACCTCGGGTTAAGAACTAAAATCCTTCTGGAGGTCCATTCTTAACCTGAAACTGTTCTTAACCTGAGGTACCACTTTAGCTAATGGGGCCTCCTGCCACCGCCGCACAATTTCTGTTCTCATCCTTAAGCAAAGTTCTTAACCCAAGGTACTATTTCTGGGTTAGCGAAGTCTGTAACCTGAAGCGTCTATAACCTGAGGTACCGCTGTATAAGCAAATTGCTAAATGGCACCTTGAAGCTAGGTTACGGTCACCACAACAGAATGTCAAGGCACCTTTTTCCCCCGATGGGATTTATCATTATTATTATTACTACATTTTATTACTATTATTACATTTCTATACCACTTTATATTTTAAATAACAAATCTCAAAGCGGTTTGCAATGCCTTAAACATCAAAGAAAACAATCCAGAAAGAAAACCAAATTCAAACTTCAAGGAAAATTATTTCAGATCAGATCCTTCTCTAAGTGACATTTGGCTTCCCTCAATCACCAACCTGTCACCCAGAAATCTTCACGTGGTCACTATTGGATCTGCATCAGTCGTAAAACACGCCTGGCGCCTGGCTAATTTCTATCTCTGATAGCAGGCATGGATTATAAGCCCCGCTCCCAAAAAACAAGTAAAGGAATTTGCCAATAGCATTGAAGCCACCTGAGAACGCACCCAGTTGCTCCCAGATATTACCAGACAGAGCAAATCCATCTTGCATGGAAGAGCCGTAGCTCAGCAGAGCTGGGAAAGTCTGCTGGTCTGAAACACTGGAGAGCCTCTGCTAGTCATTTCAAAACATACTAAGCTAAGATAGGCTCAATGGTCATGAGTTGGCAAGAGGCAGCTGCTAGCCCTCCAACACAGCTGCAGAGCTGCTTCAAGGCGTTCTATCCAATCTGCTCGATTTGGGGCAGCAGAGCAAGGTTTGCCCTCCGCCCTCAGTTCAGCAGTGCTATCCCTGCTTTGAGAAGCCGAGGGGGGGAGCCCCACACACACAACAGATTGAACAGGAGCTGCCCCCCAAAATGCAGCAGGACAGGCTTGCCACGTTTTGAAGGAAACCAAAATGAAGCAGAGCCGGTTGCCACATTACGAGTCCCCACCCCATACGCCCATTAAAGTCCAGAGGCTAAAATGTCTCCAGTGCCCCCAGAGACTTCTACCTGAAATGAGACGTTTATTTTATCTTTTTTAATCCAAAGAGGATGCAGTCGTACCGTTGCGTTCCATAGCTAGTTCAGCAGAAATTAAATACCACCCAAGATTACTGGGCAAAGTGGCTTACATATGCACCATTATATCTGAAAAGCACCCATGCCTCTCAGAGAATCCTGGGAACTGGGGTTTGTTCTGGGTTCTGGGAATTGTAGCTCTGTGGGAGTAAGCTGCAGTTCCCGGGATTCTTCCCAGGGTGGGGTGCTAGACGCAAAAGCCCCCTTTACAGGGGGAATGTGCTTTAAATGTATGGTATGTATGTGGAATCATAGAATTGTAGAGGCGGGAGGGACCCCCTGCAATGTAGCCACTATCTCCAGCTGTGCTGCCAAATTCCAGGCCAGTGGGCAGGGTAGGTAAGCCTGGGGAGGGGCCATGTGCAGAAGGGGTGGTTTTACTTTACTAAAAGACACACGGCTTGAGAGACAGGTTGCCTGCGTTCAACGCACATCCATAGGACATAGCATTCTGTCCTTCCTCTGGCACGTTGCTGAATGGAAAAAATGCATGATGGCAGCTAAAAGGGGAGCAGGTTTTCTCTGTCTCTCCATGTTCCCCTTCAGCACCACCCCAGAAGAAAAATCCTACTGCAAGTGCATGTCCTCTCCAGCAAAAAGGGGGCGGTGGGGTGGGATGGGGGGAAGGAAAAGAAGAGAACAGAAGGACAGGCCAAGGAATCCTAAACAAACACCATTGTATAAGGCAGCCAGACAGCGCCCCTCCCCTCTGAAAAAGCAAGTGTTGCAACAAGGCAGTCATCAACCTCCGCCCCCCCCCCCACTGCACAGTGCAGACATCACTTCCTTTTCTGAGTGTGGGGTTAGCACACAACGACACACACCTTTTCCTGGAAAATTAACCATTGCTCTTCTTCTTCTTTTTTTTTAAAAAAAGCTTTTAAGCATGTTTAAGATGTTGGCAGTGAATTTTTCCAACCTGCAGCTATGGTTTTATTGATTGGAACGGGGCAAATTACTGGTGGGTTCAGATTAGGGTTTTCTGTTGTTTTCGCGGTTTCGTAAAGCACGACTTTGTGTCAGAGCAAAAAACCCACCACCACCACCACCAATAATAAAATCCTTAACCGTGCAGTCGCAATACATATCTTCTCTGAAGCAAAGTCCGAAGGAGTTGGATGGGACTTACTCCCAGGTAAGTGTGCAGAGCATTGCAGTTTTAGTAAATAAAAGCATTCACTGAGGGGAAGGGCACTGTTTCTTTGGCAAACAGCGTACTACTGCCAGAAAAGATCTCACGGTTGCAGGAGCGATCTGTCCTCAAGGCTGCAAACATATACAGTACAGCTTTTCCCCTGTGAAATTAGTATTTGGTGGTGCCCAACAACAGGTTGGTTTGTCTTCTCAGTTTCAAAATACGCCCCTGGTAGGTAGCCCCAAAAGCTTAGGGACTGCTTATTATAGATACACACTTACCTGGGAGTCAGTTCCATTGAACTCAGCGAGGCCAACTCCCAAGCAGACATGCATACAGGCTTGCACCGAGAGAACAGATTATTTTTATTCTGCCAATGTAATCACTACCAGGGGGGAAATGCATGGGGAAATAGAAAGGTATAGCTTTTCAATTTTTGTTTTTATTTTTAATCGCAAGTGGCCATGCTGGTCCCATTACAAAAAGGAGGAAAATCCAAGAAACCGCAATACCTAATCCTAGTAGTAATAATAATAAACGCAGTGCCCAGCAAGAAGAGTGCATGCGGCGTACATATTTATAATAATAAAGCCTATTATTTATTATTAAATGCAATATACCTATCAATAACAAGGATAAATAAGAGGGTTGTCTCCCTAAGGGAGGGGATTGCGCCACAAGCTCAGGAAAGGGACCCAGAGATTCTTTGTGACAATTGTCCGCGCATATCGGTGGGAGAGAGGAAATCAAAGGCGCGCGCGCGCAACCCGCACCCAGCCACCCCCCAAAAATTAATTAATTCCCGCGGAAGCTAGCTGCGGGGGGGGGGCGAGGAGATGGTAGAGGACCCCCTGGGGAACTGGCACCAAGGCAACCCTCCGCGTACCTCCAAAGTACGGATCTCTTGCTGGGTGAGGTCGTTGGAAGCGGCGCATTTGGTGCGGAGCCCCTGCAGGCTGGACAGGGAGATGTCGATGAGGTCCTGGAGCTGGCCGCATTGCTGCAGCGCGCAGCCGGCCCGGCCGGGGCGTCCGGAGGCCAGGCCGTCCGGGGGGGCTCGGCCGCTGCGCCCTCCTCCTCCGGCCCCCGCTGCCCCTGCCGTCCGGCCCGCGGCGCACTCTTTCTTCTCCACCATCCTCTCGGCTCCTCTCCGCGCGGCAGACGCTCTATCCATTCCTCGGCATCGGGGAGGCGGGGGGGGGGGCTGGCGCGGCGACTCTCGGAGGGAGGGCAGGCGAGGGCCGGGGAAGCGGGTCGAGGGCCGGGCTGGAGCTAGACCTTCCGCCGCCGCTGCCCGATCAAGCCCCGACGACGTTGGGCAGAATGAATTGCCTTTCCAATTGCATGCACTAATTATTATTATTTTTTTAATGATAGTAATCAGTGCAAAAGGGACCCAAAGTGCATCTCTCCCCCACAAAAAAAAGAAAGAAAACTGAAAATGAGTTTATTTCCCCCTAGGGAGCGAGGAGAAAAGGGCGGCAGAAGAAGGTGGGTGGCGGCGATGCGGGGTCAGTCGCAGCAGCAGCAGCCGCGCTGCAAACTAGCGCTCTCCTCTTCTGAGCTTCGCTTTCCAGCCAGCTTTGAATATCAGCTGGGGTCCAGGTCACGGCTGCCGCGGAGGATGCTGGGAGTTGTAGTCCTGCGGTGTTGTTTTGGTTGGGAGCCGGAGGGGAGGGAGGAGGGCGGGGAGAGAGGGCGCTTCCCTGGCTGCTCGCGCTCATGCAGGCGCGCGCAAAAGCAGGACGGCAGCCAAGACAATGCTGCGAGGTTGCTGCTTTTAAAACAATACTAAGAAAGTGAGGAGGAATTAAATAACCTTTTAATGAGGGTGAAAGAGGAGAACGCAAAATATGGCTTGAAGCTCAACATCATGGCCACTGGTCCCATCTCCTCCTGGCAAATAGAAGGGGAAGAAATGGAGGCAGTGAGAGATTTTCCTTTCTTGGGCTCCATGATCACTGCAGATGTTGACAGCAGTCACGAAATTAAAAGAGGCCTGCTTCTTGGGAGAAAAGCTATGACAAACCTAGACAGCATCTTAAAAAGCAGAGACATCACCTTGCCAACAAAGGTCCGTACAGTGGTACCTCGGGTTAAGTACTTAATTCGTTCCGGAGGTCTGTTCTTAACCTGAAACTGTTCTTAACCTGAAGCACCACTTTAGCTAATGGGGCCTCCTGCTGCTGCTGCGCCACTGGAGCACAATTTCTGTTCTCATCCTGAAGCAAAGTTCTTAACCTGAAAGACTATTTCTGGGTTAGCGGAGTCTGTAACCTGAAGTGTATGTAACCTCCAATACTTTGGCCACCTCATGAGAAGAGAAGACTCCCTAGAAAAGACCCTTATGTTGGGAGAGATTGAAGGCACAAAGAGAAGGGGACGACAGAGGACGAGATGGTTGGACAGTGTTCTCGAAACTATGAACATGAGTTTGACCAAACTGCGGGAGGCGGTGGAAGACAGGAGTGCCTGGCGTGCTCTGGTCCATGGGGTCACAAAGAGTCGGACATGACTAAACAACAACAACAACAAACCTTTTAGTATTGCTGGGAAGGTTAGTGGCTGAAAGAGCTGTGAATCAGGAAGTCCCTCGTTCAGATATCAGGCCTCCTGCGAGCTTCACTATATAAAAGATGGCTTTATTCCAGCTTCAGTCTTCCTGTCTGCAAAAGGGTTTAATGGTATCATCATACCTTACAGGGCTGTTGTTATGCATTACAACTATAGATAATATGCGTGTGAAGTGCTTTGGACGCCTTGAAAGCGCTGTGCAAAGGCGAAGTGATAGTTTGGGTTGGTATTATTGTGTTTGATGATGATGATGATGAAGGAATTGGGTGGCAAGCAGATTGCAGGGTTTGGCAGCGTGAGTGCGGAGGGGTGCTGGGATGCACCATATGTGGAACTCCTGCCTAGGTGTTTTATACCCCTCCAAATTTAAGCAAAACAAAGGAAGGACTAAGACATACTGCAGCTCTTAAGGGAACTATTATCTTGATCCAGTCCAATCCCTTGGCACTATGGGGTTTTACTTTTTAATTTATTTTTATTATTTTAATTTTTATTTTTTATTATTTTTATTATTACCTTTTAATTATCCTCCTGTTTAGGTTTTTCCTCTGTCTTTCTCATTCATTCATTCATTCATTTATATATATATTGCATTTATGCCCAACCGTTTCTTCCTCCAAGGAGCTCAAGGTGCTATACCTGGTGCTGGAATGACTCCAGAGACATTCCTGGCTAATGCCGAAGAGCGCCGCGCTTGCGAGGCGGGCCATCATGCCTTTCTAAAAATTACCTTCCCAACACGTTCCATAAATACATCAGGGCAGCGTGTTTACACTCTGTAAAGAGACGACGAGTGGCCTTCTCACACTTCAAGCGGGCACTTGCATAAACGGACTTCTTTGGCCAACATAAACACTTAAGCGCAGGAGTCGTGTGGATTCCTCTGAGCACCCTGAGAGGCCTGGTGCTGTTGTAGTCCCAGCTGGGCAGGATGCCCCATGGCAGAATAAGGCAGGAGGGCTCTCTTGCCAACGTGGGCTGTGAACCCCCCACTGGAACAAGTGGAAGAAAGGAAGTAGGGTGGGGAAGCTCAGGGGTGCAGAACATGTGCTTTGCCGCCCTAGGGCCATGTATGCCCTGTGCATTTAAAGTGCATGGCTTCCTGCAAAGAATTCTGGGAACTGCAGTTTTTTTTTAAGGGTACCAGGAATTGTAGCTCTGTAGGAATCAACCTGTTATGTACTGAGTTGAATAGGATCCAAATTGCAGCAGTCTGATTGGTCCTAGAACAATAGGATTCAGAATGCAGCAGTCTGATTGGTCCACAGGAGCCACCCAATCCAACTCCAGGTGGAAGTGGATCCGCAACCTGATTGGCCTACAGGAGAATCCCGGAACTAGCCAATCATGTGGGGCCCATTGTGTAAATAATGTATATAAAGCAGACATTTCGGGGGAACTTCCATTCTCCCTCACTACTATGAGCTGAATAAAGAGCATGAAATCCACACTCGACTCCGAGTATATTTCAAAACCACAGCTTGCAAGATTTATTTCTTTTGTGGAGGGAGACGTGTTTTAAATGCAAGAGCTTCTCCCCTCCCAATAGGCCAAATTTCCTTAGGGGAAAGGGTTGGGGCTAAACACCTAAATAGGCAGAGCTAAAACACACACCTTGCATTCATACCCATCCTCAGGGGTAGCCAATGTTGTGCCTTCCACATGTTGCTGACTGCAACTTCCATCATCCCTAGGAACCGGCCATCCTGGCTGGAGCTGATGGTGATTGTAATCCAACAACATTCAGAGCGGAGTCCTTAGGATCATAGAATTGCATAGTCGGAAGGGGTCCTGAGAACCATCTAGTCCAGCTCCCTCCTTGATCTTGTTCCTCTTCCAGCTGCACTTGTTGTCCACTTTATCTGCCCTCCTCCTCTGGAACATTATATGGCTCCCAGCCATATAATTTGATCTGATCCAATGCTCAGCCGTAGAGCACCCGAAGCATTAAAGAGAGCTGTTGAGCATAGGCAGAGTGCTTTACCCGCAAGCGTTTAAGGACTAGGGGGTCAGGCTTCTGAGTCACAGGATGGCGCAACAGCTTAAAGCTTGCTGGTGGGTGTGTTTGCATTGATTTCTGTGTTCCACTGGGAACATTTGGCTTAATAAATAGCATTTGCCACAGAACAGGCCCCAGTCCTCTTTGATAATGTGCCGAAAGAACAGGCTCGTGTGAGGAAGCGATGTGCTGACTAAACATTCTCTCTCTCTCTCTCTCTCCCCCCCCCCCCCAATTTAGCATGAATGTCTACATCCCCACATTCTTCCCCTTGGCTCAAAGGGCCCAGATGGTGTTAGCTGGGAGGGGGCGGGAAATGAGAAAGAGAGTCAGAGAGAGGCTTTGGGTCCTTGGACGAGGATTAGACAAAAGACAAACGCAGGCCTTTTGCAGACAGAACTGAGAGGAGGAGATGGCAAAGTGGGGAGCCTCTTCTCCTCACAGGGAAAGCCATTGTTCCCTTCAGAAGGAAAAAAAAAGAGAGAGGGAGGGAGAGAGAGAGAGACTTTTAACACATGACTGCAACTTCTGAGTGTTGGCTTGGGGACAGTGGATGGAGAAACATTTCCATTCCTTACTCATAAGAACTCCTGGATGCCCAGCGAAGCTGAAGATTGGAAAATTCAGGATTGATAGAAGAGAAAGTGCAAGAGTTCACACTGTGCAATAGTTAAACGATAAAACTCACTCCCACGGGACGCAGCGGTGCCACCAATTTTAAAGGCTTTCAAAGAGGATTGGAGAAATTCATGGAGTCTTCCATAAAGGTCTGAGCAGTGCTATACATTAGGCCAAACAGACAACGCATTTACCTTTTTTTAAAAAAAATAAAAGTGAGGAGTGGAGACAGAGAAACAGTAAAAAGAAATAAATAAATTGAAGCACTGTGCAAGTCCCAGGGTCTAACGTTAGTCAGAATTTGGAACTGTGGCTCTTTAAAGTACATTCTTTCTGTCAAAGAATTCTGGGCACTTTAGTTTGCCCCTCGCAGAGTTTACAATTCCCAGCAACTCTTAGCAAGCTACAGTGCCCAGAATTCTTTGTGCTACAAATGTACCTTAAAATTATACGGTGGTACCTCGGGTTACAGACACTTCAGGTTACAGATGCTTCAGGTTACAGACTCCACTAACCCAGAAATAGTGCCTCGGGTTAAGAACTTTGCTTGAGGATGAGAACAGAAATCGCGGCGTGGCAGCAAAGGGAGGCCCCATTAGCTAAAGTGGTACTTCAGGTTAATAATAGTTTCAGGTTAAGAACGGACCTCCAGAACGAATTAAGTTCTTAACCTGAGGTACCACTGTAGTGTGTCTGCAGCCAGGGCAAATCCACACTCAATGCACATTTAAAACACATTTCTCCCAAAGAATCCTGGGAACTGTAGTTTAAGGATGCTGGAAATTGTAGCTCTGTGAGGGAGAAAGCACAGTTGAAACAAATCCACTTCTAGAAACAACAACGGGCTTTTTGCAGTTTGGAAAGTTACAGGGAAATGCATTGAAAAGTGTGGGGTGAGGAGTTGGCCCAACAAGAAGATGTGTAAATACCCCAGAAGTAAATCAGTCTGAATGCTTTCTATACTATAGCTGCTTTATAAATAAATCAGAATAGCTGCTGAATAAAAACTGGGCATAGTCTCACCACTGTGTAAGCCTTGCACAAGCAAACCAGGATAAACACGGGCATAAACAGGTGATATGGAGATGCCCTAAATTGCTTGTTGTTTTGCAGAGCAGCTCCATTCGGGTTGAGTTGGATATCGCTGCTGAGATCTTGCGAAGTTTCTCCCTCCCAGTAATACATAATGTTCTTTGTGAAAAAGAAGGAAAGAAAGAAAGAAAGAAAGAAATCTATTTAGGAAATAACATGTGGCTTGAGTGCACTTTACGTGGATCTCGGCAAAACACCCACGATACCTTTTAGCAGAGAGTTACCTTGTGGTGAAATCATAATATTTAACGTGCAATTACTCAACTTGATCTGTTTTAACACAGGTAACGGAAATGCTCCTTTGAGAAGCTTTAGAGCACCGGGATTTGGAGAGCTGGGGCGCTAATTGTTTTCAGAGGAAGAAAGCTTTTTATTATCGATGATTTCCCCTCAAAGGCTGCCTCCCACACACCTACAGAGTACCTTTTTTCGGTCTGTGGTACATAATACCTTGAGACAGAGCAGCAGGTCTGGCGCCGTGATGTGATTATATGGAGAAATTAGTTGTGAACTGAGATTTAATAATGGGATTTGAACCCAAACCTGCCTAGCCTAGCTGCTATGCCCTGGTGGGTCCCCAGCCTTATGCATGAGACACACAAATATATTTTCTTGGCTGCCTCTCCTGTGACTGTAACAGCAGCATTTTTATTTACTTACTTTACCATGACAGTAGTATGCTAGAAAGCTGTGTTATGTCAAGTCAGGCCATTGGTGCATCTCACTTAGTACTGCCTGCACTGACTGGCAGCAGCTCTCCAGGGTTTCAGGCAAGGGCCTTATGTCCTCTGAAACGTGTTCATGGGTGTGGTGTTCTTGGATTGATTCTGTTTTATTACGTGTTTTGTGCTTTCATGTTGTATTTTTATGTCGTGAACCGCCCTCGGAGCAAACTTAATCCGTTCCGGAAGTCCGTTCCAAAACCAAAGCATTCCAAAACCAAGGCTCGCTTTCCCATAGAAAGTAATGCAAAATGGATTACTCCGTTCCAGACTTTTAAAAACAACCCCTAAAACAGCAATTTAACATGTGTTTGTTACTGTCTAACGAGACCATTGATCCATAAAATGAAAGCAATAAACAATGTACTGCAGTCACACAATCAAATCAATCAGTAGCTGAACTGGGTTCCACACAGTCAAAACAAAAAGAGCCGCGAAAACAAAAACGCAAAATAAATAGCAAAAACAGACAGACCTCAGCGTAACACTTGAAACGGAAGCGTAACACTCAAAATGGAGCACATTAAGCTTCCGAAAAAGGGTTCGCAAACCGGAACACTTACTTCCGGGTTTGCAGTGTTTGCAGGTTCCAAGTTGTTCGAGTACCAAGGCATTTGAGAACCAAGGTGCCACTGTATACACATTCCATAAATAAAAATAAAACGGGGCCACTGTCTTGACCCAGGAGCCAGGCTCTTCTTAGTCCCTTGTGTATACTCCCAGGCACAGAACAGGCGTTTTGGAGGATGAAGGGACACAGTCAGTTCGTTACTCCATCTGCTTTTGGAAGCACCAAAACCACCACAAAGGGCAGGGGGAAAAGCATGTTCTACTCGGCGTCTGTTCCCGCAGTCTGGATTTCATGCTTCGTGTGCAATCTGGGCTTCCTTGGTACAGTACTGGGGGGAGAGAGATGCCTCATTATAGCAAAATAGCTCATTTGCAGCCAACTAGACAGCCTACGTGGGCAGAAGTGCTTTAACGCCTTTTGTTCGCTCAGGATGGGGCTTGAGTAACTGGGATGGTCACATGGAGTTCCCCGCCACCATCTCCCCCTTCCTCCTCCTCCCCACCCGTTCTGCAAAAAGTTCTAGACAACGTTTCAAGAAACAGCTGCCCTTCAGTCGCAGAGACTTTTGAACTCGTATTTGTTCGGAACATTTATACCCTGCTCTTCAGCCAGGAAAGGCTACCGCAGCACCTCACGCAGAGCCATAAAAGCTCAGTCTCTGCCCCTCGGGCTTTCAATAAAGAAGGGCAGGGAACAAAAGGGAAACGGGGCAAGGGAGGAAGAGAAGAGATGGGGGGAAAGGCAAACTCAGACACCACAAGATGGATGTCAAGGCCGGGTTTGGTACTCTTGAGGCATGCACGAGATCTCCCGGAAGCTGCAGGAAAAAGGGGAGCTGTGCACTTCTGTTTGGAATAATCTGCAAATTTTTAGCTTTTGTTGTTGTTGTTTAGTCATGTCCGACTCTTTGTGACCCCATGGACCAGAGCACGCCAGGCACTCCTGTCTTCCACTGCCTCCCACAGTTTGGTCAAACTCATGTTAGTAGCTTTGAGAACACTGTCCAACCATCTCGTCCTCTGTCGTCCCCTTCTCCTTGTGCCCTCCATCTTTCCCAACATCAGGGTCTTTTCCAGGGAGTCTTCTCTTCTCATGAGGTGGCCATAGTATTGGATCCTCAGCTTCAGGATCTGTCCTTCCAGTGAGCACTCAGGGCTGATTTCCTTCAGAATGGAAAGGTTTGATCTTCTTGCAGTCCATGGGACTTTCAGGAGTCTCCTCTAGCACCATAATTCAAAAGCATCAATTCTTCGGCAATCAGCCTTCTTTATGGTCCAGCTCTCACTTCCATACATCACTACTGGGAAAACCATAGCTTTAACTATACGGACCTTATTTTTATTTTTAACTTTGCCTTCCTCTAAACCAGATGTGGCCTGACTCCGGTTCCCATCATCAGTGACCACTGCCCATGCCGACTGGAAGTGATGGGAACATCTTGAGGGCCACAGGGTTTGCCTTCCTGGTTCTAAAGTGGTGTACTTGGTAGTTTGGAAATAATACTGTTACAGAAGTTGGGTGCCACCCCCACTCTCTGCTGAGCGGTAGCAAGATTGCAAGGGGTTCCAGGTGGCGGGCAATGAAAATTTTCATAGGGGAACAGTTAGGGTCAGAGGCGCCAGTTTCCGAGGGTGATGGGGGAGCCAACGTTGAGATGTCCCTTCCTAACCCATCACCTTGGCCATCCTCTGCCCAAGGATTCCTCTGTGATGGGCCCTCAACACTTTTTGTCATGTTAACATCTCTTTCCCAGGTGAGGTCCTGGCTTTGAAAGGAAGCTTAGCCAGTATTTTTACGCTGGCCTGCAATCTTCTCTTTAACATATTCCAAATAAGGAAGGAAGGAAGGAAGGAAGGAAGGAAGGAAGGAAGGAAGGAAGGAAGATGTATTACAGGAAGACTGTGAGGGGAGAGACTCCATCAGGCAAGGCCTCCTTCCACCTGCTTCTCATTTTGTATTGTATTATGTTGTGCACTGTGGTTTGCTGTTGTTTTATTGATTGGAGTTTAGAAATTACTTATTGTAACTGTTGAGTGGATTTCTGTTTAATTTTGAAATGCTGATATTTAATATCATTCTATATTGTTTTAATGAATGTTGAATGTTATTTTATTTGCATATTGTATATTGTATTATGCGTATTGTCTTATATATATGATGTTAGCCGCTCTGAGCCTGGCTTTGGCTGGGGAGAGCGGGATACAAATAAAATTTATTTATTTATTTATTTATTTATTTATTAAACAACATTCCATACAAAAATGCGTTAATTAGGGGAAATTTGCACTACAATGAGGATTGGTGGATTTTGTTTCTTTGTTTGTTAGTTTAAGGACAAACTGGTGTGAAACACGGAGAACTGAACTTAAGACTGGACAAATGAGAATCTGAAATGGATTTGCCTGTCTCTACAGACTGTCACAAGTTGACAATGCATTAAATGGTCATTTAATACCGACTCTTCCCGCCCACCCAAAAAAGGAGGTTTGGATGACGAGGCAGGAGGGGATTTAAGCTGAGGGGAGATTACAATTGGCGTTTCTTCCCAGCGTCCCTTTAAGTGTACACGGTAGCTAAACTTTGCTGAAGTTTAAAGACTAAGTGTTCACCTAGGATTAAGAGGTCAGCTCCCCTGCCATGCTTAAGCCACTTACAAGGGCCATGAACTTGCAGGTTAAAAAAGGCACATTGGACAGACTGGAAGGTAGAAAGTGAGGAGATGATGAAAGGAAATAGATGCATGGTCATCTTTCAAAATGTGCACATTATCCAAATTTTGCAGTTCTCAAACCCATTTTTGTGCATGCACCAGGGGGAAGTCTTCCTATAAAAGTGAACAGTAACGAACATAACGCAAACATGAAATTGCTTTGAAAAAATGGGTCTGTTAGGCAAGACCACAGAGTAGAGGTTAGAATGTCAGACAAGGGCCTGGGAGAAGAGTTCCAATCCTCACTCTGCCGTGAAGCTCTCAACTGGGTGACCTTGGGCCAGTCACGCTGCCTGCCAGCCTCACAGGGTTGTTGTGGGGGTTGAGCGAGTGGAGGACGACCGTGTACGTGCCGTGTTGAGATCCTTGGAGGAAAAGGTGGAAACATATATGCAAGAAATAAGTAGACAGGTAAATACTAAAAAAAAATGCACCAAAATGCTGTTACATTTTCATGAGAGCCAGTGTGGTGCAGTGGTTAAGAGCGGTAGACTCGTAATCTGGTGAACCGGGTTCGCGTCTCCGCTCCTCCACATGCAGCTACTGGGTGACTTTGGGCTAGTCGCACTTCTCTGAAGTCTCTCAGCCCCACTCACCTCACAGAGTGTTTGTTGTGGGGGAGGAAAGGAAAGGAAAATGTTAGCCACTTTGTGACTCCTTAGTGTAGTGATAAAGCAGGATATCAAATCCAAACTTTTCTTCTTCTTCATGAGGACTTTAATAAAATAATACTGCAAGCTGATGTTGAAATGTGGAGAGAAGACCTTAAGAGTGGAACAATGGGAAAGTGAGAGAAAGCAAAATTGGCAGATTCGCTCATCCCGAGCTGAACTGAACTGCCATCATCCCTGACTGTTGGGCCAAGCTGGGGATGGCGAGAGTCTGTTCCCCAACCCTCGTCTGGGGCGGAACACCCAAAAGCCACCTTTCCAAGAAAGCTAACCTGGTGCTAGAGTTTCCCCTTTAACAAGGTGACAAGTTTATATTTCCTTTTCAATCTGCTGCAGATTTTGTTGTGTCTCCCACTCCTGCTGCTGCTCCCTGATTTCCTTCTGGAATTAATTACAGTGCTTTGGGGTTGGGGGAGAGAGTGCATTGTCCGTCCCCTTCACGGCATGCTAGATTTTTTTTTTCCCATGGGAAAGTTGAAAGTAGGATAAAACCTTTAAGGCTGAGCGACATTAAAAAACAACAGAAGATTCCACGGGATAAATTTCGATTATGCTGCAGCCGGCCTGGGCGGTTTTACCCGGAGGGCCTGCTCAGCCAGGCATTCCACAACCTTTTTTAGACATAATGGTCAGCAGGATTTTTCTTCTCTGGAGGGGGCTGTTGCTGCTGAAGGGAATAAAGGTTTGTTCTTGTTCAAGCAAGGAGGGAGCCAGCCGGCTGAAAGCAACCCTGGTGGGGAAAGTGGGCCTGAAATGCAGCCCTGGCTTGGCCTGATGACCTTATCACCTGGCGCCATGCCATAAACCGCAGGCCAGTTTTGGCTCCTTTCCCGGACCAATCTCCTTGAGTTGGAGCTCCCGCTTCTGCCGACGACAATGCAAAGCCTGTCATGAGAACAGAAGGAGAGCTCTGCAGGATGAGGCCAAAGGCCCATCTAGTCCAGCCCTCTGTGGTCAACCAGACGTCCATGTGAAACTCGCATGTGGGACATGGGAGCGACAACCAAATATCCACTTGTGGTTCAGCTGGTACAGAGCCACCGACAGCACAAGGGGCAAAGACATTTGAGGGCTTTATCTCACCCACCTCAGCCCTGAGAACAGAGTTGGAAGGGACCTTGAGAGTCATCTAGTCCAACCCCCGCAATCCTGCCCACAGCTGTCCCTGGGAGGATTCGAATCACCAACCTTCTGGTTAAGAGCCTGATCCTTCCTGTTGCCCTTTCTCTTCCACAACCATTTCTGTTCCTCTTGCCCATTCACATGTGCCTCCAATTTCTCCTGCTGTCCCTCTTCTCCTGGCATTTCCGCAGACACCGATTCCTCTTGCTCATGCAGGCAGACCTCTTTCATCTCCTCTGCACCTTCTGGCACACAGGGAGTGAAGAGATCTCAAAGTAGCAGCTTTTCATCTCCATCCTTTGGTTTGTTTTCCTCTGAGGCACGTTCCTCATGCGCCCTGTCTTCCACAGTAGGCTCCCAGGGAGAGGGAAAATCAATTGGCAGCAGCTCCTCAGTGCTTTTAGGAACCCCGCATTCCCCTCCCAGAGCTACAGTTTCTTTAGCAAAAGAACAATCAGTCCCTTTTCACAGGGAACTCTGGGAATTATAGCTCTGGAAGGAGAATAAGGATCTTCTAGCAGTGGTCTAAACTACAGAGCCTAGGGCTTGCCGATCAGAAGGTTGGCGGTTTGAATCTCCGTGACGTGGTGAGCTCCCATTGCTCGGTTCCAGCTCCTGCCAACCTAGCAGTTCGAAAGCACATCAAAGTGCAAGTAGATAAAAAGGAACCATTCCGGTGGGAAGGTAAACAGCGTTTCCGTGTGCTTAGTCATGCTGGCCACATGACCTGGAAGCTGTACGCCGGCTCTCTCAGCCAATAAAACGAGATGAGCGCCGCAACCCCAGAGTTGTCCATGACTGGACCTAATGGTCAGGGGCCCCTTAACCTTTACCTAGCAATACCCTTAACAAACTACGACTCACCCTACTGGTCCAGGTTTAGCCTTTCCATAAAATATGCAAAACACTTTGTACATTTGATATTTGATTATGCTATTGGCAATGGCAGCCAGACTAAAAGTTGCACACCATTGGAGATCATCTCATACCAATTTTTCTCCGGCTGGATGTTAGAACAAGGTTGACAAGTGGCAGTGGTTGAGAAACTTATAGAATGTAGCAGACAAATTGGGGGACTTAAATGTAAGCCATACTTTTCAGTCACATTTACGGAATTTGTCTTACGTCCACAAGGAGCCTCCCTCCCTCCTGAATCCCATCGTCCTTTGTGATCTGACATTTTTCCCAAACACGTTTGTCCTTTAGAATGAGCTTCTTAAACGCTTAGGTTCTAAGTCACTACCTAAACATCATTACTTGCCTCTTCCCTAAGGTGACACTCCCTCCCTGATTCTTAGAATCATAGAACCATGGAATTGTACAGTTGGAAGGAACCACCGGGGGGGGGGGGGGCGTCATCTAGTCCAATCCCCTGCAATGCAGATTTTTTTGCCAAACGTGAGGCTCAAACCCAGGACCCTGAGATTGAGTCTCATGGCTTACCGACTGAGCTCTTTCCTTATTATGCCTATCAAGAAAAAGAAGCAGGCAACCTTCATTTATCCGTAGTTATTATTTTGCTCCATCCTGTTTAATTTCAATGGTGTAATGTTGGAAAGTGTCAATCACTTCTCCTACCTGGGCAGTTATCTTTCCACAAGGGCTGACACAGATGCCGAAATCCTGCATCGCCTGAGCTCTGCAAGTGCAGCTTTATCCCAATTGAAGTGCAAGATATTTGAGGACTGGGACATTCGCAGGGAAACCAAAATACTTCTTTACAAAGCTATTGTACTACCAACCTTTCTGTGTGCTTGTGAAACAGGAGCGCTTATAAACGCCAACTCCAACTCTTCGAAAGATTCTATCAACGGTGTCTCCAAAAAGTTTTACACATCACTGGGAAGACAAGTACCAGAGTACTGGAAGAAGCAAAGATCACCAGTGTCGAAACAATGATTCTTCAACATCAACTTTGTTGGACTGATCATGTTATGCAGATGCCTGATTATTGTCTTCCAAAGCAACTACACTATTCCAAACTTAAAAATGGAAAGCGTAATGCTGGTGGTCAACAAAAGAGGTTCAAAGACTCTCTCAAGGCAAATCTGAAAAAATGTAGTATAAACACCGACAAATGGGAAACTGAAGACGCTCAAACTCAGGATGAAAGGGAGAAATGAGGTAAGAGGAAGGCACGCTTGGCAAACCCTCACCATGATCAACTCCCATCCAGAAACCTATGTCCCCACTGTGGAAGGACATGTAGATCCAGAATTGGCCTCTACAGTAAAGTCATTTACAGACTCACTGTTAAAACCATGTTCATGGAACATCTTACTCGGCTACAAGTGATCACCAAAGAAGAAGAAGAAGATTTTGCTCCATCCTGTTTAATATCCTCAAAAAAATTCTCAGTAATAATTAAACAACAAAACAAACTATAACTCCCAGAACTCTTTGGGGGAAGCTGTGCCTGTTTAAAATGGTATCACGGTGCTTTAAACATATGGTGTGAATGTGGCTTAAATAGGCACTTATAGCAGGGTCTCCAGCTGTTTTCGGACTACAACTCCCATCAGCCCTAGCTAGCAGGACCAGTCGTCAGGGATGATGGGAATTGTAGTCCAAAAACAGCTGGAGACCCAACTTTGGGAAACCCTGCTTTATATGTATCTGAAGAAGTGTGCATGCACACGAAAGCTCATACCAAGAACTGACTTAGTTGGTCTTTAAGGTGCTACTGGAAGGAATTTTTTTTGTTTTGACTATGGCAGACCAACACGGCTACCTATCTGTACCTGCTTTATATGATTGCAGTCAGGTTGCAAGGCAGCCTTTGCCTACCTGTTTCAGAGGGTGGCTTCCAGCCTTGTGAGGGTTGCTTGTAGGGCTAGATTGGACCTGGAAATTCATTCTGATCCTCTAGCACCACCTACAGGCAGCAGTTTTTGGCCGAAGAGTCTTCATAAACAGGAGAGGCGGAACAGACACCCTTCTCTTGATAGCTTCGGGGCAGCCATTCCAGAGGCAGAGCTGTGTCACTGCCGGGACAGGAAATGAGCTGCTGTGTTCACTGAGAGGCAGCTCACAGCGAAACAGAAATCGGAGACAATGGCCGGAAATGGGGGTGGAAGGGTCAATCTTGAAAGGAGGGCCCTTGCTATTGTCATCAGAGATCTGTTTCGAGCAAAGCAGGTCACATCATCCACTGTGCTTGCATTCCCTCCAACATTCCTCAGGTGAAAATAGGGACATTTGTCATCCCCCCCCCATAGACTCTCCTTGACCTCCCATAACTCCCCCCTGAAGCATTTCCTATCAAAAGAAGGGCACATGCCACTGCTACTATACCAGCGGGACACAGCAAACACGCCCTCCACCATCCGGGGAAAACCCAACAGTTCCAAGTTTAGCTTGTTGTTTGGTAGCTTTACAAAAAAAACCACACACACCAATAAATAAATTTGAGAAAGGGGCAAGATTAGACACAGACTTACAGAGTGATTTTTTAAAATCAAGACTCCTTTATTTTTATTTTTCAAATAAAGTTTTATTAAAACTTTTTGCATCACAATTCAATTAATAATAATAATAATAATAATAATAATAATAATAATAATAATAATAATAATTCAGTGGTACCTCGGGTTAAGTACTTAATCCGTTCCGGAGGTCCATTCTTAACCTGAAACTGTTCTTAACCTGAAGCACCACTTTAGCTAATAGGGCCTCCTGCTGCCACGGTGCTGCCGAAGCACGATTTCTGTTCTTATCCTGAAGCACTATTTCTGGGTTAGCAGAGTTTGTAACCTGAAGCATATGTAACCCGAGGTACCACTGTAATAATAATAATAATAATAATAATAATAAAAATAATAAACTAAAAATAAAAGAGAAAAGAAGAAAAGTGCTAAAATAAAACAGAGTCCTCTCCTGCAATTATAGCCTAGGTTTTACAGAGGGATGGGTTACAGGTATATGGATGCATCGCATACAGAGAAGGCTGTACTCTTCCCTCTCTCACCTGAATTTGCCTCTTCTGCCAGCCTCTCACCCTGAGAGATCTCCGCTTCCCTGCCTCTCAGACAGGGTCTTTTTAATCAAGACTCCTTGCCCTCTGCTCCCCCTTCCTTCCCACCCAGGGTGGCCTTGCCCTCTGCCTGCTCCTCCTCCCCTGTGCATTACACAGGGCTGGGCCTCAGTGGACAAGTGCTGGATCATCCTCATCCCCAGGTTTGGCAGCAGCAGCGCTGGCAGAGGGGAAAGGGACATTGCGGGATCAAATCAGAAGCCCCGGATGGCTTTGGTAATTCCAGGACTGTCCTTGGAAAATAGGGATACCTTGAGCTTACATGTTTGGGTCTTCTTCGGGTGGACCTCCTGAAAGATAAATGTTGCAAGGTTGCGTTGCAATCATTAAACGCCAAACATCAGTGGTTCTTCACCCCTCCACCTCCCCCCCAAAACTACCCAGATATAGAGCTGGTGTGGGGCAATGGTTAGAGTGTTGCACCAGAACCGGGGAGACCAGGGTTCAAATCTCTACTTGGCCAGGAAGCTCAGTGTGTGTCCACTGCCCCTCGGCCTAACCTGCCACATAGTTGGGGTTAAATGAGGAAAATCCACCTCCCTTCTTATCCTCCTTCCTCTCCAGGATCCAATGAGGCAAGGTGCCGGCCCACCCGTGAGGCAAGGTGAGTTTAACCGCCTCAGGTGGCAGGATACACTGGAGCAGCAGATCCCAATGTCAACCTCTCACACACATACCCCACTCCCTGTTCCTGAGGCAAATCTTCCCTCACCCTTTCTTCCATGGCACAATTTGGGGGTCCACTTCAAAATGTCTTGGGCTGGCCCTGACTGGGTGTCAAAAGTCAGCCTAGGGCCTGAAAGCACTGAGTACCTGCCGCCTGCAATTCAGGGGCTTGCCACATAGGGGAGCATGCATATCGATGCCTGGGCACACTCAGACACAATGATCTTGTGGCGATTTTCTGCTGTCACAATATTTCTAAATACATTATTACACCAATTATTTCACCAATTAGTATTACATACTAAGGACAGAGCCAGTGTGATGTAGTGGTTAGAGCAGCCTTTCTCAATCTTGGGTCCTCAGATTTGGCTGGACTACAAATCCCATCATCCCTGGCTGTTGGACCTTCTCACTAGGGATGATGGGAGTTGTAGTCCAACAACGTTGGGCAATCCAAAATTGAGAAAGGCTGGGCTAGAGTGTTAGACTAGGACCTGGGAGACCACTGGGTACAAATCTCTGCTGGGCTATGAAACTTGCAGGTAGCTTGGGCCAGTCACAGCCTCTCAGTTGAATCTTCCTCACAGGACTTTTGTGAGATTGGAGAGAACCACCTTGAGTTCCTTGGATGAAAAAGGGGTCTCCTAACAACTCTCAGAGCCCTTAACAAACTTCAGGTCCCAGGATTATTTAGATGGAAGACACAGCTGGTTAAAGGGGCAGTGCAGATGCTCTGGCAACTTTAGCAGCAGCAATAATAGTTTCGGTAGCTGGAATCAGGGCCTGTCCTTTGCCAGCCTGCTGCGAACAGGCCAGCAAAGCGGGGAACAGGTCTTGAAGGACTTGCTGGTGAGAGGGCCTCCGGCTGGGACCAATGGGAGTTGGAGTCCAGCAATACCCGGAGGTCCACAGATGGTCCCCATCCCTGTCCTGGTCATAATACTAAGCCAAACCTTAGCTTAGTTCTAGGTAGCAGCAGGGCTGAGGAAAGCACCTGCATGGTTTGCTCACTTGCACTAAGCCATTTTTTTTACTTAGCACAGGTGTGGGAAACCCGATGTTGCTGAACTACAACTCCCATTGGCCATGCTTGCTGCAGTTGAAGAGAACTGTAGTTCGGCAACATCTGGAAGGCCCAATGGTCCCCCACACCAGGCTTATCGTTATGGGATGCCTGGGCCTTTGTAAATAACAAACTGCTACGATTATACTTTCTTTGCCAAATAGCTTCAGGTAATATTTTGTCAACATAGCTTTACCTTTTTATAAAGAGGGGAAGGCTCTACCCAACCAATGGTTGCACAACACACAGTTGTGGTTTTGATTGAGTAACTTCCAGTGGTGAATTTAGCAACAGCAAACCCACAGGGGGAGGGAGGATAATTTGCACATAGATGGGTTGTGTTGTTTTCCTGCTTTCGCTTCCCTCGGTCCCACTAACGAGCTAACCACAAATTGACAAAAACATCCTGGGTTTTATTTTTGTTGGTTTATTTCGATCTCCCCCAGAAGTGTCCCAAATCCTCTCCAATTGGGACACAGCCCCTTTCTCTGCTCCACAGTTGGAGGCAGCAACGCTGAATACCGGTCGCTGTAAACCACAGGACAGGAGAGTCTCTCATGCTTGGATCCTGCTTGCAGGTTTCTCACAAGCACTTTGTTGGCCATTGTGAGACCCGGATGCTGGACTATAGATGGGCCACTGGCCTGATCTAATGGCCTCGCCTTGTTTGGCACATTATTAAAACTGTGGAATTAGCTGCCACAAGACGCAGCGACGGCAGCCGATTTGAGTGGCTTTAAAAGAGCATCCGACAAACTCACATAGGCTCTTCTCATGCCCCTACATGTTTTGATAGGGTGGCTGGGACACCATAACCCACCAAACTCGGCCTGTCCTCTGACAGCTGCCTTGCTTGCCTTCATCTAGGCCAGAGGGTGGCCCTACCTGGGTCAGTTTCCTTCTTTTCCCAAATCTTGGCACTCCCCTCGCAGACCTCAGCAGGGAGGAAGAAGATAGGGGGCAAACCAGAGTTCATAGAATCATAGGAAGGGACGCGAGGGTCATCTAGTCCAACCCCCTGCAATGCGGGAATCGAACCCACAACCCTGAGATCAAGAGTCTCGTGCTCTTCCTCCTGAGCTGTCCCAGGGGTTAGTTGGCTCCTCTTGTCATGGGCTCTGCCTCCTGTGTGGTCTTACTGACTTCTGCCACACCGGTCCCAATGGGTGCCAGCAACCGCTGGTCAAATGCGATAAAATGAAGCAGCAGAGCGGCTCGTGTTAGACCTCAAGACCAAAGTCCAGGGCTCCACAGCCAGCAGGGCCCAAGCAAGTGGCTACCCAGAGAGCAGCAGGTGCTGCAGACAGTTGCAAACAGGCCCCTTGTTAGCAGCCTCGATCATCAGGGATGTGCTGGTCTCCCAAAGCTTTGCTCATTTCCAGAGCATATTCCTGCCCCTCATTTCCTCTTTCTTTTCTGCACACCAGCAGCTTTTGAGGTGACTGACCTTTTAAACCATAATAAACGCTGTTCATCACCTCAAAATGTTGTGGCAGAGGGAGAAGTAGGAATCTGTTAATAATGCCAATATGGTATTCTGCTCATGAGAAACTAACGCAGGCTAAGGCTTTCAGCGACGCATTGATCTGTTGTGAGGGGAGGGGGAAATATCTGCCCTCTTAAAAAAAATGCCCCCAAACTTCCTCAGTTGTTCCCAGATTTCAAACTTCACACCAGCATTTCAAAATGGCCTCCGTTATCACCACTTACATTCCAGTGGTTAGACAAGGCCAGCCTTGCTGATAACATTTCCATGGCCTCTCAGTGAGGTCCTGATTACTTATCTAAAGGTAAATGTAAATGAGCCCGCCAGTCTGGGAGGTATAGGAAGACTGCCTAACTAAACCCACTGTCAAAACTGTCTGCTGACAGGGTCTGCAGGGATTTAACCAGGATTCATGAGTGCAAGCTGGGGCCTGACATAGTAAGCTAGCAACCAGCAACTTTTGGCTTCTCTCCAATTTCCCATTTTTGCTATTCACTACAGCTTCTCCGAAATTAAAAATTGGTGTGTGCGAGCTTGCTTTTTTCCTCCTCTCTCCCAGCACGTTTTCCTTTTGTGTCATGTCTCTTAGATTATGAGCTTGAGGGCACAGCAATTTTTGGCTCCTCTCCATGCCTACTGTCCAGCTACCTCCTTGATTCTCATGATAAGCAAACTCATATACTGTGGGTTTGATCTTCTTTCTGGGTACAGAATCTGGGTTAACATCCTGCCCCTTTCCCCAAGTTTAGGCAGCCCTGATGATGACATGGCTCCTCAAGGAGTCATCCCAGGTCAGGTCGCTTTAGGCTGTGTATACACCATACATTTAAAGTGCATTCCCTCCTTCCACGCAAATACTGGGAACTGTAGTTTAAGGGCGCCAGGGACTGTAGCTCTGGGTTTTATTTGGTTTTATTCAGAGCCGATGCACTGGAATTAATGCACCCAAGTTAATCCTGCCCATTGTTCACTATGGGTGTGATCTGAGTAGGACTAATATCGGGGGAACCCTTTGTAAGGTGTAAACTACAATTCCCAGGATTCTTTGTGCCAAGTGGTTCCTATCCTGTGCTTAATTTCTAAAGTGACAATCCCATTACTTTGGATGTTTAAGGGCTCTAACTCCTTGTCATTCCTTTCAGAGCTGAATCAGATTTTATTTTCTCCCTCCTGATTTTTCATTTTATTCCTTTTTTATTGCATGTTTCCGCACACTTTGCAGATGGTAAAAATAACCCCACATTTAGAACATGGGTTTTGGCTAAGCTCAAAGGCACTCCCAGGATCACTCAGCACTGCAGAAAGCAAACAAACAAAAAGCCTGGCATATATTTTGCAGACTTAGCAATGCAGAGCCACTCCATGCAGAAACACACACAGGCAATTTCCACTCCGATCCGAATACACCAGCCGCTTCAGTCCAGTCCTCTGAGCAAAGCAAGATAAAAACCCAACATCTCCAAGGACAGCCTGAATTCTTCTTTGAGCTAGTTAACTCAGCTTCTTCAGAGTCTATTGTACTGGCATAGTGGGTTGCAATTGTTGCTCCAATAATAAATAATAATAATCAGTGCTTTTTTCTGGGGGCACTCAAGGGTACGTAGTACAGGCACCTCTTTTCTAAAAAGCGCTGGCAAGAGTCTAGGCCAGCCTTTCTCAACCTGTGGGTCCCCAGATTTTGTTGAACTACAACTCCCATCACCCCTAGCTAGCAAGGCCAGAGCTGAGGGATGATGGGAGTTGTAGTCCAACAACATCTGGGGACCCAAGGTTGAGAAAGGCTGGTCTAGGCCTTTCCCCCCAGGAGTCTATTCCATAGCTCTACCCTTGGGAAGTAAATGGAGGGTGGGGGGCAACCCAGTTCTTCCCAGCAGGCTAACTTTCTATTGCATTTCAGCCTTCAGCAACCTGGTGCCCTCATGATGTTCTGGACTACAACTCCCATCATGCCCTAGTGCACATGCTCTTGCAGTGTGCTACTTGCCAACATGCTGCAGCCCTTCTTGCCTTACGCCATCTTAGGGTCCTGCTCACTTCCTATTGGCAGCAAAGCTAGTCCCCCAGGCATTTGGGCACTGGCAAACCTGAAAAGCCTTGTGACCTTGTCACTCTCCCAGCACAAATGCAAAACTGGCTGTGGTCTAGTGCCCCCCACCCAGCCATTGCCTCTGAATCCAAAGTCTAGCTCCCAAATTAATTGCTTCATTAAACTTAACACCAGCTGCTTCGTAATGGGCACTGCGCCCCATGCATTTTGGAGGGAGTTTTGCGAGTAGGCCAGCTCATTGCAGTGTTTATAATCATTATTTTGACTGCTTGTACTGCAGCAGCTTCCAGCCACTGTTCTCAAGAAACTCGAGCAGTTGGGTCTCTTGACAGCTGGCAGGGATGCAAAGGGATAGAAATCTACCTCTACCTCCTCCCCGCCCCCCAAGCAAAGGATTGTTTTCACCCTGGCACTCAGGCTGCCATGGTTCTCCCTTCAGCGTGATTCGTGCTTCACAGCTCTGAAGTTCCCGTTTTGCAGCCAGTTCCTGTTAACCGGATGCAGCTGCTTCATCTCCTCTTCCACGGGAATAAAGGGAAGTAACAGGCAGATTGCAGAGACAATCCCAAGAGCTGGGCTCAAAGGCCTTCCTAGAAATTGCGCCACCCTCCCAGCTCACCACCAATCTATTATACAGAACTTTGGCGAGATCATACTTTGAATAATGTTGTGTTGTATTCCATTGCTTCAACTAAAATGGCAGTGCAGAACCGGAAAAGGTGCCCGAAATGATATGAGAGTTGGAGCTAAACATTTAGAAAGGCAAGTAAACTGAGACAGGATTATGGGGTGGTGAAATGGGGATATAGTGAGATGCTTTTCTTCCTTGCTCATACCTCTAGAATTTGGGGAGATCCAGTGAACCAGAGTGTTAGGAAGATTCATGCGACAAAAGAAATTCATGTCTACTAGCCATGATGCCGACTGTCTCGCCAGAGTGCTGCATGCTCTAGTTATCTCCCGCTTGGACTACTGCAATGCGCTCTACGTGGGGCTACCTTTGAAGGTGACCCGGAAACTACAACTAACCCAGAATGTGGCAGATAGACTGTTGACTGGGGGCAGCCGCCAAGACCACATAACACCGGTCTTGAAAGACCTACATTGGCTCCCAATACGTTTCTGAGCACAATTCAAAGTGTTGGTGCTGACCTTTAAAACCCTAAACAGCCTCGGCCCAGTATACCTGAAGGAGCGTCTCCACCCCCATTGTTCTGCCCGGACGCCGAGGTCCAGCGCTGAGAGCCTTCTGGCAGTTCCCTCATTGCGAGAAGCCAAGCTACAGGGAACCAGGCAGAGGGCCTTCTCGGTAGTGGGGCCCGCCCTGTGGAACGCCCTCCCATCAGATGTCAAAGAGATAAACAACTACCTGACATTCAGAAGACATCTTAAGGCAGCCCTGTTCAGGGAAGTTTTTAATGTGTGACATCTTAGTGTATTTTTGGTCTTTGTGGAAGCTGCCCAGAGTTGCTGGGGAAACCCAGCCAGATGTCGGGGTACAAATCATAAATTATTATTATTATGACAGCTACTGTCTCTCTTCACTGTTGGGAGCCAGAAATGTTAGGCAACAGCCCTCCTAACATTTCAATGGCCAGTTGGGAGTTGTCGGTTCAGCAAAGGTTCCCCCACACCAGATTTAGATGGAAAAGGAAGTCAGCAAACATATTCCTTTGCTTTCTTCTCTGTCATTCCCATTTTCAAACTCAAGATGAAGCTCACACAAAACAAACAAACAAACCAGCTTTTCAAAAACCCTGTAGGGTGGTGTATTTTTTTTGTAACAACTTTTTAATACAAAAAAAGAAATATATATAATCAGGCATTTTATGCAATGCATACATTCTTTGTATCTGCAAGTCCAGATGAACAGAAGGCAAAAGCATATGAAAACAAGAATGGTTTCATGTCTTTGGTAGTTCACCCAGTTATCACCCCCTTTAAATGACAAAGGTTGACTGAAGTGTTGGGTGGGGGGTGGAGGGTGGGAACCCTGAGCCTGTGAAGAAGTCACATCTGATAGAGAAGTTGCCAGGATTTAATACAGTAGCTGGATTTCAAAGGTTTAAGGACCCCAAGCGATCCTGGACACTCACCATTCAATTTGTGGCAAAATTAAGGCCTCCCTGAAGATGACACGTGTCTGGTAAATCAAGCTTTCTTCCTCTCCCGTGCTGTGGGCCTCAAGGAAATTCACTCCTTCTGCTACACAAGATGTACACAACCCAGGGCCCCATTTTGAGAGCCCCCTGCCAAAAATGCACAACATACAGAAGCCACTAAATTTTGTTTTCCTATCCCTGAGCCACAAACACCACTCTATACACAGCACCAATACAGCTTGTGGCTCCAGAATCTATATATATATCTGTGTGTGTTTGTGTGCACACGTATATATGTATCATACACACACAAACACACATGCCTATATACATGCTATATTCTACATTAAAAAAGCAATCACAAATGATATACACGGGTAATACATAGCAGCTAACATCTAATTATTTACAGATTTTCACAGTTAGAATTTCTTTAGAAAAGTCTGGCGCTTTCAGAAACACCTCTACTGATCTTCTCTATAAATACCGTCTTTAAGGAAACTCCCCTTCTTTATTCTTAAGGAAAAATAACGACCGAAGCATGTGAAGTGTTCAGCTCAAAAAGGCTTACAAAAAGCTTGAGGTTCTCTTTCGCCCACGTGCCAGACAGACTGCTCTCCTCCTCCCCTTTTCCAATTTACTTTCTAAATCCGGTAGGAAAGGAAAGCCACAATTGTGGGAGGGACAGGCAGATTCTGCACCTGGCTGGTGGGCATCACTCGCCGGATGGCCATGCGGCACAAGTGCTGGAGGCTGGCAACACGCCTGGGAGTGGCCCAGAAGTACACACTTCCGTCTTGCGTCCTGCAGGCAAAAGCAAAATGAAACATGGAAGTCGGTTAGGCTCCCCTAACACCCCATGTGATTCAATCCTCATCATCCCTGGCTAGCAGGACAAGTGGTTAGAGATGAGGGAATTTGCAGTTCAAAAACAGCTGACGTTTGGGAAACACTGGTCTAGAACCAGCCCTGCCAACCTGCTGCCCCATATCCAACAACATACGTAGGCAAACTAAGGCCCGGTGGCCGGATCCAGCCCAATTGCCTTCTGAATCCGGACCGCGGACGTTCCAGGAATCAGCGTGTTTTTACATGAGTAGAATGTGTGCTTTTATTTTAAAATGCATCCCTGGGTTATTTGTGGGGCATAGGAATTCATTCCCCCCCCCCCAAAAAAAATATAGTCCGGCCCCCCACAAGGGAGAGTGGACCGGCCCCCTGCTGAAAATGTTTGCTGGCCCCTGTCCAACAACATCTGGATGGTGTGATTGACAATAGCTGTAGACAATTTGAGTGGGGTCAAAAGGTTCTCTTCCTTCAACAGAAAAAAAGCCCTTCCGTCATAAAGAGGAAACTCTCCAGATCAAAACCATTTACTGCCATCAAAGGCTCACACATTTCTTTACTCAAGGATTATCTATCAAGCAGCATTGATGGCGACTGCTTTAAGTAGTTACTTCCAAGCAGCAACTAGAGAAACAGGCCCCAGTGCATATATTTATATATAAATAACATAAGAGAGGTCTTCTTTTAAAATATCCACTTGCCTTTTAAGAAACTGCCATGCCAGTGGAGTATGCATGTTTTGCGGTTATTATTATTACTTTGAGGTTGGCTTACCCAGCAGCTAGAACACTGCCATCAGTAGAAAAGGCACAGCAAAGCCCATTGTTCAGAGGTGCAACCTGGACAGGGTGGTCTTCGTCAATTCGCCAGAACCGCACCATCCTGAAAAGAGAGCAAACAGGTTAAGTTGACAGCCTCTATTTTATCATCACTGCTAAACTTTATGCTTAATTTGAGCAACAGCTGGAAGCTGATGCAGCTCCGTTGGTTGCTGAAGACATCTAGGGAGGGACGATGAAGATGAGCAAATTGACGAAGCCGTCTCACTGCAGCGCCAGCAAGAGGAGCAGGGACTGATGCGAGGCCTAAGGCGACATGCACATTCTAGCCGTTGGTCCAAAATAAAGCCAGGGCATTCTGGACTGCAAACTGAAGGTCCTGGTGGTTTGCAAGTGCCGCAGCAAAGAGCTGATGCAGCACGGTTGGCTGACAACCCAAGCAGTTAGCTGGGAACTGTACAGGGCCCTTCAATCATATGTGATGCAGGCAATACAAAACTGGATCACTTCCCCCCCACCCTGTTAATCTTTTAAATGGCGGGATTTTGATCTGGGAATATGGGCGTTTTAAGTTTTCCTCTCCCCACTGCCAGTCCTCCTCCGGTTTTCTTGACCTCCTGTCAACCTGCTGAAACACCAGGAAAATATTGTGCCAATACTGGGGAGGGAGGGAGGAAGGGTAGGGGGTGCGTGCTGCAGCTTGGAGACCTAAACCTTGAAATAGCAACGGGGAAGAGGTTAGACACCCCAGCCTCTGCACAACGGCTGGAATTGAAGTTGAAGCTGCCTGTAGTTTAAAGGGGGAGAAAATACACTTGGGAGATCCAGCCAGGCCTCCCGCGTTGGGTGTGTTTGGACTCAAGCCAAGCATGACCTCACTGGCAGGGCCTTAGGAAAGCCACAAGGTTTAGGACGCCTGCAATCCATTTCTAAGGAAGAATAGTTAATCCCTGGCCTAGGAGATGGATAAGCACCACTGTATCCACCCAACCTGCTGATTTTGGCACCAGTGAGGAAAAGGAATGGGGGAGGTAAAATTTTCCTCCTCCTCGATCCTCACCGATTATGTGTGAAGAGGTGGGTTGGGGATGATGACACCCACCCCCTGGATCTGCATGGATCAGGTGAGGAAGTCCTGAGTGACTGAATCCACTGCAAGTGAGCAAGCCCATGGTTAATGTCATATAACGGAAGGCAATGTAGGGATCCCCCTAAATGCAGTCTGAAATGGTATATACCACGATACAGCCCCGGTATTCTTCCTCCTCATTCTGCCACGTGTCAAAGCAATACTCCCCCCCCCCACGTTGCTCAAGGAAATTCAGACCAAAGGTCTAAATACCTCAATGATAAAATGTGTCAGGTCTCCAGGAATGTTGCAGAAAGGTTTTAGAAGGAAGCTTGCTTGCGCAAGTGAGCCCACTCCTGTGTCTTGTGACAGGGCACTTTTCAGCAACCCCTCGACAAAGGTGCCGGAAAGCCACATGCCCAGCTGTCAGATTGTCTCCTATTGCATAATGACTGTTTACATAGGAGCAGGTTCTAACTTGCCAGACGACTGTTCAATATTGAGAAACTGCTCAATTAACTTCAGATGAAGTCGTGACTCTAGCTTCTGCCCCAGTTTCTTTCTTGCTGCGGGCTTGATGTGGCTGAGCAGACAATCTGAGGTTCCATGGCTCTTATTTACCTGCCCACGAGTTATTACAGACACCACTCTTCCCAATTTGTGACCTCCAGGTATTCTGAGCTGCTACTTCCATTACCCTGATCACTGGGCCAAGTCAGCTGAGGATTCCATAATCACCAGCAAGGCAACACCACCTAAGCATTCTAATTTGAGTTTAAAGTTTCATCTTCTCTCCTGCTGACTGTGCTGTTTCATTGTGCAGCTCATCTGATTATTGCATTCAACTGCGTTTTAAAATTGTGTGCTTGTGGGGCGCTTTGAAGACCCTCGGGTTGCGTAGGTAAATAATTCTGGCCGATTTCCCCTTATCTGCCTAATTCAAGCGCCGGTCATCCGCGATGGGGAAAGCTTCCCTCACCCTCAAAGACACTACACAAAAGTTCATTTCCCAGCCAGCAAGAACCAGCGGAACCAAGCCGTGCTTTGCCATACTTACTTATCATCGGCAAGACTCGCAATATGCAGTCCGTCGTGGCTAAAAGATACAGATCTGACCCAGCGGTCATTTGCTCCCCCAGCAAATATTGGAGTCGGTGCGGGAAACAGATGCCTGAGGATGAAATTAAGAACTTTGGTTCACGGGACATTTGCTCTGCGTTTAATCATTAACCAAAAGCCAATCAACAGGGCTTGCCAGGACTAAGGCTGTGTACGCTCCATGTATTTAAGGGACAAAGAATTCTGGGAATTGTAGTTGGCTAAGGGTGCTGGGAATTCTAACTCTGTGAGGGGATAAACTACAGCTCCCAGGATTCTTTGAGGGAAGCCATGCATTTGGAATGGAAGGCGGGCACACACAGCCTTTGTACATTAATGGATCTAAGTTTGAAGTTAACAGATCTAAGTTACTCGTGTCCTTTAATTTCAATGTGTCTGCTCCCAAGAAAGACTAACATTAGATGCAAGTCAGTTCCACATTCTGCTCTGTTGGCCACAAACTGACCATAAGCTAGCTGACTGGGGTGGGTTTGAATATACAAACAAGCCATAGTTAAGCCAAGAGAACCATGGCTTGCGCATACACACACACACACACACACACACACGTACGGGCATGAAGGTATGTCAACTGCTTTGAGGAGTTAAAACACACACACAAAAACCAATCAAGCAGTGCGCAACTTTTATGAAATAAAAACAGTTACCAGCTTTACCCAACCTGGTGCCCTCTAGATGTTGCTGAACGTCCGACTCCCATTGTCCCCGATTTGTTGGTCATGCTGGCTGGGGCCGATGGGAGTCGAAGCGTCTGCTGGGCACCAGTTGGTGAATCTTCAGTGATTAGCCGTAGTCTCTGGGGCCTCCAAGCAGAAGAGTCTTTCAAGCCTTGTACCCCGCCTGACACTCCATTCTTAATGTGTGCCAGCAGAGCGTGTTCTCTACTAGTGAACTGGGGTCCCCAAGTTTCTATTTTGCTATTCACTAATCCCTATTTCACACCTGGAGAACTGGAGTCGCTTCTCTAAAGTAAGCCACTGAAAGCATTTCTGGCAGTGGTGGGACCTGAACCCAGTCCTCCCTCCCAGCCGAGAACTGTCCGATGAACAACACCGGCTCCTGGCTTCGTCCAATTCTTTTTAACCTGGTACAAATCTAAGCAGAGGCTGCCCTTGTAAAATAAAGAATGCCAAAGGTGGGCAAGTTTTTAAGATTATCCCTGTGCCCACTCCACCCAACTCACGCACCCAAACTCCATCAGAACAGCTCCAGTGTGCGGGTCCCAGACACAAACGCGGGTGTCATGAGATGCCGTAGCCAGTAAAGCTCCGTCAGGAGAAAACTCGCAGGCTACAACATCGTTGTGGTGCCCTTCCAGTTTTCGGATGAGAGTGTACTTATCCATATCCCAAAGCAACACCTGCAATCAAAACAAGCTCATGTTATAGCGATGCCCAGGCACAGAGGAGACATTTCATCAACATGTTCCCACCACCCCGCTCCCTGCAAAACTACGTTTTCTGCTAGTTTTACTGAGGATTACAACTAAAGCCAAGCATTAAGAATTACTACAATTACGGAAAATGCTCAGTGCCATACTCAGAATTATTTAAATTAAAGCAAACATGCATATTAAGTGTTATTTATAAAAATAAGCCAAAAAATTAAAACGTTTACATCAACACTGGTGGTTTTACTGAATCCCATGTTATTACTTTAACTGTTTTAAGTAAAAGAATATATAGATATGTATACAGTAGCTGGGTTAAGTACTAACATCCGCCCCCCCCCTTCCAATTAACTAACAAAATTTTAAGAAATATACAGACAGAAAAAAAAGTAAGGTTAACATATGGTTACTCCCGTGGAATCCCCTGTGAGTTTAAGATCACTTGTTTACAATAGGCTTGGATCGCCAACGTCAGCCTAGGAAGAGAAACAGATACTGCAAGCAAAAAAGGAATTGTCACAGCCAAACGACATGACTTTGGCAAAAAAACCCAGAAATTAAACCAAGTTTATTATATTACACATTTTAAGCTTAATTTTTTTAAGAAAAAGAACAAAAATAAAAATCAAGCACTGCTATTTGCCAAGATTTTTTTTTAAAAAATAATAATTTAAAAAGGTCTCAGTAATTAGCAGTTTACACAAAGAGGCACGGCTTAGCACACTTCACATGCAGTTGTATACTTAATACTGTAGTCAGTAAGTTTAAGCATGTGCAGGAAAATTTAGATCTTAAAATTGCACTACAAATTTCAGTGTAATACAATCAACAAGCTAGCAAAGGTTTGTGGCTACAAAAACAGGTTGGCATATAATTTTTAGCCTTTTTACGGAATAGAATATTTTTTCGTTTTTAAAATAAATATATTATGTATGTATGCAAAATTGTTGAGCCACCCTGAACTTTAGGAACAGGCAGAGATAATCAACATAAAACTGGTCCGGGAGGTGGGGAAATAAGGCAGGGTGTAAATAAATATATTAATTAGTGACGCCACTGCTGTACTGTACTGAAACTTCGTTACTAAGTCCGTCACAATAAGCGACGAGGGACCGGCTCAGTTTTATTAAGAGACTCCAGAATTCCATAGGAATTGGAAATATCTATTGTTAAAATTTTAAGAGGAGCCAGAGGATCTCTTTACCAACGTTAAAATAAAATAAAAAGGAAAAGAAAGGGGGAGGGGGAAGCAGAAAGTGGACATCAACCAGCACCTGCGTACGTACAGTACACCCTGCAGTCGAATGCAAGGTTACTTCGTCCTATGGTAAAGTTCGCCTCCAGCCTGGTGGCCAGAGATGCCACTGTTTCTGCCCAGCTAACACCAATGTGCGCTTGTCTGAGTGGTGCCAGCTTACCCTCAATCACACCAATATTGCTGCCACCACCTGTGACAGGGAAAGCAAGAAGCTTATGGAAAACACACAGCCTAAAAAAAAGATCAATGCATACATCTACATCTGTTCTATTTTAAAGGGCTTTACTGATAAGTCTTTCTTATCTAGGCTTCCTTTTTTTAAAATAATAATAATAGTAGTAATAATAATAATAATAATCACAATAGGCTTTTCTTTATAGTTCTTTTTCAAATGACACTATCTCTCTGCTAACCTTCAAGCTGCTAACTTTGAAAGCCACAATTTTTACTAGCCCGGAGGATGGACAACTTGTTCGACCCCGAAGGCCGTCTCAGGGGTGGGTAGTTGATAAAGAGACGCAGCACCGGCATTTTATTTTTTTAAAAAAACAATATTTATTAAAGTTTCAAAGACGCAGCACCGGCATTTTAATCCATGTGACAAAACATTACAATTGGCGGCTGGTGAATTTATTCTGTGACATTTGATTTCGCAACTGGTGGCTCTGGGTTGTAATAAGTCAACTCAGGCCTAACTTCTGAAAAAAGCGTAAATTTTATACTTTCAGAATTTCTGCCCAACATGTGGACTAGAAACTTAACTCCTAAAATGGGATTTAAGGGTTCCAGATTCTAACAAAACTCCAGTCCTCACGCTTCAGGCGATACAAGTTGTCCACCCTTCTATTACCCCTACCTGGAGTTTTCTAATATTAAACTGAACAGAAGATACACAACTCAAATCCCAGCATGCTTATTCGAAAGTAATTCAGTGCAGGCTTGCTCTCAAATAAGCATGTCTTGGACTGCAACTTTATAGACTTAGCACTATTCTAGACTTTTATATCAGGGATGGGAACCTTCAGCCTCCCAAATGTTGTTGGGCTCTCGCCCTTAGCAGCATTGGCCAGTCCTTATCCCCCCCCTCCAAGACCAGTGGTTGGGGATGATGGGAGCTATAGCCCCACAACACCTGGGGGGGCGACAGGTGCCTTGTTCCTGCTTTATACAAAGAAGCAGCTCACTCTATGTTCTTTGACTGCCCTGTGTTGCATTTTGCAAGTACGGCAGCACAACACAGTTTGATGCAAAACTCACTGCTCATCCTTTCCAAAGCACTGAGAGCTCAGGGGCAGTTTGTTGGAAACTGTCCAAGAATGACATTTTACTGTCAAGTAAGATCAGCAGCCCAGGCTTTGGAAAAGTAATCTTTCAAATGAGCGTGACAGCAGAATATCAGGAGTCACAAAGTATTACTATAAAACTATTCCTTTCTTAAGCAAAACGTTTGTGCCCTCTCTCTCTCTCTTTTAAGTCATGGAACAGATGGAGATATGCATGGCTACTTTGCAAGATTCCTCAACTTTATTGAGACTAAAAGCAATAAAAAGTTCAGCTCAGTAAATGATAACCGAACGAAAGCCTGGTGCCAATTTACTACACATGTTTTTGTCATGCAATTCCTTAAATCATCATCATCATCATCATCATCATCATCATCCAGCATGACACAGAGCACAAGCTGGCTTTATTCTTAAGATTCAAGATAATTCTTTGCTCACAATCAAAGACAGGTTGAAGAACATGAAACTTTGATACTTACTGCTTTACTGGCCCCCACAGAGCAGAGAATGGAAGAATCTGGAGAGAAAGCACAGCTATAGACCCAGTTTGGGTGCCCTCTTAATACTTTCATCATATTTCCTGGGAAATGAAAGGGAAGGGAATAAAGCCAGTTTAGTATCCAACACTCATATTTTACTTGAAATATTTTAAGGTGCTTCCAAGAGCTACAGCCTCACAAAGCCAAGTACAAAGAAAGTACAAAGTACTGAGCCATCAAGCTCAGTATTGTCTACATCAACACTCCAACATCCAGCCCTAACTGTAGATCGAGCCTTGGACATTCTGCACTCCAAGCAGATGCTCTAACCATGGTCCTTCCCCCAATAGGTACAGAAGGAAGTGCAGAAGGAAAAGAGTCACAGCAGAACACATGTACAGGTTAGTTTTGGAGATGCAAGCTTCTTTCGGAATCAGGGAAAGGCTGCCACGAAGAGGAAGATCTTCAAGGTCTGCCTAAATGCAAGAGCTGAAGACACAAAGCCACCGAAGGGAAGTCTACTGTTTTGGGAGCCACCACCAAGAAGGCTTGGTCTCTTATGCATGCCAGCCTAGCTGATCTGGCCCTTGCGGTAGAGCTAAGCTTGAAGGCAGGATTGGATGAAGGCAGTCCTTCAGAGAACCTGCCAAAGCCCTAAACAGCTTGAGTCCATGATTTATCTGTGCTGCTGCTGTTGACATCTGTCTGCCTCAAGAGACAATGGAGGAGAGTGCCTTTGGGAGTGAAGTTAAAATGCTGGAGAGTATCTGTGCTCTATACATACACACATACACATACACTACTTAACAAAAATAAAAGCTGCTCTATCCAAAATGAGAAACTCTAAAACCCCAGCTAGAATTCTGGTTTGCAAACAAGGATCAAGGTGTGGTTCGCAAGTCTAATTTCTAGTCAAGAATTTAGATCTAATGTGTGCATGCTTGTCTGCGAGGACAATTTTGGAAGGCTGGCAGATATTATAGACAGACAAATCTGGGACACTGGGAACATCTCTACAAATAACCATTTGAGCCCGCTGTATATAAAGAAAACAATCTCAAAACATCAAAAAAAAATTTTTTTTACTAATGCATCATAGCTTTCCATTAAAGGTAAAGGTACCCCTGCCCGTACGGGCCAGTCTTGACAGACTCTAGGGTTGTGTGCTCATCTCACTCTAGAGGCCGGGAGCCAGCGCTGTCCGCAGACACTTCTGGGTCACGTGGCAAGCGTGACGAAGCTGCTCTGGCGAACCGGCACCAGAGCAGCACACGGAAACGCCGTTTAACTTCCCGCTATAAAGCGGTACCTATTTTTCTAATTGCACTTAAGGGTGCTTTCGAACTGCTAGGTGGGCAGGAGCTGGGACCGAAAGACGGGAGCTCACTCCGCCGCGGGGATTCGAACCACCGACCATGCGATCGGCAAGACCTAGGCGCTGAGGTTTTACCCACAGCGCCACCCGCGTCCCTTTCCATTGCTAGACAGTAAATCATGTCCCTGTTGTTTGTTACGCCACGCAAAACGTTCCTGATAACATACCATCATCCTTCAGGTCCCATACTCTTAGTGTTTTGTCTCGTGAAGCAGACACTAGTATCAGGCTGCCATCAGGGGCAAAGGTTAAGTCTCTGACAACTTCTGTATGGTCCATTAAATTAAGGAGGAGCTTTCCTGTTGGAATAAAATATTTTAAAATTAAACCTGGAAAGTCAGGAACAAAGAGCAAAAGGCTTCTTTTCTTACTGCAACTCTTGGGGGAAAGGTTGGCATTCTTCCTTCTGTATCAACATTTTAAATACTTAATATTGTTAAAAACAAACAAAAGCCTTGATGTGTTACAATGGCTACATACACAATACACATTTTAAAAAACCCACCCCAAGAATCATGGGAACTGTAGTTTGTTAAGGACACTAGAAATTGCATATAGCTCTTTGATGGGAAAACTAGTTCCCAAGCCTTGATTGGGGGGGTGCTTTAAATGTGCAGGGTGTACTGCAGATGTGTACTTTGCAGTAACAGGGTGTTACTTTATATTTATTAATGTTTAGGGCTGTTGGGAAACAAATTACATACAGGTAAGCAGGTTTAAACACATCCACTTTGGAGGGGAAGGGCAGGATACATATCCTTTGATAAATCAAATATTGTGCCAGTCTTGTAAGTAACAGTTACCAGCCTGGAAGTATGGTGTAATCCATCTCTTCTCCGCCCACCCACAGGCCTTCTATCAAATTCCTTCTTGTCTATGGCTACCAGGCCAGTGCTTAAATGCAAGGCTGTCTTACACAGTACTTTTAATACGTTATTTGTTGATCCCAAACATATTTCAGTTAAGCCAATATGCTTGTGTTATCTGTTGGATAAGCTTTTAGACCTGATGCCAGGAAAGCTTATCTTCTAAGCAGTGCAAAGATTTACTTTGAAACTCAAGGAACTTGGCAGCCTGCTTGACATTTAAACATTGTCCTATGCAGTGCATCGTTCCAATTTCCGTTCTAAAGGTACATATTTTTCACCCAGACCAGAAGCTAACTAGGTGAAAACTGCCACTGTAAAGACAGTCTCCAGCGATCAAAGAAATTCATTTTAAAGGGATCAGAGAGGACAACTAATAAAAAAGCAACCGCAACCACAAACCCCCAAATTATCTCGCTAATGACTGGTACAAAATGTGTGCAACATTACAACCAAGAATTTGTCTAGCTCAACACTTAAGCCGGTCATTTTTCGGCTCTATGGATCAGATAATTATCAAGACTTTGACAGCAGAATGGTGACACCCCGAAATCAGGACTTCAAAGCACCTGCAAGGTGCTGCGAAAACAAAGTTGTCTTCTGTTTTAGTTGGACTTTTGATGCAATCCATTTTTCATGGGATCCTGCCAAACTGAGCATGACCTATCCCCCCCCCTCATCATCTGCTCAGTTGGGCTGTGCATCCATTCTCTGCTGGGGACAGATGCGCATAGCCAAGGAAGGATTTTGCCACATCCTCCCACTCATCAGATGATACGAGATGGAACAGCATTGTGGGCTGTCAATTTGGATCCCCTGGCATGCCAAGAGTGGCCTACGGGCCAATACTTCCCCAGCATAATTCAAGGAAAGTTCAGAGTCATTGGGGATGAGCACAACCACAGGCCTGCAGGTCAGGTGTGCCAGGCCCCTCCATCAGTCCCGCACCCTCTCTGCCTATGTGGCTATTAGGCTCGGAGGGGGAAATCCTTCTGATGAAATCAAAAGGGAGGTTTTATGTCATCATGGCAGCAACCCGCCCCTTCATTTCTCAGATCCACCATCACTTCAAACCTGGAAGTTCTATTTATCTGCCACAACCCAAAGCTATTGACAGATCCACCCTCCATGAAATTGGTCCACAGGGACAAGCGGAGCCCTTTCAGGCATCAGAATCACATTTTATGGTTCCCTTCCCCTGGTTCTTAGAAAGAAAGCAAACTGAATTTATTTTCTACTACCAGGACGCTGCTTACCTGTATAGACATCCCATATTTTGATACGACCATTGGATAAGCCCGTTGCCAGGAGAAGCTGGTCTTGGCCGAATTTGAACCGGTGCCATTCTATATTCACACACCGGCTCTGCTTTTCAGGCACGGAAGATCCAAAGGCCAAACTCCAGACAATGTCGCCGCAATCTATGACGTGCTCGCTGGGCTTGTTTTTCTGGTCTCCATTGCTGTTCTGCCTCGAAAGTTTGGAATGGCTTAAATTGGTGAAAGTCTTTACGCCATGCAATGAACTGGGAGGGAAAAACAAGCCAATCTTTTAGAAGGAAGATGTACACACAAACGGCAACATTGATAAAACAAGTCAATATGCAGCATGCTTTCCCAACCTAATGCTTTACAGATACTTTGGACTGCAACTTCCAGCATCCCTGACCATTGAGCTGTCACCAGTTGTAGCCCAAACCATCGTGTGGGGGGGGGGGGCGCTATGGATAATATTCTCTCCATGCAGAGTAGGCCAACCTACTAATGAAAACTTGTTCAATGTATGGGGGAAACTAACAAATTCCAACAGTAAAGGTTTTACTATTTCCCCATTAACTTTATGAATTGGGTCACTGCTACTGCGAGAACCAAAGCAGAAAGCACTGAACATGGAGGTGGGATGAACCCTCCAGACCTCTGTCCACTGGACCACGTTAGCTTTTATGCAGCACATAAACTGTGGAACTCCCTTCCCCAGGAGGCAGTGCTGGCCACCAACTGGGTGGCTTTAAAAGAGGATGAGACAAATTCATGGAGGCGGAGAGGGCTGTCGATGGCTATTAACCACGATGGCCATGCTCTCATGCTCTGCCTCAACACTGAGAGGCAGGAATGCTTCTGGATTCACAGAATCAGAGAGCTGGAAGGGACCCCAGGGTCACCTAATCCAACCCCCACCCCCATTAGGTACCATCAAAATGAAGTATGGTTTGTACAGTCTCTACCATGGACACCTCCCTTCGTAAGGCTGGCATGGTATGTGCGATAGTGGCCTGAGAGTAGATCCCATGGAACTTGAGAGTTAATCTGCAAAGGACATGAGTGGCCCTTGCATGGAAAACAAGGAAGCCCAAAGCAGGCTTTTCATGTGCCCTTTTCAAAAAATGCAATGGAACATTGGTTGCACACCGGCAACACTGAAGTAGGACTGAATTAATGCCTTGACTTATGGGTCTTTTCTCTCTCCCTCTTTTGTTTTGGGATGTGCATCTACTTTGAATAGAGAAGATCACTAGTTCAATCCCGGCATCTCCAGGTAGGGCTTGGAATGTTCCCAGTCTGAAAACCTGGAGTCACTGCCAATCAGTGTAGACAATACTGAATGGTATACATCAGCTCCCGATGTATCTCACCATAGCTGTGGGAAACTTGCAGCTGTCTAGCTGTTTCTGGACTACAGCTCCCAGCATTCTTGATCACTGGCATGTCAACTGGAGCCGATGAGGGTCACAGGTTAACCACTGTTCCATTCAGGTAGTTCCCTTCTTTTGCCTAGTTTACACATTGGCTGTGCTTGCACAAGGGGGTGGACTAAGCACTAATTCAGTCCTACTTCAGTCTTGCTGGTGTGCAACCAAAGGTCCGTTGCGTTCAGTGCATTTTTTGAAAGGACACATGAAAAGCCTGCTTTTAAATTGTATACTGGCATGGAATATGCATTTGTCAGTGCATTTCCCCGTAAAACACACACATTGCACGTAAAGTATTGTGTGCGTAACTTCTGAGTACAGAAACCGCACAGAAAAATCTGAAGACGTGCACAGTTCCAACTGGGAGTTGCGGTCCAACTTGCAAGCAACTTAAATAGCAATGATTGGGTCGTTCCTCCTAAAAAGCAGACTAAACAAATTGTTTCGACACCTCTGGTTTGCATTCTATGCTCACACATGCCACGCTAAACCATGATTGAGTTGCAGCAAGCTTTAGGCTCATGCGCTCTGCACTGCTGAAATTATGCATCCAGAAGCTTCCGCTTTTGGCCAGCTTCAGAAACCACAATTTGAAGCTGTCTGGTTGGAAATTAATCTGTTTGTTATATCCGATGGCATGACAAATCATGATTAAGGGAAAACAAAAGCTTTCTCCCAGTTGCATGAGCAGGAGGACATGTATACACATCTCACACTAAGCCATGGCTTAGCACAGGGTAATGAACCTGTGGTTTTCCCACTACAACACCCATCATCCTTGATGATCAGCTGTGCTAACTGGGTTCATGAGGGTTGGAGAGTTGAAATTCTACCTCCCCTGTTGGATAATGAATGTCTGTGGCTCACCATTGTAATTGGAGAGGGTGCGGCTGCTTTTGGGCTTCGCAGAAGGAGCTGTTTGGCCACTGTGAAGAACAGTGTGCTAGACTAGATGGGCAATTGGCCTGATTTTGCAGGCTCTTTTCCTTATAGAGTTCAGCACCATCTGGAGGACCACAGACTTGCAAAACCAATTATTTTGAAATGACACAATTTGTTTTCGAGTAGAAAGCAGACTGCCTGTTAACTTTAAAAATCTGCTTTCAACACAACTCTTTCCAGAGATTTCTGTAAAGAACACACGACGAACAGAAACAAAGCTATTTTCAAAACAGGCTGTACTCACAAATTATTCAGGCACTGAGACCAAGGAACAAGTTTTACTATGCGATGGCCTTGTGACCAAGCGAAGTAGGAGCCATCTGGAGCAAAGGCAACCGTCCAGTTTTCACGCCCACACTTTTTGTCGAAAGGAGAAGCTGGGGCTAAAAGTTCTCCCACTGTCCGTGATCGTCCTAAAAAAGAGAATGCACCATTTGTAAGCGTAAACCAGAAATCCAATATGCTTCCGACTCCACTTTTTTGAACCCTTGCTACTGAATCATCGCATCAGTAGTCAACAGTGAATACGTTTTGATTTTTGATTTTTACTATTGATCCGACACAGCATTCATGTGAATGGAATTTAAGGATGACAGAGGGAGGTGACTTGTTAAAAGTCAGGAATGAAGTGCTGCTGGTTTAGTGAAAGGAAAAAAGTCGATTGAAATGGAAGGACTCATAGCATCCTAGGAGTGTGAAGGTAATCTAAACTAATCACAACTGCAGCATCTCTATAGAAGAAGGATGGGAAATGTGCAGTCCTCTAGAAGCTGTTGAACTACAATTCCCATAATTCTTACCCCACTAGCCATGCTGGTGGGGGTTGATGGGAGTTGGAGTCCAACATCTGGAGAGCCACAGGTCTCCATTCCTGCTCTTGAATAATACCAAGCCCACAACCAGGAACACATTAGGACCCACACTTTGAGAAGTGCTGCTTTGTAAGAGGGTTCTTGCTGGTATTTGACACACACACACACACACACACACACACACACACACACACAATATCAAGTCTGTCTTGATGTAGCCTAGATTTTTAAAAAGCACTTCCTGTCTTTATATGCCTGCAGATGACAAATGGAGAAGCATGTGCAGAACCTGTGTCTACACACAAGCACAAACTTCACAATAGTATCTACTAAAGGAAGCCTAGCTCTGATTCAAGAGGGTTTACGCCTGACCCTTTTCAGTAAACCAAAGAAAGGATGGCTCCACTTAAACCCACTTTAGTCTAAAAGCATTTAATTCTCTTACTATCCCCAAGCCTGAGTTTCTGTGCAGGCCAATCCTATGAACCTTTGCTCAGAAGTAATCCGCACTGTTCAGTGAGGCTTCCTACAGCACTTGACTTTTTTTTGGGGGGTGTCATTTCCCCCAGAACGCAAAACGGACTAGCTATCTATTTAGCATTCTTGAATGATGTCTAATCTGATTTACCATTCACTCATGCTATCCCATTTAGAAATAGATTTGTTTCAGTGAGGGGCTTGGGAGGGGGAAAGCTAATTACAAAAATAGAAACTGCCTTCATCTGACTGGCATTATACTTCTTTAAAGTATTTCTGCTCCCCCCCCCCCCAAAAAAAGGGTTCCCAAAGCAGGTTAGTTACATATGTTAATGAAAAGACTGACCTCCAGCTTACATATCTAAAAAAGACAAGAGGGGGAAAAGATTGGGAGTAACAATAAAAGTAAACTCACGCTCTATTTCTTAGTTACAAGAAACAGAAAACCATAAAATGTATATAAAATAAGAAATAACTTTTTTCGGTTAACATCTTGTTACCCAATTTTACAAAACAATGCATTTGCAGAAATGGAAGTCACCACTGGAAAAAACTGTAGTGGAATTATTCCCTTGCCTTACATCATCACCCAAGTATGAACAGCCTTCACTGGTTTATTCCACAGACATTTTAAAAAGATGTCACTAAAAGTAACCTATCATTTATTTTCCTCCACTAAATGTGTCCTCCCCCTGTGGACACACAGCAGTTTCTTTCACTGCAACAAGGGAGGAGGAGATTGAGAATCCAAGTTTGCTTCTCTTTCAACCCAAATGCCACATTACAAACAGAACATAAAACAGATGAGAATGAAGATAGAAGGGAGCTTGTTTTCAGTTAATACAGGGTCAGTAATCCCTTAGCGCAGGGTAAATGAACATTACAGGCAGGGTAACTCATTCCCCACTGAGCTCCACTTGCATATGTAAATGGAGGAGGGGGAGAGGGGGCTGTGTACATGAGAAACTCAGCATACATAATGGCAGCAGTGCTATCCATGCCCAAAAAGGCAATAAGCAAGCAAACCCTAAAGCTGAAAACCTACCCTTATTTGGTGACCCATAGGTCTCTTTAAAAAAAGGGGGGAAAGACATGGTAAAAAATAATAATCCACATTTTAAGTGCATTGCAAATTAGCAAGCGAGATAATTTGGGCATCTTGTATTACCAGCAAGAATTTCTCCTCCATTTCTTTCACTTATTTGGGATGAGTGAAGGGGTGGAAGGTTCCAGGCTGACACCCCACCCCCAAAAAAGGAGGGAAAAGCAGGGAAGGGAGAAGAAAAAATTCACCTGACACACAGCAGTTCTGACTCAGTTCTGACTCTTAACGCAACTTCCAATCAGAGTCACTCACACTGCAAGCCCGTGCAGATGTACAACTAACTGCAAAAGAATTTCAATGCGGAACAGACTTGTTCCTCTTTTGGGCTTTGAAATACTCCCCTAACTCCTCGGTCAAACCAGAAGGAAATTGCATGCAAGCAATTTACATTACAGTCCTGCTCTCTATGCTTTATTTAAAAAATCATTTTGCAGCTTTCTGTACTCTCACAGCCCCTGAAATCATTGAAGGAATTGTTTAAAATCTCTACAACCAGATTTCGCCCCCCCCCCCAGTCACCACTAGATCCTTCCTCAGTGTTTCACAAAAAAGCACCTCTCATTCTGAGGAAACAAGAGCTTCCTTGAGGTTATCCCACGAGCCAAAATGTGTGCGCTGTTTTATTCCTCGTTATCAGAGATGATTATCACAGGCTACACCCAGTATATCGCTTTATGATCTTCTGGAAAGTTTTGAGCAGTCTACACACAAAACATGCACCTGGATAAAATGCAATGGCATCTCCCTAAGCTGGAGACCTTACAATGTCTCCTGCACACCAGGAAGTGGTGAACCTGAAGCCCAACAAAAGGTGAGGGGCTCCCAACTCCCCTCAGCCCTAGAGATAAGAGAAGTTGGGGCTGGGCTACAGGATCCCCACTCTTGATTATAAACCCAGTCGCTTGCCCACAGCTAGCTTCTGTCTCAGATTTAGCAGCACTTGTTTTTCTATTTTGCCTGTCACCCTCCTGCTCTCCTAAAGTTCTTTAGGCTGCTCTATCACCACCGCCCAGCCCCACCACACCCAACCGGATCCACTTTATAATCTACTTCTCCAGTGCTATGTCAAATGCTTCTATGCTGCCTCCAAATGCAACAGCCATACCCACCACACAACTCTCAAATTACAGAGGAGTGAAAAGGTTGAGGGGAAACCCAACACCCTTAAGCTACTGCTTTTAGAAGGCTGTAGGAAGGAGGTGGTCACAAGTAATTAAAATTCGAGCATGCGGGGGGGGGGGCTGAGGCTTATGGATTTCATTGGGCTCTGTCCAATTCAGTTCTACTCAGAAGAGACCCACTGAAAGCAAGTCAGTCATGCCCATTAACTTAAATGGGTCTACTCTTGCGTAGGACTAACAAAGCAGCCTGCGAGAGCCTGGCCTGGAACTGTCTCCCCTATAATTTCTTTAATGGCATTCATAACTTGATAAGCCCGTCCCAAAAGACAAAACAAAAGCAAGGTGTACGTAATTTAGCACACCAAATCACACTGCTAATAATAGCACACCGCCATGATTACAGCCCCAACAACCAAGATGCTCTCCTTCAACCCCACGTTTTTTTTCCAGCAGCCCTCATTTCCTCCTATATTGGGCCTATTCCAAGCTTAAGCCACATATGCAAAACTGTACACGCGCGGGCATAAGCAACTTCCAACGAATTGTGCAGAAAGGCAACAGGAACGACGTGCTCGTTTTATTTTGTATAAGGAAAATCATTTGCTCGTAAGCCAGTTTTCTGCACGTTCCCGTACCCCTCCCTTTACTAATGTTTTACTTGATCCCTTGCAAACCTGGGGTTGCATCCAACGTTAGCTTTACTCGCCGCAGATCCCTCGAAACCAAGTGACCCGATTCCGACATGCCCATTCATTTCAATGGGTCTACTCCAAGTAAGGAATCGCCCTGGATGCAACCCACTTAAGAGCAGAGTCCTATCGCATCTTTCAAAGCAAGCCCTGCAATTCGGCTGCCAACGAGCGTTTTCAAGCAGCACGAACCATAACCAACGCCTCTGAGCCATCTTCCTCCCCTCCTTTGCCACCTTTTCGATCCTTTTATTATTAGCATTGTTAATAAACATAATAAGCAATCCCTTTTCCCTTCTCCGCGAAAGGGGGCGCCTCTCACCAATGAGCTTCTCGTTAACACTCGGGGGAAAGCTGGCCATCTACGGAGCCGCCCTTCAGACCGGCTCTGAACAAAGAATGAAAAAAAGGAGCAAAGGGAACGAAAGACTCCAAATGCTTCCCAGGCACCTTCCGCTGCGCCGCAAGAGCTAAAGACTGAGACAAAATGGCCGCCGCGGGAAGGTTTATAAAGGAGGGGCGTGGCCTTTAAGGGCCCCGCGGCCACGCCCCTTACGTGAGAGTCGCGGATTGGGTAAGGGAAAGGGAGGGAATCCGTATTGAGGTCTGTTCTTCCGAAATAGAACGGGCCCACCTCAATGAAATAAGCTAGCTCTTGGGCGAGACCATTCTGCGGAAGGGGGCAAATGTAACTTGGAAAAAGGAACTGTTAAAAGCTGAGGTGGCTCACGTTAGAGCTAGTTGTTCCAAAACTTGTGCGTGTGTGTGTAAATATATATATGTAATATATTATTACTATATATAATATTATTTTCTGGCACTTAAAAGAATTTGGGGAGCTCCCTGATTCTTTTAAGTGCCAGAAAATCATAATCGTAATCATAGTATTTTATTTCCCAGCAACTCTGGGCTGCTCCCAGCAGAATATGAAAAACACGATAAAACATCAAAGATTAAAAATGTGCAGTTCCTCCACCTGTAAATGTTTAAGGATTAAGATCATAAGGGCAGCCATGTTGGGTCAGGCGAAAGGCCTAACTAAGTTGAGCATCCTGCTAGCTGCAGTGGCCAACCCTGGAGAAATGCAGAAGCAGAAGGCGAAAGAAAATACCCTCCCATGTTGTTAATCTTAAGAAAATGTTGTGCAATGGTACAGTGCCAATGAACAGAGAATTTCCATAAAGCCATCAAGATCCTGTTAATAACTCCCTTTTGAAGGAATCTAGGACTTCTCCACCTTGCTCTTGTCCTGTGTGTAAAAAGCACAGGTTTGAGTGGTTTTCCCCTTGCCCTGCTCCTTCCCAAGGGAATACCTGCTCTTTGGCACTAAACTGGAACAAATGGCAATCCGTGGAAAAACCTGAATTGCTGTTTACTCCTATTGAGCACTAAATAATGTTTTTTTCCACTCTGGGGGCAGGACAGGAGGAAGTGTGGATAAAGCCTTACGTCAGTGGATATCAAAACATTGTGTGGTAATTCACAGAGTGTACCCTGGGTCCCTTGCTCATTTGGCTCCCCTTCGAAAAAGGGGAAATTATGGCAATATCCACATTAGAAATCACTACATTTTACAAGTAGTCAAAGGGACCAGTGAGGGCGAAGGTTAGGAAGACGTTCGGAGGGAAAACTGCACACCTTTGTGCCACAGTGCAAGAAAGGTGATTTTTGTGTCCAACCCCAGGTACGCCTCTGGCAATTCATTACATTGGGTTGTAGCCAATGTCAATCCTACTGAGAGTAGACCCACTGAAATTAATGGAATTGAATCATATCCATAAATTTCAATAAGCCTAGTCTGAGTAGGGCTCAAAGGTGATGCGACCCATTATTTGCTGAGTGAATAAGTCCTTCTGTTTTTGTCTGCCTGGCACACACATTCACACACACCTGATGCCAAGAATCCTGGGAATTGAAGTTTACTTCTCACATTGCTACAATTCCCAGCACCTTTCATAAAATACAGTTCCTAGGATCCTTCTTCAGGCAGGAGTGGAATGTGCTTTCAATGTGTGGGCTGTACATAGATCTACTGCCAATCAGTTTTGACAGATGACCCCAAGTTATAGTGTTGTTATAAGCTTTGGGGAAAATAAATGAATGTAAGGATCTATCTGGCTAATATTTGGAATACTGAAGGGCAGATTCCAGGTCTGTGGAAAAATACAGGCTCAGCTTCCTTTCCAAGCCAGGACCTCACCTTCCTATTATATCCCGAGAACTGGTGTGTTGGCTAATACCAAAACCAGAGGTTCTCAAAAACTTTAGGCCTGGAAATCTCAAAGTAAATCAAGAAAAACTCCTTCATTCAATTCCCATATTGTATTGGCACCCGCTGCCAAGTTTTGTAGCGCCTTTGAGCAAAAAGCCCTCATTTGCCCCTTTCCTCTAGGCCCAAACCACACAATTTCCCCCAGGGAGAGTGCAAAGGTGCTGTTCTGTCCTCTTATTACATGAGGGAGGTGAGATGATCTCTCCCAGATTGTTGCCTGCTGTGCTGGTCCTCTATTTGCAGAGAGGGGCTTTTTTGTTTTTAACATAGGGGAACATTCCTGTTATCTCCCACCTTGATCCTCTACAATCTCATTCAGGTGCATGTGGGAACCAGGGGCTTTAGATTCAGAAAGATGCCACCTGCAATGCTCTACCCATTTAGATGTAGCCCCATTTTACTTGTGGCACTTATTACTGAGATGTTTAGGATTTCAGCTGACAGACACAGCTCACCCCCCACCCCACCCCGGTGGTTATTTTTCTGCTTTCTCAGCGCTGTGCTTTTTGCCACAACTTATTCCAACGACAGCAACTGGGAGAGGTGCCTTTGCGTCCTCAAATAGCACTCTATATGATGCCAAGATATTCATGCCGCCTCACCCGTAAATCTCCAATCTGTTGGCATTTGCTGGACATGATAAATAAATTTAATAGCCGTGGTCTGGAAACCCCTTCAATATGTCTCTGTTCCTGGGTTATTGATGTCAAAATGTGTTCCAAATGCATTCTCTCATCCTTTGAGGTTGTTGCAGCAAACAGATGTGCCCTTGACTGCCCGAAGGAAGAAAATAAACTCTGAAGAAGTTGAAGGGGAATTGGTGGCGGGATTTTTTTGTTTTTACAAAAGGACTAGATTTGAAAAATCCAAACGTGCCTTCCGTCATTCAGCTCGCAAAGGTAAGCCATTACAACAGGGAACACACAATTGCACATTCCAATAATGTCGCAAATTGCTAAACCACACAATTGGTTTAACGCAGCAGATGCACGGCTTATTTACTAAACTGAGTGCCAATCTGATTGAGGGCTCCTCAAGTTTAAAATGGGTTGTTGTGGAATGGGGAAGTGAAAACAATTATCACTTGATGAAGTGGCCAGCATCTGCCTCAGAAACAATGGCTGCATACATCCCATATAGTTCAAGTCCATTTCAAATTCATAGCTTCCTTCAAAGAATCCTGGAAACTGTAGTTTGTTAAGGGTGCTGGGAATTGTAGATCTGTGAGGGGAATTACAGTTCCCAGTATTCTGGGGGTGGGTAGACCCAGACTCTCCCAGTGTCCCTATTTTCCAGGGACATCCCAGATTTAGAGAAGCCATCTCAGTTTCTGATTTGATCCCGAAATGTCCCGCTTTTCCTTAGGACATCCCTGTCTCCATCAGAGAAATGTTGGAGGATATGGAGTTATCCACCCACTGGCAAGCCATTTGAAGGCAATCCTGTACTGTATAGGGAAGGTTTTTTTTTTAATGGTTAATGTTTTATTATGTTTTTATGTATGTTGGAAGCTGCCCAGAGTGGCTGGGGCAACCCAGTAAGATGTGTGGGGTATAAATGGTAAAATTATCATTATGGAATAGGACATCCGTATTTTCATCAGATAAATGTTGGAGGGTATGGGAGATCATGTGCTTTAAATGTTTTGTGTGAATGCAGCTAGTATTTGTTTATTTCAGAACACTAGACAGCAAAACCTTATGTGGAAACTGGCAAGTGGTGCCATCAGAGCAAGATTTTGAGGCAGAAGTCCAGGGTTCCTTTCATCATAATGACCTAGAACAGTCCTGTAACACAGCAGGGCTGGTTTGCCACAGTTTTAATTAAGCAAAGTCGTACATCTTGTCATTTAAAGAGGAAGCTGCCTGTAAGACCATGAAGTCCAGAGTCTAAAACTGCCTAAATGAACCTCTGGAACTGTGACTCCCAGTATTGCCACAATCTATTATCCCACTTTCCTATCACAGCTTAAGGACTGGTGTGTTGGTTCATGCCTAAGACAAAAGGTTGTCAAAGTTTGTCCCTTAGCTGTTTTTGTTTTTAAAAGACTTTAGATTCCCAAAGAAAAAAAGCAATAGCTGATATGCATATTGATAACAACCTCTGAATTAACCTTTAATTTGACAAATTCAGAGTGGGAATCAGAGGTCAAAATGAAAAGAAAGTGAATCAATAACTCTTAAGATTACACATACATTGCTCCTGTGTTTTTCACTTGATCTGCAGACATTATGCGGAGAGAAAACTTATGTTTGAGAGAGTTAGCTAATCACGATGCTTTTTAAGAGAGCTAGTTTGGTGTAGTGGTTAAGAGCGGTAGTCTCATAATCTGGGGAACCGGATTTGCGTCTCCGCTCCTCCACATGCAGCTGCTGGGTGACCTCGGGCTAGTCACACTTCTTTGAAGTCTCTCAGCCTCACTCATCTCACAGAGTGTTTGTTGTGGGGGAGGAAGGGAAAGGATATTGTTAGCTGCTTTGAGACTCCTTAAAGGGAGTGAAAGGCGGGATATCAAATCCAAACTCTTCTTCATCTTCTTTAAAGCAAAACCAACAAGGCTTGAACCTGGGACCTTCTATGTGCAAAAACAGAGACTTGTCCCCTGAGTCACAACAGTCTTTTTCCTTGTTTTAGTAGATGACAAGGGATTGAACATCGCAGAGTAATGGATTTTCATCCATCACAGCTGAAATATGATGTGAGACCTTTATGAGTACGTGTATAAAGGCTCACTCCTTTTGATGGAGTCATCTTCCACATGATGCTTTTTGGAGTAACTCTGCAAGCAGTTCAGCTGGAGTGAGTCACGTTGCAAGCCTGTTTGGACAGAGACAATCAAGGCCGTTGATAAAAACCACTGTTTGGTTAACCTTGTTGCAAGGCTCAGAAATTGAGAACAGCATAGGAGACAAGCAAGGCACGTTCTCTTTTTGAAGCGCTGCTGGTGGCCCTGCAGTACTTGACTGCCACAAAGAGCTTTAGAGAACAGCAAGGAAGCGCTGGGACTCCACAGATTAATAGAAAATGTTTGATGTCAAAGGAACAAATGATTGCCATGGCAGTAAAGAGACACCAGAAGGGCTCAGGGGTGTAGTTTGCCTCACGTTTATTTGCTTTACAAATTTATAATCTGCACTGCCATAAAAATATAGCAATACACAGAGTGCAAAATAAAAGGATAGAGATGACAAAAGATCCATGAAAACATCAATATAATGAAATAAATACTAATTAGTTAATACTGTGTCCTTGAACTCTGGTAATTCCTCTTTCTTGCCTGAATAGAGGAGGCAGAGGCAGGCGGTTGTGTAAATTAGCATATTGTACAGTGGTAAAATATGAAATTGTTGCTCTTCCCACTTTTACCTCTTGCCCTAAATGCCGCTGGAAGATTCCCCAGAAGGGTGAAAAGGTTTTCCCACCCCTGTGTTAGAGCCTCACTGCTATGTCCCCCTGGTTTTGTGCTTTTTTATAGAATTGTAGAATTGGAATGGACCACGAGGACCATCTAGTCCACCCCCTGCAAAATGCAGGAATATTTTGCCCAACTAGGGACTCGAACCCATGACCCTAATTAAGAGTATCTTTTCAGAATTGGAAATAACTAACAGATTAAGGATTACTTTCAGGCAAGCAGGAAGGTGTCCAAAATGGGGCAAGGAGTGGAAGTGTGAAGGTAAAAAACCACCTCATTAATTTGAGTTCTAAATGACCTGTCAGTGTTGCAGATCTAGGGAAGTGATTCAGAGCCTTCCTACAGGCTTTGTGTGTGTGTTTGTTGAACGCTTTTTGTTGGCGTGCAGCAACGTGGCTTCCCTTTCCTCTGCCAGCTCTTGCATGAAATTGTTTGACCATGAAGAACAAGGAGGTCGAGTATCATGTTACTGTGGCACACTTTGCCAAAACAAAAACAAGTTTCTGGCTACGATGATATGTCATTAGCGAAAGAATAGCATATCCTGGAAGACGAGAGTTCAGACAGGGCTTGACAGTGATCTTTCATAATCCTCCTCATACACAGACAAAAGATGCAGTTTCTTACTTTAAATAATTATTATGCTTATTCCTAGTCAATTTTATTACCTGTCCTTCGGCATCCGATCCCAGGGCAACTTACAACAGTTTTAAATTCAACACAGTATTAAAAACAGGGTGTGTTAAAAACTGTGTTCCTACCTCTTTAAACTGTTATGGCTTTCCCCAAAGAATTTTGGGAATAGTAGTTTGTTAAGGGTGATGAGAGCTGCAGTACTAGGAGACCCCTCTTTACAGAGCTCTCCAATTCCCAGAGTTCCCTTGGGAAAGAGGTATTGCTTGTTAAACCATTCAGGATTTGTAGTTCTGTAAGGGGAATAAGGGTCCCCTACTAACTCTCAGCAACCTTAACTAACTACAGTTCCCAGAATTCTCTGGGGGAAGCCATGACCATGTAAAGTGGTAAAGCTAAAGGGACCCCCGACCATTAGATCCAGTCGTGGCCGACTCTGGGGTTGCGGCGCTCATTTCGCTTTACTGGCCGAGGGAGCTGGCGTACAGCTTCCAGGTCATGTGGCCAGCATGACTAAGCCACTTCTGGCAAACCAGAGCAGTGCACGGAGATGCCGTTTACCTTCCTGCCAGAGTGGTACCTATTTATCTACTTGCACTTTGATGTGCTTTTGAACTGCTAGGTTGGCAGGAGCAGGGACCGAGCAATGGGAGCTCACCCCGTTGCGGGGATTCGAACCGCTGACCTTCTGATTGGCAAGTCCTAGGCTCTGTTGTTTAACCCACAGCACCACTTGTGGTACAGTACTGCTTTAAACCTATTGTGCAGATGGTGCTCCTGTGCTGAATGGGGCTCTCCAGTATGGCCTGGCCCAAATAACTCTTGTGCAGCTGCATAACTCAATGCATGAGTTAACAAAGTCAGACTTTGGCACCAAAAATCTGAAGAGCAACAGAGCAGTGATAAAAGCAGGTGAGTGAGGAAACAGGGGGCAAGGGTTACTCCAAGGAGGGCAGCCGAGAAGCACTTGGAAGGAAGGTGTTGTGCGTGTTTAAAAAACGAGCATGTTGGGTTTATGATTAAAGCTGTTAATGGTTAATGAGTTTTACTTTGCTTTGATGGGAGATGCTGAGAAGGTTTGACGAAGAGGGCAAAGGAGTGTTGCAGGTGCAGAAGAGGCGTGGGGATGATGGCAGCCCCTCTTTATGATAGGAGGACCAGCTCAATAATTGAGTGACATTTAGCCGTATCCCTGTAACATCAAAAGTAACTAGTCAAAGGTAGGAGGGGTGATTTCAAGCCAATACGTGAACTTTCTGCACCCACATGACTCCAGGCTTGGTGGGCTTCCCTTCTCTGGACACATTGACACTGTACATTTAAAGCAGTATTGTACAATTTTAAACAGTCATGGCTTCTTCCAGAGCAACCTGTAGTTAATCTGGGTGCTGAGAGTTGTTAGGATGCCCCTACGAGCAACGCTTATCGGAGTGGTTTGTCCTTCAATCCCTCTTCTCAGTGAAATCTGGGAACTGTAGGTTCTGTGAGGGGAATTTGGGAGAACTGAATCTCTCTGAGTTTTTTTCTGTGTTTTTTTTTTTTTTAAGGATGGGTAGCGTGGCTAGAATGAAAACAAGAACAAAAATCACACCAACTTTTGTGCCAGCTCTAGAAATATAATCCTCACTTATTTATGGCTATAAATAAGCAATGTTTTGCAAAATAGACCAGATGGAATTAGGGATGTGCCTCTCGATGTTTGTTCTCTTGGTTTCTCATTTTTTCCCCAGACTTACAAGCTAGACACCTTTCCTGGGCGCCAAGATGAGCTCAGTGTTTGTTGAGTGCAGTGACCTGAGGTAAAATCCAACCAAGTCCTACTCAGAGTAGGACCAAACTCACTCTCATTTATTGATTTCAGTGGGTTTACTCAGAGTCGGGCTAGCATGGGTACAACCTATTGAGAGGCGTTTGGTGACGTTGCTGAGGCCTGGGAAGCAGCAAGGCCTGCTCTACTACAAGGTTTTGCAACAGGTACACAACTTGGCAAGAGTGTAAAATTGACGTGGGGAAGGCTACAGGCCGCTACAGCCACTCCTGTTATGAACAGAATGGAAAGTCATTTAATCAATTTCCCCTTTTTGCCATATCTTTGCCCCAAATCTAACATCTCAACAAGTAATTTATTAACACCAATAAACGATGGCAGGTTGTGAAACCCTCCCTTTCTTCCAATTAACCCTGTGGGTTTTGTTGTTGTTGCTCTTGTTCTTACGGTATATTTCAGATCAGGGAAGGAGGGGAGTTGATCTCTGACATGGGCTGAAAAACAAAAATACAAAAACACTGAACCTCAAAAATATTGTGAGCCATGTTATTCCAACTGCTTTGTGCAAACAAGAAAGCAAATATTGAGCTTCCCCTTTTCTGATTACTGCTGTTAGTTCCCCCACTCTTCCTGTGTTGACTGATAAAATGGTGCATCAGAGCTGTAAGCAGATCTTATCAGCACAGCCTTATGATTGCTTTCAACTGGTCAAATGATCGTTGCTGATTAACCACCTGCTTGTTAACCAAGTAATTAATCAATGAAATGAAATGGCACATTATCAAAACCTCAATTGTAGGAAGGTTTGTAGAATCATAGTTAGAAGGGACCCCAAGGGTCATCGAGTACAAATGAGGTTAATACAGGAATCTCAACCAAAGCATCCATGACAGATGGCCACCCAACCTCAGCTTAAAAACCTCCAAGTAAGGAGAGTCCACAACTGTCAAAGCTGTTCCTGATATTTAGTTGGAATTTCCTTGTAATTTGAGGCCATTGGTTCGAGTCCTACCCTCCACAGCAGGAGAAAACTGGCTTGCTCCATCTTCCATGTGACAGCCCTTCAGTTACTTGAACTTTATAGTACAGAACATTCCTGGTATTTTCTTTTTATTCCATTTTATGGTACTATCCACGGTGACCCAAAACTGAACTAGATAGACCAATGACCTCCTGCGCTCATAGCTTTATTGACCTGACAGCATTAACTTCTGAGTAATAGCCTTCAAATTAAGAGTCACCAGATGCGTAAGAAAACAGGGCTCCTTTCCGCACCAACCATTAACACTGGTGTAAAAGACGGGATTTCAGCAAGTCTAGCTTGTTATGCAGGGCAACACCTACTGAAATTACCTCATCTGCACCAGGTGCAGGGAACCTTTGGTCCTCCAGGTGTTGATGAACAGCTGTTCCCACCATCCCTGCAACTGATCATACCTAAGGAACATATGTCAAACCTAGGGGATCAAGCCAGTGGCCCATCTAGGCCAGCATCCTGTTCTTACAGCAGCCAGCCAGATGCCTCAATGGGAAACCTGCAAGCCAAGGTGGTTGGGAGTTGTTGTTCAGCAACAGCCAGAGAGTAAAAGCTTTTAATCACAGGTGTTTATTTTAATGTGTTGATGGGATTGTTTTACTGTATTTTTAAAAATCTAGGAGCGTTTATGTTTCTGTAATTGGTTGTATACAGTGGTACCTTGGTAGTCGAACGGCTTGGCTCCCAAACAAATCGGCTCCTGAATGCTGAAAACCTGGAAGTGAGTGTTCTGGTTTGCAAACGTTTTTCGGAAGCTGAACGTTTGATGCGGCTTCCGATGGAGTGCAGGAAGCTCCTGCAGCTAATCAGAAGCGGTGTCTTGGTTTCTGAACCATTTTGGGAGTCGAACGGACTCCTGGAATGGAATAAATTCAAGAACCAAGGTACCACTGTATTTGTAAATGGCTTGGAAGTCAACTTTGGCATGCCATATGTCCATATGCCATGATGAGAGTCGCATAGAGATCCATAGTTAAAAGTATAAGTCGGCAAATGTGTCCTCTTTTTTGCTCTTCAAAATACGCCAACCCTGGATAATGAGGCTGACGCATACAATTATAGGACAGCTGTGGTGTGTTTTGCATCTGGTCGCCCTGCTTGAAACTGGGAAGGTGACATAGGACAGCCTAGGTGCAATGACGTCCAGGGTCTCTCCTTTTCTCTCTCTCACTTTAATGTAATGTAAGGCATCTCACCCTTTTACCCTATAATACAATAACCATATTTGGCCTCTCTCTAGGAAAGCAGCTTTTAAAGTGGTTAATGATTAAAATGCCTCGTCAAAACAACCTCAGAAGCAGCTATTTGAAACACTTGAGCTCCTGGAAAAAGGGTTTTGGCTGCCTATGTAGGAGCTTGTCACCTACCTACGTTAAAGGATTATAGCTTCCCAGCTGAGATAAAGTTGCCAGGTTGCAGCCAGGAGGTTGTGGAAGGGAAAGGGCCATAGCTCCAGGGGCGAGCAGATGATGATTTGCATGAGATCAGGTCCCAGGTTCAATCGCTGTGGTGGAGCAAACAGTCTGGTTGGCCCATGCAGGAGCCAGGCTATTGAACCACATAGCGCTCCATGGGGGATGTGACGTCATTGCCATTCATTCATTGGTTCCTTCCATGTGCAATGGTGGCACCACTAGTCCTTGAATGGTGACCCTTGGGGCCGTTCCATAGGTACGTAGGAGCTGGGGAAGAGTCTCATGTGGCAAAAACAATGTCTGGGCATGTCATGTGGTAGAAGCGACAAGGCTGTTGTTGGCACCCGTCCGTCTTAGGAGACTATGGAAGACTGTGCCGTCGGGGGTAAAGTTAAAACTGTCGCAGAGTTACAGTGGCTGCAGAGACTGATATGGGAGAGACATGTTTTGTTGCAGCTGGGGCAGATGGAGGAATCCACCTTCGCAGCTAGAAGATGCACCAAGGCGTTTCTTCTATCTATGCTCCCCCCAGCAGCCCTTTCTCCTCTGGTCGCTGCTGTGGGTAGGCGAACCGTCACTAGGCCCTTTAGACGCAGAGTAACATGTCAATTGGATGTGGTTAACTCAAATAAGCTGCTGGGCAGGCAAAGATTCCAATCCTCTGACTCAACTATGGAACATAACACAGATATTGTGTGTAGAGGCCAACCATTCCAAGGGTTTGAGAGAGGCCCTTCTTCTCCAGTTCCATCCCCACCCCTTGCGAAGGGAAGTCTGGCTGTTGAGATGCCATTTGGCCTGCTTCCTTCTGTCAGCGCAACTGCTCTTGAGAGCCAAATGCATTTTCCACAGTTGTTTGCCTATGAACAAGTCTGCCTTTATCCTATATCTGCCTTGTTTTGTTCAGGCATCTCCTCCTGTTGGCTACCCTTTCCCTAAGAAAAAGACCCAGACGCTTAACATTTGTCTTTCAGCTTCAGAGCATGGACACGATCTAAGTTTGAGGACGCATTGTTCCAAAGAGGACTTCAAAGGAGCTCTGCTTTGCAGTTTGATAGTGCTGTTCTGCTGTGGTTGCAAAACAAGATGATAACCTTTATTCGGCAGTTTATTTTTCTCTCTATATTTCTTCAACATTTTAATAATAATAAAGCAATAAGAGGTTTTATATCTACAATATACACAGAACCAAACATGACAAGATATTTACCATATTTTTCTGTGTATAAGACAATATTCCCTCCCAATTTTTTTAAGTTTAAAATTGAGGGTCGTCTTATACACAGAATGGTTTCTATCATTCCGGGATGTCCTGCCCAAATCAGGACAGTTGATGGCTATGTGGTTACTTGCCAGTTCCTGAGGATCCAGCTGCGTGCCATGTTAAGAGCTGTGCCCCCCTGCCCCCGGTCTTTGAAAGGAAGATGCAGGGGGCGTGCTACTTGTTGGATTAATATCTTAGCTAGCGCTCAGCGATGCACCTAGGCCTTTTTTTCTGCCTGCAATACTTTGTAACCAGTGCTTTGCCTATGTACTGATCCAATTTATGCAATAAATATTTGGGCAGAAACAGAACCAAGTGGTTGAGTTGTTTCCCCAGCAGTAAGAGCCAAGGCAATATGATTTACATAAAACTTACGACATTTGCTTTCAGGGAAAGGCCATGTTATATAATCGCAGAGCTATTAATTTCATTACCTGCCTCTTGGCACAAAGATCAAGGCTTCCAATTTAAGTAGCAACCCTGTAATTACAGTATGTGCTCCATTGCCCTGCCTGGATTTGAGGTTAAGGAGACTCTCAAGGGTTGCAGCAGAAGATGTGCAAGGGAAAGTCGTGTCTGGCACTCCCCAGATCTGAGTTGGCACACCCTCTACTATTTGTTTTGCCTCATTCATCTTAAAGTGTCACAATTGTCTTGGTACTTTGCAGAATTACATCAGAGTACGTTCTTTTGCCTTGCACGGAGTTAAGACACAGTGCCGTATGACAGTACTGCAGTCACGTCCACAACATGTGCTTAAAGCACAAGGCTTCCCTCAAATAATAATGGGAACTCTAGTTTGTTAAGGGTGCTGGGAATTGTAGCGCTGTGAGAGGTAAATTATGGTTCCCATGATTTTGCGGGGGGGGGGGGACCATGTACATTAAATGTCCTGTCCTGGTAAACTAGTGCATCCAAATCTATTAAAAGGCAAATTATTTATAATGAAAGGGTATCAAGCATCCCACTTAGGATTCCTAAGTGCATTCCTTTGTACTTAGAAGCAAGTGCCCTTGCGTTCATTCAGGTTTACTTCCCTGTACATTTGCATAGGGTTGCAACCTTAATAATGGCAACCTTAATAAAGGGTGTCAAAAGCCTTCTTAAAAATATATATTTACTGTAGCCTACAGACTGGTTGGCAGCAAGAAGATGGGTGAAACAGAGGGAAGAGGGAGGGCATCTCCCTGAAACAAGTTGTCTAGACTCAGGAAAATCAGTAAGTCTGAAAGTCTTTAAAGTGCTGTTACACTACTTCAATAGTGATGCAAAATCCTGGGAACAGTAGTTTGTTAAGGGTGTTGGGAAGTGTAGCTCTGTGAGGTCAGCACCTTAAACCACAGTTCCCAGGATTCTTCATGACCACTGATGTGGCACAATAGCACTTTAAGGCTATATCTAAAGCACATCCCCACTTCCAAAGAGTCCTGGGAATTATAGTTTGTAAAGGGTGCTGGGCGTTGCAGCTTAGTGAGAGGTCAACTACAGCAAGGGAGAGAAAAACTTAAAGTCTAATAATTTGAGGAATTAGGTCTCTTAAAGCATGTGATGCCATAAAGCAAACTTTGTACACCCTTTCCACGGGGGCTGTCACATGGTAACCTAGATTCACGAATTTCAAGAAAAGCAGCCCATTTTCTTTTCTGCCACTCCCTGTGCTTAATGCATTGCAAAGGAGGATCCCGTGACAGTTGTCATCCCTGCTCTCTCCTCTCAGTACAAAGCAGACCTGCCTGGAGGCAGAAGCAGATCCTGGCAGAGAATCAACCACTCCTTCCACTGGAATGCCGCTGGATCCTAAAGTACATTCAGCACAAACAAACTTATGCAGACAGGTGTGGTTGGAAGAAGACTCTCAGGTCTGCTCAGTGTTCCAAGAGCACCTTCTGCAGTACATATAAACTGGAAAAATGAGGCTCAAACAAGGCCAAAGCGGATTTGTCAGGGCAGCTGTTTGGAACATCTGGTGTTGTTTTAGACTTGAACTCAGGTTTTGACCAATCTCTTGCCAATGCTCTGTGTTCCCATGTAAAGAAAGTGAAGAAACTAATGCAATGGATCTATGAGGATTAGCCAACTGTGTTGCGAATAGCAAGAGCAGGTTTTAAGTTCTCCTTGAGTCTTAAAGCTCACTGGGCGACCTTGGGCCTGTCAGCATCACTCAGTCTAACCTACCTCACAGGGCTGTTGCAAGGACAGAACTGGGGCAGCAGGAGAAGCCTGTATAGAACATAACCCAAAGGTGGGGAACTTCAGGCCTATGTCGCAGGGAAGGAGAGCTGAAAATAATGCTAATATATTTCACATCTGGAAACCAATGTGCCCCTTTGGTTTCAGATAGTACATGAGTTAGATGAGTCTGAAAAGCCTGGGACACAAATTTTCACAACCTTCTAGCAGTTATGGTGGCTCATTTACCAGAAGTACAGTGGTACCTCGGGTTACACACGCTTCAGGTTACATATGCTTCAGGTTACAGATTCCACTAACCCAGAAATATTACCTCAGGTTAAGAACTTTGCTTCAGGATGAGAACAGAAATTGTGCTCCGGCAGCGCGGTGGCAGCAGGAGGCCCCATTAGCTAAAATGATGCTTCAGGTTAAGAACAGTTTCATGTTAAGAACAGACCTCCAGAACGAATTAAGTACTTAACCTGAGGTACCACTGTAATGTATTTAGCGTTAACTCTGCAAATGTATACTCAATTCTGACCAAACTAAGACTTCTAGAGCAAAACGTACATCAGGGGCGCATGCATGTGCAGCAATTATTATTATTATTTTTTTAAAGCAGAGGAATATGTGAGATTTATATGTTGGCAGGCCTGGATATTCTGCTAGTCTCGCAGGCTTTGACTCACGCTTTACAAACAGGAATTTTGGCCTGATGCCCTGCAGCTTGACATAGTTTTCGCCTGTTTCATTTCCTTCCTGTAGCGTAAAAACAGAAAGTTCACCCAGTTGTTTGGCCTTTGCTATGTTCAGGTTACAGATCAGAATAATGGAGCTCCCTCATTACCCTGATGCCATGACATCATATAAGGAGGTGGCTATATCCAGAGTTCATGATACAATGACAAGGTCACAAGACTCACTGAGCATCAGACCTGGTTGTTTTTTTCAGTGAAAAGGGCCTGAGGCAACAAGCGTTCATCTCTCTCTGTCATTAGTTTTAGCTAGGCCCATGTGACTACTTCTGATCTGCAGGGTTTTACACAACAGACACACAACAGTCGCCTCTCTCTAATCCTGGTATTTCTCCTCTTTATTGGGGTGTGTGGGATAACAGATTGTGCAGTGAGTCTTTGTTAACATCAGTGCTGGAATAAGCAGTAAAAACACCTGCATTAGGGTCAGCCAAGATAAGTTGTGAGCTAGAACTCCTCATCGGGCTCAACACTGAACAAAAAATGTGGTCAGACAGCAGTGTCTCCAGCAATGTGATCCTGCAAAGGGAACTGGATCCAGGGTGGGGACACACCTTAATGATATGCAATGGTATCACAGAGCATCCTAGCACTATTGTCATGATGAAGACAGAAGGAGCAAAGACTAGGCCTGCAACGAAAGCTTTATTGAACAGAGAGCTGTGTCCAGAAAGGCAAGTAGTTGCATGCGAAGAACAGCTTCTGTGCCATGAACCTGCTCTCAACATCCGTTCCATTCAACTTTTTTTTTAAAGCTATATTTATTAATGTTCACAAAACAGGAAAAAAGACAAACTAGAAGGAAAGGCATATGGAAAGGGGAGAGCTGCTGCTGTTGGTTTTTTGTATCTTTTATTTTGTTGCAATTTATGTGGAAATTGTTGTGTTTGGTTTTGTATTTTGTAATGGTTAATTTACTGTTTCAGTCTTCTTTCGTTGTGTTGCAGTTATGTATTTTTGCATGTTGTAAGCCGCTCTGCAAATTGTAGCTCGGTGGGGGGAACTTTCCAGCTTAAAGTCTCAATGACAGTGAAGAAATATGGGAACAGAGAATTACTGAATAAATAAAAGCAAAGTACGCTCTGGTTTTCTCTTGTCTCTGCTCCACCCCTTAACGCACCAAATGTTTTCGCGTCAAGCGAGTGACCTCTAGTGGACAAACTGGCAAAAATAATTTACAAAACTGGTAGCAGAAGTATCAGAGTCACGAAGGAATGTAAGAACCGTAAACAGACTCAACATTGGTGGGAAGAGTCCCATTTGTCCTAATAATCTAGCTCAGGAAACTAGGAAGTTTATTATTATCATCATCATCATCATCATTGTTGTCCACCTGACTCGTCAAAAGTAATAGCTAGAGAGCTAAATGGCATGTTGAGATTCCTGCATTGCAGGGGCTTGGACTAGATGACCCTTGGAGTCCCTTCCAACTCTGCAATTCTTCCTCCAATCCACCCTGTCCTCTTCGCCGCGCCTGCGCAGTAGTGCTTCCCTTCGCCCGCTGGTCGGCTTTCACACTGTTTTCTCCAACCCTGCCGCACATTTCCGCGCCGCGCCTGCGCCCTACCCCTTCGCCTTTCCCGCGCCCCTCCCCGCCTCCCGCGCGCATGCGCCCTTATCCCCTCCCGCCGCGCCTGCGCCGCCTCCGCTTTCTCCCACCCTCTCCCCATGCGTGCGCCGCTGCCCTTTGGCTTCCGAGCTCTTTCCCCCCCTCAACCCACCCACCGCGTGCGCGCATGCGTCGCGGCCCGAGCTCCCTCCGCCCGTCGCGCATGCGCTTTGCCTTGGTTCACTCCTCTCTCGCTTGCTCTCCCCCCTCCCCACCCCCGCCCCACTTGTCGCTCCCCCCGCTTCCCTCTCTCTCCCGGCGTCCGGGGCTGGCGTTGGGGGCGGACTCTGGTCCCCGCTTCCGGTGTGGTGTCATGGTGGCTCGTAGGCTGTGATGGCTGAGGAGGAGGAGGGGAGCTGAGAGCGCGGCGGCGGCGGCGGCCGGATCGAGCCGAGGGGGAAGAAGGGGCGGGGGCGTCGAGACCCTCCTCCTCCTCCTCCCCCGCCTGGCTGGGCGGCGGGACATGGCGGCCCACAAGCCGGTGGAGTGGGTGCAGGCCGTGGTCAGCCGCTTCGACGAGCAGGTAACGGCCCTGTGGGCTGCAGGATATGTGGGGGGGGGGGAGAAGAGGCGGCATAGGGTGGGGGGCCCTTTGGGGGAAGAGCTGGAAGGGCCTTTCGGGGGGGGGGCTTTCCAAGCAGGGACGAATGCATACAAATTTATATATGTGTGTGTGTGTCTTTTCTGAGGGGGCCCGTTTTCCCCTCAGAAAGTGTCGTCGTCGGATCCTAGAATTAGACAGTTGGAAGGGGTCCCCCCATGGTCCTCTAGTCCAACCCCCTGCTATGCAGGAATCTCGACTAAAGCATCCCTTGACAGATGCTTAGAAACCTCTAAGGAAGGAGAGCCCACAACCTCTTAGGGAGGATGCCTTTGCGAGGTAACTCCCTCTGCTCCTTTCAAAGGATGCCGTGATTTTTTTGGGGGGGGGTGGCTGGGTGGGAAGGCAAAGCTTCCTGGGGAAAAGATTGAGGAATTGGGGTGCCATGCAAGGGAAAAGCGTGTGTGCGTTTTCCTCACTCTCTGGCCTTCTTCAGGGAGAGGAGATGGGGACCCTTTACGGATGTGCTAGTCCCTTTTAGTCAGTGTGTGTCTGTTTATGGATGCAGAGCATCCTTGCAGATCTCCCAGGCAATACACACCCAAACTGATTAAAGGGTGTGTGGGGGGAAAGAGTCCCCTCTCTATACAAGAACATAAAGAGTGTGGAACATGCACATTTGTGGTGGGCATGGATCCATCTTTCCACTCCCCCCCATCAAGTTTGCACTGGAATTGTATATATGGTTGTTGCTTACAGTGGTCTTGGGGTCTTTGAGGGATGAGAGTTGGTGTTGGCCATTTAGGAACCCTACCCACACCCTGCTTTGAGTTGTGCGGAGGATGTGCTAAAGCTCATTTCTAGTGGGGTGAGCCCACTTTTCCCTCTGCCCCGCCAAAGATGCACTGGAGTTGTGTGTTGTTGTTCTTTTGAGTTACAGCTGTAGTAGGGCATCCTGGAGGTGAGTTGAAGAGCAGTAGCTGATCTAGTTGGGTGTCACTTTATCAGTGGTACCAACGGACTGTGTGACTTTTGAGGGGAGATGAGAAAAAGCTGTTGTTCTGCCTTTGCATTTTATCTCTAGGTTTGCAATAAAATAAACTTATGACACCTCAAATACTTAAAACATTTGTTGTGGCAGAAGCTTTCGTGGTCTAGAGGTGGCTGTGCATGTGACAAAAGTGGGCTGTGGTCCTTGAAAGCTTCTGTCACAATAAACCTGCCAGTTTGTAAGGTACCAGAGTACTTTTCGTCAGTCTTGTGGGATGGAGTTTACTGGCCCTTTCTAAGGATGTGCTGGATTCCTTTTCTTTGGAAATGGCATGGGATAGAGTTGGAAGGGACGCTGAGGATCATCTAGTCCTTCCCCCTGTCATGTAGGAAGATGCAGCTGTCCCTTAAGGACATCAAATCTGCAACATTATAGCACCACACTCTAATCAATTGAGCTGGATGCTGGCAACTGTACCAATTGACTTCTACTCTGTGAGGGCTGGATGTCTGTGTTTAAGTCAAGAGAGAACTGGAAAACAGGTCTTCCTTGAATGGAATAAAGAAGTAGCTGGATGTGGTCCAGCATTTTCCTCTTAAAGGAAGAAAGATGTAGTTTATCCAGATATTTTTCCCAAAAAATTGTGATTTGCATAGGATAATTTGCAGTAGGAAACTTTCAGTGTCAAAGGGTTAGCCAGTTGAACATTTTTATTTTACCTGTATTTAGTAAAGAAAGCTAAATGCATTGATAATGCTAAGTTTGCCTAGTATTGCATTTGCAGTTGGCATCAATTTGTTGTTCCTAATGAACTTACAAAATGGAACGTTTTCCACTGAAAAAATATAGCGCTGGAAAACTGTGCACCCCACATAGCTGCAGATGTGGGGAACCTGTTGTGATATTGCAGTGTGGGATAGCTTGTTAGTGGATAGTTGAGGAACTGCCCCTTCTAGGGTTCTTTCAAGAGAAAAAATGTAGAAGAAATTGGGCTCAATCTTTGGGTTTTGGGAAGGTATGATTCTGGGATTTGTAAAAGTTGGGGTCTTTGAGGGAAAAAGGAGGGGAAGCAGCTTGGCTCAATGGAACTCTTCACTTGCTGGATGTGGGAACTGGGAGCCCTGTGGAAGGAAGGATGCAGTAATAGATGTAGTCAGACTTCATTCTTGTTCCATGTGAAAGGGGGTGCTTATGTACGGAAAATGGGGCACAGATGGTTTGCAGCAGGATTGAAAGACCAGGTAGACATACTGTTGATCACTGAAGGGGTTTTCTAGGCCCAGTGAAGGCCCAGTTATGCAGCATGGGAATAGGGGGTACTACTGTGAGTGGGTATACCATTCACATCAGTTGTAATTTTGGAACAAATTGGGACTTGCTGCTTGTGAGTTGAACTTGGGAGAAGGGAAATAAGGGGATACACTAACTTGAGATAATTATGGAACTGCCCTTCTGAGTGGCCTACTAGATCCATTTTAAAGCAACCCATTGAAAGAGAGCTTTGTTTTGTGACATTCTGGGCAGAAGAGTCCTGCTGGATCAGGTCAAAGACCCATCTAGTCGACTATCCTGTTGGCCAAACAGGTGCCCCTTAGAAGTCCCTAAGCAATCATGAGCACAGTAGGTCTCCCCCTACTCAAAATTCTCAGCAACTGGTATTCAGAGGCATACTGCTTCTAATCCTAGGCAGCACATTGTGACTAATAGCCATTGATAGTCTTATCTTCCATGAATCTGTCTAATCTTTTGAAGCAGTTTTAGTTGGAGGCCATCACTTCATCTTGCGGCATTGAATTCCATAGGTTAACTGTCCACTGCATGAAGACATCTTTCCCTTGATCTGTCTTGAATTTTCCAGTATTCAGCGTCTAGCGTTTTGAGAGAGAAAGAAAACCTTTATGTCCACTTTCTCCCCACAGTACATAATTTTACGCACCTCTATCATGTTGTTGTTACTTACTCCCTTTTTTCCTAAGCCCAAGGCCCAAACGTTGTTGTCTTTCCTCATAGGAGAGCTGTTCTATCTCCCTGATAATTTAGTGAACCTTCTCCAGCTCTGCTGTGTTCTTTTTGAGCAGCGGAAAACAACCAGAGCTATACACACCACACCATAGATTTGTATTGTGGCATTACAATATTGGCAGTTTTATTTTAACTTCCTTTCCTAATGAATCTCTAACACAAAGTTCACATTTTTCACAGTTTCTGCACACAATATCAGCATTTTCCTTGAGCTGCCCCCTACAGCCCTAAGGATACAACAATCAGTCAGTGCCAGTTCTGGCCCCATAATTTTGCCCCATCATGCATCACTTTTCACTTGCTTCCATTCAGCTAGATGGGTATTAATATGGCAGACTTCATCCTTGTTCCATGTGAAAGGGGGCAGTAATGTATGGAAAATGGGGCATACTGCTTGTGTGAAACACCATAAGATTTGTCATTTTCCTTGTAGAATTGAGCTAACACAATAGGAGTTATGGACTTAAAATGTTCAAACACTTTCCTATAGCTGCTATGCTATCTTTTAAAAAAGAGATATTGAGGGAGTTATTTCCTGCTTTGGAAGAATGACACTTTCTAATGATGAGCTAATTTCTCATGCTAGTAAATTCCCCCCAAAGTAGCATTAACTAGCTACTCTTCAGCCAAAGCTCTCAAAGTGATCTACAAAAGATGTGATTTCCCTTGCAAATAGAAGTTGCTGGAAATTACTGTCCTAGTAGGATCTTGCACTTCATCCTACATTGCTTTCTTGGAAGTAAATTCAGTTGCTTTTTAAATGGGACTGTCTGAGCTATTGCTGTGGGCTATAAAATTAGGCTTTTTTCCTTTTTCATTGGCATATGTCATGTTTCTAGCTAGACTGCACCACCAGATTATTGTGAAATGCATTGTTTTTGTTTGGTGTGTATTTATATTATAAGGTGCCCTGTGATCCTCGGATGAAGGACAAAATAGAAATTATATTAAAAAACATAAAATCAAGTTTTAAATTGCACTGGAACCCTAACCAAAGGTGGGTTAAAAAAGAAATCTTCAGAGGAGGGAGCCCCTCATAAACATATCTCCAGGGAGAGGGAGTTGAAAAGATGAGGGGTCACTGCTGTAAAGGCCCTGTTGTGTTCCTGACAAACGTGATCATATAGGAGCGAGAGGTACAGTACTGATAAACAGGCAGAAATTGGCAACAGTCTTTGATTGTGCCTTCATAGCTGCTTAGTGGTTGCTCAGCTGGGAAGTAGTTTTGAGTTGCAGCTTTTTAAAAACACACACATAAACAAACCATTGTCATATATACTCTGAAATGAAGTGTGCATTATGCAAGTTTTGATTATGTTTCCTGGGAGCTACCTCTCTGCTTTCCAAAATAAAAAAAATCTGAATCTGGTGAAGAGGTAATGGAATTTTCAGATCCTGGCATTCCATCTCATATGTGGCTTACACACTGGCTCTTCTTGTGAGGTAAACTTTAGTTTATGCTCTTGTGTTTTCCCAGTTAGGTATGCAAATATCCAATATTCAGAATTGTCTAATCAGTGTAACTGGGACTAAGCGCTCACCAAATTTTAGCTTTAAGCTGGCCTGTGGCTTGAGTATTGGGGGGTGGGTTACGCTTCTTTGCTCCCTTCCATTTTAAAGAGATATACAGAAGCATTCTTTGGGACTATTTTAGTAACCATTGTGTTGTGGGGCTAGATAAATTTCAGGTTCTTTGGAAGTTCTTTAACATTTTGGGTGTACACTCCTCCCTTTCTAGGAAGAGTTGTAGAAATGTCCCCCTTCATTTAAAAAAGTAAGTAGATAAGCATTTCTTGGTGACAAGTTTCCTCAAGAAAAGTCAGAATAAACATGGCATAAAGTTACGTAATGTATACAGGTGAACTAATTTTCATGGGTCTCAAACCTTGGGACTACTCTGACCGAGACTTAGCAATCTGGTCAGAAACATTTTTATTCTGATCTGTCTGTCTGGCTTCATGGAGAAAGTGGACTAGTAGACAGAAATTAGGCTGCAACTCCATATATTTCAGTCCCACATGTATGCTCATGTGTCAGGGAATAGCAGCTGTGGGAATTAAATTCTAGCAGAGGAGTACATTAAGAGTGGCTGAAACTTATCCAGTGCACTACTAAGTTTGCAGCTGGTGATAATAGTAGATGCTGATAAAGGAAGTGGTTCCTCACAGTGATTCAGCTGGAGGTCTCCAGTGTTCAGAGGTTTTAACAGACAGCAAACTAAAACAATTTCAGTACGTTTTTGCCTATTAACCATCCCCACTTTGTGTGAAATACTACCCCCCCCAAGTGCACTTTGTGTCTGTTGTGTGCTGCTTCCATCAAAAAGCTGTTGGCTTTGATCAAAAGTAAAACTTCCTCAAAGTGGGGTTTTCTGCAAGGTTTTGTTCAACAATTGAGACCAACTGACTGGTAAATGACGCATGAGGGAAATGATTGGTCTGTGACCTTTTGAAGAATTTATGGATGCAGCTTAAAACAAAGTGTCTAGTGTTCACGGAGCAGGATTAATATCTTGGATTTGTGGAGTCATTTCAAGTCTTATTTGTGCTGCTGCTGGGACTTCCGAACTCTTGAGTTTTAACTGATACAGTTCAGAGAGAAGCTAAACATTGGTGGAAACACATTTTGCCCAATACCTCTGCAGTAGGTTACAAAAGACAGGTAGTGAAATGCAACCCAAAGTTACTCTTTGATTCTAATTTCAATGATGAAGTACATCTGACAATAGCCAGTTCCTGTATGGGATATCTCAGGCCACAGCAGCTGCATTTGGACCATGGTATAGCATGACAGAAGTGATCCACAGCAAGCCTTGGGCTCATGCGCTCCTCCACCCCCGCATCTCCTCTGGCGCAACCATGAGGAGGAGCTCAGAGGCTTTCGCTTCCATTTTTGTTTATAATGTCATCTGATCCAACAAACTGTGGTTAATGCGAACTATGCTTGCTGGTAGGGACGCAGGTGGCGCTGTGGGTTAAAGCCTCAGTGCCTAGGACTTGCCGATCGAAAGGTCGGCGGTTCGAATCCCTGCAGCGGGGTGCGCTCCCGCTGCTCGGTCCCAGCGCCTGCCAACCTAGCAGTTCGAAAGCACCCCCGGGTGCAAGTAGATAAATAGGGACCGCTTACCAGCGGGAAGGTAAACGGCGTTTCCGTGTGCGGCTCTGGCTCGCCAGAGCAGCGATGTCACGCTGGCCACGTGACCCGGAAGTGTCTGCGGACAGCGCTGGCCCCTGGCCTCTTAAGTGAGATGGGCGCACAACCCCAGAGTCTGTCAAGACTGGCCCGTACGGGCAGGGGTACCTTTACCTTTACCTTTATGCTTGCTGGTTGGAAACAAGCCAGTTCCAAACTGGTGGCGAAGGCAAGCCCCATTTGCTAAGGAATAACGGGGAGTGCATTTTAAGGCTCCCAGCTGTTTCTTTCCAGCTCCATCTTGGACTCAGACCTGTTTGCATTGGCTGTGGTCTTTGGAACCTAGCAAGGTGGGTCACATCAGCACTGCCACCATTTTCGTTTTCTTTGGTCTCCTCCCCCCTCCCCCAGTCATAAGTAGGCAGGAAACGGGGAGAAAATGAATTGCTTTATTCAACGAGTTTATAGCATAAATTACTAAAACGAGTTCCTGTGGTGAACTCAGAGCAGCTTAGCTATGGTTCCCAGGTGGTCTCCCATCCAGGCAACTGTCAGGATCAAATCTGATTAGCTTCCCCAGAAGAACTGTTTCATGTTCTTTCAAATTGTTCTCAGGGTGGAGGGGAAGAGAAAGATAGGCATGGATGGTGAAAGGAAGCAAGGAAGAGCGCAGTTCGTTTTTTTCAGGGTGGGTGGGGTTCAGGGTGCACCTAGGGTCTGAGAAAGCTGAACATATGTGTTATCCTGTTGTGGACAATCTCACATGGCTGGGGCTTGTCCCATTCACAGAAGCTCATGGTGCTTTTGCTATGGCAGGTTAAGGTGCCTGGTGGTAAAAATAGAAGGCCATGCTTTAATTGTACATGCTGTATAAATATGTCAGAAGTTCTTTCCAATAACTAGAAGCAATTGAACAGTAAAGCACACTTAGGTTGCATGCATACACACTATACTTTTAAAGCATGTTTTCCCCCTCAAAGAGTTCTGGGCGTTGTAGTTTGCCCTCACAAAGTTACGATTCCCAGCAACTCTTAACAAACTACAGTGCCCATAATTCTTTGAGGGGGAAACTGCTTCAAATGTGCTTTAAAGGTATAGAGTGTACACAGCCTTAGACTGCAATCTTATACTGTCAGTGTGGGGAACCTTTGGCCATCGAGATGTTGCTGAACTACAACTCTCATCATGCCTGGGCATGGACCATGCTTGCTGAGGCTGATAGGAGATGGAGCTCAGCAACATCTGGAGGGCCAAAACTCTTCCACACCTGTTATACACACTTAATTTGGCGTACGTCACATTGAACTCAGGGTGGCTTACTAGAAATGCATAGGATTGCACTGTCCATGTGCTTTAAATGCTACAGTCAATTTTTTTTACTGAAGAACTGTTTCATTGAATACTTGTAAATATTTTAAGACGGGAAAATTCAGTGGCTTTGTTCAGATGCAACATTAAATTGTGATTTAGCAGTATGTGAATGAGCCTGACCTCCCCTCTGATTTGTTCCCTCTCATCCTCTCAAGAGGGCAAATTTGGATCTTTTAGTTAAAGCAAAAATAAAAGCTTCTAAGCATCTCCTCCTGCTACTGTGGTAGGAGGAGAGGAAAGAGAGAGAGCATGCAAGCCCAGTAGAAATTTAGGCCCGTCCATGGTTTAGTGTTGTATCTGAACATGAACATTCGCATACACTTACCATGCTTGTTTAAATGGGGGTGGTGGGGAAGAGCTGGAAAGTGCCACCATGTTGGTTTTTGGCATACCCAAAGAGCTCTTGCATGAAAAGTTAATGGAAAAAGCCTTCAGTGTAACACACTGGAGCTCTGGAAGTTTTCTTCTAAGTGAATGCTTACTGTTTTTCTTTCTCCCCCTCACCTGCAGCTACCAATCAAAGCTAGTCAACAGAATACCCACACCAAAGTCAGCACGGAACACAACAAGGAATGTCTCATCAATATTTCAAAGTACAAGTTTTCCTTGGTCATCAGTGGCCTCACCAATATATTAAAAAATGTTAACAATATGGTAAGTGCTATCCACTTGCTCTTAATAGGATGCTTGTAGGCGGGGAAAGCATGAGATGAAGGAACCTTAGGTTGGGAAGGGAATATGTGTGTTTGCTTGCCCAGTTACCAGTGGATATTGGATGCCAGTGGTTCCATTGGTACTTGGTAAACACACTGATATATTGATTTCCTATATGCAGTGCTTTTGATTAAAAATGCTCCCCTCCCTCGTTCGAAATAACAAGCTTCTTTAAAACAAGATCAAACTACATACGTCCTATCTTATGTGTAACCAGGACAAATGATATTGGCCCAGTTTGGACAATTGCAGCTTATGAAGCCAAGATCTGCACAGACATGGGAACTCTTTGCATGAGCTGTGGTTAAAGCAGGAAGTCTCTAACTAGCCATGCATTCCCATTACATTGGAACAAACCAGGTTTTTAGACCATGGTCTGAAATTGATTATTTTAGGTAATTCTGAAACTGGTGACCATAGTTTCCAGTATGGACAAAACAGGAAATTGTGGTTAATTAGAGACATCCTGATTCAATTGCAGATTGCAGTGGCTTTTGGGACAGGGTAAAAAGCCAAGCACGGCCATTGTTTGCTATTGTCTATGTGAAGGGGCAAGCTATGGCACACATTAAGGGGTTTAGTGAACATGGTGAGGCCTATAGGATGCCATTCATCTTTCCATGTTCAGTCTTGTATCTGTTGGGAGTTAGCTCAAAGTTTTAACATCATGCAACTTCCCTGCCACCCACCCACTGTCTAGTCCTGAGGGATATGCCCTTTAATTTTAACTGAAAAGCAGGGATCATTATAGATGCTCTATGGCGTTGACCATGCTTGCTGGGGCTGATAGATGTAGTTCAACATCTGGAGGGCCAGATGTTGCACTAGGGAACGGATGCCTCCTCGTTTTATCTCTCTTCTGAATGTAGTGGGTTTGACTGGTTTGCACACCCCAAAGTCCAAGTTCTGTTCCCAAGGTAATCTGAATCCTGTGTTTGGAATAAAACCTGTATACATAGGGTTTTCATGTGCTTTAGGATGGTTTAGGTACAGATAACATGACTGGGTCAGGAGAGGAAAGGGAATGAGGAAGGTATAGAGAAGACCTGTGTTTAAGCTGTGAAGCCCTGTTTGATTTCTGTGCCTTCCACAAATGTAGCTCTCCACCTTCCCCACACCCAATGAGGAGGAGTGGTAGCACAGTGGATAAGGCCTTTCTGGTCCTGGCATCCTGATTATGCAGTGTCCTCCCCAGGGAGGATTGTCTTGCCCCCCACCTACAATATTTTTTGCTAAACACATCTCTCCTGATTTTTTTGTCAATTATATTTGCTGACTTGGTGCAGGTTTTTATATTCTAGTACAGGTAGTGACCATTTTGGGTGGGGGTTCTGTTCCTCGCCCCTGCATGTACACCCTGTCTCCCACATTCTGCCCTCTTCCAGGTCCAAAATTACCCACGTGTCAGTGGCCACACATCAACTGGAAACACACAAAATGGTTGCTGCCTGAATACAAATACTATTTGTCAATTTTGGGGTTGTATTTTCTGATTCTAAGTTTGCAACTGTCCAGCGACCTTGGTTGATGGGTGGTATAGAAATGTCTCGATTGAATAAATTAACCTCAAGGGCTCCAGATCTTGCTGAAGTTCTCAAGAAACAAAATAATTTACTGGTCTCCTGATGCTCATCTGGGAAGCATTGGATTATATCCAGCTAATTTATTCTCAGAGTAGGCCCCCTGAAATTTATAGGCCAATGTTAGTCATGCACATTAATTTAAATGGGTCTACTCTGAGTAAGACTAACACTGAATGCAACCTGTTGCGTGGCATTCAGCTAAGTTTTACTCAGAGTAGACCCACTGAATTCAATGGCCATGGCTAAGTTGATTTCAGTGGGTCTACTTAGCTGAATACCACCCACTGTGTGGGATGATGGGAAGCAAATCCATTTTTGTAATGAGAACTTAATTGGTTTCCTGTGTTCTACCTCCCCCACCCCAGAGAATATTTGGAGAAGCTGCTGAAAAGAATTTGTATCTTTCTCAGCTGATTATATTGGATACACTGGAAAAATGTCTTGCTGGGGTGAGTAGCCTGCTTAACAATTAGTTGCCTTTGCAAATTCTTCATAGACAATTTAACTGTGAAGATGTGTGAAATGTCTGTCTTCTGAAATAGTCATGTTCTTGATGATAATATGTCAGATTTGTAGAAAGTCACTCCCCTGTTATGCTTGAGAAGTTGCCTCCAAATGCGCTTGAACTATGGTGTGTTTTAACTTCTTTATGTGTTGATCTACATACCAAATAAAATTAATAAAAATAATATAGAAGTGACTTCCAGGCAATCAGGGATTTTTTTTTGTAAACGGACGGTTTCAAACTGTTGCAGTGCTACAAACAACTGTCTAGAAAATGTAGACAAGTGGGCTAATAGCATTTTCGTGGCAGCAATTTGCAGGGTAGAGAGCCAAGTCCTGCAGCTGATTGCTGATATTTGTTTGCCTTTTTGCTGAATGCATCAGGAAATGGATGCAACTTTCCTTGTAACTAATTCCTGTATTCATGTGCTTTTTTTAAATGTGACTAATTCTGGAAAGGAAAATAATGTTGGACTTGAAAAGCAAACTTAAAGATTTTGGTATCTTTGGCTCTAAATATTGCATCAAAAAAGGGTGTTGATGCAGCTTGAAATACAAAAAAGAAAAAAGAAGGAACTTTTGTGTTTACTTGTGGCTCAGCCACTGCAAAGAGATAAGACTTTTTCACTTTAAAAGTTAAATTTTTAAAACATAAGTCCACCTGAGATCTCCTGTGGTTTTCTTTCAGTTTGGCTTAGTTTTGTACACAGATAATGGAGCTTACTCTTTGGCTGCTAAAGATGACTTTTGCAGGTGCTTCCTAGTTTACATTAGTTAACTTTGTCTAAACTTCCAGTGGGAATGCAGTCCTGAGGTTTCCAGAAAAGTGATCCTATTTTCACTTAACTTTGTTCCTGGAGTCTCTCTGCTTTTTCCCTCTTTTGCAACCTTGGGAATGCAGTTAGTGGTTTAGCTCTTTCTGCAAAGCTGTAAAGCCAAACTTGGGCTCTGGTGAAATCTAAGAGTCTTTGTTTATTCCTGAGGGTTTCCTTCACACAGTTCCAAGCTTAGTGTAATGAGATCATCTGTAAGCTGCTTGTGATTCCCCATCCTGGTTTTAAAAGATCGCTTTCCAAGCCATTGCAGACGGAATAGTTCATGGTTTGTCATTTGACACCTGTGTAAACATACTTGCAGACAATCTATAAATGTAGTCATGAGACCGGCAGCATGTTCCTATGCTTCTCTGAGCAGCAGAGCATTGGATCAAGCACACGACTCCCCTTCTCTGGACCGTGTGCAAGGCTCACCCATTAGGCAAGGTGATCCCTTTGCTACAGGTAGTGGATCGGTCTTGTGTGCCCTCCTTCCCACTGCCCCCCCCCTCTATAGCCTCTGCTGGCCTGCAGAGGCTGTCTGGGTCAATGGCTATGACTGTTGCAGAGGTACTTGTTAAGGACCGTTCAGGCCACTTGCCTATGCCTCCATCTGAAGAAGGGTCCTTGCTCACAGCAAGGTGTGATGGGCAAGATGTTGCTGCAGGACATCTATTTAAAATTGCATAATTTTACAACAGGAAAAAAAATAAAACCACTAAACAATAGCAAAGTACAGTTAAAATTGATAGAAAACATTAAACTATGGAGCTAAAATCACTTTAAAAGTCTTTAGCTTGGCATCTCAACTAAGATATAGGGGTGCTACCACTGAAAAGACCCTTTTCCTGGTTGCTCCCCACCGTTAATTGCTGATAGGCAGAAAAGGGTTTCTGATGCAGATTTTGAGGCGCAGGCAGGTTCAAGAGGAGAAAGGCGGCTAAGGAAAAGGATAGAGAGCTGCTTCTGCAGGGACATAACAAAAGGATAGCAGCGACCTTTTCCCCAGCCACATTAAGGGTTCCTCAAGGGTCAATATAACACCCTGCTGTAAGTTATCATGACAGATGTGGCTGGTTCATGTGCAGCGTTTTCCCACAGCCTGGCGAGATGTGTCTCATAAGTGCAAACACACACATCTTGTTTACAAAATACTGTGATAGCTTGGGAGTAGAGCAGATTTCCTGGGTTACTAACAATGGGGGAAGAGAACTGTGAAAACGCTTCAGGCAGGCAGTCACTTACAAACTGTCCTCCTAGCAACCAAAGGACACTATGAGGCTCGATGAGACGATGCTGGTCAAGCAGTTGTTGCCGGAGATTTGTCACTTTATCCACACCTACCGCGAAGGGAATCAACACGCAGCAGAGCTTCGCAATTCTGCCTCTGGAGTTCTCTTTTCTCTCAGCTGCAACAATTTCAACGCCGTCTTCAGCCGCATCTCCACCAGGTGAGTGAGTGAAAGATGCTACTTTCCCCATCGTTCCTAGAAGGCCCATTTAATAAATAATAATTTTATTATAAATAATAAATATAAATATTTAATAAATAATAATTTTATTATTTATACCCTACCCATCTGGCTGGGTTTCCCCAGCCACTCCCCATTTAAAATATTGTCAAATTTTTCTGACCCCAGTCAGCCTCTATCATGTATAAATATCAATACATCTCAAGGAAGGTTAAAATCAGTGTGGTTGATTGAGCTTCTGAGTGTCAAGTCTCTTCTGACCTAGTATAGTCTACTTCTACACCTTCCTTCTGCTTGTGGGCTGTTGGGTCATCTCTTTGAACGCAGGTGTATGTTAATACAGTGGTACCTCAAGTTACAAATGCCTCAGGTTACAAACTCCACTAACCTGGAAGAGTTACCTCAAGTTTAGAACTTTGCCCCAGGATGAGAAAGGAAATCATGTGCCGGCAGCACAGCGGCAGCAATAGGCCCCATTAGCGAAAGCACGCCTCTAGTTAAGAACAGTTTCAGGTTAAGAACGGACCTATGGAACGAATTAAGTTTGTAACGAGAGGTACCACTGTAATTTTGATTCATTTAGAAGGCTTTGCATCAAGTCAGACCTAAAGAATTGGAAACCAAACAAGCTGAAGATGGATATTTCATTAGTCGTCTTCTTTCTTTGGCGATCACTCATAGCCAAGTAAGATTGTCTTCCATAAACACAGTTTTAACAATGAGTCCGTAAGTGACTGTGGAGGCCAATTCTGGATCCACACATCCTTCCATAGTGGGGACTTTGGTTTCCGGATGGGAGTTGATCACGGTGTGGATTTGTCAACTGTGCCTTCCTCTTAGCACGTTTCTCTCTTGCATCTTGAGCACGAGTGTCTTCAAAGCCCATAACACCTTTGGTAAAGGCTGTTCTCCAACTGGAGCGCTTGTGGGCCAGTGTTTCCCAATTGTTGGTGTTTATACAACATTTTTAAAAAATTGCCTTGAGACTGTCTTTAAACCTCTTTGGTTGACCACCAGCATTACGCTTTCCATTTTTAAGTTTGGAATAGAGTAGTTTCTTTGGAAGATGATCATCAGGCACCCGCACTACGTGACCAGTCCAACGAAGTTGATGTTGAAGAGCCATTGCTTCAACACTGGTGATCTTTGCTTCTTCCAGTACACTGGTATAAGTTCTCCTGTCTTCCCAAGTGATGTAATGTTTCATAGGGGGACAAATTAGAGCTCTGTGGTAGCATGGTTCAAGCCCTGACATAAGATCATTTTCCTGCTGCCGCTCAGAGGAGACAATGCTGGTCTAATTGGGCAAATCATTTAAGGTATAAGGCAGCTTCCTGTGTTCCCCTATGTGAATTTTGGATCCAGAAGTGGATAGCATAGGAGCAACATCAGTCTCTAGTGAACAGGTAGAAAGTCCTACAGTTAAAGGGTACCTCAACTATTTTTTAAGGGCCTTTTCATAACCTCTGTTCCAAGGAGTTGTTCTTGGCAGCCAGCTCTGGAGGATGTGGGTTTCCTCCTTTTTGCTAAATGGCTTGATGGAGAGTAGTTCCATACAGAACGGGAGACACTGCATTTCCTTTATGGGGAATAGTCAGAAACAATTAAATAAAAACCTCTCCTTGAACTAACTTCTGAGTGTTGTTTGGTCTCATATTTCCTGTTCTTGGCTGCATGGACCTGGGAGGGGACCATGAAAGAGAGAAATCGTTTCAAATGATGTTCTTGCTCAGAAATTAATTTAAACATTTGGTCATTCATTGCTTGTCCCCATGGGTTATTTTGCCGGGGGGCGGCGGCGGCGGGGTGTTCAGTGGTGCAGGCTTAGCGTTGTGGGTCCTGTGACCCATGCTTTTGAATTCCTGGCACATTCCCATGTCATGCACATTCCCATGTCAAGTTAAGTCTTTCTCCACATAGATGAAATGAAGAGCTCCCTTGCTGGTTGGCGCTGGAAGTTACGTATCATGTCGCGCACACACATCTGTAGATTTAAGACCGAGCAAAGCAGTTTCTCAGCTTGCGCTCAACACATGATTTAGATATTAGTTGCATGTGGGCCAAAGTGCTGAATCACCAAGTGTGTGGTGTGGGTGGGAGAAGAATCTGTGAGATGCACTTAAGACTTCATGGCTAATTGAATTCATTAGGGTCAAGGCAAAATAGGGCAGTGAGGCACCATGGGGTTGGTTTGTTTTTTTGACAGAATGGGCTGTGAAGCTGCGAATAACTTCACATTCAGCTCGGATCTATGCTTATGTGAAGTCCTCTAGCATATTGAGGTGGACTTCAAATGCACATGGACATGTGGCCCCTCAGGCTCATGCATTAAAAAATTAGTAACACAATTTGGTAAATTAATAACATGATTTGGAGATTAGCAGGCACAGACTTGCCTATTCTGCTTTTGTCCCCTGGCCTCATAAAATGAAAGCCTGTTTCAGGCACTTAATGCACTGGTGATTTTTTTGCATGGCCAAGGGGGAGTGGGTATGTGCTCCCACATGTTTAATGTTAGATGTAAACCCTACTTGTGGAGACATATCTTGCGTGATTTGTGCACCTTAAGAAGGGGGCAAGGGAGGCGACAGGAATCTGGATTTAAGTGTGTAGGCAGCACCTTCCTCACATCATGCAATATCCGTGGTGATTAACCATCTTAACCTGACCATGTCAATGTCAAAAAGGGGAAAAATAAAAATCGTTCTGTGGAATCCCTGTACTTTTAACATGGTTTTATTTCTTGTGGGCCGCTCTAAGAACTCTGCTCTAAGGTAAACTATAAATCCTATCAAACAGCTAAGGAAATATAATTAATGGTCATTGTGGAAATTGAATGAAAAGGAAGTGTTGGCAAGTTTTGAATCTTTAAAATCCAAAGCATGGCTGTGTCGCTTTTGTGCATTTGACCAATTCTGGTTGTCCTAAACATCTGAGTGCATTATCATTTCACATTGTCCCCTCTCCCTTCATTATGTCAAAAGTCCATCCATTTTGAGAAGCTGCTTGTTTTTTGCAGATTGCAGGAATTGACTGTGTGCTCTGAAGACAATGCTGATGTTCATGACATTGAACTCTTACAGTACATCAGTGTCGACTGTGCTAAACTAAAGCGTATACTGCAAGGTAAGTGGGTCTTGCTCCTAAGTATATATCCTTAAGGACAGGGTGCTACAGTTCCTCCTATTGATCTAGCTCAGTGATGGCCAAACTTGGCCCTCCAGCTGTTTTGGGACTACAGTTCCCATCATCCCTGACCACTGGTCCTGTTAGCTAGGGATGATGGGAGTTGTAGTCCAAAAACAGCTGGAGGGCCAAGTTTGGGAAACACTGATCTAGCTTGACTAATAATTGCCTGTGCATAAGCATTGTGTAGATGTTGTTTGTGGTTTGTTGAAATATGAGCTGTGCCAAAGCACCAAGGCAATTTACAATTAAAATATTAACACAAACAAATGGTGCGAAATATTCTCAGGCCTGTTTCAGCAGCTTTTGGTACTATCACCTTTGCTTTAGTCACCCTGGCTTCTGCCTTCCTTCAGGTCACACAGTTTTTAGTTTCTATTACCTGGGGGTGGGGATGTTTGTTGTATACTATTTTTGTATTGCTTTCTATTATTTGTTTGTTTTATTTTTATTTGACAGAATTCATATGCCACTTGATTTGTAAGAAAACCTCTAAGTGGTTTGCAGAAACCTAAATGCGGTTTACAAATAATCTTTGCTAGCCTCCCTATAGCTGCTGCTTGCACATGAGGGAGAAAATTTGCAGGTAACTATGATACCTGCAAATTTGTCTGTGCTGGGTAGGTAGTGGTTTTGAGGATGCATCAAGAATATGGCACAAAGGCAAGTGCCATGATTCCAGTAAAATCTGCATTCTCTCTCTCTCTTTTGCCACCTCCTGGCTCCTCATGATTTCAGTTTTTACTTTTTCAGTCAGTTTGGCCCTGATTTTTACTTTTGAAAGTTGATAGATATGTTAGTAGTATTACTCTCCTGTTAACAGCTGGCTGGAGTTGGGGAGATTCTTGGACTGAGATGAAAAAGAAGTCTACTCCCGGCTGAGGTGCAGTTCAGGAGTTTCCTGGCTGCTGCTTTTGTTATTAAAGTTTATTACTTTTTTTCCACCCCACCTATTCATTTTTGGTGCTCAAGGTGGCTTGCAGCAAATTAAAACATCAATAAAATAAAATAAATCTCAAACACAGAGGAATAAAACAACGGATTAAACCCATGTTTAAGGAAATTAAAAACTAGCTGATTTCAAGGACCTCATGTTTCCAAACAATAATAATAATAATAATAATAATAAATTTTATTTATATCCCGCCCTCCCCAGCCGAAGCTGGGCTCAGGGCGGCCAACAACAGTCAAAATAGTTCAACATTCTAAAAACATTCATTATAAAATTAATTAAAATCAAATTAATGGCAACCATCAAGCAAAATTCTGTGTAGGTTGCCAGAGGAGGGGGTCAGGCTGCGCCCTGACCAAAGGCCTGGTGGAACAGCTCTGTCTTGCAGGCCCTGCGGAAAGATGACAGGTCCCGCAGAGCCCTAGTCTCTTGTGACAGAGCTTTCCACCAGATTGGAGCCGCGGCCGAGAAAGCCCTGGCTCTAGTTGAGGCCAGCCTAACTCTGTGGCCTGGGATCTTTAGGATGTTTTTATTTGCAGACCGTAAATTTCTCTGTGGGGCATACCAGGAGAGGCGGTCCTGTAGGTACGAGGGTCCTAGGCCGTATAGGGCTTTAAAGGTTAAAACCAGCACCTTGAACCTGATCCTGTACTCCACCGGGAGCCAGTGCAGCTTGTATAGTACTGGATGAATATGATCTCGCAGCGAAGACCCCATAAGGAGTCTCGCCGCGGCATTTTGCACCCGCTGGAGTTTCTGGGTCAGTCTCAAGGGCAGCCCCACGTAGAGCGAGTTACAATAATCCAGTCTGGAGGTGACCGTCGCGTGGATCACAGTGGCTAGGTCAGGGCGAGAGAGATAAGGAGCCAACTGCTTAGCTTGGCGGAGATGAAAAAATGCCGCCTTTGTTATAGCTGTAATCTGCGCCTCCATAGAGAGGGAGGTATCGAAGATTACACCCAAACTCTTAACGGACGATGCTGGCACTAATTGCACCCCCGCAAGAGATGGGAGTTGACAAACAAACAAAACACCCATGATCTTCACATAGAGATGGAAGGCCATCATTACAAGTGGGAGGAGGAGAGAGGGTCTTGCAACAATACCAGTTCCATAACTGAGGCACCACCACAACCCCCCCCCCCAACCCCACTCAAATACATTTCAGATATTGGAGGGATGTTAAGGAGTCTATCCAGGAGATCTTAATGTACAAACATTGACCGCACCACCACTATGGTCTCCATAAGAATAGTCTAGTACAGTGGTACCTCTGGCTACGTACTTAATTCGTTCCAGAGGTCCGTTCTTAACTGAAACTGCTCTTAACCTGAAGCACCACTTTAAATAATGGGGCCTCCCTCTGCCGCCGCACCATCGGAGCACGATTTCTGTTCTCATCCTGAAGCAAAGTTCATAACCTGAGGTACTATGGGTTAGCGGAGTCTGTAACCTGAAGCATATGTAACCTGAAGCGTATGTAACCCAAGGTACCACTGTACTGTAATTTCTTTCAGTAGTTCAAGATACTGTTTCGAAGCAGTGTTAGAAACTGGGATACAAAAGCTAGGAGCCAAATAGTTTCTGGAACCTGGGTTGTGGGCGCCAAAACAGAATGTCTAGTCGCCATTTGAGGGGGGGGAAGGGGGTCAGCAACACTTTTTATTTATTATTTTGATAAGCATGAACTGATACACAATACACATTGTTAATATCACGTTTTAACAGAAATTGTTAATACATGTTTAACTTGGTGCGTACAATAAAAATATTTGTACCGTACTTCTGTTTTCAAAACATGCTACTCTTTATTGTTAAACACCTTAACATATTGTCTATCCATAACATATACTTCAAGGCTTCTAAGCACATACATTTCAGTAATCCTTGAGTGTCAGCCAGGTGCAAAATATTGCACCTAGACCTTTTGAGGTGCTCGCAAATGGAGAATCTTTAGGTGCAAAATGTGCCCGGTGCTCTGCCAATTCCGAATCCTGATTGGAAGTATAAAAATAATGGGCCATGACGCAGCATTTGCTACTTGGGTGGCTGTTTAGGTGATTCTCAGGCAGTTTTCGTAGCATTATTGTCATTTTGCACATTGTACGAGTGGAATTTTTTTTCTTGTTTTCACAGAAACGGCCTTTAAATTTAAAGCCCTCAAGAAAGTAGCACAATTGGCGGTTATCAACAGTCTTGAAAAGGCAAGTTTCCTCCTGGCTTGTAAGTCTTCAGAAGCTGCAAGAGTGTAGGTGTCTGCTCATAGGTTGTTGTGGGTTTTTGTGGTATTGGAGTGCATAGCCAGTACTCTTTCTGCTGGAAGGAGAGAGCCAAAATCAGGCCATGCCAAACTATCGAAAAACCTTCGCTTTTTGTTTCTCAGAAGAGCATCCCCGCAGCTGGATCACACTAAGGACTCTCCTAGTCTGTTTTCCTCTTTGTCAGCAATAACCATCCAAATACCTCTTTAGGGAAGCCCACAAGGAGGGCATGTGCACAACAGTCTTCTCCTGGTATTATTCCCTAAGCAACTGGTATTCAGAAGCATAGAGTCTCTTATCTTGGAGTTAGCATACAGCCATTGTGGCTAGTAGGTGTTGATAGCCATATTCCCCATGAATTTTGTCCGCAGCTCAGTTTCAGAGCATCTGCTTTGCATACAGGAACACTCCCCAGCATCTCGAGGTAGGGCCACACAAGACCATGTGGTCTGTAGCGAGTGAAGTGGCTCTGAGAGCTTTGCCCGATAAAACTGGAAAGGTGACGACTGTATCACTCATCACCATTGCTCCTGAACAAAATAAATTCCCTGAACTAACTGTGCTTTTATATTCCACAGGCATTTTGGAACTGGGTGGAAAACTATCCGGACGAGTTTACTAAGCTGTACCAGACACCGCAGACAGATCTGGCGGGTAAGGCATCAACAGAAGTTGGATTGTATACCTTATAAACGGGTGTGGGGTCTCTCCAGTTAACCACTGTTTGCCTCAACTGTTGCCTGATTTCAGAGGTCACCCACTTCAGTACGGAGGAGAAGTTGCACTCCTCCTTTTTCCACTCCAGCAGATTGAGAGCAGGTCTATATTGCTGGCAAACTTCAGTGGTCGACTTATTTCCTGCAAAATCCCATTGGGTCCTAGGGTTCTTCCCTTAGCAGAAAATGTTAGAAAGCTAATATATGAAAGGGAATAGGTATTCTTGATATGTAGCTTGATATTCGGGGAGTTCCTTATGAGGAAAGCATTCAAGTGTGCTTTTGTGATCTGAAGCTTGAAATGTCCAAGGAGAGTTGTACCATGTGTTTGGTTAAATATCTAGCCTGCCCATGATAAAACATGGTCAGATACTCGTTTCTGTATTAAAAACATTGCTGAAATGAAATCCTACATTTGACAATGAATAAGCACATAAGAAGAGCCTCCTGGGTCAGGCAAATGGCCCATCTAGACCAGCATCCTCTTCTCACAGTGGTCAGGTGCCTGTGGGACACCTTTTAAGCAGGACCTGAGCACCACAACCCTGTCTCCACTTGCATTTCCCAGCTACACTGGTACCTCTGGTTAAGAACTTAATTCGTCCGGAGGTCTGTTCTTAACCTGAAACCGTTCTTAACCTGAGGTACCACTTTAGCTGCTGTGTCGCCGACGCACAATTTCTGTTCTCATCCTGAGGTAAAGTTCTTAACCCGAGGTACTACTTCCGGGTTAGCGGACTCTGTAACCCGAAGTGTCTGTAACCCAAGATGTCTGTAACCTGAGGTACCACTGTACTGGTATTGAGAAGCATACTGCCTCCGACTTGGGGTGTTTTCCCTTTCAACAGCAGTATTATCGCAGTGCTATGAAATACCATTCCTGGCAAACATTTCAGCTTTTGCACTTCAACCTACCCGGAAGTAACTGCATGTGTTGTCTCCTCCTCCCTCCATCACAGATTGCGCAGAGAAGCTGTTTGATTTGGTGGATGGATTTGCCGAAAGCACAAAACGCAAGGCAGCTGTTTGGCCCTTGCAAATAATCCTCCTCGTCCTGTGTCCAGAAATCATCCAAAACATTAACAAGGATGGGGTGGAGGAGAACAAAATAAACAAGGTAAAGGGAGCTGCAATACCATCTCTGGCTGGTGTCAGTCCGGCTTTCATATATGCAAATAGATGATTTAAAAACAAATAAATAAGCAAGCATGTTGATTAAGAGGCTGGACTGGAACTTCTTTTTCTCTCTTGTTACATGCAAAGAATTTGCATATGATTCTTCCTTGAATCTAAGAGCTTGAGTACTTAAAAGCCTTTTGCTTCATTATTCTCCCTTTTTAAATTTTCCTGCAACTAGGAAAAATATCCCACTTTGCTGATCTAGTACTGGTGTCTGAGAGACCCCAGTTGAGTCACGGTTTTTAAAATCTAATGAGATGCTTTAAAATCTGTGTTGAGACTGCTGTCTCTTCCTAATGGAAGGAGTCCTCCCCCAAAGAAGACAATTTCCTAGCGCATAGCAAAGTAGCACATGGGAGAGAATGCTAGGCTAGAAACCTTTGCTCTGACATTCTAGCTTTCTGTGTGCAGGGAACGTTCCCCATGAAGGGGCATTTTGCCCTCTTAGCCTTCTGAAGTGGGTAAAGTCCAGAGACAGATTGACTGTCTCAGTGAGTACTAGGTTGTAGACAGTGGCGTCAGTTTTGTGTGTGCTTAAAAAAAAAAGTTAAGGATTATTCCTTCTAGTACTGTGGTATCATAATATAAAGATGGTTCTAGGCATTGGCTATGGCCTTAATATGATAAAGCACAGACTACACAAAAACTATTGCTGGTTGCTCATCATATTCATTTATATGCTGCTTTCCCACATAATACCCAAAGTGGCTGACAAAACCTGCAAGCAAATCAACATGCAAGTGCAAGAGAAGCAACAATCATTTCACAGTGTATTATGCAAATCCACATTAGCAGCCAGCATAGGAAAAGTGTTCTAGGTGCCTTCCGCAGAAGGAGCAGCTTTTGCAGGAAGGAGTCAGCCAAGGCCCTGGTCTCTGAGGCCAGGTGGAAGGAAGCCAGACAGAGAAGCAGGAACCGAGTCTTGCAGTGCTGTCCTCAAGGCAGATCAGTGTCTGATCTGGAATTTGAGCTCTGGTATCTCAGGATGGAGCTATAAGTTCTTTTCTCTTTCTGACCGATTTTGTGTTTTGAATCCTGCAGAAGCTATTTTTGGACAACCTCAGGAAGGCACTTTCAGGCCACAGTGGAAGCAGACAGTTGACAGAAAGTGCTGCCATTGCTTGCGTTAAGTTGTGCAAAGCATCAACCTACATCAGCTGGGAAGACAACTCTGTCATTTTCCTTCTAGTTCAATCCATGGTGGTAGATCTGAAGGTAAAAAGATTTTGTAGTGCTGTGTGTGTGTATTTCAGCTTAGGATTTTGAACTGTTAAGTGAAACTTTCATGGCTCATCATTGCAAAGAGTGGTTAAGAGAAGCTTCGCCATGGCTTTGTGTGAGGTCTGAATTCACAACTCCTATTTAACAGAAACTGTTTCCCCTCCCGGGGCTGCTGCACTTGGAAATGGAAGTGAGCTTGAAGCTGTGGGAAGAAATGGAAGCAGAGCCATAGTTTACTTATTGGACACCTAGAAATTCAAACCATTGGTGTGGGTTCTAAATTAGAGTTGGCACAAACTGTTGCTTGATGTGATGACAGAATTGAGCTACAGTTTGATTGGTCAGGGTGTGCTATTTTGTGCATATACAGGATTTTTGTAAAATAAAATCTAGGCAAAGAATTCTGCCCTACTGATAAAATTAAAAAAAAAAAGTTGGTTGGGGGGGACTGAGAGTTGGCCATAGACCGAAACTCTTACTTTAGCATAGAGCAGGCTTGACCAAACTCTTCCAGCTACATAAACATCTCTCTCGCTGGACACCATGTATATGGTGGTGTGGGGGAGATAACGGGTGGCATTCAACTAAATTTTACTCACAATAAACATATTGAAATTAGTGAACATGTCTAAGTTACATAGAATAGTTTCAAAGGATCTCTTCCGAGTGAAGCCTAGTTGAATGCCACCCAATAACACTGGGAGGCCTCCTGAGTCTTTTACCAGATGGTCCAAGGAGAAAGCTGCATAGAAATCCTTAAAAATCTTGCAGGGGGTTGTCCTCTTGCTTGCTTACAACTGAGACTTATGACAGGGCCCTCCAGTTGTTGGGATAATGGGAGTTGGAGTTCCACAACATCTGGAGGGCCACAAGTTCCCTATTTCTGGCTCAAGCCACTCAGTGGCATCAGTTGATGTCTGCTTCAAAGAGCAGACCCATTGACTTGACTTCCTTGGCCAATGTACGCCTCCCTCCGTTGCAAGGCATGCTTTTTTCATAAAAGGTTCACTAGTTCCCAAAAGCTTGTCTGTTTCTGTTCTTATTGGAGGGCAAAAATACTTCCTCAAATAGCCGCTTAATCCTTTAGAAAAGATGGGCCACTTTGCTCTTCTCATTCTCTGAAGAGTAGCCCCGCGGCACGTGCCGACCAAAATAACTGCGGCACATGTTTGTTGGTTTTTCAGAACCTGCTCTTCAATCCTAGCAAGCCGTTCTCAAGAGGCAACCAGAATGCGGACATAGACCTCATGATCGACTGCTTAGTGTCTTGCTTCCGCATCAACCCACACAATAACCAGCACTTCAAGGTGAGGCTTGTGGCTCTGCAGACACATGCTCTCTAGCCTGAGGCTATTTTTGAGCCACTGGATATGAAGGATGGATGGGTCAGCAGCGGTTGGGGAGTCATGAATAATAGAGAATTCTGTTTCTCAGCAATTACAGTTTGAGTGTTTTCTAGAAATCTATTTTTAGGTAGCTAGCTTTCAGGATACCTTTCCTGCTGCTCTTTAGTGACTTTCAAGTTTTGAATTGACTGAAGAAGCTCTAGTAATCTTTTATTTTCTTTGGACACAGTCCACCAAGAACGCCTCCCTTGAAAACCCAACAACATGGGACCACTGTGAGACCAGGCTACCTGAAAGGCTGCCTGCCTCTGTATAGACCTATAAGATCACTTAGAACATCTGGGGAAACTCTACTAGTAGTCCCATGCCTTGCAGAGTATCATTGGGTGGTGACCCCAAATCCGGCATTTTCTTCTGTTGCTCCTGTACTGTGGAATGCCATTCCCTCTGCTATATACAAAGCAGCTGCCACCAGTTGCTTCAGGCGTTCTGTGAAGATGTATCTTTTTGTTCAGATTTTTCCTAGCCTGTAAGATTTGACCCCGCTTTACATGTTTGAATCCTCCGTATTTCTGTTTCTGTTTGTTTCCATACATTTTCATGGGTTTTTGTATTGCTTTGTTGGATTTAGATTGGGTTTTTGTTTCAGGTATATGTTTTGTTTTCACATGGCTTAGATTTTTTAAAATCTTAAGTAGTTTAATGAATGCTTTTAACTAAATAAATAGGTTGCATGGGGAAAGGTGTTCACTTCATTCCTGCAGAAAATTGTCCTTTAACAAGTCCTGCTCATTTCGATGGAGCTTTGTAACCCTTTGACTTCCGTGTTTGTTGCAGAAGGAAACCTTATTAATGTTTCCCTTCCTCTTTTGCAGACTTGCCTGGCACAGAATTCCCCATCAACATTTCATTATGTCCTGGTAAATTCACTCCACCGTATAATCACAAATGTAAGTTATTGAGTTATCAAAAAGACTTGGTAATTTGTTCAGAAATGGTAATGATTTGATTAGAAGTGGAGAAGGAGAATGGGACTGGGGGAAGGTGGAGAGCTTACCTGTTGAAGTTACGTGGGCAATTGCATTTCAAGGCTGGATTATCCCCCAAACCAGCAGAGGCTTTCTAGACATCAGAATCCCATTTCTACTGCCCATCTATTGATATGTTGGCATTCCATCAGCAACTGTAGATGCCAAATGAACGTGATAAGTAGTATCATTGAAAATTGTAAACTGTATATAGTAACTTGGGAAAGCCACTGTCCTTTCACTAACCTGCCTCACAGGGTTGTTATGAGGATAAAATGGGAAGTGAGCGAATCGTGTCTGCCACTGTGAGTTCCTTGGAAGGAAGGTGGGATATAAAAGTAATAATATAAATAAATAGTAGACACTTAGCATGGATGGGAAGGTCAGGATTTGGCCCTGAAATTGCACACTTCTTTCAGATGTGCACACACCTCCAATGTTCTTTATCTTGATTTCACATTTATGACTGCATGGATATAAACTGGTTAAGGCAAGCCAGGTGAGACCCTGACATTTCAAGCTAGCTTCAGAATTAGAGTTTCAAATCCTCCTTCAAAAGAAGGCTTCCTGGTTTTCATTAGCCACCTTTAACATCCATGCAGACGCAATGGCAAAACGACGGTCAAGCAATTTGGGGAGAATTCGCCCGAGAGGGAAGGCTGCATGCAATTCCTGCGGTTTGTTCCCGGTCCCTTAGCTGTAGCTGAGGATTGGCTAGTGTTGTGTCCACTGTCCTTTACCAGGCCTCCCTCCACAGCAGCAAGAATGGCTTCCAGATGTTATGTATGGGATTACCACCTGGAAGGGTGCTGCATTGCTCAGCACCACTGATTCATCTCCACTGGGAAGGAGGGCGGCAAGGATTCCTATTAGCTACTTCTAGAAACAGCATGAAAACAAAAACTTAACAACTGGAGACCATCGCTACCAAAGCTGTGTTTCTTTAAGCCGCCAATCCGATCAGGGCTTCTTTCCTACTGAAATTGGAAGCGCCCTTCTGCAGGAGACTTTTGCTCATGGTTATTAATGGCCGTTGCCTCCCCACTCCTCGGTTTTTCTGAGTTCTGAGAGGCAGACAAAAGCTTTAGGTTCAGCTCTCTGCTCAGCCATGAAAGCCTGCTGGGTGACTGTGGGCCAGTCATTACTTCACAGCCTAACCTACCTCACAGGGTGGTTGTGAGGATAAAATGGAGATGAGCAGAAAAGTGTACACCCTCTCAAGCTTCCTTGAGAAAAAGTGGGATTTAAATGTAATAGTAACATAAAGAAGAAAATGGGATCTTCCCTGGAGGCTTTCAAGGGATCGCTGAACATGAGTCAGGGATGCTTTAGGGATGCGATTTGCAGGATCAGGCTGCTGGGCCTGCGTGCCCCATTGAAATCTTTTCTAGGTTTCATTTTGTGATCTCTGTTGGTATTCTCTCCCCCCCCCCCCCCGGCATTACCTTAGTCTGCACTTGACTGGTGGCCCAAGATTGACGCTGTATACTGTCATTCAGTGGAACTTCGCAGCATGTTTAGTGAAACCCTCCATAAAGCTCTACAAGGTTCTGGCGTGCACACCCCGATTCGCATGACACCGGTAAGGCCCCGCTCCTCATTTTTCAGTTGTTAGATTTTGTTGTTGTTAAAAAAAGGAAGTGTGTTCATTACTTCTCCTTGATGTTCTGTTATATCATAGAAGGTGGTACAAATGCCGCAGTCCTTAAAAGCAGAAGTTCTAATGCTTTCCCCAATGATATTTCTTGCGTCCCAAGCAAATCCCAGGTTTGGATTTGTCCCAAGTCAACCAAGAAGAGAGTTTGGCTAGTGGTACTCTTTACTTCCAAGACCATAGGAAGAAAAGTCAAACACGAGTAGACTTGGCTACTGGAGTGCCTGGGTTTTGGATCCTATGCCATTCCAGAAATATTTGAAGGGTGAAATTTACATGGGACAGGTGGGTCAAAGGAGTACGGCCCCCATTTTTTTGAGTCTTCTGACCTAGACATAGATAGTGACATGAATATGAAGTGCATTGAAACATATAAAATATACATAAAAATGTAGATCATAGAAGTGATCCATTGAATGAAAAAAGTTGAATTGGGCCCGGAAACAAATTGGCAGCTAGCTCAGTCAAGCCAGGATTGCCCCAGTGAGCAACCTGGCTGCCAAATTCTGCACCAGCTGAAATTTCCCAGCTGTCTTCAGAGGCAGGCCAAATGTAATGGGTTGCAGTAATCTAACCTAGAGGTTTACTAAAGCATAGACAACAATAGTTAGGGTGTCCCTGTCGAGATAGGGGCACAGCTGGGCCGCTGGCTGAAGCTGATGGAAGTTGTCTCACTGGCAGCTGCTCTCCAAGGTCTCAGACAGGGGACCTGCCATGTTAGGTCATTTATCTTGGGGGTTGGGAGACTTGTGACCATCTAGACATTGCTGGACTCCCAACTCTCATCATCCCCAGCCTGCATGGCCCAATGGCCAAGGGATTATGGGAGTTGAAGTCCAGCAACCTTTGGAGGACCACAGGTTTTTCCATGCTTTCTTTTTAATCAAGAGATGCTGGCAAATTAAACCTAGGGCCTTCTGCTCTACCGCCAAGCTGTTGCTTTTCCAGCTTTGTCAGCAAATTACAGATATGCTTTTTCATGGAAGTTTCTTGTGGTGTCAGTTGTTTCGTTGCTCCATATTACAGCGTGTCGGCAGTTCAGATCAGTGATAATGTAGGAGTGTAGAAGGAGAATTGGGCTGGAGTGGGGGTTTTTTGGCAACAAGAATTATGTATACTATATGCAGAGTGTTTTCTGTGAACAGTGTAGGCTGGTGGTTCTCATGCTTTGCAGGCATTTGCCTCTGTAGTTCATGCTGGTTCCAATGCCTTGCAGCTTCTTGAATCTCTTTGTATTGTGATAGTAACACTTGTCTCTCAGAAAAAGTAACTTCATAGGAAGCTGACACAATGGTCCATCCCAGACCAGTATTGTCAACGCTGACAGGCAGCAGCTGTCCTTGATTTCAGGCAGGGGTCTTTTCCAGCCTTATCTGAAGATGTCAGGGATTGCCTCTGGGACTTTCTGCATGTAAAGCAGTCATTGAGCTACAGCCCTTCCCCAAATAGTGTTCTGTTATCTTCTCTGCTGTTGATCAAAGAAACCCATTCCGCTCTTGCATATGGCTCTCGATAGTCTGCTCTCCCAAAGTTCACTCTTGCTTCTAGAGAGCTGCAGCATCTGATGGTCCCAGACGGTTTGCCGTAGGGGGATTGTGTAGAATTACATTCAGATGATTAGGGCTGCCTTGGCCCTCTTTATTTCAATGAATTCTGCATCTCTGTTGCTACTTGGTAGCTTCACATTGCATCTTTGCTTCTTAATTTGCTACCCACATTTTTTAAGAAAAATGAATTAAAACCAGGTGTTGTTATACATAGATATAACTCTACACACACACACACACACACTTATTCTCACAGCAGCATTGAGAGTTTGGTTTAGGTGAGGGAATGTGATGTCCCAAGCTGAGTTAAAGGGCCCTTGAGCTGTCAAGCTGTGTTGTCAGATGCAAAGACATACCCATACAAACACACCCACTTTGCAGCTGAAACTGTTCCTCACGACTCAGCCATGGGACTGATTTCTTTGGAAATTTAAGGATCTATGTGTTCATATATGGGGAGGAAAAGAACAAACAGTTGTGCATTGCAGCTCTGACACTGATTGGCGGCACTTTGTCTTCTGCTTCTTATTTTCTGTTCATATTGGCTGCTGTCGCTCACATGATCAGATGCCAACCAGTCACTGCTATGCATTGCAGTGGGCTTCTGTTGCTGTAAGTATATGACCCATTGTTAACTACCACAGAAAAGCTTTCCCTTATTTCCCCCCGTGACTTTTCTGTGTATAGTTACCACTACAGTCATGTCACTTCATTTCAGTGATTGATTATGTAGCATGCTTTCACCTGTTGGCTGTAATGAAACAATTAAAACCCATTTCACAGACCAGGTGACATGAGCGGTTTTATCCTCTCCATTATTCCCCTGCCCTCGCATCCCTTAATTTATCACAACTTGGTTTCTTAAACATGAAGTGATGCCCTCCTTCAGTATAAACTGCTAGTTCTTTATTTTTGTTCTTTGACAAATGAGTTAACAACAAAGATTTTTCCTGGGGCTGGTGTAAGTATAACCATGGTTGGGAGACAGCCATAGGGCTGTATATTTTCCCTCTTTCAGGAGGAAATTCCTCTTTCCCTGCTTCAACCATGTTTAGAGGATACATCAGCACTGACCTTCACCTTGTTTGTGACAAACTAGGGTTTCAGCATGCAGTTTAATGTCGGTTTCAAATGGTTAAGATAAATGCTGAAGTCAGCAGTCAGTGCCTTGACTGCAGTTAAGATGTGAGTAGGGAATTGGCTTCTGAAAGCGGAACCCTTTTCTTGTTCAGAAGGAAGCACTATTAAATCTATATTCTTATTAGATTTCTTTGTGAAAATAGTGTGCAGTTGTAACATCAGCTATCAAATACTAGATTTGAGAACAAATTCATAAACTTTTTTTATTTCTGAGTAACTAAATCCACTGTTATTTTTAAAAAGTTTGCAGTTTCACTGAGATTCGTTAGAGGGTTTACCCTCAAAGAATGATCAACTCATTCTCTCTGCCCACCTCCCACCTTCATTTAGATAATTTGTTTTTAGTATGTTAATGCATATGATTTTGGTCCTGCTGTTGGGTGTCTTGTGTGTGTAGAAATAGAAAACAATTCATTAACATGAAAACATATTTTGTATTTTATCGCCATTAATATGCATACATTGTTGTGTGCAGATTGGGTTAGGACTGTGCCTGCTTAGTTATCAGTATCATTCTCTGCTAGGAATGAGAATAACCGTGCTTGTATTTGTGCATTTCGGCTCCTAAGGTTCAGGACTGCCAAGAATTTCTAATCTTATGGCAAGGGTTGATGTGGTCATGGATTGGAGGGGAGTTTGTAAAGAGAAAGAACCTTGCCGCTCGAAGGCCCTCTTGGAAACCTCCTCTGGTTCATAATACCCTGCTTGCCTGAGGCCTAGAAGCTTTATTCCTAAGTAAACTTGGATTCTTAGAGTGACCGCTGACTTCATATTTCATGTTCTGCTTTTCCTGGTGATTGTCTAGCTTACATGCAGCCCTGAGTTCCATAGCTTTTGGTCAATTGCAGACAACCAAGGGAAATACTTTAAAAAATGTCCAGATTTGGATTGAAGCAGCCCATATGTTTGTTTGGTTAACAAAAACATTCATAGATTTATTTACTTTTTAAAAGAGAGATCAGCCACAATTTTAAATGGGCAGTGGCGTTTTTCTACATTTAGCTCTCTACATTTTATTTTCTGTTTTTTAAATATGTGGCAGGGAGGGAATCAGTGTTGAGATGGTTGGGATGTATTGCCAAACTGTGGTTTGGTATGGCATCTTAACTGGCAGCCTTCAGCAAATCATGGTTTTTAAGAGACTGCCAAACCAGGATCTGTTTTTTGGGAATGTGTAAGATGGGGAGGGCAGTTTCTCCTTGATTCCATGCTCCTATTTGCCATATCTTGGACATTCAACAGCAAATACGAAAGTCACCCACACAAGACAGAAAAAGCTTCAGTGTGAAGCTGCTGAGTAGGCCTTCATTTGCTGATTTGTCATTATCTTGAATTGCGGTAAACTGAGACTGGGCGTTGCACTTTCAATGGGGAAAGCAATTGCTCCTCTGTGTACATGAGCAACATTCATCTGCTTTGCCAGTTCATTATTTACTAGTTTGGAATAAGGCCACCCTGACTTGTATCCTTAACCACCGCGACCTTGGACCGTAGTTCAATTTTGATTCTGCATAGTGTGATAGGTGTACAAACATCTTCTAGCTGTGTTGCTTACATGGAAGCTCCATGTTCAGGGGCAGCTAGCCACTAAAGGCCACTTTCTTGAGAGCAACATGTCATGGACTGGCTGGATGCAGAGGAATGGTGGGAGACAGCAGCCGGGGAACCCCCAAGGGGAAGAAGCGTCAGAGCCAAGGGATTGGTGGTGGGATGATGATCAGTGGTCAGAGAGAGAAGAGGGAGCAGACTGGGAGGAGCGGATGTTGGAAGCTGAAGGGGCAACAGGGTTTAGTAGGCAGGATGTGGCTGGGGCAGAAAACAGTCCAGGCTCAGGGGCAGAAGCGGAGGCTGGAGAGAAGGTTGGTTGATCAGACAGGCTGCTGAAGAATCCAGGTAGTCTTCCCCTCCTGCTGCAACCAGCTCCCCTCCTGCCTGATCTCCTAGAACACACACAGAGAGGGAAAAGAGCAGAGAGTGGTTGTGAGCAGGCTCAGTCTATAACTGCTTGGGGGAAATCCTGGAGAGGAGGGTATTTAGGCAACTGTGGGAAGGCAGAGACCTTCAGTCCTCACATCTGCCTCCTTGGAGCAAGAGCTACTGGGAAGAGTTGTTGGGATCACTAAGCCTGCATAGAGTTTAATTTTAACCTATTTTTATTTACATATTCTCTATTCCTTTATATGTCCATGTCTCTGGTCTGTGACAGTAATAAATTGATTCTGATAGGCCTGCACTGTTTTGGTTGCTTTGAATAAAGCGTTAATTCACTGACATAGCGTTTTAATTTATTGCTGGCCTGCACCGGACTCCAGCTCCAGACACAACAGCAGGGGAGGACTGTTGCCTTCATGATTTGCTTGTGGGCTTCTCAGAGTCGTGCTCTTCTTGTGAAATACAGCACACTGGACTAGGTGGACCTTTGGCCTTTTCCTGCAGAGTTTATCATAATGGAACACAAATGTCTCTTGTGCTGTTCAGCCTCCTGGCCTCACCTTGTTCTTGCTACTACTTCCAGTTCTGCCACATTCTGCTTAAGATGGAGCAACTAGAATTCTGCCCAGTATTCCAAGTGCAACTACAAAATAGGCGGCCAGTTCTGTTTGCAGTCTTGTTCCTAATGATTCCCACACTCAGTTTGCTTTTTTAAAAACTAACACTGCAGACCGAATTTATGTTTTCAGTGAGCTTGTCCCTCCTGGGCTCTTCTTTCCTGGGTCGTCACAATAGTAGATTTAGCATTGGCTAAAAGTGCTCAGGAAATAAATATTGGGATCTTTTTGAAGGTTCCATGGAAATGTCAGTTCAGCTAACAAGAAGAGGTTGAATGATAAAACCTGGCTATTCTACTCATATTTAAATGCTTTCAGTTACTATGCTAGATGACATTAATTGTATAAGTATTACTTTTTAAAAGAGTGGTGAGTTACGTATTTGGAGTAATCAGTGCCTTGTTGACAGTCATATCATGTTTTTTCCCCATCCTTAGAGTCTTACATTTAAAGAGAAAATGACAAGCCTTAAGTTTAAAGAAAAGCCTACAGATGTTGAAACCAGAAGTTACAAGGTCTTGTTGTTATCTATGGTAAAGCTGATCCATGCTGACCCTAAACTTTTGCTCTGTGTAAGTAAAAGTTCTTTTTAAAAAACAAATTGAAATGAAATGAAACACCAACTCTCAGGGTTTCTTTTACAGTCTTTGAACCAAAAAACAAGGAATTGACTTTCCAACAATTTCCCTGTACTAAACTTCCATAAGAAAGCTTAGTATTGATAGCAGTTTCCATTCCAGTGGCATAGAACACTTGATCTGGAATGGAAAAAAGAATTAGTAACCCTTATTAGTAAGGTAAAGGGACCCCTGACCATTAGGTCCCGTCGTGGCCGACTCTGGGGTTGCGGCACTCATCTTGCTTTATTGGCTGAGGGAGCCGGCGTACAGCTTCCGGGTCATGTGGCCAGCATGACTAAGCCACTTCTGGCGAACCAGAGCAGCGCACAGAAACGCCGTTTACCTTCCCACCGGAGCGGTACCTATTTATCTACTTGCACTTTGACGTGCTTTCGAACTGCTGGGTTGGCAGGAGCAGGGACCGAGCAATGGGAGCTCACCCCGTCACGGAGATTCGAACCGCCAACCTTCTGATCGGCAAGTCCTAGGCTCCACAGCCCCACCCACGTCCCTTAACCCTTATTAGTAGGTTGGCATAATTTTGTGGATGCTATTATCTAAAATGACCACCCTCCTGCATCACCTGTCTCATGAACCTAAAGGTAAAGGTAAAGGTACCCCTGCCCGTACGGGCCAGTCTTGCCAGACTCTGGGGTTGTGCGCCCATCTCACTCAAGAGGCCAGGGGCCAGCGCTGTCCGGAGACACTTCTGGGTCACGTGGCCAGCGTGACATCGCTGCTCTGGCAAGCCAGAGCTGCACACGGAAACGCCGTTTACCTTCCCGCTAGAAAGCGGTCCCTATTTATCTACTTGCACCCGGAGGTGCTTTCGAACTGCTAGGTTGGCAGGCGCTGGGACCGAGCAGCGGGAGCGCACCCCGCCGCAGGGATTCGAACCGCCGACCTTTCGATCGGCAAGTCCTAGGCGCTGAGGCTTTAACCCACAGCGCCACCTGCGTCCCTGTTCTCATGAACCTACGTTCATACAATTTATAACATACAGAATATGGCATGATTAAGTGAAAGCAGAAGAAGGAGCAGTTGTTTATGATTACTTTTGTTATCATGTAGTTATGTATTTTTCATGTAAGCCACCTTGAGCATGGTTTGAACTGTAGAAAGGCAACATACTAATAAAATTATGTATTTATGCATGTATGCAACCCTATGATCGGTGTGCAGACAACCCTTTTTTTTTTGGGGGGGGGGAGATAGTTTCATTGCTGCATGCTTTGGTTCGTTGAGCCTGGAAAAGGAAGGTGCGCAGCATTCCTGACCCTTAGGACAAACAAAATGCCCAATCCTAGTAGAATTTTTCAGTCTAAAGTTATGAAGAAGCCTGGAGTCACTTAATATGCCCAGAAGAATCAAGTTGTTGAATGTTTCCAGGACGGTACTACTATGCAATACAGGTAGAGGAATTGTCTATGTTTAAATCCTCCATCTTAAAAACAAAAAATTGTTTATTGGGTGTTGATATCAACTGGATTGTATGTTTCCAAACATGCAGAATCAAGTATTGCCTGTTCCTTCTTCCTAGCAGCCTGGGGTGCGACCTGAAACCTACATAGTACCTAACAGAGCCTCAGGTTGGCTCCCTATGTTAATGAAGGGCTGTTTCCAGTGGTGGCAGGGTGTGTGAGCTCCCCCTCTAGTGAAGAAATATGCAGAAGTCTTTCAGAAGACACAAAGGTTTCCTCCAAGGATGACCTGCAGGGCAAGATCTGGCTTGGAGGATCAGGGGTCTACTTCTCTGCAATATTTTTTTAAAGTATACAGGGAAATTACACCAGTGAATTTGGAATATGAATGTCAGTGAACCCGCACCTTATCATTTTGTACTTTCCTTTACAGAATCCAAGGAAACAAGGTCCTGAGACTCAGGGCAGCACCGCTGAACTCATAACAGGCCTTGTCCAGCTGGTGCCACAGTCCAGCATGCCTGAAATAGCACAAGAAGCCATGGAGGTCAGGAGCTAAGTGACATGCAAGCCCATTACTGTATTGTTTGCAGATCTGAATGTGTGTCCCCATGCCCTGCTTCAAAGTGAGCCAGTCTTCTTTTAAAAAACGACAGTGTGTCACAGTCTGAAGTCCTGGCTTTAAAAATGGGCTCTCTCCCATTTCATAACTAGGCGGATTATTGCTTTGTTTTTGTTCTTATTTTTATTATGCATTTTGTGTTTTTTATATTGTAATTTTATGCTGTGAAACTCCCTGAGATCTACAGACGAAGAGCAGAATAATAATAATAATAATAATAATAATAATAATAATAATAATATATGTAGAGCATTAAGTTAATTAAGCGGTTTCTGCATTTTTGGCCCCTTCAGGCCTTGCTTGTGCTCCATCAGTTAGACAGCATTGACTTGTGGAATCCAGATGCACCCATCGAAACATTCTGGGAGATCAGGTGAGTACATTGCCTGTTTTGGGCTTGGTAAGAATTGTCTCTCTCCTGACTAGTTTCCTGGGCTACGCACCATAACTACAAATGATCAAAAATTATATACTGTATAAACAATGCTGCTCTGAGGCGAGACTGAATTGCCTATTCTTTTCAATACAGTGGGGCACTCTGTATATTTTGGGTTTCCCTTTCCAAAGATCGGTGAAACAGACACAGAAGTTGTGCTCAATCCAGTGGAGTGCTTTTAATTTAGATTTATTTGAGGAAATACCTTCCAGTGAAAAAATGCCCACAATTACAAAAATAAAAAATAAAAATGACCCATGCAAAGGAGATGAAACAATAGAATGTAAATTTGAAACTACATAAGCCTGGTGAAAATGTCAACTTAGTGCCCCATGATGAAAGAAAGTGCTAATGAAAGGATGTCAGGGAAGGACACAGGTGTAGAAAATTCAGAGCCCCTAGCTGCCCAACGGGGCTTGCCCAGGAGTAGGGAGATAAGCATCTGGTCTGCTGGCCACAAAAGATTCCATACTCCATCTTACATGATTTATCCGGGACCCTGTGTGATCTTCCTTGTTGAGATGTGCTAGTTGGGGGTTGGAGTTGGGAATTATGAGGTGCCCCTATTGTTTATGTTGAGGCTCACATAGACTCTCTTTGCCAATTGTAGAGGCTCTATGATGCCTTTCAAACACTCTAGCCCTTCAGCAGATCCATTTTTAGTGCTGTGTCCGTCCATCCCCTCACATGAAGAGCACCCACAGTTGCCTATGTGGACAGCCGAGGCAGCCCTGGGTATACAATAGAGGGTTACTAGTATAGTGCCTGCAGGCCCCCATGTGCTCGCAAAGACTTTTCTAGATGCCTGCAGGATCCCTGCCTCTCTCCCCGCCCCCGGGCCCTTCTGAAAATAGACATTCTGTTGTAGCCAGTTAGGTTGCGGTGGGTGCCTGGTTGCAGTTTGTGTGTGGTGCCCATAACAGCTGCTCTGGTTTTCAGATGTGCTCGTGGGTCCAAAAAGTGAATGAATGAAATAGCTCAGTTTATTCTAGTTCCCCTCACCCAAACTGCCCCCCAACCCCTATTTATCTCTTAGGCTATGTTGTGCTCAAAATTCTTGACACAAATTCTGTAGCCCTGCAAAAGGGTTTTAGAATGCTAGTTAGGAAACTGTCAAAAGGAGAGGGTGTTGGTATGGGGAGAAGGCAGGTGTCCACTGGGATCCCCTGCAGGGGCTTGAGTATGTGTACCTCTTGTCATCACAGCTGTTGTAATGTGCTTCTTATTGCAAATATTGCTGCTGAAGTTACGGGAAACACTTTAATAAGTGGCTATTGATTGGCACTTTCCTAATTCTTGCAGTTCACAAATGCTGTTTTGTATATGCAAGCGGCTAACAAGCAATCAGATTCTCAGCAGCACAGAAATCCTCAAGTGGCTGCGAGAGATTTTGATCTGCAGGAACACATTTCTTCTGAAAAACAAAGTAAGTGAGCACTTTGAAACTTGAAAAGCATTTCAAAAGGGGCTTGCTGCTTCTGACTTGCTCCAGCTCTTGGCTTATTGGATAGTTATTGGATGGGAAGGAAATTTGGCTAGCTTTCCCACTCAGAAAGGGAAGTGAAATTGTGTTTGTTTTCTCATTTCATAAATAAAGCCCCAGTAAACACACCCATCTCTCCTGTGTATGTGTGTGCATGTCTGATTTCCTTTACCTCCTACAAAAGCAGAGTGACTTATTTATTTTTCCTCTCTTTCTCCCCATAGCAATCAGATAGGAGTTCCTGTCCCTTTCTCTTCCTTTATGGGGTAGGATGCGATGTCTCTGGGGGTGGAGCTAATCAAATTTCTCTTGACCATGAAGAGATGATGCGTTGTATCCCAGGAGCTACGCTTAGGAAAGGAAAAGGGAGCTTTTGCATGGTACGTGACCATAAGGCAAGTGCTGTCATACAGAGCACTGCTGCTGCTGCTATTACTGCTACAGTAGTTAGAGGTGCTGTTTCAGACCTTAGTCAATTCTGATACCTCACCACGCAGAGCAGCCACACAGAACCAAGACGTTCCTAGTTCTGTATCCCATCAGCTGCTGAAAGCTAGGAAGAACACGAAAACACATCAGTGATAGAATTAGGGTCACTTAGAAATGTACTTGCTGAAGCAAAAATAGCCAATGGTGTGCCCACTAGAGATACTGAACTACAGCAATGAACACCCATCATCTCTAACCACTGGCCATGGCCATGCTGGCTGAGGCTAGTGAGAGTTGCAGTCCAAAACATCTGGAAGGCATTTCCTTGGCTGCCGCATGCTTGAAACACCCTTCGCTGAACATCAAGGCCCCCGTTCCCATCAGCTGCAACCAGCTGCAACAGTCCAGGGCGGGTGAGAGTTGCAGTCACAACAACGTCTGAAGGGCTGCAGGTTCCCCCCTACTGATCTAGCTGTATTCATTTGTGCTCTGCAGACGTCCTTTAAAACGCCATGGCTTGTCTTGACTGTGTTTGTGGAGAGCAGCAATGATTAACGTGGCCTGTTGTCCTTTCTCCCAAGGAAAGCGCTGCAGGCTGCAGCGGGACGCCGATATGCCGTCAAGCGCAGACCAAATTGGAGGTGGCCCTGTATATGTCCCTCTGGAGCCCCGACACCGAGGCAGTGCTTGTCGCGATGTCCTGTTTCCGACATCTTTGTGAGGAAGCGGATATCAGATGTGGCGTAGACGAGGTGTCGGTTCACAACTTTTTGCCCAATTACAACACCTTTATGGAGTTTGCTTCCGTGAGCAACATGATGTCAACAGGTGAGAAGGGGGAGAGAAGGTCTCTTGTCAGTTGAGCTTGGGAAAATTGAACAAGGAGAGAGAAGGGTGGAGTGCATTTTTAGTTTGGTGTTTCAAGCTGGAAATTTTGCTTTAAAAATAATAAACAATTAAAAAATGATACAGTGGAACCTTGGTTTTCAAACTTAATCCTTTCTGGAAGGCTGTTTGACTCCCGAAATGTTCGAAAACCTTCCGATTGGCGCAGGCACCCCGGAAACAAAAGTCGACAGTGGCAATGGACATTTGGCTTCCAAAAAATGTTAGAAAATCCAGAACATTTACTTCTGGGTTTTCGGCGTTTGGGAGCCAATTTGTTCATCGACTAAGCCATTTGAGAGCCAAGGTTCCACTGTACATTAAATCCCATTAACCAAAATATCTCTGTGAAAACTAAAGGGCAATTGTTTGTTCAAAGGCAAGCATTAATGCAGATATGTCTTGTCAGTCTTTTTTGATTAAGGATGTTTATTGGTAGAGGAAACTTCCATAAAGTTTTCAACAAAGCAACCTTTTAAAAGTTGAAAATGTACTGAATTTCTGACCACATGCCTTTAGGAAGAGCAGCTCTCCAGAAAAGAGTGATGGCATTGCTAAGGCGAATTGAACATCCGACGGCAGGTAACACTGAGGTACATCATTTCAGTTTTCTTCGGTGAAAGTATTCTTCCTTGGCAGCTTAACACTGGATAAGCACTTCCTAACAAATGTTTCCATGGCAGCATTAAATTAAGGTATCAGAAAACAGATTAAATAATAAATATATACACAGAAATATGAAAACAAATTTTCAACAGCCACTTAAAAGCAAAAATACTGGTTCCCATATCTGCTATTTCAGTTGTAAGCTGATTATTATTATTGTTGTTTTGTTTTATTAAATTTATATATCACCCCTTCATCCGATTACAGAGAGCTGGGACCAGAACACTTAATTAATTAATTAATTAATTAAGCACTTAATATCCTGCTTAATGCCGTAGTCTCTAAGCTGGGTATGGTACGGTTAAAATGCTGCAATAAAGATAAAAATCAGTTTACCATAAAATCGTAAAAACTTGAAATGCCTGCTGGGGAAAAAGGTCTTCACCAAGTGCTATCTGGTATTTTCTAGAAGGTATTTAGAACAGTTCTTTTTCTTTTGTCGTGTTCCAGGCTTGGGAAGCCACACATTTAAAATGGGAAACGGCTACAAATTTGATCCTCAACTTTCCAAAGGCTAAAATGGAAGATGGCCAGGTAAGGCCTTTCATAAATACCTTGTAGGCTTTTTTCTCTGCTTCTCTTTAGCATCTAATGCACAGGAGTGGCCGTCTGGTTTTGCTGAACTACTACTCCCATCGTCCCTAGCAGGCACAGCTATGGTCAGGGATGATGGAAGTTGTAGTTCAGCAGCATCTGGAGGGCCAGAGGTTCCGCATCCCTGGGCTAATGTGCTATCCTTCAGATAATCTAGCTTTATAGGGATCTTCTCATCTTGCTGGCTCATACAGCCAAGATCTGTCGTCGTCTTCTTAATGCTCTTTCCTGGTTTGCTGACTTATAATGCTTAGGGAAAGCCAAGTAGTTGATTTTTTTTCTTCAAACCCGTCCCTGGTTGCCACTTCCTCAGCCATAGCACATCTTGTGCTATCCACCAAGCCATCTTTTGAGAAAGAGGTGGCAGTTTGCTTTGGGAAACCCCAGTTTGCTTTGGGAAACTGCTTTTCAATAAAATTCCTAGATCAGTTTACAGGGAAAAACAGGAAACCAGAGAAGCTAGTGTTACAGTAGCACGGCAGAAGCATCTAGAAGCAAATCCCATTTCTGATGGTGCCATTGTGGGTTGGATATTGGATCAGAAGCCTGGTTTCAGATTTCTGCCTGGGGATGAGCTGCTTTTGAAAGCGCGGGCAAGTCTGTTTCAGCCTCGGTTCCTTTCTGTAAATGGGGACTTACGATGTCCTGGGGTCGTTTTGGTGCAATTCCCAGAAAGCACCCTGCTCTGAAAGGAATATCCAAATAACAGGTGAGCGTTCTGAATTTGCATCACTGCATTTCTCTCTCCCCACCTCCCGCCATGATGTGCAACTCTTTCCAGGTCGCGGAAAGCCTCCACAAGACCATCGTCAAGAGGCGAATGTCCCATGTCAGCGGGGGAGGCTCTATAGACCTTTCGGACACAGATTCTCTGCAGGAGTGGATCAACATGACCGGCTTCCTGTGCGCGTTGGGCGGGGTGTGCCTGCAGCATCGCAGCAGCGCCGGGTTCGCGACCTACAGCCCCCCCATGGCCCCCGTGAACGAGCGCAAAGGCTCCATGATATCCATGCTGTCGACCGAGGGCAACACGGAGACCCCTGTGAGCAAGTTCATGGACCGCTTGCTGTCGCTCATGGTCTGCACCCACGAGAAAGTGGGCCTGCAGATACGGACCAACATTAAAGATCTCATGGGCCTGGAACTGAGCCCGGCGCTTTACCCCATGCTTTTCAACAAACTGAAGAACAACATCAGCAAGTTCTTTGACTCTCAAGGGCAGGTAAAGGGGTTTGCTTTAATGCAGAGATGGCCAGTATTTTGGGGGCTGCATCCCCCGGGGAAAGTGGTCAGGGCCTCTCTACCTACATACAGTGGAGGCTGCCAAGCCTACCCATTTCCTTCCTAACAGCCAGCCCAGAGGGTGGCCTTGGCTGTCCAGTTCCTCCTCCTCCATCCCAGTTTTGCCCTTGTAGAACTCAGGAGGGTGGGGGCAAAACCAGAATTAGTTGACTCTGCCTGCCATTGGCTCTGGCTCCACTCATTGGTTGGGCTTCCTGCCTTCTGCTCTGGCAATCCCAATAGGCACCAGCCAACACTGCCTACATTGTGATGATCTGGAGCCAAATCCAAAAGTGGGCAGTCAGTTGAGGGTCACGTGCTTGTTCGTTTTTTACGTTTCTGCCTTGCCCCTTTCTTCTGGGAAGTCTTGTGTAAATTAGCCAAAGTGGGAAGCCTCAAAAGTAGAGAGTAGAAGGGAAGTGATAGTTAGAGATGAGATTGGTGGAGAGGGACATTCCAGAGAAGGCTGAAAGCGTCATCCTTGAGGAACAGACACAGCTTCACACTTCTCTTTGAAGTCCTGCCCCCAAATATCTTTCTGACCTTCTGGAGTTGTACCGCCTGGCAGTACAAGGAAATGTTTGGCTGATGCTCCCCCTCTTGATATATATTCTATTCCATCCCTTGCACTCATAGCATTCCCTCCCTCCCTCCAATGTTAATAATCCTGCCCTAAGAAGTTTATATTAAATGGAAATCATTTGATTTGAGAGGCGAAAGAGACCACATGGAAAAAAATGATAATGGCAACATAAAATCCATTATAAAAATCTAAAAATGTCCACCGCGCACCAAAACCAGCTATTCCAAGAAGCTGTCCAAAGGGGGCAGCTTTTGGGGATAGTTTCATTTTTCAATGCCTGCTTTTTATGGAGGTGCTAGGGTTCAGAGTTCAGTTCAAGGTGTGATGGTTGCCTCTGCAACTCTGCCTAGGAGGCCAGTGGCATAGGATACTTTGGGTCTTTAAGGAATTTAATGTGTGATCAGTGAGCGGTATATTGGCTACACACTTGCTTGACACTGGACGCAGTCTCACCTGTTTTATTTGGCTAATCATCCAAGTTTCCCTGTGAGTATTTCAAGGGTTTTTGAACAAAGGGGGGATGTGTAAACAACTATTTATTTTTATCCTGCTTTTCAGACAACTATTGTCTCCAAAAAATGACTCCAGGCAACAAAAACTAGAGACAGGCCCTGCAAACTTTAAAAGAGCAGACACAATAAAGGAAAGGGTGAGTGGAGGGAAAAGGTAGAGGAAAGGGGTAGCTCAATCCTTCCAAGGCCAAAACAAAATGGTGAGCTCTAAGTAGGTGTGCTGATCCAGTTTGAGCCAGGCTAATATCCCTTTGTGCTTGCTTGAATAGCAGTTGGTGACTCTTGGTCCTTTGTCCAGTGGATGGTGGTCCAGTGTCTTTTCCCCATCCCTTTGCAGTCCCAAGGCAACAGGTAGCTGTTGGAGGAGAGCATTTTTTTTCTGGCTGAGAGCTGGCAAGCAAGCTCTCCACAGCTCCTCCTGCTTTGGGCAATGGGTGAGGCCAGGTGGGTCTCCCTTTAAACACAATCCTCTTTCTACCTGGAAGGCCCAAGCAGCCTCCCTGTTGATCTTGCCCTCTGACCTTGGGCAGAAACCAAAATATGTGTTCCTTCCCAATAGCCCAATGGCTATTGTAAGTTGATTCTGGGGTGTTGGCTGAAGCAGGGAATTCCATAACGTAAATGAATACATTGGTGTGCAGCTAAAAGCAATTGGATATCTTGGTCTACTGGTTACTAGTTTCAGTTGAACCCATTTATTAGAATTTAAAAAGTGTTAAATTCACCTGGCTTTTAAAAAAGTGAATACAGTATGTAAGAGATAAGCGAAGCCCCTAGAACACTTTTAGACTGGGAGTTTATGCCCAGCTTACCCCTAAATTTCAGCCCAAACACTAGTTTGCATTTTTGTATCAACATAGCTGACGGGGGGGGGGGGGCGTCACTTGAGGGGGTTTCCATCCAGGCAGTGAGCTGACCCAGACCTGATTAGTTTCAGCACCTAATTTCCTATATTGGGTGGCTCCCAAATTTTGCAGCATTTTAGTGAGACTAGCCAAATGTCAGTAGCTCAGGGGTATTCACAGATGTGCACAGTGCCTATTATTAGCCCCTCCCAGCAATAGGTTTGATTGCATTTCTGTACCACCATTCTGCCAATGCGCTCAAGGCCATGTTTTTATTTAGTACTTTTGTAGCGTGAAAAGATAAAAGAATACAACAGAATTTCCTTAGGCTGTTGGGAGTCCCAGAACCTTCTCCTTGCCTCCTGCCTTCCCCTTCAGGGCTTTTTAGCAGCCACTGGGAAGCTGTAGGAGGGATTTCCCCAATTCAGTGCGGAATATGTCTTCTTTCAGAGGCAGCCAGAGGTAGCAAATTTGCGTGCCTGTTTCTCATCACAGATATAGAGGTCATTAAGCGAATAATTATACTCGTGTCCCTTTCAGTCTATGAACTCAGCTTGGTTTAGCACCACTGGGTATTACAATTTTAATCTAGGCTTATGAGTTTTGTTGGCATGCCGGCCAGAAAACTCAAACTACAGCACAGTTTGCTTCTGTTACAGGTCTTGTTGAATGACAGCAACACCCAGTTTGTGGAGCAGACCATTGCAATTATGAAGAACCTGCTTGATAATCATACAGAAGGGAGTTCAGAACACCTGGGACAAGCCAGCATTGAGACCATGATGCTGAACCTTGTCAGGCAAGTTGTTGTTACTGTTAATACCACTGCAGTTACTCCTACATTATGTTACCAGCCCTTTACCCTAAGGTCCCAGAATGGCTTCCAACAATTGAAACACAACATAACTATTAAAATACAGTATTACACAATATTTAAAGCAGTTTAAAACCACTTTAAAAAGTTAGCCTATTCTTACTAGTTGCCTACAGGAGATTGAAATGGTGAGGGGCAGGACTGGGACTCCTGTGAACCCCTCCCTCCCTCACTATTGGACTCCAGCATGGCCAATGGATCAGGGATGATGGGAATTGTAGTCTAAAAACCTTTGGAGGACTACAGGTGGCCCACCCTGATGTACTGGTTCTTTGGACTCCTTCGGGAGGTTGTGGACTCTCCTTCCTTGGAGGTGTCTAAGCAGAGGTTGGATGGCCCTCTGTCATGAATGCTGCAGTTGAGATTCCTGCATTCCTCCCCCAGGCTGAATTCCTCACCTGACACCACCTAGTTCAGGTACCATTTTAAGTAAGTCTTGACTCTCCTTTTCTTTTTTGTCATCGTGCTCTATGGCCTATATTTTTACAATCGTAGTAAGATGGCTCATTCCCAGCATTTAATAGAGGCCTGTGTGTTTATCAGAAAAATACCTCTCTAACTGTTGTTGTTGTTTTGACATGTATTTGCTTTGAAGGTGTCCACCAGATGCTCGAGTCCTTAGAAGGAGATTTAACCTAAACTCAGGCTTGGGCCTGTTTTTTCACAGATATGTGCGCGTCCTGGGGAATCTGGTCCACGCTATTCAGATAAAAACTAAACTCTGTCAGCTCGTGAAGGTAATGATGGAGAGGCGTGATGATCTTTCCTTCTGTCAAGAGATGAAATTCAGGTGAGGGTTGGTGTTGCCTAAGTGAAGAATACTGTGCTATTCTTCCTGTTTTTCTTGGAAATAGTTGATTGAGGTGGACTGCTTCTTGCCACAGTTATTATCCCTATACCTAGTTATGTCTGTGTCTATCTGTCTATCTGATGGCTATATATCAGGGGTCAGCAAACCTTTTCAGCAGGGGGCCGGTCCACCGTCCCTCAGACCTTGTGGGGGGCTGGACTATATTTTTTTTGGGGGGGATGAATGAATTCCTATGCCCCACAAATAACCCAGAGATGCATTTGAAATAAAAGGACACATTCTACTCATGTAAAAACATGCTGATTCCTGGACTGTCCGCGGGCCAGATTTAGAAGGCGATTAAGCTGGATCTGGCCCCCGGGCCTTAGTTTGCCTACTGGTGCTATATATATTTAAAACCGAAATCAATGTGAGGTTGGCTCCAGGTTTGAGTGGGTCCTGGGCAAAATATTCTCTGATGGTTGGGCTTTCCTCTCCGTCAGCAGGCTTTGGAAGGATTACTTGGCTTTGGTGACGGAGATCCAGGTAGTGTTGGTGATAGATATGCTTTGTAGGCTCCAGAGCAACACTAGGTCAGAGGCATTGTGGGAAATTGAAAGGATGACTAGATCCAACTGCCTACATACTCAAGAATGCCAGGTCGGTGGGGGGGGAATTAAGGCAGGGGTCAATAACCCGGTAACAGTGCTGACACTGATCCTGATAAAATCGCCATAGAATTACATTTTTCATCTGAACACAAGACCATTCTCATCTATCATTTTTTGGATGGCTCTTTAGTAGCCACAATACAAGAATACCTTTGCTATTAGTGCCTGCAGCCGTTCTAGTTTCTGCCACTCGGACCATTTTGCACAATCGCTCAAAACGATATGAAGAATGCTTGAGCCTAAATCTTCCTGTGGTAAGAGTTAGCCTCTACACCTGTTTGTTACCCGGGTGAAGAACAACCACCTTTTGAATAAACCACAGAACCAAGAACACTATTTTCAAGTCCAGCATCCAGATTTAGAGAGCCAGCGTTTATTATAGCTATTGCAATAGAACAACTCACTCAACTCTGTGCCAGTTGAGAAGGTCTACCCCGAGGAACTTCAAAACAAAAGCTTATATAGTAGCTCAAACACAGCAAACAAAGAGTCATAAGATGGGAACTGAGAGGTGTTCAGCTAGTGATGAAATGACAGATCTAGAGGTGGCCTTGGGTTGAGCTCTGTGTGCGTAGATGTTTGGTGGAAGGTATCTTTTTTTAGCATTTTAAAAATACACTGCTATGTTTTTGCTTTAATTTAGTATAAATTTGTTTTTTGAATCTTCTGTAATATGCAATTTTAGGAACAAGATGGTGGAATATCTGACAGATTGGGTTATGGGAACATCCAACCAGGCAACAGATGAGGATGTGAAGTGTCTGACAAGGTGAGAGAGGCTTAAGAGGCCACTTTAAAATCTCACAGTGCTTATCTTTTGCAGAAACAGGACAACAGAGATTTCTTTTTGGCGGGTGCTTTGTTAATAGCAAGTGGGAACTAGCTGCTGTATAGGAGTCTGTTTTCCACTCACTATAGGGTGGGGGAAAGAAAGAAAGAAAGAGCTGATCCAAGATCATAACACCTGCATATTGAATTACATGAGTGTTTGCATCACTTGGCCTAGGCTGTGGGTCCAGCCTTCCCGTTTCTAGTGGCCTGTGTAAATTAGCAGAGGAGACAACAAACAAACACATTAGCAAGTATGCACTTGGGAGTCCCAGGTTCTTCCATACTGACCTCCTGGTGGTCCTGCCTCATTATGAGATAGTTGTGTGAGGAAAGGGTCTTTTCAAGTGATGGCTTCTCATAGACACAACTCCCTGCCTACGGAGGTATGCCTGGCTGTGTCTCTGTAGTTTTAGGCCGTTGGTTAAGAAGCATCTTTTTCAGCGAGTGTTCAGAGGAGAGGTCCGATTGCTACCGCTTCTGCTATTAGTAATTGTTACTCGGTGATTTATTATGTGTTTCCAAAGGATTGTGGTGTTTTTGCGTGTTCTTATCTATTTGCCTTGTAAACTGTCCTGTGGCTTGTGTCAAGGGCAGATTATGAAACATTTAAATAAAAAAGATACCCACAGGCACAGTGGGGAAGATGTGACCAGTTGTTTCTGTGTAGCACGGCAAAGGGCAGGAACAAAGCTCTGGCCCATTTTCAGAATGTGTGAAGGGGGTTGCACATTCCCCATTCTAACGATGGTCTATTTCCTGCTTTGTTCAGAGATTTGGACCAAGCAAGCATGGAAGCTGTGGTGTCTCTTCTTGCGGGACTTCCATTACAGCCTGAAGAAGGAGATGGAGTTGAACTGATGGAAGCTAAATCCCAGTTGTTCCTTAAGTAAAGGCCCTTTACCTTATTTTATTTAGTACCCGGTTGACTAAAACAGCTAGAATTTTATTACCACTTGCGCATGCTGACACACCAGCCTTGTGGAAGGGCAGCAGGTTTTAGTCTGTAGGACATACAAGCATAACTGAATCCTGAAAGGACAGAGCTGTTATGTGGTCCAACTTCTCAAATCCAGGAAGTAGGACATCGGCCTGTTCTGGATGGTGTTGCACTCCAGTGAGAGCACGTTCGTAGCTTGGGGGTTAATCCTGGATCCAACATCGTTGTAGATGGCCCAAGTGGCCTTGCTGGGTAGAAGTTCCTGTTTCCAGCTTTGGCTGCTTCACTGGCTACTCTCAGTGATAACTATTTTCAGAGTGGCTTCCCAGTAAAACAATAAAATACATAGGAGGGAGAGCAGTTAAAACGACAACAGAAGGGCCAAATATAAGGTTAAAAGACTTGGGGAAACTACAATGGGCTTTTCCTTGTTCCAGAAAGTGATGAGATTGAAGCCAGGTGAATTCCTTGGGGTCACAGTTCTGTAAATGGGGCATAGTGCCTAGACACGTACCCTTTTGGGAAATGTTGGTTTTCTGTAGGAGAGATGGAGTCCTCATATTAGAGGGCAGGGGGAACTGTTTCTCCAGAGAGATGCAAGCCACTGTGTCTCGCTTTTAGGTACTTTACCCTGTTTATGAACCTCCTCAATGACTGCAGCGAAGTCGAAGACGAAAGCGCGCAAACAGGCGGCCGAAAACGAGGGATGTCCCGAAGGCTGGCTTCGTTACGACACTGCACAGTCCTGGCCATGTCAAACTTGCTCAACGCAAACGTGGATAGTGGCCTTATGCACTCAATAGGTAAAACAGGGGAACTTCCTTGTAGCTGTGTGAAGCGCAGCAAAGTGCAGGGCTTCATTGTCTAAACATTTCTGTTGTCTGCTGGCAGGGTTGGGCTACCACAAAGATCTTCAGACAAGAGCGACATTCATGGAGGTCCTCACCAAAATTCTGCAGCAGGGCACAGAGTTTGATACCCTGGCAGAAACTGTCTTGGCAGACCGGTTCGAGAGATTGGTGGAGTTGGTCACCATGATGGGTGACCAAGGAGAGCTGCCCATTGCTATGGCTTTGGCGAACGTAGTGCCTTGTTCACAGTGGGTAAGATGCTTTTGGTTATTCATGAATGTTCCTTAGCATTGGTGAGTGCTGGGTGTGAGCAACTCAGCAGGTCGTGTGCAACCCTCAAGGCTTGTTTGTGGCCACTGATATGAAATGTATTGTTGCTGATTAAAATTACTTGCTTCTTTTCAGGCTGCACTGGAGATGCAAAATAATAGAATGAGATGCACACAGGGAATATTGTACAGTTTAAAGTGGAGTTTATTTCCATCAGAGCTTCACAAGATGATTTACTGATAGAATATATTTCTATTTCTGAATGTAGGAAGCTGCTTTTCCCGAGTCAGACTGTTAGTCCTTCTAGCCTGGTAGCACCCACTCGGACTGGCAGCAGCTTTCCATAGAAAGCTTTTTCCAGGCACCGTTTCCTTATATCCTTTTTAATTGGAGATGGGAACCCACCATCCTGACCTGGCATTGTTCTTGTTTGCCACATAGAGAATAATACTTAGGACTGGGTGTATGTGTTTTGTTTTTGAAAGGATGAACTGGCTCGTGTCCTGGTCACCCTCTTTGACTCCAGACACTTGCTCTACCAGCTGCTTTGGAACATGTTTTCTAAAGAGGTTGAGCTGGCAGACTCGATGCAGACGCTCTTCAGGGGAAACAGTCTGGCTAGCAAAATAATGACGTTCTGTTTTAAGGTACGTTTGATCTTAATAAATTCAAAAGAGGCACAGAGAGAGAGAGAGAGCTGGGGCGGAAGGCTCACCCAGAACATGAAATCAGATGGATTAAAAAAAATTTCGGCATCTAGGTGCACCACTGCAGTTGTGCTTTTGTCAGATTAAAATCACTTCAGTGCAGACTGTGTCTTAAATTCCATAGCTGTAATCCAGCAAAGTGGTTACTTGGTTAATTCATTTTTAAAGCCATCAACTCTAAAACGTGGGATTAGTTTAAACCGTGTCCTGATTTTACTTAGGGCAGCACATTTAACTTCTTTAAAAAAACAAATAAGTGCATATTCCAAGCAGGCTACAGCATTGTGGCATAAACCTTTATGAGCTAGAGTCCACTTCATTAGATGCATGAAGTGTGATCCTTAGTTGGCAGAGAGCTGTCAGTGGTGTGGAGCTAGGCAAAATACAAAGCAAAATATTGCAATGCCTGAACATGATGGAGATGTCATTTTCATTGACTCTTTGAAGCCTTACTGACTTCTTAAAGCAGCGCAGCACAAAAAGCCACAGCGCTGCTCTTTTTTTTTTTTTTTTAACTTCCACAAATTTGAAATCGCCAACCGGATTATTCTCTCTCCTGCAGGTTTATGGGGCAACCTACCTCCAGAAGCTTTTGGAGCCTTTATTAAGGGCAGTAATTACATCAAATGAATGGCAGCACGTCAGCTTTGAGGTGGACCCTACAAGGTTTGAATCCGGGTGGGTGGGAAGGAAGCAGAAGGAGGAGGAGGAGGAAGTCTGCAATATTCTGCCTGCTTTCCCCTTAACACACTGCAGCCCAGCCACCCTCCACCGGCAAGCCCCGTTGCTTGAGGCCCTGATCCTAACTCTAAGCAGGGAATGTAGGGTGCAGCAGATTGGCCCTGAGCGATGCTTCACATTCAGCAACACCTGGAGAGCAAAAGGTTCCCCACAGCTGCCTTGAACCAAAGTCAGACAATGTGATAGCCTCCAAGGTGTTGTTGGACTGCAACTCCCATCAGCCCCCACTAGCGTGGATAATGGGAATTGTAGCCTAGCAATAACTAGCAGACACTATGTTGGCTGCCCCTGCCTTATAGGGAGAGGTCAAGAGTCACAGTTGGCATATTGTAGTCACAGCGCCCATTCTGGTTTCCCTTTGGGTACATTTGGAGCTCGCTGGCTGCTTTCCCCTGCTTCCGGATCAGCAGGGAACTCCGCCAACTCTCTTGCTCCCATCTCTCGTCTCATTAATCTATCATAACCTGCCTTCAAGTTACAAATCTGAATTCTCAGATAACGGCCAGCTGTGCATGACTGATACGACATCACCGTTGTTCAGGGCTCGTTTATTTTATTTGTGTTCTGCTTTTTAGCTTGGCTGCCAGAGTAGATTACAATTAAAATCTGGTGCAGTAGAATTAGGGATATGTTGCTCTCTGTGTGTTATGTAGACCAAGCTCCAGGCTCTTCACTGCAGACAGGAGGGGGCAGAAATCTGCAGATGGTCTCAGACTAAAGCTGGCTGATGCTAAGGAGGCCAGCCCACAAAAGCAGCCCTTTCTGCATTTTGATGCCATCCAGATGCCAGGTTTGGGGGATAAACTTGCAGACCAGTCCCATCTGCTGCTTGGAAGCTCTCCAGCATTGTAGCTAGCGATAGGCAGAAGGAAGCAAAGCTGTAGTTTGTGCTGGAGAAATCATAGAACTGCAGAGTTGGAAGGCACCCAGAGGACCATCTAGTCCAACCCGCCTGCAGTGCAGGAATATGCAACTGTCCCATACGAGCATCGAACCTGCAGCCTTGGTGTTAGCAGCACCAATAAAGCTAGGGAGCCTGGCAAAGCCTTGACAGACCTGTCTTACAGGTTGGAATCTGCAGAAAGCCTTGATGATAACCAGCGGAGCCTTCTCCAGATGACAGAGAAATTCTTCCATGCCATTATCAACTCCTCTGCAGAGTTTCCACCTCAGCTTCGAAGCGTGTGCCATTGTCTCTATCAGGTATGCCTGAATCTGGCAACACCAGGTTGTACATTTCGTTGGACAGTGTTGGGGAAAGGGTGGAGAGGCTGTGCCCCTCCAGACATTGTTGGACTACAACTCCCATCATCACTGACTGCCATCATGCCGGATAGGGCTGATGGGAGTTGGGAGTCCAGCCACCTCTGGAGAAACACTACTTCCCCCTATCTGTGCCATGAGGGTGAGGGTCCCTTCTGTTGCAGCTGCATTGGGCCTATTGCCTGAGGAAAAGTTAAAGAGGCATTCTCAGTGGTTGAAGGAAATGGGCAACTGGCTCAGAGAGATGGGAGCCACTCTCTCTTCTCCTTGAATTCTTTGTCTGTCTTTCTGATGAATGCAATTCCGTGTGGTCTGTGTTTCTTCCCCAGGTTATTGACTGACAGGGCTGAGGGCTGATGGGCTCCCTGGCCTTGATTCAACAAGAAAGAGCCTTTTAAACCATTTCAGATCACCCTCCAAGGGCACTGCTACTGATTTATTTATTTTTGAAATCTTGCTTTCGTTGTGTTTGCTTCTGCTGGACTGGGGAAATTCATGCACAATAAATTACACCTTGGTTGTTACCAGGGCCAACCTTTTGCCTTTGCTGAGGTTTTGATGCATCACCTACTGTTGCAGTGATTTACAGAGTTCCACCTGTGTGCTGCTATATGCACTGTGTGGGGCACATGAGTTGTGTCCGCTGTCTGTACTTGAAAGGCTAGTTATATGCTTGAGAGATGAGCTTGCACGTTAATGAAAATCTCTTTATTCTCCTGGGACTGCCCATTTGAGGATGCAGATGGGGGTGTGTGTGTCATCCTCTACATGAAAAGCTTCTTGCATGTCTAAAAGCAGTAGTTCAAGGAAAAAGCAGGTAGACTACAACAGCCCTGGTAATAAACTCTAAACTTTTTTAGTAGCTTGCAAATATAAAAATTAAAATACTTGCCTGCTAAGTTGCATCCAGTGCTAGTCCTAGATCCATTGAAATAAATGGATGCTAACTTAGGCACATTTATTTCAATGGGTCTCCTCCGAGTAGGAACTAGATGGATAAAGACATCTCTTACTATGATGGCTGAAATGCTAGATACTAGGCAGGGTGGTTAAAAAAAATGTTCTTTTACTAAACAATCTGATAGAGGAGAAAGAGAGAGAGAGAGAGAGAGAGAGAGAGCTAGCTTTCCATCTTCTGTGACCAGTGTAGAAACCAAGAAAACTGGCAGAGGAGAAATGAAGGGATCCCATCTCTTCTCTGCCAGCTCATACACTCACCTGCATGGAATTCCTGGTTACCTAGAGCGAGAAGGTGAGTTGTTCAATGCAAGGAGGGTTTAGGTTTGTTCCCCCTCCCCTTGGGTGGTGAATTTAGTTGTGCATTCTAAAGTAGTCCTGTTTCAGGCAGCATCACACAATATTTCTGAACTGGATAGAGCCCTGACAAAGAGGAAGGAAGAGAAGCTGGCTTGATAAAGGAGTAAATCTGGATTTTGAACTGAGTGGGTAGGGAGCCTTTTTCTGGGGACATGTGCCAGTGGTGGGTGGGGCCGGAGGCAAAAGTGGGTGGAGAAGGAGATGGTGGCTCTTGCCTTTTGCACAGCAGCCTGCATTCCAGGCTATGAGCAAGCAAGAAGCATTGTCATCACATTTCAAGGTCACGCTTGAGGGTGTGGGGCAAGGCTGGTGAGCGAGGGCATGTGTGGCCTAGGGAGAGTCCCAAGCGCCTGAAGGGATGCATTCAATCCCTGGGCCTGGTATTCCTCACTCCTGCAAGCAGCTGTTGAGTTTCTGCGTAGGAGAGATGGCAGGAAGGGTCATAAAAGAAGATGGAGGTCCGTTTGAAGCAACGTAGTCCTTTCTGCTTTGCTGGGCAGGAATAATCGGTTTGCCTCCAAACATCTTCCTCTCTTACCATCTGTTCTCTTTCCCCAAAGCTTTGCGCTATCAGCAATATCAGTTAACTTGCTCTTCTCCCCATCCAACTGAGAAGCCAATTCTGTAGGGACAGCGGTGAAATGAGATTGATGTTTCTATCCCTGTTCTTTATATTAAAGCTGCTCAGGAAGAATGAAGTGCCTTTTAGAGAAGGATCATGGTGAAATCCTTCCCAAGAGCTTTCCCTCTGGAAATGACAACTAACTGAGTGGGGAAATAGGTGTGACTGCTTCTCACTGTCACTCAGCATGAAATTCCCAGGGTTAGGGAAGAGCGTTCTGTGATTATGTCCACACCTCTCGTTTACTGGAGACGTGTCACATGTGGGCCTTGCAAAGTAAAGGAAGGGAACTTGGACCAAATGCCCTTGCTTGCTAGTCTCATTCTTTGGGTATAGAACGTAGGTGCTCTCCTTTGCCAAGTAAAAACTGGTTCTGTCCAGCCCCCAATAGAACAGTGTACAGGACAATAGCTGAGTCTGCAGCTTCTGTTTCAGATGCAGACCTGCAGCCAACTCTTTGAGCGTGCAATGAATTTTGTTAATGGAGTTTATGGTGTAGTGACTGTAAAGTTCGAGATGCTATGGAAAGTATTAAGCATTCAAGGTTACTTCTCCATTGGAGAGAGGCTGTTAGAGAACTGCTGTGAAGATGATTCAGTTTCTCCCTTATTTAATGGATCGAGTATCTACTTACTTACATCCCCATGAGGCATAAACAATATTTTCCCTAAAGGTTGCGTTGTGGGATGTGGGATACCTGGTGTTGTAAATAACTTTATCGGTAGTGACTGAGCACATTCTGAATCAGCTCGTAACTGAGGTTTGGGCCTGGCTTGTGTTAAATTTGCTGCCAGCCTTCCCCACCAGTTGTTCTCTTCCCCTCCCCCCAGAAAACTTGCTCTTGTGTAAAGGGGGAGCTGATAATGTGGGGGGTTGACCAGAGACCCAAAGAGGCCTCTAGGCATCATCTTTAAAACCTGGATGCTGCTGAGCATGCACTGAAGCATCGTTTTCTTCCGGGGAGAAGGGGATTTGCAGTTTCCTCTGCCTAACTGATGGAATTGGAGGCATCCTAGGCAGGAAATTATGCTCCAGCTCGTGATTGGGAGGATCCAAGCCGTCAGGGTGAGGTCCACAGGCTTCTCTTCCCAGCCGCTCATCCCCCTACGTTTCTCCCAAGTGTATGCATGCATGGAAATGGGGAAGAACTGCCAAAGCGAGGGCCAAGAGCAAGCTCCTCAAATGACTCTGTTAACTGGGCTGCATTTGCTGTTCTAGGTGAAAAGCGGTGAAGATCTATGTGTCAGTTTTAAGGCAAGGATGTGCATTCCCTGAGGCTGGGTTTCCTCTCCACCCCACCCTACCCTCTGCCCCAGATATGCCATCTGCTTGACCCAGTGGTGGCCAAACTTGGCCCTCCAGCTGTTTTGGGACTACAGTTCCCATCATCCCTGACCACTGGTCCTGTTAGCTAGGGGTGATGGGAGTTGTAGTCCAAAAACAGCTGGAGGGCCAAGTTTGGCCATCACTGGTTAACCCTTACAAGTTGTTCCTGCCCCATTCCTCTTGGATAGAAGGAAGCCCTGATGCAACTTCCTCTGACAACTCAGTGCTGCATGTGGGTGGGGAGAAGCTTCCTTAATTACAACCGATTCCTACCAGAAGCTGGTTGGGCGTCTAATCTAACTGGGTGGCTGCTAGCTTGAAACATGTATGTTCCAGCCTCTGGTGGGAGAAAACAGATCGTTTCTTGTGGCTGGCTTGGCACTTGGTCTCAATAGGCTTGCCAGTCCATTGCGGGAGTCTTGGATCCCAAGCTCTGAGAGATTGTGGGAAGGGGAACACAATTGTTCCCTTATCTCTAGAGTTGGGGAGCATGTATATACACCCACACCGCTTAATTTAAAAAAAATCTCTAAATGCTGTACATAAATCATTGTCAATGTATGCAAATAGAAGAATTTTTTTAAACAACAAAAGCTGCCTAACTAAATTACATGCAACCTGTATTTTTATATTATATTGGAAGATGCCCAGAGTGGCTGGGGCGACCCGGTCAGATGCATAGCTGTCAACCTTTCCGTTTTTTAAAGGGATATTCCCTTATTCCTAACAGGATTCCTCGCAAGAAAAGGGAAAAGTTGATAGCTGTGGTCAAGATGGGCATGGTATAAGAAATAAATCATTATTCTAGTAATGCATAGGTTGGCTTATTCCCCCCCCCCCCCCCGTGAATAAGAGACCAGTTATCCCAGGGACCCACACCTTCCAGACCAATTCTGTCATGAGGGACTGGTAAATACCTCGAGAATACTTTGCTTGCTTTCTAACAGGGCAGAGAGTTTAATCATTAATGTTTCATTTGCTTTGCCTGCTAGGCAGCAAGTGCACCATGTCACAGAGCCATGTGTGGGGTAAGGATAGAATGAATTATACAGCTGCAGTTCTTGGGGTAACAGTTGACCTGGAATATCCTGCAAGCATTGCTGGATAAGGGTGTTTAGCCTGTGTCCAATGCATGAGTGGATTGGGAGAAGCTGACCTGCCACAGTTGCCAAATATTTACTCAGCTGAAGCAGATGCACATATTTCTTCTAAAGCCTGAACTGGTCAAATAAGGTTGCGAAGTTTCCCTCTGTGCATTGCAAAAGGTTTTGTGTGGGTAGCGGGGAGAAAAGAAGCACTACTGCAATCCTTTGCAAGAATGGGGACCTGAATATTTTTATCTTTGGTGTCATATTCTACATGGTATACTAAAAAAAAGTTCATATATATGGGCTTGGTGTTGATTTTTTAAAAAAAACCATTTACAAGTTCTGGTACAATGCTGATTATGCATCTAACTTCGGGACTGGGAAGAATTGATTTGGACCCTCTCAAAGCATATATTCTGGACAATACATGCAATAACACACAACAGATTAGCAAATAAATACTCTTTAAAAATTCTCAACCTAGCCAGAAATAGTAGAAATGATTGGAACCTGACATTTGCTTGCTTTTGTATTTGTGGACAAATTGTGGTCACTCACATGAAACACAAACTCCATCCAACATGAGTGTGTAATTTCATTTTCTGTTCTGTTTTTGTTACATTTGATCGTGTAATTTTGTGTACCGGTGGACATTGGGGGTTTCTTTTGTTGCTGTGTATGTGGTTGGTGCTGTGACTTGTTTGTGCTCATCTCTGTTCTGTAGGCAACTTGCCACTCTCTCCTGAATAAAGCTACCGTAAAAGAAAAAAAGGAAAACAAAAAATCAGTAAGTTTTGGAGAAGTTTTATTAGCCATTTCTTTCAAAGCACACAGAACACCCCTTTTCTTGATTTCTGATTTTTTTGCTCTCTCTGTTCCAAAAGCTCTTCACTTTCAAGCCTCTACTTGACTTTCATTGTAAAAATCATTCTACTAATTCTGGCACCAAAGAGCTTTCATTTCAATTAACACTGGACTTTGAAGTCACATCTGTTGTTGTTTTTTTACAAAAAAAATAAAAATAAATCTTGAATGTGCCTCTTTCAATTTCCGTTTTGGAAGGGTACCTCTGCAGCTCTGCACCATCATTCTGATGAACCTCTCTTTGTCGTCACTTGCAATGCTAAATAAGAAGGGGAAAGTCAGAAAATAAGGGTGAGGCATATGTGTGCACTGGTATTTGCAGGGGCCTCCAGGAAAAAAAGAAGGCATTCCTCAAGAGAAGTAGGTGGACCTTTCTGATGAGAACTGGAAGCAACACCAGTTGGTAGATAGCATTAAAGTATGAGCAACAGCAAGCAAGGAAGTAGATGTGGATTGCAAGATGCATAAGGCTCTTCATTCAATTACTATATGCATGATGGGCTGAGTTAAGTGTATGCCCTTGGCAACCCTCTTTTTATGAAAACAAGTTCCAAAACGGTCGGGATGGGGAAAATGCCCCAATAACATACTCAAAATATTTCAGTTGTTCACCTATACCTGGTTAGGGTGGAGTAAAATACGTGTACACAAATGGATTGGCCTTACTTTCTAACTTTCCCTCCAAAGTGTGAAAGAGAAGTGAACCTGGGAACCTTAATGAAAGGTGCTGGGTGTCCTTTGTGTCAAACTTTCCAAAAGTGTTTCCTAACCAAAATGCTACTATGGGGGGCACATGGATAGAAGGTTCAGTATTTTTTCTACTTTGCTCATGTTTTTTGTTTTTAAAACTCAAGACTTTCCTGATGCTTAATGACATTTGGCCATTTGCCTACCTTTCAGTGAACAAATCTCTTCGGGTGACCTTCTGTTCAGTTAGAACTTCTTTTTTTTAAATAAAAAAAGGGTGTTGTTGACTGGTCCACAAGATGGGAGCAGATTGTTTACTTCCACTTGCTATGAGGGTGGAAGTTGAATTTGTGTTTTCCTCCATGGATGTGCTTCTTCTCTTCTAATCTTGCCCACTGCACAATGACAGAACTTCAGAGCTCTTACTCCAATTGGATTTCTGTGGGGCCTTTTTTCCTGGGTGCTCCTGCCCATCTCAAAGATGAAATGGGCACTGGTCCAACTCTCTCGGCCTGTTCTGACATGTTCTGTGGTTGCAGCCATGCACACAACTTGCTTGAAGACACCTGCCATGTCTTGAGGCATTGTTCCCTCTGCAGCCACCCTTCTTATAAACCACTAATCCAAGTGCCACTCCAGGAGACTATCTATATAAAATGCTGGATTGGCAGTCTGGTATATGTGGGATTTGGGACCCAGCAGCTACCATCTGCAGGTTGCTAATATGAAGAGCCATTGGAAAAATACCCAGTTCTTAGAAACCAGTATCCATTTTAAGGATCTAGTGCCAGTTCTTTTGTCCTTCCCTTTAAAGAACAACACAATGTTCTGAGTTAAATTAGTCATTGAAATTCCAAGTGTCCTGCAATTGTTAATGTCTAGTGTTGTATAGCCAGTTTATCTTGGCTTTGGTTATTCTACGAATTGGCATGAATTGGCCTATGTGTGTGTTCGGTAGCTTTGCTGAACCTCAGCTGTTCTGGGCCTCGCCAGTGCCTCAGTGGGAGACTGGGAAACACTCAGGTATTCCTCCTTGAGTCTCATCATAGGAGGAAAGCAGGATATGTATGGATATGAATGTGTTCATTATTATTATGCGCTGGGAAATTGTGATTGCAGCTGGCTTGTCCTGCTCACCTTGCCTCTTGAGTTTGCCTAATGTCCTTGTGTTGGATGGCAGATTTGGGGTTTCACATCCAAGATCCTTTGCAGATGGGCATTGTCTGTGTTCGCGTACGGGCATGATTCTGAACCTCCTTGCCACCCAACCCAGGAAGAGCTACCTAGAAATCAGTATTGTGAACTGTGATCCAATCTTTGGCAAGTTCCAAGAGGCCGTACTCATTCACGCTCCAGCAAATTGTGGTTTGTTAGAGTAGCCCTGTTACATCTAACCCAGAACGTTCGAAGATTACTTTCAGAAAAGCATATGAACAATTTAATTCTGGACTTTTAGAGGAAATAAGTATTCTGCATGTTCCCCCCAGAGTTAATATTGCAAACACTCCATTACTTTCTCACATGCAACATACACAGGAGTGCTTTTTGCAATTTCTTGGCAGAGACTGGTCCAGTTCACACAACACGTTAAGCCATGGTTTAAAACAAACCATGGTTTATTGTGAATGCGTGCTGCTGTGGTGCACATGCTTTGTTCCCGGCCCCCACCTCCCAAGCAGTCCCCAAGTGGCAACATCATGATTTGTTTGCAAAGAGACAAATGGGAACCTGGGTTCAGACAGCCCAGTAAACTTATTCATCCAGTGGTGTGGCAGGAGAGGCAGAGGAGTACTTTGGGAACTTAAGAGGAATGTTAAAACAATGGTTTAATGCAGTGTTCCCCAAACTTGGGTCTCCAGCTGTTTTTGGACTACAATTCCCATCATCCCTGACCACTGGTCCAGCTAACTAGGGATGGTGGGAGTTGTAGTCCAAAAAACCTCTTGAGACCCTAGTTGGGGAAACACTGGTTTAATGTGATGTGTGAATCAGGAATTTAATGAATGGGCTATTTCTATTCATGATTTTTATTTATATATTACATTTATATACCACCATTCCGCTAAAGAGCTCAAGGTGGTATGCATGCTCCTGCCCCACTCTTTTTTATTCCCGTGGCAGCCCAATGAGGGAGGTTAGGCTGAGAGGTGACTGGGCGCAGGTCACGCAGTGAGTTTCTTGGCTAAGTGGGAATTGGGCCCCTTTTCTTCCTGGTCCTGGTCAGGCTTTCTAACCTCTACACCTTGCTGACTTCCCTGTTTTGTTGAGGGTTCCCTGCTGATGGGTGTACTGAAGCAAAACTTTTCTTTTTCTTTTTGGGTTTTTTTAGTTTGATAAATTAGCATTTTTGTTTCATTGGCAAAGTTGTCATTCCACACCACAAGGTTTGTGCATAAACAATTCAGGTACAAAGAAACTCTTGTCTTCCTTTTAGATTAGCATACTGCAAAATGGCTTTTTAGTTTTTGGCCTTGCTCATACGGATTTGCTCATACATGGGCTTCACCACAAGATGGAGTGTGAATATATTTGTGTGAGAGAGAGTGAGAGCGGGGGGGAGGTGGGAAAATCATTCTGTAAAATTGTGCCTTGTCTGTACTATTATCAGTAACTCTTTTCTTCTTCCTTAACTTCTAATAATGATCTGACATGTTTAACGAGAGAGGTCCAGTTTGGCACCCTATTCTGTTTATCCTGTACAGTAACACATGTGGAAGGTTTGGCAACGAATAGGGAGCTGAAAAGGCCTCTCATTTTTCTTTTCCGTTCTCATTCCGGCCCTTCATTTAAGTTGTGTCCTTATCAAACTCCAACTTGTGCTATTTAGGTTGTCAGCCAGCGGTTCCCTCAGAACAGCATCGGAGCCGTTGGGAGTGCCATGTTCCTGAGGTTCATCAACCCTGCCATTGTCTCGCCATATGAGGCTGGGATATTGGATAAGAAGCCGCCGCCAAGAATCGAAAGGGGCTTGAAGTTAATGTCAAAGGTAAAGAACTGCAATTCTTGCATGTGTGGTTTTTTTGGGGTCTTTGAGTGAGGTGCAGAGTGAAACAATAGGCAAATTATTGCTGTGAGGGGTTTGAAATGGAGCTAAGGCGCATGTGGAAAGCTTTGGCCCTCTGCTTAATTTTGTGCGGCCCTTTGCATGACTCCCAAACCCCTCTGCAAGTTCAGACCTCTGGCAAGAGTGACACATCCCTCTCCTGGAAGCCTGATCCACCCATCACTGGCTTCAGCACTGCCCACTGCCAGTATACAGCACATTACCCTGGCAGGACTGTGGAGTTCCATAGGAATAAAAGGTTGCCTGCCCCAGATTGAGTTTTTGTTTGTTTGTTTCGTGGGTTGGGGGGGGAGCGTTTAAAAAAAGTCACCCCTTCTTACAGCCTGCTAGTATAGCATATGTTGTTCGTTTATTTATGTAAAGCATTTGTGATCTGCTTTTTGAGAACCATGCTCCACAAAGTGGCCCTTTGTCCTCTGGACTAGACCAGAGCATGCCTGCAAATGTTCAGTCGTCTTGGATTAAAGCGAATCCCTTGTAACGCAGGAATAACGTTTGGAAGAGAACGCCAAGGCACAGCTTGCCACGGCACGATTGGTTGCTTCACCTGTTCTTTTTATTAACCTAGGTACTGCAGAGCATTGCCAACCACGTCTTGTTTACAAAGGAGGAGCACATGCGGCCTTTTAATGACTTTGTGAAGAGCAATTTTGATGCAGCACGAAGGTAAAGTAGTTGCAATGCTTAGTTTAAAAGAGCTTTGCCTTTATAAGTCTGTAAAGGCCAAGAGGGGTCGGATCTGCAGGCTCTGTAAGTTGGAAAGGCCAGAGGCAAATAGCGTGGTCCGCAGCATGCATTCATGCATAAATTAATAAATTATTTTTTTATTTGTATCCTGCCCTCCCCGGCCAAAGCTAGGCTCACAGCAGCTAACATCATGTAAATAAGACAATATGCATAATACAATATGCAAATAAAATAACATTCAACATTCATTAAAATAATATAGAATAATATTAAATATCAGCATTTCAAGATTAAACAGAAATGCACTCTTAACAGTTACAATAAGTGATTTCTAAACTCCAATAAAACAACAGCAAGCCACAGTGCACAATACAAAATGAGAAGCAGAGACTGGAGGCACAGCTTCCTTATGAAGAGTCCCAGGGCCGGAAGCGGGGGGGGGGGGGGGGGAGGCAGGTGGAAAGAGGCCTTGCCTGATGGAGTCTCTCCAGCATGGGCTGGGTTTCCAGAGGGTGCAGTCAAACAGGCCAGAGGCTGGCAAATGGCTAAATCCAAGTATGGCAACCGTTAAGTCTCAAGGACCAGAGACAGGAGAAGTGATCCAGCATAGGCAGATCAGGCAGGTGCAGGCCATGCATGGAATTGGTCCACAAAGTCTTTCAGCTTTAAGGGGATTGGACTAATTCATGGAAGAGGATAGCCATGATATCTGGGCTTACTCAGTTCAGAGGCAGTTTCACCCCTGAGTGCAAGATGCTAGGAAGCAGCAAGGTGGAGTGGGTGGCTCTCACCTTCTGGCTGTAGTCGTGGGCTTCCTGGAGGCATCTTGTTGTCCACTGGGTGAAACAGGATGCTGGACTGGTCAGATCTTTTTGGTCTGTTCTAGCACAGCTGCTCTTTTTCTTTATTTCTAAAAATACATTGGGGGTGGGAAGTGTGGGGTGGTTAGCTCGTATCACGTTTGCCTTTACTTTCGTGGCAAAACAGATCTCCCAGAAATAAAAGAGGCAGAAATTTGCAGAGATCAATGTCAGTGTTGCATACATTGTGGATTCCAAGAATATTCCTTTTGCTGTTAGGCAGCTCCTGGTCATGGTGTGTGCTGTGTTGCGCTGGACAAGGGCTGGGAAAGTCTGGAAGAGCCTCATGCCCTCCATTAGGTTTTCTGTCAGAGTGTATATGACTGCCATGACTGATCATTTTAACTGTAGCACTGTAGCCACCTTATCCCTAGCAACAAGCATACTTTAGGTGTACCTGCTTGTAATTTTAATAATATTACTTTGAACACTGTACTATTCAACCACAACGTGTGTGCCTTGAGAAACAAAGCCAACACCACGTTGGTTGTAGTGAGAAGTTGTGAGATCCTTGCTAAAGAGAGCAACGGCTTTCCTTTCTTTGTAGGTTTTTCCTTGACATTGCATCAGATTGTCCAGCCAGCGACACGGTCAATCACAGCCTCTCTTTCATCAGCGATTGCAACGTCCTTGCTTTGCACCGGCTCCTCTGGAACAATCAGGAGAAGATTGGCCAGTACCTTTCCAGCAACAGGTAGAAGTAGCTTGACCAGTGGCCAAGAATCGTTGGCTTTGTCAGAGTTGAAGGAGAAAGTGAGGAACATGCTGTAGGGCAGCAGCTGCCATTTTGGGAGGGGGCAGTAGGCATGTCTTGAATTTTGAGAATGTGCTGGGGGTACTAGTCACTAAAGAGCTGCCATGGAGTGTGTGGCATAACACAACATGGCTACCATGAGGCGCTTGGCATAACACAACATTAGAGAAAGAGAGAGCCAACTTTGTGTACCATGAGAAGTCAGCTATTCCTCCTAGTCCTGGTGATGTTGCTATCTAATAGCAACAGGGAGCATTACCTGGGAAAACAAACCACTCACTCTTCATAGAAATCACTTAGAAGGTACCTGTATGTTTTGGCCCATCATGTTATTTCTAGGACGGCTAGAAACTTAATTCTTTTATTAAATGAAAGCTGAGAGTCTGGGGTACCTGCACAGGGGCATTCAGGAAAACCTCCCCAAGTGCCGGATTGGTGACCCTCTGCTCTGATGACTGCTGTGGGTGATTTTGCTTTTTAGTAGTATGAATGCTGGGATACTCATGGTTGTAAGTTCTACTCAAAGTGCACCCATTGAAATGAATCAGCCTGTGTTAGTCTTGTCCTTTAATTTCAGTGGATCTGCTCTGAGTATGACTACCATTGGATACAGCTTAAAGTCTGCCTCATTATAGCATCCAGTGCAGCGGCACAAAGCAAGCAAAGCACAGATAGGATGGGTGGAGCATGGGTTGTAGGAGGAATTGTAGTGATAATCGGGAACAGAAATCTGAACATGGGATAGGACTCATCTGTTTACACACTTTATTAAACCTTGGAGAGTGGGAGGAGGATTGGCATTGGAAGCCAGTGATGCTTGCAGAAAGCAACCTGGGTTCTGTAGTGTATTTTGTCCGCGTAAATAACACGGGGTATTTTCCACACTAAATGTTTGTCTGATTTCCTTATTAATGCATACAGGATGATGCATGTTGTACCGAAATGGAAGAGAAGGAAAATCTAAAAATACCGGTTGTTACAAATGTTGTTGGGTTTTGTTGATAACATGCAGTTGTTTCTCTAGGGACCACAAAGCTGTTGGAAGACGGCCATTTGACAAGATGGCGACTCTGCTGGCATACCTTGGTCCTCCTGAGCACAAGCCAGTGGCAGACACGCAGTGGTCCAGCATCAATCTCACCAGTTCCAAGTTTGAAGAATTTATGACTAGGTAGTGGATCTGTAGATGTCTGTTGTTAGCAGTAGCTTTTAGCGTTAATCTGTTGCCATGGGGCCAATGCAAATACAATGCTGTCCATGGTTCTTTTCCCATATTGAATGCTCATGGTTCTTTTCCCACACATTTTCCCATGCTCCTAGATTCCAGGATTATTATTATTTTTGCTTGCATGTTCTGCCATGCCTCAGGAGTATTTTTGTAGAAGTTCCAACATGTGATTCAAGGGTTTTGAATAAGCCTGAAAAAGATGGCAGTCAGCTTTTGGTTGGGGGTGGGATGTAGACACTCAAGCTTAATTTGAGATTTTCAGTGTGCTTATGTTTGCCTCCTTAGGCACCAGGTGCACGAAAAGGAGGAGTTCAAGGCCCTGAAAACACTAAATATTTTCTATCAAGCTGGGACATCCAAGGCTGGCAACCCTGTTTTCTACTACATTGCTCGCCGGTAAGACCACTTCTCTTTGTTCCTTATTATTTACTATTAAGAATTGTGAAGTCTATATGAAGGAGCAAACTCATTCATTTTCTTGCTTCCCAAGCAACAGCAATGCCTCCGTCATTTCAAATGTTTTTGTTGTGTTCTGAACATATTAGCAAAGTGAGTTTTATTTGTGTGTGCAAAATATGCCACAAGTGCTTCTAGCGCTGGTTCACTTTTTAAGAGGAGTGAGGATTTTTGCCATCTTCGAACTGCTCCTTTGCTCAGGCAAGTGCTCTGTGGCCACTGGGCTTGCTTGCAGGCTTCTCAGAGTTGCGAAAAGCTCCATGACCTCCATAGATAGGCCCTATCTGCACAACTCTTGTGTGCACATTGGATTGTGTTTCAGTATTTTATGTGGAAGGCTGCATGCACTCCTATGAGAGAGCAGATTTATTGCTCTTGTGGAGTTCTGTAGGTTTGGGTTTTTTAAAAATAGGTTTTCTCAACAGATGCAAAAACAAACTTGAATCTTTACCATCCTGAACCTCAGCTAATAACTTTTGCCATTGTTTTGTGTGCGAGTGCCTGTATGGCATAGATTGTCTGCACTGTGCACACTTGTTGCTGTGCCTGTTTTGGACTACCAGTTCAATATGCATATCTGTGCTTGAGCTAAATGAGGCTTGTGCAGCAAAGGGTATCCTTGACAAAACAGTTAGCTATCATCAAAAGTGTAAAGTCGAGGAGCTTGAGAAGTGGAGTCCGAGTGTGATGAGCAAGCGAAGCAAATGTGGAAAAAAATACTGGATGTGGTCTGGTTTGCATGTGCCCCACAAGCTGCCTGCTGGGCAGGACTGGCCCAAGACATTTTGCTCCCCGAGATGAAGCAGCAATTCCCCACCCACCAAACCCTGCCCTGCCAAGTCAAGGTGTGTCGTACCCAAGGCCAGTGAAGTTATTGGGGCACTGGGAAGTAAATCAGTTCCTGCCTGTCACTGTAGACTGCTGCTTTGGAAGAAGGCATTTTTATATGTTCATGTGTAGCGAGGATGTTCATTGCGTATGCCATGCATCAAGGGGGCTGGAAGGACACAAGGCGATGGCTCTTTCGACATGAAGGGAGGGAAATTTGGGTTGAATTGAGGTGTGAAACCACACTTGCACATTGTTATGCTGTAGCCATACCTACGTTTCCTTCTGACTCTCTTCTTTCAAGTGGCCTCCCACTGGAGTTAATTTTGCTGCTTTTTCTACTCTGTTTCTCCTGTTTACTGCGGTCTACGTGCCACATGTCAGTAGGCATAAAAACACCGTTGTTTTCAAACAACTACCGCCATTGTTAGTTATGACGCCAGCTTAATCCTTTGTCCATAAAACGGCCATGCACTTTGTCCATAAAATTACTGACAAATAGTAAGCGGAGTTTGACTCTACAGGCATCACTAAGGCATGCTGGGTGCTTGTGTGTGACAATATATTATTTTTGTGTTCTGGTTGTGGGGGAACAATGTGCTTGAAATTTGTGACATGTGCAGGAAGAGGGGGAATTTTAAATAAACCTTGCCACAAACAGTCTTATCTGGCTGAACCATAGCCATTATGGCCGGATCATTAAAAAAACACACCACTTCAAACAACCAATCTCCTTTATTGACATAGAGAAAGTGCATCATATACATGGATCAGAACACGACACAGTGAACAAAACAGTAGGAGATGCTTTAGGATAAAACTGTCCAGACATTGTGAGGTATGAAAACGGCTCTTGGGACCTATGGTAAAGTAATTTCACTGTGTTGCTTAAAAATCTTGCCACATTCTCCACAACATCATTCCTAGAATTGTTCGGCAGATAAGACACCCTGGAAGAGTCAGTGCAATAAATCCCCTCCTTTAATAAGGGGGCCAAATACTTATCATATATTTTCACATAAAAAGGGCAAAAAAATAAAACATTCGTCATGGATTCAACCTGTTTTGTGCCACAAGGGCAGTATCTTTCAGAGAATGGGATTTTTGAAAATCTACCTTGCAAAACTGCAGACAGTTAGACGTTAAATCTTGTGAGGGAAAGAGCTCTGCGTAGGTGGGAATCACAAAGGTTATGTAAATATGGGGTGTCCTGGCCAAATGAGGGGGGAGCCTACAAACCACTTGTGCCCTGATCTCTTAACCAAGTTGAAAATGCCTTGTAACTGTTAGCAGAGTTGAACCCCTGTATAGTAATTGTGATTTTCATGGCACAAAGTATTTGTGGGGAGATGCAAGAACCCATGCTTTGCATGCAGAAGACCCCCAGCCTCAGTTTCTGGCATCTCCAGACAAAAGGACCAGGTGATGGGGAAAGTCCTTTCTACCCGATACCTTGGATAGCTGCTGCCAGTCAGAGTAGACAATAGTGGGCTGGATGGACAAACAGTCCAATTTGTTCTAAGCCAGCTTCCGACGTTTCCCATGTATCATTCAGGTAGATGAATGGCCAGAATTGCACTGGCTCTGGGCAGAATGCTTGGGAAGTGTGAACTGCCAACTGTGTGGCGGCTGCTGACCATTGGAACTGGTAGGGCCGAGGACGGGGAGCCTAATAATAATAATAATAATAATAATAATAATAATAATATAATTTATTTATACCCCGCCCATCTGGTTGGGTTTCCCCAGCCACTCTGGGCAGCTTCCAACAAAATATTAAAATACAGTAGTCCATCAAACATTAAAAGCTTCCCTAAAGAGGGCTGCCTTCAGATGTCTTCTAAAAGTCTGGTAGTTCTCTTTGACATCTGGTGGGAGGGTGTTCCACAGGGCGGGTGCCACTACCGAGAAGGCCCTTTGCCTGGTTCCCTGTAACTTGGCTTCTTGCAGTGAGGGAACTGCCAGAAGGCCCTCGGCGCTGGACCTCAGTGTCTGGGCAGAACGATGAGCCAACGAAAGTCACTCAACTCATTTTAGTTTTACCCTCCATCCTCTGCCTTGCTGAGTTCTACCGGGGCAACACTGAGACCAAGCAGGAGGAAACTGGCCGGTGGTGTCTCCCCCTGGACTGGTTGCAAGTAGAAAGGCAGGCATGTGTGGGGCTGGCCGAGGGCAGACTGAGGTTGATGGGGCAGTACGCCATCTGCCTCCACTGCCCCAACCTCTTCAGTGACTTACAGAATCAGGGTTAGTAGGCTAACATAGTGTGACCTGCCTTTCTGGATTTCGCATGCTGCTGACGTTCCTGAAGTTGTACATGTATACCACAGTGCAAGCAGAGGCTTATTTCCTTAAAAATAATTCTTGCGAAAGACACATGTACCGTAATGACATTATTTATTAAGATCTCCAAACATTCATGACTAATTGAATTTTTCGTTTGAATACAAGGTGTGCAACTTTGCTTCTAGATCTGTTCCTCAGTTCTTTTCCCCCTGGAATTGTCCACCCATCCCTTATTTCCTTGTGGTTTTAAAATGTTGTATTGTTCTCTGTAGTTCAGTTGCCATGCCACCAGCTTCCATTTTTCATTTTGCTGCATAATGTTTCTCTTCAACACAGAAACTTCCTTACAAGCATTGAAGTTAAGAGTATTTCCCATCATTGACAACCAACTTAGCTTGCATTAGAAGTGCTGCGGTTCATGTGTGTCTTGAGCAACGAAAGGACTCACATATCTCTTTGAGAAATGTAGAACCACAAAGAGGAGGGGATGGCAAAATTAATTGAAACGTTTACACTTGGTAACTCTGGATTTGCTAACAGAATGCGTGCTCACCAGAAAACACACCAGGACTCACAGAATTGGATTGGATTGGATTTTCCTGAATTTTACGTACAATTTCAAGTGATTAATGGGATAACTTAAAGCTTACATTAGCAGAGAAAGACTAGTCACAAGGATGAAGCAGGTGAAGAGAAGCGGCGTTGCCGTCACAGGGATCCTGCTGTTGAAGGGAGCAGAATTGGTGGGCGACACTTTTAAGGCGGTGGTCATCTTGTGGAGTGTGCTGGTTTCCACTGTGGTATTTTGAGCAGTCGTAGTAGTGCCTGATGCGGAAACCAAGTCAGGTTTGCACAAAACTACAACCACCAGGGCAGGCCAGAGCCATTTCAACAGCCTCTTCATTCTGCATATTCAAGAGTGAACATTAGTTAAGGATTCACACATTTCCAGAAGACTTGACTTTTGTCATGAGGATGTTGAGGATTTGGCTACATAGGAATCCACACGCTGAGAGAGTTCACTTTTGGTGTGTGTGTTTGCACATAAAAATGTTTTCATACAAGTGGGCCAAATGTAGTGTGGGGAAATGACTTGGAATTTAGGTCACAAAACCACCATTTCTGGACCTCAATGAGAGAATAAAAGCATGGCCAATCCCAAACACTAAAATGAACAAAATCAAGAAAGCATGGTTTGTGTCCAGTAAGAGTCTTACTCAAAGTAGACCCATTGGAAGTAATGAAAATGCCTCACTTGGTCCTACTGGTAAAAATCAGAACGCCTTGTTTGTATATTTTTGGAAAACCCATGAGGTTTTGAAATTTATTATTTTATTAAAATATTGGTATTCTGTCCTGGAGTCAAATATTCCAGAGGCAATTGCCTTGTACCTGAGCATTTCTCTATTTAATTAGTTATAAAAAATATTTGCATCTGTTAGCCAGCTCTTAAAAGCATCCCAAGGCACGTTTGTTAGGTTAGAATTGTGCAATACAAAACTAAACATGGAGACTATTAAAATGGAGCCATAAAACCCAAATCCCTTCTGGGGACAAGAAATCAAGAGGTAAAGGGGCTTATTTTATTGCCAACCCAAAATGGACAGGACTCTCCTGGGCAGGAATTCCAGAGCCAGGGAGCCACAGCCAAGATTACAACACTTTTTCACACACGTGATCTCGTGTTAATCCTTACAACAATCCTGTAAGGGAGGGTCAGTATCATTGTCCCCGGGGGGGCCTGAGGCTGAAGCAAGTTTGACTTGCCTGTGGTCACTTTGTGGAATTAACGGCAGAAAAGCGATTCAAATGGGAAGGGTGGGGTGGGGGAGTTTTCCAAGTCATAGCTCATTCTCTCTCCTTTGCCAGAAATGAGGATTTGTTCATTGTTCTGAAGCCCGGTTTATGATTATAGGCTTAACGGTGCAATCCTATACATGTCTATTCAGAAATAAGCCCCAGTGACTTGAATGGCTCTTGCTGCCAGGTTAATGTGTGTAGGAATGCAGCCCAGGATTTTGTTCTTAGAACCAAATTCTACATCAGCTGCAGTTAAAAAAACAACAGCCAATTTAAAAAACAACAACATTCCAAGGGCAGAACTGAACAAAAATACATCAGTTCCAAGTCTATCTCTCTGCCTGAAGCTAGATGCTCAACAGGCTTTAGGTTTCCTTTTTTTCACGCCGTCATGATTTGGTTTATTTGTCGTTATGGAAGGAGGCTTGATATTCTTAAGACCAAGGGACAATGACAGTAACAGATTGCAAAGGGAGATGGGGACCGCTAAGGAGAGGATCTGAGAACTTTACAGAGAGGGACCTGCCTACAGTAATTACCGAAAGCCCCAGCCCAGGCAGGCCTTCGTTGCTTAACACTTAACAATCCAAACTTGGGACAGGTACCACCTTCCTACATTTTCCAGTGGTGATTCTAAATCCCTTGCATCATATGTAGTGTGTTGGAATCAGCCCTCCATGGCAGGCACCCTCTGCCAACAAACTCGCTGTTTGATTTCACTCCTCCTTCTCATTAATCATGAGGGCTAGGAACATTAATCGCTAGGGGTAGGGATGTGGGGTTTTTTTAATTTTCCAAGTTTAGATTTTGTTCTTCTTACTTCCTGACTTCTTTTTTTTTATTTTAAACATGCATTTTATTTTTCTGTTATCTGCCATAAGAGGTTTAACCTCAAAGGCAGGATTTAAATGTATTGATTTTATTTATTTAACACAGGCAAGAGCTAACTAGTTCTATGCTACATGTCATATTGTACAGCAGGCTCTGTGATTCAAATCTTAAGCCATAACTGCTCCAAGATCACACAAGAAATTTGCAGGTTGGGTTGCTAGTTTTCTTCCAGTATGCACACACGTTTCAAGATAAAAATATCTCCTCTTAGTTTGGCGCATCAGCATATCAGGCAGTTAGGGGCAGTTAATCACCCTTTTAAAATCTGTAATTAATTTTACGATTTTTTCCGTACCTGTTCCGAGTTTCAGGCGCTTATGATGAGAGTAAAATACAGAAGCCTCCGAGGAGCTCCCTTGCATGCAGCCGGTAGATGTGTCGGCTCATTCTGCCATTTAAATATAATTTCAGGATGATTATGCAACCACAAGCCTCATAATGATTGGCTCCTGTGGCTTGCAAATGTCACTTTTTTTCCAAGGCAACGGATGCAAACATGAAACACTTTCCACCCAGCAATTTGATGGAGGAAGTAAGAGGAGTTAGAAATCATGGTGTGGGCTTCTCCCTCCAGCTTTATGCTTTTTTTCATAGAAGAGAGCAGGAAAGAGAATACAGTGGTATCTCAGGTTAAGAACTTAATTCGTTCTGGAGGTCTGTTCTTAACCTGAAACTGTTCTTAACCTGAGGTACTACTTTAGCTAATGGAGCCTCCTGCTGCTGCCGTGCCGCCAGAGCACGATTTCTGTTCTCATCCTGAAGCAAAGTTCTTAACCCGAGATACTGTTTCTGGGTGAGCGGAGTCTGAAAGCTGAAGCGTCTGTAACCTGAAGTGAAGTGAAGGTACCACTGTATTTCTGAATAAAGGACTGCCAGACAACACACAGCGCAGGAAGAATCCTTTCCAAGATTGTTGGGATTCCTGGTCTCCTTAAAAAAAAGTGTAGCTTTATGATTGCAGAAAATTAAGACTGCAGAATTTCGACTGCAGAATGTAGCATGAAAAAGGAGCAATTTAAAGACATCCTAATTTTATTATGTTCTTCTCCAGTGGCTTGGAAGTCTGTTTAAAGTTTTAAGCTTAGACTCAGGTGGGCTACAGAGGCAGCATGTATACCTGCAGTAGAATGGGGTGGTAGTGAGAACTGTACCATTTCAAACGGCAAGGAGGGGGGTGCTATTTTTTGAATATTTCCCACACATTATAAAAATGCTTGCAAATCGGAAAGCAGCTCATGAGGAAGTTGGATTTCTTTTCAGCTCTGCGTAACACAAAATGATGGCCTCATCTAAACTAAGAAACTGATTTTGGCTTGCAATATCCATGGGGTAAGGCAACTTGCCCCCTTCCCTTCTCCTTTTGATGGTTGAAACAGGTGGCGCTGTGGGTTAAAGCCTCAGCGCCTAGGACTTGCTGATCAAAAGGTCAGCGGTTCGAATCCCTGCGGCGGGGTGTGCTCCCGCTGCTCGGTCCCAGTGCCTGCCAACCTAGCAGTTCGAAAGCACCTCCGGGTGCAAGTAGATAAATAGGGACCGCTTACCAGCGGGAAGGTAAACGGCGTTTCCGTGTGCGGCTCTGGCTCGCCAGATGCAGCTTTGTCACGCTGGCCACGTGGTCCGGAAGTGTCTCTGGACAGCGCTGGCCCCTGGCCTCTTAAGTGAGATGGGCGCACAACCCCAGAGTCTGTCAAGACTGGCCCGTACGGGCAGGGGTACCTTTACCTTTACCTTTAAGGCAACTTGCCCCCTTCCCTTCTCCTTTTGATGGTTGAAACATACAAGTGGGCACCCAATTTATGCTCCTGATTGGAGTTGGGTTTTGACATAGTTTTCTGGACACTTCCTGGGAGTGGGCTAGGATGGAACTGACACACTTCTGTCGGTGGTACCACCTCCTTCTTTGGAAGCCATTTGCTAAGTAAAATGGAGCATGATCGTCACTCCACATGCACACATAGGACTCCATATTTTCTGAAAGCTCCTGATTTAAAACAACTTTAAAAGGAGATTAGACCAGTGGCTCCCAAACTTTGGTCTCCGTGGACTACTTGAAAATTGCTAGACCACATACTGATTTTTCTGTCTGTTGTAACAATTGTAATGGGCTGTGCTATATGGTTTTTAATTGTATTTTTAAAGCCACACCCTAAACCACTTGATTGTATCTCATCAGCCACTGGTGGTCCATGAGCCACAGTTTGGGAACCCCTGAATTATAAAATTTATGGAAGGATAAAGCCATCAATGGCTCCTACTCAGGATGCCTATATGTTACCTCTGGGATTAGAGGCAGGATGCGTGTGAATTCTGGTCACTGGGGAACCATGGCGAGAGAAAGCTGTCGCTGTCACATCTGATTTTGGTCTTTTCCCATTCAGGCACCTGAATGGCCATGGTGAAAAAGAGGATGCTTGACTAGAAAGGCCTTTGGTCTGGTCCAGCAGGGTTTCTTTCATCTTTGTTGGAAGCCGCCCAGAGTGGCTGGGGAAACCCAGCCAGATGGGCGGGGTACAAATAAATTATTATTATTATTATTATTATTATTATTATTATTATTATTATTATTATTTCTTTTAGGTGTAGTGGACAGAGGCAAATTTTCTCTCTCTTTGTAATGCTATAGAACTCTGATTCATTCAGTAAACCTGGTTGACTGAAAATTTAGGACGGTCAGGACTTTACACAAAATGCACAACTGATTTAGGGAATTCACTGCCGCAAGATATGGACAGCCGCTGGCTCAGATGGCTTTAAAAGTGGATTTGACAAATTTATGGGGAAGGCCACTTATGGAGCAGTGACTATTACTCATGGTGGCAATAATAGTAATAATATTTCTTTCTACCCCATCTTTTCCTGGGAATCAAGGCAGAAAATATAAAAAGATAAAAACACAGAAAAGACAAAAGTCCTAGAAGACCTGCTCCCTGCCTTGCAGGCCTTTTCCCACCTGACATGGGAGGGTGGGGTGGGGCCCGGACTGACTCCAGCTGCAGAAACTGAGGTTGCTGAACAGACTTGGGCTGGGGTATTGTTTAGGGCAGGGTTTCCCAAACTTGGACCTCTGGCTGTTTTTGGACTACGACTCCCATCATCCCTAGCTAGCAGGAACCAGTGGTCAGGTATGATGGGAACTGTAGTCCAAAAACAGCTGGAGACCCAAGTTTGGGAAACCCTGCCCTAAACAATACCCCAGCCCAAGTCTGTTCAGCATCCTTAGAGTTTTGTTGAGGACAGGGTCGTTGCTGTTACTAATGTTAATTATTTTGTATTTCTATTTTAGATGTTACGTTTTATGTGCTTTTTGGTCTTATATTTACTGTTTCTGACTACTGTTGCATTACGGTTTTTTTAATATATTGTAAGCTGCCTTGAGCATAGTTTTAACTATGGAAAGGCGGCATACTAAAATAATTTAAAAGAAGCCTCCATGTTGTTAGGGACCAGCACTTGGAGGGAAGCTATTGCCTTTGTGCCTGATTGGCTCACATGGCAAATAGGATGCTGGGCTGGATGTTCTCTTGCTCTGATCCAGCATGGCTGCTCTTATGTTCTCAAAGACGTCGTTACAGAGCAACATTATTGTTAATATTTTCATTTGCCAGTAGCAACGACACTGTGTGCATCTTCATTTCCTGATACGTGCGCTTGCCGAAGGTGACTTTTTCTGGAATGACTCTCTTCTTAAAAGGGCACAATAGTGGTGTAATTCTATCCCTTCCTGGAGTGGAACAGATAGTCTGAAACACAAATGTGTTTTGAGCTTTGTGGCTTCACTGTTAAGAGGAGAAAGCATCTCTTTCTTTTTCTTTTCAAAAGCACCAGTAGCTATGGTATCGCTTGCCTCTGAGTCAGTTGAACACTTGTCGTGAAACCCGCCTGTGGTACAATGCTATGCCACCTTCTTTCATTTTTGTTTCTTGCAAGAGAATCCTTCAGTTTCATCTTCTTCTAAAAGGCAACTGCAGCTTAACACCCGCCTCTGAGCAGTTCATAATTGCTGATCAGATAACAAGTCAGTGAATAGAACAGTTTCTGAACCTTCATGATAGAGAACCGCACTAAATCAACAAAAAAGAGTGGGTTAACCAAGAGTTCATCATCATGTACAAGTTGGGTTCCTGGTACATAGAATTGTAGAGTTGGAAAGGATTCTGAGGATCATTTAGTTCAACCCCCTGCAATGCAGGAATCTACAGCTGTCCCATGTGGAGATCAAACCTGCAACCATGGCGTTATCAGCACCATGCTGTAACCAACTGAGCTATCCACATTTACTTGCTGCACAGGTGTTTTGTATCTGCTAATGTTGTGTGTACAAGGTGCCTCAGCCTGATTTATAGAGGTGTGATTCTTCTGAATGGAGACCTGTGTGGTAAGGCTCTTTAAAACACCTGGTGCTGCATTTAAATAAGACTATGATTAGCAGGTATTCAGAAGTGTGATCAACTCTTACACCTACTGCTTTACTACTTTTCCTTACCACCCCTGATGTCCTCTCCTTACATAAAGCTCTTGTACTGCTTTTGAAATACAGTGGTACCTCCGGTGGCACAGCAGCAGCAGGAGGCCCCATTAAGCTAAAGTGGATCTTCAGGTTAAGAACAGTTTCAGGTTAAGAACGGACCTCCGGAACGGATTAAGTTATTAACCCAAGGTACCAGTGTACACTAAGTATGGCAGGGGGCAGGCACGAGAAAGGTAGGATGTACACAAATATGTATGGCCTTTATCAAACCTTGTGCATAAGGTTCATCTTGGAAATTGTTTAGTTTTCCAAAGAGCTCTTTTGCAAATAGTAGCAGCAGAGGGGGTGGGAGAATAAGAGGGAGGGAGAATTTATCAAGCCAGAACATCAGTGCTGAAAATCTAAACCTAGGTGAACAGCATCCGCAAGTGTTTCTGCATCTCTGAAGTGCTTACTGTACAGTACTTGCATCTTTTATGTTGTGTGATATGGCCACAAGAGGGCGCACCCACCTAAAACCTCACCTCTCTTCAGTTGGTATAAAGATCTTAACTTTAAAATCGCAGCACCCTGAAACCTCCTTCTCCAACTCTCAACCTCAGAGGCCTTCCAGCTAGCTGCTTCTGCTATGCCACCCAAGCTCCTCAGTAAATCTCTCTTTCTATTTTGTTTGTTTATTTGCAGCAACAGTTCATAAAGCTTTTGCTAGAATTGATTGAAATACCGCATTGCATCTTTTGAGATCTGTACATTGGCAGCTCTGCAAAGCAACTAAATGCCTTTGAATAGTTAGTGAAAGAGCAGGGTTCAATAGCTGCCCAATACCCTGTGGGTTCATCTTGGACAGCCAATGAAATCCAGACCTTGAACAACTTCAGGAGCTGGCGAGTGAACTTTCCCTTGTTCATTCCTGCCCCTCAAAATTGAACAGAGGACAGCTTCTTCCCTGCAAGATACAGGTAGATTCCCAGCATAGATTCTGACAAGTGAAACTACATATCTGATGGTTTTCTAATATGTATGTATGTTTTGGGGCATGTGTATGCACACAATGCACTTGTTTACAATCTTCCACATATTCATTATTTAAATTTTCAAGCATTCATTTGAAACTCCTGAGCTGCCCCTCCAAAACATAAATGTAGGATCATAGAGTTGTAGAGCTGGAACGGACCACGAGGGTCATCTAGTCCAACCCCCTGCAATGTAGGAATCTTTTGCCCAATGTTGGGCTCGAACCCACAACCCCGAGATTAAGAGTCCCATGCTTTTGGTTGCCTGACTACATAGGATACATTCCCAAAATTATTAAGGAACTGGAGTGCTTTAAAGATCTCTTTACAGATGCGCTCGCAACCCCTCTTCCCACAGTAGGGCTTCCACATACAAGTGTTTGAGGTGTAAGGCCGCTGCTTTGCATGCAACAATTAAGTTCTATTTCTGCCTTTCAGCCGTTTTTGTGGGTGTATAATTTCCTCAGCCGGGAGGGGCTGCTTTCTTTCTTAAAGTTTACGTGCAACTTTCACTTGGGGTGTAGGCGGAAGCCTTCTTTTGTTTTATTGGTGCTATGGTCACTGCTTTGGAGAACTTCCTGCCATTGTTGAAATGCTGGAACTTGCTCACAAATCCTGCATCCTCCCATCTACAGGCGAGATAATGTTATCATGCTCTGGTCTGCTGGTTTGGATTGGCTTCAGTTAAAAGTTGAGCATGGTGGACGCTTTCCTGGAACACTGCTTTAAATCACTCCTCCCATTTCTGCATGTCAAGTTCTCTGGTATTTGGATCCGTGTTTGGCAAGGAAAACTTTGTGTGTGCGCGCTAATCAGCCAATTAGCTTGTAGTGTTTTGCATATTGTTGAAATTATTACTTGAAATGTTGGGCTTTATGGACCAGAGCTAGCACTCATTGTAGGCTACGACAAGGGGATATCGCTGTGGACTGGAATAACGTACATATTTAGAGTGAACACTTACCCCTGCCTCATAAGCCTAATTCCTTTCTGGTTTTTCCAAACATAAATTGCTGTCTTCCCCCCATCAGACCGAGTTAGAATCATAGAATTGTAGAGTTGGAAGGGACCCCATGGGCCATCTATTGTAGTTCAACCCCCTGCAATGCAGGAATCTGGGCTAAAGGATCCATAACAGATGGCCATCCAATTGTTGGGGGTTTGAGGGAAGCTTCTCCCACTGAAGGGGACCAAGCACAGAGGAATCAGCATAGCCCAGCCTGGTGCCCTTCAAATGTTTTAGACCATAGGTAGGCAAACTAAGGCCCGGGGGCCGGATCCGGCCCAATCACCTTCTAAATCCGGCCCTCGGACGGTCTGGGAATCAGCATGTTTTTACATGAGTAGAATGTGCCCTTTTATTTAAAATGCATCTCTGGGTTATTTGTGGGGCATAGGAATTCATTATTTTTTTGTCCAAAATATAGTCCGGCCCCCCACAAGGTCTGAGGGACAGGGGACCAGCCCCCTGCTGAAAAAGTTTGCTGACCCCTGTTTTAGACCATAACTCCTGTCATCCCTGAACATTGGTCATGCAGGCTGAGGCCAGTGGGAATTGTAGTCCAAAGCATCCACCATATTGGGGCCCTTCCCCTGAATCAAGTAGGACTTCTGGATAACATCTATCAGTGGAAGAGACTGAACATTCACAGTTAAATGCGGTTGGTGTAAGCATCACTTTAGTCTCTAGCAAGGGAGAAAATGCTGTTTTAGCGAGGTCTAATGTACAAGGAAAGGAGGGAAGGGTCAGTGATTTGATCGCTGCTCTCCTTTCAAGAGTACAGGCCCGATGTTTCTTCTCAAGAGAATTTTTTGTACGTCATCCGTTGTGAAGTGTAGCCCAAAAGGTGGTTTGTCTTGTGGTTACATGGATGTGGAAGCTTAAGTCAATGACAGAAGAAAACAAATCCGCTTTGGCCATGTTTAATGCAAGCAAATACAGTCCGACACGGCATATTTGTTGTTTCTGCCAGTTAAAACAAACATGTAGAAAGGCATTACAGGCAGTGCTATAGCATAGAAATTCTCCTATCCATCTCTTGCCTATAGATCTCACCGCTATTAATTGCCACACCTGCCAGGTGCAACTTGAGCTGCTGCTTGTAAAAAGGAGTGGCACAGGCTCCATTTCACAGTGGCACCAAAACAACCAGATGCTAAATTCTGCACATCACCCACTCTTACCCCATGAATGTGCTCAATGCCCAGCTTGTCTGCTCTCTTTTCTCCAGGGATCAACAGTGAGGAATGCCAGCCCTGTTGACTTTTCATGTTATTCATTTGGGACTGATCCACCAGCTGTTTCCCTTTCATTGAATGGAGTGTTTCGTTAGGCAGGTTGCTTTTATATCTGTCATACGCATGGCTTCATTCCCCAGTAGAACACAATCTAATTGCTAATAAATAAATAACATATATGCCCCTAATTCAAAAAGGAGGTCTGGATCTTTGCCCCACCTTTCTCTGGAATTAATCTGCTTTTTAACTTTCTAGTCCACCACTGTTATGATCCTGAATAGTGTTTGACATGTCCTCTGATATCTGGTGCGATTTGAATTAGTTGCTGTCACATCATAACCAGCCACCCCAATCTCCCCTAATTCAGATTAATAAAACACAGCATTATAAAACAGGGAGAGGGATTCTGTGGCCCTCCAGATAGTCAGACTCCCATGAGCTTCAGCTGGCATTGCTCTTGACTAGGGATGATGGGGACTGGAGGGCCACAGGTTCTCTGTTCTTATGGTAGGACATCGTAGAGACTGTTTTAAATATAAGTACACTTGCAATAATGTTATTTGCTAAAATATTGAAGTGTAATCAAAACCCAAATTGATTAAAAAAAATGGGATCAGTTGGAAATGCTTAAACTTAAAGCTTTGCATGGTATGCTCAAAATAACACAGTGGTGATTTGTATATCAGAAATGAATTGGGTAGAATTGGGGAATTGTAATTTGTGTTTGTTAATGTTTGCATTTTGTGTAAATATGTATCTGTGTGTTTTTAGAATTAATAAAACTATAAAAAAGGCAAACAGACAAAACACCCCTCTACAGAACAAGCTAACAACAGAAGCAGTCGAAATACATTAAATTTCCAACCTGAGGTCTTGGAAGTTCTTGATTTGCTGAAGTAAAATAAAAGAGAACTTCTAGAGGCCTTTGATCCATGCAGGACTGTTTCTGTATTGCTGGCCTCGACATTCCTGATGCAGTGGGGTCTTTGAGACACATTTTGTTCTCTTCCCCCTTCCCTCACATGGTCCATGCAGGGGCTGCAGGCCATTTGCAGAGACCAGCAGAGATGTCACAGTCTTCATGATAGGCTTTTGTCAATAAATTTGGTGGAATCCTGAGGGAACAGCTACCTGTCCATTTCCATAGCATGCTTCACTGTCTTCCTTCTGGTTGGGCGCTGTAAGCAACTGTTGCAAGAAACTGCTGGCTGGGCATGCCTAGAGATAGAACAAGATTGTCTTGGCAGTGACTCTTCTAGATCTGATCATAGGGTTAGTTGGGTAAAACAAAAATGTAGAGAGGCAGATTGCATAGATGGGCAGTAGGCTTCAAGTGTGCCAAGGGAAGGAGGCCTAGGGACCATTTCCATTGGCCCTCAAATCAACGCAGCAAATGTGATACACCTCAAGTCTCCCATGCACCATGAGATAGATAGAAGGGAACCCAGCTTAGTTCTTGCCTCCTGTTGCTCCATCACAAAATTAAGGAAGGTTGAAGGGAGTGTTTGGAAGGCACTAGCTCTTTTGCTAGGAGCAGAGAGTATTTACTCACAGCTCATTATTTCCTCACTATTATTTGCTCACATTGGCCTTGATTGCATATCAGAGTTAAAAGCATCTCAACCACTTTTAGCATGTGGGAGAAAAGCTACAATCCTTGACCTAGCATAATGGACAAAACCGGGATTGCTCAAAACCACGACTTGAAGTAAAGAACAAACCTTGACATCACAATCATGGTTTGCTTGGAATGAAACCGATCATGATCCTCAGTTTGGGGAGCAAAGCTAGGAATTGTCGTCTGGACCATTGAAAACCCATGGCTGCAAGTGAGCTGTTGTTCACATATCCAGCAATGTAAATAAATTGTAATTCCAGCCTCCCCAGATCTTACATAGTTTATGAATATGTGCCATGATTAGATAAAAGCTGCCCTGTCCACTCCTCAGTCTCACAATCTACTAGCTTCAGTGTTGGATTTGCTCGATCTTTCAGTGAAAGATTGGGGTATTTGTAGAATATTTCAAATAGGAGGTGAAACCTGTCAAAGAACCGACTCGCAGACCAGTTAACAGTGGAAAGAGGAAAGCCTTTTTTCCCTCCAAGGATGGCAGTGTACAACAGAGAAATACTTCCTTACAGGCAGAGTACGGAAACGGCAAGCAATGCAAATCCCAAAAAGGAAGAAGTTGGGAATACAGCAATATTGGTTGTTTTCTTTTGAGAAGCGCTTGTAGTGCCATTGTCCTGGCTGGCTGTGGTCTTGGTGGCTTGGCCAGGAGAAGATGAAGTGGCGTTGGTTTGATCTTTTGTGACTTTGGCTGTGTTGGTGGCTTGACCAGAAGAAGATGAGGTAGTGTTGGTTTGACTTTGAGTGACTTTGGCTGCGTTGGTGGCTTGGCCAGGAGAAGATGAAGTGGCGTTGGTTTGATCTTTTGTGACTTTGGCTGCGTTGGTGGCTTGACCAGAAGAAGATGAGGTGGTGTTGGTTTGACCTTGAGTGACTTTCGCTGCGTTGGTAGCTTGGCCAGGAGAAGATGAAGTGGCGTTGGTTTGATCTTTTGTGACTTTGGCTGCGTTGGTGGCTTGACCAGAAGAAGATGAGGTGGTGTTGGTTTGACCTTGAGTGACTTTGGCTGTGTTGGTGGCTTGGGCAGGAGTAGAAGCGATAGCATTGTTAGCTGGTGACATAGTGGCATTGCTGGTTAGCCCTTTAGTGGACATGCTGGTGGTGTTGGCTGGTGATGTGGCCATGTTGCTGACTGGGCCAGGAGTAGAAGGGGTAGAGGGGGTGTTGGCTGAGCCAGGACTGGATGTGCTGTTGGTGCTTTGGAAGGTAGCAGGTGAGTCTTTTGCCATTGGCTCACAGTTAATGAAGTGAAGCCCACTGAGCATTAGGATAAAGATGGAGTGTGGACCGAACTGCATCCTGCACCTGGGGTTCTGGTAGAGAACAACAATACAATACAATTAATATATAACTCACAGTTGTCTTTGTAAATGGCTTGCTGGCTACTCAAACTAAGCCATCCAACTGTGCCTCCTTCACAAAGTCACCTTCAGGGCTCATGAGATCTTGTTTTTGGACTTTGCCAAGCATGTGGTTCACCTTTACCACTGAGATGTCTATCCTATGTGACTTTTTAAAAAGTGATGTAAATTGGCCCTTGGATATAGCGATATCAAAGCAGAGATTCATTGTTTTGCATGCCACACAACATCATAAGAATAAAACGAGAGCTAAGCGGGCCAAATCTTGTTGCTTTTGATGCTGTCTTTTAGTACACTTTATTGAAGTTTTTGACCCAAGCCCAGCCCCTGCTTTCCTCTAAGTATGCTTTATTTCCTGGGCCCCCAACTTAGAATGAGAGCCAAAGAACGACATGATTAGAAGAGGGAGTCTCACAAGTCCCTGTTGTTGTTGTTGTTGTTGTTGTTGTTGTTGTTGTTGTTGTTGTTGTTGTTGTGTTTGTTTGTTTGTTTGTTTGTTTGTTTGTTTGTTTGTTTGTTTGTTTGTTGTTATACCCCAGCCATATGACTGGGTTGCCCCAGCCATTCTGGCTGGCTTTCAACAAAATATAAAAACACACTAAAACATCAAACATTAAAAAATTGCCTATACTGGACTGCCTTCAGATTTATTCTGAATGCTGTATAGCTGTTTATCTACTTGACATCTGATGGGAGGTTGTTCCACAGGGTGGGCGCCACTACTGAGAAGGCCCTCCAGTTCCTTCAGTACCTTTTTGGATTCTTTAGAATTTAGATTCTTTAGAACTTCAGGTTTTATTATAGACTCACTCAGTTGTTAAAATAAAAAAGGAGATGCAGAAGCATTCATTATTTCTGGGCACTATGCAATAAATCAAAATCTCACCCCAAATATTATTACAGTTGCAACATCAGGCAGATAACAAGTAAAAAAATTAAGTGGTCCACCAGGACCCTCAACAATGTTCAAGTGGTCTGTGGAGAATAAACTTTGGGAACCACTGATCTAATGCACCAGTACGAGTGTTGTGATTATTGTGCCCTTGGAAGAAAGTTGGAAAGCAGACAAAAAATAAATAAATCAAAGGAGCAGGTACTATCATGTTCAAAATGAGGCAATTATATCACAGTGTCAAATTCCATACCTCTCTCTTTTCCCTTTCGGATCCTCGTCCTGGGAGATCAAATGCCACCTCCTTGGCTTATCCACCTCTCAGCCTTCGAAACAGCTGGGCAGGAATATTGGGGACTGCAATTTATGTTGAGCTTAAGAATGATGTAACCATGCAGCTAACAAAAGGTTCGTTTCCTTGTTTGCAAAGCATAATCCAAACTAAATATTGTTTTTAATAAAAATAGACCTCATGGAGCATTCAGGAAGCATAATAGAAATGCTGAAAGCATTTTCAACCTTGAATGTTTGCAGCAGTATATTTTGAAATCTAGAGCTGCAGTGTCTTCTTGATCAATTGTCTAGATAGGTATGGTCTGAAGGCACCTTGTTGAACTTTAGCAGACTTTAGTCTGATGAGCTTCTTGGAAGAAAGGAGGGATATAAATGTAAGAAAATAAATGCATCAATAAAAACAATCTATTCTGCTAACCACCTTTTGAGTAAAACTATAGAAAGTTGCCCCAGTCAATCAGAATACTTTTTTAAAGACTCTTAACTCATTTCAGTAGAAATGCTCATAAAATCAGCATTCCCCCATATGTAGGAGGAAAATAGCACATCTAAGGTAGTGGCAGGTGGATGCATCATCTCAAAACAGTGTGTGGAAAAAGCAATGTTTTGCTCTAATGTAAATTTACAAATTTAATCAAATCAATTTAAAGCCACTGGCATTTCATTAACCTGTTGACGGCTCCATTTGCCTTATACCTTTTATTATTATAATTGGGTTTTATAAACAATAATAATCTTATAGAAATAAGTATTCAGTGGTACCTCGGGTTACAGATGCTTCAGGTTACCGACTCCGCTAACCCAGAAATAGTACCTTGGGTTAAGAACTTTGCTTCAGGATGAGAACAGAAATCGCGCGACGGCAGCAGGAGTGGTACCTCAGGTTAAGAACAGTTTCAGGTTAAGAATGGACCTCCAGAACGAATTAAGTTCTTAACCCGAGGTACCACTGTACCAAGTTTTCTCATGTCATATGTATATCGCAAAAATAACATAATAAATGTGGAAAAATATCTACAACATATGTTTCAAGCATGATGATGTGAAGATAAGCTAGTCTGTCATTCAGAAAGGCACACTGTGTCTTAGGCTGTGAATATTTTTGTGCTTCCTGCCTTTTTACTGTGGGTAGGGCCTGGTGAAATCTCAAAACCCAGTGGTATGGCTGTGAACAACCTTCTGGGGCAGCTAAGCTTTCAGGCTTCCAAATGCTCCAAAAGAAGAACTACTTTTGGGTGCTGCATGATGCTTTGATGGCTGAGGCATTTGGCCACCCGGAGATCTCAAACTAAAGCAGCAAAAGGCTATAAGCACATTCCGTGTTTCCTGCACATCTTATGTAGAAAGATGGATCACTGAGCAGCACTGTTTTAATCAGAAATTAGGTGGCGTATGTGAGATGAGAAGGGTAAGCAAGTGGCTTTCAGGGTGTATCCTGGAGAAACCTGCCTTTGCTAAGAAGCTTGTCAGATACCCTCAGTGAGAAGATTAGCAATGGAAGCTGAGCTTCCCTGAGATCACCATGACCAGTCTTCACCTCAGATGCTTTGCCACAGGGCAAGGCTGCTGTGTTTGAAGGCAGAGGTGGGAGAAGCTAGGGATCTGCTGGCAATCTTTGAATGGATAGATTGGCAAGATTTCTCTCTCTCTACTTTCTCCACACCTAATAGGGCTGAGAGGCCAAAGCACTTGCCCCATCTCCTATTATTATACCACATTGCCAGCATCCTAACATTCATTTTTGAGAGCCCTGTTAGGCTGAGAATGCAGGGCAGAAATGCAAGCAATAACAAAACGCACATTTGGCTGAGATGGAGGGCCCCTGGTCAGGCAGGTTCTGCCTCTTCTGTGTGTCTGGGAATTCACCCTCCCATCTCTCTCGAAACCAGCTATGAGGAAGCTGTCTGAATGCACTGGTTCATTTGGCCCCAGAGTAGTGTAGGTGAGCAATAGGCCCATTTTTAGTACCTCTGGGATACTGCCACTTCACCTTTTCTTCAGTTATGAGATGAGCATATTAATCCTAGTTCTCTCTTTGTTTTTCGGTTCTGATTTCCTTGAACCACGCTGGGGGAAAACAACTCTGTGGTTTGGGTTGTTTTTAAAAATAATAATAATGTAGAACTGGCCTCCCTTTCTGAATCCTCTGCTTCTGGTAACCATGGAAATGGCTGCTGCAATATGTAACCTGTTGTGGGAGCTGCAAAGCAAGGATCTGGCACGTGTCAGGCTTTTGCTGCCAGTTCTGCCCCTCTCTACCTTAGCATCTCGCGAAGGAATATTTGCATTCCAAACAGAGTCGTGGTTTTCCGCAGCCTCTCACAAGGACACTGGCCTGGGTTTATTTCCAGAGTTCACTCCTCCAAGCCTAGACAGCCTCTGACTTTTATTACTGAGGTAACTAAAGGCATGAATTTACTGGTCTCTCTTTTGGATTAGTACCCAACCTTTCCTCCCCCCCAAAACCAACTAACTAGAATATGCTGCTCCTGCTGCTTTAGGTCAGCTTAATCATTCAGCCACTGCCTATTCCTGCTTTTTGTGTGCACCCAGTTCCTACACAGCAGATACTTTGCCCATAGCTCTCATTTCCAGGGAAACCAGGCTTCTGCATGGCTGTCGTCAGTACATCTGTTCAGATAATTGGCTTTTTGATGGAGTTTCCTGATCGCTTCTAGTGAAAGCTTCATGTTGGACAGTGCAAAAAGCTGCCTTCTGTCTGGTCCGATTATTTGTCCACCTAGCCCAGCATTTTCTACTCTGACTGGCAGCTGCAGCTACAGAGGAGTCTCTTTCCCACGCCCTGCTGCTTGATCCCTTTTTAAACCTGGAGATAGTGGGGATTGAACTTTGGACCTTTTACATGCAAAGCAGGTGTCCTACCTCTGAGCTGCATGGGGATGCTGCTTCCCCCAATCTTTGTGGGTTCTTAGGATCGCATTATCCTCATCAAACATTCTGTCATTTCCTGATACAAACTCAAGGTTATTCAGACAAGACTTGAGCCCTATACACGGAAGGGCTGTAGCTCAGGGCAATTTCTTTGCACACAGACGGTCAAAGGTTTAATCCCCAATGGCAGCTCCGGGCAATGCTAAGAATCTCTCCCTTTTGAAATCCTACAGACCTACTGCCAGTCAGTGTACAGTGGTGCCTCGGGTTACATACGCTTCAGGTTACATACGCTTCAGATTACAGACTCCACTCACCCAGAAATATTACCTTGGGTTAAGAACTTTGCTTCAGGATGAGAACAAAAATTGTGCTCCAGCGGCGCAGCAGCAGCAGGAGGCCCCATTAGCTAAAGTGGTGCTTCAGGTTAAGAACAGTTTCAGGTTAAGAACGGACCTCCGGAACGAATTAACTACTTAACCTGAGGTACCACTGAATTCCCTTACTGGGCTAGATGGACCAGTGGTCTTGGTCAGCAGAAGGCAGCTTCCTATGTTCAAGCAGCATGTTGTAACGGGATTGGGCTCATGCTGTCCCACCCTGCCTTATCCAGTTACAACCTGCAGGTGTTGGTCTTCTATCTACAAACAACTCTTTGTAAAAGTGCTGGTCAAACAGATGGGGATAGAGGAGCAGCCTCTCTGGAGCCCTGTGGGAAATTAGGGACCAGTGCACACCAGATTAAAAGATACAGCCAGATACGGTTCTGAAGAAATGGCCAGATTTTTCACTATGAACTCTTGTGTTGTAGTGTATTGTGTGCCCCATCTGAATTGCCCCCTAAAGATTAAAAAGGGCTATCCCTGAACTAAACCAACCTTCCTATTAGTTTCTAGAGAACTGGATGCTAAGGCTGCATACGTGCATTAATGCTTAACCATGGTTTGTTTTCCTTAACTTTGGCTGTGCTAGGTTATGACACTTTAAACCATGGTTATGCATTGTCTGCAAACCATGGCATAAAGTTGTGATATGAAAGGGGTTTGCAGAACACTTGTTTGGTTTTAGCCACAGTTGATTGTTTCAACTCCCTTGAGCAATGCAGCTTCCTGTCCCCTCTATTGGTCTTGCCACTGTCTCCCTATCTGTACCCTCTGCAGAGGCAAGGCTTAACTCAGCAAATTGAAGTAATGACTTTATTGTATGCTTGGGAGGAGAATGTGAATTAAGGCAACCAGCTGCAGTGAGTGGTAAGCCTAGCCAACAGTGCAATCCTAACCATGTCTACTCAAAAATAGATCCTGTTGAGTTCTACCTACCGTATTTTTCGCTCTATAACATGCACCAGACCATAACACGCACATAGTTTTTAGAGGAGGAAAACAAGAAAAAAAATTCTAAACGAAATAGTGGATATATGATTTTTGTGGTTCATGCTGTGGCCACAGACATGTGATCTGACAGTGAGTTTGGAGTAGCCCAATGCAAAAATCCTGAGGATCCATGTGGATCCATGCTTTGTAACCACGGAGGAGGGAAGGAAGGGGAACCATGGATCCTCTGCTCACGACTGCAGCAGATCCCTCCCCCGCCACCCGCAGGCATTCGCTCCATAACACACACAGACATTTCCCCTTACTTTCTAGGAGGAAAAAAGTGAGTGTTATGGTGCAAAAAATACGGTATGTGCTGCATGGACAAGTAGTTTATTTTATCTTTCCTGAATCTTCTAGCATTCAGCTTCATTGGGTGGCCCCAATGTCTCGCTTTATGAGAGGGGGAGAAAAACTACTCTCTCTCTCCGCTTTCTCCATCCCATAATCACTTATGCCACTTCTTACTCGCTTTGCCCCTTAAACTAAAAAGTCCCAAAGCTTCAACCTTTTGTCATAGGAGAATCATTCCATCCCCTTGATAATTGTGATTGCCCTTTGCTGAACATTTTCCAACTCAACAATATCCTTTTTTTAGGTGAGGCAACTCAGGTTGCAGCCCAAGTGTTCCGATGCACACACTGTTGTAGATATTAAAATGATTCTGTTATATCATTACATTAATTTAAGTTTTGCACATGCCTATGCATGGATGCACCAGCCATGTGCCTCAAAATAAGAAGCAGTTAAGTTTTAGATGACTTTATTTCTTCCCTTTTGCATGTCACCTTTTATAAAGGACCAGCACTGTTATATTACAAGACTTTCTGGCAAGTCAACAAGACAATACATATATAATATAGGCCTTTCATGTTTTTTTTCTTTTCCAGATGTTTAATGACAAAACTATTCATAATCAATACATAAAATACTGACATTTTTCATATTTTTTGTGTGAAGAAAATTAAAAATGTAAATACAAAATAAGCACATTTCATAAAAACGATTATATTTGATAGAATTAGGCTTCCTTCCTCTGTTTAATTTCAGTAAGACATAGTTAAAGTAAGTAGCAGCTTGGTTATCAAGACATAATTTTGTGCAGTCTTCTCGTTTACGGTCGTATTTCAGAATCTAAACGGGCATTTCTTCTTGGCATTTGAATCGTTGCGGGACATGAGCATTTCCCCCCCTTTGACCATTTTATTAATATGGGATAAATGAAGCAATTCATTCACTTAAGCACAAATCCATAGCCAGACTGCAGGGCCACTGTGGTAAGCATTACGATGAAGGCCAAACACCCCTTGGGAATATTTGCCTTGGAGGGTGCGCGAGGGTTGATTTTTGTGGTCGTCTCCTCTCTCTTTACAGTAACAGCTGTGCTCTGTGGTCTCTTTGAGTAGTTTGTAGGCATCCCACTGGTGATGCTTAAGGTCATGGGAGTGGTGGATGGTCCTACCAAGCCCATTGTGCTTGAATTCACAGAGGTCGTCTCTTGCATGTAGATGCCGTTTGTGGCTGCTGCTGCTTCATAAGAGCCGAGTTTCTCTGTGCTCAGGTCTTCCGGGTAGAGGACCAGTGGCCTGTCCGTGCTCGTGAAGGCGATGGTTTGGCCAGCGGTGGCGCTCAGGCCAACATCCTTCATTCTAAACTGTTGGTGCACTTGTCCGGTTTGCTCCGTTGCCACTGGAGACCCAGCTGCGTCCGCCGCCTTCATGGCTTTAACAAGGAGGTGGCTCTCTGCAGCTGTCGAGAATGGCGTGGCAGCCTTCCAAGGGGTGGTGGCCTCATCTGAGCATGGCGACCCTACGACGGTAGCCCTCGTCTCTCCTATCCATTTCTGCAAATAGGAGAGGTCCTGCTTGTTATCCTCGCATGACCAGGGGTTGTTGTAAAGTGTAATGAGCTGCAGTTGAGCAAGCTGGTCAAAAGCCTCATCAGGAATATAAGCAAACTTGTTGTTGTGCAGGTAAAGTTCAGAAAGATGTGCCAGCCTCGCCAGTGTGCCGGGGAGTATCTGTGTCAAGAAGTTGTTGGATAGATCCACTGTCTCGGTGTTGTAAGGAATATTGGTGGGCACCGTCCACAGTTTGTTGCTACTGAGGTTGAGGGACTTGAGGCTGATCATGGTGTTGTTAATCAGAACGGCCCTTTCCACCATATTCCCAGACACGTCGAGGACTTTAAGGTTCCACTGGTAAGCTGTGTCCAGCTTCTGAAGGACCTTGATGTTGTTGTGTGCAGCATATATTTCCCACAGCGACCTGGGCAGATAAGCCGGGAGGCTCTGGAGCCAATTGTGGGAAATGTCCAGGGTCCTCAGATTGGCAAACCGAGTGAGCTGGTGGTTGAGGTCAGCAAAGTGGTTATAAGACAGGTTTAAATAGGTAATGTTGTCCTGAAGTCCATGTGGCAGCGTGGTCAGGTTTCTGCTGGAGCAGTCCACGTTTCTGTCATTTCCTGAGCACAAGCACGCCAAAGGGCAGATACCCTGGACAGCTGGTATGAAGAAGAGAAGCGCCAGGACGCAGGGCGATGCCTTCAAGACCCGGTTCTCCATTGTTGCCTGGAAACAAATACATGCCAAAATAGCCAGTTTATTGCACAGACTATGAATACAATTCAGAAGGTGGTGTTTATTTTTTAAAACACTGGTTCCTTTCCAGTTGCATTTCAAGAAAAAGACCACGCATACCTACATCGCTGTGGCATAGACCTCGTTGGTGTAAAAAACACAGCTATTTACAAAGGATCTCTTCATCCTACTGTCTTGCTGTCTGGCAGAAAGAGGCTCATCTATTTCCATCTCCCTCCTTTTTCTCTCTTCCCCCCCCATCCGCCTCCAGCTCCCAATGGTAGCATTCTTCCTAAACTGCTAGTCTCTTCCAAATGTTATACAATGTCTGCTTTCTGTTTTCAGCCCTTTGAATTTCATGTTTATCTATGGGGTTTTCTCCCTTCTTTATTTTACAATGGATTATTTTAAAAAGCAGGGACGGGATCACTGGCTACAGAATAGTCTTAAAATCCCTGCAGCTATACATCAGTTCTGTTATCTGCTGTAAATAAGATAATTTGATCAAATGGCATTTTCAATTCAGACATGCATTCGGAACCGTGCAAGCTTAAACTCAGACTGCTAATTGTGCCCCCCCCCTTTGCCATAATATTAATCTAATTTTTCCCAAGCTTGGCAAGGTGTCCATTTTCAAACCGGGGTTTAATGTTAGGATGAGATTCTGTAGCTGTCACTGCAGTAGACAGCTGGTTTAAGAAGCTGCCGAGTTATACTATATAGTAATATTCTCTCTCTCTCTCTCTCTCTCTCTCTCTCACACACACACACACACACACACACACACGTACATTGTGGCAGCATTTGGCCTTAAAAGCAAATGAGAGGAGGAAAGAGCAAAAGAAGCAAACTTACCTTAGTCCCTGCTGCAGTATCAGTACATCGTTTTCCTGAAAGACCGAAACGCAAAGGTCGGCTCACTCTCCAGGGTAGCCACAGTTTGTCTGTGGGTTGTGCTTTCCCTCCTCAGCTGCATCGTACTGCCGTTTCCAGGGGCTCTGCAACCACCTGATCAGTGCTCCATCGGAGGACTGCAGAGCTGTCGTTTTGGTGCTGACTCAAATTTATTGCAAGGGGTTGCATACTCAACAAAATGGACAGTCTTTTCTTGTTTTTTTAAAAAAGCAAAAGCCCAAGTTTCCAAACTTCTCTCCGCATGTTCCTTCCCTCCGCCCTCCCCCTGGGATGTGTCTCAGTGCACTAGGATACGACATGCATACTTTAACTGTGCAAATAGCATCCAGTCTCGATTTTGGGTATTTGTGCTAGTCATAAGCTTGCTTCAGCGTTTGACTGTTCCCGGCTGCTCCCTGCTTTTACTTTTAACCAGCTTTTGTCTTGCTGGGATTCTAAATGCAGCTCTTGAAATATCTCTGTGCGGGGGAGGGTGGTATTAAATATAATTGGTTTCGTAGCACTTCAGGGAAAGCCAAATATCACCTAGTCCAGCCCCCTGCTTTAGGGTGAGGCACTTCTTCTGTTGACCCATGCCTAAGAGCATAAAGGAGAGCCCTGCTGGATCAGACCACTGGCCCATTGAGTCCAGCATCCTGTTCTTGCAGAGGCCAAACAGATGCCTCTGTGGGAAGCCTGCATATGGGACCTGAATCTCAACACAACTCTCCTTTCCTGTGGTCTCCAGCAACTGGTATTCAGAAGCAGGCTGCCTTCATCAGTGGGGGGAAAATATAGTCATCACAGATACAGTGGTACCTCGGGTTGCATACGCTTCAGGTTACAGACTCCACTAACCCAGAAATAGTGCTTCAGGTTAAGAACTTTGCTTCAGGATGAGAACAGAAATCGTGCTCCGGCGGCACGGCAGCAGCAGGAGTCCCCATTAGCTAAAGTGGTGCTTCAGGTTAAGAACAGTTTCAGGTTAAGAATGGACCTCCGGAACGAATTAAGTACTTAACTCGGGGTACCACTGTAGTAGCCATTGATAGCCTCCATGAATTTGTCTAATCCTTTTTTAAAGCCTTCCAGTTAGTTGACCATCACTTCCTTTGTGTGGGAGCGAATTCCAATTCATTATTTTATTTTGTCTGTCCTGGATCTTCCTATGTTCAGCTTCATTGGATGACCTGGAGTTACAGTGTTATGAGGGGGTGGGGGAATATTTTCTCTATCCACTTCCTCCATTCCATGCATCATTTTATACATACCAATGTCACCTCTTACTCACCTTTTCTCAAAACCCAAACACTCCAGATGTTTTAGCCTTTCCTCATAGGTGAGCTTCTTCACCACCTCGGTCATTTGGGCTGCCCTTTTCTGAACCTTTTCCAACTCTACAGCATTATTTTTGAGGTGAGGCAGCGAAAACTCCGCACGCTATTCCACAAATTCGGCCGTGCCATAGATTTGTATAATGGCATTATGATAATGGTGGTTTTATTTTCAGTTCCTTTCCTAACAAGCTCTGGCATGGAATTTGCCGTTTTCACAGCTGCTGCACACTGGGTTGACATCTTCATGTCATCTTCACCCACCTAACAGATTAACCCCCATTGACCCAAACGCTAACAGAGAGACCCTATGCCGAAATTGCCTGTCTGATTTAAGCAACTACCGAGTAAAGCCCGTTATTCGCAGCGCTGCAATTGGTTTTAATGACTTGCCAGCTGCAATATAATATAGCCACACTGAGAATTAGTGGTGCACGTGACTAATAAAAAGGTAACAGCGTGTGCTGAAAAATAAAACTCTGAAACTTTTCTTTCTTACTATATCTTTTTTTTTATAACCAACTAATTCCAAGAGCAGCTTTGAAAAGACCTCATCCCTCTGTAACGCCTTGTCCTTCACCCGTCTTTTCAGAGTCCCCCACATTTTTGTCTATTTTGAGTTGGCACTATTCCTTACAATGGTTGAATAGTCTTTTCCGCAGTTCTATCTGGAGACTGGACTAGGAATATAAGAAGAGTACCGGTGGGTCAGACCTCTCGTGGCCATTTCATCCGCCATCTTTTTCCCCCGCAGCAGCTTCCAGGAATCCCACATGCAGGAAATAAAACAACAGCTCTCCCATTGGGTTTCACATTCATACTCAAAGGCAACTGATAGTGAGAGGGAGTCTGCCTCTGATCATGGAGGTTATAATGAGAATTTGACTTCTTCAGTGCTGCTTCCTTGTTCAGCTGCCTGGCTAAGTTCAGGGTGCTGGTTTTGGTCTACAAAGCCTGATATAGCTTGGGACCAGAATACTTGAAAAGATAGACTCACTCCCTATATTCCTAATCGATCACTGTGTTCTGCAGCTGAGGGTCTCCTGCAGATACCATCTTATCAGAAAGTCCATTCTTCACAATGTATGTGTCAGGCTTTAGTGCTATGGCACCTACCCATTGGAATTCCCTCCCCTTGAATATTAGATGGAGGGCATCACTGTTGCCTGTTTGACACCTGCTGAAGACCTTCCTCTTTCAACAAACCTTTTAAGTTGAGATCTTTTCCTGACTGCATGTGTATTGGAATTGTTTTGATTGCTTTATCACCTGTACATTTGCTGCCCTGGGCTGTTTGGGGAGGAAAGGTGGCGCATAAATTTTAATAATAAATAATATCAACAACCACAATTTCAATGCTAGAGCCAACAGCCATTTTGTTTTGTGCTCTGTCTCGCAAACTAGGTGACTTGTTTCCCCAACTCCCCTAACAATCTGCTGCTAATTACTTTTACTGTTTCAACTGTATGGCTTTTCCTTGCTCCATACGTAAGCCCATTTGGACTAGGACTCTGTCACCTGCATTGCATTCCAGTACAGCGGGTAGTTAGGAAGCTGCCTTTAGGCGCAGTCCGATCCATCTAGCTCAGTGTTTTGTTTATAGACTGACGGTGTCAAAGTGCCTCCAGAGCTGAGGGTTGCCTGGTTAGAGCCCTAGCTTCCTGTTTGAAGATTGCTTTTTAAGACAGGCATTTGGAGTTCAGGGACAATATTTTTGTAGGCTGGTAGCGATTGGTGTTTTTTATTGAATTTGTTGGTAGATCTTGTGGGTTTTTATTTTCGTTTTGTAAACAGCCTTGTTTTGCAATTTCATGCCAAGAAAAGGAGATGGCGGGGTGCATCAGTGGGCTTTCCTTCTAAGCAAATGTGATCAGGAACAGCAACTAAACCTCAATCTCCACCCAAAGGCATCATCACTCAGCCCAAAGATGCTGGGCTTCACTATTCCTCAGCCCTGCAGTATATGTGCACAGAGAGGTTCCAGCCTGCTCTTGCCCTTTTGCCGGTTGGGTCAGCTGACAGACGTGTCAGACAAAGTGTGGGCTCTGCAAGGTGCAGACTGCTCCAGGGAGAATGGGGTTTCCACACCGCTGCTTCCTTTACCAGTGCTAAGCACACATTTTGCATGCAAAAGTTCTCCATTTCAGTCCCCAGCATCTCCAGGTAGGGCTGGGGGGAAACCCTGGAGAGCCATTAAATCCATGCCAACTGCACCAAGCTAGATGGACCAACTTTCTGACTTTTTTTTTCTTAACCAGTGGCCTGCAGGCTGTTTCTGATCCACAAGATGTGTAATCCTACTATTGACTGAAAGATCCTGTGTGAATACACCTGCAACAAAATGCTGCAGTGTGGAGTGCCCCTGTTAGCTGACTCCATTCCATGCCCCCTTCCAGTTGGTTTCCCATTCTTCCATTCATCTCACTTCATAATCAGCCAGCATTCCATGGTCGCCAAGCGTGCTCAAGCTTTCAATGGACTGTTTGGGGAGTTACCTTTCAGCAAGGTTTCTTTTTCTTCTGCAAACCTTGGAATTCGCCCAAGGCTGCTGTTAGCTCCCCTCTCTTGTGTGTGGGTGATGCCATCTTGGCGGCATAAGTCGTGGCACTCATGCCTGAACATCAGAAATAGAAGGAAGGATACTGCCTTCTGTTACTGCCAAGGAATGCCTTTTTCAATCAATCATGTTATCCAGAGGTAACTAAGGACAGACTCGGGATTGCGACTGGAGGCCGATTAGCTATTTTATTGAGACTCTATACGCCAGAATAGATTTCAGCAAGATCTCAGCACTGCAGAGCCAACAGCAGCCAAGAAGAGTAAAATGAGTAGTACCTTTAACACTGCACGGGTAAAATGATATACACTGGAATATACAAAGTGCACGTGGGGTGGGGGTGGGGGAGATTTTGCTAGCTGAACCAGGCGGAATGATGTCCTTTAAAAAGGACACAAACTCCCACCCTTTAAAATAAGACCCCTGCTGAAAGTTGGGTGTTTAAGAGCTCGTAAAACCAAATACGCTCACATGCATTAAGTATAGAACATGAAAAGGTAGCTAAAAAGGTATTAGCGTCAGATTCCAAAAAAAAAAATATTGCCAACTGCCTTAATAGGGAACATTGTGGATATTTTCAGTGGCCCCAGCTGAGATGATGCTTCATTTGTGCAGATATGAAATGTTATATTTTCTGAAGTGGTTCACAGGTAAGCAGATGTCCTTAGCAGGATGCTTAGTGTTATTTCATATTTTTATTGCACTGGCAGCCTGGTAGGCATGGTGCAATATATGTTTTAAAAAAGATGGAGAGAAGGGCTGCACTCACCGATAACCCTATGGGAAATTTGCCATGGATTTCAAGTGGGAGGTACTGCAGCACATCCAAGGTGATCTCAATTCACTCTGCCAGGTTTGATCGGTGTGGGAACATGCTCACTTTCCCATTATACTTCAGCTTGCCAATTCATGCACCAAAATCAATCAGTCAATCGTTTTATTTGTCTGCCACCTTTCCAAAGTTAAAACCATGCTAATGGTGGTTTACAGCTTATAAAAACAATTACAGAATTACACACATAGCAATAGTAGTCATAAACAATAAACAAAACATCAAAAAAGTGCACAAGCAAATCAATTTCCACATAAGTCGTAAGATCCAAAATAAACAGCAACAACCCTCGCCCCCAACAAAACTCCCTAAACCATACCCTGGCCCAATATTCTGTCCAGCAGCCTCAGCTTTTGCAGCTGGAGTCATTCAGGGCCCTGCCTTTTCCCAGGTGGGAAAAGACCTGCAAGGCAGGGAGCAGGTCTTCCAGGATTCACAGCCAAGATGGTCAGATAATTTATCTGTAAGCGTCAATCCATGTATCTAGAAGTGGTTGCTTTCATGATGTTACAAATTTAGGTATGGCTGACTGATGGCTGCCACCCATACATCCTAACCCAATAGTCTTCAACTTTTCAGACTCAGGATCCACCCTTCACCCCCAGCTTGCAAAATGGGACCCATCTATTTTCTTGATAACATCTATTACAACTGATGTGTGATGCAGCATCAGCATACCGAGAAATTCCCTGTCCTTCAAAACAGCAGCCAATGGAATGGGTGTAAGGAAACCTGGAGTCTGATGATGTCAGGACACACATTTTGTAACTACCTATTTCCCCAGGAGAGAAGGAGGTGAACTAGGCTGCTTTTTCCCCATTCCAGACATACATCAGCAATAACACCCAGTTCTGGCCTGAGTTGGGATAGTGAAATGAATAGTGTGACCCTTGGCAATATAGCTTTCTGTGGATACGGAGGAGTTAAGGTCTCAAAGCCTAATTATCTCATAGGCTGCGGGAATGAAACCTGTACATTTTCATGAGCCCTTTAGAATGGAGGCAGAAAAAAAATCTAAATATAGAATGGACTATTTCATGACTTGTAACTTCATGACAAGGCTCTGGTAGACCGTCACATCCGCTTATGCTAACGATTAGCAACTCTTGGTGCATCTCACCACTTAACCAATGTATAAAAAAGAAACAAAAGACCAGGATACTGAAGTTGCAGTAACTTTTTTTTTAAGTGTTGAAGAGCACAAAGTTTAGCATTAGAATCAAGAGTTGATTTCCCCAAGGTCCACCCAATCAGCTCCGGCCAGATTCCAAAGCGAGTGTTCTTGCTTGCAGCAGAGCTTTTAATTCTCATGGATGCACTTTGCAGTAGAACTTTGAACAAGGAAACGAAAGCATCATCTAGGCATCTCTTCTGCGTACATAAGATCCCCTTGATCAAAACTGGCAGCAGTTTACTCCACTGGATCAAATGTGCAAGTGAAAGAAATCCGAGTCATGTCTGTGTTGTAGAATTATTGGAAAGGTTCTTGCTTCCAGGGGAGGTGAAAGCGGTTGGATATTGCAGAATTTGGTCCTTGGGAAAACCGGTCATGGGGCTGAGGGTGGCTGAATAGAGGTGAGTTCACCATCCTGCTTCCCCTTGTTCTGGGGTTTATATTCCCAGGACACATTTCTCCTCAGCCAAAAAAAGAGCGGAGTTCACCACCACCTCCCTTTGAGCCCCAGCACCAAAACTCGTGTCTCCCATATATCTTTGGGAACATAGGGCGCTGCCTTATGCTGATTCAGACACTTGCTCATCTAGCTCAGTACTGTCCACACTGACTGACAGTGGCTCTCTAGGAGTTCAGACAGGGATTGAGCATGGGACCTTCTGCATGTGGAGCAAATGCTACCACTGAGCTATGTTCCTTTCCCCAAAGTTCCCATCCCATAATTCCCTGGGGCTTAGTGTACCTGCTGAACCCTCTGAGCTTTTGGAGCTCGGTGGAACTGCTGCCGCACCTGCATCAAATTGGTTGGCACTAAAGATGAGCTCAATGGGTTCCTGTGTTTCATTTTGTATAGCCATGTTGTGGTTACTCCCATATAGTACTGCAGTGACGTGGGTGCAAAAGTGCTTCTGTTGCATATGATATGTCTGAACCTGCAATCATGAGTTCTGATAAAATTTGCTTTGGGCTGATAACAATAGCAAACAAAATTTGGGGTGGGGTGGGGGGGTGGCTTGCCTTTAGATTTAAAAAAGGCAAAATTTGTAGACAGGGAAAAAATGCTATTATTTAACAAGTTATAAAAGAGCCTGTTGGAAAGGAGGCTTAATACTTAGTGGTGCCCAGGAACCAGGGCAAGACGCAGATGTTGTTGATCGGCTTGGAAACAGTGACCATAGTGCTGTAAAATTCAACATAAATGCAAGTGGTTCCCAGGAAGTCCAGCAAGGTCACATTTTCAGTGTCAAAAAGACGGCTTCTTAAAAGAGAAGGCATTGCTTAAAAGGAAGCTGCAAAGGAAGTGCCAGAAGGTTCAGATCTCTTCCGGACACTTGGAGATTATGTAAGACCAATGTAGTAGAACTACAGATAAAAAGGATGTCATGGGTTCATAAAGGGTACAAACAAATGGAAAGGTATTCTGATCAACTGCTGCCCAAATAAGGGTGAATAAAAAGGAGCAGAAACTCATGGAGGAAATGTTTTAACATTGCATCCCATCTGCAAAGGTTGTGTCCTCTGAAAGCCAGTTGTTTCCTTCATGCACAGCTTGTTAACTTTCTGGAAGCTTCTGGTTGATCACAGTGGAGAACATAGATACCCTAGAAGCAGCCGGACCGTTGCTCTTCTGTTCTTATGTGAAAAAGGCAATGGCGCTCCCTTTTGCTCACAAAAAAAAAACCAGAGACTAACAGCATTTGATAGGTCTTCGGCCTTTTTCTTTGATTGGTTTGTTTCCCTAAGCATTTTCCTCCTTTATATCAGTTAGATAACAAGTCTTCTGGAGGAGGTGGTAGTAGCAGTTCTTCGCCTGGAATTTGATGGGAGAGAACTAGGGATCCAGAACACTGGATCTCTGCAGTTGGTTCAAGTGAGAGGGACTCTGTCTGCTTTGGACAGAGATCCTCATTAGCTCCATCAAGCCAGTTTGGAGGTGGAGGCAAATCAAGTGGCTCTGGACTATCAGACTGGAGTGGAACATCTATCAAGCTGCTTGGTTCTTCAGAAATGGCAGTTTGCATGCTTGCAGAAGAAGCTGTTGCTGTGGAGCTTGACTGCATGCCACTCTCTTCAGCCCCACATATAGGGGGAACATCCGGGCCTTGGCTTGATTCAGACAACTGTCCCTGCGCATTTTCCAATAGCTGCGCATCCTTGTTGAATTTCCAAGGCAAGAAGGAGAGAACTGAAGTCCGCCTCATGTCTTGAATAGGTTCTTTATCCGCAGTTGTATCTGGTATTTCTCCATCCGCAAATGGGGAACGGCCTGCCCAGTGCGGGACAGGTGTAGCGGACCTTCTCCACCTCCTCCATAGGAAGATGCCAACAATAATTACGATCATGACAGTCAGGATGACCCCAATTACTACCGCTGCTATGAAGTGTCCACCATTGTGAGATTTGGGATCTTCTGCTGCAGGAACCTGGGGCTGTGTGGTGAATGTTTGCTGGTTAAATTTTGCAGGGTCTCCAGGTTCGCTTGTTTTGTATGAATGTATGGGGGTTTTTCCACCAGTGCCAACAACTGCAGTGGTAGTGATCGGAAGTGTAGTTGATACGTTCCACCATAGCTGCCCGTAGAAGAAAACAAGCACAATGGCTCTGGAGTCCATAGTTGCGTCAGTGCTGATAAACGCTTCTGTGGCACAAAGGGAATAAAAGGCAGTAAATTATCAGAACCTAGAGCAGGCACCCCCAAACTCGGCACTCCAGATGTTTTTGGGACTACAACTTCCACCATCCCTAGCTAACAGGACCAGTGGTCAGGGATGATGGGAATTATAGTTCCAAAACATCTGGAGGGCCAATTTTGGGGGTGCCTAATCTAGAGGGTTGTATCCAACTCTCTTGTATTCAAAATAGACCCATTGGAATTAATGAACCCAAGGAAGTCATATCCATTGTTTTCAGCGGGTCTGTTCTGGATGGCATTGGATACAACTGAGTATCTTTGATTTTTAAAATAAGTAGTGTTGTTTGTAACACAAGTGTACTGACTTGTGCTATGATGGCCAGGATACCTAGAGAAACAAAAGTTAAAACTTTCGCATGAGCTTGACTTCCCTTACTGGGAAGTGTGAGAGTGTGAGAATTAAGTGGCCTCAGAGTTAGGTACATTTGATGAATCTGATCTTTGTACATTCCAATGTGACTAGCATGCAGAGTAAAACATGCAGATTAAAAATGCATATTTTGGTGGGAAATACTTTAGAAGCATGTATTTTGTGAGAAAACATGTTCAAAAGTACTTATTTAAATGCAAATTTGGGGGTAGATTTTTTTTTTCATTGCAGGTTAATGCAGAACTTACTTACTTACGTACTTACTTACTTACTTATACCTAGCCATTTCCCCTGATGGGACTCAAGGCGACTTACATATAAAAATAAAAACCACTAAAAACATAGAAAGAAATGGAAGAGAACGAACTTATGCGTGAACACATCCAAAATCGATTCAGACCAGAAATTTGTGGTTCTGTTCATTCCTAACGTCTGAAGAGCACTTCCCATTCCTGTATGTATTTGTATCCCTGTTTGGAGTGTGAGTTACTCACTGGAAAGAGGCAGGCCTGGAGCAGTAACTCCCACAGAAACAGAGTAGGTAGCCTGCATCTTTAAATGGGGGATGATTAATCCATTCACAGCCGATAGAAAGACATGAAAGAATTCCCCTTCCCCTAACTGGGCCTGACTGAAAGGAGACTAGCCCAGAGCAAATACAACAAAGTTTTGTGGCACTTGTTTTAATGAAGGGACATGCAGGAGGAGCTCCAGGTTTGAGGGGGCCCAGGGCAAAATGCCCTCTGGCAAGCCCCCCTCATCCATCGGTAGGTGGTGATCAGCAGTAGCATGGCAAGTGGCTCTGGGTGACTGGGTCGAGCTACCATTTAAATTTCCCACAGTGCTCCTGGAGGGAAGCTGCATTGTGAGAAATTAAAATGACAGTGCAATGCAGCTGCTGAGAATGCTCAGAGCACCAGGTCAGAATTCTTTTTAAGGGCAGGGGGTGCAAGGAAGGCACCAGCAGTGGGTCCTGCTGGGGGGTTAGGAACCCTATGAGTGGGAACTCTGGCCTTGTGGCAGGCCTTCTGAAGGCAATCTTAATAGCAGCTGTCCTCAGTAAAATGTTTTCAAGGTCTGTGCATCCATTTTAAAGGATAACATTTTAAAAATGCAAACCTGAAGGGATGGAACTAGAAATCTTAACTATACAGGGTTTTTTTTTTCTTGCTCCAGATTGGATCCTGCAAAAGTGAACCCCGCCCCCCTCTTTTGGGGGAATCTCAAGAATGGGCGGTAGCATGGAATCTTTAAAGTGGAACACTATTTTGCAGCAGTTCAAATTACCTAAATATGTCAATAGCTTACATTAGCAGCTCTGAACTACACATTCTGTTGTCAAATCCTATACAAACGTGTGAGTAAGCCTCATTGAACTACGTAGGGCTTACTTCAAAGTAAACAGTGTTGCGCCATAAACCTTTTTACTTTTTCATGCTATCATGAATTACTCCTGTGATGAAGGTCACTGAACTTAACTTGCTTTCATTGCAGCTCAAATTCAATTGTTGCAGCCAATTGCCCTTTAACTCCAATATACACACATATATATTTACAGAGAAACACATAGATACTCCTTTTTCCCACCTTTGTGTTTACTTACATAAATTTGTTGGTACTTAAGATGCCCCAAAAGTACGTGGATTTTTTGTTGTGATGTGACTGTTGCTTGCAGAAACTACATCCAGAGATTTTACTAAAGATAACAAAGTTGCAAGCAAGAAAAAAAGAATTTGGGCATTTGTTGTTATAATCCCAGTAGTGAGTAAAAATAAAGAATAAAATGAAGGGAGTATTTTCAGAACCTATAAGGCTTCCCTCAGATAATAAAAACTTGAGGCACAACCACCTTAATGTTCCAATTTTCTCTTTATATTTGTTCATTTCAAAGAGAGGTCTGTTCTCACCCCCCCCCCAACTCCCAAGTTGAGTTGGTACCCAGATCTGATTGGCGTTCCAGTGGCAATCACTCTTTGGGGACAGTCCAGGTCACTGGTGCTTTATTTTTTTATTTTTTTTATTTTTTTTGCATAATGTATATATCTCTTTTGGAAGAAAAAATCCTCACTTAATATAACATTAGCCTTGCATGTGATAGGGAATGCAAAACTTTTTTTTAAAAAAAAGAACATTCCAAAAAGTAAAGCACACATTCCTAAGATATTCAATTCCAGTTTTACTGTTCTAGAGATGTTTTTTATCCAAAGAAGTATAATTGTGTCTTACCTGTTCGATATCGTTTCTTGTTCTAACCAGGTTCTCGTTTTTTAAGTTCACATTTTAATGGTTCAAGAGCAGAGAAAAGGAAGCATAACACAACAAAGTGTTTCTAAATGGCTGGTGGTTTACACGTTGCAAAATGATCCTATTTTCACTTAAAGAGGAAGTTTATCAACACTTTTTGCAGGAAGCCCCAAGAACTGAGAAGTGATTAAGTGTGTGGACATTTTTCTCTGCAAAGGCTGTACTCTGGGCAGCTTTCTCTGTGGAAGTATTTTTCAGTGTCTAACCAAATTTTAATGGTAGCAGATGGAAATTAGAGAGTTTTTGTGCCTGTGAAGAGAAAACACAGCCAATCAAATGTTGATGTTGTTAAATTATGTGACATTTACATTGACACAAATATAGGTGCTTCTGTTGCTTTTTCTTGGAAAGCCAAGGAAATAATTGCTCAGAGGGTGCTTACATACATTCAAAGAACATTCGCCCCTCCCTGCAAAAAGAATACTGGGAACTGTTGGATATCCAACTGTAGGATATGTAACACATCTATTTCATTTAAACATGGTTAAAAAATTAGGAGCAGGCTGTAAGAGTGTGTTCTTCCTCCCCAAACCCTTCCATCCTCCATGTGACTCTCCTGTAACTCAGTTTTTGCCCCAGTGATACAAAGCATTGATTTAACCCTGGCTTACGATATTCAAGGGACGCGGGCGGCGCCGTGGGTAAAACCTCAGTGCCTAGGGCTTGCCGATCGCATGGTCGGCGGTTTGAATCCCCGCGGCGGGGTGAGCTCCCATCTTTCGGTCCCAGCTCCTGCCCACCTAGCAGTTCGAAAGCACCCTCGGGTGCAAGTAGATAAATAGGGACTGCTTTATAGCGGGAAGGTAAACGGCGTTTCCGTGTGCTACGCTGGTGCCGGCTCACCAGAGCAGCTTCGTCACGCTGGCCACGTGACCCAGAAGTGTCTCCGGACAGCGCTGGCCCCCGGCCTCTTAAGTAAGATGGGCGCACAACCCTAAAGTCGGACACGACTGGCCTGTACGGGCAGGGGTACCTTTACCTTTTTTATGATATTCAAGTTCCTACTGTACCAGGGCCTTGACCCTTATTTCAAAATCAAGATGCGAACCTAGTGTGATGTAGTTGTGGGAGTTTCTGAGCTGGTCAATGCATGTTCAGATTGCCAGTCTCCGCATCTTGTGGCCCTCCGGAGCCCAGTACAATACATAGCTCAGTTTGCTTCAATACCTAGCTCAGAGAGCCAGGTGCCTGTGCAGGGCTTGCTTTTTCTTCCCCATTCTCAGCTGCTAAATAGCATTAAGGAGCAAGCTGAAGGTCCACACCGAGCACTTGCCCGGATGCGTTTCCATATGAGCAAGTTCCGTAGTGACTGTTGGCAACTGAGGCAACTGTGAACAGGAAGCGCTGTGTTCCTTTGTGGTTGCAAGTGGGTGTTGTGTAGCTCGGAGTTCTTCCTCCTCCTCTTTGCTTAGCTAAGCTGCTGTTTTTGCTTCCAAGGGGAATTTTCTTCTCTGCTTGCTTGGCTCCTTGTTGAAGGAGCGGTTGCCAGGCTCCTTGGTGTTTTCAAAAATGGCTAGGCTTCTGTTTGGATGTTCTCACTCGGTTTTGAGTAGCTGGGTACATGTCTTCTGTTCTCCCTGCCCAAACTCTCAGCTTGAGTAGCCCTGCACGGGGAAGTTGCTGAGGTTCAAAATGACTCAGTTAGGGATGCAAATTTCTCCAGCCCATAATGCTTCATTGCACCTGTGCATTCTTGCACTTTGGACTGCAGATCTAAGCATGTTCTTGTGGTTCTTGACATGGAAGGTGGCATTTCATTTTTGTCAAGCCTCTGTAGTCCTGTTGTCCACATTGACACCTATTACTATATGTGTTTCTGAGTATACATGCACATGCATGTGCACAGGGGCCAGGGATCGTTCCAGAAGCACCCATAAAGCTGCCTATTGTAAATTAGGTCGCTGATCGTAAAATTCTCCAAGTGGATCTGGTCGTGCTTTGGTTAAGTATATATCAGTTAGTAAGTTCCGGTAATCAGCTGATGGACACAGTGAATTGTCTTGTCTAAAGTCCTGGGTCAATGAGTCTCTTCTGTTTGTAGTCGGTCTTATTTTATTTAGGCAAGCTGGACTTTGTTTACTTTAATTTAATTATTTATATTCTGCCTGTGTGGCTGAGTTGTCCTAGCCACTCTTACTACAAGCATCGTAGCTCAGCTCAGGTCCTACCTGCCATCTTAACTTCCTCCTTTTCTCCTCATCTGGGTTTCAAGATGTGTATTGGGTTGTGGATGGTGTTGTGCTCTCCCTCCCCACAATATTAACCCCAGCTTTGCCCCCCAGCTTCCCTCAGCTTTTACTTAGCAGTCCCTGGATAGGAGCTGGCATTAACAGTCAATATGCTTGCTCACGTTCTACCCTTCCCACGTAAGAAGTTGACTTATACTGAATCTGGCCCTTGGTCCATTTAACAGAGTATTATCTGGTAGTGGTTCTCAATGGTTCTGGGTAGGGGTCTTTCCCAGCCTTACTTGGAGATGTTGGAATTCAGTCTGGGGTTTTCTACGTGCAAATGGTGTGCTTTACTGCTGAGCTGCAGCCAAGTCCCTTAGCTTGTGTTGGGTTTGGGGTAGGTGGGCTTGATAAATTTATATTTCCTGCACATCAGCTGTATGATGTTGGCTAGAGCTTCAAGCCTATGTTCACTAACAACTTTGGAAGTTTGATACTAATATATAGATATTTATTTCCCAAACCAAAATCATACGTATCTTGGGTGGGGAGAGGAAGAGATCACATCATCTGCTCACTGGGGAATAAGCTGAGTCACTTGGCAGTATGATCATTTTAAAAATCCCATTGAGTACTTTTATTTCCTGGGGGTGGATGGGTGGAGGGAGAGACATGCCTAACATGGAACCACCTGCTGTAAGTCTTGACTAAAAATGACTTGGCTCAACTGCAGGGCAGTTCAGAAAGTCTCATGCTGTGCCAAGCACATTCAGGAGATGGATTAATCACTAGGCTAAGTATGCAGCAGCAGAAAGTCCCAGACAGATTATGAGGTTTTTCTATGGTGTCATTATCCATATGTCTTCCCCTTCCCAGCATAGGAGCTCACCCCCACATCCTTGAGTTAAATTCTTCTTTTTTGAAAATTTCATGTAACATGGAGATTGGGGCAGGACTTTGCATTTGACATCCCCACCCCCCAGCATAGCTTTTAATCTTAAGAGCCTCCTTTTGCCTCAAGCAGTGTTCATCATGTGTGATGGAGGGGGGATGTCTTTGCATTGGGGGCTGAGGGGGTTAAAAGGACACAGCCTCCAAATCTGCTTGTGTGGGAGTGAGTCACCGAACAGAGCCAGTTATTGCTGAACCTCCCATGCTTTCTTCCTTCAAAATATAGCTTTCAGCTAGGGAATAGCAGCTGCACACTTCTTATTATAGGGAATAAGTGACCAAGCTGCAGGAAAATCTTCAAAGTTGAGAACGCGGTCAGCTGGAAGGACTACTTCATAGACTGCACAATATTTAAGGGGTGGGACAGGAAGAAGCAGATGGGAGTGAGGCAATGTGTGTTTGGGTGGGTCTCCTCTAGTGCACGAATGCTGGCAGGGCAGAATGCATGCTTGCGTGTGTGACCTGTGGACCCCCTGCCTCCAGATATTGTTCTAAATAAAGTTCCCCTCTGCCTTTTGACTCAGATTTATCCTTGATTTTATCTCGGTGTGTTGACTGCTCTGCTGCTTTCTGTTCTGAATCGGCCAGTTGGTTTTATTGCTTGCTGGTGGTTTCTTTTTCTTTGTCTTTTAAGCCGTTCTGGGAGTCCCTTTTCGGACTGAAAAGTTCCCTTCTGGCCTTGTATGTTGTTCAAGCAGGATATCTTGAAAATACGGTCTTCTATGATATGTATTGCCTATATGTATGGTAGTGTGGTTCATAGAGTAATGGGCCTGATTCATACAGTATCCCTAAGGGAAACAAGGCAGCATTTGTGTAGGAACAATACATACTCTTGACTCCACTCCAATGGAGAAATGGATTCTCCCCTGAGAAATTACTAAATTGGAATGACAAGAAGCGCTGGAGAAGTAGAGGTTTCTATCCTCCTGTGGTAATGTATGAATTGAAGCAAAGGCACCTGATAAACAGGAAAATATTGTACTGCTCAGTAAAGGGATTAAGTGTCCATTGATGTGCCATGTCAAGTATACTGTATACCAGAGATGGGAACCTGTGGCCATTCAGATGTGCAGGGTGGTGCGCTCTACACTAAAGAACACCCCCACACACACATGCAAAATAACCCCCAACTCAAAAAGCTGATGGGAGGAGGAATTTTACAGCCTCTACAGAGCCACAGGTTAGCCATCCCTGGTTTTTTTCCTGCCTTTCCTCCAAGGAGCTCACGGTACGTAAATTCGTCCTTTCACTCAATATATATTAACCTATTTGCAAAATGGGAAGAGTGGTCAACCTCACACAGCACGGAAAAGTTTATGAAGTTATTTTGCAAATGAAGGATAAGGGAGGAGGTTTTTCTGTGCCTAATGTAAACAACTTCAAGCTGCTAAATGGACCATTAACGCATCATCATCTTCTATCCAAAACTGGGTGTGTTCTTAGATACTTAATTTTGTACCAAGAAAGCTAAGCTCTACAACCTAAACAAATTATGCCATGTTACATAATTTTGCTAGTCATTGAGAGGTTCAAGGTACTGAATTCCTGATCCTCTCTGCTGGAAATACTAGCCACTCCTTTCCTGTTCTGCTGCTTGCTTTCAGCAGGTGTTGTTCCCAATTCTGTGTTGCCATATAAGGGGATTAAACATAAGAAGAACCCTACTGGATCAGGCCAGCAGCCCATCTAGTCTAGCTTCCTGTTCTCGCAGCAGCCTCTAGAAAATCCTCGAGCAGAACCTGAGCACCAGAATGCTCGCCCCTCCTGCAGTTTCCAGCAGCTGGTATTCAGAATAATAACTGTCTCCATCAACACCTTCTCATACCCCAAGATTCACCAGTTGGAGCCAGCTGTAAAACAAGAGCTGCAAAACTCTGGTTTGGAGAGATCACCTAATGGCACTCCATCAGCTGCATGCTTCGATCTGCATTTGCAGTTGGGATTCCGAAACCCTGGTCAATCTACTGCAGATCACCCAGTGATTCACCATGTATCCCATCTTAACCTTCTGTCAATACCAGCTTTTAAGGAAAGGATTTCCCTTAAAAATAAATAAATAACGAAAGCAGGAAATTCCTTATCCAATCTCACCATTCCTTATCCAGGAAATTCCGTACCCAATCTCACCTTTCCTTATCCAGTCTCACTGATGCCCTCTAATTTGAGCCAGAACAAAGTTTGGAAGGATCTGTTCTAAGGCTCATCAGTCTTGGGGACGATGGCTTTTGAAATTGAGTTCATATACTCGGCTCCCCCAGGTTCCAGATTCACAAATAATAATTACTGGTGACTTTGGGATTGTGTGCAGTGAATTTATTGCTCAGCTGTTATACTTCGTATGTGTCAGGAAATTGAGGTTTCATCTTCAGGCTCATGCATAAAGAAATCCAGGAAAGGCAAAAACATCTACTCTGAACAAACTGAGTATTCTGCAAGAACATTAGTTGCATTTAGCAATCTAGTATGTATTGACATTGGCTGTTCCACAATCTCCTGCAAACATTTTATCGCTGAAAACTTAACTGTGGCCCTGTTTTAAAAGGAAACAACACCCCACTCCCCACTTCTGTAAAAGGAAACCCCAAGAAGCCTGCTTTATTTTTCATTACTTACAAGGAACAATATTACAGAAGCTGAGAACAGACCTTGATTGTAATCAGGTCATTTAAATCGACCAAACAGAGGAGAATTCCTGGTATATCGGCTCCCGCATTAAGGGATGGGGACAGGAAGTACGACGTAGACATTCCGCCACAAGCAAGAAACTTGGCATTTTGCTAGCCCTGATCAGGTTCCTCCCAAGCACTTGACTGAACAAAGGAGGGGTGATTGATCTGGGATTTTTTCCTTGTCTGTCTCTTGTTGGTACACAGGTATTAAATAAAGATCAACAGAGAGAATTGGGAGGGAGGTGGAGCTCATGTAGTTGCAAAGAATCAGAGGCTTGGGGGATGAGGAGTTACACAAGCCTCTCGCAGTCTTAGACATGAACAGCTGGTGGAGGCAGTCTGCTGTACAGTGGTACCTCAGGTTAAGTGCTTAATTCATTCCGGAGGTCCGTACTTAACCTGAAACTGTTCTTAACCTGAAGCACTACTTTAGCTAATGGCGCCTCCTGCTGCTGCCGCGCCACCGGAGCACGATTTCTGTTCTCATCTTGAAGCAAAGTTCTTAACCTGAAGCACTATTTCTGGGTTAGCGGAGTCTGTAACCTGAAGCATATGTAACCTGAAGCGTCTGTAACCCAAGGTACCACTGTATTAGTCCAGTCAGGATGCACCCAGGTAGCTTGGGGCAGGGGGAGGAAGCAAGCAGGTAAGAGCTTGCAACACCTCCGTGGCATTGCTTTCCTGGGCTGAGACCCAGTGTTGTAATGTAAGGAAAATGAGCAGGGATATGATGCATACATTTGTGGAAGGCTTTCCTCGCAAAGACTGGCTCCGCCTCTCAGCCATCCTTGTTGTTCTGTGTGGGTGGCAAGGGGACATTTCCCCTTCCAGCCTCGCATCTGCTCTGTTTTGCACCTGCCTCCTTGCGTGTGTAGCATTTGAATTTTCTTAAAACAAGTCGCCCACATTTCAGGAGCTGTGGACTGCTTGATTTCTGAAGCATTGTGGACAATTACCTCTCTGGTAATAGCTCACTATGGAATTCCAACCTGGAAAGTTCATTACCGCCCGGAAACCCAATGCCTCTGCAGTGGTGGCGCATAGCCTTCAAGTGTTCTCCCTCCCAACCTTTTTTGGGTGTCCGCATGATGCTTGAATCTAAATGATGGTTGTGGTGCTGCTGGGTGGCTTTGCCGACACCTCCTTGAGCTTCTGCCTGTCTGACAGTTCACTCGCTAGTTTCTTGCTAGCCTCTTCGCCAGTTTTCCCTTGTCCCGCTTTTGTTCTCTCCGACCCCGTTCTTTGTGTCATCAGCTCTGCTGCTGCTGCCTCGTTGGTCATCCTCTGCAACGTTTCTAATCCAGCTGGCCACAAGCTATTTGTGGTGAGGAAATCGCCGTTGCTCCTGAGGGGCCGCTTGCTTGGCTGCCTTTTCTTCATATAGGAGAGTTTGTTTGCTATTGCAACAGTGGCCACGAGTAGACATACACAAATGAAGATAAGCACCCCGATGATGATGAGGCAAATCAGTATGAGCCTTTTGCTGTTCTCTTCGCAGAGTTCAGCTTTCATTTGATCCTGACTAGGAGTTGCAAGTTCTTGATCTGGACCAGTAACGGTGTAGGGAGATGGCGGCACTTCTGGTGCAAGCGTTGAGGGCATTTGTGGAGCAGTTGAAGTCTCTGATGAGGATTGAGAGGTGGATGTCCAACTAAAGGTAGTTGGCTGCGTTGTGGATGTCGATTCAAAGGTGCTTATCTGTGTAGTGTAAGTAGACGTCTCCCCCAAAGGCAATGTTGTAAGAGCCTCACTGGTGTGTGTTGGGGTTTGAGTTGTTGGGACGGTGGGAGTTTCTGTTGTCATCAAAAGAGTTGTGGTAGTGTCCGCTCTTACTTGTATGTGAAATAGCAAGATGGCCCACCAAAGGAAACCCAAATCCATGTGAGAGTTGCCCATCAGTTTCATGTTCATGGGGACGTTTGCTGCCTGCAAGAATAATAAAGTGACAGGGCTGAGTTTGTTTTGCACCCACAGGAACACTTGTTTCAGTTGTCAGAGAGGCTTCTCCTGAGGGAGAACTTAAATATTATCATGTTTGAATTGTGTTGTGGCATGGTTTGCTTATTCGTTTCTAATTACCACATCCCTAGGTTTTAAAGCAGATAAACACCACACTATAAAAGCATAATAAAAATCAACAAGCCCCGTGTAGCTTGTTATTATGGATTAAAGCTTAATCTGACTTTGGGTCTAAGGTATAATGGCTTTCATCTTATAAACTAAACACAGATTGAAGGTTGATTGCTCACAATTCATGTTCTTTCTTCTCAAGCCTCATAGATATTAAGAAAAATATAGTTTCTCTTTTGGTTATTTATAGCATCTTCTGTTCTGTTAAAATTGGAAGGGATAAATGTCATGGCTGTTTTCCCATCTGTGCTGAAACTTAAACTGCTTCTGCGAAAGATTCTTCCACAAGCCATCAGTGCCTTGCAGAAAAGTAATAGAGGAGGTTTTTAGTTATACAGTACAACCAAAATGTATCATTTTTTCATGAAAAAGCCCTTCAGAAGGTAGACTCTTTGAGAAGTTTTTTTTAGTGCCTTTGCTATATCACTGGTAACCTTCAGATACACCAGTGCTTTCCAGCAAAACAAAAGGACAACGCCCTCATGTTCCTGTGATCATGAACAAAGAGCCCCAGGCAATCTGTACATATAAAGAAGAGCACAAAAGCAACTCTAAGGCAGTTCATTTTGAGAGCTACATTACTCATCGAATATAACATGTTCCTTCGGCAGTCAGTGAAGGGGCATCCTATTGTTTTGATGCCTGCATGGTGCTTCCTTTGTATGAAATGCTTTGGAGAGAGGGGGCTGTGTGCATCCTGTAGATCTGTAGGTGCCCAATTCAAAAATTGGACATCCACCATGGAATTGGGTGTCCCATGAGTCCATGAAGCCAGTTCACATGTAAAAAAAAAGGACACATCATATAACAATAGATTGCAGATCTAACCCACATTGGGAGAGTTTTCCTTCCATGCACCTTGTACTAACTTTTCATGTTGCAGGAAGAGAATTTTAGTGAGAGATCCCATTGAAAACTACAACCCTCCTCCACCTGAAGTGGTAAGGTAAAGGTAAAGGGACCCCTGACCATTAGGTCCAGTTGTGGCCGACTCTGGGGTTGCGGTGCTCATCTCGTTTTACTGGCCGAGGGAACCGGCATACAGCTTCCAGGTCATGTTGCCAGCATGACTAAGCCGCTTCTGGTGAAAGCAGAGCAGTGCACGGAAACGCCGTTTACCTTCCCGCTGGAGCAGTACCTATTTATCTACTTGTAGTTTGACGTGCTTTTGAACTGCTAGGTTGGCAGGAGCTGGGACCGAGCAACGGGAGCTCACTCCTTCGCGGGGATTCGAACCGCTGACCTTCTGATTGGCAAGTCCTAGGCTCTGTGGTTGAACCCATAGCGCCACCCGCGTCCCCTATACCTGAAGTGGTACCGTCCTGCAAATATCAACAACTTTTGGGGGGAATTGTAAAAAAAAAAGCGCAACAACTTTGGTCGGCCCTCACACATGTTCACTTCATCAAATCTGGCCCTCTTGAAAAAAAATTGGGCACCCCTGATCTAGCCCAAGCATTGTTTACCTTGCCTGGCAGTGACCCTCCAAGGGTTCAGGTGGAGGCTTTTCCTAGCCCTGCTTCCCAAATTCCTTCTACTGGACATGCCAGGAACTAACCCTGGGACCTTGTGCACACAGAGTCCGTGGTGTCCTACTGAACTACAGCGTCTCCTATGTATGAGCATCAAATGATGAAGCTGTCTTCTGCCAACTCCAGTCTGTGTTCATCTTTAGCCCTCTGTTGTTTGCTTGACCAGCTCTTTCTGCACTCTCTGGCTGTGTGTTGAACCAGACACAAGCTAGGAGCCAATGAAAAAACCGCTATACGAAGAGCCTCACAGAACGGATTAATTTCGTCTTGCTGTAGTCTAATATCCTGTTCCCACTGTAGTCTAATATCCTGTTCCCACAAGTGGCTGACCAGATGCCTGGGGGAAACCTGCAAGCAGGACACAAGCCCAGGAACACCCTCTCCTCCTTTGGTTTCTGGAAACTGGTATTTAGAGGCGTTACTGCCTCAATCTTTGTTATTCCCTCCCACAAAGGGAGGGCAGGGACTCCAGATTAAAAATTTACAATAGATGTACATCCACCCCTTTTCTTCCTTGTGCAAAACTTGGGTTTTTGTTTTTCACGCCCAGAGTACACATGACGCCGGTGGTACTTGAGGCTTCCTTCCCTGCCCCCAACCTTTCAGATATTCTTGTTGTTTTTAGATTGTCCTGCCTGGATGGTGCCAGTCATGCCAAACTGAAAGCATCCTCGGATGCCCACCATTGCCACACCGCGATGACTACAATGCTGCCTTATGTGCCTCCACTGCCGGCACAAAGCACCCACTGTTAATTGTAGTAGCTGATGGTTGGTGTTAAGGATTTCACTTAAACAGACAAGAGCAAAGGAACTGACCATTAAAGGCTCTTTATCTCTTTCTCCACCTAAGCTCACTCTGGCAAAGTGGCTGTTTTGTTAGAAAACAGTGTGTTGGGCTTTCCCTAAGCACCTTGACAGGTTTCTAATTGTCTTTTTCTCCTACAAGAATGCCTTCCCTCCTCTGTTACATAAATAACATTTGCGGTTCAGTTAGCACCAGGCCCTCGCTTTCTTCAGTAGGTTTCCTGCTTGCTGCCTAAGGCTCATTGGAACAAGTTAGTTTTACTTCTTGGTACTGGAAACCTCAATCTGGGACCTGCTGTGAGGAAAGATAGAAACAGAACCAAGTATAAAAGGTAGACATACACTTACCTGGAGGAGAGGTCAGCGAAGGGTTTGACTTGGGAGGTCTGTGATTCGCTAGCTAATCGCACCTCAATATTTGTCTGCCTTACAGTGGCAAACTCTAGATTCTGGAGTCTAGAAGGTGGGGATGTTTTTATGCATTGAAAGTGAATGTGCCTCTGAAACATGGTGTTTAGTTCTCCATTTAGAGAACTAAACCACAGAGATGACACATTTCCTTTCTGGTGTAAGTACCCTGTGACGTGTTAAGAGGGAGGGAGGGAGAACCACCATCTTGCCTAAATTAGACCTCCAGATTGACGGATAAAGCATTTGCTTTAAGGCAAGCCTGTTTCTCCAAGCAGCTGAGTACACTGCCACGGTCATCTTTTTCCCTTTTCTTTTTATGTAAATCAATTTGGTGGGGAAGTTGATTTATTGCAGGCTCCTAGAGCCTGTGTGTTGAGTCAACTCTTGAGTATGGAGGCAAAGATTCGCTGTACAGTTTATTGAGATCTGTCCGACACTCAGACTTCCATGTAACTTATCGGTGTGTGTTTCTTTCCAGGGCTGCTTTCACATTTATTTTAATTGCCTGTAGGGTAATTACTTTTTTTAGCTGGCTAAATCTGGTGGGAGGTTTGGCCAAGCAACACCTGGAGGGCCACAATTTCCTCATTATATTTCGTAAAACTACAGAGAGTTCATCCTTTGGGCTAAGCGCTTCATTCTAGCCGTTTGTACACAGGACAGTTGAACAAATAATGGTACTACTCCAGTGTACCTGTTACGCCTCCCTAAGGAATTAGATTCATTGAGTAATATCTGCAGCGTATATATCTATCGCGCTCGGCATTTTAAGACGTTCTCTGCTGGAACGACTTTTCCTGCTGAAGCAACAGTAAAGCTTTTAATTAAGTGTACGACTGCTTTACATGGGCTTGTTTGGTGTCCTGAAAGCATCTAAATGCCTCCACCCCTGTCCCTTCATCTCCTGCTATTCATTTGAGCGCTCTTAGACACATCCAATTAAGCAGCAGGATGCCACGTTTCAGCTCTTGGCAAATGAAACATCTGAATTATAATCCCATCAAATGGCGGGCTTGTAATGGAAATGCCAGTACTTGCTTAATTAGGGCAGCACTGCTCTAATAAATGACCTCGTTTTCGTGTTTCAGCGCGGGCGTAATTTGAAAGTTTAGGGAAAGCAAATAAATCGGGGTTTGATGAAGAATCCTTGCTGAGCTAGGGTTGCTGGTTTGTTTTTATAGAGGAAAAGTTTAAGAGTGCCTTTAAGTGGGAAGGCCAATTTCGAAGTAATTGATGTGCTATTACTCCCTTTTGCGGCTTTTCCAGTTGAGAGGTTAGGAAATTTATCTATCACTGTGCTTTTTGAAGGGAATGTTTTTGGAGTTGGGGGAGGTCCTATGGGGCAGTTCCAGATGTTTGTGCACCATAGGTTTCTCACAGTGATGGTGTTCAAGGACCAAAAAGCGACTCACATTTCTGAGCAAGGGTGGGAGACCTGCAGTCCTCCAGATGTTGTTGGCTTTCAACTCTGATCAGCCCCAAACTGCATGGCCTAGTGGTCAGGGATGATGGGAATTGTAATCCAGCAAAATCCAGTGCCAGGTGAGGAGACTTTTTCAGGCTGAGGGCCACCATGCCTTATGGGCAGCCTTCTGGTTGCCGGTGATAATGGAGCAGAGGGGAAAGTGCGTGGAGCAGTAGATGTGATTCTTACCATCATACAGTAGGCTACATTCCAGCCACTCAAGAGCCAGAGGTTTCTTCACCCTCACAACTATCATAGGTCAGGGACACATTCCAGCCAGGCTAAGGCACCCGAGGGGCCTCAGAGCAGGACCAGTGAGGGGTGTGGTCTTGGGAGAGTCCCAAGGGCCAGATAGAGAAACCTTGAGGGCCACACTTGTACCATGGACTTGAGGTTCTCCATCTATGAAAAGCATAAATGTGTGTATCTCCTGCAACAAGGTCCATGCAATCTGGAAGACTACAATGAGGGTCATCAGTCTTTTTTGCATGTCATGTGCGCTGTTTCAACAGTTCCTGCCTCATTTGAATGTCTGAATCAGTCCTCAAGACTGAGCCATACAGTGCGTGAATGCAAACTTTGGTTTAATCAGACTGCAGTTTCCTACAAGGAGCTGCACGCAATCGCAGCTCTGACGAAATACAACCATGTGAAATGTCTGTTTCCAAACACCAGTGATTCACGTTCATATATTAAAGCCTTCCCCAACCTGGTGCCCTCCAGGTGTTGTAGGGCCACAGTGCCCATCAGCCCACAAACAACATGGGGAGTTGTTGTCTACAACATCTGGAGGGCACAACTCCTGCTCCACAGGATGACATCTTCAGATCTCATATAGTCACATTTCTTCTCCTTCCCAGCCCCTAGTCGAAGGATCCCCCAAAAAAATAATAATTCAGATATGTGGTGAAATAATTATGGCCCTCCTGGGCCATCCACATCTCCCTAGATTTGCCTTTAGTATAGCACCAGCTCTGTCTATAATAATTGCATTTATTGTGGCCTCTTCCTCAAGAGGAGATGAAAATTTCAGTGTTATTTCTTCCGTTCTTTAAAATTCCTTCTTGTCTCTAACATGACAGATGAGCAAAGTCTAAATTCTAATCACTGCTGTTTGTCCCTTGCCAACAAAGTCACCCTGGAGCTAATTCTTCTGTGTTCCTGTTTTCCATTAGGGGAAAGGGGTAATCTCTCTCACACACTCTTTTTTTATTGCTGTTGCTGAAGACTCAAGCCAAGCTGCACCCTAACATTTCCCCCCCTCAGCTATTTATTTTTCCTTTCTAGGTTCAAGACTGGCCAGATAAATGGTGATCTGCTGATATACCACGTCTTGCTAACTTTGAAGCCATACTACGCTAAGCCATATGAGATTGTGGTGGACCTCACTCACGCCGGCCCCAGCAATCGCTTCAAAACGGACTTCCTCTCCAAGTGGTTTGTTGTTTTCCCGGGACTCGCCTACGAAAACGTCACCGCTGTTTTCATCTATAACTGCAACTCGTGGGTGAGGGAGTACACGAAATACCATGAGAGGCTTCTGACGGGCCTCAAAGGCAGCAAGAGACTCATCTTCATTGACTCGCCTGGGAAGCTGGCAGAACACATAGAGCATGAGCAGCAGAAGCTCCCGGCAGCCACTTTGGCCTTGGAAGAAGACCTGAAGGTTTTCCACAATGCGCTCAAGCTGGCCCACAAAGACACCAAAGTTTCTATTAAAGTGAGTCTCATGCAACGATGTGGTCTTTGCCCTTAGGGAATTGTGCCATATATACATTTAGGGCAGTGTGGATTCTCCATTTAAAATGAGCAAGTGCAGAGCATTGCATGGCCCTCCAGATGTTGTGGGACATCTACTCCCATCATCCCTGACCACTGGTTGTGCTGGCTGGGGCTGATGGGAGTTGGGGTTTATTAAGCTTAGCTGTACAGTTGTATGCAGTTGTAAACAAATTCTGCTTTATTGAAAGCTTTATTCATGCACAGCCATGCACAAGACTGTTTGCCTTGTTGTGACCAAGATTTCCTGATCAGTAACAGATTTTATCTCTGTCTCTCACCATCTCTCTCAAAGTGACTGACCACTTGCTAGAAATCAACCAGGAGAAATGTTAGCTTGCTAGTCAACCATTTTCTGTTCTAAAGTAACCAGTTCACACAGCTTTCTCCTGGTAAATAGCTTGACTCCTTGAGAAGAACCCGATTTCAGAGTGGTTAGGATTCTTGTATGTAATTAATACACATACTCCCATAGAGATCGGTTGCCATCCTTTTTGGAAATGGCACATAAAGAATAAATTGAGCTTACTGTTAACTAATGAAATTCCTTACTCTTTTTAAAAGAAGGTAACATAACTGGGGTTTTTTTTTGGGGGGGGGGTGTTGACCATGTTTTCCTTGTACAAACTAAATACCTTCCCATAGGTTGGTTCTACAGCTGTCCAAGTAACTTCAGCGGAGCGCACAAGGGTCCTGGGACAGACGGTGTTTTTGAATGACATTTACTATGCCTCTGAAATAGAAGAAATCTGCCTTGTGGATGAAAACCAGTTCACCTTAACCATCGCCAACCAAGGCACGCCTCTCACTTTCATGCACCAGGAGTGTGATGCCATCGTCCAGTCCATCATTCACATACGGACGCGGTGGGAGCTATCACAGCCCGACTCCATACCGCAGCATACAAAAATCCGCCCAAAGGATGTGCCTGGGACACTGCTGAATATCGCGTTGCTCAATCTAGGGAGCTCAGACCCAAGTTTACGGTATGGATCTCTTAATTTCAACTGAAACTTTGTAACAGGCACCAGTTTCTTTAAGGGTGTTATTGGCCTTTTCTCCTTACATCCTGCTTTGAAGCATACTGGCTACAATTTAGCCGGTGTGTTGTATATGCAGCCAGGGTTCTCCCCTTGTGTATTGTGGATCACCTTTACATTCAGAGCTCTTTGCTTGCCTTGGTTAGTGTTGAAGCCCGGTTGTCTCAGTTGCAGCCATTATGTAAAAGTAAATGCTTTTGAGGTTACTGAAACTTAATGCTATACAGTACAAATATTTAGGATTCATATATACGCTTATATCATTTTTCAAGCCATTGAAGTGTCGACCAATTGACTTGTGAAGTATTTTAATAGACTAAGAAGAAGTTCTTGATTCATTGGTTGGCGTGTTTTAAACATTTCTTAATTGCAAGTACTTCTGAAAACTGTGTGTGGCAAACGCCATCTTGGAAGAGGCATTCCACATGCTCTCTCGTTCATTCACAGGGGGGAAGGCCTCTTTTAAGGACATGCCCAAGGCAACCCATACACTATCTAGAAAGAAAATGTGCTCTCTTCTTTAATTGTGTTCTCTGGAGGTCCCTAGGCAGACTAATCTTCAACGGATTAGAAAGATATTCTCTGGTAACCAAACAGGGTTAACAGGAAAGGACACCATGTGGAAAACAGCTTGATCTGGGGTTTACGTAACTTTTTTATCAACATGCCCCCTCCCCCTCAAAAATACCCCAGCAGCCTCAGAACCACTCTGGATTTAAAGTGGCTGAACCAGTGCATGAAGGGATACTCACTCATGATGGAAACACTAGAGTTGATCCTGGAAGCCATGAATAAAGGCAACTTCATGTTGTCTACATAGCTGACCTTTCCTTTGCCTGTCGCATATTTACCAAGCTCTTGGTGAAAGTGATGGTGTGTCTCCACCCACAGCGGTATGGACAGTCTCATTTTTCCCTAACTTAGACATCGTTGCAATCAAATCCCCAACTTCCTTCAAGGAAGAAAGGATGTGGAACAAACATCCTTATAGCTTTATAATCAGGGTTCCACGAGCTTATCTTGATGCAGCGGATTCCACATCTGGGGTCTGGACATTGTATCACCAAGGACAGAGCATTCCTGTCAAGGGAATGACAACCAAAGCTGGTGAACATCTCTACCACCCTGTCACAAGTTGGCCCATTGTAGGCGGGAGATAGTGACAAAGCCTTCAGTGACAAAGCACACCAGTTTTGTTTGTTTTAAACTGTTCTTAATATCACATTTTTAAATTTCTGTAACCTGCCCTGGAATCTTGTGGCGAAGAGCAGATAAGAAATTGAAACCGTAATCCTGTTTTCTGCAGGGTTTTGGTGTATGAGGGAGCTCCCGTTCCCAGTCCAAGAAGGACTGAACTCTCTGCACATCAACTGGTGTGTGTTTGTTCAGTCCTGCTGCCTGTACGGATTGGCTGTGTGCACTACTTCTCTAAGGGGGGAACTGTGCATGCAAGTGAACCAAGCAGGACTGAACCTCCAAACATCGGGTGATGTCACTTGACAGCCAGCAAGTGGGAAATGGCCTTGTGGGCCATGTTGGAACCCCCAGTAGGCCAATATTGGCTCACAGACCAGAGGTCCCCCCACCCCGCCTGCTACCCCTGTTTTAGGGACAGGTTAGTTCAGGCATAGGCAACCTCAGCCCTTCAGAGGTTTTGGGCCTACAACTCCCATGAGCCCTAGCTAGCAGGACCAGTGGTCAGGGATGATGGGAATTGTAGTCCCAAAACATCTGGAGGGCCGAGGTTGCCTTTGCCTGGGTTAGTTTTTGATTTGATTTCTTATGAGTTAGGGTCAGTGAACTGCTTCCATAGTCTGGACTCTCTCCAGAGCTAGAGGAGAAGTACTTCCCCATACGGCATCATTTCCTGCTGGCCCTGTCTGGTGATCAGAGGAGGTCCGAACAGTCAAATACTTTTCTGCCCTAGAATATCTAAGAAAGGAATTACGGGAAGTTTAGATCTCCCTTTTTCTCGTATGCCAGTTTTTGTAGAGTTAATTAGTTGATTCACCAACAGATGCACATATAACTGATCAACAAATATTTATTTTAATTGAGTTCTCCCCTCCAAACACACACACACACACACACACAGAGAGAGAGAGAGAGAGAGAGAGAGAGAGAGAGAGATTGAGATTTCCTTGGGATTTAAATTTGGGGTTTTTGCATGGTAGCTGGAGCCGGTGCTACAGTCCAGAGAGCAACCCTGGTTTCAAGTGTTATGAAATTGTGTTTTTTAGTAAAGCCTTTTAGTCCCCATTGATGAAAGATTCTTTTTTTTAACTGTTTCCCTTATTATTTGTTGCAGGTCTGCGGCCTATAATCTTCTCTGTGCCTTAACCTGTACCTTTAACTTAAAGATTGAAGGCCAGTTACTGGAAACTTCAGGTCTGTGCATCCCTGCCAACAACACCCTTTTTATTGTCTCTATTAGTAAGACTCTGGCAGCTAATGAGCCCCACCTCACCTTAGAGTTTTTGGAAGAATGCATTTCCGGATTTAGCAAATCTAGTAAGTAGACACACTTGCCTTCTGATCTTGTTCTGACAATGGAAAGGTGTTGGGTTTGGGTAGCACTGTTACCAAAGTCATAAATGGAAGTGTTTCCTGGTTAGTGTTTTTCCGATCAAGTTCCTCCTTTGCACAACCCATAGCAAGTCCATTGGTGCCCATTTCCAAATGTAACAGACTTATCTCTGTCCTAATCTGGTGCCAGGCAGTGTTATGATACAGACTGCAGTCCGTGAGTGCCAAGGACGACGCCAAGCCGAGTTTCTTTTATTTGAGTAATCAACCATGTCTTCCTGGTTTCTTGCTTACCGGGAAAATGCACCCCCCCCCCCGAAGATTGAACCAATTTTGTAAAATAAACTTTGCTGTCCAATATTAAAGTGTGTTTTTAAAAACGGCTCTGTCTTTACACTAGCGGTCTGCTGCCTCTTCTGAAATTAAGCAGAGGGCTATGAATTGTATCTGACAATTAGCCCTATTCAGAGTAGACCCATTGAAATGAATGGAGAGAGCTAACTTAATGCCATTCATTCCAATGGTCTACCCTGAATAGAATTCAGTTGGATGCAACCCAATGTTACCAGGACACACGTTGCAGAATTCAAGTGAGCCTCTCTTAACTTGCCAAAATAAGATGTTTACTTAGGGCATAGATTATGACGTCAAAGGGATACAGTGTTAGACTGCAGGCTTTCGTGCTGGTTGGATGTTCCTGAGCCCATGGATGTTGGCCTTGCTTGTGTATAAATGGCCATGTGTAGATTGAAATCTATTGTCTCCAGCCCCGCCACCCTCTTTTGAAGGGCTGCCTTTGAGTGCATTATATTGTTGTTGTTGTTGATTGTTTACATTTTTCTGTCACTTTATACAGCAGAATAAGCCTCAAAGTGACTTAACAAGATAAAAGACACCAATTAAGAGTAATCTAAAACAATGAACAATGCAAAATACGTAGAACAGGCATCCAATAATATATCAATAGGGCAAGTCCTACCCATCCCACTAATAAATGAACACCACCGTAGGAGGCAACTTAATTACAAGAGGCCTGAGTAAACAAAAAGGTCTGGTACTTAAAAGACTTGGCAATGGTAGCTCTACTCACAAATCCCTAGAGATAGCATTTCATGGGGTGGCGGGGACTGAATAGACCAGTTCTCATGTGGTTGCCCTTCACATGAAATGTAATATATGTTTAGGCCTTCTGGTCCCAGTCCATACATTGTGGTATGTATGCCCCTGTTTTTTCCAGAGAGTTAATCCATACTTCCAAGGGGTCTGTTTGCCCCAGCAGAATTGCCAGCTTTCTTCAGTGCCACAGCTCAAACTGCTATTGAATACCCCCTCCATTTTAAAGTTAGTTTGCCATGCAGCATGGGAAGATGCACTTCAAGAAGCACCCCTCCTAAGTCACCTTTGGCAGCATGCAGAAGAACTATTTGCTCTCCTTTGGATCCCAGACATCGTTCCTTCTTTCTAGTAATCTTCATTGGACAGTGTTATAGGATAATAACCTTGAAAACTTTTGCACAGAATTCTGCCAATTCTAAGGGAGAAACGCCCTCTCTGAGACCTCCACACGTACTACAATATGTATGTATTTTATTTCAGGTATTGAACTGAAACACCTCTGTCTGGAATACATGACCCCCTGGTTGTTGAATCTGGTCCGCTTCTGCAAACACAATGACGATGCCAAACGCCAGCGGGTCACTGCTATTCTCGATAAGCTCATCACAATGACCATAAATGAGAAGCAGATGTACCCTTCCATTCAAGCCAAGATATGGGGGAGCTTGGGCCAGGTATTGGTCTTTTTTATGTTGCAGATCTTATCTGTTTATGGGAGAAACAATGTCCTTGACAGTCGGTTAAGTATTAATTGCTAGAAGGTTTGCTTCTAGTCTTGCTAGAGTCACAAATAAAGATAAATTTACGTCTACCTTAAGTGTTTGCAATTCATGTTAAATATCCAACTCTTGTTATCTTTCAACCATCTCTGCAACATCTGTTGTTATTTTTTGCTGGACCTTGGAAGGAAAGGGGCTCAAAATGTCATATTCAGAATCTTCCAAAAAAGTAAGCATCCAGTTTGAAACTGTTGAGGGAGATCTGTTGAATCAGTTGATTTTTTTACGGTTTCCGTGTTTGATTCTGGCTTAGGTATGCAAATGTGACTGGTCTTGAGAAAGCCATTTATTTTAATAGTGTAATAAATTGTAATATTACTTCCGTTTGGCCAGCAGGACTAGTAGAATGGGTTTAGGCTCCACCTTCTGGTCAAGGCAGGAATAAACTCTTTGGAAGTAGGCTACTCCCATGATCCTATCGTTTGCTTCTTGCCTTCGTCAAATTCAGAGGATTGCTTAAGTTCCCTTAATATTTCTCCTCAGGCTAGTCCTTTGCTCTGTTTCTTCCCTCTTAGCTAAGCTCTCCTTGTTCCTAACAATTTGCTGCTGTTGGTGTTCCCTTGTGTCTCTGGATTGCTTCAGGTCCCCCCCTTGTTTTTTTTTTAAATTTATATCCCATTCTTTGTCCCAAAGGATCCCATGGTGGCAATATACTAAGCATTCCCAACTTGGGGGTAGGAAAAGCTATGAGATGACCTGTTGGTTGGTTTTACAAAATTTGTATCTTACCATTAAAAGTCTTGCATTTCCAGGTCACCCGATAAGTAGTAAATGCAAAAGTGCCATTTAAAAATAAATAAATGGATTATTAAAATGAAGCAAACTAACTAACACAGCACATGCAAAGAGCAGCAGCTTGCTTGCACAGGTAGATAGTCAAAGAAGATTGCTCTAAGTAAAAATGTCAGCATGAGACTTTTTAAAAAAAAGTATGGGAAGTGCCCTTACCTGGAGTCTAATTGATAGCTGCAAAGGCACCCAGCAGCCTTCTCCAGGGAGAGCAATCGAAATGCAAGAACCCATCATGGGAAAAGGGCTCTCTCCAGTCAAGGATTGCAGTGGACGGATGGCAGATTGTTTGTGGAGAGCCTCCTGTGAGGTTCGGCTGAAGTTCTTATGTTAACGGATGCAAATGATTCATTGTCTTTTACAACAGATTACTGACCTGCTTGACGTAGTGCTGGACAGTTTCATCAAAACCAGTGCCACAGGGGGATTGGGATCCATCAAAGCGGAGGTTATGGCAGACACAGCTGTAGCTCTGGCATCTGGAAACGTGAAATTGGTTTCCAGTAAAGTAAGTTCTTCTCTTCCTTAACCAGCTTAAACCTAGTGAACTGTTTTGACACTGTCTCTACACATCTGAAAAGAAACGGTATGGTCGTGTGAAGTCATCACTCCCTGCCCTCCATCCTTCCTTATATTAATCTAAGAAAGCTGCAAACCATAAGGGAGGTAGTTCCTAAAGAAGGGAAGGGTTAGCTCCCTTCTCTGTCCTGCTTTGTTGGGGCAGCAGGCAGAGCGCAGGATAATTCCTACAGAGGCAGCGCAACACTGTTGGCTGTGTGGTAGTCAGTTCATGTTGGTGGATATGGCACTAAAACATTAAAATATAAGATGAGACCTGCTAGTTCAAACCAGAGATCTATTTAGTCCTACCTGTTGTCAGCCAGGTGTTCTGGGAAGCGCACAAGCATGACTCTGAAGGCAACAATCCTTCCTAGCTGTAGGCTTTGTTGCAGTTGTGAATTGGCACTAATTTCAGTGGTGAGTCCACTTGTAGAAGCTTAAGGTGCTATTTATTTATTTAAATATACATGTTCTGTGCTGCTTGTCGTCCCAAATAAATTTCAAAGCAGTTTACAAAGACAAAATAATAATTAAAAGCATGTCAAATAAAAAAACCCATAAAGTGTCACAAATACCAACAATAGTGTAGAGCATTCAGATTCTCTTTTTCCCATTGAGTACAGCAATGGTTGGTTGGCCCTAACATTGGTCATAAAGCCATCCATCAGAACATATTTTTTCATGAGGTGAAGAAAGGCTTTTCCATAGCCCTGAACAAACCTTGGTGCCATTTAGAGCAGGTATTTTGTGGGGTGAGAAATCAGAGCAAAGCAGATAGCCTGCGTGAAGCATTCGGGTGAGGGCATGTCAGTTGAGGAAGGAAAATGTGGGGTTGCAGGGAAGAACTAGTCCTGCAGCTATAAAGTCTGCATCGGTTCCTCGTTGCGGGTACACCTGTACATGCCTTAGCAGGTTAAGCCCAAAGGCTTCCTGGAAGAGGTGTGTTCCAAGGAGGAACTTGGAAATAATCCTATGTAAGATTAACAGTGGAAAAGAAACCTAAATGTCAGGATACGCACCAACAGCTGTTGACAAGCACAATGTCTCTTTCTTTGGGAGTCTCGGACTCTGTTACCCTGTCCCTTTCCCCTCTTGACGGTTCTCTCAAGCGTCCCTCGGGAACACCTTGTCCCTCATGCGAACTGTGATGCTACCTTTTGTTGTTGTTCTGAACGTAGAACGCTCCTTACTAAAAGTGACTGGTTGCTCCCTTTCAGGTAATTGGAAGGATGTGCAAAATAATCGACAAGACCTGTCTGTCTCCAACTCCTACATTAGAGCAGCACCTGATGTGGGATGATATTGCCATTCTAGCCCGTTACATGCTGATGCTGTCCTTTAACAATTCACTCGATGTGGCTGCACACCTCCCCTACCTCTTCCATGTAGTTACTCTGTTGGTGGCCACCGGTCCTCTTTCCCTTAGAGCTTCCACCCATGGCCTGGTCATCAACATCATTCATTCTCTGTGCACTTGTTCACAACTCCACTTTAGTGGTAAGTCCTTTACGAGATGGTTTTATTGACTGAGTTGATCTCTCCTTTACACTTGTACTTTGTTTCCTAGCAGCTGACCTTGGGGCAGATTTAAAGGGTCAGCAGGGTCCGGTATAAGTTTTGAGTACATCAAATGTCTGTATCAGTGATGAGCAGCTACCTGCTGCCTCTTTCCGTCCCGTCTCTGTTGTCCCTACATTTCTCTCTCTGCTACTTGCAGGAATTGTGAATCTCTCCCTCCTAAACACAGTGCTTTCTTCTCGTGCTGCTCAGCTGTGCGTGAGCCTGCCTGCCTGCACATACCAATCAGGACCGGGATTTTCTAGGAGCCATCAAAGTAGGGACAGTCCTGACAGCAAGGGAGGGGAAAGGCTTTGAGAGGCCTTATCTGGATCGCAAGATACAGTGGTACCTCGCAAGACGAATGCCTCGCAAGACTAAAAACGCGCAAGACGAAATGGTTTTTCGTTTTTGAGTTGCTTCGCAAGACGATTTTCCCTATGGGCTTGCTTCGCAAGACGAAACGTCTTGCGAGTTTGTTTCCGTTTTCTTAAAACCGTTAATACCAGGGTGCATCCGTGCTTCGCAAGACGAAAAATCTGCAAGACGAAGAAACTTGCAGAACGAATTAATTTTGTCTTGCGAGGCACCACTGTACCTGTTGAGGAACAAAGATCTAGGCTAGTGCACACAAATTATTTGAAGAATCAGGTGCAATTATACAATATATCCAGTGAGTGTGACACTCACTGCATTAAACTGAACATAGGAAGGCAACTCAGTAGTGATGGGTTGATTTTAGAGTTGTCTCATCAGCTACTGAGCCATTAAGGTGCTTGAACACGTTCCTAATAATTGTTGGAGAAGTGAGTTAGATACCACAGACATTCCCTTGCTTAAAAAGCTAATACAAGTAAGTGATGTTGCATAAGCCCTTTGAATTATAGCCAGTATGGTAGATCAAACTTTGATGTACAGTGTTGTGAAACTGTTTAAGGTAAGCAAAAACCAAACAAAACCCTGCGCTCTCTATTTTAAATACATTATATATCAAGAGAGCTAATGGAACCTGTGCTCCATCTTTGCTGACCGTGCTATGTAGGACCTCTAGCTCTTCCCCTGTAGCCCTCCTTTATCTTCTCCTCTCTCATTTTCCATGTAGTCACACTATACAAAGCTGCAATTTCGACTTGGGGGCTATATATTTTGTGTTTTAATAGAGTGAGGTTTTAGTGTTGCATTTAAAATCACACTGTGAGGTCTAAGGAATGCTAAGATCAGTTTGCTCCCGCTGAAGGCTCTACAAGCATCGTAAGGTAGAACAAAATTGACTGCCTGTCATGACCGTAAATTAGGGATGCATGTAGTGTTGCCATCGGGTTTAAAAATAAATTGTAGGGCAACCTTTTGCTTTTGTGGTTAAAGAAGAATACACTGTAGAGATCAATAGCTGGAGCGAAATGTGGAGCATTTAGGCAATTCTCAATCTCCCATGGTGGGTAAAGCGGTCTCCACATAAGAGGCAGTGCCACTTTGTGATGAAACAAAATTCCTCTGCCCAGGGTAAGATGTTTCCCTGCTCTGTTTACTCTTACCTTTGCTGATCTGAAGTCACCCAAGGTTTTCCACTTTGAGCTCCTACCTTCCCCCCTCTTCTCAAGCATCCAGTGTGACCTTTTTTCTTTTTTGGCTCTCTGATTCAGTTACAAGAGCATACCTGCTTTAAAGCAGGTCAGACTATTTCAGCCCTGTGTTTAGTAACTCACCTGGTAGCCAGAGGCGAGAAGGAATTATGTGTAGGCACACAAGTGGGCTGCCTGGAATCTGGCTGCCTGGTTTCTGTATTGGTTGAAGAGCAGTCCCTCAACTTCCCTCTGCCAGCACACATGGTAGGATGCAATTTTTATTTTCTTTACTAGTTTACTAAGAGGCTAGTATTCAAGGGTTTCTGTACTAGACACTTTGGGAGGGGAGAGTGTCCTCTCCTGTGGCCAGCATGAAAATGCAGAATGCTAGCCTCTTATCCAGGTGAGTAAAAATCATTATTTGCAGGCTAGTAACTTTTGCCTACTTATTTACAAGGCTGGGCTGTTTGTCCCATCTAACCCCAGTATTGTCTGCCCCAATCCTCCCCAGTCTGGTGTCCTCCAGGGGTAGTTGGAACTACAACTTGGGCAGGTGGGTTGTGCATTTGGAATCTGACTGGTTGTTGACATCGCCCAGAGCTGGGCAGGTAAAATGAGGAGAACCATCAGAGGCATGACCATTGTGGAAGGACATTGTTAATGGTTTTACTTTATTTCAGGCCAGGTCCTAAAATAGACACTTACCATAATATGTACGTTGTAGTGGCATATGCGTGTGTATGTTTGCGATTTAATCTAAACAGATGGAATGAGATTTGAAGTACCTGTTTTTCCTTCCTTCAACAGAGGAGACCAAACAAGTGTTGAGACTGAGCTTAACAGAGTTCTCACTCCCCAAGTTCTACTTGCTGTTTGGCATAAGCAAGGTGAAGTCGGCAGCTGTCATTGCATTCCGATCCAGTTACCGGGACCGGTCGTTCTCTCCCGGCTCCTATGAGAGGGAGACGTTTGCACTGACTTCTCTGGAAACGGTGACAGAAGCTCTGCTGGAGATTATGGAGGTATGATATGTGCAAGGCAAGCCATCATCTGTGGCTTGAATTCAGGGTTGTAGTTGGTACTCAGTTAAAACTTTGGTTGGTTGTTTCTGGACAGGACAAATTTTAATCAGTGATGCCAAGAGTTAGTGCATGGGCTTGTATTTGGAGGGAGCAAGAGAGAAAATGTTTCAAATGACCTTGCTGGCAGTGAATGGCAGCTCTTGGCTTAGTCAACACATGGATCAGACTCAGGTGGTAGTGGATTGTACCACTCCCATAATCTTTGACATAGGTCATGCTGGCTAAGGTTATGGAAGTTGGTGACTGCCAACATTTGAAGGCCACAGGTTCCCCTTCCCCACCTTGTACCTTAGTACCTCACAAAGGACACCTTTGTGGATAACACCAAAAGGTGTCTGTTAACTTGGCAGTTAAAGACAGCAGGCAATGTATCCATAGGGAGAAAGCTGTTGTTTACTTATTACTGGAATGGGATCATAGAATAGTAGAGTTGGAAGAGACCATGTGGGTCATCTAGTCTAACCCCCTGCAATGCAGGAATCTTTTGCCCAAGGTGGGACTCTAAGGAGCATTGCCCAAGGTGGGACTCTAAGGAATCTTTTGCCCAAGGTGGGACTCTAAGGACTCCAAAACCCTAAGATTAAGAGTCGAGCTCTACCAACAGCTAATTATACATCTTATATATAAGGCAATTATACATATGTAATGTTGCATTTATTTTTGCTTTATTTAAAAAAATAAAAAACAAGCATCAGAAAGAGAAAGCGAACACACGCCTGAAATTCAATATTGCTTTTACCTTAACGTTATTTGCTCAGACACTGTTGCTTTTGCCTTTCTCCTCCGTAGGCATGTATGAGAGATATTCCGACCTGCAAGTGGCTTGACCAGTGGACGGAACTAGCTCAGAAGTAGGTCATTTTGCCCCCCAACCCCAAGCTTTGGTGGTACCCCTGTGTTTGGTGGTACCCCTGTGTCACATTTGCTATTCCTTCAGCCATCTCCCACCCCCATCCGATTTCACTGTTGGCCTTATTCTAGTCGGTGGCCTGCTTGATAGCTGCTTTCCCTCCTCCACAGGTTTGCATTCCAATATAATCCGTCCCTCCAGCCAAGAGCCCTGGTTGTCTTTGGCTGCATTAGCAAACGGGTGTCACATGGACAGATAAAGCAGATCATCCGGATTCTTAGCAAGGTATGTATCCTCTTTTCCTGTCCGCTGTTGCTTTTCTTTTCATGTAGCTCTTATTTCCAGGCTAAGGCACTTCAGCCAATTGAAACGCATACCGTCTGGGATGCAAGCAAGCATTCAACTACTCCTGTGAAACATTTCAGTGCTGTTCAGTCACAGAAGGCTTGAAGTCTTTTTCTTTTTCCAAATTTTTTTTATTCATTTTATAACACAAATAAACAACACAGAAAAACAAATAATACAAACAAATTCTTGTCTTGTCCTTATTTTTTCTAAACATCATTAGGTGGGCTTCCCCAAATCCCCCCATCTGATTTTCATTTTACCTCATCTTTAGCAGTTACATATATAATAATTTCTAACCATTTTTTTTATCACACTTACTTTAACCATAAAAATCTTCACATTTTATTACTTACAGATAATACTATTTTAAAATACGCTATCTTCTACTTCTTAACCCTACAGCCTATATCCACTTCCAAAGCTATTCTAAGATTTAAATATTTACCGGTACATATTTTTTCAAATATTCCTTAAACAACTTCCAATCTTCTTCCACCGTCTCTTCTCTCTGGTCTTAGAGTCTCCCAGTCAGTTCAGCAAGTTCCATATAGTCCCATCATCTTCATCTGCCATTCTTCGATAGTTGGTAAATCTTGTTTCTTCCAATTCTTCGCTAGTAATATTCTCACAACTGTTGTGGCATATAGAAAAGAAGGCTTGAAGTCTTGTGGCCTTTTTGTGGCACTGTCTGAGGAGTTATGGTGGTTCAAGGCACCCCCAAAAATTTAGGGGTGCTTGTCTGCCCCCTCACACTTGGATCTGCTTCTCCTGGGCCTGGCACTACTACAGTGGTGCCTCGCAAGACGAAAATAATTCGTTCCGCGAGTCTCTTCATCTAGCGGTTTTTTCGTCTTGCGAAGCACGGCCATTAGCGGATTAGCAGCTATTAGTGGCTTAGCGGCTTAGAAAAAGGGGGGGAAAGGGAAAAAACTCGCAAGAACTTGCAAGACGTTTTTGTCTTGCGAAGCAAGTCCATTGGGAAATTCGTCTTGCGAAGCACCTCAAAAACAGAAAACTCTTTCGTCTAGCGAGTTTTTCGTCTTGCGAGGCATTCGTCTTGCAGAGCACCACTGTACCTAGAATGCTTGAGCTTGTGGCATCTGCCACATTTTGTGGCAGTGGGCATTTTTCCCATCACATTGTACTTTAGCTGTCAATAAGTTCGCCATTGTGGTTGCCCAGGATTACACTCTGCTTAGCTCACAACCCAACTCTGAAAAACAACCCTGGATCCAACCCTATTGATGACATTTTTGAAACAAGCCCGTAAATGAGAAACTGACAATCTGTGGAGGGGGAAGCAGGGCTTTCAGGCTACGTGACGAACGCTCCTCTCAGCGGCTTCAGTTTTCTCCTAGAGGCCCTAAAGGATACATCTCACAGTTGGATCTGTCACTGTGTGAATGGAGTCAGAATGTGAAAGTAGTGATCCAGCTGCTGTATATTGCATAGTCCAGCAGGAGGCCAGTCTGCTATCCTATTGCTTTACTGCTTGTGTTGTAATGATAGGCACCCTTACCTCAGAGTAAGTGTTACTTCCTTCTAAGTAGATATGCTTAGGATTCTGCTGCTTGTCTATTGTTAACATATTAGATCTTGTAATGCAAAAGTGGGCCTAAAAAGATTGATGAGGGCATTCTCAGGATACTGCCAAAGAGAACAGCTAGCTGTGAATTACAAGAAAACTGAAGTCATGGTGTTTTCACGAAACTATAGGGTACATAGATGGTAAATGGATAATCAGTTGATCGAACAAGTTAAAGTCTTTTAGTACTTCGGCCTTATTTTTCAGTCAACAGGGTCATCAGAAGTATGCAAAGAAAAGGAGTCTCAGAGCGCCAAAATTCTGACATGCTTTTTCCATACAAAAGGTGGCAATCACATACCAACAACACTTGAAGTGTTTAAAGCTAAACCCATCACAGTTATTATTTGGGGCTCAGATTTGGACAGGTGCTCATCTTGGATCTACAGAAGCTGTTCATTCTAAGTTCCTAAGGCAATTTTTTCCTGTTCCGTCCTGTGTTCCAAATGCTTCATTGCGCTTGGAGTCTAATCTCCCTTCTGTTGAATTACAGATTTGGTGCAAGACATTTAATTATTGGCTTTGCTTAAATTTAAACCCCACTGGTCTACTACTCTTAGTATCACAAGATTATTGTCAACCAAAATCTTTACTTTCCTGGTTTATCACAACAGTTATCAGAGCAAATAATTTAATTAGACAGTGCCTATATATCGAGTGACAGAAAAATTTGGCCACAGTAAGGAAATTTTGTTAATGGTATGATTATTTTGCACCTAGTCATTTTGACACATTTGGCACCCTATTTGCAAAATTTAACAGTTCCAAAATACAGACATGCTTTCACTTTCACAATATTGAATATACTGCCTTCAGCTGTACTTGTGGGTCGATTTCAAAAAAATCCACTGGGAAAATGGTTGTGTCCCTGTGGAGGTGGCAGTATTGAGTCAGTGGCTCATGTGCTTCTGGCTTGCACTCTTTAGAAAGAGTTGAGGAGTGACATTATTACCCTTCTGTTATTGTCCATGCCGGGTGGCTCAACCATTGCTACCATGTCCTTTCTTTTAGTAGATCAAGATGATCAGGTGACAGCAAAAACTGCAAAAAAAAAATAGCAGGGGCAATTAGAATAAGATCTATTATTTGATTATTGATTTAAACCTCCAGAACATATTTTGTATAGTTAAGTTTTTACCTCTATCTTCAGTACATGGATTTTTGAAAAATTTCTATGGCTTGTGGCTGATGCAAATAAAGATTCTTCTAATCTTGTAATGGGCTTACTTGTATATCCAGCTGGTTTTCTGCTTAAATCTATCAACTGGGAGGTACCTTTGTTGCTTCTTTGTTCCCAGAAGGGGAAGTGCCATAGCTCACTGGCAGAGCACCTGCCTTGCATGCAGAAGCCCTAAGATTCAATCCCCAGCATCTCCTGGGAGAGGCTGCTGTCTGAAATCCTGATGAGCTGCTGCCCGTCAGTGTAGACAGTACCAGGCTAGATGGAGCAATGGTCTAAGGCATCTTCCTGCATTCCATATTTAGGCTAGAGCTGCATGCTGCTGGTACAGCAGAGAGAGGCTGTAGTTGATCCTGAATGGGACTGTAGAACAAATGAGTCCAAAGCAAAGTGTTGTCATCACAGGACTCAATCTTCTGCACAAATAGGGGGAAATTGTGGCATAAAGAATAGAAAGAGCAGAGGGGAACAGATAGACCTTTTGCTCAGCTGTGAAAGGGATCAATAAAGGGAAAAGATGGGAGCAATTTGTAGACTAACAGCTTGATGCTAGAATGAAAATAAACATGAAAGCATTTCTGAGGGGGTGAAACCCTAGTGACATGTGGGTGAGAGAGGTTCACTTTAACAGGCATTTGTGATTGACAGAAGCGGGAGGTGGTTGGAGAGTAAGAATGCAAAAGGAGAGACTGAGCCTCAGCCTGGTATTTCAGTGTTATTGTTTTTACTATATTTACATAGCTGCCCAACAAAGCATATTCTGCAATATAAAATATTAAATAATAATAAAAACTAAAAGCGCAGATTTTAAAACTAAAAGGATGACTCCGTGAAACATACGTTATTGAAAATGCCTGGGGGAGCAACAAGGTCTTTAGGTGAACTTCTGCAGGAAGACCGATCCATATAACTAGGGTGCCACCACTGAATAGGTCCTCCTCTCCCTAGTGATAACCCACCTTGTGTTATTGGGCAGGGGCAATGCAAATCAGTGTTTAAAATCTGGAGCAAAGAGAAGGGGAGCCATGCCTTGCAATCACAAGCCAATCCTCTTTTTTCCTTTCTTGATTACAGGGTCTCGAGAGCTGCTTGAAAGGCCCCGATAACTACAATAGCCAGGTTCTAATAGAAGCCACAGTCATAGCACTGACCAAGCTGCAGCCACTTCTCAATAAGGTAAGCTGCCTCGGTGCTCAACAGCCTGTTCTGCATTGCTGTTTGAGCAAATACAAGGTGGTTTGAATGAGGAGGCTCCGGTAGCTCAAGCACAGATCTTCCACCCGTCTTTCCTCTCTGAACATCTTTGTTGAAGAGGAATTTTTAAATGTTGCTGCTGTACATATTTGGCAAATGGAACTTAGTATGGCCTGGCTTAAGACACTGTGGCCTGATGTCATGAGGACCATTCCTTGGGTTTGCACATTCTCTCCCTCGCACATTCTACTTCTTCGCCTTATTTCTTGGTTCTCAGCAAACCATGTTTTCTGTTCTGTTTGAGAGGCAAACTATGGTTTGCACTAATGGTAGTTTACTTGATTTGGTCATAATCAGGAAGTTAGGGAGGGAATCAGAGCACCCACAGGCGGGGGGGGGGGGCGTGTAGAGGGGGTGTTTGAGTCTGAGGTGTGACACCAACAGCTAAATGCTGGTGATTTTGAGTTGGTTGTTTAGCAAGTAAGTGCCTAGCATGTTTTCAGTCTCTGCCAGCCCAAGCCCAGGATACTGAAGCACAGTTTGAAATGGAATTTAGGATTCCATCTTAGAGCTGGTAATTGTAGCTTCCTTGTTTCGATGAAATGGGAAACTGTGGTTAATTAGAGACTTCATGAAGAGAGTAGCTGTATGTGTGGTCAAAAGGCTGTTTGGCCACATAGAATTGTAGCATTGGAAAGGTCCAACTCTCTGCAATGCAAGAATCTCAGCTAAAGCATCCATGCCAGATGGCCATCCAACTTCTGCTTATAAACTTCAAATGAAGGACAATCCACCACCTGAGAGGGCCCATTCCACTGTCCAACAGCAGCTTGCCATCATTAAGTTCTTCCTAAGGCTTAGTCAGAATCTCCTTTCTTGTGATTTGAGTCCATTGATTTGGGCCCCAACCTCTGGCACAGCAGAAAACAAGCTAGCTCCATCTTGCATCTTTACATATTGTGGCTTACTGAGCCGCAGCATATTATCCAAACCAAGCCAACAGGTACACAAATGTGATTCTCCCCAATTTGCATATATTATACCAGTTATAGGCCCCCTTCGGCTTCTAGGGTTGTTTACATTGCAAAATTAATCCAGTGTACGTGATGAATGCAGCGTGTGACTTTCTGCTTTGGCTGTTCATCACAGAAACAAGTTTTGCATTTCAACCTGGTGGCTTTTCCCTTCCCCTGTCCAGGACTCGCCTATGCACAAGGCCCTCTTCTGGGTGGCCATGGCTGTTCTGCAGCTGGACGAAGTCAGTCTGTATTCAGCAGGCACAGCTCTCCTCGAGCAGAATCTCCATACCTTGGACAACCTTCGAGTATTCAATGACAAAGTAAGTCAGCCACTTGTCAGGAAACATCAACACACACACACACCTGAATACTCTAGTCGTGCCGGCAATTGGAGGTGAAACTTGCTTGAAAAACGGTGCGTCTTTCCTTTTGAGTGATAACTTGAGTGTTGAGAATGGAAGCAATTCCCCCACCCTGCTTCAGGTTATTTAAAACAGTAATGGAGAAAATAATAATAAAAATGACAACAACAACTAATAATAATAATAATAATAATAATAATAATAATAATAATAATAATAGAAGATGATGTGTATGGGAATTGTCCAGTTGTGCTGCAGGCTTCATTAAAACACTGGAGCCAGAGGAACTGCAGGTTGTCTGGGAAGCCTACAAAGTACCGTATTTTTCGCTCTATAAGACACACTTTTTCCCTCATAAAAAGTAAGGGGATATGTGTGTGCGTCTTATGGAGCAAATGCAGGCTGCGCAGCTATCCCATAAGCCAGAACAGCCAGAGCGATTACTGCTTTTGCTGCGCAGCGATCCCTCTTGCTGTTCTGACTTCGCTTTGCTGGAGAGGCGCTGCGCAGAGAGGGAGAGCTTATAGAGCGAAAAATACGGTAAGCTCCTTTCCCGTGGATGTTCTTTTGTACCACAAGAGTCCACCGTGGTTCCTATCTTGGGTTTTGGTGGCGTGACTTTATTAGATAAAAGAGTTGGCTAATTTGGCAGGTAGTCTTGGGAATGGTTCTCAGGAGTCCTGGCTGCCGTGGATTCAGGAGCTCCTGAGAACCCCTGAGAACCCCACCCTTATTATAATCAGTTTTGTGCAAATATATAAAATAATACCAGATGAAACAAAATAGAAAACCATAGCAATATAATTTCTAATAAATGAGCCCTGCCAAATACGTAATAATTTTAGCAGACTTATAGTTTTGTTTTATATGCCTCGCGCTTTATAGTATTAGACATCCATGAGCACGGTGGACCAGCATCCCCCCCCCCCCCCACCGGATGATTGTGATGGTCTGTACTTTGGCTTCCCAACAGAGCCCTGAAGAAGTTTTCATGGAGATCAGGAGGCCTCTGGAGTGGCACTGCAAGCAGATGGACCATTTTGTGGGACTCAATTTCAACTCCAATTTCAACTTTGCCTTGGTGGGGCATCTGTTAAAAGGTAGGCAGGTAGCCCAGGTGGGCCTACTTCCTTTGTCTCAGACCATGTCAGTTGAAGGTTTGTGACCCACTGTTTACAGACACTCACTGAAACATTTCCCCATCAGGTAAATATTCCCATCAGGTTTTATAGAGGCAGTTTCATTGGTCAGGCTGCCAGGTAATTGACATTTAAAGCACACCATTCAGCCCACCACAAAAATCCTGGAACTGTACCCTTCACAGAGTGACACTTCCAAGCGCCGTTAAGGAACTAGAGTTCATAGGATTCTTTCAAGGGAAGTGTTTTGAATGTGCTTTAAATACATAGTATGCACACAGCCTCTGTTTGTTTGGCAGACTCAGAGGGGGGCATGATCAGATTGGCAGCTGGCTTCAGATTAGCTGCAGCCCCCAACACAGCCAGTATTTTGACTGCTTGTGCTGTAGACGACAGATTGTGTGTGTTGTCTTTCTGCTGACATTCTGTGAAAGAGGATGCATTTATTGATATGTTTTCCGCTTGCTTTTTCACATCTTATTTATGATGTGAATCTTACATACCTGTAAAGCTTTGTTCTCTGTTAATACATAAAAGGAAACTCTTAGTCTCCTGTTCCCTAGGATTCCCAAGGGGCCGCCTTTATTCACTGCCATTAGAGCGGCAGTGAAGAATACAGAACACCTCTGAATCAACGGAATAGAGGGCAAGGGGAGGGAGGGCTGGGAAGGACAAGTCAGTTGGCGGCACTTGGAGGGAGAGAAGGAGCTGAGGAGAGAGACCTGTGGGGAGGAGGAAGTGGAGAAGAAAGCAAATGGAGCAGACCTCAGAGAGCAGGAGAAGAGTGAACACAAGCAGCAGAGCCAGTAGGCTGAAAGACTGCTTTTATGATGCAAACTGAGAGGTATTCCATAATGTTTCTAGATACAGATAATCCTTGTTTTGCACATGTTCAAAGCCAAATCTGCGGGCCATTTTCGGGCTCCGTTGTACGCTCTGCTAAATCTGGGGTTGCCTGTATCCATTGCTGAAAACCACAGGAGGGGAGAGTGCTCTTGTGCTCAGGTCCTGCTTGCATCTGCTTGGCTGCTGTGAGAACAGGTTGCTGGACTAGATGGGCCACTGGCCTGGTTCAGCAGTCTCTTCTTGTGTTCTTATTCAGCTAGGAACATAGGAAGCTGCCTTGTACTGAGACAGGCCAGTGGTCCCCCTGGCTCAGCATTGTCAACAGACACACAGTCAAGTGGTAGATTTGGGTTGGGCTGTGTGTGCACATTGGGAGTGGGGTGTGGGTGGGTGCATCTTTTCCTCATTTAAATGTGTGTGCTTATACAATAAATAAATCTTCATATTCATTAGACTCCAGAGTGATTACCAGTTTGCCTTTCCTCCGCTGTGGTTGAGAACCGTGTGCATTACTTTAGGATGCAGAGGAGGTAGATGAACTGAACCCTTTTGGGCTCCAGGAAGCAGTTCCTGGAATGCTCTCCTATGGGAAATTATCTGTGCAAGTAGAGAAACAACACAACAGGGAGTAGGCTGGATTAGAACTCTTCTTCCTGAGATGCTAGTTTTCTACTTGCGGGGAGTGGTTACGGGGTTGGGAATGGCATCTTCCACCTGGCAGGTTGAGATGAGCTAGTCTGTACTATAGCCCCCCCCCCCCGAATGTGCCGACAGAGCCCGACAGAACCCTATTTAGGCATACTGGTAATTGGGAAATTCCACAACATGTGATTGAGGGGCAGCAGAGAGGAGCTCCCTAGCTCTGCTCTCCTCTGTTCTTGTCTCCCTCTGTGATCTGAAGGGCAACTGCCTGGAGAGGTGAGCCTGCTTCTGCTTTTGAAAGTTCTGGGCGGTGTAGACCCCTGAATTTCCAGGAGTGCAGTTGCCCTTCAACATGTGGAGGGAAACAGGAAGAGAAGGCAATGTGCTTGTCCACCCCCTGCCAAACATACACACACACACACACACAAATTTTCCTTATTAGAACACCTGAATTTGGTTGGTGAGATGGGCAGCTACTCCTGACCAACTCACAGTCGTCACTGCATCCTTAATCAGATTATAACTTCATTGAATTTCAGTCCCTGTTAATGGTGCCTATCTCTGTCCTCACTAAAGACCCTGAAATACATTGTGTGACACACAAACCCCCCATCCATAAAATGCTTTGCAACCATCTCTTTGCCCCTGTAGATAACGGACTGCTTAATGCATTTTTTACCCATTTAGGCTATCGGCATCCCTCTCCAACTATCGTGGCAAGAACAGTCAGAATTCTACACACGCTCCTCGCTCTGGTGAACAAACATAGGAACTGTGACAAGTTTGAGGTGAATACCCAGAGTGTGGCTTACCTTGCAGGTAAAAAAACCCAACTCTATTAGGCTTGTATCCAATCCAATTCTAGCATCTAATCTGACCGTTCTTCTCTTTGCTATTAACAAAATTTAAACAACAAAGGAGAGAGCCGGTGTGGTGCAATGATTGTAGCACTAGATTGTGGCAGAATCCTCCCCCAGCCATGAAGTTCACTGGGTGATTGGGGGATCCCTTAGTCTGTCTCAGTCTAACCTATCTCGGAGGGTTGTTGTGAAGATAAAGTTGGATGGGGAGAGAAATGTGTGTACTGCTTTGAGCTCCTTGGAAGAACATACAATAAAGGAAGAACTACGTTGTGTGTGTCGTTTTACCTTTCCCACCCCTGAAGAGCTGGCTTTTTAAAGGTTAAGCCTCTCCCAGCTCAATAGGATGGTTTCTGGAGTGTTTTCATCAGTACGGATCTGTAGAGCAACTCCTCATTTTATATTGCAAATTTGTTTGTTTGTTTTAAGCCAATCACTGAAGCTTTTTTCAGTGTGTTTGATATTGGAATTTATATCCCACTCTCGTCCCTAGACCTCAGTTAAAAAGTTTTTAAAATGGTTTATTGAATTTATATTCTGTGGAGCTCAACACAGCATACGTGGAGGTTCCCAAGCAGCCTCCCATCCAGGCACTGACCATACCCAGCCCTGCTTAGCTTCAGCAAGGAGGCTGCATCATGTGCCTATGGACTGTGCCCTGGGGCCCCCTGTGGAATTTGGGAACCTGTAAAAATGATGCCAAGCAAGCGCATTGGAGTGCATTGTGCTTATTTTCTGCAACTGATTCTGTTTCTGCCTGTTGTGGAGACTAGACAAGTGTCGTGCAAGGCACCAAAGTCCCATTTTGACACCACTGGGACTCTACTCAACCTGAACCCCTTCTTCCGAGTACTTGCCAGTGTGTTTTCGTAGCCTTCCTTTGGGCTGAGGGCTGGATTCCCACCTGCCCCCCCTTGAAGGAGGCTTGGAGGCTTGGAATACTGAAGTCTTTATGCAATAGCAGCTTCTGGACCTGTACTGAGTAATAAGAGAGCAGCTACATCCTGCCTTGCTTTACATATCACGATGGTGCTGTTAGGCTTTGGGAGATTCTGCAGTGAAGTATATACTTTGGACATCTGTTTCCTTCCTTTTATCATTCAAGCTTTACTCACTGTGTCCGAGGAGGTTCGAAGTCGGTGCAGCCTAAAGCATAGGAAGTCTCTCCTCCTGACAGACGTTTCGATGGAAAATGTTCCAATGGAGACATATCACATACATCACAGCGATGGCAGCTTCAGGTCAGGGGTCCTCCTGAATTTTTCATAGGATGGTGCATTTTAATTTGGGATCAAGGAGGTTGTCTGGGGAAGGACGTAGCTCACATGCTTTGCTTTCAAAGGCGAAGGAAACCTGCTTGAAGCCCTGCAGAGAAACTGCTGCCAGCCAGTGTAGACAGTATTGAGCTTCCTGTGTTCACAGCACAATTTAAAACGGACGGGCGACCTGTGGTCCTCCAGCTCCCCTTGACCCCAGCCCAGTGATCAGGCATGATGGGAGTTGTGGTTCAGCAGTATCTGGAGGGCCGCAGGTTGCCCGTCCCTGATTTCAAGCCATAGGTTAAAATCTGCAAAAGGCAAAGTGGACAAGAAGGTAAGCGTGTGTGTTGCTTTAAGTTGAAGGCACATGATAGAGAAACAGCAGGAGGAAGGGAGTACCATGTGGGAGTTGGTCCCAGCCAGATTAATTGACGGTGCCTCATTGCCTCCCCTCTTGCTTGGAGGCAGGCAGCTGGAACAGCTGCTGAGTCGCAGCTCTTACCAGTTTGGGGTCAAAATTTGAATTTCAGGGACTGGGGGAGCTGTGAACTGCGTGCATGGCAGAGAGTGTTGCAAGAGAGTCACGGGCTGGCTGCTTTTGAAAGGGGGGGGTGTTGATGTCGGTCTTACTCTGCTCTTTTAACTATAAGCGGTGTGTTGTTTTCTGAACATTTGGTTTGTTGTCGTCTCTTTCAGGACACTAAGGGAAAACCAGCCATGGTCTTCTCCCAAGGGCTCAGACAGACATCTCGCTGCCAGTTACCCAACGGTGGGGCAAATCAGCCCACGCACAAGGAAGTCCATGAGTTTGGATATGGGGCAGCCTTCTCAAGCCAACACTAAAAAGCTACTAGGTTAGTGGGGAGTTTCACTCCTCTCTTTGTCACTAGGTTAGAGGCATGTGTGAGGAAGGCAGACCTGCAGACCTGCGCCTAAGACACCCTGGGCTGATCACCTTTTTATTTTTTTCTCTTAGCTGGGGGAGAGTGGGGGATTTTGATGATTTTGGTCTGCCACTTTTGTGGCAAGCTTTACATTCAGCTTCCTGTTCTGACTAGACTGCCACTCAAGAAAATGTGTACCCTTTAACAGCCCTATTAAAGTAAGCCCTAGTTACTTGCCAGCAAACCTTTGGTGTACGACTAATTTTTTCAGCCACAAATATCAAAGCATCATTGTTCAGGCAGGATACAGAGTGGATGTGAGTGCATGCCGATTTACTGTTTTTATTTCCTGATCTGTTTCCTATGCCCTGCTCTTTGATTTTGATTTTTAAATATATATATATAGGTACAAGAAAGAGTTTTGACCATTTGATGCCTGACACAAAAGCGCCTAAAAGACAAGAAATGGAATCTGGGATCACCACACCTCCCAAAATGAGAAGGGTAGCAGAAAATTATGAAATGGGTAAGGAACAAAGCTATTAGACCCAGCTACTAGTTAACATGTCCTGGCAATATGAAGGATTGCAAATATAGCAGGGGAGTGGGGAACCCAGCTGATCTTAGGGCATTGATTATTTGCCTGGGGCCACATGGCAATCATGGTTGAGACGGGAACTGAAGCCTGGTCTCCCAGGTACAATATCGGCTTTCTCTCAAGTGAGACACACTTGCTCTCATACTAGTGATTTCCATCTGTTCTGATGGCACAATAAATAGATATGTCCATTCTTGCTTTCCTCATTAAATACGTTGCTCTCTTCCTACAGAAACTCAAAGGATATCACCGCAGCAGCACCCTCATCTCCGGAAAGTATCAGTGTCAGAGTCCAATGTCCTCCTGGATGAAGAAGTCCTAACAGATCCCAAAATCCAAGCCCTGTTGCTGACCATCCTGGTATATGCACTTTTAATCTCAGTTGCTTGCGTTGTGTTTCCTCCAGCATGTTTTAGAAGCACAGTAGTCAAGGCAAGCAGCTCACCAGGACTTAGATGTTGACCTTTTTCTTTCTTTCTGTCCCCTCCCCCTCTCTTTTTTGGCAGGCAACACTAGTAAAATATACGGCAGATGAGTTTGACCAGAGAATCCTGTATGAGTATTTAGCAGAAGCCAGTGTGGTGTTCCCAAAGGTCTTTCCTGTTGTGTAAGTGTTCACATCTTCTCACAACATGTCTGCTTCCCATTCGAAGGTTTTTAATGATGAAGTGATATACAAATTCTGCTAAAAGAAAGGAAATTTAGGAAGGAAACTTAGGAACTAGTCTACCAATAGATGCTGGTCCATTGGGTTGAACAAGGCACTGCCTTACCAATTTCACTCTGTCCTCAGCCAGCCTCCATTTGCTTACCTTCTCATTTATAACCAGTCCAGGGCTGGTCTTCCTTGGGTCTCAGTGCTCAGCAAGGAAGAGGATTGGGACAAAACTATAATTAGTTGGGTGTGCTTGTCATTGACTCTGGCTTTACCTACTGATGGCCTCCAAACGTTCGCTCTGTGTGTCCCGATAGGCACCTGACCCCACTTTTTGCTGATATCTCTTTCTCCCAGATGAGTGGAGTGACGAAAAAGACACCATACAGTGAGGATAAATGGTAGATAACTCCTTACAGAGTTTCCATTCAAGGTTGATATTTGTTCATGGGATTGGCTCCACTTGCCAATGCATCTCTGGGAATGAATTCCCCAAGCCTAGAACCATACAGATGTGCAGCTTGCTGTGTATGCTGTTTAAGAGCAGGCTCGTAGTTGGACAGCTATTACAGTCAAAATGAACTGGAGCCAGCTGTGGTCAGCTGTTAGGAAGTGCATGTTTATCTTGAGTTTAGCCTGTGCACCCAAAGAATCTCAAAAATTGTAGTTTGGAAAGGTGCTGATAATGTTCTGTTATAGATCCCTAGCCAGCCTTATAGAAATACAGTTCCCTTGCAAAAGGGAACAACTGTTGATGCCTGTCTGTCTGTAATGCACATATGCCCTCCATTGCAAGTCACATGTTGTTAGGATAGATTTGTTGGCTAAAATAGGCTGTACAGTCCACCTTGCTCACTGTGATAAAAACTTAACAACTGATGAACTGACATGGTGTGTTTGGTTGCCTAGGCACAATTTATTGGACTTCAAGATAAATACCCTGTTGTCACAGTGTCAGGATCCCAATTTATTGAATCCAATTCATGGCATTGTGCAGAGCGTGGTTTACCATGAAGAATCTCCGCCACAGTACCAAACTTCTTATCTACAAAGTAGGTATCTTGCAGCTCCTTTGAAAAAAGGTCTCAGATGTTCAGGTATAGAATAAAGGCTAACGTTTAAACCCCACAAGCATGGTTGTTTTTAATTCTGTATACTTTGCTTTTCTCCAAAAGACAAACTGGATTGCCTTTCAACAGAAAACTGTGAACAAAGTGGCTTACCATTTTAAAATGACAAAGTGTTGCTTCTGTGGGCGTGTGTCCCATCAAAGCCCGTTCCCCCAAGTGCATCTGTTCCCTCCCTCCGGAGACAAAAGCCTGGAATCTGGTCTGTTTCATTACTAGTTGCCAGGGAACCAGAAGAGAAGCTTGACCGCACAAGCTGTATTGTATATTCCATCTTTTACGCCAGAAAAGGTCCTGCTCCTGGTAGATGCCATCCTTTCTTTCCTGAAGGAAGGCACCAAGAGCAGAGTTTCTGTTGGTTTCTGTGTTTCACCAGTAGCTCATCTTGAGGCCTTGGTGTTTCATTCAGGAGAAGGTCCTTCCTGGGGGTAGCAGTGCTCAAAGCTCCTTCCCTAACCACTCTCGGCTGATTTGCCTTTGCTTTAGCAGACCCTTTGGTGTCACTTGGTAGCTCTCAAGTCAGAGATGAGGAGGAACCTGTGGCCCTCTGGATCTTCTTGGAGTCAAAGTCCCATCTGGCTCAGCCAGCACAGCCAGTGCTCAGCTATGATTAGAGGTGTAATTCAAGACTACCTGGAGGTTCCCCATCCCTAAGAACATAAGGCGGAGCCTGCTGGATTAAGCCAGTGGCGCATCCAGTCCAATATCTGGTTTTCACAGTGGCCAGCCAGATGCCTGTGGTAAACCAGGAGGCGCAACAGTGCTCTTTCCACTTGTGAGTCCCAGCAACTAGTATTTAGTGACGTATTGACTCCAGCAGTAGAGGCAGAACCATTGTATCTGCATGTGCTGTAGAAGGATGTGAGGGGCGGATGAAGGTTGTCACCCTGGTAAGGTAACCCATCTAGGAGAAGGAAAACTCTGGTCTTCAACACTCGCTGCCTTGCAGGATGTCTTTGGAAGAAGAAAAGTCTAAGGAGTAAACCCTACACAGATCTGGAGTCCCTAAAACGGTTGGATGGCACCTTGCAATACCTCCTTCCGGCAGCTCCTACAGTCAAGCTGCTGCCAAGCATATTGCTCTGCTTTCCTTTGGACCACACCAGCGAGGCCAAGAGAGAGGTCTTGTCATCTAGGCAGCTCAGGACCTCCATACACTCTGTCTAGGCTTGCACCCCGGGGAGGTCACTTTGGTGCTGCTAATGCAGTGGTTTTACTTCACCCCAAGAGGCACACTCCATTGTCTGTCTGTCTGTCTGTCTGTCTGTCTGTCTGTCTGTCTCTCTCTCTCTCTCTCTCCAGACGAATGCCAAAAACAACAACTTTTAAAGCTATCCAATCTGGTAGCCATCACTCCTCATTTTTTGTTCATCATTTCTTAAGAAGGTCATAAAGACCACCTTAGATTCTTTAGGATGATTTCTGAAACTTCCCTTTGATACATCTTCTTCTTTTCTTCTCCTCCTGTTTTCCCTTGAGAGACAGGAAAATGTGTTTAAATGGCTTTTATGCCGCACTGTTGCATTTTATTATTTTAATGGAAGCAGCCCCGAGCAACGGATTATTTTATTGTGTACTACATCAGATGCTAATATGCGAGTGATAGGAGAATATTATCAAAACAATGAGCTGTATCCAACGCACTCCCTACTCAGAGTAGACCTTTTGGAATTAATGGAACTGATAGTGGCAATAAATGGGTCAATAGTGGGGCAATTAAAATGTTAAATGTTGTACTACACTGATTTGGGCTCATGTGTATGACATCTCTTGGTTTTTCCACACTGAATTACTTGGCAGTGAAATGTGTGAATGGATACCCTTGCAAAGCAAGTGCATTTGAGGGGAAATGAAAGTGTGTGTAAAAGGAAACAGAAAATGTAGAACAAGATACTCTACCAATAAATCTAGCACATAATAGTCCATTTTGTAGCCTAAAAGCAATGTGTTCTGTCATATGACAGAGAAATGGTAACATATTTCCTAGCCACTGCTTGACTGACAGTTACTACTGGAGGAAATAAAATGCCACCCACATTAGATACAAAAGTTTGGGAGAAGGTTGAAAAATGTATCAGTTCAACGAAATACAGTACAGTACAGGAGAATGTTAAACCACAACCATAATCGGGAAATTTGTAAAAATGTTTTGTTTTTCTATTTATCTGCATTTTTGTTTCTACAGTTAAAAAAAAAACAAAAGTTGAATATTTTGTCATTACTTTTGCTTTGTATTTGTCCTTGTATCTACTTTTACAGTTTTTTGATAATTTAAAAAGTGGTGTTGTTTTTTCTATTAAAAAAAAAAGAATCTTTGTGGTTTCTTCGAATGGCCCATTGAACAGTTATCACAGGCTGCTGATGTTGTCAAGTGATGTTTATGCATTTGCAAACATTTACTTTTGATGAGCAAAGTATGGGGAACTTCCTGCAAATGTACTTCTTTGCATCTTACCCCATCTTTCTTACTAAGGTGCTCATTCATGTTTTGCTTTTTTTTGCTGGTTGCAGGTTTTGGATTTAATGGCTTGTGGAGGTTTGCGGGACCATTTTCTAAGGTGAGCAGCCGGGGCCTCTTTCAGCTGAAACCTTACATGGCATTTGTAGTAATTCTTGAGTGGACAATGAAGTTCCTGTTGGAGGTTAATAAAACTTGCTCAGACTTTTTTGATGTTGGTTAATTGATTTAATTACCCCCCCCCCCCGTAGCCTAAATAGGCTAAATAGTTGTCCATGACTTATTAGTCAGCAGCTTTAAAAAAATGTATTGTCTCCTGGATGATGTCCCAAACCTTTGAGAGTAGACCCTCATCTCCTGGGCAGCAGACAGGACCAGTCAAGAGGATTCTTTCCAGGAGAGGAGCGGTCGTGCCCTCCTGGACTGACCCTTTCTGCTGGCAGTGCCACTGGACTTTTTGGTGAGATCCCTCAGGCTCATAACTTCAAAACATTTAAAAACTTTTTGGGTTTGTTTTGTGCAGCTTCCCCATTGGCCTCCCTGTCCCATCTAGCTGGAGGCACAAGGAGGAGAAACAGCACTCCACCAGTCTTTCCCTTCTGAAAGTGTAGGACCTGTTCATTGGTGGGAACCGCACATCCCAGTAACAGTGGGGCAGCAGGAAGCTTATTCAGATGCACACACTAGATTGTAAGCCAAAGGCTTTTTTCCCCCAGTGAGAACTAACAGGTAGAGATGGTGCTGATCTGTTTCTCATTTTTCCAGCAAACACAAATCCCAGACTATGCTGAGCTCATAGTAAAGTTCCTTGATGCCTTGATCGACACCTACTTACCTGGGATTGATGAGGAAACCAGCGAGGAATCCCTGCTGACGCCAACTTCTCCTTACCCTCCTGCCGTGCAGAGTCAGCTTAGTATTACGGCAAACCTAAACCTCTCCAATTCCATGACCTCACTTGCAACTTCCCAGCATTCCCCAGGTCAGTTCGCCATGCTTTTCCATTACTTACGTCAAGGGGGAAGGATTTGTTAAAACACCTTTGAGGGCACTGCACCCTTTTTGGGTGTCGGGCTCTTTCACTGGGTCAGCTTATCATCACCCCTTGTTGAGCCTCAAGGCTCTGTTCTTCGTTAGACTTATTCTCAGAGACGTTTCTTGCACTGAATTTGTGGGCGGCAGAGGCGGGGTGAATTTCCACTCGCCTGTTCCTGAAGTTGGCACAAATCAAGATGAGATAATACATGCAATGAAGTAGTCCAGCTTCATAGACAACAATATGGGATCAGATCTTATCTCAGCCCGGTGGCTTCCTAACTGCTTTGGATAAAGCATACTCAGACTTGGTTTGTCCCCAAATGGCAGTGTTGATACTAATGTACAAGTGCAGAGTTTGTTCTTAGGGGCAGAATGAAATGTCCCGAGAAGCTTAAAAATAAACACCCTTTGGGTTCAGTTGCTAGGGTACATAGGAAGCTTCCCTAAACTGTATCAGACTATTGGTCCATCTAACTTTGCATTGTCTCCACACTGACTGGCAGTGGCTCATTAAGGTTTTAACAGTAGATATATATCCAGCCCCACCACCAGATGCCACTGAGAATTGAACCAGGGACCTGTTGCATGCAAAGCGGGTGCTGTGCTGCTGAGCTAGAGCCCTTCCCCATGTTACACAGAGGCAAACATGCATCTGCACTCTTGCTTTCATTCACAGCTCTTTGGTTAGCGAATCTCTCTGCACCTGTGAATTTGCTACATTGACTTGTTAGGTCTGCGCTTAAAAGCATGTTGGGCGTATAAGTAAAAGGATATTGTTAAGTAAAAAAACAAACAAACCCCAAACACACAAATCTCGATTGGATCAGGCTAAAGCTTTAATCTAGTCCAGCATCTTGCTTCCCATAGTGACTAGCCCGATGCCTCTGGGAAACTAACAAGCAGGATGTCATGGGAAGACCCCTCCCTCACCCTTTTCTTGGCTCCCTAGTATCTGATACTCAGAGAGACATTGTTCCTTATAGTCATCAAGGCCAGCGTAGCTGCTGTTCTCCATTAATTTGCCTAATTCCCCTTTAAAGCTATGTAAGCTTTTGACCGTCCTCACTATACCTTGTGGCAGTGCCCCAGCCTTTGAAAATCCTTGCCACTTCTATAAAGCTATAAAAGCTAGGTCTGGAGGGGTGGCGTAAGGTCTCATTATTTCCTTTGAGAAGCTTTCTAGGGCTGATGGGAGTTGTATTTCAGCAGCCTCTGGTGAGCCAAAGATTCCCCGCCCTGGGTGTAAAGCAATGCTGAAGGGTGGGATGCGACAGTAAGGGAAAACTTTGAAGGGTACCAGAGTCAGGCAGTTGCATTAGTGATGGAAATGGAAGTAGTAAGTACAAGCTCCCATTTCATCCGGTAACATGCAATGTGAGGTTGCCTCCGCTCCATAGAGGCCTAGATATATATTCATTCCTAAGCAATGTATATTGGTTTGCTAATAAATGTTTTTTAAAAAGATGCAGAAATGGATTTGCAAAAGTCCCTGGCTCATTTTAAGATGTATTTCCATCCATTGTATCCTGCAAAGCTGTCTTTCCTTCTGTAGTTGAGAAGGCCTCAGACCCTAAGAGCTTGGTCAGAAGACTTTTTGCCTCCCTAGGCTAAAGAACAGGGGAAGCAGCCCTTTACAAAGCCAGATCCTTAGTCCATCTAGCTCAGTGTTGCTGATCTATGACTGCAGTAAGTAAGGCTAATGGCCAGGGGTGATGGGAGCTGTAGTGCAGCCAAAGGTTCCCCCACACCTGCTGTGGACAAATCTAGTATTTTTATAGTATTACTAGTGTCTGAAAAGCAAATGTTTGAAAACTCTCTATGTGGCTGGGATGGGGGACGGGGGGTGAAAAGGAATGGGAATTTACTTTTTGTACTCCTGACAAGCCATTTAACTGAAAGTGATGTGCTAGGGGCTGTGGCTAACATGATATCCTACACATCACTAGGTTAGAGCCCCCACGTCTATCCCCCCCAGATATTCATATGGAGGGCTCCAGAAATGCTTTCTGACTTGGACCAGTGCTACAGAAAGGGAGCGTCTTTCAACACTAATCCTTTCCTGGCTTTTGTAGCTATGCCTTAGCTTCTTATATCCAAACACAGTTTTTTTCTTGAATTGGGAAGTGTTTTGTTGTCTTGTGCTAAGAGTCACGACCTTAGCAATGAGCAAAGAGTAACCACATAATCCTGTTCTTGCTGCTGCTTTCACTGTCTCCCACCTGAAACTAGGAGGAGGAACGTGTGGAATTGTTAAGAAACAGACCTCCCTGGCTCTAGGTCATTGTGTGCCCTGTGCGTCATAGAACTGTTGAAAATCAGCTCTTGCCATCCGGGGTGGGGGGGTGGGGGACCAAAAACGTTTTCAGCATGGGGCAGGTTGGACTACTGTGTTCAGTTCCTAAGACCCATGTGCTAATTAAGGCTTCCCATCAATGAATGCTTCTTCAGCTGTGTTCCTGACCTGTAGGGCAGCCACCCTCCCGTACTGATTTTGCACAGCAGGTTGTGACATTGGCTATATTTGCGCTACACATATAAAGCAGTCTCTTACCACTTTAAACAGTCATGGATTCCCCCCAAAGAGCCCTGGGAACTGTAGTTTGTTAAGGGTGAAGAGAGTTGTGAGGAAAACCCTGTTCCCCCACATAGCTACTATTTCCAGTGTTCCCTAGGAAGAGAGAAATATTGTTAAATGACTGAGAATTGCAGCTGTACTGTCAGGGGTGGTGAGAGACTTAGTTCAACAATATTTCAAATGTGTTGTTTTTTTATTTAAAAAAACAACTTTGGTTTTTGTGGGGGTGTTTTTTCCTCCTTGATTGCCACCCTGGGCTCTTTTGGGAGGAAGGGTGGGATAAAATCAACATATAAATAAATTTATTTGATGGTGAAATAAAAACTTACGTAAGGCTTTATTATAAAAGATACTTAATCTGGAGAGATGCAGGCTTCCCTTCCCTGTCCATAATCACTGTCCTGTAAATGTTTTCTGTCTGTCTTCCAATCATGAATGTTGATCGCTCATCTTTTCTCTTTCATTCTGTGTCTGTGAAGCTTCTCTGCCTTGCTCTAAATCTGCAGTTTTCATGCAACTTCCTCATCCAGGTACTCTCTCTAATTTTCATTCTACTTGCACGAGCTACTGCTTTGATCTGTGCCAGAGCTGGGGCTCATGACAGGAAGAGGAGTTTTATTTTTATTTTGCAGACAGAGATCCCAAAACCTAGGACAGAACAGGGGCAGGGAGTGGGCCTTTAGCGCGCGACTGTAGTGCTTCTGCTGCTGGGCATTTTGGGAGGCTGGGTGTTCCAGGGTACAGAGCAGTGAATTTGGACCTGTGTTGAAACCCTGCATCAACCCTAGGATTCTTGGCTGGGTTGGAAAATGGAAATATTAATAATCTCGCAACACACTTTGCACACTAATGGTGCTGTAGAGACGACAGTTATGTGCCCAACCACGTTTTGTAAGGGCATAAGAAAAGCGCCTTGCTGTATCCAGCACCTTTTCCCCTGTATTGGCACTGCTAAATGTCTCCCAGCAAACCCATCAGGAGGGTATGAAGGAAAAAAAAACCTCTCCCATTGTTTCCCCCCCCATGTTGTTTTTACCTGCCATAGATAATAATAGCCGGTGATAAACCTCTGCAATTTTGCCTTCTCCCTTTTTATGTCTGCCAGCCACTATTGCCACATTTTGTAACTTTGCTCTCAAAGAATTGTCCTTTTAGCAGCAAAATGGATGGAGCCGTCAAGTGAGAATCTCCTCTGCAACGGCCCCAACCATATAGAAAAGTGCTTAGAGTTTCCCCTTTAGCCCAAACCCATTAAGCATTCCTCACACGTTTAATCTACGAAGCTGCATTTTACTGACATTGTTACTGAGAGACACAATTTGTTTCTTTCAGAAGCGGCAAGATAGCTTTGTAAAAACACACCACACACACCAAAGTCGACAATAAAACATGAAGCGGCACTCCTAGTGGTTATATATCGCAGCACATCTGCCTCTCATGCTTCTTTGCCTGGAAGAAGGAACATTGAAGAGTAATAGGAAACTAGTTCCTTTTGACACTTTCCATTGTGTAGGTGTTTCCACATTGTGTGGTTTTTCTGTGTTGCTGAGAAACAGAAAAATGAAATAACCCACAGAAACTGTGAGCTTAACAATACCAAGTCTAATTAGACAAGTCTGCTGTTGTATACTTTAAAGTCTAAATTAGTTGGACATGTATCACACGGCACATTTTTGTCACGAATGAGTTACAAGGTCAATTCAGGGTTTGTTAGTGGTTTTGATAAACCACCCCTTAGCAAAAACCCTCAAGTTTTGTCCAAAAAGGCTGATTCACACAATACAAAAGGGCCAGCATGTTTTGATTAAATAAATAAATACCTTGAGAATCAAAGTGCTTATATTCCTGTTAGTATTTTTACTTGCATTCTCCCTCCATAGGACTGAGGGGGACATAGGTGGTCCCTCCCATTTTATCCTCACAACCGTCCTGTGGGGTAGGATTGAGAGAGAGAGAAAGGGAGGGAGGGAGAGAGAAAGAGAGAGAGAGAGAGAGAGAGAGAGAGAGAGAGAGAGAGAGAGAGAGACTGGCCCAGTATCACCTAATGAGCTTTGTGGCAAATGGGCAGATACAAACCCAGTGCTTCCTAGTCTAAGCTCAGCATTCTGACCACTGGCTGCCTTATTGGTGAAATGACACTCTCAAGATCTTCTCTCTTCCTCTCCTTCTGCCCTGTTCATTTTCAGTGTCACACCTTGTAAAACTTGCATTACTGCCAGGGTGGGAGAAGACTTGTGCCTTGTTTTCCTAACAGGAGCTCCCATCCATGTGCAAATGAAGATTGCGCCCGAGTCTCTTTTGCAAGAGTTCAGGGGACACTGGGGCGCATGCTCAGTTCACTCAAGAGGCTTACTATACTGGAAAGGAAACACGGGCACCTCTTGAATTATGCTGTTCAATGTAGCAGTCTAGTTTTGAGTTTTGCCTTCTCTCTTGGTCTTCCTCGTTGCCTCTCTGCAGGCTTCATTTGCATGCAGAACAGTGGCTAAATAACACAGTTGCTTCAGAAAGAAATGATATGGCGTGCACATGTTCATTTTGATGCTGCAGGAATACCAAAGAGGCCAAAGCACCAGGTAACTGGCTGAGACATTGTTGGTTGGGCTGTTCGTTCAGGCTAGTTGTGCGGCAACTCCATGCTGCGACTTGACTGTAGCAGCTCCCCCCTCTCTCTCTCTCTCTCTCTCTTTCTCTCCCCGTCTCTCTTTGAACTGTAGATGCAACACTGATTGACTTAAGGTTGCTTTTACTCAGCATGGCGAGAACCAACTTTCAAACCAGTGAAGCCCACCTTCTGCTCCAATCACCTGACCAGAATTCTTTATGCAAATCAAGTATATTAGCTATCGCTATTAGCTATATTAGTACTACTCTCTTACTCCAGAGTGGGTTTAAGGAGGGCACTAAAGATTTTTGCAACATATTGCCATTCTAATCATCTGTCTAGCAACCACACCAAGTCTAAAGTACTGATATTTTCAAGGAGTCGAAAACTTTATTCATGGAAGCTGGAGGGCACGAAAATCGAACAAGTACATAAATTTAAATACTTAGGAATTTATTTTCAATATAATTTAGGGTGGAAAGCGCACGTTGAATATCTTCAAAACAAGACAAAAGCCCTATCACACTCCCTCCTCCGTTTTTTCTACTCTGAGGGGGCCTTATTCATCCCTGCGGCCTTGAAAGTGTATAGCATCAAAGTGATGGCCACAATGGCCTATGCTGCACCTTTATGGGCTGCCTTTGCAAACCTCTCACCTTTAGAGACACTTCAAAGCCAATTCTTACGCCGACTTTTAAAATTACCAACATGCGTAAGTAATGCGGCTATTCGCTTAGAAATGAAGATCCCCTCAGTGGAGTTAGTTATATGGAGGAGAGTTTTGATCTATTGGATATTCCTATGGCATAAACTCCTGAACCACTATCTAATCCAATGCATGTGGCGGGATGACTTCACAAATTTGTGGTCAGGAAAAATCCATGCCAAATTGCTGTCCTACGAGATCTCGCCCACTGAATTGCTCAAACTGGATCTAAATGTGGCAAAAAGGTGTATAAATCAAAGGCTGGATGATGCGGAGCTATACCAAAATTTCGTAGCTGGTGGTGGAGCCTGCTCACCATAAAATTTCGGCATAACCCCTATCTACCGTGCTCCGTCCTACTTAACATCGCTTATGGCCGCGTCTCACCGATATGCCTTCATTAGAGCTAGGTTCAATGTCTTTCCAACAAACGCGCTGAGACATAGATTCACTAAGGGCCAAGTCCCTTCAATGTGTGCTTGTGAAATGAAAAGATCTGAATCTCTACATCATGTTATGTTTATCTGCCCTTTGTACAGTTCAGCCCGTGCTAGTATACTAAACCCCATAATCCAGCCTATGGCTGACAAACCAGTAGACCTACAGCTTGCCTGGGTTCTTCAAGATGTGGATCCTTATATTACCCTACAGGTTGCTAAATTCCTAACAGCCGTCCTCTCGTACAAGAGACGGAACGGAATGTTAGCTGATTATTGATAGTTATAAGAATTTTCTATAATGACATCAGATATTGATTTTAGTGTAGTGCCAAAATTTGTTAATCTTAATCTTAAACTTTTTATGAATGGCTACTATCCGTCCTTCCTTGTGAGTTGCGAGCTGTGTTATACTACTTGTGGTTTGCACGAGTCCGCTGTTTTATTTGATTTGTTTTGTTGTGTTGTGTTTCATGATGGGCGTAAAGCCAAATAAACATTTGTTGTTTCTGCTAGTCGTAGGCAGTCTGAGGAGCAGCTGTGCAGGGCACAGAAACTCCGCCCCCCTGCTCATCCACAAGGCCCCAACCCCAAGGATTTCTTAAAAGTGTGGGCCACACATTTCCAAGGCAGGTTTTGCAGCCACAAAAGGATGCAAGCAGGCAAGCATCTGTACAGAAATTTATTCCACTGAGGGCTGCATCTGCAAAAAGAGTTCCTGGTGGGGGACTAGTTTGGACCATCCCCTCTTGTCCATCACCCTTTAAAAAAAAAATCACTGGCTAGCTAGGTACCCTTGAGAGGCCCAGAACTGGGGCACAGGAAGTAACAGCCTTCCCCTACATTTCCCTTCTCCCCTCCCCATTCCAGACTGCCTCTGAACATGGGAGTTGCCAGTAGTAATGGTAAATGATACCCTTTGGCGATTCTGGTCATCTCCCCCAAATCCTTCTCATTTCAAAAGCCATCCAAGCCAGCGGCTTTTCTCCACTTCTTTGGATAGTGAGTTGAATAACGCATCATGTGAAGTCCCACGTATTTCTGCCTGTCCCACATCTACCGCCAATCAAATTTCACATTTGTTTCTTTAAAACTTTTTTTTTAAAATCAAACCCTTCAGCTGAAAAAGCCTGCCAGAGTGACTTGCACAGGCTTAGTAGCAAACAAGGCAATCCCTGCCTGCAGGCTTAGTCTGAGAGACATAGCACACAAGAAAGAAGGGGGGAAAGGATGGTTTGGGAAGAGCAGTAGGAGCAGCAAACAGGCACCAGTTACACTTTCCCCACCCTGTGCATAGGTTTTCTACATGGCTGCCAGGCCCCTTCCCTTTAGTTGTGTGCCCCCACCCCTTCTATATTAAGGATCCCTCGGGGCTCCAGCCTTTCCCTAAAGGGAAGGTGATCCACTCCCTTGATCTTCTCAGTTTCTCTTTGTCTTCTTCCTCCTGGACTCCTGCCCCTCTACCTGTGATATTTCTATTGCCCTTTTGAATTGTGCCTCTTTTTCTGCCATCCCACTTCTTCATTCATAATTCCATTCCTCTTGAATTTGCATGAATTTACCCTGCGGCCCCATGTAATTGAATTATAAAGCATACAGTAGCAGACTGAACAGCAAAAACCACAGATCCAGTGCTTGCCAGCAGCACAGGAGCATTAATCTAAAGCAAAGATGCTCAGAGACCTCTATGATTTTTATGCAGGATGGTGACAAGAACACCAGCAAATCACAAACTCAGGTGAGCTATAGGGATCAGTGCCTCAGATCCAGTTCTTTGTGGCATTGCGTTGCTGGATCTGTGATCTTTATGCCTCAGTCAATGGAGATAGATGTGTTCTGTGATTTGATGGTGGTTGTAGGTGAAACAAGTAACAAAACGTGCCTTTTCAGGAGGATGCTTTGTGAGCATTTGTGTGTGCATATTCCCTCTGACTCCTGTGGCACCCCACTTTCTCCCTGCCAGCCGCTCCATTTCCCTTACACATCATTCTCCTTTTGAGCTCTGGCTCGAAAAGTGCATGAAGCTGGAAGAGGACATGGGAGGGAATCTCTTCCTCTTTTGCCTTGATAATCCCCCCCCCCCAAGTGTCAACATGAGCCTTGAAAAATGAATAGAACGGAAAGAGTAAGTAGGAAAGTGTGGCTCTTTCAACTTTCCCCTTGAGTTCCAGGTGCTTTTTTTGCCAGGGTGGGGTGGAGGTAACTACCCCAACTATTGTCAACTATTGTTCCTCTGCCTAAAAAATCCACAATCAGTAGTCTGAACGACTACAGACCAGTTGCACTGACTCCAATCATCATGAAGTGTTTTGAGAAACTGGTGCGCCGTCACATTATTTCCTGTCTTCCATCAACTTTTGACAACTACCAGTTTGCATACAGGGCAAATAGATCCACGGAAGACGCTATCACTACCACTCTCCATGCTGCTCTGTTCCATCTGGAGCAGCCGGGGAGTTATGTGAGGCTGCTGTTTGTGGATTTTAGCTCTGCTTTTAACACTATCCTCCCCCATAGACTGGTGTCCAAGCTAGAGGCGATTGGACTCTCCAACTCCACCTGTCTCTGGGTTTTGGACTTTTTGTCAGAACGTTCTCAGAGGGTTAGAGTAGGGTCACATATGTCCACAGCCCTTAGCCTTAACACCGGCTCACCACAGGGTTGTGTGTTGAGTCCCCTGCTCTATTCTCTCTATACGTATGATTGTACAGCCATTTATTCCAGCAACAAAATCATCAAGTTTGCTGATGACACTACGGTGGTGGGGCTCATTTCAGGAGGGGATGAGTCCGCCTATCGGGACGAGGTGGAGCGGCTTTGTGCTTGGTGTGGAGAGAACAATCTGGCTCTTAATACGACTAAGACCAAGGAATTGGTGGTGGATTACAGGAAAAAAAAGGCGGACATTCAGCCCTTGTATATCAACGGGGAACGGGTGGAGAGGGTGGCGGAATTCAGGTTTTTGGGAGTGACTATCGATCAGGGCATGACTTGGAGCGCAAATACTACTGCTCTGGTGAAGAAGGCCCAGCAGAGAATTTATTTCCTCAGACTTTTAAAGAAGAACAATCTGAGTGAGAGACTGCTGGTGTCCTTCTACCGAGGCTCCATAGAGAGCATTCTCACATACTGTATTTGTGCCTGGTTCTCCAGCTGTACAGCTAGGAAGAGGAAGGTGCTCCAGAAGGTCATAACCACAGCCCAAAGGATTATTGGTCATCCCCTCCCATCTTTGGAAGAACTGTACGGTTCCCGCTGTCTTAGGAAAGCAAACAATATCCTGCAGGATGCATCTCACCCGGGACACAGTCTGTTTGTACTACTGCCTTCTGGCAGGAGATACAGAAACATCAAGTCAAGGACAAATAGACTGAAAAATAGTTTCTATCCAAGAGCTGTGGCCTTCTTAAATGCAGTAACTCGATAGTGTGACCTGGGAGTTTGATGGGTGTGGGTGTGGGTGTGGCTGGAATGTGGTTTGTTTGGTTGTTGTTGTTGTGTTGCTTTTGTTGTTTTTAAGGGATGGCATCCAATTTCGTTGCACTTGTGCAATGTTGCACTTGTGTAATGACAATAAAGAATCTATCTATCTATCTATCTACCTCATGATGAAGGAAGCAGTGAGCGAAATGGACCAAGAAGGTTTGCAGGTGCCAGAGGCAGCCCTCCAGGGTGGCATCATGCCAAGCAGACAACCCGAGAGTTAGGCAGTCAACAGCAGCACAACGTTGAGCTGGAGAAAGCTTCAGCCTAAGGAAGCCACATGGACCCATTCCTGCCCCATCTCCTTTATGTGCAGCTCTTTGAACAGGCTCCAAAGTGACTGGAAGCAACGCTGTGTGGCTGGGAACTTGTTCTCATACCCAAATAATGGCAGTGAGAAGTGGACTGGGGAAAAATAGTTAGCAGAACATGCAAAAGCTCTGTGGAAAGAAGTGCCTTCAAGCCAGTCTTGTTGTTTTCCTGTCCTGAGAAATATTCTGTTTGTGCATGAGGGAGCACCCACCGAGGCAGAAATTGGAGTGCTTTCTGCATGGTGAGTTTGAATTGAGGTGATGTCAGGCACCCGTGGCACATCCTGCCCTCCTCCCTCACTGTTTGCCAGTGGAAAATGCAGGCAGTTGCACATCCAGCAACCTCATGGATGCCAGGGAAGCTGTGACCCTCCAGAATTCATTGGGTGGGCTCTCTTCAGCCTCAACTTGCATGATAAATGGTTGGGGTGATGGGAGCCAAAAGTCCATCGACATCTGATGGAACACAGTCTCCCCATCCATGCACTCAGTGAAGGAGGATTTGCAGAAGAGAAAAAGGTGTGTGTGTGTGTGTGTGTGTGTGTGTGTGTGTTTCTATTCCCTTCTACACTTACAAGATGCTGCTGTAGAGCTTGGCACTAGCATGGTCAGTGCTAGTGCCCAAGATCCAGGAATTCAGAGTGGCACTCCTTTTCAAGTACCAATGGGGGGAATGGCCTACCTTGGAGGGGTGTTATGAGGCTGAAGGTATATTGCCGAGCAGAGGCTCTAGGGAACATTTTTAGCAACAAGGCTTCAAGAATGAAGAAATCTAGTCATTTGGACTGCTTGTGTCTAGCTTCATGGCCTGTCTTCCCTCCCTCCATATCCTGCCTTTGTTTTAGTGTGATCTGTTACTGGGAGGGTTCTTTGTGAGGCCTCCATAATAGATCAAGGAAAAGCATAAAAATGTATACATTGCTCTGCTTCCCCTGGAAGTGCTGAACCATCTGAACGGTGGGTAGCATCCTGGCAACTGTGAAATGAACTAAGCTTAGGGAATAATAGACATTAAAGACAGGAGCCTAAAGACTCCCCAGTGGTTCATTTTGAGCCCTAAAATTGCACCCTTGCCCTGCGTTTTCCAAATGCAGATAGTGGTGTTCCTCGAGGAATGAATGAATGTGATACTCTTTGCCAAGGATGCCTGTCAGAGATGCTGTTTCAAAGAATAATCTATCAGAACAATACAAATGACACGAAAGGGTGGGCTAAGTCACACCCTACGAGGGGAAGTAACTTGCTGTGACTAGCTAAGAGATGACTGATGTCACAGAGGAGACAGGCTAAGATTCTCTGGCAGAGCTGACCAGACCCTAAGCATTGCTGACCCTTAAGCCCCGCTGGCTGGGAGAGATGGGAGTTGCCAGCCCTCAGAATCTGGAGCTGTTGGGGGGCGGCTCTCCCAGAGCAAGAAAGAGTTACACAGCAGGCCAAGTGGCTTGAGCAGCTGGGAGGAGGCTGGAGCAGCCGGAGAAAAAGAGAAAGGCCAAGAGCTGCAGATGTGATTATTAGACCATGGCCCGGCAGGTTACTTCGGTTCTTTCTAAATAAACAGCCAGGAACATCTTATAACCGAGGCAAAAGTGCCACTTTTGCTTTAGTGAAGTTGATTGCTCCCTAAATGGCAATGCGTTCCCCAGCAACCCAGCAGTCGCCACCTGGGGGTCGGATGTGCATTGAAAAAACTATTGGAACTGCCCTGGAATCCCATTAAGCCCTATCTCTGCTTCTTGCTTCACCAGCAGCTTTCCCCTTCCTTCCCAGCTCCCATGGCATAACCTTGGCACAAAAGAGAATGCCTCCTGCCTCTCTCTCTCCCCCCCCCCCCGCCACCCATTTTGGATGCTTCTTTGATCTTAACTGCAAGCGGAGCTCCTCCTTGCATGATAATAACAGGGTGGGGAACCTGTATGGCCCTCCAGAGGTTGCTGGGCTCCCATCAGCCCGGACCACTGGCCACGTTGGGAGTCCTGCTGGAGGGCCACAAACCGGACCCTCCCCGACCCCGAGTTGGCCATTTCAGATGGAGTCGTCCGGCGGAAGCTTCCACATTACCTTTCCCGCTCATGGCACTTCCTTTTTTAATTGTCTTTCTTTTACTCCCACCACCACCTTAGGAATCGATAAGGAGAACGTGGAGCTCTCCCCGACCACGGCACACTCCAGCAGTGGGAGGACGCGCCACGGCTCCGCCAGCCAGGTGCAGAAGCAGCGCAGCACTGGCAGCTTCAAGCGCCACAGCATCAAAAAGATTGTCTGAAGCCTTCTCCTTTCCCTTTTGTTTTCCCTTCCTTCCATCCTTGGTTTTCTAACGTGGCGTAAGTACTTCCTGCCCCACCTCCACAAGCGGTCGTGTCGCACTTAATTTCAAACCCTCCTGCCCACTCGCCCCGTCAGCCATGGTGCCAGACGAACAACATTTTGTCTCAATTTATTTTGGATTTTCATTTCTGTTTTTTGCCACCTTTAAAAAACAAAACAGAAGCAGCAGCAGCAGCAACAACCCTTCTGTTCTTTTTCTTGTTTTTAAGCTGGTAATAGCCAAACTGTGATGAACAGAACCACTTTTAAGAATCTGAAGAAAGCAGGGAAATGACCGTAGGTTGTGTCGAAAGGCAGAAATCATGTCTCTCGCATTTCAGACACGTTTTTGTTACCTTATTGGGGGGGGGAGCTTGTTTGTTTGTTTATGGCTTGTTTTGTATCTAAAGGGGGGGGTGTTAATATTTAATCCTGTTTGCACATTAGAGGTTTTGATGGCCAGTGGACGCAGTCAGTATCCTGGTTTCCATCCCACATCCCTGTAGCTGTGGACATCCTTTTCCTGAGCTTAAATTGCCTCTTCTGAGCACAAGTACAGTGCAATGAGTTTAACCAAGGGGTGAGAGTTTTTGCCCCGTCAAGGTGTATCTTTAATGATCTAGGCATTTCAGAGTGCAGGGTGTCTCTCTTGATACTCCAGAAAATAGCCTCCTGGGGGCACATGAACCAGACTGGAAGAAGCTGGCTGTGTTTGTCGAGTTTAGAATTTAGACTGCTTTCTTATATAGATGTATTTTAAAAATAGATCAGCAGCACTTCCATCTTGGTAGAGAGAGAGAGAGAATGAATGAATGCATCTGTGGGGAGGGGCACTTCTTTATTGTAGAGTTAGAAGGGACCACAAGCGTCATCCATTCCAACCCCTTGCAATGCAGGAATATTTTGCCCTATGTGGGGCTCGAACCTACGACCCTGAGATTAAGAGTCTCATACTCTACTGACTGAGCTACCCTAGCTATTTCAATGTTCCGTCCCACTCCACAGCATGGCTAGGGTGAATGTCGTGATTGTGTGGGCCTTTCCTGCTCATTTGCCCTCCCCAGCTGAGGTTCTGTGTGGACTTCATTCGTTCCACAGCAGCTCCTGTATGGAAGCTCGACTGCAGCCATTTGTGCTTGTGTCACCTCGGGCTGTCGCTCCCACAAAGATTGTTACGGCTGCTTCTCATGTGATAACTCTCCCCCACCTTCCTTGCACCACGCAGACATAACTCATTGATGTTCCCAGTTAAGGAAAGGTGCCGCTAACAATTCCCAAGCTCCCTAGACTTTTATTTGGCTCATACCCCTTTTTTCCAAAATATCCACATTGCTCCTACTCAAAGTTTTACTTACTTTTAAAGGAGCAACTGCTGCTCTCAAACCCAGAGTTTCAGCTTTAGGAACCACAGATTGAAACAGCTTTCAGCCACCATGAAAGGCCTTGTTAAAATGCTATAGCAGCAATAGATATTTCTTCTGAAAAACCCATGTGGAATAAGGGCTAGGTTGTTGGGCTAGGATCAGAGAGATGGGGATTGAAATCCCCACTCATCCATGAAACTCGCTGGATGACCCTTGACCCCACCCCTCCCTCTCTCCCTCTCTCTCTCTCTCTCTCTCTCTCTCTCTCTCATAGCCTAACCGTACTTCATAGGCAGTATTGTGAGGCTATATTAACAGGGGGGAAAACATGTATGCTGATTGGGCTGGAGAATGGATGGGCCAAAGTCAGGCACTGAACTTTGTGGCTGAGTTGGGGTTTTGAATCTGGGTCACTCTGGTTCTTGTCTGACACTCAGCCACTAGACTGCTGTGACTCTGTGTTGAGATTACCAGAGTCCCAGCAGCAACATGGATGATGAACGTGCTGCTTTGACTGGCTGTCCAAATGTGTGCAGCTTGCCTAGATTTTGGAAGCACAAATTCTCAACTTCTAAAAAAGCATGTCAGTCAGAAATGAAATGAAATGAAATGTATGTATTGCTGACATAATCGGTTATTCAGTGGCTTCAAAGGGAATAATATACATACAATTGAAACTGTACAGTGAAATTTTAATGCTGACTTTGGGTAAATCAAATTCCACAGCATTAGACAGAGGGTGCAAGTGAATGGTCCATTAGCAAGCTATTAACATTCATTTAAAATGTCATGGGTTTTATGTGTATAAAACAACTGCTTTTGGTGTATTGATTCAGAGAGGAACTATTTTATTTTGTTCCACTCCTGGAACACAGTCTTACAGTGCCAACAACAGTCTGCTAAATCAAGAAACGTTTTTTTATTTTTATTTTTCGAGGTAGAGAAAGGAAACGCTCTTGATCATGTTGGAATTTCAGCTGAAATCAATTTGAATCAAGTGGGAAGGGTTAAAGCAGGATCAATGAAACTGTCGCAGGTTAGAATCCTTAAGGTTTCTTCCCATTATGTGATCAGAGGAAAGACTGCCTATTGCACCAGGTCACACCGGCTTTGGGAGCTTTCCTGTTCTCATTGCAGTGAGCTGGAGTGTCAAATCATAAGTCTGAGAGAAAAATAGCACGACGTAGTCCTCAAGAGTCCTGTGCTGTGCTAACATCTCTCACTGGGCCATGTGTAGATGTTGCACCCCCAAGCCAAGGTCAGGAGATGTGCAGCTTGTGGTGCCAGAGGACTGGACAAGGTGGGTGAACCCTTTGGCTTCCCAAAGGGAGCCCTGCGCAGAAGCCCCTTTAATCCTTTCCCCCCTCTGATGTATCCCTTTGTCTCCATCGCATACCTTGAGGGCTCACCCAAAGCTTGAGCCGGTAGGACCTCTCATGGCAGATGTGACAGAAACAGGGAGTGGCGGAGTGTAAGCTCTGAATAGGCACAGCTAATCCTCTGCCCAGAGGATCACAGCCCGCCAGCCCATTCACAGCAATGGTCAGAATTCCAAGCACACCCACCAGGTTTCCTTATGATAACGTCCATGTTTTAGGTGTGTGGCAGCTGGGGTTTGCACAGGCAGTCACTGTGAACAGCCAAGAGAACTCTTGAGGGCAGGGGGATACAGGAGGGGAGGAGGAGAAGCATTAACAGCAGTTCAGTAGGTCTTGATGTAGCCTCTAGGCTGCATCATCAAATCATGGGTTTGGCAAAACAGGCCAGCGAACCCAAAGTGGGGTTGGCAAGGGAAGTAATTTCCTTCTCTCTCTCTCTCTCTCTCTCTCTCTCTCTCTCTCTCTCTCTCTCTCTTCTCCCACCAGCCTGCCAAACATCAGGATCTCCAGACAATCTGACTTTCCTGCTTTCTAAAATTAGGCTGTATTATGTAAGCACTCAGTTTTAGAACTTCCTTCAGCTATATAACTTTCCAGAGGTACAAATCAAGAGAGTTGGAGTGAGGTCACTCTAGCCCTGCACCCCACCATTTTTAGTCTCAGTTTTGACACTGCTTTTTCTTGCTGCCAGCATGCATCTTCCCTGGAAGGGAAGGCTAGTGGGATATTCCCAGATGGGTGTTCAGCACCCTTCTCGTGTTCTTTGCAAAGTTAGCCTTTAAAAAGGGGGGTAGGGATTGTTCAGATTCTAGAGAAACTGGTGAATTATGCACTCAAGGAATTGAACTAGAGCCCACATTGTCAGGTGCATAAAGTGTCGTCTTCACAGCACATATATTTACATTATATGTGCCAGTTGATGCATCCAGTGGAGTCAGCTTTAGTCCATGAAAGCTGATGCCACATTGTATGTTAAAAGCCTGTAAGAAGCTACATGCACAATTCGAGGTTATTTGGATGTAGTAATCAGCATGGGTCAGTTGGCCAAAGACCACGGGGACCTAGTGCTGTACACAGTGATAGTAAGTGAATCTGTTGCGTTCTTCGGCCATCCAAACTATGCATATTTCGAAAGAAATCAGACTCTGCACCCTGGAGAGAAACCACTACAGGGCAGCAGAAACTCACCTGGGCAGACTTCCTAGAATCAAAAAGATAGAAAAGCTTGCTTTACAAGATGTGCTTTAGTAGAGCTGATTTCTGAACTGAGGTGTCTTAACGGGATAAGGGAGCAGCAATTCAGAGATGCTTCTTTCCAGTGCAGAGAAGGTGGGTGCAGAGGGTGGCATGGATGGCTTTGTCCCTGAACAAAACCCATTTAGTGGCTGATTTGCTCAGTGCCTTAAGTGTTTCTCTCATCCACTTGGTGAAAAATGTCCTCTCCTTAGCCACTGCAGCTGATTTGCCCTTCCACCAACTGTTGCTGTCTTCACCCTTTCTTTTTCGGATATCAGCTACACAACCCACAGAACAATTCCGTGCTGTTGCTTTAAAAGGACACCTTCTCATGGTTAGGTCCTGGGCCATTGGGGCCCATCTCATGTTCTCCAGGCCCAGAAAGCATCAGAATACACTTCCCTGCTCTGGAGGCTATGCTGCTTGCTGAGCTGCTTGTGGGTTGGTGGCATCCATGTGCCTTTAAAACAAAGTAGATCCATGAATAAATTCCTGCATTAGCATGTTTAGACAAGAGAGGGACCTCTGGGAGTGTTTTAGTTTGCTTTTTTATTTTAATGGAACACAGGAAAGAAGTTCTCAACCAGAGGTGCCCCAGCAGGCTTTGGCAGAGGGCTAGCAATTTGATTGTTGTGTTTAAATTTGAACCTTCTCCTAGAGGATTTCAATATATCATGTCGAGAACTAAGTAACTTTGACCTGCAGCGTAAAGTTGCTGCAGGCTGTGCAGCAGGGGCTATTCACCTGTGGCCCCGCAGATGTGCTGGGCTTAGCGCTCCTACTGTCCCTGACCATTGGCCATGCTGGCTGGGGCTGAAGGAGTACGGTGGCGTCTGCAGGGTCAACCTTTCCCCACTCTCACACTAAATAAAAGGAAACCAGTTTGACACTCCTCGTTTTCAAGCACGGGCTCCATGTGCACTATTAAGTACTGTAAAGTTGTTTTGCGTTGTTCTCTTTTTGTATTTTTTTTTAATCTTTCCCCCGATATTGAAGTTTAAGCCTGATGCATTTTCCTTGCGCGTAAAGAAGAATCCCTGTTAAATCCGCCAGTCTCTTACGCTTCCATTCGCATGAACTTGCTTTCGATAACCAAGAAACATTTCAAAGTCAACGTTTTACGGGACTGAACACTGAAGATTGTGGCTGGTGCTCTTTTCCTGATGGGTTTGTGGGGTTTTAGGGCTGCTTCTCCCCCTTCCTCCTGCTTTGTTTCTAGTTTTAATTTGCCCCACGATGTATTAAAGCACGTCTTAATGTTATGCAAGAGACTCTTATCCACGGAAGTCACTTTTTTTGCATTGGCCACACACCTTTTTTTTAATGCAGTATATTCACCCTGTAAATAGTTTTGTGTAAAATTTGACAGAAAAAAGTATATTTACTACACTGTAAATACATGTGACAATATATTGTATTATTTTGCTTTTTTGTAAAGCAGTTAGTTGCTGTACATGTATAACATAATGACATTTGAATATCTTTTAGTGTTTAGTAACTGTTAACGTGCTTCTTTCCTCCCTGCTGTTGCGTTCTGTCATTGAAAGGAAGTGATGCTGTGTACTATAAACCTAACGCCATGTATTATAGAACTTGCTACTTCCCGTTGGGGCCTCAACCTTGAAGACTGGTTCCCTCTCCTCCTCTGTCTACAATCCTGTTAATATTTGTAAGTGCTTGTGCAAGGCGTTGGGCGTGAGCCCCGCAGACTTGCACACTTATGGGTGGGTAATTGGAGGTATATATATAAATATATAAATATATATTAAAATTAAAATAAACCTGTAGAGATCATGGTTTCAAGCAATTGTTGTTTACCCCCCACTTTCCCTCATGTATGTACTTCCCTTTTTTTGAAGTAAAAAATGTAAATTCAACCTGCTTTTGACTTGTTGGAGTAATTATTTGCTTGTGTGTCTTTAATGGTTCTAAACCCATTTTCATCACTTGATTTGGGTCGTGGCTCAGTCCTGAATCTAATCTGTAAAGGCTTCATCTGGGGTGTATGAAATACTAATGGCAGAGCAGCCATTTCCCAAAAGCAATTGATCACATCTCAGAATAAGAGGCTATCTGTATACCAGGATGCCACAAAGCTGTAGAAAAAGTACAGAATATGGGTTGGGTGTGTCGTTGAAAATCTACTCAATATGATCCAGAGTAGATTCCAATGTATAGTTAGCAGAGTAAAAACTTGCACATGTTGCAGGATTCCCAAAAATAGACCAGAGGCAATATTTCATCCAACAGAGCTTTACTGCTACTGAAGGCAAATGAACATAATGGTCACAAATCCAATACATTCAGAACTGGCACTGTCCATGAATAATCCAGTTACAGCAGACTTAACCTTACACTTACAATAACTTATAATAAATCTAGAACCTTAGCACTATGCTTAGTTTGTACAGAAAACCACACAGAGGGGAAAGAGTTAAAAAAAGAGAGAAAGTGAAATTCAGGCTCATTCTGGCCCTTTTATAGTCAGTATGACCTTGATTGAAAGAGATAAGAGAACCAGTTCAAACCAGCTGTACTTAGCTTCTCTGAAAGTATAACCCAAACAATCATGAACCTTCTGCTTGTTTCTCACACAGATAAGCTTCCAGAACCCTCCCGTATTAAGTAGAATAGGAAAAATCTCTACACATCAGATCAATACTTTCTGTACTAAGAAATGCAAACTGACTGGATGCACAGTCCAGGTTTCAACGATTCTGAGTTTTTCTTTATGCTTTTCAAAGTTTCTAACCCTTATGAGTGGCAAAGACAGCTTTGAAAGGTGGATGGTTCAGTGTATGGGATAATCTCAGAAGCCAGAGGAAGTAGGCGGGAATAAGATGTCAAAGTGTTGAGGGCTTCTCCCCCTCCCCTTTGGATTAGCAAAAGCAAAAAGAATCATTCAAAGCAGTGAATGTTTCAGAGTAAATTATGTACAGTACTCTGGTTGGAGACTTCATGTGCTTTTGCTTACATGGCACAGAACATGGCCAATCGTTTTTTTTAAATAACCACTCCCCAAAGACACATGCTAATAGGGGCATCCAAAAGAGGCTTCTATGTGGCCTTGAGCTGAGTGCCTTACACGAATGGCTTCTGCTTCACACTTTTATACAGAGGTACCTCGGGTTACATACGCTTCAGGTTACATATGCTTCAGGTTACAGACTCCACTAACCCAGAAATAGTGCTTCAGGTTAAGAACTTTGCTTCAGGATGAGAACAGAAATTGTGCTCTGGCAGTGCAGCAGCAGCGGGAGGCCCCATTAGCTAAAGTGGTGCTTCAGGTTAAGAACAGTTTCAGGGTAAGTACGGCCCCATGGAACGAATTAAGTACTTAACCTGAGGTACCACTGTAGTACCTTTCATGAAACTGAAATGCTGGTGGTCAAGTGCTCTTAACACTTAGTTCCTGCCCACCATTGCCAAGTGTTCTTGATTGGCAATGGATCTCCAAAGCCTCAGATGAAAGCAACCTAGTTTTTTTTTCTAACGTGGAAGAACCAGGAACTGAGCTTGGGACCTTGTGCATCCACAGGATGAAATTCCAGGTAGCAGAAAAGCTCTCCCATGGTTCCCTCTCTCCTCCCCTCCCAGCTCTGCCATTGGTTTATGAGGGGGGAAATTGCATTTGAAAATTATCAGAGGGGTGGATTGAGTTATGGGTGAGGTGCAGGTGGCTACAAGGTGTCCTTTTATTCTACAAATCCATCTCAGTACAGTGGTACCTCAGGTTACATACGCTTCAGCTTACAGACTCTGCTAACCCAGAAATATTACCTCGGGTTAAGAACTTTGCTTCAGGATAAGAACAGAAATTGTGCAGCTGCGGCGCAGCAGCAGCAGGAGGCCCTATTAGCTAAAGTGGTGCTTCAGGTTAAGAACAGTTTCAGGTTAAGAACAGACCTCCAGAATGAATTAAGTTCTTAACCTGAGGTAATGCTGCAGCCTTCTTGGGTGCTCAGGCTTCAGTTAAAGTCCAGAAAAGGACGTCCCAAGACAACGCATGTGAAACTGACAGAGCCAGAGCACAGTTTGGGGATGCAGTGCCTCAGAATTCCACCAGAGGGCTGGAACCTCTCTCTGATTAACTACCAAGACAGCTAACCAGAAGGGGGTGGAGCCAGCACTTTCGGAGGGAATATAAAAGGAGCCGTTTCTGAGAGAATGTTCAGATAGGCTTTAGTTTGGGAGGAGAGAGAGTTGGTTCTGGGTTGAAACAGCCACTCTGAGAAACATATCCAAAGCTAGAGAAAGGAGTCTCTGAGCTTAGTGTGAAGGACGGTGTGTGGTATTAGGCCAGGAGTTAACTGGGAGGCTGAGGCTGAGCCAGAAGAAGTAGAAGCTAAAAGGATACAGTCTACTTAAGTCTCTTTCCGGTCAGGAGGGGAGAGGTTCTTCTAGAAAGAGAAGACTCCCAAATCAGTTAAGAGGGGTGTGGTGATCTCCTGGGTCTGTTACTTGAAGTACATCAGGAGTAGGATTATCAAAGGGCTGGGTAACTGACAGAAAGTACCACCTTGTTTAAGAACCAAAGTATTAAGCTGCAACACCTGTGCAACAACTGAGTTAAGGAACTGAAGTGAAATAACTGGAAATAAGCTGAGCATTCACCATCTAGTCTAGAAACCTATAGCATCTACCTGAAGTGAAGTAACTGAACATAAGCAACTGAAGTTTAAAAGAAGCTGCGCTTGATTAGAAGCCCATAACATCCGTTAGATTCAGTAGAAATACTATTAGGTGAATGGTTTCCTGAAATAACATGATATCCTTTTTTTTAATCCATGTCGTTCTGTTAAACAAATCTTTCTTACTTGTTCCAACTTCTGCATTAGTCTCCCAAGTACCAAAGTTTTCCCTCACACAAAATCCAAAAAGATAACCTGTGGTGGTTATTATAGTGTGTGTGTGCAGTTTGGATCTGCTGCAATTGGTATATAAGCGGTGGGATCTGTTATAGAAGCTTTTTCAAATCAGAGGTGCTGCAGAGCTCAGGAAAGTTTACTGAGGGAGAAAGCAACACACGTCCCTCACCCACCTTGCAATAAAGTTTAGAACGCCATGCCCTGCCAATTCTGAAGTGCTCTGAGGATGAAGGAGGAAAATGGAAAATGCCTTTTGTGGGAGAAAGTGTTTGAGAACCTGCTGGACAGAGTTTGGCACAGCTCTAATTCTGAGCGAGGTAGAAATTTGGGAGCTGGACTGTGCAAGTTAAACACAAGCAGTCCTGGAGCTCCCTCTGCTGACTACCAGATATCATTTCCACCTCACCCAGCAGGTGAGGGTGCCATTCCCTCACAGAGAGAAGCATTCACCACCCCACGAAGCCCATCACCCAGCCCTTCCCGGCAACAACAACAACAACAACAACAATAATAATAATGATTTATTATTTATACCCCACCCATCTGGCTGGGCTTCCCCAGCCTCTCTGGGCTGCTTCCAAAAAAATATTAAAATACTGTCATACATCAAACATTAAAATTCCTTCCAGTAGCACCTTAAAGACCAACTAAGTTAGTTCTTGGTATGAGCTTTCGTGTGCATGCACACTTCTTCAGATACCTGAAGATACCTGAAGAAGTGTGCATGCACATGAAAGCTCATACCAAGAACTAACTTAGTTGGTCTTTAAGGTGCTACTGGAATTAATTTTTTTGTTTTGACTATGGCAGACCAACACGGCTACCTATCTGTAACATCAAACATTAAAAGCTTCCCTAGATTTTATATGCCAGGATGGGCAAGGATCAATGGACAGGAAAGTGTCCATAGGTTTTGCAGCTTAAATGTTGAGTTCAATGGTTCAACATCGATACATATCAGATACAGTGCAGGGTTAGCAAAATAATTACAACCCCAGGGCTGGGGGCAGGGAGAGACACAAGATACATGCTTACAGATTTTGTCTTTTTAACTAGGAGAATAACAAAACCCACAGTCAAAAACAGCCTTAAAAAGCAGACAACTTTGACTCATCACTCCTTTAACAGATTTTGATGCCCTCAGGGATGACCTATTTTTTTCTGTAGTCTTAAGGTTGCAGTCTTCAACTAAGATTTAAACATGAAATTAATCTAAGATCCCCAAGTTCCACCCTGAGAGCTACAAGTATAGGGCGGTATACAAATTTAAATAATAATAAAAATGAATAGGTCTCTCATTAACCCCACCCAGCATGGCCAGTGGTCAGGGATGCTGGGAATTCCTACCCAACAATGCTCAAAGGGCCACAGATTTCCCAGCCCTACCAGGGAGCATTCTTATTCAAATCAGGGCCACACTTTATAGATGTTGAGCGGGTGTAGGTAGGTTCAGCTGGTTTGTCAGGCAGTGAATCCCATGCCCTGCGGGATAAGCTTCTCTGGCTGTGCAAGAGAGTTACCTCCTGCCTTTTCTGCTGTGGCCTGTTTCAGCAGGCAAGATTGCTGGTTTTGTCTTCCAAAAAGGCCTGAGATGGAAGGTTGCTGACTTAAAAAAAAAAAAATCAAGGGTGTGTGCCAGTGTGATGGAAAGAAGGCAGGAGAGCACATGATATAACAACACTCATTTTGAAATATTAAGTACAATTTGTGGCACAGACAGGAGCATTAGCTGTGATGGTTTAGGTCAGGGGTCAGCAAACTTTTTCAACAGGGGGCCAGTCCACTGTCCCTCAGCCCTTGTGAGAGGCCAGACTATAATTTGTTCGGGGGGGGGGAGTGAACTAATTCCTATGCCCCACAAATAACCCAGAGATGCATTTTGAATAAAAGCACACATTCTACTCATGTAAAAACACGCTGATTCCCAGACTGTTCGCAGGCCGGATTTAGAAGGCAATTGGGCTGGATCTAGCCCCCAGGCTTTAGTTTGCCTACCCATGGTTTAGGTCACATTTTTAGTGATCTGAGACAGGTTGAGTCAATTCCAAATTTGTGGACTTATTAAGAGAGATCAGAGTTCCTCCACCCAAAAAAAATTAATTTACAGTAGGCTTTCTTCTGATGTCAGAGTCACAAAATCACCAATTATGCAAAATGGGAGGTCAAGCCCTGTGTTGCTTTGGGTACAATCCTATAGGGAACCTCCTATTGAATGTTCTGGTGGGAATCATAAGTGAGATACCATGTAGAAGTAGACAAATGTTAAGATAGTTTACTGTTGTAGAAGATAAGGCTCAGCAAAACAATTCTGGATGTAGATATGTACAGCTTGTAGGCTTTTGCAAACCCAGATATAAACAGATACACACAAGTACAAAGTATCTCTGCTGCTCTAAATAAATTCAGCAATTAAGACACAACATTGGACTAACAGACAGACTGCAGACTAACAGACTATTTTGCTGACGTGCATTAATCACAGATACAGTTGGGGTACTGGGCCGTTACCATAGCAACTGTCTTGGATGACCTTGCACCTGTGATTAGCTCATTCATGGGATGATTTATGCTCATGAAGGAAATTAACCCCTTCTCATGTCCACTTACTCCAGCATGCTCTACCAAGGGAGGTTCCACCTGTATTCCAGTTGACTGACTACTGCTTCGTAGGGTGTGATCAACTTGTATGCATTGTGTGGTGATCATGTCAAGAGAGTGGTTTTTATTAATAATTTTGTATTTTACTGATGTGGTCATTAGAATGGAATGCTTTATTGTGTTGCATATGGTTGAATTTTTATATGCCTTTATTATTATATTGTAGATTGCCTAGAGATGACCAGTATTAGATGGTCAAGGTAAGATAGAGCCATAATTTGGTAGCTACATTTAGTCAACCAACCAACCACTTGATTGTTCTGTCCAAAGACCATGACAGGTTGCATGTAATCTCAATAGTGGCACTACACAATGCAGAGCTTTTGGTGTCTCTGAAAAACAACCATACCCAAATCTCCACCCTCTGTTGGCCCACCCATATGTCTCCCTGATACTTCTTAGAATTATTCTTTATCATATTCTGTTGCCCATTCTGCCTGCTCATTGAGAAGAGCCAATGCCTATTGGAAAGTCTTAGTCATGCATATGGGTAAAAAAAGCAGAGGATTAGTTGGGAACATTTGCAGCCCTCCAGAGGTTGTTGGACGCCAACATGGACTCAGGGATGTGGGGAGTTATAGTCCTGCAACATCCCTCATCCCTGATTTAAGACCAAAGGAAAATCAACAGGGTTAAAATAAGGAGAGACTATATCTCAGAGGTGGGGTGCATGCCTTGCAGGCAGAAGTTCCCACTTTCATTCCCTAGTATCTCCAATTAAAAGAATCAGATAGTACATATTGGAGAAAGCCTCATGTCTTCTTGAAACCGTAGAGGGACCAGTTTGTATGCCTAATTCATTTACTCTATGATTGCCTATCTTCTGATGATTTAAATGCAAAGAAAGTGTGTGTTCTTTTGGTTAAAGATAAACTAAGGGAGGAACATAATTGCCCAGCCATGTCAGTAGTTGAAAGCTTGCCCCAGAAGCAGCAGTGTGCACACTGGCAGGCTCCATGGTGCCTTAATCTTCATGCACATTCATTGACCCTAGGGATTATGCACCCACTCTCCAGAGCAGAGCAGTGGCCCTCCATAGGTTGCTGAAATACTGCTGGCTGGGATTGATGCAGTCCAACAATGTCTGGAGGACCACAGGTTCTCCATTGCTGCTCCATGGGCCATGTGAACGGGAGCTGGTCCCTGACAAAGGACAATGGGGAAAGATACAACCCCAGTGAAAAAGCACAGAGTTTGCATGCAGAAAGTTTCACATCCAATGCCTAGTGTCTCTAGTTTAAGAAAACCAGGAAGCAGATGATGGAATAATCCATGTATGCAACCCTGGAGAGCCGCTGCCAGTCACAGTAGACAATACTGCACTAGGTGGATGATAGGCAGTGCTTCCTGTGTTCTTATTCCTCTCTCACACGCTATGAAAAGAGTATCCCTGGGAACGTGCAGAGTGCATTTCTCCCACTGAGTCCTTGCAGCTGACTCTTCTCCCGTCCTCTCCCACTTACACACAGCTGGAATCAGCTCCTCTGCTATATTGGTTGGAGCATCAACTACCACACCCCTCACCCCCAAATCAAGTGCAAATATATTTCATTAGGAAATAAGTTGACAAGACCTGCTCAAGCGCTGAAAGGAAACCTACCTTAACCCAGATCCTAGTGGCTTCTGCTGAACGAAACCCACCTCATAAAAAGAGTGGGGTTGGTGGAACTTGAATTTGGGTGCATATTTCCCTGGCACAAAGGGCAACAGCTGGGCACAGCAGGAGTTTCATTCTCAGACAAATAATCCATCTGACCTGCTTTTTGCTCTCTGTTCTCACTCTTAGAAACCACACTCTGGCTTCGATTCTGCTATAGCAGTGGGTTTGGGGTAACCTGGTGCATCCCTTCAAAGCATTTAAATGATGAAATCAGCAGCCATGCACCCTGGGCTTTTGAAGATTGGTAGTGCCAGGTGAGCACTCTTTCCCAGCAACAGACAATCCACAAGAATGAATGAATGAATGAATGAATCTTTATTTATGTCAGCCATCGGCCATAGCAATAAAACAACAATACAATATACAGTGGTACCTCGGGTTAAGTACTTAATTTGTTCCAGAGGTCTGTTCTTAACCTGAAGCACCACTTTAGCTAATGGGGCCTCCTGCTGCCAGTGTGCCGCCGGAGCGCAATTTATGTTCTTATCCTGAAGCAAAGTTCTTAACCTGAAGCACTATTTATGGGTTAGCGGAGTGTGTAACCTGAAGCGTATGTAACCTGAAGCGTATGTAACCCGAGGTACCACTGTACAAAGAATAGGGGTTGGGGACTGGGGCTCTGCATGATCGTGATCCCACTAATATTCTTAAGAATCCTTTGGAGTGTATGGGCATTCTTTGGCGAACCAGGTGGAAAGGGTTCGGGGCAGGGGGAATTTGGAAACCAGAGGGACAGACACCCTGTGGAAGAAGCTTATTTATTTGCATCCCACCTAAAGCCTTGATTTAGCATTTTTGCAGCCTGATCCCAAGCACATTTACTGGGGCATGAACCCCAGATTTCAAGGGAGTTATTTGCAAGCTGAGTATGCCTGGGATTGCAGCATTAGCTCTCACAAACGCTCTGTAAAATAGGATAGACTGGCAGTGTTTTGCCCAAAAACCTCCAACAGCCCTGCAAGGAAGGCCAGCTGTGACTTCAAAGCTGACAACTGATACTTTTAAGAGAACCCTGAATACAGTAATAATAATTAACTACAAGACTGACAAAAATATATTTTCAATCTCTATCAGTGCTGGAACATTCATCAATCAATAATATTAATAAGCTGACAACCTTAAAAATGTCTGTCCAATTAACTGGGCAGATTGATTTTAAAACGATAATTAATATAAATGTGGGGGTAGGCACCATGTCCGTAACAATGCCTCTTTCATCCTCTCATAACACAGAAAGGACTGCTACTCTGAGCTTTTATATTCTACTGATGCAAATGTTTGCATGTTTAATAGATCACTCCATCAAAATTCTCATGCATCGTTACTTAGAAGCAAGCCCGTTTTCGGGGCTTGATCCCAAGCAAGAGTGCCTGATGGTGCGATCTATGCACGTTTACTTAGGCGGTAGGCCTTTTAGGGAAAGTGGGACTTGTTTCAGAGTAAATGCGCACAGAGCCTTACTCTGCAAGTTCTCTTTAAGCGACTGACAGCCTCAACGAGGGTCAAACACACCCTGTCAGAACTAACCCCGCCTTCTTATTTCCTTGCATGGGGGGGGCGGTGAAGAGAGAGAGAGAAAGCATGCTGGGGGTGCGCATGCGCACACTTTGCCCCTTCCCCACGCTCCCTGTTCTCGTTCTCTCTTGCCCTCTGACTCACGAGCCCAGTCTGGGGAAGGAGGGGGCGTGGCTTCCCCCTCGACGTCTCGCGCGAGCTGCGGCCGAGAAGGGGGTAAGCGGGAGGGGCGGGGCGAGCGGGACGTTGAGCGAGCGGTGGGCGGGGCGAGCGGAACGTTGTGTATATCGGTCGAATGTCTCAGCGTTCCGAAAGGCCCGGTCGGGCAGCACGTGGGGGGACGACCGAGGAGCCCGCGGCGGGTGGAGGGGCCGGGCGCGGCGGCAGCGCACGGGGGCTTGGCACCGGCACCGGGGGTGGGACGGCCAGGAGGAGACGGAGGAGGGCGAGCATCACCGGGCGGATCGTGAGTAGCGGCTTTAACTGGAGGGTTAAGGCGTCAGTCCTCATGGGGGAGGGCTGCTTTATGATAAAACACGCGCGTTGCTTTTTGTGGGAGGACAGAGCGGCAGTTCGGGGCCTCCGCTGGATTACACGTACGGTTGCTCCTTCCCAAGTAGCGATTTTTAAAATTGCATTTCTTGGGTGTTTTTTGACGTTTTCTCTCCCCTCCCTCCCGCAACAACTTCCCGACTCGCCCCTGCAGCTGTGCCCCTTTAAGGGTCTTTTGGTCTGCGGCAGTTAGCAGGTGAGAGAGCGCTCAGCTCCGCCGGCGGGCGGCATTTTGCACCGAGAAGCACCAGGAGCAGGCCTCGGTAACCTCTCCTTCGCCTTGCTCCGCGTTGGCGTTTCGCCCACCCATCCCGTGGCACGTGGTTCGGCCCTTCCTCGTTATGGGCCGCTCTCCACCCCACACGCACTCTCCCACCCACCCATCCTAGATTCGTAAAGCGGCGGCTTCTTAGGGGATCCCTTCGCTCGAGCCAAGGCTGGAGATTAACCCTTGTTAAAGCGCGGCTCTTCCGCGGTGCTCTCGCCGACTTTTTCTTGTGCATTAAACAAAAAGAAAGCGTTTTATAGTGTCCTTCGAAAATTCAGAAAAGTTTTGCACCCGTGATTTTGTTGAACGTGGAGCCACTCCTCCTTGGCCCCAGTGCACTGTCATTAGCGCGCCCTTGGGAGCTCCTCTTTGCTTTGTGGCACTGAAATGTGTATCTTCCTTTTCATGTCTCTGTACTAGCATTTCTGTCCCACTTTGGGGGGGGGGGGGAATAAGGAGACAAACTGTTCCTTAATTCTTCCCTCTCCTCTGCTCTCTGGGTCCTCCATTCCCCCTTATGAACTTTGAACAGCTAAGCACTATGGAGCTATGTCACCTTAAGTAGGAAACCTGGGGCCTCTGGTAAGATTCTCCTCGTTGTTGCAGGTGGTGCTGTGGCTTCTCTGAGCCCTTGGCTTGTGGAAAGTGTTCATGGCTTGGAGGAACAGGTGCTAGGCCTGCCTGGAGTCTGCCCATGAAGACTCACAGGTCTGTGTCACCTCTCTTCTCATCCCATGAAGATGCCACTGGATTGAGCCTGTGTGATTTGCTCTGGTTGCTGCTTATGCTTATGCATATGCTGGGAAAACATTAGGTGTAGACTCTCTTGTGCACACACACACACACACACATAATGCACATGTAGATAACATGCACACCATACATTTAAAGCATACAGCTTCCTGCAAAGAATCCTGGGAACTGTAGTTTCACCCCCCACAGTTCCTAGTACTCTTGACGAACTGCAGTTCCCGGGATTGTTTGGGTAAAGCCGTGTGGTTTAAATATACAGTGTAGATATTTCCCTTGTGTTAAGTTCTGGTACAACAGCATGCTGAGCTTTGGTCAAGTTGTCTTTTTCTCCACTGTATCTGCAGCTGAGGCCTACCTCACAGGGTTGTTGAGTCGCTCTGTGCTTGTAAGGGAAATGTTGTGTTAAACCTAGCATTACTGAGTGGCAGGTGGTGTTTGGTGAAGCAAGAGGCTGCTGTTGGCTGTTAACAAGAGGTTTGCATTGTAGGTCTTTCACACAATGGGTGAGAGTTTGGATGGCTGTTGAGTTAGGTTAAGATACTTGTTCAGGTATGAAACTCATTAGCACTCCCCTGCCAAAAAACAACCAAACCCTCTTATGCTGCAAGGAGTAATATGTCTTACTGAAATAGTGAGGTCCCCTCTGACCTTTACCCCTCCACCCCAAATACAAGATACAGAGCTGGCCTGGGTGTGTTCTGTGAGTGTTTGGCATTTGTTTCGGCTACGTGGACTGTGATAATTCCTCTAGAGTAATTGCCACACCTTGTGTCTGCCTTTTCAATTACTTCATGTGCCTTTGCTTTTACACACATATACAGGCAAACACTTTGACAATTACTGGGAAATAATTTGATTGTAAACACAATTATTATTTTTTGTGTGTGGAAAATTTCTGGTATAACGCAACTACATGCTCATGGCCCTGACATTACTCCAGTGGGAGATGGGGCTCTGGCTCAATGGGTGGAGCATCTGCTTTGTGTGCAGAAGGTCTCTGGCTCAGACCCCAGAGGCATCTCTTGCTACAGACAGGAGAAGCTCCCTTCCTGAATCCCTGGAGTGCTGCTGCCAGTCAGTGTACACTATACTGAGCTACATGGGCCCAATGGTCTGACTCAGCAGAAGGCCGCTTTCCGTTTTTCCTAAGCAGGTGAATCACCAATTGAACTGATGTGCTTTTTTGGTACTTTTTAATTTATTGCATTTACATCCCGTCTTTTTCCTCACGGAGCTCAAGGTGGCCTACATGGTTTCCCCCCTCCTCATTTAATCCCCACACAACCCTGTGAGGCAGGTTAGGCTGAGAGGTAGTGACTGGCCCCCAGGATCACCCAGTGAGCTTAATGGAGATTTGAACCCAGATCCCCCAGGTTCTGCTCTGACACTGTTAAGTCAGTTCTTCCCAAACTCGGGGTCTCTAGCTGTTTTTGAACTACAATTCCCATCATCTCTGACCACTGGTCCTGCTAGCTAAGGACAATGGGAGTTGTAGTCCAAAAACAGCTGGAGACCCAAGTTTGGGAAACACTGCTCTAACCACTAGACTGCAGTTCAATTTGCATTGTGATGCACAAATATGACACCGGCAGATTGGAGAAGAGGGTGCCTTGTGCCTGAGGACATCTTTTAGGATCTATTGATCTGTCTGTAGTGGTGACCCTGGCCTTTGCCCTTTGACTGGGCCCTCTATCACCTTCCTGAGTGTGGCAGATGAGGCGGGAGAAGGAAAAGAAGTTTCAATGGGACAAGTTCTCCAGCTTCCCTTGTTTGCTTTCGTCCTGTCTGAGGTGAGCAGGTTCCTGGTGCTACATAAGCAAGGCCTATGTAGCAGGCTAGTGAGCTCGCTTGCCTTCTGAGAGGAATTGCCCTCCTGGCGTAAGTGGCTGCTGGAGGTCACCCTCCCTGCACTGCTCTCTCCCTCCCTCCCTGGAGGGGGGCTAGTGTTGAATGGTAACTTGAGAAATGTCACTCACTCTTTCCTCCTCCGCTGGAGTCAGTCTTCTCCCATTGGCTGCTGGTGATGCCTTCCTCTTGCAAGCGGGGGAATGATTAAGCAAACTTGGAGGGTTTTTTGGGGGGGAATGGAAGGAGCCCAAGAGCCTCGCTTTTCTGCTGAAGCAGAGACCTCAGTCCCCCAACGCTTAGGCGGATTCCTGAAGGTACAGCTGTTTTAAATGGAAGCCTTTAAAAAAAAAAGAATCATTTTCAAGTGGCTGCCATTGATATGTGGTAGAGCTAGCCATGTGGTCACAGTGAAAGCAAGAGTCCTGGGACTGTTTGGATGGAGGCAGAGGGTGTCATTCTGGAATATTGTGTGTCCTGGGATGGTAACTCCCAAGAGAGGCAGTGTTGTGTAGTGGTTAGAGTGCTGGACTTGGACCTGGGAGACAAGGATTTGGTTTCTATCGTGGAGCTCACTGGGTAGTCTGAGGACAGTGGCTCTCTCTTCCTCAGCCTGACCTACCTCACAGGGTTGTTGTGAGGATAAAACAGAAAGGGGGAGAAGGGTCAGCACCACTTTTGAGTTTATAGGAGAAAAGGTGGGATATAAATGTAGTAATAAGTTATCCCTGATGCTGAGCTGCTGCTTTTACTGTTGTTGCTCCCCATCATATTGTTGCTGTAGGGGCACATAGTCTGGTACAGCAGTACCTCGGGTTACAAGCACCTCAGGTTACAAATACTTTGGGTTACAGACTCCGCTCACACGGAAGTAGTACTCCGGTTAAGAACTTTACCTCAGGATGAGAACAGAAATCATGCGCTGGTGGCACGGCGGTAGCTGGAGGCCCCATTAGCTAAAGTGGTACCTCAGCTTAAGAACGGACCTCCGGAACGAATTAAGTTCATAACCAGATGTACCACTGTATTTTTTGTTTGTTTGTTTGCAGTAAAATAAAATGTCATTTATATCTCTCATTTCAGGTTACAAATTCTAATGCACATAAAGCTACCATAATAATCATGATGTCCATGTTGAAATATTGCAATTAATTAGTATCTGTCTCTATTGGGTAGTTGGCGATAGATGATCCTTGGAGGGGTAGGAACTTTGAACAGGAGCACAGGTACAGCCATGGACGGCTCTCTTTACCCTTCCCCCAAAATGGCCTAACCATTGTTTGTAAAGCAACTGGGCATTGTGGACTCTCGTGGCAATGAGTTCCGTAGGCTAATTGTGTGTCGCGCGACGAAATGTCACTGAGTATTGCCGCTCCCAGATGTAGGGCAGAGGTCTTTCAGTATTGGTCCCATCACCTGGCATTCAGAGGTATGCTCAATAGGAGTTGGAGAAATTTCCCCCCTCTTGGTTGTTGCCGAACTGCAACTCCTGTCAGCGCCAGAAAGCATGGCCAGGGGTGGTGGGAGTCGTAGTTCAGCAAAATCTGAAGGGCCACAGGTTCCCCACACATGCTGTATAAATCGATAGCCATCCTGCTAGCCCCCAATAGTGTTACCCTCTGTGAATACTTTTAATCCCCATTTGGTGCCATTGTGAGTTGGTGGCTGTGCCTGCATCTTGTGGAAAGAGGTTCCACAGTTTCACTGTGCTGTGAAAAAGTGCCTCCTCATTGTCCATCCCAAATCTCTTACCGGGTGGCCCCTAGAGGGTTCTAGTATTAGGAGACAGGGAGGAATGCCGTATTTTTCGCTCTATAATACGCACCCGACCATAACACGCACGTAGTTTTTACAGGAGGAAAATCCATAGGCATGCCACCCGTAGGCATTTCCTCCATAACACGCACAGACATTTCCCCTTACTTTCTAGGAGGAAAAAAGTGAGTGTTATGGTGCAAAAAATACGGTAACTTTCAGCCCTATTATGGGGGGCTACATTAGTGCTGTAGCACATGCTGAGTGTTCTGGGTAATGAAATATGAATGCATTTCGGCACATTTTAGGGATTTGTCCTTTAGCAGATTCCTAGACTGTCTTAAAAGTTGCCCAATGCTGCCTTAAGCGTTGCAGCCTTAAACGCTGCTCAGATACCATTCCCTGAGGCAGTGGTGTCTTAACAGGCTGTGTTGTCTTTGGCCTGCTTTGCTGTTTATTCATTACCCAAAGCGACTTATAGTGATGCAAACATTAAAACCGAGTATAAAAAAAACCCAGAACAAACCTAAAAACACATCCATACACTTAGAAAAAGGCAAGTCGTAACACATCCCACTCCAGAGGCCACAGATACCTAAAAATCCTCCCAAGTTAAGGACCAGAAACCTGGGTGAAAATTAATATTTTTGCCTGGTGCCTAAACCGAAAAAACAGGTAATGATGGCACCAGGGGTGCCTCACCTAAGACAGCATCTCGTAAGTGGGGAGCCACCACTGAAAAGGCCTCGTGCCGCCCCTCAATACTTGCTAGGAGGAAGTCATTTTTTAAAAACAAAGCATGTTTTTTTTTTTTTTTATAATCCAGCTGCTGAAATTAGAAACCCTAGCGAAAGAAAGCTAAATATAAAAATACGGCACAGTTCGTAGACCAGGAGTAGGAAACCTATACTAGACTCCACCTTCCATCATACCTTGCCAGCTGGGGCAACAACTGGAGGGAAGCAGGTCCCGCCCGCCCCCCATTCTTGGATAATGGCTGGACGATTTTTTATTTCGGCAAGTCAGCACTGGGAAGGAGTTCCACACTTGACAGGCAATGATTCCAGTGTTGACTTGGTTTCGTACTTAAAGAAGGTACACTTCTTCAATGTTGTGTGACTATAGCAACACACAGAGAAAGCAGAGGTGGCCTTTGATTAAAGTGTGTCTCACCTGAGAGGTCATAACTGGCACACAGGAATTACATTTTTAAAAATGACCTTTGTCCTGCCCTTTCTCCTTGACACTTGAAATGGGGCACATGGCTCCCGCCCTTCCCATTTGTCTTTCCAATACACTGAGAAAGAGGCTGGGTGCGTACATTTAAAGCCCGTGACTTACCCTCACACCAAATGATTCTGGGAACCGTAGTTTGTTAAGGGTGCTGGGAACTGTAGTACAACCTCTCACAAAGCTACAGTTCCCAGCACCCAGTTCTTTGAGGGGGCGAGTCATGTGCTTTAAATCTGTGGTGTGCATGCAGCTGTAGGGAGTTGCCCAAAGGCCACTTGGTGGGTATCATGGCTTGTTCTAACACTTGGACTAGTGCAGACCTCAGGCACTAAAACTGAAGTCGCCTCCTGTGCTTTCAGCTCACAAGGTGTTTGGAGATTCAAAGCATTTGGTCAATTCCCCACCTGGAGAGGGTTGTGTTCTGCTTCAAAGTCCATAGGTGGGAGAGCCCTGCAAGGATTTTTCTTCTCTTTTTTTCGTGATGCAGACAGTAATTGCAGCTTGCTGAACAGAATCATAAAATCGGAGTTGGAAGAGACCTCCCAGGGTCATCTAGTCCAACCTCCTGCAATGCAGGAATCTTTCTGCTCAATGTGGGGCTCAAACCTGCAACCTTAAGACCAAGAATCTTTTGCTCTACTGACTGAGCTATATTGTTGCTTTTAATGTCTGCATCCCTCTTTGCCTTAAACGCTCATTGTTCCCATTTTAAAGATTGTTCTTTATTAAATTGTTATACCACCCTTCACCCGAAGATTGCAACATAAAAGTACAAAATGAAGACGTAAAATGCATAATAAATGAAAACAAACCAATAACCGCCTTCCCACTGACGCATTTAAAAGACCAGAGAATGGTAATTAGCCAAATAAAAGGCACTGAGGACAAAATATAGCCATTTGGTTGCAGGGCAGGCAGCTTAAGTGCTCTGGGACCCAACCTGCAGTATTCCTTTAACGCAATATTGGGCTGCGGCCATGGCTTCCCTTAGTGAATCTGGGAACTGTAGTTTGTGAAGGGTGCTGAGGATTTCTAGGGAGAGCCCTGTTCCCTTCACAGAGCTACAATTCCCAGAGTTCCCTGGAAGGAGGCATTGATTATTAAACCATCCTCTGAAGCCCTCAATTGTTCCCGAGCCTCTGAAGTCAGAATCCCTGCTGCCCCAAAGCAGTTGGCTGTGGCTCAAGTCTTGCAGCAGCCCTATGTGATGTCAGAGCAGCCAGACTAATCAAAGCTGTGAAGTTTAGGCCTTCTATTGGCTCAGAGGAACCTGTAACAGCACCTGTTGACCATCACACTTGATTACTTTGTGATCTCTCTCTCTCTCTCTCTCTCTCTCTCTCTCAACACTTTGCATTCAGTGACCTTGGTTCACCCAGAAGCCGAGACTTCTAACTGCCCCAGGGATAGGTTCTGTGTAGCTCAGAAGCCTGTAGAGTCTTGCATCCAAAATAAATTGATCCCATAAGAGTTCCCCTTTAGGTGATTTTTGTTGCCTTGACTCTCTCTCGCCCCTCCCCCTTGCAAATCTGCAACTTGACTAGTGGTAGCAAAGGGAACGCGTGCCCCTCCCTCCTCATAAACATAAAAAAACCCGGAGTGAAAGAACTTCAAAGCTGAGAGGGGTGTGTCTGATAGAGCAGCTCTGCCTGGCCTGGAATTGCTTTAATGATGCGCTTGCTCTTTGTAGGAAGAGGGGAAAGTTTTTACTTTGCTATCTGTGTTTGAACTAAGTCCTTGGCTGAGTTGTTACGTGTGTAACGTCGCGTTTAAATTTTTGTTTTGTTTTTGAAAGATAAATCCTGTACTAAGTTAATTGAGTGAGCAGCAAATCTGGATTCTCTGCAGTGCAGTAAATGGGCAGACTTCTCATAGATCTCTCACTTGATGCCTTCTGCTGGTTGATAACAAGGAGCTTTTGTGGGGTGTGGAACCCCAGTCTCTGACTCAAGGGTGTGTTTGCAATAAGTTTGAGGGTGTGACACAAAAGGCCCTGGGTGCCATAAACATTATATCTACCCTACCTGACTTGCTGGGGTCTTATCTCTGCCACCTGAAGTTTCCCCCAGGACATCCTCAGGCTTGTAAATGGGTTTTTTAAAAAAGAAAATCAATGAGGCCTAGAAGCTTGCTCAAAGGGAGATTTAGTAAAATTTACTTTTTGTGGCATCTATATATAATTTTTCTCTTCCTTTCTCTCTGCGCTCCAGTGAAATCGTGTCATTTTCTCACTGGCGCGTACTCTAGGTTATCAAAATGAATTATTTATTTGGATTGTTATGTTTGGCAGTATTCAGTTAAGTTTTACTTGGAGTAGATCCATTGAAATTAATAGACCTAACACGTTCATTCTTTTTCAGTGGTTCTACTCTGAGTAAAACCCGTTCTGTTTTGACATGAATCAGCATTTCGGCTGCATATGCAATGTAATTTTAAAGCACATTTGAATCACATTATCTCCCACAAAGAAGCAATCCCATGAACTGTAATTTCTCTCTCACAGGGCTACAATATCCAGCAGCCCTGAAAAAAAAATGCAGTTCCCAGGATGCTTTGGGAGAAATAATGTACTCCAAATGTAGTTCAAATGTTTACTATTGGGGAATGCATGTCGCTGCCCAGTAATTTGTAGAAACAACAAGAAATAATTATTTTAAAAGGGATAGTGCAGTTAGTGAATTTGGACCTGCCATGCCAAAAATTAGGTGAAGTCACACCAAAGTCACAATTGGGTTCGCCATCTGGATTCAAATTGGCAGCTGGTATCCAAACATTGACAACGACTGCTGCCCCTGGTTCAGGAACCCTTGTGCCAGGTTTGGTGAAGACATCTTGAGAGGCGGCCTATAGAAAACAGAAAGACGAACCAGTTTCCAAAATGAGCCACATTGGAAGCACTGATGTGGGGAGAAGTGACATACAAAACGAAATCATAAATTAAAATTTCTGTTTATCACCCCACTTCCCCCGGTTGCAAAAATTGTATTATCCTAGTAGGGGCCCCTATTATATAGAGCCTAGGAAGCTGGACAATTTGGTTTTGTAGACCAGGGTTGCCCATTCTGATTGTCTGCCACTCTTGACTGAAGGTCTTGGGCAGCTGATCTTTTTAATTGGAGAGCGAAGGGGGTTGAACCCGGGATCTTGTGCATGCAGCCAGGTGCTATTCCAATGTGTTCGGTCCTCCCAGTTTATTTTCCTTTCTTGTTTCCAAAAAAGTTGGTTTTCCCCTCCCAATTTTCCTATTCCCTTCCCCACCAAGCCTTCACATCTTTAGAACCACCCACCCTTGGAGAATATATGGGGTATGAAGTGATACTGATGTTGGCAGGAGGGGAATTAAACACTTTTCAACACTTTTCAGCCTGATGGGTGTATGCCTTTCCTGCATTTGAATTTCTAATCAGGTTGATCAAAGGGTTATCTACCTGGAACTACTGAAGAAATAGTTATTTATTAACCTTGCGTTAGTGAAGAAAGTGCCGGTCAGTCAGTCCGTTGTCTTGGCAGGTGTTCTGTGCTGCTCACAAGCTTGCATACTTATCAGCACAAACAAACAGAGAGTGGTGGTAGAGGTGATCTTTTGTTGGCTGCCTTAGAGCTAAACAGGAGTCCTTGGGTACGAGACAGTCTGTGATGTGTGGTGGAACACGTTTTCTAAACAAATGATCCAGATTCGTTTCCCCTGTTGCAATACTTCTGATTCTCTCTTCCATTCTCTAATTTTAGAAATGCAGGCTTTTAGAAAATTAGTGGCGAAACAAAACAAGTGCAATACTAATCAAACTGGGCAACTAGAATGGAAAATAGCCATAGCCAAATTTGACAGGAAAGTGTTTTTACCATTTTTTCCCCCTCTAGGAAGAACCCGCTTCTCCAGTGCCCCAGGCTTGCTAAAATTAGGCCTGCCAAAATGGTCTACGTTGCTTTCCATTTCCCCCCCTTAAGCTCTATATTAAGACAAGTGGGTAGCATTGACTTGCCATGTCTTAAAATATTTACAAGTCCTCCAATAAAAGGAACTTGAATCGGAATATAACATTTAGACCTCACTGACAGCGCAATCCTGTGGCTGTTTATTTTGAAGACACTGCGGCTTATTTATGTGCCAATTATTCCCAGATAAGCGTGTGTAGGACTGAGGTTTAAGTGCACTCTGCATGGAAGGCTTCCTAATGGAATCTGTTGATTCATCTACCTCTGGCTAATTGGCAAAACATTTTGAGATTCAGATAGCACCAAGTGTGAAATGCTGTAAGTCTGCTGTTAGTTTTGCTTACCAAATATAAGTTGAATCTCGGTTCATTCTTAAGAGGCGGCAAAAAAACTTCCCAGTTCTAAATTTCCCAGTCCACATCCCTGGGGGTAGTCCGTTCCTCAAATGCAACAGATGGCTTATGCAGCATCTGTTTTATGTCAACTCTGTGCGAGTGCTAACTTATGTGGGGTTTGTGGGTCCCAGTGCAGCGGCGTTCCTGTTTTCCATGATGGTCTGAATCCTAGGATGTAAAAGGGAAGATGGCATGACTGCTGTGAAGAACTCTGCCACAAAGTATGTCCCACCTATTGGGATATCCAGGACAGGTAAAGGGAAGTACAGTGGTACCTCAGCTTAAGTACTTAATTCGATCCGGAGGTCCGTACTTAACCTGAAACTGTTCTTAACCTGAAGCACCACACTTAGGTAATGGGGCCTCCTGCTGCTGCCACGCCGCTGGAGCCCGATTTCTGTTCTTATCCTGAAGCAAAGTTCTTAACCTGAAGCACTATTTCTGGGTTAGCGGAGTGTGTAACCTGAAGCATATGTAACCTGAGGTACCACTGTACTGCTTAGCACAGTGGTTGGCGCATTTTACACTTGGCTCTTGGCCATTTGCAGGTATGCCTGGGTCACAGAAGGTGCCTGACACCTCCACCTCTGGAGGTGCATGCCTGGGAATCTCGACTGTTTTCCACACACTAATACCCTCTCCTGTAGAATTCTGTGTGTCCCATTTTATCTGCACAATCAGAATGAATTTCAGGAACCAAAACGCTTTTTTGTGCAGCTTGCGCAGGAGCAGCGAACAACGTTATAGTTCACTGTTGTCACTTGTCTTCACTTGCCCCCACCTCACAGTTGTGAAGAATTTTCTTACATTATGAATGGTCTGTGTCACTATTAAGCAAAATAGTATAAGAAAAAAAAATACATGCAGACTCTCCCTGGATAAAGTGACTTTTCTTTAAGTTCTCAACATTCTTAACACAGCTCAAGGTTGTCATCTTGAACTAGCCAGATGTTTAGCTGAAAATCTATCACAGTCAGTCAAAATAAGACTTTAGAGCCATCTTGTGCCAAAATGGTGTTCCTTTTTGGGCGACTGCAACCTTGGGTTTAAGGAGCCATTTGGCCCCCAGCTTGTATATCTGAGTTTCTAACACTGGAAGTTTCAGAATTTGCTCCCATGGGCTGTAGTAATGGAGACCAACTTGGATGCTTCAAAGCGGTTTAGGCAAATGTGTGGAGGATTGTGCTGATGCACTCGCTGTGAGCTACTCCGCTGTTGGAGACAGAACAGTCCTGGGTACCAGTTGGTCACAGTCACAAGTGGGTGTGTGTGTGTGCTGTTGCACTCGGATCCTGGTTGTGGGCTTCTCTTTGGGGCATATGGTTGGGCCACTTTGAGAAGAGTGGATTAGATGGATCTTTGATCCAGCAGGGCTCTTGATATGTTTTTATTGAAATGGGGGACCTGTTGCAGGACTCCCCACTCACACCAGCCTCGACTGTTGGCCATGTTGACAGGGGCCGATGGGAGTTCAGCAACATCTAGAAGGCCACAAGGTTCCCCCCACTCCTTGTTGCAACGCTTTGCCCAAAAAGAGACCGAACAAGGCTGATAACCGCCTGGAATCTTATTATCCCATTTCCCGTAGGGAGACTTCTTTCTGGACAAGTGAAAACACAATCCTCTGCTTGGCTCCTCTCCCCCCAATGCACGGCAAGGGCATGTAAATTACTGACTGTGCCTAGACTCGCAAATGTTTCTAGAATTTTTGCAAATTGCCATTTTTGTCTCGCCGGGTGCCACATGGCCAGCGCCAATTTGCCCTTGTTCCATTTGTGCAAGGACAGAGAACTGTCTGCTGTCTGGAGTGCCTCTCCCCACTTGCCCCCACCCCCACCCCGGCAAGAATGTGATTATTATTTTTTTACTTGCTTATAAAAAGCAATGGGTATGTTGGGCTTGGTGAGCAGGGTTGGTGGGGTGGCTATAAGAAGTGAGCGGTCTCAGGAACCAACTGGACAGATAAGTGATGGGGACACAGGAAGCTGCCTTCTACTGAGTCCTTGGTCCATCTGTTGTTGACACTGACTGGCAACAGCTTTCCAGGATTTCAGGCAAGGGGCTGTTCCCAGCCCTACCTGAAGATGCCTGTGATTGAACCTAAGACCTTTTGCATGCAAAGCAGAGGCTCTTCCACTGAACCAGATCCCTTCCCACACATTGCCCAAGGCTTGTTATTTCTCTTTTGATGTGCTCACGCTCTTACGTTTTTACTAGTCTTCTATTCTTTGTTTCCATGTTTGTCTCACTGTAAGGTTTGTTGGGGCGCAGTTTCATGGAAGTGGGACGTGGGTGGCACTGTGGGTAAAACCTCAGCGCCTAGGAGTTGCCGATCGCATGGTGGGCGGTTCGAATCCCCATGGCGGGGTGAGCTCCTGTCTTTCAGTCTCAGCTCCTGCCCACCTAGCAGTTTGAAAGCACCCCTAAGTGCAAGTAGATAAATAGGTACCGCTTTATAGCGGGAAGGTAAACGGCGTTTCCGTGTGCTGCGCTGGTGCTGGCTCGCCAGAGCAAATTCGTCACGCTGGCCACATGACCCGGAAGTGTCTCCGGACAGCGCTGGCCCCCGGCCTCTTAAGTGAGATGGGCGCACAACCCTAGAGTCGGACACGACTGGCCCGTACGGGCAGAAGAAGAAGAAGAGGAGTTTGGATTTGATATCCTGCCTTTCACTCCCTTCAAGCAGTCTCAAAGCGGCTAACATTCTCCTTTCCCTTCTTCCCTCACAACAAACACTCTGTGAGGTGAGTGGGGCTGAGAGACTTCAAAGAAGTGTGACTGGCCCAAGGTCACCCAGCAGTTGCATGTGGAGGAGCGGAGATTTGAACCCGGTTCTCCAGATTACGAGACTACCGCTCTTAACCACTACACCACACTGGCAGGGGTACCTTTACCTTACTTTCATGGAAAAGCAGTATTAAGAGTCTATTCATTCTGTCTTTAGATACAGCTTATTCAACTTTGCAGCTCATGGTTGAAGTTGTTAGCCCAGCAGCATCTGAACACAGCCACAAGTTCTCCATTATCAGATGGAACTTTGGTCTGAGCCAGCTGGGCCCTTATTATGTACGTCTCCTAATTTTTCTTTTTCTTTTTTTTTTGAATTATTTTTTATTAATTTCCAATAAAAAAGAATTTTTAGTCATACATTTTCAATACAATCACAAATACATACTTTTGACTTCCATCAGTTCATCCGTGAAACCTCCGTGTTCTCGTCTTTATACTGCAAGTTCAAAATTTGTCATTGTCTTTTATCTTAAAATCCACCTACTCCCCCTCTTTCCTTTTTTACAATGTTTCTATACATATTTCTTCACAAAGCTTCCTGTAAACCCACAAACGTTATTTGTTCATCACATATGCTTTTCATATAATCCACAAATTTACTCCAGTCCTCGGTGAACTTGTGATCTCGTTGGTTTTGGACTTTCCCTGTTAATTTATCTAGTTCTGCGTAGTCTGTTAATTTCAACGCCTCCTAATTTTTCCACTCATCCCCTAGCTCTAGTTTCTTTCAAATACATGAATGAAGCCAATTGTGAGCATTGGGATTTCATGGTTCATTTAGCTGCTCGAGATGCATTAAGGACTTAAATCAGTTGTCTTGAGCTTGCCCTTCTGGATTGGTGAAGAAAGCTGCCTTAAAAAAAATAAAATGCTTTGACTCACTTCAACTTCATCAAAGCTGTCGACAGCTCAGGGAACCCTGCATTGTGTTCTGTGTTCAGATGGCTGGTCCCAGATCAACAGAGGCTCATTCCTTGCCAGAAACACTTTTGGGCTTCATCTCTAGTGAAAATAAAAGTGTTAAATTGTCATCACCATCCTTTTTTTTTATTGCCTTCTAAGCAACCTTCTCAAGGCGATTTACACCTAAGATTATTGAAATAGTTAAAATTACAAAACCAGATATATTTAAAGCAAGACTGAAACCCTAACAAGTAGATGCTCATGGCAAAGTCCCCTTTAGCCACCTGAGAAAGCTTGTCAGAACAGAAATGCCTTCCGTTGTTTCCGGAATAAACTTGGCACTTGATTTGTTTGCTTTGTGTGTGCCTCCTCTCACAGTCTTGTGAGCGCAGATAGGATCACCGAAAAATCTAAACTTCCTCGTTTTGGTTGCCTCCACTAATCACCGCAAGTCTTCCACTGATATAACAATCTTTCCCAAACTCTGGGTTCTTGAGATATTTGAAGATGGAGATATGGTAGCCATCTTCAAATATCTCAAGGTCTGTCACATGGAAGAGGGAACAAGCTTGTTTTCTCCTGCTCTGGAGGGTAGGACTCGAACCAAGGGCTTCAAATTACAAGAAAGGAGATTCAGACTAATCGGGAAGAAATTTCTGACAGTAAGGGCTGTTCGGCAGTGGAACGGTCTCCCTCCGGAGCTTGTGGATGACCATAAGCAGAGGTTGGATGACCATATGTCATGGATGCTATAGTTGAGATTCCTGCATTGCAGAGGATTGGAGTCGAAGACCTTCGGGGTCCATTCCAACTTGACAATTCTATGATTCTAGCCCTGCTGGATCAGGTCCACCTAGTCCAGCAGTTGACTTGCCACAGTGACCAGCCATCTGTCTCCAGACAGCCTGCAGGCAGGGCTTGAATATGGCAGCCCTCTCCTGAACACGGCTTTCCAGCAGGTGACTATCAGAAATGTCCTTGGTGTGAATATGGAAGTTCTATCTCACTGCTGTGGCTAATAAGTCTATCGGTGGCTCTCCACCTCCCTCTACCGAGTCATACCATTGGCACATCAAGCCCAGTATTGTCTACACACTGAGATCTTCTGCTGACTGATTTACAGTAAGTGATTTGCGCTTGTCCCCTCCTAGCTATGTTTGGGCATCTAATGGTGGTTTTCTGACTGAAGTAGGTGGTCAGCCTTGAGGTAATGGAGCCCCGCCCTTGTTTCAATAGAGATACCCTTCCCTTTACTTTCCAAGGTGTAGAAGGATGAGCATGTTGAACTTTTTTTTCCCTACCAGCCCAATTTCTGTGGAGTTTTCTGTTTAAACTGCAGCAAATGCAACAGTCTCATGGTACACTTTTAAAGGCAAACGGGTTTACCGCAGCCTCGGCTGCCGTGTTTGCTGTCCTCCATTGCTGTCTTGGGTGCTTCTCCTTGTTTGCTTTAATGCCAGAGTGCTTTTATTTGTATAATTTGGGGCAAAGTACACCTGACTCTCGGTTTAGTCCCCAAATAATGCTGTTGTTGGGCACAGCCTGCGGCTCACACAGTCGGTAGCAGGGTACAAGTTCAGTGGCAAGCGTTTGGTTTTTTTTAATTTAAAAAACCGAAATAATTCTCCTGCTGTCCTCCATTTTACAACCCCGTGGCATGGGTGCAGTGGCAGCATCCTACTGTCCTGGGCAGCAGCTGAGCCTTTCTCACACCTGCCTCACCCCTAAAAGTGTCTCTCCCACCTGGAAACCATGTTTTTATGCCACAATTTGTCTCTTCCTCCCCCTCCACCCATCTGCTAATATGTGCTAAGACCTATTTTATGTGAGAGGAGCTCAAAAGGTGTTATTTTGTTTTAGTTGCCATTTTGCTGAGCGGTTGTAATTGTGAGGGCAGAGCTAGCCTTAAAATTCTGGATTCGAGTTCCTGTTTCGCGTGCCTCCTTGTGATAATTTTTTAATGAAAATACGTGGTTCGTAAACATTTAAATAGAAGTAAAATCTATGCCTCTGAACTTTTGAGGGCAAGGGCTCCATTTGTAACACAATCCCCACTTCAGAAGCGGAGCCCAACTAATTTCTCCCTGCTTCCCTTTTGCTTCTCCCCATAATGTTGTCAAAGCGGCTGAAGTTAGCTGTGCTTCGTGCTGGTTCAACTGCATGCAGGTGATTCTCCAGCTGCCCAAGTAGAAACCCTAGAGAAAGACCAGACTCTGTTCTCTGACCTTGCAAGTTATTTGTAGCTGCCTTGTTCCAAAATACGGATTCACCTGAGAAATAGGAAGTCCGCTTCCCCCCAAAAAACATAACAAAAGCTAGCGTACCGAGTTAGCTTTATCTCTTCTGGAATCTCCAGCTTCTGTGTGGGCTTATAAGGCAGCTCATATGCCCTTTGGCTATTTTTAGCGTGGAAAAAATTTCCAGGCCCCTGTGACTTCAGTTTTTAATGCATCCGGGTCCTATCCGGCATGCCTCTTCACCCTGGTGGCTGCATTCCCTGACACTGTGTCGCACATCCTTCTAATTCCACTGCATTACACAATTATATCGTTATGTGATTAGGGGGAGAAGGCTGTGAAATTTTAAAGGTGCTTCCTATTGAGAATCTTCTCTACGCCCACTATGTTGACCTCTTGCTTGCTTCCGGGCTTTTTCTTTTTTGCTCCTCTGGCTATCTCGGTTTGACCTACCATCTCACCACTGAGGACTAGAAACTTGGTGTTTTATGCAATTAAATGCAGAGTGCAAATAGCCTTAATCCAGGGAGGGGAAAGAATACGAGCTTGTTAATATTGCACCGTTGTCTTGGCACTTTGTGGTACAAATGCAATCTTCAGGCATCCCTCTCTCATCTCCCATTCCAAAGCCTATGAGCTGTCCGGGCTCAACAAGGACTAGTTTCTTGGGTATTTTCACCTCCCAGTTCCAGAAAATACGTAAGCCCCTTTCTCTTAAACTTCTACCAAAGTTCCTTGGAAACTTAACGGTGGTGTGGATAATCATTTTTGTCTGTGGACTGTGTGAATGAGAGCCAGACAGTGTATGCAAAATTCATGATACTGATCTCCTTAGCTCAGGGGTCGCCAAAGGCTCATGGACAAATTTGGGTTTTGGAGCAAGTGTTGTGGGTACTTGCTCCCTCTGGTCACATCTTTCACCTTTCCCCCAGATCAGTTCTCCCCCCCCCAAAAAAAAACAGGGAAGGATTGCACACAAACATACAAATTTTGCATTTCTGCACGTTCTGTGTGACAGTCAGAATGAATAGAATTTCCGAGCCCTGATAAGCCTATAGAGCTGAAAGAGGAGGAGGGAAAGAGCATTGCTTGCCCAAGTTCCTCCCCTTTTGTGTAATTTTTAGGGGGGGGGGAAGTTACCACCAAAGGAGCAGCGAGTTTTGAGGGAGGCGGAGCTCAGAAGCTTTTGAGGCCCTCAAGGACACTGTTGTGGCTGCAGAACGCGACGCTGGTGCCTCCTGTCTCCTAGTGTTTGGGTTTTAATTTGAAAGCACTTTGATGGGATGGGTCTGACCTGAATCCAGGGAAGGTTTCAACCCTTTCACCCCAGGAGATAAAGCACCAGCAAATGGGTGCTCCATGCGTTTGTGCATTTGCCAAGTGCAGAATCCTTGAGTCTACTGACAAAACTGGAATCCCATCCCAGGCTTGGGAACGATGCCAGCATGTGCAACACAGCAGCTTGCCATGTATGTGTGTGCTGAAGTGAACACCAGCCAACTTCTTCCCTTCTCAGATCTTAGGCAGAGCTGCCTTGTCCGCCCCTTAAAAACCCTGCACAACTAGTTCGTTTCGACCCTTATATGGATCCGTTTACTGCAGGGTTTGTCCGTTCTGGAGGAGAGCTGGGCTTATTGATTCTGCAGCACGTAAAGGAGGAATTGGGGGGAGAAAAAACCAACTTCCAAAGAGAGCTGGTGCTATTGTGCCCACCCAACCCCATTTAGTAGATGTGAACCAGGTGTTCAATGTCTAGCGGACACACAAAAATTTTCCAGGCAGAAGCTGCAGGCATCACAGGAAGAGTATATTGCTAGAAGGGTGTGTCTGAATCTGACCCAGTGTGCAATTTCAGCTCATTGCCTCAGGTGGGCATGGGGAACAAGTGGCCTGCCAGATGTTGCTGAACTACAACTCCCATCATGCTCGCTGGCACTGATGGTTCAGCAACATCTGGAGAGCCACATGTTCCCAACACCAGACCTAAGGGAATTGCCTACTGGAGGAGGGAGCAGGGGACTACCCCAAGTTCTCATTGAGGTGGTAAATCTGTATCTAGAAGAAGCATTTCCACCCTTGCTTTCTGCATGCAGGGATAGATATATTTGCTGCCTTAGAGAGGAATATTTTATAGAGTTGGAAGGGATCCCGAGGGTCAACTATTCCAACCCTCTGCAATGCAGGATGCTGTTAAAGCATTCTTGAATAGCATTGCATGCCAATTATACCCGACACTTGGAATTTTAAATTCCCTTGTAAGCAAGGGTGTCTGGAAGGTAGGGAGAGAAGCAGCCCAATAGGGGAAGCGCAGAGGCTGGTGCAGGGCAACACAGCTACTTCTTGGGGAATCGCAGCCTTTTGCATGCATATAGAATCCCACCCCACTGCCCCATGCCAAGTTTCTAGTCCTGTTGTGGGTGATTTCTAGTGAAGTTTCCAGAAAGTTGGCTGAATAGTGAACTGGGGAGGTGTCGTGAGTGTCTCCTTGCCCACCTCCCTTAATTAGAAACAGAGCATATGCAGTGTAAGTTTTCGTAAGAGCAGGGTTGATGAATCTGTGACCCTTCAGATTTTGTTGGACTCCGTCAGCCCCGGCCAGCATGGGAGTTGTGGTTCTAGCAGCATCTGGAGAGCAAGTGCTTCCCCACCCCTGTCCTAAATGTCTTGGCACTCTTTTAATTTTTGAACAGCTGCTGCCTTTTCTGTCCTCTTGCAGTCCTGAATGCAAATCTACGCTTTGCAGAATCAAATGTTATTGGTGCCACATCTTTTATTATTAGAGATCTGTTTCATGCTGCTGGCCATCGTGATTAATGGAACCTCCATGTTCAGTGCCAGAATATCTCCGAAACTCAGAAGATGGGGGGGGGGGACAGCAATGGGAGAGGGCTGTTGTCTATCTTCTTCACTTGTCGTGTGCTTCCTGGAGGCATGAGATAGCTCAGTTGGTAGAGCACGAGGCTCTCTTAATCTCAGGTTCGTGGGTTCAAGCCCCACTTAGGGCAAATCATTCCTGCATTGCAGGGGGTTGGACTAGATGACCCTCGTGGTCCCTTCCAGCTCTACAATGCTATGATTCTGTTATATCTGGCTGACCTGTGGGAGAGAACTGATGATGAACTAGAAGGACGTCTGCCTGATCCTGCTGGGCTCCTTTCATGTTCATGCGCTGTGATGCGCTCCCAAGCCTTCAGCCGCAGATGGTTTATAAACTTAAAGCTGCTTTAGCTCTTCTTCTTTTGGTTGCTCCGTTTTATTCCCAGCATCTCCAAAGGGGGATGGGTAAGTGGGTTGCTTTGCTCTTGAATGCTTCATCACACATAAGGGGAGAGCCTGCCTTTGGCTTCTGAGAACCTGAGTCCTGACAAAATTGCTGGGAAAAGCCCAACTTTGGTGGATGATTCACAAATGAGAGGCTCTTGTTTCTTGGGAATCACCAATCCTCATGGCTTAATAATAATAATAATAATAATAATAATAATAATAATAATAATAATAATGAAACTGGAATGTTACAAGCAATTTTAAATTTTTTTTTTAAAGCCCAGATTGTTCCTCCAGCAGCTCAGATCAGGACTTCGCACCTGCTTTGTCTCAATGCAGCCTTCTTCCCTCGCCCTCCTAACATGCTTCAAATGTCTCTCACTCAGCTTACCTTCTGCTTTCTTACTTCTGGAAAGTGTCCTGGGTTCCCCTTGGAGAGCCCTCAAGATGCCATCATCATTAAATGGCAGTAGAAGAAATCCCTGCAGATTTTCCTCTGCATGAGAGAGAGAGAATCTTTTTAGAAAACTCCATAAGCACCTTGTCATCATAGCCTAGTTCTCAGTGAAGTGGAGCAAGCCTGTGTCTGTGCTGTACCCCTCCAGACCTTTGGGTTGGGGAGGGCTCTTCCATAGAGCAACAAAGACCTCGTCCTCTGCATGCAGAAAAAGAGCGGGTCAGGCTCTTTCCCCACATGCAGGCTTTTTGCATGCAGAGAGTGTATTTAGTTTGTATGGAAGATCGTTCTGACACGTAAGCCTCCCCGCTCCAAGTCTGAGGGGTACAGCCCGGGACACAGGCTTGCCCCACTTCTCTGAGAACTAGTCCTTGGAGCTGATATTCCTGGTTCTACACTTCCAACCTTGGGAGGACGAGTCCATGCCCTTGGAGACACCCAAACTCTGCTGGCTGCCAATGTAAACTGTGAGAGTGTTCTGCAGCAAGCAGCTCTCTGAATGGGCAGCTGTTTACCCCTGACATTCCAGCCACAAGGCCCGCAGATTCTCCTCTGTTAAGGAAAGGAATGCCAGCCTTGTCTTTTTATAACTCGAGGGGAGCTCTTGCTCAAGTAACAGGTTGGGCAGAATACAATGTGAACCTCAATTTTTGTCACTTATCTTGACTGTAGAATATTCCTGTTAGGGGTAGATCCACTGAAATTAATGGGCATGAGTAAATTGGGTCCATTAATTCCATTGAGTCTCCTCTGAGTAGGACTTAGCCCTGATTCTCATGAAGGCAGGGATTTCCAAATTTATTTTAGATGGCAGCTGCTGCACAACAGATAGACCACATCCCCAGTTGTTCAGCCTTTCTTGTGCCGTACAGTTTGTTGTACAACATTCAGTGCAACAAAAAGCACTGTGTGTGTGTGTTGTTGTTGTTCTGTTCTGTTCTGTTGTGGATCTATGACGAACATCTCTGATGCATGTTGCTGTATTTGAGATCCTTATCTGCAACTATAAACATTTTTGCTCCTGTAAACCAAAAGCGAATAATCATCATGTGATCTTTATGATCTTGAGGTCAAAATGAATATCAGGGGCTACTGGGCAGAGCATGGGGGGCACTTGAGAAGGAAGATTATGGAAAGGTGACCAGCACAGTATATCGAACCAGGTGTTTGCAGCACAGATTTTCTTCTGGTGGGTGATTTCCTCTGCTTGCATATGTTGATGGTGCATATTTCATGGTCAAAGGTGGGGATGCATGTTGTCTTTGATTTGAAAGTAGTAGTCCAAGCATTCAGCAGGGCTCAGTTATGTGGGGAGGCAGAGGGTTCCTTAATACAGCGGTGCCCTCCAGAAGCCGTTGGACTACAATTCCCAACATCTCTGGCCTTTGGCCACACTAGCTGGGGCTGATGGGAGTTGTAGTCCATTCAGGTACCTCTGAAATGTTAGCAGACATCGCCCCCCCCTTTCCAAGGGTGTTTTCGTAGCCCTTGAGGACTAGAAACTTAAAAAAAAAAAATCTTGAGCTATTCAAGATGGAGAAACTAGACTTCTGAGCTTCTGCGGCTTGGATGCCTGATTGCAGGCTAGTCTTGAGTGTTTCTGAGCACTGTTGGTGTGATCCTGGCTACACAGCCTCTCATAATGGCAAGGCCACAAGGTTTTGGTGGCGTTTTGGTGAATGCTGGGCAAGCTCAGCCGCTCAGTTGTTAATGTTGCCAAAGCTAATCCTTTGCCAACTTGGCACTCCCTGGATGTTGTCCTTCCCATCATCTCTAGCCAGAGTGGCCAATAGTCAGCGATGGCGGTCAAGGAACGCTGGAGCATGCCAGCTGGCTTAGATGTTCTCAGAACAGTGCGAGGAAAACTGAAGCCTTTAACGTGATGCTCTGTGTTTTTGTTTCTTTTTGTCTCTAGGTGTAATCGCCGAGGATCTGCAAAATGGCGCTCCGCTTCCGCACCTTGCTGCCCTTTGCCATCCCTGGAGTGCTGGCGCTCATCGGGTGGTGGTGGTTTTCTTCACGCAAAAAGGAGCGTGCGAGCAATCACGACAGGCGAGACTTGGGCAACATAGAAGAACACAGGATAGGCTCCCCCAAGAAAGAGCCTTCCGCTAGAGAAGGGGTGCCGTTGAACAGCCAGCCGCCCCTGCCCCCAGAAGCCAAGCAGCCTGCTGAACCAGCCTTTACCGTCGAGTCTTCGGCAAGCCTGCAGGCCCCTTTGGAAAGTGGTGCTCGGCGCTGGGACCCCCCAAGAGACCGGCCTGTCACGGCAAAACCAACCATTGAATCCAACAGGGTTCAGGACGACAGTGAAAAACTGGAAGTGATGGGGTGCCGAGATGTACCTAGATCCCCCGCACAGGAGCCTTCCCTTCCGGGCGCTCAGATAGCTGACGGTACCTGTGCTGGTGAAGCTTCTATCGAGAGGCCACTGGCAGCCACTCGAGTGGCAGACCGGGTGCCATCACCAGTCTCGACGGCAGCAGCTCTGCTAGAGAAGTCTTCTAGTTTAGAGAAGTCTGGGGATAGCGGTTTGGAGGAGGTGGTCCAGGATGATGCACCAGAGAAGCCTTTGAAAGAAGGCCTCTGTTCTGTAGCAGCCACCTCCTCAGATGCGGGTTCTCTGGCCGCCCCATGCTCCCAAGTGGCAGATGATGCGGTTTCTCAACCCTCTGTGGATGCCGCTGGAAAGGAAGAGATTGGTGGGGGCTGCGCCGGTGCGGCGGCCACAGAGATGGAAGCGGAGGCTAAATGCGTCAAACCTGCTAGCGCAGAATTGGCCCAGAAAGAAGAGACGTCCAGTTCGAACGCTGGTAGTACGTTGAAGCGCCATGGATTTGGAGATGTTGGCTGTAAGGGGAGTTTGGAGAAAGCGAGGGTGGGAGGCATCAGCTTAGACAAAGAAGAAGTCCAGAAGATTGAGCAGGTTGCCATACATATAATTTCCAACGTCATCCAGGCAGCCACCGAGGAAGTGCTTTCTGGGTCGGTCAGCGACATGTCGGATAGGATCTCTCAGATGGCCAGCCGGGTTGAGAAGATCTCCATGGCAGCTGCTGGCCAAGCAGAGTGCAGCAAGGGCCACGGCTGTGTCGCTGAGAAGGCGGCGGCTGTAGAGGTGACTCCCCTGCTGGAAGAGAACGTCAACCGCCACACCATGTACTCAAGCCACTTGACGCACGGCCTCTTGGGAAACCCAAGCCACGGCCTCTCCAGGGACTCCAGAAGCGCTGAGCAGCCTGCCGGCGACCCAGCCGCAAACCACGAGGATGAGTTGGAAGACGCTCAGACGATGACAGAAGATTCCGGCTGCAGCGCCTGCACCTCGGAAGATGGGGCAAGTGCGGAGGACCTCTTGAAAAGCACCTCCTCTCCCGCTTTGGGGCAGCGCCTGGATTTGCTGAACATGCCCGCGCTCAAAGACTCGGAACACAAGCTGGCGTCCAGCAAAAAGCCTCCCTCCTCCCCTACGCTAGCAGAGAACAAAGTGCCGTACAGCAACGGAGTGCTGAAGGAAGACTGCCACCATCGGAGGCACGACCAGCCGTGGTCGGCAGAAGCGGATGCAGACAACTCAGGGGGTAAGGATTCCTGTGTCCCAGTTTTCTTGCATGTGTCCTGTTTCTTGTTTTTTCACCAAATTTATTTGCAGCATTAACTGCCCATCATCAAAAGATTCCAGGGTTGTGTAAATAAAATGGAGTCCTGCTTCCTTGGAGAGCTATGAGCATCTTACACTGGGCTGCTCTGGGTGTAAAAGTAAGGGTTTGCTTTCTCTCCTTCAAAATACATAAACGCTAGAATTTTGGGGTCACTCTAGAAATGTATTGGCAGCAGATTCGGGGCACACCCAAAAGTCCTGCTTTTCTCAGCTTGTCATGAATGTGTCAGGTTTGCTATTGTGAGATGTAGAGGCAGCTTAAATGGCTTTAAAATGGAGTTTGGCTCTTTCAGTTGTTATTGTTAGGCCCGATAACTTAAGTGGAACCAGTGTTGTCGGAGGAGCTGTCATGGTGCTTTCCTGATGTATGTATGCATGTTGACTCTATATCCCTTCTGAAGGAGCCCAGGACGGCAAACATGTCCACAATTTAAAAACAGAATGAAAGCATTCTAAAACTGTTAAAACACTCTTAAGCTTCTCTGGGGAGGGCACTTCACAACCAGGATGCTACCACCAAAAAGGCCCACCCCTCATTAGTCGCCTACATGCCTCAGGTTGGTATGGGCATCTGAAGAAAGGCCTTTGAAGATGATATTGAAGTCTGGGCAGGTATATCTGGAGGGATATGATCCTTCAAGTAACCTGGCCCTGAGCTGTTCAGGGCTTTGAAACGTTAATACCAGCACTTTGAATTGGACCTGGAAATGGGCAGAAAGCCAGCACAGATGATGTAGCCATGCATGTTTTGATTATTATTATTTTCAGTAGCATATTTTAATGACATGGGTTTATTTTTTAATTTTCTGTGTGATTTGTTTTGTACTTGTAAACTGCATAGAAGCTCCATTTGGCTTTTAAGCGATATGTAAATTAATTGTTTTTATTATTGTTGTTGATGATGAGGAAGATAACATATTGTTAGGTGTTCCATCTCCCCTCACCTGCAAGATCTTTTGTAGAGGTCTGGACCCAGATATATTCTTAAAAGGTCCCCTTTTGCTGAATGGTGTTTATTTATATTTATAGACAGAACTGGCAGCTCAGGAGGCCCCGCAGAACTTGTTCACTCTGCTGTAAAGCATGTGTGTATGTTAGATTTACTAGAATTATCAAGGTGGGTTAGCGTGAACAGTCCTTAAACTCAAGATGACTTTAGAGGAGTTTTTTTTTTGTGTGAACCAACGCAAACCTCTCACAATATTGCCTTTCTCTTAGACACAAGGGGCAGCTAGCCTGCAGCTTTCTTCTATCTATTGTTGGCCACCGAACTCCCATCAGCCCCAGCTGATGGGATTTGTAGTTCACAAGCATCAGGAAGGCAGTAGGGTCACATTACCTAAATGTGTGTAGAATTTCAGCCTTGGTTTCTAGTGTTTAATGCTGTATTGATGGCTGTGTTTGTTGAAGGCAATGAACACCCTGGCTCATTCACTTTCAGGAGCATGCATGGGTTCTTGAACATTCACTTTCAGGAGCATGCATGTGGGAAGACGCAGGCTATACATAAGCTATACATTTAAAGCACATTCCACCCCCTGCAAAGAATCCTGGGAGCTGTAGCTTACCTCTTGCAGAGGGTTGTATCCAGTGCTAGCCCCACTCAAGAGTAGACCCATTGAAATTAATGGACATGGCTAACCTAGGCCCATAAATTTCATTGGGTCTATTCTGAGTAGGCCTTGTCTGCATACAACACAAGGAGACAATTCCCATAGTGTGTGTGTGTGTCTGTGTGTGTGTGTGTGTGTGTGTGTGTGTGTGTTGTAGAGGGGAGAGGTGCTTTAAATGTATGGTGTGCCATGAATGGAAAGACCCCCTTTCCCTCACCCTGCTTTGTAGAATAAGGAGGATCCTGTTTCAGAACTCCTGCTAGGTGTGTGGTTTCGCCCCGGCTCTTAATACTTCCTCATATTTCAAACTTATTTATTTATGTATAAGATTCTGTAACGTGCCTCAGAGCTGCGGAACTTATCTCTCTTTGTAGGTTCGGATGTAAATAGCATGGATTCAGTGGACATTGGCTGTGCCCTCAGAAATAAGGACAGCTGCCAGAATTCGAAGACCGGAGCAGATTCTAATAAGACAGAGCTTGTTATCTGGGAGATAGAGGTACCAAAGGTAATGCCCCACGTTTCTGGTGGAATCTGGCCTAACCAAAGTTTTGCTTCACACCTGAAAGTGTGTTGACTATATTTACACATGGCTGTATCAATGCAGAATTGTTCAGACGTAACGGAAACATATAAGATGTGCCAAGCAGGAATTGTTGAATACATCTTCATATTAATCCTCTCTCCCTGAGGACTTGTGGATGAGCACGCGTGTTTAGACATGGAGGTGTTTGTACAAGCAACTGGGATTTTGGGGGAGCTTTCAGGGCCCATAAGAGAGCAGGTTGGAGGAGAATTCCTGGAGACAGTTTTGCTCAAGGCGTTTAAAAAGACAGAGAAGGAGATGGGTGGTGGTGAGGGGCTTCTTTGGGTGTCTCACTGCAGCCTGAAGAAGCTCATCCTGGAGGGGAGTGGCCTGGCTAGTGTAGAAGCTTGGAAGAGTAGCTGACTTGTTGTAAGAAGATGGTGCATGGAGCTAAGCATAAAGAGCATAAACACCATAAGCAACTTGAGAGACCAAATGCTTGTCAAAATAATAAAAAAGAGGATGAAAAAGTGAGCCTCCCTTGGCACAGAGCCTCCCAGCTAGTCATTTCTCCTGACTTCAGAACTCAGAAGGGATCTGATCTGATCTGATCTGTTCTAGCTCAGCGTTGTTGACACGTGCTTGGCAGCAGCTCTCCCAAGCTTCCTGAAGGGAGCCTTTCCCAGCCCTCCCTGGAGATGCAGGAGAATGGACCTGGGACCAGAAAAGCGGATGCTCTGTCTGCTGAGCTATGATTCTTCCTCAAACTCTTTTGAGATGGAGCTTCAGCCTGACAGGTGGCGCTCCAACCTCTGCTTGGAGACCCCCAGTGAGGGAGACCCCAAACAGGGCCCACCGCGTCAGCTGCTGTTCACTTCAAGAAGGTTTTCATAATGTTCAGCCAAGGACCCACCGACTTCAGTTGGATTCTGTGCGCAGAACGTTCCTTCATGCTGTTTTTGTTCCCTGCAGCATTTAGTCGGACGGCTGATTGGGAAGCAGGGGCGGTACGTGAGCTTCTTGAAACAAACGTCCGGTGCCAAAATCTACATTTCCACACTACCTTACACCCAGGACTTCCAGATCTGCCATATAGAAGGTGAGTGGGTGGGATGGCAGATGGCCGAATGAGTGGTTTGGCTGGGTCTCTAGTGGGGTGTCTAACCAAGAGGGAGCTGCCTTTCCATGGGTCCCCTGTTGGAGGCAGTATGCCTCTGCACACCAGTTGTGGAGGGAATCCCAGGTGCGGAGAGGGCTGCTGTGCTCAGGTTCTGCTTGTGGGGCTTCCCTTGAGGACAGCTAGGAACATAGAAAGCTGCTTTGTGGATCATTGGTCCACCTAGCTCAGCATTGTCTACACCAGGCATCCCCAATCTCGGCCCTCCAGCTGTTTTGGGACTACAACTCCCATCATCCCTAGCTAACAGGACCAGTGGTCAGGGATGATGGGAGTTGTAGTCCCAAAACAGCTGGAGGGCCGAGTTTGGGGGTGCATGGTCTACACTGACTAGCAATTGCTCTTTAGGATTTCAGACAAGGATTTCCTCCCAGGTGTCATTGCCTGGTTGGATGCAGAGGAATGGTGGGAGGAACCAGCTGGGGAACTCCCAAGGGAAGAAGGTTCAGGACTCAGGCAGTGGTGGTGGGACAACAATGAGTGGTCAGAGGGAGAAGACTGGGAGGAGGAGGTGTCGGAAGCTAAAGAGGTACCAGGGCTCAGTGAGCGAGGAGAGTTGGTGACAGAGAGAAGTCAAGAGGCAGAAGCTGAAGCTGGTGAGTGGGATGAGGAGGCCAAGAGGCAGAGATGAGTCAGGCTGCTGAAGAGTCACGGGTGTCTCCCCGTCCTGCTGCTACGAGCTCCCTTTCCACCTGGTCTCCCAGAACCAGAAGAGGCATGAAGCGGGAGGAGGAAAGACAAGCATGCAGGTGCAGTCTTGGGTCGTTGGAAAAAACCCTGGAGAGGAGGAGACATAGACAGCTGTGGGGAGGCAGGGACCTTTAGTCTCGTTGACTGGTCCTGGGGGGTAAGACCTACCAGGGACCCTTTCCTTGCTAATAAGCAGTTAACTCCAGTGTCATAGAGCTCTACCACTGACCTATGGCCCTTCCCCGGACAATTGTGAGGACAGAGTGCTGAGCTAGGTGGGCCTTTGGCCCAACGCATCAGGACTCCTCTTACACCCTTACATGTCACATGGTTGGTCCACCTAGCCTGGCAGAAGCTGTTCTCCTGTTATCTGTGCAGCCTTGAACAAGTCACTCTTGTTGTGGCGAGCACAGTTAACCACCCTGCCTCACAGAGATGCAGACAAGTTTGATCTCCTGCTTTGTCTCTGGAAACCTCCTAAGCATCTGCCTCTTTTTCTCTCCTTCACCCCCACCCGCCCCCAAAAAGGCTCTCAGCAAAACGTCGACAAAGCCCTGAGCCTGATTGGCAAGAAGTTCAAGGACCTGAGCCTCACCAATATCTATGCGCCACCACCTCCCCCGCTGCCAGTGCATTCTCTCCCCATGACCTCCTGGGTAAGCGCAGGGTCTGTGGGATATCTTTGGGACACCTTAATAATAATAATAATAATAATTAATAAATAATACATTTTTATTTGTATCCCGCCCTCCCTGGCCGAGGCCGGGCTCAGAGTGGCTAACATCATAAAAACAACACAATATGCATAAAACTGACATCAATTAATTAAAATACATCTTAAAATTAATTCAGACAAGTTAAAATCTGGGCAGGTGGCAATTATCAGGTTGGAATTGAGAGTGGTTAATACTTGCTGGGGCCAACTGTTTCCACTGATCATACAAAGACCTGTGAGCAGGTTGGGGGCCGCCTCTGGGCTTGTTTTATACAAAGAAAAGTAAGTCAAACTGCATCCTGCTCAAAGGCCTGGCGGAACAGCTCCGTCTTGCAGGCCCTGCGGAAAGGTGGAAAATCCCTTAAAGAGCTGCATGAGACACCAGCTGTTGGTCAACTGGTAGGTGGGCTGCAGTATCATGTGGGCCCCTTTTCGGCAGGTCTCTGTAGTTAAGACTCCTGGGCAGTGGCGTGCAGTGAATCTTTTTTGTAGTGGAACAATTAGGGCCAGAGGTGCCAGCTTGTGAGGGCGATGTCATGTGCACAAGCATTGTGCCTCCCTAAGCTGGGCAGAAGGGAAGGAGACGCCAGACCTTTAATACTTCAGTGCTCTGATTTACGAGGAACATTTAGGGGAATAGCCTGGTGCCCCATGCCCACTGACCACACACCACTGCTCCGAGGTTCTCAAAATGTGTAATGTGTGCCCTGCATATATAACAGGCTTTGTGTAGGTGTGGGTAGATCTGTACAGTTGTGTGGGGTTTTTTAAAAAAAATTATGTTTGGTTTGCGTTTGAAGGGCAGGAGTGGAAGATATTTGCCCCCTAGGGGAGGAATGGGGGACCTGTGGCCCTCTCCCTGGCCACACACACAAACACACAGAACCTCTGAGGATGGAGGGGCTATCATGAGGGTTCCCTTTGCCGATCTCAGCACCTTAGAGGGTCTGTAGGAACGGGGGCAGTCTTTCTGATATTGGGGGCCTGAGTCATTTAGGGATTTAAACACTAACGTGAACACATTGAATTGGGTTTGGGAATGAATGGGCAACCAGCGCCGCTGTTTTAAAATGGGGTTTTACGTGAGACCTAAGTGGGAAAGCCAGCCATTAACATGGTGGCTGCATTGTGGAGCAACTGATGTTCCCTAGCCATCTTCAGGGGCGGTGCTCTTTGCAATAATCCAAGATGTTAACTGAGTGGGAAAACATGTTCTCTCTCTGACAGCTCATGCTTCCAGATGGGGTAACGGTGGAAGTGATCGTGGTCAACCAAATCAACGCGGGACACTTGTTTGTGCAGCAGCACACGCACCCCACTTACCATGTCCTCCGTAGTCTAGACCAACAGATGTACCTGTGCTATTCCCAGCCAGGTATTCCTACCATGCCGACACCGGTGGAGGGTGAGTGCTTCTCCTTTCGATGTCTCTGGGACGCCTTTGGTAGAATCTGCCTGACTTCCACCGTCGCTGGCTCTTAGCACAAGCCGCTTGCGTTGGATGTGGAAAGGGATCCAGCAAACACAGCTCTTCCCATGTAGTTTCCCAGGCCTTTGATCAGCACAACATTGCTCTCCCCTGTGTCTTGCAGAATTTAAAAAAGCACCCAAGTTTGTTTTATTATTATTTATTTATATTCATTTTCCATATTACATCTATACAAATCATACCTTAGTCTTACACTTCGCGACTTACCTTCCATTTATCCTATTTCATATTCTTAATATGCTACATCTCCTTTTATTTTCTCCGTTTATTGTTTTCCTTGTCTTTGTCTTGTCTGCTGCTGCCCATAGGCTTATCCCACTTGCCAGTTAACCTTAAGACCACTCTTCTTTAAATATTCTTCAAAATGCTCCCACTTGCCTCTTGTTTTCTTTCCATCTTAATTCCTCATTTTGGCTGTTAAGCTTGCCAACTAAAGCAACTCAAGTTTAGTTCCTCCAGGCTGCTGCCGGTGTTGCATATACCGAACAAACAATTAACAGTCCTTAGGCTGGGAAATGCCTAAAATGTTCCTTGCCACAGCCCAGCTTGCTAAATTTCTCTATTCTAATCTCTCTGTCCTGACTCAGTTCTGTTAGTTGAGCTGCTCTGATGTCAGAGGAGCAGGGTGCCAAGGGAGCAAACAGAAGTCTCTTTCTTTCTTTCTTTCTTTCTTTCTTTCTTTCTTTCTTAACTGAAATTACAGCCATAAGAAGCTGCTTTATATATTTCATTTAATTTTCCTTTTATTTGGTATACCACCTTTCTATATTGCTATACACGAGGTTTTCACCAACAAAATATACAACACACACATAATAATCTGATCCAATTCAGAAAGTTATCTTATAGAATCAGACCTGTGGTCTATTTAGCTCTATGTTGATAAGCAGCAGCTCTCCAGGGTTTCAGGCAGAAGTCTCTTCCAGCCCTACATGGGAGATGCTAGGGATTGACTCTGGGACGTTCTGCATGCAAAGCACATGCTCTACACTGATGTTTCCCAAACTTGGGTCTCCAGATGTTTTTGGACTACAGTTCCCATCATGCCTGACCATTGGTCTTACTAGCTAGGGATGATGGGAGTTGTTGTCCAAAAACAGCTGGATACTCAAGTTTGGGAAAACTTGCTCTACACCCTGAGCTAAGGCCCTTCCCAGAGTTCTAGAAGCCATTTCAGGTGAACTGAGCAGCATTTTGGATCACAAACAAGTCAAGTCAGTTCTCTATAATATAGTCACCAGCCACTCAGAGATAAACCTGCCACTTATGGCCTATGATTGAATGAAGAAATGATAGTGGTTTTATTATTAAAGTGCCAGTGCTGTCAGAAGTGCATTCAGGCTGTCTCTTCAGGTGATGCAAACGTAGGAGAAAGTCAAACCAATGGCTAAGGTGCCAAGTTAATTTCAGTCTTTACTTTAGATTCTACCTTTAGCACCGAATAGCATGAGAGTCATTCTCCCAGTTTTTGGTTTGCTCCTAAAAGAGAGTAACAGCAACCTTATCTTTGAGTGCTTAAACTGTAAAGGTTCAAAGTGGGTGAGTGATTGCTGGGGAACATGATGAGGCTTTTGCACTGAACAGGAAGTTGGAAACTCTCAAAGACTTTTTGCATGAAAAAGAGAAATAATGACACTTAGATGCCATTATCAAAGATAATGCTTGTTTATAGAGAGTGGTGTTTTTGGGTGTTATATTGGAGTGGTTGAAGTGAATATTGTTTATATATAGTGGACAAATGAAGAATTGGAAGTTCTTTAGTTTCTGAACTCTTACTTTTCTTTCTCTCCCTTTTAATACCTTTTCTATATCCTGTTTTGTTATTTCTTTCTCCTCCCCCCCTTCTGTTTATATCTTATTTAGATTAATGTCTTAAGGAAAAGGTAAAGGGACCCCTGACCATTAGGTCCAGTCGTGGCCGACTCTGGGGTTGCGGCGCTCATCTCGCTTTATTGGCCAAGAGAGCCGGCGTACAGCTTCCGGGTCATGTCATTAATGTCTTAGTTTGGATTAAAAAAAGATATCTGATATTAAGCCTTGTAGTTCTTTTTATAAACCCTAATATAGTTTATTCTCTATAAAAAAAGAAAAGCTGGTGTGTGATCTCACATTTGATCCTTTCTTTCCAACTCTTGTGCTTTGCAGTTGGCGTTGTTTGTGCTGCGCCAGGCATGGAAGGGGCCTGGTGGCGAGCGCAAGTAATTGGCTACTTCAAAGACACCACTGAAGTGGAGATCAGATACGTGGACTATGGTGGATACGAGAGAGTCAAGATTGACACACTCAGGCAGATCAGGTGAGCGGCCCAAGAACTGCCCTCAGAAATGGCAGATAGCGGGTGCCTGTCCCTTCCCATCATTAAGGAGAGGGAAAAGTTGTCCTGTAAAAATGGGGATGAAGGTGTGATACACAGAGAAGGCGGCCCTTAGCTTTTCAACCTGTTCAGCACTCAAGTCCTCAAGCCACACACCTCTGTTGCTGCCCCTAACAAGCTGTGATAGTTTATTGGTTGAGTTCTTGTTTTCTGGCAATCTCTCACCTTGCTTTTTTATTTTTTTTTAAAGGTCTGACTTTGTAACACTACCTTTCCAAGGAGCAGAGGTCCTCTTGGACAACGTAGTGCCACTTCCAGGTAATGTCAGTCATTGGTGGCAGATTTTTCCTTTTACCTTTAGGACTTGTATTTGTGCCTGTGTAAGTGGCACGGTTCGTGTCTAGGGGTGTGAGATGAGGCGGAGGGTTTTTGGGGAGGACCCACCATTCAGACTGCGGAAGAACTCTTTAACAGCAAAACAGTAGAGCCTACTCAGGCTCTACTTCCAGCTCATGTTGCATTCTTGCAGAGAGGGGGCTGTTTACGGAGGTTAAAGCCAGTAGGATTAGGATGTCCCATCAGAGTTATGCCTTAGTAGTGTCTGTAATTGGGACCCTCTTCAGTGAAACCATGGAAGAATATTCCCAAGTTCTCCCTGGCCCCTCTTGCAGGACCTGAACTCTTCCTGTGAAAGGCTAGGGACTGGATAGTGGCTGTTTTCAAACATAACTTGGTCTCTTCCACCATGCTGGATTACTGCATGTACAGCTGCAGTAGCAGACCAATTTTGCAAAAACAAAGGTGGGTGGAATGGCGCAGTCAAAGGTAGACTGCACCTTTTGAGGGGGGAGCACTACTCCTTCCATTTTGTGGAGAATTACCATATCTAAATATTTATACACTGCTGTTTCATTGTGTGTGTTTTTTCATGCATCAACTTGGTTTACGGAGGTTGTACAATAGAAACCACGTAAAAAAAGTTGAAGTTGGAAATTGTTCTCTAACTGTTACAGAAAGTTGTTTTCTTAATGGCCTGCATAACTTTGCTGGCATAGAAGTTTTCAGTTTTCATTTAAAAGTTACACCAGATTGTGTTCTGCTATTTGTGGGGCTGTGTGTGTGAGCACAAAGGCAAGAGGTAGGCAGATCAAACTTGGCAATTCCCTGATGGGTTTGTGTGAAAACCAAAGGTCTTTGAAATCACATTAAGACAGGCCCACCAACCAAAATAGCGTCTCAGGCAGGCAGGTGTAATGTTAAGAATCAAGGAACAGGATGCCTCTTGACCATACAGTCAAGCCAGTACTTTTTTTATTTCCTTCTTATTACCAAAATTTAGATACTACATGTCCCGCATGTTAAGGTCTCTGAAAGAAGAATTAAAGTACATGTTAATGATAGGAGTCCAGTGATGGAAGTGGGGGTGATATTGTTTGGGGGAGGGGTTGTCCTCCTTCACCCCAATGTGGCACCTCCCATGCCGTGCTTTCATATTACATCACTGATGTGCTAGCTTTCTCCATGCAAGCAGGATCTCTTGTGTGTGTGTTGGAGCAGCTTTCAGATATACAGGAAAATGGTGCTACCTTAAGAGTAACACTCCTTCCTTCTTTCCTGAAAGATGACGATCACTTTTCATCTGAGGCGGACACAGCTGTTAGTGAAATGACCAGAGGTACACCTTTGCTTGCACAGGTATGTGTCATGGCTGTGAGCTTTTATTGTTTAGTGCTGCCTTTTGTTGTGAGAAACTTGACACAAGGCTCTAGTCCTACCTGGGAGCCATCCCCTTGGAATGTAGTGGGGCTTACTTCTGAACAGCACTAAAAATCATGGCAGCAATGCCCGTTTCTTAAAACAAGGTTAGACACTTTTCAGCTTAGTTAGGCTAAGTACTTACGCAGCTGCAATGCCTTACTCTCCTCATCTTTGCCAAGAAAACCAGAACAACTTGGCTCTGCCCATTTTTACCACCATGGGACCTTATCGGTCCCACTTACATGACCTCCTCGGCTACAGCCACCCCACCAGGGGCTGCCAGCCACTGCTGCTCATGCTCCATTCGGAGCCACAGAATAATGTTTGAAGACAAAAAGCATACTGAACTTGTAATACATTGGTCATTCCAAGCCAGGCAGATTTGTATACTGAGCCAGGTAATTGCAGATTTTGGTGACATTGCTAGTGTAAAATTGGAAAGATCACTTCCGCCGTCTTTAGGCATGTTGCAACGTACCAGAATATGTCTGGAGGATAATTGTGCACTCTCTGCTGCTACTGCTCCTCTCTTGCTAGGCATTAATAGACATCTCTGATTGCAGGTGACAAATTATGACAGTGCAACAGGCTTGCCCCTAATACAGCTGTGGAGCATGATGGGAGAAGAGGTATTTATGCTACTAAATAGAGCACCGGGACAGGATCTTTGATGTATAAATGGGCCCAGGAATTAAAACTACTCCAGCATAGCCAACATGGTGCCCTCCCGATGTTTCTCATCAGCCCCAGTCAGCGTAACCTGTGATTGGGGACGGTGGAGATTTCAGCTGAGCAACGTATTGAGGGCACCATGTTGGGTATCCCTGCTCAAATCCAATGCATTGCCATCCCCAAACTTGGCCCTCCAGCTGTTTTGGGACTGCAGTTCCCATCATCCCTGACCACTGGTCCTTTTAGGTAGGGATAATGGAAGTTGTAGGCCAAAAACATCTGGAGGGCCAAGTTTTGGGGTGCCTGGGCTAGGGGATCAGAATAAAGGATGGATATTTCAGTAAATCTGCATGTGAACATGCCTTGTATTCAGAATGCTATGGGTAGGAGGCCAGCGCTAACCATGCCATGAAATGGGCCCATTGATGTTAATGGAGAGGATTAACTTCGAGTTGTTAAATTTCACTGGGTCTACTCTGAGTTGGCTACAACCCTATGTTTTTCAGTTTCTTTGTTAACTTGTGGGGCTGGGGGGGGCGGCGAACCTGTAGGTCCCTCCAGATGTTGCTGGACTCAGCTCCCATCGTCCCAGACCACTGGCCATGCAGGCCTGGGGCTGATGGGAGTTGGAGTCCTGCAATGCCTGGCAGGCCTCGCAGGCTGCTTATCTCTGCCTTAGCACAGGACAGCAGAACTTCTAACACCTTTCATTTTCTCCTTTTCCAGTTGGTGTCTATAAACCGAACCTTGGTGGAAAGAGGGTTTGCGCAGTGGATCGAAAGCTACTAGGAGAGTTCTTGGCTGTCTTCTTGACTAATCTTTCCTCTCCCCATCCCTACCTTACCCCTTCCCCACCCTCTTTTTTTGGCACTGTTTAGGAATTGGGTTTGGCAATCTTTCCTCCTCCCCGCCCCAGCATATGTCACTTCCGCTTTAAGTCTGTTTTGATGTATTCATCCGACGGACACAGTTTATTTATCATACCTCATTTTGCAGAAAAGCAAGGAGTTGAACCATAAGCCATAAAAATACTGCAGCTTTAAAACGCAGCTCTTTATTCTGCCCCCCTCTACCCCACCCTGATCTGGGTCCAAAAGCGAAATTTAAACAAAACTTTAATGAAGGGGGGAAAGAAATGTCTGGGGAGGGTTGTATAACACTTGTCCTCAGAGGATTTAAGATGTGTGTTAAACACAACCCAGTTTTCTAAACTGGCTGCCTTAACATGAAGGCGACTCTAGGTGGAAGTAAAATTGTTTTCAGACCTAGCCCCCTCACAGACACAAAAAGAGGAAAAAAAACCCTGTGGTGATTGATCTGAATTTTGGGCGCATGACATAGACCTGTGCCTCCAAACAGCAAAAGCAAGTCTTCTTCAGCTGTGCTTTGGGAGGCTGAAGGACTGAATGAACAGATAGCGCTCATTAACAGTATATTGTTGACTTTTTAAAATTACAGCTGTTTTCGCAAGAGATGGAAAACACTGCTTTGCAGACCTCCTTAAAAATCATGTGATTAAGTGAACCACTACAGCTGCAGCTGTCTTAAATCTCTAGATCATGTTTAACAACAACAAAATTGATTGCCAAGCCTGATTGTAATTCATAACTGTTTTTCTAGATGTGCAAAAACCTATGTAAATATATATAAAAATCATTGTAATATTTTGTACAAGAGAAAAAAAATACTGGAGAACTAAAAAGGGAACTTCAAAGAAAATCAGTTTTTTTTCCTTTTTTGCCACACCAAAATGTCCTCTGTAGGTAGAAAACGGTTTGGGGCGTGTTGTTGTTGGCAGCTAAGCATTAGAAGGTCTGAGGAGGATCCTTCATAGGCTCTTGTGTACAGGATGGCTTTTCTCTAGCTTGCTGTATGGTAGGAACAGTAATCAATGGACTCTGCTACTTTTTGCTGTACAGATCTGACGTAAAGGGGGGGAAAGTTAACACATGGAATTAATTTTGCAGTGGTGTGTCTCAATTTATTTCCTTTGCTCCTTTTTAGATTGGTTTCAAATGTGGAATTAAAAAAAATCAAGTAATTTAAGCTAATTTAATACTATTAAAATATAAATGAATCTAAACATGGCCATTGAGTTGGGAGTTATTACTGGTGGGGGAAGATGCTTGGGACTACTTTTTGTATTTAGACCACCAACTACAGTTTTTCAGATTTGCCTTCTCATATAAAATATCCGGCACAATTCCTGTTCCTAAGATATTCTAGGACACCTTGTATGTGAAAACAAGTTGGTAACTTTCAACAATTAAATGCCTCCAAATGCAAGGAACTTGTATTGAATTGTTTTGGTAAGACGCTTGCCTATCTCTTCAAAGACTTGAGTCTGTATTCAAATGGTCACATTAGAAGCTGATTTTGGGCAGCTTCGGAGCTCCTCTAGGATGGGAGTAGGGAACATGTAGTCCTTCAGATGTTGCTCATCATCTAATTATTGCCCATGCTTGAGTTCAGCGACATTTGAAGGACTACAAGTTCCCCATCCCTGCTGTAGAAAGCTGTGTGTAATTATCTAGAAAAATGAGTGTTGGGTGTAGCTGCCTTTTGCAGGATCCAATCTATGTGGGCTTTAGGATTTGCTTTCTTAATAAAAGTTTAAGTGTGTTCAAGGGAAGCTTAGCTGCTAAATTTGCTTAAATTTGATCAGAAGATCTAGAATACATTACCACCGTCACCCCTTGAATTATAGCGTACCTTTTTGTTGTTGTTGTTAAGCACCTGGGGAAATAGTTCTAATATGCCTTCTTTTCCACACTTCCTTCTGCTCTGGATCCAAATGGTATGAAAATGGGGATGCAAAAACAAAACAGTCCTGGGCTTTTTTCTTAGAATCATTAAATTTCAAGCCTTCATGAATGCGAAAGTACTCCGGCAGGCAAATGGACAAGTAACATTTTTGACTGGTTGTGGGTGCGTCTTCAATGCCTCAGTATATTAAAACTGGGATAAAAATATACAAAATAAAGAGCATGGAAACTCCCATAAAACTACACGGATTCAAAAATCTTTGATGCCGCTCTCTTCCCACCTGTTACCAGCAATGTGTTTTAAAGCCTGTTTGCAATTTTGATACAAGGTCAAGCATCAAAACTTCAGCTGTACAGAGTTCCTTGATCATTGAGAGAGCACTGTTGACAAGTGTTCGGATTTCTGCTTATAAAATCTTGTTGCTAAAAACATGCTTCGTGTCAGCTGGTCTGTTGCGATTTCTTCACAATGTCTGGTTGTTGCAGTGGGCGGATGGTATAAGAACTACTGGCCCAACTCATGTTGCCTGGAGCCTACAGTATTACGGTTCGCCTTTTCAGAGTGGAATAATGGGATGTTCATAAACCTCACAATACATGACTGACGGATTGTGTTTATCCTGCTAGAGGCCACACAGGCCTGGTCAGTCAGATACACATCACCCAGACCACACTGTGACAAGGAGAGAGAGTGGTTGCATTGATGCGCCGGATGCAGGGAAGCAAATTACCCTATATCCTCTAGTAGACAGGTGGTGATATTGCTAGATTCCAGCACCCATCATCCCTTACTGCTGGGCATTGGATTCTAATAACATTGGGAGAGCCACAGATTGACCAATCTTGTACAGTCTCTTCCTTTCTAACAGGGATGGGGAAACACGATAAACTTCAGTTCCCATCAGCCTTAGGTAGCTCGGCCAACTGTCAGGGCTGATGGGTGTTGAAGTCCAACAACAACTTGAAGACCACACAGGTTACCCCTCCCAGCTTGAAGGTGTGAAATTAGCAATATACTTGGCGGTTAAGAAGTGCATTGCAGCCATGGTTACAAGGCATGCAGAATGTGGTACCCAGAGAGGGATATGTGAATGCATGTTCATCTCACTAAAGTAGCTTCCTGCTTCTCCATCTTGCTTGGTGTTAGCAACTTGCGCTGTCCGAAGACACTTCCGGGTCACGTGGCCAGGGTGACATCGCTTCTCTGGCGAGCCAGAGCTGCACACGGAAACGCCGTTTACCTTCCCGCTGGTAAGCGGTCCCTATTTATCTACTTGCACCCGGAGGTGCTTTCGAACTGCTAGGTTGGCAGGCGCTGGGACCGAGCAACAGGAGCGCACCCCGCCGCGGGGATTCGAACCGCCGACCTTTCGATCGGCAAGCCCTAGGCGCTGAGGCTTTTACCCACAGCGCCACCCGCGTCCCGCTGAGATTTGTTAGGGGACCCCTATTCACCTCAAAGAGCTTACAGTTCCCAAAGTTTTTCAAGAAGAGGGATTTATTGTTAAACTACTCAAGACCTGAAATTCTGAGAGGCAAATAAGGGACTTTTAGCAATTCTGCACCCTTAAGAAACTATACTTCCTAGGATTCTTTGGGGGAAGAAGTCATGACACTTCAAAGTAGTATAAATGTGTGGTTCAGATGAGGGTCTTAAGTTCTATGCAGAATGGACCCATTGAAATTGATAGGCCTGAGTTGGTCGTGTCCATTAATTTAAATGAGTCTACGCTCTGGGTAGGGATGCGGATGGCGCTGTGGGTAAAACCTCAGCGCCTAGGACTTGCCGATCCTCAGGTCGGCGGTTCGAATCCCCGCGGCGGGGTGCGCTCCCGTTGCTCGGTCCCAGCGCCTGCCAACCAAGCAGTTCGAAAGCACCCTCGGGTGCAAGTAGATAAATAGGGACCGCTTACTAACGGGAAGGTAAACGGCGTTTCCGTGTGCTGTGCTAGCTCGCCAGATGCAGCCTGTCACGCTGGCCACGTGACCCGGAAGTGTCTTCGGACAGCGCTGGCCCCCGGCCTCTTAAGCGAGATGGGCGCGCAACCCCAGAGTCGGACATGACTGGCCTGTACGGGCAGGGGTACCTTTACCTTTACCTTTACCTTTACACTATGGGTAGGGCTAACAGCTACATCCCATGGTCCTTTGCAGTGCAAAGATTCTGGTTAAAGGAACCAACATTGGATGCCTATGATATGAGGACGTGTCACCACAACATCCATGTAAGGTAGGTTAGGATGAGAGCCAGTGACTGGCCTAAGGTGGGAAGCGAGGAAAAGTGAGCTGCGTGAGTTTAAAATGTGAAACTGCACAGGCTCAGAATATTTGCTTCATCTTAAGGTTGGCAAGAATGATGTTTGTTTGTGTTTTCCTGCCAGTTGTGAAATGCCAGCCTCCATCGGCCCTGTATGTATGTGTGTGTGTGTGTGGGGAAGGAACACTTGTCCCCCACCCCCAAAAGCGCACTCTCAGCAGCTGTCAATCAAAAGTCCAGCCATTTTGAACTCTGCACTTAATGGTTTTATGCTGCATTTGGAAGTTTATTTTGTGGCCTCATAGCGCCGAGGTGTTGCCTTCAAATCCAGCCCTTCTGACGCCACTTGATTTACTAAAATGCTTATTCTGATGTATGGAAATCAGGGAATTGAAGTTCCCGTTAGCAAGGACCCTAGAAAGATGGCTTCCAAACTTCTTAGCAAGGGAATAACAGGCTTCTGGTTCCAAAAAGGAAAAAACCAACAACTCCTGGACCTAGAAACTCCTGAAAAAAGGAGGCCTGACTTGTCCAGTGTTCAGTACTGGCCCAATCCATGCTATTCTTTAAAAAAACCTATCTCACCACTTTTAACAGCCAATGTTTCCCCCAAATGATCCTAAGAACTGGATTTTTAAAGGGTGCTGAGAGATGCAGGGTAACCCCTATTTTCACTCACAGAGTGGTTTGACAATAAATCCCTCTTCCCAGTGAAATCTGGGAATTGCAGCTTGTGCATGTGTGACAGCACTCATTGGTACAGAGTACCAGCACACCTTTCTTCTTTTGCTGTGTGTGGCAGCCATTTTGTGCTCAGCACTTGAGTACTGGCGCCTCCTTTTTATATATATACCCAAAAAGCCATTGTTCTTGACTACTCTCAGCACTCTTAGCAGACTACAGGTTCCCAGAATCCTTTGTGGAAAGGCATGGCAAAAGTGCATTGAACGTAAAGGGTGCGAACGTGGCCAGCGTTTCCGTTCTACACCCTATAGAGAGAGAGAACAAATCAAGTTTACATTTGCCTAAAGCCCTAAATAATACCCTGACCCAGACAGCATACGCTACCTTCCACAACTTAAGTTTGGATTTTCGCCCCCTCATGGGCCTGAGCTTGCCTGTAGCTGCCTAGTTTCTGGCTCCTCCTTCCACCTCCGTCCTTCCAGTTACCAAGGCCGCTCTGGCTCTCAAACATCCTCCATTCCCAACCCAAGCTGAGGAGATGACCGGCCCGTCAGCCTTCAAACAGCCATCTTTTCCTGCTCTACTTTAGAGGCCAGCCAAGGCAGCAGGTAAGCAAGGCCGAGAGGGGGGAACAAGATGGTTGTGTTCAAGCTGGAAGGATCAAACTACTGGAGAGTTTCAGGCCTGAGAGGAGCCAGAGGAGAGTGTGGGATGAGGCCATTTTGGCTGAGTTGTCATGTAGTTCCTGCTAGAGAGCAAACCACCACAGGGTTAGGCCCTTCTATACCCAGAAGGGTTGCTGTGGCCTGCCGGAGAGTTTCTCCTTCAACAGTTTCAGAAGCCATCATTATAAGAATTCGAAGGTCTCAGATATAGAATAAAGGTCCATAATGTACAAGGCAAACACACATGCATAAGTAAGTAAGTAAGTAAGTAAGTAAGTAAGTAAGTATATAAGCCATGGGTTTGAAATAGTACAGGAGAGCATTCCTGAAGCCATTTTGGACTCTCCCAAATTTACCTCAAATATTTCTCTGCAAGGAGGAAGGAAATGGGAAAAGCTTTCCGATGATCTTTGGAGGGTAGGGGGTTACACCTCCCTTTTTGAATGCAGTTTGGCAAGTATCTGTTAAGCTGAGCAAACTATCAATATGTGAGAGATTCGGGAACTAAAGGCTCAAAGGAATAGCCAGGCTACCCAGAAAATGCAATCAAGTAAGGCATTATCAGGTATCCTGGCAGACAGGAGAGAAGCAACACTCTCAATTTTCTGCTGGAGATATTTTGGGGGGGTGGTTTTGGGCTACAAGGTGGACACTATTCAAAGTCTTTATAGGGTCTTGAGCACCATTGTTCTGGGTCTCTCCTACCTCCTTGCAAGGATGGGAGGGAGGACTCTGTTGCAACAGAAAAAAAGACCTGCCTTCCTTCCTATGGATCTTGCCTCCATTCACTCATATCTGATCATGGACTTGGGGGACTCAGTCCCTTGGGGAGTTGGGCATCAAAAGCCAACCCCCATATTTTTTCTGTAACACCTACTCTGCAGTAACATCAGCGTGGCTGCCTCCATTTTATGTAACAGCATTCCCATCAAGATATGACCCATGCCAACTTTCTGCCCTTTCCGTTAACAATTGAATACGTTTTTGTGTGTGACAATCTTTCCCAGTGGGATGAATGGGCCTCTGCCATGGGTGGCTAGTTATATGTACTGTGTGGTTTTTAAAATATATTTGCTATTGTTTCCTGTAGTGTTTTTAACTTTCTTTTAGCTGCTTTTATTATGTTTCGTACATTGCCTTGAAATATATATGTGGAAGGCAATTAATAGAGGGGAGGGGCAGGCATCTGCCATGGGTCCATTGATAGTAGCTCCTTGGATCTGTTCTTCTCCACCCATTGCACCTTGCAGACAAAAGATGAAATCTCTCCAGAAATCTGAATGTAAGGCTGTTTCCCTTTAACTAGGATGCATGGTGATTCCCTGCAGTTGCAGCTAACTCCAGCTGCTTTCTATCAGAGTGCCTACCAGCAGCCTCTGTGGAATTGGGGCCCTGATTCTGCAGCCAAGTAAGTAAGAAATACAGGGTACTCTAGGGCTCATTTGCAGCCCTTGTGGGGTTTGGGGGAGCGTGGTTGTTTGATGGAAAAAGCATTAGCCAAGTGAGGGAGTGGAGGAAGCAAAAAGACGTTTGAAGTTCCTGTGAAAGGGTGCACAGTTCTGACTCCCATTGATATGGCTCAGCTGGATACTTGTCAGTAGATGGCGATGCAGCACAAGCTACCAAATACTAGTCCCATGCGTTTTAGTCTGAGATAACTGAGAGTAGCAGTGGGCTGCTATTTCACCCTGTGGCTGTTTCTCCACCTTTCCCCACTCCAAGGTGCTTCGTTAGACTCCTGAGAAAGTTTGCTGCTTAAACCTGTAACACTTCTAATTTGAAAACAGCATGGCAAGCAATACTAGAGAATTATGAAACATGCCTTTTTTGTATTAGCTGATCAAAATAAAAGGGGTTCTAGATATTTTTAAGTTTATTTATTTAAACCACTTACTATTATTATTTTAACTTCTAAGTAGTATGCTAAAATACAACACCACCAAAACAATAAGACAGCATTATAAAAAAGGGAATTCAGTATCAAGATCCAACTTTACAGTTCAGGGAAAGCCTGACTTTGGTATGATGTATGATGTGCAAGACATTTGAAGCAGCTAACAGTTGCTGCTTCATGTGTGGAAGTAACAGGGCATTCCACAGTTTGTGGGCAAAGGTAGAAAACACCTGTTTTCAGGTTATAATCTACAGGGTGATAATCTATAGGGTGTGGTGTCACAAGTAAAATTTCCCCAGATGATCTAAGCGATTTTATAGGTCTATATAGGGGCAGGTGGTCTTTTGGGTAACTTGGTACCAAGGTCTTCAGGTGTTATATATGAGTAACAAGACCATGCAAATGGTCTGTTAGCTGACTGATAGGCAGTGTTATTTGTACTTGCCCCATCCTCTCCATTCTGTTCCTTATTTGGGACCCAAATTCTTATTCTTTCCCGCATCTGTGGCTATAGCTTCCACTTTTCTAATGATGGTCATTTACATGTCTATTCGTTTTATGCACTGTTTTGGGAGTCATACAATACTTTTTAAAGTGTTGGCCTAGCTGGAGGTGATTTGTTCTTGGCTTCAGTTAGCAAAATGTTTTGGGCAGGCACTGTCTTCTGTCTAGGGTTGCACATCTTTCTGTCTTTGCAGCTTCACAGACAAGATCGAATGAAACTACAGTGATACCTTGGTTTAAGAACAGCTTAGTTTATGCAAACCCAGAAGTAGGTGTTTTGGTTTGTGAACTTTGCCTTGGAAGCAGAACATGTTTTGCTTCCTGTTGAGTGTGTTCCATTTGTAAATTGAGTCCCCCGCTGCTATGGGAAAGCACACCTTGGTTTAAGAACACCTTGGTTTAAGAACAGACTTCCAGAACGTATTAAGTTCGTAAACCAAGGTACCACTTTGTGCTGTTAATTCCTTTTTTTTAAAGCATCACTTGTGTTCATTCTTTTTACACAGTAAGGTAAATGTAAAGGGACCCCTGACCACTAGGTCCAGTCGTGACCGACTCTGGGGTTGCGGCGCTCATCTCGCTTTATTGGCCAAGGGAGCTGGCATACAGCTTCCGGGTCATGTGGCCAGCATGACTAAGCCACTTCTGGTGAACCAGAGCAGCACATGGAAACACTGTTTACCTTCCCGCCGGAGCGGTACCTATTTATCTACTTGTACTTCATGCTTTCGAACTGCTAGGTTGGCAGGAGCAGGGACCGAGCAACGGGACTCACCCCATCACAGGGATTCGAACCGCCGACCTTCTGATCAGCATACTTTTACATAGTAGCCACAGGCAAATGTACCTTTTAGCTCCTCTCCCCCGCCGGATGATCTAAGTTTCCTTTGGGGATGAGCAGTAATATTTGCTTTGCATGCAGAAGGTCCCAGGTTCAGTCGTGGCTTCTCCGGGTAGGGCTGGCAGAGATCTCTTGTCTACAACCCTAGAGAGCTGCTGCCAGTCAGTGCAGATTACACTAACATAGATGGATCAAAGGCACACGTGCCTGTGTTTAAAGAAAATAAGAACGGGAATTGTTCAAAATGGTCTGGCTTTCTCCCAGACTACTATGTCAGATAGTGGTCTAGTTTGAATGTAATGCTAACCTGCAGTTTTAACTTTGCAAGAATCAGCTTGTTCAAACTTCTGGGTCACGTGCTTTTTTGCCTGCTGCCCCAGTTCTGCTGCGGCCATGAGGAGATTAGGAGTATCCGCTTCCTAGTTTAAAATAACAGGAATTTCTCATTGCATTTGTACTGGGAACGTGGACTACTTTTAAACAATGATTTGTTGAAACAAGACAGGATCACAGTGAATGCTTTGCTCCTTGCTTGTTTCAGTTGCGTGTAAGACTGCTCAAGAAATCTGGCGTATATAAAGCTTGACGTGCATTTTTTCCTTACACAGTTAAAAAAAGAGATTCATTCTAAGAGTTTGTTTTACAAAATAAAAAGATTCAGGAAAGTATTTTATGTTGCAATAAAGGAAGAGGGTGCAATTTGTATATATAACCTGTATTGCAACTTATTTTTATAACAGGCAATTTGGTTTTGTCTAATGCTAGTACTATTCAGAGGACGCAGGTGGCGCTGTGGGTTAAACCACAGAGACTAGGTTGGCGGTTCGAATCCCCGCGACGGGGTGAGCTCCCGTTGCTCGGTCCCTGCTCCTCCCAACATAGCAGTTCGAAAGCATGTCAAAGTGCAAGTAGATAAATAGGTACCACTCCGGCGGGAAGGTAAACGGCATTTCTGTGCGCTGCTCTGGTTCTCCAGAAGCAGTTTAGTCATGCCAGCCACATGACCTGGAAGCTGCATGCCGGCTCCCTCGGCCAATAAAGCGAGATGAGCGCTGCAACTCCAGAGTCGGTCACGGCTGGACCTAATGGTCAGGGGTCCCTTTACCTTTACCTAGTATTATTCAGAGAGTAATGGACATGAGTAACCTCAGTCTAGCCATTTCACTAGGTCTACTCTGAGGAAAAGTCAGTTGGATATAATTCTCTGGGGGTAAAGTGTCAAAGGTTTGTTTTCTACTAAACAAAAGGCAGGTTTCCTTAAAAGGAAACAAGATGGGTTCAAATAGTTTGCTTTACTTCAAAAAAATTTAACGCTGTTTCAAATGTTTCTGTTTCATTTTTTCCTGAGACCTGTGTGTATAGGGTGGTATACAAATTTAATAAATAATAATTTTAGAGACCTTTGTATTACTCCCCCCTGAAATGAGTGTACAGTGGTACCTTGGTTTAAGAACAGCTTAGTTTATGAACTTGGATTAAGAACGCTGCAAACCCAGAAGTAGGTGTTTTGGTTTGTGAACTTTGCCTTGGAATAAGAATACGTTTCGCTTCCTGTTGAGTGTGTTCCATTTGTAAATTGAGTCCCCCGCTGCTATGGGAAAGCAAGCCTTGGTTTAAGAACGCTTTGTTTTAAGAATGGACTTCCAGAACGGATTAAGTTCATAAACCAAGGTACCACTGTACATTTTACTATTGTGCAGCAGGCTGGTTTCTACACACACACTTCTGTCTTCCATCCAGGAAAGCAAGAGGCATTATCAGACCTCCAAGGACATATTTCAGCCTGGCAAAAAGACTCAAGGAGGATGCAAAGCAAGTCTGGTGAGGGGTGTGTTCTGGGAGAGAGTCGTAGGGGTTGTATAGAAAGACGTGGATTTGGATCTAGGCCTGAGATTCCCCATCTCTGTCATGGAAATGAATGAGATTGAATTTCCATTCACTTCAAGCAGACTTACACTGGTAAACTTGGCAAGGAATTCCCCGCCCACCATATTTATTGATAATCTTGGAGCATATATTAATTTTGCCTCCCCCCCCCCCCACGTTAGATGCTGAAATATCTTTAATGCTATCGTTGAACTGATTGCAGAAAAAACAACCGCTCACCTACGTTTTGGTTCTTCTGAAGTGCCATAAGAATAATAGTAATGATAAATTAAATGGTATCTTTATTTTCTTTCCCTGTTCCATCCCAGCCTATTTATATCTTAGACATAGGCCAGGGTCTGCAAGCATTTGCATCAGTGTTTTGACACTGACAAAAACACCACTTGAAAGGAAGCTATTGAGGCTCTAAAGGCATAATGCATCACAAAAAAACTTTTTCTCCCCTTTGGGATATGACCTGTACAGGTTATTTTGATTTATATCTGTCAGCTAAGGAAGGAAGGAATCTAAAAGTTAGCATCACTTAAGAAGGAAAGGACAAAGGAAGAAGCAGAAGCAGGTAGAGATTTCTGAGTTCAAGCTTGGCTTGTGCCACCAGGATAACAGTTTGCAAACATGAAGATTGACCCTGTGTTTGATAATTCAGTGTTGCTTTAAATTCCTGGGCAAAACTGGCCCTAACATTGGGCAGAGTGAAGCAACTGCCTCAGGCAGCAAATGTCGGAGAGCAAGGAGTGGCTGTGAGGTTTTGGAGGAGAGCGTGCTCCAACATTTGTCACCTGAGGCGGTTGCCTCACTCTGCCCAATGCTAGGGCCAGCCTTGCCCTTTTATAGCCTGCCCTACACTCTCAGAGCTAACTTGCTGCCCCTATGGTAGTCAGTGTCGAAATTAGATTCAATTGCCGCTCTGGTTGGCTTCTGAACGAGGAATGTGGAGGGCATGGAATCAGGTCCTTTGCCCCAGGCATCAAAATGCCTTGGGCCACCCTTGTTTTGAGCGGCGAGGGGTGGGGGAGAACACTGGCCACACATGAACTATACATTTAAAGCATTATGGTACCATTTTTGAAAGCCATTGCATCCCCAAATCCTGGGAGCTGTAATTTGTTAAGGGTGCAAGAGTCCCCTGATTCCTTCTCTTCTCATAGAGCTACAATTTCCAGAGTGATTAAACAATCAATCTGTCTTCTCAGGGAAATCCAAGAATTATACCTCTGTGAGGGGAATAGGGGTTGCCTGGCAACTCATAGTGCCCTTTATAAACTACAGTTCCCAGGATTCTTTGGGGGTGTGTGTGCAATGACTGTTAAAAGTTGTATGGCACTCCTTTAAATGTATGTTGCTGGTGTGGCAACTCTTCCCTTGTCTCTGTTTTATGTCTGCCCGCTAATTAAAAGGGTCCCCCCCCCCAGCTGATTGTGTCTTGCTTTTAATCAATTAATTAACCAAGTTAAAGCAAACATTTCAGCAGCTCAGTAGCAGGGATGCGTGGAAGCCCTTTAATGAAGACAACAGTTCCTTATGGTTAAGTAGTAGAAGCAAATATTTGTTTCTGCTCAGAAGAGCATCATAAATGGAGGTCCGGCCGCAGCCACTTAGGCTGGCAAGATTATCAGGTTTCAAGGTTTTCCTTCGAGGTGCAAACGAGGCCAGTTTCTAGTTCGGCCATCTTTGCATAAGGAAACACTTGTCAACTAAGTTTTCAGGTGTGAGGATGAGGAATCATAGACTATGACATGTGCCAAGGCCCTCCATCACATGGTTCTTCAAATCTAATGTAGACTTTGTATCCAAAGAACCACATCCATTTCAAAGGATGACTTTGTTTCAGTTAACATATGCCTAGTTCCGCCATCCCTATTTTTATCGCACCCCGTCCTCCAATTGTGATGGTCCCTTTTTTCTCACTGTAGTACTAATACAGTGGTACCTCAGGTTACATACGCTTCAGGTTACATACACTTCAGGTTACATACGCTTCAAGTTACATACGCTTCAGGTTACAGACTCCGCTAACCCAGAAATAGTGCTTCAGGTTAAGAACTTTGCTTCAGGATGAGAACAGAAATTGTGTTCCGACGGTGCAGCAGGAGCAGGAGGCCCCATTAGCTAAAGTGGTGCTTCAGGTTAAGAACAGTTTTAGGTTAAGTACGGACCTCTGGAACGAATTAAGTACTTAACCCGAGGTACCACTGTAATGCCATTACAGACCTCTCCAGTTGTTCTGTTTTATTATCCATGTGCTCATGATGATATTGGGGCAATTACACCCAATCCCAGTTTCAATACTGTTGGCGGTGGACATACTACTTTGTGCGTGTCTTGTGGCTTCCTGCTGAAATCCTGTAACTTTTTGCACACAAGTGTTTGTATTTTTGTTCACTTTTTGTTGCACTATAGAGAACATGAGGAGAGTCCTGCTGGATCAGGCCAGCAGCCCATCTAGTCCAGCATCCTGTTCTCACAGTGGCCAACCAGGTGCCCCTAGGGGAAGCCCACAACCCTGAGCCCAAGAGTGCTCTCCCCACCTGTGGCTTCCAGCAACTGGTTTTCAGAATTATTACTGCCTCCGACCATAATCATCAGTAGCCGCCTCCACCATGAACTGTCCAGTTCTCTCTTAAAGCTATCCAAGTTGGTGGCCATCGCTGCCTCCTGTGGGAGCCCGTTCCGTAGTTTAACCGTGCCCTGCGCAAAGGACTGCTTTTTACCTGTGCAAGAGTGCCCCTCCAGATGGCAATACAGTGGTACCTCGGGTTAAGAACTTAATTCGTTCTGGAGGTCTGTTCTTAAACTGAAACTGTTCTTAACCTGAAGCACCACTTTAACTAATGGGGCCTCCCGCTGCTGCCGCCGCCGCACGATTTCTGTTCTCATCCTGAAGCAAAGTTCTTAACACGAGGTACTATTTCTGGGTTAGCAGAGTCTGTAACCTGAAGCGTCTGTAACCTGAAGCATCTATAACCCGAGGTACCACTGTACTGCAATAAGCATTGCGGAACAACTTACAAAGCTGGTGTGTGGACAGTCCAATATAAATGCACCACTATTCTGACAGTATTTACATGTTGCAGAATGCACCTGCCAAAACCCACCAGTTTGGAGTGGTTTTACATCTTCATTTTACGTAGAGAAGCGTCTATTTCCCCCCCATTTGCCTGTCACCTGTGCAATAATAGCCAGGGACGTGTGCTTATTGCTGCATCCTTTACCCAGGCCTCCAGACAAGCACCTCTCCTTTCTCCCCTCCCACTCCCCCTGCCCCCCCTGTGTGTCTGAAGGATGCTCTATCTCTTTGTAATTACTGTTCTATCATTGTCTTGGCGTGGAAACATCTGGTCTCCCCAGCAATCCTCCACTTTTCTCCCATAGCCACTATTTCTTTTGAGGCTTTTCATGGATCATAATGACCTTCTCTTTTCCATAATGCCTCATGTGTCTCTCCTTGTGCACAGCTGTTTCTTCCACCTTTCCATCTCTTGCCATCCCCCTCGATATTTTCCCCATCAGCACCATCCTCGTATTCACAATTTTTGCTCATCTGCTTATCAAATCAAGGCTGCCTCTCCTGTCGCTGGTCAGTGCAAGCCTGCCAGCGTCCCTCGCATCTTCCAAAATGAATCTTTCTCATTTCATCTCACGTCTTGAGGCCTTTGTTCTTCTGAATTAACATTTTAAAAAGTTAATCTTCACAACCTTGGTGTCTTTGTTATGTTGGACTTTCAATTCTCTTGTACCACCTCCTTTTTCCTTTGCGGTATCTTGAAGAAAATTTGAAGAAAAGGGAATAAATTCCTTCTCATTTACTTAGGTTTTTTTTTTTAAAAAAAAATAATAATCTGAGTTGTTTATTTTATTATTTATATCCTGCCTTTCTGTTTAATTAAAAGTACATCAAACAAAAATAATTTAAAAACAGTGCACCAATGCCCACAATAAAAATGGCAGCAGTTAAACCATTCAAAAGTCAGAGTTTCATAAGAACAACCCCATTCTCTCCCCGAGAAACAGCAAAATTAAAATTGCAACCAGCAGATCTTGTGTCGAAAGGCAGCTAGGATATAAACGTATAGACTTACTGTCTAAAGAGCAGAAAAGAAGGAACTTTTCAGAAAAGTTTGCTTGAGGGATTTCTTTGAGGACTTTTCAGCCTCTTGATTTCATCAGCAAGCAAATGTTTACTAAAGCTTAGACAAAGAGCCTAGTGAAAGTAGTGGCAGATGGAGAAGACTGTCTTGGCCTTGGCCAGCATTGAATGAAACCTTGCCCCAATCTGGCCTGCACCGTGAAGGAAAAGGGTTTGGGGGCAGGGCCCTCCAAGGTGTTTTGTGACCCTCCAGATGTTGTTCTAACATCTTCTGGAGGACCGCAGGTTCCCTACCCCTGCTTTAGGCCCTCATCACAATACATCAGAAATTTGGGGAGACAGCTTTAAGATGAAGAACCCTAAGAAAGGAGACCCCTGCAGGGGCTGTGAAGTTGCCCATCAACAGTTGGCATCTGAGCAGCAGACTGAGAAGACACACCTGGTCACCACAATGGTGAGAGATGTGTTTCTATGCAAATTTTGCTCATATGCAAACCTATGTCCTCTCTGGCCCTCTCTTTTGGTGATGCTATTTGTTGTGACGTGGGGTTTGTGATTTCAGCTCTCTTGACATAATATGCTGGAGACAGTTCTCTAGTAACACTTCTTTATTAAAGCAACAAGACTGAAGACTGAGGAGGGGAGAGCTACATTTATAGGGACAGGGAACAAACTAGAAAGGATACATTTTGGAGGGAACAATATCAGGCAATCACAGTCCTGCCTTTTGGAGGCAACCAATAAGACAGAGGATCCAAATACAGCAGCTTAAATGAACCAATAGGAGCTGTACCCTCTGGAACCAAAAGGCAGTTACTTTACCCTAATGCAAATACAGACAATAATAATGCAGATATAAAATCCTTTGACTCAATACACAACACCATTACACATAGTTCCTACCCCCCCCCCCCGCCTTGCACCATTTTATCCTTAACAACAGCTCTGAGAGGTAGTTAAGTCTGAGAGGGGGTGGTTGGTGGCCGGTGTCTGTGCAAACACATGCATGGAATGGCAACGTTTTTAGTAAGTCATTCTTTTCTACTACAGTTGCATGTCTCTTCTGCATTGGTCTCTACAGCCGCAGCAGGTGCTGTAACCTTCCAATGGTTTGACTTCGCCCCCAAAGGCGCACTCCTCCATTGTCTCCTGAGACATACGCCAACAAAAATTGTAAAGAATTTAGACTGTATTTGTATATCTGTATCTGTATACACAGGTGGGACTGCAAAATCGTAGATTACAGAACATAGGAACATAAGGAAACTAAGTTATACTGAGTCAGATCCTTGGTGTATCCAGGTTAGCAGTGTCTACACTGGGCAATGGCACTCCAGGGATTTGGGCAGGGAGTCTCCCCTAGCCCTACCTGGATATACAGTTGGGGATTGAACCAGGAGACGTTGGTATGCAAAGCAGATGCTCTACCTACTGAGCTACAGCCTCTTCTCTAAAATCTGTTAATCCTGAAAATCCCTGTTGCCAGTTCCCCCTGCCCTTTGCCACTGTGACAAAAATACAAATTCTATACAGTACTGTATTTCCGAATGTTTGTGTTTACCTAAAACAGCCTCCTTTCCTGGCCTACCTCGATAGGCCTGTTCTTGGAATGACTTTGCAGAAGTTTTGACACCTGGCGTGGATGATAGAGAAATGATTATTTATATGTTGCTGCGTTGAGGTGGGGAGCAGGAGGAGAGAGGAGGGGGGATGCTTTGGGTGGCAACAGAGAAGAGGATTAATGAATCATGCAATAATTTTTCAGACGCAGGATGGTGGTGGGGCTGGGTGGGGGGGAGAACACAATTCCTACATACATCATGTTTTCACCCCCTTATCGGGGGTATCACATTTATGAAGAAATAGCTTTGGTGTTTTGTTTTGTTTTTTGCACGCGCGTACCCTTTTTATAAGGGGAGCATATTTATATATAAATAGGGCTGTAAAAATCGTAGATTAAGGAATCTATTCATCCAAAAAAGAGTTATGTGCCTGTCACGCTGCATAATGGCTGCCTGTTTCAGGGAGAAAAATGTCTTTTTACGGAGACACACTGAGTACCACATGGCTGCAAGTTGGCCAAGGTTTTCTAACCAATGGTGAGTTGGCTTGCCTGGAAGCATCTTGTGGAAATGCGTAAAAGGCAGGGCACAGCAACAGGGTGGGAAAATAGATGCAGGGCGATGGGGATGCAGACCTCCCTGCGCCTCTCTTGGAATGAGAATAATGCTATAGCACTAGAGAGTTATGGACATCTTTAAAGCAGCCGGATTTCAACCTGGAGTTCCTGTCTAATATGCAGGGACACCCACTGAGAGGGGGAGATAATTTCCCCACCCCATGTTTCAGACTATGTAAGACATATACATGAGATGCAGAAGGGTCATAGTGCAGTGGCAGAACACCCCCCTTTGCATGCAGAAGGTACCATGTTCTCCAGGTAGGTCTGCTTGAAACCCTGGAGAGATGTTGCCAGTTAGCATGGGCTAGATGGAAAAAATGCTCCGACTTTGCATACGGAAACTTCCTATGTTCTGTGTGACCGATTATTATGCAGTATAAAAAGTAATTACTTGCGTATTGTTTGCAAACGGAAAACTTCAAAAACAGTGGATACCAATTGTCTTTGCTGGACTGCTTTCTGTTCTGGACATGGAGCAAATAAGTTAACGCCAGCCAATTTCTATTCCTTTTTCTGTTTCTGTTGGAATTCCCTGACATCCCCAATAGTACCCAAGGCCAGTCAAGTTATTTTGGAACCTGGAACAGAAAATCCCACGCAGGTGCCTCTTCAGTAAAAATGCAACAGTAATCAATCAATTGAAGAAACATTTGCTGCTTTTTAAAATGATGCCTGAAATCAGTTGCCTGAAGTAGCCACCTCAACTCACCTAGGGAATTGTCCTGCACTTTAAAGGTAAAGGGACCCCTGACCATTAGGTCCAGTCATGGCCGACTCTGGGGTTGCGGCGCTCATCTCGCTTTATTGGCCGAGGGAGCCAGCGTACAGCTTCCGGGTCATGTGGCCAGCATGACTAAGCCACTTCTGGCAAACCAGAGCAGTGCACAGAAATGCCGTTTACCTTCCCGCCAGAGCGGTACCTATTTATCTACTTGCACTTTGACGTGCTTTTGAACTGCTAGGTTGGCAGGAGCTGGGACCGAGCAATGGGAGCTCACCCCGTCGCGGGGATTTGAACCGCCAACCTTCTGATCAGCAAGTCCTAGGCTCTGTGGTTTAACCCTCAGCTCCACCCACGTTCCTCCGTCCTGCACTTTACCTCTCCCTAAATGGTTGGACCAGCCATGCCTGAGGTCGTAACTGACCAACAGGCAGAAGATGATTGCACCTGATTGAATGTGTTATTCACTATACTAAGTAGGTAACATTTTGTTATCTGGTCCTTGACGTTTTCAGAACCGTATCTCCCAAATTTCACTCCTGTCTTGTTTTTATCCTTCATTCCATGTGATTTCCTTCTCCAAGCCTTTTCCCATCTCCCAACGATGCATCAGAAACCGCAGAATGTTCATCTCCCCGGTACTTGTATTTTAATAAGCAAAAGCCACATCAGCCCAGCCAATTTTGCAATTCAGCACATTATTGCAATTTGAACGACAGAGGTATAAAAATGATTGGCAATCTGGCATTCCACTAAATCTTGGGCCACCTGCTTCCTGTTGCATTGTAACGTATTTTTCCTTAAAAATGAGAAATGTGTGTATATATTTACCTTTATCACTTTGCTGGGAGCAGCTATTTCATCATCACCTTTGACTTGCAGATTCCACAAACTCAAAATGGCAAGTCCTTGTCGCTCCTGATGGACACTTCGTCTTCTTTTTTGCTTCCTACTGAAAAGAAGTCATTAACTGTTTCAAAATACATAATGTGCTGGTGGTTGCTTGGCTTAAACTCCAGCCAAATAACCCCGCATTTTACTAGTCTTGCACATTCTCTTTTTGGGAAAGCAACTCCCCCCTCCCCCGTTAATAAAATAAATAAGACAGCCCCTTAGGGTTGTATCCAGCAAAGTTCTGCTCATAGTAAAACCACAGAAATGAATGAGCCTAAGATAGTCTTGTTACTTTAAATTAAATTACATTTATTTAAAAGGCTTTTTTAATATACTGCTGTCTCATGAAACAGCAACATTAAAAAAGCATTTTTTAAAAATACAGAATAATAATCAAAATGACTGGCTAATCAAGAACATTTTATGCAACTGCACAGGCCTGTCTTCAAGAGACACTGGAAAGCCAAAATCCAGGGTGCCTACCAAATCTCTGCTGAAAGAGTGTTCCATTGCACGAGACCAGCAACTGCAGATATCTGGCTTCTGGTTGAGGCCAGTTGGACCTCTATAACACAGGGGACAACTAAGAGCACTCCTCCAGATGATCTCAGTGATCAATCTGGGACAAAAGGGCTCAGGTGGTCCTTCAGGTTTCCTGGACCAAAGTTGTTCAGGGCTTTGTGTATTAACACATAAACTTTGAACCTGGCCCCATAGCAGGTAGGCAGCTAGTGCAAAGCCATTGGCAGTCACTGTCAACAATAATGATGCGGAGGTGTATTGTTCCAGAGTCTTGGGGTTTTTAGACTTCTTACTATTTCTGCAGCAGGGTCCCAGCAGGGAGCCTGCCTCCTGCCTCCTAGAGCCACCCAATCTGCATGAAAGGGCATCGTTTCAGCCACAGAAAAGGAGTCTTTCCACCCTCTGTGCCAATTGGAACCAATCAGAGTGAAAGTAGGTGAGTTGGATAAGAAGAAGAAGAGAAGAAGAGTTTGGATTTGATACCCCGCCTTTCACTCCCTTTAAGGAGTCTCAAAGCGGCTAACATTCTCCTTTCCCTTCCTCCCCCACAACAAACACTCTGTGAGGTGAGTGGGGCGGAGAGACTTCAAGAAGTGTGACTGGCCCAAGGTCACCCAGCAGCTGCATGTGGAGGAGCGGAGACGCGAACCCGGTTCCCCAGATTACGAGACTACCGCTCTTAACGACTACACCACACTGGCTCTCTCTCTGAGGATGGGCTCCTAGAATCACTCTGGAGGAGGCATGAGGGTAGAACACCAAGAAGGAGTTGTTCTCCCTGCTTCAGAGCTAAACATTTAGGGATACTGAAAGCACAAGGTACTTCCATTTCAAGATGACGGTGTGTAATTTCTGTTACGTATGATGGGACTTCAAAGAAAACACAACTGAAGTCACTCCAAAATAAGATATTGGAACTCTCCAAATAATCTGCTTGTTTGCACAGAAGACAGAAGATATAGTGGAAAGGTAACACACAGAGATCTGCGTTGATCACTACAATGCACCACTAATTATACAATAATCTTATAAAATAATTATAATCTTGGAAGTGGTAGTGGTTGTAACAGTGTGTGGCTGGACTTTCATGAATGGAACCTGCATTTCTGAATTTGCCACACTACTTGCTAGATGACGCCAGTGGTGTCCCGATAACATCATGAGCACAGATCATGAATGCACAATACAAAGCACATGCCTGTTTCCTTCTGAACCACAAAACTAACAAGCTGCAGAACCAACTGGGAGTGGAAAGTTAGTGGAAATCCTCCTGCATTGTCTCTCTGGTTGCCTCCTGGTGTAATCCAAGCCCTTTGGCCTCCCTCCACCTGCGGAAGGGATTAGAAGCTTCCTAACATCCTCAGAAAAGCTTAAGTGTTCCTGTTTTAGCCTGGGAACAGTTCTTGATAAGGAGCTGCCTCACGGCAGTTGTGCCAAATTTAAGTACTGATGGAGTTTACTGCCTTATTTCTTCTGCAAGTCTGGTCATTCGGGGTTTGCTCTCTTTTTCTTTCAGTCTTTCATACCTGGTGCTGGCAGGATGTGGAGGCAAAACTTTTGACTATTTTTCAGGCAGAGCCAGAAATGCTTTTAGTTTGTTATAAATGACAAAGTTGAAAGGGTGTTGCCAAACTCTTCTTTTAGAAGTTAGAATTGCGACAATATTATAGCGTAGAATTTAGTTTTGTTCCCACTCCCAGAAACATGAATTGAACACAATAACCTGTTCCTATGGTGGCAGTAGTGATGTATGGAAGTGAGAGCTGGACCATAAAGAAGGCTGATCGCCGAAGAATTGATGCTTTTGAATTCTGGTGCCGGAGGAGACTCTTGAGAGTCCCATGGACTGCAAGAAGATCAAACCTCTCCATACTGAAGGAAATCAACCCTGAGTGCTCACTGGAAGGACAGATTGTGAAGCTGAGGCTCCAGTACTTTGGCCACCTCATGAGAAGAGAAGACTCCCTGGAGAAGACCCTGATGTTGGGAAAGATGGAGGGCACAAGGAGAAGGGGACGGCAGAGGACGAGATGGTTGGATAGTGTTTTCGAGGTTACCAGCATGAGTTTGACCAAACTGCGGGAGGCAGTGGAGGACAGAGGTGCCTGGCGTTCTCTGGTCCATGGGGTCACGAAGAGTCGGACACGACTAAACGACTAAACAACAACAACAACAACATGGTGGCAAAGCATTTTAGTGCAGTTATTTTTGCAAAGCAATTTTCCATTACATACTTTTTTTGGTTTGTAATCTTCACTAATATATATATTTTCATGCATATATTACCTTAGTGTACACATTTAGTACACTATACTTGACTTACGTGGCTGGAGAACTGTATTACAACATTTTGATAATTTCAAAATTCAATCGATGGCTGTGTTTCAGTTCTTGGAAAGGGTGAATAAGGTAGGTTTGCCTTTAAAGGTGAACTGGATTTAATTTCTTCCCATCCCTAGCTCTTTTGGGTGACTGGATGGGTACGTGCTGCAGAGCAGTATTCCAAATGCTCCAGCCACCTGACATTTTCATTTCTTCAGAATGCCTGTGGACTGGTGCAACCACTGTCAATTGCTTCTTGCTGTCCAGCATCCTTTTTGCCCTCCACTCCCCCAGGCTGTGGTTTCACCAACTCTGATCCCAAAGTTCACATTTAATGGTACCACTATTGCAAATATTAATTTTGCACAGCTTGAAGCAAATGGATGGATAAAGGCAGACTCCTTTTGGACTCCAGCCCTGTAAGTATTGTTCAAAATTTTACTTGCAGAACTTCCTTCTAAACAGAACATCAACGATAGTGATACATCCAAAATAGTTGCTTACAGTATATTGTGCATGTCCAGCACAGGCTCAGCTTCTTACAAAATATACAATAATTCCAATAGACCAAAAATCAGAGGTCTGTCTCTCCACTAGCCTGCAATACAGCCTAAAGCTGTGCCACTTATTGAGAGCCATTATTTCATCCTTTTGTTCTCTGTGGCATCCAGAGAAAGACTTTTAGGCAACTCCCTTTATGATGGCAATTTGCAGTTGAATACTTTAATCATGTGGTATAAGGTTAAACACTCACATGTTAGAGAAGAGAACATTCTCAGTTAATCATTAACTTAGTTAAAGCTCAGAGAGCTCTTAATATGCTGCCATGAAGAATCCCCAATGTTAGCAATACACATCCAGGCATTGTCCATTTCAGTGTCAATTGAACAATTATACTTAACAACCACTGTATGTATTCTTAAATCCAGTTCAGTGGACACCAGTGTGTGGCCTGGTCTCTTGTGTAAGAAGAATGGAGATTGGTTTTCTGTTCTGCTGCTGTTCACCTTCTTTCAAAAACCATGTTATTCGTCCTACTCTCCACTGTCATAAAGTTATGGAACTTACATTACTTATGTTATTAATAATGTCAATTAAATTATTCCATCCCATTCAGTTCAGTGCAAGGAAAAAATGCAAATGGTGGGAACATAATCAACTGCTTTTCGTTTGCAGACTAAAAGTAATAACAACAGTGAATGCCGATTGTATTCACCGGATTGATGAATAAGGAAACACCAGCAATTTGCCCTCCATTTTTGTCTGAATTTTCTGACATCCCTAGTTATAAAACTCTCTTCCGTTAGATTTCTCAAAGAGATTAAACCTAAAGTGGGACATCAGCTTTGTCTGTTTACCCTGATGAGAGGAGAGACGCAGAAATTCTACTGATGCCAAGTCAAGCCTGGACTTCAGCAGGCTTGAAAGATGTCCTTCCTACAGGTGGGAAAAATACATTCTCACCAGACACATTGGCTTTAAAGCCCCGAAACAGATGAGAAGTGATAGCACCCCACAAAGGCTCTCTATAACACAAGTCTTCTTTACACAATATCCTTCGTTCTGAGAGGGGAAAGGAGATGAAGAGAAACAAATGGCTTGGCTGGAAAAGGCTTGACTTTTGAGAAAAGAGTTATACTCTCAAGTTCATAGCCTCACATCCTGATTCCAGTTCAGTAGCAACGAATGTGGGCAAATAGGTCAATTCTGGTTTCTCATTCTTCCACTCTTAGTTCCGTTCTCCACATATCTGTATAGTGTCATAAGAATGTAGCAGCATTTCAGTGCTGATTTCTCCTAATACCATATAGAAATCTTCGGATGCAATTTTGCCAAAATACATTTTTTTTGCAAAGTAGATTTTCCCTACTGTAATTCATTTTGTATGGTATTTTCGCTGACATATGTTTTTATATTCACACTTTACACTTAGCTTATGCGTATTTGTTGTTGTATGTGTTACTTGGCTGAAGAACTGCAGCTCAAAAGTGTGAATTGTTTCAGTTCACGTCAAATTAGTTCAAATTAGGTAGTCGAAATAGACAGTTGGATTTCTCCCACATCCCTAGCAATGAGTGGGTGGTCAGGGTTCTTGTGTAAACAGAATTGAGGGAGGTTCAGTCATATTACCTCAGAAAACTCTGTGGTGATCCTGGGACTGCCATTAATAGAATCTCTCCCCAGATGAACCTAAAATATTCCAGTCAATTTAACTGGATGAGAGGCACAGAAATAAAAGCTTCTTCTTGCTTAGAGCAACAGTACAAAAGAGGCCCTTCGTGTCAAATCCCACAAGCCCTTTCTTTCTTTGGGTGGTTCTTCATCATTCTGTCCCTCACGCCCACTTGGAAATTCTGGAAGAATCCCTGATGAAGACTTCCATCGACCCACATCCATAGAAACCCGCTTTGCAGCACTGTCATCGTGAGGCGGCTCAAGTCTGGGATATGACACTAAGCACTTCTTTGAACCTGTGGAATGGGCAAACAAATTAAGCCTAAAATAATTACCCAGATATGAGAGAAAAAGTGAGAGACGTAAAGGTCATTTTTTACCTGGAGCACCAATAAAAATTAAAATCATCTCACCTACACTCTAATCTCACTGCTAAAGTAATATCATTCTCTCCTGCTCCACCACCACTTTATATGTGAATGAGGGATGGACTGAGGATTGAATTTCCTCACTTGTGGAGGCCAAATGAGATGTGGAATTATTTATGCCATTTAGGAACTGCTCCCTACAAAACATCCCAACGCGATTTGACAATTAAAACATCAACATATGCAGAAAGTACAGATACAGACTAGTCACTAGGGTATAACTCCTCACTTTGAAGGCTTGTTGGAAAGGGGAGGGTCCCCCCCCCTCAGCAGGTGCCACAAACACAGTAATGTTGGCAACTTTCTGATATCTAGTGGATGGGAGTTCCAAAGGTAAGGCCTGATTTCTACATTGTATGGATTTGACCTCCTGGTGAGAAGGTACCAGAATGCAATGAACAATAAGAAGATTTCTGGTGTATCAATGCCCATCTAGTCTAGCTTCTGTTCTCACAGTGGGCCACCGGATGTCTCCGGAAAGCCCTTAAGCACAACACAAATGTAGCAGCTCATGATCCTGGCAACTGGGATTCATAGGTATGCTGTCTCTGACACTGGAGGTAATAGTACATTGGCATCATGACCAGTAGCCTCTGATAACCTAATCCTCCAGGAATTTATCTTAATTCTCTTTTTCAAGCTGTCCAAGCTAGTTGCCATCACCACATCTTGGGATAGCAGTTCCACTATGTGCTATGAGAAGGACATCCTCTTGTTGGTTCCCAATCTACCATTCAGCTTGAATGCCTCTGAGTTCATATTAGGAAGGAGAAAAACTTCTCTCTCTCTCTCTCTCTCTCTCTCCCCGCTTTCTACACACCCTGCGTAATTTTTATACACCTCTTATTGTAATGATGGCAACTTTCTGATATCTAGTGGATGGGAGTTCCAAAGGTAAGGCCTGATTTCTACACTGTATGGATTTGACCTCCTGGTGAGAAGGTATCAGAATGCAACGAACAATAAGAAGATTCCTGGTGGATCAAGGCGAAGGCCCATCTAGTCTAGCTAGTCTCCTCTTGCTCGCCTTTCCTCTAAACTAAAGGTTGATGCCTAAAGAGCTGGAGCTCCATCCTTTAAATTCAGCCAGCCAAAGGCTAAGGCCTGGGTACTCAGCAGTCCCAGACTCTGCTGTTGTTGTTGTTGTTGTTGTTTAGTCGTTTAGTCGTGTCCGACTCTTCGTGACCCCATGGACCAGAGAACGCCAGGCACCTCTGTCCTCCACTGCCTCCCGCAGTTTGCTCAAACTCATGCTGGTAACCTCGAAAACACTATCCAACCATCTCGTCCTCTGCCGTCCCCTTCTCCTTGTGCCCTCCATCTTTCCCAACATCAGGGTCTTCTCCAGGGAGCCCAGACTCTGCTATCCATCTTTAAAATGGGAAGAGTAAAACTGCATCAATTAAGAGGGGGAAGAGTGTTCCTTGGTGCTTTGCATGCAGGCTCAATCCCTGTTATGTCCAGGTGTAACTGGGTGTGTCCTCACCCTGAAACCTTGGAGAACTGCTGCCAGTCATTGTAGGCAGTACTAAGCTAGATAGGGTCAGTGGTCTGACTCAATATATGAAGTTGTTTCTAAGAGGTAATGCATGAGTTGCTGGAATGGCAGCAACCTATTGCAAATGGGGCACACAGGACCAACAAGAGAGCAGAGAAAGCCAGTACAAATTTCCAGCTCCCAGCAGTCCGGAAAGGACCCCGGCATCCGACTGTCTTCCATATGTTTTTGTCTTTCTCGGTGGTATCATTATTGCTCAATTGTTTTCATGTTCAATGCGCACACAATTCTGAATTTCAGCTTGCGAACCAGTGCTATGAACTGAGCATTTCCAGTATTTCAGACTCCAAACGAACACTCACTTCTGTGCTTTGACGGGATGATGGTGCAGTCTCATCTTATTATGCTAATTCGACAGTGGAACAGTCTCCCCCGGGAGGTTGTGGACTCCCTTTCCTTGGAGATTTTTAAGCAGAGGTTGGATGGTCACCCATCATAGATACTTTAGCTGATATTCCTGAGTTGCAGGGGGTTGGACTAGATGACCCTCGGGGTCCCTTTCCAACCACAATTTTATGATTCTGTGTACAATCACATGTGCATGTTTTATTAAGTGAACACCATGCGGATACAACAAAGTTGTGTGATACGCATTGTGATGTGTTACACGTACAAGTTTGACATGTAAAGTGTACGGATAGTTCAGCAACGATCGTGTGGGTGCCTATATTATTGATATTAGTCATTAGGGTTTTAACATCCTTAATATTCTCAACAGGTATGAATATTTTATTCACATAAAAGGTATTTTTAAATTCACAAAAAGGCATTTTAGTAACATAAAAACAAGATCATGCATTTATTTTATATACAGTGTAAATATTTTTAGCTGGGCCACCCTTGCTGGGGGGGGTGTCCAATTCCCACCCCCCCAGACCCGAACCTACTCTCAGTGACTCTGGATGCACAGGGCCAGGTAGAACGGAGGAATAAATGCCGCGCAAGTCCTGTCGCTGCAGGCTTTAGCGAGGAGGCGCAGAGGCAACTTCCAATCTGCCTTTATGGTTTGTATGCAGCATAAATTCAACATGGTAATAAAAAGGAGTCTAAATCTTTACTGAATAATTCATTTTCATGCATAAGGAAGGAATAATGGCTTACATTATATCCCATCTCTCACTTAGTAAGTTCTTGAGATTGATTGGCTGCTGTGTCTCCAGAGTCCCGCCGGTCGTCAGTTCAGAGCTGCTGCCTGCCTGCTCTCGCACTCAGCTGCAGTTTGCACCTGACAAATGTTCAGTGAGTGCTGTTATTAAGGGGAAGTGCAGGCAGGAGCTGCGTGGAAAATAGAAGGCGGGTTATTTTTGTTTTATTAAATGCCATGATTATTTTTGGGAGCAATTGGTCATGCTGATGTAGGTAATGGAGACTCCAGAGTTGGATGCAACACGACTCCATTTGTGGCAGGGGAGAAAACCAAAAACCTTTATCCAGGGTGGGGTGGGGACTGGGTAGCAGAAGAAGCAGAGGGTGCGTTTGGCCTATCCTGGTGTTTTCCTCCAGAAAAGTTTTAGAACTGGTCACCTAGTTCTAGCTTCATCGCAATCCTCTCCTTACCTGAGTTCTGCAAGGGCAATGCTGTAAAGAATTACCTTTCCCGCCCCGGCCTGGCCACAGTGATCCATGCAACGGTCACCTCCAGGCTTGACTACTGTAATTTGCTCTACGCGGGGCTGCCCTTGAAGCTGTCCCAGAAACTCCAGCGGGTGCAAAATGCTGCAGCGAGGTTCCTCACAGGGTCTCTGCCATGGGAACATGTTCACCCAGTGCTTTTCCAGCTGCACTGGCTCCCGGTGGAGTACAGGGTCAGATTTAAGGTGCTGCTTTTGACCTTTAAAGCCCTTCACAGCCTAGGACCCTCGTACCTACGGGACCGCCTCTCCCGGTATGTCCCACGGAGAGCCTCAAGGTCCATAAATAGCAACAACCTAATGGTCCTGGGCCCTAAGGAATTTAGATTAGCTTCAACCAGAGCCAGGGCCTTTTCAACACTGGCTCCGGCCTGGTGGAACGCTCTGCCTCATGAGACCAGGGCCCTGCAGGATCTGATTTCTTTCCGCAGGGCCTGTAAGACAGAGTTGTTCCACCTGGCCTTTGGCTTGGAGCCAATATGATTCCCTCCCCCTCTTTCTTTTTTCTTTTTTCTTTCTTCTCCTGTGATGAGGTTGCATTTTAATATTTTAATGTTTCAATATTCTAATTGTTGTATTTTAATCTTGTTTTTTAAGTTGTATTCATTCAACTTGTTTTTATTATTGCTTGTTAACTGCCCTGAGCCTGGCCTTGGCTGGGGAGGGCGGGGTATAAATAAAAAATATTATTAAAGAGGAGGAGGAATGTGACAGGCAGTCCAACCCCCTGGGCTATATGGAAGTAGGCAGGTAGGCAGGTGGGGGCTGGCCGAGGACAGGCTGAAGCTGGTGGGACAAAGCCCATTCACCATAGTGGACCAGCTTCCTTTTCACCCATCCATGATTTTGTTTATTTTATTGTTAGTTTGTATATTGCCCTTCATCTGAAGCTCTCAGAGCGGTTCACAGCATAAAAATACAAGAGGAAAACACTAAATACGTAATAAAACAAGAACAAAAACAAACCATCGACCCACCCCAAAATACATTTAAAAGGCCATAGAATATCAATCAGCCAAAGGTTGAAGAGGAACATTTCTGCCTGGTGCCTAAAGGTGTATAATGAAGGTACCAGGTGAAACTTCCTGGGGAGAACGTTCCAGAAATAGGGAGCCACCACAGAAAAGGCCCATTCTTGTGTTGCCACCCTCCAGACCTCCAGTCCTTCAATGGCTGCGCTCGTTTCTCTCTGGTCGGGGACAGAGGGTGGCGCTCGGGGGGGAATTGTCATTGCGCCACTCCTTGGTGTGTGGAGTGCCTCAGGGTGCGATTCTCTCCCCGATGCTTTTTAACATCTTTATGCGCCCCCTCGCCCAGCTTGTCCGGAGTTTTGGGCTGGGTTGCCATCAGTATGCCGATGACACCCAACTCTATCTGTTGATGGATGGCCATCCTGACTCGGCCCCCGATACACTGGCGAGATGTCTGGAAGCTGTGGCTGGATGGTTACGTGGGAGCCGGTTGAAGTTAAATCCTTTGAAGACAGAGGTCCTCTGGCTGGGGCGGGACGATATGGGATTGAGGGGGCAACTCCCATCTCTTGCGGGGGTGCAATTAGTGCCAGCACCGTCCGTTAAGAGTTTGGGTGTAATCTTCGATACCTCCCTCTCTATGGAGGCGCAGATTACAGCTATAACAAAGGCGGCATTTTTTCATCTCCGCCAGGCTAAGCAGTTGGCCCCTTATCTCTCTCGCCCTGACCTAGCCACTGTGATCCATGCGACGGTCACCTCCAGACTGGATTATTGTAACTCGCTCTACGTGGGGCTGCCCTTAAGACTGACCCAGAAACTCCAGCGGGTGCAGAATGCTGCGGCGAGACTCCTTATGGGGTCTTCGCTGCGAGATCACATTCATCCGGTACTATACCAGCTGCACTGGCTCCCGGTGGAGTACAGGATCAGGTTAAAGGTGCTGGTTTTAACCTTTAAAGCCCTATACGGCCTAGGACCCTCGTACCTACGGGACCGCCTCTCCTGGTATGCCCCACAGAGAAACCTACGGTCTGCAAATAATAACATCCTCAAGGTCCCAGGCCTCAGAGAGGTTAGGCTGGCCTCAACTAGAGCCAGGGCCTTTTCGGCTGCGGCTCCAATCTGGTGGAACGCTCTGTCACAAGAGACTAGGGCCCTGCGGGACCTGACATCCTTCCGCAGGGCCTGCAAGACAGAGTTGTTCCACCAGGCCTTTGGCCAGGGCGCAGCCTGACTCCCTCCTCTGGCAACCTGCTTAGGCCATTAATTTGATTTTAATTGATTTTTATAATGAAATATTTTTAGAATGTGTTTTTTAGAATCTGATTGTTTGATTGTTGATTGTTGTTAGCCGCCCTGAGCCCGGCTTCGGCTGGGGAGGGCGGGATGTAAATAAAATTTATTATTATTATTATTATTGTGGAGGAGGCACACAAAGGAGGGCCTCAGAAGATGATCTCAGGGTCCGGGTAGGTTCATATGGAAAGAGGCGGTCCTTGAGATATTGCGGTCCAGAGCTGTTTAAGGCTTTCTAGGGCAAAACCAGCACTTTCAATTAGGCCCAGAAACTAATTGGCAACCAGTGCTGTCAGGCCAATGTCATATGATCAAACCATCTGGCCCCAGTGAGCAACCTGGCCACCAAATTCTGCAGCAGCTGAAGTTGCGTGGTATATCATGTCATATCATGATACATGACATGGCAGTGTTGACTTCAGTGGCATTAGCTAACTGATTGTTGACTTGGGTTGTTGTCTATAGGACAATATTGTGTGTTACAGGAAGCACAAAGGCACATTTTTAAAATGATGCATTCCGTAGTTTAACTATGAGCCGCATGAAGGATTATTTTTTATCAGTTCTGAATCTTCAGCTTCATTGGATGCCTAAGAGTCACAGTGTTATGAGAGACGGAGCAAAGCTTTTCTTTTTCCCTTTTCTCCATGCACAATTTTATAAATTTCTATCCTTACAGGAAAGTTGCTCTATCCCCTTGATGGTTTTGGTTGCCCTTTCCCAAACTTATTCCAATTCTACAATATCCTTTTTGAGGTGAGGCAGCCAAAACTTTTAAATTGTTCTTAGCACATGACTGAAAAATTTAAATACATGCTGCAAATATACCGTGTGACTCAACACTAAGAAATCAAGGTTATATCCTCTGGAAACCAGTTGAGTTGTTGGCAGCTTTCAAAGGTAGCCCAGTGGGAATACTATAGCTTGACCTCCTTATTAAAACACACACCTGGATTTCTGCATTAGTAACAGGAATCTATTAAAGTTCTCTTTAATTGAGAGAATCCATTTTATGCTAGATGGCTGTTGGGTTTTTTAAAGATCTGTTTAGTGCTGCTGTATTCTTGTCACACATTCTTTTTAATGTGCTTCTGAATTGCATTTTAATTTGGTTTTATCCTTGGCTTTGTGACCCCGCCCCTTTTTTGCAAGCTGTTTCAGCTAGATGGAAAGGAAGGATAACAAAATAATTTTAAATAAATCTTACTTTCAACTGTTGCTCAGAGAAGCAACATGTTATAAGGCTAATGGTCTTAGGCCTGGTCTACCTCTGCAGGAGAATGAGGTGGTAGAACAAACTACCGTACTTCAGACTGCTGGTGAGAGGTGCTAATTCTGAATGCTCCTTCAGTCTCTGGGCTTAGAACTGGGCCATATAGCTCTTGCTAACTTGCTGGCTGGGGCTGATGTGAGTTATTTTTATTTATTTTATTTATTAGTCACTCCCCCTCCCCTGCCACCACCAAATGAACTCAAAGCACCTTATAAACACTAAAACAGATATAAAAACAACCAGAAATACAATAAGACGCCTAAAAGAGAAAATTTAAATCCATCACACTCCTCTAAAAATATGGTGAGAGTTAAGTTCCAAAAACGTTTTTGCCTGGCACCTAAAAACAGACAGTGATGGGATGGCAGCAGGCCTACCTTCCTGGGGAGAACATTGCACAAATGGGGAGCCACCACTGAGAAGTCCAATTCTCATGTCGCCACGCTTCATACTATGAAGAAAAGTTGTAGCGTTTGGCAGTTTTTATTTTAAGGACAAGGAAGAAGTGACGTAATAGAAGTTTATAAAATTAGGCACACCACGGAGAAAGTGGGTGGAGACAAGTTTTTCTCTGTCTCTCACAACACTAGAACCAATGGACATCCACTGAAGATTCAGGACAGTTTTGTTTTTTGAGATTCTTAACAGTTACAAAAGGGATTCAGCAACATGCTCCTATTAGCAACTACTGGCAGCCATTGACTTGTTTCCTTAAGAAATGTATATCTGCCTTTTCTTAGAAAGGTGTTCTGCAGCTACTTTATTTTTAATTGACTCTGTTGTGGTTATGTTTGTTGTTTTTTTAAAATAGCTGTAAGCTGCCTTAAGTGCGTACAGTATTGTGTAGGAAGACATTCTGGAATAAATAAGCACAAACACCCAAGATAAACGGTGGAAATGAAAAGAGTTAGGTTGACACCTAAATATCCAGCCCCTCTTACCTTTCTGCAGGCGCTCTAGCAATGGATTTGCAGCAGGGGGCTTAGACTGAAATGACTTTCCATGTCTAATTCTGACTCACTGGTTCTGTGTGAATCAGTCTTTTCAGGCCCAATCCACTGTGTCCTCTGTCTGGCCAACACCTGCCTAGGGTCGGCGAATCTGTCAATTTCAGTTTATAATTTCTCCTAGATTAGGTTTAGCTCTCCACATTTCCACATCAGCTTGCACTTTTGGTTTGTTTGCTTAGAGGCCTTGTGCAAATTCACCAGCATTTCAAGCTGAATATCTTCTAAATTTTGTATGCACTTTTACCTAATATACGTATTTTTTGCTAGGCCATTTTCCTTAGTAGAATTCATTTACACATGTTGCTTTGACGAATATTCAAACTTCACCGCTTAGTATATGCATTTTTGCACGCATGACTTGGCTGGACCACTGTGCTGCAAAATTCAGAGAAGCACAAGTTTCAAAATATGGCTGCTTTTCAAGCCACCTTGAGTCCCATCAGGGAAAAAGGTTGGGTATAAATAAATTAATAATAATAATCAGATCACATATTTTTTCCGGAAAGTGTGGATATGGCGGGTTTGCCTTTAAATGCGAACTGAACTGAGTTTGTCCCACATCGGTCCTCACCCCTCTTCATCTTTGCTTCTACCATCCTGAGCCAAACTACATATTCAGAAGGAGCTGTGTAGTGCAGGACCATATCACTTCAGGAAAGTTGCAAGTTGAAATGCTCCTCTGTGTGTAAGTAGGTAAATTAAACAAATCCCTGGAGATATTTCCTTGACAGGCTAGTTTTTAACAGACAGGGAGTTTTCAATCCAGCTCTATCCAGAATTGGCCTGAATATGCCCAGGGGAGGCTGCTTCCCTCGGATTCCTTTCCTGTATTAATACCGCTCCTTTCATTGCTTCCAATCCATTATGATGATAAAACTAAGCTGGAACACCCCCAAAATAAAGACGGATGGTGTTTGCACTCCCAGACTGGGCGATGTGCATGGCATTGAGAATCTGTGGCTTCCTTCGTGATGCATTTGTTTTCTCTCCACAGACAGGTTTTCTTTTTAAAAAACGTGCTGGGTAAAATGAATAGTGTGGATATAACCTGGCATGGATTCCTTGACGAAGCTCCATCTCAATTATCCCCTTTGTGATGGAGTTTAAAAATAGATAGCAGTGAGTTTTACTTTTCCTGCTAAGCCCATATTAGGAAAAGTAGAAATTTGCTTGCCCCACCATTTTGTCAAAACTATTCCATCTCTCCTATCTCAATAGTACTTTATAGATGACCTGTGCTTGTCCTGTACCAGCCTGGATGAGGCCAGCATTGGTGCTGGATCAAGTTGAGGACAATGACCTTAATAGTAGCAAATAGCAGGGTCTAAGCATTAGGTTATAGCTTACAGCAGGCAGGCAGTAGGTTACTGTTACCAGGGAGTCATGGGTAGAGTTTTCAGGACCTTGGAGAGATCCCAATAAGCACAGATGTTGCTCCAATATCAGCTGGACCTCACCACCTAGCATAACTCCTGGTTTCTGGTTCCTCAGCCCCCAACAGCTGCCCATGGGTATTCTCTGAGAAAAATGCTCAGGCTGAGGGCAATAGGTTAGATATGACAGGTAACCCAGAAGACTGGGCACACAGAAGGGAAGACCATGTGTCGTCCTCCAGCTAAGAGGTGCCTAGACTGAAGAATGTCAGCAGGTTTGCAACCCTTGATGCCTCTCGGTAGCATATGATTGGCCATTTGGCATCAGCTGACTTCATGGAATAGGGGGATCATGGGTCGCTTTAACAGCGTCCCATCTAAAGCAGCCTATAATTTTCTTCCCTTGCTGGAGTAAGCGGCTGGAGTAAGCGCCTGAGAAAAGCCACAAGGAAGTTGATGGATCTAGGCCCAGGAAGATGGGTGGCCTTTCTGAGTTGTGAATTTGGTTTTTCTTTCACCTTTTCCTCCTTGCTTCTGCTGCAACCCACAAGAGCTGATATTGTGAACTAAAGGATCCAGTTTAAGCTTGAGGTGAGACAAAAGCCTACTCTGCAACATCCCTGACTGGCAGCCCATCCTTGAGCCATAGCACTCTGGGTTCAAGCCCTGCCAACATACGGCAGGACCACATCTTATTATATAGGTTTACTTTCCTGGCCTCGGGGGCAGAGCCTCCCTTTAAGGCACAGCTCCCTGTGCCTTGGTCAGTCTGATGGGGTGGAGTCCTGAGTCAGATTCATGCACCTCAAGGTCATGCTCATGCACCTCCGAGAGGCTGGGTTGTGGCAATTTGGCCAAGCCAATAATGTTGACTATGAGAGCCAGTGTGGTGTAGTGGTTAAGAGCAGTGGACTCGTAATCTGGGGAACCGGGTTCAATTCCCAGCTCCTCCACATGCAGCTGCTGGGCGACCTTGGGCTAGTCACACTTCTCTGAAGTCTCTCAGCCCCGCTTACCTCACAGAGTGTTTGTTGTGGGGGAGGAAGGGAAAGGAGAATGTTAGCCGCTTTGAGACTCCTTCGGTGATAAAAGCGGGATATCAAATCCAAGCTCTTCTTCTTCTTCCTTGCTTTGGTAAGATGGCCACCCAATCAATTCAAATTGCACCCATTAATCAGTGACGCACAGCATAAATAACTGAACAGTTGGGGTGAAGCCACTGACAAAACACTATTATAGAATTTTGAGCTTGGGCACTGTTAAGATGCTGATTATTTTCCCCAAGTTGAAAATGATGTCTCATTACTTGCTTGGCTCTCCCACCTTGCATTGTAAGATCCTCAGGGCAGGCTCTTCAGCTGGAGGTGCTTTGCATTCAGGGAAGGACTCCTCCCGCTGAATGCTATGCAAATGACAACTCATAATTGTCGGTGTTTATTGACTGACCTTGGAGAGTTGAGTGGTTTTGTTTACTTTCCTTTTGTTAATTAAATGCTTCCATGCAGGTTTTTATGTTGTTTGCTGATCTCCAATGCTTTCCTGCTACCGGGCTATGTGTTCTCCCGCCAACAAAATCTGCAGAGGGGGAATCGCTGGTAATGGCTATGATGTTGGGACCCCCGGTGTCGTCATCACAAGAATTGCTTCCATGCAGAGGGAAAGGGGTTCTGTGCCCGGACACTGAGCCACATCAGCAATAGATAACCCACACCCCATACAGGGTTCCATCTACAACCCACAGGAATCAGCAATTTTGTGGCGAGCTACTGACGCGGGTGGCGCTGTGGGTTAAACCACAAAGCCTAGGACTTGCCGATCAGAAGGTCGGCGGTTTGAATCCCTGCGACGGGGTGAGCTCCTGCTTCTCTGTCCCTGCTCCTGCCAACCTAGCACTTCGAAAGCACGTCAAAGTGCAAGTAGATAAATAGGTAGTGCTCCAGTGGGAAGGTAAACGGTGTTTCCGTGTGCTGCTCTGGTTCGCCAGAAGTGGCTTAGTCATGCTGGCCACAGGACCCGGAAGCTGTACACCGGCTCCCTCGGCCAATAAAGCAAGATGAGCCCCGCAACCCCAGAGTTGGTCACGACTGAACCTAATGGTCAGGGGTCCCCTTTACCTTACTGTGTGATGTTAGTTGTAAAAGAACAAGGGGCAATGAGTGGCGCAATGCATGAAGGTTAGAGCTTGTTGCTAGCGTGTTTTGCCTTTCCTAACATGGTGTGCTGGCTCTCTGTTAATTCTACATGGTGTCAGCAGTGGGATCTGAACCCCTACCTCCATATGCAACTAGAAGCCCGTGGACCTGCGTGGTGCTGCCTCATGTGGTGAACCACCAGGGCCACAGATCAAAGTGCTTCTTAAGTGCTAAAGAGTTTCTGAGCTTTAGGGTGACTCTGCCCACCTAAGCCTGCCATTGGCTTCTCCCTAAAGGAAGGTAAAGACTTCCTGTTCAGACTTTGTGTTGCATCCAACTAAGGTTTACTTGGAGTAGACCACTGAAACCAATGGACCTAAGTTAGCCATGTCCATTGATTTTAACTACTCCAAATATGACTAATGTCGGTGGCAACCCTTTGTCTGGATAACAACAGTATTCATAGTAGCCCAGTTCAGGGCATAATGATCCCATTTCAGCATGTATATCCAGTGGCGTCTTATCGAACCAAGAGAAACATTGTGCTCACATGCTCCATCTTCCCGTCCTCCTTTGCTTTTCTTTCACACTGTAAAGGAAAACTTCTGGGGCTTGTTGAACCCGTTTCCTGTTACATCCAAAGCATGGCTTGCTGTCAGAGGTTAGGCAATGTGTACCCTGTATGCTAGCTGTGTCTGCACGGTGATCTGCCAGAACCACTGTACTGTCCAGTGGGTGGTCTGAGGATCTGCTTTGGGTGAAACAAGTGGGCACTGCACATAGCATTGCAGCATGGAGTGTTGCTCTTCAGGAAACCCCCCTTGCAGTGGGTTGGACTAGATGACCCTTTCAACTCTAAGAGTCTATGATTCCCTACCCTCAGTTTTCCAAATCACCAACCCTGTCAGAATCCTCATTGGTCTGTTTTGGGAACTTCCACCCTTCCTCGGGTTTCATATATAATTCCCCCTTCCCACCGCATACCTTGGGGCACCTCTGAGCCTCCTATTCCTTCTTGGATACTGCTGTTTTGGCTGCACAAGAGCTAGCACCCATAGAATTACAATCACCATGGGTATATACAATCTCCTTGCAACTTACGTGTGTTTAGCTTATGCGATTTCAACTTTAGGTGGTTGAAATTGCACAAATTAAATGCACAGGAGGCTGAGAGCTTAAAAGCTCTTTTTGCGCAGGGTTTTCCCAGCATGGAAAGAGCTTTTAAGCTCGCTGCCTTGCTTACCGGGCTCTGGGAGCCTCTCACAAGATCTTGGGTGGCCTCGTGAGATCTTGCAAGAGCCTCCCAGAGCCACCGTAAGCAAGGCGGAGAGCTTAAAAGCTCCCTGCCTTGCTTGTGGGGAAGACCAATTTGGCATGCTGGGTCTGGAAAGGAAGATCGCTTGCATGGGGGCCGTTCCAAGAGGTGGTTTGACTACATGGTTTTTTTTGTATACGCGCCATCTACAGAATGTAATCCACACGTAAGATGTGGATCGACTGCATTGCATTGATAACCGCAAGCAAGGGAGGGTGAGATAACAAAAGTTAGTCAATAAGGTGTTTCCATGGACTCCCCTGCCAAAATGGAGGGGGGAAGCTCCTTTTAACACCACCTTGCAAGGTGTATTGAAGTGCCAGCTGACATCAGGTGATTTGACTGTCAAATCTGGTAGGTAAGGAGGTAAAGGACCCCTGGACGGTTAAGTCCGGTCAAAGGCGACTATGGGGTTGCATTCCTCGCTTTCAGGCCGAGGGAGCCAGCATTTGTCCACAGACAGCTTTCCAGGTCACGTGGCCAGCATGACTAAACTGCTTCTGGCGCAATGGAACACCATGACGGAAACCAGAGCGCACAGAAATGCCGTTTACCTTCCTGCCGCAGTGGTACCTATTTATCTACTTGCATTGGTGTACTTTCAAACTGCTAGGTTGGCAGGAGCTGGGACAGAGCAAAGAGAGCTCACTCTGTCGCAGGGATTTGAACTGCCAGCCTTCCGATCGGCAAGCCCAAGACCGGTTTAGACCACAGCGCCACCCACGTCCCTGTTGTCAAATTTGGTGCACAAAGCTCATCCTGCAGAGCCAAAAAGGTCCCCCATCCCTGAGTCAGAGATATATATTCTGGTTTGCAGGGTATTGATCCAAATCTCCCTAAGTGGAGATGCCAGTGTGATTATTTTGATCAGGAAAAAAAGCTATGGCACAGTGCATTAATGGAGAATAGGTCTATGCATTGGCTGTATGGAACCTGGCAATTCAGACACCATATTCCTCTGAGTACCAGTTGTTGGGAAACAGTTTCTTTGCTGCTCTGCTACTGATCTTCTCATGGTTTTTGATTGGCTAGTACTGAAGAAAGAGAAAGTTGGACTAGAGAAGCCTTTGGCCTTATCTAGCAGGACTTTTCTTATTAAGGCATTGAATAAGAGGCTCAAATGAATCAGGAATTGAGGCTTTCCCAACAGTCCACACCCAGAAGAGTTTTACCTGCTGGGGTTTGGCCTGCTTTGCAGTTGTGAAAGGGATAGGCACCCTATAGTTTGAAGATGGCGCAACTGCATGGACAGCATCACAGAACCGTAGAGGTACAGTAGAAGGGACAGAATGCATCTAGGTAGCGGGCCATCTAGTCCAAACCCCTGCAATGCAGGAATCGCAACTGAAAAATCCCTGACAGTTGGCTATTCCTCCAAAGGGCAGCCTTTTAAATTTCCCCCCTCCCCAAGCTTACCCCAATTCACAGACCCATCTATGAGTAATAAAGGGCTGTGAGAAATTTGATTGCTCTGAACATGCAATGGTGTCTGGTTTGGCTGTGTAGCTTTCCAACATGGGATGGGGAGGAGAGAGAAAGCAATCTCTTAAAACTCTCCAAAAGGGCAGTTTACCTCCTGCACACAAGAGGCAGTCGCTCACACCAGGCAGACCTCGCAGCCTGAATAAGGAACTACGGTTGTTGTTGTTATTTTGATTATGTTTTTTTGTTGTTTTACATTTTGATTTTATTCTGTGAACCGCCCTGCGAGACTTCCGGGTATGGGGCGGTATATAAATTCAATGAATATCCCGTAAGAAGCTTTGGGCTACCCCACATCTCCAGTCCTCTTCAAGATGCCACAGGCTTCTTCCCTGGGCTAAAGCATGGTTTCTGCAGAACCAGCAGCTTCCCCCAGGCTTTACCTGGGAATAAGGAACTGAGAACAAAGACAGAGCCATCAGCCTCCTTCCCATCACTGAGTGTGAATCTGGCCCAACCTCCTTCCCTTTTTAAAATCTTTAGCCACAGGTGAGGCACATTCAAAGAGCATGGGAAAGGCTGCCGAAGGGTCCATAAAGCCAGGAGGGTTTGTGCAACCACAAGCCATTTATTTTAAATGCCAGCACTACGTAACTCAAGATGAAATGTGCCCAGTAAATGCATTCGTAACTAGATTAAAAAACACACACCATAATTTAATTTTAACTGCATCATTAGGAAAATGAAGATTAGATAAGCAATGGGAACTCTGCTGAGGGGGAAAAAAACCCCTCAGTGTTGTTTGCCCACCACAGCCCTGCTTGCTGTGCTTCATTCATTGGGGATTCCAGGCTCTGTAGAGACCAAGCTTTGGCACGGGGCCTCGCAGCACCCAAAGAAGCATAATCCAGTTTCACGCCTTAAGAATGCCAAGGATTTCTGCCAACCTCCCCGCTCCCCGCCACTTTTGCAGCCTTGATCTGAAGTGCACACCCCATTTCCTCACTGCCTCCCCCCCATGAGAGCTGAACAGCAGCTTGGTATGCATTTGCTGTCTTAAGATGGCGCAGATTAGTGGCTTCCTTGCACATTATCCTTTAATTAGTACCTTGTGAGAGTGTGGGGAGGGGGGTGGAGTGCAACCAAGCAGTGCTCTGGCTTTGGAGTTTGGCGGGTCTTTCAGGAAGAAGGCTTCAATGGGGACTCCTCTATTGATGCCGAGTCGACACTCTCAATGCTGTCATCTGCTTTTCAAGCAGAAATTCTGGCCGTGTACGCACCATACATTTAAAGCACATTCTGCACACCCAACATTTTGGGCAACTGTAGCTTACCCTTCACAGAGGTGCAATTCCCAGCGGCCAGCGGGAACTCAGGGGAACTCAGTCCTGGCACCTCTCAGATGGGTACCACTGCCATTCTAAGAGAACAAGCCAGTTCCAGCACCTCTTTTTCTAGAAAAATAGCACTGCTGGCAGCCTTAACAAATGAGTTCCTAGGATTTTTTGGGTGTGTGTGTGTGTTTTAAATGTGTGGTGTCTTCTCAGCCTCATTGGTTTCTGCCCAACATTTTCATTTTTAAAAAAAAAAAATTTATTGAAGATTTTTTATTACAATAGAAAGAAAGGAAAAAAGAAAAAAAAGAAAAAAGACAACATAACAGAGTACAAACGATGTTCCTTCTCATCATTATTGGACTCCCTCACGTCTCTCACTCCTACTTTCCAAATTTATAGAACCTTAACCAGCAAATTATCACCTTGTTTCCATTCTTATTATACACTTTTCCAATATCTTGTCCCTAACTTTGAATAATTTTATCTAGCTCTTAAATCTCTAATCTTACCATGATATTTATTCAAAATCTATTTTTCTCATAAAATTCACTCATTCTCACAATCTTTTCACCAAATTTTATGGTGCCCAGTTGTTTTCAAATCTCTCATCCTTCTTAACTCTCATACAATTTACAATGCTTTTGTAAATAGTCCTTGAATTTCTTCCAGTCCTCTTCCACTGCTTCCTCTCCCAGGTCTCGAATTCTGCCAGTCATTTCGGTTTCTGCCCAACATTTTCAGGTAGGGCCATTACTGTAAAGACTCCTGCCTGAAACCCTGGAGAGCCGCTGCCAGTCAATGTAGACAGTATTGAACTGTATGGACCAATGGTCCAACTCAGTTTTCCTTTCCGCCTGTTTGCTTGCCAGACAAAGCCAAGGAGCAGACAGGCAGTAGCATCTTACTGCCCACCACACATTGTTTGTTTGCTAATTCATTTTTGGCCATATCAAAAGGTAAGTGAACAAGGAGGTTGTCCTGGCTCCTGCTGGATGGAGGACTTGATCTTAGATCTCATTTTCTACTATAGTCTTTACTGCCTGGTAGAAAAGTAAAGCAAGGATCATCAGCACCATCAGTGCAGGGCATGACTGGGAGAGCTAAGATGTTGGTCCAACAGTTGATGTGCCCCCTGGACTTGTTATAAAAGAGGCATGGCTGCAAACTAGTGGCAAGCTGGATGCAGTTTGGGTTTGCACCTGCAGATGGGAACACTGACTTCAGCTGGGTCTGGGCTATCTATTCATGTTGGTGCTGGCATCTTTGTGTCCGAGATGATGGAGGAGGTGACAGTTAGGTAACTTCAGGTTAACAGTTACATAACTGTAGACTCTGGACTTAATGAACACATGAACACTCCCCCATCTTTAGTAATAATATAATAATAATAATTTATTATTTATACCCCACTCATCTGGCTGGGTTTCCCCAGCCACTCTGGGCTGCTTCCAGCAAAATATTAAAATACAATAATTCATCAAATGTTCAAAACAAAAAAAATTCCTTCCAGTAGCACCTTAAAGACCAACTAAGTTAGTTCTTGGTATGAGCTTTCGTGTGCATGCACACTTCTTCAGATATACTCATCAAATGTTAAAAGTTTCCCTAAACAGCGCTGCCTTCAGATGTCTTCTAAAAGTCAGATAGTTGTTTATTTCTTATTTTCTTATTTAGATGGTCATTTGCATTCATGGGCGCTTGCAGGCGTTTTTCCAGGGGTGCCAGGAGCAAAATCAAAGTCTGAAATGGAGAGCAGGTTTGGTTTCTCACAAAAACTGAGGCTGAATGCACATGGCTTCCCCCAAAGAATCCTGGGAGCTGTAATTTATCCCTCACAGAGCCGCAGCATCCAGCATCATTAACAAACTACAGTTTCCATGATTCTTTGGGGGAAGTCATGTGCTTTAAATGCACACCATGGATGGCAGCCTGAGAAGAATAGTACTTGTACATTTTACCTCCCATCTCAGAGTCTACAAAAGCTATAAGTTTATATTCTCTTTTTAAATGAAAGCTGGGGATCTGGAGGTTATGGTTCACTGCCCCCTTCCAGTGGATGCCTATTCCACTAGACCTGATTTTGGGAGGGACCCTCTGCTCATTCTGCTGAGTGGGGCTCTGTTCATCTGTTGTGATGTCCTGAGACCTCCGTTTGTCTCAGCCAGAGGTGTAGTGCTCCAGGGTCATGAGGGGTCATAGACCCATCACTAGTTCTGCAGCAGGGTCCCCTTCTCCAGAGTCCTAAAGCCTCCCAATCAGCACGAAAGGGGAGCTTTTTAGCCACTGAGAATAAGCCCCCTCACTCTTTCTGTTGGTTGGAGCCAATAAGAGTGAAAGGAGGTGAGTCAGGTGCTGAGAATTGGCTCCTGGGATCACTCTGGAAAAGGTACTTGGCTTGAACACCGCAGAGGTTCTTTTGCATGCTCCAAGCTAAGCATTTAGAGACACTGAAAACACAAGGTTTTCACTTCCAATAGAATGGTGAGTAAGTATGTACAGTGGAACTTCAAGAAAAGCACAATTAAGTTGCTCCAAAAAAGAGATAGAAGATATTGGAGCACTCCCAATCATTTGTCTATCTGTACGGAAAACAGAAGATTTAGCTGGAAGGAGATCTGCATTGTTTCTCTCATTATAATTATTGTATAATTATAAGATTATTGTAACATGAGTTTGACCAAACTGCGGGAGGCAGTGGAAGACAGGAGTGCCTGGTGTGCTCTGGTCCATGGGTCATGAAGAGTCGGACACGATTAAACGACTAAATGACTAAGCAACAACAAACAACAACAAGATTATTGTATAACCTTAGAAGGTTGTAGAATCTTAGAAGAGAGCGGGCCTGTGAGGGGGCATGGCTGTTACTATCATGAAGGAACACTGCACATCTGAATTTGCCCCTACACTACTGGTCTTGGCATGGTTAAAATTCAGGGCAGCAGAAAATTACTATTTGGAGATCTAGTTTTGGGAATAGTCAGACTCTGGAGTAAACTGGAAAGTTCAATCAGAATGATGGAGGCATTCCCTCTTAAGTTTGATTGTGACAGAGACAACATTACGGAGTCCTTCCTGCATCTTGTAAAAAGGAAAAAGGAAAGGGAAAAAAGGACACAGAACTTTTATGAAGATTTATTTCTTTCATATTGTTTTATAAAATTAAATAGAAAAAAGATCAGTCTCAAGAAAGGGAAGATGTGTAGCAGTAATTTAGATGTAAACACAATTAAACCACTGGGCACCAGCATATTTTTCCCCATCTAGGCAAGAGTTCAGACAGAAGTCACCACAAGTTTTAAAAGACAAATCTACTCTAAGATGTGAACTAAAAAAGGAAACTTCTTCTTTTGGAAAATAACTGTTGCATATGAAATAATGGAGAGAAAACCAAACCATAATCAAATTCAGGTACAGTGAAAAAGAGGTATGGATAGTAGCTAGATAAAGGTAAAGGTAAAGGGACCCCTGACCATTAGGTCCAGTTGCGGACGACTCTGGGGTTGTGGCACTCATCTCGCTTTATTGGCCGAGGGAGCCGGCGTACAGCTTCCAGGTCATGTGGCCAGCATGATTAAGCCGCTTCTGGCGAACCAGAGCAGCGCACGGAAACGCTGGAGTGGTACCTATTTATCTACTTGCACTTTGACGTGCTTTCAAACTGCTAGGTTGGCAGAAGCAGGGACCAAGCAACAGGAGCTCACCCCGTCGTGGGGATTCAAACCACCAACCTTCTGATTGGCAAGCCCTAGGCATCCCACAAGTAGCTAGATAATTACATTTAATACAAGTGCAGATGACATGTATCTTCCTAAAGGAGGGGAAGGCAGCCATGTTGGCTCATAAGGACAATTCCAAAATCAGTATCAGCGACATACCATTAGTAGCCCACCAAAATATTATGAAACAGTATGTACACTTTCAACTTCCCCAGAACTCTTCAGGCAGATCCATACCATACATTTAAAGCACATTCAATGAACATTTAAAGCACATGTTTCCCCCAAAGCATGTGGGGAATTGTCATTTCCCCATCACAGAGCCATTATTCCCAGAAGCCCTTATAAACTACGGTTCCCGGTATGTAGAAGCCAATCAGTTGTTATTTTTGGATAGCCTTGTTTTGCTTCCAGACTGATAGGCACTCAGCCACTTGAGCTTGCTATTAGAGGGAATCAATGATTATAAAAAAAACCACCATTCATTTTGTAGCGGACAGCAGGTGGAACTGTGGAAAGGACACAACTCAGATTTGGAATCCAAACCTTCACGGTGAGTCTGCCAAGACTTGAGCTTGCTAAATTGAAACTGGCCTGCAATTGATGCATGTTCTGTTGTTCACAAGACCATGATGCACTCGTCAACCTGGGGTCAGTGCCCAAGGTGATCTTATGGTGATGGGTAGGAAGGAAAACATTGTGCATATCCACCGCAGGCCTTGAAATTCCTGTGCTCACCGGTGGTTATCCTTGAACTTTCTTCTTAATCAATGAAACTTTGACAAAGAAAAGAGACAACCAATTTTGAAAGTTTTTTCCTGATTATAAATCGAAATGGACGGAGTCTCCTGGATGCATTTTTCCTGGCCAGGGCCATTTTGGCGTCATACATCATTAAAGCTCCGTCGCTCTGGTGATGTATTAGCGCCATACATCCTCGGAACAATGCTATCCTGATGATACATCACTCTTTTCCACATAATGTCAGCCTCTCTCTATCGTAACATCAACCAACAAGAACACACTGAGGACAGGCAATACGTTTTAATTTATGATTTCTTTTTTGCATCCATCCTCCCCCCCGACCCCTTTCCCCAATTGACTTTTGGAAACTTCTGCTTATTTCCAAATGGGGTGATAAATTTCCCCCTCCTTTGGTTTTACATGAGCTCAAGATCCTTGAAAGGCTCCAGGTAATACCTTATCCATGCATTTGTCCGGATCGTGACTGACTCAGATCCTAGGGAGACCTCCTCTGAGGAAGAGGCCTGGGAACCCATGGATCAGAACGCAAGATTTAAGAATCTGCTGGATCAGACCAAAGGCCTTTTTAGTCCAGCAACCTGTTCTCAACAGTGGCCAACCAGATGTCTCTTTGAAAGCCTATGAGCAAAGCATGAGAACAGTAGCCCTCTCTCACTTTTGCTCCCCAGTGACATGTATTCTGGGGGCATGCTATCTCTGATCCTGACATAGTCATTGTTCAGCCCTGAACAGGTATGGAGTCCTCAGAGAATGAACCAGACACCCCACAGGTTGAGGATCTTGAAGAGAAGGCAGGACCCCCTGAGTCCAAGGCTGAAGATCCCCTTGAGGAGTCCTCTAGGTTGAGAGTTGATGGAGAACCCCTGGAACTGTCAGAGGAAGCAGCGCCCACCCCTAGCCAATCCTCAAGAGCACTGATGGCAAAAGCTTCAGGACCAGGCCAAGAGCAGTGACACAGTATATGTCAAGAACCACAGAGTTGCTGGTTTACTTGTAAGGATTATTTAATAGGCCACTGCCAGCAGCTGTAGCTAGAGCATGGTTTAGGAGGCCAGAGTATATAAGGCTTCCGTCTTCAGCTTCCAGTTGTTGGAAACTAACACAGGTCTCCTGCTAGTTCCTGTGATGGACCCAAACTCCTGAGATATGACCACAGACTGCTGCCTGACTCTGTCTCTGGATCACATTTGGCCCTAGACCTGCTTCTTTGTGCTTGACTTTTTTGGCTTGTGTTGTATCTGCAACCCTGTCCATGTTGGTGAGTCTGTTGAGGAAGGTGTCTGTCTTCTGTAACTGGGGCCCTAAGCCCCTGAGAACATCCCCCGATGTGGTCATTGATATGGTGTGATGCAGGATTGGTTTCTAATATAGCCCTACAAAGGTGCAGGTGTTTTTGCCTTTTGCTGTTTGACTACTGCATCTTCCGCCTTGTACCCATTTGTAGGAAGTGGAAGGTCCTAGTGGTCGAGGGGATGGCTTGCATTCAGCAGCTACCCACAAAGACCTTTACATGATAAAGAGAAAGGCCTTGAGAAAAAGGATCTCAGTACTACAGACAACGTGTAATTAGGACTCTAGCCACTGTTCTGCAATATTTCTCCTTCTCCTTCATAGTTCTTATGAAAGAAAGCATGTGCATCTTATGACAAATTTTGTTTCTTCTTGGGGTGAACCAGGTGTCAAGATGATTGTACCTTACATAAGCACTTCCGTGTACGTGTGTGTATGTGTATACAAACACACACAGCACTATTATATAACGTACATGGCAGGGCTCTTCTTTCTTCTTTATTAGATTGCCTAGCATTTCTTCATAATGCCTTTCCTTTTAATACCTTCTATCATAAGACATTGCCGCAAATAACAGACCCCGATTGCCTGCATAAAAGCCCCTGTTGCTGCCAGCCTAGCTTTGTGTCTCTGGCGTCAGGATTAGAAGAAACAGGGCAGTCAGAGGTATCTCTATCTCTCTATCTCTCTATCTCTCTTTGTGGTGTGTGTGTGTGTGTGTGTGAGAGAGAGAGAGAGAGAGTGTGTCTCAATCAGCAAAGGAGTTAAGCCAGCAATAGATTATTTCAGCACGAAAGAACAGGGGAGAGAGGGTGCTATTTCAGAGCATGTTCAATAGAGGGCAGCAGTCTCTACCTGCACACACTGGATTGTTTAATAATGGGGTTGCATTCTGCCCTGGCTAATGTTACAGCTGTTTGGTGAAATCAGTTCAGGGTTTTGCTTTACGAGATTAAACTCAACTTTAAGATTGCTTTGAGGAGCATCTATCACCATTTAATAGTTATATTTTTGTTTATCTCCTCAGGCTTTTTTTTATTAAGTTATATACTATATAACTGTTTTTAAAAACTTGTGTAATAGAAACCCCCAACCTCAGCTAATTTTAGAGACACATCATAAGGCCTTTTATTTATTTAGGAAATTGGTACTCTAGTCCTTTTCTCCATATGGAGAACTGTCATCAAGGCAGCTTACAAAGTAAATTAAAATAATCGAAATGGAATAACACGATTAACAATAGGATCAACATCGGTACCAGAATTAAAGCAATAAGCCACCGTGAGCGGACAAGGTCCAGAAAGGTAGCTTATAAATATTTTAAATAGATGAAAACAAATCCAGCAAATCAAGATTAACATAGCTTGCCAAGGAGGCCAAAGCGCGGTGGAAGACTTGGCCTCTCCCAGGTTAAACGGAGCTCGGGTAATAGGCTTGGGAAAAGCTTCTCCCTGAGGCCTTACTGAGCTGCTGCCAATCAGGGTAGACAATACTGGGCTGGATGGGAAGGTCACGTTCAGATAATCGTATCTTGGCTTAACAAGACACGAATGAGCATTGCAGCTTGTATGCAGCCAGCCCCTTTACTCCTTCCTTCCTTCACGGGAGCGAACCAACACACCAGGAAGTCTTCCGTTAATGACAAAGTCCTTTATGGCTCAGGACCCCAGCTCCTGTGGCGCATAACACGGGCCTGGAGTTTTCCTGCACGTTTTCCTCTACTGGGGAAAATACTGTCATTTCCTCAGGCACTGGCTGCTCTTCTTGCATGTTCACATGAACCTCCAATTCCCCCTGGGGCATGCAGCCTGGGGCATACAGGCAGGAAGTGTCCCCAAGGGGGGCAGGGCATGGAGGGAGCCCGCTGTGCTCCTGGGTCAAGCCTGACTCAGGGTGGAGCTGCCACGTCCGGTGCACCGCAGCTGAGGAGAGTGTGCGGCAGCATTGCTATGACTCTCCTCTTTCTGCCTGTGGGTCATGCTTGACCCTGGGGGTGCAGCTGCCCTGGCCACAGCCGAGAATGGGCAGCAGCGTTGCTTGATCTGCTGACCTTGGAGTTTCTTGTTATGAGGAATGTTGTTATGGCTGTCTTAGCATTACTGCCTTTATAATGCGTTGCGCTTCAGTGTATTCCAATTGTAACCAGACCCTGGGGTTGTACTCAGCAGTGAGGAAGGGACCACAAGCATTTTAAATAAATAATAAACAAGTTGAGTAATAGGGAAGCATCAGCAATATAGTCTTTCACAGCTGGACTTTTAAGTTTAGTCATACTGTACCTGGAAGTACCAATTATCTCAAGTCTCTTAAGGCAGTTTCTTTTTCTTTTACCGAAAATGCCTCTCCACATTGTAACAAGCAAGGATTTTAAGCCAACTTCAAAAACATGGACGGTTTTATTGGCTCACACAGAAAGATGAGGAAAAGGCCTGTTCTTATCGCCATCAGGCTCATTTATATCTCAGCTTATTATTAATAAGCTGAGTTAGGATCACACAACCACGGCCAAAGTCTGACTGTCTAAAGGAGCCTCATAGATTCTGGTTAATATTTAGGTAGGCACCTTGCTGACGCAGGCTGTGTATGTACCATGCATGTAAAGCACATTACTCTTGCCTGCCCCGAATCCTGGGAAATGTAGTTTGTTAAGGAATTATAGCTCTGTGAGGAGTAAACTACACTTCCCAGAATTCTTATGGGGAAAGCCATGTGCTTTAAATGTATGGTTGCTTACACAGCCTTAGACTGCTGAACGCTTGCATACAGAAAACCCCAGGTTCAATCTCTAGCATCTCTGCTTCGGATCTTGCAGAAGCAACTGTCCTCCATCGTGGAACCCAAGGTGTTACACCCATCCTGGCATTGACCGGTCCCAGCCCTGCTTAGCTAGCAAGGTGGTCGCCTCATGTACTGTCAGAGGTCAGAAGGAACTACATTAGTCTCGGCCACTGTACCAAATTGGACTGCATACCCTCCAAGTGTCCCGATTTTCCCAGGGACAACCCTGAAATTACAAAAGCTGCTTTGATCCCAGAATGCCCCTAGTTCCCTCACTAGCTCCACTGCTGAGCTTGGGGAGGAAGATGAGCTGGCGCTTGTCGTGAGTTGCGGGCAATGGCAGTGGCAGCTGCGAGAGAGCATCCTGCTGCCTCTCCATGGCCATTGCTGCCAGCCTCCTCCCTTGGGCAGCTCATGGCGGCTGCTGGAGAGCAGTTGAAGAGGATTGGCTGCTGCCACTGAGGACCAGCTTCGTGTGACGCGCCAGTTCTGAGGTGCAGACAGGGCAGGGCTGCCCTGGGCTGGAAGAAAGGGGGAGTGGAGCGGAACACAAGGAGTCTTGATTTTTCGTATTTTAAAAAATGCTTTGTGTGTCTGCGTCTCATCTTGCCCCTGTCTAAAAAATTATTTGTTGGTGTGCGTTTTTCTTTTTGTACAGAAGAAAAAAGTAAAATAAAACTGTGATTAGTGGGTTTTCTCAGAACGGTGGAGGGTTTGTGTGCTGTGTCCTATTGTTTTCAGTGGTGGAGGTACTCACCCTGCTGTTGATAAGTGTTCTGCAGGAGTAAGTAGGGAACAGAAAATAGGGGACTGAGAAAGGTCAGCAGGGGGCAAGAGTGAATAAAGGCCCTATTTTCATCTGAGGAACGTTGGAGGGTATGGGACTGCAACTGTACTTATTTAAAGGAACTCGTATTTCACAGGGCTGGGCTTATCCCGATTTCCACGGGAACATGGACATTAGTAAGCAACAATATTCAGCTTCCTGTAAATCTCAGGTTTCACATTTTATTTGAAAAAAAGCAAGTCTCTAGGCCTTACAGATGTGAAGTGGCTGAAAGTGAAATAGGAATGTTTGTTGAAATCTCAGAAGCCAGAAGGGTGGCTGAAGATTTCTAGGCATTCAGGAACAAGGATTCCCATGACCTAACAAAACCAGGATAGATCATGCCAGATAGAATCAAAGCAGAATAATTTATGCAAAAGAAGAGGATGCTGATGCAGATTTGGACAGCTTATAAAAATAGTATAAATCAGGTACAGAGCAAAGATGGATTTTAGCTGTTTGTTTACTTGAATTTGTTGTTTTGGGGGCTGATGTTTTGTGAGAGTTACTTTTTGTGTGTGGCAATTTTATTGTGGATATGTTTTTACATATTGTATTTTTCATGCTGTATGCTGCTTTGAATTTACTTTTGATTTTTGAAAAAAGGCAAGGTACAAGTTTTAAGATAAATAAAGTTGTACATAATGGATGCAGAATTTAGCACATTGCTTTGGTAAAGTGCGAACAATTCCAGGCTACTTATTGCAACCTGTAGGAGCACAGTATTCTGTGACTAGTGGATAAACTAGCCTGGGACTAAGCTAAGCACAGATCTTGGGGCATATTCTACTTCCATTGCTCCCACTCCCTTCACTTTCTGTTCCCAACCTCCCACCCCACATCCTGTTGCAAAGGAGGGGGTTAGGAGCACTACTGAATATCTGCCCCTACTGCAACATGCTTCCTGGGGGTGATTGTCTTCTGGTGAACGGAGACCCCACCCACAATTCAATAGCCTCCCACCCCAAGTGCCAGGCCGTTGGTGAAAGGGGTGCCATATTTCGCTTTGATGTGGTGACGGGTGAAAGCCAAAGGGAGGGAAAACACAGCTGCATCACCATGGTGATTTATATTTGTGTTCAATTTTCATCCTGCCCATCAATTTAATTGACTTTGACTGAGCATTAGGAAAAATGTATTGATGGTAAAAGCAGTTTACTCCGGTGGAACTGATTGCCTAGAGGGGTAACGGGCTCCCTTATGGGGGGTCTTAAATTAGAGCAGGGATGGGGAAACTCAGGCCTGGTGGCTGAATGTGGCCCTCCAGATATCTCTATCAGGCCCTTGAAACTCTTTCCCAGGCCATACCCCTGCTTCATACCTTCCTTTAGTGTTTTTACTGATGTTCTCCCATAATGCCTTTAATGAATGATATGAGAGTGCTGATAGGAACTAGCCTACTGTACAGAGGTGAAATTTGCATTTGTGGCTCCACCCATCTCTGCTTCTGGCTCTGCCTACTGCCGGCATGTGGCCCTTTGGCTGAAAAAGGCTCCCCAACCCTGAGGCAGAGGCTGCACATCTGTCTGTGAGAGTCTCCACTTATGAGGAGCAGGTTGGATGAGATGACCTTTATATTACCTTACAACCCCCTGCAATGCAGGAATCTCAGCTAAAGCATCCATGACTGATGGCTAAGCAACCTCTGCTTATAAGCCTCCAAGGAAGGAGAGTCCACAACCTTGGAAGGGAGACCATTCCACTGTCCAACAGCTCTTACTGTCAGAAAGTTATTCCTGATGTTTAGTTAGAATCTTCTTTCTTGTAACTTGAAGCCATTGCCTCGAGTCCTACCTTCCAGAGCAGGAGAAAACAAGTTTGCTCCGTCTTCCATGTGACACCCCTTCAGATACTCAAAGATAGCTACCCCATCTCTTCTCAGTCTCCTGTTTTCCAGGCTAAACATACCCAACTCCCGCAACTGTTCCTCATCAGGCTTGGCTTCCTGACCCTTGATCATCTTGGTTGCCCTCCTCTGGAACATGTCAACGTCCTTCTTAAATTGTGGTGCCCAGAATTAGACACAGTATTCCAAGTTGGTCTGACTAAGACAGAATAGAGTGGTATTGTTACTTCCCTTGATCTGGACACTAGACTTCTGTTGATGCAGCTTAGAATAGCACCAGCTTTTTGTGCTGCTGCATCACACAGTTGACTCATGGTAATCTTGTGGTCTGCTAAGACCTCTAGATCATTTTCACAAGTACTACTACTAAGCCAGGTGTCCTGCATCTTAGATTTGTGCATCTGGTTCTTCCTGCCTATGTACAGAATCTTACATTCGTCCCTATTGAAATTAATTCTGTTAGCTTGGGACTGTTCTCCAATCCATCAAGGTCATCTTGAATCCTGATTCTGTCTTCTGCAGAACAAAAACTCTTTCTTAAGAAGTACTTTTAAGGGGCAAAAGAAAAAAGAAGGAAAAAAATGCAAGAGATCTAATGTGTGTGTCTAGTAAATAGGAAAAAAGTAGTAGTTGGTCTCCATTGATTCTAGAATAAAAAGTTGTGTGTACTCATCCTAAAGGTCCATCCGGGGTGCAGTCAAGGCATCACTTGGGGGCTGAGGTCCATGGCCCCACTTAGCAGAATGAGCTGGAGGTGGCACATATTGCTTTACTAAGACTGCATCTGGCCCTGCCTTGATTCCTAGGGTTCCTAGGAGACTATTAACTGTGAAATTGTGTGCATGTATGCATATATTCAAAACAGTTGCCTTTATTTTGAGATATTTAAGATCAAACCAAATAAAGCAATGAATGAGTATCTTCCCCCAAATGAAAACGTTTAGTTATTGGCTTTTTTTTTTCATGTCGTGCCTCTCTCTCCTGCAGGAGGCTCCTTCCAAAGACGTTGAAGTGTTTACTTGGCTCATACTTGGTATGAATGAATATTTCTGCAAAATGTAGGCCACAGTGCCTCAAGCGACAGGATGTGCCACAGGGTGGGTACTTTGCATTCATATTCAACAGCTCTTCCATTTCTTGTTTGCTTCCTTATGTAATCATTCTAATACGATAAATATGTATAGAATCCCATAAAGCCTCCCACTGGAGAGAAACAAACGTGGCAGAGGCGAGTGGGCAAAAGGAGAGCGCGCCTGAGAAAAAGGTCGGAGCAACGGGAGGCTGCACATGTGCCCAAACGGATGCGCAGTGAATCATCACCCCCAAGGTTTTTATTTTTTATTTTTTTTTTAGTGTGCAGTTGGACACAAAATGTAGAGTCGGGGTGCGTGTGGATTTGTGCAGTTGGAAAGCTGATAATATTCATTTTGAGTAATGGGGAAATTAGACATGTTAGAAGTATGTGTTTATTAAGCACTTGAATGACAGGCCATGTCAGGAACAGCATGCACGCAAATTATAGAAAGGTTGGAATGCATTCAATTTCCATACTTAAAACGAACTGTCCAAACCATATTAAAGGATCTTCTTCTTTTAGCTGGAGTCTTGTCTTCCACACCTTCATCTTTAGGCAGTTTAATGCCTTATTGCATCCTTGTAAATATTTTTGTACCTGTTCGTTATTGAACTAAGGCAGATTAAAATATGAAATGTTGCCGGGTAGTAGGTAAGGCTCCTGTGGAGTACCCCTGATGCAGGCTGTAAATAAGGAGCAAAGCACGCTTTTGTGTTCATTCGCCTTTTTCTTTTTCTGTGTCTGACAGGGTGTTCGTGCAGTTGGCAAATCTGTTTAAAAAACCCTGATTACCCCACTGGGGTTCAGAGTGTGCAGTTGAACCAGTGTTCTGCACAGGCCTGAGCGGCAGTCAGTCTTTGCGATTGATTGGACATTGTTTTGGCTGGAAATAACACTGGTGGTGCCTCTTCAGTTAGCGCTTGTTGGCAGGGCAGAGGTCTCGGCAAGGGTTAAAAGTCTGCTTTGGAATATAGTCTGATTTAAATGGGGAAAGAAAAGAAAGAAAAAAGAGCATTGAATGTTCAAAACATTATTATAAGATGAGATCTTATAATAATATGGGAATGCTAACAATACAAGCAGTCAAATCTCTCCCAGGATGAGGGGAAAAGGAGACAAAAGACGTCAAAGGATAATGAAGGACTCTATAAATGCCTGTTTCTAGGGAAGCTGACTGGGTCTCTTAAAAGAGATAGCTAAGCCAAACTTCTCGATGTTCTTATAGCCAATGTGGTGCCCTCCAGTTGTTGTGGGCCTCAACTTCCATTGGCCACAGCCAATGGAGCACAAACATCTGAAAGGCACTAGGTTGCCTACAACCAATATGAAGCTGGATGTGGAATATTCAGGACAGACAAAAGCAAGTAATTATTCATGCAGTGCCTGGTTAAACTAAAGAATTCTTTCCCACAGGATGTAGCAATTGGTGACCAACTTGGATGACTTTGAAAAAGGAGTAGACAAATTCATGGAGATAAGGCAATCAATGGCTGCCCGCCTCAGTGGCTATGTCCTACCTGCACTTTTGGAGGCTATATGTCTCTGAATACCAGTTGATCAGATTCACAAGTGGGGCTATTGGTTCTAGGTTCTCCTTGCAGGCTTCCCAAAGTCATCTGGTTGGCCACTGTGAAGAAAGGATGCTGGAGGAGATGGGCTTTTGGCCTGATCCACCAGGGCTCATCTTATGATCTTTAGATTGGCCACTGCTGTGACTCTGTAAGGCTGGTTTTTATGTTCATAGATGTTTGCCCTCCAGCAAAATAATCTAGTTGTTTATTATATTTATATCCCACCTTTCCCCCCAAGGAGGCATGCATGAAAGACAGATCAAACATTATAGTTCAAAATGATGCTTGATAACAGTCACCACCTGACCTGAAATATTGATGCTTCGGTTGGATAATTACATATCTTCTGTTCTGCGGTGTCAACACTGAATAGACCCACTGAAATTAATGGGCATGAGTAACATTGCTCCATTAATTTCAGTGGGTCTAATCTGAGCATGACTAATGTTGGGTATAACCTATAGCATTATCCTGCATTGTGTTGTCCTTATTTTTGGGGGCTGGTGGAGGTGAGAAATGTACTTGCCTTTGGGTCCAGCTTGGCTGCTTATACGTCCTTACTAGGGCTGCAGCTGGATTTTAGCTGATCAATCATGAGGTGGTTTTTTTTAAAAAAAAAAAATCATTGTTATTAAATAAAAATACTGCCCCATATAATAAGTTATAGCACAAGAAATAAGAGAAAAAAGGACATCATTGTATCATTGTATTCTAACACCTTATAAATATAGACTTTCCCATAAATCTATTTATCTTACATTCCTAAGAAACATCTTAAATTATCTATTTGTATAATACAGTGGTACCTCAGGTTAAGTACTTAATTTGTTCCAGAGGTCTGTACTTAACCTGAAACTGTTCTTAACCTGAAGCACCACTTTAGCTAATGGGGGCCTCCTGCTGCTGCCACGCCGCCGGAGCACAATTTCTGTTCTCATCCTGAAGCAAAGTTCTTAACCTGAAGCACTATTTCTGGGTTAGCAGAGTCTGTAACTGGAAGCATATGTAACCCAAAGTACCACTGTAAAGGGAAATAGTAGTACCACTCCTATTCTGCCTTAGTCAGACCCCACCTGGAGTACTGTGTCCAGTTCTGGGCTTTGCAGTTTAAGAAGTATACTGTACAGCCAAACTGGAATTCCTGCAGATGAGGATGGCCAAGATGATCAAGAAGATGGAGCCAGCTTGTTTTCTTCTGCTCTGGCAGGTAGAACCCAAACCAATGCATTCAAGTTACAAGAAAGGAGAGTCCAACCAAAGATTAGGATGAACTTTCTGATGGTAAGAGCTGTTCAACAATGGAACAGACTGTCTTGCAAGGAGGTGGGTTCTTCTTCATTGGGGGCTTTTAAACAGAGTTTGGATGGCCATCTGTCAGGCCTCCTTTAGCTGTGATTCCATTTCCTACATTGCAGCAGGTTGGACTAGATGCCTCTTGGTATCCCTTCCAACCTATGATTCTATGATTATGTGAAATACAAGCACAGAGGGTTTGAAGGTCGAACCATATTAGTTTTATTCTATTTCTCAAATCATCTACCCATTAAATTTCTGCATAGGTACCAACAATAGTTTTGAACAAGAAGCGTATTTCCTTTTTCTTTTCAGAATATGTGTGCTTTTAGACTGGGCTTTTAGAGATGGATGATTGCCTTTCCTAATGTAGTTTTTTTTTTTCTGGCTTTCTGACTGCCCATTAATTGTTCCTTTTCATGTTATTTGTAATGACTTTTGTGTCTGTTTTAATTACCAACTGTTAGCCCCACTGAATTTTTGTTTTCTAAAGAAAGGCAGGCTATACAGTTTAAATAATAGTCATAATAATTTTTAAGCATGGTGTGAAAACACTTTTAATCCCCCCCTCCGTATCTCCACCCTATTCATTAAACACCGGAAAGATCTTCTGTTTGATGCTCATTGACTTGTGGCCCAATCTTAAACATATATATTCAGCAGGCCTTCACCTTCCTCCTTAGTCAGTTTTGCATATGATTCATAGTTGAGAAAGGGTATATTGCCATGCCATGACCACCTTTGGATGCCATGGCTAGCTTAGGGTTTAACCATGGTTTCAGGCTGAGCACCAAGGCTAACCCCCACCCTCCCACATCATACGTATGCAATGCTCTCAAGAAAAAGAATTATGAGTCAAGGACAAATTACTGTGTGCTATTCATTTTGATTGTAAACTGCTTTCAGGAGTCTTTGTTGGAAAGTTGATTGACTGGACCAGATTACCGTGGCCTAGTTAATTTCACTCTTACAGTCAACTTTAAAAAGATTGCTTTTATGGCAAGGAAGTGAAGAGGGGGAGAGTGAATTTGCAGGAGGGAATATGTAAACCTGTCCTCCCATATACCTTTTTAAAAAACACCGAATTTTTTAATTTTATTTTTTAAAGTTCAACAACTTTCTTAGGCGCTGGGAGGGGATGGCAGCCTAGGCATTGTGGGCACTATCCAACAGGCGCATCTGCTACCGGTCATGCTGAGGGCAGGCAGGTATTCCTATCCAGTCCAGCATCCTGTCATCCTAGCCAGCCAGATTCCTATGGGGAAGCAGAATCTGAACGCTATTGTGCTTTCCCCTCCTGCGGTTTCCAGCAAGCTGGTACTCAGAAGCATACTGTCCCCCACACTGGAGGTAGAACATATCCAGCAGCGTTAGTAATCATTGATAGCCTTATTCTCCATGAATTTGTCTAATCCTCTTTTAAAGTCATTAAGTGTCCATTGCCGGATAGCTCAGTTGGTAGGGCATGAGGCTCTTAATCTCAGGCTCATGAGTTCGAGCCCAACCTTGGAGAAAAAGTTCTTGCACTGCATTTCTTCACCGCCTCTATTGCATCCGCAGAAAACAGCAGCAGGAGACTCTTTCAGGTGGTTCGCAATTTAGCGGAACCACCTGCTACATCGGGGCCCATTACAGGCCACATGATCTCCTGCAATGATTTTGCAAAGTTTTTTGCAGAGAAAGGCTGAAACCCTACCTGCCTGCGGACTGTCTCGCCAGAGTGGTGCATGCTCTAGTTATCTCCTGCTTGGACTACTGCAATGCGCTCTATGTGGGGCTATCTTTGAAGGTGACCCGGAAACTACAACTAATCCAGAATGTGGCAGCTAGACTGGTGACTGGGAGCGGCCGCCGAGACCACATAACACCGGTCTTGAAAGACCTACACTGGCTCCCAGTATGTTTCCAAGCACAATTCAAAGTGTTGCTGCTGACCTTTAAAGTCCTAAACAGCCTCGGTCCAGTATACCCGAAGGAGCGTCTCCACCTCCATAATTCTGCCTGGACACTGAGGTCCAGTGCCAAGGGCCTTCTGTGGTTTCCTCGCTGCGAGAAGCCAAGTTACAGCGAACCAGGCAGAGGACCTTCTTGGTAGTGTCACTCGCCCTGTGGAACGCCCTTCCACCAGATGTAAAAGAGAAAAACAACTACCAGACATCTGAAGGCAACCCTGTTTAGGGAAGCTTTTAATGTTTAATAGACTACTGTATTTTAATACTCTGTTGGAAGCCGCCCAGAGTGGCTGGGGAATAAATAATAAATTATTATTATTATTATTATTATTATTATTATTATTATTATTATTATTTTAATAGCAATAACAACAGCACTAGATATCCCTTGCTGTCCTTCCTCTGGCAGGTGGAGGACCACTTTATTCCAACAGGCTTTTGAGAACTGGCTGTTTTTAATAGTTCTGTGCTGTTTTTACTAGTATTCCAATATATTTGTTTTTATATTGTTTTAATTGTATTATAGTTTAATTACTTGTAAACATTGTTTAATTTAAAAAAAAAATGCTTTCAGCTTTTCATATTTTGTCCATGTTGTTTTGATTCTGGTAAGCAGCCTTGAGTCTGGGGGAAATGTGAGATACAAAGAAATATAATGAGACCATGTGGGTGCAGGAAGCAAATAGAGAATACTGGAGAGAAGTTGAAGAGGTGTAAATCCAAAGATGGATGTGAGATGCTCTAGAATCATCATCATCTCCATATTTATGAAGGCTGGAGGTGTCCAAAATCTTTGCATGGGAGTCTTCCATAAACTGGGAGGATTGTGACACATTTCTAAAATTCCTCTCTTGACCTTGAAATGGCACCACATTGTAAGACATTATAAACAGCTCCTCCTTTTCCTGCCTTTGCTCATTTGAAGCGATTTGTCCCTATCCTACCAAGTAGTAGCAGTGTTCTTATTATTTTTGAGGAAGGTGGGGAAATACAATTAGGTTTTTTAAAAAAGAGAAGGCAAAAATAAGAATTCTGATTAAAAGCACAGTCTCTTTCAAGTTTCCTTCATTTGCAGAATCACCTGCAAGCAAAATTGCCCCCGCGGAGAATAAAGTGGGGAGTCCCACCGAGTGGCATATGGGATCAGGCCTTTTGGGGGACATTTTTTACGGTTGTGATCCGCTACCAACCACTCCAGCCAATGTGATTATATTTAAACCAGGAACCGGAGAGAAGTTGATCGGCATAATACAATTTGTGGGATTACTTTCTGTCTGTTCCAGGGGCACAAGGGAAGAAGATATGAATAAGGAGAGGTGGAAGACGATGAATGGGATGGAGACCCCCTCCCCAAGGCCTTTATTCAGTGTATCTTCTGAATGTCTTTTCCAGAATGGGTTGCTGCCAGTCATGTAAGCCAAAGCACAGATTTCATGCAGGTATTTTTATTTTCTTATAGCCCTACCGTTCCTCCCATTTTGAGCTACCAGCTCCCATTTGTTGCCAAGGAGCAAACGATATGTTACGGTGCAGTCACATTCAACAACAAATCCCCAAGGGCCCCCACTTTCTTCCCTACCAAAATAGCCTTGGGGAGGTTATGACTTGCTTTGCAGAAGAGAGGAGATGGAAGGGGTTCTTAGCCCTGTCCCTGCAATCAGTTTCCCCTTCCCAAAACTCTTCCCTCGGCTGCTTCTGTCAAGGTGCATGTTTATAAGAGAAACACAGTCCCCAAACACACACAGTACCAGCGAAAAGTGAAATTCAGCTGAAGGGTTAAGCATGTTCTGCCTTTCCCCATGTTCCTTCTCCCCTTCAAAAGCAAACCTTCCCATGGGCACTTTGTAAGGAAGGCTAGAGCCACTGGTGCTATCCTATAATAATCAGTTTGTAAAAGAAGCAGATTGCTGCTCCAACCAAATTTTGAGTACCACCCCCCAATCCAAGCTGCATTAGAATAAAAATGAAAACATCAGTAGACATCATCGCAGATCTCCCACAAAATGCACTTGTTTACAACTAGGCAAAATAAATGCAACATTATCAATGTACAAGAGGGCAGGTCACCCCCCCCAACGAGGAACTTAATCTAAAGTTCAGCACAGGGGAAATCTGAGCTCAGTGGGATCGACTCTGCATGCAGAAGGTCCCAGGTTCAGTCCCTGGCATCTTCTGGTAGGGCTAGGAAAGCTCCTTGTCCAAAATTCTGATGAGCTCCTGGCGAGAAGTTAAGATAATGCTGAGCGATAGGGACCAATGTTCTGACTTGGTTTAAGGCCGCTTCCTATGTTTTAAGAGTAAGGGCCATAGCCCTGTGGTAGAACATCTGCCTTGCATGCAGAAGGTCTAAACTTCAGTCCCCAATAGGGGAGTGCTTAGTTATTCCAATTTATTTAACTATGCCTGGCATAGCCTCTGAGCAAACATGCATAGGATTGGGCTCTACATCTTGTACTGGAATCTCAGGATGATCCTTTGCAATAAGGAAGGGCTGCAGCTCAGGGGTAGAGCAGCTGCTTTGCATCTCCAGGTGGAGCTGGGATACATCTCCAGGTGGAGCTGGGAGACGCCCTGTCTGAAACCTTGGAGCACTGCTGCCTGCCAGTGTGGACGACACTGAGCTAGGTGGACTTGGGTTCCGATCCAGTATATAAGGAAGGTTTTGTATGCTCGTCAACGGTGTAGCCAGCCCCCACTGGGGACTCAAGCCTGGGGGGGCAGGGGCACGCAAAAATAACCTGTAAGAGTGTGGAGTACATGCTGCACATGTGTGTGCCAACACGATGCCACTATTGTGGCGAGATCAAACACAGGGGAAGCTTCCCCTCCATCTTGCACTGCGGCACAAAGGCGTTGCAAATTTTCTTGCCCTTCCTCCTCATCTCACCCTTACTCAGGATGCTTCAAGTACTTTGGTCACGTAAATTGCAGTAATTTCTAATGTGGCTATTGAGGTGGCTATTTTTTGTATGTGTGTGTGCCAATACAGCGCCTTGCCAATGGTGCAAGGAACCCTAGGCACTCCTGTGGCGTCTGTGGGCCTTTTTTCGTTTGCCCGCTATTTGGGAGGCCCGCGGAGGGTGCATTTGGCAACGTGAGAACGGGCCTTTTCAGGGTGCACTCTCCGCCTGTGCTCTCCCTTGCGAGACTCTCCTGGCACCACCATTACATAACTTTAGGAGTCAGGCAAAAACATTTCTTTTTTGCCAGGCCCTTAATCATCTGTGGCTTCCTTGACTTGGTGGGACGTTTTTTAAAAACAGGACCGTCTTTCAGGCTTTTCCCTCTATGGCCGTTTCAATGCATGGGTTTGTTTGTTTATATATTGAATTACATTGGTAAAGAAGCAACCAATACATTAATAATAATAATAATAATAATAATTTATATACTGCCTTTCATCTGAAGATCCCAGGGCACTTCAGAACAGAACAATAATAATAATAATTACGTGTGTGTTGTGCGGGAGAAGCCCTGCTCATTTTTGCTGACAAGGGGCCCTGGGCCGATGCCCCAAGTCCTGCCCTGACAGCACCCGCGTTTTCTCCCTTAGGAGCTAAAAGGCACGGCTAACCTGCTTCCACCACGGGAGAGACCCGGGGAGGGGACTGCAAGGTCTGTCCGGCTCGCCATTCCGTGAGAACGAGCGAGAGCGCTGTTTTGCCAGGCGCAGGCGGCGCATGTCAGATCAGCCCCAAAGGATCCAGGTCACGGTCAAGCCAGGCTGCCGGGCGGAATCCGGCTGCCTGCGTCCGCCCGGCTCCTTGCGCTTGGAGCGCCAGCGGTGGGCGGGTGTCGGGGCGAAGAGAAGCGGGAGCCAGGGAAGGGGGCGGGGCCTCGGCGGGGCTCGTGACGTCTCCCGAATCGGTTACTGTACGTTCTGAGAACTCCGCCCCACGTGCGTCCCCGGGAGGGGGAGGAGGCGGAGGAGGGGTGGATGGGAGGGAGCAAGGCTGGCTGGCTGGCTGGCTCTGGAAGGGGAGGATGGCCGTGCGCGGAAGGGAGAGAGAGAGGAGAGGGGGGAGGAGGGAGAGAAAGCAAGGAGCTTGAGCTGAGCTAAGCTAAGCTGATCCCACGTGTGAAAGGATCTGGCTGGTTCCCCGGCTTCTCTCTCTCTCTCTCCCTCTCCTCCCCTCCAGCCAGTAATATTCGCCGGTAGCAGGAAAAGAAAAGAAAAAGAGGAGAGAGGGGGGAAAAGGGGGGGAGGGAGAAGAGAGAGAGGGAGAGAGAGAGAGAGAGAGGGAGAAAGAGGGAAAAGAAAGATAAAAGGAAGAGAAGTGATCAGAGAAAGGGGGCAAAAAGGGGGGGGTGGAGAAAGAAAGAACCAGGGGGGAGGGTGGGGGGTTTCTACAGGGTGGGGGCTATTTTCTCTCTTTCCCCCTCTCTCTTTCTCTTTCTCTCTCTCCACGGGGTTGAGCCGCCTTCTCGTTTGCAGCCATGGAGGCGGAAGGGAGCCAAGCGATATCTGGGAGCCCCAATGACTCTCAGCACGACCCTGGGTGAGTTGGATCGTCCGCGCGCCCTCTCCCCTCCGCGTGTGTCCTCCTCCTCTTGCATTGCCACTTTAGAATGCTCTCCTGCCCTCCCCCACCACCTTTTGAACAAAACTGGGTTAATGGGGTGGGTGGGGGGTTGAGAGCGCGCGCGTGAGAAGCCCCCAATGGCTGATCCGGTGCCGGCTCTTTCTGGCTCGCTTTCCCCCCTCTTTCTGAGTTACTCACCTTGGGTGGGTTGCACTGATCTGCCCCCCTCCTCTTCCCCGCTCGTTCCCGGCTTCACCCCTTCTTTTGCTTCTCCACCTCCTTTTCTTCTTCTCTCTCCCCCCCACCCCCCTTGGCCAGACCAGGCTCCCGCTTCCCTCGGCGCCCCCCCCCCCCAGCCACCCACCCCCCTCTCCACCTCTGCCTTCCTTTTCGCTTTTGTAAGTTACACGTCAAAATGGCCGATCTGACATCTGTGCTTAACTCTGTTATGTTTTCTTCTTCCAGTAAAATGTTTATTGGCGGCCTGAGTTGGCAAACATCACCAGGTAAGACGGGGGTGAGGGTGCGTGTGCCGTGTGGGGAGAGGTGGGGGGCGCCCCCATCTCCCACTCCCCCCATCCCTCCAGCCCTGTCTCCTTTGATAGGTCTTTGTTGTTATCCCAGGTCAGTTGCATCGGGTTCTTGCCCCCCTCCTTCCCCTCCAGAACCCCCCCTCCTTTCCAACACTCTCACACAGTCACAGACAGACACACGTTTTTGTTTTTGTTTTCCCCTTCCACAAGGTTAAGGAGATGCGATATTTTATTTGCTCCAAATAACAGATCCATTTCTCGAGTCCTCTATTCGACCTTAAATTTGCGTGCGCGCACTTTTAAGGGATGGCAGGCTGGGGGGCAAGGGGGGGGGGCAGAGCAAAAGAAGCTTCCTTGTGCCACCAAAGAATCCTTTCCCACCTTCTGTGAAAGAAAATAATAGGTCATTCTCTCCCCTCCCCAGTGGCTGGTTTTAAATAATGTATTATTATTTTTATGTTTACGGTTGCTTCTGTGTTTTTTTTCCCTTCCCCCATCTCCTCCTCTCTCTCACTCTCTCTTTCTCCCATCCCACAGACAACCTTAGAGATTATTTTAGTAAATTTGGAGACATTAGAGAATGTATGGTCATGCGAGACCCGACTACGAAGCGCTCCAGGTAAGTCATCTTTCAAATCAAAGTTTTCTTCCTATGGATACTCCTCTCTTTCTCTTTCTCTCTCTGTCTCTGTGTGTATTTTATGGAAGCCTGAATATTCTGTCTATGAAGCAAGTGTTAATATATTTAAGAATATATATATATATACACACACACACACACAGACAGACAGACAGACAGACAGACAGTATATATGATTCCTTGGAAGTTTATATATCTTTTTTTTAAAAAAAACTTCTGGACTACTCCTAGATCTGACTTATAGTTCTGTGTCTTGTTTGTAAATGCTGATGGACACTGCTTAATTTTTGCTGGTGGGAACTTGCTAAATTATATCCCACTTTATCTCTTGGAGAAACTTGCTTCTGCTGTTAGGTGTTTTTTTTTTTTAATAGTCTCTTTGGCTTATTTACCCTCTTTTTAATAAAGAGGTCACATCCCATCACTTCTTCTCACTTCTGCATAAAGCAAAGCGGAAAGGTCTCTTTTTGGGGAGGGGGAGGAGGAGGAACGATTAAAAAAAAGGGTATATAAAGTCTTCCCCTTCCCTTCCTCGGAACCAAAGTGTATATTTTAAATGAGAGGGTGGTAGCTTCTTGAAAGAGGGCAAGAGAGGATGAAACTGGGTCCATATTTTTTTAATATATTTTTGCCGCTTCTTTTCCAGTGCTGAGTTCACGCTGTGTCCCATTTCCCTCTCCACCTTCTCTTGTTCTTTGTCTCATTTCAGAGGCTTTGGTTTCGTTACATTTGCTGATCCGGCAAGCGTAGATAAAGTATTAGCTCAACCCCACCACGAATTAGATTCCAAGACGGTATGTTATATGATGTGATGGAATTGGTGTTTGTGTGTGTGCGGCGTTTTAATGTCTCCTTTATTTCCTGCAATATTATGACTGTGACAGGCTTATTTAAAGAGACAGTGCCCCTTTTTTGTTGTTGTCGAGTCTGCCGGAGGTTTCTCGTTCAGTTTTTTTTTACTCCCTAAAAGAAGCACCAGTCTGTTACTAAGCCTGGAAGTTCTTTCTGGCTTTATGAAATCTCCTAAAATGTTAAATAACTTGCTAGCCACTTCAGTTTTAAACCAGTTTGTTGTGCTTAGTTGTTTTCTGCTAATTGCATCTTGAGCTACTCAGCTTAAAGAACTGCATTCCGGTACAACAACAAAATAAGCTTTCTTTTATGTCAGAAAAATGTTAGTTTTGCTCAGTGTTGGTTTCTTTTTTTTAAAAAAGTTTTGTTATTATTCTTACCACAAAACTTCAAAATCCTCTTCTTAATGCCCTTCCAGATATTTGAAAGTTATGCTCCCCCTTTTTTTTAACCTAACAAGGTGTGTTCTGTGGATCTGCAACTAATAAGTTTCAATGGGATCGTAGTCATTGTTTAGTTCTTGTTGATGTTATTCAAAGTCCGTCCATTGTACCGGACTTAAAACGGCTTGAAGAGTTAAATGCTAGTTTGATTTAAGAGCGTAAGAGTTTCCTGCCATCACCACCTTTCCCAGTACAAGTCCTAACTCATCTGTCGTACCAGAAAAAAAGGGAAGTTTGTGCCCTGTTATCTTCATTAGTAATCTTTGAGCAAAATTATAATTAAAGGACACTGGGAAAGGTCACCTCTGCTACAGCAGTTCTCTATATGGAGTGGGGGCCTCCCCCTTTTAATTTTGAGGAGGGAGACATCTGATGCAGTTGTCTGATGTACACCCATGACATTTATAAAATTAATTAATGTGAATGTTTTTCTTCAACATTAATAGCGCACAGTCCATTTTGTAAAAGGTGTGTGTGTCTATGTGTGTGGTTCTTTGACGCAACATATGCACTAATGTTACCAAGATCTGTTTTGTAATGGATTCCTTTTAAAACAAAACAAAAAAAGATTTGGAATCAAACTGGGGTTTTTTCCTTCCAATTTCTAGTAACGTGCTTGCATGAAAGCAGGTGGAAATATTTTCGAGCTGTTAATAACTTTTATGTACAAATTCTGCTGGGCTTGCCTGAGCATGTAAGCCGTGCTCAAGCATTTCATAATTTTGGGGTTTATTTATTTGGTGGGGTGGTAGCATTTCATGAGTTCCGGCTACGCTCCTGGGAAATTGTCTCTTTATGTTTATACAAATTTATTTATTTAGGTGTAAAAATCCAGGCAGGGAAAAATCTTTTGTAAATGTGGGCTGTACAAAGAAAGTAAACTGCTTTGGTCAGCCTTCCACCTATTGACCATTAATCCCGAGAGTGTATTAATTACCGTTGTCGTTTATACAGTGCCATTAACTATGTGGCATTTTACAGAGAAACTAGAAAGAGAGAGAGAGATCTTTGTCCCCAAGGAGCTTACAGTCTAAAACTCACAGTGGGAAATATGGAGGGGAAGGAGAGAAGAGACTAGCAAAGGATATGAGACATTGCTTTTTACATGTATGTAAAAGGCCTGGCAGCCCCAGCCACTTTCTCATAGGGTGGTGTTGGGACGGAGAATCATGTTAAGGAGTTGGTTGCGGTGCACCCACATCACTTAGTTTGTGATGTAAGCAAGGCCAAAACTGCATTTATTTGACCATGATGTCGCCCAAGCCCCGAAATCTGTGTTTCTCCAGCGTTAAAAAGAGAGAAAGCTTTATAGCTGCTGACTTCTTAGAGCTCTGATAGTATCTTGTCCTGCATAGCATTTGACTCTGTTTCAACGTTCAGCACAGGAAGCAGCTCGGTTGGGTATTGACATGGAAGGCGCCGCTCTTGTTTACAGTTACGTTAAAAGCTTGGTTTAGGTAATGGCCATTCATATCAGAAATAGTACTATTATTATTAGTCATTTCCTAGAGGACTTTGTAGATACAGTAAGTAGCATTGTATCTATCTAACTAACTAATTTTTATTTTTAGTAGCCTTTTTTCTTTCGGCTGTTCTTTTAAATAGTTGACAGGGATACGCAACAGGTATGGATTTGCCGTGTGGGTCGTGCTTTAAATCTCCTGGTTGCTTTAGGTTGACATTTTCCCCATTTTGGAGCAGTCAAAAGAGTCACTGTACGAAAGACACCCAACCTTTTGAGATTAACCTACGCTTTAGAGCTTGATGACTTACATCAACTCTCCCAAACATTATAGTTGTATAATAATGGTAGGCCTGTTCTCTGCCCCCCCCCCCCACCCTCCGTCCCCAAACTTTTAGATCACTCAATGGGAAATCTGCACCTGTTGTATTTCTCTGGTAGAAAAGTATCTAGTCAGTGCTGAATATATATGTGTATATATATGTAGATAATGTTAATCTCTATGAAAGGGTTAGCTTTGTAGATTAAGGATTTTATGAGTTTTCTCTTCATGCTTCACGAACTGTTACAGTGGTGTATAGTCACTCATTTCTCAGGTATATGGTTTTTCTTTTCTTGCTTTTTAATTTTAAAAAAGTTTTTGTCGTAAGTGGAGTGTGGTGTGATGACACATGCCAGCTAAGGGACACAAGCTGAACGAAAGCAGGTTGAAAATATCCCTGTTTTATGCAGGCTGTGAATAGGTATTCTTAACCTGCTGAAAGTGAGCCAAGGTTTCTTTTAAAGACTCGCCCCGGTTTCTAAGCAGAACTTAGGCTTTAAAGTGATACGAGTAGCCTGCAGTGAGTAAATCAGCTGACGAAGCTGGGTCTTGTAGCCACTTTCGGGGTATGTGTGTGTGTGTGTGCCCTGTTGACCTCAGTAGGATATAGGATTGTGCTTTGTGCATCCTATTAACTTGGTTAATGGAACCTGTACCCCATATCTGCAACATGCTTATTCATGTCTAAGGTTAATTCTTTCATAGGCAGTTTATTATGAAGCCATATCAGTCGGAATCTCTTCTCTGCCCTGTTCTGTCCTCCACCCAAGTTTGCTATGCAGAGGTTCATAAAGGTGTACATGACATTTTTAATTAAATCAAGTGATTCAGAAATACTGTATTTTGAGCAGTGTCTGGAACCAAAGGAGATTCGAGACCAATAACATTACCCTGTACAAATTTACTTGAGCAGAGGAGTTAATTCACTGTGGAACTTGCTTCCTAGTGAGTGAGTTTAAGACCACAGCTTTAGGAATCTGTTTTATTACCTTTTTTTGAGATACCCGTTGACAAGTCACCGTTTTTATTATTTACATGGCAGCTATAAATCTGTGGTTTTAGCACCTTGGAAGACAGGAGTCCATTGTCAGTTAAGGATATAGCCTTAAAAAATTCTATGGTTTGGTTCAGAGTTTTATTACCTGATTTATTATTTTATTCTCATTTTTTTAGAAGGGTGGGATCGCATGTTATTGAATTAAATTAGCTTTAAAAAATCAAATCTGCCTTAAACAGATACTGATTTTCATATAGTTAGCCTTGGATGTTCAAGACTGTATGTTAGTTGTGGTTGTGGTTTTTTCTTAAAGGAAGTTTTTTCACAGTTAGCGTCCTTTCAGGGTGACCTGCTAAAAGTGAAATTGGGGATATGCAGTTTGGGGTGGAAAAAGCTTTCCTTTCAGGCATTCCAGCTGATTTTTTATTTAAACTGGCAGTTGCTGTTTTTGTTCTTTCTTTTAAATAGTTTTCTTAAACTGCAGAGGCTTTAAGAATCCAAAAGAAAACAAACACAAACGGCAGGAAGATTGTGTGCATTGAAAGTCAGAATGGTTTGCATTCCCCTCCCAATTGCTCATATTTTTAAATGCATGCAATCTGCAGAATATGCAAATTGAGTCTAGCATCCAGGATTTGATGGTCAAATTAGCAACAGGGAACTCCTTCCTCTACTTAGCTCAAAATCTTTTTTATAAACAGTACTGTATATTGTTGATAGCTCACAGAACACATTATTGGTTCACTTTCTGTGTGTTCTTCCCCCCCATATGATCACCCCCCCTTACACCTCTGCACCCCCTTAGTAACCCTGCAAAACTCAATGTACCTGAGAAATGAAGGCTTAATCATTCAGTACAGTATCTTTTTTGTTTGTTTTTTTGCCTCTCTGAAGAATCTGTGCAAATTACGTTGCTTTTCATTTTTCTTTTCTCTCCTCCCTCCTGCTCCCTCACAGATTGACCCTAAAGTTGCATTTCCTCGACGAGCTCAACCTAAGGTAAGAAAGATCAATAATGGCGGGGGGGGGGGGGGTCAAGGCATCCTGAGAATCTCACATTGCTGAACAATGTAGAGAGGAATGGACCATGTTGAGGGGCTGGGTGGGGAGAAGCTACCAGAATTTGCAACAGAGACTTTTAAGGCTGGAATACCTGGTGTCTGAAGGTTCTCTGAAAATTACTGGTTTGTGTGAAGGAAGGCCCGTCTCTCGCAGATCCATCTCCTTGTGTCATTGTGTGTTTGGTACAAGTAGCCTTTCGTGTCTACCTTGGATCTTAATAATAAAATGACAACTGTGTTGAGCGCCTGTGGTATATTGACAAAGTAAAGGGCTTGTCTGTTTCTCTGTCTGCTTTTTGGTGCCTTTATGTGGGGCAGTTCCCTCCTGTTTAGTTTTGCTCCTTCCCAACGTGCCCCCCTTTTTTCCTAGTGCATAACTTTGAGAAGTGCTAGTTCACTCACAAGCTTTTGAGTCAGGGAGCCTCTGGCTGGTATTGGAAGGCCTGAGCTCCTCTGAGCGTTGCCTGCGGAAGAAGCATTGGAACAAAGAGCCTTAAGTTTGATTGGATAAGTGACCTGTTCTCCACCCCCCCACCCCCCACTTTATTCAGGGCCGCCTTGTTGTAATGCATTTGGTTGCTTGCAAGGACATGTCAGTCATGTTCAAAAGAGCTTTTGTCCGAAGGCTACCTCCAAAACAAAACTCAGAACCAAGACTGCTGTTGGGGCCAGCTTTTCAGGGTTGGCTCTGTTAGTTCGCAAGGTGGTGGCAGTGGTGCTGCATTCATCCTCTTAATGTGGAGGAAATACTTTCGGCATAGGCGATGTTTTTCTTTCTTTTAAAAAAATGCAAGCTGAAATAGTCCTTCTCAACCAGTACTGGAACATCTAGCGTCAACGGCACGTCCCCCAGAGTGTTCTTGCAGTTGGGTCCCGTTAGTTCTTTCTCCTTGGACAGAAACTCATGGCTGGAATCCCTCTGGTCTGTGTTATTGGAAGCGGGGGAAAGGTGGACTCAAATCTGTCTGTAAGAGAAAGACGGTATGTCTTGTGCCCATTCTGGTTAGGGAGGGGTTAATGAAATAGTTGCACAGCGCAGGCATGAAGTGGTTAGCACAGTAAGTACAGTGTAAGTTAGTAAGTACAGGGTAGGTTTGGTCTGCCCAAGGTGGAACACACAGCATTACTTTCTTAGAATTTATGAGTACAACTATGAAATTGGTATGTTTGCTACAGTTTGCTGGGCTAGTAGGAAGCCCAGGTTTCTACAGAGTTCTCTTTGACTCTGCTTCTCCGCTGCCCCCCTCTTTTGACTCAGAGAAATCAAAGCTGCCGAACCTTTTTAATTCACGTGGTTTCCAAAGCTAATTTATACTGAATTCTCTTGGAACTGATTCTCTCCCTGCCCCCCGCCTCGGCACCATTCTGCCCATTTGTTAAGAGGAAGGATGTCTTGAGTGTGATTCTGCAGGCACAAGCCAGCAAGGGAATATGTGTCAGAATTGGACCGGGAGAAGCTGTTCAAATGGAACACTTGTTCGTGGCATGCAACTCCTGGCGAGGGAAGGAACTTAAGTCTTGTGCAACAGTGGTGTAAAATATAAAAGGGTGTTTAGAGAAGAACAGCATTCAGCTCTTTAGAAATAGCAGTAGTGGACTACCACCCGATGATGTTGGATTTTAAAACTGTCGGATGACGCTTTGGTGGTAATAGCAGGGAGACCACTTCCCAGATCTAAATATGTATGTTCCTGAGATAGTGAGATGCAAAAATATATATTAAAAAACCTTTTTGCAAGGAGTTCCTAGAATATGTAGCTGCTTAACAAAATATTGACCCAGACTATTTGATGTATTCAACTTTTAAGTCATATATGAAAATAGATTTGCACCACCCTTCTAAAGCACAGTAATGAAACTGCTTGGTGGGCCTCCCTGAGGAGGGAATTCTGCAGGTGCAGCTCAATAGCTGAGAAGGCCCTACTCTGCTTCCACAGAACAAACTGCCCTGGGTGTGTGCAGAGCTCTTGTGCGGGCTGATAAGGCAGAAGCATAAATAATTTTGTAAACCATTTCTGCTTATTGGCCCCCCTTCCGCTGGGCAGCTTAAGCAGTGTCTCCGTTTCAGGTATCAAACAATATCCTCCCAGCCCCACTCCCCCAGGAAGAGACAGAGGAATGTGTTTTTATGCACCTTTTTGCAAGAGTTTGAGGCTCAGCAGCTCAGGACACCCCCTCCCACCTTTGTTTGGCCTAACCATGGTCTGAGCTTGCAATGGGAAGACCATAGCACAGAGTGGCTTGTCTGCTTTATGTTCTTGGGCATATATGCTACTGTCTTCATGGTGCAAATGGTCTCTGGAGTGGAGCAGTGGCCAAACTTGGTGTTTGTTAATTCAGATGTTGTGCCAATCTAAGATGCTGCAAACCTGCTTCAAGCCATGGTTTGTCAGTTCAGGCAGAATGCCCAAACCATTGTTAAGCACCCATAACTGTGGTTTGGCATGAACTAAGCTAACAAGTTTGCTCAGATGGAATTATCTGCAAGGCTGATGCTGCACATAAGCCTTTTTTTTTAAGAGTCATCTCTGCATTCTACAACATTGGCTAGCAAAGTTGATTGGTAAAACTTACAATGATAAATTCTGTCTTTTTTCTGTCTTAATTTTCATGTAAAATCCCAACTGCATATTAGAAATGGTTTCTTTACATACAGGTCCTGAACGTTTCACATTGTAGAGTTTTTGCTCTAGGCTGCACTACAACATCATTTATAAGGTTGTATTCGGGGGGGGGGGGCTCATTGAAATCAAACTGTTATATTCAGTGTCAGCTGTACTCTGAGTAGACCCATTGAAATGAATGAACATAGCTAGCTTAGGCCTATTGTTTGAACTTGATTGCCTCTGAACCAAGTTAGTCAAGATTACTCTGAGACTTACTCTGATACTAAAGTGCATAGATTCCGCGCTCCCCCGCCGTTCTTGCACATTGTTTTCAGTTCACATTGGATTTCACAGGTTTGAGCATGGTTACAGGAAATGGACTGGCATATATGCATGTCCGATGTGGTAGGAAAAAAGAGTTGGGAAGTGCAAGTGTGTCGATTGCATGCTCTTGCACAATGTGCATAGATATAAGAGTGGTAACTCAGTTAACACTTTCTGATACAGAACGAAAGTGAAGTAGATTCCTTAAAAGTGTGGTGGATATTTTGTATGACTGCCCAGGTTCTCTGAAGAGGATTCAAAATTGCCTGAACAGCAATATGTCATACAAATACTGCCATATTTTCCAAATTTAGGAGGCTGTACGATTGTATTTCAGGGGCACAGTCCGGCCAAAGTTAAGCACTTTTTAGGGTCCTGATTTTTAATGAAGAGAATTAAGAACCCATTTCATGTTTGTGCCCTACAGATTTCATTGGAAAAGTGCTTAACTTATGATTGGATCTTGTCCAAAAAGTGCCTTTCTCAAAGCTCAGGAATCCTCTATTTACACGCAAAGCAAGGCACTGCAGTCATGTTCTTTCCTTTTATACAAGTATCTGGAACATTTGTTTTTTACCTGTTGCCTTCATTTGCTGAGGTTCACCAAAATTATCTCGACTTTTCAGGATACCTTGCGATAGCTATTAAAACTTCTTTCCTTGCGGTGACTTCTCTGCAGCTTGGTACAAACTTCTTTTTTTAAGGCTCAAATCGGAAGGTCTGGAGTTTTAGTAACATGAGAATTTCTCGTAAAGGCACGCAACCTAAATCCCCCTTATTTAGAGGTTAGTGTTTCTTCACCCACCCTTCCTTAGTGAGTGTCTCAAAGGTGCAGTGAAAATATTAAAACATATGCTGGCTTCTGTGTTGAGCATGTGGTTCCCCCAGGTGGAAAGCTTGTATTTTTGCCTCGCACCTGCTTTTTTGGATGTTCCTCCCTATTAATCCATTCTAATTTGTTGAGGTTTGTGTTTTTTAAAAAGGGGCTTGTAATGGAAACGATGTGTAAAATGATATCAAAGGCCGGCAAAAATCTTCCAAGGCGGAATGGACTTGCAGCGTCCGTGCTATTGTGATCCTCCCTGTGTGGGTTTTTCTTAGCTTCCTTTCTCCCATGAGGCTTCTAAACTGAAAAGTTAATTTTTCACAGTTAAATGGCCAGTGTTTGCCTTTAAAATGCAGACGTTCAGCTGAGCTAGTTGACAGTTCTTTCTGCAGAAATGAGTTACTCATGAAATACCTCTTCCGGTGTAAGCAAAGGACTTTAGGACTTGCAACCGTAGCATCTATCCCCGCTTTGAGCACGGTGGTGATCTTTAACTCCAAGGTTGTGGGCTGTTTTGTGTATGTGTTGATTTGCAATAAAACTTAGCTTCCTCTGATGAAGTGGAGCAGGGTCAACGACCGTAGCAAGTTAGCCATCCTTTAAAGTGCCCCGCAACTAAGGATGCCAGAGAATTCAGTCAGAAATTGTTGGGAGTGGAAGTTGCCGCATTTTCATCCAAGGTCAGGAACAGAAATCACACAAGCGAATAAGAGCGGTATTTGCTTTTCACTCCAAAAAACGCTATGTTATTTTCTGTCATTGTTTTTGATACTTCCTTTCCATTTAAATGCATTGAAATTAATTACATAATTATGTTATTTTCAGCTATCGTGGATAGCGAGATAGACATAGGTTTTTGCTGAAGCTGAACTGCAGTGGAACAGAAACAGTGCTGATTGTGATTGTTTATTATCCTTTATTCAATTTCTATACCGCCCTTTAGCCGAAGATCACAGCGTGGTTTACAATATAAAGTGATGAATCTAGCAAAGCACGGAAATCGCTGCCTCCTTACATTCCTGCCTAAGATTCTTGGTTGTCTTTTCCGCAAATTGCAATAAAGCTCTTGTTGATACAAAACATACAGTGGAGGGATGCTTCTGTCCCCAAATCTCCCATTCTTGTCTAGGCTTCTCCCCCGTCCCTCTTTTTAAAAAAACTATCTGAGAAGGCAGCTGTTAGAATTTTTCTGGCCTTTGCTTTGTTCATCTGCAGGAATGCTTGCTTCTTCCTGAAGTGCGAAATCATTCTTTTTGTGCATTTAGTCCCTAACTTGTAGCTGTGAACTGTTTCATGTTTAGTGCAGCCTTGCAAATTAGCCCACAGAAGTTCCTAGCAAGCCTGCAACATGTTCCAAAGCATAGCTGCCAGGGTTTTCATGGGGGCTTTGTGATCTGATCATATAACTTTGATTTTGTATCATCTTCCTTTGTTACCTGTTTTGTTTCTTGGCTCAAAGTGCTGGAAGGAAGGTGGGGACTCTCGGAGGTTTTATAGCAGAAGTTGGATGGCCATCTGTCATGGATGCGTTAATTGAGCTTCCTGCATTGCAGGGGGGTTGGCTAGATGACCCAGGGGGTCCCTTCCAACTCTATGCTTCTTTAAATTCCTCTATTGCCTGGGATCAGATACCTTAAGACCTGTTTTCTGCAATATGTACCTACCAGAACCTTAAGCCTGTATTCAGTGGTACTGATCTGCGTCCCTTTCCTATTAGGAAAACTTGAGAGAATGGGTTTTCTAGCCCTGTTGACTGTGTTTGGACAGTCATAGATTAGCTTAATAACCGGAGACATGACTGAGCCTAGCACACAGCCACTTTGTCCCCTTTGTGTGTGTAAGTGAAGAAGCTAGCAAGCCTCAGTAAACAAACTCTGTTTTCCCATTATGTTCAGACCAGGAAACTATGGTTAACAGCTTCCAAATGAACCCACCTGTGAAGCCATGTTTTAAAGTTGGCTTAATATCCTGGTGTGTTTGAATGCCATTGACCATAGTTTCCCAGTCCAGACCCAAGTGAATGGTCATTAGCAATAGAGGTTAAACATCAATGCTGCATAGTGGTTAGGGTGTTGGAAGGCCTTGGTTTAAACCCCCACTTGGCCATGAAACTCACTGAGTGACCTTGGGGCCAGTTGATGTTCCTCACCTTACTTAAAGGGTTGTTGAGAGGATAAAATGGAGGAGGCAGGGTGAGAGGAAGCCTGCCTTGAGCTCCCTGGGGGAGAGGCAGGATATAAATTTAATCAGCTGTGTTCCTGGGTTCGGCTTAGGAAATAGGAGGCCAAAGCAAAGTGTCAAAAAGATCCCTGCATTGTTAGGGGTTCTTGATTACCTCTTTGCTTCACCTTGGGCCAAGTGACTAACATCAATGAATCTTCATCTTTGGTGTGCACAGGTGTGTGGAGTTCAGAATTTGACTGAGAGTGAATTGGTTTAGGGAAGAAGAGCAAGCAGCATAAAGGCAAGGGAATTTGCCTTTTTTTGAAAGCGTCAGATTACTGATTCAGAATAGCAACTGTGAATCACTAACCTATGCTATCCTTGATCATTTGGAACGATGAAGTAGCCTCATATTGAGTCATATTGAGTCATGTCCATGTAGCCCAATCCGTCTAACTGGAGATGCCGGGAATTGACCATGGGACCATGCACTGAGCTATGAGCCTCTCCAAGAGGTCTTGTAAGCTAGCTCTCCTAACGGCTACAGAAATACATTCTGCGGCTTTCGTTGGCCCATTGCAGATTTAACAGTGACGAAATGGTTAAGCGATTGGTAGTGGGAGCTTTGCAGCTGCTCATCCTGTGCCATCAGCATCTGGATTCCCCTGTGCCAGTGCAAAGCGATTCAAAGGGGGAAAGATGCAGGTTATAATGACTTGAAAGCCCTTGTGGATCTCTTTTCCTTAAGGTAACCTTAGCCTGGGTCTCCACAGTTGCTTGCTTACAGCAGGTCACATCATTTGTAATCCTAAACTACTTTTGCTGTCTGAGACGACTTATAACGGTGCGCTTCAATAAACTCTGGTTCTCATGGCTTATTGGCAGATGGGTGGGGAATACCTGCAGTATTAGCTTTCACCTGCAGTTACTTGCATGATGGAGAGAGAGAGAGAGAGAGAGAGAGAGAGAGAGAGAGAGAAAGAAAGAAAGAAAGAAAGAAAGAAAGAAAGAAAGAAAGAAAGAAAGACTCTAATGGCCTTCTACATTTTGTACCAAAGCATTTTTTTGTCCTGCAGAACATTGAAAGCTTTAACGAGTTTTAGTGATAAAATGCACGTGTGAGAACACACAGACCAAATCCGTTGTGTTTGTATTTCTTCATTTGGACAGGAGTTTCGCACTCTGAGCCAACAGAGGAAATGCATCTCTAATTCGGTGAATGTTGCCAGTCTCGGAAGATGTTGTTTTTCTAAATGGTTATAGAGTCTTGGACCTCTTCCTCTTTGAGAGAGGAGAAAGGCTGCTGCCTCATCTCTCTCTCTCTCTCTGTTGTGTGTCTTTGAAAACCAAGATTAACTTTTACCGATGATCTTTCATGATAGCTCTTGAGGAATTCCAACAGCAGTTATCTTCATAATCAACTTAGTTTCTCTGCCCATTTTGGCTGCTGTGCAACAGTCTCTGCACTTGGTAGAGTTGAGCCTTCTTGGTGGTGGTCCCCTCGTCATGAAACACCCTCCAGAGATACATTTGCCCAGAGCCAACACTTTGACACTGGGTTACTTGAAAAAGGCAGGGTGGATTTTTAAAACTAAATATGTACAGTGTTAAGGCTTCCTAGGGACAGTGTTGATTTGTTTTGGTGGAAGAGTCTTTGGCATCTTTGCAAGTTTGGGTAAGGGAGAAGGAGGACTTAAGGATGGCAATACATATTAAGACTGAATCTGTGTTTCCTTTATTATGTTAGTGTTTAAAGCTCTAAATGGTTTGAGCTCTTAATATCTGAAAGAACACCTTTCCTATCAGTGTTAAGATTAGCATAGGGGGCCTTTATAGCTCCACTACCCTCAGATGTTCAGGGTGTTGGTGGTGGCCAGGTGAGGGCATTCTCTGCAGCAGATCCTAGGTTATGGAATCCCCTCCTTACAAAGGTGGGTCTGGCACCTAATGCTATGCAGCTTTTGAAGGATGCTGAAGAAGCATCTCAGGGCGGTGGGTTCATCCCCCACGTTGGGTAAAAGATTCCTGCATTGCAGGGGGTTGGACTTGATAACCCTTGTGGTCCCTTCCAACTTGACCATTCTACAATTCTGTGTGTGTTTTGGGGACCCACTGTGATTTGTTTTTAAAGGCTGAGTTTTAAATTGTTGCAACTTGCCGTAGATCCGCTAGCGAAGGGTGGGTAATAAATTATAATAGTAACTTGAAAAACACTAATTAATTAATTAATAATGGCCCAATTTGGGATAGGCACAGATGATTTGTGTTTTGTTATTCTCTTCTCCTCTGTCCCTCTTTGTTACAAGACAGGGTTATATTTCACCCCCTCTTAACAGGTAGGAGAGGATATCAAATGTATATTAAGAGGGCTGGGTGAAGATTGGCCTGTGGCCCTGCTGGCCTTTGACTGCTGTGATGTAGGGCAGCAAGGGGTCCTTTCAGTGCTTCTCTCTGCTTGCCCAACTTTTGGAGCATCTCTGCTTACTGAGCAGCTGTTTTCAGCCTAGGGGTTGGTCTGCTAATGACTGATCTAAAACCATCAAATTCATTTATTTGTCACTGCCACTGACAGCCCAGTTAATGATAATAGATTCTTTTTTTAGCCGGTCGCCTTGTCTGATTCCTCTCTCTCTCTCTCTCTCTCTCTCTCTCTCTCTCTGTTCCCGCCCCCTGATATGCTGAGAATCGGCATTACTGAGAAAACGCAGGTCTTATTTTTAGCAAGAGATGCTGGAAATAGCATAACTCACGCAGCATGTGCCTTAGATATAGCTTATGTGGATGGGAGTGGAATTGAGCGCCGTGTGTTTCTAGGTGCCGTCTCAAATCCTGGCATTCTGCTGGTACTTCCAGGGGCAGATGTGTGAAAGTGCAAGAGAGGTGGTAGCTGTGGGAGGAGCACACTGAAAAGGGTCCATGTGCCAGCTTCCGGCCTGGCTGTGTGTGGCTGTGTGCACAAGATGCTGCCCCAAACATGCCTTGGCAAGTGCTCAGAGTTGCAGTGAAGACGGTGTGCTAGATGCTGAATTCAGCACATGGCAGCAGGGGGTGGGGAACCTTTGGCCCTCCAGATGTTTCTGAGCTCTAACTCCCATCATCCCTGGCCATTGACCACTCTTGCTAGGACTGATGGGAGTTGTAGATCAGCATCATCTGGAGTGCCAAAGGTTCCCCGCGCCTGATGTATTTATTTATTTTATTTCTATACTGCTTTATATTTTTAATAAAAATCTCAAAGCGGTTTACAGCATATTAAATCAAAACAATAACCGCACGATGTTCCCCCGGCCTCATGAGGAGCCTCTTCAGTAGGGCTGGGTGAGTGTGGGCCTCGCCCCCTAGGGCAGGTGGAAAGGGCTTTGCGGGGAGTGGCCTTCATGCCCCACAGCCAGGCGATGTTCCTCTGGCCTCAGTGATGTTCACCACTAGCTGACTGTGAGTTAAGAACATCAGGGGAAAGGTGTGTCTTACAAAATCCAAGAGCTCCATCCTGTAATTCCTCCATCTTTGTCAAACTGGCTCCTTCCAGCCTTCTAAAAACACATGCAGGGAAGAGCTGGGTTCCATCTGTAGCTTGAACACTCCATCTTGGTTCCATGCTTTTGGGCTTCTTGGCCAGGAGGCCTTTTCACTCCTTTCGCTGCTGCTTATTCACTCGTCTTCTCCCTCCAAGGCTGACGATGTTGCTCCCTACCGCCAGCCATGCAAAATACATGAACTGAGCACCATGACCTCTTCACATCAAAGCAACAGCAGACAACTCGCGCGCGCGCACACACACACACACACACACACACACACACACACAGAGCCTCTGGGTGCACAGTGACTACTCAAAAGTACTTGCAGGAGGGGTTTTTTTTAACAGCGAATGTGCATGCACAGTGTGAGTTGTGTGTGGTTTGTGTGAGCTTTCTGCTCTTGCTTTGACCTGAATAGGCCATGGTGTTGAGTTCAAATACTTCGGTTGCAATTGATTGCCTATCTGTTGGGTTGCCCTTGACTTCTCACTTTTACCTTTCCATTCTTGGGCGCCACTTAATAGTGCTCGGTGCCCGTTGGGATTGGTGGGGCAGAGGAAAGGGAAACTTAAGTTGTTTGAAATTGTTTTTAATACGGTAGTGTTTTGATGCTGTAACCCATCCTCGGACCTCAGGGCAGTGTTTGAAATTAGCCAGGCGCAAGGTGCATTTTGCACCTGATTATCGGCCACTTGCCACCAAGTGAAGATTCCTCGCTGCCAGAAGGGTGCCTGATATCTCTGCCATCTGGAGGTGCATGCCTGGGAATCCTTGGATCTGGACTGTTTTCATACACTGATACCACAGCCTAGGCAGAATTCTATCAGTTATAATTTATCTGCATAATTGGAATGAATTTCAGGAACCAAAATGCTTTTTCTGTGCAGCCTGAGCAGGAGCAGTGAACAACATTACAGTGAATTGTTGTAGCTCGTCTTTGCTTAACCCTCCCCATCCCACTGCCCTGTTCACAGTTGTGAAGAATATTCTTACATTATGAAAGGTCTGTGTTCATTAAGAAAAAAATAGGCCAATATATATGCGGGCTGTCCGTGGATAAAGTGACCTTTCTTCTTTTAAGTTTTCAAAGTTCTTAACCTAGCTCTAGGTTGCCACTTGAACTAGCCAGATGTTTAACTGAGAACCAATCACAGTTAGTCCATCATTTGAAAAATAAGATTTGAGAGCCATCTTGCCCCAAAATGGCAACTAGAAATTCTGTTTTGGCAGCAGTAACCTTGGTTTAAGGAGCCATTTGGTGCCTAGCTTATATATCTGAGTTTCTAACGCTGCCTCAGGGTGAAGGGCGGGTAGTTAAATAATTAGTAACTAATGATAGGTGGGGCTGAAGATTCACAGGAGCCAGAGACAACTCTTTATGGCTTTGTCCCCATTCTTCTCCTGTGCAAAAGACAATTAGACATGAAAGCAGTACATGATTACATGGGAGTAAGTCCTTTTGAACTCACTTGGTTCTAAGAAGACCTACCTTGACTTGGTTCTAAGAAGACCTACATAGGATTGCTTTGCATAGATTCTCCACTATCTGCCTCTCTTGACACACACGATGAATGAAAGCAGGACATGGTGACGCCAACGCCGAGCCAGGAATTAGAGAGCAGAGAATGAGTTTAGTATAGCCAGGTGGGTTGAGGAGAGGAAGGCTGTGCTCAAGTTTTGGACATGGCCCAAGTTGCCCATAGCAAAAAGCCTTCCTTGTTGCCATGTTTATCTTAAAAGGACTGTTCACGCATAGTTGTAGAGCAAGTAGTAGCTGGACTTGAGCAGCACGGCTGTCTATCACTAAAGCCAGCAATGTTCATTTGAAATTGAAATTGCCCTCAAACAAGTTCTGCAGTAAATATGGTTGGGCTGAACTTGTGTGTTGGGGGAAAAACATGCCTGCTTCACTGTACTTTTAAATTTTATTTAAGTTTAAGCTGTCCTCCTTGGATCCACCCCACACATGTTTTCAACACGTCAATTTTGGTTCTGGCAGCTCGTTGGGTTCTCTATGAGGTTTTTTACGTGAGAAACCTTAAAAATCTTGTTCCAGAAATGGATCTGGAGGGGAAAGCCATTAGCGATCTAATTCTGCTCTCTTCTCTTTTTCTGGAAGCTCTACCTAAAAATTATAAGGTTTCCTCACAGGAGAAATTGGGTTTTAGACAGGGCAGGTTTCACACAGTATGTTTTGCACCTTGCTGCTGGACCGTGTTATGATTCATCTGCATCTAAAGGTGAATCATCAGTGCGGCGTGTTTCTCAGTCTTGAATCTGTGGTATTTAAAGTAGATTTGCTAACGAATGCTTTGAAGATCCTATAGGCTGCCCTGTGGATGTAGGTTTCTCTTCTCTCCTACCACCCTCCACAAGTAAGCAGACCAGATGGCATTTAAAGTGAAGTGTTTGTCCACTAAAAGTAAACTAAGGTTGTTCAGAGAGGTATAAATCCTTGGCCTTAATGCATTTCCCTTAATTCCTGTTTTGGACTCATGGTGGAATGTCAACCCACCTCTTCCCTAATGAGAACAATGTCCTATACCTGTGATGATTGACGGCACGGTAAATCCACAAGGCAACCCCTTCTTCTCTTCTGCCCACACACAAACACAACACATTTCTTTTTCTTTTTTTAAGCCTTCTTAAAAGTGCAGTTTCTGTTTGGAATTCTCTCTGCCCTTGGGCAAGGATGACAGTAAATGCTGCTAGTTGAGCTGTCTTTCTGCCTTCATGATGCCCAAATAGTGTGCTGTTTTTCTTGACTTAGGGAGGTCATTATAAAATGAGTTTGCAAACCTTTGCTGTCAATCCAGTTCGTCCCTATTCTTTGGTAAAGTGAGCATCTTGGCTGTAGTCCTGTGATACAGCAGGAGCTGTGTGTGTTGGGTGCCTTCTGACGCAGCATTGCACCCTTTCCCCCCTTCTAGGTGATGCCAAATGCTTTTCTACTGGTCATCATGAGGACTGGTGCCATGGCATGGCAGTGGCATTATGGATTCTGTTCACTGTGGACTTGCTCTGCTTTATTTGTTAGATGATTAGGTTTTTAAAAATATTGTCGAATAGGTCACTGGTCACATGAGGTTGCATAGGAGAGGACTAGGAAGGGAAACCTAGGAATATAGGAAGCTGTCTTGGTTTATCGAGCTCAGTGTTGTCTGTTCTCACAGCGGTCTGCTCAGATACAAAGGACTTTGCCTGTTGTCCATCAATCAAAACATCGGAAAGAGGGTCAGGTGGGGAGCACCTGGCCTCTGATTATCTCAATTGACAGATGGGGTCATCCTGTTGGAGCTGGTGGTCCTTTGAGTGGCTGCAAGCTATAGAGGTCTTTCAAGGTTAAAACAGTTAGAATTGTGCCTGAAAATGCATAAGAAGTCTGCAAAACTGTTTTCAAACTAGTGAGATATCTTGCGACCAACAGATTCTGGTCAGTAATGTGGCTGTCGTATGCCGAACGTATGCACAGCCATGCGCCGTGTCTGGAGTTTCTCTGTGTCTTTCTAGCCTTCCTCTTTGCAACCAGTGACCTTGAACTGCCTTGCAGTGTCCTTGATGTTCCTCTCCTTGTATTCTTCAAGAGTTCCCTGCATCTCTTATCTAGTTGCTGCTAGAAACCGTCATGGTGCTTTGCCAAGCGAAGGAGTGGGAAGCGCTGGCTACTTCAGGCTGGCCTTATTCTTTCATGAGACTGAACAACTTCTGGGAAAGGTAACTTTGAGAATGTTCCCTTTTCTTAGAACAGATGCATCCTTGGCTTTGCAAAACATAACAGCCTACATCCTTTGGACTCCTAGTTCGCACTTCTTTTCAAAAGGTAATCCTAGCTGGTACAAGTTGCGATAAAACATTGCTTTCAGAATTTTTTTTAAATTAAAAGAGCACGTCACGGTTTGCTTATTTACTCAAAGTATTTTTAAAATCCTGCTTTTCAGGCTCCCTCTATAAATCCCAGTGATAAAGACAGTCCCAGCCTTCAGGCTTACAATCTAAAAGACACAACACAAAAGGAAAAGGGATGAAGAGGGATGAAGGAGCAAAAGCAAGAAATTTTAGGCATCATTTCTTGCTTACAAAGTTAGTATTATTTTGATTTATTTCCCACCCTTTGCCCTGAGGTCCCAGAGCAGGCCACAACAATTAAAAATATCCAGCTGGAATGAAAAGATTAGAGCCAAAAACGGCAGGTCTTTCAGTATAGCTGAATCCAACATTTTCATCCTTTGGAATCCAAAAGATTTCTGCCCACTCACCCAAATGTATTCAGTGTGAAAGGGCACTCATATGTGGCTGACTAAATGTTGGGGAGATATGTTGCTTGCCTGTAAAAGTTGGGATCTCAGAGGCAAACAACACATGAATTTGTGTAATAAGACAACTTAAAAAGAAAAACAGCCACTGAAGGCTTTGATCTGAGAGCCATGGGGAGGGGCTGATTCTTTTGGTTACTTTCCTGCTCAAAAACTCCCCCAAGCCGCTTCTCTCTCCTCACCTGCCCAGTCGAGACGTTCTACATTGATATTTACCTTTGTAAAGCTCTGTTGCTTCTTGACTTCAATTGGAGCCTCCCAAGTCTGCTTTTCATGCAAAATGAAACCACCAGGCTTTATTGTACAAATTTGCATCTGCTGTGTGCGTTGACCTTCAGGTTTTGACCCTGAGTTTAGTATTTAACAGGAGAAAGAGGGGCATGCATTCTGAAATATTGGATGGACTACTTAATGAGTGTCACCCGCCAACATTGGGCTGCAGGTAGCAAAAATGCTATAAGCAGACAATTCAAGTAGTGCAAAATGGCAGCTCCTAATAAAGTTGAGTTTAAGAGGCCACTGGTGTACTTTGGCGATTGGAAGGCTGCGTACAAGGAGGTGATGCCTGAAGAATGAAATGAGCTGTGACTTCGTCTTGAACTGAAAGAGCTCAGCTAATACCCAGTTCTTGACGCACAGCATGGTATACCTGCTTCAGCACTGGACTTGCAACAGACTTCAAATCCATGCTCACCTGCAAAGTTCACTGGATGGCTTTCAGCCAGGTACTAACTCTCATTCTCTCTCTCAGCATAACCCACCTCTCAATGTTGCAGGGAGGGGAGAGAACTGTGTGTGCCAGCCAGAACTATTTGGAGAAATACAAAGAAATAACACGAGTTGTGAATGCCAGGGCTCAGCCCCCGTCATCTAACTTAGCATGCCTCTGAGCATGCGCAGGGTGCTCTGCTTGTTTGCTTGTTACTGAGAACCACGGACACATTGTGTGATGGAGGAGATATAATCTCCAAGGCACTGCCTCCCATTTCACAGTTCATTTCTCTTTTGAGCAAATCTTGGCACCTGATTTTTACAGGAGGGCTACTTTGGGGAGGGCCCACCACAGACACTGTTCCTACCTGGGTAACTGGGTAACTTGAAGGGTCCACCTGGTGGTCCTCAGAGCTGGATTTGGCCCTGTGCTTGATGGCTTAAAAGATGCTGGGTGCCAGTTCCTTTTCTCTTACTGGACAGCCGCTTCATGTTTTCTTAATAACCTCTAATTTAGGTTAATGCATATCACTGGAATCTGCGTCTCTTTTGAAAATTAGGCTCTGCACCCCATGTTGGGAGCTTGCATGCAATAGCAAGCTCCTTTAACACAGGAGAGATCAAAGGAACTTTTGCTCTTTCATAATGTTCTTAAAACTGTTTGGCAGGTGCAGCTCTCCTCTTGTTGTGGGTGACTTCTTTTTAGATTTGCTTCTATGGAACCTAACCAAAAAGGAAAAAGAAAAAAAGAGAGGTAGAAGCAGATAACATCACACCATCTGTTTGTTTTTACCTTTTGGCTCTACCTGAGTGGGAATAATTGGAAACGGAGGCAGTTAAATGCCCTTGAAGTGGGCACAGGCTGAGTGCAGGCAGGCGGAAAAGGTAAAACTCCTTAATCCAGCCACGAGAGAATATAAAATTCTGTGTGTTCCTGTTTGCTGCCTGTTGAATCTCAAACTGTGTCTGGTTTCTTCCCTACGTTGAGACCCATATTGCTGTTAAAACACAAAAGGCAGAGTCTGTGGGCTCCTTAAAGACTAGCAAATAATTTACAGCATAATAGGCTATTGTGGGCTGGTCTTGTTATGGGGAGGCTTTCTTTGACCCATAAAAATGTCATGGTGAGGCCTCCATGTAAAATACAGGGCTGTAACTTGGTGGTAGAGCTTATGCTTTGTATGCAGAAGGTCCCAGGTTCATTGCACCATATTGCAAGCTAGAAGATCTCTAGTAGTAATGCTCCTATACCATAGGTAGTCACTGCCAATCAGAGCAGACATTACTGGGACCAGATGTACTACTTACCTTACTAGGTATAAGTCTGTGTTCACATTCACCTATTCCTGGACTGTACTATTTCCAAGCTGTTGGAGGGGTTGCATGTCTGAAGACTTACTGGTAGTTTTTTGTTTTTGTTTTCTTTCCTGCTTGCGTGTGGAAAACTCCATTTCCCTAATGTACTATTTTTCTACCTGAAAGCATCCTCCCAAAACCATGGAATACTGCAGAGTGCTATCAGCTACTTTTATTCCCAAGTGGTTCAGTCCAGCAAAATTTTGACCATACGATGAATCATTTGTCCAGACTAGGTCTGCATGCAGATGGTCCCTAGTATCTCCTGCTAAAATTAATTCGGGTGGCAGAGCTGGGGAATACCCTGGCCTGTGACCCTGGGGAACAGGTGCTAGAGTGGAAGAATAAATCTTCAAACGTCTCAAACCCAAGAGTGATCTTCAGCCCAAGCATGCATTTCTCAGTTTTCTCTGATGTATTTATGTGATGGTAGTAGTGCTGTTCTTGCAACCCGTCTTGAACAATAGAGGGTCCCGATTGAAGACCAGCTTTCCCCAATTCGGTGCCTTCCAGAAGTTGCTGAACTCCAACTTCCATCACCCTTTACTCCTGACCATTTGACCTGAGGATGGTAGGTGTTGCATGTGCAGATAACACCTGGAGGGCTACAGCTTCACCATCCCTGTTCTACACACATTGGTTGGGCTTCTTTTTGCAGGTTTGGCCAAAAGGCTCCCCCCACTTTCTTTTCTCCTGTCTCCTTCATTGGAGCTTTCCTGATCTAGATCAGTCTGTTAGGAGCAGGGAGATGGGTGTTGCTCATTCATGTTCCCTCCTGCATAATAATTCCAATACTAAAATTAGTGCTGGTCTCCCTGGGCCATAATTCTTTCCTGAGATTATGGAGAATTGCGTGTCCCAGTGATTTATAGTTTTTCTGGGTCTGGATTCCCCCCACTCTTTTCTTCCTTTATATAACCTTGAGTCCTCAGGTCACAGTCCTTAACCTTTCTTCTCCTTCTTTGTATCTTTCTCCTTCTTTCTTTCATGGTCTTCCCATTCTTTGCCCTTGTTTCTTCCCCATCCAGTCCCTCTTGTATGGGGGGGGGACACTTTAGCCATCTTCCGTATTTTTGCCTGTTTAAGCCTCTGTCACTGCGGGCAGATGGCTTCCTTGGGAGCTCTTCTGAAGGTTTTGTAATTGAGTCTTTTACCAGGGCGACAGGATATTATTAACCTTCGCTAAAGCAATTTATTTCATACTCCTTTGTGGGGCTAAGCTTTCTCTCTTTCTACCCCCCTCCCTCCCATTTCTTTTTCCCAAGAAAATATGTACGTGGAAAAAAGGTTTTACAAAAGGGAGTAACCAAGCCTGAAGCATTAAACTCACTCTCTCTGTGTGTATTTTTAAATTTGCACGGAGGAAAAAAGGTGTCTGCTGCCTGTTTTTAAAACAACTCTCGTTGGTCCCTTAAAAATGTTTTTAATGTGTGTTTGCATGCTTGAGGGGAAGAAAAAAAGCAGCCCTTTCGACTATAAGTAGCTCGTAAAAGGGGGGTCCCATTTCATTTGATGTTTTAATATCCCTTGCTACTTAAAGCAATACAGCATCTTGTTTTCATCTCCTCAATTGCTCCTAAATCTAACTTGGGAAGGACGGGAGAGAGAGGGGAGGGGAAGTCTTAGTGTGGTCCATCGGATGGAACTGAGGGAGACACGACTGACCTTGTTTCAAATCCCAGCCCAGTTTGGACTTGCTGGGTGGCCCCGGGCTGGTGGTTCTCTTGTCATTCTTCGTTTCCCTGTCTGCAACACTCCAGTAGGTATTGCGAACTGACTTGAGAGCTTGCAGGGAAGCGCTTTTCATGTAAAAGCGCTGAAGAGATCCCTAATAATGAGTTAAACTTCCCTGAAATTTTGCGACGGCTGTTCTTTGGGGAAGAGGGGTAGGCAGGGAGCTCCTCCTGCCATTCAGGGATGCTGTTGCAGGGTGGGATAAGAAGTGGTCCCCCCCCCCAATGTTTTGTGCTATCCCTAAGGAGCAGCAATGTCGCCACTTGCTTGTTCTACACACTGAATGCCATAAATAGGCCTGCCTACTAGCTCTATATGCCATAGGCACCAGTTCTAATGTGCAGATGTATGCGTGTGATTGGCCTTTGTCGATAACGCTGCTGTAGTTGTGAATACTACGCACCTGCCTTATTTATTTTGTTTCATTTATGAATCGCTTCCTACGAATAATCTCAAAAGCATTTCACGATACTGTAAAAAACATATGCAAAACATCTTGAGTCCGCAGGAACAGTTGAAGCCAGTGCATATGTAGTAACGATGACAAAAAAGTAAAGAAAAGAAATTTTAAAATTAAATAACCATACATAGGAAAATAGCTCCGTGTATGAACCAATTTCAAATAAATTCAGATACTGACTTGGATAAAATGCTTGACTTAGAAGGCTTGATGAAAGGAGGAGAGGCTTCAACACGCAATCGGGTACCTGCCTGAAAGGTAACAGGAAGGAATTCCAAAGGGTTGGGGCCACTACTTTGTTGGCCCTGTTCCAACTTTGTGTGGAACAGATTTCCTGATAAGATGGTATCTGCAGGTTGCCCTCCCTCACAGTGATCAGTTGGGTGTATAGTGGACATGGGCGTAGCCAGGATTTTTTGGGGGGAGGGGAGGGCTTTTGGGGGAGGGGCAAAACCGACGTGATCGGTCAGTTAGTTAAATATTTCTATTATTTTACTTGATCTAAGGGGGGAGGCAGCTGCCCCCCTGCTCCCCTTTGGCTACGCCCATGATAATGGATGAGGCGAACTTTAATCAGGCCATTGGTCCATCAGACCCAGTATTGTCTACTCTGATTGGCAGCAGCTCTCTGGCAGAGAGGGATATTTCCCAGCCTGCTGCTTGAGCCTTGTTAATTGGAAACAACTGACTTCAGAAAAGAAAAGAAAAGAAAAGCAGCAATTCTGGGTAAGCAGAGAAGTGGCGAGGGGAGCAAGGAGTATGCTGTGCAGAAATGCAAATATCCAGTGACTGAAAGCTGGGGGAGCCAATGGGATAGACGGAAGTGGTTTTTTGGGAGGGAAGCTCCTGATTTCCCTTAGGGTAATTCCTGACTGGAGATGCCTGGGGTTGTACTTGGGATCTTCCAGGTGAGACACTATGGGGCTCTGTGCCAAGCTATGGACCTTGTGTGTTCTCTCCCCCTCCTCCACTCAGAACTGTAACCACAACTAATGTACAGTTTAACCTTGAATATATCCAAACTTGTGAACCATTTGTTTATAAATGGGGCTGAAATGGGCATGTGTGTTTGGACCATCTGGATACTCAGAATTGGTCCTTTATCTCTCTCCTCTCTGCCCCTACCCCAAGTGGTTGGATGGGATTCCAACCTCTGCAAAAGAAAATTCATGCGCTTTCATGGACCAGATTATGCATGTTAAATAAATTTAGGCAGATATGTACTAATTGGGTCGTTTGAGCATGTAGCTGCTCGATCAAGGGAGGAAATTTCCCTGTGTTTTCTCCCCTTGGAAACGTACGTGTGTGTGTGTGTGTGTGTGTGTGTACTATTTAAAAACTTTATTATTGATTCTGTTATTATTTATTAAATTTGTATACCGCCCTTCATTCGAAGATCGCAGGGCAGTTCACAATGTAAAAATACAAAATGAGAACACAAAATAAATAACAAAGCAAAAACAAAGCAAACTACATACAAACACATTTAAAAGGCCTTATATTTTTTTTTAGAATGCAATTGCTTTATTTTAATTCATGACATTTGACAAATTTGTGGAAAACTAGACATTTTAACACACAAGGCATTTGCAATCAGTTCTTGACAGTACAGAGTAATCAATATTTAAGCAGTCTTTATTATTATTCCTTAACAACACATCAACATTACATTTGTCAAGTGCTCAGTTTTAAAACTTCATGTCTATTTTACTCATCTGTTACCCAACCACACCCTGCTTAGTGAAATATCAGTTTTTGTGCTCAAACTCTTCCAGGTTAAGAGATTTGCTCAAGAAATCAAAACTTCAGAAGAAGAAAATCTAAGTTCTCTTTATTTCCTTCTGTTGTAAAAATGATGAGAGGAGAGCTCAGATCTATTGGCTGTCCCGCTGCCAAGAGACCATTTCCAAATGCAGATGCATTTTTTACAGTCTGAACTGTGCTCAGTTTGTTATTTGTTGTGTCACTCTTCCCTTGCGCTAAAGATGCAAGTGGTGTGTGGGGCAATTTGCTCATTCTGGCAGGACTAGAAGTATTTAGAGGAATTTGTGGAGAACGAGAGCTGTCCATCCCTGCGATCGGCTGCCTAGAATGTTTCTGAAACGAAGGTGGCCGTGGGGAGAGTGGACTCTCTCACACACATTAAGTCTCTCTCCTAACTTCCTTTGGGGTTTGATCCATCACTATTCCTTTCTCAAGGAGTTTCAGTTTTGATTTAGATTCTTGCACAAATTTTTCTACAGCCTCTGTCTTTCGCTCTTCCAGCTGGCGACCGTTGTTCCTTTTCGCTTTGCTTCCAGTTTGTATCTGGATTGCTATCTGGCGAGCTTCCTTAAAAATCTCCACAAATTTCTCCTCTCCTAAATGGGGCTCTGTGTTAGTTCATCCGCAAGTGGTGATGGAGGAATTGGGTCTTTCGTTGCTTTAAGAGCCATCGCAATGCATTTTTCTTTATGGCCCATGAGCCCGACAAAAACTTCACCCTCATTTTCACTTATAGGAGACAGCAAAAGGTCAAAGACAAATTTTTCACCAGACAGGTGGCAAAAATCATTATTCACACACTCATTGGGTTTGGCTTCTGTCATTTTACATTCTGAATGCAAGGTTGTTTTCCTTCGTCATCCATGATACGACTGGCTGAAGCGACACGCTAAGAGGAATGAGTCCGCCATTTAAAAGACCTTATAATGTTAATCAGCCAAAGGCCTGGTTATAGAGAAACGTTTTTGCCTGGTGCCTAAGTATACAGTATGCAATGAGTGCGCCAGGTGAGTCTCTCTGGGAAGAATATTCTGGGGAGCCCCTGCAGGAAAGGTCTGTTCTCATGTTGTTACGCTCTGGACCTCTTGTGGAGGAGGCACATGAAGAAGAGCCTCAGAGGATGATCATAGGATTTGGATTTATATGGGGACCATGATATTGTAGTCCTCAGCCATTTTAAGCCTTTATAGGTCAAAACCAGCATTTTGAATTCGGCCTGGAAATTGATTGGCAGCCAGTGCGGTTGGACCAGGACCGATGTAATATGCTTTCAACCTGTCTTGTCCCCGAATTTAAAAATACACAAGTTAAAAAGCAGTTTAAAATAATTTAAAACAATTTTAACAGCACTACTAACAGCAACAGAACGCCCCCCCCCCAAGTTGCCTAAACAATACCCCAACCCAAGAGTCTGTTTTAGAATTGCTTACATGTTGTAATGTTTCTTACATTCTCGAAAGCCCTTGTTTGATGCATTAGCTGTTCCCATACCTGCTCTCCTGGCCTTTCAGCAATAACACAGTGTTATAGCTGCGAGATGAAAACTGAAAATGGCTTCTTTTTAAAATGTACCTTAATGTGTTAGTGTTGCAAGATGAAATACTTCTAAATTAAGGGACATTATGGAGCACCGTGTACTATATTTTTGGCTCTGTAGGTGGTCTGGAGTACAAAATGTTTGTTGCTCTAACTCAGTGACATTTTCTATCCTGTCCATTCCTGGTGAATTTACAGTGTGGTTTTCTACTCCAGCCTAATCTTTCAGCAGACTGTTTGAATATATATATATATTTATGTGTACTCTGCAGTTCCCAGCACAATTTAGATAGACTCCAGCACTTATTGCAGAGGTTGCCATTCTGAGAATCTTTTTGCTTAATGGACATTATCCTTTGTTGTTCTTCATTGTTTTTTTCTTTAAGCAAGTTGGTAGTTCTCATGGTTCTTGAGAGGAGAGTGGAACATATAGAAGTTGCCAGAGGCTTCATTAAACCCAAGAACACAGAAGAATAGGATTGTGCTGTTTGTACCATTGAGTTAAATGGGACTTACTCCCATATAATTGTGTACAGGATGGCAGCCTTAATCAGGATTGGACCTTTGTTGTCTCCCCCTCCTACCACTGTGCTATTTCCTGTGCTGTTTCCCATTTAGATCTAACCTGCATACCCCATATTTGCTTGTTGTTCACCACTGTTCAGTGTTAATCCCTGAAACTTGAAAGCAGAATTAATTATACAAAAGAGATACATGCAAGTGTAATTACAGTTTATAGTTCTGGGTACAGAATTTGGAGATTCAAAGTGCAAAAATAAAGCTGTCACATATTGTAGGATTTTAGTATAGTTTATACTTTCTCTCTCTCTCTCTGCTAATTTAATATCTTGTGCTAGGAATTATTTTGCACATGCAAGAGGTAGTGCAATACCAGTGCAATTAGTCTGATGCTTACTGCTGGTGTGATTCAGTACCTCTTAAGTTCCTTTGCAACATTGCCCTCCCTAAACAGAATCATTGGGAAACTGCATGGAAAGGCTGCTTTCCTTTGAGGAAATACAGCAGGAAACACAGCAATCTTCGCCAGTGTTGCCCATTTAAAGTTGGAGCCGTAGTGTTTGAACTGTGTCCTGAGCTTCCTTGGAAGCTTATCAGGAGTTCTTTGAGAAGGATCACTAGTGATGGGTAAGCACCTTTCAAGGCACCCTGTCCAACATTATTGATCATGAGCAGCTACAGTGCTGCCTTTCGCCTACCATGCTTTTGGTCTACCAGCAGCTCTGCCCTCAGAATCCTCTGCAGTCTGCCCTGGGTTCATTGACTAGATACTGTCAAGCAAAACATACCCTCCAACATTTATTTAAAATATTTGCAGCCTGATTTTCTGCCTGATAAGAAGACTTCAAGGCAGATAACTTCACTTTTTGTCAATACAGTATATAGGAAATGTAGCATTGTTTTTAAAGGCAGTAGTGCCTTCTTAATGCTCTTCAGAGACAGTGGTGGAAAGTGCCTATTGCCCAAGCCTTAGAGCGCAGGGGTCAGCAAACTTTTTCAGCAGGCGGCCGGTGCACTGTCCCTCAGACTATGTGGTGGGCCAGACTATATTTTGGAAAAAAATATATATGAATGAATTCCTATGCCCCACAAATGACCCAGAGATGCATTTTAAATAAAAGCACACATTCTACTCATGTAAAAACACGCTGATTCCCGGACCGTCCACAGGCCGGATTTGGACGGCGATTGGGCTGGATCCGGCCCCCGGGCCTTAGTTTGCCTACCCATGCCTTAGAGCGTCTCCTGGTGTGCTGGTTCTGGGGTGACCCTAGGAGAGAATACAGAGACCAAGGAGACCATATGTTGTCTCTGGGATTCAAAGTATCTCTCCACCCAGGCAGCTGGACAGTCTGTAACATCTGGCCTGATGAAGATCTGGTGGGACGATGCAGGAAAATATCCACTCCCCCAACTTAGATGAGGGATGTGGAACCCATGGCATTCCAGATGTTGTTGAACTCCCATCAGCCCAAGCCAGCATGGCCAACGGTTTGGGGTGGTGGGAGTTGGGAGTCCAACACCACCCCAAAGGCACCAGGCTCCCCATCCCTGCTTCAGATGCTGCTGGTGGTTGTGTGGCTGTTCCAGTGTTCACATATGGGAAAAAAGGACATGCTAGTACAGTGGTACCTCAGGTTACATATGCTTCAGGTTACATACGCTTCAGGTTACAGACTCTGCTAACCCAGAAATAGTACCTCGGGTTAAGAACTTTGCTTCAGGATGAGAACAGAAATTGTGCTCCGGCGGCGTGGCAGCAGCAGGAGGCCCCATTAGCTAAAGTGGTGCTTCAGGTTAAGAAGGGTTTCAGGTTAAGAATGGACCTCCGGAACAAATTAAGTACTTAACCCAAGGTACCAATGTAATACCCCACAATACCTCATACCAAGCATTATCGCCCATGCACTTCCTCAGCTGATAACATATTGTTAAAGACTCTGTACTTTAGTGAAACAGTTTACTTTGCAATAGCACATTGGTTCTCAGAGGGTGTGGTGTGCCACACTGGTGTGGCAGGAGAGGATGGCAAGTGTGATGGGAGAGATTCAAGGACAGTCGGTATTATATTTTGGGAATGATTCATGTTCTTATGTAGCTGCATTGTTTGATCCTTTCTGGATGTCCCATGATCATATTATAAAGTAGTTGTGTTCTATGTTATAAATCAAGCAGTGCTAGGAGATTTCCCCCCCCCCATGTATTTCTTATCAATAGTAATTAAAAAAAATTCGGTGTGGTGCAAGCAGACTTTGGTTCTGAAAATGTGGCCCAGAGAAAAAGGTTTGAGAACCACTGCAATAACCATTCCTGCTTTGTTTTTTAAACTCCCTCCCTCCCTCCCTGTGTGTGTGTGTGTGAATATTTATTAGAAAAATGCAGTTGTCTTCCAATCTGTTTTCAACACTTCAAAATGAAATGCATGTGAAAAAGCAGGCTGTGTGCCACATTGTATCTTAATGTTAATGTGTGAGCATTCACATTAATGGTGCATGTATCTTTCTGCTAACAGATTTAACTTCTGTACGTGTGGCTATGTTTTTTTTAAAATAATTTTTTTTTTACTGCATTTATGTCCCACCTTTTTCCTCCAAGGAGACTGACCTGCTTCTCCCCCTCCTCATTTAATCCCCAGAACAACCCTGTAAAGTACTTTAGGCTGAGAGGCAGTGATTGGCCCAAGGTCACCTCATGAGCTTCATAGCAGAGTGGGGATTTTCAAATATACTTGGGGTATATTTTAACCCTGGGCTAAAATATACCCCAAGATAACCTTCAAAAGGGAGGGGGAACATTAAGCAAAGTAATAAAACAACTACAAAAGTTTCCTCCCCCCTTAATTTTTTTCACTCCTCAAACTACTCTTGTCTTCCCAGAAATATTGCAAAAGGTGGTCACTGAAAATGAGAAACCTCTTGAATAGAAAGGGACCCTTATTTGCCTTCACATAGCTTTTTGTCACCATAGAGATGAAAAAACGCTCAAAATTGCAGTCTCCTCCTGCCTCCCCCCTCCCACTGATTGCTACCAATGGGATGTGGCTACAGGTAGCAGCTGTACTGAAATTGGTTGGGGCCCTTTGGCACTTGTGGGATTGCTGGGAGATAGACGCAGCCAGTTGCTTTGCTGAAAAGGCTCCCAGAGTGTCAATTAAAGCAGGATAGTGCCTGCCTGTGGGCTTATAGTCTTTACTACAAGGCACACAAAGTGAAAGGGGGCAGCAGTGTGGGAAAGGGGAAAAAAAAGCGAAGTTTACTTTATCAGGTAATAACAACTGGCAAAACCAATGTCAAATAATTTACCTAGGTTCTCGGGATGTCAGACTTGTGGCCCTTTCTCTGTGCAGGGATGGTCGTGTTGGCTGAATGGGAAACAGAAACAGAAGCAGCAAAACTGCTCCATGTCAGGGTTTGGCAAGTGTGTGTTTGGGAGTTCATGCTGTGATTTAGGTGCTGAGCCTACGGCCCTCCAGATGTTGGATTGCAATTCCTGTCAGCATGTCAAGTGTTGTTTGGAGTTTGTAGTCTGGCAACATCTGAAGGGCCACAGATTCCCGCCAACCTTCTTTTAAACTGTGTTTTGGCATGGTGTCTGAATGGAGGTATAACTTCTCTAGCTTCCTGGTGCATTGTGAGGGGCGGGGGGAGAGCCTAATTGGTTTTTAAAATAAGTGGGTTAGACTTTTGTGTGTGCGCAAGTAACCCCTCTGGAAGCGAAGGGATTAGCAAACTATAAATATAAAGTGTGTGCTAAAATTCCTGTGATAGTTTCGAAGAGGCAGCCACACAGAATGAAAGCGATTTTTCTCTTTCATGGCGCTGGCAGAGTGTTATGTTTGGGTTGTATCCAACCGAGTTTTGCTCAGAAGTGACCCGCTGAAATTAATGAACGCAAGTTAGTTGTGTCTTTTATTTTTAATAGGTCTGTTCTGAGTAGGGCTACCACTGGATGCAACCCATTACAGACACTTCTTTAGTTAGAACTGTTTCTGTCCCACCTCCCCAGCAGAGTAATCCTTAATACCTTTCCCCATGCCATTTTCAGTTCAGTGTGGCCTAACTTCCTAGTAAGTGTGATTAGGCTTTTGGTCTAGGAAGAATGAGTCACTGCTCACACATGGGCACCTCTGCCCGCCCTCCATTTAAAGCCAGTGCTGGATGGATATCTTCTGTTGGTCCCCTGGTACCTCCCCACCAGAGTTAACTGTGGGCAGCAGAGAGTGGTGGTGGTGGGGGCCTGAAAGGAGGGGTGGCTCCAGTCCCACAATGTTTCTCAGAGACATAGAGTGAAACTACATAGGTAAAACATTTGAAATTCTCCAGGCAATTTTGCACCTAGCAATTGTGACCAAGTGAAGATGCCCTGAGGATGATGCCTGATGTCTCTACCATTTGGCGGTGCGTGCCTGGGGATCCTTGGATCTCAACTGTTTGCACACACTAGCAACACATCCTATAGAATTCTGTTGGCTATATTTTATCTGCACAATCAGAATGAATTTCTGGAACCAAAAAGTTGTATTGAAAAAAATTGAGTTTTGAGCCGTCTGTCCCCAAAATGGCAACTAGGTATTCTGTTTTTGCAACCTGGTTTAAGGAACACATTTGGTGCCTGGCTTATATACCTGAGTTTCTAACATTGTACATAGGAACCAGAGGCATTGAGGGGGATTTCAGATGGTGGCAGGTTCAGCTACCCAGTCTGGGGTCAGTACTCTAAGTGCAGGAACCTAACTTTAAATTTGTTTTTTAAAAATTAAAAAATTAAAGAGGTGCTAGTGTCACCTAGACTCTGTGGGTCCAGGAGATACCCAATGTTCAAGCCTCTTTTAGCCTCCCCTTCCATGTCTTTGACATGCCTATCTACCTGGCAGACCTTTTGTACCAGTGACTGAGATAATGTACATTGGTGGCTTTACAGCTCTTGGGAGTGTGCTAGGTCAGTGCTAGACTGTGTTTTCAGCTGGGCAGTTTTGTCCTTCGTCCTAGGTTGCCTTTATAGTGCTCTGGCGGAATATAGCGGCCCCTTTTTTTTAACATGAATTTTGCTGAGACAGGTTAACAATTATGCAAAGCCTTTTCATGGTCGAAATAAAGGAAATACATTAAACCAAAGATGAGTAAATAATGATGGTTTGCTGTATTTATATTGTGGTGTCCCATTGCTTTCATCAATAAAATTTTATTCATTCGTTCAACAAATCAAGATGAGTAAATAGTGACAGACCTGTTGGTACGTGCCTTTTCCCATGAGGAAAATATGGGGTACTCGCCCCTCACACTCCTGTAAGGTTAGGCTCTGGCATCGTGTGGCACAAACTGGATCAAACTGATCCTATGTTGGTGGCAGAGTGAAATTCTTCAACTCTTGTAGTTCTGGAAGGTGGTGTTTTTGTTTCCTCCCCATGCCTTAGAAACAGGCTCTGTCTCTGTGTACTTTCGCCCTTGTCTTTTTTCCTTGAGTGTCACTAATAAGGGCTGCTGGCCTAAATCAGTGTTTCTGGGAACCATCGATTTGCTAATTGCTGATAATCAAGTCTTTGCTGCCCGCCTCACACTGAGAGGGCTCTTGTTTTCTGCCGTTCTGCTAAGAATTAGGGGAGAATTTGCCAGTTTTGTAGTCTCCAAAGGAGTGTGTGTATGTATGGGGGGAGGAGAGAGAGATTTTCTTCCCTTTTAAAGCTCTCTAATTTCTTTGAGGTAAGTGTCTGCTACATTTTTTGGCCTCCATCAACAAGGGGCTATTATACTGCTGACCTTTCCCGCCAAAATGAAAGGCAAGACTTGAAAGCTGAGATGCAAGGGGAGAGGGAGGGAAAGAGTTGAGGTGGCTTTAAATTCCTTAGAGTCTATTTCAGGTTTGTACCACATATGGACTAGCCAGGCAATATATTCCCATTTTTTTTTAATTTGGAAGGACCTCCTCTGTTTAATATTGGGGTTCAGTCTAGCAATGCTTTGAGTCCCTTTTCTGTTTGCTGCTCAGGTGCTTCAGCTATATGTTGCTGCGTGTGTGCTTAAAAACTAATAATCGGTACAGTTGAGTTGCATTGTTTCCGTGCCACCAAGAGTCTTGTGTGGCATCTTGTAGAGGAGAAAATGTTTAGTTCCCATCTACACTATACATTTGAAGCAGTATAATGCCACTTTAAACAGTCATGGCTCCCCCCCCCCCAAAAAAAAAATAAATAAATTGTGGAACTGTGATGGACAAACAGAATACCAATTCCCAGTGTTTCCAGGGGAGAGAAATTGACCGTTGAATCGGTCTGAGAATTGTAGCTTTGTGACGAAAATAGGGCCATCCTAATACTTCTTAGCAACAGGAACAAACTGCAGTTCCCAGGATTCTTTGAGGGAAGCCGCAAGGGTTCAGAGTGGTGTGATACCGCTTTAAATGCATAGGGCAGATTTGTTACTGTTGGTATCTGTCTGTCTTGGGAGACAATGGAAGAGTGTGCCTTCCATTGGTAAAGTCAAAACGTTGGAGAGCTGCAGCGCCAGCTGTGGCTGTAGAGACCGATAGATAAGGCAGGTGGGGCAGATGGAGGTGTCTGGTTTTGCTGCTGCAGCTGCACCATGGCATTTCTTCTCTCTGCACTTCTCCCAGTGGTCATTCCTCCTCTGGTCACTGAGGTGGAGACATGACCCGAATGTCTGTCTCCAGGCACTGCAATCGTCTGCAAGGCATTCCCATATGGTGGGGTTAATGCTGATAGCCTTCATGGCCAGGTTTTTGTTGAACACCGATATTGGGCCATTCATGAATTGCCTTGCTTACGGTTGTTCTGCTGTATTTTACTGTATTTCTTTTTCTACATTGCATTGTTTGATGTGTTTTACCTGATTTTTATCCTGCCCTGGGATTATTTTTTTTTAACGAAGGGCTGAATAAAAATATTTTAAATTAAAAACAACTGTGCGTATTTTCAGGTGCTTTGTCCAAGGCATTGAGGCAAGCTGGGCAGCTTCCTAGGTGCCAGAATTTCAGAGCTGCTTAGCTCAGTTATGTAATTGCCTTGGCGAGACAGAGATACTGGCCAAGTTCTCACATAATTCTAAGCCGGGGTGTCACCATCCTTTGGAAGCTGGTGGTCACGTTTGGAATTTCGGGGGGTGGGCTGTGGGTGCCATTCACAAAATGGCTGCTGTGGGAGTATGGCAGAACACAAAATGGCTGCTGTGGGGGCAGGTATGAGAGGCCAAACCAATGCAGAGCAAACTGTCTATCAGGCATTGTGAATTTTTACATTGTGAAATTACTGAGGCTTTGACAGGAGCCTTGGGATGTTTACTGATGGGCAAACTTGGTGCCCATAAGTGCGGCACTGGCAATTCTTATGCTAAGCGCTGTGTGTGTGTGTGAACAGAGCTCTGGGTTGATGCAGTTCCTCCTCCCTTCTGGTTCTTTTCAAACCATGGGCTATGAAGCTGGCTAACGTAACTACAACTGGAGCTTGCTTCAGACACAGTCTCTGTTTGTACAACGTGACAACTAAACACTAGCAAAGTCCTTCTCCCAGCTGTGCAGAGTGAGTGAGGAACACATGAACCCGGAGGTTTCCTTGCTTGTGCAAGTAGGGATGAGCCATGGTTATTATTATGTGCAAACCACAGTGCTGCAGTTCTGCAGAAAGAGCACCGTGAACTGGGTTGCCTGACAATAAAGCATTTTAAAATGTGCATGAATTCTTTTTAATTTGTGGTAGGGGATTATAAGGTTGGTATCAGGTGGACTGAGGTAGGTGGGTAGGTAAGCTTTTGGGATAAGCTTAAAAATGTTAAGAGATGCTATATCTTATATAGTTGTTAGGCAGGAGGAGTGGGGTTGTTTTTTACCCTGTCCTGTGCTTGAGCTTGGCTGCTGGTCACACTGCCTCTTTAAAACAAAGCAGGGGGAACAGATGATGGCTGGGCAGCTTAGGTTACATAATCTCTTTCAGGTTTAGCACTGGGGCTTCCTGAACCAATGGAGGCGTAGACATTTTATCCTATCGGATGCCAGCATTTTCCCATCTAGCTCATAACACTTCTGACCTTGCGATATTTTTTTTTAAAAAAACCCCACAAAACTTTTCTTGCTGAGCTCTATTGATGTGCCGAGTTAAGGGGTAGCTAGTGTCGTGTTTGTTTGTTGTTTGTGTGTGCGTGTAATAGTCTCCATCTCAAAATCTTCACTTAGCATGTGTCGACTATGATAACTTCAGCAATGGTGTTTTTCTCTGTTGCTGTCTGTGCATTTCATTGATAAGAGAGAGAAGGGCTTTGTGTGTCTTTCTAAATTTGTGATTCCCGCCTCCCCCCTCCTGAATGCTTCCTGCTATTCCTCACGTGCGTATGGCTGTGTTGGAAGCAGAGATTCTGCTTGGGGGTGGGGGAAGAGCTGTTGCCAAAAAACATCCTTTCGGATTTCAAATCCTGTTTTTGAAACAGTAGCTGTGGAGGAGTACTGGAGACAGGGAAACTTGTTCCTCTGATCCTTGCTATTGCTCTTAACATTTTTCGTTGGTGTAGCAGAAATAGACTATCCTGTGTGTCCACCGCCCCCACTTTGCTTTCAGAGCAGAGAATTGAGAGCCAGCTTTTGAGTCCTGTTAAATTTGGGGAAGGGAGTACTTCCTGAGCCTTGCAGCCTCTGGAAATCCTCAGATTTTGTGTTTCTTGAGAATCTCTTGTATTTTCACACAGATTTCATACGTGTGCAGGAGTGGAGAAAATCTGCACGGTTTAAGAGGCAAAGGAGAGGGGGCGGCAGCTTAATTAGCAAGCCCTTCCTGAACTCGAGTCCCATGACTAGTTTTACATTTTTAGTTCCATGATGCAGTAAACATAAATTTGCATATGCTCGTATTGCATTCATGACTGTGCTGCTTGTAACACTAATAATACTACAGTGTTTTTAGGAGGGGGTCCGTTTATATGCTTAAAACTTGAAGAGACGATAGCCTTCCATTTTTGAGTTATTTTTTTCAGTCATTATTTTAGGCTCTTTGCACGTTCCAAGTTTCCATTCATATTTTTAAGTGCTGTGTTTATTCCTGTGTCTGGAGAACATGGGTCTGGAAATGTAACATTTTTAAAAAAGTCCGTGCTTGAACTGCGAGGGTGGGGACAGAGGAGAATAGTTGGGAGGGAAACTCTGCCCTCTCCTAATTCTAGCCCCATAGCCTTCTAAAACATGTCACTCAGGGAGCCATCACAAAAGTTAAGGCAGCCAGGCCTCCTCTCAGCTCCCATGTAATTTGAGCACTGAGAAGAGCCTATGACTTGGACCAAAGGGCATTGGAACTGGTGTGCAGACTTGCAACACATGTGTTGTCCACATGTCTGTTAGCCAAGAGCCACTTCATGTGTGTTGCTTATCTTCTGCATGTCTGTGGCATGGAAGAAACACTGGACTGATAGTTTACACAGTCACCCGTGAGATCCATGTGTGTCTCTATTTTGCCACAATTGCCTGTACTTGGAAGGCACTGCCGTTTGATTTTATATGCAACGAAGCAGCAGGAAATCCAGAATGAGATGCCAGCACCATGTGGCCAAGTAGTTCTCTGCAGATCTGACTCTTATTCTGTGCCAGCTTGTAACCCGCTGCTCTAGTAGCTTTGCTTCTGCGCAGTCTTTATCTCTGATCTCAGTACAGTTTGCTTCTCTTAAAAATTAAGAAGCCATAACTGGATCAAAGGAGTAAGTTGCAAAGAAAGAGCTTTCCATCTAATGCATAATATTTTCCCCCTCTTTAAGTTGCAGTTTTAGATACGACTTGATACCTCTGCTCTCAAACTCTTCCTTTTCCAAACTACAGCCATAGTGTGAGCTGGAAGCACTGGGGACCTTCCTTGTTGGCTCTCTGTGCTCATTCAGCGCACCTGATCCTTCCAAGCCACTCTGCACCTGGTGCACATCCTGGGCTGATCATCCTGTTCACCTGCGTACATGGGAATTGTTTACAGGCAGCATAATCCATGTGGGAGAAGGGCCAGGGCTGGCGTGCACTGCCTTGTGCAGAATCACACTTTTCGCTCTAGGTGTGCATGTGTGTGTTGAACCTGGAACCCACGTCTCTGATTTTGCACAGTGCTCCCATGTGGACGTGCCCTTCTGTTCTTCTTTCGAGGCTGTATTATGAATGCAACGCTGCACATACAGGAAAGAAGCTTGCTTACCTGTGGGCATTCCTCATAAAACCTATATCTCATTTATATAGTGTTCCCTTCTCTGTGCATACTGTGTTAGCATACATGGGGCTGGGGCTGTGCTGCTGTGCCCACATTTTGCTACGTGCATGGGTTCATGGAGGAGGAGAAGTCAATTAGCCATGGTGGCTAAATGGAATCTGTCTTCAGAGCAACAATGGCAGACGACTACTTTCTGAATGCCGTGCTAGTGGGCTTTTCAGCAGCAGAATGCTGGGGAAAGCTGTAGCTCAGTGGTAGAGCATCTGTCTTGCACGCAGAAGGTCCCAGGTTCAATCTCTGCCATCTCCAGGTATATCTGGGAAATATTCCCTGCCTGAAACCCTGGAGAGCTGCTGCCAGCCAGCATAGACAATACTCAGCTGGATGGATCAATGGTCTGACTCAATAACACAGCAAGTTGTTTTCTACCATGTACAGTGGTGCCTCGCAAGACGAAATTAATTCGTTCCGCAAGTTTTTTCGTCTTGCGAGTTTTTCGTCTTGCGAAGCACGGTTTCCCATAGGAATGCATTGAAAATCAATCAATGCGTTCCTATGGAAACCGCCTTCAGACCAGGTCCGGGGACAGTCTGTCCCCCGACCTCTTCTGAAGACTGGGGGGGGGGCAAGGGCTTTTCTTCCCACCCCCAGCATTTTAAAAAACCCCGGGACAGCGGAGGACTTCTCCGCTGTCCGGGGCGATCTTAAAATGGTGGCGGGCGGCGGGCGGCAGCTGCGTTTCTCCGCTCTCCCGGGAAGGCAGGCAGGGGGGAGCAAAGACCTTTGCCCCCCGCCGGCCTTCAGAAAAGGTCCAGGACCTCTTCTGAAGGCCAGCGGGGGGCAAAAGTCTTTGCTCCCCCCGCCTGCCTTCAAAAGCTGTCCGGGATAGCGGGAAGCGCTTCCTTGCTATCCCGGACAGCTTTTAAAATGCTGGCGGGGGGAGCAAAGCCTTTCGGCCCCCGCCGGCCTTCCTGGACCTCTTCTGAAGGCCGGAGGGGCGGGGAAAGGCTTTGCTCCCCACCGCCAGCATTTAAAAGAGGTCCCCGGAGATTTCCCTATGGGCTTTCTTCTTGCGAAGCAAGCCCATAGGGAAATTCATCTTACGAAGCAACTCGCAAACGGAAAACCCTTTCGTCTTGCGGGTTTTCCGTCTTGCGAGGCATTTGTCTTGCGGGGCACCACTGTAGATGGACTTTTTGGTCTTACCTAGCAGTGCTCTTATGCTTGAATTGGGCCTGTGTGATACTGGGCCATCGCCTTTTGCTATCCGCACCTGAATCTGGAGAAAATAATAAACGTAAATATAAGTAGAGATGAGTGGGTGGTCTGAGGGTGTATTTGGAAAACCCACTCTCCCTACTGGAATCCTGAAAGTCCACAGAAGGCCCTGTTGACTGCTAAATATTATGTCGAGCGTTTTATGCTGCCTTGGGAAGGTTGCTGAGCTGTAAATAAGACTGTGAGCCCCAAATGATTTGTTTTGGAAGCTCTGAGATCATGGTGGTCGTGTATGAGCCCTTCCTCTTTGACAGCTCCTTGGCTTGAATGAGATCAAAGCAAACTTTCCTGTACTTCCTCTTTTCATGCCCCTCTGAGTCCTACTAAAAGGTTGCCACAAATAGGGTTGACCCCTTACAAAGTGCTGAAAGGAAGGAATACATAACCTTGAGAGGGCTACTGTGTTTATGTCCTGCTTGTGAGCTTCCCAGAAACATCTGGTTGACCACTGTGAGAACAGGATGCTGGACTAGATGGGTCTTTGGATGGGTGCAGCAGCCAGGCTCTTGCATTCTCTGAGGACTGTTGTCTGTAACGTAGGACACGCAGCCACTCTAGTGACAAAAAGAAATGCAGCCCAGAGGAAGAACGTGTGTGTGTGCTATCTCGGTGCAGCTGGTGACATTATACGACAGAGGTGGGGGAACATTTGGCCCTCCAGATGTTGGTGAACTACAACTCCCATGAATGCGAACTCCAGCACGCATGGCCAGTGGCAAGGGATGATGGGAATTGTAGTTCAGTAACATGTGGAGAACGGAACTTTCCCCATATTTGTCATAGGGGAAACCTATGGAAATAGACCATTGATTGGTGGTTTTGAAGTATTTAAAAAGGGATCAGTTCTCAGGCAGAGAGACAGGAACTGAATTCAGGTTCTCCTTTGCCTAATCCCATCCTAGCAGGTTATTGGTGTGTCTGCCAGTCCTGAAAGCCAGCAAGATTTATTTTTTTACTTACTTATTTCATAACATTTTGTATACATGATCGCTCCCTGCAGAGGAGGCAACCTAATTCATTGTGATGTTATTATGGGGGGGGGGGAGGTAACTCAGTGAAATGAATGACCTAAAGTTAACTGAGAAGCCTAGCGCATTCGCTGGGTCCAGGTATCGCAAGATTAAGGCTAGTTGTAGCTAGATACCCCAACCCCTATGGTACACCCCTTTTTCTGGCCAAGACATTGGTTGTCCAGGGAGCTCTTTTATAAGTGATACCGTTTTTGCATTGATCTTACCACACTGAGTCAGCTGTGAGGTGTGAGGTTAGCTGGGTGATAAGGACCCACCCTCCTTGTATGTTGGAAGGTCTCCTAGCACTAATGAAGCCCAAGCAATAAATAACCTGGAGGAGATTAGCAGCCGCCTCTTGTAGCAAATTATATTTGATTTATTGCACATTTAATTAAACCGCTTGCACCTGTATATATAAACACAGGACCTTTTAAAGTAGTAAAGAATACCCTCCTCTCTGCAGCACAACAGCTTCTAATTCCTTAATAGGGTTTTAATGAAATAAGTACGGCACACAGCCTTTAGCATATTCAGGAGGGGGAGAAAGACGTATGGCTTCTCTGTAAACATAATGCCACTCTGAGTCGATGCATGCCATAACAAAGTCCGATTTAATATCTTGCTGCTAGTTATGCCCTCTCTGGAGCATCGTGTAATGGCAGCTTCAATAAAACAGCTTGCTTATCTTGTTGTGTTTGTGGCTGTCCCATCTGTGCAGTGTGAAGACTTCAAGGCAGGGCAGCTATGAAAGCTCGAATCAGAAGGGCTCTGGAGTTCCAGTAAATACAAAAGGGGCTCGGGCATCCTGAGTAGGAGTTACCCTAGAAAAGAGTCTTGGTCTCTCTAGACCAAGAGGAATGAAGAGGGAGCTTTTTCAAACCTAATTGCACATTGGGGTGGGCGAGAAAGAGATATTGCCCTTGAAGGGGAAAATGAAAAATCTTTTAACTTGGCAGGACAATTTTTCAAAATGGGGATGGGGAGGGGTTTCAGTCAGTATTTGAAAAATGGGTAGAGATGAAGCAGATACACATCCATGTGTGAGAGAGAACCATGTGCAGAGGAATAAGATGGATAAGGAGTAAGTTAAGAATGCAATCATAAAGACATAATTTTGGATTGATTTAGAATAGATATATGATACTCCACAGTCACGGGACGCGGGTGGCGCTGTGGGTAAAAGCCTCAGCGCCTAGGGCTTGCCGATCGAAAGGTCGGCGGTTCGAATCCCCGCGGCGGGGTGCGTTCCCGCTGCTCGGTCCCAGCGCCTGCCAACCTAGCAGTTCGAAAGCACCTCCGGGTGCAAGTAGATAAATAGGGACCGCTTACCAGCGGGAAGGTAAACGGCGTTTCCGTGTGCGGCTCTGGCTCGCCAGAGAAGCGATGTCACCCTGGCCACGTGGTCCGGAAGTGTCTCCGGACAGCACTGGCCCCTGGCCTCTTGAGTGAGATGGGCGCACAACCCCAGAGTCTGGCAAGACTGGCCCGTACGGGCAGGGGTACCTTTACCTTTACCTTTACTCCACAGTCAGGTTAAGTGTTTTGCAAGGAAGCAGCAATGGTAAGGCAAGAACAGGGGCAAGTGCTGTGGGAAGTTCCTGAATTAGGTCTCTTTGCCGCTTGGAAATGGGTGGTTGTTGTAGTGACAACTGCACTTAACGGGACCTTTAAATGGTGGAAGGCAAGTTTTGCAGAATCCTTCTTCAGACATAGGTCTTTGAACTTTTCTTTTTAAAAAAAGGGGGGAATTGATGTTTCATATCAAGGCAAACACATTTAGTTGAAATTTCTTTGGTGGTGGTAGAAATGGCCAGTAAAATAAATATTCTGAACGCTGGACATTTCATACAAGTTGGCAGAAGACGGCTTGATATGCAGTTCTTTTCTTCCCAGCTAATCAGGATGCAGAGTGAACGCCTTTTCCTTCTTGTAATGGGGGTGGTGGAGGAAGATGGCTCTGTGATAACTTCGCTGCTATTACTATATTATTTGTTGAAGCAGAAGGAAAGGTTCACATAGCTGACTAACAAATTTTTCACAAGCTTCCCCCCACCCCCAGCTGTTGCTTTGGCTTGCAACAAAGGGGAATCTATTTGGCCGGCTGCAATATGTCTGCAAATAGTTCTCTTATTTCCGCTATGGGGCATTTCTGCAGGTGCATGATGTGGCCTGTCCGTTTTTCTGCACCCCAACTTTCCCTTGCCGTAACCCATCCTCCTCCAGAACCTTTTCCATCTGAGGATAGCGTGTGGTGCTGATAATTCAAAGGTTGTAGGTTTGAGCCCCATAAGGGACAGCTCCATAGTCCTGCATTGCGGTGGGTTGGACCAGATTATCCTCAGGGTTACTTCCAATTCTTTGATTCTATGATTTGCCATTTGGGGAATTCCCTTTAGTAGCAAAGCACATGAATTAAATGCAAAAGATTGCTGGGTCAGTTGTTGTAGGCTTGAGAAAGTCTGCTGCCTAAAGAGCTGCTGCCAGTCAGTGTAGACAGTACTGAGCTAGATGGACCTGTACTCAGACTTGATACAGGGTGGCTTCTTATGTTCCTACCTTGATGCCTTTTGGGGCACATGGTTTTTCATTTCCCCAGGCTTTTCAAGAGCTGTCTTAATCATTGTTTTATGACTGTGGTGTTCTTATTCCCTCTTTTCTTGTAGTAGCATGGGTTTTATTGATGGATTGCTGTGTGTTTTTATAAGCCATCCTGGAAATGCTGTTGAAGGGGTGCTGTAGAAATCTGGCAAACAAATACATAAATTTCAGACTCGGAACTACTTTTGGGTAGGGTTTTCCCCCTAAAAAAATAAAAAAGATGTGGTTTTATCTGAGCCGAGGACATTTAAAGGTTTGGCATCACCGACACAAATCAAATATCTGTTTGACCTTTTTTCCCTTCTTCTTCCATTCTTAACACTGGGCAAGAGTCCAGCTGCTGACTTTTGTCGTAAATCTCAGCTATGTGTTTGCTTTGGTACAGCATTTCAGTTAGTCACAGTTAGGGCTTCCGGTTTTGGGGCTTTAGCAGTTTTTGGCAGAAGCCTCCCGGGAAGCCATGTGTTTTGGGAGACAGCAAGAATTATCGACATGTTTTGCCATTGGAGGATTGGACGGGGTTCTTTGTGTGCAGCGCAGCCTGTGCTTGCTCGATGACCCTTGCATCGTAAATGGATTATGACATGGGAACTGGCACTGGGCCCCAGAATGTGAGTCTGGTTTCCTGAGCTGAACTCTGTGGAGGAGCACCTTGCAATTTGGGCTCTGGGGGAAAATTTTTCCAAATATCCAAATACGTGTGTGTGTGTGCATGTGCGTGCACGCAGGAGAGTATTGATTTCTGCACCACTTTGAGGGTGGTGCACTGTAGGTTTGCTTTTCTTGCTTGGCTTAAATTGGGTTCTCCTGTCTCAGAAAGCACCACGCTTTCTTTCTCTGTGCAGTGCAAAGTCCATGCCTTTAGCATGTTCAGAATTAAGCCGCTCATGTGATCTTGGCCATTGTAATAGGGTCATGACTGACCCTAGTAGATTTTCACATCGTGGACGAGGAGAGTTGCCAGAGAGGAGTGGCTGTTTGCCAAGGCCAAGGCAGGCAGAGCCACTATTGATCCATCAACAAGGGAGGAGGGCAACTCTATCAAACCTCCTCCTTTTGAGGAGATTCCCACTTCCATCATGCCAGCTGTCTGAGGAAAGAACTATGTGTTGCCCGAGGGTTTGCTTTTGTAGACTATCAGACAAAGCTATATAACCATGTTGCAAGATAAGAGTAAGAACAGACGCCTGAGCTTGTTTTTCCTTTCCTCACTCATACCCCCTTTTCCTTGTGTGCCATGCCTCTGTTTAGATCAGGGGTAGTCAACCTTTTTATACCTACCGCCCACTAATGCATCTTTCTTGATGGTAAAATTTCCTTAATGCCCACCAGTGCTCGATGGAAGGAGGATTCAGCTTGTGCCGTAGAACCCCCTGCCGCCCACCTAGAATCCTGAAGTGCCCACTAGTGGGTGGTAGGGACCAGGTTGACAACCCTTGGTTTAGATTGTAAGCCTGGGAACAGGGAAAGTCTTACTATTCAACTTGGGAGAATGGTCTCGAAGCCTTCTTTTTTTTGACTAAAGGATGGGGAACAAATACTTTAGCAAACCTTCCAGATACAGAGTTGTGTTTGCTGAAGCCCATTTGAAAACGATTCTTTTGCATCTTGCATAACGAAGCTTGCATTCTGAAAGTCTGTGTTTTGAAAGGCAAGGAAGGGAACAGCGCCAGTGAAGCACTTCAAACAGGAGGTCAGGGGGTCACATCTGCCCAGCATCCGGTGAGCGTAATTTTCACGACTGATCTCCCCCTGTGCCAGACTGTCTTCCAAAGCGGAAGTGTCAAAAGTAGAGAAGAAAATATTGCATGGATATAAACGTGATCTACCTGGGATATGACTCAGGCAGTGTGGTGACTTTTCTCCAGAGAAGAAAGATGTTGGAGGTTGTCTAAGGACAACCAGTTCTACATCTCTGAAGTAAGCCACCGGCCCAGTAATTGGGCACAAATAAGGATCCACCCCTCTGTGGGTTAAACCACAGAGCCTAGAGCTTGCTGATCAGAAGGTTGGTGGTTCAAATCCCCGTAACGGGGTGAGCTCCCGTTGCTCGGTCCCAGCTCCTGCCAACCTAGCAGTTCAAAAGCATGCTAGTGCAAGTAGATAAAAAGGTACCACTCTGGAGGGAAGGTAAATGGCGTTTCCGTGTGCTGTTCTGGTTTGCCAGAAGCGGCTTAGTCATGCTGGCCACATGACCCGGAAGCTGTACACCGGCTCCCTCGGCCAATAAAGCGAGATGAGCGCTGCAACCCCAGAGTCAGCCACGACTGGACCTAATGGTCAGGGGTCCCTTTACCTTTAAGGATCCACCCAGACCTGGTGTGAAGTTTTGAAGCACAAGAGAGAAGGTGAATGCACTTCTAGGGAATTTCTCAGTATGTCTACATGGCCTTTGCAGCTTGATAACTTCATAGTTCTTGAAGGGGGAATTTGTGCAGTAGAAAGCTAAACAGGCATATAACCCCCAGTAATAAAAAAAAAAAAAATCCAAGCACGACTTTTAGAGTGGATGAGAGTACTCTTAATGACTCTGTTTACAGAGGGAGGATAAAAGATGTTGTGGCCAAGTAGAGCTGGCCAGGATCCCCAATAGGAGCACCTGCGCCTGGCTTCATTGGGTGGCATTTGGGTTGTGTGCCCAGAGCATAATAGACTAGACCTGTTGACTGTGCTGTGAACCCATGGGAAAGAGAGAGGCTCTGAGAGAGTGACGTTGAGCAATGCAGGTACACATTGTGAGCAAGAGGATGAGTGGGCCCAGTCGTGAATGAATAGAAAAGGTAGGCTTGGCATGCAAAGAAGCAGGGGACCTGTAGTTTAATGGTCTTATTTTGATGAAAGTACTCACCAGTACAGAATATTGTCATCTCTCTCTCTCTCTCTCTCTCTCTCTCTCTCTCTCTCTCTCTCTCCTCCCTGTCTGTAGCAGCCATTTTGTGTTGATAATCACAACATTTTTACCAATAGATAAGCACCTGTACCTCTTTCTTTTCTTTTCTTTTACCCCCGAAAGCACTGAGGAGAACACAGGTTTTTGCATGCAGAAGGCCCCGGGTTCAAATAAAGGATCTTCTTGAGCATCAGGTGGTGGTGAGATCTCTGCCTAAGATCTTGATCAAGCTTGGTCAAAGCAAAGATCTCCAGTGTGGAATACAACGCTCTAGTTTCTGCCCTCATTTATTTTTGCTGTTTATTTATTGCATTCTGTATCTTGCCTTTATTCCATGGTGGAACTCAAGGAAGCACACATTGGGGTTCTTAAGAACTGAAGGCAAACCTGCTGGATCAGGCCAGCAGCCCATCTAGTCCAGCATCCTGTTCTTGCAATGGCTGTCTGGATGCCTGTGGGAAGCCTGAATGCACTGCCTGAGCGTAGCAGCCGCTTGGCCCACCAGCAATTCAATGGCAACTGGTATTCAGTGGCAGGCAGTCTCTCAGCCAGGCATTGACTAGGCCCAGTCCTGCTTTGCTTTATCAAGGTGACTGCATAATGCCATCTTTCATTTCTATCTACGACATGACTGTCCTGTAATTCATTCAAGGGAACTCAGGGATGTGTTTGAAGGGTGTTCCCCATTTTGTTCTCGCACAAGTGTTGTGGATTAGATTCAGAGACTGTGACTGGCCGAAGGCCACTCTCTGAACTCGGATTTGAGCCTAGGCTGCCTTAGCTAGCCATTGCATCACCATGGCTTTTAATTTCAAGGTGGGTGATTGGTTATTTTGCTTCCATAGTTGGCTCTGAACCCATACAGGTGAATTTTCACCTCTTAAGAAATTTAGGACAGTTTTAATTTCTTCTAATCTCCCAATTTGCCCCCGCCTCCCACTCTTTGTTCTGGATCAAAGTTGTCTGCTGACTGAATGCATTGGTTTATTTCGCTTTTTATCCCTTTGCATTTTCATCAAAGTTAATTTGTTTCCTTCAGTTTGGTAATAAATTGGAGAAGTTAATAGTGCATGGCTGAGAAGAACTTCCATTTAAAACTAAGGTAGGGGAAGGATTAGGGATGTGTTGCTGGATATTGCCTATGTTTTTCCTTTATAATTCTGTGGATCTAGCCCCTACCCCCCCTGGCCCCCAGTAAGTGCCTTAAATTTATTTCCTAAGTTTAAGATCCTGCTCTGCTTTTGATATTAACTGTGCCAGACATACTCTTTTGCAATGCTAATTATTAGGCTTGCCATCCAATTTTCTTGATTAATGATACAAGTTACAGTCTATTTAAATCTGCATATGAACAAAAAGTAATCCTGTGCAAGTTTACACGGAAGTCAGTCTCACTGCCTTCAGTGGCATTTGCTCCCAGTGTGCATAGGACTGCAGTCTGTAGTTCTCAAGCACCAGCTAGTTAAGAGTTTTCTTGCCCCAGTGAGATTTTTATGCAACAGTCCCTCATTTTTCTGGCCAGAATGTTTGTTTTTTATGCTTTTTTATGGTACAGATGTGTTTTTATAAGCTTCCCTGAGCAGTGCTTAGCCTTACATGTTGCCATGGGCATGTGTGGCAATGCACATGGATGCTTTGGAATGATGGGAAATGTAGTTCCCCTGGGTCCTGTCCACTCTGTTGGATGCTGCTATATGTGCTCTTGGCAACATTCTGGGTTCCAGACTTGGAGTCTACTGCACAGGGTGAACTCTGGGACCGTGGCCAGCTGCCTCTCAGTGAGCCTGGAATAGTGTGGGCTGTTGGTGACGCTTTCATGGGGCACACATTGCTGATATGGATCCATTTCAAGTTGGCCTGGACTCAAGCTGGCCTAGATCCACTCCAGCATATATCTGGGGAGAGAGGGCTCCAAGACACCTGGTGCTTGACGACCCCATCCATATTTGTGGATTCTGCTTCCTTCCCTATTAAGAAGAGACGATGGGCAGAAACTCCTTTCACTCATAGTCAGCCAGGCTGCCCCTTTTGCCAACAATGCAGAAGTTCCAATGTGCTGGGGAAGACTAGGCAAAGGAATGGAGGCCAAAGATTCAGAGGGAGGAAAAATAGAGAGAGGCACATAAAACAGAAAGACTGCATGAGTCTTCAAAGCCTCCCGAGTTCATAAATCGCATAAATTGCAGAACTTTTGAGATTACACACAAGAATTTCGTTGGAATCCAGAATGGATTATTAGCGGACATAATATTTTCCTCACTGTGCCACATGTTCTGCTGGGAGAAAATAAGCCAAGTGGCTTTTTATTCCCCCAAACCGATGTATTAACTTGAAGTTTTAAAAAATGGTGGGTGGGTGTTTGCTAGCAGTGCTACGGAAAAGCCATATTGACATTTTGGTTGGTTTGCAGAAGGGTGCAGTGAACAAAAGAACCTGCAAGAGATATTTTGTAGAAATCTTTGCTGTGGGTTTCAGAATGCTCTTCATTTGCCAAAGCAGGGATCATACAAAAAAAGTGTGACCCTTCCTGCAGACAACGACGACAACAACGACAACAATGATAATAATAATAATACTTTTATTATTTACATGCAGCCCATCTGACTGGGTTGCCCCAGCCACTCTGGGCGGCTCCCAACAAAATGCTAAAAACACAATAAAACACCAAACATTAAAAACTTTCCTATACTGTACAGGGCTGCCTTCGGACGTCTTCTAAAAGTCAAATAGTTGTTTATTTCCTTGAAATATGAAAGCAGCCCCTGCTCACCAGTGCCAATGAATGGCGTGTATCAAGGCTTTCCCCAGAAAATTAAATGGCAGGAATGCATAGGCCTCTTGATCTTGGTGTGCGCACAAGTTGCTTCTAATTTTGTTTTATTTTTGAGGGCTGCCACAGTCCTCTGTGGGAGAGGCCCCGTCTACGCATGTGGTGCTAAACTCTTGATTGTTGTGAAGCCTGCGTCTTTTCTTTTATCCTCCCGGAAGAGCCCGCTCACCTGGAGGCTCTTTCAGGTTCCTCTAAACAAACAGCCACACTGGCAGAGTTAATAAATTAATCTTCAGGGAGAGATCCTGCTTGGCAACGGAGCCGGGCTTCTCAAGGTCCCACCGGAGGGCTTGGCAAATGGGAAAGACTTGAGCTTTCTTAGAGAGACTTTCTGCAGTCTAATTGAAGCTGTGTTGGCTGTGGGGAAATAATTAAGCAGTGTGTGTTTGACACACGATAAGTATAAAAGTCTCTCTCTCTCCCCCCCATCCCCTCCCCGCAGATAGCAGAGTGCCTGTTAATATTTGTGCAGGTTAGTATGACTGCGGTTGTTAGGCACTACAGAAAATGGCCTGAGTATTGTGGCAAAGTGCGTGGCAGAGAGGGCGACTGTAAGGAACACTGCAAGACCAAATGTGCTTCTGGGATAGCTCAGTCGGCAGAGCCTGTTCATCACTGGGGCATGGGTTTGAACCCCATGTTGGACGAACGATTCCTGCATAGCAGGTGGGCTTACTAGATAACCTGTGTGTGGTCCCTTCCAACTTTACAATTCTATGATTCTTGAGTCTCGTGGACCAGTCACTTTAATTGCCGCCATGATTGAGCACAGAGATGCTGCCACTCATCCTGCCTGATTCCTCTACCTTTTCAAGCCAGGGTCTACAGCTGTGACAGGCAGACCCAGGATAGGACCTGTTGGCTCACAGGTGGACATAAAGTTTGGCAAATCAGACATATGTGATCAGGACAGAATTGGGCAGGTAATGATTTTGTTTGACATAGTTAGTACCCCGCCCTTAGTTCCGAAGAACACCCAGGGAAACTGGCAATTAGTTAGAACAATCAAAATAATGGCTGTGTATTTATAAAAATATCTAGCAATCTGTAGGGAGGCCACAGGTTCCCCAAACTAGTTCAGTGCATGTATCTTGGGTTAGCCATATGAGACTCAAAACTCCATTGATCTGCTCTAGATGAGCATATTAAGGCTTCATAAAACAGCAACATTCCCTTTAGATCAGCACTCTCTCCTCCCCAGTGCTGATGTAACTCCTGGGACACCCCCCTGGAAAAACAAAATCTACCTGTGCATCAGCTTTCTTTTGTTGCTTCAAGTAGCTATTCCAGATTTCAGTCTATTGAGGTAACCTTTTGCTCTAGGGTAGCAGCTGATTCCCCCACTTCTTCCTTCTTTGCTGTGCACACTTTCTATATTCAGTGCTAGGTACTGAAGAGTAAACATTTCTTGCTTTCCCCCTGCCTCCCAGTATTGTAGCACTTTTAAAAGAGAGAGAAAATAAATTTTAATTGGTACAAGCTGCCTGCCAGCTAATATTTCCCCAGTTTCTGATCGGGTTCCAAAGTGGTTGTAAACAATTTGATTCCTGCCCGTGTTTTACAGTGCTGGCAGTTAACCTCACAGGGGCTTTACTCTATTAATATATGTTTAAATGAAGATCACCAAGATAAAAGTCAACTGGGTTTGTCTGCTCCAGAATTTAAACCAGGAACTTAATCATTGGACGGCTCTTGGTGGTTGCCTATGGCAGAAATCTCTATTCTTGAGAGGGCTGGCCATGTGGCCGTGCCTTTTTACTTGTACAAACTAACTCCTCCATATATAGTCAGGCTCCACAGTAAGGTTGGCTCCACCTAGCAAGGGTTGTAGGTCAGTGATTGAGCAAATGCCATGTTCCAGCTTTAGCTCCCAGAATTTCCAGCGAAAAGGATCTTTTGTAGCCGGGCTGAGGTCACATCCACAGCAAAAAATTAAAAGCATTATTGTACCACATTAAGTCATGGAGAATCCTGGGAACTGTGCTGACTCCACAAAGCTACGATACTCAGCACCCTTAACAAACTGCAGCTCCCAGGATTCTCCATGACTGTTAAAGTTGCATAAGAGTGCTTCAAATGCATGGTGTAAATGCAACCTGAGTGAGAGCTGTTCCCGAGAGCTACTGCCTGTTGGTGAAGACAACACTTGAGCTGGATGAGTCATAGTTCAGCGGTAGAGCCCATAGTTTGCATAGATAAATGTCCCTGTTTCAGTGCTTGGGTGTCCTAGATTACACAGGGTTTGGAGAACGATTGACAGCCAGGCAAGGATTGTCAGCTTGCAGTCCGAAAACATCTGGAGGGAAGCAACTCTCATCATCCCAAGCCAGCATGGCCAGCGGTTGGGATGATACTTATTTACTCATTTACTCACTATTTTTCTTTCACTTATTACCCCCCCCCCCATTCTTCCAGGGTGGTGTGCATGAGGTTTCCAGGCCCTCACCAGGAAGGTAGAGCACCTTCTTTTCATGCAGAAGGTCCCAGGTTCTGTCCCCAGCAAGTATTTCTTGGTAGGGCTGGGAGAGAACCCAGCCTCAAACCCTGGAGAGCCACTGCTAGTCAGTGCAGACAATACTGAGCTAGATGAACCAGTGGTCTTAGTATAAGGCAGAGCTATCTATGTGAGCTTTCCAGGCATTGATCAGAGCCAAATTGGCCTCATGTGCCTGGGAGTTGTAGACCAACAGCTTCTGGAGGTGGCTACTGTGGTTGGCAATATTGGTCTTAATGGACCTGTGGATGGGCTCAGTGTAAGGCAGCTACACATGTTTTAGAATAAGAGAATTGCAGAGTTGGAAGGGACCCAGAGGGGTCACCTAGTACAACCCCCTGCAATGCAGGAATCTCCACACATAACTTTATAGTACTAAAGACTTCACAGTTATAGAGCAAGTGGCGCTCAAGCACACCACAAAGTGCAAGTATTTACACATTGCAGATATGTTGCATACAAACCCCAAAAGAGAAATGCAGTGTTAATGTGTGCAGTCTCTTTCTCTCTTTCTTGCTAGTACAAGTGTGCCTGTGCTTTTTACCGTACTTTGATTTGAAATTTGGTGGGGCTGCTAAGAGTCAGATTAAATTTCCTCAAGAGGTCTTGACACAGGCTGCCAGGTGGCCATCCCTAGCCTAGGGCAACAATTAGCAGGGAGTGGCAACTTCAGATGGGAGGTGCCATTTTATTTTTGTTGTTATTATTTGCTGAGGATTCCTAATTTGAGCTTGTTTGGTACAGAGCAATCGTAGATATGGTAGCTGGTTTCTTGGCAATACCCATTTCCAGTGTAAGTCAACGCAGAGTTACTGCAAGCTGAGTGACAGAGCACCTATTTTACCACTGCCCAGTTGCTGGCATCGCATCCAGTTAAAAGGATGCCATTTGCTGGGAGGACTGAGTTGTCAGTAACCTGAGGGTACCACAGACCCTTTCCGGGCAGCACGAAATGTGTTGTCAGACCACATGTCGCTCACAAGCTGTTTGGTGTGCAGCCCTGCTCTCTAAGAGCAATGCACATATCAGTGGAGCCTTGCTGGATCCGACCAAAGGCCCACATAGCCCAACATCCTGTTCACACAGTGGGCAGCTGGATGCCTATGGGAAGCCTGAAAGCAGAACCTGAGTTGCACCAGCAACTCTCCTATCCTGCAGTTCCTAGCAACTGGTATTCAGAACCATACTGCTTCTGACAGCAAAGGTATTGTTGTTGGCATGATGCATTGACAGGTATGATGGTGGCATAACCATGGATAGCCTTATCCACCGTGAATTGGTCCAGTCCTCTTTTAATGCCATCCAGGCTGGTGGCCGTTCCCGCCTCTTGTTGGAGTGAATTCCATAACTGAGGTATTCACTGTACTTTCTTTTGTCTGCCCGGACTTTTCTAAATGTTCCAGGGTTATGAAACGGGGAGCTGGTCAGCTTGTTCAGGAAAAGTGCGTGCTACACAGCCCTGTTGGGGCTGTGTGAGCCAGAAAAGGTCTGATTTGGGACATTGCACATTTAGAGGCACTGGCCAATCCACATCTCATGTTGTCAGAGACCAGTGGTGCTCACATGCACGCACACACGTCAGATTGCTAGAGTGCTAAGTTAACGTATGGATGGGCTAGTTGCATGTGGGAACTTGATTTCAGTGTGAACAGGTACACGTGGAAAACTTAATGCAGGTATCCCACGTCCAGTACAATTCAGGCTTGATGTTGCTGAATGATGCTGTCCATCTAAAATGCTGCTTGCAGAGTTCACTAACCATTCACCCATAATAGTCTGCTTCCTGAAAAAACTACGACAGAGTTTTGCAGGATGGTGACAGGATTGCATTAACCTCTTGCCAAGAGCAAATCACAACAGTTGGAAATGAGGCACAGTATAACCATAAATATTTTATTGACATGTTCCAAGCATATTGGGTACAAATTGCGCGATGCGAGCATCTGTTTGGGTGCAAAGCTTTCCTTGGTTGCTCCTCGCACTTGCCTGCACGCTGGTTCATCAACTTGGACAAAAGTCAGCATTTAGTGGTTGATGGAAGGAACAAAACAGGCTTGTCCCCTGCAAAGAGTAGCTGCAAAAGCAGGCAGGGGTTGGTGGGTATTGTAGGCTCCACTTGTATTTGATGTGTGGATGGAGTATGCCTCAGAATCCTTCAGTGACTGAAGACCTGACATAGAAAACCACCCCCCAAAGTTGAATGTTTTTAAATGCCAGTAGTGCACATGGGAAGCTGATCCTTTATACTGATTTTTGCTCCATCTAGCCCAGCATTAGGTACGTGACATAGCAGCATCTCTTGAGGATTTCAGATAGTAGTCTTACTTGGTTCTACCTAGAGCTGCTGCTGATCAAACCTGGAACCTCTACATGTGCATTGCTAAGTTACACCCCTTCCCTGAGTCCTACCAATTGGCAGTTCATGGTTGAGACCGCATAGGTGATTTGCATTGCTCAGTCTCTTCTTCATCACCACAGGTTATCTTCTGCCTGGTCTGTGCATGTTTGCATGGAAGCAGCTCTCACTGAGATCAACAGAGCTTCTTTGAATCATACAATTGTAGAGTTGGAAGGGACCCTGAGGGTCATGTGTTCCAACCCCCTGCCATGCAGGATTCTTAACACGTGGTCCCCCATGCATTTTGAAACCATACCAGACCATGCTTAGCTTTGCAAATGTGCTAGTCGTTTTATTGCTGTACTAAACAGGTTTCAGTAGAGAGGCACCAGTCTGGAAGACGGCAAGTAAGTAGTACTACCATCCATGCTGAAAGGATTGTGAATGCCTTCCTCTGATTTGGAGAGGACCTGCAGAGTGCCTTTCCGTTGCTGCTAATTGCAACCAGCCCCCACACATCTGAGGTTAGGTTAACTTTTAGGGCAGAGGGTGTGATTTCAAGATAGACAGGCGCCCCAGGGCCTCTCACTTCAGAAATTAAATGCTGTCACACTTCAAAGAGGTGCAACCCGAACTGAACAGAAGTGGTTGTCTGCCAGTACCTACACATTTCCAGATGTTTTTGGTCTCCATTTGGCAGGTCAGCTAAGGGCTGAAGAGCTTCAAACCACCACAGATCCATGTTAAGTGCAGGCAGGACAGTCCTTGGTTTGCATGGAAACGTAAAAAGAGCTCCACTGGATTCAACCCAAGCCCTGTGTGTTCTTGCATCCTGTTCCCCATACTGGCCAACCAGAAGCCTCTGCAATGCCCACAAGCAGGGCATAGGGGCAATCACTATTTATTCCTGTTTTCTCCAAGCAGCTGGTTTTCAGAGTCCTGCTGCCTCTCAGCTCTCATGACTAATAGCCACTGATAAGCTTTGTCACCCATGAGTTGGTCTATTCCCCTTTTAAAACCATCCAAGGCTTGGAGGGTGGTGACATGGGACAGTGGAGCATTTTCCGTTGTGGGATGCTCTCCTAAGTGAGGTCTGCCTGCTGCCTTCATTGACATCTTTTCAGCTCCGTGTGAATACTTTTCTTCCTCTCCCAGGCTTTTGATACGCTGATGTTGTTTTGCTGCTTCTATGGTTCAAAAGTTCCCAGTGGCTGTTCATGGGAGTCGCTTTGTATGGGTTTTCAATGTGTTGTAAATCGCATAGAGACCTTCAGGTTACAAGGGACTAACGTGTCCAATAAATGCTACAACTACTAGGGCTTTGCCTCTTAGCTGCCTCTGTGACCCTGACCTCAGGTGATGCGTTCAAGCATGGCAACGAAGCTGCTTCGCCACAGCATAACACCTGGTCTAGTTAAAATTCAGGTAGTGATGTTTTGCGAGATGTAAATTTTCCTAATGTTTACTGAATTGTCACAGGAGGAAGATGAGGAATCTGGATCAATTTGTCTCCCACACTTCATTTACTGGCACGCCAGGCATTGAAAGTACCTGTGTCAGCATTGTGTGCTCGTGTAATACATATTCAGGCAACATCTGGAGTTCCCTGACAATATGTCTTCCGTGCATTTTTGTTATTTATTTGTTTATTGCCTATCCCTCGTCATCTTCGGAAGCCATGGTGATGTTTGTTGTTGTTGTTTCAGACAAGCTTTCGTCTCTTGGCTCATTTGGTTATGGAAATGTCCATAAACGGAGATGCTAATTTACTGCATCGTTGCAATCATGCTACCAATCATGGAAATTGGCTTCTGCCATGGTAACCTGCAAACGGAGAGATCCTTCCCACCAAGATTGCTGAGAATATGAGCTTTCGCATTTAGAGATCAAGTTTCTAGCCTTCATGGTAGTGGAGATAAGCTGAAAATGAGAACGCTTTTAGTGACGTGTGCCAAAAGCTCTATTCTCTCCTCCAAACCCCCCCCCCCCGAGAGATGAGAGAACATGGTGTGTGTGGGGGGGGGGGAGCAGATTCCGTGGGTCTTGGAATTGCTCAGCATCTAGATAAATAACATGTATCAGGAAGCAATAATGGCAAGTGAGTCGCTACTTACAATTCCCCCTACTTGTAGCATCAGAGGTAGCGAGCTTTTGATTGCCAATTGCTGGGGAACAGCTGTGGGAGAGATGGTTGCCCTGTTTGTATTCTTCCCATAGGAATCTGGCTGGCCACGGTGGAAAGTGGCATTCTTGAGATAGAGTCACACCCACACCACACGTTTAAAGTGTGCTGCCTTCCCCAAAGAATTCTGGGAACTGCCATTTGTTAAGGGTGCTGGGAATTGTAGCTCTGCAAGGGGTCAATGGCTGTGACCTTCACTAAGCCTTGGGTCTGTTCCAAGCAGGGCTCTTACGTCATTCTCCCCTCAACCTTCCATGTATGAATAGGTTTTATTCCAGAAGAAGGGGGAAGAATACCCAAACAATAGTTTCTTGGGACTTAGTTCTAAAGTTGAAGTGGTTTCCAGCTTTCAACTTCTGGTGCGTGTTTTCATCATGACAATGCCAGAGTATAGAGGGCTGCCATTTTGTGCCCATCGAGAATCACTGCCGGTGGCTACATGCAGTGATACTCTGGTCTCTTTCTATCTTAGTGTGGCAGCATAAAAATTTAAAGTCCCCCACCCTTCCTGAGCGTGCAGCATGTGATTCGGGATAAATTTGGCCAAGGCGGCTAAACGTCCCCATCGCATTTAGTTAGCGTATTTTGAAGTTGTGCTAACTCCATCATTGTGCATGGATATACATAGGATTCAGTCAGATCAAATCAGAACAATCCTGCCTATATGCAGCTATTCAGAACAGCGTGGCTTAAGCTTTGGAGAAAGCGAGGAACGTTTGCTTTCTGTTTGGTGAAATGAAACTTCCTAAATCATGTCAGAATTCAGCCCTCATGAGTCTGGAGTTTCAGCTGATACTGTACTCTTTGGTCCATTTATGCCCTAATGTTGGGTATGCTCTGGGTAACCCGTTCCCAGACTGCAGCTCTCACAGTTCTTACAGTTTTTAATCCACCAACAAAAGTGATTTGTGTGTTTTTGGCCAGTTTTCTATTTGGAGGGGTGTGGGGAGGGGGCTCAAATTGAAAGATCAAAAGCAACTCTGGGCTCTTGTAATCTCCTGCTGCTCAAGTGCCTCTTCTTAAATATTAGTTATGGAAATATCCCTTTCATTAGTTGAGAGAATAGCAATCCTGCGGGAGCCGTGTGTCTGATCTCTGATCCTAGGCTGGACAAAAGGAAGGGAGGTTTTGTTTTCCCTTCTTAGATGTGGCAAAACCTGCTTTCATCCTGAGCCTGAGCTCACTGGTCTCTGATCTGCACCCTTTGCAAAGACTGGAGAGAAAGTGTGAATAGCAAGTGCGGAGGGTATGCTGCGACAGGTAAGGAAGTGGACCAAGGCAATACAATCTCTGCAGTCTAAATTTTGGCTAAAACCCCTTTAGGGAAAGGGGAATGCTGTCCTGCTCTATGGTGTGGCAAGGCTCAACAAGGGAAACAAAAGAACTGTGCAGTTGCACTAGCAAGGACTGAGCCAAGCCCTTATAAAAGAATAGCACCAGGTGCAGCCTGGTTGTTAGCACCACCTGTTCTGCAAGATGCTGCTGGACTTAAAGGAGCCCAGCATTCTCCAGTATTCTCCTACTGCGACAGAGAAGGTGAGGATCAGGTCTCTTCAGATCTTTTGCAGTGGAGTCCTTGGAGTCAGCAGTGCTACATCCTCAGACTAGGGGTGTGTGTCCTTCCACGTCAGGTTCAGAGCTCTCACTTCCATCACCTGACGAAGAAGAGTCTGACTCCTAGTCCTTCCCCTCCCCCCCATTTCCTGCTTCCAGTTGCCCAAAAATCAGAGTTTGTTTCCAAGGCTATGGCAGACTTCCTTGATTTAAAACTGTTGCTTTGAAAACACACAGAGCCGCCTTTATACTCTTATCAACAGCTTCTTAAAACATGATAGCTAAATGGAACTTAAATGTACAGTAGCTGGAGATAAGCAGGGAGGGCTGTTGCCTCCAGGCCCTTCTTGCGGACTTCCTGGAGGCATTTTATTGGCCGTTGTGGGAAGCAGGAATTTGGACTAAATGAACCCTTATTCAGCAGGGCTCTTACATTCTCACTGCTTTGTAGTGGAAGAAAAAGTGTGAATCAGGCTACCATTTTATTTTAAGGATAAACTGAGATCAGGTTACAAGTATGGGAGCCAAAAGGCTCATTCTTTCTTGCTTCTGAGAGTCCTCCTCTTGGGTAGCATACAAAAGAGTCTGCTAGCCTTCCCCTTTGCACATGTTTTAACCATCTGGCCTTGATGCAGTTCTCTTGCACCCTGTGTGTTAGGATAGTCAGACAATGAAAGAAACATTAGACTCCTATACATGTGTACTTGGAGGTAATTTCCACTGTGTCCAACTTGCTTCCTGGAAAGTGAGTTTAGGAATGGAGACTTGGTTGACTTACATTGCAATCCCATACATGTCTATTCAGAAGCAAGTCCCTTTCAGTTCTGTTGGGATTACTCCCAGGTACGTTGTATAGGATTGCAGACTAAAATTTAGTTCAGATGTTAATCATTTACAGTGAATACAGTGGTGCCCCGCAAGACGAACGCCTCGCAAGACGAAAAACCCGCTAGACGAAAGGGTTTTCTGTTTTTGGAGGCGCTTCACTAAACGAATTTCTCTATGGGGTTGCTTCGCAAGACGAAAAAATCTTGCGAGTTCCCGCATTTCCCCTCCGCTTTTTTCCGCCCTTTCCCTAAGCGCTAAGCTGCTTATCAGCTGTTCCGCTGATAAGCCGCTTCTCAGCTGATCGCTAAAAGCCGCTAGACCGCTAATAGCGCTAATCCGCTAAGCTGTCAATGGGCTTGCTTCGCAAGACGAAAAAACCGCTAGGCGAAGAAAATCACAGAACGGATTAATTTCGTCTTGCGAGGCACCACTGTATAGTCATATGCATAAATGTGTATATGAGAAAAAAATAGTTTTAAAGCTTTTTTTATGTGCCACAACAGACATTTGTAGAAGAGGAAAGTGGTGCTGCAAAGTAATCTATACATTTTAATAGATTAATCAAACAGATCTAAACATTGTTGCCCCAACATGTAATATAATGTATACTATATAAGAACATGTTGAAGCTTTATTATGTAGCTGCTGGGCTTTTTGTTGGTGACTACTGAATTTTATCATGTTGTTTTTATTGCAAATTGAATTGTGTGTTTTGGTGTTTTGTTACTGATAACATTGTATACAGTATTTCCTATTAATGTAAGCCACATGGGAAGATTATAGTCTTGAAAGACTGTGTAGGAATATTGCAAATACATAAAATATACTAATACTTATTTCCAACATACTGTTGGTTGTTTTTTCCTTCTTCCTTACCCATGTTGATTTTGAGGAATAAAAAGGCTGCTTGCATGAGTGGCTAGAATTTTCTGGTGTGTTCCAGGTGAAATCTCTTCTAATGCACTTTCGAAGGTGGGGGCTGCTCCAGTGTGCTGTTTGTCACTTGGCTACATGCCAGGTTAATGAGCCTCAAAGTACATCCTCCAGACTTTGATTCTCTCTCTCCCCCTGCCCAGTGTCTGATCCAAGCTTTCTTTTTCTCTCTTGCACCCAGAAGAGACTAGCTGCACACGTAGCCTTGACCAGGCTGTCGTCATTAGGGCGATACCTGCTCATCATCTTTGAGTTAACTCTAATGAAGTGTGACAGGAGTTCAAATGCTGGCTGTTGGTAGGAGCTGTTTTGTTGTTGTTTTTAGTTTGTCACATGCACAGTGTGTGTGTGTGTGTGTGTGTGTGTGTGTGTGTGTGTGTGTGTTCATCTAGGTAAGGATTAGATTGATGCTCGACCTAGATAACCAATGTCTTCAATTTTTCCAAAAAACAAACCAGCCTACATGGGGAGTGTTTTTAGGTGGCTTTTACAAAACTAAAGATGGTTCACCAGGCTTAATTTCTTTTTTTTTGGGTGTGGGTGTGTGATGGGTTGTTTAAAGAAACTAGTTTGTTTTTTGCTCCCTGCTCCCCACCACAAATCCCACTCCTGTCTGCACCCGCAGAAAGAGAACCCTGTAGTGTTCTCTTGAAACCCTGCTCTCTGGTTTCCAAAATTTCAAACAGCTTGGCATGCAACAGACTTTCCAAGCTAGAGATGTCTGCGTCTGAAATTGCCTCCACCCCCCCCCCCCCCGCTGCCGGTTGTTATCTAGCCATGACGCGGCCTCCTAGTTTTCCAGGCCATCAGGCTTTGACAGCGCAAAGATCCCTTTCTCATCACCGTGGATTGCATACAAAGCTGCCTCCCCACCACCAAACTGCTTGGGTTTTTTTATGGGAAAGGGTGAAGCAGAACGTGTTTAACTGGTCCCCTGATCAAAGCAAATCTAAAAACGCCAGGCGAGTGCTAGCCTGTGCCCCACCCTGCTCTCCCTACCTTTTTTAAAAATTGGGATGCCAGCTGGGACTTATTAACTTAAATCCAGATTTCTCATCTTGTTGACCAGCTGCCTCTGGGGGCCCGGCATGTCGAGAAGCTGTCAGGTTTGTCAGTAAGAGACTTAGCTATAACTTACGCCTCATCTAATATTACTCACTCATTCTGTGTGGGTGTGCTGGCTGGAACGTTCCAGTTTCCCCATCCCTCCCCTCTAAAATTTTTCCTTTTTGAACTCTTTTGGAGCACTCTGTGGAAATGCCCAGCTTGGCAGTGTTTTGGGGGACAAGTTGGTAAACACTGGAGGGACATAAACAGAAAAGGGCTTGGGAGGAAAGAGGAGGCATGCCCTCCACATGTTTGCATGAGCTTGACATGGGATATTTGGGGTCACGTGACCGTTTTGAGTTGTTGCTCCCTTGCTTCCCCAAGGGTGAGATGTTACATGGGCACTGCTACTCACTTTGGATCCCTGGAGGCCCCCCTCTTCAGGCCAAACATGCAGCAATAAATAGGTCTGTCCACTAGCCCCCCCCCCCCCCAAGACTCTCCACCAATTGAAGACATTTGGATGCTTAAGATTTCCAGCTCAGGAGGACAGGTGATGAACGCCGGCCTCTGCAAAGTAGGGCATGTGGCAAAGGAAGAAATGGTGAAAAGAAGTTTCTGCTGCATGGCTAGCAGAGCTGAGCTGCTGTTGACAGGTTCCAAACAATGTTTATCAGATATGGGACACATTCCCGAATCTCCCCAGATTTGCACAACCACAAGCACTTTTGAATAACTGGGGTGGCAAGGGTGGGGGAGTATGCATTTATAGGCAAAGTGTATTTCAGGCAGGGCTTTATATTCCAGCTGGAACTTGCTGGAGCTCAGCTCTGGCACCTCTCGGGTGGGTACCATTGCCATTATAAGAGAACAAGGAAGGATAAAAATATATCTCAAATAAAATTTAAATAAATGAATGGGAAAATGCAAGTGGACCAAGGCTGCTCAATGTCCAAGAAGTGCTGCCTAGATTCAGTTCCCATCCAGTCTTTAACAGTGAGGGGGTGTGCTGGGAGTGGAGAGCAGTCTCAAGAGCAGTCTTGGTTTCCCTGTCATTTGAGTCCTGGGCAAGACTAACAGATGGTGATGCATGGAAAAGCTTTAAATCCCTGGCTGTCCCACCCTCCTCTCCCTGGCCTGTGGCACAAGTTTTGGGAGGGGAGTAATTTGTTCACCATCCCCACTGCAAAGACAAGCCCGGGGTGGTTTTGTTGCTCCTCCCCAGCTAGAGCATCATTATTTGCCTGTCATCTAATACTGTTTTCTCCTCCCACCTTCTGTTCCCTAACAAGGGTGCCTCAAGCTCGGGGAGTATAATGTAATATGCAGGTCATTAAAAGCAGCTCAGCCAGTTGAAATGCAGCTTAATTATGCACGTGAGGCTCTTTTTCTGTAGTTCAACCACTTTGCTGTGTGTTTGAAATAATAAACGACTCATCCCTTTACTCCCCCAGAAGAGAATGGGCTCCATTGTGGCTGCGAAAATGGCATGCATTGTGTAAATACTCTTGCTTCCAGGCCTTGTGACACTTTTGTCTTCACACACTGAAATATCCGAGTCTGGCCCATCATGATGCAAGGCCCTTAACGGGTGGTTCAGAGTGTTAAAGATTCTCTGAGAATGGGTTGAGGCAAGGCCATCGTTCGCCTTCGGCATGGCTGCTTTATCAGAACAATATTTTTCTCGGCACTGAAAATCCTTCATAGCTCTCTTGTAACATCAGGAAAAGATAAGGTTTCCAATAATTTCTCAGCCTGTTTGTTATTAACCCTCCTGCACTTGGAGAAAGCACTTTACTAATCTGGTATTGGGGTCAGGTAGGCGCCAATTAAGTTGCAGTCTAATACATGCGCATGCACACAGCAGTGTCCAACAAATTCATGTAAAAATATCATGAAATGGTATTAAGGATTATTGTTTTGTAGAATACTGTTAAATTTCTAAGGAGGTTTTACGGGCCCCGAACCTTTACTCATGCATTTTCCCTCCAACTCAAAAGATTGTGGACGGCAATGGCAATAATCCAAATGAATGGTTAATTCCTCATCTCAACTGCTGCAAAAACATAAAGTCACTATTCCCTATAAGGAAATACACATTATTTATGTTTTGTTTTTGTTTACAGAACTAAAGTGTGTTTTGTTCCCTAGTAAAATCATTTTGAAAATGGAGTATTGCAGTTAACACTGAAACATAGTTGGCATTTTTTGGGGAGGGCGGTAGAAAGAAATTGTGTGTGTGTGTGTGTGTGTGTGTGTCTGATAGACTCATTTAACCTTTGAAGGCCTCCTGGCTCTATGGCCCTTGGAGACGGGCGCCGCATGGAAAATGTTCTAAAAATAGTGCTCATTTGTTGTTGAATAATAACTTCAGAGGGTTGGATGCAAAGAGTTTCCAGTTCCTTGTAGGCAGCAAACTCCGCAGGAAGCTCACACTGTAAATAAAATGCTCACAGCTAACTGTTCCTATGTAGTGTCCTGTCATTTGGTACAATGATTAATGCATGGGATTGATCTGGTGGAGTTAAATCCCCACCCCACCCTGCTAGTAAATGTTTCAGGACTGCAATATATGTGTATCAAAAGGAAGCGTCAATACAGCGCGAGTGGAAGTATCTGCTTTCTTGGTGTGATGCCAGTGCCAAAGGGATATTAACTTTGGCGTCACCTGCTTACTTAACAAGACCTGGCTGCCATAAAAGCAGATGAGGTGGTACACTCGGGCCTAGGGAATACCACTGTAGGTAGGGGCTCCTTTCTATGAAAAAAAATGTTCCCTTCACATAAAATTCTGGCATGTCAAGGAGAAGGGCACTTGTCTCTTATCCTTGCTGACATCATAATTTTCTATACGAGGAAACATGGCTTTTGTAGGTGTTGTTTGTTTGCATTGTCTCCTGCAAGTCCCCACCTGCACTGTGCGAGTGGAATAGCTCCAGACACAAACTGTAGAGCCGCACCTGACATTTGGGAAAGCTGGGTCTAAATGCCGGCAACCAGTGTTTAGTCCTGTGATTTTGGCTCAGGGGTGCTGTTTAGTGTGTGTTATTCCATTCTCCTGTCTCAGTCAACATGTGACTATTCCGGGAGCCACCTGCATTTAGGTGGCAGAGAGAGAGAGAGAGAGAGAGAGAGAGAGAGAGAGAGAGAGAGAGAAGTAACCATAGCAAATGCTCTTAAAATACATGGCCTGTCAGGACCCCTGAATCTAGCAGTTTCCTTCCCCCCAAGGAAACATCCAGACCAGGCATAGGCAAACTCTGGCCCTCCAGATGTTTGGGACTACAATTTCCATCATCCCTGGCCACTGGTCCTGTTAGCTAGGGATGATGGGAATTGTAGTCCCAAACATCTGGAGGGCCAGAGTTTGCCTATGCCTGATCCAGACCACCAGGGCCTCCAGTCCAGTTTACTTCATTTCCCCCTCTTTTTACCCCCACTTTTGACGATTCAGTCCAGCAATATATACCGCGAGTGGAGAACAGGAATGACACTCCAGATGCCCAGACAGACAAGATGAGCCTGCGTTCATTTCTGCTTTTTGATCCTGCCTTTTGGCTTTTATAATAGAGCCCCCAAGGTGGTTTGCAACTATAATAGAACAGCCAGATATTTGCAGGGTTGGGAAATGTTCAGAAAAGGGCATCTAAAACAATCAAGGGGAAGGAGCAACTTCCCTGTGAGAAAAGGCTACATAGAGCAATTGCTGCTTTTCAGCTTAGAGAAAAGGTGAGTAGGAAGAGAAACGATAAAATTATGCATGCCTGGTGAGGGGAGAGTGGAGGAATGCCTTGCCACTTAAATTGGGGATGGGGAACATCTGTAGCCCTCAGAAGACCAATGACTTCCAAGTCCCGTCAGCCCCAGCCAGCATGGCCTGTGGTCGGGGACGTGCGCATGTTTAAATCTCAAATAACTTTAAAAGAAAATGAGGATTGTATATAAAAGGTGAATCAAACAGGAATGTATGCAAAGGACTGAATGCTTCACAGCACCCTCTTACTTATTTATTATAAATTAATTAGGTACTTTTCAGCTAAAACAGTTCTCAAGGAAAACAGCTTCACAACGATGAAAATGTGCTATTATAAGTGTTTACATGGATTAATATTGAGGTTAGTTAATAACATTATTTCTGAGGTGAAAGCAGTTTGGGCCTGTAGAAAGTAAAAAAACAACAACAACCGACAACCTGGAGTTGTCCGGTTGCTAGCAGTTAACCAAGCTAAGCATATTATTGATGTATATTTGGAGCTTAACTGCTTTTTCTTTGGTCTTTTTTATTTCTGGTTTCATTACTCATTTTCCCTTCAATTTCCACCCATCTCTGAGGCTAGAAGTTCTTTTTATTCCTCATCACTTTGACCCAAATGAGGTGTATTATGAGGGTAGTCAGGCACAATTGCTTCTAAAGCATTGATGTCTTGCAGAGAGGACTTGGGAGACTCACGTGATTGGGAGAAGAGGATCTTCACATTTGGGGGAGTTGAAGTGTGAGAGAAATGCAGGATGTCATTGGCAGCTGAATAAGCCAACAGCAGCTGGAGTTGGCAGTGCCTGTCAGTGGGGACAGTGAAGTGGGTTCGACTGTCTGGCTTGCTGTTAGGCACCCCTAGATGGCTTTCTTTGCTGGGAAGCAGTGTATCTTGTAGAGCAGTGGTTCCCAATTAGCTAAGTACCATGGACCTCCTGCTTTTCAAAAGCCAAACCATAGAACCCCCCCCTTAAAAAATGTTGATATTTCTGTGGTAGTTTTTGTTATGTGAATGGTACCACCCTAGCTGCCAACATGTCCCACTGTAAAACCGAGATGCGTGTCTTCCAGGCTATACTCCTGTGCAAGTCACATGACCCATGCGAGAACACGACACCAAAAAATACATGCTTGGAGGCACCATGATCTCACACAAGACGTGCATCCGGCTGCAGTCTCGCGTGTTTTGGGTGTTGTGCTCTTGCACAAAAGGGGATGTCCCGAACAGTTGATGGGTGTAGGCCACAGATCCCCTGGGTGAGTTATGTGGACCCTCTCGGGTCCACAGGCCACAGTCGGGAACCACTGTTGTAAAAGATTCTGCCCTTCTTACTGCTAGACTAGTGCATGCTCTTGAGCAGAGCAGCGTCATTGGCAAAACTATTACAGCAGTGTTGGGAAATATACAAAGTGCAGTCAACAAGCTCTGAACGCTTCTGGAAGAGAACCACCTTTGCTTAGTGCTTAAAAGGCAGCAAGGAGGGAATGAGACTCATCAGCCCTCTTGGTCCAAGTCATGAGAAGGTCCCAACCAATTGCCCACCAATCCTCAGATGGTGAGAATGTACATTGGAGGACTGTTCAGAAGATGGTAACGTTCAGTGTGGAAGAAGGCAGTCCTAGGCTAATTGAGCCTCATATTTCACCATTCAAAGCGGGAGGGAGCTGCTGCTGCGTGTTCCTTACTCCATCGGTATTTTATCGATTTATTTTTATATACAGATTTATATTCTCCCTTTCTGGTGCCTGCACGCTACTCAGGGCAGCAAACAACAAGTAAACCAACCAGAAAGAACAATACAATAAAGGTAAAATGGCAAGACTGAGGGCTTGTGGCTGAGTGGTTCAGGCGTTAAGTCAGTTGCCTGCTCTGGACAGGATGGCATGCTGCTGAAGAATCAGGTACATAGTCTGGGCAAACTTCTTGATCTATTATTGCCGCTTGAGGCTCAAGTTTGCCTCAGTGGCAAAAAATGCCTGCCTCTGCTGAGACAACTGCAGTGACTGCCTCAGTAGGCTGCCAGGCCACACTTAAGGTTTTGTTGTTGGTATACCAAACTCCTAATGTGGAATTTGAAACTTTCCCAGCTGCTGCACACTGGGTCAACATCTTCATTAAACTATCCACTGCTACACCAAGGTCTTGTTCCTGGTCAGCCACTGCCGGTTCAGGCTCCCGCTAGTGTACATGTGAAATTAGGACTTTTGGCCTCCGTGTGCATTACCTTACACTTGCTTATAGTGAAATGCTTTTTAAAAACCCCCACTATCTAATAATACAAAGGCCTGCCTAAACAGGAAGCTTCTTGCTATATGGTAAAACGTCATGTAGTATGTTGGTTAACTGAGCCTCTTGGTGCATAGAGTTCCACAGTTTAGGTGCAGCCACAAAGAAGGCATTTCCTCTAGTCATCTGAGTCTGCACCATAGATCAGGACATAGAGAAGGGAGCTCTTCATCAGTTCTTCAGGCTTAAGCAGGCTGTTGTGGAAGGAGGGCATTCCTGGACCTAAGCCAATCATGAGTTTAAAGTTAACGCGTAATAAGCAAATTGGTAACTAATGCAACCCTTGCAGGACAGGTGTAATGTGATCTTGTGTAAACAAGTGCCAGCCAGCATCCCTGTTGCTGCCTTCTGGACCAGTTGCAGTTTGTGAAGACTCTTCAAAGGTTCAAATCCATGCGGAGATGAAATCTGCAGTCCCTTTGCTGTGGGCATATGTTTCAGGTGTGCTGATTCTTCAAGTCTGCTCTGCAAAACAAATTAAGCCTGAAATTCAAGCAACTGTGGGCTGTTTCAAGCCCTGCTGGCTTCAGTAGGACTTCAACCTACGTCCAATTACTTTGTTGTAAATGCTTTGTGGATTGATTGTCTTGCTGTTTTGGTGGGTTTGAGCGGACTTGCATTGGTTCACCCTCTGTCTGGCTTCGTGTACATTCCCGGGCTTGCTTTTATCCAGAGAGTGTTGAATGAAGCACTAGAGATCTGTTATGCAAAAGCAGGCTTTGCAACAAGCATTCATTTCTGTGTTGTTGTTGCTGCCTGTGGAAGAGTTCTAATCAGGTTTTCCCTCGGAAGTGGCTGTCTATGCAAGCCTGTAACGCTCTTCGCTAGCATATGATACAGTAGTACCATGACATTTCAGATTTATTACGGTTTTTTTTGGTGTCTCTTTAAAGCCAGTCAGAATCTGGAATTACAAGAACGCTTTCTTCTCCTTAGCTGCATTGAAACCTCTTCGAGCTGGCATAAATCAAAAATATATTAAAAGGGCCAGCAAAACAGAATAAGGAACTTTGGAAAGGCTCGTGGGCTATAATTTAATGCTTGGCAGAGAAGATGAATTGCCTGTACTTATTTCTCTCTCCTTTTTGGCTGTATTTATAGTTGGAGAATACAGTGTGTTTAGCCTTGGTCTGAAGTTAAATCTGCATTTAGGTATGTTGAAGTTCAGTAATTCAGGGGCTGATTGGGAAATACCCCCGTCCTCTTTCAGATGAATGGCCATTCCTTTATATTGCATAAAAGAGTCATAGGGCTGTGTGTGTGTGTGTGTGTGTGTGTGTGTGAGAGAGAGAGAGAGAGAGAGCTTCTTTTTGTGTTTTCTGTGGGAATGCACTGCCATGTCTCTTAAGGAGGGCCTCAAAAGTGGACACTCAGTTGATTGACCTCAACTGGGATGAAATTGAAAGCTGCCTTCAATGGCATAGATGTTGTTAAGTTCCCATCAACCCCAGGCAAGATGGCAAATGATCGGAGTTAATGGAAATTGTCCTACTATATCATCAAGAGGGCAGCAGGTTGTCCTCATGTTGTTCTGCTGTGTTGCGAAGCCCTGAACAACTTAGACTCGTGGTACCTTAGGAACCCCCTGAACTCAATATCCCAGCTTGACCCAGATCACCTGCAGCAGTTTCATTGGTCACTCTCCGAGTTGGTGAGGCTCATTTGACACTGATACAAAACTGAGCCTTCATTGTCATGCTCTTCCAGTAGAGATTCAGCAGGTGTACTAACTTTCAAACATTCGCTGTAAACTTATCTTTGCTGCCAAGCTTATGCACGCAGTTAAGAAAACGCAGGTGGCGCTGTGGTCTAAACCACAGAGCCTAGGGCTTGCTGATCAGAAGGTCGTGGTTCAAATCCCCGTGACGGGGTGAGCTCCCATTGTTCGGTCCCAGCTCCTGCCCACCTAGCAGTTCGAAAGCACGTCAAGTGCAAGTAGATAAATAGGTAGGAAGGTAAACGGTGTTTCTGTGCGCTGCTCTGGTTCACAAGAAGCGGCTTAATCATGCTGGCCACATGACCTGGAAGCTGTCTGTGGACAAACGCCGGCTCCCTCGGCCTATAGAGCGAGATGAGCGTGCAGCCCCAGAGTTGTCCGCGACTGTACCTAACGGTCAGGGGTACTTTTACCTTTTAAGAAAACATCTTCTTCAATAGCTAGGTGATGGTCGGTGACTTTAGATTTTTGCATTTTTAAAAAATTGTATAGCTATAATTGTAAATGCTTATATATATATATATATGAAATTGTGGTTTGCATGTATAGTACACATAGCCACATCCTCCATGACATCTATCTATCAGTGGCTACTATTCATTATTGCAGTGTACTGTCTCCAGTATTGGAATCAATATGCTCCTGAATACCAGGTGCTGGAAGTCAAGGAGGATGCTGTTGTGCTCTGGTCCTGTTTTTCAGCTTCCCAGAAGAGGTGTCTGGTTGGCCACTGCAAGAAAGATCCTCTCACCCCTTATGGGACCCTACCTAACTGATCACTGTGCTCTGCAAGTGAGGGCTTCTTGCAGATCCCATCTTATCAGGAGGTTTGCTCTCTGTTGTCTTTTCCAAGTCTGCTGGAGATCTCTCTCTTCTAGTGAGCCTTTTAAGTGGAGTTCTCTCCCATTCTGCATTGCAATTGTATTCAGATCTTTTTAATTGTTTTACCTCTTGTGTGTTTGCCACACTGGGCTCCTTTGGGAGGAATATGAATCTAATTAACAGTCAGAAGAAGAAAACAGGGTTGCTCTTAGCTTGCACCTTGCTGCAGTTGACCATTCTTTCCTAAAACGTCTCTTTTTCTGTTGGTGGGTGGGCTGAGGAGTTGCTGGGTGCTCAAGAGCAGAGAAGGCAGGTCTCCCTTTTCCAGCCCGATTAGGAGGTGGGGAGGGGTTCTTAACTCAGGTTGTGTCCCACCACTTGAAAAGACTGGAGCACTGTACTTCCCAGGGCTGTCAATGTGGCTTTTCTTATGAATACTCTCCAACTTGCACAAAAGAACACATTGTGAATCTGGGCTCTGGTTCCATCTCCCCCTCTCTTTCCCCCCACCCCCCCTCTCCTCTCTCTGCTCCAGCTATTTCCCTAGGTACAATAGTTTTCATAATGTTCCGAGTTGTTACGTCCCTGCTGTGAATGGCGCGACTCGAAGCTACATGTAAACAGCTTTGTTGGCTACTTCTGGCTTCCCTTGCTTATATTGTACACCTTTTAAAAATGTGCTATCTCTCCCCCCCTCCCCCCCAATTCTTTCTCTCTCTCTTTTTCTTTCTCTCTCTTTGGATAATGGCAAAAATCCCTCCTTATGGGAAACGCTGTTGATAATACAAAAAGCTCTTTGAAAAGAGCTTTATCAGAGTACAAAGTACTTGGAATTGAAAACCCCTAGAGGGTTGCTTTTCTTTCTTTGCCCCCCCTTGATTCACCCCCCCCAAATCATTCAAAAACTTGCAGTGGCTCAGGATCCGGGCAGCACCCTGCCCTATTTTCAGCTGATTTGCATGTTAGAGAGAAAGGAGTAATTGGTGTTTAACCAGAACAAAAGAGGATCTGTTTGCTAAAAAGAAAAAGGAATTCTTGAAGTAGACCCTAATGCATATACTGCCTTTGTCTCTGCTCTCATTAGGCATTGAATAGGATGCCCTAGTAATTAGAATGAGGAAGGCATTGCTTTGGTTTGAATGCTTCCCACCCCCCAGTCCCGCTCACCCAAGCTAATTGGTTTGAAAATTATATTTTATGTGGTTCTCTGAGGGATGTTGGCACAACACCTCATTGGACACGGACATCTTGCACCTCCCCATTTAACCAGGAGAAAATGGGCAGCTCCTTTCCCCCACCCACTACCACTACCATCACCTCCACTTTCTTGGTTTCCTAACCCTTGTTTGTTTTCCCAGCTGAATGCACATGGCTACTGTTAGACGCACTGGAAACTGCCGCCGCTTCTCACCACTGTTAAAGGTGCTTTTAAAAAGGAGAGAGAGAATAGTGAACCCAGCCCTAGCCGTTTTCCCTCCAGCCTGTAATCTTTCTAAGAACTTCATGCTTGAGCTGCATTTTGTGTGCATGTTTTGTTTTAGGGGTCAGAACCACACTGGCAGAGGCTGCGCAAGGAACACCTAAAGCCCGATGAGTGTATAATGCTTTACTGCAGGCATGCACAACTCAAAGCTCTCAGAGGGCACAATTTTTATAATATTATTATTCCAAAGGGCTGTGTATTGCCGTGTTAACCCCCCCTCTTGGCACAGCTTTCCCTCCCTCTCTCTTTTCATTAACTCTGTCTCTCTCTTTCTGCACCTTGTGGTTTGTACTCTCTTCTGAACCACCACAGGCCTCTGTTTTGAGACCCTGTTCTAATCCTTCCTCCCCCCACTTTCCTTCCTTGCACTTCATAGCGCCTGCTCTGCAGCCCCGGAGGGATCTGCGCTCAGTGGTAGGGAGCACCTCCTTCGCATGCAGAAGGCCTGTAACTCAAACACCAGCATCTCCAAGTAGGGCTGTCTGAGACCTTGAATTGCTGCTGCCAGCCAGTGTAGACGGTACTGAGCTGGATGGACCCCATGGTGTGACTCTCACTGCAAAGAGGTTTCCTGCGTTCTCATGTTCTTCGGTGGTAGAGCACCTTCTTTGCATGCTGAAGGACCCAGGTTTAATCTCTGACATCTCCAGTTATAAAAGGATAACGGATGACAGGAAATATATATATATTTTGCCTGAGAACCCTGGAGTGTCCCTGTCAGACTAGACAACGCAGAGTTAGATGGTCAAGTCATCTTCCCTGAAACATAGCAGTTCCCTGCTAAAGATGCACCACTGAATCTTTTTTTAGTTTTTCTAACAGCTGTTTTCCTGCACAGCTGCAAATCTTTATGCACCTCATTTTTGTTACCATCTTTCCTCCTGCCCCATAGATCTTTCTGCACCCCCTATCTGTTTCCCCTCTTTTCTTGCCCCTCTGTATTTCTTTCCCCCTGACCTGCCTTTATTTCTGTCTGTGGTGCCTCTGTGCGATATATTACTCTGGCTGTGCCTCCTCCTAATAATTCTCCACGGGGCTGAAGAATGGAATTGAGATATAAAATTGAATTCAATCATTCAATCCCTTTTGAGGCAGAGGCTCTGCAGGATTACGTGTGCTTACAGGTGGCTGGGCCCAGAACAGTAACTCAGGCAGAGACACAAGCAAGAGACTCTTCTCAAGTCAGATAGTTGCTGATACTTTAAAAACAAAACCTTTCTGGGTGGAGTGTGCTTACATTATATATATATATATATAAATAAAAAAAATGGCATTCAAGAATGGGGGAGGGGGAACTATGCCTCAGCTATTAGAGATCTGTAAAAAAATGAAGCATTAAGCTCATTTTTAAAATTGCCTCGGTGATGTCAATGAGCTGCTAAAGTCCTTTTTGAAGTGCAATCCCACTAGCTGGAACCTGTAACTGCACAATTATGAGTTGATATATGTGTGTGTGTGCGTAAAGCGGATGAATTATTCCAACTTAAATGTTGATCATTAAATTTACAGGATTAGGCTAAGAACTTAATAAAGTGTTGCTGTGTGATCCAATTATTTCTGAAGATTTCCCCGTCTGCCCGTGTGTCCCCCCCTTTTTTCCTTCCAAGATTTTGTTTTAATTAAGAACTAGCTTAAAGGCCAGGCATGCTATAATAGGGCAGGAGGGAAGGAGAAAGAGAGAGGCTTTGCCTTGACCCCCTCGCACCACCATGGAGCACACCTGAGCACTGCACCCCCCTCCCCAAGGGAAGAACCTGAGTCTAACCCCAGCCCTTGCATTGCCTGCCCCAATGGCTAATGTGCAAGAACTGAAGGTCATGTTTGAGCCACAGTGCCATTTGCACTCCTTTATGGCAATAATGGGGGGGGGGGATTCAATGTGGTTCCAGGAACCTTTATAATCGCAAGCCGCATTGGAGCTGTCCATTCCCTGAGCCGCTGCTTGTGCCGTTGCGGGGAGGTATCCTAAATGCCACAGCCACATGGGCCTTACCTACTAAGGTGGACAGCTGATGGATGGCTTGCCCCATGCCTTCCCACCCATTGCTGGAGCTTAGGACTCTCCTTTGTGGGCTCACACCTCCAGCCAAGCTGCAGGCTTCAATTCCTTTAAAGTGGGATACAGCAGATAGGCACCCAGAGGCCCAAACACATGTGCGTCACGCCAGTGGCCCATCTAGTCCAGCTTCCTGTTCTCACAGTGGCTGACCAGATGCTTATGGGAAGCCAGCAAGCAGGACCTGAGCATCAGAGCACTCTGCCCTCCTGCTGGAGATTTTCTTCCTCTCTCCTAAGACTCTTGGACATCCAATGAAGTTTGAATGCTGGAAGATTCAGGACAAATAAAAGGAAGTACAGTGGTACCTCGGGTTACAGACGCTTCAGGTTACAGACTCCGCTAACCCAGAAATAGTACCTTGGGTTAAGAACCTTGCTTCAGGATGAGAACAGAAATCGCGCTGCGGCAGTGGGAGGCCCCATTAACTAAAGTGGTGTTTCAGGTTAAGGATGGACCTCCAGAACGAATTAAGTTCTTAACCCGAGGTACCACTGTACCTCTTCACACGGTGCATAGATAAAACAATGGAATCCACTCCCATACGGGGGGGGGGGCAGCAACGACCCTCAATCTGGATGACTTCAAAAGAGAGTTGGACAAATACAAGGCTGCCAATGGCCACCCACCATGATGGGTGCTATGCTCTCCCTCTTCAGAGAGTAATGCTTCTGAATACCAGTTGCAGGAGAGGAGAGGGCTCTTGTGCTCGGATCCTGCATACGGGTTTCCTACAGGCACCTGGTTGACCACAATGAGAACAGGATGCTGGACTAGATGGGTCCAGCAGGCTCTTCTTAGGTTCTTGTGGGAGCACAGCCCAGGTCTGCAGCCACAACTCCCTGGAACCGGCTCCTGTGTTGATAGTACTTGGATTGTGGGATGAGTACAATACAGAAGCTGACATAGTTGTGTGCGCCAAGAGTTCGTGTAAAATGCAGGTCCCTTTCTGCAAGTGGCAGGGCACATGGCATGAGTCTGGTTTTGAATGTTTGTTAGAATGAACAATTGTACACAATCTGCCCCCGCTCCAGATTCCCTTTTCCTCCAGAGCCTTGCTTATTTAGAAGCTATCCAGGTTTGGTCCTGAAATTGTAAATTAACCATATGGAACTGCTTAGCTTCTAAGCAGTACACCTATTCTGATGATAGCTGTTAAGACTGTAATCCTCCTCCAAACCTGTTGTTAATGACCAGTTTGTTGTTCACTGGGGGCCTCTAGTTGCTCTAAAGCTGGCTGTTAGTTGCTTCAGAGCTACTTGGCTTGCTCTCTCTCCCATGTAAGGATACTGCTGTGACCTGTGCTTTAACGGTCTAATTGTTTTAAATGCCTTTTTATGCCTCCTCTCTCTGTTGCCTTTTCTTTTCATATGCATTGCAAACATCTCAGTTTTCCTGGTGTGTTGATGACTCGTTTTCCCCGCCCCTCCATTCTTGTTTCCCCCCTTTATTTCTGTAATTTTAAGCTGATTTAAACTGTTTTTAATATTGTTTAATGTCATGTTTTGGTATCAACACTGCATTTTGGTTGTAATCTGTCCAGAGACCTTAGGCTGAAGGTCGGTTAATGAATTGTAAAAAGAACAATCCACCTTAAGCCTAAATATATGTAATAAAAGCAACAGGTAAGACTCCCTGGGGAGAGCATTCTACAAGCAGGGAGCCACCACAGAAAAGGCCTGTTCTCGTGTTGCTACCCTCCAGACTTCACATGGAGGAGGCACACAAAGGAGGGCCTCAGATGATAATCACAAGGTCTGGGTCAGTTCATATGGGGAGAGAGGGTCCTTGAGATATTGTGGTCCTGAGCCGTTTAAGGCTTTATAGGTAAAAACCACCACTTTGAATTGGGCCTGGAAATTAACTGGCATCCAGCACAGTCAGTCCAGGATTGGTGTAATATGCTCAAACCGTCTTGTTCCTGTGAGCGACCTGGCCACTGAATTTTGCACCAGCTGATGTTTCTGTTGTGGTAATCTAACTTGGAGGTTAGCAGAAGATCCCAATTTAAAGGAAGACCAGAAATCGTCATCTTACTGGGGAAGTGAAATTATAATCTAGATCATTTTGTAGTTCTGTTGGAGGGTGTTTCATAGTGCCCGATCTCATACAAAATAAAAAGGATACCAAACTGCATAAGGGATTTCCTGGTTTTGATTTAGCTTGGACATTATTAGACAATTTTACATTCACCTCCTATACGCTCACTCCATGGGGAAAAACGCAAGAGCCTGCTGCATCCGGTCACTGGCCAATCTAATCCAGCATCATGTACTCGCAGTGGCCCTCCAGATGACTGGGGTAAACCTTCAAGCAAGACCTGAGCAAAATACCCCTCTCCGCTCCTGTGGTTTCCAGCTACTGGTATTCAAAAGCGTTGCTACCTCTGTAGAGGAAGAACATAGCCTCCATCATGGCAAGTGATGAAAGGAGGAGAGGACAGAACAGTATCTGAAATAGGTAGATAGATACCTTGACTGTCTGTATGCCGGATCTCCCCTTTATCTGGAGAGGGACTGCACAACTTGGCACAAGACCGAGAGCCACCCCAAATATCTCCTCACATTCAACCCAACATAAATATTGGGCTATTAACTCCTGTCTCTGGGATGTCCCTGGGAAGACATGGCATCCAAACTCTCTACACTGACTGCGAAATGGTAATAGCTAGCTTCATGGATCCCGGAGGCCATATTTTACCCATCTTGGTATTTCTTTTTAAATGAAAGTGTAAGAAATTAGAGAAAATGTATTCAAAGCCCTTGCAGGGGATGGGGGGAGGAGAGGGAGGGGGGATCGTGACCTCGAGGTTAAACGCTTTACCTCCAGATCATAAACTAATTGGGGAATATTAAAGTTAGAAGCAGCACTTAGCTTCTGTTCTAATTTATTTCTCATTTACCTCCCTACATCTTTTTCTTTCTTTTTTGTGTCTTCTGAATGCAAATGTAGCAGCAGCCTGGTTTATGGCTAACACTTAAAAATAACAGTGCAGTAATTAATGGCGAATTGCTGCGGAGATCCTACTGAAGTGCCAACCATCTCCACGATAATTTCAAATAAGCTCATCGTGGTCAACGCTAGTATGTTAAATACCATTGAGAGCAATAACTGAGTGAGATTAGGCCATTGCTTCAAGGTGCAGAGGTACTTGTGAGCAGGCAGCAACTGCATTGTGTTAAGAATTGCCAATACGCAGTGCCATGTTGGAAGCAGCTCAGACCTTAGCCATCATTACATGGGCTTTGTGCTAAATGGAGACTCGTTTATTTATATAGAGCCTTTGTACCCTGCTTTTCAGTCCAAACGGCTCCCAGAGTGGCTTACGTATGCAGTCAATTAAAAAATGGCAGTCCCTGCCTACAGGCTTACAATTTAAAATACATAACGCACAAGGCAAAGGTACAGGGAGGGAAGAGGAAAAACAGCAGCAGCCGCCAACACAGGCACCGGTTCTTAGATAGTATTTCTTATAATGGTCTATGGAAACAGTGCAGTGGTAGGGAGTGCCTTTTGGAGCTAGTCTTTCAGCAAAGTTGTTGGAATGAGGCTCTTGGAAAAGACCAGCAAGAGATCTTGGAGAGAGAGAGAAAATAAGAGGCTATAAAACACTTTTAAAATATCTAGCAGAAAAGGTTAACGGGTTCCCCCTGCTTCTCCTGCCCCCCACCATCTTCATCTTGCTGCTCTAGTTTATAAGAAACAGCAGGACAAGGTAGGGTTTTTACTTGGCTGGGCTTCCGATCCTATTGATCTTGCACAACTGTTTAAACCTCGCCTGCAGCCGCTGGGAGGTTCTATCAGGAAAGCATGAGGAGCGGAAAGTAGATTCAGACAGCCTGTGGCTTCGGAAGAAAGGGGTCCTCTTTAAATATTTATTGCCCACGTCTCTAAACTTAATTGGTTGACACAGCAAGCAGGCAGCTTTTATTCTTTGGCGAGGGAGGACGTCCCACTGCAACACCGCCCTCTGTTTCAGGATGAAGTGAGGGCCCTCTTTGGCAGTGGCTGAAAGAGCAGTGGGGATCCTCATCCTTTGGACACAGCTGAGACCACTGTGGGAGGTTGAGAGGTTCCTGTTTTCTTCTCCCTTCTCCTTTAAAAAATCCTCTGGGTGATTGCAGATGACTCCCGTGAATGACATCTGTCCCCTTGGCATCTCTCCCTGGTCACCTTGTGTTCAATAAAAAACATAATTGATGTTGTGTTGGATTCTGTGCTTCCACTCTACTAATGGTTTTGAAACGAGGTGTTATGGAACCTGGTCCTAGCAAGGTAACATTCCTTGTTTGTGGCAGAAACCTGAGCGTGAGATGCGATCAGTTCCCAGGGCATGGTTTTGATGCCCACAATACAGCCACCTTGTTGAAGCAAAGGAAGTCTGGCTCAGGTCATTGCCTGAAGGGAGTGGTGGTGGCTGCACCCCAGCCCAAGGAGGGGCACATGCATGTCCCACGGCTGCTCTGCAGCTGCGCACAGTGGTGGCAGCAGTGCCACGTGGAGGTGCTGGTTAAGGAGCACCATACTTTCCTTCTTTCCTTGTCCCGGGCACTAGCAATCTATGCTATGCCACTACCTGTAGATGCCATTTTATCAGGAGGTCCACTCTGCAGAATATAGCAATTGGCCTTTAGTGCCTTGGGACTGGTCCACTGGAATTCCCTCCCTGTGAATATTGGACCGGCTGTCTCTGCTGCCTTTCCATTGCCTACTGAAGACCTTTGTTTTCCTAAAAGGCTTTTAAGTGGAAATCTTTCCCCGTCTGCATCTATACTGGAATTGTTTTAAAGACATTTTTATTGTTTTATCACATTGGTTGCTGCTCTGGGCTCCTTTGGGAGGAAGGGCGGGATATAAATTTAATATCGAGGGAACAGGGACACTAGCAATTTGTGAATACTTTTGTTGCCGCTGCTTTTGTTAGGAGTTTTATTGAAATAATTGCTTTAACGTTCTTGTATTGTCATGTTGTTTTTGTGTTGTAAAGCACCCTGTGGCCTTTTGAGAAAGGACAGTATAGAAATGTCTTAATAAAACAACAGGCAAACAAATCAAAAGCCACAGTGCATGCAATAGGTACAAGATACCAAAGCTACTAGTATTTAAGAAATGCTTAATGTCCAATGACCAATCAACCCAAAAATGTTATTTCAGAAAATTAGTGTTAGGCAGTATTTCATTATGGCAGAAGCAGTAATTTTTGCTAGATGTTGAAAGGTGCAACCACAACAAAAGCACTCTCACAAAGGGGGAAGATACCTGCACTTGTTTTTAAAATAACTACTTATCAAAAGTCTACCACAAAATTAAATTAAGCATGGTCTGCTGTAGCAATTCATATAATGAATACCAGGACTTAATACTGCAAGGTTAAACTTAATTTAGAATAATTTTTATTTATTTTTACTGCTTGTCGAATTTTTTAAATTAACTTTCTTAATTTCTCTTAGCAGTCTCAATGTCTGCATTTTTAATACAGTATGTTTAATTTCTCTATTTCTTTTTTGATAAACCTTTCTAGTTGCATGATGATATTTGCACAATACTTCCCCCCAAAAAAAAAATTGCAAGAGGGTATATAGTTTGATATTCTCAAAAGTTCAAATGCATGTGAGATAAGAACAGTTGCCAATGGTAATTGCAATTGGCGATCACACAATCGTCTAAATTTCCCACCTTTAATGGAAAATAAACCCTCGGACTCAGTTGAATCCTAGATGAATAGAATACAATTCTGCTGCAGTAATTGCACACCAGAGAGTCCCTTTTTGAATGCAGGGAATACACAGAATGATAATTTCAGATGCCCAATTTCAGCTGGTTGAAGGTGGGGCTGGTAGCTTAGGTCTGTGTACAGCTCTTACCTAGCAGTTGAAAGCAGCTGACTTTAATATGCCAATAGGTAGAACAAAGAATGGCAGGCTAAGATGGCTGCTCCAAGCAACACCTGCTTGCTTCTCAAGAGCCTTTTTGTTGTAAAAAATGGAGAATGTTTGAAACCACTGAAGAATCTTTATCGTGAGGCTGATGTCTTGGAAGAACCTCCTTAGAACAAAGAGAAGATCGCAAAGGCCACTTTGGTCAGGAACTAAACACATGGTTGACCAGTTGTTTGTTATTCACAACGTCATTTAAACAAGCACTTTGAAGCAGGCCTTCAGCCTGTAACAGCTGTTTCTTAAATTCCAATGCTGTGGTCACTTTGCTCTTGTTTTAGTGTTGTATCTGGTATCTGTATGTTGTGCATCCTTTCCTGAAATTGGATGTTGACAAAGCTGCTGGATTTGAGCTAATTGGTGTCTTCATTGGGGTCAGTAACAAACCAAGATGTGCTAGAATGTCTGAGAATTAGCTCTCACTGAGAAAATAATGCAGAGTTTGCGTATGGCGAGAGGTCAGGAGAAGAAGAAGACGTTTACAGGAGATTGGTGGAACTCCATAACTTTAACAAACAAATCTGAAAATGGCAAACCTTTGCCAAAAGTCTTTACAAATAGGTGAATTATGTGAGCATAGAACATTAGCCTTAGTTAACAATTACCACCCTCCAAGCAGGCATAGTGAGACACTGTTTTTTTGTTGCAGTTGCCAATTGTAATGGGGCTTTCTGTTTGTATAATTATTTTTGTACTGTACTTGATTTTTCTTTGTTTAATATTGAAATGCTGCTGCTGCTACAAGCAAACCAAGATGCAGGAAGTTGAAGATTTGGATTTTCCCATCTCTGTGGTGGAGAGAAGCTTCAATTTTCCACCATCCTGCCTGGTAGCACATCAGAATATCTACCTTTTACTGCATGCTTTGGATCCATAAGTTCCCAGGTTCAATCCCTGGCACCTCCCCAGTTTAAAAGGATTTGCTAACACATAATGGGAAATACCTCTTTCCTTAACCCTGGAGGGCTCAAGGCCCATAAAGGATCTGAAACTTTAAAGTAGATCTCAGTGTTTAAACAGTAGGAGTAGCTCTCCACCTTCAGAACAGGTGGACTGTCTTGCCTCAGGAGTGGTTAGGTAACCTTGTTTAGAGGTTTCTGTGAGGGAATAGCCCTATGCATTTGACTGGGGTTCCTTCAGTAGACAGTGTTCTGCTTGAGAGCAGCAGTGGGGAAACCCCTGACCCACTCAGCTAATTATGCCAGGGATGTAGTTTCCTCCAAATCACACCCACCTGTCCCACACCTGATGTGGTGTCAGGTGTGGCGAGAGTAAAGATGTGGCTGCAAAGGAACAATCAGGAATCTACCCCCTCAGGCCAAAGGTCCATCGCGTCTAGCATCCTATTCTCACAATGGCCAACGAGATGCCTATGGACAGTGTTGGAAACTCAGACATATAAGCTAGGTCAGGGGTCGGCAAACTAAGGCCCGTGGGCCGGATCCGGCCCAATTGCCCTCTGGAGAGAGAGGGGGAGAAAGAGAAGCCCCCTCTGCCATGTGCCTGTGCGCACGCAGTCCGGCCCGCCACTAGGTCTGGGGAACAGTGAACCGGCCCTCTCCCAAAACAGTTTGCTGACCCCTGTCCTAGGTTATGGTCGCCACAACGGCATGTTTGTGAATTCTATGATTCTATGATGTCTGCCACATTGCCCGACTGTAGCTAAATCTTACAACAATTCACTTGTCCCAGTATGCAAGAAGGAGAAACACACACAGAGTGGAAATGGAAATGATGTTAACTATGGGCTAAGGCAGAAGTTTTTGAACTGTGTCTTGTTAGTTCCATTGGGTGGCCTGTGGAAAGGTTGCAGCACAGCCCATTGTATCTGTCCTTTGCTCTGTACTTACTTTCCTTGATGTGATGATGATGATGGACCGCGTGCGAGTCAGCTGGCTCGATGGAGATGTCAGTTGCCAACCTGGTGCCCAGAAAACTGCTCAGTCGCAGTTGGACCCATGCCAGTAGCAAAACGCAGCCAGTGCCTGGGGAATTTCGATCACGGTTGGGAAGCCCACAAGCAGGACTTGAGCACAACAGCACTCTCTCCACTTGTGATTCCCAACAACCAGCATCAATGAAGGTGTCTGGAAGAATGTTGGTTCTCGCAAGAAGTTCCATAGGAAGTGGAGGCTCGCCAATGGCTCCAGTCCCAGTCTCAGCACTGTCAGGGCGGGCTTTGAAATTGTCTCCTGATGTCATAATGATGTCCGGTTGGGTGGCCTCTCCTGCCTGTTGAAAATGGCCGGCAGATGGTAGGCCAGGTCTTGATCTGAGTCCACCCCTGTGTCAGAGCAAAAGGCCAAACTGGATGGATGTGTGAGGTCTTTTCTGACACTATTTCCTTTACTACCTCTGCTGTTTTTAAACTCTCCAGATCTGAGTGGGTCTTTAAAAGGCTGAGTCATCTTTACTAGCACTTGTTCTGTGTCCCAGATAAAGCACCGTTGAGTGCTGCTTTTTAGTTAGCTGAAGTTATTTTTCAAAGGCACACCTCCATATTGTGGAAACCACAAGTAACCGGGCATGTTGGTGGTTTGCTTTTGTATTTTTTGCTTTTTGCGAACACCTGTTCTTATTTTTGTTTGTGGACTCCTGTTCACTTAAAAGGATGGTGGTTTAGGCAAATCGGCTAGTTGGTTTTTTGTTTAAAATGAAAATGAATGAAATTGATTTCAACTTCTCAGAGGCCGGTGGGATAGGATAGATAATAAATGGCCCATGTATTATGGCTTTTTAAAAAATCAAGATGTTCCAGTTTGAGCCTGACTCCCTGCTGTCCTTCCTTTAACTTTGAAAGTAAGTGAGTGTGCCCTCCTGTAAAACTCCTCCTTGTAATATGGACCATTAAGGAAGAGGCATTAAAAATAAAATCAGGCTGTGCCAAAGGAAGGAGAAGAGCTTGTCAGATTAAATTTGGACTCTGCAGTGATGGCTGCAGATGGCAGCAGATGTGTTTGAGTTGTACAAAAGGGTCATTATTAATGCTGCCACCTTCCCAGGACAGACATTTGCAAAAAAAAAGCTCCGTTCACTTTTATTGTGTTTTAGAACACAGGTTTGAAAAATGCAGGGTTGAGAGCATTAAGGAGGGTTTCAGGGCTGGCTGACAACCATGGAAGATGCAGTGTTGGTTTGAGAGCTATGCTAGTGAATCCATGATGCCCAGGTGGCCTGATGAAATAGAGTCTGTTGGGGGAGGTTTCAGAATAGAGCTCTATGGTGGTGCATCTGGTTTGCATGCAGAAGATCCCAGGCTCAATCCCTGGCATTTCCAGGCTGGGCTGGGAAAGATTCACTGCCTGAATACACTGCCTGGCAGCAGCACTCCAAGTTGACAGTTTTGAGCTAGATACTTGCATTCTGACTTGGTGTAAGGCAGCTTCCTATGTTCCTATGATAGCCTCAACTTCTGTTTGTTTACGCCCAAATATGAGTGCTACTCAAATGGTATAGTGATCAGGAGACCTGTGTTAGAACTGACGCTTTCAAAATGGGCAAAATGGCAATTTGGTCTAAGAACCTCTGCTTATACGATAAGATAAAAGGCAATGTCTCCTTTCCAACTTCCTTGGAGATAAGAAATTAAGAAGAGTTTGCTGGATCTGACCAGTTGCCCATGTAGTACCGCATCCTGTTCTTACAGTAGCCAAACTGATGCCTGCGGAAAACCTGCAAGCAGAGCCCAAGCGCCAGAACACTCACTCCAGTTATATTTTCCAGCAACTGGTATTCCGGAACATACTGCCTCCAAAAGTTGGTTTAGTGAGAAAAAGATGAATGAGCTAAGATTTACTTCTAAGGATGCTCCTGATGAAGGTATTTCTCCGAAATGTGTTGGGCTGTTTGTGGCACTCATGATAACTCTCTCTTGGTTTTGCTATTAGCCATTGATAGCCTTGCCCTCTATGATTTTGTCCAAAACCTCTTTTGAAGACATCCAACTTGGTGGCCATCCAGGCCTCCTGTCGGAGGGACTTCCAAAATAAACTTGCGCACTGCCTGAATAAGTTTTCATCTGTCCTGGATCTTCTAGCATTCAGCTTTGTTAGATGTGCATGAGTTCTAGTGTTATGAGAGAAAAACTCTCCTCTACCTTCTTTCTGCATGCCATGCGTAATTTTATATCATGACAAACCGTTAACCCCACTACTCCAAGCCTTCTATAGAAATAGGTTTCTGCTTCTTTCCTCTCCCCTTCTTTGTCTGTGGCTTGCAAAGCAGAGAACGCCTCCCTGCTGCTTCCTTTCCTTCAGAGCCACTTGCAATGCACCTGGGCTTAATCCTCCACAGGTGGTGAGGGTGGAAAGGCAAGCAGCTTCACAGGGCCTGCAGCCTCGCCTCACAATTCTTTGAAAAATAAAGGAGTTAGAAAACCTTATCCACAACCGCTTGTTCCAGAGGGCCTCTTGAAACGGTGAGTGAAAGGTGGTGGAGCATCTTCTAATGTGGCTTCTTGGCCACTTTTTTCATGACAGGTCCCGGTCCATAATAGACTCGGTAGGCCTAGGTCGCAGCTTAGTGGTGGAGCACCTATTCTGTATAAAGAAACTCCCAGGTTCCTGGTATCTCCAGGTACTGCTGGAAAAGACATTTGTCTGAAACCCTGGAGACAGTCTCTGCAATTAGTCTAGACCAAGGTTTCCAAAACTTCTTCAGTTCAGTACTCTTTGGGTTGCATCAAACGTTAGTCATACTCAGAGTAGACCCACTGAAATTAATAAACATGACGAAGTTAGGTCCATTGATTTCAGTGAGTCTGAACTTCTTTGGATGCAACCTCTCATCTTTCATGGTCCATGTAATAGCTCTGGGTTGTTATTCTTCCTGTTTTACAGATGAAGAACAGAGCATGAGTCTAGGTTGCCCAGTGCCTCTTACTATATATTCCTGTATGTGTTTACACAGAAGTAAGTCCCACTGTGCTCCTAAGTAAGTGTGCATAGGATTGCAGCCTTAGTGATTTTTTAATTTTTATTTTTAGATTAAAAAGACTGAAAGAGGATTTGAACATGCATATCACAAGTCTAGACTTTGGCTAAGTTTGATGTGAAGCGAATAACAAACTTTGGCTTCATGTTAGGATTTGTTTGGAGCGAGACAAACCACAATCCCCAGTTGGGATGTAACAGCAAACGGGGCTCTGTGGGTTGTTGCTCCTGAGTGTAAGATGGATGCATTCAAGTAGGAGCCTTCTGTGCATGCACAGTAAACCATTAATTGTGGTTTACTGTGACAAGCAGCCACCGCCTTTTATACTTTGACATGATGAATGAATAGACCGTCTGCATCCGGTGTTCTGCCTTGGTTGGTGCAAAGGCTCGTGTGCCAGCAGATGTGCAGTGCTGTGCAACAGAGGAACCCAATGCTACAGTTGTACTAGTGGAAATTTATTGTGCAGCAGGTTGTACAAAGTTGACAACATTCCACTAGCGCAAACCATTTTGCCGGCAGAGTAAGCAGACCACTAAGGGATTTTCACATTGGATACAAACGCTTAACATGAATTATTTTACTCCTCACATTGGAGGCTGGGTCTTCCATGTCAAATTTTAGACATTTTGGACTTTGGGAGCCTGACAATTCACTAAACTGAAATGTGTATTCATTCCACTGTAAAATACCCTGTATTTAACACCTTCATCTCCTTGCTTGCTACTCTGAGAGCACCTTTCTTTCCTCTTTGGATGTTAAAATGCCTAGTCATGTGGAAATGAAATATATTCCTGCATGCTGCCCTCCCCCTCCTCCCTAAGCTCTGTTTAATTTTTAAATACTCCCCTTTATTGCTGCAGCATAAAGGAGAAATTTTTAGACTATGGAGAGAAGTGAATGTGACATTCTGTTCCGTATTAAAAGTTAATTTAGGGCAGGATTGAAAGTCAGGACATGGGCCTGTCTCTGTTGCTTCCCCTTCTTGTAATATAATTGACCCCTTCTGCGAGATTGGCAGTTCTACCATGGAGGGCTAAGTACATCGGGGCACCTGCAGCAAGAACAGGAGACGCCGTTCATTACGGGCATGAACTTTTATCTGCTTGGGAGGGTAAGCCCAGAGATCTTGTCCTGATTGGGGCTTGTCTTCATTTGTCCTCCGTGTTGCACTTTGGCACACCTGTGCAACCATCTCTTGCACTGCTTGGCATTTTGGCCTTGCTTTGCACAAAAAGCAAAGCCATCACACCACCTTCTTCTTCATTCTCTTCTCTCTGTACTCTTAAGACAAGCGCTGCTGCATCAGACAAATGGTCCACACATCCCTCTTCCAGGAAGGCTCTTGTCCTTCAGCACCTTGTTTTCAGAGATAAACTGTCTGTGAACATGGAGGCTCTGTTTAGCCAAAATGGATGAAGCCTGAGAATTCTTCTTCTTCCTGAAGAATTCCCTTTTACAGCCTTCTGTAGGTAACTAAGGTGCGTGTGCGTACCCCATCCACTTGGATTTAAGGAAAGGGCCATGCACATATTTGCATGCAGAAGGTCTTAGGTTCAATCAAGAGCATCTCCAGGTAGGTATTGGGCAGACCCTGTTGGAAAACCTGGAGAGATGCTGCCAGTCAGTGTAAACAGTATTGGTCTCACTCGGCATAAGCCAGCTCCCTGTGAAAACGAGGAGCTTAGCACAGAGTTTGCCAGTGTGGTAGCTGAGGGTACACCTGACCATTGCTTTAGCTGACATTACTCCATTGCAGAGGGTTGGACACAGGGTCTCTCCCCTCCAAAAAAGATTTAGGTTTGAAAGAAGCATTGTATTATAACCAGTAGGGGAAATTTGTTTTGTGTACAGTGGCAGTGGTGTGTGTGTGTGTTCCCCATGACCTCTGATTTGCAAATGTGCCCATGACTCTACAAAGTTTCCCTCCTCTTCTTGCTGGCCACTAATAAAAGTTTTTTATAGTTTTGACCCTGCCTTCCAGAAAAGGTGTTAACTCCTCTGCTGGCCACGAACACCCCAACTGCCAGCTGCCTCTCCCCTTCAGAAAAGGCATATTATGGGTCATCCTGGCAGATGTAAGAAGAGTTCTGCTGGATTAGGCCAGGGGCATATCCTGTCCTCAAAGCGGCCAACCAGATGCCTGCAAGGAGCCCGCAAGCAGGACTTGAGCACAACAGCACTCTCCCCTCCTGCCATTTCTGCCAGCTGGTATTCAGAAGCATTACTGCCTCTTCAGTCTTTGATGTTTCAACATAGTTATGCTCAAATGATGGTTCCTTGGAGAGTGTTACCAGGTTCTGTATTGTTTCGTTCAGTATGACTGTAAATCCATTTTGTACCGTATGATACAAGATGAAGCCATTCCTGTACCTGCAAGGCCAAAATACATTATTTTTAGGAACTTGCTGAAACACATTATTGGTTTGGAGAGGTTTATATTACCTCAGCAGTAAACCTTGTATGGTATTCTTTTTTTAAAAAAATCCCAACAAACCGCACATACCTTTGATGGCACTTTTTTGCAGACAGCCAGCTCCTCTATTTTTCAGCAAAGGATTATGCATGTTAAACCCTACATAAATATACCAGCAGGTTACTACTTGTTGGAAGTGCAATATCTGGCATCAACTAGTTTTTAATCTAAGGGTTAACTATGAAGACAGCTACCCAAGAGTGGCCTGATCTTTGCCAAGGTAGTGCATCCTCTGATTGGCTATGTAGTTCTGAGGAAGTTGTCCTCTGTATGTTTAGTTGTATGTCTCCCTGCTATGTTCAAGGCCTGAACTAAAAGACATAACTTTTCTGTTCCTTTCTTGTCAGATTAGACACTCTTTTTTGTTCAGTCTGCTTAGTGAAGTGTTATCAGGTATTTTCTCTCCGGACTCCAGCTGCATTACTTAAGTGACTTCGCGAACATTGCTGCCAGTGCTTTGTTTTGTTTTAAATTTATTCTCGGAAGTAACTACAACTGCACCCGCTTCAGGGCACGTCGTGGTTTTCCTTCAACGAACTTTGCAGATAAATACGACACAGTTTACCAGCCCACGCACTTGCCTTGCCAGCATGTCCTGGAGGAATAATTATCCCGCGAGTGACTAAGGGTGTGAAGGTAGATGCATAATTCAAAGGGTAGCCGCTGTAGAGTCTTCACAACCAATGTGAGCACAGCTTTGCAACCTGGGTTACAAGCAGGTGACCCCCTCCTTCTGCAGTGAAGCACTTACAAATCCCCCTTTGCTAAAGTGATGTGTCAGTCCTCAAGTCTTGTTTCTGCAGGAACAGAGGAAGCGGTCTCATGCTGAGTCAGACCATTGGTTCATCTTAGTGTTGTCTACACTGACAGACAGCAGCTTTGCAGGATTTCAGGCGGGGCTCTCTCCCACTACTTCCTGGCAATGCCAGGAATTGAACCCCAGACCCCCTGCATGTAAAGCAGACGCTCCACCAGGGAGAGAGCAACCTTCCTATTGCCATTCAGCCTTCTTTAATTTTAAAGCCGCACGTTTGCGCTTGCATCTTATTTATTTATTAAAGCACCTGCACTTTATCTTCTAGCAGGAATGCACCACTCGGCGTGGCTTTGCAATTTGATAAAAGTTGCAGTTTCATAAAAATGGAAGAAAGCAATTACAAAAGGAAAGGGGTCAGCAGTTTAAAAAGTCCCATAGAAATGAATACATTTATGCTGCAACTTAGAAGAAAAAAGACATTTACAGCCATTTTAATATTTACGTAATTGCTCTGGAGATCGTAGCAGAGTGGAGGAAGAGAAGCAACCTGGTCATGCCAGGGGGGTGGCCAAGAAGCACCCACCACTGCCTGAAACTCCAAAAAGCCCCTGCCAGTTAGTGTGGAATAATGTTCTGGTTGTGTATATGGCTTAAGCCAGGGGTCGGCAACCTGCGGCTCCGGAGCCGCATGTGGCTCTTTTACACCTTTGCCGCGGCTCCGGGGCGCCTCTTCTCTCATGGTGCAGGGAGCGAGGAAGAAGAGGAGGAGGGCGGCGGCAGGAAGGCGCGCCAGGGCGCAGCGGTGGTTCTCCCCTCAGGTGGATGCGGCTGCCACTGCCACCGCCGGCCACACACAGGTGCGTCCACACGCAGGCGCGCTCCCTTTCGCCGTCCACAACCCGCCCGACCTCAGGCCCCACGCGCCGTGCCACGTGACGTCGAGAGCCGCCCACCCAGGCCACGCTCTCCTCAGCCCTGCGCGCGAGACACCTGAGGCGAGGGAGAGAGAGCGCACGCGCTCGAGGGAAATGGTGGGCCGGGGTTGTTGTGGGGGGGGGGGAGTGGTGGTGGTGCTTTGGGATCCTTTTCCGTGCCTTGCTTCTGAGTGGCCGCTGAGTTGAGGGAGAGCACCTGAGGTGAACCACAAAATGGGCTCGCCCTCCCTGTCAGGGAGGAAGGGGTGAATTACGTCAGTGACGAGGAGGGGGTCCAGAGGTAGCCAGCAGGTGCCGTGATGCAGCATCTCGGCCTCAGAGAGAGGCGGGGGATCACGAGAGCTATTGCAGAGGGAGGGGGGCTGTTAGGCACCAAAATCCTGCATGCGGGATTTCCCCCATTCTCTCGTGCCTATGCAATTCCTGCTCCTTCCCCCTCGAGATTTGCTGCAGAGACAAGCAAAAGAAGAAGAAATGGAAGAGTATTAGCTGACATGTCCCCGGATCCCATGGAAAGCACCACAGATTCCTTTGCTTACCAGCTCTTTTTATTTTAAGTTGGCTTCAAACCTGTAATTGTGTAGGTGTATGTATGTATACATAAACACACATAAATATTCATATCTCTTCCCTCTCACTTTCCTTTCACCCTGTTTCTCTGGCACTGGTTTATAAATGCTGCTATGTAGAAATGATGAGAAAGTTGCACCAGCAGAAGGAATGGATATGTGCTGTTAGTAAAAAGAGAGGGAGTTGAACTGCAGGGAGGGACAGACACTTTTCTATGTATTAATTTGTATAATGCCCTCTATGCACATGGTGCTTTGCAAAAAATGGATATGAGAGGTACCATACCCCTCTTTGCTATCTGAAATAGACTCAGGGAAAAGAGAGAATGGGGGAAGGGGAAGAATGTGTGGTTATTTACATTTGGCTTGTTTTGCGGCTCCCAGTTTTTTCCCCTCATTGGAAACGGGTCCAAGTGGCTCTTTTTGTCTTAAAGGTTGCAGACCCCTGGCTTAAGCCATGTGTAGTCATTCCCCCTTCCCCACTGAATAGTTTTGTTTTTTCCTGCTTGCTTGAGACTGCAAAACTAGGGTGGTGTGAATGGGTTATCCAGGATCTGGTGGGCTGCACCTGGCTTGGGGTATTACAGGTTGCCAAGGGTTCAACCTGGGGCCTTCTGCATGCATAGCATGTGCCCCGCCATTTAGCTACAGCCCTGCATTTTTACATTGCTGTTCCACCATTGCATTTTTATGAAGAGGTGTGGGGTAAGGGTGAAGGCAAGCCAGTTTTCTTGGGGAGGGCGGGGAGAGAGAGAAAAAAATCAGGCATAATTTTTGCCATAACTGTGGAAACATGGCTAGATCAAACACAGCAGGTGGCGAAGGAACTCAATCTGGGCAAAGCAGCGGTGCTTTCAGCGCAATCAAAGTTAAGTGCAGAAATTTAATTAAATGGAAGCAAAGCTGGCTGAAACTTTCTAGAAGCAGAAGTGCATTGTCAGATTCGACAATTATTTCAAGGAGCACAATCTGCAGATGGTGTCTAATTGATAAATTAAGGTTCTTGGGCTCTAATCTGCCGCTGTATGTGTTAAGGCTTGTGTGTTGTTTTCTTCGAAATCTTTATCCTTTAAGTCGGCATCTGTCTTGGGGGAAACAGTTTTGGATCAAAACCTGGTGCCCTGATCCACATTTGCAGCTCTGCATGAGCAGGGGGCTGGGGGACGTGCATCAGGCCAGGGCATAGCAACATACTTGGCTATTTCCGTGGAGAGGGAACCCATGAGGACCTCCAGTGTCTAGCCTTTCTCAAGCTTAGCTGCGCATCCAAGGTTCTGCTCCATGTCCTCCTGACGTCTGAATTTTGGCAGACAGATATGAGAAGCGGAGGGCATCTGTGGTCTCTGATTCTCTCCCTAGGGAGGCCCACTGGGCTTCTTAATTGCTCAGTTTTCACTGTATGGTGAAAGCCTTTTTTTTTTAGGAAGGCCTTTGGAGAATTTGGCAAGCTGACTGTCTGGTATTACTGCTACACTTTCTTCACTGCTTGGCTTATTTGGGTTACGTTGATGTGTTGGCTTTAAAGAAGGTGCATTGTTTTGTCGGATACCGTGCTTTGTTTCAGTTTCTGTTAGCTGCCTTAGCTTTCTTCAGCATCAAAGACAGGATATAAATATGTTGTTATTATTAGTGGGTTTAAGCTGTAGCGGCATTTGCGTAAATGATAATAACAATGAAAATAAGAATAATACTTCTGGCATTGGAGTGCTTAAGGGTCCATTGCTGTTTTGACATCTGTGCACCCAATTCTGCATATGGATGTGTTTGGCCCTACAGAGCCAGCATCTTCCATGCAACCTACCACATTTTTTGCTCTATAAGACTTACCTTTTCCCTCCTAAAAAGTAAGGGGAAATGTGCGTGCGTCTTATGGAGCGAATGCAGGCTGCGCCGGTATCCCAGAAGCCAGAACAGCAAGAGGGATTGCTGCTTTCGCTGCGCAGCGATCCCTCTTGCTGTTCTGGCTTCTGGGATTCAGAATATTTTTTTTCTTGTTTTCCTCCTCCAAAAACTAGGTGCGTCTTGTGGTCTGGTGCGTCTTATAGAGCGAAAAATATGGTACTTGAAAAGTGATCAGAACACTTAAAAAGAAAAACGCCCCAGTGAATCTCAGGTATTGTTTTATGTGTTCGTTTGGGATTCTCCTCTCACCAATGGGCAATCTAGATCTACCATTCAAATACTATAGGAACAGTCTGCAAGCTCCCCCCCCCCCCCGCATACCTGCCATACATTCAAAGCACATTGCCTCCCCCCGACCCAAAGAATTCTGGGAACTGTAGTCTGCCCCTCACACAGCTACAAGTCCCAGCACCCTTAACAAACCACAGTTCCAGGGTGTTCTTTAAATGTATGGTGTGTACAAGACACTTAAAACCACATCTCTTCCTTAAGGGCAAAAGCAGATAGGCTATTGGCTTGATCCAACAGGTTATCTAGTTCAGCATTGGCTACCCATCACGCACTTGCTGGGAACCCGTTAGCAGGATCCAAGCACAGGAGCGTTCTCCCCTATGTGGTTTCCAGCATCTGGCCTTCAGAAGCATTACAGTGGTACCTCAGGTTAAGAACTTAATTCGTTCTGGAGGTCCGTTCTTAACCTGAAACTGTTCTTAACCTGAGGTACCACTTTAGCCAGTGGGGCCTCCCGCTGCTGCCGCAGCACAATTTCTGTTCTCATCCTGAAGCAAAGTTCTTAACCTGAGGTACTATTTCTGGGTTAGTGGAGTCTGTAACCTGAAGCATCTGTAACCTGAAGTGTCTGTAACCCGAGGTACCACTATACTGCCTCCAACCAAGGAGACACAGAGCATGGCCTCCATGGCGAGTAGTCATGGATAACCCTATCTTCCATGAATTTTTATCTTTTAAAGCCATCCAGGTCGGTGGCCATCACTGCCTCCTTATCTTACTCCTCCTGTCCCATAGCTCCCCATCCACTCCACACATCTGGAATGCTTGTAATGTCTAGCTCTGTTTATGACACTCAAGAAATACTTAAAAAACAACAACTGACAGACACAGCTCAGTTCAGTAAAAATGAGTAATGCATATATTTATACTTTTACAAGTGTCCATAAGGCCAGAAGAAGAGGGAGCGGGGGGAGAGAGGGAGATTATGCAGAGCGGGGGAATTAGATGCTCTGTGTGGGAGAGTGAGGAAGTCCTGGGAACAGAGGCAAGCAAAAAGTCCCAGACATCATAATCAGGCCACAAGGGCAGTGGACAGAGTGGACGGGAGTAAAGGAGGAAGAAATTAAGCTACATGGGAGGTCAAGTAAAAAGAGAGGAGTGGAGAGAACAAGGAATTGCGCCCGTTAACCATGTTCCTGAATTATCGTGCTGGAGAAGCAATCATCACACTTCATTCATCCAATACCGGCTCCTCCCACCCTGTCACCAGCTATTACAGCATTGCTCACCCCCACTTTCTCCATGATGTGTAACAAACTTTATGAATGATCTATAGAGGCGACTGCGGGGATGAAAGCATTGAGCAGCACTTCAGACAAGTTTGTTCTGGCAGGATGCCGTTAATCTCTAAAACCACCTATTTATTATGGTGGCTAACAAAACAGAAATTTCAAAACTATTGCAGGAAACTGTTTTGGCTTCTGGTGAAAATGGCGCCCGTCATAGAGCTTTGAGGCGCTCAGTTGTTCCCAAGACCTGTCAAAGTTGGTCCGTGGGGTAGGGCTTCTAGAAACGAGGGCGTGGGAACCTCTGGCCCTCCAGATGTTGCTGCACTCCAGCTCCCATCAGCTGCAGCCATCCTGGCCCTATGGTCAGGGATGATGGGAGCTGCGGCCAAGCATCACTTGCAGGGCTACAGGAACCATTCTCCTAAAGGCAGTATGCAATTGCAAATATCTGCAGTTACAGGAAGTGGAGAGCGGGAGGCTGTTGGCTTCATTCCCAGTTTCTGGGCATCCCAGAGGCATCTGGTTGGCTGCTGTGAGAAACAGGGCCCTGGGCTAGATGGGCCATATAGCTTGTGATCCATTGTTGTCCAACAGCAGGTCTCTAACAGGGTTCATGCTCCACCATGCTGGCTGAGATAATTTTCACTGGAGATGCCAGGGATTGAGCCTTCTGCCTGTAGAGCATGTGACCTTCCGCAGAGCTAAATCATATTAGCATATGTGTATCATGGTGCCCTATATTATCCAACTGCACCATTGGAGCAATTGGGTAGGCGTTCAGGGCCCAGCAGAATGAGCAGGAAGGCCCTCATAGGACTGACATACCACATTTTGATCTTGGTGAAGCATTGTGTTTCATGCCGTCCAATGCGGGGGCTTCCATTAAGTCCATTAAGTCTAAAATTACCTAAGTGCAACACTACTCCTGCTGGACCTGATCATTGGTCCTTAGGCTCAGGTTGGTCTCCTCTTGGCTAGCACCTGTCTCCAGAGTCTTCGGCAGGGATACTTCCCGAGATCTTCATAACCTTGCTGGGGATGGAGCCAGGGACCATCGGTGAATAGAAAGGTGTCCTTCCTTCCTCTCTCTCCAACCTAAAACTGAAAATGGATATCTGTCTGAGATTATGTTCATATGGAGTGTGAGATGGGTGGGGATGAAGACCCTGCTGGAGGTGATGCCACTTAACTTTTTTATTATTTACCATTGCTAACAATAGCCTTTGTGTTTTTATATTTTTAGTTCAAACGTACAACAGTGTCCTCCTCCTTATCTTGCTCATTCCCCCACCCACCCACCCTCCATTTTTCTTCGTTCCCTCCCTCAGGTCTAAATATATCCAACCAGTCAATCAAGTCTGGCAGGCATCAGTGCTATAGCTGTCAGCTTGAGTTAGCTCTGGCTGAGCTAAACTCCTGGCTTGTTTTCTGAGCCTGGAAATGTATTCAAACGGTGGGATGGAAAATGAGACTTGCAAATAAACTACATTCTAGTCATGGGTCCTTCTATATCTATACAGAAAGAGTGACACAGCTTTTTTTTTTTTTTAAGCTGTGCCTCACCCCCTTCCCGTGTTTTCCCTTAGAAATAATAAAATAGTCACTGAAGTCTATGACTGCTTGCTTAGTGAACACAGACGTGCTTAGATTTTCATTAATCTGGCTTTTCTTTCTGCTTCTGCCACCCTGCATTGGCATAAACAAACAGTAGAAAAAAGTGGAAAATTAAATAATGCCATGTTGAAGACCTTGCAAAGGAGGTGGAGGATTAAAAATGATTCTGCTTAGATCTTGCATTATCTTGTGTTTTATTATCCCTATGCAAGGAGAAACAAGAGGGTAGCAAAAGAGGGAAGGCATTATTATTTGTTTTTGTTGTCGTTACTACGGCCTGTTCCCATGTAGGAACAACTCCCCCCCTTTCAATGCTGGCTGTGTGATGGCATAGCTATTTCTGGTGCAACCTGTCAGGGTAGAAGAGACTGGCTTTCCGGCTAGAGTAACAGCAAGAACAGATGGGGTGGACGACAAGATTTCTGTGGTGGCGTTTTGGGTTCCAAAGCTTCCTTAGTGGGGGATTTTACAGTGTTTCTTTAAATTTGTTTTATTGTTTTGCAATGGGCATGGTGTTGCACTTTCCGTAACAGCCAGCCTGAACCGCATGAGAGCAGCAGGAAACTTTTTAGTGGGGAGGAACGGTTTCACCCAGCGCTGAAATGGAGCAGCCCCTGGGAAGTGCATCTCCTGTTTTCTGTTTACCGCAGAGCCTGGCTGATAATATCTGGGGATGTGCCTGGCACCGCCGTGGGAATTCAGTGTCCCAGGAAGCTGCCTGTTTTGAGGCTCTGTGAATAATGGCACTCGAGGGCGATGGATGCTATAGGTGCCACTTGGCACGATTCGAGAATTTGAGTTGTCTTTTTTTACCCAGTTCTGGTGTTAAGGGGGGGGGGGAGAGCTGTGACTGGTGGAAATGCAATAGCTGGGGTGGGGGGAGAATTGCTTGGTTGGGAGCTGGAGGAATATAGAACCATAGAGTTGGAAGAGACGTAAATATCATCTAGTCCAACCTTCCAATGCAGGATAGTTGGGAGTCCCTGAATTTTTGACAGTGAGAGTTGGCGGGAGACTTGCTTCGACCTTTACCTCTCCCCCCCCCCCCCAAGCTGTTTTAGACAGAAGAGAGTTGGTTGACTTAAATGTTGCTGCTGTGGTCCAGGGTGTTGCCCCATGTGCTCACTCCCTCTTTGCTTTTTTTTAGTTTTTCCTCTTTTTTAAAAAAATGACTGTACCTGCTACATTGAGAGAGATCTGGGCACTCAACTTTTTTTGAGAAGCAGATTAACGTGTTGGCTCCTTGTTATGAAGGCTACATTTCTTCCAGTACAAACAACTCCCCATTTCTGCTCAATCTACTTGCACATGACAGCGCACAGGCGCAGTGCTGGGAACCCGGAAGTGACGAGTGGCAAGCCAGAACATAACCCCTGCGTAAGTGGAGAGTCGCCACACAGCTCTCAATGCCGGTTGGCGGATATCATAAATAGGAGAGTGCTCTTGCTGTCATATCCTGCTTCCAGGGTTGCTTCCATTCTGATGCAGAGGGTGCAAATCATGGGGTGAAGGCTTGAAGCCAGGGTAGCCTTTCTTTTCTTCTCGGAGGTGGAGAGGTGAGGGCATCTCTCCTGTCTTAGCTAATTCTTGGGATAAAACCAAGTGCTCACTCTTCTCTGTCTGTCAATGAACTTAATTACCAGCCCCCAATTAAATAATGTCTGCCATAATATGCTAATACCATACTGAACTCATGTTAATGTATAGGATCCACTTTCAAATCCCAAAACATAACAGGGAGACTCGGTCTCCTCACCAACCTTGCTTGGGCAGAGTTTGTAAGTTTTATTATCCTTAGTGTGGCCCAGATTTTCAGCAACCATTGAGAAGTTATTGGTACAGTACTTCCTTCTTTTTACAGTTATAGCTAATACATATCCTTGAGGCTGCTAGAAGAGAGATAACAATTTCTTGGTCTTCCTTTAAAATTATGCTTCTTATATGACCAAAAAAGGATCTCTCACAGACCTAATGGAAATTTCTCTATCTATCCATCCATTTTTATCTATTATGTGTGTGATTATATGTTTGCACATATATGAGACAGAAAATGTCCAAAATCCATTGACTATTGACGCTCACATGTGAATGTCTGAAAAATCAGACGTTGTCACCTAAATGTCACAGTCAAAACATTCGCTGGTATATGTCTGAAAAGTGAGGAAATAGATATATCTAATTTCAGAATCCATCTGGGATTGTCAGCGTTCACATGGGAACGTCAACATTCATCAGATTTTGGGCATTCACTGTAACATTAAGAGGGGGAAAAATCACATACATAACCATGGAGTGTCTGTTTTGCTCAAAAGTTCACCAACAAGGTGTCATTTTAAAACGTGAGAAGTATTGACATCGGAAGAGGAGGCTGGAGTTTGCATATGTTGCTCATGGACCATGAAATTCAGTTTCTAAAGTCTGAAAAGCTTTGCGAGCCCTAAGCCAGGGCCAGAAAGCCACTTTATGACATCAGAAAAATGAAAGCTTCCATGATACTGCCAGTATTCTAATAACCCAAATCTTTTAATATTCCATGCTGCGTCCACACTGGGAGTACTTAGTAGACTTCTGGTTGTTCCATTTTGAAAAGTATATTGTTAAGCATTTCTGCCACTGTCTTGATATGTAAACCCTATATTTTGTGGCTGTATTTGTTCATTTGAAGTTTCAAAAGGGTATTATCATCACCATCAACAACATCATCCCACCCTAGGACCTTAGAGTGAAGAGCAGGTTAATGATGGTGATGGTGAAGATGATGATGAAAGGCAGTTTTAAAGTCTTTAGTGAATAAATATATATAAAAAATAAAAAGCTAGAAGTAGTTCCGGAAAGAAATTGGATCGCCTTGAAGCTATTCCCATTTTCTTGGGAGTAAACCTAATTGAACTCAGCGGGATTACTTCTGAGCAGAGGATTGCAGTGTGAATGGGGAGCAGGAGAGAGGTTTATTAAAGCTATGTGTGGTGTAGAGAGAGAAGCTCTCCCCACCTTCCATCTGTCTAATGATGCCAGAGCTCATCCGGATGAAGATTCGGGGCAGACGAGAGAAGCTGTTTATTGACACAGTGAACAGGGCTGGATTAACCATTATTCTAAAATGGCTGTAGCCCGAGGCCCTAAGCTCTCCAGCTCAGCCAGAAATTCCTTGGGTGAACTTAAGCCAGTCACACTCTCTTAGCTTTACTTACTGTTGGGAGGATAAGGGGGAAGCAGAATGAGTCCACCTTGAGTCATTTGGAGGATTGACATTCAGCCAAAGCCAGGAAAACAAGAAAGAAGTTTGGTGATTTTGCATTTTGTTTGACTTCATGATTCTTCTTCTTGCAATATACGATACATGGGATTTAGGTCATTCCCGCCTGTTGGCTTTCAGACCTCACACCTTTAATCTAGGCCTAAAAGTGTGTGGTTTAATTGACTGGAATTTGCTGTTAAATTATGCAGGGTCAAACCCACAAAACACATTTAAAATCCTTTACATGAACAGTGAGGGTGTGGCCACGGTGCTGGCAGGGACTGGCGGGAGTTGTAGTCCCAGACATTTGGAGGACACCAGGTTGTCAGAGGTGGGCTTAGATTGCATTAAAATGGGGCAAATTCATCGAGGAGGAGGAGAGAGATCTGTCGGTGGGTAGCAGCTATGGTAGCTAAATGGAGTGTCTCTCTCTCTCTCTCTCTCTCTCTCTCTCTCTCTCTCTGAAATTCAGTTTTATTTTCATTTGTACCCCACATTTTTCTTCCCAAGGAGCTCAAGGCTGAAGTGATTCTCCTCATTTCATCTCCACATCAACGCTGTGAGGTATGTTAGGCTGAGAGGGAGAGTGCCTGGCCCAAGGTCACCCAGGAAGCTTCATCCCAGAATAGGGATGTAAACCCTGGTCTCCCAGGGCCTAGTCCAATACTCTTACCTACTACATCTTAGTGGTTTACAGTAGCTGAGGCAGGGGGCATTGCCAGTGTGGTGTAGTGGTTAAGAGCGGTGGACTCGTAATCTGGTGAACTGGGTTTGCTTCCCCGCTCCTCCACATGCAGCTCCTTGGTGACCTTGGGCTAGTCACACTTCTCTGAAGTCTCTCAGCCCCACTCACCTCACAGAGTGTTTGTTGTGGGGGAGGAAGGGAAAGGAGAATGTTAGCCGCTTTGAGACTCCTTAGGATAGTGATAAAGCGGGATATCAAATCCAAACTCTTCTCTTCTTCTTCTTCTGCTATATCCTTAGGAAAACAGGAAGTTGCCTTATAGTGAATCAGACCATTGGTCCATCTAGCTTAATACTGTCTATACTGACTGGCAGCTGCCCTCTTAAGGTTTCAGAGCAGGGGACTGGAGATACCACTGAGGACTGAACTGGGTACGTTCTGCAAGCAAAGCAGATACACTTACTTGAGCTATAGTCCTGCCTCTTAGTCTTGAAGCACCTGAGTGGGTGAACATTTGGGAAGCTGGCTGCTGGACTAGATAGGACTTTTTTGTGATCCAGCAGGGATCTTACCAGAGCAGCCGAGCCAACAGAACTGAGAGAGGCTGTGGCAGTTCTTAAATCTCAGGCCTACCCGTGCCTATGCAGAAAAAATGTGCAAAAAACATTTTGGGGGAAGTGGCTGATAATTATTCTTTCTTTCCTCTGTTCCATTATCCCCTCTTGCTGCTGCTGTCCTTGGGTTTATCTTCTGGGAGAGTTCTTATTAGAAGCTCTCTCCCGTTAACTGGGGAAGAATGAAAACAAATGCATGTTGGCTCTTTATTCTCTGAAAATCAAAGTGCCAAGATTCTTTTGAACTGCTCAGATGAAAGGCGCTATGGAAATGCAAAATACCATTTAGTATGTTTATCGGCAGCCATAGGGGGGCGTTCATGCTGAAGGTTGGGCTTCATGCTTTCATAAGTATCTGCAATTCGGATATAGGATTAGACAAATCCATGGAGGCTATCAGTGGCAACTAGTCATGATGGCTATGCTTTGCCTACATAGCTGCAAGGCAGTAATGCTTCTGAATATCCGTTGCTGGAAACGGTAGGAGACGTGAGTGCTGTTGCACTTGGGTCCTGCATGTAAACTTCCCATTTGAGGCATCCAGTTGGCTACTATGACAACAGGATGCTGGACCAGATGGGCCATTGGCCTGATCCAGACAGGCTCTTATGTTCTTATAGTGTCCTGAATTGACCTGACCAGTCCCAGTGCAAATACTGAGTCCATGCAAGTCTGTTATTTAAATTATGTGGGTGCCAGGGCTCTGACAAGTGTGTGGCAGAGGTAAGGGGGCCAGAGACTGACCCAGCGATTTAAGGGGTTTGGTGCCACCCATGTGGCAGGAGCCGGGGGGGAGAGGGGAGAGGAAGGGTTGGAGCGTTAGGATGGAGGTGGGGGCTCAGGACATGTTGGAAGTGGAGGAAGACGCTGTTCAGGCAAGGAGAAAGCCAGTCAAATCCACGCCATCCCCACTGTCTCCTGGAGCCAGGAGGGGATTGAAGAGGAAAGATCAGCAACAACTTCATGCAAGAGAAGTCTCAGGTAATGTGAGCACACTCTGGAATATGAGGGTACATAAGCCTAGGAGCGGGGCATGGTCCCACTGCTGCTTCCACCGCTCCATAGGGCATGAACATGGAAAAGTTAAGGTCAGCTAAGTGGGCGCTAAAGGCCTGTGTCCCTCCAGAGCACCTTAGGAGCTGCTGTAAGTGCATGCATTTGTCAACAAAGAATTTATCACCAGCCAGTTGCCTTACTTGGCTAGGTGGGTGCAGGATAACAGAAAGCCTAGGTGAGCGAGAACACTTTCCCCTAAATCATGCAAGGCAGAATTTGCAAGGGATGCTGCCTTCCATCATCTAGGTTCTAAGCTATGGCTAGTACAAGACATGGGTTGGTGTGATGTTTGTCTTAACCCATTGCCTTGGCCCAAAGGTGGAGAACCTCTGGCACTACAGATGTTGATGGACTCCCAACTCCCATCAACCCAGGCAGCATAAAAGGGCTGAAACACAGCAATGATTTCTGCACAACCACACATTCGCCCCGGCCCTGGCATTGAGAGAATGATGACTCCTCTAAGTCCATCTGCTGAGTTCAGGGTAGAAGTGTAATTTGAACCAGGCGCAAGGGTCAATGCAGCTCAGCCTTTTAGCTGCTCTGCAGCACTGTGCTCTCTGTTGCAGTTGGAGTGGAGAAAACTGGTATGTAGTTTTTAACAACTGCCAAAGCAGACAAAAGACCAAATGTTACCTTGTGTACACAGCTGCCGCAGTAACTCTTTATATACATATTCTCTTAAACGAAATGTTGCCTTGGGAGGTTCCTCCTCCTTATATCTCTTAATATGTTTTCATCTTCTCTTAATGAGCAGTATGGCTCTTAATTTTATTTTAGCTTTTTTAGGGCAATATTTGGCATGGTTTCTTAAGTTTGTTGAATACCCCATTTGAGCAGCGACATACTGAGCACCAAAACATTAACTATGGAACACTGAGGGCTTGCAACTTGACTAAAAAACAAAATAAAACCTGTCTGAGATGTGTTTTTCCCACCCTCTTAGCAAACATACAAGATGCCGACCACTTTACTGAATATTATTAAGCAATCTGAGAGCTTTAATTTTTTTTTTTTTATCAAGGGAATCTTTCAACAAATATTTTCAGCAAATAAATAAACACCATGTTGTATTTGTATGCATCCTTGAGCATTTTAATGCTCTAAATTGGCCTTTGACAACCTGGTACATTCCAGTTGTTTCGGATGACAGCTAGAGTTCAGAAACATCTAGAGGACACCAGGTTGGAGAATACTTTCCTAAATAAATAAAAGTCAGGCACAATATTAAATACCTTTTCTTTAAAGGGTATGGGTTTGCCGTTTGATTGTTTGTTTTTTAAATGCTAGAATCACATCTTGGGATTTTTTCCAGATTTTCTTAGTCTTACCTTTTCCCCCCTCCTCCCCCTTTCCCCTGTACAGATGAGCCCTGAAAAGCGTCTTTATTCAGTTTGACTGTTGCTATTATGTGGCTAGGCATTCAATAATAGTTGTGATTTATGATATGTGTGTGGCCTTTGTTGTTCTTTCTTCTGCCATCTATCAGAGAGGGAGAAGCCTGGCTTGATAATTCTTGGCAAATAGCTTTTTCAGTTTAGAATGTCAGCTGTCACGCTGTCAGGAGAGGTTATTTCTCGTGTGTGTGTGTGTGTGTGTGTGTGTGTATATATATATATATATATATATATATATATATGGCAGCGATCCTGTTTCTTTACTGTGGCTGGTTGATAAGGAGTACTTGCTGCACTTCCTGGAAAAGTGTGTTGTACGGTAACCCCGCTTGGAGGATGTGCTTTTAAAGCTCAACTGGAATTGTGCTTCCAGTGGTGTAATATCACTCTATTCAGATAGGATAGAGCCCTTGTTCACGAAGGCCACATTGGCACTACACATTTAAATACCTCTTCTACCACTTGTAAGAGTCATGCTGTCCCTGCCCCAGCAAAGGATCCTGGGAAGTGTATTTTGTTAAGGGTGCTGAGAGATGTTAGATGTTAGAGAACCTTTCAACAACAACAACAACAACAACAACAACTTGTTGCTGGTAACCCCAGCCACTCTGGGCAGTTTCTAACATGAAGAGACAAAACAAAACATCAAACCTTAGCAGGGCTGCTTTCAGATATATACAGAAAGTTGTATAATTGTTTAACTCTTTGACATCTGATCAGAGGGCATTCCACAGGGTGGGTACCACTACCAAGAAGGCCCTCTGCCTGGTTCCCTGTAACTTCACTTCTCACAATGATGGAATCTCCAGAAGGCCCTTGGAACTTGGACCTCACTATCCAGGTTGAATGACGTGGGCTGAAATGCACCTATACAAATACTGAAATAGTTATGGATGAATGCAATTAATATTGTATGCCAACATTTTAAAAATAAAATATTTAATGAAATGCTCCTTCAGTTATACCATTTCCCAGGATTCCTTGGATGGGGGAGAGAATCCATGACATAATAGGCTGGAACTCTTCTATTCTGATATCTACTGACCTGTGTTCAGAGAATTTGTGATGCAATCCCCCCTACATCCAGTCTGAAGTGGGACAGTCCAGGACAGGTTTTCCACTGGATCAGCTCCTAAGGCAAAACCTTACCTTTCCTGCTGTTTTTCTTTTCCAGCCAACCCTGCTCCCATCATTGGCTTAGGTATCTCTCCCCGCCCCCCCCCCCCAGTCCACGTTTTCTCTTGGTTTGAAAAAAGCAAAACAAATCTCCCAAACATTGCCCTGCTGTTTTGCAAAGTATGTGCTTATTAGATAAACTCTGGGTACAATAAAAAGCTGCTTTCATATTTTTTTTGGAAGCCTGAGAGCCTAATTGAAGACAGACCATTAGTCCCAAATGAGACTAAGAGTATTGGCAGGAGAGGAGAGCAAATATGCTAAAGGTTGGTGTGGCCTGTCCCTCCCTTCTGCTTCTCCCCTCCTTATTAGCTATTTGTGGTAACGTATCAAAAACTCATTTGGATGTGGCATGCATTTCTGACATGCACTTGTGCTCTGCATGCTAAATGATTAGTTCTGCTGCAGACGGGGAAGGCATCATCCTTCGGTTATTCCCCTGGGTCTATATAAGGCCACATCCGCACTATCCATTTAAAGCACTGTGATACCACTTCAAACAGTCACGGCTCCCCCTCCCCCAGAATCCTGGAAACTGTAGTTTCATTAAGGGTTCTGAGAGTTGTTAAGATACCCCCTATTTCCCTCACAGAGCTACAATTCCCAGAGCAAGCTAACAATCAATCCCTCTTCCCAGGGAACTCTTGAGAATTGTATTTCCATGAAGGGAATAGAGGGGGATCTCCTAACAACTTTCAGCACCCTTAATGAAACTGTAGTTCCCTGGATTCTTTGGGGGAAGCAACAACTGTTACAATGGCATAAGAGCTTTAAATATGGACTCTGCAAATATGGACTCTGTTTCCTGACGCTGCCTATCTCTGAACCACTTCATCTTCCATCTTTTCTTGATCTCTCTCATTGCTCAGCCACTACCCTTTCTGGCCAGTTGCCTTTTCCAGGGCCCTCCCTCCTCTTTCCCATTATTTATTAGGATCTGAGCAACTCAGCCACAGCCTGTGGCAGCTTCCTACGTTTCATTTTGAGAACTGGACCATATTGACACCATATATTTAAAGCACTTTGATCCTACTTCAACCGTCATGGCTTCCCCCAAGGAGTCCTGGGATCTGTAGTTTGTTAAGGGTGCTGAGAATTGTTAGGAGGACCTCACCCCCAGCTATGATTCCCAGAGTTTCCGAGGAAGAGGGATGGACATGTCAAATCAACATGTGAGAAGAAAACAAATCTTCCATGCCCCAAACTTTTGTATGGCTTTGATAATGTGGATGAATTGAGTTTTGTGGCCCTGTAGATACATAGGCAGCTAGACAATTGGTCCAGCTAGCTCAGTATTTCCTACACTGGCTGGCAGAGACTCTCCAACTTTCCATACAGGGGACATTCTCAACCCTAGTTGGAGATTCTGAGAATTGAGGCCTGGAGCTTCTCCGTGCAAAGTTGGAGACGCTTTATCAGTGAGCTATGGCCCTTCCCTTAGGAACATAGGTAGCTGCTGCCTTGTACCAAGTCAAGACCACTGGTGTATCTGGTTCTGTATTATTGACACTGGCTAGCAGAGGCTCTCCAACATTTCAGGTAAGCATCTTTCCTTTGTCCTACCTGGAGATTTTGGGGATTGACCCCGGGACCTTCTGCATGCAAAGGCAGGTGTTCTACCGCTGAGCTCCCGCTCTCCCCAGCTGTGACTGTGCTACTGACATCCTTAAAGTACGCTGTGATTTCAGGCGAAAGACTGAAGTGACACCACTCAGCAGCTCCTGGAGCGCTGCAGGTTTAATAGCTCTGGGTACGGGAGAGTGGTGACGAGACCCGGCAGCGCGACAGCAATTGACTTTTAATCCACTCCTCCGTACCAGCTTTCCTTTCCGATTCCTCTCGGGTTCAGCAGGATGCCAGCACGTGTTAGATTAGACAGAGACATGGTGCAGAAGCCTCTTCTGTTGCCATGTGACTTGGAAGCTTTTGAATGCCGACTCGAGGCGGGCAGGTAAGCAGGCCCACAATCTTCTGAGAGGCTGCATTTCGCTGAGAAGGTCCACTTGGTTTGCGAGGAGGGCAAATAGGTTGTATAGCCTTTGAATGGGGAGAGAGCCTTTTTTTGCTATAAAGTGCAAGGCTGGGAAGATTACGCTGTTGTGGTGTAGTGGTTAAGAGTGCCGGCTCCACCATGAAGCTCAGTGAGTGTCCTTGGGCTCTTGGAGAAGAGCCACGTAGAATAATATAGTTGTAGAGTTGGAAGGGACACCAATGGTCATCTAGTCCAACTCCCTGCAATGGGATGCGGGTGATGCTGTGGTCTAAACCACTGAGCCTCTTGGGCTTGCCGATCGAAAGGTTGGCGGTTCGAATCCACATGATGGAGTGAGCTCCCGTTGCTCTGTCCCAGCTCCTGCCAACCTAGCAGTTTGAAAGCATACCAGTGCAAGTAGATAAATAGGTACATCTGTGGCAGGAAGGTAAATGGTCTTTCTGTGCACTCTGGCTTCTGTCCCATTGCACCAGAAGTGGTTTAGTCGTGCTGGACTCATGACCTGGAAAGCTGTCTGTGGACAAACGCCGGCTCCCTCAGCCTGAAAGTGAGATCAGCGCCGCAACCCCATAGTCGCCTTTGACTGGACTTAACCATCCAGGACTCCTTTACCTTTTTACCTATTGCAAGAATCTAAACTAAAGCATCCATGCTGCCTTGAACTTTTTGGTGGAAAGGTGGGCCTGAAATGTGATAGAAGAGAAATCAATCAATCAATCAATCAATTTCAGTCCAAGGGCTTCGTTACCTCTTGAGCCACCTTCCAGGGGCAGCAGGTCAGCAGTAAGGAGGGCCAGAAGTGAAAGTGAGCAGAGCAAGAAATGTACCCCTAACTTTGTACAACAGGCTACATTCCAAACATGGCCAGAGGTTTGGAAGCAAGGCCGCTGCTGCAGTAGTTTGTCCTTCGTTCAATAGGGGCACATAGATAGATAGATAGATAGATAGATAGATAGATAGATAGATAGATTCTTTATTGTCATTACACAAGTGCAACATTGCACAAGTGCAACGAAATTGGATGCCATCCCTTAAAAACAACAAAAGCAACACAACAACAACAACCAAACAAACCACATTCCAGCCACACCCACACCCACACCCATCAAACTCCCAGGTCACACTATCGAGTTACTGCATTTAAGAAGGCCACAGCTCTTGGATAGAAACTATTTTTCAGTCTATTTGTCCTTGACTTGATGTTTCTGTATCTCCTGCCAGAAGGCAGTAGCAAACACATCTATAAAACATCTATAAACATCTATAAACACATCGTGGCAAACACATCTATAAAAATAAAACATATTTAGGACATATTTGGAAACTTAAAAAAAAAATCTAAAACAAATTCAAAGCTAGATATAACCAAACCATACGTCTGAATGGGTCTGTTGAAACAGAAAACTTTTTCAGCCGGTAATGGTACCTAATGTTCCAGTGTTCCAAAGTGCAGGTGCTGCTACATTAAAGGAACAACCTGTACCGAATGGACATTGCACGGCACTTGTAGAAGGGCACAATCAGCAGACTGAAGTGACTAAATTGGCCTGTATGGAGTAAGGTGATCCCTCAAGTAAATTGGTTGACTCTGCCAAGGTGCTGGAGTCCCTGCAACAGATGAAGGATGTTCTTGTGTGCTGGCCTTTGGCCTATCAGGTGCTCGAGGAAAACTAAACCAACATAGCATGATTCCCCTGTAGTGGCCTTTCCTCTTCCCTATCAGCCACAGTGGGGGTGGTCAATTCTGCTGCATCCCTGTGCCACGTGGGATTGGGTTGTTCAGGCAGACCTGCATTGCCCACCTGAAGGGGAAGCCGCAGTCTGTGTCTCTGTGGGTGACTCACTGCTATGGACCTTACTTCATCCAGACAGGAATTATGCCCAGGGCAGTGATGATTCACACACAAATCCAGAAGGAGGAGGGGCTTGTCTGGGCAAATATTTCCCTTATACAACCTAATAATAAAACTTTTAAGGTGCAAGGCTGTAGCAGGGTTCCAATTTTAATTTGGAATTACAGTGGGACCTCGGGTTACATACGCTTCGGGTTACATACGCTTCAGGTTACAGACTCCGCTAACCCAGAAATATTACCTTGGGTTAAGAACTTTGCTTCAGGATGAGAACAGAAATCGTGCTCCGGCAGCAGCAGGAGGCCCCATTAGCTAAAGTGGTGCTTCAGGTTAAGAACAGTTTCAGGTTAAGAACGTACCTCCAGAACGAATTAAGTACTTAGCCCGAGGTACCACTGTAGTGTGTATTTTTCACATGGGGAAAATCCAGACCCCAGTATGTGAAGCTTGTTTAGAGCTTCATATCTGTCAGATGTTGCTAATTTTCTTTCATCCCGAAGATGGGGATGAATTTTACATCCAAATAAATGAATCCAGGATCCTAACAACAAAGGGAGCCAGTGTGGTGCCCTCCAGGAGTTGTTGGGCTCCAGTTCCCATGAACTCTAGCCAGTATGGCCAGTTGGTAGGGATGATGGGATTTGGAGTCCAACAACATCTGCAGAGCACCACCTGGGCTTCCTTAACCTATGATAATAAATACAGGATTATTTTCACCAACCAGCTTCAAACTGCTTTATGATCTTTTGTGGTCAGTCCCCAGCATTTCAAGGCTAATGAGCTGGTTCAGAAGTAGATACAAATGTAGTTTAGCTAAACAAACCATAGCTTATTGTTATGCCAAAACTGTCCTGTTGTGCATTAGAACATCCATTCAGTGGTATTTTACTTAGCTGAAATCCAGCTTTTGCTGTGCAGAATATTAATGATCAGTGTGAGATTTATTTTTTACGTTTTCAAATTTGACAAATATCATTCCAGTGCTGACATTTTTTAATGCCGCAACAATGAAACTGGATTCTACCAATGAGCTCAAAGAAATAATAAAGATTCCTTGGTTTGTGACAGTCTCTTTAAACCTTAAAAAAGGGTGGGAGGAATCGTCTAATACGAGCATATAAACAGAAGACTTGGACCTTTCTTTTTTTACTGTGTGCTGTTACCAAGCACTTCAGTTTACAATGCTAACAACTTTTAAAATCAATTCTACCTGGAGATAACTGATTTATTAGATGACTACTCTTCTGCAGGCAAAGTAATCGCAATTAACAAACAAAGCGGTGTGCAGCAGCTATCGTACTGAGCAATAAATCTTCCAGCATTGGGAGACTCCTTTAATAGGCTTTGAAAGGAAAGCTGAGCGTGCAAGCTGATGTGTGCCTCAAAGAGAGAGCTGTTCAAATGTAATGGGGAAACTTGGTCTCGCATGCCCTCCGCTCTGTTCTTACTTTCTTTCGTTCCTGGGAAGAGGATATCTGTTGCACACAGCGTTTCCACTGGTGTAACTGTTGTGCTGGATCACAGAGGCCTTTTGTGCAAGCGGACAAGAGAACATTGGATTCAGTCTTGTGGTTTGTTTAGGGGCAGCCAGTCTGGTACCATAGCTCAGTGGTAGAGCATTTGCTTTGCGTGCAGAAGGTCCCAGGTTCAATCCCCAGCAGCTCCAGGTAGGACTGGGAGAAACCTCCGCCTGGAATCCTGGAGAGCCTCTGCCGGCCAGTGTAGGCAATACTGCACTAGATGGACCAGTGGTTTGATTCAGTACAAGGCAGGTTCTATGTTCCTAGCTATTGGCCACTGTACGCTTTTGAAGTTCATGTTTCTGCAGTCCGTCAGTAGGTGAACCCAAGCCATGCGCCCCTTGAGAAGTAGTGTTTTTTTAAATAAAAAGATGTGTCAGTTTACTTTTCATTTAGTCTTTTGATGGTGCAGGACAGGTGTTGAATTTATTATCTCTGTGTTGGGTTGATTCATTTGTGGCAGGGGTGGTGGTGTATTGTATTCTTCACGCTGCTTTTTACCTTCAGTGTAGGCTGCTTCAAGTTGGAGGACGGGGGTCTCTCGGTTCGCTTGTTGAACAACCCCATAGGTTTTGCTTCCAAGTTCCTTGCTTCCCCCTGGCTTTGTCTGTGCTTCAATAAACTCTTGCTCCAAAGGACCTGTTAGCATGGTTTTCAGCAGTGGGGGATTATTCCTTGCTGGGTTTTGAAAAAATGATCCGAATGGAACTGACGTTGGTATCTGTGCGCCATCTGTGACATTACACATTTACTTAGGTTTCTACAGGACTTGAGGACTGTTTTGATTGGTGGTGCTTTAACTGCCATCACCCCCCTCCTCCCCACTTTCTTGCCACCCTCTTCTCTGGAAGCTGAACTTCCTTGCTGGGAGAATTTATAGGGATGTGTTTCTTAAGTGTGCAGGAAGAAAAATCTGCTACACAGAAACAGCAGTATATATTACTAATCTGATTCAAACGGTTCGAAACAGCATGTGGTACAGTCCTTTGGAGACTGTGCTGCATCGCAATGCAAGTGAGAAGTGGATCGAAAAATTGTAGTGTTGGGAAGGTACCCTGAGAATCATCTAGTCCAACCCCCTGCAGTGCAGGAACATACTTAATAAAAGGTGAAAGATTTCTACGACCTGAAGAGAAACCAGAGTATGAGCTGTGCAGGAATATGCAGCTGCCCCATGTGGGGATTGAACCTGCAACCTTGGTGTTATCAGCACCATTCTCTAACCTACTGCGCCCTTCCCTAACACTCCCTGTATGTAGAAGATAAGCCTCAAATCCTTTTCTGTGTTGCACTTAATTTATACATTCCTCAAACTTTTTTCTTAAAAAACAAAAAAACACACCAACCAACCTTGGAGAAGATGCACACATTCAGTCTTCTCTTGCCTAGAAACATGTTCTGAAGTGGTACTGTCTTGGGAGACTATATCACATTATTTTCCTGAAAGCCTGAACCAGCTCATGGATTCTGTGTTGAAAGAAATCAAAATTAACTGTCTGGTAGTCATTATCACACGGGATGCTCAAAGGCACAGGAGCACCTGCTTTGCTGCTAGACAGGGCTGTTGGCAGGGAGGCTGCTCAGGAGGAAGGATCTACCAAGGAAAAGGGAGAAGACCCAGCTGCAAGCCATCATCCTGCTGCAGGCTATGACCTGGTAGAGATCACTGTGATCTACAAGGAAACCCTAATAACTGTATTGCAGCCTGCAAATGCCCACCTCTCATTGGTGCTAAGAATGGCTTTCTTTGTGGTGGCCCCTAACTTGTGGACTAATCTCCCCTTGGTGATCAGATGGGTGCTGAAGGTTGTGCACTTTTGCTGGCAATGAAAAACAAAGGTCTTCCCTCAATCTTTCCCAGACAGTTAATAGCTGTTCCTGGCCCCTCTGGCTACTATCATTGATGACTTCCACTGTTATATTTTGTTCTGTGTTCTTGTTTTTGTTGCTCTGTAAAGTGCTTTGGTATTTTATTTTTAAAAAACGAGTATTGGAATACAGGTAATATTAATAAATAAGTATGCAAGCCCCCTCAGTCTCCTCTAGACTTTTGCTAGGGTGATGGCTTCCTCCAGACCTCATTAATTTACCTGCTTCAACTGCATTGGTTTCTTTGGCTCCAGCCTCCATGCTCAGGGCTATTGGTGGGCATCAAGTTACTTGAAGGACCATCCTCACCCAGGCAAACCTGCCCATTCTGGGTCCTAGTAGTGGTGATGCTAGACTGTACTTTATAAACCATAGTTTGCTTGTTTGGTGCACACACTTTGGTTTGGCGCCTGCACTACAGTTAGGACAAACCATGGCTTGGCAGTTGTGTCTAAACAAGTCTTTTTAGTAAGGTTGGGTTGTAGCCAGCTAAGTTCTACTCTGAGTAGACACATTTAAATGAATGACCTTGTTCCAGCCATGCCCATTTATTTCCAGGTGTCTCTTCTGAGAATGACTGGTGTTAGATACAACCTGCATGCTCAGGTTATTGAGTATTTAAGCTATTATTGGCTCTGCTTTCCCTATTCAGATCCTGGATATTTCCCATTGCCTCTTGTTTAGGAGTAGAAATGAGCCCGGCTGCTGGCTGGACATGGATGGGAACTTGCAGCATGCCAGCTTGCCCAGCAGTGGTCTGGCTCAGATAGAAAGCCTACATAGTAGTTGGAACCTCTGCTCCTTCCTGGCTGTCAACCGGACCATGACAAAAGCAGGCATTTACACAGACTTTCTCCTCCTCTTGAGTAGTCTTATAAGATTAGTAGCCCAGTGCATCTAGCAAGTTACATTGCCAGCAGCGCCATAGTTCCTGTTTGGCTTTGCTGCAGTTCTGGGATCTGGCTGGGAGCCCAGGCAACTGTCATCAAATCCTCCAGAGTTGCAGCTTTTGAATGCTGGGGCCTGAAGGCTCTGCAGGAATGTTGGGTCCCTTGGGGTCATGGGCAGTGCTTGGGCTCAATAGGAAGGGAAGTGTCCCTACTTCTCTCCCTTCAGGGTCGGTTTCAAGGTCTTCTGGGTATGGCCAGAGCCTGAGAGATCGTCCCAGGCAGTGAAGAGATGCTCTAGCCAAGCCTGTTTATAAGAAATGGTGATAATAACAAAAGTGTGGAGGGAGAAACCTTGCATCTCTGGGCCTTTTCTGAGTGCTTGTCGGGGTCTTTTCAGATGAAAAGCTCTTCTTTGTGGAAAAAACCAATTGGAGTGTTGCGCAGACATTGGTTTCTCTCGGGCGATTAAGGGAAGACTTGCTCATCAGTGGCTGATTGCTGCAAGCATCTGTATTATGTAGATGAAATTAATCAAGGCTAAGGGTTAAAGTTTTTCCATTTGTTCAGGTTTTTTCTTCTTCTTTGAGAAATCATCTGGAGTAGTTTGGCAGGGAGGAAAATTGCTTTGAACGTTGTTATTTCTCTCTCCCCCTCCCCCTTTCCTTCTGAAGTTTTCCAGTCTTAGTAGAACAAGGTCTAGATTCTTAGCAGCGGTGTTGATTGGACAAGGCCATTAGGAGGCTGGTCCTTGCCATTCTGATGATTAGAAGCAGCTGGGTGTTTTAACGTGTCCGGTTGCCACACTGTGCAGGTCGCCAGTGCTTCTGGCGGGGAGGGCTATGAATGTCGAAGAGAGGAATGAACATGGGAACGTATGCTGATCTTATACCACGCCACACTATATTTATCCATCAACTCAGTATTGTCTACTCTAACTGGCAGTTATTCTTTAGCAGGGGTCTTTGGCATCTCATAGAGGAACATAGGAAGGTAGATTATTGATCCATCTATCTCAGTACTGTCTACACTGATTAGCAGCAGCTCTTTAGGGCTGCAGAATATATATCTTTGCATTAGTCCTTGAACCAGAGCAGAATACAACAAAATACCTACATAAAAATTCACAAGTTGCAATTAAAATTCATCCATAAAATGTATGCATAACCCTAGAACAATCAGAACTTACAGAGCAGATAAGTATTACTGTTACAAAAAGGTGACGTCTAGAAATTGTGTCAGTGGTGCATTTTACACTCTCATGTCTTCAAGGCTCCATAGCAATGGAACTCAGGGTTTCATGCAGGATCCTTTTCAACCCCGCCTGGAGCAACTGGGGGTCAAACTTGGGACTTTCTACATGCAAAGCATAAGCTCTGCCACTGAGCTATTGCCAGCACCCTTCTCCTCAAGGAGCTGTGATGATGAATGGTTGGCAGTGGCAAAGTGGGCAAGACAAACATGACTTAGGAAAGCAGGGCCAATTTGGAAGGAGCAGCTTGACAGATGGCAGGAGTCTTGCTCTAGGCAGAGAGAGTGAGTGACATGGGCGAAGATGATGGAAATGGGAGTTTAGGAAAATAAACACACAGGGCCACCAGTAGAGAATCCCATCAGCTGCCTAGAGCAGAACATGGTACAAAGTAGGTACACAGGAGGGGATGCACTTGGGCACAAGGAGTTGAAGAGCTGGAACAGCAGGGGTGGGAGACCTTTTCTGGCTGGTGGACCAAATTCTTATATTCCTGCCCGCCCTCTGGTGGGTCAAATTTGACAGGTGGGTGGGGCCACACACTAGTCACATGCTGTTGTAGGGACATTAGATGCTGCTGTGCTTTGAAGTCCCAATTGTTGGGACTTCAAAGCATAGAGTGGGGCTGTTTGAAAGCCCCATTGCAAGCAAACTGCTTCTTCCAGCTACAAGAAGCTGAAATATGGAGATGAAGAGACAGAATATTTTTAAGGGGTCTGTGACAGTTCTTGGGGGGGGGGGAGATGCATGTTTACTAGAAGCCAAAAACATTTGTTGTCTTCTGAGACAGCAGTGTGTACATTTCAATACAATATTGATCACCAAGCTTTGACTTCTTGCCTTAGTGTGCAGGCTGAGAAGCTTCAAGAGCACCTTGCTTCGAGTCGGTTCCTAGCCTCTGTACATGTTTCAGCAGACTGACACTAAATAAAAATAAAACCGTTTTAAAGGTAGCAGTCATTGTTGCTTTCCACGGCACAGAGCATTTTGATCTCATTGTGGTCTACTGAACATCTGGAGAACTGGAAAGAAGAATGATTGGTTGCAAGCAAGCAGCAGCCAGTTCCCATTATTTTCAACTAGCACATTTAGATTATTAAAAAATGTTCTAAATGTTTTTGGATTGTTTTAAATTACTTTTAAATGTTTAAAACAGGTTTTTAAATTTTTATTTCAAATAGTATTGTTTTAATGTTGTGATGGTTGCCTGAATGGGGTCCTTTGGGAGGAAGGGATACAGGTTTAACAAATGGGTACAAGTGGATTTTATTTTTAAAAAATAATGGCTACTGTTAAGAAATGTTATGAATTTTGCCAGCAAGTTGAAGAAGTTCCAGACGTTGGAAATCCTTGTCTTTTGTATTCTGCTATGAGAGCACCGGTAATTCATTTACAAGTTCACTTTTCCCATTAGGGAAGTTGTGTTTTAATCAGATGTAACGTTGTATTCTGAATGCAGAGCACAGTGGAGTATGTAATGTAACTCTGCATATACAGATGGTGATTTCTGCTCCCTTCCTCTCTCATCACTTATAAATATATTTAGAAGACACAAGCACCCATGAAGGATGAAATGTCAAAAGTTGAGATTAAATGTATGAGGCAGAATACTTCTCACTAATATTTCTCTCTCTCTCAAATATATGATGTGCATGAAGGGAAGGCATGGGGGGGTGCGGAATTAGCTTTAGGTCTAATTAGTTTCCTCTGAAGTTTAAATTATTTTTGGCAATTTGTGATGCAGATTAAAACACTTTACACCTTTTTAGTTCTCCAGACAAGCCCTGTCAAACTGAAGTGCTGGGGAAGTGAAAGCTCAGCAAATGTCATGGATAGTGGAATTGAGATACCAGAAGCTCCCCAACTTTTTTCAGCCTTGAGTCCTTCCGTATCAGGAATGTCCTGAACTCCCCCTCACCCTTTTTGGCAGGCAAAATCAGAGTCTAGTTTGAAACTAGGTCTAAACCAGAATCAAGGTAAGGATGGTTCAGTTCTGCAAAGTGTAGTGAGTGAGAGAAACTTCTTTTTCCAATCTCCTCCCCTGGCTGCTGAAATTAAAGGTGGATTATTTGTTTTGGCCAGCTCAAACAAAGGCAGCAAAATTTTCTCGCTCATATTTGGCTAAATAGAAATTTCAATGAACTTTCGAGGTAGCAATACTCATCATCTTCAACCAGCACATGACGTTTTTACTTCAGTGGTTCTGAATAAACCTTGTAAACCTCTTTGTCTTTTGCGACAGGAAGGCAGTACCAATATGATATTATTTCAAAGGATTATTGAAAGATCTTTTTAACCTAATATTTCAAACTGTCAGTGGTCACCAGTGCCTTTTTTGTCTCCTTGAAGCCCAAGTCATGATTCTCACTTTGAAGTGACTATAGCTGATGAAGATCGCAGTGACTGAGGCACTGAGGTCAGAGAACAGCAGAGAAGAGATCTCAATGCCGCTGAATGAGGGCACTGATCTATTCTGGCCCTGCACACAGAAAGCTAGCTTTTCCCCCTCACATGCTTGCTTTCTACATGTTGGGGGAGGATGGGTTATTGATTGTTTGAGAGTTCCCCCTTCAGTCTGAAGGTATTCAGGCCTGGAACCAGATTGTTTGTCTTCTGTCAATGGGACTGCCGCTCTGTTGCTCGGCCTCGCTTCTCACTCTTGAGGAGGTTGTAATGTATATGGTTTGATTTGTGCTGCGACTACGATCTTAACATGAGCAGGATCCTGTCCTCAGATGAGGGGCTTGGACTCCGGGCCTATTCCAGCTGTCTGATCCCATTGTTCTCTGCGTAGCGGGTTGCTAGGGGCAACCTGGAACACTGACTCCGAAATTCTGTCAGTAAGTTCCCAACTGCCAGGCGAGATGAGAGAGTTGAGCTCGGAAGCTGCCGGCTGGGAGGAGTAATGTGAGTTAGCAGTGGAGATCAGGTCGTAGCTCAATAATAGAGCGTGTGCTCTGCATGCAGAAGGTTTCGGGTTCACCCTCTGGTATTTACAGGTAGGGTTGGGAAAGACATGTGTCAGAAGCTTGGGAGACCAGCTGCCAGTTGGTACACACCCACCCACCCAGGGATGGGGGAACTTGCAGCCCTCCAAGCAATCTTCGGACTCCCATCTCCCAGCATGGCCAGGGGATGATGGGAGTTGTAGTCCAGGGCCATAGGTTCACCACCTCTGGGGTTAGATTGTTGCCAACAGCCATTGATTTGCCTCCTGTGGCCAGAGTTGGGCCTTCTGTGCAGCAGGGCAATGCCAGCTGCTTCCCGTGATATGTTAATGGTGCATGCACATTCACCCGAGAGATCGCAGCCACGGAGATAAGAAGAGTTGTTCCCTTGCCTGGAGAGTTCACTTCCTGGTTTGCATGGAGAAGGCGTTTTCAATGGAGCCCAGTGATGGAGTGCACAGCTGTATTGTGCCCCAAACCATTTTTTCACCCGGGGAAACCGCCCCTGTGGCCACCCTACCCCTATGCTATGTCACTGGCACAGGCTGCCTGTTTTTAGAGGACTTCCAGGGTGTGTGGGTGTCCTCTTTTACATGTGACTCTCTTTGATTTAGAGGTGTCTCCTCTTTGAAGGGCTGGCCAGTCTGAGACCGGTTTAAATACAAGGAACCGTAATAAGGGAGCAGTGGCCTTGGAGTTCCCTGTCAACAGTTAGCCCCTCATTGCACGATTATTTCCTGCTATGATGAAAATGTGTTCTTTAAATCACAGTGATTAATTCTAAACGTGCATCTATACTTCTAAGCATATGCAAATTTTGTGCAAAATCTCTTATTTTTATTTTGCATAAGCAGCCACCCGAATAAGTACGTATCTGAATGATTAAGGCTGGAATGCAAGGAAGCTGTTTCATGTGTTGACTTTATTTATAAATGAAAAAAAATCACCACACTCTAGCTTGCCTTCCTGCCACCCTCCCCTCAGTTGGTGACACCTCCTTATCTCCGATTCAGAACAAAGTCAAAAGGTTGAAACATGCAGGGAGGTCTTGGGTTTGTGGCATCACTCGGTGGCATGGTGTTGCGTGGTGGCCGTGGTTTGCACTCGGGGAAGAGGAAGAGGACGCTGACATCTGCTTAAGCCTGTCATGGTGGAAAGAATTGCTAAGGCAACAAATGACTTTTATTCCCTCATGGAGGGGAACATGTATAACGAAGCAATTGAACTGTCTTTTCAGGAAAACATAGATTGCCACAGTGAGACTTAATTTTGTGCTTTCCGTTTTTTTGCGCCAAAGAGCTGCTTTCTGAAACAATTTCCTGCCTCGCAATGCATCTCCAAGCATTAAAATGTTGTTGCTGTGCGTTTCCTTGTCATTACCAATATTTCTTTGACCAAAGTCACTGAGGCAAAGTGATGTCCCCCCAGCTTCCCCCCTTCCTTCTCAGTTTCCGAAAGGAAGTCACTTTCCTTCCTCCCCTTCTTTCGTTTTTTGAGATGTTGCATATCAAATTGATAATTGCATATGTGTACACACACACACACACACTCAGAATAATTGCCTCTCCCCCTCCTTTCCCCTGTTCTCCCACCTCCTCTGTGACACTAAATGCTTGGCCCCATATTAAATCAAACACTGGCGTGCAAAAGGCCCCCTGACAGGCCTGCAAATGCTTTAGTTACAAGGCTGCTTCAGCCAGTTCTTATTTGTAAATGACAATTTTCTACAGCAAAATATATGCTTGGACTTCAATTGTAGAGCCGTGGATTGCAGCCAGGAGAGGAATAATTGAATTTTAATGCTGCTAGGTTTTAGGGTGATTTTATTTAAAATAGAGTGAATTAAGTCACTGAAAGATAGTTAGGCTTGCAGTATGGGGGAAGGGGGTGAACATTTGAAATTGGACTGGTGTTTAATTTGTTCCATGCTCTGCCTGGGGTTCTTTGGGGAGGCACGGGTTGTGTATGGCAATACTGAAAATCTAAGAAGGCTTTTGATCATGGCTACATCCCAACATGCAATTGTGTCCCTCGTTGTCCAGTGGCGCCTCTTGGCATTCCCAATTCAGTATTATTATTTTTCAGATATTAGGGGTAGATGCAGTGTTAGGACTGTGAGAATGTTCTGGGGCTTGATGCTTGCTGGAATTCTTTCCCATCAATCTCAGGTGCACAGAGGCTGGGTCCAGCACTGGTTTTTGAAAGGTTCTCTGCACATGCACAGAGGCACCAACTATGTTCACACATAGTACTAGAGCAAGCTTTGGTGCTCCATGGAACTGCTGCATTGGGCTCACATGCTCCACCTTCCCCTCTCTTCCATGCAGCTCAGAGGAAAACTTCAGGTGGGGTGTGGCGAATGAATCCTTGCTTCCAATAAGCTCTGATAATAGTATCAATGCACACCCCTTCTTTCCAGCCAGGGCGTCTTTGGTCCCATGGCTGCTGATGCACTTGTACAGCTGGTGGATTTTCTGCTTCCTGTCCCCCCCCCCCCAACTCCCTTTCCTCCAACCTCTGGTGTCCTTCAAGCTCTGTGGATGGAGGAGGGCACTTAGTCATTAAAGGGAAAGTGGTCTCTTGCATCTCCCCCTGTGTGGGTGCCTGTGCTTTGGTGGGGGGAAATCAGCCTCCTTTTCTCTCCTCTCATGCCAAAAGATCTCATGCCACAGCCTCCAGCTCCTCCTTCCACCACCGGGTCAGGATAGTATATTGTGGTACTGACTGCTACAACTTTTGTTCTTTGTGAAATGTTTGCATCCTGGCTTCTTGTCTTTACTTGTATGTGCCTAGAGCTTACAACTTCCTTTTAATAAGCCATTGTCTTCCAGGCCATCTTGGTATGTCAGCAGCTTTTTGATAAATACATGCTCTTTCCTTTCCCTAGCTCTGTCTGGGATTTTCTTTCTCTCTTTTTGGCTGCTGCACTGGAGGGAAATATGATTATGGGGACTCCCAAGAATATATGGAGGGGCCATATGGAGTTTCACTGAAGCTGTTAGCTCAATAACTAGGGCTGTCATCTGATTTTTAAAAATCGTCTTTTAATCAGTTTAAATCTGCATAAATTTGCATTAAGCTGTCTCAAGTAGGAAGGAAATAATGTTTTTAGATTGTGCATATATATTCCATAGTACGTGCCATCCAAAGAGAGGCATTCCTTCCTTGGTGAGATGGAATGAGGAATGCCTCTTCTAAGATGGTGCCTGCCATTCACAGCTTTAATTAGCATTAGTTAAATTAATAAACTTTTTTTAAAGTTGTCACCCAATTTTATTAGGGATGCCTTTTTAGTCTGTTTTGTTTGATTAATTAATTCTAACCAATTAATCAGTTAAAGGTTGCAACCCTGTTCTTTCTTCCTCTTATTGAACACTATCAGTTTGCTCTGCAAGGTCAGAATTTGCGTGGAATCTTAACTGTCTGCCATTTCTTACATGGCTTTTTGGTGTACTCAGGTGTGTGTCCATCATTGGAAAGTAAAGTTGCCAAGTATGACAGGTACATTTTCAGCACTTTTCACTTTACAGTATACATAAGAAGGGCCCAATTTGTAGCAAAATCAAGCTAATAAATATCCCCATGCATGGTTGCTTGTGGAAAGTAAAGGCTGGCTCCAGACAGGCAGGAAAAAATCTGTAAAAAGTCTTATGCCCCCGCCATTGAGACCATTGAAATGCTCCTAGTGGGAACTATATAATAATACATGCTTCCTTCCTTCTTATTTTCCTGGGCTGGTAAACTTTGTAGACTTAATTGCAAGTTTGGTTTAATTAGAATTTGTTGAAAACTGCACGCATGTCTTCTCTGTATAATGTTATGTGCATTTTGAACTGGAGTATCAGAGTTGTGCCTTGGAGTAGATGTGGAGCCAGAATGCCAGGCCAAGTCATCCAGGAAAGGCTTTTATTACCCAGACAAGTTCTAGCCTAAACAGGAAGTATTTAGAATCCTTGCTGTTGAGGAGAGCCAATGGACACTTGGAGTGTTAGGAGTCAAACCTGTTATTGGGGATTTGTCAGTGCCCAGTGTCCATATTATGGCCTTGGAGGCTCATCACACCACAGAGCCATGGATTCTAGGCCTTGCTGTTGCTGAGATTGGGCATGCCTGCCAATTGGACATAGAGAGTGGGGCTTCAGATCTTTGCGTACCCAGATCACAGCTGCCCTCTTGGTTTTCTTGCAGTCTGTTTCCTGTGCTGACAGGAGAACCAATCTACAAATTGCCATTCTTTTTAGATCTAAATCAGATTACATTTCTAATATTATGATAAAAGCAAAATGCATGGGTAGGTTCAAGAAAAACAGAAGAAATCTTTGGACCTGTTGATGCAGGCAATAATCCTGGGACAGCAACCTTTTGGCCCATCACTGGGTTTTTGGAGCCAAGGACAAAGGGTAGTGTGGTTTCCTCCCAGAAAGTTGAAGGTGGTGAATCAGAACCAGCGTTGCTAGTGATATGCACCTCACCCAGCTATTGCAAATAAGCTTACAAAAGTTTAGGAACAACAACAACAATCTGTGGTTCCCTGCTGGTAGGCCAGGCTAAGTAAAACATTGCCTTCTAGCATGCAGATTGGCATTGGAGAGTTTAAGTGAATCCTCCTTCCCCCATGATCCAGCTTTGTATTCCTTCCTCTGTGGCTAGTAGTATGGACAACCAAGTAGGCTGGTGGAGGAGGAATGGAGATACCTGTCCCTCCTCCACCATCACATGCAGTGCCTTACATTCATAGGTGATAGAAGCACGTTGAACCTTTTTTTGGGGGGGTCAGAGCTCACCCAGACCTCCATGCTCTGGTTCCTTGCAAATTTGTCTGGGTGTGACTGTGGTATGACTTGTTGTCCCTCACCTGAAAGCTCTTGTGTTCAGGACCGAGGTGCTGGGGTTACCGCATGTGTGTGTTCTCCTTGTCCTGTAAACCCTTTTCTGACTCCTGAAGTGAAGAGCATCTTCAGCTCAGCTAGGGAAAGTTTGTGAGCTTCTGTCGCAGCTAATGTCTTCTAGCAGCACTGTTTGCAGCCAAGGCGTAATTTTCCCCTTGTTGCTTCTCCTCTTGAATGCCTCCCACTCTGAGCTGCCTAAGCCACACACAACACGATCTCACTAAAATTAGTTTTTAATTGATCCTCAGAGTAACAGAATGCTCCCGCGTGCAGCGCAAGTCACAACACATTTGCTGCTGTGGCCAAAAGGCACTCCAAGTTGTTTTGGACACCTGTTAAGATTTTTTAATGCAAATCTTTTGTGATCTCGGGTGAAGTCTTTATTGTTCTTTCCAACCTGCTCTATTCTTTCCCTCCTGCCTCGCCAAGCTTGGAAGCTCTTTGTGGTCTGTGCACAGTCATGCGTGTGGCTTCTGCAGAGCGGCATTTTGGAAACTGCGGAGACTTCAAAGAGCCATGCAGCAGCCCCTGTCCTCAGCCTGTGTGCCTTGAGGGCCCTCCCCTTGGTTCTCTTTTCACCACTGTCTGAACAACATGATGAGGAACTGTCTTTTGAAGTTTTTCATCGCCTCACAAATATTCTTCGGAAAATAATTTACCTCAGTTTTAATCCATTTCCATCTCCTGTATGTAGTCCCTTCAGCATTCAAAAGGGTGAGAGAGTGTTGGGATTAGAGAGTTGTATCCAACTATATTCTACTTTGAATAGGCCCAAGTTAGTCATGTCCATTAATTTCAGTGGGTTTAAGCTGAGTAGGACCAACACTGGAGACAACTTGGAGAGTTTTCCCTCAAAATTTATGTTTTACCTTAGCTTAATGGACCTTATCCATTGTGTCAGTAGCTATACAGGCTCCCCTCCCCCCTCTACCCCAGTGTTAGAAACTGAGATATGAAAGCTAGGAGCTAAATGGCACCTTAAACCCAGGTTATGGACGCAACAACGAAATGCCTAGGTGCACTTTTTATAGCAATAATACAAAGCTGAAAATGAATGAACTGCAGCTAAAATATGACGTTCATTTTTCATGTGCTCTGGTCCTTCCCCTTCTCAACTCCCTAGTATTCTTAAGAGGGTCTCTTCTCCAGTCTACAGAGAGTAGCTAGAAGTGGGGAGGCCAAAAAAGGTCCTCCTTTCCTTCCACTCTGCAGTTTTAATCTGAAATCTTAGGCGCAGTACTGTGCCCAGAGCTCGGAAACTGCTCGCGCTGATAAAATTCCCTGTCGCAAAATGTGCCTAGAACAATGGGAGTTCCGAACACTGTATATCCCTCTTGTGATTTTCAAGAGGTGCTAAAAGTATGTCTGCCCACCCATGTCCATCTTGCAGGCAGTGTTCTAGGTCCCCTCTGTTGGTTAGCATTTGTGCAGCACTTTGAATATACTGACTACTTTTGACAGGGCTTTCTGCCATTTTTGGATGTCCAAGTATAAAACATGTGCAACAGGGAGAACGATCCTAATTGCTAGGATCTCTCTCTTCCCCCTCTGCCCCGGGTCAATGTGGAATATTCATTATTGTATTTGTCAGTGCATTTTACAACCTCGTTTGCACTTCATTCTACTGCATGTATAATAGACCAGCCCATTGTCAGAACTAGTAAGGTGTAGCAGTCAGTGATACGGACTGAGTTCAAATTCTTGCTCAGCCAAGAAGCTCACTGGCCATCTGCTAATGTGCTTCATAGTTGTTGTAGTAATAAAAAAAAGTGGGCACTCATGCTGATAATTCCCAGGCTGTGCGCTGGAGCACACCAATGTGACATGAGAGGGTTTGAAGTGCATGTAGAAAAATTAAACCCTTGTTCCTGTATGGGGCAAACTGTAGTCAAGTCCAGATGTTTTGGGACAGCAGCTCCCATCACCCCTGACTATTGACAATCCTGTCCCAGCAACATCTGAAGGGCCACAGGCCTACCATATCAGATGCGCCTTTTTTGAGCAGGGAATCCTATGTAGCATTGCTCTTTTCATTCCTTCAGAGTCATACTTGTACTACAGCCAACATTTTTAAGAGATTCCTAGAAGGATATGCTGGGAGACAGAGTGAATGGTTATATCCAGCATTCTTTTTTTTTTAAAAAAAGTAGGCCTGGCTGTTATTTCTCTGGGAGTGGATTTGAGAAATTGTGAATCTGTAGTTTAATAATTGTCATGGGCTGCCTCTGGGACCGTTTAGGCCAAAAGATGGGATTTAAATGTTTTAAGTTCAAAAATATATTTATCAAGAGAGGTGTTCCTTCAGGTTTTAATCTGGGGGGGGGCTGTTGATGAGGCACCCATCCTGAGCAACTTGGGGAGCAGTTGGTACACAAGTGTTGGTTTGTTTTTAAATTATGGAAATGGTTGGAGGCGGCCAGTGTGTTTGTGTGGTGGGGAGGGGGACTTCTTTTCAGGCAGCAGCCAGGCTACAGAAACTGTTTGAAACTTGGCTGCAACTTATTTTTGGTTTTGGTTTTTATATGGAGGTGAGGTAGTGGGGGTGAGGGAGCTTTCTCAAAATGAAAATGCTTATTAAAAGAAAATACCCAGTGGGCACTGGGGTTGGTGGCTGCCTAAACCCAGCCATCAAAGCAGTCTTAACCAAACAGCAGTACTTCATATAATTGAACTGAACGTACATTCCTTTTCATGGGGAAAGAGATTTACCCTTAACTGGATTAAAGGGATAGCATCTGAAAGCTATGTCTATGACATGCATTGTATTTTTGTTTTTCTTTAATAATCTGGGGTAATGCTGTTTTTTTCTTTTTCTTTTCTAATTTCTTACAGATGGTCACGAGAACAAAGAAAATATTTGTAGGTGGATTATCAGCTAATACAGTAGTGGAAGATGTAAAGCAATACTTCGAACAGTTTGGCAAGGTAAGTTTCAGCATGAGTCAACATAATTTACAATCTGAATTTATTTGCGAGAAACATGAAGGTTTTTTTCTAATGATGGTCAGTTTTGTGTTAGCAGTGACGCAAGTCAACAAGTGCTGCTTTCAGTATGTTGCCAAATAGCCTCATGCTGTTGGAGAAGTGGTGATCTTTGCGTATTTCTGCAAGCCATCAAACTAGCATGCTGTTCAGCACTACAGTGATTCCACATCAGGCACGATGATGCACTCTTTTATCTTGCGTAATGTAAGATGTGGAGGATAGGTTTTTGTTTTTTTTCATAGTAAAGTGTGTGCGTGTAAAACACTGAGTGAATGAATGAATTCGTTTTAAACTGTTCAGTTTAAAATGAATTCATTTTAATCTGCTTTCATTTTGAACTGTTCAGAGAAGGGCTGTGGCATGTCACTGCCATAGCAGACATGTTGGAGAAGCTTTTGTGAGATGACTGCAGAACTGCAGAGCTTGTTCTTTTTTCAGTAGGGGTGTGTGTCATGGGGGGAGCAGTAGACATCTAGTCTAATATATGGTCCCATGATAGTCAGTAGAGCTCTTTTTGTGAAAAGGCTATATCCTACCCCCCCCCCCAAAATATGGTCTAGTCTGGTTTCTTCTGCAGGCTTTAAACGAGTGGACCATAAGAGTTGACTGGATAGCAGGTCACATCTGTGGGCAGGACGGCATGTATAGGATGCGCTGCCAAAGAAAAACTCTCACTCCTCTCTGCTCTCCTTTTCCATAACCTGTATTCCATATATTGATGTCACCATGGCATGCTTTTCTTTGTTCTTAAAAGTGGAGGCAATGATGTGGATTGGAGGTAGAGAAATGGATAGCATGATGGCACTTTCATATGGGGAAGTTCTGAACTAAATAATAGAGTGGAGAACTTGACACGGGGATGCTAGTTTTGGTGCCAGGCTCGTGGACTAGATAATTTATAGCTGTTCCCTGTGTGGGACCAGTCCAGTGGTAGTCTATTCCTCAGACCTTCAAACTGTTAAACAAGCAGGAGGCTTCATGTGATGCAGTGCAGTCTTGTGGCCCTCTGAGCCTGTCCAGCTTGGATAAATGTTGAGGGCATGGCCATGCACATAACTTACAGTTGCTTGTAATTGCAAATTATATTTGCGGTATACTTGCCTTTATATTTAGACATACACACATACATCTTAGGAACCTGGTGTTGGATAAGCTGATCCTCAGAGAAAATCAAACATTTCTTACATTCTATTGATGTTATCCAACAGACCTCAGTTCAACCAAAGGTTCTTGTAGGTTATGCTGTGATTCTTTATTTTCAGTCCTGCAACAGCAGCTGTTGGTAGAAGGATATGGAAGTATCTGGAAGCCAGATCAATTTCAAAATCTTTGATTAAACGAAAGGTCTGAGGGTGGAGATGGGGGTCAATTCTTTTGCATGTCTGCAGCTCTCATTCATTTTAATCATAAGTGGCCTTTCCACATTTGCTGGAGATGGTGTATTTTGGGTGCTGACAGATCTGAGCCATGGGATGAAGTTCTCTTGTGTAAGCCTTGTGAAGTATCAGCTAGCATTCTTTTCCACAGCTTATTTGGAGAAGTAGTGATAGAATGTGCTCCAAGTTAATGAGTGGTAAGGGGGTGCTATTATATTTTGCAGGCCCTCTCTTGATTCACATGGGGTCTGTTAAAGAGAAGGAAAGATTCACTGCTATTTTGAATATTTATTTTGGGTGTGAGTATGTGAGCTTGGTGCTGTACAAATTACACCAAAGATGTCCCTGCCCCCAGAGGGCTTTTAGGCTGCACTTGGGCAGCTGCCATCCATATCGGTGAAGTTTTACACGGGCAAGTTCCAGAAATTGTATCCTGTATTTTTAGGGTAGCCTTTGAATGCCTTGTTTTGTGTACACCTTCCTTTCATGGTGAGGGAACTTCTAAATAGTTATTTTGCCGGATTGATAGTTGTTTTGCAAAACCATTCATTTTATTTTTCAATGATAATCTTCGATTCCGGCAGGATGATGTTTACAGCCCGCTGAGCCCTTTATTAAAGGATTATGGCAGCGTTTGAATGTTTCTTCCCTAGTTATTGTCAAATCTGCCAAACTCCTCCATCTAGTTTTGAAGTTAATAACAGTTTTGCCGCATGCATGTTTCCCTGTTTCTCGCATGCACCCTTGAGGAATCATTTTTGTTTTGCCATCTGGTGGCTTCATGCTGAGTCTGAAAAATAGACAACCAGGCTGAGATCATCCAAGCGTTTTAGTGGGTTTTGGTGCCTCTTTGAGATTTCTCTCTGTTAGTCTCTTATAAGGCCCTTTTTCTTTTAAACCATGCCCCCCTTAAAACAACAACAAACAACACTTGTTTTGTATTGCTATCCTAATAGCTGAATACACCCCATATCAGCAGACCTTTTAGAAAATACCAGTTTTCAATGCTTTGTTTATAATAAGAAATAAGGCTGTCACCTGATTACTAATATATCAGTCTATATATCTTACGAATTTTTAATTTATCCGGGTTGATTTATTGTGGATCTTCTTTGCCTTTCATAGATGAACACATGTGTTGTAGCAGGCATCATATTAGAAGAGACATCCCACCCATGAGAGAGAAAGGAGAATATATCTTTTCAGATGTGTTTGCCACCTGCCATTTTTAGAAGTAGTTTTGTAAAATGTTTTAAAATGGGAAGCATCTTTCCAATTGATAAAAATTGCTTTACACTGATTAGCCATACTGATTGGTCAGTTTCATGGAGCTGCCCTAATAAATCCCAAACACTGCTGTGTGTGAAATTTTCCCTGTGGAGCATCCAGAAGTTCACCATTTCACCTTTATTTTAAAACTTTCCCTTTATTATATACAAAGATTGTCAATCACAGTATGTATAGAGAAAGGGCTACTCGGCTGTTATCATCATCCCCATAAGGATTCCCCCCAACCAAAAAAAAAAAAGCAGCCAAATGAAGGGGAATGGAATGCAATATTAATACAGACGATATTTGAATATAAGGGTACAAATGCTGATTTACTGAAACCCTCTCAGAGGTTGAGAGTTGTTTCAAATGCTAGTCCTACTCAGACGATATTGGACTTGACTAACAGGTCCATTAATTTCATTCTGTGTAGTGTGAGTAAAACTTAATTGGATACAATCCTCAGTCCACAGCTCCATTAAGTATATGTAAGTTGCTGAAATGAGCTGGATTGTGACCTTCAAGTTGGGGCCTCTTTAAACATTCTCTTTTTATTCACTTGGAATGCCATATCTCAGGCCTAAGATCTTCGTCATTATTATTATTATTATTATTATTATTATTATTATTATTATTATTATTAGCTTTTGCCAGTTTGGGAGAGAAATTGACATGAAACTGAAATGCAGCTCACCTTCCATGTTGATAAAGTAACTGGAGTAATTCTATGAACTTTAATAGGGTTGCTCATCTTATTTGAGAGCTGCGGTTTCAGATACAGCCACAGTTGTGCAAGGAATCTCTGGGAAGACCAGGGATAAAACTGAGAATCCCAGATTTTACACTGACTTCTCCACTTTTACCTCTGTACTTCAACTAGAATACACAGAAGCAGTTAAAATTTGCATATATCCATACGTGTGTGTGTGTGTGTGTGTGTGTGTGTGTGTGTGTGTGTGTAAGTAATATACTGCAATAAAAAAGTCACCAGCCTCTCCAAACTTGATTAAAGCTTACACTTAAAACATCCTAAGACCTGAATGTTCTGCTTCTTTTAAAGCTGTAAGCTGCTGCTAATAAAAGGGATTGTTATTTTTCCTCACCCCACCCCTTTGTAGGTACCACTTGCTTTCCAGAAGTCCTGTGAAAGTAACCCAGTCCTTATTTTTGGAGACGCAATTTATACTTTATATGGTGAGCTGTGTAATTAGTTGGGAAGACTTATGCTTAGTCACTGGTTTATCCTAATCGGCTTTGGCTTTTCCCAACAACAAAGTGAGCTTATTTTGCTAAGCTGAAACAACTCTGCTCCCTTTGTTCCTGTCTTTTTATTGTCTCATTCCTTTCATTCTGTTTCACTGCCAAAAGTTTTGTTTCATTAGGCTTACGAGTCATTTCCAATCCAGTGGGCTGCTACAATCAGGCCTTTATATACCTCAGCTGCCCTGTTTCCCATGTCCTCCTGGGTTTGTGTCAAGATGCAGCCCTTCTTTGTGAAATGTTAACTATTTTTTTAATTTTTAATTTTTTTGCTTCTAAGCTACTTTTTCACCTTACAAGTACTTGGAAGTTGCTGATCTCAAGCATTGGGATGCTATACCAGAATATTTAGGTCATACATGCCATTTTGGGCAGAGAAAGGTTAAGCCACTGCACACTAGGAATGCTAAAAGTAGCTGGAGTTTCAGGGCTGTTTAATTGTTTGTTTGTTGCTCCAGTCATGCAGGATCTTATTGGAGAAGGGCTGTGTTCAGCTTTTGCAGCTGCAGTCTTCTGAATCGCAAGGTGTACGATATTATTTTTCACCATGTGTAAGCAAGATGGTGGGAATGTAAAATGTGTGTTGTAGCTGCCAGAACTTTTCAGATCTGAGTGTCTGAGAAGTAGTGATGCATGTGTCAAGCCAACTTAGTACATCAATGCACTTTTCTGTTCTCTATGTGTAATGGTAAAAGTAGTAATAAAATAAAATATAATAAAATAAAATAGCTGTGCTACATTATCTCAAAAGATCAATGATGTTTTAAGACTCAATAAAAGACTCCTTAAGCATTTGTTCTTATTCTTGGACTTCAGGCATTTCTCTTGAAAAGTAGCCAGGCAAGGCATGTTAAGTTTGCTATGTGCCTGCCTTAAAAGAGAAAAAAAAACCTCAAGTGGACAAGGCTTTCAGTGTCTCCTCCCACCCCCCTCCTATCCCAAAGTGAGAGATTGAAGGTGGGATGAAATTTAGCACCCAGTTAAATTGTTAAAGTCTTGAGCAAAGGGTGCGTGGCCAGCAGTGCTTCAGTGTTAATTCATTATGACTACATTCCTTCAACCGCATTTTGGTGATATACCCCCATTTTGTCATCACAGCACTATTGGGCTGGGTGATTTGCCCAAAATGAGCTTCGTGATCAAGTAGTAGGGAATTTGAACAGAAGCCTCTTCAGTCACTTTGATACACTCTCTGCCACATAGGCTCCGTTTTTCTGTGCTCCTGGGCTGCTTGAAAAACTATTGCTTGTTTGCTAGTGTAGAGCAGATCTACCTCCGTCCTCCTGGCCATAAATACTTGAGTAGAATGTCCCTTTCAGAGGCAGATTTTTTTTCTTACTGGGTGCAAAGAAGCATGGGATAGCCTGTTCTTTTCAGCTGAGAGGAATGGCAGTGGTTTGCTTCCTACTGAAGTCTCTATGGGTGAGGCTAATGCAGGAAGAGACTGTTGCTGTTAGGAGAAGTAGGTGTCTGATCACACCCACAGATAAGGCAGGAAAGGATTGATTGATGGATTGATTGCACTTATATCTCACCTTTCCTCTAAGGAGCTCACACAGTTGTGTATAGTTTTCTTCTTGCCCATTTTTATCTTCACAACAGCCAGGTGAGATAAGTTAGGCTGAGAATGAGACACTAGCCCACATGGCTGAGTGGGGATTTGAACCCTGGTCTCTCTCAGATCCTAGTCCAACACACTAACCAGTGCACCATGCTGCCTGTCTAAACTTTGTCCCATTAGGTCCTTCCTGTGTGCTTTGAATCTTAAACAGAAAAGAAACAAAGGATTAAACTTGCTGTTTCTTTAGGTGTGCCTGAGCATAGCTTGGGTTTTATGTTGCAAGAATAGTAGAGTGAATGCCAAAGTGTGCTGTAATCTCCAAAGAAAATAAAGATGTACTAGCCTGTTGTTAATGTTTTTAATACATCACACATTTGAATAAAAAGCAAGGAGCCAGCAATGGCCTGTTTAACCCAGCAGATGCGCTTGTGTGTTTTCAAATTGTGTATATGTGCAATCTGCAAGAATCCCGGGTGTTGAGGAATGTCCCAAAAGAGTGATAGAAGTCACACTATTAGTTGCTTTTTTCAAGTCCTTCTCTTTTTACAGCTGTGGAAATATCACCCCATCCAGACAGGAGATCTCTGCCTCTTTTGGCATGTATACCTGGGTGTGAACAAGTTAATGATCCATTGGAGTATTAAACACTCCAAGGTTTATTTTTCCCTGAGGCCCCAAGGGCCTCTGAAGATGTCATGATAATAGGATTGTTAGCATGAGAAAAGGCAATATTCTCTCCATGGGTTCATTTTAGGGGGATTTGGCAGTGCAGCCTCCTAACCTTGGCTTCAGCCTGATGCCAGTTGGTGAGAAGGGTTGTGATCCTCCTAGCAGTGAAGGGTTATTTATTCTAGCATGGGCAGGCAGATGGAATGGCACATTTCCTCTGCTACACATTGAAATGTAGATTCTTTTAGTAAGTAGGGTACACTGAAGCTTTTTTTATTGTTGTTCCTCTATTCAGAAATCTCTCTTTTTTTAAAAAAAATTGACTACTTGTTAGCCAGTTACAATTTTCAGTGCTGCATTTCAAGACACTATATTTGTAAATTAGTTGCATTCAGAGTAATAGAAGGTCAGGTCTTGACTTAATCTGAATTTGTAATAATCAAGAGTACCCAAAAGATTTTAATATGCATTGGAGAAAATATGTTAGTGCATTTTTGCATGGCTGTTGCTAATCTCCCCTGTGCCTACAGAAGCCAGCTGGAGACAAAAACTTGCATCTCATTTTATTGTCCTACTTTGACTCTGGATGTATATTGTCCAGTTAACTTTGAAAAGAAACCCATTTTGAAACAAAATTATTCCAGTCTACTTTAGAAGGCAGTATTTACATATTACCTTTAAGGAATAGTTTATAACCATTTCCGCCATCACCTCCCAAATGCTTGTCCTCCTCTGGTGGATCTTTTTAACCAGTATGAGAGGCATATTGGGATATGGGAACATAACCAGGGATGTGCCCAAGAGTGGCAGTAAGATTATGGGGGCGAATCCAGTCTATTTTGAAGCTTAGACAGAATCAAGAGAGCTTCCTTGCACTAGTAGGTCAGATGAGATGATGTGGCACTCCTTAATCCCTGAAAAAAAGCTTCGTGGGTCTGGGCAACTAGGAGTCCTGTTCATTTTGGCTACTGGCTACCTTTGCCATGCTTAGCCCTGAAATTCACATGAGCCAGATGGGGCAAAAGTAACTTTGCATGGTGCTGCAAGATGTCCCGACCAGAACTCCAGAGTTGAAGAAACTAAGATAAAATCTGATACATCCTGCTTTGAACTTTTTCAAGAAATAAGACTTTTTTTAAGGGCAAGAGGGGAAGAAAGACTCTTGTCAAATAATGCATTGTGTTGGATAATGACACAAAACATTGTTGTCACCGTACCAAAAAAATGTTAACATCCTGAGTAAAGTGCTTGTTACTGTTTTTTGGGGTTTTTTTTTAAGCAGACCATTTTTGGGTCTGAATACTCAGAAGAGCTGGAAAGCATTTAGAATATCCCTGAGAGATGAGTGTTCCTTGGCTGTAAGGAGAGGGGTGTGGATAAAAAGCACTGTACTGCGGGAAATGGGTATAATGACACTTTTTCCTACATGCAAGCAAATGGCCATAAATCGGTCACTTATGACCTGTTCAAGTGCCTTTATATATACAGTCAATGCTATTGTCTAAGGCTAGAAGGCTTTTAGGCAATTGCAAACATTATCTCCTCTCTGGTAGACCTAGGATGTAGTGCATCAGCCACATGGCTCCATTTGGGGGACCAGCCAGTCTCTCTGGCAAATTTCATTCCCCTTTTGAGCATTTGTTGTATTTTTATGTCTCTGTCTCTTCAGTGGCTTTATGATAAGACTGTTAGGAAATGTGTCACAGCAGCACACACCACCCTCATGAGGGATTGTAAGAGAAAAGCCATGCCTAGCTAACTCTGAAGGCTCCAGTCTTGGTCACTGGGTTTCCTTCCCCAAATCTGTCAGAACAAGAAAGGCACCAACAGCCAAGAAAACCTAAGCTGCCAACATTGATGGTGTGATGCAAGCCTTTCCTCTCTTTTATTTCTCCCTTCTGTCTTAGCGTGCCTAGGGATTTCAGATTTCTCAGTGGGATGTGAGAGAGGCACACAGCATATACACAGTACATACAGACCTGCAGAAAAATAGTGGGTTTGCCAAAGTTGCCACAAAATTTAGCTAAATAGAGGTGTCAGGGGGAGGAGAGAGGACTGTCGGCTAGCAGAGCAGATGCCCTGCCACTGAGCATGTGCAGAGAGGAACAACAGCAACCTCCTCTTGCCTCTCTTTCTGGCCAGTAGTGAGAGGTTGGAGAGAGAATGGCCAGTGTGAACAGTGGCAAGTACGGGGGCCCACATTTAAGGGGGATACACAAGCCTTTCCTGAAGTTGCATTTGCGCTTAATAGCAGTTAACGGTGCCGGTAGATTCAAATTACTTTTGGACATGTCTTTTTTGGTTTTTGAAAGAGAGTTTTGTTCGGGAGGCCGCCAAGACCATATAACACCGGTCTTGAACGACCTACATTGGCTCCCAGTACATTTCCGAGCACAATTCAAAGTGCTGGTGTTAACCTTTAAAGCCCTAAACGGCCTCGGCCCAGTATACCTGAAGGAGCGTCTCCACCCCCATCGTTATGCCCGGACGCTGAGGTCCAGCGCCGAGGGCCTTCTGGCGGTTCCCTCACTGCGAGAAGCCAAGTTACAGGGAACCAGGCAGAGGGCCTTCTCGGTAGTGGCGCCCGCCCTGTGGAACGCCCTCCCATGAGATGTCAAAGCGATAAATAACTACCTGACATTCAGAAGACATCTTAAGGCAGCCCTGTTCAGGGAAGAAGAAGAAGAAGAAGAGTTTGGATTTGATATCCCGCCTTTCACTCCCCTTCAGGAGTCTCAAAGCGGCTACCATTCTCCTTTCCCTTCCTCCCCCACAACAAACACTCTGTGAGGTGAGTGGGGCTGAGAGACTTCAGAGAAGTGTGACTGGCCCAAGGTCACCCAGCAGCTGCATGTGGAGGAGCGGAGACACGAACCCGGTTCCCCAGATTACGAGACTACCGCTCTTAACCACTACACCACACTGGAAGTTTTTAATCTGTGATATTTTGCTGTATTTTTGGTTTCTATGGAAGCCGCCCAGAGATGGGTGGGGTACAAATCATAAATAATAATAATAATAATAATAATAATAATAATAATAATAATAATAATTTAATTTTAATAATTAAATAAAATTAATTAAATAATTAATAAAAATTATTATTATTATTATTATTATTATTATTATTATTATTATTATTATTATGGCATATTTTATAGGCCTAAAATTCACATACCCTTTTCCTGGAAGTTGTGGATGTCTTAACACTTCTCTCCTAACTCCATGCTGAAAGAGGCAGGCGAGAAATGTTTGGGTTCATATAGTGAGGTATAAGGGGACTGTGGCCCCCCTAGATGCTGCTGGACTATAACTCACAGTATTATCTGGACCCATTTCTGTCTGGTTTCAGGACTGGTCATGGCCCTGAAATGGTTTTGATTGCCCTGCTTGACATTTTTGTTGACCTTTCCATGTCCTTTTATCCATTGACCACCCTCTTCTTTGGGAGTGGCTTCAGGAAGTAGATGGTGAGTCCTGCATGCTATATTTTACATCTGTTTGAAGCTGCTGGGAGCGATCCTCGTGAGTTTTAGAACAAAATGGGACACCACATTCTGTCTCTCTGTTCCATCCAGGAGAAGTGTTGGAGGTGGTGATGAGCTGGATGTGGGCCAATAAATAGAAGTGGAATCCTGATAAGACAGGGATGTTACATGTCCTGAGTGCTCTTGACTAAGAATTGACAAAGAACTTGAGAGATGGCTGGTTCTGTGCAGGGTTGCAGTCCCCAGGAGGAGCAAGTCTGTAGTCTGGGCTACTCATGGATCCAACATTATTACTGGAGGCTCTGATGTCTTTAGTGGCTAGGAGTGCCTATTTCCAGCTCTGGCCACTTTTGGGCAGAGATAGTTTGGACACTATGCTCCATGCACTCCTAGCTCCCATATTGGATTATTGCAATGCACTCTTGGTGGGGCTGCACTTGAAAACAACTGAGAAGCATCAACTGATCAAAAATGCAACTGCCAGATTACTGGCTGGGATTTCATTTAGAACTCATATAACCCTCATTTTAAGAAGTTTCACTGGATTGTTGTGTGAAGAAATAATGCCTTTTGTCTGCAGCTACTACTATCAGTCCGTTTGTATTCCTTAGGGTTCCCAGATGCATATTTACTCTCAGGCAGGGAAAGGGCTGCTTTCCCTTAAACCCCCTCCCCTACGAGGTGTATTGCCTTGAAATAAAACAGTTTTGGGGTATGGTTACGGCATACTAGTATTTAGCTTTTTAGGGAAGCTAAATGTGCTCTTCATACAAAACAACATAACAGTTTTGTTGCTGTGTGTTTTCCACCCAGATCTAGGACGTGGTGGCAGCCTGTTTGATGATGAACCAGGCTGTTTCAGAGTTCTAACTACACTGTGAAAATGGCTGGCTCCAATATCTCTGTATGCCATATACTGGAGTATATCCAAATGGAATTGTGTTTGCATCTTCAGATAACTGATCGAAGATCCTAGAGTTTTAGCCTGAAAGTCGCTTACCTTGTGCTTATTTTAAGTATGGCGCGTTGTCTTGTTTTCACAAGCTGAAGATTTGCAATAGGTTATTTTACAGTCTGCTTGATGCCTGAAAGAAATGTTCCACAGGTGAAACAATAAGAGAAGCAAAAAATCTATTCCCGCTAGCAGGGCTTTGATTTCAAAGCTGCACTAGCACAGTGAAGATCATGATTTTGTGTCAAACATGATGTTTATTTCAAAATAGACCTTGTAAGCCCCTTGATCTTGGGATGAGCTGAAGCTGATAGGGTTGTATTCCTTGCCAGAGGCGAACACTTAATTTTCTCAGCTTAAGGGTTAGTGGAATCAGCTTAAGGGTTAAGTGTTCTTTCCTTTTTTATTTTTCAAGGTACCCAACGTAAAGTAAAAAAGGACATGCGCCCTTTGCTATTGACTGTCTTGTTATTAATTGCTGATAAGATCACAGTGGGCATGATTCACCAGTGACTTCTTCTAGGGAGGCCACTGGAATTTTTTCTCAGGCAAAATGTGAAGCAAATTTGAGGGTCCTCATTGGGTGAAACATCTGCAGACGTTCAGAAGGCACACTCCAAACACTTGTGATATTTCATTGTAGTATTGGCTGTGTAATTAGTACACAAAGAACAACATAAGCTACAGAAGCCAGGTTTTACCATCTACATTATGACTAAAATCCACTTTAAAGAGTAGATTTAGGTAATTTGGAGCTTCCGTCTCTGTCTGGATAACATCTGAGAAATATTAATTCTTTCAGCTTCCCTAGATAAGCCTAGAGTTCTTGGGCTCAAGTGGGAGGAGGTATTGCCTCCCGACTGAACCCTATTGAATCTTATTTAAAAATAGGAAGGTTTTGAACAATTGGAAAGCACACACTGAATTTTCTTCATAAGCACACACTTTCCCCACTGTACAGAGGGGTCAACTACTTCCTTGTTTTCCAGAATGGACCCCCCCCCCAAAGGGCAGTGAAAACTTAAGTCCTCCACCTTCCACAGCAGGTGCCTGTCGTCCATCTGAAGATAGCTGCCAACATCTGGTGCAATTGCCTCTCCAAAAGCTGTAACAAGGGGGCCTGCAGTTCAAATGCAGAGAGAGCATCGCCTCCTTAATGATAACAAGCTGTTGGCTTCCCCTCGGAGATGAATTCATCTCACAGATGTTTGCTTAGTTTTGGCAATCTTATCACTTGTAGCTTTGGTGATTATGCTCAACTGGAGACTATTACTATAAAAGAATAGTTTGAACTTACTCCATTTCTATGCTTTTTTGTTGTATTGTTTGCTTCCGAAATATAATTTATATCAAAAACGGTAATGTTGATCCCATTAGCCAAGTACCCTTTAAGACATCTGCAGGCCAGTAGCTTCTCGACAGTAAGCGCTGGTGAATGTCTTTCATCCATGCTGACATTTTTAATGTTCCCTCTTCAGCAATTCTGTGGTTTCAACCCTTTGTTTAACACTACTTTCTAAGCAATTACTTCCAGCTCCTCCTGCGAATGATCCTTATGACCCATGGTTATATATGTGTATGTTTTTGCAACCTGTGAATCACAAAGGATGCTCTGGCATCATCCTTAGGACAAGAAGGCTATTTGTGATGTTGGTAATGGTTATAAAGAACACACGCAGCTCTCTTAACATCAGAAGTTGCTTTGTTTTTTATATCGTTTGAAAACCGAGATAGCAATTTGGTGCCACCTAATAGGCCCTGTTCAGTAATCTTGCAACACTTCACTTTTGAATCTTGCTTTTCAGGGCTCCCCCTCCTACCCCCCCCCCATTTCAGTGCAGGCTTTTTGTTCAAGTGCCTGGGTTTTAACTCTAGTAAACAGGACCTATTTTTGGAAGCTTGTTTATGGGCCTCGGGTGACTCAGATGCGGCTGAAGAATGTGTCACTGATGGCGAGGTCACCATACATGTAATTTCTTGGCCCATAAATAGATATTGATCCAAAGAGCTGGTGACACCATTTTTGCATTGTAATACATTAGGGAGGGAGAACTGCAGGTCACGGGCATGTCCCCTGTTGCCCTTCATATTTCTGCCTGGCCCCTCGCAACCCCCCCCAAAGCCTCAATCAATTTGGTGTAGTGCCATCCCTGCTGTCAGCTGCAGGAAGAGGTGTTTTATTTATTTATTTTTAAATACTCTATGTATTGCCCTTCAACCTACTCGATTTCAAGATGATTTACAAGGGTATTAGGGCATGACAATTCAACAGTGCACATCACAAACAATACTATCAGTGGATAATATATATATATATATAAATATAACAATATCAGCCAGGCAAATCTCAGTAAAAATGTGCTCTTTTTTTGCCTGGGACCTAAAGATTACCAATGTAGGTGCCCCACAGATTTCCTTGGGGAGGATATTTATTAACCTGGGTGCCCTGGCTGAACTGTCCTCTCTGACATTGAAACCTGTCTTATATTGGATGAGAGGCATACATGGAGAAAGGCTGTCAGTCATTATAAAGAAGAGCAAAATAGCATCTATATGTTTAGATGAAATACATTTGTGTGTGCTCAAGGCTTCAGTGCTTCACATTATCTCACTAATCCTTGCAACAATCTTGGAGGGAGGGCCTTTGCTATCGCAGTATTAAAAATGGTGGGCTTCGTCTGAGAGAGAGTGGTTTGTTGGAAGACAGTACAGCAAGTAATAATACTCCTTTGAGATTGGGGACTCAGGACCTCATCTTTTAACCACTACTACACTAAGGTAAGGCTTTCCTTCACGGAAATAATTATGATGTCATTTCGGTGGAGAACGTGAGTTTTTTCCTGAGTAGAGTTAGTTTAATTGGGGAGGCTGGTACACCTCCTTTGAGCTTGCAGCATTATAATTATGGAGACGGGCTAAATGTTAATGCCCATCATAAAGAATGTGCTGCTCTGAATGTCTGTTACTGATAATTATTTCTGATGAATAAACCAAAAGGACAAGTATGTGCGAAGTTCATATTGCAGCTTTCAGGTTTTATTATATGCTTCTCCTGAAGGGGCAATCATTGTGGTGCACCAGCTGGTTGTTTCTGTGGCCCGACACTCCCAGGAGATAGTTGATGATAATGCAAACTTGAACTAGCAGAAGTGCCAATGTGTTTGTGGGTATATTTATAGATACATTGTTTATCAGGTGAAGCAACCCTCCGCAAGGGGAGGGGGACTTAGCAGCTCTGCACAGAGGCATGAGCTCGTGGAAGGCGACCAACATCCTTTGTGCTTTCCCATTAACACAGTGGGGTGTTGAGCTCCAGGTGTTGCCCTGCCTATTTCTGCTTAAAAGTGAGGAAAGCAGGGACAAGTATGCATGCTGAAAGCAGAAAGGACCTATTGACTACCAAGATTTTGCCTGCAGGTTTTAAACTACATGTGCCATGTGGCATTTGGGAGGTTCTGTTTTTGTATGAGCCGTGCAAAGCCCCTTTTCTTAGGGTGGCGGGTCATAGTTCCTTTGAAACCCCCCCCCCCCTGTTTTCTTTCCTTTCACATGTGAACTCTCTTCCCCAGCACACACACCCAGGTCCATCATTGCCCCCAAAACACTAGTATTTTCAGTGTGAATACTCATAAAACCTGCACCTGCCGTCTTTGAAAAAGAATTCCCCCTCCTCTCACTGGAGGGAATGCCTCTTCTTAGACAAGGCCTTCTGTAACACCTGCTTGCTGGCAGCATTTTTTATTTATATACAGATATAATTCATAGAGTTAATTAGCAGAGTAAAATTCATTACAAATTTATCAGCCAAGCTCTCTTTAATCAGGTGACAGCCCTATTCAAAAACCGGGTTTTAGAGCATTCTGAGCCAGGATTATTTGTGCTCTGATACGACATCAGATAGAAGGGGTTGGAAGGGATTTACATTCAACAGTACTGAGCACAGCCCTATGGCATGGTCACTTAACCCTTTGTGGCATTGTATTTTCAGTGGGCCATGCTGGTTGTGGTCTGATAGCGCCACCCTACCTGCTGTGTGAAAACAACTTGTTGGTGGTGTTTGGGATCTATAATTTTGACAAAGGCATCATTACTTATGCCAAGCTTTAAGAGTTGCTTATGGATTCAGTTGTTTTCTATTCCAAATAGCCAAAAAAAATTCATCAGAGTATATGGGGGAAGGAAGGTTGGCATTTGTGAACCTCTCTGAGATCTAGAGATGAAGGGCGGCATACAAATTTAGTAAATAAATAAAAATCTATGCAGCTGTACAATTCCCTTACTACCCCAGAGCCAAAAACCTGGCTGCTGCTTGTTGCCAAGATTTTCCCAGATCAGGTCCTCCGATGCTTTTAGGGGAGACACATTGATGCAGTGTTTGGGAGAACAAGTCCCATAGATGTGATCATAGGTTTGTATTATTTATGTATTTATTTATGTTGGCAATTATGTACCCCACTTTTTATGCTAAGGGCATACTCAGGATGGCATACAGCATATAAAAGTAGGGGAATTACAGTTCTGAAAAGAGCAGTAAGTTATTCACAGTAGCTGTGAGAAAGCACAATAAAATACACCAGGAACAGGGAAAGGGGGGGCATTCCCTAGGGGGCTCTGGTTAAAGAACGTTCACCAAAATAAAATGCTCTTAAGAGCCTTCTTAAAAAGGGTAGATAAACCTGATTTTTGATGCTGTTACATAATTTAGGCAGCACAATAAAAAACCCTCTTATCTTGGCTGATGGTGGGGTGGGGTGTAAGGAGGAAAGAGACCAAGAAGGACCTAAAACTGAGTGAAGATGTTGAACAGGAAAGAGACTATTCCTGATAATTGGTTGTGGTGTTTTAGAGCAAGTCATTTCTCTCATGCACACAGGGATATGTTAGGCATTTGTCATATCTACCTTTTAATTTGTGGGGAAGTGTGTGTTTTTTGTGTTCTTGCTCATCTCCACTTAAAACCAATGACAGCTAATTTTTTGTCTGGCATAATCACGTGTATGTACTAAGTAGAACAGTATTAATGAAATAGTATCTTTACTTAATTTATGTATGGCTGGAACATGGATTATGCAATTTGAGCAGAAAATTGGATAGGTTTATATTGCTTTGCTTTGTTTTTGTGATAAAGAACTTCGCAGACAGAAAATTGCTCCCTTAACCAAAGATACGGTATGTCTTAAGAGATCTGGTATATATGTTCTTTCTTCTATTTGCATCTTATTATGGATTACTGCTGCGTGCACTTGGCAGACCCACTTTAACTCCAGCGTTAGATTTGCCCATTTATTTCTCTCTGCAGTTTAAGAAACCTTTTCCACGTAAGGCAAGTGATCTAATAATAGGCCATACTGTGGGAGTATTTGGCTGCCAGCAGTTCATAAAATCTGGATTCGTTTACTCCAATGGGTCTCCACTGGCCCCTCCTTGGCTCCCGAGGAGCTGATTGTGTCAGAGGAAGAAGAAAAAGGCAGTGAGAGATTAAATGCACCATGATTGTAGATGCAAAGTGAATCAACACAAACTAGGCAGTCACTTATTTTTATTATTTTGGTTTGGTTTCTGGTGCTCTGGAATTTGACCTTGTCTCTTAATGCTGTGAGTTCCTGACTATCAGTCACGCCTGAGACATTGTCAGGCTGAGCCGCTCCTTTCTGAGGAAGAGCGTTCCCACCACTCATGTGACCTTGTGACACTCGTGCTGAAGGTTGAGCATTCCCCAGGATGCTGGTGGTCTTTCCACACAGGGAATTTCAAGGGGAGGGCGTTAAGGCTCACATTGATTCTTTTAAGTGCTCTTCCATTCATCTCTTTTTACCTTTCCTGTGGCTCAGCTATTATTAGGAGGCTCTTGTTTTTGTTTCCATTGGTTAAGTATAGTGAAACCATCCCTACTACCTTAATCTAAAATATATGAGTGGCAGTGAGAGGTGATATAAATGCTTTTGCTCTCATTAATGTTCTAAATTTTCTCTCGTGTTCATGTGTCCTTGTAATCTCCAAAGAGTAAAAATTAACCTTTGCCTTTCTCCCTGAAATCTTAGAATTCTTCTGGCAAGAGAATAGTCTGTCACACCAGTAATAGTTCCAGTGAAAATTTGTCTTCCTGCTGTTTTCTTTTTTCTAAATTATCCTAAGAGCAGCCTGTGTTTCTCAGCTGTGACACCTAAACTTCTCCTCGCTTTGACCCTGTGCATTTTCCCTGATTGCAGGAGAGGAATAGGGAATCGGCTGTCTTGAACACTGATCCTTCCTAATTAGTAAATGTGGTGGTTATTTGGCCGCAACAGCTGTCTTTGACATAAGGCTCCAGCACGTTCCAGCTGTATTAGACTTCTTGCTTCAAGCAACTGCTGTTGAATGTGAGAGCTGCGCAGAAGTAGTGCTGATCTGCTGACTACCTGACCTCACCAGTGCATTGTTCTCATACCTGTAAAGCCATTCGTTTTAAAGATTAAGAGACTCCCTAATTATGGTCCTGGACCCATTGCTGCAATGCAACATAAGTTCAGACGGCAGCAGTTGCAAAGCATTTCCAAGACTGTATGACTGTAGGCCGTACGTGGGGTTTTGTATCTGAAATCGTCCAGCTCTGGAGTAGTCTTACCATTTGATCCTGCCGAATGTATAAAATGGCTTCAAGTCTCAGGAGTGTACTGAGATTTACTTAACATCAAAAATGAGATTTGCTCTAGTAAGCATGAAGACTGCCTGTTAGCACATCTTGCTTTTGTTCTGTTTCCTTGTGACTTTTTTGCCTTACCAGATAGTTTATTTTGTTATAACTTTAAATAAATAAATAAATAAATTAATAAGATTAATTGTGACATATATTTTGGCTTTTCTTGCACCATGCTGCTCATGGAGTTCCCAAGCCACCTTTCCATCCTAGCACTGACTAGATACAGACCTGCTTTTAGCTTCAGAAATTTTGCTGCATCATGTGCCTTTAGCCCCAGGCTAGAAATATGGTTATGGAAAACAGATGTGTGTCGAATAAGCACTTTAAATGGTGTACCAGCTTTTAGTTTCATTGATAGGCAGCTCTACATACCTTATTAATCAAGTGAGTTTAAATCTGCTCAAGGGATGGGCAAATTTGTCAATTTATGCATTTCTGTGTGCACATATTATGCACAATTTTATAAGTAGTCCCCTCCCCTAATATCATAATGCATTTTTGTGAATTATTTTCACTGATATACATATTTTTATATACACAATGCCTTTTTGTATTCTTTTTTTTTTTTTGGCTGGAGAGCCGTAGCACAGAATTTGGAGAAGGGTGAATTTAGCAGACTATAGCTACATTTTGGTTCATGTATTTATTGGTTTGGGAAGCATGAATTTGTTTGGGAAGCAAACAGAACAAATTTCTCCCCCATCTTTATTCTGCTGCATAAAGGTAAAGGGACCCCTGACCATTATTCTGCTGCACAGAGATTGGTAATTTCAAGCCACGATTAGTACAGCAAAACTTGTCGCTTTAGCCTCCCACCCACCTACCCTGATGTGCTTATTTGACTTTCGATAGTTGAATTTGTGGGTTATCCCAGAACATGTGTACCTTTCTTCACTACAGCATTTTATATCTGCTAAAACGATTACAGATTTTTTAAAAGACTCCCCTGTCAACTGTGGAGTGTTGTTGAGGGAAAGGCAGCTCTTAATTCTCTCTACTTCCCCTCGACTTTACTCCCTTCTGTGAGAAATGGCCTACTTAGTTGAGGTTCTTTTGATGCAGTTGGGTGAGGTCAGGTCAGGTCAAAACACTCGCAGTGCAAGAAATGCAGGAAACAGCTTTCTGCAGGATCTGAACTGTTTCCAGGCTGTTTTTAAAAAATGGTCTGTCTGTATATGTTAGTGTCTAAGTGGTGTGTGCGTGTGCGTGCATAAAATACATGTCCTGCTCTTCAAAAATATTTTCTCCCACAATGGCATATTTAAAAGTAAAATTATTAAAAACACCACAACATTAAAGCTCCAAAATAAAGGCATAGAGAAGCAGCAGAAAACAAATTTCAGAGGGAGTGAAACTATTAAAGGGTCTTCTGGGGTTTTGTGTATGCAACCCCTGTGTAGAAAAGGCTGGACCTGAAGTTACTACTTGTTCGTCTGATGTCTCCTGGATGGTGCTGCAGCTTAATGCCACTTCACTGCAATAGTCTTTTCTCATTATTAATACACATAGGGGTTTTAAAAGATACAGGAGGAAGTGAGAGACCCTGTTGTTTCTCCTGGACCTCTGAGAGACTTTTGTTATTACCCACCATGATGTTATTCTAGTTGGACTACCTGTATTATATATTGCCTGTATTAGGCATTTGTGGCCAGTTCCAGAAGGTGGTACTGAGGCATCACAGCTGGCTCCTTGGCATGTGTGGATTTTCAGAGGGTGTTATCTTGTCCCTCATTCTCTTTAACATCTGCGTGAAACTACCCAGTCTACTTGTGATGTGTCAGACATTTGCTGGAGGACTGTGTGGTATGCAGGGAGCTGTACACTTGTTGGATCCTCTGCAAAATTTTGTAAGCAAAACTTTTGTTTAATGTTAATGACATTTTACCAATTAACTTGCAGAAGATTTGAGCATTTGCAAAAGAGTACTGTTGTGATTGGTCCAGCAAATCTTTTAAAGATTTGCCTGTGTTATTTTGGAAAGCACCATCAGTATGGGAATACTTCAGATGAAAGCAGAAACAAGCTTCAAGGTAGTATGTTTTAGGAGCTGTTTCGGCTTGAATTGAGAAGCTCTGGTTTTGTGCATGTCAACTGTGTGGTCAGCCACCTTGGCTACAGATGGGGTAGGTGTGGAGAACTTATCGGTTCTTCAGATATTGCTGAAATTCAGTTCCCATCTTTCGTGGCCATTGACCATGCCTCCTGTTTAGACTGGGACTCTGCCTAACCAATGATAGTCTTGCCTGAGTGTTGCCATGTTCTCCAGTTCTGACCTCTTGTTTCTCAGTTCCTGGCTCCTGGTTCCCACTTGGCAGCTCCCTGTGGCTCAAAGCAGTACTGAGGAGGACTGACACAGTGGTGGTTGGCCATTGAAAGAAGGTAGAGCTGCCAATCTCTCTGTTGAGATACACAGAAGGGGGGTGGTGATTCAAATAAGCTTGGGCATCCCAGTAAAGGTGGAATGGTCACTTTCTCCCTGTTGACTGCCTTTAATGAAACAGCAGTTCTCTGGTTAAAGCTCTCCACTCCTCTCGCACCACCTGTGCCAAGAGCCACTAACCTCTGTAGCAAACAGTCCCCTGTCCCCTCTGCCTCATCTTAGCAAAAAGATGGTGCTTGTGATAAAACACAATGGCAAGGTGTGTTTTATATATCCCCTTGTCCCTTATCCACCACTGGTAGGATCACATGCGGTGACAAGGGCTTGTATTTCTTAGATGCAGCACAAGCCAGCCCCCCTTCCCCCCCGGTAGCTGAATTTTAATCACTTAGATGCAGAGCCTTGATAGACTGAATCAATTTAATTTCTGTTACTTTGGACTGGAAAGAAGGGGATGGTGGCACGAGAGAAGGTCAAGGCAACTTACTGAGTAAACAGTTTGGTTTATAAATGTGTCCGAGAGATTCTGTCCCACCCCCAGTCTCCCCCACTCCCACCCCTCTTTTGGTTAATTTTTGTTCTTTCTTGAAAGAAAGAAAGAAAGAAAGAAAGAAAGAAAGAAAGAAAATCTCATGCAGACAAAACAAACATGGCAATATCCCGAGGAACGCTGAAAGCCGGCGACATGGTTCTTTGCTGGAGGGGAAAGCTTATTAATCAAAGCACCAGCTCCGAAATGCTTGAAATGCCTTTTGAAGCAAAGGTCCTTCTCCCACTGGGGCCTATGGAGTCCTTTGATTTGCTCCCAAGGAGAGAGGCTCCTGTCCCTTTCTATAGGTGAGGGCTTTAAGGTGAAAATTTTGAAAGGTTTCCACACTTTATAAATATCACTTGAAAAATACTCATTCAAGTGCCTCGGAAAAGGGTTCGGCCCAGCCAAAATTCCTATTATCTAATTGTTTACTATTGTGCTGGATAGATTCTGCTTGGCAGAAAGCATTTATATTGCATTTAAGGTCCTTCTACAAAAAAAAAAAAAAAAAAGAGAGAGAGAAAGGCTTTGTCCTCATAGCAACCTTGTGAGGAAAGTATCACATCCTCTTCCTAGTGAACAATCCAATGTACTGGACGTTCTTTCAGGATCTTTCAGGGCTGAGGAAGCTCAGTTTGATACTTCTGATTGGAAGAGGCCAAGGTGTTCTTACTTAGTTATTCAAACCCTGCATTTTGCAAATATAGTGGGGTTCAAACTTGGGCCTGTCAGAAATTTAGGACTGAGTGAAAATGGAGGAAGACGGGAGTTTTGCAAACACCTTGAAATGCTACAGAGAATACCTTTTATTTTTTTAGAGGGCTCAAAAGTAGATGAAAGTGTGTGAAGTGGCTACACTGCCCCTGTCCCTAATACATTGCCAAGCTCTGGCAGTAGTCACAGTGCTGGAGGTAGTAGCACACTGATGGAACTGGGGACAGAGCAACCTATGGCTGCTGCAATGGAAGGCAGAACTCTTTGAGAAGTGGGTTGGTCAACCGTCTTAAAGAAGTAAAAAACAGAAGAAAAGGCTCCTAGATGCATGGAGTAGGAGTGTATCATGGCTGTGTGTGTGTACATAAATGTATGTCTTCATCACTAACAGTGCCTGACTGTAGAGGTCAAAATAACTGTATTCATTGTATAGTTGGAAATACCTGAGCAAAGAGAGGGAAGGTAACTTGACCACAGCATGTCCCGCAGGTCATTGTCAAAGCTGGAATAGACTTGGTTTTGGAATCCAGCTTTCAATCTCATTCTGTCGTTGCATGGTTCCCCCCCCCCCCTCTGGAACTTGTAAATGTCCAGATAAATGGAATAAATTCTATGCAAATGATTTTTCTCCTTTTAAAAATGGTTATTTCACACCCAGTGTGTGTATCTGATCAGCAGAGTCACACTTTGAACTGTTGGTTTGAGGAGTCTTTACTGTGCAAAATTTATATGCAACAAGCACTCTAGTAAGATCTCTTAATGTTGGAAGGCCTGGGGATGCAGCCATATGGATAGCCAAGCCAAGCCAACCCAGTCCCCTTGCCCTCTGGTCCAGTCCTTTTCACCTCCAGTCTCTTTCCTGCAGAGGCATTTCCTCCGCCCCCCGCCAGGTTTGGGCAGGCTGGTGCAATGTTTCAGCTTCCAGATTGCTGTAATCGCCCTGATCTGATGAGCTTTTAGAAGCCTGCCTAATTCTGAAAGGCATGTATAATAGAGGAGCAATGTGAATTAATAAAGCAAACTTGGCCCGCTTTACGGCAAATTTGGTAGCCTGCCATAACCATCAGCCCCATATGTGCAGTTGTAAATAACTACTATGGTTGAATTTCTTTCAAGTTGCCCATAATGATCATAATTATACATAATGAAAGGAAGATTACCCTTCCATATAACCTTAGCCAGAAAGAAATATGGATCCTTTGCCGTTCATATCCAGGTGGATGTGCTGTGTTGCCTGAGAGCTAGCACGGAGCCCTGTCTTAGATCTCAGGCTTGCTAAACTACACCCTCTTTAATTGATGTGCACATGAACTAGTTAACTCTTGTGAGTGTTGGCTATCTAGAAAGGAAAACTATATTTTGTATGGGTGAGACGGGTTGGCTTTAAACAGGATCCAATCCTTATTTTATGTGATCATTGCCTTTGGCTGCAATCTCTTGCTTGGGAGTAAAAGAGCAAAGAGTCTTGTGACACCTTAAAGACCTAACAAATGTTGGTGTAAGGTGTCATAGGGCTTTTTGTTGGTTTTGCTGTGGAAGCCTAACGTGATTACATCTTTGAAATTTGAATGGAAGCATATCTTTCAATCCTGGACCTCTTTACACAAACAAAGGCATATGAGTGTTGTATAGCAATGATTTGTGAATCACTGCCTTAATTCCGTATTGTTCATGCATATATCATATGCTGATTCCTGTGTGCTGTATGCTTTTAATTTTGGTTTCTTGACAGTAATATATTGATTGATTGATTGATTGATTGATTGATATATTTACATGCAGTAGTGCACTCCTTTCCTTTTCCCACAAAGAGGGTCTCATTCAGTAAAGTCATCTGATGACATCTTAGAATTCTTTCCCTGCTTTCTAAGCATACCATAGTCTTCCTCTTGATAATACTAAGTGGAGGATCCAGTAATCAGTGAAGGCTGACACCATGTCCAGGTATTCATTGAGGCCCCTGCAGTTGCACACTGCCCAACCCCTAAACCTGTGACCCTCCAGATGCTTCTGAACTGTAACTCCCATTCATAGGAACAAGCATGAGGGGTATATTTTCCTGCTCACTAAAGCAAACAAAAATTAAGGTCCATTCAGGGGAAGAAGCCAGTTTCTCCTGCTCTCAGCTTGCTGTATTTCCAGTATGATGGAACAAGAATAAATGAATATTAGGTTTGGTTAAATAGAATTCCTAGTATGTATGTAGCTTTAGGTAGAGATGATGGACAGTGTCTACTTTGCCCAGTCCAAAATTAATTTAAAAAATAAAACACCTGATTAAGAATATGTCTGAAACACTAACCAGCTTTCTTTGGATTCAGGATAAGGAAAGTATCCCAGACCCCAGTTTTCCCCACTGTATTCATTGGAAGTACATCAAGGCCTATCCCAGGGAGACAGTGTAGAGGACACCATGTGAAATAGCAGGGAATGGAGTGAGCTTGGAGTCCTCTTAGCTCCTTAGCCCCAACATCTTTGGGTATCATAGCAGACCCTGAAGCTTCAGGGACATCCAAAGCCATTTTATTCCTTTTATCAGGCCTATTTTGGAACCAGTTCACCCAAGCTCCCAAATGGGTGCAGTGCAACTAGACCCAGCAGGTAGTCCCTGCTCTGATTGAACAGGGTGTGGAGAACCATTGTGGTGCCCTAGATCAGCATTTCTCAACTGGGGGCCATATGGCCCCCAGGATATTCCAGGGGGGCCACAGTTGAAAATCGCATAAATGGGGGGCCAAGGCACAAGACTAGGGAAGTGAGAAGTGAAGAAAACAGAGAAGTGACTGAGAAAAGAAAACAGAAAGTAGTGAAGAAAAGAGAAAAGTAGAGTGAACAGAGAATTGACCGTCGCTTCCTCTTCCTTCTTCCTCCCACTTCCACACTCCACCGCTGCGTGGACCAAGTTGTCTGCATCTCGTTTGTCAAGGGCAAGGTTTGTGGCTGCAGCAGGGTTTGTGTGTTCTATTTACAAACAAAACATTTAAATAGTTAGCTTTCTACTGGTGGGGGGGGCACAGGGAGGAAACAAGGGCAGAAGGGGGCCACAATCAGAAAAAGGTGGAGAAACACTGCTGTAGATTAACAGTGAGGATGTGGGAAACCCTGATTCAGATCTCTGCTCAAGCCTCAGTAAGTTGCTTTTTTCTTGTATCAGCATAATGTACTTCAGAGGAGGTTTGTGATATATATATATATATATATATATATATATATATGCTTTCGTAGATTTTCACGGGTACAGGAATGCAGGTTTTGGTGTCCTCGGGTGTCTTCCCTAGACACCCCAACTTTTACACGGGAAGACACCCGAGGACACCAAAACCTGCATATATATATATATATATATATAGGAACTCAAACATTGAGATCCCGCTCTGTTCCAGTAACAAGAAGCCGAAAGCACCAGCCTGAAGATGACGAGTGAGACCTCGTCGAAACGTCGCCTAGACACCCCAACTTTTACACGGGAAAACACCCGAGGACACCAAAACCTGCATATATATATATATATATATGCGCCTATATGAGGGGAGATCTCTCTCTCTCTCTCTCTCTCTCTCTCTCTCTCTCTCACACACACACACACACACACACACACACACACACACACACCTCTCAAATTAGATAATGGCCCAGCAGAGAACTAAATTTGGCCAGACCCCTGCTCTATAAAGTACTTAGCATAACAGTAACTCCTGCCTTATTCTTCTATAATGGGCCTTGAGAGATTTTTCCTGCCAGTAGCAGTTGGCGCTGTGGGACAGAAAATTGAAGTGGCTGCTCTTGATGCAGGTCAAGTTTCAGAACAAACCGGGCTATTTATAATGTTGGCTGAGTGCCATCGTGTTGTTTTTAATGAATGGCCAACACCGTAGACACTTGCATTTTGTATTCTCTGCTGCTTGTGTGAGGATGCTACGCCAAGAGTAATGAGACACTCTTAATATACGCCCCACGTCAGTTTTTAACAAGAATGTGTTTTGTGGAGAATGTCTCCTTTGCCTCTGAGATTGGCATGGTGAGCTTGTAGGTTCTGTCTCCAATGTGGATTACCTTGGAGCAACTCTGGTAGGAGAGAACTCCTAGTTCCTGTCCAGCTGAAGGGCTGTGCTTGGCTTCTTGCTCATCTCTCCCCCTCCACTTCTTATGGCATGTGATGCAGAAATGCCCAGCGAGTGCGTGGGTGGCCTTCCTGCTCTGTTGCTGTCAGCTAGAACAAGGTGTAATATAAACACTTGTTTAATTGCCACATGTCTCTTTCAGGCGAGTCTTCCAATTTAGAGACAGAAGGTAACATCAGAGACCTGGTTTGTTTTGCTAGCAATTAAACAACAGCAGAAAGAAGGTGAAAAGGCAGGGGAAGCGAATGTTATGCAAAACAGGCATGCGATCAAATTAATGTATGCAAAAGTTTGTTTTTAATGAGAAGCTTCAGCTTGTCATTTGTTTTGCTGTGTGGCACTCACACGCTTGCTGAGGTCTTGCATCAGTGGTTGGGCTTGGAGGAACCTGCTTGAAGAACTGAATAATTTCTTTCCTGGATCAGGCCAGAGGTTGTTCCTTCCCAGCACTCTGTTTTTAACAGCGGTCAGTCAGTGGCCCTTGGGAAGCTCATAGGCTGGGCATGATGACTGTAGCCCACCCCTCTCTGGATCACCTGCAGAAATTGGTATCTGGAGACAAACTGTCTCTGAACATTGTAGGTCTATAGTTTTGTTCTCTTGGCTCAATAGTCCTCTTTGGCCTGGTCTACCTGTGCAGGGGTGGGACGCAGGTGGCGCTGTGGGTTGAACCACAGAGCCTAGGACTTGCGGATCAGAAGGTCGGCGGTTTGAATCCCCATGACGGGGTGAGCTCCCGTTGCTCGGTCCCTGCTCCTGCCAACCTAGCAGTTCTAAAGCACGTCAAAGTGCAAGTAGATAAATAGGTACCGCTCCAGCGGGAAGGTAAACAGCTTTTCCGTGCGCTGCTCTGGTTCACCAGAAGCGGCTTAGTCATGCTGGCCACATGACCCGGAAGCTGTACGCCTGCTCCCTTGGCCAATAAAATGAGATGAGCGCTGCAATCCCAGAGTCGTCCACGACTGGACCTAATGGTCAGGGGTCCCTTTACCCTTTATCTTTACCTATGCAGGAGGAAGAGAGAAGCAGTAAAATCCTGAAGTGGCATAGCAGAATGCACCAATTCTGGCAGCAGCTTTTTTTGTGCAGTTTTGGAAGCGGTGCAATTTTTGAATCTTTTGATTCTTGCCAGCTGTTAGCTACAGTTGTGTACAGTCTTTGCCTTCCTCCCCATCACATTTGCCTTGACTCTTGGGTAAGCTCTGTAGAGACCTAGTGTTCTACTTGCCTGAGATCTAGATGGGGTTGTGCTACAGTTCAGTCTTTATGGATTTGGGTGAGGCAGCTCCAGCAAGCATTTGGCCGGGGGCAAAGGAGCTTGAATGATGCTGTGTGGGGGAAGAATGAATTGGTAACAAAGAAAGGGGATTGCCATTCCCACACACCATTCTCCCTATCATAATTCCCTTGTTTGGAGGGTTGAAGGGTGTGTGTGCCTTGGGCGGCCATGAGAGCTGCAGGTTGTCCACATCTGTGCTAGGTGGTCCAATGGAAATTGGCCAGAGGTCCACTAGCAGATGTCTACTTCCTGCCATCTCTCGCTATATGTGTTATTCCAAGCCAGCCCAATCCTCCTGCATTCCCTCTTTATGATTATTTCTAACCTTGTATTGTTTATAACATTCTTGAAATTAGTTTCACCCTCTAAATTTGTATACTTTGGGGACTGCAAACTTTTCAGGGTCACTATCTTGGAAATAAAAAAGGGTTTTCAGCCGTTTTAAGGAAGTGATAAGGGAAGAACGTCTTTAGCCACTTTGAATCAAGAAGCGCTTGAATGTTCCGTGCAAACGAACTGCAAGATGTCTTTATTTGATCAGATGATCAAATAAAGTCTTTGTCCCCCCTGCCTGCCTTCCCGGGGGCTTTTAAATCGCCCCGGGACAGCGGAGAAGTCCTCCGCTGTCCCGGGGCGATTTTTAAATGCTGGCGGGCGGCAGCGAAGCCTTCGCTGCCGCCCGCCAGCATTTTAAAATGCTGTCCCGGGGTTTTTTAAAATGCTGGGGGTGGGAAGAAAAGCCCTTGCCCCCCCCCAGCCTTCAGAAGAGGTCGGGGGACAGACTGTCCCGGACCTGGTCTGAAGGCGGTTTCCATAGGAACGCATTAATTGATTTTCAATGCATTCCTATGGGAAACCGTGCTTCGCAAGACGAAAAACTCGCAAGACGAAAAAACTTGCGGAACGAATTAATTTCGTCTTGCGAGGCACCACTGTACATATGGTGGATCAGAAAGTGAGGGAAATTTTCCTTTGGTTAACTAACTCTGCTAGGTTGGGGGAATGATGACTTATCAGTGCACCAAATGTGTAAAGTTCAAAAATATTCTGAAAAGAACTAATGCATGCATGTAAGAAGAATCTGGATACAGTAATACCTCTGGTTGTGAACCATCCTCCTTGCGAACGCTTTGTGTTACGAGCTCCGCTAACCCGGAAGTTGCTGCTCCCGGTAGCAAAGTTTGCCCCGGGATGCGAGCAGAAATCGTGTGCCAGAGGCCCATTCGCAAAAGCACGCCTCAGGATAAGAACGGTTTCTGGTTACGAATGGACCTCTGGAATGATTTAAGTTCGTAACCCGAGGTACCACTGTACATCTCTTTCAGCATCCCACATGCCACAGTGAGCCACCAGATAGATGCCTCCAGTGTTAGAAGTTAGTCAGGCACCATGTGCATTTTGTGACCAGCTGCAACCGTGTGGAGATCTGTGGGTGCCAGTTGGCAATTGAGATCTCTGTCTGGCAGGCCCCTCCAGCTTTCTTAAGCAGGTAAGCAGAAGGGCTTATTTACTACCTCTTCTCAGTCTGCTGCCTCTTCTCCCTCTGCCTACTCATCATTGTCTCACCATCAATGCCCTGGCTCTGAGGCCTCTTGCCTTGGGGAAGCGGCCCATGGACCCCCACCGCCTGCTCGGGGACCCCCGCTGCCCAGAAATAGTGTTTGCGCGTGTGCGCACGCACACACACTCGGGTCCACCGCTTCGTCTGCGGGACCATGAACCAGCGCAAACCACAAAAACTTTGCTGACCCCTGCTCTAGGAAGTCCACAAGCAGGGCATGAAAGCAATAGCCCATGCTTTTGCCTCCAGCAACCAGTGCTTGAAGACACACTTCCTCCAAATCAGGAGATTTCACATAGCTATCATAACAAATAGTCATTGGTGGGCCTCTTTTCCTTCATGAATTTGCATTAATCCCCTTCTAAGCCATCTAAACAAAAAGCCATTGTCATCAGCTCTTGTGGCGGTGAATGCCAAGCATTAATTATGCATCATGTTGGTCATTTGTTCTCTGTGTTATTATTTTTATAATTATATACATATATATCTGTATGTTTAACGAGATGGCAGTTTAGAAATTCTAATAAACACCAAGAAGCACACTTTCTGATTTGTCCTGAAACTGCAGCAAATCAGTTTCGATATGTTATGAATTCTAGTGCTATGCGAGAGGGAGAAAAACACCCACCCCTCCCTCTGCCCACTTTTCCCACAACACGCAGAATTTTATAAACGTCTGCCACGTCCCACCTTAGGTGCCTCCCCCCCCCCTTCTAAACTAAGGAGCCCTAAACACCGTAGCCATTCCTCATATAGTAGATGATCCTGTCACTGTATTCTACTGTAATAGAATAATTAAATCATGCAGTACTGGCATTGCACATTTTGTGGAACATAAATAAATGAAAGCATGCTTCAAGGATGTCTTGCATGCGCAGTACCTTTAAACAAACAAACAAAAAACATACAAACAGCAAACCCTGCATAGGACGACGTAGCAGGATTTTTAGAAACCTGGCACTGGAGCAGAAGCTGCGTAAATAGCGTTTGTCCCTGCCTGCCCCTCCAGGCAACCTTGAAGCCTTCTGTTGGCACCTTCCTTCTTCTGATGTGTGGCAGAGTGGTAGAGATGGGTAGGTGAGGCTCACTGTTGTGGCTGCCGGTGGGATAACAGCCCCTTATCTTAGATCTTCTTTAACTTGGAGGCAGGAGGACTTAGTTTTGGATTGAGCTGAGGATGTGATTGAGAGAAACAGGTGTTTTTAAGAACATCTGTATAGCTTAGAAACTATATTTTATCATAGGGGGCATTTAGAGAAGGCAATTTTGGGGAGGGAGGAGCCTGGAGGATTATTATTATTTTAATGGCGACAGGATCTAAAAAGGAGAGGAATTTTTAAAGAGGGTTATTCTACCCAGCACCAGATGGGGCTTATGTGGCCCTCCAGATGTTGTTGGACTCCTGGTTCTCACCAGCCCCTGTCAGCATGCTAAATGATAGGGATGATGGGAGCTGTAGATGGGCACCTCTGTAGGGCCACAGGTCCCTCGCCCCTGGGTTAATCCATCATTTGCTCCCAAATACTGTCAGCCACATACCTCTGGGCATTGGCAAGCAAAACACAAAGGTGATGGAACCGTGATATGGAGGTTCCATTTAATTGTCTTGACATTTACTTTTAACAGCCATCTGAGAAAATGTCACATTGCTTTCTGAGGACCAAGTTTGGGAAGATTTTTGGGTGCATGGTGTAATTTGCATGGCATTGCAGTGAATATAGGACAAAACAGTGATTATCAGGTTTTATGCTTAGCTACGCACTACCGCCCACTCACCCCTTCCACCCAGTTTGTTACTTGTAGTATTCAGGATCCCCACAGGCTGTATGGTCAGGCTCCAGGAGGGGACAACTGATGTTTGAATTCTCAGCTATGTTGGGTGTCTGTGGGTCAAGGACAGTCATCTATTTGAAGGGCTGCCTGGTCCAAAACTGGTTTAAGGATGGAAAGGGAGGGGAGAGCAGGAGGGGGCCTTGAAGATGATAATAAGCACTTAACACCTGGACAGGAGAGCAAGCAGGTACACAGGTCACAGTCTTCACCATGATGGTTAGACATAGTCTCTGTTTATTAAAATTATAGTAAATGTTTCTATGTTTCTATAGTAAAATGTTTCTATAGTAAATTCTATCTATACATATGAATTAGTACACACACACACACACACACACACATATATATATATATGCAAATTTTATGTGGATCAATGTCCCCTTTTTTCTGTGATACATTTCCTCTTTTAGCCCTACCACTGTAAAAACATAACTATTCAGAGACGCTGCAAAAGTTGCCTGTGCGCATGAATACCTACATCAGAAAAAGCTTTGTTCCTTTGTTTCCTGCTGTATTAATGTTTATAGGGAGCTTAGATGTACAACAGGTGAGCCCTGCAAAGGCTGTATAGCTTTGTTCCACCCCAACCCACAGCATAAAAGTGTTTATGTAAGCGGATCAATTCCAGCTCTTTCCAGTCTACATGTCTACTAGTATTGTGTTTTAATTGCAAGGACTCATCTTCATTAAACCCTTGAAACACTCCATAGAGAAGGTTTCCACTTGACATGAAACCAGACAGCTTTATTTCACATAATGTGTAGAGTGTGAGGGACTGATCGCTTTTCTACACACAGTTCTCAGAAAGGATGTAATTTTACATTACGGAAACAATAATGGGTGGGTGAATTGTTGATCGCTGGAGTTTGGAAGTTGATGCTGCTTTTCCAACCCATTGATATATAAATGTAAGGGGTGAAATGCCCTAATTTTCAGTTTTCTGAGTCTTTTGTCATTTGCCATCACAACCTTCATGCTCCCTGAACACTTTAATTTTTGGAGGGGTATTCAATCAGTTACTCTTTTAAGTGGGCTTAATTGTGTAAAGATTATAATGCATAAGAGAGCCGCCTATAATTAGAATGGGGGTGGTGCTATTAGACAGTGTTTTTAGTGGAGAAAATTATAGTCTTCATAAGCAGTTTAGAGAGTGGAAGATGCATATATTAAGATGCAACAAGTGTCATGTTATCCAAATGTAGGATTGACTAATGCTCATTATTGCTTCTGGGTGTTGCACCTTTATCCTTAGTAGCTTTGCTGTCAGGCTACTGATGCCCTTTAAATAACGTGCAGAGATAGTGCAGGGGGTGGTGTACCTGCAATGCAAACTGCCTGGACAGGTCCACTTAAACACCCAGGGGCAGGTCTCTCTCTCTCTCTCTCTCTCTCTCTCTCTCTGTGTGTGTGTGTGTGTGTGTGTGTGTGTGTGAGAGAGAGAGAGAGAGAGAGAGAGAGAGAGAGAGAGACTCTTTAAAGTAACATGTACACTGATGGCATTGTATCAATCATAATTCTCTAGCAAGACTATTTTTTTATGAGTAAATGAAGAAGATGTACCTTCACAATCTACTCCTACTTCTCCTTGGAAGACAGCATTAGTCTTTCTCATAAAACTTTGAGAGCGTGTCATGACTTGTGTGGCAGGTGCCTTGTCTATCTGGATTTCAGAAATGGAATAAAAGGTGAGGTCTCTGTGGTGCTTCTCCTCTCACCTCCAGCTTAGGTTGAAGATGCCATATAAGTGGAACTCTTAACACAATTTTGGGTTCCAGCTAGCCATGTCCTCAAACGCCAGCATTTTGTACCTTCTGGCCATGCTCATTCCACACAGGATTGTCTCCCTGCACCTTTAGGATATTTTTTTCTAAATGTATTAGGCTTCAAAAAAACTTGGGAGTGGCTCTAGGCCTGCTGATACCTTCCTTTCGTTCACGGGCAATTCTGTTTCGGCTACATAAGCATTCATACTCTGTTCATGAGTTCACTGTTAGTATGATGTGGCACTTGTTCCAAATGGCTAAAATGAAATAGCACTTCCTGATTTGAAGCGTGGCTTTAGTTGTGGTGTTGCTGTGCTTCCTCTCTGTGCATAGAGAGCGTCTCTCAAACTGCCAAACACTTTCTGCTTAAACAGTCTTGAAGTGGAATTTGTCAGACAGTGTTTCCGCCCCACATGCCACTTCTGCACAACGGCCTGTATGAAATTTGGACCAGCGTCTGTTTACCCAAGATTGTCGCTGGGCCCTCAGGTAAAGTAAACCACTTTGTCATCTTTAGTGTTGATTTCTGGAGCCTCCAGGGCAGTTCCCCATAAGTTCCGCTTAGCCCTATGGCTTGTGGTGACCTGATTGGGGCTTACTTTTATTACAGGCCTGCCAGATAGCTAGTTTTCCACTGAACATAAGATCCACTCTGCTAGGTCAGAGCAAAGGTCCATCCACTACAGCAGTGTTCCCCAACCTTGGGCCTCCAGCTGTTTTTGGACTACAACTCCCATCATCCCTCGCTAGCAAGACCAGTGGTCAAGGATGATGGGAATTGTAGTCCAAAAACAGCTGGAGGCCCAAGGTTGGGGAACACTGCACTACAGCACATGTGGAGAACCTTTGACCTCCAGTTGTTGCCAAAATATAGCTCTCACCATCCCTGGCCAATTGGATATGCTGGCTAAGACTGATGGGAGTTGTAGTTATCAACATCTGTTCTTGCAGTGGCTAAACAAGCCAAATTAATCTGGGAAGGCCTCAAACAGGGCATGCAGGCAGTAGTCCTTCCCTTCTCTTGTCTATCCAGTGATATTATATTGCCTCTATATATTGGGCCTGAACTTGCTGCTTGTCTGGGTGCCTCTCGGTGTCCTCATTTAAGTATCATGGTGAACCCTGTTGCTTACCTGGACTGCACTAACATGCAGGCTCCCAGAGAGGAGCTTGCACCCACTTTTCTCCTCATCTGTTCCTTTGGCGCAGCACAACATGGGAACTAAGCCAAAGCTGGGCTTGGCACGTTGTTCAAACCCAGAATTGTAGTTAAGGTCTCCCCACCTTAAAAACCATCTGTAATCTTAGGACAGGGACGTGGGTGGCCCTGTGGTCTAAACCACTGAGCCCCTTGGGCTTGCCGATCAGAAGGTTGGCGGTTCGAATCCCCAAGACAGGGTGAGCTCCCGTTGCTCCGTCCTATCTCCTGCCAACCTAGCAGTTCGAAAGCATGCCAAAAAATGTAGATAAATAGGGACAACTCCGGCAGGAAGGTAAACGGCGTTTCCGAGCGCTGCTCTGGTTTCGGTGTTCCATTGCACCAGAAGCGGCTTAGTTATGCTGGCCACATAACCTGGAAAAACTGTCTGCGGACAAATGCCCGCTCCCTTGGCCTGCAGAGCGAGATGAGCACCGCAACCCCAGAGTCGTCTGCAACTGAACTTAACTGTCAGGGGTCCTTTACAGACATTGTCTGTAGATCATGCTTAAGGAGGAGAGTCCTTTCCCACAATCCCAGGCTTGGATGACATGCTAAGGCAAACCATGGTAACATGCTACTCACCTGCCCCTCTTCTAGCACCAGGTCCTCTGCCTTTCCATTGGAGATGCAGAAAGCTGCCTTTAGGTTCTGTGGATTATTCTATCCTAGGGATTGAGGGTTACTAGGAAATGTTCCTTATTCATTACTCTCCTGTTCCATCAGATCTCTCACCCCAGTTTCACAAAACGGGCTCCAGTTCTCAGTACCAGAATCATGGCCTTGCTTTTCATAGAATATTGGCCTAGGGCAGAGGTATTATTTGCAGAAGAAGAGAATGAATACTGCTAGCCTGGATAGATGGACCACTGGTCTGGATCATTGGTTTATAGGATTGTTATCTGTGATTTGTCTCACCTCAGCCCTCCTGTTTATCTCTTTCGGGTCAGGTGGAGGCTTTATCTCTTTGTTGGTGTTGCCTTGCTAACAATGAAGTGGTGCAAAATAAATGAATGGCGGGGGGGGAGCTCCTGCTTTTGCTGCCTCTGTGGGTAATTTATTAGGGACAATTAAAAGCTTTGAAAAAATCTTTCGTGATAAGAAAAGAAATGGAGGCCTTGAATGTGTGGGATAGTTTGGCAAGGGCCCAAAAGCCACTTGCATTGTGCATTTTTCAACTCTCTTCCTCCCTCCACTCCAACTCCTTGAAATAACATGACACTGGGGGAACATTGATTTCTGCTCTGAGTTGTTAATGAAAAATTCCTTGTTGGCTCCTAGTTTCTGAAACCCTTTGAGACCAGCTGCTGCATTTTAGAGGCTTCAGGAGTAAACATGCCAACCAGTGTGATGTATGACTTTGTGTGAACTTTCTAGGGACAAAAAGCTTGCCTTTTTCATTGTTTGCAAAATGAAGAGCACCTCTTAGGTCGGCAGGTTTTTCCTCCCCACCCGTCTCCGCCTTTCTTGGTCAAATCTGGCTGATTGATCTTATGTAGGGGACTTTAGCAGCACAGGAGGAAGGAAAACTCACAGGGCTTGTTAAAGCTGGATGGGAAAATAAACGTTCGTAGTCTGGTAACAGGTTTAGAAATGTAGACCATACAGGAAGAGTACAGTGTTCAAAAAGCAGCTTAGACTGCTGAGTGCCATTTACGAAATGTCCTCCACACATGCAGGATCACGTCCTTGTACACTTTGTTAATTAATCTGGGGAAACTTGGTTCCGTGCCCACAATTCTGAAAGGAATTAGTTGCAATTTTGCTCATGTGTTGAAAAGGTGGTGGTAGGGAAAATCTACCCTTTAATCACTCTGATTGTGGATAGTGCTTGATCATTAAAAGGTGTTAAGGGGATAACTAATCCACATTAAATGATCTCGAGTATATGTCTTATTAATTTCTAGTGAGATTTGGGTTCCAAAGTCTCTAAATTACTCTTGGGAGTTGTGCCCTGAAGTGCCATTTTAATGAAAGCCTGATTGGAGTGATAGGGTTGGGGTTTTTTGGGTGAGCGCTTTTGTGCATGCTACCAGCAAAATCCAGGCGCAGCCTCGCTGGTGCAGCGCTTCATTCTAGGAAAGCAGACATGGGTTTTGAGTCTGCAAGGAACTCCTCCCCTAGGGTAGCCACTTACACATCCTAAGGAGTGTAAATTTATTTGCATGTGCTGATTTACATGCATAAATGCACAAATAAAATAATTACTATCATTTAAATGGGAGCACCATACGTCACACCACAGTGGGGAAGATTGTGGCCAGGTGATCCATGGGCCTGTTCAGACTGCTGTGGATTCTAACTGTTGATGGGCAACTTCAAGACACCACCTGGTCTTTTGTGGGTCTTTAACCAGACGTAGACCAAACACAGTCTTTCAAATAGAGGAGTTCCCTCTGTAAAGTAGGCCACATGACCACCCTGCCCTCTTCTCTGCTTGTAGGCCTTTGGCTAGTGAGAGGAATGCACTCTGCACCGTCTGTTATTTTGTAGTTCCCAGAGTTGAGCCCCAGCATTGGAAGCATGCTGGGGCCGATCCTTCACACAAAGTGAGCCATACATCTTTGGCTTGCAGTCCTTGTTGTCTTAGTCAGGTGACCTGCCTTCAACTCATGCCAGTTTGACTTCACCCTTAAAAATATCTATCAAACAACCTTTACAGATAAGAAATAGTCTAGTCACTCTGGTTGTGGGTGGGATGCAGGTTGGGAGGATAATAAAAGAATAGTTCTTGTCCTCTCGCTTTCTGTTTAAAAAGCAAAATCTATATGCCTGCTCAATATTTCAATTTCATTTTGTATCAAATATGTATAATATACCCTGCTCTGATATGAACTTCAGCCTCCTCTTCTCGATAAATGGCGTTTCTAACCCCCCCCCCCATCTGCCCTAGAGTATCAGGGTGAGATTGGCGGTGTCTTCCTTCTCCCCCCCCCCCATTCTCCATATGCAAATTGTACACAAATTGAAAATATGCAAATTAGCTGCAGCCCTACAGCTCATGATAGATTTCTGATGTGACCCTTGTTGTTAGATGGGCTACCCCCTTCCTGCCTTGGTTTCAGAGATACAGCAGGGCTCTGCAGCCAAAAAGGCAGCGCCCACACAGATAAAAATGTATTTTATTACCTGCCCATCAATCACTAGCATTTGCAAATTCCCCATCAAGGTGCAGGTGGCAATTAATTGAAACTTCAAGCAAAGGTTGTTTCTGCTACGGAATTGACGCTTGGCCCTCCACTAAACAGAAGACTCACTCTGTTATCTGTGTTCTCATAAGAGCATATTGGACAGAGCTGGATGGAATGCACCGTATTAAAAGCCATCCAGACAATCTCTGAATTTCTAAGAATTTAGAAAAGGGTGTTGCTTTTCTTCATTTTGTGGTGAAACTCTCATCTTAAAAGTGCAATCTTTTTTAAAACATCAAACCAATAAAATAGAACTTAAGAAAAACGGAGGTAGAAACAAGAATGGAAGACAGTTGTGTAAAGGAATGTTCATCACATTGCGATAAAGTACAGTGGTGCCCCGCAAGACGAACGCCTCGCAAGACGAAAAACCCGCTAGACGAAAGGGTTTTTCCGTTTTGGAGGCGCTTCGCAAAACGAATTTCCCTATGGGGTTGCTTCACAAGACGAAAAAATCTTGCGTCCCCCGGCGGGTTTTTTTTTGCTTTTTTTGCCCTTTTCCTAAGCTGCTAAGCCGCTTATCAGCTGTTCCGCTGATAAGCCGCTTAACAGCTGATCGCTGGAAGCCGCTTGACAGCTCTAGCACTAATCCGCTAAGCTGTCAATGGGCTTGCTTCGCAAGACGAAAAAACCGCTAGACGAAGAGAATCGCGGAACGGATTAATTTCGTCTAGCGAGGCACCACTGTAAATGAAAACTAGGTTAGTTTTAGCTGGGTTGTATACTGATAATACATGAAAAAAAGCAGAAGGTGAAGGATCCCCTCGCATGGGACAGAATCTGCTCCCTCCTGTTCCCCAAACCTTTGCTTCTCAACAGATGCATATGCTTGGCTCCAAACTGAATGTTTTCCTGCACTCTCTTGCACACAGATCATATGTTTTGATTTTTGCATTTCAAGTGTCTTCTTAGTTATATGCTTAAATGTTTTAGTCCTTTCCTTTCCTTAAAAAGTTTTATTATGCTGGCTTTTTTACACTTTAAACTCTGCCTGAAAAAGAGTGGAGAATCAACATAAAAGCCAGACCAATACTGCAAAAAGCACAGCCCTGCTCTGAGAACAGAGGAAGTGGCTTCATGGTTGATGCAAGGGCTGGCCTATCATCATTGTGCAAATTGAGTCTCTACTTCAGGGGTTGGCAAGGTTTACCTCGCCTGGGCTGGTTCACTCCAGCGGGGAGCCCTCTGTGGGCTGGAGTGCGCGCACATGAACACACGCAGCCACAAATTCTGGCGTCAGTGTCTGCGCAGACACGATTTCCGGCACCGTGGAAGCGAGTCCCCACACTGCGCTAGTTTAGCACAGCAGGCGGGGACTCGCCAAGTGAGCGGCTCAGTTCGGGGGCAGGTCATGGGCTGGTTAAATGACCCCCGTGGGCCACTTGTGGCCCATGGGCCTTAGGTTGCCTACCCCTGCTCTACTGCAAAGCAGAAGATCTGTTTTCCCCATAGCCCAAACAGGGAGACAGTTATATGTGGGCCCAAAACGTGGTGAGCTCCTTGCACAGCTGCTTCATTGCTGAACATATTTGCACCAGTATGCACTTCTTGAAACATTGGTGTTTATCCTTTTCTGTTTTTTGCATGTTCCCCAAAGCAGTAAGTCTTTTGTCAAGCTTATTTAGCCCCACAGACTTGTGCCAGTGGTTTTATAGTTGCTTGTGTTATTGGCCTAGGTCTAGGTAGTCTTTGAAATAATTTAAAGATAATTTACCTTGTGCCTTCTAGAAGTTTTGAACTACGATGCCCATCCGTCCCAGCTAGCACAGCCATATGATGAGGCTGATGAGACATGGGTGTGCTTGCCTGAGGCTGATAGGAGTTGTAGTCCAAAACATCTGGAGGGCACCAGATTGGGAAAAGCTGGCTTGTACATAATTGCACATTTGAGCTCCAGGTCTTAGACTGGTGCTAGCTTTGAACATTCTTCCATCAAATTAGCTTCATGGAACCCACTTTCTGTAGTAAGTCCTTTGATTTCTCCATCATGGTTGAGAAACCACCTGACTACCTCTTAGCAGATTAATAGGAGTTAGTGTTGTAATTGTTGGTGTTATAAATGGCCAACATTGTCATGTGTGTGGTTGCTTCCTGATCCTATCCAGAGCAGTCAGGATGGAAGCTAGGAGGTTCAGGCTAAAGAGGGGGGAGGCCTGGAAGATGGCAAATTGCAGGAATTCCTGTCCTGGGAAGAAACACCTACCTGGCTAGCAACATTTATCCTATTTGATACATTCTTTTTTCAGTTTTAAGCAGTTAATATGAATCAAGCAAACAGTTCAAGAACTGTCCTGTTAAATTCTACTCTCAGTTTCTGGGGCACCTACCAGGGATGCTTATATTGTAGTTCCACTGCCGATGCAACTTGGCTGTTTTCAGCTACATTCTGGTGTCCTTCAAAGTGCCTGAATATAATAGAATTTTGACCACATTCTCCCATGACCATTGCTGTAGATACGGGCTTTCCAAACGTTTTGCCTCTAATTTTAGACACTTGAGCCTCTTTAAATGCTTAACACCACTTTCCCCTCATGCAAATAACTACCCCATAACCTTGAAAAACGTCTTACACAGCCAGGATCCTACCCAGCCTTCTGCCTATGTTTCAGGCCAAGAGACCTGCAATGGGTCATCACCTCCTGGACAGGAGATCTGACAGTTCCCCACTTCTGTTCGGTGGCCTGTAATTCACCCTCCTTCAGGTCTTCTATGTGCCAAAGAGCTACAGAGAGAATAGATTAAGGATTGTTCTGGGTCAAGGCCTTGGCTTGCTGAGCCCTTTGAACATCCACTTGACCTGGGCAACTGGCCGGCCTTGTTGGGTGCTGGTGCCAGGCATGCTTATTTGCCCAGATTTGTCATGGCTGTGTTGTTGTTGCTGTTTTTCCTTAGGAATTAGCTTCTGGGCAGCTGCTTTTTCTTTCTGCCTTACCCCCCCCTTCCACAGTCAGGTGCTCACTGGCATTCTAGCTTTAAATTGAAAACATCTTTGCTCTGCAGCATTAAAATAGTTTTCATTCCAGCTCCGCCATTGTTGCCTCCTACAGCTCACTTTCCACCACCAGATTAAGAAAACACTGTGTAGACCCTTGAAAACCTATTAGGTTGGCATGGCTGCCATGGCACCAGTGCCATGAGTATAATCCCATTAACCCCTTACAGGGTACTGGTCTTGCCAGGACTGGGATAATTAGAGTTCAGTTGTAGGGAAAGCACTGAATCAAGGTGTTTCAGCTGTGTATGTTTTACAATAATCATCTGCCCTCTTCAGCTGGAGGCAGGTGCTGACTTGAAAAAAGATCTGAAACAATCACTTTGCAAATTTTGGAATCCTTCAGGCTGCCAGAGCACACATACATACCATGCTCACCACTTCCTGTGCAGCTGGTCTCTCGATCCCCCCTCTTTCCCAAGTCAAAAGGGCTCATCAGTTTCCTCATGTGCTGGTTTTGCATGTTGTGTAGTTGAGAATAATACAAGTCTGTTCTGTTAGAAAATACTTTATTTTTCTATGAACTCCTCCACAAGCAGTAAGTTAAGAACAGAGTTTAGTTACAGCTCGTGGTTTATTAGGAACAAGACAAATCACAAGCCCAAGTTTGAAAGTAATACTAAGCCAAACCATGATTTAGCTCCTGCCAGCACAGCAGAAAGAGGAGCACTGGAGGAGTGAGTGAAGCAACCAGTTTCATCACTGTGTACCAGCACACTTGCTCATGCCTGTGAAACCATAGTTTGGCTTGCTGTTATGTTCAAACTAGGCCTTAGTCCCATAAGTGACTGATGTGGAAAACACAGAAATCTAAAATTTGCTTCTACATATACCATAACAGCAGCATAAAGAACCGTTACAGCTTCCCTAAACAGTTGTGTGTTATCTGCTACGGTTTAATGCTATCCTCCAAAATGGGAACATCTGTCAGTGCAAAACCTGTGCAAGGGGGAGGAGGAGAGAGAAAAGTTGCATAAGGCAACATCAGGGTGTCAAATAGGGTAGATGTTCAGAAGGGTGCATGTAAAATGCTACTTGTCATGTTAACTTGCTGACTTTTCCTTGCACTTGCTTGCACAGGCTGTATGTGCAATTTTAAACAGCTATTCAGCGTTGGCGTAATGCGATTCATTGTCTGTGTTTAAAAATTAACTCTTGCAGCTTGGGACTCCTGTTTATAAGCAATAAGCAAAGCAATGTTGTCACGTTCTCACTGGTTCCACAGTATGCACATCCACAGGTGCATTTGGCAAATACTTAACAGGAGGGCACATTGTAGCCTTCTTGAGCTTTATTGTTAAATATATTGACGTTCATTTCAGATAAAAACTACCTTAGTTGACCCAGCCGGAATTAAATTTGTGTGTGTACTGGCAAAAATCCCTGATGAAGTTTGCCATGCCAAAGAAGTTGCATACTGCCTATTGAAGAATAAACCTGCAGCTTTGCTTCTCACAGGCAGATATATTGAAGAGCTGTGTGTTCATTGGGCTTGCCCAAAGGTTTTTAGATGGCACCCAACAATGACATAGTATATCAGTTACAGGACAGGGTCTGAAAGAACTGGGGGCAACCATATTGCTGGAGCAAAGCAGGTTTGAGTCTGGCCAGTGTCTGGTTGGGAGACTGCCTGGGAATCCTGGGTACACTGCCTTGAATTCCATGATGGAAAAAGGTGGAATATAAATGTAATAATTTGTATAGAAGGATTGCTTGCTGCTGATTCCCTGTGGAAATAAAAGTTTTATTCCCTACTGTTGTTTGAATATTCAAGAAACCATGTGGATTCTTTTTATCTCTCTCCAGTTTTGAAATGGATGACATTTCGTGAGAGTTGTGGCCATCTATATTTCCAACAAATTGTCTCCTATGCTGTTTTCCTGGAAAGAGCGAGGCATCTGTTTTGGTTAGGCAGAGTAATTTTGTCATGGGGATAATTGTGCACCCCAGAGAACTCCTTTTGTTGCAACCCAGTTGCCCAGGAAGCAGAGTGCACTTGTTTGGGTTTTCGGTAACTCTGGCAGTTTTCCTTATATAAGCCAGTGGGATTTTGACATTCCCCTTTTACTAATGTGATTTAGGGAAAGTTGAACATGGTGAGAACTTTCAAGGGATTCACTAGATGTCACTTGCATTACATCATCATTTATTTATTTCTCCTTCCTTCCTTCCATCATAGAATTCAATGTGGCATAGTTGTGGCTTCCAGGCAGTCTCCCATCTAGGCACTGACCAGACCTTAGTTTGAGCAAGGCTGCGGCTTCCTGGCCCTTCAGACCAAATCTTGGAACCAGGACTTGCAAATTTGTTTTGATGCAGCAATCAGCAGTTACCATTTTGACACATTTGTTGCTAACGTCTAAGGATCAAATTGAAAACAGCATCAGGTGGGCTTTTGCATCCTGATACCGTGACCATACTTTTGGAAGGGTTATCAAGTAGATGCACTTCACCCAGGCTCCTGTTTTGACTTAAATTATGCGTGGCTGGTAATAAGTGGCTGGTGTTACATTTCAGCAAAATACTGTGGCAACAGAAAGCCTTGGGCAGGTGAGTCTCTGCTCTTTTAGAAGAGAAAAGGCAAAGGGAGGGATAAAAGGGAGGGACCCAGAAAGGAATGTTTGACTCCCGGTCCCCACATTAAAAGTACTGTGCAGCATGGGACGAAGTATAGGTTGATCACTACTGTCAAAGAAGGGGCAGGCCTTCTTCAGTTTCTTACAGTTTTGCTGATTTCAGTGGAGCTTGCTCTCAAGCAAGTATGCATAGGATAGAAGCCTTGATGAATTTGAGCTTAAAGAATTATGTAGAAAAAAGAAGAAACCCAAAATATGTAATGCTGAGTTTGGGGCTATAAGTTTCGCACCTTTTGTACAATGTGGAGCCAAGAGAGTCCCATTCTAAGATCCTATCTTGAGACCAGAGAGGCCTTTAGATTGCATACCTGCTAACAGTGTTTGGTATAAAGGCAGGCAAAGAGGAGTGTTTTGCTTCCATTTGTTTTTCCTAAAGACCCAATTTTTATTTCCTTTATTTTGCCACAAAAACTACAATGTGAAATGGAATGGGCACTAGCTGATCACATGGGCCGTCTTTCTTTGGGGCCTGTTTGCATGGGTATCATACTAGGTTTTTCCACCTGCTTTGTTTAATTTCTTCCTTACGGAGCATGAGGCAATATACTTGTCCCAAGTTGAGATGACAGCAGTGACCGCAGTTCTAGGGAAAGAGAAATGGTCCAAAGTTTTCTGCAAGTGTTCCTCGGGTCTGGCGTTCATTTGGCTCTCAAAATTGTTTGCTCATATATAACCCTCTGAGATATTGTGTGTAATTAACTTCTGAACTTATTTTGAATAAGGTGGGGGGAGAGGAGAATGCACTCTTCAGATCTTGGTAGATAGGCAGCGTTTCATCACTGTTTTTCTTGCTGATCGCAAGGTCGCTTCCAACAGCTGTTCTGTCGTAATTAGCCAAGCCAGTCTTTGTGGTGTGAACAATTGAAAAATTATAGGGGTCAGTGGCTCAGTTTCTTAAATTTTAATAAGTACATAAAAAAAACCCAAAGTGCTGACTGATGAAAAATTTATTTTGCTAAAGAGAGTAGTAAGCCTTTTTAGGTGTTGAAAAAACTTTAGTACCAAACCCCCCACCCCGACCCCTATGGGGAGGCCCCAGAGGCATTGATGATCCCAGGGGTGGCTGTTTCTAGGGCAGCATGAAGTTCTAGTTAATGGAGGTTGGCCCTTGTTTACACAGGAAGACAGAGAGCGGCTCCCTGCCTGTAATCTCTGCTTTGCCTGATGGCTTGGCTATTTCTGAAAGCTCCTCATGAGTGGAGTCTGAGGATGAGGAATGAAGCAGCTGTTGTGTGAGACTTCGGAAGAGAAAGTGCAGGATTTTTCGGAACAATAGAAAAGTTGTGTTAAAACATACAGTGAATTTGTCAGCATTAACATAACCTCAAATATTTCTCCCCTCTCTCCCTCCTGAGGGTTTAGCCCTCCATTTATGAAACTTGGTTTTAGAGCTTTCAGCCTCTCCACTTGGAGCTTTCTTCACAAAAGCATTCAACCCTTTCATTTGCACAAGAGCAAATGTAAGAACTTATGGCTGCACGTTCCTTTCGCGCCTTCCGATAAAAACCACAGTGGCTTAACTTGACAAAAGAAGCCCAAATTGCTCTCCGATGCGCGCACTCTATTGCCTTGAGGTGCAATTTTAAAGCAAGGAGCCAACAAAAAGGTGTGAGTGGCAGAGAAAAGACTTCATTTGTTATCTCTCTTCCTTTAGAGTTTCATCTGGCCCCCATTTCCATAGCATTTGAACAGCCTCTCCAGCAGCATTTAGTTCTTTCTCACTGCCCTGTGAGACTGGGCACCTCTCTGCCTTTTGTAGGAACAGAATAGAACAAAATGACCTACTCAAGGTCACACAGGGATCTGGGGCCATTCACACACTACTTTGTACCCCTCACTGTAATATCAAAAGGAAATTGCTACACTTGACTGATCCGTAAGCACAGGTGCACTAAAATATGCAAGACCATACTGTAAAAAAGGAAGAGCCTGTTGCCTTGGGGGAGAGAGAGCAGTTGCTCCAGAATAGGTGCCACAAACCAGTAGATCTCATATCTTGGATGCTCCTTGCAATGGCTCTTAGCTAAATGTATGAATGGTCTTTGCTTGAAAAGTATTGGCGTTAGTTTGACTTCAAGTGGCAAATGTGCTCAAGTGAATGGTCTAGTTGGCACTGGAGTTTGCTTGATCAGTTCTTCAGATGGGAGCCTGCTGCAAGTCCCACATAAGAGCAGGATAATGTGTATGTCTGTATCTATTACACCCCCACCCAGCATCTCCTTCGTATGCGTGAGGACCGATGCATGGCCACGATGCCATGTGTTCAGCAAGTGCCCTGTTCATCTCAAGGTGATGGAAAGGCTTTGCAAGTACAGTGGTACCTCGGGTTACATACGCTTCAGGTTACAGACTCTGCTAACCCAGAAATAGTACCTCGGGTTAAGAACTTTGCTTCAGAATGAGAACAGAAATCGTGCTCTGGCGGTGCGGCGACAGCAGGAGGCCCCATTAGCTAAAGTGGTGCTTCAGGTTAAGAACAGTTTCAGGTTAAGAACGGCAATAGCTATTTAAACGCCTTCTGCAGGATCACATACTTGTGCCCGCATATTTTCCAAGCAAAGCCTCAAGACAGAGTTATGTTTGCTATGGAGGCTTGTTGGCATCTTCCTTGGCTGCTCCAAAAACTTTTTGCTGTTACTCAATTATAGCCTGTGTATAACAAATGAAATCTGATTTTATTGTTCTCATGCTCGTAACCCCTAGGCCGGATGAAGAGCCATCTGCGGCTCTGAAGCTTGCTGAACATCTTTAAACAGCTAGAGTTGGCCCAATAAAAAGGAAATGATCTTCACTTAATCTGCATCTCCCAGATGCTTCATAAAAAGTCACAGGACAAATGAGTTATCCGCCCCTTGTCGTCCATTGTCAGGCTTTGCCAATGGGCATAGTTTTCAGGGCTGTTCCAGACGAGAAGGAGGCAGTGTGAAACTCCAGCAAGAACGGATAAGTGCTCTTGGAGATTATAAATATATATATCTACTCCAGCCAACATGGGAACCCTAAGGCACCCCACAGCATGTTAATTTGAGGGGAGGATTGCTCCATTCTGAATGGTTACCTCTCCTTTCTTCAACACCTGGGTTACGTTCTCTTTGGCTGGACTCCTTTTAAAAGCAGTGAGGTGAAAGAATAGCTGGAGATTTATAAAGATGTTTTTAGATAACATTTGCTCAGCTGTGCATTGGCAAAAGATTTTCAGAGTCTATTAGGCAGAAAATGCTCTTGGTTCTTTTGAATCGTAAGATTGATTTACAAAATTGGCATCTAATGGTTTACAACTGGAATAAATTTCCAGAAATTGGGCCACAGAGAGAAACTTCAGAGCAACGCCAGTGTGTCTGGAGCCTGTTCACTTCCCCCTCTAGAAAGGTGCCGCTTATTTCACTCTGCAATCCTTTTTTTTTCTAATTAGGGAACATGGTTAAGTTCAGAGCAAGCTCTATTCATTTCTGTGTTGTGACAAAAAACAGTTTGAAAGGGGAGCGAGCTACTGGGGGGGGGGTAGGAGAGAGAGAGAAGAGAGAGACTCATAACTAGATTCCCTCCCCTTCTTTTTTTCTCTCCTCCTGCCAAGTTTGAAAAGGCCAAAGTCTGAGAAATCCTGAAAAATTAATGGGGTCTCAGTAGGTTCCATACACTTGCCAGTGACCTCTCCTCTCCCAAGCCCACCATGGGTCACAAATGGAAACTTTGTAGCACAATAGCTGCACAGTGGCTGTGCTTTTGTATGTAAATATGACCTAAAGCAATGTGGGGAGCCGGTGGTCCATTGTTGCCAGTGATGGTACGATTTTCAAATAGGCGCACTCGGGGCTTTTCAGAGTGTGCCGCAGAGATAGCGCAAATGTCACCAGCAGGCTTCTTCCCTTGCCAGCTTCCCTGGTTCCTGCCATCTTCCTCAATCTCTCTCTCTCTCTCTCTCTCTCTCTCTCTCTCTCTCTCTCTCTCACACACACACACACACACACACACACACACACACCAATCAGAGTCGCTGCTAAATAATTTAGAAGTTGCCTCAAAGGGATTTAAAGGAAAGCAAGGAAAAGAAAGGGGTCTTTTACCTTTAGAAAACATATACAGCAGCCCATTGACCTCACTTTTCCAGCTTATGACGGCTGCATCCTTGGGTCATTCTCTTCCCTCCTCCCCACATTTAAAATATTTGCAAGCATCCCACAGGGTTCAGACTTTCGTAACAGTCAGAATTTTCCTATCTCACTGAGGAGGTTTTTGTTTGTTTTTTTAAAGATTTCCTCCCCTTAGTTGAATTTTAATGATGATATAAACTTGAATTGTTAGAGCTCAGATGTTACCAGCCTGGGCATATTTTCCCGTTTTGTCTCAACAACAACAGTAGTTTGTGTGTACCTTTTGGGTTGGAGAAGATAGTTTGGGACTTAGCTGGGTTTTGGGGTATATCAGAAGCATTTCTGGCATTTTTACATAATCCTTTTACACATTTCTACAAAATGCGTCAGGCATTTGATAATTAGAAACTTGTTAAAAGTGCTGTATCAGGTGGTTGATTTCATGCCTCTGATCAGTTGTTCTTGATTCAAATGGATTTGTAATTGTAGTTTTAAATGTTCTTCAATATACAAGTTATTACTTTTTTCTATAGTGCTCACATGCTTCTATGCTTTTATTGTATTTTGATAATATAGGAAACTCAGCAAACAGGAATACTAGGAGTGAACTCAGTGAACAATAACAACCCTGATCTGGTTCCTTCTGAGTTAAAAAAATCTAATACGGATGTTTGCATGGGCAGGATAGAAGTGAGGAAGTGCAAGCAAGAAAAACTGACCATCTGTCTTTCTACTGCCATTCAGAGGCATATTTAGACTCCCTTGCACCCTTGGCAAGGAGCTGTATAATATATGAAATGTATCACACACACCGACCCCCTGGCACCCTTGGCAAGGAGCTATTCCTGCCTTCCTCCTGGACACCCTGAGCAACACAGGAGTGGCCCAGGGACCGGGCAAATGGGCATGTAGTCCCCTAGCTACTTTGAGCCAGAGTGGAGAGGTGCGAGTTTTGTGCCCCCACTGGGCCTGCACTCATGGCAGCGGCCAACCTTGTCAACCCTAGGCTTCCCCCCTGCTGGCATTCCATATAATCTCATGGGAATGCCTTTCTCCATCAGATATTTTCACCTGTAAATTAATGACATTGATACCTGCTGATAGGGTGGAGAAGAAAATGTGGTGTGTGGGAGGAGATGTTTTATTAAAATATCACTCTCACACAGTGCAAAATGACACCTCCTCCCATGGTTTGGGTTGCAAACATCCCCCCATGCACAGTAAATGCAAGAAGCTTTAATCTCCCTACGGTATCATGTAGCCAAATCTTATTTGGCTCTGTCATAATGTGATGTCATCACTCTGATCATGTGATTCTTGAGTGGCTGGGATTTCCTCAGTAAGAAGGCTTTGTGTATTGAACAAAAGCAAACCCAGTGCCTAAGCCTCTGTGAGCAGGTGTCAAGTGGTACATTAACAAGCAGGTGGGTGTTAGCATTGTGAAACTCCGCCATACCCTTTTGCTGGGAGGAAAAAAAAATGGGTGGAAATTCAGCACAGCTTTAGTTGTTGCCATCTGTCTGTAGGTATGCAGCACTGAGGAAACAGTGCTTTGCAGCCCTGCAAATCCGAGCAGTGACACGTAGCGCTTATATATTTATCTCATTGAAGCCTGGCTTTATATCAGAATTTATTATTTCTGTTATGAGGTAGTCCAACAGCATTTGGGAAGCATAGATCGGACATCTCCTGGGGCTTTCCAGGCCTTCAGGATTAATGGCAAAGAATGGCCCTGCTTCACTTATCCTTACGTGAGCTGAAGGGTTCCTTTGGTTGTGCATTTAAAACTGACTATCCCTGCAGAGCCAACCAGTAGTGAAGAGGGCCACGTCGTTCCATCAAATGTGTGAAAAGCTCTTTAAAAATCCAAACGGGAGAGCTAATTATTTTCCCTAACCGCTTTACTCTTTCAAATCTTTTGCCGTAATGGAGATTTAGAATCCATCAGTGTTTAGCTATTATTTCTGTGTAAACAGAGTCATGCCCTATTGCGTCAAGCAAACAGTCAATTTTTTCCATTACGTTTAGCTGCAGATAACAAAGGGTGTGAATGAGCATACTGTGGGCCCTGCCATTTCATTTGTTCACACTCACATAAATAATTGTGGAAGGAAAGGGTTAAAGCCTTGGCATGAGCTGGTTCTGTGCTGTTGATGGAGGCAGCTGCCTCTGTCTGGCTGCCCTGATAATCTTATGCAAGTTCTTGTTCACTTGATGGCCAGATTAGTAATCTCTTAATTTAACCCCTTCCCGCATGATATCTGAAGCCGAACCATTTAACACAGCTATTCCAAAAAGTGAATTATAATCAGGAACTTGCACATTTTAGTCTGAAGCTCCTCTTCTCAGAATGCACCTCTAACCTCTTCTGTGTAACCTTCCATTGTTTATAAGGGTATTGGCAAACCAAAATTAAGTTACCGTATTTTTCGCCCTATAGGACGCACTTTTCCCCCTCCAAAAATGAAGGGGAAATGTGTGTGCGTCCTATGGGGCGAATGCAGGCTTTCACTGAAGCCTGGAGAGCGAGAGGGGTCAGTGCGCACCGACCCCTCTCGCTCTCCAGGCTTCGTGCAGCTCTCCGCATGGTGCGGGAGCCCGGCGCTGGGCTCCCGTGGCTTGCGGAAAGTTGCCTGCATGCTGAAGCCTGAGCTCGATGTTCTCAGTGCGTCCAGGCTTCGCGCAGCTCTCTGCGTCCTATAGGGCGAAAAATACGGTACTTTGAAAAAGCAAATCATATTTTATTTGTTGGGGAACTTAAGATGGCATGTCACACCATGTGAGCATTTCACAAGTATAGTATAGGAAGGGCCACATCTCATGTTGTTCTTTGACATAATAAGTGGCTTTTGGCATACTTTAGTGAAGATGGTATCGGAGACAGTGGTGTCAATTATTGCTTTTAACTGTAAAAGGTGTAGGGGTAAACGGGGAGAATACGTGATTATTGCAGTTACATGTACTTTGTTACAGTGGGGAAAGGGAGCTAGGGGTGGCATCAAACTATTCACTCAGGAAAAGCAGAAATGCCATTCTAGGCATGCGTCACTCTCCCATCCCTTTCCTGAATGTGTGGTGTGTAAAGCTCACATTCAAACTCTGAGGGGAGTCGTGATCCTGGCTTGAATTTTTAGTATCTCGATGGATATATCCAAATGCAGAAATGTGCATGGGGGTGTTTGTGTATGTGTTGAATGCTTTTTGTCGGGAACCTAAAGCTACTCACCTCTCTCACTTTTTATTTTATTTTTAAAGCAGTAAATAGCATGCTGGCTGTGTAGCATATGGCTGTTAAGAAAAGAGGTTTCCTCTTTATATATAGCTTGTTCCCAGCAGAGGCATTTATTTAAGAAACAAATGCTTCTGGTTAGCTTCTGTATGGATTCGGTCCAGCTTTAAACCACCGCCACGAGTAAAATTCATTTGGCGCAAAGGAAATAAAAACAAATGCTTCCTGACATTGGGTACTTCCGCCCAGGGGCCTCTGGGAGCTCTTTTAAGTCCTTGTTTCTAGTTTTTTTCTTTTAAATAACTATTGCATTACTCTAACTTCAAACTTGGCAGCCTAAGGCACTGTAAATATTGAAACAATTTAATTGTTGGATGATACAGTGGGATTCCTAAAATAGATCCTACATACATACAATATATTTATTTCCAAAAGGATTATATAAAGGAATTTGTCTCAATGCTTATGTCATGCAAAGGTCAGGAAATGAGTTTCATAACTTTTGTGTTTCATCTTTTTTTTTAATAGACATTTCATTTGTATTTTACTTTTCCCCTCAGAAGCCTGTATCTTTTAGTGTGTACGATCATAATTATGTGGAGTCCTGTCCAATATGAATCTAAATGCTGTAGAGGGAAGTGAGAGGCAGATGGGGCTCAGAAGCCTGGGAAGGTAGCCCATCTATGAGAAGGAAAACTCTGATCCTAAACCTCCGCTGCCCAGTGGAAGGAATATCTTTGGGAGAAGAAAAGGCTAAGGAGTAAAACGTACCCAAATCCAGAGTGGAGTCCCTAAGACAGTTGGATGGTGCCTTGTGTGAAGAGTTTGGATTTGATATCCTGCTTTATCACTACCCGAAGGAGTCTCAAAGTGGCTAACATTCTCCTTTCCCTTCCTCCCCCACAACAAACACTCTGTGAGGTGAGTGGGGCTGAGAGACTTCAAAGAAGTGTGACTGGCCCAAGGTCACCCAGCAGCTGCATGTGGAGGAGCAGAGACGCGAACCCAGTTCACCAGATTACGAGTCTATCGCTCTTAACCACTACACCACACTGGCTCTCAATTGCCCCCTTTTGGCAACTCCTGCAGCACATTGCTCTGCTTTCCTTTGGACCATATTACTGAATGTTGTCATCTTGGCAGCCATGGACTCCCATACACAGTGCCCAGACTTGCACCCCAGAGAGGTCACTTTGATGCTGCTAACGCAGCAGTTTGACTTCACCCTTTGAGGCACACTCCATTGTCTTTTGAGACAGACTGATGCCAATAACCGGATGACTTTTCACTGAAATTGCATGATGGCTGGTTGATAAAAATAAAATGAATTGGAATAACTAAAAAAAAATAAAACGGTGGGTTTGGAATGAGCCAGCTGGAGGTGACTAGTGAAAATAAACATTCTTCCCTGTCTCTTTACACCCGGGGTGGGAGGATGCCTCTTCTGTGAAGAGTGCTAACGTTAAATGCTTGCTGGAGGAAAAGTTTTGAAATCATAACAGAATGCCAGCAAAGGAGGAGATAATCTAATTTCAAGGGACACATAGCAGGTATCACTACAGAAAATGCCCTTTTTGCACATTGGGACCAACCTTCATAGATTATCTCAGAAAGCAAACAGCATGGTGCCCTCTAGATGTTGTGTGCAGCTCCCATCAAACCCAGTCAGCTCGCCCAATGGAAAGGAATGATGGAAGTTGTAGTCCACAACAGCAGGGGGCTGTTTTTTCATGCCATAGGCCAAGGCATCAAGCCTCCAGCACCAGATCTTCCTTCAAGAAAGATTGGAGCCACCCAAAACAGCAGGCTCAAACAATCCAGAAGGATACCATGGTTGTTGGACATAGTTCCAGGGGGAGCCACCGAGAATACCTCTCTCTCTGCCCTCATTTTATCACAATTAGTTCTGCATGTGAACTGAACCCAGTGTTAGTTACTGGAAACACAGATTAAACATGATCTTAGGATAATAGGCATTCTCAGCCCCTTCCAAAATCCCTGAGTTCTTCCCCCAGAACCCTAGCCCCAGGTACCAACATATTATAATACAACAATTGGAAACCGTATTAGGCAGTAATGAAGAGAAAATGATGTTAGAGAGATGGCAGAGAGCATCATGCCTTAAGAGTCCTGATTAGCTCTTGAGCTGCTGCTGCTGCTGCTGCTGCTTCATACTTTTTTTTTCATTTGCTAATGTTGTTAAAGAAAAACAATGCATTTTCTTGGAGCAGACTGTTTGTGCTTTCTCAGCCCCTTTGAATGTTGTACATTAACCAGATGAAATGATTAAAAAGAATAAAAGTAGGTGTAGGGGATTGTATCTACATACTCCCAGCAAACAGTATCTTCCACTTCATCTGTGTCTCCGTTGCACAGCACGTCCAAGTCAAAGGCACTTTATACTGGCTGCATCTAAGGACCCCTGTGTGGAGGCACTGCTTCAGCAGGATTGTTTCTGTCTTTCACGGTGATCTGCTTTTTGAGCTTGTCTGGGGTGGGGAGGTTTACCTCCCTCTCCCCTTTGTTTAATGATGTCTGTGTTTTACTGTTGTGGCTCCAGTTACATGGTATTAACCAGAAACATAAGAAAAACACTGCCGTTTGCTAGTTATAACTCACAACCAGTAGAGGCTACTGACGTGTTATCTGAGAAAAGCTGGATTAAAGTACTCAAGGATGTTTCTTGAACCAGAGTTCAGTGCCCTACAGAATTGTGAGGCAGTGGTACCTTGTCTTGTGTTCTTCTGTGTGTGGCAGCAACCCATGCCCAGCCAACCAGCCACTCTTAGATTTCTCTAAAGCATTCTGTTCTTCAAGCCGACCACTTTATCAGTCATTGTAAATCAGAGATGGAGAGACTGTCTCCTTCCATGAGTCCTTAGACTACAGTTCCCATCAAACAAAGAACAGACCTCAAACAAAGATTTGAACACCTGAACAGCTTTATAGAACTATAGAGTTGGAAGGTACCTCACAGGTCATCCAGTCCACCAGTTTCATTTATGCTCACATCTGGCAGCATAATTGAGTCATGACATGGTGTTTTTTTTAATACTCCTTTCCCACAGTTACTGCACTCAAGGTGCTTCACAGCAGATGTAAATGTATTAACAATAACATCACTCCCAACTTCCGCCCCATAACAGTACAAAAATGAAAAAGGAATCTAGCTGAGTATTCAGTGGTTTTATTAATTTCAGTAGTTAATACAATAATGCTCAATTCCTAACATAGAATTGTAGAGTTGGACAGGCCTGTGAGGGTCATCTAGTCAAACCCCCTGCAATGCAGGAATCTCAACTAGATCATAGACCAGACCAACCATTTGTTTTAGTAGAATAAATAACAATATGGTAGTGACAGCATTACATTCACAATTCATTCGTTTATCCAAACTCACAAAAACAGTTCAGCATAAAAAAGGCCAATAGGCCTATGGCCTAACAAGTTTCTTTCCTCCTAAGAGGCTCCATGAACTCACAGAAGTCTGCTAACCCTATTTTTAAAAATGCTCAAAGCTAGACAGAAACAGGCCCCATGAAAAAGGCACTGTCGAGAGGAGCAGACATGGTGTCTGCTTGAACAGGGTTAACACCTAAATGTACAAGACAAGGTGGAGGTGAAGGAAGTCAAAGTGACTTATTTAAGAAGAAAGGTGATGGGAAGCTTTTGGAGGTGGGAGATAGAGCCAAGATTAGAAACAAGGTCTTTGCTCCAGACCAGGTAGGTTATTTTGGTCTCAAAGGTGTGAAGTAAACAAAGTTGCCTAAAGGGAATGCCAAGTACCTTGAAGTAACTTTGTATGAATATGAAACCCGGCCAGGATTCATTCAGGTCTCTCATTTTGTACTAGAAATCAGGAGTAAATGAAGACTAGTCCACACACGGATAAGCCATGCTAGTGCATCTTTACTTACCACTCCTACTTCACTTTTCTCTTGGTGCAAGCAGAAGTGCAAGTCATGAATCCTTGGCTTGATGTTACCCCTGGACTTGGAAATGTGGGTTTCCCCCCTCCTTGCTAGCAAACCATGACCATAATTTCTTCAACAGAGATAACAATCTTTGTCATGACTCCAGAGTCCATCCGTGATCAAGACACAAAGTCTCTGAGGCTACAGTGCTACCAGCTAAGGAGCCAGACCGTGTTCCTTGCTCTGAGCCTCATGTTGTTGAGAGGCCAGCTGAACCTTGAGGTTGGGAAGGCAGGAGCTTGCTGAACCAGATCCCACAGCACCAGGGCCTGTGAAACCAAGGGTAGAATATTCACAGTGTCTTCCTCAGATGTGAGGAACAGAATACTGCCACCAGTACCTGGCTAATCCAACAGCGCAGAGAATGCACTAGGTAGGAGGCCTTAAAATGTTGGCCCTTTAATAAGAGAGCCCTGTTTTCCACAAAGGAGTGGAGCCTAGGAGAGGTGAACTGGGAAGCAGAGCCTCCAAGTAGCTGTGTTTGCTTCCAACCTTTGTCAGAGCAAGTTGTCACTAGGAGTAATCCTTGGTGAGCAACCTGCCTTGCCCTGGGGGCTCCTCTGCAAGCCAGTGCATCTGGGGAGGAGGAAAGAGAGAGTGATTGGGCAGCAGACACTAGCATGCTACTTCATCCCATTAAGCCATTAACCAAGGCTTGTTGTTATGTGTGAATGAAGCCACTATCAGAAGGAAAATAAGAAAGGAAAGTCTTTGCACCAAGCCTAGAGCACATGCTTTGATTTCAGAACGAACTCTCCTTTCTCTGGATCTCAGTGTAGAAACTACCACTATTAAGAATACTGTGGTGCCCCACTAGGGGCAACACCATATAACCCATTCTTCATGGTGGTAGTTTCTATGAGATCCAGAAATCTAACTCACAGTGAGTGGGATGCTCTTGTCTGAAGCCCTGGAGAGCGCTGATGGTTTGGTTCACCTTTTTCTTTTTTCTTTTGTCCGACTCATGTTTATTCTGAATAAACATTTAGAAGTGTGACTATAAAATATCTGTGAGTTGCCCTCAGAACAGTGTTATGAGACAGCTTAATATAGGTATAGTAACAACAATAATAAAGGGACGCGGGTGGCGCTGTGGGTAAAAGCCTCAGCGCCTAGGGCTTGCCGATCGAAAGGTTGGCGGTTCGAATCCCCGCGGCGGGGTGCGCTCCCGTTGCTCGGTCCCAGCGCCTGCCAACCTAGCAGTTCAAAAGCACCCCCAGGTGCAAGTAGATAAATAGGGACCGCTTTATAGCGGGAAGGCAAACGGCGTTTCTGTGTGCTGCGCTGGCTCGCCAGATGCAGCTTTGTCACACTGGCCACGTGACCCGGAAGTGTCTCCGGACAGCGCTGGCCCCCGGCCTCTTAAGTGAGATGGGCGCACAACCCTAGAGTCTGTCAAGACTGGCCCGTACGGGCAGGGGTACCTTTACCTTTACCTTTAACAACAATAATAATTGCTTTGTGCTTCATATTAGTTCCAGGGTTAGCCAGTTTGATTTCCCTGGTCCAGAGGGCTAGGCTTTCGTGTACAGGAAACCTTTGGTTCACGTTCCGGCTTAGCCATGAAACTCACTGTGTGAAGCAAAACTGCCATTCCGAGATGCCTGGGAGAAAGGGTGGGATATAAAGGTAACCAGTCGTTTAAAAATGTATTCTAATATAGTGTTCCTCCCCTCCTCAAAAAAGAGTCTCACCAGCGAGTGTTTATTTTTATTCTTGACATGTAAATATAGAATTCCAGTCTCAAAGATAACATGCATTTGGCCTTAAACTATTTTCTTTCTCACTCCCCTCTTTTACCACTGATGTGTATCTTCCCACAGACACAACTGATGGTTAATGGATTAAAAGTCTGGCAGGCTGGTAGAAAAACTGACTGCAAACAAGACAGTCTGCTCTTGAGTACTTGACACTGCTGATCAGAAATGAGTTTCCTTTTAATGTATCTGTTGCTTTGTGTCTCTCTGCTTTGAGAGCAGCGTTGATCAAATACACAAGCAGTTAAACTGGAATCAGTTCTCGCTTTTTCCTTCCTTCCTTCCTTCCTTCCTTCCTTCCTTCCTTCCTTCCTTCTTTATCTTACTCTGCAGCCCTGTATTAGGACCACCTTTTCTCTGTGTTTATTTTATCTCCCTGTAAAGGGCAAATGTAGTTTGAAACCATTGAAAACTTGCACTGGTAAGTTATGGAGATTATTGATTGAAGCCAGCCAAAGTCATGACTATGTAGAGTTGATTTCCTTTCTGAGCATCAGGAAATTAGTCTGGAGGACAAAGTTGACTCCTTGCCTGGCCAAGATGTTGCCAGGGGGGCGCTAGGGAAAGGGCAGCAGAGGCTGTTTATAGTGAATGATGGAATGTATTGTGTGCAATTCTTTCGGCTCAGCCTTCAGAGTCTGACAAACTTCGCTGGTTTAGGGAAAGTGACAAAGTGAAGTAAAGTCGGTGCTGTTAAAAACTCCGTGAGCTACGGGTTGTTTTTTGTGTGGCCATCTGTAATTCTGGAGGTAATACTAAACAAAATGTCTGCTGCATGCTGCACTGGATTTACTGCGAAAGCTTTAAAACACTCTTTTCTGTGTGACCTTGACACCCTCGACATTATATCTGAGTTGAAAACATACATCTTGGGGAGAAAAAGAGGGGAAGAGAGATTGGGTCTCTATGGAAAAAAGTGAGTACAGAAGAAAAGAGGGGAAAGCTGAAGTTGTCAGTTGCCAATTGTACTTCTTAACTGTTAGTTTTGAACGGTGCCGAAAAGCCTGCTATTGCGATGGTAACAATAGCTTTGTCAAAGCACTTCCAGACTTGACTCTTTGACTTGGTGTAAATGAGCAGCATGTGTTCATAAAACTTGTTGATGCTGAGGACCTTGTTGGAGGTGGGTTTTTTTGGCCATACTTTTGAAATCTGTATCTCTCCTGCTCTGAGTGCTCAAGATCTTTGTGTCATTCTGTCAAGTCCCATATGTCCGGCTCGGGAGTGCAAGGCACAGTTAGAAGCTAAGTGTAGAAGGCTCCCTCTGGTTCCTATGTGAGACTTGTCAGGAACCTCAAACTCTGAGGGATACATGGCCAGCTGGGGTTGTCCAGCCTGAAGGCAAGGAGATGAGCAAGCTGATTCTTGATGTTGGTCTGTAAACTAGAAGGCTAGATATCTGGAGTTCTGCAGAGTTGCCTAGCTGATGGGCTTATGTGGATTGCTGTTCCTGAGTCTGGCATGGGGCATGAGCGGGACAGGTGAAAAACTGCATGCTTTATTGGTGACAGCTCTTTTAAAAATCACTTCAGGTTTCCATCCCTAACTAATTTCCATCCCTTAAAGAGGCAGTTCCCAGGCAGGCCAGCAAGCACTTCTCCATCTTTGGGAACCATCTGTCTGAGCTCTGCAAGGATGCGGCTTCTTGGGATCTGATAGAGGGTGCTTGTCACAAATGTGTCTAGGAAATGTTTTTAATTTAGTTTTGTATCAGTCACCTCTTTCTATTATGGCATATTTGTAGTTCCCAGGCAGTCACCCTTTTACACATCCAGACTTACTTAGGTTCAGTAAGGTGGCCTCATTCTTCTTCTGAGGCCAGGTCTTGCTTGGGCCCTAGGACAAAGAACTGGCAGTCCTCAGATGCTGCTTACACCAGCTATCAGGATTAAAAAAGATGGATATGGCTCAGCAGGTAGAGTACGAGACTCTTAATCTCAGGGTTGTGGGTTTGAGTCCCACATCAGGCAAAATATTCCTTCATTGCAAGGGGTTGGACTAGATGACCCTCATGGTCTCTCCCAATTCCATGATTCTATGAATGGAGATCTGGTAGATAGTGTTTGTGTTTCACCTTTGACTCGAGTTACCAGTTCTCTCTGTCTCTGTGTGTGTGTGTTTGTGTGTGTGTGTAAGTTCCATTCCTAAGATGGTACCATAGCTGTCAACTTTCAGATTTGAAAATAAAGGATCAGCAGCCTCAAAAATAAGGGATCAGCAGCCTCACCTGTCCCGGGGAGCCTCGAAAATAAGGGATCAGCAGCCTCACCTGTCCTGGGGACAGTCTATGGGATATCTAACAATCCAGGATAGCAGTGGGAAGCAGCGCTGGAATAAGGGAATTTCCCGCAAAAAAAAGGGAAGGTTGACAGCTATGCTCCATACAGATGTTAAATAAGAGTAACTGCGGGGGGGGGGGGGGAGAAGTCAGGTCCAGTGGAACCAAGTCAGTTTCTTTTAAAAAACACTGAACCAAATTATTATTTGAGCACTGATAGGCTAGCGCTGTCATTGCTTTTCTCCCTTGAGCAACTGTAACGCATGGGCATTGCTAAAACTAATCTGCAGCCTCCAATATATATGGAATGGAGAGTATCCGTTTTGCTGAAGAGCATATGACAAAAGTAATCTAAACCATTCTACAAAAATAAATAAGTCTGAAAAGAAATCTTTCAATGTATTGTCTTTATAAATATCCTTTAAATTGAGTCTGAATGGTGGTGTGCAAGTTGATGGTATTGGAGAAGCCTGTTGAAATGCATTTCACACTCACAGTTATCATTGAATGTATAGCGTATGTTTAGCTCATGCTTCCCGCCCCCCCCGGCCCCCGTCTCTCCTTTTCTCATTCATTTGGTGCTACATTTCTTTGGAGATTTCAAAGTGATGATTGGCAGATCAAAGATGGTGATATTTCTTCCACAAAAATACCCTAGTTTTGATTGATCTGTGAGAGCAAGCAGTCTAAGGGCAGGACAAATAGCTCAATGGACTAGACTCTGGGTTGTTTTAATTGCAATTTCTACTAACTAGGGATGAGTGCTCCCTCGCCAAGGTGCAATTTGGAACAATTTGGATCTCTTTTTAAAGCAGATTAATTTGGAGAATGACTGACAGAAATCCAAAATCAACCATATTTAACTGGTTCCATTTTGAATCAGTGACACGCCCCCCACCCCCGGCTCTCCTAAGCTTCTGGGAGGCACCTGAGATCCCCTCATGGCAGTCCCTGGGAGCCCTTCCTGAAAAGCACCTCCTTGCCTTGCTAAAGTTATGGAAGTGGTGGGGGGGGGGGGAAGAACAGGGAAAACTCCTGGGAATTGCTGTGATCAGATCTCTTCTGGACCACCTCAGAACTCCTGAGAGGTCAACCTCCAGTCCAAAAGGAATCTGGAAAGGGTGGATTCTATAAATCTGGAGTTTTAATCCTTTCATCCATTTGTGCCATTTACCCATTCACTAATACCAATTCATCTATGAGTTTTTAGGAGGGCCCTCTGGAGGTGGAAAAGCAGTATAGAATTAAAAATAAAAAATATTTCCCCATAATCTATTCCCCATAATCTATTGGCCTTTTTTTGTTTTTAAAGGAGGCCCTGGTGGAAAGTGATGCTTGGTGAACACTACAACTCCCTCAGTCTGTACTTTATTAGTATATTTTATTTTATATTCTCACAGGGCTTTCCCCTCAGGGTTGACCTCTGTTTGCTGCCTTCTTGTACTTATAAAGAAGTTGAGAGGACATGGGAGATAATAGAATTATGAATGGCAAGATTTTGAGCAATCAATAAATGCGTTTGCCTAAGAGTCCTCTCCTTGTGTTAATTTGGTGTTGCCATGGTGTCTCAAAATGGAGGATTGTAGGTCATTCTGCAGAAACAGAGGGCTTGCACAAAATGTGCCGATCCTCATGGCAGGCAGATAATGCATTACGCACAACCTTCAGCTGAATGATAAATTGCCTCTTTATCTGGTGTTGTCCAGGGAGATCCACTGCAGAAAATTGAAAGAGATGTTTCACACCACCAGCTAACATTATTTTGGAAGTGGACCAAAAATCACACGCTTCAGACTTGAAATGTATTTAAGTGTGTGCAGTGTCATAGTGGTATTTCTTCACTGAAGCCAAATGAGGGGGAGGAAAAGGAGAGAGATTAGTCACCTTAAAATTTAACTCATTGTGTTAATGAATTGCTTTATTATTTCTGAGCACTTTGTGTATACATAATTAATTGTCTACAAGCATTCTTATTTTGGGTTTGGGTTTTTTTAGAAGGAGAAGATAATTATTTATGTATGCTTTTATTTAAAACATATACTAGCTGCTGTTGTATTAAAATCATATTCAAAGTATCTTACAACAGCAATGAAAATGTGAAAGATAAATGTGCAGGAACAATAAATTATTACCTTCAGTCTAAAACTTAAAGGCAAGTGTAAGCTATCCGTCAAAAATGAGAGACATAAAATGTCAAGTTTTGTAGAACTTCTTCTATCCATTGAAAGCCCTGTCAGACAGATACATTTGAACTTGTCTCTTGAATGATACAAGGGTTGGTGCTTCCTTTACTGGTCCAGGAAGGGCATTCCTCAAATGGACCATCATCACTGTGTAATAAAGTTCATTTCCCGATCCCCACCTGCCTGAGTTCACCTGGAGGCAGAGATGTACAGAAGTGCCTCTGATATGAATTTTAAACTTTGGGCAGGTTGAAATTCAGGTGGGAGAAGATGATCCTTTAAGTTTTCCACAAGCAAGATACTATATATTTTATTTTCTTATCCTATCCTATCCTTTCTCTAAAGTAGCTCAGGACAGCACACATGATTCTTCCCCTACATTTTTACATCCCTAACATGGATCAGTGGGAATTTGAACCCGCGTCTTCCTAGTCCTACTTCGACACTGTCATCTTACTAGGTACTCTGGAGAAACTCTGTTTTATTATATTTTGTGTGCCCTGTATTTGGTTTATTGCAGCACGTTCTAGGGCTCTTCTCCCTGTTGTCTTATTCCTGCTTTAGTTGTTTCCATAGTGCTGTTAACTTTGCAAGTTTAGGGTGTGTGGGAAGATGGGTCAAACATTGGGGAGGGATTGTGGACACAAGACTGAAGTGCAATACTTAATGTGGACCTTTACCATACATCTGTATTATACAAAAGAGAAGTAAGTGAACATTTATGTATGAGAGAGAATTCTTTATTTCCACCTATGATTTCCACCTATGATCTCTTCTATTCTTGAATCCTGAAATGTTGAGCTTTTCTTTTAAGTAAATGCTTAATACTCATGAATGTAGTCACAGGTTCAACATTATGACAGTAAGAGTCTGAAAGAATTGGAATCAAGGAGCTAAGCAAACAGAAGGGCAGATTCATTATGTTCCTTGTTAATTGATCCAGGCATCACCCCATGATGAGTGATTTTCCTTACTTAGTCTTTTTTAATTCCCTTATCTTGAATGCACTCCATGGAAAGAACATTCTATTTCTTATAGTTCAGTTTGGTATATAGAAGAACTTCCGTAACAACAGTGTTTGAGAGAGGAGTGAAGAAGTCTCTGTATCGGTATTATTCAGTTCATGTTTTTCACATTTGGGTTGGAAACAATTTCAGAGCATTGTAAGAATAAGTGCAGGACATCTGCTAACAGTAGTTTTGCATCTGCTGGGTTCTGTGAAAACTACATATAAAATGCAAAGTATGTGCAATTAAAACATTCAAGTTTAGTGTGACCCTCCTGCCTCTGGTTTCTCAAGCAGTCGTCAGTTCTGAACAAGTTGTTCACCCCTGATATATGTGGGCTTGTAGCCTCAAGACAGTGAATGTCTTTGATTTATGCTGTAATTAATTAATATGCATTTATTACCAACCCTTAATGAAAGGGCAGCACAAGGCAGGTCATTTTATTCAGAAATTTCAGTTTAAAAATCAAAAGCATAAATGACTAGTACATTAATTTCTCAAGCTGAAATCTGGGATTCCTTTTGGAAGTTGATATTTATTTATTTATGTATTTACTGTCCTGCCCTTCCTCTGAAATGAGGGAGCAAGAAAAAATAGTCTTGATGGACCAGACTTCCCTGAAAGATCAACTGTTTGCCATAACGCCACGCCACAACAGGCAGCTTACAGGGAAATCCCGGGTGTGATTCTAAGTCTCTCTCTCTCTCTGTGAGGTTCAACAGGCTGAATTGCATCCTGAGACTTGGTGTGAAACATAAGAGCTAAACAGCGGAGCCTCTTAAAGCAGGGGCTGCAGCCGTGCACTTCTTGGTGGCAAAAAAGACCTCAGACTTCTCCTCCTAGAGGACGGCTGGGGAACCCAGGTGACTTGAAATAGGAACTTGAAATAGTAGCTAGGAAGTGCTAGTATCCCAGCCGAAAGATGTAGGCTGTCTGCGCTTCCTCTCTCCTTCGAAAGGAAGCAAGAGGAGGGATTATGAGCTGCAAGCCCCGACACTGCTTCTGAAGGAATGCAGAAGCACACTCCAGAGACACTCCAGAGCTCACTGTGGATCATACAGAGATGAGAAGCACAGTGAAGGTTTGCCAGTTTTCATATAGAAAAGTCGGTTGTCAGAAAACAGGAAAGCGGAGAGGAAAGATGGAAGGCAAGAATCAGAAATGTGCAACCAATATATGTCTTGCTCAGGAATTGATAGTGTTAAATTCAAACAGTCATTCTTAGTAGATGCTTGCAGCAAATCCCCAAAATGTTGCTTAAACTCCCAAATTGCACTGAGGTGCTGCATGGTCAGTGCAAAGAAGAAAACTGAGGTGGGGGGGGCAGTATAAACAGAAATGCACATAGGCAACTCTCATGAAGATTCCTGAAGTTTAATGTATGGCACATACAAAAAGAAATGACAATCTAAAGAGAAAAAAAGTCCCAAAGTTACGTGTTATTTGATGTGGGTGGGTTTCGGATTACAGGAGTCAAGAGTTCATTCTGGAGGCCATGTAAATTTTCAGACATCTTCTCTGAAGTGATCTTCTAATAACACTTTTTATATGGGTACCAACATTAGTAAAGTCTAAAGAGACAGATTTACTTACTAGGCAGTACTGACTAGGTGAAGCTATATTTTGGCTGGTATAAAGCCGATTCCTGTGTTCCTTTGATTGCAGTCTCCGTTTTACACACACCCCACCAGCATGAAGAAAGCAAGTATTTGTAATTCTTTAATGCTTCCATTACCTCATGACCAGCAGATTTGGCCACGCTTTCTGTCTTAATTGGCTGTTGATGTCATAGAACATGGCTCCTTGTCTTCCTGGTGCAGGAAACTCCTTTTTCTTTCCCTGGCTTTTTCCTGTTTGTGTCTGGTGTGAGTTTGCACACGCGTGCCTCTAAACAAATCTGGTGAAATTTGCATTTGTATACAGTTAGTTCATGCCAATAAACAAAACCTATTCCCAGTAAGATGTGTTCTTATTTTATGATGATTGGATTTACTGCAGGAAGTATTCTGAAGATTCTCTGTAATTAGAGTCTGGAGGGTTTAAGGAGCTGTTTTTGAAATTTCCTGACACTCAGAGCATGTGTGTTTGATCTTTATAGCCGCCCGCCCCGCCCCTTCTTAGCTTGCAGCTCAATAATGTCTGCGTATCTTATATAAAACACAAGGAAGCCAGAAACAAAATGTGGATGTAGTGTTCTGTCTCTGTGTGATTCTTCCTCAGTATGGACTGGGGCAGCTGTCTTTGCTAAATGCATATGAGCTAAACACTTGTAACATTTATCTCTGTCCTGAAGTAATTACTATTTATATCCACATTCTCCTCAAAGTGGGCTGCAGTCACCTGGTTGATTCTTACTTTTCTTTAGAGGCAAGCTTCTTACCTGTCTGACTTCATGAGCATGGATTTTTAAGTTTCTGTGAACAGAGATGGTTCTTAAGTTCTTCTCAATTACTGGTGATCATTTGCTTCTATTGTTATCATTATTTTTGTTAATTTGCCAAGGAGAAAACAGTATATACATTGCATTTGTTTCTCCCTGATGTGTGTTCTTTGTTGGGGTGGGGTAGGTGGCATTTATGAGGGTAAGAAAATACATTAACAATGTTATTACAACTTTCTATTCACCCTACGAAGTAGGTTAGACTGAGAAATGGTGAGTGGTCCATTGTTACCCAGCAGCCGTTGTGATTGAGTGGGATTGACGTTCTAATCACCACACCAAATTGTTCTGAATAACCCTCACTGAGAATATCAAAAGCATTTTCGATTCTTATCATGAAACAAGACAGGTTGCTTAGGTAGAGGGGTAGCCTGTCCGAAATGGAAACAGTTTGGGGGCATTTCTCTCGGATATAACAGTGCTGAGAAGCTTCCCTTCAAGCGGCAGGTCTGCTTTTCACAAGCCCTTTAAAACTAACAAGTTGTTTTGTTTTGAACAAATAACATCTCCCAGAGATTGATCTATAAATAAATTGTGTGTCTATAACTGTCCCTCAAGAACAGTGTTTATGGGGCAATTTGTTGGAGTGACTGACTCAATCTAGGGTGTGTGTGTGTGTGTGTGTGTGTGTGTGTGTGTGTGTGGTATAAAACAGAGATTACCTTTGTAGGTTTAAAGAACACTGAGCTCATACATGGAAGCAGAAATGGGTCTTTCATGCTGATAGGAATTTTGGTTGCTTTAACATGTACTTTGCCTTGCTGCAGAGCATTTCACAAGGAAGAATGAGAAGGGTTAGTTGAGTTGTCAGCGCTCTTTAGCTAAAATATGGAGACCATTTTAAATGTCATTTCAAAGCAAGCCTTTATTGTGATTAACTGGCATAAATCAGTAATGAGTAAATAATGTAAAATATTTATTTTCATTAGCTGTTTGCTTAATGGCATTAATGCATTGGGAATGCCTTCCGGGCTTGGGGGCTGAGAGGATAGAAAAGTGTGTTTATATGTAAAGCATTTCACCTCATCGCAGTGGATGGCTTTGGAAACAGCCCAAGAGCACATTGCCATTCAGTTCGTGGTTACATAGGAAGCTATCTTTGAGCGGAAGAAAAACATGTTGTGCATTCTGACCCTGCTCTTAATATAAACAAATATTGACCGTGGATAGCTCAGTCAGTAGAGCGTGAGACCTGTAATCGCATTGGGCTAAAGAATTATGCATTGCAGGAGGTTGGACTAGATGACCCTCGCAGTCCTTTCCAACTCTACAGTTCTGTGATAGAACTTTCTGACAGTAAGAGATGTTCAACAGCAGGATGGGCTATTTTGGAAGGTTGTGGACTTTTCCTTCATTGGGGTTTTTAAACAGAGGTCAGATGGCCTTTTATCATGTTTGCTTTAGTTGTGGTTTCTGCATTGCAGGGGTTGGACAAGATGTCCCTGGGGGTTCCTTCCAACTCTACAACTACGCCAGAGGACCCAGTTGTGTAGAAGAAGTGGTATTTCTTCGCCGCTGCCACCTGGTGGGCACAATTATGTGCTATAGCCTGTGCTATATCACATTCATTGCAAGACATTCACTGTCTGCACTCTACCTGCTATCTTGCCTGCTTCATCATCCAAAGCTCACTGGGAAACAAGGGAGCACTTCATGCTCCACAGTTCCTGAGAGGACACTTGGTGGCAATCGTGGCAACGGTCCTGCCCATCTCACCATTCCATAGTTGAACTAGAGCCTCAACAGGAACACCAAACATTTCAATCAGAAAATCCCCATAGCATTCAGGAATCCGTAGGATTCCACAGATCTCTGTGGAAGGACCATCAAAATCACTCTCCTATCTCTTCATTGGGTACTGCCACTGTCAACTCAAACTTTACTAGGACATGGCCTGACTGTGTATAAGGCTGCTACTTTCACACCCCCAACTAAGGAATAAACCCTACACAAATCCGGAGTAGAGTTGCTAAGATGGTTGGATGGTGTATTGTATGCCTCTTTCTGGCAACTCCTGCAGCCAAGCTGGTGCCACACATGCTGCTTTCCTTTCCTTTGGACCACATCAGCAAAGCCGAGAGGGTGGTATTGTTGTTTGGGCAGCCCAGGACCTCCATACAACCTGCCCATGGTTGCATCCTGGAGATGTCACTTGGGTGCTGCTAATGCAGCAAAAACAACACGGGAGGCAGCAGTTAGGAGTTACCAGTCCCTGCAGCCACAGCAGGCGTTGTGATTCTCCAGTGGTTTGACTTCACCCCAGAGGCGCATTTCATTGTCTCTCAAGACAGATGGATGCCAACAGTTCTCAAACAGATGAATCCTTCACCCTCATATATGTCCCATCCTTCCTCCAAGGCATTTGGGGTGCATACAGAGGCCCCTCTCCCTTTACAACCCTATAATGGGCATTAGTTTTGAGAGATTAGAACTGTCCCAGGTTACTCAGTAAGCTTCACGAACCCAGTCCTTCCCAGTTCTGTGGAATGCTGCCACTGGAAATTAGGTGTGTACCATACTCTTGACTTAAGGGAGATCAATAGCAAAGAGATTTTAAATCCCAATCCATTTTAAGGATAAGGGAAGTATGACCCAAGAAGGCCTTTGTTACCACTCTCTGGGCCTTGTGCCATTCATATGGAAATACAGTATGTTAATTGCCCAGGCTCTTTATTTTCCAAAGCATCAAGTTAACAAAATGGTCTGTCTTGTTATAGTCCTTTTATCCTGTAAAGTTTTATAGCTGGCACTCTAGAATTAAATATGAAAGATTTCCATAATACTGATGATTCCTGTTTAAGTGCTCTCTTAGAGGGCGTTGATTTCTGTTGCCAAAATCACAGCTGTGCCCAGTCCCTCCCCTCCCCTTTTCCCTCTTAGTGTCTGCCTGATCCTTTTTATTTGGCGTTAACTGTCAACCACCTTTTTAATGCTAGTCTGTTTTAAACTGCCCTTTTGAGGAGGGGGAAAAGAAAACTCCCAAACACCCAAATTTGGGGTGTTAAACTGCTCTGTTTGAAGAAAGCTGCGTATGTCATTTTTTATGTCTTTGAGGGGGTTTTTGTATGCAGAAGCACAAAGCACAATTAGAATACAGTTATATATTCTCCTAGTTATTAAAGCTTGGATTAACATGACATAAAGTTTTGTCTGGGGAGTTCTTTGCTATGGCTCAGGGAGCATTTCTATGTGACAGTAATAGGCTCCAGTTAATATACTTGAATGATACTAGAATCTGCGTTCTAAGACAGAACAAAGGGGGTTTATTTGAAGCTTGCATTACAAAGGTGGAATTATCATTGTGAACAATCGACCGAGATCAGGGCTTAATTATTGTATCTTGTGTTCCTTCAATATTATAAAGTGAAGTCAAGGGAACAATTTCTCTCCCTCCACCCTGCCCCAAGCAAGTGGACAGCTCGTCAATCTTTGAAGATTGATGATTGGACCTTTCTCCAATCCCTTAACACTGCAGTGCTCCCCTTAGCTTTCAAACAGCTTACTGTGTGACACTGGGGGCTCACTGTTTGAGAAACAGATCTGAATACCCCTCTGTCTGTCCAGAACTAGTTCCGTTATTTGGATCCCAGCTGGGATGTATACCTTTTCTGGGCAGTAGTGTATAAGTTAGTAGGCTGTAGACATGCTTTGAGTCTACATACTGGACCTTCAAACTGCTCTTGCTCTGACCCATCTTTGAGTGGTTTTGCAAAGCTGGAATGCATCATTGAACTGTGATAATGCATCTTGCTTGCATTATCCCTGGATGGGGAATGGGGAAATGTGTGTGTTTAGAAACCTCTACCTTTGCGTTGCTGGAATGTAACATACTGCAGAAAGTCACATCTACTGCTCTCTTTGGGGTTGCCTTTGGCCCTGCCCACCAATGGAAGATCATCCACAGAGCAGTGTGGCCCTTGGTCTCTGCCACTAAGGCACCTTTTGCTTCTTGGTCACTTTGCCCTTTGTTTCTTCTCCTTTCTCTCCATATATTTCAGACCTCAGGTAAGTGAGTTAGGCAGGTAAGCCTTGGCACAGACCATCTCATTCCAGTCAGGTTTCAATTTACACATAGAGGCATAACCTCCTAAATGGCTTAATTGCTTTGACAAGCTGTGAAGTTAAAATAACTTGATCTGTGACCTTTGCTCAGATGCTGTGGTTAAAAAGAAGCAGTGCTCTGGATGAATGAGTGTGGGGTTGTGAAGCAGTTCAGCTACTCGGATAGTAAAGTTGTGTAGTGTTACATCGTTGTGGCTGAAAGGATTAACTATAAACTGGGAAGCCCCTAGTTCAAATCCATGCTCAGCTATGAGACCACAAGGAGACCTTTGGTAAGCTTGTGCATGAAAAATGAGGGCAATAATGCTTGTTGTTGTAAGGATAACTCTGATAACAGATTTGAAGCCGTCTCCACATGCTAAAGAGCTATATATGTGAGAGGTATCATAGATGTTCTAGATTTGTTGGATACATTTTTAAAGGATTTCTGAAGCAGCCTGAGAGAGAAGACAGACATAATATTACCCCTGTGCTTTAGGTAGGGTGTTTACCTTTCCATTTCTTAAAGTACTGTGTCTCTGTTTCTCTGTAATCCACTCGTGCTTCTTCTTAATCATAATCATTACTTTCTTGAAAGTGCAAAACTGCCCTGGGGGATTACTTGGGAGGGTTTGTCGGTGACATTGCAGGCGCCAGTCGGTCGGCTCTGTCTGCAGTCAGCTTCTGTTGCACTTGTAAAAATGTTACGTCTGTCTTCACCCTAAACTGACAACAGCCACATCACGTGCAAAGCAAGTAAAGGACGTCAGCTCGGGCCACTTATGGCATAGTGAGAATATCTTTCGTGTGCAGTTCAACTCCAAGGCGGTTGTTTCAGTCCCTACCCAGCTGGAGATCCTCACCTATTCTCATTTCTGTGCTACATGTTGCTGTTGTTTCTGCATGCAGCAATGCTAGCCATTTTCAGTGGAAGAGCATCAACACGTGTTTGGCAGCAGCTTCAGGAAAGTGCACTGCTCAAAACATATGTTCTCGTTCTGGTGTTTCGGCACAGCTGGATCTATTTGGGGAAAATCATGTGCATGCAGAGGGGAAATAACTTGGTGGATATCCTCCTCCGTCGCCCCCAAAGCATTGACAGCCTTCCTAAGTTTTCAGGAGTCTTCCCCTGACAATACCCTGTGCAGCTAATGCCTCTTAGTGGAGATATGCCAAAAGTAATAACAATTGCTGACCCTGACTTTCGAAGGTCATCACTGACGTAAATGGTTACAGGAAACTCAGGGCGTCAGATTTCAAATAAAAATAACTCCGTGTGGCTACAGTCCTTCCATTCGTGGCTGGGGGTGGGGTGGGGAATGGGGCAGTCTAAATACCACAAGGACTTTCTGTGTTACTTCAGTGCTAGTGAAGCGTAATTAAAAATTAGCTGAAGTGTGTTGCCTTTTTCAAATGCGTTTTGAAAATGGATAGCAAATTATCTGTCAAAATGATGAGCTCTTCGTTGCTGACGTGTAAAAACTAAATTTACTCACCAATAAGTGCACATCAGAGATCTCCAAGTCTCTTTCAAAAGCAAGTAACACCTGGGCAGAGGCCACTCTGGCAATTAATGTTGAACAGCTTGCCTAATCATGCTTGGGTGTTACAGGATGTGGAACTTGGTTATGCGTCATTTGTTGGGCAGCTTTTGCCTTAAACCACACCTGTCCAGCTGCCCAACCTCTGCTGGAGGGCCTCAGCTCCCACTCCCTCTGCCCATACTGCACAGGGAGCCAAAATTCAGGTTACACCTTCTACCCAATCAAACACCCACTTAGAACACTTTCTTTTTAAGTTCTCTTTCAGGTTATTCGGTGAGGGGCCCTTACCTTGTACCTTTTGTTTCATCCCTCATAGCTGAGCGTTTTATATTTTTATAACAAAACACACACACGGTACAATGAACATGGACTGGATTTTTTTTGTAAAAAAAACACAACACAGGCAATTTAGCTAAGATGCATAGAGCACAGAACCACGAAACCTTCAAGCTATAATTATTTTCACCTAGTAGGGTCAGCAAAACCTTATAATGATCTGGAGAGGCACGGGTCTGGGGTGTATGATTGGCATGCTGCAGTACTGCACAAAATGTTTCAGGTTTTGCATGACCTCGAACAACCTTTATATGGCGGGTGAGCTTGTTCATTAATAAATGATGGCAAAGCCTCCGAAACCAGGCTAATGTGTTGCTCTTGCCGCTGCTAAATAGTGTAAAATAAAGTATGCGGAGTGGGCTGCAGTTCCTTTGGGGAGGGGAACTGCTGGCATTGGAGTCTTTGTGGTGATTTGCTTGTTCATGTTGATGTTGGAGAGGGTGGCAAGCGACTGATAAATTGATCTACACATGAGTAGTCAAGTCTACTGTTTTTAGAGTACTGGGGCTGGGAATGATTTGGCTAAAATTGGAGCAGAATTAGAGGACCTGTGGATTTAATTAAAAGCCCCCCTATTTTCTCCCAGTGACCAGAAACAATTTGTGGCTGGGGAGCAGAGTGCAGTTTAGGTAGTGAGGTTTGCCCATGTTAGATTTTGGAAGGAGAAATAACAGTAATTTGACTTTTTAATTTAATTTTTTCCTAAGCGTATTTCCTCTGAAATAAGTCCTGTTGAACTTAACGGAATCCCCTCTCAAGAAAATATACTTAGAGTTGTAGGCTTATTTTAACTTTCAGATTGTGAGTCAGTTATAATCGGTGTATGAAAAGCACCTTTATTTATGAAACCTTAGGGAAGCAATGTGGAGTGGGTTGAGGTACTTTTCGGGCCATTGGTAATTGTCCTTCCCCCTCCCCCCAGCATCCTCCTGGTGTTCCCTCACACCCACACCAACAACAGCAACATACCTTGTTTCCATCTATACAACACAAGGCCCTGAGCATTTCCCTTGGTTCCCGATCCTCCAGAGCAGGATAAATTCACACAGGGAAGAGCTAGTTCTTTTAATCTCCTCTTTTGACTGAAGCAAAACGTTGCCCTAGGCAGGTCCTTGTGTTCAAAGTACCTTCTGGAGAGCTGAAATTAATAGCGTCCCTGTTCAGAAGTGTGTGTATGTGTATGTTTTTCCCTTCATGATAAATGCACATTTCTTCAAAACAAATTATGATTTTTATTTTTATTTATTTATTTGTGAATTGGGTCTCATGAGGCATCCCAAAGCCATTTGCAGCATAATCAAAACATGTAAAACAGTTACATATATAAAAACAGTTTAAAACAGTTGCATATTTAAAAACAAAGCATGTGTGTGTGTGTGTGTGTGTGTGTGTGTGTATATATATATATATGTGTGTGTGTGTGTGTGTGTGTATCACAGTTTAAAACAGCAGCAGAAGCACACACATAAAATCCATTCAAATCCAAGACAGACTCTAGCTGGCATAATGATCTCTGTTTAGAATGCTTGTTGAAAGAAGTTGTCTTCCTGATTTATAATAGGAGGGATTTCCAGAGAGTAGATGCCAGGGCACCAAAGACCTGATTCCTTCTTTGTGCGGAAGGACCCCCTGATAGGATGGGATCTGCAGATAGCTGCAGAACACAGTGATCCAATTGGGTATGTAGGGGATGAGAAGATTGTTTTAAGTATTCTGGTCCCATGCTGTGTAGGGATTTATACATCTATTCCAACACCTTGAACTTAGCCTGGCAACTAATTGGCAGCCAGTGCAGTAAATAAGGGGCACACTGTTGCAATCCTGGAAGCTAAGTCACATGTTTGGGACACGCACTCCTTGGTGAGAGAACTCCAGCAGAGATTTGACATCACAAAAACATGCAGCAAAGAATAGCGAGGAAACATAGGCTGTAAAACTCCCTTCCAGTGAGTCCCAAAATATCCCTTTTAAAAAGCTCTTTCCAAGCTATTCCACATCCCTAGATGGACCACACATAAAATGGTTTACTTACAAAACCTTTCAAAGTTCAGATTCATGTGCTTTCCCTGTTGCACAGGCAGCAAAACATTGCTTAGTTACAAAAGGTAAAACTTTCTAAACTATTGGTAGGGAAAAACACTAGTTTCAGATTCCATTCTGGCATGAAATGAAAGAGGCTGGTTAAAACTATGCTCAGAGTTCCTGACATGCTGAAAGCCACATGAAGAGAGAGAGAAGTAACAAAGGTTTGGTCACCTATTTGATCTCAGGGTGAGGGGTGAGAATATAGACTAAGCCTGGCAGGACAGCTTACTCTATAGTTTTAACCCTTTTCCTCACTAATTAGATTTAAACATGCTAGCATTGTGAGAGGCTGGAACCCTACACACAATTCTGTGTACGGTTAAATACAGCTTCTCATAAGGATCCTTCTAATTCATTAAACATTTCTGTTCACATATCTTTAAAACTCATGAGTTGAAGGGACTCTGAAGCAGGCATAATCACAGCACTTAGCTGATCTTGTCCAGATTCCACATTTTTATTTTTATTTTTTCACATGTACATTTTGTTTATGTCTGACATTTTTTGTTACTGAACACAAGGCAGTGTACATGGGCCTTCTAGGCAGTCTCCCATTCAAGCACTGACCAGATCCAAACTTGCTTAGTTTCAATAAGCTTGCATCGTATCATGCTAGACTACAGTTCTGCAACCATGCTGCCCTCATTAGATCACTACAATCCTATGGAAATGTGCTCCTGACTTAGAAAAATAATGCTCATGATTTGAATATTTTGGGTGCGCTTGTTTTGATAAACCCATGAGCTAGTCTCGGTTTCTAGACTGGCTTAGGTGGAAAACAAGCATTTTAATGTAGAAGGCAGTCTGAGACAGAGGAACGGGGGCAGGGAGATCAAACAGGAAATATAACTAACCTCCTTTTCTTTCCAGCTGTGGGAAACCTAGATAAATTTCTCTCTGCTAATAAACGACACTCTCATTTTGCACCTGAGCCTTTCTGTGAAACTGGCTGTGGCAATTGTTCATTTTTTAATATATATTATTTTTCCGCCAGAACTTTTGTGCATTAAAAAAAGTCCTTCATGCATCAGGAACCAGCGTAATGTAATACTTGTCTTATCTTCACACTTACTCAGCAGGTATTTACAAAAGGGCAGTGGGAAAGTCTTTCAACTCAATCCTGTTAACTCTGCACAGGATGTGTCCGGATCAGATATGCTTACCTGCTTCTCCTACCTTAGGGCCACGCAGCTGCCATAAAGCCTTTGCTTCTTCGCCCAGTGTATTTCTTTTTCTAACAAACCTTATTGACTTCATGCTACTCTATGTCTCAGGGGCACATAGACAGGGCTGTGACAGCATAATGGCTCAGAAGAGTGATCTGTAAGTCCCACTTGTAGGCTGGTGCTCTCTGATATGATGGAAGTGGCGTAGGTGCAACCAGCTTTCCTCCAGCTGAAAACTGGCACAGCCTCATCCATCCTTTGCTGCCTAGCTGGGATACTTAGCCATGCAACCTGGTTTGAAAGCGGCAGCCTGAGCAATGTAGGCTGTGAGATCAGCTCTTCTTTTGCAGTTGGCAGTGGTTACAATCCTCTTTTTGGAACTTATTTTAATGCTCAAATCATTTCCTTCGAAACCTTGGTTTGTGTCTTGGGAATGCCAGGGGAGTAACCCCCTTCAGTTCCTACTGTGCTTCTACTTTGTCACCTTTAGGGGCTCATTGTACTAATTCGCTGTGTCTTCCCCCAATGCCATAGTTAATGTTGCTTTTGGTGTACTAGTTGAGTTGAGCATGTGGGTTCTTCAGTTACTGGGACTCAGGGCCTGCCCAAGACATTTTGGCACCTGAGGCAAACTATAAAATGGTGCCCCTCCCAGATTAGGGAAGAAGGGGTGACTGAAGCCTCTCCATCAGGAACAAGGATGTGAGGAGGCAAGGAGTACCTCCCATTTGCCAAGATGCTGCTGTAAAGGTGGCCTTGCGGGGGGCTGCTGAGGAGGCAGCAGATCCAGCCTCCAAGGAGTGTTCATTCCTTGGAGGCCGGATCTGCTGCCCTCATGGATCCTGTCATCTGAGGTGGTCGCTTCACCTTGCCTCATGGGTGGGCTGGCATGCTGGGAGTTGGACTGAACATGGTTCCCTGGAATCAAGAGCTAGAGGTAACTTGAAGTCATTTAGCACTCACACATTAGCTTCAAATTTACATATTTACCACTGCAATATTTACAGTGCAATGTAAATATATATTTACAATGCAGTGCTGCAAGGTGTTAAATCACAGGATAATATTTCGTCCCAGGAACATATTCACCCTTGGCCAACCACTCAAATCAGTAGGGTATTTTGGGCCAGAAATGCTTGCTTTGGGAGCAAATCAGGCCCCCAAACTGGGGTTGGCCACTCTCATGTTAAATCAGTATAAATACATCAAATCTAAAACTATCTATCATCTATCATCTATCTATCTATCTATCTATCTATCTATCTATCTATCTATCTATCATCCACAGCCTAAGATCAGAATCAGTGACAATGAGCTGGTTCACATCTAACAGCTAAGTCAACCTCAGTGTGCCCCCCTAGGGCAGCAGAGTAGACAATGGCTAGAAGAGAACAGGAATTTGTTTTGTACTTTGACTGCTCTTTCATCTGCATTGTATAGGTTTTTAACATGGTGTTTTGTTGATTTTTTTCTTTTTGCAATTAATGCAAAATAGTAATGCAAATAAAATAGTTTCATTTAGATGTGCTGGTTACGATAATTTTAAATTGATGGAGGTGGATATACTCCTATTTCTAATAGGCTTAGGCAGCACACAGATTTTTAAAAGCGTTTATATATAAAAAAATATGCTGCTTGACCCCACACGTTGAAAAGGGCCTCGAAAGAAAAACTTTATACATTGCACTTGTGTTAACCATTTTCTCTCCTGTGCAATGATTTGTATTGCAGCTGTCTGTACTGTTTTAATGCTTTGCCATGTGAATGCAAAATAAGCTTTTGAGTTATACTTGTGGTAATGTACAAAAATGTTATCTTCTGTCTAAAGAAGGATGCTCACAGAATCACCTTGGTGGCTGGATTTTACTTTTTATGCTCTTACAGTTAAAATGAAAGTCTTAGAAACATCTGATGAAAATTAGGAGGAGCCCATCACCGTTTCTGCTGGCCAGGGCAGAAGGCAGAACTTTGGTGCCTAATGCCACTTCTTGCTGTCCTTAGCCCCCTCCTCTTCAGCCCCCCCCCATCCTTTTGTCCTTTTATTCCCCAGCTCATGACAAATGGAAAAGCCAAACTCAGGCAAAGTTAAACACCTGCACATTTCCTTTATTTACAGAGTTTTATTCTGATACAGAACTTGGATTTCCGTTTTGCTTTGGTGTGGTGTACGTGCAGATCCATTTAGCAATTGGTGAGGAAGAACAGATGTGTGCTCTTTGAAAAGAAAACCAAAATAAGAATTAGGACTTCTGACCATCTGCCTGGCTTAATATTATCCAGTTCTGCTTCTCACATTTGGCTTATAGGCAGAGACTAGTTAGGGTGAGTTCTGAATAATTCAACTTCATGACATTCGGTACAGCTTGTGTGTGTATGCAAATTTATTTTACCCTGCAAACGTAAGCACTATAGCTCTTTTTGCTACAAAATGCGGTGTCTTTCTTTTTGACTTGGGGAGCCAGCAGTCTGACCTCACGGCATGACAGTTTGATCGGGACCGGGCTGCAATAAATTATAAAATCCTTTCTGATCGAGACTGGCCTTGTGCTGCAGAGCCTCAGAAAACTGGCCAAAAGGTTTTAGGCATTGACCTGTTCACTTCTCTGTACCCTCCCTCCCCCAATAGCTGTTAATATTAAGGTGTTACGTATGTACGGATGGACAGGTGTGTGTGTTACCTACCTTTTTTGTATTGTTTGGAAAAGAAAATAGGTTGCAACTCTAGAGTCCTCGTACTGTTAATCTGCACGCAAGCCCCGTGAAAGGAAAAAGAATTATTCCTGCTGACGATGGCTAATGTCCCGTGAAAATAAAAATGCAAGCTGCTTTGCACCTGGTTTCTCAAAGTGCTGAAGGAGCAATGTTCCCTCCAGCCTCTCTGTAGTGGTGTCACCAGAGCTCCTGGTCCAGGGATCAACTCTTCTTTCCCAAACAGACTCTTATCCCAGAGTGATTTGACCAGCTCTGGACCGGCTATTATGCTAAGAATGTGATAGAGCAGCTTCTCTGATCTGGTGATGTTCATATATTTTGAGTTATATCCTCTATTGCTGTGCTGGCTACGGCTGATGAGAATTGTAGTCCAAAACACCTGGGAGACAGCAGGTTGGGGCAGGCTGTCACAGAATCTGGATTCCCTAAGTGTGGAGGACAATCTGTGCATATGCATGGCTGTGCATGCACATACGGGCAAGTCACTAAAGGGAAGACACAAATGCTATCCTGGTTTGCTTACCTCCTATTCAGAATTTTTTGTCTTTAATAGAACTGAGCCAAAACGATTGTCTTCAGTGTGAATTTGGTGATGCATGAGGTACACACGCGCGCACGCACACACACACACACACACACACACCAGCTTGAAATCCTCCCCAAAATTTGCTTTAAGTATGCTTCTTCTATGGCTGTTTGCAGAAAGGCAGTAGGAGAAAGCTGATGCTTCTTGTAATTATTTCTGCTGTAATTATTTCTCTCCCGGGAGAGAGGCAGTGCTGCCCACTTGCCAAGGCAATGCAGGGATTTTCTACTTCCCCCAAGTCTGTAGCCTGTGCAAAGGCTACAACTTGAGTTTTGTAGAGCTTGAGTTTGGGCTCAGCTCTAGACTTGAATGCGCTGGGCTGCAAAATACTGACCCTGCTTCCTCCCACCTCGTCAGCCTAACATGGACTATTGTACACCCAGTGTTTTGCTGGGAAATAAATTACAGTGCTGTGAGAGGCTAAGGAAGCAGCTCCCTACTTCTCGAGGAAACAGGCCCTTTTCTTGCCTTGTGCTGTTTCCACTAAACATTAACATACACACACCAGGTAGTTCATATGGTACCGCAGAACTGCTTGAGCCCAGATTAAGAGCAGCTTGTTTATGTTTTGGGGTTGTCCATGCAGCATTTTATTCCTGATTTGCACAAGTCACAGTTTTCAGTCATTCTCCCCACACTACCAGCTCTATCCAGAGGTAGGCCAACTTACTTGACAGACAAAAATCCTGTGAATATCTGGCTTAATTTTTAACAAGCGTCCCTAGTCCTTATGGTTACAGAAAGGAAAACTATAAAAAAACAGGCATGAGAGAAGCTGCTGAGTTTGTGGCTTTTTTTTGTTTTTTGCCTCATATATATCTGGCACTGAGCTTAGCAGTCTGGCCCCTTAGTCAACCCATGTCAAGCATTGCACTAGCTGAGGAGGGCGCTAAATTTTAAAAGCTTTTTTTAATATTAAAAAATTCCTACCACTCACAATTGTAGAAAGAAACTTGAAAACAGACAAGAAAGAAGCACCTGAACTCTGGCTTTTAAAAAACCTGTATCATGAATACTTAGAGAGAGAAAATCTGGAAACTGGTCAAGAAAATGGCTATGCTGTTTTTTGGTTTTGGTTTTCCTGGGTGGGGAGCGGCCCTACGGGTGGCTGGTTTGCTGTCCATCTGCAGCAAAGCAGGCAGGAGGGGACTGCTGTGACTTTGTGTCTCTCACCACTGATTCTGGGAGGAAATGAGCTTGCAGAAGACTGGTTTTGGTTCAGGGCTGACGGGGTGAACCCATATTGTTCACGTAAGACTAGGGTTTAAATTTCAGCTCGCTTTTGTAGAACAAAGAAGAAACCTTTAAAAAAATCAAGTCCTTGATAAGGAATCCTATCAGGCATCTCCCCCACCCCCCCGCTTGTTTAGTAGAATAATTCAGCGACATTTTATTTACATAAAGCCGTCACATTTTGGCTAGGATTAGAGGGAAGTAGTACATTGCATGACATTCTGTCAGTTTTATGTTGTGAAGAAAGCCATATTGACACTGATGGCTGTTTAACATCCTCCAGATTTTGTTTTTTGAGAGAGTGCTCTGTTTCGGAAGTGGGCTCAGAGCCCTTCTGCTGCACAGTCTCCTGAGCTTGGCGCTGGTGTATATCCACCTGTGCTGGAGAAAGAGAACTGAGGTCTGTTTGCACTGAAAATCAGTGCTCTTTGCAAAGTATGTTAGCCGCAGCAGATTTGGTAACTGCAATTACATTTTTGTTGTACAGACAAAAGAAAGTGCTTATTATAATTGAAGCGGGTCTAACAACTTAGCAGAAACAAAGTTCCATTAAAACAAATTCCCCATTGTAAATCAATAAGTTCGTTCAAAAGCCATTGAGCGCGGTGGATTGGGGCTTGCCTTTCAAGCAAATATGTTAGTGATTCTGATAATTTGAATTAGAGCATGGCAAGATGTTTAATCACTGTTAATCTGACAGCATTAGAGATTATGCATGACAGTTGCTTCAATAGTTCTAAATGCTTAAGTCAAAACACACGGCAGTGACTTGTGCTGAAGGAACCTAAAACTGGTGGGGAATAGAAGTCAATCCAGGCTACACAGCTGATGTGCAGGTGGCATCACGTTTTTTTTAAGGGAGTGGATGCACATCTTAGCTGTGGAGCACCAGGCTTTGCATGCAGAAGGTCCTGGTTTTCAATCCCTGGCATCCCCTGTAAAAATAAAATGTTGAGCGGCAAGCTTGGAGGCCTTGGAGATCTGCTGCCAATCTTTAGAGAAAGCGTCGAGTTGGACAGGCTGGTGGGTGGTCTGGCTCGGTACGTTATTACTATTATTTATTATTTATTAAATTTTTATACTAGCCTTCGCCCACAGATCTTAGTGTGGTTCACACCTTTGTATATTTGTATGCAAGAATGTATCAGGATTTGGAAGTAAAATTGCTTTTCCTTTTCCAGTCAGCTAGTATAATGAAGCTGCAAGCTGTTTAGGAATCAAAGAGACTTGGGTAGTGATCCTTCCTGGGCTTGGTTTATGAGCCTTAAGGCAGTTAGCTTGTTATTAAACACCTCCTTTCAGGTGAGCTGGTTGTCCCTGTTGGAATCAGGTTGTCCCTGTTGGAATCAGGGTGCTGGGCTATTGTTATTTAACACTTAAAAAGCATCTAAAATGTTTTACATGCTGTACAACTACTTAAAGATAAATCAGCCAGTTTCCCACAGACTCACAGTCTAATGGACAGGATACAAAAGGAAGGAGCAAGCCCTGGAGTAGCTGATGCACAGAGCCAGCTTGGTCTCCCTCTTGCCATGATCTTCCTGCGAGACTTCAACGCAGCACCTGGCTGGTGACATAGTGTGCCTCCTGTCAGGTCCCAGGAACAACTGGCAATTGGAGCAGTTTTAAAAGTAGTTTGCTGTGTGACATGGGCCTTGAGTGGGGCTGCTGTTTGAGAATCATGATGGAGCATGTGGAATTAGTTGTAGAGAACTGCAATGAAAGGTGAATCCAGCCTATGCATGTTAACATTAAGACAGCTTCTCATAATACTAGATCTGCCGACCACCTAGTGGGACAATCAGCAGGAGATTCAGGGCAAGACAAAGGGCATGCTTTTTCCACATAGCACCCAGTCAGCCTATGGAATTTACTGCTGCAAGAGGCAGTGATGAATGGCCCCTGGCTTTGATGACTCTTTCTGCAGCTATGAGCTATGATAGCTAAGTGGCGCTTCCATGTTAGTAGCATGTCTCTGAATCCCAGTCACTGGAAAACAGCATCAGGACAGGGCCGTTGCGTACACACCCTGCTTTTGGGCTTTCCAGGACTGTCCACTCTGGGGGACAGGATGGTGGACGTGGATCAATCTTGGATCATGTAAGGCGCAGAAGCACTGATAGCAACACTATGAATAGTTGCCACAATCTGTAGTTTGCTTGGCGTTTGGTACTGGAGGCCATCCCCAGCATTCTAGAGAGAAAAAGTGACCCATCTTGGCAACCTCACAGCAAAAGCTTTCCACAGAGAGAAGGCACCACAAAAGAAAATGAACCATGGCCTGCTCTGTTGAGTCCAAAATGGTGCTAAAGAAACACTACCTGCTAAGTTCTAGACCGCGGCCACGTCTGGTTTTCCTAGTAGAAAGGCAAAAGACATTGCTCCTTTTTCTTTATCACAGTCTCCCAGATTCATGCTCTGTTTTGAGGAATGTGTTGGCAAACGTAGCAGGTTTATATAATGCATTCCATCCTGCAGAGTAGGATTTCCAGAGTAGGAAATCTGATCCTTATCAAAACAGGTTGGCATTCCTTTCTTTTAATGGGCCTTGTGTCTTTTCTTCTATACCTATACAAGTCTGTTCATTGTGAATGGAAGGATAGATTTCCCCTGTGTATTGATGGCTTTTGCAGCATGCTAAATTTTGTCTTGGACTGGGATCGCAAAGTGCATCAAACTTGATTAACATACAGTACGTGGAAGGCCATAGGAAGCTCTGTAGCTCTGTGTTTTTGATTTGTGCACTGAACTGGCTATATGGAGGTGGTACTTACAGTCCAGCCCTGGGATCTCATGGCAAGGTGACTGGGGGGGAAATTGCCTTGCAGTGAATTAAAAACATTTTGGTCTGCTGTTTGGCCTCTTAATCAAATGGTGAGTGACTAAGAATAGTGGCTCCCACCAGTGACTCCCTCAAAATGCCCTTGAGCAATGCAACATCTTGTATGTTCTAAGAAAAGCATTGTTATTGCTGCTGGGGAAGGGGAAGGCCAACTCTTGCACAAGTGAGTAAATGTGAAATCTGAGTAGTTTTGGAAAAGATTCCAGACTAGTATTGTTACATGTCTTAGAGCAATATAACATAAATTCTGCAGACCGGAGATCCATCTAGGCCAGTATCTTTCTTTCTACATCAGCCCAAAAGAAGCCTCCTGGGAAGCCCAAAAGCAGGGCATGAGGGTCATAACCCTCTCCTGTTGTTGCTCCCCATCAACCAAAATTCAAAGTATGGCTCTGAACATGGAGGTGCCACATAATGATCATGAGTAACAACTACTGATAGTTCTCTTCCTCCTCCATGAATTTCTCTAAGCCTCTTATAAAGCCATTTAAACAAGTGATGGTCTCCCCATTGTGTGGCAGTAAATTCTTAGAATTTAACTAGCACCTAATGCTCTCTTCAGATGTTACCAGGAGGTTCTGCTGAATGGAGCAGTTCTGCACTTTAGGCAACCCTCGCTAACACCTCTCCAGATATTACCTCTTTAGGTCTTTGCGGGCAGGAGTTGGAGCTGAAGTCAACTACTGCAGGCTTTTAAAAATGTGGCTCAACACAACTGTCTGGCAATTATGCTTTGGTTTGTGCCCAGGCTTAAGTTGGCATTGTGAGACATGGCTAGTGACTTGGCCCTGACTCCTGACCAGCCAAACCCCATTATTAACAAGCTGTTGGCTCAGCACCCTACAAAAAGGGGCCTATTTGAAGAGGCCAGAGCACACAAGGCCTGCACTGTAGAGGCAGTTCAGCCTTGTGACATTTTGAGTAAATAGTCAGTGGTTTATCTTCATTACCAGAAGGAAAGGAAAAGATGCCCTGAGGGGTCATCTTGGATTTTAAAAGAGGTGGGTAATCAGGTTAAAATACTTTGTTTTTGTCCAACTGCACTGTAATCTAACTGCAATGCTTGATATAAAGGTGTGTTATCTCCCTCCCACCCACCCCAGCGCCGCCCCCATCTGGCTTTGCAACATGCAATTGTCTTGTTTAATTTATACAGGGGAAAATAGTAAATCTGCAGGAGTGAGTTGCTGGCTGTTAGAGTTTCACTTGGGTATTTAAAATAATAGCACCTGACAGTTTACGAGTAGCTAAGAGGTTTTTTTCTGCTTCAGAAAGCAAAATATTGTATGAGTTGTGCAATGTGTATAAATAATCGGAGGAATTAAGCCAACAGTGCCCAGTATGGTTCCAGAGTGAGAGAACGGAAAGAGCAGGAAAGTTCGCACGTGAGGTTGGGCAAATTTTAAATGCAGCATATATCTGTGTTGTTTGATCTCGTTCTTGTTCTTGGACTTTGTCTAAATTTTCAAACTATTGGGGGAGGGAGGTCACACTGTTAAATCCCTTCTTAGCTTTTAAAAGACAAACAACAACAACAACAATCCTGAGCTAAGCAAATCAGCAGTGGTCAAAACAAAAGTGATCTTCAACAGCTCCTTATAGTGATGCTGAAATTAATATCGAATCATAGAACAGGTGAAATGGAAACCTTTTTTCTGGCCCGGTCAGCTGTTCCTAATGCATATTCTTTGCCCCACTGTGTCCTGCTGCAAGATGAGTACTTGTTTGCCATCAGGAACAAACATATTTAAGTCTGCAAAGCACATCCTCTTCTGAATGTTATAAACTTGCAAACTGCTTTGTAATTTTGGGCTGTGCCAAAAAATGTCTTATTCTCGCTGCTGGAGATTATTTGGGGGTGGGAGTTCTGAACATCTGTCCTATAAAGTGGACTTTGTTCATCTTCTCTGGGCAAGATCAGGTGATATGTCAATTTAAATCAAAACAGTCGGGCAGTTATTTGCCCCCAGGTCACACCGAGTGGTGACCTGTCTACTCTGGGCATCTAATTTGGGCACTCATGCCTGAAAATAAATTGTTGGGTGTAGCAGTTCCCAAGATGGGCATCATCTGGAAGGCCACACCTGAGATCACCTCTTCTGACTCTTCTCGTTCTTTTGGGCCAGAATTAGCTTGATGAGAAATGAGTTGGGTGTAACATCCTTTCCAGCATGCATCATCAGCAGTTGTGCATAGAAGTGTACATATTGAGGTGATACCTTCAGCAAATCACCAGGATCCATTCTGGGAAATGGTCCTGTGGACATAAGCTCCAGTCATTTCATTGACCTGCCTTGAGCAAGATGGTATTGGGATTAGAGGGAAAACTTTGAATTTCTGTTCTTTCCAATTACCTTAAGCTTTCATTGTTTCAATATGGATATTAATTTTGATTTTCCTGCTGAAGTAGACAGAAGCAAACTGAGCAATGCTGCATTGCTCATCCAGCAAAGCTTCATCTTCCCATGTTCAGGAGACGTATGCTCAGTTTGGTCCTCTTGCAGAGTAGCTGCAGGCTTGGACCCCTTCATGTTTCAGAGTAAGCAAGTTTCATCCCACCGATCACCCAAGCCAGATTCCTCCAGCTGCTTGGCAGTCCCCCGCCCAAAGAGCAATGAAGCCTGGCAACCCTGATGGTTCAGCATTGAGCTTTAATGGAGGCTGCAGAGAGTTTGCTTTGTGTTGTTTTTTCTTTCCCGGTGCCTTATTTCACGGCTGTCACTATCTGTTCTGTACGTATTCGAAAAGATTAGCTTATTGACAGGCTCCTTGATTCAGTAGTAATAAACTCGTTGATTCCACAGAGCCCAAGATAGATCTGTACAATTATCACCACGGTCAACATTCATTAATTGGGGGTGTAAGTGAATGGTGAATGTTACACTTAATGGCAGATGCTTCTTGGGCAAAGATGCACAGGGGCATGCCTGGGCTACAAACCTGAATACTGACTTTACTGTTATAGTTTCCACTCCAGGACCTAGAAATGATGATTCTGTAAGGGTGGGTCTAGAGTCAATTTTATTATTGTTATTATTTTTCATGAGATCTGGCGCTGGTGTGTGTGTGCGCGCGCTCCTGTAAACCACCCTGGTAATGTTGATTAAAGATCAGTCTAGAGATTCTTCAAGTTAATAATACTCATGCAAGGACAGGTCGCTATCCACTCTGTATTCCACAATCTCTCATTGTTGATCCTTTCCTAACTTGTTTTTGGAAACTCAATAGGTCCCACTTCCTTCTCTGAGCTGAATATGCCTTTCCATTGTTGAGTGGTTGAACAAAGTTCCCAGGAAGAAACTGGAGTACAGTTTTGATATATTTTATTGCAGAAATGCCATGGCTGTCTTTTTAAAATGAAAGATGTCATATAGATGCAGAGATAGATACACCACGATTAAGAGAGTTCATGGAGACACAAGGAAAATTGTGCAGGCAATATTCTATAACCATTTACTTAATAAGAAGTTAATTTTCCATGATTCTAGACAATTCAAGTCTATTGGGTAGCTGCCATTCACTAATGAAACACTTGTATAAATATTTCATAAGATAATTTTGGTTACTTGGACCTTAGCTTCCTTCTCTTTTGCATCAAATGCCTTCCACATACACACACTCCACAAAGTCTTTATAGGCCTGTCTGTAAAGAATAATATTGCATGTAACCTGCAAAATAAAAAATGCAGTTAGCTGCTTGATCCATTGATGTAGGGGTGGTGGTGGGGAATTGGTGCCATGAAGGCAGGACTTGGGGACAGCAGGGCTGGTTTTACCACATCTTTAAGACATCCGGATCCCCTGCAATAAGTCTTATTAGCTCTAAAATAACTGGAGGGAGGGGAAAGCCTACAGAATCAAGTTGAAACTGTTCTTTCTGATTCAGCCATCTGTTGAGGTGGCAAGTGACAGCAAGTTGTAATATGGGGTTTTAAGAGCAGCAGTTGCTAGTCAAGGAGAGCACAGATCAATGCGCCAACATCAAATGCTGCTTCTGCATGACATCTGTCAGAAGAAACTGTTGCTTCCCCCTCTTCCCCAGCTATAAGTGGCTGATGGTGCTCTTGTCTCTCTACTTGAGTAATTGCCCATCACGGCTCTTTCTCTCTGTCCATTAACTAAACTACCACCTTTCCCCCCATAACCATCCCTGCTGAAGGTGCTCAATGACAATTTCTCCGCCCCAACTCTCTGCTCGCATTGCCTGGGCCAGGATATGGGCATAAAGGGCCTAGTCATGTCTGCTTGCTCCAATTCAGTTGATGTACTTAGACACATAGCAAACACCAAAGTGCTCTAGGCTCTCCTGCTTTTATGCCATTGGCATCCTTTTAAATGACTACACCAGAGAGACAGCATTTACTTGCATCTTATTTAAAGTATATGCTTTAGTAGCAGATGATAGTGCAGCATTAGAGAAGCAAGATTATCTGTCATGGGACTTGATTGGGAGTTGGTAGCAGATTTCTAAACTGCGCAGTTTTGGGGAGCTTGATGTGAGCCAGATTTTAGAGCAGGGATGGTGACCCTGTTACCCTCCTGTAAGCCACCGTCAGCATGGCCAGTAGTTAACAGGCAAGGTGAGATGTAATCCAACAACTTATTGAGAGCCACAGGTTCCCCATGCCTGGTTTATAGCATTAAAACAGGGGCTGGGAAATTGCTCAAATCACACCTCTAGCTGTGGGTTCCTGTGGAGAGTCTTGGGCAATGTCCCCACATCATTTCTTTGTTCCCAGTTAGTAAACTGAAAGAGCTCTCTCTATACCAGACAAAAATTATTAATATTGAGTAGCATTGCAAGTAGTTATTTATTACAGTTTTTTTTTATACCCTCCCTTTCAGAGCACAAATCCTTCCACTGTAGTAACACCAGAAACACATTAAAAACCATAATAAGTCGTATAAGCATATAAAAGTAATGAGGATCCTTCCCACCGGACACTTCCTGTGGGGAATTGAGGTTCTTAGCAGTTGGGCTGGTGCTTTGGAAACTCCTGCAATGACAATTGCTCTCCCTAGTTTAGTGAAGGGCACATCTGAATACATGGGAGAGGGGTTGAAAGATGTCAACTTAACTTTTTTTAAAGGGTTGTTTTTAAAATCGCTTTCGACCCAAGACTAGCAGGCTTTTAGGGAGCCTGACTGATGCTCTGCTTCTTGGCAGGAGAAATTGTGGAAGGGCCTGTCATAAGGAGGAGTTACTCAGTCACTGGGCTCTGCCTTGTAGCTCATAGAAGTGGTATCCCAAAGGATAGTGACACCCTGCTTGACTTACTCAAGAGCAGGAATTCCCCAGTAGTATAAAATCCCTGTTTTCTCCCTGAGCAGTACTGATTAAAGACAGTGTAGCACCCCCCTTTCTTTTTAAAAACTGCCTTAGGAAGTAAACATTAAATAAAGCAAAGCCCATTACTTGAACTTTGTCAGAGAGTAAATTATATTTGTTTGATCAGAGAGAGGAAATGGGACATATTTATTAACTCTTAAGTTTGTTGTTGTTTTTAATTTTGCAGCAAATGCTACTTTTCTGTCTACCCTCACCACAGTTTCGAACTGCTGAGACTTTTGAGAGCATTTAGTAATGCCCTGATATTTGATGCTCTTAATTAGTTTGGATTAATCAGCTCTTGCGAGCTGCCATATCGAGCCATGTGGGGATAACTGTTTTTTTGTGGTTGTGCTTTGCCTTTTACAAAGGAACATTTTGCACTGGTAAATGCTTTTATTTTGTTCAGCGGAAAAGCTTCTTTGTAGTGCTCAAGAGCTGGGGTGGAGAGACCTGCCTGTAGAACATCTGGGCCATCCCTCAGGAGCCCCCATGACTTCTCCTTGCTTGGCAAAAACTGCAGGTAGCCATGTTGGGAGACATAATCACAGAGTAACAAGAGAGTGCCTTTATTTGGGACAAGCGAAAAAGGCACAAGGAAGCTGATCCATAAAGAAAGTGTCAAAACTCTTCATCAGGCTATGGCAGGGGGACGGGACAGAAAGGGGTGGGGAGGGGATGTGTTTGATGGACCTTAATCTTCCTACACATCTGAAGTTTGTAACAGCCTTAACATGGAGTAAAAAAAGACATTAGGTTTGACCAGCCTTAATAAAACAGACAAACACACACAATTGAACCAAAGGTTACTGAGAGAAAGGCAATGGCCAGTTTCTTTTTGAAAATGTGAAAACTGCAGCGACTTGAGTTCTGACTCCAGTACTTCATGTTTAGAGGCAGAGACAGCATGCCACTGAATACCATTACAGTGATACCTCTGGTTACGAACTTAATTTGTTCAGGAGGTCCGTTCTTAAGCTGAAACTGTTCTTATCCTGAGGCGCACTTTCGCTAACGGGGCCTCCCGCTGTGCACGTGCCTCCGGTGCACAATTTCCGTTCACATCCTGGGGCAAAGTTCGCAACCAGGAGCAGCTACTTCAGGTTAGCGGAGCTCGTAACTTGAAGCGTTTGTAACCAGAAGTGTTCGTAACCAGAGGTGCCACTGTCCTTTCCTTTTGTGTGGGCTTCCTGGAGGGAAATGGTGGCTGTTGTGGGAGGCAGGGTACTGGACAAGATTGATGTTTTGTAAGAGGAATGTATATAAATACTTCTATAAATAAAAAAGATGCTTCATTTATTTCACATCTCTCTTTAAAGGCGTGTGTGCATACATGCACTCTTCTTGGTTACACACTCCTTGTAATGAATCAAAACCAAGACAAATGGGATTAACTCCTGGACTATATTTTGCAAACTGCTTCCAAATCTTGCTAGAGTTTCATTAGGGCTTCATGGGCCAATATGGCGGGGGGAATGAGAGAGATCAGTTTGCTTAACCTCTGGTTTTCATGCCAGGTACCTTGACTTCTTTTTCCTCCCTTGATGGGAAGGCACAAGAAGCTTGTGTCTTGATGGAACAGACACCCGTGAGAAAGTCAATTCTTTTTAGCTTTTGCATATTCAGATGCCTACTGGTTTCTCTTCAGGCTGTTGTGCTTAGATTTCAGGGGCATTAATGGGACTGACTGAATGAATAACCGCATTCTAACTCTCAGCCCCTTTACCTGGCAATGATATGATATTCATTCTCTCTCTCTCTCTCTCTCTCTCTCTCTCTCTCTCTGTGTGTGTGTGTTTTAAAAAGTTTTTTTTCTTCTAATAACTCAGCCTTATTCATATTGACCCCTAAACTCCCCCCTTTCCTGTCAACTTACATGTTTTATTTTGTAGAGGCGTTGATAGAATTTCTCTTTCCTTGCTGCACTTTATCTGTTCAGGGGGTATTGAGTAGTGCCATTGTGTCACTTGGCTGCTGAGGAAAGAGGCTATTCTTCTGTGACAATGGGTGCCCTACAAAAAAAATATCACGTGGGGTGGGGCAAACTTAGAAAGGGCTGAGGCAGAGATAAAATGTTCTGACCTTAGGAAGCACAACAAAAAGGATAACCAATTAGGCTTGGCTTGAAAGGGCATCCTGGCTTTAAAACATCCAGGGGTATCACCCACTGATAGGTACAAACAAAAAGCGGTGCTTGGGAGAACTTCGTCCAGCTCCACCCAGTATTATAACATCCCAGCTTTGTCTGTCTCTTTTTGTCTCTGCTGAAACCTTTCCCCCCTTCCTTTTTACTGGGCAGTTTTCAGAGCCTAATCCAAAATTCTTGTTTATTTTCCCACCGTCATCAGTCTGAGTTAATCAGAAATGTCATAACCCTGTCGTTTGCTCCTCAGTATGAATGCCCAAACTTTCATCTCATCATCCTGGCATATTTGAGCATTTTGTAGCTGTGCACTGCACACTGGGCATCCCATGGGAGTCCAGGCACCACGCCACCCCGGTCATACAAGGGATAGTGTTCACCACAGAGTGATAAAAGTGTTACAGTAGGGAAAGAACGAAAATTTTCCCTCTAAAGCAGGTCATAGCTCTGAAGGAGCCAGTAGGTGGCAGGGCCGATTCCACTCCCCATGGCAAGATTGTTCATGTATCAGTCTTCCAAGAATGGCAAGGCACGATGGTGTTATGCATGACAGCGTTTTAATGGAACAGTGTGGTAAAGTAGTTGCGATGTCACACTAGAACCAGAGAGAACTGGGCTTGGATCCTTATTCAGCCATAAACGTATACTTCTCCGTACTTTACAAGGTTGTTGTGAATATAAAACAGGAGAGGGGAACCATATGAACTGTATGGTGGGATACATTTTTTTAAAAAAATGCTTACTGCACCCCACAATCCATACATTGGGATGTCCTGCATATACAGTTACAAATCAATATCTGAGGTATTAGGAATCTAATTTATGGTTCGGTAGGGGGGGAGAGCCTTTTTATTGTTGCCATTGTTAACCAATTGGAATTCAACAACAACAACAACCTCTGGCGTAAGTCCATCAAGTAAAATTAGATGAATGAATTTTCCAGTAGAGAGTGAGGAATATGTTAGTAATGAAGGCATTGGACAATTCCCTGCACCCAAACTTGCTCTTGCAAATGCATGTGTAATACTTTTATGAACCTGTTGCTCGGGTAGGCTGAAGTTTGGTGAGGGGGGAATTCATGTACCAACTGGCTTGTAGCACCGTCACCTAGGTTACAGCTAATGCGGAGATGACTGCGTCACCGTGTGTGGTGCTCTCCCCTTAGACAAAGAGCAGCTCCCTTGTCGACTGAGTTCCTTGCTGTTTGTTACCCTAGCGACAAAAGTAGCTTAAAGCAACTCTGTGAACAAAGGGACTTCAGAGTGTCTGCCTCCTGGGAACTCACGGAAACTTTTCGCCATCACGATGAGTTGGATCCGGTTCAAATCAGTTAATGATTCTATAAAGTGACCCGGGGTAGGGGCCAGGGGGCTGAACCCATCTGCCATCAGGGCCAGCGGGAGATGAGGCTGCCCGACTCTGGCTCCTCCTTCCCGAAACACACAGTCCATTTTAGCAGAATGAAGTGGCAGAGTCCTGCTGCAGGTGATAAAGCTATATAGAACTATAGAATTGTAGAGTTGGAAGGGACCCTGAGGATCATCTAATCTAACCCTTGGCAATGCAGGAATATGCAGCTGTCCCGTGCGGGAATCAAACCTGCAGCCTTGGTGTTGTCAGCACCATTAAATGGTACAGGCAGCCTGAGTAGTTCAGTTCGTTAGTGGATGGTGCTGATACTACATACAGTGGTACCTCAGGTTACATACGCTTCAGGTTACAGACTCCACTAACTCAAAAATAGTACCTTGGGTTAAGAACTTTGCTTCAGGATAAGAACAGAAATCGTGCAGCAGCAGCGCAACAATAGCGGGAGGCCCCATTAGCTAAAGTGGTGCTTCAGGTTAAGAACAGTTTCAGGTTAAGAACAGACCTCCGGAACAAATTAAGTACTTAACCCAAGGTACCACTGTACTATCCTTCCTTTTACAACAGTGAGTCAAAGAGTACCTTTATACACAATGAGGGGCAGGAAAGGATCTCTCCCGACCAATAATTTTTAAGAATTGCATCTCCTTTAAATGCAGATGATAAAATGTTTTGTAGACCCATAGTTCACAACTTTCTGAGCCTTTCAAGCACTGTTGATGATCAAACAAAGTTGTTGCTGATCTACAAAGCTAAATAAAGCATGACATCCATTCAAGCGGCTTTTATTTATTGCCATCCTGGTTTGTTTGTTTTTTAAATCAGATTCCTTATTAAATCTCCATTTGGTTAAGACTATTATTTTGACTTGCTTCACTTCCAGACAAATTCTTTTGGACATTTCTTTTAAGGGCACAGTATTATGCCAGTGAAACGTCCTGAAAACTCTACAGGGACAGTACGTGGTGATAGTGGGAATGAGTGATGTGGTTGAAAATAATTCAGAGTACTGTTTTATCTTTCTGAAAGCAGTACTTTCAGAAAGAGTGTTGAACCTAGGTGTGGCTGTGCAGATTAAAGGTAGGTGGAATAAATCATGCAAATAATGACAGAACTTGAAAGCCATTTTTTGTCACACTTGGATACATTTAGTCAGTCAAGACCCTTCTCTTCTCTGAAGTGGAAATGCCAGAACCAATGCAAATGTAGCCTCCCGCTCCCCCTTCCCCACAATCTCCTGTGGCTTTTCAAAAGGGCTTTTGAATACCTTTGTGGCTGATCAGGTTTCTGCCTTGGACACCCTGTTGGAACCTCTGAAGGTTCAGTGGCTTTCCCCAAGGAAGGTCAGGGCTTTATATTTTCAGCTGAGTCTGTGGGTGTGTCTCTTATGTTCCCCCAGCTGCTGTGGTAGATTGGTGAGGGGGTCAGAGAAGTGGGGGGGGGCTTCAATTTCAGGAGGGGTTTTTTGGACAAATAGGCTTTTGAGCTGGGCAATACTGTGTATGGTATCAGTTTTATTACCGTTTTTTTTTGGGGGGGGGATTAAGTTCCTAATGGTTGTACTTATTTGCTTCCCCGCAGCTCCCCTGAAGGTAGGGACTGTTGGTGAGGTGAGCTGGCAGGGAGCTATCTTGAGTTGTATCCAATGTCTGTCTACCTTTAAGTTAAAGTCACTTATTTGTTGCGCTGGCAGAATGTTGTTGCACAAGGGAAAACACAAGTAGCATTACAAAGATTGTGGCACAATGTATTGTACAACTAGAATAAGCTGTTGCACTACTTTTTCCTCTGTTACCTTTTTTTGGGTGTCTACACGTTATTGTGTAGTAACAACAACAACAACAATACCAGCTGTTATACAACAAGCTTCCGCTAGCACACCTGTTGTGTTGGAGTCCTTTCTTGTGCAGCCTGCCATTTGCAAGTGCAAGGGCTCATGCATTAGCAGACAGAGCAGGTTGGATACAGGCCCCTGTTCAGCAGTAGCCTTCTTTTAAAATTGGAACTCTACTTGGATCCCACTCATAAAGCTGTCACAGGGTTGGATCCAACATAACCCACGATACAGGAACTGTCTGGGGCCAATGGGAAAACCCATGGTGATGCTGGACCTCTTGGGATGCACTTCTTTTGGATGCACCTCTGCTGCTGTTGCCTTGAATCTCAGATACCAGTGTACTAAAACACTGAAAATGCACATTCATATATTTGTAGGACAATATGCAAAAGTTTTTATCAAAAGTCAATTACTGCAGATACAACTGTTGCCCCTTTTGAAGTTAAACCATGCATAGGTATGCTAATAATAACAATGGATTTGGTATTATCTACATTAAGATTTAATACTATGCACTCCTTTCTTATGTCCTCATCTATAAATGCTCTCTTTTCTTTTTGTAATCAATTGTATGCATGTATGCAAATATTTATATTTTTCTGATGTCATGCAAAGGAAAAGTGGCTTTGGGGACCATCAGCTGATTTCTGGTATAACTTTAAGCACTTTTTTTGAAGACCTTTAAACCAAACTTCTTGTTGTGTCTTGCAGGTAGAGGATGCCATGCTTATGTTTGACAAGACTACCAACAGACATAGAGGTAAGTTGGGGAAACAATCCCCAGGTCTGATGCTACTTTTTCACATTGGTTGGATATTTTGTGTTTAAATGAGGAGTGTGTTGTGAATGGCTTTCTGGGCCAAAGGATAGTTTAATTCCCCAAACAACAAGAGTTCCCCTCAGTTGGAGAAGCACCAATCTAGCTGTGAAGTTGTGAATCTTTCTCTCCCAGTGACCAAGATTTCGCAGTGATAATAGTTGGCGTCAGGTGTTTCAAGAGGTTTTTGAAGTTATAAAATCATAGAATTGGAAGGGACCCTGTGGATCATTTAGTCCAGCCACCTGCAGTGCAGGAATCTCAACTCAGCATGCATGACAGATGGCCATCCAGCCCCTGCTTAGAAACCTCGAGAATCCACCACCTCCCAAGGGAGACCATTCAACTGTCAAACAGCTCTCCCTGTCAGAATGTTCTTTCTGATGTTTAGTTGGAATCTCCTTTCTTATAGCTTGAATCCATTGTGTCATATTTGATAAGTTCCCTTTTCAGGCTTTGCTTTGGGTTTCTGGACAAGTATGAAAAGTGACAGAACAGTTGCTTAGGTTACGTGGTTACCACTACAACTCTACCTGATGTGGAAGAAACCACAGCCAAAAGTGTTCTAAACGTTTGCACGTGAAACCTCTCTCTAGTCCCTGACACATTTGATCCCTGGTAAAGGGTGAGAGATTGAGTTGTAAACTACATTGCTGTGGCTTCTGTATCCTGTATCCACATGAGAATGTGGATTAAAAAAAACAAAAACAAATCATGGAAGCTATGAAAGCCTTGAACTGACAATTTGAGCAGGGAAAATTCATACTCATAGCAGGGATGAGCTGCCTACAAAATCTTCATGTAGCGGTGAGAGTTTGCACACACTGTTTTCTGCTACTGGTTGTCACCACCTGAAAACTTTATCGTCCTCACTAGTAGCCTAGTGGAAAAAGGGGAAGCTGTTTAAGACAAATCTTCATTGTACCGCTAGACCTCATGTACACTGGGGACTTTTTCACTTGTATCCCCTTTCTGGAAATACATGGAAGCTTGCTTGAAATGGAGGCTGTAGCCTGTCCGTTTCCCATTGGCAAATGTGTCACCAAATGTTGAATGTTAGTGCACACAAAGGCATTGAAAAGAAGCAAGGTAGGTCTTTGGTTTTGTGTTTTTGCAGATGAAAGCAAATGCCCATTGAGAGGAATTTTAGAGAGGTCTAGTTCTCTCTGTTGCCGTGGTTTTTCTATATGGTGAGCTGAAGTTCCACTACACATTTGTACTGCAATTGGTCTGTGATGGCCTCCGTTATGCATACATGATTTAATCCCAGTTTCTGAGCCCATACAAAAGGGCCCAGCATTATAGTAGGCTGGTTAAATAAGACGTGGATGTCCTCTACAGTTGGTTTCACACAACTGGCAAAGACATTGGACTGTGGATAGATAAGTAAGGTTTTATAACTCTGTGGACGATTCAGGTGGGGAGTACTGAGTGACCTTGAAGTCTGAAGTCCTCCTCAGCTACAGTAGGACCTTGGAATGTGTCTTTTACTGGGCTGTGGATACTAAAACACATCCTGAGAAACATCTGGGGGGGTTAATGTTTTAGGGGCTGGATCATGGTCAGCGTTGGGCTTTGGAGGCTTTTCTGTGAAATGTAAGCAGGTGGGGTAACACTGCATGAGTAAAACCAGTGGAGTGTCAGCCAAGCATCTTGCAGGAGATTTTTGAACAATGGCTCCTGTCTACAGAGCTGCCAATTTGCATCTGTGCCCTCTTGATAGATGCAAAGTTAAAACCTTTGTCTCTCTTGCATTGAGAGTAGTTGTGCTTTTCCCTCCTCAAGGCCCTCAGGTTCACTACTAATGCTTTCTTTCCAAATCGCTGCTTGACTGTTCACCTCTGCTGTTTGTCCACTTGCTTCTCCCTGGAATTTTCAGCATGAAAGCATTTTGAAGTGAGGGCACCCATGTTTTGCATTTGCCAGTTAACTGTCTTGACTAGAAATAAGTGTCCTTTCCAAGTGCATCTGAGGAGTTTTGGGGGCTACAGTTGACCTTGGTGAACGAGCACAGTCAATGCTATCTGTCTTGTGTGGCATTGGCTTATCAGTGCTTGAACAGGTATGGCATCCACCGTTCTTGCTCCCCGACTGTAACCATGTGTAACATTTCTCACATTTGAATCCAGTTAAAGTTTGGGTTCTTTATTTTCCCCCCTTGAAATCTGATAGCCTGACAGCTTGCAAAGACATAATGAGAAGATGTTCAATAGGGAAGCAGCCAAACAGCCCTGGTGTGGTCTCCATGTGCCATTTCCCTCAGGCAGCATAAAAGGTGGCAAGTTTTAGAATGGAAATAGCGAAGGCGCTTTGGTGTCAAATTCTGGGGCTTGATTTTTCTTGTTAAGGGAGTAGATTTTCCCCTCCCAAAAGGATTTAATTAATGTCCCTGAGGCAGACTACAGTAACTTCTTGTTGGCACTTTTTCTCACCTGTAGCTTTGCTGAAGTGTGAGCAGAGCCAATTCCCATCAGTAACTTCCCCACCTTCCCACCTCTTTCAGATTTCGCCCTCTGGCAATGATCTGCAAAGGGTGCTGTGGGTGAAATTAGGCTGTTGCTCCTTGGTGCTGGACTTCCTGGCAGCTGAGCTCCAGGCAAGCTGCAGCCTGCTTGAGAACAGCTGTCCTGGTTGATAGGAAAGTGTGAGGCAGCCTTCCCTTGGGAGCTGCTCACCAACTGCCTCCCAGAATCTGTCTAGATTGGCCAAGCAATGGAAGTCCCTACTGATTGGTGGCATTGGGCATGAATGTTGCCAACCTTTCTCTCCGCCTTCCCGCCTTCCTCCCTTCTTTTGGTCTGCATCTAAGCTGAGGAAATGAGAGAACATAGCAAGCTTATCCCTCTGTGGCATCATCTGCACTACACATTTAAAGCGGTATCATACCACTTTCAACAGTTATGGCTTCTCCCAAAGAATCCTGGGAGCTCTAGCTTGTTGAGGGTGCTGAGAGTTATGAGATACCCCATGTCGTCTCACAGAGCTACAGTCCCCAGGATACCATTATTACTTGGGAAGAGAGATGGATTGTTAAATCACCCTGGGAATTGTAGTTCTGTGTGGGGAATGGGAGACTCTAGACAATGCCCTTGTTCAGAATCTCAGGAATCTTCGTAAGGACTCATCATACCCCCAGATCAACTCACCCGGTTTGCAACTGATGTGCCTGCAAGTGGAGAGGAAGCATATATAAGCACTTCCAGAAGGAAAAGATAATTGAGCTATGTGGTCTTTGGCTGACCTGCACATAGTATATCACAACCATTGCAACGTTCCCTTCCCTCTGTTTGGCTCCATATACAGCACAGATCAGCCAGAGCCCATGGAGGTCAGTTACCTTACCAAGGGAGCATCAGTTTACACAAGGCCTCCCAGCGATCAGATTGTGTTGTAACCTGACTGTCACCTCTGTTCTGCTGTCTGGGGAGAATAGAGTTCTTGTCATTATGGCGGCATTCTGGGAGTGGGCAGAGAGATGGAGGCAGAGAGACCGATTCTGAATGCAGGCTCCTGGGTGGTGGGAGGGCATGAAATATTCTTGATCTTTCAACCTTGTGTTGGCTCAGAGGGCCTGATTCTCACTGAGGTGAGACAGATCACTTCAGATTGCATGTAGGAGCTCACATAATGGAATGCACCTACACACTGACACACAAAAAACACATGTGTGTGTGTGTATGCACATGTGCGCGCGCACACACACTGCACTCAGAAATTTAACATGGTAGGAATTCCAGTCTTCCCCCTGATCTGCTATATTCCTATGTGCAAATATTCCTCCTCTCTTTATTTTCTAATTTGGAGGAACATTTCATTATGTGGCCTAGAGAAGTATAGTGCAGATACATTAGATTTGCTCCAACTCAGTGAGAAGTAGGCCTAAAAAATGCATTGTTTCAATACCTAACTCTTGGTATAATGTTGATATAAGCCACACCCACCCACACCATGTTTAACACTAAACCCGATGGCTGAGGTGGAGGCAGATATAGTTTATGGTTTCTGTTTCCAATTGGAAACAGAGCTCCCGAGAGTTGTCCCATCGATTTCTCAAGCACCGAACTGCTTAGTGTTTATACTCTGAGAAAAGGAAGGCATTTCGCCAATGGCTGCTCCGATTGTCTTATAAGCCACAAATGTGTCAGCTTCTTGGAGTAATGTGTGTAGTGAATTTGTTTAGGGAATCTGCCAAACAAAAGTTTAGAGCCTTCGAGTAAAATCAGGGTCTGTTACAAGCCCAGGAAATTTCGCATGAGGACAGTAGCCAAACCCCATTTCCTACAATGCCAAACAGCTGGTGAGAGGAAAGCCTTACCTCACCTTCCACTGTCACGGCAGAACCGGGAGCTCAGAAAACTGGAGTAAAAATGATCAGCTTAGTATTCTCTTAAATGTTTGCATTTCAAATCATGCTTCCCAGAACTCCCATCTCCTCCCCCCCCCCATCCCCAATAAAATGAGACCGATTGCAACCTACCTCATAGGGTTGCTGTAAGTGTAATGCTCTATTCTGCCAGATAAAATGTAAGAAAGAAAAAAGGAATGTGGAAATGTTTTAAAGATGTGTCAGAGAGAGAAGGGGAGGGAGGGGGGAAGCAAACATGTTTGTGCACTGTGCGTGTTAGCTGCCTGACTTAAAGAGGGGGTGGGTGGGACTAGATTTAAGAGGGTCTCATCTCTTTTGATGCTGAACTGCCTTGATGCTGGTAGAGGAGAAAAGGTTGATATTAACTAGGGAGATGTATATATCAAAGTTTTAGAACTGAATTGTAATAATAAAATATAGTTGGTAGCAAATTATTTTATAAATTAATTCCAGACTATATTGAGATGTTTGGGGTCAATTGGAATCGCTTCTCTTCGTCTCATGGAGCGAGTAGAATTTAAATACCTGTGTGTGCATTTTACAAGGTCGAAACTAGATAAAGATTATCGAATACATTGTAAACTAGATACAAAACATACGATAAAAGTATGGTCGTGGTGTGATTACTGCCAATTGTGTTGCTGTTCTAATCACTGAGAATAGGTAAGGTCAGAAGTAGGCATATTCTGTGACAAATGCGGGTTCTGGGATCAGCCCATAGTGGGAATATTTACTTATTTGTGCACTTGTGCGTAAACTGGACATTGTGATAATATGATCTATGTATCAGAATGCAGTTCCCAGCAATGTGCAAGAAAATGAAGGTGGAGTCAATTTGAAAGCACACCATGGGCATGTGCAGTAGCTGCTTTCCCATGCTGTGAACACCAACCCTACCCTCTATCAGCTACTTGATTCAGTGTGCATTTTTGGCATAATTGCATCTAGCTCCCCCCATGTTCACAGTACCTTTCAGAGACACTGGAAATGCAGGGGGAGAATAGCTAAGAGCCACAGCCTTTGCTATTGCTTCTGGTTCTCCCTGCTTCTTCCAGGACCTCTCTTTCTTCCTAGCCAGGCTGAGAGAATACTACTTTTCTCCCTGTCTTTGGCTTAAAATCCCCAGGACCGCTAGGTTAAAACCCGACCCAAAGGGATACCTGTGCTTGCTGTCTAATTTCTTTTTCTCATTCTGAGTTCCTTTGTTCTCACTAAGAGATTGGAATAAGGGGCTGGAGTCCAGGCCAGGCTTTTTCTGGTCAACAAGTTCAAAAGTGACTTGTCAGCAGTATGCAGTTCCTGAGATTCAGGCTCTTCTCTCCTCCTGCACAACCAAGTTGATCACTGCCATTTCTGTATTTATTTCAATGTGATCCTAATGAAGTCCCCTTTTTCATGTGCACATGGAGGCAGACACGTTCTGCCTGTGCTGCTGTCACACCACTCCAAGCCACTCCATCTTCGACGAGAAGCATGTAAATGTTATGTTTTTTGTTTAATTCTTAGACTGAACTGCAACAAATGCAGGATCCAGAGGGAAGTAGAAAAAGGTGTTTGGGAAACCTGGTGTTATCAGGTGCAAACATGAGTGACAAGCCATCCGAGGGCAGATTCTCCTGTCAAAACATCTTTCAGTTTATCTTATCTAGCACAGAGTTAACGACTGTCGATTAGGGCTGCTTCTACAGAGGACACTTTTGACATCAACAGAGACCTCTAAGGTAAACTGGCAAAAGCCCTTTTGCTTGGAAGCAAGGCAGGTGTGGATTTTGAGGACTTTTATTGGCTCTGGTTTGTTTTATAGCCTCACTTTACGACTGGTCTCAGCAGTGTCTCTGTGCACGTTTAGCATTGTTATGTGAGCTGCATGTGAAAGATCCAGAGAAACAAGGGCAAGGAATTCATTCAGGAGAAACGGAGAATTCAGTGGGGCAGGAGCTGTCCATAAGGAACAGGCCTAGCCATGTCTGCGCAACAGGACCTGCTGGTTAGACTAGGTTCATCCCTCTGAGGACTGAAACAAGAAGTTAGGCGTGCGCTTGCTAGCTTCTGCAAGAGACCCGTGGAGACACAGCGCCTTTATCAAAGTGTTGCCTGGGGAACCAGTTCGGATCCATTCCTACCAGCAGGGCCAAATATGCTGGCCTTGTCAAGATGTATGAAAAGGACAGGTCCTTGGGGATTTTTGGCACAGACTTGTCGCTTTTGTCCGGGGCTTGGAAAGGAGGTGCATTTTAAATTTCAATCCATAGCATCTATTTGGGGGCAGAATCATCCCCTCCTTGGTGCATACAGTTACTCAGTTTCACTGTCTCCCTCTTCCACATACCTCAGTGTTATTTTTTTAACACTACTGTTAACAAAACATGTTTTTATTGGTGTGATGTGCTACGATACGTGTGTGTTTGGGAAGCAGGATTCTAGCTGCTCCTTTGTTTTGCCTCCCTGCCATTCACATTGCCCTGCACCAACCGCATCTTATGGGTTATTGCGTCATACTTCAGTACACCAGCTCCTTTGACTGCTGTTTTACAATGTTCCCCCCAACCCCAACCCCCAGAAAACCAGGAAGAATAACTTTTCTTCAGCCTACCAGCTTCGGTAGGCTACTGATGTAAATCCTACCACTATCACCAATTGAAACGGATCCATCCACTGGTTACCAATTACAGCGGATTGCATCTCCATACAATTCTATAACCTCCATAGGTTAACTTGTGGTTTTGTGTGAGATAAAACTTTAATACTTTGAGACTCAGGCAGAAGTTGAACAAATAAGAAAGATTTATTTTACAGAACAAAGCTGGTAGAACAAATGATGCGTCAGGTGATAAAGCTCTTTCAGGAAACAGTCAATTCTAATTATATTAAATTTAGTGGATGTTACAAGCTTCTGAAAAGTTAGCAAACACACAGCTTCTTTTAAACTTCAGTTACGTATTTTCAATTATTACTCTTCAGTTAGATGTTACAGGTTTCTAGACTAGATGGTAAATGCTTAGGTTCTTTCACATTGTTTCACTTTGGTTCCTTAGACTTAATTGTTGCGGTGTTACAGCTTGTTACTTGGGTTTTTAACAAGGTATTACTTTCTGTCAGTTTCCCAGCCTCCTATGAATCTCACTCCTGAGGTACATCTCGCAGTATTACAGATCCAGGGGATCACCAACCCCTTCTTAACTGGTTTGGGATTATTCCCTTTCTAGAAAATCACTCCCTTCCTGACCAAAACGAGACCCAGGTAGAGTGTATCCTCACAGCTCTACTTCTCCTTGCCCAAACTCAGCCCTCCCAGTTAACTCTTGTCTGAATGCTCTCACAAGACACTACAAACTGTCATTCTATCTAAGCTCAGAAACTCCTTTCTCTTGACTCTAGATGTGGATGAGAGTGGATGTTACACACACCTCAGAACCAGCTCTCTAACTCTCCTTCCAGCTCTTTCCCTTAAACTCTCTGTTAAGCTCTCTCTCAACTATCTCCCAACTATCTTGGGAATGGCTCCTTTTATATTCCCTCCCAAAGTGCTGGCTCCACCTCACTCTACCAATCAGAGAGAGGCTCCAGCCCTCTGGTGGAATCCTGAGGCACTGCACCCGCAGACTCTGGCCTAGCTCAGCTGTCCGTTACAGCTTCCCTAAGGCTTTTTACATGCCTGCTCTCCAAACGAGCTTCAGCTGGCGTAATGCAGTTTTTGTCAATAGGCAGCTTGTTGGCAGAAGCTGCATTAAGCCCTTCCATCGACAGGGCTCTAATCCTGGTCGGATTCCACCCCAGCTCCATAAATGATAGAGTCCAACACCATAATTGTGCGCTCATGTGCAAACAACATGCTGCGCTCTCTTGCCCTTATCTAAATGAGAACTAGTGTGTTGCAGTACCATGGTAGAGAACTGACAGTCACCAGGCTGGGTGCTCCCCCAAGGGGCATGCTTGTCTGGCCTGTAGCATCTCCTTCCTGCTCCCTTGCCATGCAGTTGAGCTTTGAAATCAGCCTTCTACTGTAGCCAGTTTAAAGCTTTCCCTTAGCTTAATTGTAGAGTGTTCGACTGGGTTTTGGTGGGGGGTGGGGAGCTCACAGCTGGAGAAGGAAGAATTAACCCACCCCTCTCTGTGAATTGCAGTCCTCCCTCCTGTTGAAAACTCCAGCCTCTCATTTTCAGATGGTCACAGTCAGAGAGGGAGGGGTGTGGGTGTGATTTATGTGTGTCTGTGGCCACCCCACATTTTTGCCTTGGCCATGCCTACCAAAGGCATGCAGCCCTTGGGCCAAAACAGTTTCCCCAACTCTGATGTGGTGGTTGGAGTGTTGGACTTAGACTAGCGAGACCCTGATTCAAATTCCTACCAACCCACAAAGCTCTTTCAGTGATTTGAGGTCAATCATACATTCTCAGGCAGACCTACCTCACCAGGCTGCTGTGAGGATTAAAGGTGGGGTCATGCATGCCACCCTGAGCTTTTTATAGAAAGAGCAGTCTAATGTGGTAGATTGCAGTGGGTTGTCAGTAGCTTTCTCAGTCAGAGCAGCATTTGCCAAAGGAAGGATAGATCCAATGAATGCAAAAACTTGTTTCTGCTTGTATAGATGTGAAATTCAACATACTGCATTCATATAAAAGGAAGAAGGGGGTATCCCTATGAAAGGGAAAGTTCCCGGTGCTCCATTTGATGTACCAGAATGAATAGCGCTCTGTTGAAGTTATACATAGGAACCTAGGGAGCTGGTCCATCTAGCTCAGAATTGACAGGCATGATGGCTCTTCGGGATTTCAGACAAGGGACACAATCCACCAGTCAGTTTTCCTGCACAAGTCTTGTTTGGTACATTGGTGGTTGACAGGAGAACTGCCTGCTGTATTGTTTCCTCTGTAATTTGGGAGTTAAGGATAGAGTTTAGCTCTGTTGATAAGTATAGTTTAGCCTAGCAGCTGCCCACTCACCTGGAGCAAATAATGATTCCTTCTGGGTCAGGAACGTGTCAGGCCCACCACTCAAAACACCCATCTGACAACTAGGAGAGTGTAGGCAGGCAAGCAGGCTGGTTATTCTGTACAAGACTGTGATAAAGTGTTCATAGGCTGTTTTTCTGTTTATAATCCCTCACCCCATCCCAAAAAAGAGTTGGGGTGGGGTTAAATAGCGTATTAAAAGAGTTCTCTTGACTCTCTCTAAAAAGTTGATTGAGCCCCTTTTAAAAGTACCAGGATCAATCTTGAAAGGATTAAGTAATTGGAATGGGGGGAAAGTTTTATTTTGTTATCCTTGCAGCCTCCTAGATAAGATCTTAAACTCAGCAGTAGTTATTGATCTTGCGGGCTGGAAAGGATCTCTCAAGATGATGTCCTTCTAACTTCATTAGGTAAGAGAGCTCCAAAAGGCACTCGGGCTCCTGCTAAGCATGCCAAGCAGGTGAGCCAGGCTGGCTTTGGAGGCTGGCAGTGTCCAGCTCTCGCCCAGGCCCATACACTGCCAGAAAGGCTGTTTGCCCAAAGAGCCATTCTTGCTTTTCACAAGGCATCTAAGAAGGTGGAAGGCAGCATGAAGGGGTTCTTGCTGTGAGGTGAGTGAGGAATCGGGAGGCCCAGTAATCAGGATGGGTGAAAACCAGGGTGCGGGTTCAAGGAGCAGATGGACAAATCAGGAGGCAGGATCAAAGATTAAGCCCAAAGTCGGGACTGAAGGACAGTCACAGAACATAGAACCACACCAGACTCAGGGAAGATTTCATTGATTGGAACAGGAAGCCCTATTATATCTCTCTGCAGGAGGATCCAGTGGCCTTGGTGACACTTGACTGTCCAGAAACATGCTGCAACATACCATATTTTTTGCTCTATAAGACTCACATTTTCCCTCCTAAAAAGTAAGGGGAAATGTGTGTGTGCGTCTTATGGAGTGAATGCAGGCTGCACAGCTATCACAGAAGCCAGAACAGCAAGAGGGATTGCTGTTTTCACTGCGCAGCAATCCCTCTTGCTGTTCTGGCTTCTGAGATTCAGAATATTTTTTTTCTTGTTTTCCTCCTCCAAAAACCTGCGGTCTGGTGCGTCTTATAGAGCGAAAAATATGGTATGTCATGTGGTAGTTCACCATACAGGGCAGCTGTACACAGATATTGAAAGCCTCTCGATTTAAGTCTCATCAGGTCCTCACAAAGGACTTTATTATTCATAGAATCATAGAATTGCAGAGTGGGAAGTGACCACGAGGGTCATCTAGTCCAACCCCCAGGAATAGTCAGGCAAAAGGAAGGTGGAGCTCTTGATGCTGTAGGGATGCAGGGATGATCAGGCAGCAGGGTCCTGGTCATGAGGAAATAGCCTTGGAAGTTGGTGGTCCCAGATTCTAGATGGGTATTGAATGTTGCCATTCCACCCACACAGCAGACTTCCACTTCTGCAACAGAACTTCCCCCTCCTCTGCTCTCCCATGCAGCAGCTCCCCCCGCCCCCACTCCCGGCAAAAGCCGGGGGAATCTCTGGAGCAGATTTTGGGAGCACACTGGGACAGAAGAGGAAGTGCCATTGCACAAGCGAGACTGCTCATACAGCATTGGATACAACCCTCCCTTTCTACCCTGCTGCACTCGTTTCTCACCCAGGCACTTATTGCTGGCCATCTCCTATCTACTTTCTGCTCATTCTCAGCAGTTATGCTTTAAGCAAACTAGGAACACTTGTTCAGACAAGCCCTGATTCTACTGGGTCAGTGTGTGTGTGTGTGTGTGTGTGTGTGTGTGTGTGTGTGTGTGTTTTGTGTCTCAGATACCGTAAAAGGGAATTTCAACTTAGTTTAGCGGTGTAACCCTTCAGCAATCTCTCTCTGCCCCACATCATCACCCTCCCTCCCTCCCTCCCTTTGGATTTTGCTTTTAAAGAAAGACGAGGAATTTGGCTTCCAGCAAATCTTGATAAATAAAAGTAATTGTCTAGGTATGGCCAGTTGGTGTAATCACTCTGTTTATTGAAGGAGACAGGAATGATGTTGTTGGTGAGATATTGTCTAAGCTCCGGCTCAGGATAATGTTTTTCTAAGGAGAAAAATAGCCTTTCATTGTTCTGTACGGATGCCAGGAATTCACTTCTGTAGCCGACCTCTGAAATTCTAATTGACGTTTTTATCTACACTATATAAAGATGATTAAGAATTGCTGCCGCTGTTTGTTTATTGCTGTCTGGCTCAAGCAAAACAAAGTCATGCATTTTAAAAAAAATTAAAGGAAGATCCTGCAGAAGTTTACCAACAAATGGATTTAGAAGAGGCAGTTCCATTGCCTAATTTGGCAGTAGCCTTAAGTTGCTTGTGCCGGAGTTCTTTCTTGCCTTCCAAATTCTGCTGCTAAATCACAGGTCTTGCGCATACCTTCAAGTGACCCTTGGTTCCATTTAACAGTCACTGGAAATTTAACACTTTCCCACCTTGACCATCCTCCAAGGAGCTGTGCACATGTGGTATACATGGGATTATCGGTCATCGTTTCTATCATTTTTTTTAAAAAAAAACATAAGTATTTTTAAAATTAAACCAAGCTATTTATAGAATATGTACAAAAAAATTCATTAAAAAAAACATTTTACACCCAATTCCCCCTTCCCAGCCTCCTGATCTTCTTGCAACAAACCTGTGAAGTAGCTTGGGTTGAGGGACCATGCCTTGCTGTCAGAGGCTATCCAGGAAGCTTCATGTCCAAGAGGGAATTTGAACCCGGGTCTCTTCAGCCCTAAATAGCATTTTTGGAATGTTGGGTGCTCTGCTGCTTGCAAGTATTAGGGCAAATTCAGAAAATCAATGTGTGCCTTCTGAGGCTTCAGTAAGAAGGAATGGGATTTCAGTGAAAAAAGGAGCATGGTTTGGATAGTGTATATTAACTCATAAAGAAACCTGGAAAATGAAGAGTTGTAGGAAGCCTTTAAAAATTACTGTTGATGAGTGGTGGGGGTTTTTGCTGTTAAATCTTATAATGGCACGGTAGGGAGGGAAATAAGGAATCAGAAGGACTATGTAGACACAGAAGGACCATTAATGAACAAATAGAATTTTATACCTCTCAACAAGTATGCACCAATTGGTATCACCCTCGCAAAAGTATTGTGGGCACACCTTGTTTCAGAAACTTATTCATAAAATGTAATTTCAAAATGAAAATATGGCTGGAAGTGTTTATACAGCAGCACAAGCTGCTGAGGTCCCTTCATATGGCAAGATTTGATATACTATAAATCCTACCTGGGTTTATAGATCTTGACTTGTGGTTATGCCACCTGACATATTTACATGCACTCTAAGCACTGTACAAAGATTACTTATAAAGTATTGGTGTAGTAAAGAACTTCTACTGTATGTGATGCTTAGTGGCTGTCATCATAAATGCCCTTGTCCAGCAATTTGCTTGTGTATACCCCACAGAAGGTATAGTGGCTGTAGTCATTCCCTGATCCACAGGGAACAGCTTTGTTTCCAGATCAGAGGTGGCAGTGTCAAAATTGGCAGGAAACTCTCTCTTCTCTTGCATGAATAGTGTCCACTGGTTGCACAAGCTGCAGAGAAGTTGACGATTCACACTCACTCCCATCTATTTCACCATTTAATTCATTTTCCACCAGGGTTGAGAAACCTGGTGCTTTTCATTAATGTTATTTAATTGGAAATTAAGAGAGGAAATTAAGCAAAGATTCATTAAGGACTTGAAGCCCTCTCTTGTTTCAGTTTTCTTCATGCCAGCCAAACTGGAGTAGCCATCAAGACTGCCTCCCATTAGACCTTTGGTTCTATATTCGTTTTCATATCCTTTTCCTCCTGACCAGCTTGTTCCAATAGCTATCATTACATCATCAATTTCATGTAGGGAGGGAGGTGATGGCTCCCTGCTGTGCTGATGGCAACCATGCACGCTATCAGGCCAGCCTTGTGCATTCTGATGTTGCTCCATGTTTAAAAGTCTGTTTGACAGACTTTGGCATACTAGAATTTGGAGCAATTCTGACTCAGGTTTTATTTAAGATTCATAACTCCTTTTCTGTGCAAACTAAAAACCTGGTCAAATGGATATATTTATTATTACATTTATAGCCATTCGTCGCTCCCAAAAGGAGCTTGGCCAAAGTAAATGGTTTTAAATGTGGTAACATAAGATGCTAAAATTACAGGCACTTTGCTTCTTCCCCTATGCCTTCTGACGTTGCACTGCTGGAAGCTAAGCCATGGTCTGGCTTAGCATCACATCAGAACCTTGGTTTGTGGTTTGTTTCTCTCCAGACAAAACAGTGAGGTGTTACCTGGACTTGTTTGTTTGGTTGGTTGGTTGTGTGTGTGTGTGTGTGTGTGTGTGTGTGTCTAAATTTTCAAAAGATTATAAACATAACACAAAAGTTCCCATTTCCCAGATGATCAGTTTATCAGATCTTTACATAACCTTGTTAGTGAACTTGGTGAATGCCAGTTGTTGAAACATTCATTAGAAAATCTTGTAAAAGGGTCTCAAATTTTGTTAATATCTGCATCATGTTTGCTATTCAAAGCGTACACACTTTTCTTGTAACTTTTTCAGATAAAGCAATTGTCCATACAGTCTGTCACCATTGTGTGATATGTAGATGCTCAAGTCCTTTCTGAGTTTGTGCTATGAGTAGTCATGCCGCCACCAAAAGAAAAGTCGTAAGTCCCTTTTGTAGTCGGTTTGAGGAAACAAACCGTTAGCCCTGGTTCAGATGTCATGGTAAGCCAAACCATGGCTCAGCTCCTAGCAGCACAGCAAGATTGAAATGCTCCTGGTTTTAGCAGCATGCACTAGCATGCTGCATATCCACCTTTAAACCATCCTTTAATTTAACTGTGGTTTCAAGCGATGTGCAACTACCTGTTTGGCCCTAAGTTGTTATAATAAAATCTTAGATCACTTCTGTGCAACCTTTCCATGTAAACATACTAAAGATTAATCTGAAGATTAGTGAACATCTTTAGTGATTCCATTCACTTGACCTCTCCCCTCCTATGCTGTGCAGTGCTACCTGGGGTGCAGAATAATTGCCATTTTTCATGTTGGCTGTCATACCTTATTGCTAAATATAAGATCCGTAATGAAGGGAAATCACTTCCAGAAATTTGGAGGCATGAGGCAAGCAGGAATCTCCAGAAGGCAGCCAGAGAAAAAAGAATCAATACAGAAACGTTTGTTTTGTTTTTCTAAACTGATGGTGAGTAAACCTGTCCATAACTGGAAACCTTGACATTTTGTAGTTTTTTAAAATAAAAAGTGCTGTCCAGAAACAACCTTAATGTAACTTCTTCCAAGTGTTCTCCAGTATGAAGGATGAGCTTTAAGGGTCTTGTTGCTTCAGATACAAAGAACTGCCATTTCCATTATCTGGCAGACTTACTTTACTCTTAAGAGGTTTACCAGAAACTGTGTGCAGAATCATAATGAATTACTTCAGGTCCTGCATAGGAAGAATATCCTGTGGTGTTCTCTAGATTTAAACTGGGACATATCTCCCCTACTACCTCTATGTTATGAATTAATTCATGGAGCATTATTGCTGTTTGTACCATCTCAGAACTACAAAAGCGGAGATATTATCAGGTTGCGTTTTCAAGTCATGTGGGACGGTTTCAAAACATTAATTGGTAGAAATCCAAGTGCTCACGAAGGGAAAGAACAAAATGCAACATTTACATAGACAGATTTAATGCAGTGAGTGGTATTAAAGATGCCAAGTGTAATAAATCAGCAGGCAGCCTTGAGAAAACAGGCAGATCCCCTCCAGCATCGAGGAAAATGTTACATAAAATATTTTAACATACTGAACAATTTGTTCTACGTTGTCATTTCTGAGTGTGGTTTTTAATGGGTTTGGTAAAAAGAAAGCCGACTCGTATTTATGTTCTGCAAGCAGATGTGGTGAATCTGCCACCTTTTAAAAAAAAAATTTAAGGGAAATATTGAGAGATAATGGAAGCCTTTTTGTCGACTTCCTTGACCACAAAGCAACAGGAGGTAACGTTGGAGAAGCTTCCTCATAACAGTGTGGCTCAAGAAAGTGGCCGTAACACATGAGAGTGGCTCAGCAGCATGGGCTGCCACCATGGTGTACACCAATCTCCACCAATCTGGTGTCCCCCTCATGCTTTGGACTACAAGTCCCATCAGTGTACCCCGAAAGATCTGGAGGGTGCCAGTTTGCCTTAGGCTGTGCAAGCAGTTTCCGTGTCTGTGCTGACTCTGCCCCTGCAATTATCCATGTTATAACTGCTACATGGAAGTGTGGCTCAGCATAGGAAGACTGAATCTCCCTTCTCTCTGAAGGATACACCTGTGACAGAGTTTGAGATCCTCTTTTCCTCCGTCATTATATTAGCTTTCCTGATGCTGCTGAATGCTTCAAAAATAAATTTGGGATACAGCAGGAGCTGAATTGGAAAACGGCTAGTGCTTGCTTGCATGGCTCAAGCCACTGAGCTGTGAAGGAGAGGCTTTGAAGGCTGAGGATTAAAATCTGACTTATTTCTGTTTCCAAATGTGTAATTTAGAAGTGGCTTTAAAAAAAATAAAAATCCTTCTGTCTCCATGGAGGTCAGAGTCCTAGTATGAATGATGGCATCATTTTGCTACTTTCCGAACGGAACATGAAATAATGTTGGCTCTCAGTTAACAATTGGGTTAATGTCTCTTTGTGTTGATTCCACTTCACCCCCCTAAAAATAACTTACTTTAGAAAGCAGCCTGTTGCATCATTAAGAGAGGCTTTATCTGCGCTAGCATTAATTCAGGTTGCCTATGAGTCATGTCTTTTATTCTTTCTTAACCACTTAGTTTAATATGTCATCTTCGGGTGCAAATAAATGAGTAAACCTGTTCCCACCAGAGGTTTGCTATCCTGTCCCCTTTCCCAGCCCTGCCAATTTTTTCCATGTTTATCAAAACATACCATACACAGTGGCCCTGCATTTGTGGCTCCTTGTGCAGGGCAGATCCCAAGGAAGTTATCTGGTAATTAAATCCCCAAGCTACAAATGTGTTATTGCCACATGGAACGAACCATTTATATACTACCTTCTGTTTCTTTAATAATGGGCTGGGCTTCTTCCTAACCCTGATGCTTTTGTACACTTGCATTTTCTAGAAAGCTGCACTTCTGGTGCTGTGAATCTTGAAATCAATGTGGCTGCAATCACACACCCCATGAAGTATAGTCCCAGTCAAAGAAAGTGTAGAGAACACTACACTCAGGAATCTAGCAAGTATTTCATTGTGTCTCTTAAACAACAACAGAGCAGGAAACTCCTGACCCAACACAGACACAGCTAAATTCAGTGCCATCCAGTAATTAAATAATACCATGAAACTATCCATGCAGCCTCAGGTACAGAATCCATGGCTATGGAGAGATTATGGGGTGGGGAACTCAGCTTTCAGTGTTTTTTAAAGGAGGATTCTAGTCCTTATGAGAAAACTATGGATAGTGCAAATTATAGAGTGGTTGACTCAAATTCCTAGTCAGCTGGCCAAGGTCTCTCATACCCCCCCCCCCAATCTTCTGTTCTTGTTTCCCTTTTAAAAGCTAAACTAATAATGTTGGTAGTGCTAATGGTGTGGACAGAAACAAACAGTGTTGTTTGTGTGCGTCATATATATAAAGGACTTTAATGTACCTTCACGCTTGCATGTTGGTAGACATGTCTCTCCCCACCCCCAATTATGACCCACAGTTGTTGCATATGTTCAGAGTCATCTGATGTGCAAAGCATCTGTTGCTAATACCACTATTTTATTATTTATCAAATCCATTTCTTCATAGAATGGCTAATTTCAGACCCACAGCTGCTCTCGTCATCTTGGTGCAGCTGCTACTTACCGAACAAAGCCAAACCAGTTTCACATTTGTCAGTCTGTCTCTTTTATTGTGTATTTTGAAAGGACTTGAGTACGTTGCTCCAGTGCCACAGGCCAAGATGTTGAGGGCGGGCAGAGAGGAGAATCACACTTTAGGACTGCAGCCCTATGCTGAGGAGTAAACCTCACTGTAAACATGCATTACAATTGTGCTGTTTAAAATGTATTTTTTCCTAGATCTCTTAACAGCATTGTGTAAATCTGTTCAGCTCTTTTGTTTTAATAATAATAATTTTCTGGCCTTTTGCACCAGAAAAGAACTTGTTAGATTCTGTTTGCAATCCAGTATAACTCCTGAATCTTCTGATTCTGCCAATTATCTTGTTACCACTTTCCTTTTTGTGTATTTCTTTCTCAGGGTGTACAAGAAATGTAAATATCCTATATCCATACTCATAGGGATACACACACACACACACACACACACACACACACACACACGCCTTGTAAAGAATTAGGGTCAGCAACAGTTACCTGTTGTCCTTACCCTTCTTTTCTCCCATTGTGCCCATTCCTTTCACCTACTCTGTGTTTCTCCACACTTCCTGGAAAGAAGGCCAAGATGAAATCAGGATAGGCAGTTGCCATAGCACAGTCCATCCCATCTTTCCTCCAAGGAGACCAAGTCTCTCCCCCACCCCTCAAATTACCTTTAACATTTGCCCTCAACAGTCCTGTCTCTGTAATTAACTTCCACATGAATTTCTGGTGGGAATTTCTACTTGGAAGATATAGAAGGCAGAGCTTGGAATGGAGGGGAAATGGATAGATGTACAGGTTTGGGTATGTCTGCAGAACCTCTTTTCCAAAATGGCCACAATCTATCCTCCTGTGCCATGTATCTCATGAACCAGGAGGCCTGTATACATAAGATGTATGTAAATCTCTTTAAGTTTTTATGTGCAGTTAAGTGGGAGTGTGAGGCTTGCAGGGGAAGCAGACTAGACCGGAGTCTATTGTCAGCCAAGTGGAAATTGCCATCAGTAATTTATTTCCTAGAAAATTTTGCCACAGAGACTGTTCTATATAAGGGTAGATGAGAGGAAGGGAGGGCTGCGAGTGCAGTGCTATGATGGCTGTCAGTCCCAATTTTCAATAGCTTAAGGCTCTGAAATGCAGTACAGTCATACCTTGGTTTTCGAACCCCTTGGTACGCAGATGCTTCAGCTCCAAACACAGCAAACCCGGAAATAAATGTTACTGTTTGCAAACACTTTTTGGAAGTCAAATGTACGTTTCGGCTGTTGGCATTGTTTCCGGGGCCAGTCAGCCAATCAGAAGCCGCACCTTGGTTTGCGAACGTTTTGGAAGTCGAACGGACTTCCGGAACAGATTCCGTTTGACAACCAGGGTGCAACTATATATGATGTTTATGTTATGCAGTGCTCATTGACCTAGTATCCAAACCAATCAGATGTTTGATTAATTAGGTATCACACTGAGGAAGACAGAATGGCACTTTGGTGGATGAACTCTGGAAGAAGTCTAATGGAGAGCCAGTGTGGTGTTATGATCAGTGTGCTGGACTTGAGCTTGAGGATACTTGGGTCTGAATGGGTCTGAAACTCACCTGGGTGACCTTGGCTCAGCCATTCTCATTCACAACTGTGCCTGTGTCATGGGGTTGTGTTCTGAGCTACTTGGAGGGGAGTTTACAATACAAATGTGAGAGAGGAACAAAACATAGTTCAACCACGTTTGTAACTGCTAAATTCAGAGGACGTGGAGCCTGTTGAAGTCCCATTGCAATCATTGGAGCAGCGCATAGTTGACTATTTCGGAGTTTGGTGGGGAAACAGACTTTTTCCCATGGAGTTGACGTAAAAAATTGGATAGAAGTTTAGTGTGATTGTAAAATTAAAAGGCAACTGGGGCTAAGGAGTTTAAATTGCTGCCCGTCTGTTTTCCTGTCTTCAGTAGCAATGGGCAAGAGAGTTGTGTTTTGCCTAATTGTTAGCAAGCCTTGAGCTGAGTTATTTTCCTCTCTGGAACAGGAAGAGACCCACATTCATGGCAGAATCTTGCACTCAAACTCTTGTTCATATCAACATGACGCTTGGCAAACACAGAAGGTGATGTCCAAAGTAAGTTGAAAATAGCCATAGGGTGAACTCCCCTTGTCAGGCTTGGAACCTGTGCTCAGAAAACCAAACTAGCTACTGTTGTTGTAGCTTGTATGGATTTAAATATATTGCCATAGATACAACTGGTATGATTAGAATGGATATAGTATGGAGTATATTATGGAACTGACAGTGATTTGAAAAGGGAATTTTCTGTTTGTAATATACACATCCCTCCCACCTTTTCCTCTGGCAAATAGGCTCTGGAGAGTGTTGTATCATTTTAAAAACTTGCGAAATATATTTCACCTGAGGAGACAGTCAGATAAAATTGTGTTTGTATGTGTTTACATTTCCATGTGCTCAATGATCTTTTAGAAGACATCTGAAGGCAGCCCTGTATAGGGAAGTTATTTTTGTTTGATGTTTTCTTGTGTTTTTGATATCTGTCAGGAGCCGCCCAGAGTGGCTGGCGCAACCCAGTCAAATGGGCGGCATATAAAGAATAACATTATTTTTAAAATTATTATTATTGGCAAAAGAATTGCAATATCTCCTTCACAATCTAGATCTCTCCCTCCCCCCCCCTCTCTCTCACACATGCATACTTGGTTTATATATTCCTACTGTCTGGTTTTTTATTGTTTTCATTTGTAAAATACTGTGCACTTATACACTATTTCCCTCTATGACAATTTAGTTGTCTTTTCTTATCTTTCCCTTGAAATCTTTGATAAATGTGCGTGCTCTCTCTCTCTCTCTATATATATATATAGATGGGTGGTGGTGATGGGGGGGAAAGCGTGCTGCCAGATACCATTATAACGGAGTTGTTGCTGGGTAGGGAGATGGTTGTGAGGGTGAGATGGAAGGGAGAGGAAGCAGGAGATCCTGAATGGGGGGGGGGGGAATAACTGCTGCTCTAGTGAAAGGGGGTGGAGGGACCTAGCCAGAGCAATCAAGGTGACCTTAGCAAAGCTGACAGCAAGTTGGATCATCATTTCTGCTAGGTCTTCCTCAGTTCATTGTTGGGACTATGATGCAAGACCAGAAACAGAACAAAGCAGATGGGAGACATAAAGGAGAAGAAGGAAACAATGCTACTTGCTTGATGTGAGAGTGAAGAGTTCCATAATCATAGGTTATTTTTCATGAGTATTGGGTGCAGTGCACCTGCAGAATTTTCTGTCTGCAACTATTTCCCTGAAAGGCAACTGCACAAGAGTCCACCAGCATCTCGTGTCCATTCCAGTCACTTTCCCAGTTTGTGTGCTTTCTTAAAAGTAAGCTGGAGAGACAGTAAATCTTTTAAAAGTGGTTTGATAAAGGCATTGCCTCCCAGTGGAGGTAGAACTGCATCTCCAGGAAGGACTGGGAAAATGTCTATCTGAGACCTGCTACTAGTCAGTGTTGAAAATACTGAACTAGACAGATCAGTGATCTGAAAGCCCACTTCCTTTGTCTCGTATGTGTGGTGAGATAACAACTGGCTCAAGGTCAGCAAGTGAGCCCCAGGATTGAGTTGGACTTTTAATTTGGGTCACCTGTGTCATAGTCTGACACTCTACCCATTTCACCATTCTGGCCATCTGCATGGGAGGATGTGGCCACTCTTTTGCCTGATGTCTTCAGCTACAAACCAGCCCTCTTTCAAGGGGGTTTATTATAGCTAGTTTCAGAGATTTGTCTTCTGGACAGCTTTGGGAAGGAGTTGAACCCTGAAGAATTGCAACTCATACCAACAAGTCATTCCCAAAAGACAAAACCGGAGACAGCGATTTCTTCGGGGACTGGGAGCAGAAAATGGAGGCTGTCTTTGGTGAACAGGGACAGTTGGAGCATGTGTCGAACACTGAAAATAGCTTGCTAGCGCAGAGTCTCTTGGAAGGTCACTCACCCAAGGCCACTGTTAGGGTTGTATTTTTGGTGGTTTGTGGCTGGGAGCAGGCAGAGGAAGAGGAGCATTGTTTCCCTGTGTGCTTTTTGCAGGACGCTGAGCATTTGGATGAGCTAATTCCGAGTTGATTCTGGTTTTGAGCAGAACAAGACCTCTACTGTCAAGCGTTTTAATAGCATTTGTGCCCCTTCCATAAACCAATCTCTCCCACCTTGAGAAGGTGGGGGGAATAAATAATTCACCATCAAAAAAAAAATTGCTGCTTTTTGGAACTGTCTTGTCTCTTTTGAGTTGGGCTTGGAGACAACTAGACAAGCTTCAATGAAAGCGAATAAAGTGACATTACTTTCCGAGCACAATCTTCTGTTTCCAGTCACTTTTCAACAGACATTCAATCAAAATGCTAATAGCCAAGGCAACAGGGGAGTGGGGTTATTGTAATCCTAATTGATAGGCTGCGGGGATGGGTTTTGATAAGTGCTGCTAAAGATTTTGTTTGTATGTGTGTGTGCGAAGTTCTCTTTTAATTACAGCCACACTAATAAAAAAAATTACAAACAATGTTTTTGATGGTTACCTGCATAAATGGGCTTTTGGAGTTTTGTTTAAAACTTTTTTTAAGGCCAACAGAACACCAGATATCATCAAATTTACCTTTAAAATAAAGCCATAGCAGAGGCGGTGGTGAATTTTTCTGTGCTGTGGCAGGGGCTACTTTGCATCAAAATTAAAGCTGTCAGATCTAAAGAGAAGTTGAATAGGGAATCCAATCATTTATTTATACAATAGCCTTTTCATAAAGCCTTTAGCAGAAGCTGCACAGCAAACCAGCACTGCATTTATATCCTTGGCTTGGGTAATTAGGATCAATTATATCAGTGAGATTTCTATGCTGGAGATGTGGATAAAATATTTGAATGAGGTACAATATTGTTTTTGTTGTTTATAGCCAGGTTTTTAGTGACCCTAAAATAGGAATTCCCATACTCTGTGCCAGTAAACAATAAATAATATTAAAGCTTCTACTGAGCCCACAGGTGGTACCAGGAGGGGCAGGAAAGGAGCTGCCCCCACCACCAGCCTTGTGCTGGACTCAGTGTGATTACTTAAATAAAATGTTCCTTTCACACACAAATTATGATTGAATCATGAACTGGAAATTAAAATAAGTCTGCAGCCCTAAACATGCTTCCTTGAAAGGTTAACTCCATCAAAATCAATAGGACTTATTTCAGAGAAAATACATTTAGATGGAGGTCTTAAAGAGAAAAATACTGTTTTTTCCCCTTTCCAAAATCTAATATGTGCAATAACACACCCCCCCCGCACCACTCAGAAAGACACATTGCCCTTCTGTGCGCTCCTTAATATTTTTTCCTGCTGCTGTTACTGGAGCACATATCCCCAGGAGCTTCCCCGTGGTTTCTCTTCATGATCCATTATTCTGGTCATTTCTCCTTCCAGTTGGATTCTACTGATGATTGATTTTTATGAGTGTGATTGAATGATCCAATCTACGCCAATTCAGAGTCATAAGAATTACCAGCTTACAAAGGAGCCTGTCCGCTGCATCTCTGTAAGACTCCCTGGTCTGGCCCACTTCCAGTCAGCCTCCTCTGAGAATAGTCAGTTTCCTTAAGCTCTGAACAGGGTGTGATTGAATCAGTTGGTCACTTCAAATGCTGAAGGGCAACCATTCCTGCTCACTGCTTGAGCTATGACTCTTAGCTTGTCTTCTTCCAAATAGAAGGTATGCTCTGAACATGAATTCTCAGAAAGCAACAGCAGAGAGATTCCTCTGAGGGCAAGCAGCTCTTGCTGTCACATACCCTAGGGAAAGCTTTTCAGATGTGACAATGAAGTGTGCTACCAGTTTTAATTCAGAAAAAAAGTGCTTTGCTTATCAGGAGTTTGGGAAATGTTGCATTAATTGCTTTGATGCCTGACCAAATCAAGACAAGTATTAGAAATAGGAATGTCCTTTATTTTAGTGGGAAGGGAGGAAAGGAAAACATATTATCAGTCTTGAGGGTGGGGGGGAGTAGATTCAGGGCTACCTTTTATTCTGACAGTTGTGGGTAAGCCTCTAGCTAAGAAAGGTTATCACATAGTTAGGGTACTTCTGCATGACTTAGCTAAAATTTATTGCAAATGTAGTTCAGTGCATCCTAATTACTACAGAAATCTGGCATTTATACACCCCTCTGAAAAATGGGGTGAGGGCTCAAAGTGCACGTCTACAACCACTAGAGAATTGAACTTTGGTGTATGCCCAGTCCAAAATGATTTGATTATTAGAAAAGACTGATAGGGAGACATTTTAAAATCTAATCTGGGACATGGAATCGGCGTGGAATACGGCAAGCCAAATGGCACACAGGCTGGGTCAATGGGAACTCTGTTGCCTCGTCAAACAGTACCAGCCTGCCCTGCCGAGTGAGGGTGAATTTAGTTGTATGAGTGTGTGTGAACTTATGTGGCAAGGGGCTTCTTCTTCTTCTTCTTCTTCTTCTTCTTCTTCTTCTTCTTCTTCTTCTTCTTCTTGTTACATTTTAAAACTGCAGACTCTGTTGATGGTCTTAGCATCAGAACTCTGACAGCTGCCATCATCCTGCACCCTTTGTGCGTACCTTCATGCTCATTGAATTATTTCCCCTGAAATTCTATAAAATGACTTCCCCTTGATTTACCATCCTATTTTATATATAAAACTTACCAGTAAAACAACCCGCAGATTACCCCTGGCTGCTGTATGCCTACCTGAATAGGGAGTCTGGCATTACTTTCAGTAAAATTGCAACCCAGGTTTTCACTGTCTTCTGCGGAAAGGGACATAGGAAGCTGCTTTATACTGACTCATATCAGTATTGTCTACACTGACTGGCAGCAGCTCTCCCGGATTTCAGACAGGGAATCTTTCCCAGGCCTACCTGGAGATGCTGGGCATTAAATCTGGGACCTTCTGCATGTAAGGCAGCTGCTGTGCCACAGAGCTACAGCCCCATTCCTGCTGTAGCTATGGATGGAAGTCCTTGCCTATATGTGAGTGCAAATATGAAGCTATGAGTGAGTTAAGGGAAGCAGATTCAGGAGCAAGAGTTGCTTATCAAAAATTAATAGAAAACTTGTGCACACTTGCCTGTCCACACTTCTGATGAAAAGAAGCCAGGATTAATTTCTTTTTATTGATTGCATTTATTTCTAAAGTTTTTTTTTTTTTTAGAATTCACTGTGCTGTATAAATAAATGCATACTGCTTTGTTGATACGCATTGGCTTGTTACCTATACAAATTCAAACGGGGGAGCAAAGACCATCTGTGTCCATTCCTTAAAAAGCGCCCTGTGCTTAGATAATTTGCAATGGATTAATTGATAATAAAATGGAAGGGAAGATCTTCCCTTAGTTAGCGAGGGAAGGGGGCAGAAGAGGCTGATCTATCCTGCCTTTCAATTTGTCAAGCTTTCTCTCAAAGATGTGCCAGGGAAGAAAGGGTAATTAATAGGTTTGGAGTCATTTCCGACATGTCAGTATTTCTGCCTTGCTTCCAAGTGATAATGTTCACTGGCTCCAGGCCTCGAGGGAGCCTTCCGTCTTATTAACTTGTCTAGGAGAAACTGGGGGTGGGGACAGCTTAGTCCGCTGGGGTGATGTGAAGTGAAGAGTTGCAGTATAGTGCGCTATCAACACCAGCCCTCTCTTTGTGTATATGTGAGTGATCAATATTAATATTAATCCTCTTAGAGGTAGCCAATTGTGCTCTGGGCTGCCCTCCCTTGTCGCAGGATTTTTTGCTGCGTTTGGATGCTGGGATGTATCCACTATTATTATTATTTTTTTTGGAATAAATTGTTATTAAATTTTACACAAATATCTCCAATCATACAATTTCCCAAATAACATATTTTCACCTTTTGAGCTTCCCTCAGCTTCTCTGACAATCATCCGTATTTAAATTTTTGTCTACGCATTCCTCAAATTTGGGATGTATCCACTATTAGCTTCCTTTGTGGAAACACTGAGGATCAGTGCTGTTTTGGACCTAAACTAGTCACCATATTTCATCTTTGGAAGTCATTCTCTTTCATTCCCTCCCCCATCAGCTGGCCTAGTGTCTCCTGGGTGGCCACACACACTTGTGCATGGCTTAGCTCCCGTGCTTAAAGTCATTTGGAGTGACCTGTTCCCTTCTTGTCAGTCAGCCTCTTTATTATTTAACTTTAACTGTTCATCACATAAAATGAGATTAAATAAGGAGTGAAACTGTGACGACGAAAACTGCTGCAGATGTCTTCTTGTGACACTTCAGCCTTGTTCAAGAGACACGTTAGTATCTAGCGAGTGCATGGAGGGGGAGAGCAGGATTGATTATGCTGTTCTTGCCCCGGACCTCCTTGTCTTCAGTTTGCAGGTGTGTAGGCCCTGTGTACATGTTCAGCTGAATGTGGAGATATGGCATGTGCAGGGTCATGCTTGCATACCCTTCAACATTTCTCTGATGAAAATAAGGACATCCTATTCTACACCAGGAAACTTCTCCCACGTCTGATCTCCCCCACACATAGGCATCATATATGCATTTACACCTGTCAACTTCAGCCAATTACAGCCTCTCTGCCAAACCTACCTCACAGGATTGTTGTAAAGAAAAAATGTACAGTGGTATCTCAGGTAACAGATGCTTTAGGTTACAGACTCCGCTAACCCAGAAATAGTACCTTGCGTTAAGAACTTTGCTTCAGGTTGAGAACAGAAATTGTACGGCGGTGGCGCAGCGGCAGCAGGAGGCTCCATTAGCTAAAGCAGTGCTTCAGGTTAAGAACAGTTTCAGGTTAAGAACGGACCTCCAGAACGAATTAAGTTCTTAACCTGAGGTACCACTGTACAGGGGAAGGGATCGTGTACAACACCTTCCACAGACAAATTGAATGAAATAAGATTTTAACTGTAAGCTGCCTTGAGTCCCTGTAAGGGAAAAATGTGGGGGGAAACAACAACAACCTAGAAGAAGAAGAAGAAGAAGAAGAAGAAGAAGAAGAAGAAGAAGAAGAAGAAGAAGAAGATCAGAGAGTACAATAACGAAATAAACACTGCATTTCATTCAGGGATTTTATTTTCAGGATGTAAAGGACTTTGGTTTTGTATCTACACACACAACTTTAATTGTTCTCTGAGACAAGGAGAGGAGAAAGGGAAATAGGGACATTGCAGGACAGCTTCTGTAATTCTGGGACTGTCCCTGGAAAACCGGGACACTTGGAGTGTTTGCATTGACTGTGGACCCCCTTTCTTTCACTTCCACTGAATACAAGTATGCTTGCTAAATAGAGGCTACTGTTGTCTCTCTCTCTCTCTCTCTCTCTCTCTCTCTCTCTCTGTTGCTGGTTTTGTAGGAGAGGGTAGGACAGTGGCTTTGCCTCTTATGCTGATGTGCCACATAAATGGAACCTTATGATTTATGGTTATATCTGTTTATGGGTAAATCTACACACATGCCACACACCAGAAGAACTCAAGCAAGTGTCTAGTGGGGGGTGCTTTATTTTATTCTGGAGCCATTGGTTAAGGTCACTTCCAACTCTGGCTGTTTTCAGAAGGGATGTATCCCTACAATGTCACTAGTCTGTGTTTTGTGCATTCAGATACTAACTTTTTTTGTACTCTTAGACACTGGCGGAGGAAGAGGAGTGCAGGGGACCGCACTGCCCCCGGCAGCGCGATCCTGACAGGGTGCCATTGCGGCTGCCCCCGCAAGCGGTGCACCAGCCGCACCCCCGCCTGCTCTCCACCCCCCCTCCGCCACTGCTCTTAGAAGTTCTGCACCCATAGTTTTCTAGCAAGGGAAAATCCGCCACACATTTGATGTGTATGTAGGAAATACAGTAGACCCTCGAGTTGAGTACCGCTCTGGATACGTAATTTTAAGGTTGCGAACACGGCAAACCTAGAAGTGTATACTTCCAGGTTTCACTGTGCGCACATGCGCAGAAGCGTTTTGTCGTGCTGCATGCGCATGCGCAGAAATGGCGCCTCCAGTTGCAGACTTTTCAGGTTAAGTACAGACCCCCGGAACGAATTTAATTCCTATCCGGAGGGTCCACTGTATAGTGAGCAGAAGTGGATAAAGTGAGCCAGTGTAGAAGAGTATCAGACCAGGAAGAGGGAGGTGCTAGGTTCCAAGGCCCACTTAGCCATGAAGGTTCCTAGGTGATCTTGAGCCAGCAACAAACACTCCATGTGGCCTTGCTCACAGAGTTGTGAGACTGAAATGGGATGGGAGAGCACCTCAAAGAGGTCCAGGATAAAAATGGAATGGATGCAATTTAGGGAAAGAAAGTACATCTTTAAGGATGCCTCCTGCTTAGTGAAATGAAGTATCCAGATTTCTGTAAATTCACGCAAGTACGAAAATAGCATTTTTCTACATAATTTAGCATAATAAAAAACACAAAAGCCAAGTTTGAGACTCTTTGCTTTTAAATGACTGGATGCTCATAGATGAAAGAATATGTCAAACAAAGGAAAATGCCAGTAGGTGGCGTCCAGGCTTACACAGAACAGTTCTTGGCTTTTGGTTAGGCCAAGTGCGTCAGTCTTTTTGGTGCTGCAAAAGGCCTTTCTGTGCATACATTGATTGACATTAATGTGGCTTTAGAAAGGCTTGAGTGTGGCTGACAAAGGCTGTTTCCGTTGCTGGATCTGCTGTGCAGCCCCCCTGAGGCAATCTGCTGGCACTCGTGAGAACCAGCTATATGAAGAGTTTGGACAGCAACTGGAGGCTGTGCTTCCTTGGTAATTGCCCCCGAATATTGCTGTCGTCCTTTTGATACCTTTATTTTTCACCAAGCCTTTGGGGTAAGGATTGAATCTTCTGTGGCTCTTTAATATTTCATATTACTGTGGATTTAAATATAGTTGCTTTTGTTCTGCATTTTTTGTGTAATTCAGATTGAGCTTTTTGGAAAAGTGGTATAAAACTGTTCTAATAAAATAAACAGGGAGAAGTAGTCACATCCCACCAGTAGAAGATAGGGCATAGTTTTTCTTAGATGAGATTAAGGCTGTGCTTATTGAACTGATAGTGGGTCCTTGTGGGTATCGATCAAAATAACAGAAGCATCCTGATTTAGCAAGAGAGTGGCATGCCTTTTGGAAATGGTAGCTTCAAGCTTTCCAGTGTTGTTAACATATTTCCATCCCTGGCCCTCTCAATTTTCAAGGGGGAGAACTAGTAGAGCAGAGTTAATGAAATTGCACCTGAGACCAATGTATTTTACTGCCTGAAGTTGAGCCCAAATGACACTCACTTCCTACTAGGTTCAACATTTGAAAACATTTTTCTATATGGTGCAGACACTTCCAGCTTCATAGAATCATAGAAATGTAGAGTTGAAAGTGACCCCAATGGTCATCTAGTCCAACCCCCTGAATCTCAGCTAAAGTATTCATGACAGATGGCCATCCAACCTCTGCTTAAAAACCTCCAAGAAAGGAGAGTCCCCCTCCTTCAAAGGGAGTCTCTTCCATTGTTGAACAACTTACTGTAAGAAAGTTCTTCCTGATGTTTAGGCTGAATCTCCTTTCCTGTAACTTTAATCCATTGGTTCAAGTCCTGCCTTTCAGAGCAGGAAAAAACAAGCATGCTCCATCTTCCATGTGACAGCCCTTGAAATATTTGAAGATGGCTATCATCTCTCAGGAAGGCTTGGTTTCCAGACAGTTGATTATCTTGGTCACCCTCCTCTGAGGGTGTTCCAGTTTATCAGTTTCCTTCTTAAATTGTGGTACCCAGGATTGGACACAGTACTGCAAGTCTGATCTGGCCAAGGCAAAATAGAGTGATGCTATTAGTTCCCTTGATCGGGACACTACATTTCTGTTGATGCAGCCTAGAATAGCATTTGCTTTTTTGTGCTGCTCCATCACACTGTTGACTCATGTTAAGTCTGTGGTCCACTAAGACCCCTAGATCATTTTCACATGTACTACTGGCAAGTCAGGTGTCCACCATCTTATATTTGTGCACATTCTATTCTAGTGCACACTGATCTCTGTCTGGTTGCCAGTAGCTTTGCTACACAGAACCTGAAACAAACTTTCTAGATATCCTGGCATTTTTACTAGTGTGGCATGTATCCCTATTGAATTTTTGTGTGTGTTGCCTATAGGTATCTCAGAATTAACATGTCTTATATTAGAGGATGGAAGAAGAATTTACAATGAGAGATGCTTCTCATTTCAAAAATTATACACCCACCCACCCACCCACACCCCTATTGCATGGTTGCTAGATTGCCTGACCTGTGCTTTAATCCATAACAAGTCTTTCTTAACCTGTGTTTTGTAGTGTGTATGTGCATTTTGGACAGTTCAGGGGTCACATCCATGTGAATGCTAAGGGGGGAAACTGCCTCTCTTTTCCTTGAAGCAGAAGTGAGGGTTGCAGGTAGCATTTCTTCCACAGCCCCTTAAGGAATAAAATGTTCTGAAGGGTAGCTTCCTCCCATGTGAACCTACCTTTGGAAGTCCTGCTGTGGTCCCTCCATTGTTTGAGGTACACTTAGATATTGCCCAGAGCAGGGCCTTCTCCACAGTGACCCCCAAAACATGTCACTTAGTTTTAGAATATCCAGACCAGATTCAGGGCAGCAACTGAGAAAGCTGTTCTTCTAGGAGAAGGAGAGTTGGTTTCAAAATAAATGGGAAGTGGAAGCAATGCCTCACTAAAAGGTAAAGATAAAGATACCCCTGCCCGTACAGGCCAGTCTTGACAGACTCTGGGGTTGTGTGCCCATCTCACTCAAGAGGCCAGGGGCCAGCACTGTCCGGAGACACTTCCGGGTCACGTGGCCAGCGTGACATTGCTGCTCTGGCGAGCCAGAGCCGCACACGGAAACGCCGTTTACCTTCCCGCTGGTAAGCGGTCCCTATTTATCTACTTGCACCCGGAGGTGCTTTCGAACTGCTAGGTTGGCAGGCGCTGGGACCGAGCAGCGGGAGCGCACCCCACCGCGGGGATTCGAACCGCCAACCTTTCGATCGGCAAGTCCTAGGCGCTGAGGCTTTAACCCACAGCGCCACCTGCGTCCCTAGCTGCTCTTAAATTTGAGGATGATCCTGTAGTAGGAGGCAATTTCTGAGAGACTCAGACTATTTAAGATTTATAGGTCAAAGGCTACAACTTGAGTTGCAGTCTGGGATTTCATAATACATTATCTAGTCCAAAGTTTAATGTGACTTTGTAGTTGATGATAAGCTTTTGGTTGGGCAGGAGCGCCTTGTGCTGCCTGGTTCCTGTGCATTTTGTTCCTGCTGAAGAGCAGCATTTGACAGGTGAACCAAGTTTGGGGAGAACCATGTTTCCCCACTAATCCCAGGTTTGACTTGGGTAAGGAAAAGGCTGATGTAAACAGGATGGGAGAGATTATAGACAATGCCTTTGTAGCATTTGTTAATGATATCTACAACTCCAAAACTGCCTCAGTATTGTCTAATTACTTGCACCTTTATACTCTACTTTCTCTCTCCAACCATTTAGTGTTTAATCAGTTGGATTAACAAATGTTAAAAAGGAGCCCTGATTGATCAGATAGTTTTGTAGAATTAATGCAAGATTTATAAAAACTACAGATGACAGTCACCTTAAAAGGCATCCCCTTTCTCTGACACACGCAAAATGAATTCCCCTTTCTCGTCTTGTAAAAATGACTCTTACGCTTTTTGCTTCAAAACTGTCATCTTGTTAGTATGCAGATTTATGTCATTTCAATCAGTCAGTTCATTGACTAAAATTCATGTGATTAATCGATGGCAATTCCTTAGTGAATTGGCAGCCCGATGATATGATGCCTGGAAGATGATGTGGGTGTAGGCAGAGCATGAATGTATGTCAAGGATAAGTGAGACACTGTCCTGAGATAATCCTGGATGGAACTGATCTAATAATATACCTTGTACCATGTTGATTCTAAGTTGAGGAGCTCCGGCCTTTGTGACAGATGTGAGATTATGTAATCATGATACCCTGTTGATATCTGTATATTTACCCTTCCTTTTAAAAAGTGCATCAGCCATGAAGAAGAAGAAGAAAAATGACATTTCCTCAAAATGTTGCTTGGTTGGGGGTTTTTTTTTTGTTTCATTGTTAAAATTGCAAACCTAGTTTTGGTTTTTGGGGGTAGTTATGCACAGGCTGTTTCCCCATTCTGTATAGTTTCAACAGCACACTTGAAGTGACCAGAGAAATTGGTTAAGGTTGCAAGCATGTGCACACGTCCTTAAGAGTATGGCCTGTTGAAAATGGTAGGCCTTAAGTCTGAGTAAAGATGTTCAGGGCTATGACTCTCAACTGCTGAACATCATGTGCAATATGATCCTGTACATATTTCCTCATTGAGCAAATCCCACTGTGTTTTCCGTGGGTTTTACTCCCATGTTAAGTGTGTGTAGGGCTGCAACCTTAAATGGTACTAAAATTTGCCTCCCTTCTAAAAAATTAAGTTAATTAATCTACACTTACACATTAGGTTATTCCCCCCTCCTTTGGCTCTCTGTCATATGCCATCTCTCAGCTCCACAGTGTGCTTCCCCTGCCTGCAATCAGTTATTAAAAAATGTTGCAGGAAAGCTAGTGTGAGAGCTAATTAAAACTTCACAATATTCAACAACAATTTAAAGCGAGTTTTGATGGAAAGAACACGCGAGTATTAGGCCATTTTCTCCCCACTGCTCTTGATGGCTCATTCAAATGAAAGCGTATTTTGTATGTTCCAAAATAATCGTTTGTTCCATTATTACAATTTAGTTCTCAAATCTAGTGATGAATGTGATATTGGATTAAGCAGAAGTCTGTATGTGTATGTTTTTTAATGTATTTTTAAAAGTAAAAAAATGAAAGAAGGGGAATTGTGGGGAGGAAGAGACTGCAGTGTATTATCACTGTGAAATGATAATTTAGCGTCTGCGGATTTACTCTCCATCTCATGCACCATACTGAATTCTCCTAGCTAATTGCCTGCTGATTAGCTGAGAGACAGGCATTGCTAATGTCGGCCTTGAGCATCAAATTATCTACAGAGAAGTCTAAGACTTGCATTCTATTGCACAGTTGGAGGCGAGGTTGAGGAAAGAAGGCAGGGACATTGCAGAGAGCAACCAGCAGCCTTACATATTTGGCCAGTTTGGGACATGGAAGTGCAGTAGGTAACCAGAAGACAGAAATCAGCTAGAGGTGAAATTGGAGCTTCCCTCTCTCCCTTCTCTTGTTTAAACAGAGACGCATCTGTGCCTCTTCTGTTGCTATCCATTGCCGCTGAGTGCAGGTGTGGAGGTTAATAGGAATAACTATCCCAGTTGACTAGTTTGCTGGGAGGATGCTTCATTGGCCTATGTAAGTTGAGAAGAAAATATGAGAAGGGAGGAGGAGAGGTTGTGGATACCCCCCACCCTTCATCCTTGCTGTGAGATGAAGGGTGCTGCCTAGGTCTGTCCAGAAAGCAGCTGGTTGCTCTTTTTCTCAATTGCAGATCAGCAGCGAGAGTGGGGTCCCCCCCCATCCTCCAATTCTTTGCCAAAGTGCAATTATTGGCCCTGCTCATTTATCAAGGGAAGGAGGCAAAATCATTCCACATTCATATTAACCTCTGTGGCTTGTTCGTTGTCGCAACAGGGCTGGGTGATGGAGGCTGTTTCTAAGAATCCACTCTTAACGTGGGCACCCAATGTACCTCATTTCATGCCAGTTCCAGTACATTAGAGATTGTAAATAAGGCAAGTTGTCTTGCTTACGCTGAAAACTGCCTTCACTTTAAGTGAAGGAGGACAGAATCCAGATGTTCTGGGTCCAACCAATGCTTGTTGAAGCTGCAAGATGCAGCTTACACTTGAGTGAAGCAAATGTTGTGGGGAGGAAAAGGGTACACTATTATGTGCCATTTGAATTGGAGATACAGTGTCCAATTAAACGAATTTAAATAAATTTGCCCCTCCTTTTTTCTTTACAAGTGAAGGAAGTGCTGGTTTTATAGGGGTGTGGAAGAGATATGGGTGCTTAGAGCACATATTTCTTTTCTTGTACTTTGATTTTGACCACCAGGAACCTAGTTTGTTTCCCTCTCCTTTCCCCCAGTTCCGCTATTGTACCACTGCATTTATGTTCTTTTTACTTATTTAAAACACTTTAAAGCCACAATTTCGGGTAAATAAAATACAATTCAATCACAGGCATCAAATAATTAAAAGCCAACCATGATAATAAAACAGACATTTAGCTCACAGAGTGGTAAAATCCAATCCATAATTGCAACCAAGAGCCATCAGGAACTCCGTAAATTCTGTCTTAAGGAAAAACAGCAGAAACAAGTAGGTCTTGCATTCCTAAAGGCCTGTCATGATGGGGCCTGACAGACACTAAGCTAGTAATGCATTCTAGAAGCACAAGAACACCATGGAAAAGACTCCTTCCCTCATGGTGGCAAAGCCACTTCCGGCCTGCCCAGGAGGTGGGGTTGTGGGCTTCACGCCCACCGCACGTGAGCGGGTGCTGGTTTCAGCCCCCGCAAGAGCAGGGGAATCCCGTCCGCGTCGTCCCCCCCGCCGGCCAATCGGGTGGCTGGGGGCGTGGCCTACCCTATTTAGGGCTGGCGCGGACGGGGGCTCGCCCTCTTTGCCGGCGAGCCCCCACGTTTTCCCACCCTCCCTCACTTTAGGTAGGCTTTAGGCAGGTCTCTGACTTTGCTATGGAGTTCGGTCTGTCGCCGCAAGGGGCATGGTAGGAATTTTTCCCAATTGGCAATTTACAGAAATTTGGTTTTTCACCTACCTCGTAGCAACTCGTCACAACTCCTCGGCATTGGCGGTTGTGGTAAGAAGGGGTTAAGAGGATGTGGGGGGGGGGACGCCATCACCTCCCCCCAGTGAACGAAGGGTAGTCTGATAAAGGACTCTGGGGAGCGTGGTCCTGTCCGAAGCCTATGGAGGTGTGGGCCAAAGGCACGCCCCCAAGCAGTGACCCAGGGGAGCTCCTAGTTGACAGTGCCTCAGCAGGAGACTCCCCCTCTGTGGTGTTAACCCTTCCCGTGTCTCCAGCAAATGGGCTGGAGCCGGATAGTCGATAGGACCAATGCCTAAGCCAATGCCTCTCATTCCTGAATTCAATAAAGTTGTGGCCTAATTCGCCCATTTAACCTTAAATTATGGTGTCTTGTTTCTTTATTTATCCTGGTGGGGGGCGGGAACTCGCCACGCAATGGTTAAGAGCGTTTGATATAAGCTGATAGTTCCTGGCTCAGCTCAGCCCCGAATGAGGTGTGTGGCATTCAAGAAGCCAGTATTTCAGCCACACAATAGCTAGCACATGTAGATATAAAACACCTGGTCTGTTTTAGAAGGTCATTTTACAGCTGTTGCTCAGTGGTAGAGCACACCGTTTGCCTTCAGAAGGCCCTGGTTTCAATCTCCAGGATTTCCTGTCAAAAGGATCTCAGGTAATAATAATAATAATAATAATAATAATAATAATAATAATAATAATAATAATAAATTTTATTTATATCCCGCCCTCCCCAGCCGAAGCCGGGCTCAGGGCGGCTAACAACAATCAAACAATCAAACTATCAGATATTCACACATTCTAAAAATATTTCATTATAAAAATCAATTAAAATCGAATTAATGGCAACTAATTAAGCAAGATTCTGTGCAGCGGAACTGGGAAAAGCCGGGGGGGGGGGGAGGGAAAGGCGACTGGAGCACAAATGGCATGAAACTCTCTGTGAAGGCTTCCAAACATGTGCATCATTCAGCAGTGAAAGTAGCAGAGAGGGTTTTCTTTTTCTGCCTCCATTGCATCCAGGAGAACTTTTCTGAGTGTTATAGGGTATGCTAACAGCTGCCCTGGGGGATGGTGACTCGAAATCACTGAAGGCCTGCTGTGACAAGTTTGTGAAGCACAATGGGGATAAAGTTGCTCGCTCGCATGACTACTTTAATGCCATTGTTGTAGCAGGTGCAATGCATCATCTGATCTGGTTTTATGGGAACAGTTCCAGCTTTTGTGGACTGAGGATGCGGACAAGGTGCTTGCAAAACCAAACTTCTATGTATAGGTGTGGTGTCAGAGCTCTGTTGTGTCCTGCAAACTGCTCATTGGACAGGCTGGTCTGGGGTTGAAAAGGAAATCCCACCCCTTTGAGGCATTATGTCTTGCCTGCCTTATCTTCCGCCACCGCCCAAGTAAAAGACTGCCCCACCCCAGAACCGCCTGAGAATAACTCTGAGGAACTTTAGTCTGGCAAGTAAGGTAGCTTTCTGTGTTCGTATGTTGTACAGATCTGTTGTACAGTAAAACTACCACTTTCCATGCAGAAGGCGCCAGATCCAAGGACCTCAAGTTGCCGGACATTTTTTCCCTATTCCTTGGAGAGCTGTTCCCAGTTGTGGTAGACCAACTGATGGGGACTTGCAGTGAAAAACATCTGAAGAGGCACCAGGTTGGTGAAGATTAGAGTAGATATTGCTAGGCTAGGGAGAATGTATGGAGGAGGCAGACCTCACCTAGGGGGACTAAGTGCCGCCTCAGGAAGGCAACTCACAGGTGTGGGGTGTGAGGGGCCAACTGCCTTGGTGTCTTGGGCTGCACAATGTAGACTGATGTCAGAACAGGCTAATAGAAGTTTTTTAAACCTACCCACCCTCTTCCCTCTGTGGAAGAGCTTTGCCTCAAGCATTCAAAGCACTTGTTCCTAAATTGACTAGTTAGCCTCAATGGTAAGAATTACCTCACTGAAGTCAGCCAGCACCCTAATCTGGACTGAGTGGCTTTGTGGAAGTGGGGAGTGGGAATGACGAGATTCAAAAAACCTTCTTTTTTCTTGAAATAAGTCAGAGATGTTTCCTTTTTAAGTTGTGAGAATTAACACCATTTTCCAAAAGTGCAAAAAGCTGCAGATAGGTGACTCCCCCCCCCTCCCCGCACTTCCTTTTCACCAGCTGTCTTTTTGAACTTGATTTGAAACACACTGAAAATATCTCTCTTTGTGATCTATTGAAAGTTTCCATTATTGACTGGTAGAAAGATTTGCTCCCCCTCCCCTTTTGGTTTTGCTCGTGGGCAAAAGATAATTGTAAAAAGTCCTGTGTTTATCTCAAGAGAGCAGTGTGGTCAAAGTAGCAGAGGAAGGCAGTTGCCTCAGGCCAGCTTTGATTGATGGCTTGAAAACTTTCTTTGCAAATATATCGTATATATCTCACCACAGTTTTTATATCAACCATCTTGAGGGGAAAGTATCTTGGGGGGTTTTTGGGGGAGGGTATTTACGCGGGTGGCGCTGTGGGTAAAACCTCAGCGCCTAGGACTTGCCGATCGCATGGTCGCCGGTTCGAATCCCCGCGGCGGGGTGTGCTCCTGTCGTTCGGTCCCAGCGCCTGCCAACCTAGCAGTTCGAAAGCACCCCTAAGTGCAAGTAGATAAATAGGGACCGCTTACTAGCGGGAAGGTAAACGGCGTTCCGTGTGCTGCGCTGGCTCGCCAGATGCAGCTTGTCACGCTGGCCACGTGACCCAGAAGTGTCTGCGGACAACGCTGGCTCCCGGCCTCTAGAGTGAGATGAGCACACAACCCTAGAGTCTGGCAAGACTGGCCCGAACGGGCAGGGGTACCTTTACCTTTACCTTATTTAAGGCAACTTAACTAATTTCAAAAGAGTGAGGAAGGATTGGGCCCAAATACAAAGGATTGGGCCAAATACAAATATTAGACCAATACAAAGTGGTCTAATAAGCATCTGTGAGCTTCCAGTAGAGTATTGTGGTGTCGGGGGGGGGGGGGCAAAAAGGTGGAAATCAACCTGCTTATGCTCCAAACTGCTCATTGGGGGTTTTCAACTCTCCTCCCTGAACTATATGGGAATGTTTCATGGGTGACGCAGCAATAAAACTTCTAGCACATTTGCAAAGCTAAGCAGGGTTTGGTATGGTTTCATACGGGATGGAGGACCATGTGTTAAGATTCCTGCATTGCAAGGGGTTGGACTACATGGCCCTCAGGGTCCCTTCCGACTCTGCATTTCTAAGTCGTAGAGAGGAGAGCAAAAAGGAATCTGTTCCTTTCCCACTCTTCAGAATCCACTCTCTTGCCTGCTGTATAGCTATGAAATTCTAAGGCCTGAGCCGCACTCCAACGCTCCACATCCTGGCTGTCTGCAGCCCTGAACAGCAACACTCATCCTAGCAAGTAGGGATGTGCTGCAACATTTTATCACAGGCACCATGTTTTTAAAAAGTGCTATCCGGTATGCAAATATAGTATGCTTTTTTATTGGATTAAAGGGAAATGAGTTAGCTCTTTTTGGTGACAGGCTTGTGTTAATTTGCAATGGGTAGTTGCACCCTAAAATCAAGGAGAAAGTGGTAGCTTTTGCGGGCAGGTGGGGGTGGAATGGCTGAGGCTGCTTTTTGGCTGCTGAGGTGGTGAGGACTTTGTCAGCCTACAGGATAATTGCTTTTCCCAACTTCTAAATTATCTCTCTAGAGGCCTGGCATAAAAAATTATGGATGCTTAACAGTTCTCACATATGTAAATAAAGATTGGAAACTAATTGGTCTATGCAAAGCGAAGGGAAAGGGTGGTGGTGAGGCACCAAGTGCTGTTGTAACATGGATTCACAACAATCCATCTCCATGGATTCATTTCACTTAAAATATATTGGTCAGATGTTTTTGTCCTGCTTTGAGGACTAAAAGGTGGGCTGCACCAGCTATTAAGAACATTGCCCTCGAATTGCCCTCTGCTAACGGATTTCTGTAATCCAAACCTTGGAGGCAGACAAAAGGTGGGGCGATTGGATTTACTTCCTCCAGCTCACACAGCAGGATTGCATTCAAGTTAAGGTACTTCAAAACCCTTTAGATGGCTTTCAAAGGCTTTGACACCAATAAGTAATTACAATTACTGATTTCCCCGCCAGCTCTCCAAAGTGTTTAAAAGTAATTAAAAATGGTTCTCCTTGGACCACCTCAACTTATGCTGTGGCTAGAAATGTAGCTGGGCAGAACTGGCAGCACAGCCCATATTGTGCTCTGCTTATAAAAAGAAAGGGTTGCCACCAAAGTCTACCTGAAGTGGAATTGAAGGTGGATTTGAACCCCCCCCTCCTCCCCATAAATTCTGTAAACAAACATGCATACTGTACATTTATCTAACACATTTTAAACCCATTTCAGCCAAAAGGGCTCCCTGAGAGACTTACAAATCACTGTTTTTAAAAGAAACAGCCTTTGTCCCTCAGACTTACAATCTGAAATATGTGAAGCAAAAGGAAAAGCAGATGGGGAGGGAAAAGGAAAGTGAGCAAGCTCGAGCACTACTTTCTTAGGAGAGTTAACCGAGCGGGCCTGCTTCCCATCTCTTCCCCACTCCCTCAGCCTGATGAAATGGCTGCTGCTAGTTGACAGCTGAGGAAGAGGCAAATGCAGGTGTTCTCAGATCTGCTGTTGTGGCCTGGTTTCCCATCTCTCCTTTGCTCTGTAGCGCAGTGGAATATGACCTGGATTCTGTCTCGCCCGTTAGTGCTTCACTTAACCGTTTTAATGCATCTAGAGTACTGGGCACTAGAGTGCCCTTGAAGTGGTCTAAACCAGAAATGGAGCCCACATGCACAACAGCACCAAGAGTCTCTCTAATGCACTAATATTGGATGCAACTCTAGGGGCATTAAATGCTGTAGGAGCTGTGCAGCAGCAACACCCTATCACACTGTGCTGTCAACTCCAGCTTCTTTAAGATTCAGGAAGCCACCTAGGAGCTTGGGGAAATTTCAGTCACACATGTGTTTGTAAAGAACTCTGAGGTTTTTAAAAGGCAGCCTTGAACCATAACTGCAAACTATGCTGTACTTCTTTTGAAAACAAAAGCAAAAAAAGAGGCAAAAAAACATAAATAGAGGAGCCCTGCTGGACCAGGGCAAAGATCCATCTCGTATGGCCTGTTGCTCCTCCTAGTGCCCAACCACAAGCCTTCAAAACCTCACAAGAAGGATGCAAAGGCCTCCCTTGTTGTTTGCCCCCAGCATCTAGTATTCAGACGTGTGCTGACTCTGAACCTGGAGGTTCTATTTTGCTACTTTGGCCATTGAGAAGACAGTTTTCCTGTGCAAGAGTCTTAGATATGTCAGTAGATAAAGTCCCATTCTGCCACTGGATATCACTCTTAAAGCATTTTTAAATTCAGGTTGGACTTGCTATTAGGTGACCATTCTGTCTCCCACCCCCTGACATCTCCTGTCCCACGAAATCCCTATTAGACTGGCAAGCGGTGAAAAAAAACAGCAGAAGATCAGCCTTTCAGGAGAAAGGGTGCCTCATTTTGCTTGGCATTTTAAATAAAATTCCTGAAGTATGTCAGAATTAGCCGCCTTTTCTAGGACGCTTGGTGATTTATTTTGTTAAAGCGAGGCATTATTCATAATTATGTGGTTTTATGAGGAGTGTGCCGAGCAGTATCCTTCCAGCACAAGGCTGTGGGAGACGGAGCAGTATTTAAATAAGAGCCCTGGAGAAAGGGCATGCTTACATTTCACAGTAGAAGATCCACACAGTTGTCGTTTCAGCCTATTGAACCACCACATAATTACCCCCATTCAGCACTTTGGCTTGCCTTCTTATTAGCTGTCCATCACGTTCCGATGGGGAGAATCACAATATTTAAAATAACACAGATCGTTGGACAGCACTGGGTGTTGGATGGCATTGAACTTTGTAAATGCAGTTAATGGCGGGTCTTCCAGATATAATGCATGGAGCACCAGCATGGCACATGGGATCAAGTGTTGGGTTGGGAGGCATAGCAAGTCTGGTTGCAAAAATATATTTGGGTGGCCTGAGACAGTGCTCTCTCCACTGAAATGTTTGTGGGGGAAATGGTGATAATAATGTGTCTCCTTAACCTCCTTAGGTGTGGTGACTTGTGATTTTAAACCAACCATAACTGATTTCCCTAAGGGGCTTAACCCAACCTTATATTTAAGCTCTGTGTCAATTTTCTTTTTCAAAATAAGAAGGCAGCGTTGACTGGGAAAGCTCCTATGTTCCAAGTGCTGAAAATAGCCTCTCCCATTATTTTGGCCCTGGGGCTAGAGCAGCAGGTAAGCCTGTGGCTCCTGGCTCAATGCAGACTGACTGAAGACAGCTATGTTATCTGTCCACTCATCAGGCCTTCCTTGGCTGTTAATGTTGATGTTTTGTTCAAGTTCTGCAATAGCCACAGGAAAGAGCAGGTGCCCACTATTCTCACTTGGGCTAATGGCAACCAGGGAGAGGTGTCATCACACATTTCTGTCCCTTGATGTGGGGGCGTTTCTCTTGCTGCTCCTGCCCCATCCCACCAGCAGTAGTGACTAAAGGAGTCAGAATGTGTTCCCGTGCGTTGGCTACTCTCCAACAGATCATACTGTTGCTGCTTCACTGCTGTGGAGGAAAACACACACACACACACACACACACACACACACACACGGGAAGATCAAGACCAGGCAGTTCCATATCCAGCAGTATCAGGGCAGTGCATTCTCAAGTCATTGCTGTCTTAAGATCAGATTTTCTGACCAAAATAATCCTCCTCCCTTCAGCTTCTAACCCAAACAAGTCCTTCTCTTGCTTCTTGCTCTGCACCCATGGATTTAACTACTTCCCTTTGAGACTCTGGGTTGGAGACTTCAAAACCCAAGATCTAACAATCCTTTGACATTCAAACGTATTTGACAGGAAGTGTGTAATGGCTTCTGCTGTGAGCGAAAATGGAGCCTTATGGGTTCTTTCTAAGTTTGGGATGCTGGGAAGTGCAGGGTCATAGATTTGGGCCTGGGCAAGACAGCACAGAGAAGGCTGTGAAAACACTTCAGGAAGATAGCACTGAGTGTGCTTGTAATGTATTCACTTCTCTTTCTGCTTCCCTGCAGGTGATAGTTGGTCTTGTATGTTGTTCTTTAACTTTGGGTTTCCCCAAAGATGTTCAATAAATGTTTAATGGAGAATCATAATGAAAGTCAGCTTTATGATCATTGAGCTCAGTAGATATGTCTAATATTATTTAGACTTATAACTGTAGTTCAGGGATGGGGAAATGGTAGCCCTTCAGCTGTAGTTGGGACTTCAGCTCCTTTCAGCCCCAGCCAGTGCCTAATGATAAAGGGATGATGGAAGTTATAGTCCAACAACATTTAGAGGGCCAGAAGTTCCACAGATATGTCATATATAGGTGATCCCACAGAAGCATGGAATGTGACTTCTGATTACTGTAGGGTTTCTAGAAAATTTTGAATTGGAAAGTATATCACATAACCCATGGCAATCTTGTATACCATGTGTTACTAACTCTGTAGGACTTTCAGCCATTTTGTGTTTGGTTGTAAAATCGTTGCTTTTCTTTTAGAGGCTCTTCTGCATAGGAGAGTCAAAAGTTCACAGGAAGGTAAAATGTTAAAGCTTGGGTAGTGATTATTGGGCAGCCCTTGAGCCAAAATCTTGATTCTCCACTAAGTCCCTGATTAGTCCTGAAAACAAAGAACAAACAAGGTTTGGAGGCAAGGAAACTGGGGTGGTGGTGGTAGCTAAAGTGTGAGTGACAGACAGACAGAAAAGCCCACTGACATCACTGTCCATCAAAGGAGCATCATGTCTTGGTGAAGTGTGGTATGGATCAGCCTCCTGGAAATGTCTGAAAAAGCTGAATTGGTGTGGCATAGAGCTTGGAGCAACCTCCTGGGCAGAATGCTGAAAAAAGTTCACTGTGCTTTAGGAAATAATTCTAACACAGCACCTCCCTGAATGTGAAGGGGACTTTTCACAAAGGGGCCAGACTTAAATTTTGTAATGAGCGGCACAGGTGGAGAGCTCCTGAGACACCCTGAGCTGAGTTAATTAAATGTCATGCCGTAGGGTGAAAGCCCAACCATGGGGCATTTCTGTTTGTTCAATCTATTTCTGGCTCTACCCTTTGCTGAAAAATGAGTGAACTTGGAAGTTCTCTGGAAATATAAAATGGAGTACGCCTAACAGTTTATTAGCAATGGGCCCTCGTTCTTGTTGAAAGGGGACTGGCCTGGACTTGTTCAGGAAATGCAAAAGGATACTTCATTTAATTAGTATGAGGTATGGCTGCTGGCTGATACTCATTTTTACTGGCTGAGTGGAAGGTGTTGCTTGCATTAGACATGGTACTGGATTCTGAAATTAGTTGGAGCATAGTGCAACCTCATGCTTAAAACAAGTGCTGGGATTTTCACACAATAGGGGCTTTCCCTCTCTGCCACAATTATACTCTCAATGGCACAAGCAGTCCTCGGCATGTGAAGTGTTACAGCTGAATCATAGAATTGTAGATTTGGAAGGGTATACCAGGGGTTATTCCAGTCCAACCCCCTGTAATGCAGGAATCATGTCCACATCTATCTCTGGATGGGCTCCAACCACAAACCTGCTTAACAGCTAGATGGACTGACCCATTGCACCACCAAGTTTCCAAAAGGTTGGAGGCTCTCTTTCACACAGACAAAGAAACTGCAGCTTCCGTTATGTAGGAAGCTCCTCCCCAGATGTAGGACATTCAGGATGTTTAGCCCCATAACCACCATACTCCACAGAGGCAGCAAAAATAAAATAAAGATGTCCACACTTGGTGGCACCTTGAAGGTAACAAGAAGAGGGTTTGGTTGGTTGGTTGGCTTCCTGCCCTCTCACAGTGCAGGCTACAAACTGTCCTACCACACCTTATTAATTTGTTATGCAAAATAAATATCTGACTTTTTTCCAGTAGCCAGAAATAGATGAACTGAAATATTTGATGAAGAAAATGCATGCTTCCTGGGGAGACTCACCTGGGGGGAAATGTTAATTACAGCTTTGATTTTAGATTTGACCAATATCGTATCATTTCAGCTTCCCCAGTTCAACTCGTATTGTACTCATTAATTATGTTACTAATTAACTGTGTGACCCAATGCATTTTGAAAACTGCTCTTATCTTGGTTAAATTAATACAGTTTTGACATATGCTCCTCCTCCTTTTTAGGGTACTTCTAAGTTTGTTTCGCGAACCATCCAGGTAGCTTTGTTCAATAAGTGGTACGTAAATGTCAGGTTGAAATAAAATAAACTAAAACTAGAAAACTGTCCTTTGAAAAACTAAAAGAGGGGAAACTTCTGTTCCACAATATTTTCCACCCTGCACCAGCGATTCTTATGCAGAATTATCCCCAAATGTAGAGAATTTTTGGAAACATGTACGCAGTATATGTTGTCAACTTTGAGACTCAAGGGGGTAAGACAGAATTTCCCCCAAGGCTGAGATGTCAGTATCCAGCACGATTCCTTCCGTAGATGTAGAGGTAACATTCCTGGCTACTTAACCACACTTAAGCAGTCAAGAGTGTTAGCCTGCTCCAGCCTTTTTGTCTGCACCCCAGTTGGCCTTTGCTGACCTCGCAATTATTGGGTTGATTTAGCTATGTTCAGTTTACTATACTCATCTCGGTTGGGGAATAGTTCAATTGATCAAAGGAGGAACAAATTGGTTCGCTCCCTGTCTGCTGTGAGGTTGCGGCAGGATGAACCTGTCGTATCCGTGGTCTTTGCTTAAGACAGACAGCTGAAGCAGCAGGAAGCATCTCTGGGCCTTAACAGCACAGCTCATGTTAGGAAAAAAACAATGGGATCAGGTTCCAGTCGGGTCAAAGCAACAATGTTACAAACTGATTGGACATTTGAGGTGACCATTTGAACACTCCCAGTTTGGATCACTGCTACACTACCTTGTTTTTTTCCCCCCTCTACAAGTGTGATTTCCTATCTGTGGACAGAAGGACAAAGCTGCACGGATTAAAAAGCAAAACAAAGCCAAACTTAGTCACTGTGTTTAAACTGCATAGTAAGATTTCTATTAATGATGGATAGCTTGATATGAAATTGGCCTGGTTTTATAGGGTTTCTAGGCCAGTTTTTGAGTTGGGTGGGAAGCTCATTTTTTTCTTAAGAGTTCCATCCTTGTTCATACTGTTATTATGTGCACTGATGGTGCCATGCATATGCAATCATAGAATCGTAGAGTTGAAAGGGACCTCCCCAAGGGTCATCTAGTCCAACCCCCTGCAATGCTGGAATCTCAGCTAAAACATCCATGACAGATGGCCATCCAACCTCTGCTTTAAAACCTCCAAGGAAGGAGAGTCCACAACTTCTGGAAAGAGACCGTACCACTGTTGAATAGCTCTTACTGTCAGAAAGTTTTTCCATATATTTAGTTGGAATCAAACATTATGAGATGGACAAATTATTACTGCTAACCAGGTCATTGTGAGCTGTAATGACTTGGGTCTAGTGCAGGGGTCTGCAACCCGCGGCTCCGGAGCCGCATGTGGCTCTTTTACACCTTTGCCGCGGCTCCGGGGCGGATACTAGCGAGGGGAGGAGGCGCATTGTGCGCCCTGACACTCCCCACTGTGACGGGCGCTGTACTGGCTGTGATGTCGCATGGGGGCGGTGCGTGCGTTAGTCACACACTGTCCCGACGTCACCTTCCCACCCGCTGTCAGATCGCGGCTCTGGAGATATATTTGTTTTAAATGTCGCAATGGTTTTGCGGCTCCCAGTTTTTTTTCTTCTTCGGAAATGGGTCCAAGTGGCTCTTTTTGTCTTAAAGGTTGCAGACCCCTGGTCTAGTGCTACCATTAGGCCAGCTAGGCAGCCGCCTAGAGCACAGACCACAAAGGGGTGAAGTACTGCTCCTTGAGGGGCACAGTTTTGTATCTGTGCTGTGACCTTATAGCAATAGCTCAAAGGCTTCCAAAATCTATGCTGCTGCAAGGAGTACTTCTCTTCATACTACAACAAAAACTGCTGGACAAAGTGTCTAATAAAAAAAAAATCCTTCCAGTAGCACCTTAAAGACCAACTAAGTTAGTTCTTGGTATGAGCTTTCGTGTGCATGCTCACTTCTTCAGATATCTGAAGAAGTGTGCATGCACACGAAAGCTCATACCAAGAACTAACTTAGTTGGTCTTTAAGGTGCTACTGGGAGGAATTTTTTTTGTTTTGACTATGGCAGACCAACACGGCTACCTATCTGTAACTGGAAAAGTGTCTAATGTTTCTGTTTCTCTAAGGATCCTTCCTACACTTCCAGTGTCACGGGAAAGTGGTAAACCCAGTTTCTCAAAGCTCAGACTTATAAAAAATCACATATGCTCAACAGTTTTGCGAAAGAAACTAGTTAGCCTGACAGCTATGTCAGTTGAACATGCGCAAGCATCAGCACTTGACCTGTAGTAATTGGTGACAAAATTTACAAGGGAAGAGGCACACAAAGCAAGATGTTGATGTGCCTGAAATTGAAACTTTAAAGAGACTTAAATTTTAACATCACAGTTCACAAGCTTATTCAAAATGATTTGTGTGCCAAACCATTTTCTTTTGTATTTGAGAAGGATAATCAAATATTACTTATTCTGACAATCTAAAGTGAATTAAGCAGTTTCAAATTTTGTGCTTTTAATTCTTTCTACAAGACATCTGTTTCTGAAGTTAGCAATCTTTTTGGAGTGGTGGTGGTGGTGCAAGAGTTAGCCTTGCCTAAACTGCAAAAGAGCCTGGCACCAGCATCGTAGTGACGGATCTTGTTTTTATCATTGCATTCTCCCTCTCTCTTTGCATCCTATTACAGTATTTCAGAGGAAACTTTGACCGTTCCCATCCTTTGCCAGCCTTTTTTCATCTGGAAAAAGAAAAGTTAAATTGTGTCCAACCAGCAGTTTTCATGGAAAAGAGAAAAAGTGTTGTTTGCCCCCTTCTCTACTTATGGGACTAATTAAAATGGATTAGCAGCTATCTTGGCTGGCCTGGGCAAGCAGGTCTGGCCATTATTGTTGAAGAATAGGATGGTGATGGTGTTGACCATGGGTAGACAAACTAAGGCCCGGGGGCCGCATCTGGCCCAATTGCCTTCTAAATCCAGCTTGCGGACGGTCCAGGAATCAGCATGTTTTTACATAAGTAGAATGTGTCCTTTTATTGAAAATGCATCTCTGGGTTATTTGTGGGGCCTGCCTGGTGTTTTTACATGAGTAGAAGGTGTGCTTTTATTTAAAATGCATCTCTGGGTTATTTGTGGAGCATAGGAATTCATTCATTCCCCCCCCCCCCCCAAAAAAAATAGTCCGGCCCCCCACAATGTCTGAGGGACAGTGGACCAGCCCCCTGCTAAAAAAAGTTTGCTGACCCCTGGTGTTGACTGACATGGGGGACCCAGGAGCCCTGGGCACAAAACTCCAGATGTTTATCAGTTATAATTGAGCACAGAGAAGGATTTTTGTTCAAGGGGAAACTTAGAATCAAGGGCAACAAAGCACATTTTGAAAACAGTGTATGGCTTTCTACTCATGTCTCTGGAAGGTTCATATGGCCACTTTTTAATATGCTGAAGGTGGGAGTTTGTTTTCTCAGGATGGATTTTTGCAGTAAAAAGTACCTGTGTGATGTACACCTGGGCATAGTTTGGCACCAGTGCTGATGTGGCTTCTCCTGAAAGACGAGGGTTGAGATATTCCTCATTGGAAAGTTTCATCTTTATGCAGTGCCATCATGAAAGAAAGAGGCGGCAGGGGGAGAGGCTGGTCCTGTTGGAAGCAAACCCTCACTCTGTGACAAAAAGGCCTTTGAAAATGATCACAGGGGCCTTTAGTTCTGTCGGCTTTTGATATAGACATAACTTGGGGGGAGAACAGGGTGCTGCCTTTGTTCAGCAGAAAAAGCAGACACACATTGTTAGTTTTAAGCTTTGGCGATAGATTCTGTCTGCTACACAGACGGCAGGAACATCTCCGATTTGATTGTATTTACATACATTCCAGTTCCAAACAGATTGTCGCCCCAACACAGATGCCTGAGCTTTCTGTTTGCTAGAGCAGAGGTATATATGCCGTTCTTTGCACTTGCTGACAGCTGCCGAAGAAAGCTGCCTTTTTTCCAGTGTGCAACCAGTTGCTCTTCTTTTAATACCTACCGGGCTTGCCTGAAAGGCATCCGTTATCTGTTAAAGCCGCAGGAGATTTTTCTTTCCTTCTGACAATCTGACATGGGGGTTGTAAATGGGTGTTTCTGTAATTGGCATGTCTCCCTGAACTCCCCAGTTCTTAAAGATATATGTAAAACATGATTATCTTAATAGAACTTCTCATTTGCTGGTGTTCATGTTAAACCCAGACCTGTTTGCTTTGATATGCATTTAAGGAACTGATGTTATCCTCCTCTTGTTGCCTGTGGCCTTGAACATTAAAGCAGACGCATCAAATCTGATGCTATATGAGAGGCTCACTCCTTACTCCTTAACAGCTCAATTTTCCTTTGAAAATATGGATCAGAAACAAACGTTGGTATGTTTGTGAGTTTGCTCCGGACGTACGTGTGTGAGTGAAACATCTAAAGCTATGTTGTGTTGCTACTTGTAGTGTTCGTTGAGGAACTATTTACATAGAATATATTCTACTTTTGTAAGTTGGTAAGATGAGGGTCTTCATTGATATTCACGTAATATTTTTTTGATGATGCCATGCCAAATAGTTAAAATTATTGCATGTGCCAAGGCTTCTTTTGTGTGTTTGGTGCAGTAGGCCAGTGGCAACCAGAAGAGCTGTAAACAGAGCAGAAGCAACAGCGTCTAAACTTTCCCATCCCATTTTCTACCTTTTTAAAATAGAGGCAACATGGAGGCCCGGTCCACACTCTTCTTGGCCTTCACGTATTTGCCCAAAGATGTGCATGGTGCAGGCAATAAGCTTTCAGCCCAGCTGGTATTGGATGGAGATGTCAATTGTATGAACTGGCACCTTCATGTGTGTGCATGGGGACATCAGTTCATATAGTTGGCACCTCCATATCATCCTAACTGGGTCATGAGCCTGCCAGGTGCCATTCTCCCCCCACTCCTTATGACTGGGCTAAGGAGCATCTGAACCTGCCTAGTGTATAACTGTCCCAGTCATTAGAATCCCCAAATTCAAGGGGGAATACAGTATAATTAAAAACTATGCACCAAAGCAAATGCTTTACCAATGTCCCAAACCCCTCCTTATTTTACATCTATACTGTGTAAGGGATACTGTTTTCTTTCTTTTTAAACTATAGATAACTCTGAATTTTCAGGACATGGAAAATGAGTGGGGGATTTTGCTGTTTCTACTGGCTGCCCACTCTTGAATGTACCATCTTATGCTTTACATTGAACTGGGCTTGGTTTGGTTCAGTGGATGAATGATATACAGACATGCAATGCAGAGCAGATCCCACAGAGTTTTGTACAACAACCTGTGGAAAGCCCATAGCAAAGATCTGCTTTCAAGCTCAAAAAGTCCTAAACACAACCAATCATTTCTTTTATAGCTGCACAAAGTATTGGTCATTCATCTCCCTGATGCCTTACACTCGGATAAAACCTTTGACTGTACAGAGATTATCTTTTTCCCAGGTTAATGTTATATGCCAGTTTATCTTAAGTATTGGGCAGCTGCTGTCTGCCCAGCAATATAGTTGCTATGATTATGGAATGCTGCCTGAAGCGAAAGCCTGAAGGGGAAGAGTTATTACAGAATCAATGGAATTATTATAGCCCAAGGTCAGGTGTGTCATTTTTTTGCGCTTGCTTCTCTTGACCACAGTCAGTGCTTTTATTATATCTGCTTTGTGGACTTCTGAGCTTCCAGCTCCTTCCAGCTCCCCTATAATGTCTGCCATGCAGAGTGAGTGGAAGGATCAAGAGTTTTCTCCCAAACAAATCAGGGTTGAAAGGAACCTTGGCCTGTTTCCTGTCACAGTGCCCCTGTCTTTGGAACAACACCCAGTGCAACAAAACTCTTTATCCTATAAAAACATCTGGGCAATTAGACTTTTTTTTTTTTTAATTTAAAGCCCCAACTGGAATTGTGGCAGCCCCACTTCACAAGGCAGGCAGGCTAGGGCAGCCATTGATCTGACCTTGGAAGACAAGGCCTCTCGGGACACTGTAAAACCACATGCACCCTTCAAAGTGACCAAATTCTCTTTTCTCGGCATGATTAAAAAGACACATGAATATCTTTGTGATTAGAAGGACATATGATTTTCTCCTTCACTATCCACCCTGATTCTTCCCTCAATAACCAATCACTTAGGAGTCACCTTGAGCGCTGAGCCTCAGCTGTTGAGAAAATTCCCCCATGCAAAGTCAGTGCTGCAGACACGTCATTGCTCTTTTGCTCTGTCCTGCAGCTGTTGATCGCCTCAGTGGAGTCTGGTGATGAGAATTAAATAATTTCAGTGGCAAGAGCGGGGAGGGCTCTGAGTAGAGGCATTCTTTTCCGGCTTAGCTTTGGTAAATGGCCAATGCTGCATTTTATGCAACGTATCAGTTCCCACCCCCCTTTCCTGAAACCAGATGATGAGCCACCCCTAGAATAGTTGCTCCATGCTTTCTTTGCTTTCTTTCGCCAGATGCCGATGATTCCCAGGGAGGGAGGTGTGTCACCTCCTAATTGATGGGCCTAAGTCAGATACATGGTAGTTTGGACTGGTAGGATTTGCGCCTTTATTCAGGTGCATTGGAGGCAGTTCTAACAACCAGTGCAGCTTAGCTCCAATATCTGATAACTCTGGCTTAAATTTCTCAGTTACATCAGACATGCAGCTATAGCCAAATGCTTGCCATAAAGTAGAAGCATTATCAAAGTGTAAAATATGGGACTGGGTACAGATTTAACTTTCCTTAAAATCTTGTGTTTCCTTTAAAAAAAAAAAAAAGAGTGACTTTCTAGTGCTTCTGGGAGTACATTGTTAGCCAAAGTCACATAGGGGGAGGGCTAAGAGTTCCAGTGGCTTCTCTGCCCGGCAGATAGTTCTTTACCCTACCCCAGACAAACAAATCTGGAATCAACAAGGCAAACTGATAATAACTAAGGAATAAGTTGTGCAAGATAGAACTTACTCTAATGTACTTGCGCAACTTTTGCAGAATTCAGCTCTCCTTGGTACAAGATTTTAATTGCCTGGATATTAACCTTTTTGTTATTTTATTGATTTTTACGTACGGTAAAGACAGAAAAGAGCTTGCAGTTTTCTTGGCCTTCATATGAATGCTCCTTCCTGGATATAACAGAAATTCATTTATATTTTTTTAAATAAATAATTTTTTGCTGTAAGGAGATTGTCAGTATTGTTTTGAACCTTTAAAGCCATTATTTATTTATTTAAATAGTTTTTATAGCACCCTTTAAGCTGGAAGTCACTAGTTCTCATACAGCATAATAACTTAAAGCAATCCAGTGAGGTGCATTAAGCATCATGAGCCTATAAATGTTTACATCTTCCATATCTCAGGAAGAATAAAAAGTGGTAGAGCACGTCAAAAATCCAAGATAGCCTGTTTCTTCTTCTTTTTTTATGGGTAGTTTCCAGAGTTTGTCATACTCAAGAGTAGGCCACTGAAAATAATGGACCTAACTAATTTGGGTCCATTAGCTGAATACAACCCAATGATTGTAAACTGCTTTGGGGACTCTATATTGGAAAGTCTGCATGAAATACGTTTATCTATATTCCAATATTTATCAATATTACAAATATTTATTGTAATATTTATATGTTGCCTCCTTGTGCCAGGAAATAATCAATGTGGCATTTAAAAAAAGTACTGCTTTGTTCAGGGGTGGGGAGCTTGTGGTGTTTCTGGCATCCAGTTCCCATCAGCCCCAGCCAACATTGCCAGTGGTCAGGGATGATGGGAGTTGGAGTCTAGCAGCATGCAGAGAGCCCACATGGTTCCCTATCCATAGCTTAGTTATAACCCAGCAATTTAATGGCATTTCTTTTGGATAATATAGCAGCCTGGGTAACAGAAAAACCTCATGATGAATTGGAGAACCCTTTTGCACAAGCAAGTTCCTTCCTTAAGGATGGAAACAAATATGAGGACTAAGATGTGTTTCAGCTCTAATGCAGGCTAATTCATTTTGGCACTGTGCCACGCAGGGTGATTAAATGTCCCGTGAAGTGCTACAATATCTTGATAATGTGCGTTCTTCGTTTGATTATGTAATCAATTATGTTGCACCTAATAAAATTTCAAATGAGTTACAAAAGCGGCAAGGAGATTGTGCCAGGTTGGGACTCATTTGGGTGCATTCGGAAGTTCTTGGCTAGTCTTCAAGCGGCAACAGAGTCTTTCTCTACAAAGAAGCCGCCCAGGGGGATGTGTCAGCTGGTGAGGTGGGAGGGGTCTGGCCTGATTCCCTTCTGACTTCAGCTGTCATCAAAGCAGATGCTTACTGGTCCTGACTATCAGGAGAACTTTTGCACATGCTTTATAAATACTTGGTTTTTATTTGTATAGTTAAATTGTTTAAAGAATGTATGTATCTGCCTTTCTGGGATGCGGGTTGCGCTGTGGGTTTAACCACAGAGCCTAGGGCTTGCCGATCAGAAGGTTGGCAGTTCGAATCCCCGCGACAGGGTCAGCTCCCGTCGCTCAGTCCCTGCTCCTGCCAACCTCGCAGTTCAAAAGCACATCAAAGTGCAAGTAGATAAATAGGTACCGCTCCGGCGGGAAGGTAAACGGTGTTTCCGTGCGCTGCTCTGGTTTGCCAGAAGCGGCTTAGTCATGCTGGCCACATGACCCGGAAGCTCCCTCGGCCAATAAAGCGAGATGAGTGCTGCAACCCCAGAGTCGATCACAACTGGACCTAATGGTCAGGGGTCCCTTACCCTATACATTTATCTGTCTTTCTACTATTACTTTCCCACGTCAGTAGTTTTTAAAGATTTGTCAGTATCTGCAACTGAAATGCAGAACCATTATAACTCAGATTTAAACAAAAAATGCACAATTTTTGGGGGGTGGGGGAATGGCACAAAACTACCTGGAAGGAAGGAGGCTTCTGATAATTAAATGTCCCTGTCGTTATAGATCTGGGCATCTCTGTAATTGCTACAAATCCAGCCTTCTATTTTCAGTCAGAAAAGCATGAAAACAAGGAGTGAGACTGAAGATGGAAAAAGGAAAACGGGAAGGAAGGAAGTGCTTATATATCATTTGGGTATATCAAGTTTTCAACGTGGCTTACAATAATAATGAAAATAACAATGATGAGAATAACATTAACTCCAAAGTAAAAACAATACAAAACTAGGGGTTGTTGTTGTTTAGTCATTTAGTCGTGTCCGACTCTTTGTGACCCCATGGACCAGAGCACGTCAGGCACTCCTTCTCTTCCACTGCGTCGCAGTTTGGTCAAACTCATATTGGTAGCATCGAGAACACTGTCCAACCATTTCGTCCTCTATCGTCCCCTTCTCCTTGTGCCCTCCATCTTTCCCAACATCAGGGTCTTTTCCAGGGAGTCTTCTCTTCTCATGAGGTGGCCAAAGTATTGGAGCCTTAGCTTCACGATCTGTCCTTCCAGTGAGCACTCAGGGCTGATTTCCTTCAGAATGAATAGGTTTGATCTTCTTGCAGTCCATGGGACTCTCAAGAGTCTCCTCCAGCACCATAATTCAAAAACATCAATTCTTCGGCGATCAGCCTTCTTTATGGTCCAGCTCTCACTTCCATACATCACTACTGGGGAAACCATAACTTTAACTATACAGACCTTTGTCAGCAAGGTAAATGTCTCTGCTTTTTAAGATGCTGTCTAGGTTTCTCATTGCTTTTCTCCCAAGAAGCAGGCATTTTTTAATTTTGTGGCTGCTGTCACCATCTGCAGTGATCATGGAACCCAAGAAAGTAAAATCTCTCACTGCCTCCATTTCTTCCCCTTCTATTTGCCAGGAGGTGATGCGACCAGTGGCCATGATCTTAGTTTTTTTTTATGTTGAGCTTCAGACCATATTTTGCGCTCTCCTCTTTCACCCTCATTAAAAGGTTCTGTAATTCCTCCTCACTTGCTGCCATCAAGGTATTCTGGATTATGGAGAAAGCTAGAGACTTCCAGTAAAACATCTAATTCTGCTTCATTGGCTATGCAGAAGCATTTGACTGTGTTGACCACAGCAAACTATGGCAAGTTCTTAAAGAAATGGGAGCGCCTGATCACCTCGTCTGTCTCCTGAGAAATCTCTATGTGGGACAAGAAGCTAAAGTTAGAACTGGATATGGAACAACTGATTAGTTCAAAAATGGGAAAGGAGTACGACAAGGCTGTATGTTGTCTCCCTGCTTATTTAACTTATATGCAGAATTCATCATGCGAAAGCCTGGACTGGATGAATCCCAAGCCAGAATTAAGATTGCCGGAAGAAATATCAACAACCTCAGGTATGCAAATGACACAACTAGGGGAGACAACACAACAGCTATGCACATATATTCAGATATAACATGGTACATAGCTTATCTGAGACCAAAGCACACAGTGTCCCTCAGAAACACCCTTCAGGTGGGGGAGGTACTTTACAAGCAAATTTAGACCCTAATTCTTTGTACAGTCCTGTTTCACGGCCAGGTAGGAACAGCTACTGAGGAAGACAGTTTTGGATGCAAGAACATAGGAAGTGCCCTCCCTGCTGGATCAGACCAAGGGCACATCTTGTCCAGCATTCTGTTCTCATGGTGGCCGGCCAGATGTCCATGGGAAACAGAACCTGAACCCAACAGTGCTCTTCCCACCTGTGATAACAAGCAACTGGTATTCGGAGGCATACTGCCTCTGGCAGTGGAGGGAGAGCGTAATAATGGCTAGAGGAGAGAAAGAGCTAAATAGCCGTTGGTTTCTGTGAAGCCACGTCTAATATGTCTGTGTAGGTTTAGACCTATACAATGTGAACCTATACACCTGCCTTCATCATCTGTTCTGTCTGGAGACAGTCCTCTGAGGTCTCCCTAGGGAGAGGGGTGCCCTTCCCTCCCATGAGATCTTCAACTGAGGCATTTGTGCCCCTCCGAATGTAGTTGGATTCCCAATATCCATTGGTTCCTCCCCACTTGGCCATCGACCAGGGTTGGTAGGGCTGGAGAGCCACAGGTACCCTATTCCTGCTTTAACTGGAGAAAGTGAGAGTGGCTGGGACCCTCCTTAGTACTAGCTTATGGTATCTCCCCAAAGACAGGTGGCTCAGGGAAAAAATGGAATTTCATTCATGTCAGTCAATAAGGGAAAGAGAGCACCTGACGGGTAGGCCAGCATTTGAGTTAGGAAGCATTTTTATTTCATTGCCCTTCTTATTTTTATTTGGAGCTCTGTGTTTCCTTGTAAGTAATATTGAACAAATGAATTGTTCAAAAAGGCAGTTAATAACTATTAGCCAGAGGTTTGGTTAGATGGAATTTCTATTTTCAATTGCTTTGGCATTGCAAGGTGAATGTGGATAATTAGGTTTGCTACTCGGGAGTTGTTTGAATCAAATCAGACATGTTTATTTTTTAACGGGATTCCAGCTTTTATGATGTTTGTTTCTCTTTGCCTGTTTAAATTAATAAGAGTGGACACAATCCACGTGGAAATGAATGGGCGCCATCTTCTGTTCAATACATCTTTTAGTAGGAGAACTTCCCAGTGGACTGTGCCTTTAGGAATAATTTTCTCCCCTAATTACTGTGTTTGACAGAGTGGATATTGGCTGCCGTGTACTGATAACCTTGAATCTACTGAGACTCGTTATGCATCGCTATTATGCATAATATTTCTAATTCTCATTTTTGTACAAGTTGGGCCTTTAGGATCCCAAACTGTTCTCTGAGGTGCTATTTGGCTCTCACATGCTACTGCCAGGCCTATTTTGGGAGTGAAGAGCAGCAGTTGAGGAAGGTCTCCTCTGGCAGCCCGTTGATGGCGTTCCCATAGACAAGGAGCCAATTTTGAAATAAGTGGATCCCACAGACAAGCTGTTGTCATTTCCCCCTGCTTTTGTTTCATTTTTAAAACGTTGCTATCAACCAGTTGGAATATGGGCTGTGAGTATCGCAGGGAGTAATCTAATTAGTATGAAGTCAATTCACTCGCTCCTTTTGTGTCTCGTGATTAAATAAGTGGGAAAATGGCTTGAAAATTAGGTGCTAGAACGACCCAATTACATTTCTGTAGCTTTTTGTATTCAATTTCATAAACAATTTTGCTCTTCACTGGTTAATCAGTGAATGTCTTTTTTCAGTTTGAAAAGCACTTTTGAAATTATAATGCAATTAAATTGTGTGTGGATGTTCTGGCATAGTGAATGTGAAAGCTCTGGGCCTGGCAGGCCGCCATATTGTACCTTGACAGTTATGAGTTCCCAAGCTTGGCAGCTTGTGTGTGTCATCCATAATATTGGCCATGCTGGACTACTGTGTAAAGTACAGCTGCTTCGACCAGTTGTCATCCAAGAATGCCATATTCAGTCCCCTGTCTCTACATGCCACTTTTCTTGTGACCATGCATGTTGTGCTAACATGGCTTCCAACACTTGTTGGATGAAAAACAGGTACACTTGTTTCACGATCCATGAACCTCTCAGACAAGTCCCAAACAGGAAAAAAAACCCGTACAGGTGTACATGCTTGTATTCACCTAAAGGCTGTTTTGCACATTGTGCACAGCCAACCCCAGTTTACCACTGTCTATACATTCAACAGCAAGTTGCAGTTCTCCAGCAGGTCCACCTGAATGTGAGGTAGCCAGATCTGTGCACTATTATTTTGTAGGCATACACCTAAGATGTGTTAAATGTTTACCTGTGCATGAAGCAACCCAGTCAAGTAACTAATGACACGACTGTGTTAAGGGAACTACAGTTTATTGTAATGCGGCAACAAGTAAGCCACTTTCATAAGTACCAGCATCTTGCACACCTTCTTAAACTAACTTCAAAATGTGTGTATTCTTCTTGAAAGTACTTTTTCTCCTACCAGCTGCAGCTCTTTCCCTTGTATAAGCCTAGCTCCTCAAAGACTTTAAAATTCAAAAGAAAGACACTAGCAAAGATATCGTGCCAAGTGGCAAAGCTGGGTATGGGTACACTGGAAAAGATACTTCCGTATTAGGTATTCTTTGGGTGCACATGGGAAACTGGAGCAAATAATTAGAAATTAAGCTCCCCTTTTTGCATAATAAATACCTTTGTGAGCATCTTATCTACATATTTTAAACAATGAGGTCATCATTGTGCACAGGACTTCGCAACACCAGCATCGCCTAGCAATATTCTCCCAAAAGGCCAAAGCCAATCTATGGCTAGATTTACACATACAGTTTGTTTGGGCAAATTTTGCCTGGATTCAGGCCATGCCACCAGATGCCAGTGTGGCCCGTTAGCTGGCCAAGATTCTGTTCTGTCTGTCTGTCTGTCTGTCTGTCTATCATCAGGCAGAATGTGTGGATAGTATTGTGCCCAATCATAAACGAGCCTATGAGAGAAGTAGGATTGGCATCTAAGTGAAGGAGCAATATCCATTGATGTAGGGTGGTTCTCAACTTACACTTCAATTGCCAGAGAAGCTCTATCTTTTGAAGCTTAGGTTATTTCATCTTCTAGGATGGAAGTGAGAGCTGCCCAATGGAAAAATCCAGGATTTTAGCATTCTTGTGGGTGGGCAGCAAAAATAATCGCTGATGCACTTTCTTACCGAGGTCTCATTTCACGAGAGAAACATTTTTTATTTTAACAAATACATTTTAAAGTACTATGCTAATGCAGCCCATTATCCACAGTTGTAAGTGGCGGCTGGGGGGGCCAGGTTCGTGGCAATGGCTCTGTGTGTGTGTGTTGAAGAGCAGTAGAGGCTTATGACTGTCTTGTAATGTAATCCACTGTTAATATTGCTGGACAGGATGGGACGACTGGAGACAGTTTAGATTTCCCTTCAGCAGCATCCAGTCTAGTTACATTTCTCTCTGCAACCCTCTCCCAGCAAAAACAAAGCACTTAGAAGCCTTGTGCTCCATTGACTCGTGTGTAGACAAGTTGCATTTTTAAAAGCTTAAGAACAAAATAGATACGTTTCATACAAAATAAGAGTAAAATTTACCTAATTAGCAGAGAGAGAAAGAGAGAGCAGAATGCAATTTAGGCCGAATCAAGGTAGAGAGCCTGAACGTGGCAGCATGTCTGCCATCCCCCTACATTCCCTGAATATGCCCAGCCTGTCTTTTTGGCTGTTGGTTGGTTTCTGCTCAGTTCCTTTCTGCGCACGGGGTACAGGTAACTCGCCAGTGAGCTGTTTGGCTGGAGTGCCACAGTGTGGGGGTCTCTGTAGAGTTTTGTTTTATATGTTTTGGTTCGCACCATACTTAGCTGATTTAAAGTGTTAATTAATCTAAGGGTTAAAATAGATAAAAGAGTATATTCTGTCTCTTTGTCTCTGTCTTGCTCTCTCTCTTTGCAGCTCGTGTTTTCAGTGGAGCTATCTGTACCTTGTGTTTTGGAAAGGGATTATCGTGAGGTGGGGAGAGCTGAATCTTAATATTTCTCTACTGCTCAGCAAAAAACCTCTGTTTTACGGCATGTCAGATATATAAAACTATATCCTTGCAAATGCACAGTATAGTCCGCTAACACTCGGTTATGATTGTTACTTCTGCAGTTTAATAGTTCATTACTCACAATTTGTGATCATACGTAAGCTATGCCCACTGCAAGTGATGGTTCTTTTCTAGGTCACCATCTTATTACTGTCTTTTAGCATGAAAATCTATTCAGATTTTGCTGGTCATAAAGCCATCTGACCAAGCATACATCCCGAGTGTCTCAGCAGGCTTTATACAAAGGACAGTCTTGCACATTATGGACCTGGTCTACATGGGTGTAACCTTTCCTCCATTGCTGTGTTGCTGTATCTCCCAGCACCCATCGGTTGGAGATGAAGAGCATAAAAACCTTTCTGCAAGTTACAAGATTTCATATCTTAAAGACAGTAAGGTCAACTACATGACCGATTAATAAAAATGAGAGATCTTAGCTACTTGTTGTCATGCCACCTGGTATGCAGCAGCAGTCTGACCTTCAGAGTTGCCTTGCCTTGAAGTAAACATTTGGTTAGTAAAAATTCTTAAGTGAAGCTACAGCTGTCTCAAGACCAAGGCCAGCCCAATACGTTTTGGGGCCTGAGGCGAACCACAAACTGGAATCTCCTTCCTCACCAGGGAGGAAATGATGAGTGAAGGATCTACAACAGGAACAAGGTTGGTGGTGGGAAAATAAAGATCTAAATTGGGATCTGCTGCCTCTTTGCATCCTCATGGGTACACTGGCCCTGGCTCAAGATCTAATGAGTTTGTATTAAGCAGGAATCACAGGTTTCTCACTCTCTCGCTCTGTGTGTGTGTGTGTGTGTGTGTGTGTGTGTGTGAGAGAGAGAGAGAGAGAGAGAGAGAGTCAGAGAGAGAGCGCCTTGAAATGAAACACAGGGACTTTTTGCAATAAAATTATATGAATATTGGTCAGTCTAACAACATCATTATTTCAAGAAACAAGATTTAAATGAATTGTTCCCAAGATGGTAAATGTGTTCTGGATTGGTAGTGTTTAAGAAAGGAAGCGTTAGAAATGCAGACATTGAAATAAAAATTATATTTAAATAATAGTTTCTGATAAAATAGTATTTAATTAAGTTTTTTTAAATACATTTTCTTGCTTTTTAAAAAATTGCCAGCTTATTGTGGAAATGGGATAGAATTGACTCGTGTGAAATTAACATGAACTGGAAATACCCTGATGTATTCATCTCTATTAAACACAGACTATACTCTAAAGTCTTTCCTTCTGCTGCTATCCAGAAACCACACAGGCAACCAAGACCATGTGCCTGTCGGATTGCAGCTCTTGTCAAAGAGTTAATAAATTTGATTTGTTCTTTGAATGATTCACAGTACAATCATATACATGTGTACTCGGTGGTAAGCCTAATTGAAATCAATGTGGATGAGTCTCAAATACGTGAGTTATGATCCAGGGGTTGAAGCAATTCCTGCATCTGGAAAAGCCTTTTTAATTTGGGGAAGGGGGAAGGCAAGGAACAGTGGGCAGGGGAGAGATGTATAAAATTATGCACAGTGTGGAGGAAGTGAATAGACACGAGGTTTTTCTTTCCTCTCTCTTAATACTAGATTTAGGTTAGTCAACAGTAGGTACTTATTCCCGTAGTGTATAGCTAAACTATGAACTCCGCTACTGTAAGAGGAAGTGATGGCCACCAAACTGGTTGGCTTTAAGAGCAGACTAGTCATGATGGCTATATTACCTCCAGCCCCAGAGCCAATATGCACTGGGTACCAGTTGCTGGGGAATATTAGCATGAGGGTGCTGTTACACTCGGGTCCTTCTGGCAGGCTTCCCTTAGGCATCTGGATGGCCACTGTGAGAATAGGGTGCTGGCCTTTGATCTGAATCAGCAGCCAGACTCTTATAGAACTGTATCTCATGAATCATCTCCATGGTGGAATAGCTGTGCCCGGCCATTCCTGCGGCAGCTGGCGAGTTTTTTCTCCCACTCCCCTCCAAGCTTTTGTGAATTGCAGTCATTTACATCGGGAACAAAAGTGTAAAAGCGCCATCATTAAAGGTGAAGAAAGTGGTTATAGAAATAATGACTTGCTTGGCAGCTTTTAACAAGTCAGCTAATAGAATTGGGTGCCCTTGGCTTAGGACTCTAACCTTCTTTAAGTGATCATTACCGGACTAATAAAGACCCCTGGAACAGGCCGTTACAACTTAATTGAGACATAGAGTCCTGTTGGGCGTGTGCTGTGCCTCCATCTTTCAAGAGGCAGGATCTGTCGCCAATTGGTACCTTACGAGAAATGGGGAGCAGCTTTAATAAGCAATTGGCACATCTGCTCCATCTTGTGCCAGATTAGCTCATGGTGGCTGTACATGCCTTTAGCTCTTGGCTGCTTGTTGGTTGTGTTTTGATCTGAGGCAAAGCTATGATCTGTCAGGGCAGGGGGTTGATGGAAGAGGAAGGGGGTGCCATTTTCTAGCTTGTCTCTCTGACACATATATTTTTGGCAATTGATTCAACAAAGAAAAGGACAAGACTCCTGGGAGGGTGGTCTTGACCTAGAGACTTCTTGCCTTAGCACTTAAGTATGAGTTCATTTTGAGTGGGACAATATTACGACCTCAGCATATGCGAGACCAACACATTCATATCTCATTCCCTTCTCTGGTGGCGCTCCCTTGAATTTGCACCAAGAGAGACACTTTAAGTGGCTGCTCTATAATTGTTGAACACCCTTCCTTCACATCTTCCATAAGACTTGCTTTTTTCCCTTTTGCACTTTGGTTTGTGGGGCAGGGGTCCCAAGACAAAGATTTATGTACTGGGTTTTTGTTATACCTTAAAATGAGAGGTGGAAGCTTTAATTATTAAGCCAGCATCTTCTGTTTAGTTACTTTCCTGTGCTCTTTTTGACATAGCTCTGCAGCTTCACTTTCTGTCTAAGATGGAAATTTGTAACAACCCATCAGATGGGAAATATGCTGAATTGCATTATATTGATTGCTTTCTCTATTAGGTACCTCAAAGAAGAGCCTAACTCATGATTGATAGATGTTGTGAGTGAACCTAAAAGTATGTGGATTGTCCCTTCATTTCACAGTTTGGTTCCAGCAGAAATTTGGCTTCAAAATCTGATCTGGGATTTTTTTTTTTTTAAAGGAAAGAAAAGAAAAGTATTTCCAGGTGGGCTCTAAATATAATGCAATATCCCCCCCCCCTTGCCCACTTCCTTTCTCTTTGTTTGGCATGCCAGTTTTCTAGGTAAAGAAAAGAAATTTAATATTCCCTGGCTCCCAGTACATTTCTTGAGTGCAGTTGGAAGTGCTGGTTCTGACCCTTATAGGACTGCCTACTCCCACATGAACCTTCCTCTGAGATCATCCACAGAGGACCTTCTGTGTGTGTCACCTGCCTTCAAGTGTGTCAAGAGGGTGTTTACTGGAGAGGGCCTTGTCTGTAGGGGCAACCAAACTGTGGAACTCTCCTTCGAATGGAGATGGGCAATTAAATGAATAAATGATCTCCCATCTGCAGTCTGAAGCAGGCACAACCCTGAGATTGACTATACCAGTGAATACCAGGTCTAAGCATAAACCCACCTTAGGATGCTCCAGATTGATATTCCTTTCATGTGATGGTTCTGAGGCATTTGGAGCTAGAGTTATGAAAGCAATGGGAGATTGAGGAGAGATGGGTTCGTAAGGAAAAGGGCCCCTTGCTGAGGATCAACCAGTGGGTCACAGCTCTGATATTTAACTTGGATACATTCTCCATCACTTGCAACCAGAATGTTCCTCCCTTGGTAGCGGCAGGCCTCTGTAATGAAACGCATGCCAGTTAGTTTGCTGTGTAAACCTTAGCTGCTTACCACCCTCGAAGCGTAATATGTCCACCAACCTAACAGTTACCTCACCCAGTCCACACTTTACCAGCTTCTATCATAGGGGGCTTTGTCAAAGGCCTTACTTGAAATCAAGATACACTACATCCACAGCATTCTCCTGATTCACCATCAAGGATTTCCTTTCTTCACAAATGCATCTCTCCTTAATTTCCCATTGCTTTCATAACTCCAGCTCCAGCTGCCTCAGAACCATCACATGAATGGAATACCAATCCAGGAACTCTGTCAAAAAGAATGAAATTGTAGAGTTCTACACTCAGTCCCCCATCCATTTGAAACCATACCAAACCCTTAGCTTTGCAAATGTGATAGCAGTTTTATTGCTGCACCACTAGGTTGTAGTAGAATAATAGAATCTTAGAGTTGGAAGGGATCCCGAGGCTCACTTAGTCCAACCCCTGCAGTTCAGGAATCAACTAAAGTATCCATGACAGATGTCCATCCAATCTCTGTTTAAAAAACTCGCAAGGAAGAAGAGTCCACCACCTCTTGTGGCAGCCTGTCCCACTGCTGAACAGCTCTTACTGTCAAAAAGTCCCCCCCCCCCCAATGTTTCATCGGAATCTCCTTTCTTGCAACTTTAAGCCATTGGTTCGAGTTCTACCCTCCAGAACAGGAGAAAACCAGGTACAGTGGAACCTCGGTTTTGAAACGTCTTGGAAGTCAAACATTTTGGTTTTCGAATGCCGAAAACCTGGAAGTAACTGCTTCAGTTTTCAAACGCTTTTCGGAAGTTGAACATGCCACGTGCCTTCCAGAAGTAAATGCTACGGTTTTCGAACATTTCGGAAGTTGAATGGTCTTCCAGAACAGATTATGTTTGAAAACCAAGGTACCACTGTAGTTACCTGGGTCTTCTCTCCCCCCCCCCCCTTTTGAAGATGGGGACAACATTTGCCCACCTCCAGTCTATTTTGCTCCTCAGGAATTGTTTAAAAGCTTTTTCACACCAGCACTGGGATCCAGGGAAAAGTTGCCTCCATTTCTTACATCTCTTCCGCCTTCTACGGCTTTGAACATATGCCCCCTCCATTTATTTTTATTATTTTGTCCGGTTGGGGAAAATGAGCATTTCCACCCCTTTTATCTGAGAGATGTTCTGGGTTAAGACCCTGAGTTATGCTGAGCCACGAGCATTAAAAGCATGCCAGATCAAGCGCAAGCATTTCTGATGGAGTAGTTTGGGCTCCCCCCCCCTTCCTTTAGACGCTTTCCCCTCTAAATGTAACATAATCTAATAGGCTTACAGTTGTTCTGCGCAAATCTCTGTAGCAAATGAAAAAGCTTAAGAGAAGCATGAAATGGCCTTGATTGTTCTAAGAGGGACACTTTAAAGCCCTGGGATAAAGTGTAAATCATCCATCCTTTGGTTACAGAAAGTCTCGGTTCAGGGTTTATTTTTTCCACTGAAAAGAAGAAAATAGCTTCATAGGTCTCTCCCTTGCATTGCTGCTGAAAGAGTAATGCGTTTCATTTCTCTCAAAGTGTCACTCGGGATGTTAATATGCCAAAAAGGTATATGGATAGGTAGGCTGGGACTTGTTTTGAACAGCAGAACCTGCTGCTGCTTATGGGGCTTGTTGTTTATCCAAGAAAACTAACCCCGTGGCCCAGGTGGAGCCTCTGCAAGACACTTACGAGTTGCTGACATTCTCTGGTGGGTCTTCTGTGCCTTCAACAGTCATGTGCCAAGTAAAAAAAAATCCAGCCAGGTTCAGGTTTTCCCAGCACTGAAATATATTGATTGGGAAAGAGTCATCTGTCGATTTGATGTCTTACACTGAACTGCTAAAGGCAAAGGTGCCCAGCCAGAAAACATGTGCTACAAGTCCCTCATGTTTACAAAGGCTGCATTTGTACTAACACTAAGCCATGGTTTGTTTTAAGCATGGTTTGTTTGATTAGATGAGTAAAATAATTACAGTTTGTTTTGCCTAATATTGGTATTATTTTCTAATTAGTAGACATTTATGGTGGAGCACTGAGGCTAGAGTTACTCCAGAATACTATGTTAATAATAATAATAATAATAATAATAATAATAATAATAATAATAATAATTTGTTATTTATACCCCGCCCATCTGGCTGGGCCTCCCCAGCCACTCTGGGCGGCTTCCATAAAAGCAAAAAATACAGTAAAATATCACACGTTAAAAACTTCCCTGAACAGGGCTGCCTTAAGATGTCTTCTGAGTGTCAGGTAGTTGTTTATCGCTTTGACATCTGCTGGAAGGGCGTTCCACAGGGTGGGCGAGAAAGAAGAAGAAGAAGAAGAAGAAGAAGAAGAAGAAGAAGAAGAAGAAGAAGAAGAAGAGTTTGGATTTGATATCCCGCCTTTCACTCCCCTTCAGGAGTCTCAAAGCGGCTAACAATCTCCTTTCCCTTCCTCCCCCACAACAAACACTCTGTGAGGTGAGTGGGGCTGAGAGACTTCAGAGAAGTGTGACTGGCCCAAGGTCACCCAGCAGCTGCATGTGGAGGAGCGGGGAATCGAACCCGGTTCCCCAGATTACGTGACTACCGCTCTTAACCACTACACCACACTGGCTCTCAGAAACCAGTTAACAGAAGCAAAGATTAACATTCATAAGTCAACCTTAACCAGAATTTCATTTTCTGGTTTGTTGGCCACAAACTAACCATATTTACTTGAGTTGGTAGGTTCAGATGTACAAACAAACCATCGTTAAGCTAAAGAAACCATGGCTTAGTGTTATTTGTGAAACAGATCATGGTATAAATCTCTAATGTCACCCATGCCCAGCTTCAGAGAGAAAGCTGAGACACCCCCCAAAAACATACCAGCCTGGCTGGGACTGACTTCCATTTGACTCCTCACCTCTCAGGACTTTCTTCATCAGCAGCCATTTTCCTGGCTATATCTGAAAGGGAAGTGAGACAGAGAAGGCTCCCTTCCTGCAGTCTAGGCACAACCAATTGCCGCTTCTTGTTTGTTTCCTGTCTTAAAGTTATCTTACTATTTTTCTGTGCGGCAACCATTCTTTAACAGGAGTTGTTCAATAGATTTTGCTGGTAACTATATTGCATGTGTACTGATCTTTACACAAAGTATTAGGAGCTCAGGGTGTTTCCTCTGTGCCTTCCAGGACACGTTAGAATTATATTAAGCTATGCCAAACTTTATCATATTAAGCTATGCCAAACTTTACTCATGCCATGATCTACAGTAATAAACCATAGAAAAAATTCAGATTGGCACACTTCTGTTCACAGTTGGTGCCTCAGTTGTGCTTATTTTTTTCTCCCTTCCTTTATTCCCTTTTGCATTGCAATCCTAAACCTGTCTACTCATAAGTAAGCCCTGTCTAATTCACTGGCATTTACTCCAAGATAAGTGGGGTTAGGATTGCAGCCTTAAACACTATTATAAAATATGAGTTGCCTTATTTTGACAGAAAGTCAATATATAAGCATAGTAAATAAATGTTCTCTGCTCTTCCTTAATTGTTGCAAGGTTGACAAGGCTGATGTTAGACATTTACTGGGTGACCCTGGGATGGACAAAAGCCTTCAGCTGCTACTGCCCAAACTGTGGCTATTTTACAGTCTTTCTTCTTTCCTCACTTTCTGGACTGGTCATTTTGGAGTGTTCTTTAGAGTCTGAGGAAGAAACTTTCACTTCCTTGGATTGGAAGCTTTTGCAGACAACGTAGGCCTGTTTCTTTGTAATCTCTCTTTTATATCATTGTGTGGATAATCTCACGTTTTCAGTATCTGAATATGGTTTGTGCTTCCCAGTTTCCACCTTTTAATTGGTGGTGGTTTAGTTTAAAATTGGGAGAAGGTCCGATGAGTAGTTGAACCAGAGCCCTCACAGCCTCCTCTCGCATCAAGGAGATATTCTGGGATGGAAAAGGTGTGTTTCTGTGGAGCCTCATCTGCCCTTCACTTTGAATTGCTATCTTTAAGCCATTCACATGGAACTCTGTATATTGCTGTTTTACCTCTACTGGGCCCATTTTGAACATCTTAATAGCTCAGTGTGCTAGTCAGGAGGTCATGCGCCAATGAGATTAAAGCATGGATTGGATGGTGCCCTACCCTTTGTTTTCAATATTAGGTTTCAGAAGCCAGGTTACGATAGCCGAAAGTCATTAGAAATGTGTTTGTGAGTATCCCTCTGATAAGCCCTTCTTTTCAACCAAAGAACATTTCCCATTTAGACTGAAAGTGAAGTGTCATCTACTTGCAGTATTGTTAATCTGTTATTAAGCCACTAAAAAAAAACCACCCTAGCCTGGGTGCTTCATTGCCTCTTTGCTTAGCCGTGAATAGAATTATGCATCATGAATAAAAAGTGCTGTCAACATACATCGCTTTCAAAACACTCAAGCATATGGTATGTGATTATCTGTATTGTCAAATGCAATGAAGTGAGTTTGGCTATAATAAAAAAATGTAATATTTCAGAAATTTGGTAATAAACTGTGGAGAATTGACAGCAGCTTTCTCAGGGCGGGCATGACTTTGCCCCCTCCCTCCCCCCTCCCATCCTGCCCTCTCCCCACTCTCCCTCCCCCACCCCTTTTTGGGAACATAAATAGGAGATATGCAGTCTCAACTCCAGTTTGGTCAAAGGGCTAACGCAGGTGGGTCCAACATATGGCCCTCAAGACCTTTTTGTGCGGCCCCCAGCAACATTTGACACTGCCTCCGCACAGTCCTTGCACTGTCTTCCCAAAGTATTAAGCAAGGCAGTGGGCTTTAGGAAGGAGGTGTGAGGCTCTGACAGGATCCTATAGTCCTCCAGCCTTCTTCCCAAAGCCTAGTTAACGCTTTCTCAGCTCAGGAAGCAGGTGGGAGGACTCTAGTATAAGGTTACCAGACCTCCCATTTCTCGGGAACAGTCCCCGGATTTAGCAACCAGTCCCCAGACAAAATCCATTAAAGTTGAAAAGTGTCCCAGGATTCATTGAAAAAAAATCTGGTAACCTTATTCTAGTACCCTGCCAGAGCTTTGTGCCTCCTTCCCAAAGCTGGGCACTTCATTTAGCTGGCTTTTTAGAAAGGCAGCCCAAGGGCGCTGTGTGTGTGTGTGAAATTATGGCCTTGCTCTCTCTCCCCCCACCTGCATGACAAGCTTCCACGTCAAAGTACTCTTGCAGCCCACTTGGTATGAAAAATTGGACCGCCCTGGGCTAAAGGGGGGAAATGTCCCTGCTCCATTTTGAACCTCTTAATTAAATGTGATGCTTCGAGACATCAGCCAAAGTCTATAAGTTTAGATGGAGCACGGTGTTAAATACAAGGGTGTAGTTTTTGAAAGTGCTTGCATGGCATTTTATTTTGTGTAGTTCTCCATTAGAAATACATATTTTGCCAAAGGGCAAAATAGAGTCCATAGCCCAAGCTTTCTGCAGCAATGGGCTGTGCAGTCAAGTTTCCCTGGAGGGATTGTTTGTGGCACAGGCCAATATTGATTGGTCCCGTATGCCAAAGCATCATAGTGTTTCTTTAGACAGACAGGATTGGCATCTCAAAATTTTGGGAAAGTAGACTGCTGTTATCTCAGCATGGCTTTGGGATCCATCTTTTAGCATCTGAATTTGAAAATGTTCTACAACAAAAATCAGAAGGAAGCAGAAACTCATCTCCATTTCATGCTTTGCAAGAATTAGAGCTTGAGCCCTAGCAGGGTGTGATTGTTTAGCTCGGATCATGCTTGGTGCCGTGTTCCTCCTGCTCTGTGTGGGCTTTCCACAAGCAGCCCCCTCCTCCCTCACACCTTTGAATGAGCTCTCTTGCAAAAGCCGTCCAGGAGAGGGGAAGAGAATTGGAACAAAAAGAATTGGAGCAAAAGCCAGAGAATATTGTTGCCCTTTTATCCAGCTGTGTGACTGACCTCAGCTCTCTGCTTTCCTGCTGTGTTTGTATTGAAATGCTAGCACCTTTTTCTGAAGTTCTCGCTCGGAGGCACTTGTCTGCCGATTTCAGTTTTTGAGAGCTTACTCTTGTGGCCGGGGCTGTGCATTTGCACATCTTAGAGGCAGTCATACCTGTGTCTGTCAAGAGAAACGGGAGCAATGTGTTTCTCCTCCCCCCCCCCCTTCAGACACCCTTGTGCACTCACCAGAAAGCACCTGCGAGCTAATCTTTTCCCTTGACAAGTGTCATTCACAGACTCACTGTTCAAGAGCTTTAGAATTAAATGAGGTTGGGATTTTCTAGCTTTGGCCACAGGTATGCTTTTCTACCACCCCCCCTTCAGCTGAGAACAACCCAGGGGTGAGATTTAATTCACATTGGGAATACACCTTTCAGATGCAGTCTTTGATGTTCTAGGACCATGGTCCTATGCTTGGGGTATACGTGTGCTTCCAGGCCCCACTATATACCTGGCATGGCTGGCTCCAGAGTTGAGAGGTCACTGGAAAAGTGTTGTCCTGTTTCACTCCCACCCCACCCCCCAAAAAAGTGCAACTGAGCCTCCCGTTAAAAAAAACTTACACTGTATTTAACTGGTGGAGGGCCCATTGAGCAGCTTTTGGCCACCATGTTTTTTTGCAGCGTGGTGATTCCTCCTCCACCCCAGGCAAAGGCTCAGAACAATTATTTCCAGGGCACCAGAAAGTAAACCAAGATGATGACTGGAAGCTGAGAAGCATCAGAGCAGTGGAAAACAAAAACAAAAGATGTGTAATTTTGTTGAAAGGGGGTCCTAGCCAGTCTTCAGCTGCTCTTTAAGGTGATAAGTGGCCAACATTTGCCTGATGTTTACCTTGATGCCCAGTATCCGGTTCAAACTGTGTTATTTGTTCTTTTACTCTTACATATTGTAAATAATCATTGAAAACAGCTGAGGTTACTAGTCCTTAAGATCCTTCTCAGCTGAAATTGTGACCTTTCCATTAAAAATGGGTTGTCTGCTGGGGCTTTACAAACGCAAATCACGTCATGTGATAAAAGGACGTGCAATATCCTGTCCCCACCACTGTCCCAAATCTCTTTCTGCAGTTTTGAGCTGGATAATGAAGAAATATTACTCCCCTGTTGTCATGCCCTTTCATATGATTTCTTGCCAGGTGATCTTTTGCAGGTCTGTATTTACTTTGTCTGTCCCGTTGCCTGCACCTAAGTTAGTTCAGCTTGCGCAGGAAAGAAATGCTGTCTTTCTGCTGCCCCATTATTCATGCACCTGCTTTCTTGTTTACACCGCTAGCTTTGGCAGCTGGCTGCTGTAAACTGTAATAAAATGCCTTTAAAAAAATGAAGAAATGTGACCAGACAAGCTGGGCATAATAATATTAAAGCCAGCGTCAATTAATTTTTTCCTCTCCTTGATAAACGAGCCCCCGTTCCATCCATTAATAACGAGGGAAGCAACAAGAAAAGTTGACACTCTTTTAATTTATTTTCTCAACTTGCCTGGTCATATTCTTCCCCATTGCAAAGCTTACTAGTGCTGCTGGGAATTGCAAGTGGCTTTCGCACAGTCGATGCATAGATTGGTGTGAATCAATATGGCTCTGCTTTATTCACACATTCCCCCGTAATCAGGAGGGGAAACCTTACTTAGTAAGCTATCTAGCAGCTGAAGCTGTCAAGCTGCCTTATAATAATAATAATAGTAAGAGATCCTGCATGTTGCATTGTTATTGGGGAGGAGAAATTGGAAGTTGTATGTGCTTTTCTTTACCTGCTGCTTAGATGCAGAAAAAATCAAGATGATAATGATGTTGGCAAGAAGGTTGTCAGAGCAAGCAGTTTGGAATTTCAACACAGCTTTTACAGTAGGAAGTTTCATCTGGTTTGAGAAAGAGTCCAATTTGCAGCTCCATCTGGCTCGAGGTCCAGTTCAGTTTTGGCCACACTTTCTGCAACCCCTGTGCATGTCAGAAGATTCGAGGAACTTTTCTAGGGCAGGGCGTGGGAACCACTGGTCAGTCCTGCTAAGAGTATAAGAAGAGCCTGCTGGATCAAGCCACTTGGCCAGGGGTGCCCAAACGTTTTTCAAAAAGGGCCAGATTTGATGAAGTAAACATGTGTGAGGGCTGACCAAAGTTACTGAGCTTTTTTTAGGATTTTACCCCAAAAAATAAACTGTCACAGGGGCCAGATAGAATCTACTCATCTTCCTGTTATTGCAGTGGCTAGCCAAATGCCTATGGGAAGCATACAACCAGGGCCTGAGTTAAATGTTTGCTGTTGTAATTGTTGCTCTGCAGTGCTTGGCCCTCTCACACAGTCTCAGGTAGTTAAATCTCTGCATTGGAGAAGAGGGGCATCTTGTCTGAGGTGTATGTGCGCATGGCTGTGCTCCCGTGTGAACACTAACCCATCATGCAATACACAGCCTGCCAGCTGCTGAGGTATTGAAATAATATTTACCTGGCTGCCAGAGCAGCTTACAAAAATCAGTAGTAAGAGAGTCCCTCCCCTCAGGCTTACACTCTAAAAGACACAGCACACACAAGGAAAATAAGAATGGGAAGGAAGGAGGGGGGAAAGGAAGCTCAGGCACCAGTTCTTAAAGTTATAGTTCTTATAAAGAGGGCAGTTGTGCTTTTTGGAGTGAAATTTTAGCTCTTCATAATTGTAGAACTAGTAGAGTAATTTGGAATAAATTGTAAAAAAAATGTTCTCTGTGTGGATTTCTATCTGCATCCAGTGAGAGATGGTGCAGGGTGGCGGATAAGATATGAGTGTCGGCAACAAGATTAGTATAAGACAGCACCAGACTTGTGCTTCTGGTCTCCATTGGGGACAAAAACCATCCTGCAACCCTGGCTCCCCAGCAGTCGAGGCACTGAATGAATCAGCAGAGAGAGTGTGCTCTTGGGAGGTCTTGCTGCTGCTTAATTAGCTGGGCTGCCTAGGAATGATGCTAAGGGACTTGTGCACCAGTCTCAGCAGCAATTTCACCTCCAGGGCTAAATTATTCAGTTTGTTATGGTTTTGTTGCTCAGCACAGTGCACAACACTTTTCCAGTGCACACTAACCAAAAACGAACTCTCTACAGTCTGTGAGAAGGACCTCCCATGTCCCCACACTGTGTTCTCACATACTTCTTTGCAATTGGTAGTCATCAGAGAACTATGGAGGGGCTACTTAATGCTTCTAGAGATAATCTATTCCCAACACTCTCAGAGTAAGAAGTTGGCATCCGCAAGGGGCTTGCACAAGCATTCCTTACCTACTTTGAATTTCCTCCCCCCCCCCTTTGAAGTATTAAAATATTTAGACTAGTTTTTAGGAAATTAATACATGGTATATATCTAAAGCAAAAATTTGCTTAAATGGGATTTTGCATTTGAACTGAGTAAAGGGACAAGGCAACAATGCCCTTTGTTTTAGCTTTGGGAACTCTTGCTATAAAGGAAACTATTAAGATAACTGGGGTTTAGATAAAAAGAAATAAGGTAAATAAAATTGTATGCAGATGATATAGTGTTAACTGTTACAAAACCTTTCAAATCTCTGAAAGAGTGAGAATATTATTGAAATATATGGATCATTAGCTGGATATAAATTAAACAGAGATAAAACTGAAATATTAAGTATCAATAATAAAACCAAAAACAGATAAGAGAGATGTTTAGCTACAGCTAGAGGACAAAACCGATTAGGTATCTTAGAAGAAAAATAACAAATAAGATAGATGAATGAATATTTCATTAAATAAACAATGGAAGAAATTCAATTTATCCTTTTGAGGGCAGATTTTCTGCAGTAAAAATGATATTACTGCTAATATATGTTTGACACACACAGAGACACACACGTACAAATGTTTCAAATCAATTTCTTTCCATTAAAATACCTACTCAGCAAATTATCAAACGGCAGTAATGTTTGTTAGAACTCTTAAGAAACCCTGGAATTACATCTATTATTTTATAGGATCATTCTTCTGGAAAAACAGTGGGGCATTCTAGGGAAGAGGGAATAGCATCTGGCAGCAGCAGGGGACTGAGAGGAGGGAGCACCACTGAGCACCAACCTCCTGCTATTGAAATCTGCCCCTGCTCCCTGAAAAAGCTGAAATCCCATCCCTACCCCACTCAGTTCACAGCAGGCAAATAGGGTCATGCATCCCTGATTAAGTAGGCTACTCTGTAGTTGAAAGCCTGGAAGCTGAGGATATACACACACACAAGTGAAGTGTGGCCTTGGGGCTCTCCCCAGGCGACATGCTCTCTTCGCACGCAGCAGCCCTCACTGGTCCTATTCCTCACTTTCCCTGAGTAGTTTTGACTGCCTCAGTTGTTCTTGCTCTGTGATAATGCTTCTTGCTTGCCTGGATGGGATGGAGAGGGGCGTGTTTTTCAGGACAGTTAGTGGGAGCACTGGTGCTGTGATTAGGGCATTTTAACACCTTAGCATATGCATTAGCATAGAGCAGGTGTAATGGAATGGAATTGTTAACTTTGCACCACTTTCCAGATTTGCAGAAACCCCTGGCTTTTCTGGAGTAGGAATGTAGCCTACTTTAGGCATCTGCTGTGCACTTCTGCATCTAGCCACACCCTCCACTAAAATGGGCAACCAGAATATTGCTCATGGTGGAATGCTACCCTCAGGGTGACAAGGGCACCCCTGCTTGTATGTTTCGGAGCTCTGGGAAACAAGCTGTCAGTGTTTTTTAACATATTTATGCAAGTAGATTCATCCACACCACTAGAGGGCATACTGGTTCCTGCAGTACCTTCTGTAGTTTACCTCCTTATGTTGAATGGTAATTGTGCAGTGAATTATTACCAAATTTGTTTGCTATGCTGATGTTGTATCTGTTACAGTTTGCTATTTTATTACCACTGATAGGTTGTGTTTGCTGTAAATTGCCTTGAGCACAGTTTTATTATGGGAAAGGTGATATATAAAGGCATTTGTTAGATTGATTGTTTGTAGAGGACCAGGTTAGTTAAACAGTACGTTTTGGGATAAGTGGTTCATGTTGTTTTGTGCTTACACAAATAATACCTGGGAACTTTTCACCATCAGTTGAAAGCTATTCAGGACAGTTAGTGGGAGCACTGGTGTTGGTGATTAGGGTATTTTAACACCTTAGCATATGCATTACCATAGAACAGGTGTAATGGAATGGAATTGTTAACTTTGCACCACTTTCCAGATTTGACTCATCCTTTTCCTCATGCTGCTAATAATACTTTAACGAGAATTTAAAGCAGCCGTTGCCAACCTGTTGTTCTCCAGATGTTCTGGACTACAACTCCCATCAGCCCCCAGCCAGCTTGGCTAGGAGTTGTAGTCCAAAACATCAGAGGGCACCCGGTTGGTGAAGACTGATTTAAATACATAGTAAAGTATTAAAATGTTTAAATGCTTAAAAAAATATTTTAAGATGCTGTTTCTATTTTTACTATTTTAAAGCATTGGTGGCCTTATAGTGGATTTTCCATGCCACGTCTTGCTTGGCCTTATGCTGCTGCTATGTGTGTGTGTCCGCTCTCACACAGCTGAATAGACGTCCATACTGCATGTGGTTCAATTACCAGTGTGTAGACAAATAAATCCCGCCAGGTTCAAACCACTCACTGCAGTGTTTCATGGCGGTAGTATCATCCAAGCCATATTTCTGCTAACCTAATACGAGGCCTCTCCAGCAGCCAATGCAAGTATGAAATATAGCTATCTTTGAGAGGGGTGGGGAAAGCCCACCAAAACTCAGCATGCAGAGGCATAATTTTCCCAAGCAATTGGTGCTTGGCGCCTTTGGCATTCCTTGTTAACTTTATTTATGGCTTCTACCAATTTCTTTAATTGTTTTAATCATGTGTGGTTTCAGTCATCTGCCCTCAACAGTATATCTCTTATTGGCAAGCCTCTCTAACTGCCTGGTGCTGTCAAGGTGGCCGGAAGGGTGGGAGGTGCGGTGGCTAGCAGTGGAGCAGGGTTGGAAGTCTTGCTGTGGGATCAGCAATATAGACTCAGCAGCAGCTTTTCCAGACATGCGTAAAACCTTTCCAGAGAAAACTGAAGTTGACATTTCAGATGGGTGCTTATATGTTGATGGATCCCACCATACATGTATGATCTCCAGTATGTGAGTGTTGATTTTCAGGAAAAAAGTGCTGATCTTATGGTCAAACATGAAAAGCATGCATGATCAGGAAGGAATCCTTTTAGCTGTGCTGGAAAGCAGAAACTTTTTATAGTTGCGGTGCCAGCTCTGGCCATGAAACCTCTCTAATTTTGGTGGCAGCAGCAAAAAGAGAAAATAAAAAATAAACAACCAACTCCATGTCCTGATCCAAATCTCTTCCATCCAAATCATCAAATTGATTGTTTCATAAGTGGGGAAGGGACCATAATCTCCCCCCAATCAGCTGACCAAATGGCCGTCATTTCTGGTGGTAGTATTATTTTACCAATTGGGGGGTGAGGATGGCTGTTTAAGCGAGTCAGTGAATAAATTAAAACGTGTTGGTTCCAGTTTTGGGGCCAAAATGTGGGCAGATTTGTGCATCTCAGAGAGTAATCCTGTGCATGCCTAATCAGAAGTGAATCTCGTTGTGTACAATGACCTTATTATTTCTATGTGCAGAGATTTGCAGGCTCTGTGAATGAAGCAGTCTCGCAAGGCTTCACTGAACTGGGATGCTACACTGGAGTATAAACCCAGAGATGTCAAAAGAGATGACTCTGGAGTGAGTGCTTTGAGGACTTAAGTTCCCACTCTTGGACCCAAGTTCATCCTCCTTTAAAAGGGTGACTCTGAAGGTTGCCATGCACTTGATCTGATAATGAGGCCGATGCCGAATTCCTTTGGATCATAAAGCAATATAAATAGCTAAAATAGTGCAGAGTACATCAGTCAATTTCCTGGATGATTCACTGAGTTTCAGTGTCCCTCAGGGGCTATTGACTTGCCTCTGAATGAGATGACTTTTTATATATTTCCAGAATTGTTTTTGCTTGTTTTTGCTTTTTTCCCCCTTCATTTTTTTTTAAACCTCCAGACCATGTATTTCTGCCTGTGTCTCTCCTTCAGTGATTTCGCTTGGCTCAGATCACCACATTTTAGGAGCTTTTTTGTCTTTGCTTCCACCCTCATTATCCTCCCTCCCCCCCCCCCCACATTTCCTTTTATTTTTTCCTCAAAAAAGATTATTCAAATGTATATGCAGTTTTTCTTCATTTGAATAAAGAGGGAGGGGAGCCACCCTGTTTGACTCTGTTAACTGCTTATCTCTTAAATAGAGCTTGTTAGCTTCCAATAATAGCTTCATTCAGGAGGATGCAGTATAATTTCATTTTAAAAATGCACACTCCTTGACAACCAGATTCCTATTTATGTCACCATTTTAAACAGCCTCTTTTGTTTTGTGTTAATCTTTCTCATACACTTTTGGTGGAATGGGTTTTTCTGTTGTTGACTCTTTGTACCACTCATAAGAAACAATTGTCTGTTTAATCCAGAAAGATTTCTAAGACTTGAAGTAATTTAAAAATGAGTGTGTATTCATTACCTTGACTAATGGGGCATGAAGAAAGGGAAATACGTTTTTTGGGTGTGTGGTATTTTTTGGCATACATTGTACTTGTGTTTCTTAGATTCTGGACAGATGCCTTCCACCCCTAGTTAAGCGCATTCTGGGTTATGATGTTTCCTTTCAGATTAAGTTAACTGTGTAGAGATTCTGGACTTTAGGGGGAAATTATTCAGTTACATTTTAAATACCGAGAGATGTGGGGACCTCAAATCAGCCAATTCTTTGTGGAAATTTTAATAAAGCTTCATTTCAGGTTAAATGTTATTGATAGTTAGATTGCCAGAAAGCTCTCCTGCACAGGGCACATATATGGGACTTGCCTGCAGGGGAGACAAGCCAAAGGAATGGGATTATGAAAGGGCAAAGACTCAAAAAGAAAATCTTCTGCTCCTTATGTGTCTGTTTTGCAAGTTGGACCTATGAACATAAAAAGACCATGCCAAAAGCCCCTCTAGGGGCCCCTTCTCTGCCCCCCACCCCTCCAACTCTTCCTCTCCTTGGTGTCTGTCCAAAGCCGGTGTACCTTGAGAACTCCGATGGATTTTATCCTGTGGTCAGAACAGAACGGGAAAGTCTCAGCAGAGGTGGGCAACTGGCAAGGAGAGACTGAGGGCTTGTCTGCACTTGCCTTTCCTCTGCACTTTCTGGATACGATCCAAGCTTTGGAGCTCTGTGCCTGAGCACCCTTCTCCCCCCCCCCCAACACACATAGGGCTTTCCTTGCAGAAGCCCACTCTTTGGCAATCTGTGGTGAACCTGAACTGCTGTTTGCTCCAATTCAGCTTGGGGGCGGGCATTTCCACAGAGAGAGCTCTGTGGGGAAAGGGGGTCATACACAGTGCTTTGGGGCATTGACCTGTGCCTGGAGGGAGTGGGGTGGTGGGTGGGAGTGGGAAGGGTAAGCCCTGGGACAGCCACCTCAAACTTAGGCTTTGAATGCTGCTCTGAGTATATGTGAGGAGAATGGATAAATGGTTTTAAGTCAACTGTAATGTGGACCAGTCCTGTATGATGGATGTGTATGTGTATTTTAATGAACTGAAGAGGCTGATCAGAGTGAAAGCTTATTCATTGGGGGGGGGGGGGAATGGTGTTTGTGTGTGTGTGTGAATGTAATAGTGTTTAGCTTATTTTTGTTGCTGTTTTGTCAATATTGTTTTATAGATTATAAATGCTTTATTGATGATTTGTTAATTATATAATGGGACTTGCGCTGTAATTGTGATGTTTAGCCTTAGTTGCTGGTATGCTAATAGTGTTTAATAGATGGATGTTTCATTAATTATATGATTTACGCTGTACTTGTGATGTTTTATTATGTCATTGTTATTTATGGTGTGTAAACCGCTTTGGGATTCATGGGAATGGAAAGTGGCATGGAAATTCAGTCAATCAATCAGCCGGATGCTGTGCATTATCAGCCGGTGCTCCATGCTTAGGTTTGGATGGGGAACCTGTGGTCTTCCAGATGTTGCTGGACGACACCCACCATGTAGTGGCCAGTTCATACATCTGGCATGATGGAACCTCCATGCCCAGAGGCAATACACCATGGACTGCCAGATGTTAGCAGTAAACTATGACCAACATTTTCTGCTGCTCAGCTTCCTAAAGGCACCTGGTTAACCACTGTTGTGAAGATGATACTGGACCTTTTCCCCGAACTACCAAGGCAATTTCTTTTGTTCACATCTTGCCAAGTAGCTACTGTACATGCAGCCTTTCAGGTGCAGACTGTCCATGCTAAGCTTTGGATCTGTATAGTGTGGGTGTTTGAAACACCAGCATCTTTATCCATCTATTTTTTTAATGGATTGATTTGCTTTTTAATTATTTTTTACGCTTCTCCATTTAGAAGTACAGCAAGCTTGCTCTGTGCTCTTGAAGGGGGAGAGACTGTGTCTTCCATTTACCTAAAGGGCTCCCACAAATAGAAACAGAAAGAGATCAGCCTTTAAGACTGTTGTGTTGCATTTTAGTAATAGACACAGATTGTTCAGGACTACGGTTGGGTAGCTGAGAGCGGCTCACATGCTGTGTAACCTATAATAAGCTACATTTTAGGAGCAGCATTTAGAAGTTGCTGTCTCACATGTGCTGCCTTTGCTCAGAACCAGTTCAGTCTATTAGCCAGGTGCACAGGTTCAGAAGTGTGACCAATGTGTGCTCCTCAATCTCTGCACCTCACATAATGTGCAAAGCAGTATCAAGTTTCTATATGTCAGCCACATACTGTTTACTGACCCACAGACCCAATGTTCTAGTCCCTGAGCCTGGTAAATACTCTCCTTGCCTTTTGAAAGTGCCTATTTAAATTTATTTTAATGTGAATTGTCTGACTTGTCCTCTCCAGGGAAGCTAAATCTGTGGTGACGGATAGGCACCTTTTTTCTCTAGGGCCCATGTACAGTATGTCCTTGATTGCACGCCAGACACACACATTGCCAGCTATTTTACATACAGTAGCTTCCAGTGTATATTTTGAAATGTTGACAACCTAGTGAGGTATATAGAACAGTGGTTTGTTCTAAGGTGTGCAAAGGAGAGAGGACGGCAGAGTCTTATGAGCTGTGCTGCATTCATGATCACCTGCATCCTGGAGGGAGAACCTCTGGCCCTCCAGATGTTGTTGAACTCCCATCAGCTCCAACCAGCTTGGCCAGTGGTCAGGGATGATGGAAGTTGTAGTCCAGCAACATCTGGAAGGCACAGATTTCCCATCTTGAACCTAAACAATGAAACATTAACTCTGATAAGCTGCAGGTCCAGAATGCAAAACAATCACATAATTAAAGAGCAGACTGTGTTCTTTTTGACTTGTGGCTCTTCCAGAAGTCCATAAGTAAACAGCTTTTCATGAGATCAGGTTCAGTTTCCCCCCTCTTGTCAAGCCAGGCAACCAGATGTGCTTGAAATGAAGCTGATCTTTAAAAAGCTGAAAACGATTGTTTACAACTTTTGTTGTTGATCATGCTTGTTTTCCCTGAATAGAGTGAGATCTGTACCTGTCTGTACCTGTCTGTACTAATGTCTTCTTCAAAGGAGGTGTTTTTTCAGGTCTGAGAAAATAGGCCAAGCAACACAGATGTTTTGTTTTGGTTCATTTTAAAGAGAAGTCTGAAACTGAAAATGTGTGTCACACGGATCTTTGAAAGTGGCTCAGTGGTTCCCATTGTATGTCAGCCTGAAACTGGATTCCTGAGGTGGACACTCAATTTACCATTCGTTGTTGTTTTCCCCCTCCCTAACCCTTCCGAATGTCAGTAGTACAGAACACATTGTTTCCTGAGTGCTACTGAAGTGGTCAAAGGCCACTGTACAGATGAGCAGCTTGGTCTGCAGTGAGGGTTTATGGGTTGTTAGGGAGGCCCCTCCATTTGAGTAGACTATTGCAGATGCTTGTCAGATAGTGCTGGGCATTGAAATCACGCAGATAGGTCTGAGAATAGGGGAGGGAGCTGGTATTACAATTGCTGCTGTTTGTGAGTGATTTTTACATATGTAGAAACATTGCTATGATTTTCTCTTATTCTCCTAAGGGGAAGAAGCATTGGTGGGTGTGGGTGTTTGGGTGTGTATTCCCCATAGGTGGGAGGACACAGTGGACAAACCCTGGCTATTAACCCCTGAGCTTCCTAATGGTGAGTCAGGAGAAATAGGATGATGGATTTGTAAATAGGAAATGGATTTGTTGCAAATCAGTCTGCTAAAATACCAGCCCAGTTTTGTTTTATTCTATTATTTTTAGTAAGAGACATAACTTTTATAGCAATTTGTAGACCATCAGTGGCTAAAAGGAAAACCACAACTGGCTCCCTTCCCGTTTACAAAAGTGTTGCTGGAGGAAGAGCCTTGCTGTCAGGTGACCTGACAGGTGACTAAGTTACAGAAAAGTCTTGAATCTCTTTAATCAGAAATAAGTTCCACTCATTTCAGTGGGCTTCATTCCCAAGCGAGTATGCTTAGAATTGCAACATTAGCTTACAGCCTTTGTCCCAGATGTCCTTGCAATATCCTCCTAATGCAGATCATGAATGTTTGTATTTTATTTTACCAGTTGAGAATTCAGGGAGAGAAGCTCCAAGTTCCTCACTGATTAGTTGCTGGAGACCCAACAATGGGAGAGGGCTCTTGCCTTCATGCCCTGTTTGTGGGCTTCCCAGAAGAATCTAGTCAGTCCCTATGGAATGTGAGTCTGGGTGATCCTATAGCAGAGTTAAGCATTCAGACTTGGAACTCCGAACCCAAAGTCTTCTTTTCTACCTTCTCTATGTCACTGTTTTAGGTTCCTTCTCGTGATTTGGGGACAATTGGCTGCAGACAGTGTCAGCTTCCTTAGAACTGGCAAGGTCTTACAGTCTTCCCGCATAAACATGACTGCCAAGTTTTACAAACTGCAAAGGGACAGTTTGTCAATTCTATACATTTACATACCTTCATTCCAAATCCCACACACGGGTTCAGCATATGTGATCTGTTTACTTTGCCACCTGCAGCTGGCTTGTGTGCGTAGCGCGAATTATGTGGATCGTATCGCCATAGCCGGAGTTTTATTTCCCAAGCCTGTGATTGCTGCCTGGAGCAAAAGCCTTCTGTGTCTGTTGTTGTGTGTTGAATTTCTATCCTCTTAGAAGCTGCCAAGTCTCTTGTGTCACTATTTTGGGAATCGGGTTCTGTTCTATAGGTTCACTCAGGGAGCTGTCACTTTATTTTAATGGGTTTCTATATTTATTCGTCCATTGAGCGGATGCCAGAAACGTGACGGTGGATTCCTCTCCCCCCCCCTTGCCACCCACTCCCCCGAAGAGATATGTGTGGGAATCATTATGTGGTGCTGGAGCATGCTGCCAAAAATCTTCAGCTTGGTTTTGCCTGGGATGGTGAAGACCTGACAGGGTAAACACAGCGTATAGCTGACAGGCAGACAGCAGGCATCAAACGACCTTAAACTGGCCTGAATCAGAAGCTGCGTTTGAAGTGGCAGTGCAGAACAGATGAGTGATCAGATGAGAGGCCTGCAACTTTCATAGTTCCTTCAAGGCCTCAGGATATCCTGATGAGGTATTAGAGGAAGTAATTCAGGAAGAAAAGAGACAAATAACCACCTCTGGATCTTGGCTGACCCGTAGGGCTGAACTGCCGCAATGAGCGGAAAGGACAGCCTGGGACCTGCAGAGATCCAAGGAGCGCTTATTATACTGCCTGCTTCATCTGGGGAGAGCAAAGCTGGTCTCTTTTAACCCTGATCAGTAACAGGCGGCTGGATTTTCCCCTCCCTTGTTTTCCAGGAGGCAAATGTACTGCAGTGTGTTTGCAGAAGCATTGATACGTTTGCCCTCTTACTGGCAGTGTGTGGCTGATGATTCATGATTATTCCTTTTGTACTACTGACCCTTCCCCACCCGCCCCTTGCTGCTTAATGAGACATCCATAATAGGAAGAGTCCCGTAGGGTTTAACTCTACCTGAAGCCAGTAGGGCTTCATGGACAGGTGGGAAAGAATATAAGGACAATTATTCCTCAGAAGCTATTGTGTGCAGCTGAGATTTATGTCCTTTTTATGTCATGTACCTTTCTCCAGAAAAGCAACTGTCTATTTAAATGTATAGAAAGAGCGTGGAGAGAAAAAATATAGACACAGCCCTTGTTTTCAGCTCTGGCAGTCCCCTGTTGATTTAATCCATATTAATCTTCAAGAGTTTTTCTTTAAAGGTTTGATGAAACACACTTTGGTTTTTGAATGCGTATTTGTGTGGTGATCTAACCGAGGTGCCTTAAAGTCATTTGTTTTGTAAGCAGCCAAAAAAAAGGTAAATGTATTTTTACCATGATTAATATTCCTTTCTTTCTTTTTAAAAATAGGATTTGGCTTTGTAACTTTTGAGAATGAAGATGTGGTGGAAAAAGTCTGTGAAATCCATTTTCATGAAATCAATAATAAAATGGTAAGTTTCCCCAGCGGGTGCATCTGTTTTAGAGGAATATCTGTCTCTTGTTCATAGGCATGGTGGGGTGTCTCTCAGTTGTCCTTGAGGGGGTTGTTGTGACATTTATTCACAAATCAATGGTGTCTCTGAGCATGCTTGATCAGAAACTTTCACTTACTATTAGGCCTGCACAGAAGTATATAAGGCTCCAACTGTCACTATATACTAGGAGGTGTATTTGTTTTTCTGGTACAGGCCCTTTATAAATCGAGTGTTTCTGTTTTGCCTTTTCAGGAGATGCTGGGGTTCTTTTAAATAATGTTGCTTGTGTGTGCAGTGGCTTCTCTTTTATCCTTACAAATTTACTGTTCCGAATAGCGAATGCTGATTAATGTGTTTTTGAATGGCAGCTATTCTGCAATAAAATATTGACTTCACTTTGAGATTAAGCATAATTTTACTGAGATTTTAAAAAGGGGAAAAAACAATCTGTTTCACAGTGAGCATAGCTACCCTGCCTTGCTTCTAAAGTCAGTCCAGAAGAGACTGTTGAGGAGGTGCAAATAGCCATGGAAGGGATCCTAAGCTTAGTGGTAGAGTACCTGCTTGGTATGCAGAAGGACCCAGGTTAAGACCCCAGAAACTGTTGATGGGAAAGACGCTCTGCCTGAACCCTGGGGGACTGCCAGCCAAGTAGACAAGACTGTGCTCGATAGTATATGAACAGGGTGTCAGTGGGTGGAACAATACCAGCAATGTGTAAGAGTGGAAGAACCTTCAGGCAGCAGTGTGAGAACTGAGGAGTAGGAGTGGCATACATACACAAGAGCGTTGTTATTTTTCATCTGTGAAACGAAGAAGGCTATGCAGTATTGATAGTAGCCATTAAGACCCAGGGCCCCACAGTTCTGTGAACTTAAAGCATCTTAAAGAGCAGGGCTCCCCAACTTTTCATACCAAGTGGGCTGCAAGAGTACTAAAACATGGAACCTGTGCACTGAACACTGCCTTGTCATTGGGGGGGGGGGGAGGCAAGGCCAAAATTGGATGCCCCCACCCCCAGCCCTCACACTGCCTTTCCGAAGCCGGCTAAGCAAGGTGCCGGGCTTTGGGAAGGAGGCATAAGACTCTGGCGAGTGTTTTAGACCCCTCCCACCTCCTTCCCAAAGCTGGGAAAGTGCTAACTAGGTTTGGGGGGGGGGGAGGCAAGATGTCTCTAGGACCCTATCAGAGCCCTCAACTCCTCCTTCCCAAAGCCCAGTGCCTTGCTTACCCTTTGGAAAGCAGTGCAAGGACTGTGGGAAGGGGGTGTCAGATGTTGCTGAGGGCTGCCAAAAAAGGTATTAAGGGCCGTGTGTTGGACCACTCTGATTTAGAGGAGCGGTTGCTGCTTAGGTCCAGTGAAGCTGACATGGTGTCTGTGATGCAGCCAGCAGTGCTGAATTATTGGGATCAGGCAAGGCTGTAAAATGAAATAAATCTTCTGCCAGGGCAATTTTGCCAATTTACCTGAGTGTACATTTTATCCTGCTTATTAAAGGATGACTTAAAATTGAGCGTCCTCACACTTTGCACATCTAATACCCATAATACTCTCTCTTTCGCTTATGTTTTACTGTGCATTCTAGAATTAGGGAGCAAAGTATTTGACCTTCTCTGTTGCAGCTAAAAGCTCTTTCAGAGTAAAAAAAAGAAAATGCCCCAGGATCAGGACTTTTCAGATACAGGTTCTGCTGTTTGCAGGAACGGTTTGTGTTCCACACATGCTTTCTGAAGTAGTATCAGTCCTGAGAGGCCTGCATCTTCTCTGTGAATTGACCTGAGGATGGTCAGACCACTTGTTTCAAAAGCAGACAGTAAGACGTCTCCTGCAAGATTCACTGAAGAGAAATACCTAAATGTACCTCAGATGGCCAGTGCAGTGTATGTACTTGGTGACAGCAGCCTTCCCCTTATGCCCTCCAGATGTTTTGAACTCCCAACTGCCATCAGCCCAAGCCAGGTTAGAGTGCTGAATATAGACCTGGCAGTCTTGGGTTTGAATCCTCAACTTAGACACACAGCTCATTGGGTGACTTTGAACTAGTCATTATTTCTCAGCCTAACCTTGATATTCCTCCCACCCCACCCCAGCTCCCTGAATTATTACTTCATAACTTGAACTCTTTCTTTAAAAGTTTTTCTCTATCCTAGTCTTAGGGATAAGACCGCCCCCCCTTTCTCTTTCTCTCTGCTTTTGCCTTGGAAATGGACTGCACCTTCAGTAAAGCCATTTGGCTTGAATTATTAGAAACAAATTCAGAAAAGGGCACCTGTATTTTAATCAATGCAGTAACTGATATTTTCAGCTAAAAGATTCTCCCCTCCCCTTTTGTCAAAACATCTTCTGCTTCTCAAACCTATATTCAGATAGGCTTTATATATTGGTCTGATATGTGTTCACAGACTTTAAATTCAATAATGGGGCTTTTAGGCTGGATAAGATCAAAGCAATCTCCTTAGCATATGCTAGAGGCTGATTCAATATTTGACTTGCTAATTTTTCCCAGGGCTCTGAAATAATATCCCTCACATTGTTCCTCTCAGCACAATATGCATCTGAAATGAAAATAACAGGTCCTCTTTTATGCTCTGTGTTGAGATGTCAAGACTGGACTTTAAAAGGGTGGCTACAAAAGGAGGTGATCCTGAAGCAGAGGCTTCCATTCACGTTCACAGACTGAGCTTGAGCTCCTCTTCTTAGATGACTGACAGGTTCTTCATTTATATTTGCTCTTCCCAGATGACTGACAGGGTTCTTCATTTATATTTTCTTGCCACAGACTAATTTTCCCCCTATAACCTCCAGTGAGACTTAATAATATGGATAGAAACAAATTCAGCCTGTATTATTATTATTTTTAAAAAGAAACCTCTTCCTTCTCTTTTATTAAATATGCAGGCTGCATAGGATGTCCTGCCTTTTTTTTTTTTTTTAAAGGCACTCAGTTTCTGCTGCCAGAATACCCAGATTCTTTTTCTGGCATATTTATTAGTCAGAAAAAGCTATGCAGACAGGGACATTGTGGGAAAAGTTAAAACAGCCAATTTTGGGTTGAATTCAGGAATACCACTGAGAAGACCAAAAACTGGTTGTGCTTTTTTTGTTTTTCTACAGAGGCATTGCTCTTGCTTCCATTCATCCCACTTTGGTCTGTGGTAAACACATTTGGCAGGTTTTTGTGTTTTCTCTCAAAACCTACAAAAGCTGTGTGACTAGAGGGACAGAACTAGAACAAAAGAAATGTGTGCATGTTAAAAGAATTTATATGTTGCTTGTCTGGTTGTTTTGAATGCTTGAGACACCAAATCAGGTGTCTTCCCAGGCCTATTGAAACAGAAAAGTTTTTAGCAAGTATATACAAGAATGCAGTGATGGTGTCTGCCTGGTACCTATAGGCAGGAAATTCCAAAGTACACATGCTGCTACACTAAAGGAATGATTCCTTACAAATGCAGACTCAAAAGTTGCACGGCATGTGTAGAAATACAAGTTCTGCAGATTGAAGTGATTGGCATCTTTGTGATCTCTGAAGTAAACTGGTCCCAAGCCATTAAGGGCTTTATATACTAATAGTAATGCTTTGAATTCTTGCCTAGTAGTGAACGAGAAGACCATAATGCCCAGGCAGGTTCATGTGGGAAGCAAAATACACCTTAGTCTCAAGTCACTGCAGCCTAAAGTGCTTTATAACACCCACATTAGAGCAGCGAGTGTTGTCCTCACAAGGAGGTGCGATCACCTGTAATGTTTATCTGTGTGGGAGACCACCATGCAGCAAACAAGGCAAAGCCAATTGTACCCATAAGGGGCATTTAGCAGTTCCAAGTGATGGAATTCCGTTTCAGAATCTTCCTTGTTTTCTTAGCTCTGTTGGTATGGATGCTGGTCCTTGTATAGCCAGGAAATGGGATTTGAGTTGCTGGGATGTGAGGAGTGGAAGATGACAGTGTGAGAGATGTCAGCTTCTGTGCAACCTGGCAGAAAACTGCATGAGAATCTATCTACCTGTAGCCAGAGACACTTAAACTGATCTGTTCCTTTGGGGTGAATGTCACAGCTGTTTCAGACTTCCTAACAAATGTGCATCCGAATGACTCAGCAATGGGGATTGATGTCTTGGGGCAAGAAGAAGAGTCACCATCTGTGGCCTGGCTGTTTCTTTCTGCCCCACTTTGCCTCCTCCCCAGCTCAGCCTCCACTTCTATCAATGGTTAGAAATTTAATCTGCATAAACTGAAATGAGTTAGCACATATAGACATTGTATGCTCTGTGGGATGCAGCATTCCTAGGAGTCAATGGAAATGTTTTCTCCTCTTGAAAATTCACAGTGAAAATTAGGCCAAGGACTCTGGTAGAGACCCAGTCATTGTCACTAGCCTTTCCTTATTACCTCCTTTTATCCAGTGCAGGGGCTAAAAAAAAAAACACCCCAAAGACCTAACCCCATCCTAACCAAAAACCTCACCTAGCACCAATTTCCTTCCCACTCCTCACCTTCAGCAAGGTTTGCCCTGTGCAAGTGAGGAGGAGGAGCTGGATCAGGGATTGCCAATTTGGTGCCTCCATTAAGCCGATAAGCAGGGCCTGTTGTTGTTGCTCCTCCGCTGCTGCTATTCTGCCTCTGAACCAGAAGGTTCCATATAGTCATTATGACTATTAGCCCTCAATACATATATCCTATCCACCATTAATTTGCCTAATCTTCATTTAGAGGCTCCTCATTTGTGGGATGCTTTCCCCATACCCTTCAATTGTCACTATTTTGCTGGTACAAACACTATCACACTTCAGTAATGGATTCTGCCTTTAACACAGAAAGTCCCAGATTAAGAGATCTCTATTCTTTTGTATTTCTGTGGTGCCTCACCGCCCTGCCCCCCCCCAATAGCACCACAGGAAATTAACTCCCAATTGTGATCTGTCTGTTCCAAGCTCTATGGTGCCCCTGGCCTCTCCTACCCTGCTTCTCGCCCAATTGCTGCCCTTCTCTTCCTGTACAGCTTCATGGAAAATAGGAAGTGGGTGCTGGGTATGGCTGAGCTGGGCTAGGTGGCAGGCAAGAGATGTTGCTGACGCTCTCCGGTGCTGGGTCCCACCACTGGAGCAGGTCCTGCCCTCCTTCTCCAGCCACCCTGTCCCAATTTCCTTCGCCCGAATGCCTGGCACCAGCATCACCCTCTTCTAGGCACTTGGGCTGCTGAGACATTTCTGTAATTACCTAGGCTTTTGGACTTTATTTTAGATTACACTGCAATATGATTTATGACTTGTTTGTGGTGTTCATCTTTTAGTGGGGTGGGGTAGGTCTCATGTTTTTATACCTGTTGTTGAATGAACGCCTTTAAAAATTTTTGTTTTCCTGAAAAAACTGCACTGACTGCCAGTGAGCTATCAGGCCCAATGTAAGGTGCTAGCATTAGTATACAAAGCCCTAAACGGCTTGGGACCCTGAAAGAGTGCCTCCCCCAATATCAACAAGTTCAGGCCCTGTATAAATATTTAAATAAATCTGGAAAATAAGATCTCACTGATGCTAAACATTCTACGCATTGGTGTGCCCTGCTGTGTGAGTGTAACCTCCATGAAAACGTTGTGCGTCCAGAGTCCCTTCCTTTCCCTCCCACCTGTGGAAACCTCATCTCAGTATCTGCCTTCCGGGAGGTCATGATGTGTGATCCAGGCATGGGGTTGACTCATCCCTTCAGGAAGAATGCCTGCAAATGGATTGCTCAGCCAGTAGAGGAGTTCTCAACCCAGCATGTGGGAAGAGAAGCTGGCACAGCTGGCCAGAGGCAGCAGCCAGACTATTGTCTTATCGCTGACTGGAGAATGCTTAGCAGCCGTGGCAACGAAAAAAATCTATCCTCAAAGGACACTTTCCTTTTTATACTTGTAAGTTGAGGCTCATCATTCTGAAATCTCTCTCAGTGTCTCCACAATATTTATTGTTCCCTGAAGTGGTGGTGGGGAGGGAGGGAAAGAGTTGAATTCCACTACTGTGTTGGTGGACCTATTTCCAGCCTCCTTTTCACGGAGGAGCTAATTTTAGAGTCTCTGCGCCACTTTTGTCACCATTTATAAAGCTAGAATGTCAAATGGCGTATTAAACAGGCAGCATGAAAGAAGCAAGCAAATGCTAGCGAGGCGCTGAACGTGAAACCCACTATTGGTGTGGGAGTGAAAAGGTTCTTGCCAGGCATCAAAGAAAACACAACAGGCACCCTAAAAATAACTTACCTACGAAACGGAGGTGTTTCAAAAATAGAAACAGCGTGCGATACTTTGTGTGCGTAGTGAAGGGGAGACTTTTCCTGCAGGATAATTCAGGGCAGCAGTAAAAGGCAGCCTGCAAAGCCATGGAGTGTTGCCTTCCAACTGGTTTATTTTCAGCTTGGCCCTCGCCTCTCCGCCTCCCTTTCCACCAACATCCCTTGCTCTGTTGTTGAGGCGCTCTTTAAAATGTGGTGCTTAAAAAGTTTCCCCACTAAAGATGCCAGCCGCCAGGAGGTGATGCAAAATACCTAAGAACTGCAGAAGAATCCTGCAGGATCAGGCCGAAGGTCCAGCTGATACCACACCTTGTTTTCCACATCGAATGCACATGAAGGCAATAGCCCTCTTTAACTCCCCACAGCATAGTCTGTTTCTAAACCTGGAGAGGCTGATTTAGCTCTCATTGTTAGTCACACCTGCTAGGTCTACCAGCCACTCAAGAAGAGGGCACACAGGAAACCCAGCCTTCTTCATCTCCTCTCTGCACCCATCACAACCAAGGCACACACACACACATTTGTCCATGTGCAAATTTCCTTCAAAACATGCACTGACTTAATCGAGTCAGTGTTTGGGGGGAGTTGTGGTGGGCAGGCTCACAAATTTAAGATGCACGTAACAAGGACGGGAAGAGGAAGCAGCAGCATACGGCATGTTTCAGATGCTCTTATTTCCAGTGTTTGTGCTCTTAGAAAGTTACGTGTACACATTGACACTTTCAAGAATCTGTGAGTAGACACAGTGGTGGGAGGAAGGGAGGCAATTTTCCTCTCCCAACTTTTCTCTCTCTGCATTTCTACTTGTTTTTTCCCCTCAAGCTGCCTATCTAGGTTGCTAGCTTAGGGACCCAGGAACGCCGTGGAACAACTGGAAGGTGCGTTATATTGAGCCACACCATTGCTTTCTGCCCTGACCAGTTGTGGCTCTCCAGGGTTTCTGACAGTGGCCTCTCCCACTCCTATCTGGAGATGCTGGGGATTGAACTGGAGACTTGCATGTAAAACATGTGCTCTACCTGTGAACCCCTCCCCAAATAAATCTATACTGGCATTGGTGGATACTATGAGGAAGCTTCCATCACTGCAGTCCATTTGACCCAGAAACTTACCAGTTGGCAACACTTAAGTGCATATGTTTGAGCACCGGGTGTGGGTGTGCGTTTGGGTGTGTGCGGCCTGCACCTTCCAGCCCAAGACATCCCGGTTAATTGGATAAAGGTATAAATAGCAGATCCTGTAAAATAAAACCCTTGGGGAATGGTTTGCAAGACCAGAGGGCTCTCTGTTTTCATTATTTTTTATTTATTTACGATACTTTTCCTCCTGGTGTTTTGATGCAAGCAGGTGCACAAAGTGGCTCTACAAAAACAAAAATTTAATGACATCAGCCAACACAGCAACAAGTAGCAGCAACACAGTCAGATTAAAGCAATAAAAGCAGACTAACAAAAAAAATTTTTTTAAGAACCCAGAAGCGACCAGCAGTTGCTACTGAATCCCAAGCCCCTTCTGAAATGAAGCTGCCATTATCCAGTAGGCCTCCATAAGACAAAATGGGCCCACCTGGAACATCAGCCCCACCGCTGAAAATGCTCTGTCTTGTGCCCATCCTATGGGGGCAACTCTATTTGACAAGAGGACAGCCCTCTGTTTCAAAGTGGCATTTATCCTAAGGCCATTCAGTCTGCATCTGGTTTAAAGATAAGGAACCCTAAAAAATAAAAAAAAGAGGAGAGCAGGTGAACTTGCTCATCACCAGATAGTAGCACCTGATCAGCAGACTGAGCTGGCACCTGGTGTCCTCCTCACTCTGCTGAGATGCATTGCATTTCTATTTGAATTGTAGCAATTGATTTTTAGCTTACATCCATACATATGAATTCCAATATGCAAATTGGTGTCCTCTTTCTGTGACGCAGATCTTCATTTTTTGACAGGGCGTAACTGGCCGCCCTCCTCTTGTGGCGGACAACTAAATAGCAGGGCTTCAATTGATGACCTCTGTGAGTGGGGTAGGTGGTCAATACAAGGGAGTGGGGCATTGCTTCTGCAAACTAGCTCACACATGTTGACCTCCCTCCTTCCTCATCTTGGGGACACTGCCTTCCTGTAAGTGTCAGCTGGGAAGGCATATTTTCATTCTGCATACTAAGATCCACCTCTCTCCCATTGCTTATGTAACCCAAACAGCACTCCAGCACACAAAGGGAAAGTCATGGTATGCTCAGGTGAGTGCAGATTGAAAGAGCAAATATCCCCAGAACAATTCAGTGAGAATTGAGTATCTCCAGTGTCCACTGAGTATTCACAGATGAGAGAGAGAAAGAATGGAATGGAGTATCATAGAGATGGACACGTCTGATTAGCTGGAATGCTGAACAGGGAGAACTCACATGGCCACATTTTGTGAGATGTGCTCTGTGTATCTTCAGTTGAGTTTGCTTAGTGCTTTCAGCTGATACTGCCAAACATAAGGAATCATTTTGGCTGTGTATAGAAATAAAACCTATGTGAGTGTCGTCGTCCCGTCCCCCCCCCCCCCCCGGTGTAGTTAGCAGGCAATGGGAACCAATGTAGAATGCATCTGTTTGGAGGTGTCCTATTAGGAGTAACACATTCCGCTTCCCACGAGAGTTTTATCTTTGTTAATCTTCACATTATAGCCTAATCCCCTCCCTTGTTTTTAACGAAAGCAGTATGGTTAAATAACATGAGCTGTATGAAATGATAATGGGGCAATAAATATGAGAAAAGCACTAGAACACCAGGCACAATGCTCATAATGTTTGGCTGCAACCGTCGTTTATCCAACTGAAGTCAGTGTGTTGAAAGTGCCTAGTGGGAGAGCAGGATATCAGCTGCCCGTTGCAATCCTAAACATACATGCCTACTTGAACCCACTGGGATTTACTCACATGTAAACATGCTTAGGATTGCACTGCACCTCTCCAAGACTCACTTGGTGATACTCCAGGAGAGTTTAAGGCAGCCACAGAGATAAAACTGGGCTCACTTCTACAAGTGCTGAAACTTGTATTATTATTATTATTATTATTATTATTATTATTATTATTATTTTCAAAAGTTCTGTTAAACAAATAGCAAACAAGAAAAACAAGAAAAGCAACAATGCATTAAGCTGTAAATAAAATTAGTCCGATCCTTTGGGAAATGCAAAAAAAAGAAAAAAGCTGCTTGAAACTTGGATTCTTGAGAAACTCCACTGTCAAATTTTAAAAGCCATTAATAGACTAAGTTTCTAGTGCCCAGCTCTAGAGAGATGTTTCAAAATGTGTGTCAGGAAGCCAAGGGGACCTATGCCAGAGAAATGGGTTGCATCAGGCAAGGTAGATGTAGATGTGCTTTGTGAGGGTAGCTGATCTTTCAGTGTAATGGTTCTAGGGGTTGCTCGTGCATAAGTTGCCGCCACTCCTGGCTAGGTTACCTGGTTGAACCCTTTCTGTCTGGACAGCCTTTCACTTCGTGGCTGTCTCAGTCGCTGGCAGAATCCGTCAGTGGGTGTTTCTTGAACTTCTTCCAGCAAAGAAGTTCTTTGACACCAAGTCTCCTCCTGCTCTCCCTGCGCGGAAGTCTTCTGCGCAGGGAGGGTGTGGGCAGCGGAGGACCCGTGCTCTCCCCGCTGGTCTCCGGCGAGGAGTCCTGGAGCCTCCTCTCCGATTCCCCCATCTGCCCCCCTTCTCCACTGGTGTTACGCTGATTTCCTTCCCCAGCAGATGGGCTGCCTCTCTCCCTACTGGGACCCTCTCCGGCATCCCTCTGGAGCCTTCCCTCCGCCTCTAGCTCCGATGGCAGTTCCCTGACATTCAGTGACTGCTACTTCCTACTGCCTGCACCACTGCCTGCCCTATCTCTGTTTTCTCATCTATTTCTTTAACAAGGAAAAAATGGATTCCTGAACAAACCCAGTTATTGCAAGTTATGCCGAATAATGCAAAAGCAAGTAATTCTGCATAATTTTCATTACAATATATGAATTTCGTCATGGCAGAATGTTTGGTTACAGGATGTAACATGCTTGCTTCTATTACTTTTCCTGATGCTCCCTGGTGTAGGAATGACTCCCTCTGCATTTGTTAGCAGATACAGAATAGTATGCATTTTTTGTATTTTTAAAAATAATGAATACTTACTGCTCTGGGTTGGTTCCCAGTACTGCAAAGGAAAATGTAGCTCTATAAACCATGATTCTATGTAGTTTTCCTATGAGTTGTTGATTGATTAAAGCTGGGGGGGGGGGTGCACGTCAGAAGAAAATTACTAAATTACTTTGTTATGTGTTGCAGCCCATATTCTTTTGAAAGAGACATTCTCAATTTTTCAACCAGAAGGGAATGTCTCTTCTAATACAGCATTTGCAATCTTCAATTTAAGTACCGTATTTTTTTGCTCTATAAGACTCACTTTTTCCCTTCTAAAAAGTAAGGGGAAATGTGTGTGCGTCTTACGGAACGAATGCAGGCTGCACAGCTATCCCAGACACCAGAACAGGAAGAGGAATCGCTGCTTTCACTGCACAGCAATCCCTCTTGCTGTTCTGGCTTCTGAGATTCAGAATATTTTTTTCTTGTTTTCCTCCTCCAAAAACTAGGTACATCTTATGGTCTGGTGCGTCTTATAGATAAAAGAATACGGTACTTCTGCAAAAAAAAAAATTGGAAAAAATTTAAGATCTACTGCTGTATTAATCAGTGCACCTTTTTAGTCTGTCAAAATATTTCTAATTATCTGAACATATCCATTAATACATTACAAGCAGCAGCCCTGTCCTCCCCCCCCCCCAAAAAAAATATCAACTGCTAAACTATTCCTTCTCAAATAAATGTGTTTGGGCTGCCTCCAAACAGTGCTCAAGGGCAAGAGAGTTCCAAAACCTAAGAGCAAGCATGTGTGTCCACTATTCAGATTTGAAGCAGGAAGGATACTGCTTTAGCTGGTTTATGGAGGAGGCGGTAGGCTTTACCAGATGAGCTTTACAAGGCACAACTAGCACCTCAAATTTCACCCAGAAAGTGGGGGGGGGGGGCGACTGAACTTGGAGGAGAGCCGTAGATACAGAGTCATGGGCAGTTTGTAACACATAGAAAATACGTTTTACCAGACCTGTCTGCTGAGAGTTGAGCATCCTGAGGATGCTTCTGTTGAAAGGTGGGATATAAATCAAAAAAATAACTATATAGAGTTCTTTTTTGCAACTCCGGCTTAAAAGGTAGGTTTCCTTTTGTTTCAACTCAATTGTTTTATTGCAGAAGCTAATTATTTAGCTTATTGTTTTAACAGTACTAATCCAAGCTTCATTGTCACTTTTAATGGTCCGTGTAAGCTGGCTTGGTTCTTTTTACAGTGGTACCTTGGCTTAAGAACAGCCCTGTTTACGAACTATTTGGTATAAGAACTCCGCAAAACTGCAAGTAGTGTTCCGGTTAACAAACTTTACCTCGGTCTACGAACGGAAGCCGAACAGTGGAAGGGCACCGGCGGCGGGAGGCCTCATTAGGGAAAGCATGCCTCAGTTTAAGAATGGCTTCAGTTTAAGAACGGACCTCCAGAATGAATTAAGTTTGTAAACCGAGGTACCACTGTATATTGATCTGAGTGACTTGAAATAGACATGGCTAGGAGATGTAACTGATGACCCCATGGCATACAAGCAGTGGGCAGGTGCAAAAGTAAATACAGCTCAGGTGTTAATGGATACACCTCTGCTGATCACTCCAGGATAATTTGCTTTGAAGAAAACAACTTCAGCTGACTAGGGCTTAGTATTCTCAGTTTAAAACAATAAACAGAAAGTGTGTTTTGCAAAAGTTTAGCTTCTGGTTTCCAGAGAGGACGACACTAGCCTTGAATTGGTCAGGCCAGCTGCTGACACAGGGCATCCTTGAGCAGCTACCCTGGTGCCTGCCAGCCCTTGGGCCCTTTGGCTAAAATTCTGGGCCTTGCCAGAGAAAATATTGAGGGTCACCATATTTTTGTGGCATCTGCCATTTTGTCCCCTCCACAAACATTGCCCTAGAGCATCGTGATAGAAACAAAAATAGCTTATGTCCAAAGGAACCTTTGCCATCCATTGTGTTTCTTCTATAAGGGAAAAGTCTGGTGCTCTCTCATACCAGGAGACACACAGAGAGATGACAATGAGGGGGTACCACCCACCCAAAAGGAGTGCTCTTTGCTAAGGTCCTGCTCAGACCTGGAGAAGAGCCTGGTGTGTTTGGTATAAACCAGACCTACTTAACTGAAGTACTTGTAAAAGTTGTCTTGGCTTTTCTCCAAGTAGTGCAGGACAGCACAAATGGTTCCCACTATTTCCCACTCCCTCTTTAAATTCTCATGATGACATTGTGAGATTGTTTAGACAGGGAGAGATTCATGTCTGAGTACAGATTTTAGCCCAGTCAATATCTGTAATGGTTCTAGGGGTTGCTCGTGCGTAAGTTGCCACCACTCCTGGCTAGGTTGCCTGGTTGAACCCTTTCTGTCTGGACAGCCTTTCACTCGTGGCTGTCTCAATCACTGGCAGGATCCGTCAATGGGCATTTCTTGAACTTCTTCCAGCAAAGAAGTTCTTTGACACCAAGTCTCCTCCTACTCTCCCTGCGCGGAAGTCTTCTGCGCAGGTAGGTTGTGGGCAGCGGAGTACCCGTGCTCTCCCCGCTGGTCTCCGGGGATGAGTCCTGGAGCCTCCTCTCCGATTCCCCCATCTGCCCCCCTTCTCCACTGGTGTTACGCTGATTTCCTTCCCCAGCAGATGGGCTGCCTCTCTCCCTACTGGGACTCTCTCCGGCATCCCTCCGGAGCCTTCCCTCCGCCTCTGGCTCCGATGGCAGTTCCCTGACAATATCTGACCACTTTGCCCACTGCACCCCAACAAAGATGTGTATGTTTTCTGCCATAAGTTAGCCTGCACGTGCCGGTGCCCATATTCACAGACGACAGGCCTCTCTTGCGTACCTAAGTGGACCTGCTGTCACCTGAGACATTTACTAGGCCACCCAACACCTATTGCTACCTGCAGGAACCAACGTTGTGGGGCCAGCTGCTGGGTGGTTGCTGATTATTTATGTATTTATTTAAGTACTTCTAAAGCACCTAAAATGTTCTAAGCACTGGAATGAGGAGGGAAGAGGAAAGCAAGCATTGGGACAGCTGTTTCATTAGCTGACAAAAGGAGCCATGTTGGTCTCCCTCTTGCCATCTGTTGTGAAGGAATCACCTGTGTTTGGGGAAGGGGGCAAGGTCAGTGGTAGAGCATCTGCTTTGTATGCTAGGGGTCCCATGTTCAATTCCTGTCACCTCCAGGGAGGGCTGGGATAGATCGCTGCCTGAAACCCTGGAGAACTGATGCCTGTCAGTTGTAGTCAGTACTGAGCTAGCTGGACCAGTGGTCTGGTTGAGTATAAAGCAGGTTCCTGTACTCTTATATTCCATAGTATTCTTCCTGAGAGACAGGGGGTGTAGCCTCCCAGCACCCCTAGTTCTCCTGACAGAGGGTGCCTCTCTTTAGCTTCTGCAGCTCCTTTGACTCGATGGGCCATTGTGGCTTCCTCCTTCCCACTCCCTTATTTTCCCTCCCAATTGGCTCTCTTCCCACCCAGCAGAGTAAGCTCACCTTGTTCACATTACCTTTGCATGGCATGTCCATTGGTGGAGCTTGGAGGTGGTTCTTTTCTGACATACCAAGGGTTGTGACAGAGCAGTTTGCACGAAACCAGTATTTTGACAGTTTGCTGGCAGAATGGAAGCTTTGTTGCTCTGTGAAATGTTGCAAGCTGAATAAATAAGATATGCCGTGAGGTTTTGCAGCAGGGCGGTGGGTTAGGGTGGGGTGGGAAGAGAGAGAGAGGGAGGGGGGAGAGAGAGAGAGAGAAAGGGTGGGTGGTTTTGTTTAAAATACTCCCATTTACAGTCAGTTAACCTTTACGTTACCTAAATGAAAATTGTACAAACCTGAAATTTTCGCTGATCGGGTTGCCTAGGAACAGACGGTTGGTTACCATAAGACAATGGATTCACTGTTACTGATAGGGCTATTAGAAATAGAGCCAGTTAGCAGCATTATCCTACATTGCCAGTTGTGTCTCGTGTAATTACCTGTTTTGCACCTCCAAAGTACCGCCCACCTTTCCTTCCTCGCTCTGATGGCAGAGTTCGTGTGCAAACAGTGCCGAAAGAAAAAACGATCTCTGCGGGATAAGAGATCCTTTGAGATATTTGGCAGATTTGGATGTTTTTGCCCAGTGGTGAGTTCAGGTGCTGTGTTATGAAGACTACATGGCCAAAATGGCGCTACTGAGAAACCAGAGGGAGTTATCAGGCTGCCTGCAGGAACCTCAAGACTTGCAAAAGTAGAACAATATTTAGGGGAGTATGCTAAGGGGCAATCCCCCCTCCCCCAAAACAGCCCAATGAGGACTGAACAGGCCCGCTAAGCCACAGAATGCTGATTGTATGTGGCGGGGGGGGCAGGCAGAGGGCCTTCTCGGTAGTGGCACCCACCCTGTGGAATGCCCTCTGAAGTTTAGAAAACATCTGAAAGCAGCCCTGTTTAGGGAAGTTTTAAATGTTTGATCTTTTGTCATCCACTGATGTCAGCTGATGGACAGGCAAGTGGTGGTGTCCACCCTCTTGTTGCAGGTCTCACTTGTTCTCTTCAAAACCAAACCCAGGATGGGACTGTGCAAATGAAGTGGTGCAACCATGCAGGTTAAGACTGGTTTAGTGCTATCTGTTTCTTGAGATGTTGGGGGGGGCAGATTTTGCCCCAGCTCAAAGTTGTCCATGACAGGGCTTCTCTGCTTTCTCCAGTATGATTCAATGACTGCATTTCACTTGAACCCCAGTAGCTTTCAGTTCATATATTAGGAAGTGGATGGGGAAGGAAGGGGGTACATATGCTGAGGATATTTATGATAAACTTTGCAGGGCTACAGAGAAGGAACTACATATTTTGGCAAGTTTATTACCAAGAGTCAAACTAGATAATATGTGAATTTCATGATTGCATTTCATATCTTCTTTTGTTCGTTAAATATCAGCCATGCTGGAGAAGGCAATGGTCAGAATTGAGACTGCTGGGGTGGGGTGGGGGCATAGCTGTTTCCTTTCACTAGAGTTCTAACTAAAATCCCTTTTAAACAGCTTAATGCTGCAGTCCTGGTCCTGATCACACCCCCCCCCCTCCGCCATGCCTTCTGTTTAACAAACCAGAGACCTGAAATGCAGTCACACTTGCCTAATTTGGTCCTAAGTGGTGGTCTAAGTGAAAAGTGAGGTGAAAATCAGACATACCTTTTCCACTCTGTCTCTTTCACATGTGGTGGCAAGCCTGAGATTGGATGCTCTAAATTTTCTAGTTTGCACCTAATTGCCAGAACACTTCCTTGCTCCTGGTCTGTTCCCTGGCTCACATCAAAGCACCTTTTCCCTCCAAGCATCCCACCTGGTTTCAGCAGCTAGAAATAGTTCTTAGTTTGACCTTGTGCCCTGCCATTTTCTTTTGGCCATAGTTGGCCTTATGCACTCTTCAAAGGTTATTAATAGCCAGACACTTGCAACGTGATGAAAATGGTATTAAGCTTCCAAAGGTACCAGGAATAACCCTTTATTGGTACATTGTACAGAATCCCAACCCCAGCACAAATAGGAATTTTCTTCCCGCACAAACCCAATCTGTTGGCAATATTTGCTTGTAGAAAGTTACTGCTGAATTGCTTTGCAATAAGGTTGTGTTGGCAACTAGCCTTTGATTTCTCCAGAACAATGAAGTGTTTTGAAAGGAAGAGCTAATCAATCAAAACAACAGTAGGAGAGACAGTAGGAAGTTACTGCTGTCAGGAATTTGTGTGTGGAGATAAGTTAACCTTGCTGGTGGTCCACTGTGTATTGTTTTGTATGTCTACACGAACACTCATGCTTATAAGTGTTTAAGCAGCGGACTACTCAACCAGCAAATAACTCTAACCAATGTAGTCCTGGGTGGTAAAGTTACAGTACTTGTTTTTGGTGTCACAGGTATTATCAACAGGTTTCTGTTGCAGTCATTCTCCGTACGGCAATTGCATTAGAAATGATAAACGTAATAGCATTTGGAGTGAAAATAAGCCTGGTTCTTGTACAACAAAACAGCAATAGCTGCATGTTTATTTCACAAAGAAGTAACCACTTAGAAACACACTAAAAGTTAATACAGCTTAACTTACGGACGGAGCTTTTAGCTGTGTGACCTATCCACACATTATCTCTGCCTTAGCTGGGTTTGTACTGTCTGCTTTCTGAAGTCACATTACACATATTTACTCTTTGAAAATCACTTTACACCGCTGGCCTATTTTTAAAGTTCATATTTTACAGAAGAGCAATGCTAAAAATAACCCCCCTTCCCCCACAACTTAACCAGATCAGTTCAGCATTTGACATTTTACATGAATTCATTTGCATCTCATTTGTACATGTTTCTGCTTAATAGGTGGAATGTAAGAAAGCACAACCTAAAGAAGTGATGTTTCCGCCAGGGACGAGAGGAAGGGCTCGTGGATTACCATATACCATGGATGCTTTTATGCTAGGGATGGGAATGTTGGGTAAGTGTGCAATAGATGAGCCATCGGCAAGAATGTGTCTATGTTTTCTGTACGTATTCCAAAGCTCAGAGCTGCCTAAACTGTTGTGTGCAATAGATGAGCAGTCAGCAACAGCCTATTCCAAGATTCGTAGGTTCAAAAATTGCATGACTTGTGCAAGATACAGCAGTGTGGACAATGGGGGCTCAATTATCCTTTCTGTGCTAAAAGGCGATCACATGCACACTCTGGAATGCCCAAATTTGCATTTAAATGGATGTTTTCAGTGGGCCCTTCCACACACATTCACAAAAGCAGAATTATGCTTAAAACTGTTCTCTTCCTCCGCCTCTTCCCCCCACCCCCAAAGAATTGAGTCACACATTCTTAAAGGTATCTTTGACAGTTCAGCACAGATAATTAAAAATCTTCATGGCTTTAAATGGCATAGAAGATGGAGAAAGCCCAGCGAGAAACATAATAGCGTGGTTGTAGCAATAATTAGAAGTTCCAAGGAGAGAGGACGGTATTTGAGCCCAGACCATTGTGTCCAGAAAGTACTAATTAAATGGGATAAATGGTATTTAATGCTGAAATTCTATTTGCGTGGCAGGTCATCTTAGTTATAATTGGCTCTCATTTGTTTCTCCTTAGCTGTTCTTCCTATATTACCTGACAACTGCTTGATTGTAAATATATATTAAAAACTGGGGGGAGATAGGTCTACCCCAGTGGAGATGCTGATTATCCACCCCACTACCTCCCATCCCTTAAATGTTCAATTGATTCTCCTCACCTCTTTTTCCTTATTATCATTGAGGTAGTCCTTGGTCACTCTTCTGTCTGAGCCCTGAGTATTCTAGCTAATCTTGGGCTTTTCCTTCCACAACCGCTGGGAAAGTCCTGGGCCTTGAGCACCTTATTCAAAAAATACAGTGGTACCTCGAGTTAGAAACGCTTCAGGTTACAAACTCCACTAACCTGGAAGAGTTACCTCGAGTTGAGAACTTTGCCCCAGGATGAGAACGGAAATCGTGTGCCAGCAGCGCAGCGGCAGCAAGAGGCCCCACAAGCATGCTTCTAGTTAAGAACAGTTTCAGGTTAAGAATGGACCTCCGGAACGAATTAAGTTCGTAACTAGAGGTACCACTGTAACTAGATTAGTATGAAACAATTTGAATAAAAGCAAATTAGCTTTGATATAAGCATTTCATTTTTTCTTTGTGTTTTTGTGAGAGTGGCAAAAGGAGAAACTGGGAAAAAAGAAGGGAAGACAAAATGGTGCAGTTCTCAGGTCCCTCTGTTCCAATATGTAACCTCACAAACTGTCACAGGGACCGATAATGTGAAAGGCTTTGCAGTGCAGGGTGTGCAACCTCCAGTGCCCTCCAGGTGTTGTTGCACTCCACCATCCCTGATCATTGGCTATGTTCTGCTGGAGATGATGAGAGCTGTAGTCTAGCAAGATGTGTAGAGCATACTATTGGTAACTATGTGCCCACCAGATGTTGTCGGACTACAACTCCCATCATCCCTGACAACTGGCCATCCTGACTAGGGCTGACAGGAGGTGGAATCCATTATGTGGAGGCCCACAGGTTGCCCATCCTTGCTTCTGGAAATAAATACAGTGGTACCTCTGGTTACGTACTTAATTCATTCTGGAGGGCCATTCCTAACTTGAAACTGTTCTTAACCTGAAGCACCACTTTAGCTAATGGCGCCTCCTGCTGCCGCTGCGCCGCCGCCATGCAATTTCTCTTCTCAACCTGAAGAAAAGTTCTTAACCCAAGGTACTATTTCTGGGTTAGCGGAGTCTGTAACCTGAAGCGTATGTAACCTGAGGTACCACTGTAAAAGGAAAGCCTGGCAGATGTATACACTGAGAATGCAACAACACTATAAATAATATCTCACATGTAAATACTAAAATAATACTTTAGTTCTAAGTTAGTATGGTTCAGTGGTCAAAACTGCACCATTGTTTAGGGGAAATGTGATGTGATCAATTGATTTAAATTACCCCTTTTCTTGCTCATTTCAATCATTGATTACTATTATTTTATTGCTGATTTAAATCACCTTAAACCATTCCACACTCCAAAAATCTGGAAAGGGTATTCAAAGCCAAGCTTACCATTGCTAATCAGAAGAAAGGTTTGACCCTGAGGCATATTTATGACTCAGTACTATTTGGGTTAGCTCTTGGATTATTTTAGACATTAAAATAGAGCTGCTTGTGGAAACTGCAGGCTGGCACCTCAGTTGAAAAGAAATGGCATGTATGGGTTTTGGCAGATCATCTATTGCCGCACAGGTGCCTGTTAGTGCATGTAGAGTGCATGGATTCATTAAGAGATCCAAATTGGTTCTGTTCCACTGGTTTTTGCAGGGTGACTCCTAATGTGATCTTATTAGATTTTAAATCACCCTGACTTGCTCTGAATGAATGATTGATTCATGATGAAGGCCAGATGCTTAACTATCTGCTCCAGTTCTTCTCTGGCCCCCTCTACCCCTTTCCCAGCTCTTGGTTATTGAGGTAGCATCATTACGAAGCCGCCAAGTTGCAGCAGACAAGTCTGAGTCTGTCTTGTCCATTATGTGCATGTGTCCCTAGTTGCCTCCAACAAGTCAGCTTCAAGGTCGACGGCTGTCAGCGGATTCTCAGCATGCAATCAAAATTTTCCATTCCTTACTCGTCAGTTGCACAGCAGTGAAATCCCACCCATGAACAGAAGAAGGGTGTAATTAACTCATCAAGCAAAATTAGCACAGGGAGACTGTGATGTGGCCTGATATTTAGCCAAAGACCTTTAGTCGCACAATTGCATTGCTGATTCTCGGAGAATGAAACCAAGTATTTTTATTTTATTTTTTATACCCTTGAAAGCATTGTCTCTAGGTTGGCAGCCAGCCTTCCTCCAAAGCTGGTGAGGACAGGAGTCCATACAGCTTGGTCAACCTGAGCTTGGATTAAAAAGCATAAACAATTCCCAGGATTGCTTTTCAAGAACTAACATAGGTGACCCATTCTGACTGAATGCTTTTTCTAGGCAGCTACTTTAGGAGTCATTCCAGAAGCTAGAGTGTAGATACAAAACATTTAGTCAGAAGGTGCCTGTAGAAGAGAACATTTATATCAAAAGAATGGGTCTGGTACTCAGCAGCTCTGCTGGTGATCCACATGAGCTGTAGAGAGTTTTCATACAGGATATAAAGTCAGGGCTGCCTGAAATTATGCTCATTTGGGAGCTTCCCCCAACTGCGTCTTGGTAGACTAGCCATGGAGTCTTGTATCAGCGTTCAGTGTATAGGCGCCATGTCTAGGGGGCCCTGGGTGCCAGGGAACCCACAAAAAATCTGGGTGCTTAGCATCCACAACACGGGGCTCCGACGTAACTTCCAGTTACAGAAAGTCATGTTGGAGCCCTGAGACAGCCTCCCAAGACGATGTTGCCAGGCCTCTGAACAGGACGTAATCTCCGAGACCCCGTGAGGCCTCAGAAGAGCCGCTACACCGCTGACTCAATGTGATGTCATGATGTCATGACATCGTGTTACATCACAGGTGCCATTGGGCACCCATAACCTGGGGCCCAAGTCAGTGCCTCTGCTTCAGTGTTGGGAACTTGGATGAAGAAAGACAAAATAACATGCCAGTTTGATTAGCCCCGCTCCCCCATGTCTGATGTGAAACTCATGGCTTGGTTGCAATCAAGCAATAGGTTAATTATCTGGAAGATTTGTCCCTGTGTCTGGTCTCTATTGGCCCTCTGATTGTTACAGGGACCATATGATATCACACTGATGTGAGTTACATTTGACTCTTAGAAGTTACATAGTGGGCCAAATTTGAGCTGGTGTTTGAAGGATCTGGGCTGAGGTTCAGAGAGGTCGCACTTAGATGCACATCGGTCCAGTTCTGATCTTACAGCCAACAGCTGTTCATAGTGGTCTGTTTTAGTACGAAGTGTATTTAGCATACAGTTCACAGGGATGTTGAAACCAAGCATGGCAGCCAGTTTGCAGGTGTGGATGTACTTTTGTACTGCTTTCAGTTGTTTAATCAGATGGGGAAATGCATGAATGCCTACTTTACTTCCTACTCTCTGGAGTCCTAGCACATTGAAATTTGTTCAAGCAGCCTCTCCAATTCCATAGGGGACTGTAGTGGAACAAAATAAAAGTTATGTTTTGTTAATCCTTCATGAAGATAAGGCCTTAACTTTAGACATATACGGTAGGTCTTATTTTTAAAAAAGTAATGGACCCACATCCCAGTCTCAAGGTGTCCTTTGAGTGTGTGATTTTTTTATATGCCACGCCTTACCAATACAAAAACTTAGGGCTCCTTTCTTTTGTTACCCCCCCCCCCCCCGGCAGTGGCAGGCATCTTAGCTGTGACCATCTGTTAAATACAATACCTAAAGCTTCTAACTCACCATCTCCTTTCCCTCCCAGGCTACAAAAAAGCTCAGTCAGTAAAATTTATATCTCTGGACCACTGAAATACTACCTGATGTGAAAGTCTTAATTCCAGGAAGTCTCTGACTGACTTTTTAATATTACTGCGGGAGCCAGACCACAGCTCCGCAATAGTGCACACGTTCAATCTAGCTGGGCTGCATTCATGCATAAAAGAGGCTTGTGCCCTTCAAAGAAAGTCATTCTTGTAGAGGAGATACTCCTTATGAGAGAAAGCAAAGGCAAGGGTGGCATTGGCATGAGTACACCAAAGGCTCGATGCCTTGAAGTCCCATTAGAAACCATCTCAGGCACCCAAATCTTGGCTTTTAGTGTTATTTCCAGGTGACATTTTTTGCAGAACAGGAAATTGGACAGTGGCTTGAGCTAAGACAAAGGAAGGGAAAGGCTGCGTAGAAGGGAAATCTCTTTAGATGGCAGGGAGGATGGGGTGCCTCAGGCACTTGAAGCATACTCTTGAGGTTCATTTAAAACACGTAAAGGGTACATCTAAAAATCTGAACATTGCAAACCCAGTTTCGCTTCAGCACCTGAGATTTAATTTTTGGGAAATGTCACAAGGAAGCAGTTTTCTTTCTGAGTAGATGGGTGGAAGATATGAGGTTCTACTAGCTTGGGAACTCAGAACTGCAAATAAATCACCATTTCACTGTAACCCCAGGGCCAATTCAGCTGGCCATTTTTCCCAGTTAAAAGGCTCCTCCTCGGCTGTTGCCTCCTGGTGGCATTGCACATTGAGCATTTTCTTTAGAGAGGGTCCAGTAGACAACCCCTCCCATGGACCCTTGGATCCTGCAAGATTTAGCAGAAACCGTGCAACATAGGAAAGTGCCTTAATCAAGATGTGGCCTTGTGAATAGTGTATTAGGTGCCATGATTCAAGAAAAAAATGCTTTTACTAAGCAATTAAGGCTATGTCTTGTGCACATATACTAGGGATTAATCCCCACCGAAATTAGTGGGACTTTCCACCAAGTAAACATGCATAGGCTCTGGCTGCTAGTTTTCCCACTCCGGGAAAAAAGCTTGCAGCAAATTGAAAGGTAAACTAACTCAGCTGTTAAGTTTGAAAGGGTCTGGACATGTCAGGCTTCCGATCCTTGATTTCAAAATCGATACAAGCAAATTATTCTTTCCTTGACAAAACGGAGCTGGTACTCTCGGCAGTGGAGCTGCATTCTTATCTGAATGAGAAGGCGGATAGAGGGGAAGAGTTGATTTTCCAGGAGCCAAATGTTGAACACTGAAGTTCACACTGGGGAACTCTGGCAGCCCTCCACTTAGCAAAGCATTATCATGCATCCTGCTGCCTCGGAGGGTTGCCCCACAGGGGTGGCATTTGAGATCCAGGAAGTCTTTCCAGATCTGCTTATTCTCCCTTTGCCCCAGCTGAGCAGGAGGCAGGGTGTCTGAGAGAGGGGCAGCAGAGTTGGGGTAGTTTTTGAGCCCTGCCACCTCTTTCTTGCCTGGTGTGCAGCAAGGACCAGGCTCCTCTTCTCCATTTGAGTTGGCTGGAATTATTACTGGGGCCACACGTGGGCACACAATCCCACAACAAAAGGTCGGTGAGAATCAGGCAATGTGCAGACACAGCCAGTAGCACCGGTACAGGCTTTCTGGCTGCATCTGTGCAGTACTGATGCACACAACCCTTTTACAACCAGGCTTCTCATTATGGTTGGGCAGTGGTGACCGTCATGTTGCAAAGCTTATAAAGATCCTCCTGTCTGTGACGGAGAGTTCCTCTCGTCTGGAAACGGATTCCTTATGCTTTGCACTCTCGCATCAAGTCCAGCATTTTGGGGACATTTGCATCATGTTTAATGCTACGCAGTCCCTGATTTAGTGGCACTTCCCAGAATTTCCCCACTTTCTTCTCAGGACCACTTTTCAGCTCCTCTCTCAGACATTGTGTTGAGCTTTTGAGTCTGCCAGTGTGCCTCACAGCAGGCTTACCTGCTGGCAGCAATGGGCTGGAAGCTTCCATTTTAATTTCCCACTATGCTGTATGTTGGGCTGGTTGTAGTGGGCAGTTTGAGAAGCTTCTTGCTGCCATTAACTTGGTGCTCGAGTCACTTTAGAATGTAGCACTACAAATGGCAGAAGTCTCCTATAAAAAGTGACAGTAAACTTGTATTGAATCCCAAGACTTGGCATTTCAGGGGTGTCAGTGGTCCCCAAGTTCTAGGGAACAGTGCCAGTGTTGGCTGCATGCCCACACTAGCCTGAAAATCTGCAGTGTTTCCTATCAGGCATCTGAAGAGCATGGTTGCCCCAGTGTTTCTGTCTCTGGCCAAAGGAGAAAGAGTGGAGAAAGAAGTTGTGTTGTGAAAAGCATGTTTGATTGTTGATTTAGGTCTCTACTTTCATGGATAGGAAGTTCTCTCTTCAAGGGAGGTAATCGAGGCAAAGCCTTGATTTTTCAGTTTAGTGACAAGAGATAATTACTGCAAGATTGATCATTCGCCAGAAGTACTGAAGCAAATAAATTGCTCAGTACCCATTGCAAGGCAAGAATGGCGGCTAAATGGGAAATGGCGGATCGGCCTGCCTGCCCATAATTTGGCTTGATGAAGCATCCACATGGGCATGGTGTTAATGTGCTATTGATATTCAGCCAGCCAATTTCCCCCCGTGCAGATCAGGCTCTGACTCGTTAGAGCAGAGCTGGGCACTGCAGCGGCAAATGAAGAGGAAAATTGAAGTAATGTTGTATTATAAATTTATGATTTCATCTGCCTGACCTCGAGAAATGTTCTGTGATGGGATATATGGATGAGAACCACTATCCAGTCAGCTGTATATTTTGTCTTTGTTGTTGGAAGTGATGCAGTTTCAAGGAAGTATGAAGCAAGGGGCTGGTGGGAGGGAGGGGGGAGTGACACAGGTGTGCTTGTGGTTATTCGGTGATCCTGGTTGATTGGTTTTGAGCCTCTCTTTCTCTTTTGCTTTTAAATTGGAGGAAGTCTTGTAGTCCGTGTGTTCTGGCACAAGATTTTTCTTACTCTGATCATCTTGCCACCTAAGGCTCATAACAGATAAAGTATACCTGTCCCCCTTTTCATGTAGGAACTGAAGTTGAGGAGCCGATTCATAAAACACACGGCTGTGTCCTGCACTCTAAGAAAGTGCAATGTGTGAGGACCAAACTAGGCATTTGGTTTGGTAATGTCCCTCCCATTTTATGTAGTTATTTATTTCATTAAATTTATGCGCTGCTCGACTGTAAAAACAAACCTCAGAGCAGTTTGCAACAAGGTAAAGCAGTAAAATCAAGAAAAAATATACCACAATAGGTTAAAATATACAAAAAGTTTAAAATACTGAAACAGGTTAAAATGCACATCAACTTCCTAAGCATCTGGATAAAGGTAAAGGGGCCCCTGACCATTAGGTCCAGTCGTGGCCGACTCTGGGGTTGAGGCGCTCATCTCGCTTTATCGGCCAAGGGAGCCGGCGTACAGCTTTCGGGTCATGTGGCCAGCATGACTAAGCCACTTCTGGCGAACTAGAGCAGCCGTTTACTGTAAACGCCATTTACCTTCCCGCCAGAGCGGTACCTATTTATCTACTTGCACTTTGACGTGCTTTCGAACTGCTAGGTTGGCAGGAGCAGGGACCGAGCAACAGGAGCTCACCCCGTCGCGGGGATTCGAACCACCGACCTGCTGATCGGCAAGTCCTAGGCTCTGTGGTTTAACCCACAGCGCTACCCGCATCTGGGTAAGCTTGTCTAGCCGCCCAGAGTGGCTGGGAAACTCAGTCAGATGGGCAGGGTATAAATAATAAATTATTATTATTATCATCATCATTATCTAAACAATAATGTTTTTCATAAGCACTGAAAATAATACAGTAAAGGCACCTGCTTGATATCAATAGGCAGCGAGTTCATTTTAAGCAAGAAAAAGCACTTTTAGAGAATTGATCAGAACCAGAGAATGTTGGTCCTTACCTATTGTTTCTAGATTCTCCCCAACACCACCTGTGGCTTTTTCTCTTTGCAGAGTCAATGAAAAACATGTGTTTCCCCACAGGAGGAAAAGGCACTTGGGGAATAGCAATTTGGACCAGGAAAGGGGTTAACACTTACCGTCTTGCCATTCCTTCAATTCAGGTTGCCTCTCCAGAGTTTTGTACTTGTAACATTACAGTACAGTCGTACCTTGGAAGTCGAATGGCATCTGTTCCGGAAGTCTGTTAAACTTCCAAAACGTTTGGAAACCAAAGCATGGCTTCCGATTGGCTGCAGGAAGCTCTTGCAGCCAATTGGAAGCCGCGGAAGCCCCGTCAGACATTCGGCTTCCAAAAATAGTTCACAAACCGGAACAGTCACTTCCGGGCTGGCAGTGTTCAGGAGCCAAAATGTTCAAGAACTAAGTTGTTTGAAATCCAAAGTACGACTGTATCTCCACGTAGGTTGGCTTCCAGGGTGATTTTTAGTATTGTTTCCTCATGTTGTTGTGTTGTCCCCCTTTCCCTAGTATTTGTATGCATCACATATTCCTAACTGGCTCAGCATTTGTTGAAAACCCTGTAAAAGTGGATTGGAGGACTCGGGAGTCGTGCTAAGCCATGACCTGCACACATTACTAACCCTTTGTAAGGCCAGTTTGACAACTGTATGCTGGAAAAGTCATTCTGCAAACATACTCAGAAATGATGAGGAAAATGTACCTTAAAAATGTCTCTTCATGCCAACCTTCACACAAGATCCAGCTCTGGAGAGTTGAATGGAAGAGAAGCAATACCTTATTTTCCAATATTTGACTTCTGAAAATATGCCCAAACCATCTTCTCACCATCGTATTACAGCACTACTCTGACTGCTCTTATTTGCTTTACAATTATTTGCCTGCACTGTTTTAAAAGCTCAAAGGCTATTTGATAGCGAAACGTTTGTCAATGGTAGAGCATCTGCTTTGCATGCAGAAGGTCTCAGGTTCAATCCCCAGCATCTCCAGGTGTGGCCAGGGGAGAACCCTGCCTCATACCCTGGAAAGTTGCTGCCAGTCAGTGTAAACAATACTGAAGAAGAAGAAGTGTTTGGATTTGATATCCCACTTTATCACTACCTTTATCACCCAGCAGCTGCATGTGGAGGAGCGGAGAAGCGAACCCGGTTCCCCAGATTACGAGGCTACCGCTCTTAACCACTACACCACACTGGCTCTCAGCTGAACTAGATGGACCAGTGGTCTGACTTCCCATGTTTTGTGGGGGTTAGAATATAATTATCCTACAGTTATTTATCAAGGCATGAGCAATGACAGGCTGTGTCCTCTATAGCACCTTAATGTTCACATGTCTGCATCTACATGCATGTGCTTTAGAGACAAGATGTAGCTTCATAACTCTGAGAACTTGGGGTGGAAGCTGAACCCTAGAAAATAATAACTCTAAGAACACACATTAATTACATTTGGCACAGTATTCCCGAAAGGCAAAAAGAGGGACATTTGCCAGAGACAGGTCCAAACAAACAAAACCAGAAAATAAGCCAGGTAAACAATAACAGTTGGGAGCATATGCTATAGATATGGATTCCATATTTGCACAATATATTTTCATAGGGATCACCCACAGGAGCAGTTTGGTGCTTGGAAAATTAAATATGTGAATCTGCCCATGAACTGTTCTGGGAACAGTGCTTTTATGTCCCACCCCTTTACTTCTTGTTGTTTAGTCGTGTCACCCCATGGACCAGAGCACGCCAGGCACTCCTGTCTTCCACTGGCTCCTGCAGTTTGGTCAAACCCATGTAGTAGCTTAGAGAACACTGCCCAACCATCTCGTCCTCTGTCGGCCCCATTCTCCTTGTGCCCTCCATCTTTCCCAACATCAGGGTCTTTTCCAGGGAGTCTTCTCCTCTCATGAGGTCGCCAGAGTATTGGAGCCTCAGCTTGAGGATCTGTCCTTCCAGTGAGAACTCAGGGCTGATTTCCTTAAGAATGATAGGTTTGTTCTTCTTGCAGTCCATGGGACTCTCAAGCGTCTCCTCCAGCACCATAATTCAAAAGCATCAATTCAGCCTTCTTTATGATCCAGCTCTCACTTCCATACATCACTACTGGGGAAACCATAGGTAGTGACTATATTGTTATGTGGTCCAGCCGTTAATTTTTAGAACCGAGCGCTTCAAATTCAGTGTGACAAACTCATTACTCCATTGACCCTGAAGTGAGCCCTCATTAAGGAGTAAAATAGTATCTGGTTTCAAAACAGCACTTTACTATGAGTTTTTTTGTCCTGGTGGATGCTGGTGCCTTGGTCAGAAATGCATTTTATCAATATTGTTATTCAAAGAGATGGTTTGCAAAACTTACCTCTGAACGATCCAGTAAATTTCTGCCAGGATTTGCATTGTGAAATGCATGTTAAGGAGACAAACAGGGTGTTCGCGTGCATTTAAAGCTAGAGTGCCTTGTTTGGGCATTGCTATTTTGCTTTGCGTGCACAGATCCATCCCGTCATAATTAGTAATCAAAATTCATCCAAGCGTTTAATGTTCCACCTCTAAATGATGATTAATAGCAAACAATATGGACGTCTAAATCTCATCTGAAATGGAGGGGACATGCTATGTTGGCAAAATAATTGAGCATGTTGCATTGCAGTGCAACAGCTCTTTAAAAATGAACACAATTGAAGGGATGAAACCTCAGCAAAAGAACAAAATTTACATTTGGTAACAGGGCACTCCACAAGCTTGATCTCAGTTAAAACCAATGGAAAGATTTGCCCAGATAAAACGCAGAAAGCACTTTTGCAATAAACCCCTGCTCTCAAGAACAGAGGTTGGCTACTTTCATCTTTAAAAAGTGTGTGTGTTATCCCAGGACAGAAGTTCCCACACTGTCTGCTGGAGCATGACAGAAATGCTAGTGTGCTACAAGGAATTAAAGTTTTTGTGAGGCCAAAACATCCACCCATCAAAGTGCTGCTGCTGCCCAACTCATTGTTCTGGCCTTGGTTCTTCCAATTAGCCTGTGCCAGGGGCAAGCCATTCTATACCAGGCATCGGGTTGCCTCATTGTGGCAGGCTTTTGTGGGTTCTACTGCCATTGAACACCCACCAGGTTCTCTGGTCAGAGCATCGGAAAGCTCTCTAGCAAGGCCAGCTCCCATCAGAAGGATAGTTTTGAGTGTGCGGTCATTTAATCACTATTTTTGTTTAGTCGTTTAGTCGTGTCCGACTCTTCGTGACCCCATGGGCTAGAGCACGCCAGGCATCTGCCATCAGAGCAGAAAAGTGAGGTCCAGGACAGCTTCTAAAGAAAGATGGGTGGGTAGGAGGAAGAGGGGGATCTTAACCCTTTCCGTGCCTGTCAGTTCTCCCCATCAAAAATCTGAGGCTGTTTCCCCTTACCAGGCTCCAAAATATAACGACTCAAGAGAGGGGAACCATGATACATATACAGTGGTACCTTGGGTTACATACACTTCAGGTTACAGATGCTTCAGGCTACAGACACCGCTAACCCAGAAATAGTACCTCAGGTTAAGAACTTTGCTTCAGGATGAGAACAGAAATCGGGCGGCGGAGGCAAAGCGGCAGCGGGAGGCCCCATTAGCTAAAGTGGTGCTTCAAGTTAAGAACAGTTTCAGGTTAAGACCTCCAGAACGAATTAAGTACTTAACCCGAGGTACCACTGTACCTTGCAGATTCTCTCTGTTAAATGTCCCCAGGTCCTGCATTATTAGCACCATGAGGGATATATGGGAGCCTTGTGTTTCTCTTGTAATGGTTTAATTTCACTCTTACAGAGAGTGTGTGTGCTACAGAGATACACTTTGCGATGTTGCAGATGCAGCTGCCTGTGTTCCATGAAGGCAACTTGTGGTCCCTTTGTTGAATTTCAGTTTCTGGTCAAATTAAAATCTCTTGGTCTTCCCAGCTCCTTGATCTTGCTGCCTCTGACTCTTGGCTGCGTTAACAGTTGTCCTTCACACTCTCGGGATGAAGCATTACTAGTACCTTAATCTCCAACTGTCAATAGTTCTGAAGCAAAGTACATTTGTTGTAAGCTCTCCAAATGTCAGAGCAAACCTGTGTTATGTGCTTAGCCTAAGCGTTTGGCATTTACTCTTCCCAGCTGAGAAAAGTAGGCACAGTCCTTGGACTTGAGCTACTCGAGTGCATTTTAATTATGAGTAGCAGGCCTCAGACATGGAGATAGACGGGGGGGGGGGGGTGACCAAGAAAATGATGCCAGTCTCCAGGTGTTTCTTTTCTGAGGGTGCAACTCAGGATGTAGAGGAAACATTAGCTGCAGGCAAAGTGGCAAAGCATCAGCCTCCCTCTGCCACCTACAAAATGGGCAATATAATATAGAACAGGCCTACTTTACAGATTGTTGTAAGGATTATTCAGATATTATGTGTGAAGCACTTTGAGTATGCTGACGTCATATATAAATGCTGAGCATTAACTTGGTATTAATTCTGTACAGGAACAGTAATCTTGTAATGTTTTGTACAAAGTCAGTTTTCTCTCCTTCATTGGAAGTTTGTAAGCAGAGGTTGGATGGCCATCGGTCATGGATTCCTGCATTGCAGGGGGTTGGACTAGATGGTCCTTGGGGGTCCCTTACAACTCTACAATTCTATTATTCTATTATTCTTCACCTGTCTTTGGTGTAATTTGATTGTGTCCAGTGCTAGTCCTACTCAGAGTAGCCCCATTGAAAATAATGGGCATGACTAACTTGGGCCCATTAATTTCAGTTGTTATCCTCTGAGTAAAATTTGGTTATATATAACCTGTTGGTATTTGTGCAACTTAAGATCCAACATTTAAATCTTATTCTTCTCTCTCTCTCTCAAACACTTCTACATTCAAGGTTATCCAAATTTTGTCGCGACCTATGGCCGAGGATACCCTGGATTTGCCCCCAGTTACAGTTATCAGTTCCCAGGTACGTGAAATTTTAATATGTATAATTTAATCGAGCAAAAGAAAAGAAAATTCCAAACACATCCTATTAGAAACTTACTCATGAGCAAAGCATGCATAGGATTGCACTGCAAGTCCATAATTTAACTGAGACAACAACAGCAGCAAAGTCTCTAAATGGAGGACCTTTTGGTAGTGCTCAAGATGTCATTTTCTTTCTGGTTTACTGAAATAAATGGCGGGGGGGGGGAAGAACCTGATTTCATTTTGGGTTTTAATTGGTACTGGTTATTTGTAAACAGAATTCCTTTGAAACAGCACACAATTAGGTATTTTACTTCCCTTTTTGTAAGGCACGTCTTTCTCCCCGCCTGCCCCCCCAAAGTTGAGTTTGTTTGTAGTGCTATGCAGAAGAGTCTCTCTCTCTCTCTCTCTCTCTCTCTCTCTCTCTCTCTCTCTCTCTCTCTTTCTTTCTTTCTCTTGCACTCTGCACAGAGATGAGGCTCCACCTAATACCTTCCCTCTTGTTTGTTTCTCTTCCCCTCTTCTTCCATTTTGTGCAGCTGTCAGATCTGCTGCTTTTAGCAATCTCTGTTCAGTCTGTGTTTAATACCTCCAGTCGTCACTTTGAGAACTCCTGAGGTTTTGAAATGGTAGGCTGGCTGGCTTTTAAACATCCCCTCCTGCCGATAATGAGCAGCCCCTCGCATTTCATCTCTGCCACTATCAACAGGCAGTCACTGAAACCAAACGCCCTGGATTTTGTTTTTATGCCAGCAACGCTTCAAGCTTAAACTGGGGATTCCAGAAAGTGTATGGCGTCTGCCCCCCCTCCCCCCGGCATCTTATCCACCTCAGGATAAGTAGGGCTGTGGAGCCAATTTCGGACCGGGGAGCTTGCTGCTTGCTAATAGCAAAGGCCCACCTGGAGACCACAGCAAGGAAACTGTTGCACTGCATGTTAAATTCATTAATGCGTGTCGCAAAGTGTGAGGTTAGGCCACCTTGCCCTGCATTCTGTAATTGCGTACAAGGGAAATGATGGGGAAACAGCCTTTCTAAGGTTAATTAAGAAAACCAAGTTTAAGGCAGCTTCATTTTTTAAAAAAAATCAATAGAAACCAAAAGAAAACAAGGTCTTATGGTAGAAATATTTTAGACCTCAAGGAAGCAAGTACAGCCTTAAAAACTACCTAGGATAATCTATACTGCCAGGTTTATTTGGTTAACCATTCCTGGATTCTAGAGAGTTGGGAAAGCTTCCCACCAACTTTTATTCTTATAAAACAAGGCCTCTTAAGAGTATTTTAGATTTTTCCCAATGACAGAGGCCTGTCACATTCACTGTTGTAACATTTTCCAAATGTTCCACCATTTCTGTCTTCATTTCCATGTCTTGCACAAACACTTTTAGGCCCTGGGAAGATTAAATTATGGAGACCCATGATCAGATCAGTTTCTCCAAACAGGACAAATAGCAGCCGGATATAGGATCATTTTCGGAGGGGGAAATGGCACTGAAGGAAAGGGGTTAACCCCATCTCTCCCCCCCCCCCCAGTTGTTAAGAGTGGTTAAAACAAAAGGGATTCCAAGCTGCAAAAGGACCCTCCCCAAAGGATCTCTCCAAAGGCAAAGCATTTGTTCTGCCACTGAGTTGAATACTCTGAAGTGCCACAAACAGTAACCTTATTTTGCATATTTTCAGTACCGTACATTGCAATGCAGTTGTGAATGTAATGATAGTTATGGTACCAACTGCATGTTGCTGGGGATCCTCTTCTGCTCCCACTTGGAAGTTCTTATGTGATCTTGGACAAGTCAGTGAACATTACTACTGTTTGACTCCTTGTTTTGTGAAAATTGAGGGTAGAGGAAACATTGGTCATAGTTGTGTGGTGGGACAGACTAGGTTAGAAACTTGAGGTGTTAAGGTGCTTTCAGAAGCCCAAATAGTCAGCTTGTCCATTTTGTTCTGTTTCCATTAAAACAACAACTGGTGATTTGTTGGTATGTTTTGTATTAGCCTTGACTGAGAATATTACCTTTTCATTCTGCCTGACCACAAGTTCAGTGTATCTTTATAAGCTTGCATACTCTTACACCAGTGGATGCATAAAAGGTGTTTTTAAAAATCACTTAAGTGCAGATTCTTCAGCTTGCAATAAAGAAACCCAAATATTTCTGCTCTAGGCTTGGTGGCTGTCAGCATCAGCTGCTGAATGTGACCCAGCGGAGCATTTACTGTGAAATTGAAGCTCTCACTGATGGTAGCTTGGCCTGCTAGCCTACCATGGACAGTTGGGATTCCATATTTTGTGGCAATTAACCTGGTTGATCCTTTGCTTGGTCTGTGCGTGCAGCTTGACACTATTGCAGCCAAGATCAGTAAATATTTGGTTAAGCAATTGCCAGAAATACTACTACTAAAAAGGGGTGAGTGGGTCTGGTTTATGCTGGGCCAAACCTGTCATCCTACTGAGCGTAAGTAAAAAAAAGGCAAAAATTGAGATCTCCGCCATTTCCCCTGGGAGATGTTGATGTCAGTAAGACTTTACCATAGCTGCTTCCATGTGTTGGATGCTGCCAGTTTAAATGACACAGCATCCAGGCAGTGGTCCCCAGACCTGGGACTAGGTGGGAGGCAGCAGGGCACTTGCACACCTTTCCTCTACTCTGAGCACTGACTTCTAGGTTTTGTTTATTCTTGCCATTTCCTCTATCTTTTGCCAGCCACCAATAAATGGTATCATTATTGTTGTTTGTATGCCAGCAGCAATGCTGTGTCTGGCATTTTACAAAGACTGAGGTGACAGGTGCCTTCCCTCAAGGAGTTTACCATCTAAAATAGACACAAGTGAGTCAATAGAGGAAGGGAAAGGAACTGAAGACAGGGTAAGCAGAGGTACAATAAGTGTGTGTTTCTGTTATGCAGGCTTCGTTGCAACAGGCCCTTTAGCTGGGAATACTCAAGGATCTAGCTTGGTTCGCATTTTTCAGCAAACAGACAAGAATTACACTTCCTGGGTTGATACATCAAGTCAGCACACAGTTGTTTCCTTTGGTTTCTGCATTTCTTCATTTTTTTAAACAAATTATATTTATTAAGAGTTTAGAGATTACAGAAAAGATTCTTCAGACTTGATGATGCAGCTGTCAGCTTTAAAAAAGGACCACAGTGCATATTAAAATACAAATGCATTAAAAAATAAGGGGAATTGTTGTGCAGTTTAAGAAAAGAACCACAGATTCATTCAGAAACAGGATGGAATGGACTTAAGCTTGAACCCATGCGAGAGGGATACAGAGCAGAAATAGGTTATTCATGTCTGCATGTAGCTAACTGGATGTATTATGTGTCTATCAGAGGATAACTGGTACCTGCTTCTAGTTTTACTTCTGGGGTCAGCCTTAAGATACGAGCTAATTTAACCTGGGGGCAAATGCTGTGTAAATGAAATGTATGAGCAGCATACATGACAAACAGGTGCGAGCTGCTGCTGGCTTGGAGCTGGGGAGAAAGCCAGGGGCTCATTCCCATTGGCTTGGAGTGCCTTCCCAAATCAGCATGATGTCAGCCTGCACGGAGGAGTGGGGGAGTCATTGGTGAACACACATTTTGACTGGCTGTCTCCAAATGGGTCTCTGCACATTAAGGAAGCTTCTGGCCCCCACAACTGTTAAACCTTATATCCAGAGGATATAAGGCAGGATTGGAGCCTTCCAAGTCCCTTGGAAGTAAATTGGGGGCTATTCAGAAACAGCAACTGCTAGGATACAATAAAGTTGGGTTTGATTGGATGCGGCTTTCTTTAACCATTCTCACTGTGTGTCAGAAGTATTCATTACAGTGCAGTCCCTTCGTCGGTTCCTGTTAACAGTAAAGGTAAAGGGACCCCTGACCATTAGGTCCAGTCGCGGACGACTCTGGGGTTGCGGCACTCATCTCGCTTTACTGGCCGAGGGAGCCGCCATTTGTCTGCAGACAGCTTCCGGGTCATGTGGCCAGCATGACTAAGCTGCTTCTGGCGAACCAGAGCAGCGCACAGAAACGCCGTTTACCTTCCCGCCAGAGTGGTACCTATTTATCTACTTGCACTTTGACGTGCTTTCGAACTGCTAGCTTGGCAGGAGCAGGAACCGAGCAACAGGAGCTCACCCCGTCGCAGGGATTCAAACCGCCGACCTTCCAATCAGCTGTTTAGACCACAGCGCCACCCACCTGTTAACAGTATGGAACCTAAATATAGTATGGATTTTCTCCCCAAAAAAGTTTTACTCAAGAGTAGACCCATTGATGTTATAAAAATAGTATGGTTCTGAAGTAAGTCTTAACTAAACTAAGAAACGTCCACTTACCCTGAGGCATTGCCAGGTCTCTTCCTTGCATTAAACTGAAATATTATGCTGTTAAGTTACAATTGCAGAGAACCTGGGACTGCCGTTGGTTTTTATATTTTGATACCAGCAGACTCGCCACTAAGTGCTCTCTTTCAAATTTGCTTTTTGTTTGCTTGCTTTTTAAGCAAATAAAATGCCAGTTGACACTGCATGGTAATGTGATATTTACTCTTGTCAGGTGAAACAATGCCGCAATCCACCTGTTCCATTATGCGTGTTTGTTTTCATTATTTGAGTAGAGGGGAACGTGGGTTTCTTTTGGGGGGAGGTTGTTTGTTTGTTTTAGCTGCAGCCATTTTGCTTTATTTATGATGTTGCCTCTGTGGCATGTTTTTAAAATAATTTTTGGATAAAATCTCTGGCATCTGTGTCAACTTGGCCTTCTCAGGGGTGACAGCATCTACCCCAGGAGTCATTGGCTGCCTCTTATTGCTTGGATGAGTTTCCATTATTGAGGACTGAGGATGTGGAAAAGGTCTTTGGGGCGGTTGATATAACCACTTGTACTCTGAATTCATCTTCCTCAGTGCTTGATACCTGTTTGCGGTGAAGTAATGTCTGAAACTGTCAGGCTTATAGGCTCTTCTTCGCAGGGAGAAGTGCTCTCCAGTGCTTACCAGTTTCTGGTGAGGTGCCTCTAATTTAATTTATTGGGGAAGGTGATCATGTGGTTGGTCATCTCCAAGTGCTCTTAGATTATCTGGACACATTTAATGTTTTCAGGCCTGGCTTTGTGGCAAAAATAGTCTTGGCCATGTAAGCACCCTTTACTGCATGGGGAGCAGAGGAAGTGTGATACTATTGATTCTCTGCTTTTCAGTATCTGTCGGTACCATTCACTGTAGTGTCCTTCTGGAATATCCGACAAGATTGGGAATAGGGAACGCTGCCTTGCAGGGGTCCTACACCTAACTTTTGCGTTAGTTTCGGGAAACAGGGAGAGAGATAGACTCTAGCGCTATTCAAGTGGAGGTATCTGTTGGGGCTATCCTTAGGGCTCTGTTCTGTCTGCTCTGGTACTAAATGTCTGCATGAAACCACTGGAAAGAGGTGATGTTTGGATCTGGAGTAAACCCAGCTGCCCTTTCCCTTTTCCTCAAATCCTTTCAATTGTGGCATTCTTGAGCAGAGGTCTACAGAGTCAGGGCTGCAACAAATGATTATTGGCAATAGGTGGATCACCATCTGGGAGTAGGCAACTGGTCAGTCTGCACCTTAATGAGTAGCCATTCTATAGAAGGAGTAGATCCACAGCTTTGAGGGGGTGTTTCTGGTTGCTTCTTGGGTGTTGCTTCTGGCTATGTGGCCAGAATTTCTTTTTCAAGCTTTACGTGTGGCGGTGTCTTCATAATTCTCCTTGATAACCTCTTGGCAAAGCTCCTCTAATTTCCTTTGCATGAAGTTGACTTACAAGTGGTCCACAGCGGCATTGGCTGGACTCTTGACACAGAGTGTCTCCTGGGGCCGTGTTACATTTGCACTGTGGCTATGAGTTGCTTTCTTGGCACAGCTGAAGACATTGCCGTTGATGTTTAAGCCCTACTTGGTCTAGGTAGGCCCTGGTCACTTGAAAGAATGCTTACCCCCGATACAACCCTCTCCCAGGGTATCAAGGTCAGAGGAGCAGGGCCTCTTGCAAATACCCTTCCTCCTGAGAAATTAAGAGAAGTGGCTCCCAAATCCACGAACTCCAAATGGTGGAACATCACCTGTCTGCCTCTCCATCTCTCTCTCTTTCCCTCTTTCTTCCTTCTCTGTGCCTTTAGGAGGCATGGGGGGAAAACCACTCCCCCTTTTTAAGGACTTCATTCTGCAGTCCTAAGCCTTGCTTGTTTTGACTCTCCTTTCTATAATGTGTCACCTTGCCTGTTTTTATTTTATTTCACTGCTATTTTATGTTGTGGTTTTATTGCTTGAATTGTGAACTGCTTTGTAAAAAAAAACATGTCAGAAAGTGGTATACACGTTTAGTATATAATATATAAACCTTGTCATTTGCTCAATAATTCATGGGAAGAAATGGTGTCTGTCACCTTCTGGGAAGGTGGAAGGAATGCCACACACTTTGACAACTAAGGTCACAATCCTCAGCCTACAACTTGGGAGCAAGCCCCATTGTACTCAATGGGACCTTCTTCTGAATAGACATGGATGGGATCAGGCTGCACTTCTAGCTTTCCTTAGCCCCCATTGTGCTTTTTGAAACCAATTGAAATTGCTCGCTATCCTGTCTCCCCTTTTAAAAAAAAGTTCTCGGACTTATCTTTACAGTTTAATCTATTAATTTCTGTTCTTATTTCACTTTGCAGACTATTTGCCGATTTCACAAGACATAATTTTTATCAACTAGTTCTTAAAGATGCATAACAAATTAATCGGGGTTTACTGCAGTGCTAATGAGAGAGAGTGAGAGAGAGTGAGAGAGAGAAAGCCTGGGTGGTCTGTACATTAATATCAGTATCCACTGGAAAAAAATATGCTGCTCTTACTGACTCCTTTGGCTGACTGGACTATATTTTTTTTTAAAAGAAAATCTCCATATCTTTTTCCTGTTTTTTGATTTTTCCTTCTTTTTGTTCCCCCACCCCCTGCTTTGTATGAGTTTGTTTTTTTAAATACCCACATGGAATGTAACTCACATCAGGGTTGGCTGCGGGTGAAGGCATTACAATTTCTCACAAACTTTTAGGGACAATTCTCTTGTCTTCACTGAGATGTGCTGTTTGACCCACCTTAAAAAGTCCGGAAGGAGATTTCGGCTGGCATTTATTGCTATACATCAGCTCTGAGACGCAACAGCAGCTATCCCTTGTTGGCGTTCAGAATGGTGGTTGCTACAGCTATTGGACAAATGAGGAGGAGGAATCTGATTAAAATTAATCCGCTTGGTGGAGGTCACTTTTGGTTTGGGATGGATCTTTCAGTAGCCATTATGCTGTGGCCTGCTCCACACCACCACAAAAGCCATAAACGCTGGTTCAAATAACTGACCAAGAGCTCTGCTTAGAGAACTCAGTTGTGCTCCCTCTTAAATGTGAAGCTGCCTTGCCAATCAACTCATGGACCTTGGTGTTCATCGTACGACTGACACTGAGTTGCTGCCGAAAGCAGAATCCCTGATGCCAGGTCATGTTGTGGTATCATCATGACACGTTTCCTGGTTAGCAGCAGCCCAGCCCTTCCCAGGCTTAATTGAGTGAACTGCTGGCAGCCAATTTGACAGACTAATCTGAGTTGTTGGGATGAGGCCTGGTTGGTCCTTGAGGTGGGTGGTCCATCTTGTGCAAGGGGCTTACCACCTTCAGACATTAGGTCAGGGCTGCCGTGATAGAATCCTTTGCACAGGGGCATTCCCTGCTCATAGAAACCTGGATGTCTGAGTTCCAACCTAGCCTTCCTCCTGACATTCTGTTTTGTGAGCCGCTGCCTGCAGTTCAGACAGCTGGGCCTCACTGTCACTGCTCTGTGGCTTTGAGACTTCCATGGGAATTGGCTTTCCAGCTGTATGACAAGTCTGGGCACCCTCCTGTATTGATAATGCAACAAAGAAAACAGGCCCTTCTACTTATTTCCTAAGTTTGTGAGAAATTGGCTGCATGCTTACTGTAGGACTGGGATGCATTTTTAAATACATGTTTAATTCACTTGTTTAAAATGTCAAAGTCACTGCAATCGGAGTTGTGCTGTTCATTTAATAATCGTGCTTGATGTAATAACTGTTTAGTTTTTCTCTTTTTTATATTTTTTGCAAGCTATGGCTTTTGAAACCTGTATGGCTTTTTTAATTATTATTTTGCGGGGGAGGGTTTTTTGCTATTATTTGCTTTGCATTTGTGATCTTGTCCTAGAATGCATGATTTTGCAGACATTTAACCGTTGTATGATTTTTTTTTTCTTAATTCCTTTGGTTTCTTTTGTAAGTAGTTCATCTGTGCTTTTCTTTGCTTTTCTTTTTTGGTAAAAAAAAAATCCTTGTAGAAAAGGTAGAAAAAGTGATAATAAATTGTTACAATAGACAAGCTGTGTTTTTGCTCTCTTAGCTTGCACTTTCAATTCGGTTGTACCAAATAACCAGTACCAATAACAATGTAATGAAAAAATACATAAGTTAGTAAAAAGCATGGCATCTCTTTTCAACATGCGTCAAAGTTTTGCTGCAGATTAAATGTTGTATTTTAGTTCAATATATTTAAATGAAAGTATAAATGCAATGGGAATATATAGATTACTGGTGGGTTGTATCTTTTTTGTTATGAGAGCACAAAGAATGGGCCATGCTGACCTCTGAGTATCCTAGCTGTCCATGTTAAACAAAAATAGGCTTCATGGGCACAAGAATATTTTAGATCAACAGCAGCTAACTTTTTCAGTCTGAAAATGGGCCACATTGACTCATAGTAAACCCATACTAAGAGTCACACGTCAAAGTGGGGGTGGTCAAAAGTTTTTGTGTCATTTTGTTATTAAGGTCAGTTGGTTGGGGGGCAGTGTTACAAAACCTTTTGGCATCACAGCAGGGGACTGGAAGTATAAAGTAGTTTTTATTTTATTTTTAAAAGATAATGGTAACATTTCAACGAACAAATTGGTGGTCTGGGTCCTTGGAGAGCCACAATGAAGCTTTTGCATCACAGAATCACAGCAGGGGATCTATGGAGCAGTTAGTGAAAAAGGACTATCTGGGGAAAGGAGGTCTAAGGGGCACCAAAGAACCTCTTTTGGGCTGGATACGTCCTGCAGGCCATGGGTTAACCATCCCTGTTTTAGAGACTGGGATGACAAAAAGCCCACTGAATTCATAAACAAAGAAATACTCAGAAGGAAGCTCAGATCAATCGTGGACAAGCTCTTGGTTTCCAGATCTGTTCTGGAAGGTATTTGAAAAGTGTTTTTGGATGAGTTGTTGGGGTTGTTTGTTTTTTAACACATGGGAGTGAGTAGCACTCTACTGTAAAATAAATGCAATTCGTCCATCCACTGCAGTTTGCCACCTGTCTCTCTAAAAAAGAATGACACGCAAATCACATTAACGCAAATCACATGCAAGAATAAGAATACAACATTGCTGAGGCCTTCCTTCACGTCATGCCTAATTTCGCAGGGCTCTGACCATAAAATTATTTAGGTGCTAGTTTTTCTCAGCTCATGAAATCTGCCCTGGTTTGGCCAAGCTAGACCTGTCTGCAGGGTTGGGGTGTCCATGCATGAATGTGCACGCACATAAAATGAGTAAATGAAGAGGGTGATCAAATGGAGTTTTTACATCCTGACTTAGCTGTGTTCAACCCTGGGTAGGACCCCAAAAACTTATTTAATTCTGAAAGTTTCAGGTTTCATCAAAATTTGTGAAATGTGTCAGACTGCAGTTCTGATGAGACTTTCATCTATTACTTACTTACTTACTTACTTACTTACTTACTTACTTACTTACTGAATCATTATGGTCCATGACAGAGAGCATTCTTTGTTGTATTGGTGTACAGCTCAAACCCCACAATTGAATGACACCCCACCTTAGCTGGGTCACATCAGTGGCACCACCGTCATTTTATTCCGCAAATAAAAAAATTGAAAAGGGAATTTAAAGTCTATACCAGGGTGGTGGAAACTATTTTTAACTCAACCAGTTAGTTTGACTTGTTTTAGAAACATGGCTTTAATCTGAGTTTAAAGGCACTTTGCAAAAATGGAAAGGATCAACTGGATTTGTGCATACAGTCTGCCACTGCTTTCAGTTTGTGTCACGTTCCCCCACCATTCAGACAGGTATATGGCCAAACAGGTAAAATGTGTGTATTTTCACTGGGTTTCCCTGGATTCCATGCAAGCAAAATGAAATGGCAGCACAAACGGACTGAAAATCGCATCCATCGCACAGATGAAGAATAATTAAAATTCACAAGACAAAAACCACCTTGAACACGCATTTCTTTTAAAAGTCATAGCTTGGGCAAAACAGGGACCTTGCTTCTGTTTTTATGTTGAACTTTGGGAAAGCAGGAGCCTTTCCAGATAATGAAAAAAGTAATACATTTTAGTGCTTTAATAACATTGGTGATGACTGTGGCCCAAATTTCCATCCCCTTGGAATGCTTTTTGGAGTGGGGGGGAGGGGGAGGAGATAATCTTGTTTTTGTTTTAAAGGGCCACACCTATGCTCCAGCACTTGAGCATGGGAGAGTTTGGCCTTTACATTTTGCTTTAAAAAAAGATCACAGGTGGAATAAAAAAAATTGTAAGTTAACAATGTAACAAGGGAATGAAAAAGGAAAACAATTCAACTTGTCATTGATAATTGTATTAACATCAGTCTTCAGATGCATCCTTAGTCCTTTTTTTTCTGAGCTAAAGTCCTCAAATGCTTTAGCCCAATCTTCCCCAACCTAGCACTCTCCAGATGTTACAGGCCTACAAGACCCATCATGGCTGAACATGATAGGGGCTGATGGAAACTGTAGTCCAAGAACATCTGGATTGCACCCACTTGATTGTTTTGGTTGGCCTTTGCCAGCTGTGGTATATCCCTTTGAGATGGGGCAACCAGGACTACATGCAGTGTTTATTTTTACTTTGAATGGTAGATAAAATGTTATTGCATAGGTATCTGCTGGACAGTGTTTCTGACCTTTCTGGTATAAGCATCACATTCTCCTTGTCTTATAATACTAGAACAGGAGGTCATCAAATGGAACTAACTGGCAGTAGGGTCAGGACAGACACAAGGGAGACTTTCTTCACACAGGGCATCATTCCCTTAGGGAATTCACTGATGCAAGACCGGACATCGCCCACTAGCTTAGATAGTTTTAAAAGAGAAATTTGACCAGTCTATGAATTATTAGTCTATATGTGTCTACTCAGATTCAGAGCTTCATGGCTCCTTCATGTTTAATGGCACAAAAAGGGAAATGTTTAGTGGCACAGACAGCTATTTCCTTATTGGCATGTTAGTGGGCTTCCCAGAAGCATCTGGGTTTGGTGATCTGATCCAGCAGGGCTCTTCGTTTGCTTTTAAATCTCCCAGCTATACGTTTTCCCAGGGACAGAATTCTGCATCTGGACCATTGGGGTGATGTGCTTTCCACACAGCAGAAGCATTCCCTTAGGAAAAGATGTCTGAGTCCTACACACCCGGGACAAAGGTCTCCTGCACAAGCATCACTGAAATTTGTGGCAGTAGCACAAAGAGCACGACCATCCATGATGATTTCAGTTGGGCTGGCTTGCAAAGGGCAACTTCCCTGGGGATTCTGACCTTATTGTGATCTGCAGCCTTTCCTCTGGCTAGCAAACAATGGCAGTCTGCTTTGGTTCTGCAGCACTTGATCTGTCCCCCCCCCTTTCCCCCCAGCTCATGCTTAGCTCTTCAAATTGTGACCTAATCCTTCCAGCTCCGTACCCACTTTGTTTACCCAAAAGGTGCCGGCAACATCTGCATGGCATAAAACATCCCCCCCTTCCAAAGTGCATATTAAATCAGCCAGAGTGAGTTTAATTATCATTCGCCAGGCCCTTCCATTTTAATTTTCATCAGTGTGAAATGATATGGCACAGCCTGGATGCCCTCCATAAACATGCACACACACACGCGCGCACACACACACTTCTACCCGCCTCCTGTTCTTTAATCAGTTCTAAAACTTTTGTTTGTTTTGTGTCTTTGGCACAAATTTGTGAAAACAGAACATGGTGGGCTTTCAAGATGTTGTTTGCAAACCATGATGGCAGGCGGAGGGAGGGACCAGCTGCTGCCATTTCTCTTTATTTAAATTTGTAAGCCTTCCCTTCATTGTACCAGGACAGGTTACAGCAGAACATCAAACATCAAACAATATAAACTTAAAACAGCCACTCAAGCCATCCTTAGTACAGCATACAATACTAGTGTAGCAGGTGAGCACACAAATAGCAGCCGGCCACATTGCCTAACCTCCTCCAAAAGCCTGGATAAAAAAAAGATTCCTCTTTAACAGGCACCGAAACTCAAGTCGGCTCAATACCAGAATCCTCTCTAAATGGTATTTCTTGTGCCAACGTGCCATGTACTTTATGGTGGCACCACGAGAAGAACCTCTCAATCTGATCTCAGTACATGAGCAGGTTGACAGAAAGGTGATCCTTCAGGAATTTGGGTTTTAAGGTAAAAGGCTTTATTATATGGCAAGGTTAACATGTTGAATTACCGTATTTTTCGCTCTATAACACGCACTTGACCATAACACGCACAGCGTTTTTAGAGGAGGAAAACAAGGGAAAAAACATTCTGAATGAAACAGTGGGTGTATCATTTTTGTGCTTCATGCTGTGGCCACAGACATGTGATCTGATGGTGAATTTGGGGTGACCCAATGCAAAAATCCTGAGAATCCCTGTGGGTCCATGCTTTGTAACCACGTTTTTGCACCATTGCAGCCCCAGGCAACAGTGGGTGTGTGATTTTTGGGGGGGCAGGCTGTAGCCATGGACATGCTATGTGCTCTAATGGTGAATTTGGGCCGACCCAATGCAAAGATCCTGAGGATCCATGTGGATCCATGCTTTGTAACCACGTTTTTGCACCATTGCAGCCCTGTTTTTGCATCTGATCATTGCTGTGTGCTCTGATGGTGAATTTGGGCTGACCCAATGCAAAGATCCTGAGGATCCATGTAGATCCGTGCTTTGTAACCACGTTTTAAGTGGGGAGGGAAGGAAAAATATAGAAGGGACAAGGAGCATGAGAGGGGTGTGCGGAGAAGCAGCTGGCTAAGAATGCAGGAGAGGGGTTTAAAGGGGCGGGGGAAGGAAGGCAAAAGTCCACCCACCCACTCAAGCCAGCCCTCTCTCTCTCTCTCTCTCATCTGCATGTTTTCCGCTGGCTGCCGAGTGCCCAGACGCAGCAGCAGCAGCAGCACCGGAGCAGGGACGCTCTGCTTTCCTCTCTACTTGCCTGGAGGGGAGGGGTTGCCTGGAGGGGAGGGGATTTCACTGCTCTTTGTTCCGTCTGAGCAAACAGCAACCGAAACAGAACAGGGTGGGCAGTAAGACCCTGAGGCAGAATGCAGGAAAGCAGCAGCCTCCTCTCCTCCGTGAGGGCGCAATATGATTTTTGCCATGCACTTGGGACAAACGGCTCCAGGGACCACACATTCGCTCTATAACACGCACAGGCATTTCCCCTTACTTTTTAGGAGAAAAAATCTGCGTGTTATAGAGGGAAAAATACGGTAGTTTAGAGAAGAAAAGACTGAGAGGGGATATGATAGCCTTCTTTAGATCTTTTAAGGGTTGTCATGTGAACGATGGAGCAAGCTACTCCAGAGGGTAGGACCTGATGCAATGGATTCAAATTACAACAAAGGAGATTCTGGCTAAACACTAGGAAGAACTTTCTGATGTTAAGACCTGTTCAGCAGTAGAATGGACTACCTACGAAGGACTCTGCTTCCTTGGAGGTTTTTAAGCAGAGAATGGATGGCTATCTGCCAGGAATTCTTTAGCTGTGATTGCAGGGGTTTGGACGACCCTTGGGGTTCCTTCCAAGTCTCTGAATTGGGATCAGAAGCATATAGACAAGTAGTGCAGGTTCTTCAGGACTTACTTTCTATGGTCCTGCCTATTGGTAGTAGTCAGCAGTCTTACAGCTGCTTTCTGGACTAGTTAGCAGCTTCTGGACAATCTTAAAGGGTAGCCTTACATAGAGCACATTACAGTCCTCCAGTCAGGAGGCTAGTAGAGTGGGAATTACCATCCAGGAACAGCCAAAGCTAATAGTAGGCACTCCTTGCACAAAGGTCACTCAGGCTTCCAGTTAAAAGAGTTGGCTCCAGGAGCACCTCTAGACTACAAATCTGTTCTTTCAAGGCAGGTGCAACTCTGTCCAGAACATACAATCTATTTAATTCCTGGACCAGAGAACTACCAATCCACATCTGTTATGCAGGATAGATTAGGCTGGTCTTCATCTTCCTGTCTCCATGCAGTGTGGGCATCATAGGAATTCAGGAAGCTATCTTCTAGCAAGTCAGATCATTGGTCCATCCAGCTCAGTATTGCCTACACTGACCGGCAGCAGCTCAGGTTTCAGACAAAAGATCTTCCCCAGCCCTTTTTCAGTCCATAGGCAGCATCCTCCACAAGCATAGCATTGGGAAAAGTCTGTCTCTCCTGAGCCTTGTAATGATAAGGCTTCCCCACTCAGCTGGTCATTCATGAATAAATATTAAAACACTTAAAAATACACATATTTGAATGTTTCCCTCTCCCTTCTTCACCCTGCCGTGACAAGGGGAGGATTTTATGTTGTCACATGACTGGCTTCAGGCTGTCCTGAAATGCCCTGGATTAGCCCAGTCATATTTGCTGGTATTTTGACTTAGAGTATTGTATACCAGGTTGAACAGATGTTTAACCAGTTACTTCCAAGGCGTGACAGCAACATTATTAAATGCTGAGCTGTTGAAATGGTTGCAAAGAAGTTTGGTTGCCCTACTAAAATCTCACGGGTAGTCATCTCACTGGGAAGAGGGGGAAGTTGGGACCTCTCACCCACTCAGGGATGTTCCAGGTCCCCTTTCAGAGTTTTTAGCTTTAAGTTTAAAAGCAAACAAAAAACAAAAAAAAAAACTTCCAGGACTTGATCCCCTCCCTTAGCATCTTCAGTGCCGATTGCTCCCTTAAGGCCACTGTAATTGTCTCTGCTGCGCCCATTGTGCAGCTGGGCTCATCAGCAACAGTGCTGAGGTACCAGTGACAGATCCAACAGCAGACGGTAAGGGTCTCTCTCACATACTAGCCTGGTGGGCAGATGGCAGCACAGCTGGCGGCATGAGCCCAATGAAGGGCAGGTACATGAAGCGGACTTAAATGGCCCTAAGCTGGGGGGGGGGGGACTATGGGTGGAAGAGGAAAGGTTGGGCTGAGAAACCCAAGACTCACCACTAGGTTCTTTCCCAAGGGAGGAGCCCCTCACTCCCACTAACCCAGCCACCAGGGGTTCTTGACTTTAAGCCTCGTGGTGCCAAGGCTGAGGAGAGACTGCAGCTACCCAAAAGCCTCATAGTGTGAGACTTGAAGTAACCCCCTCAGGAGCTCCAGTTTCCAGGTAAAGATTCCTGAGGAGTTAACAGTCACCATCTTTCTGCAGAGACAGACATTCAGACGGTCTCACGGTCACCACAAGGGGGAACAAAAACCCACCAATAGGGCAGCCTGCCTGGACCCTGAGGAGCCCCCCTGCGGTTCTGTCATGTGGAAGGTTGCTGAACCAAGCCACAAAGTGGGAGGGATTTGGTGTGAAGACAGGGAAGCTGGAGCTGCAGGTGCCATGGACTTTTTAGGCAGGGGCAGCTATGTTGGTGCTTCAGTGAAGCTGCCAGTTTAATTTTTCTGTGCCCTTGAAAACTGGGGTGGGAAGGGACATTACAAATATTCAGGTAAATGGAAATGCAGCTGGTAGGGCTAAAGGGGCAGGATTCAGCGTCATCCACTGAGTGGGCATTCCATCTAGTCAGGATTTGGTTAAAGAGTGCTTTACTTGTAGCAGTAGAGAAACTAATGAGTGATTTCAAATGAGATTTGCACAACCCTGAGCAATTTTGAAAATCCTTCTCCTTATTGGTTCTGATTAGTTTTCTGTGCTGTTCTTCAACTACCCATGTAAGTGCTTGTTAAGTTTTCCCTAAATGCCCAGGATTGGTGGTAATAAGAGGTTTTACAAGCATTTTCTGCTTAAGCCTTTTATAGCTGCCTGGCAGCTTGATAGGAAATTTCCCGTAGCTGTAAATGCAACATCATTAAAAGCTCATAATATAAAGGGTTATCATGAAATAAAAGGTGGTAGTAAATCTCTGCACTAAATCAAACTGTTGTGTGGCAGGCTTTGATCTTAGACGCCTGGCTGTTCTGGGCCCTAAATCAGCCTAGTTAGCATCAAGCATTTGTTGCTGGTTGTGTGTCATAGGCTGGCTCTTACAGTTCTCTTTGGCCAGAACTGTATGTCTATGACCACAAAATGTGGAACATGAATTCATTGTGGCCGGTTTCCCCTCTTGCCCCACTTCTCATTGACAGTCTCAGTGATTGGGAAGAGAGATGGGGAGATGTGGGTCTTCTCTCCTTTGCAGCAGCTTCACATCATCTCTCTATCCACTCAGGGTCTGATCCTGAGGGTCTTCTGCAGATCAAATCAGGAAATGTCCTACAAGCGACATCTAGAAATTTGCACTGTCACCAGATTTTGTATTACTGGGCTTGGAACTTCAGTATTAGGAGGCCAGCAATCTGAGTCCTGAAAGTTCATCTTCAGTTTGGTTAAAAATCTGCACCAGGGAAGAATTTCAAGTTCTTCTTTCCTAACCCGTTCACCCACTTTTCTTCCTCGATGCTCCAGGTGTGATGGAATGAAGGGAGGGATTTCCTTCTAGCAAGTGGGATGTTGCCAATGGCTGCATGCCAGGCACTGGGAAATCTTGTCCCTTTCCCCATAAGCCCTTGCTGCCTCCTTCGTACCCCCTTTCATAATGTTGCCCAGACAAGGAAGGGCTGCAGCTATCATCCCAAAAGTGTAGAGAAGGCTTCCTCAAACTCGCCCCTCCAGGTGTTTTTGGCCTACAACTCCCATGATCTCTAGCTAGCAGGACCAGTTGTCAGGGATGATGGGAATTGTAGTCTCAAAAACATCTGGAGGGGCGAGTTTGAGGAAGCCTGGTGTAGAGGCTATTAGCAGGTGTGTGGCTCCTTTGAATCTGAAGCAGACTCAGAATTTTAAAGGGATGCATTTATATACATTTTTGGAATTTATTTCTAAATTTCTGTTTTTTAATTCCAAACGGGGCCAGGAAGTCCACCCCTCATTTCTTCTCACAGTTCCCTTAGAGGAACCCAGAGGTGCAGCTGCTGGGAGACTTTCCATGAACTATGATTCACAGAAGCCAAGCAGCACAAATGGAAGCACAGGTGCATGGCGAGTGGAAAGAGGGTTGTCCCGCTGGAGGACTGGGGTCAAATGAATCGCATGCCCAGCCTGTTTTGCTTCCAAGGCATCTTGGTGCCTCCGAGTGTTTGCTGTTGCCTGGTGAGCATTGCAAGTTGGGCAAAATCTCTCAGCAAAGTGGCAGTGACCCTTTGCTAAGTGGCAGCCTCTTATGGGGAACCATGAAAAGCTGGTCAGGGCCCAAAATGTGTGGTGGTGGTGGTGGATTTAGGCTGCAAATATCTGACATAGGCAACTGCGAGCCAGTGGGCTAGTAATGTTAATGGCAGCAGCAGATAACTTTTCTATCCAGCTGTTCACCACAAAACAATGTTAAATAATATTTAGGCTACCTGTACTATTTATGCTCGGGCTGTTGTGCATTGATTTCCCCACCCGTTAGAAATTTTCACGTTTTTGGCTACAGTTCTTCATAGTCTGAACCTCCACATGCTTCCCAATTGTTTTCTCCCTCAAATCTGGAAAACCTGGGCAACTGCTTTTCAGTCCCCATGGGCCATCTACTAGTGAGAGGGTGAGAGGGTAAGAGAAAAGGATGTGGAGGCTGGGAAGAAAACCCCCCAACCCAGCCAGACCCCAGGGGATTCTTGCTTGCAGGCTCCCTTCTTTTGAGGCCTCTGTTCTTGTCAGCCCCTGTGCCTGGAATACCAGAGTAGGCTCTCTAATGATGACCTTATTATGCGTGCCACTACTGAGCCCAAAATGCACTAATTTCCTGACCCGGTGAAATATATTTTAATAAGCTTGATCTAGAGCAGCGTTTAAAGACAAAGGGAAACACTTAACGTGGCTGTCAAAATAAAGCACTCTTGGGCAGATGTTAAAAATGTTAATAGGATTAATCCATCAGAAGCACCCAGGAGAGCCTGCCCTGTTTGTATACCTCTATTTGGCATTTTAAAGCACAGGGTTAAACTATTTCTTTGGAGAGAGAAAGAGAGGGGGAAATGGATTAAATTTTGAGGTCGTGCAATTTTTCTTAAATTAGTTTATAGCTTGCTGTGCTGCCCAGTAATGCCTATATTTGATTCTATGGATTTTTAGTGCTTACCGTGGGATCTTCAATCAAACCCAGTTACCCAGGCAAGTTCATTACACTTAAAAGTTTTTTAAACCACCTCTTCCTCCCCCACCCCCGAACTTTTTAGTAGAATTCTGTCTCTCTTGATGCAACGATGGACATCTCTGTTGTGCTTTTAATAATCTCTGTAAAACATTCCTGGCTTTGTGTACTTTTGTTTCAATGGGAAATGGAACAAATACTCACCAGGGCACTAGGAAGATTTGCGCTGACAGCATCCTTTTTTGGGTTGTGACCAAAGTGAGATTTGCCATGGGCTGCATCTGTGACATACAGCTGCAGAACGCAACGAGAAGTTCCATCGTGTCACTCATGGTATTTAACATTTCATGAAATGGCTGGATGAGATCATCCAGACGTGCAATGTCTGGAGTGCGGCATCATCTGTAGATCAGTCATACCCAATTCTAACTCTCCCTTTCATCTGACCCTGGGAAGACAGTGTGAATTCTAAATAGGGGCCTTAAGTCAGCCGTGAATTAGATGAGTGTGAGCAAAATTTGAAAAGACACATGTATTGTTAGCTGGGCCGATGCTGGAGATATGTACCTTTATTGGACAGGGTTGTACTTCCCCTAAAGCAGAGCTTCCAAACTTTTCATGTTGGTGATATCCTTTTTTAGATATGCATCATTTTGCAACATAGTAATTCAGTTTTACTAGCAAACTGGAGGTTAACCTAACCCCTTTCCAGCCCTGGGAGGAGCGTGGGGAGAGTTCGCACAACAGGCCTATACAAAACAACTGGCACACTAATGTGTCACGATGCACAGTTTGGAAAGCTCTGGTTTCCAGCTTATGTGTGATTTGGGTTTGGCAATGCTCTTTGACAAATGATCATAAGCTCACAGGTAGGAATATCTGCTTTGTGTGCAAAAGGTCCCAGGTTCAAACCCCGGCATCTCCAGGGAAGACTGGGAGAAACCCCGCTCTAGTCCTGGAGAGCTGCTGCCAGTCAGTGTCAAAAATAGTGACTTGATTGGAAGCAATAGTCTAACTCAGTGTCAGCCATGTTCTTATGCCAGATGCCCCAGTAGTGACTTTGACCAATATTGAACTCTTTCCCAGAGAGGATTGACCTAGAGCCATGGTAATTCATGCTTTGGTGACATCCAGATAGGATTTGCAGCATGCTCAGTGTGGGGCTGCCCTTGAAGACTTATCAAATCTCCAAACTAGTTCAGTATTTAGCTCCCCATGCTGACTGGGGAAGGCCCCCGGAGATTGCATTATGCCAGTTTTGAAACAAGTTCATTAACTTCTAGTTGGCTTCTTGGCTCAGTGGAAGGTGCTGGGTTTGAACTTTAAAACCCTAAACCTGGGGTGGGAAAACCCTTTTCAGCCCAGGGGCTGGATAAAGAACTGGCTCGCCCTCCGAAAGCTATTTTTGACTGGGTTCAGGCTTGAGTATTCATTGATTGCCAAAATGCAGACCTTGCAGGCATCCTCTAACTCTCTAGTTTAACTTCCCCCCTCCTGGTGCCCATTAGCCCCAGCGAACACAGCCATGTTGGCACAGGCTCATGGGATTTGTAGTCCAAAACATCTGGAGTACACCTAGTCCTGCTTTAGAGACACCATGATTCAATGAGGAGGATTTCATTTGTTTATTTACATTTCTGTACCACTCCATAGTGAAGCTCTTCCAGCAGCATGTCTGTAGTCAAACCTAAGAAAATCAGATTTTGAATTGTAGCTCAACTATGAATTCTCTGGAGAGTTTTGATCAAATTCATGCCTTCCTGACCTTTGTTTCCCTTCTGTACCATGTGAACAGCTACCTATCTCTGTAGATGATAGTTGGGATGGAAGAGGCAAGGGTTCTGTGTGTTAAAGCATAGCCACAGTCCTTGTGTTACATGGGTAACTTCTGTGGGGAGTGCATGCGTCACACGCCATAGTTATTAGTTATAACTCTTGCAATGGCAGTTTTAATATTACATCCGCAAAAATTTACAGCTCTTCTGGAGCTGTGTGGATTACTGATCTGGGGGAGAAAGAAACCAGCAGTGGTATTTCATGTTCACCCAAGGATTGTAAATCAATATACAAGTTTTTAAAGTAAATTGCTCATAATAATATTACACCCCAGACATTTCCTGCTTTTGCCTTTTCCAAACGTAGCCTCAGCCTGGCCCAGTTAAAGGAATCATGAAAGAGAGTCTCTATTTACAGGAACAGCTGGGAGCCTCTTAACTCTTTGTCCAGGCTGATCAAAGGGATTGGAAACTATGTGGGGGGGGGGGAGGTTATCAAAATTTCCTTTTGCTTTATTTCTCTCTGTTCAACCTGAAGACAGTTGTTGAATTCTTGGCTTTACAATATTTTGACCTAGGTATTGTACGAACCTAACCACAGACTTGTATTTTGAAGACTACATATTCTGCAAAGGGAGGGGAAGTGCTTTTTAAAAGGATAAAATCATTGATACTGTTGGTGCTTTCCTCATCCTTGTGCATCTTCCTTTAGATGAACTTTTAGAACACTTTCCTGAGCATTGTCTCTTCTGGTTTCTTTTCATGTGGCACCTATGAAAGGCCTTAGGCTGTGAATTCAGTACATCACATTCCACTTTGCTTAATTCCCTTCAAGCCTATTGGTCACTAAAGGGCAATCCGAACTAAGCCACAGACTTGGCACTTAAATTGGGCACAGGTAAAAATGATTTGCTCTTTCCATTTTTCCTCCTGAAGCCCAAGCCTGTCTGAATGAAATCTTTGTCATCACATTTAATCCCTGTTTGAGAACATAATGGCAAGGTAAGTTTTAATGCCATACAGGTGTTTTGCCTTTTTAGAGCCAGCAATCTGGTGCTTTTGTTCAGTCCCCTATTTGTTGGGCTTTTAAAAGAATGGAATTATTAAATTACCACTCCCTCAAACAAGATGATAAAAAAGTGACCTCATAACACACCTAAAGGGGTGATGGGCTTTCCTTCACTGGAGGTTTCCTAGAGGAGAGCTGTAGCTCTTGACCATCTTCCTCCAGCAGCAGATCAGATTCGATGACCTGTAAGAACCCCTTCAACTCAAGAAACACCAGACACCACCCAGCCAAAGTTCAGCACAGTCAGTCTGTTTAAATCAGGGAGTCAATAATGTTTATTAAACAGTCCAAAAGAAGATATTTTTTACAGTTTTTCTTGAAAAGCAACAGCATACCACCAGTCAAGCATTGCGCTATCCCAAGTTCTTTTAAACCTGTCAAATTAAATGTGAGGTCAGAAGTGAATTAATGATGTTAATAATAATAATCTGTCCAAAGGTCTGCCTGCCTTCCTCTCATGATGTTGTTTGCACTGTGGAGAAAGCACTTGCTTGAACAGAGCCTCTCACCAAATTGGGGCCTAAGGGCTTCTTCGTCAAAACCAGATGTGTCCTTCTCCTCAACATGGCTGTTCAAGTAGTTAGGGAACCTATTGATGCAGGAAGCATGGGGGGGTAGAATATTATCTGTGAAAAATTGAACTCTAAATGCCGGCTTTAGCTCTCGCTGACAAATAAAGGCAGCATGAAATTGATCGGAATCCTGGGGGCTTTCTTGGGCAGCGCTGGAGCCCATTCAAAACATTAATTGTAAAATATCCGCTAATTGGAATGCCTAAATCCACTTTAGTGCTTTTGAATGGCTCTGGCGTCTTGTTTTTCTCCAGGCAATTAGAAGTGCAACACAGACAAAGGAGCTTGAGAGATCTGTTCAGCAGGGACAGGAGTGTCTGGGCCTTTGGATAACACACCAGGTTGCAATGGAGTCTCAGGTGTCCTCCTTCAAACTTTAATAAGCTGGCACAGCACAGGATCTGTAGGAGGGAAGTCTTGATCAGTACTGGCTCTGCTTCCCATCCTTTGAGGGCCAGCCTTGAAGTGACAGCAGCAACATTTACACATGTCGTATCTGCGGCAGAGGTATATTTTCCTAGAAACAAGATGCTGTGTTTTGAGTGCTTGGAAATTGTGTCCTCCCAAAAAACCTTCTTATGTCCAATAGTGTGTAAAATCTGGTTGTGCCATGCTATGCGTTAGTATTTGGGTGGGAAACCCATAGCATACAGGTGTTGTTGATGTGGGATAGTGGCTTTCGAGTTTGTGGCAATTTTTTTACACAATTGTCCGAAAGACATATTGAAAAATAAAGTAGCAACTGAGTTTTTGAGTGCAGCATTTGAATTGATTTGAGAAGAACATCATGCTTCATAAAAGGGATGCGCTCAAGATGAGGTATGGCTGTAGGGCATGGCATTTTGGGGATAAAACTTAATTTTTGCCAATTTCTTCAGAGGCGTCTTTAAAATATGTTCTTGGGTGTGAGGAATTAAATCTGTTACTGTTTTTGTGATTGGGTAACATTTAGCTTGGTAGGTCTACATTTGTCAAAGAAGCACATAATCTGCTTTCAATAATAATAATAATAATAATAATAATAATAATAATAATAATAATATCTAACTGCAAGTACTTTGCAATCGTTTTTAATGATTTCTATACAATTTTAGACACATTTTACTTACCAAGTGGAATTTGACAGTTGAAAAATTCAACACGCCCTAGTACAGCAGCCTGTGCCCCTGGATCCATTGGGCTAGGGAAGGGAATGTAGCTCAAACCAAATTGTGTCCTTTCTTGCTGTAGGCCCCAGCCTTTCCTGATGACTCCAGTCATAACATTCTTATTTTTATTGAAAGGAACACCTGAAATCACACTGAGGGTGGCCTACAGGGTTTCTTTCCTCCCCCAAGTAAAGGCAAGAAGCCAGACTTGGGAAAACATTTGACTACCACCCTCAAGCCTGATCTCCAAACTATATCTCTGATTTATATTCTTCCAGCCTGTGCTGCAAGAGGAGCAACATGGTGCTATAACTCCCATCAACCCTACCCAGCATGGCCCAATGGCCAGGGTTTTATTTACTGTTTCAAATGTATAGCCCTTCCTTCCTTCACAAGGTGAACCCAGGGCGGTTCACAATAATAACATTTACCATTTGAAAGATAACTTTAATGAATTGCAAACTGTGGTATAAAAACTCCATAAAGCTATTAGCCAAAAACCTGGATTAACATTGACAATTATAATGAAAATCTTCTATGTGTTTCTGAATGCAGAAAACTCCTTAGGGTGATCCACAGCTGGGGTGCCTCCGCTAAGAGTGCCTTATCTTGTGTCCCTGTCCCTCATGCTATTCTTATTGATAATACCACAAGCATGACCTACCCCACCATTGAAATTTTTGAAATGGATGGTACTTTGGTCCCAGGTCATTTAAAGCTTTGTACCCTAGTACACCTTGAATGGAGCCGAGCAGCTCATAGGATGAGAGGAGTTGTTGTCCGAAACATCTGGAGGAACCTTCATATTACATATTATGTGCCAAATTATGCCCTGCCGTTCTATTAAAAGCACGGTGCTTTCCTGGGTCTTAGGCAGCATTTAATAAATGTGCTATCCAGCCAAGCACTCCATAATTTTGGAACGCTAGCACCATATTTCATATTAAGCTTTGATGATGGTTTCAGAGTGCCACAAATACCAACGGCTACACTGCTTATTTGGAGAGCATCTAAAGCTTAATTATTTGGTGGGAGTGCAGATACAGCTGTTATGGGCAGTACCCATTCACTACACCTCAAAATTTTAACTCCTTGGAGTTGCAAGTTGCAGGTGATGGTATCACACTAGGAAATAATAATTGAAAGAAGCATTCTGTAGTGAAGTTGGTGCTATCCGCTTTCATAAAAACAGTTTGCCTCGTAGTAAGAACTGCACAAGGAAGTGTGCAACACATTTGGAGCAGCTGTATTCTTAGGTGTGCAAGGGTGTACAAAGCAGTGTGTAAAGGCAAGGATAGGGCAGTAGATAGACAAGTGAGGCCTGGGTTCAAACCACCATGAACTTTACTAAGTGACCTCAGGCACAGTTTCCATATCTTAGACTAACCTACCTCACAGGGTATAAGTGAAAGGTGTATGTGGATCAGAGGAAGACCCTTGTCTGCTGCTCTCAGATCCTCAGAGGAAAATATTCAAAAAAAAGTAAGAAGTCTATAAATGCAATCTGAAAGGTGTACTCCGAGGCTGGTATCGTAGAGGAGTCTTGGGATGTGTTGTGCCTCCTCTTGGGTGATGAAATGTCTCAGGCAGAGACATTGAAGAGCAGAGAATCTGAGTCACTGTTAAAAATAATCAAGGCTCCCACCCCCGCCCCAATCTACCTTTGGCTACACTACATGACCCCAAAATGGCATCATGACAACCAGGAAGCAGAGCTGTTGTATAGGCAAGCTGAGGGGCTGGTGCTATGACTGGCCAAGGATTTGTTGGAAGGGACATGGGAAAACTTCCTTTAGCTTCCAGTTGTTCGGTCCAGAAAGTAATCTGTTAAATTGTTACACATCTTTGCCTTTCAGTAGCAAACATCCAGACAAACTTCCTTCCTCTTCCATTCCTGCTGTTGCTGACACCCATCCTATCCCTCTATTGTTCACCCTGATGTTGTACACAAGTGTCATAAGAAAACATGATAGATAGATCTGGGGTGTGGCAGCTTCTGGAAGCGGGTATACTTGATAGGTGACCCACATGCCCATCCCAGCTGGCATGGCATCCAGGTGTGGACATACTGAAAATGATTTAGTTTCTGCACTTGCTTGGGTCTAGTCTCTGCAAGCAGTTTCTCTTTTCTTTCCTGCCCAGCCACTGCAACCTTGATAACCACTTCAGCACCACAACTGAAGAGCATGCCAATTAACCTCTACATTTAATGAGAATGGGACCTAGCTTTTCTTTAAGCAAATGTTTTGTGTATGGGGGACGGGCTCCGAGGACAGCTGCATTTATTTACCTGGAATGTTTTTTTCCTCCAACAGCCCTATTACCATATTTAAATGCAAGTATGTCTCTCTTAATTCATATTTTGCAGTAGTTTAGAGACACTTTAGCCTCTCACTTCTGTTCAGTTTTTCCCTGTTAGCAATACATGTAGCTACGGTAATAGAACTAGAGCTAGCAGGCTTGTAGTTGGCTGAGTTCTTTGGATCTCTTTTTCTCTCTCTTATCTTTTCCTCTGCTTTCCGAATCCTCTTTTTATTTTCTTTGCCTCTGGCCTCCATATGGTTGTCTTCATAATGAGGAACTATGAGCAGCGTAATCACTGGCTAAGAGTGCCTCCTGTCTTTTGTCATCACAACCAAAATTGGCAATACAAATTAGAGTTCTCCAAAGCTCACCTCAAATTAACTCTGAAATTACTTGAGTTCTTTGGGAAAAAATGGAAGGAACTTGGGTGATTTTTCTGAGCCACTCCAAGGGCTCAGAGAAATTATTGGCCTTTCTGCCTTCTCCTTCCTTTAAAGGTCTCCCCACACGCTCCCAGTTTCATGATCTTAATTTTGAAGTAATGGTAGCGGCAGTGAAAGCAGACCAACATGTTAGCTAACAACCTACCAGCCCATGGGGAACAGTTCGCTGAAGAGCCACTGCCCTCATTTAAGATCAAATATGGGTGGGTATATGGATTCTGTAGGGGCAAGGCAACTACATCTCCTATGCTGTCTTCTTCCCCAGAAGGCTGCTCCGACTGGATGACAGAAGTAATGAGAGAGGGTGAAAACCCTCTCCTCTCTTCACTCCATGTACTTGCAACTTTTGCTGCTGCTGCTGCCGCTGCTACAACTTCAGTGGCCGAACTGGATTGAGGGCAGCATGACCAGTTCGCCCACACAGGGCACCAAGCTGAGGGGGTGCCTTCCAGCCTCCTTCCCAAAGCCCGGCACCTCACCTACCAGATTTTGGGAAGGCGGCACGAGGGCAGTGTCAAATTTTGCCCTTGCCCAAGGCATTGTATTACCAAGATACACCCCTGTCAGTGGAAGGGAAGGGAGGAGAGTGTGTTCTGAGATGGCTGGCAGGAATAGGCAGGAGATAAGCAAGCTCACATTCTGATTAAAGCCAGGGGGGAAATTGAGGGCTTTTAAAAGCTCGCCCCTCATTTGAGTTTGTTTCTGAACCCAAGCTCAGAGGACTGCACCAGCATCCCTGGACAAAATTTGACAAAGGGCAGAAAACCCTCCCAGCATCTCCTTGTCCCTGCAGCCCGGGGCATCTTTGATTACCAGCTCCTTATTGCTTTTGAGAAGCTCCTCCTCCTCAATGGTGGCTGGTCCCTTTCATGCAGCCCCAACTGCTGCTCTACAGATCCTTGACTTGACTGTCAGCACTTACAGACTCTTGGCCTGTAGAATTGCCTTCCTCACAACCTTCTGCCCTGCCCTGTCTCAGCGGACCTATCTCAGGGTAGCCATATTCAGGAGTCTTCCTCATTCACATCTAAGCAGGGCACTGGACCAGCTCTAGGTATGAGAGGAACCCTCAACAATGAGGGGCCTTTTGGGCTCCCTCCCACATCAGTGACCTCCCCGTAGCCTTACCTGGTGGCAGCGACCCACAGCAGCAGCACTCTGATGAGTACCAGGCAGTTGTTCCATTTTTGTTTCCCACAGTGCCCCTTCCATAGCCTCCATTCAGAGCATTGTGGAGGATTAAAAGGGTGTCCCTCACTCAGCAGGGTTCCAGAAATACTTTTTAAAAAGTGTGTGTGCTGTGTATTGATGCTGGACCTGGTGGGGGCTTTGATGTTCATTGCAAAAGAGTGCAGGGCTTGGCAGGAGTTGAAGCTTGCTTCCTCCCCCGGCCACACTCATCCCTTCAAGCACTTTTCTCCTGCAGTCCAAACCACTGGACCTAAGGCTCACCGCCTGCCTTCTGCTTTGACCCGGGAGTTTCATTTTGTGCTGCTTCAATGGAAGATCCACCCACATGTTGATTTTGAATTTTTGCACAAAATAAGAAGGAATATAGGCTCCCGTCTCTGCTTTGGCAGGACCACTGGCTGCCCATTCACAACTGTGCTGAATTGCTCTGAATTTCTCTGTTATTATGTCCCATGGGCAGCTGCCACTTTTACCTTGCAGGAGAAAGGGAATGGCATCAAAGCGCTTCCACTCTTAAGACCCACCCAAACTCCTCTGCAGTCAATGCTCTCTCATACATACACACTCACAGTTGTTCCCGCTCATATTCGCCCTTAACCTGCCTCTTTTGTTGTGGCCGTTGTAAACACTGGCTGTCCGTTGCACCTTTCCTCTTACCCCTTCTTGTTTTTCCCCACGGCCAGGTTTTCCGGCAGCAGCCTACGGACCAGTAGCAGCGGCAGTGGCAGCAGCAAGAGGATCAGGTAGGGGGGGCCGTGGAAGAGGCGGCTACATGGCATACCTTCAGAATGCAGGGCCAGGTAAAAGCTCTGTCGGTATTCTATGTGGCTGCAGCTGTCCATCCCTTTCTCTGACTTTTCTCACAGTGATCTGGGGGTGCGGGGAAACCCACCAAACAAAACCAAATACTACAAGCAGAGCCCATAAGACTCAGAGCAGAGCATAGGCTGTAAGACCAGATGGTCTTTGCGGATCCACCCAGTACAAAGTACACCCTACTGGGAGCTGTCAACTGGACCTTTTATGAAAATGTCAAGAACAGCAAAAGTTTTCATTTCTCCACAGTTTGCACTGGGCTAACAATGCAATCACACTCGCACCCACATATACACACACCTGTTAATTCCTCAACTTGTTAGGGCAGCAACCTGCATCGCCAACTTTAATGTTTGGGACGAATGCAGTGAGTAAGTTACTCTCAGTGGTGGCCCAATCCAAAGCAAGAAACCACATATCCATTAATATCAACAAGGATTCCAAATTAGGGTGTTTAGGAATGCTCTATCAAACTTTGATCTATGGAGGGTACCATGATCAACCTCCTACAAATCAGCTTAGCATTCAGCTATTTAGTAAGTTCCTTTTATTCATCTGTCTCGTGAGAAAAGGGAACTATAGTGTGTGTCCCTGCCCTTTGAAATGGTGGCACTCCAGATCTGGCCAATGCGAACAGGTCTAGTATTATACAGCAATGTTTCTCAAGCTTGGGTCCCCAGATGTTGTTGGACTACAACTCCCATCACCCCTGAGCTCTGGCCTTGCTAGCTAGGGATGATGGGAGTTGTAGGCCAAAAACATCTGGGGACCCAAGTTTGAGAAAGGCTGTTACACAGAATAGGGTGAGCAGTGCAGCTTGCCTTCTCTCGTGCCATTTTTAGGTGGCAAGTCTGGTCAGCTGGACCTGGATGCTAGAAAAATAGTTCTCCCCAGTTACTTCGTAGTTCAGACATCTCACTAAAATATGGTTGGGGTGCTTAAGCATAGTTCTGGTGTGATGTTTGAATTGACAAAACCATAGTTTGCAATTGGCCAACAAACCAGAATCTGATACAGTGACGGAAGTTGATTTACAAACTGGATTTTGTGCTAACTCTGGTTTGGTTTGGTGTGATATTGATAGCCATTGTTTGACCTCCAGAAGCTGTACCAAAAGGGAGATGAGAGTGATTTGATGGACTTAGGAAGCTGAGTGGCAGAATACAACAGCAGACAAGCTGTTCTAAACTGTGGTCTGCTAGTATGTTTGGAAGCTCATACCAAGGTTTTGGTTCTAAACTAGGGTTAGCACAAACAGCGACATGGCATGATGTCTAAATTGCACCATAGTTTGAAGTCAGTTGCAGTTTTAGGAGTGCAACCTAAATCAGGGGTGTTCCACCTTGGCATAAATTGGAATGGCTCTCTGAAGAGTATAACCTTTTGCAGACATCTTTAAAAATGCTTTTTGCTCTTTGAGCTTGAATATTGTTCCATCCTTTGTTACCTGCTGCAAACTCTGGCTCCAGTTTCATGAGAAATGTGTGCCCACCTATAAAAAGCTCCACTTCCTTCCACTCTGTTCTCCAGTGCCCCTCCTGCTAGGGGAAGTAGTTAAGCCGCTATTATATCCTAGCATTCCAGTTTAGGGGAAAGTGAATTATCCCTTTGGCATAATTGAGTGAAATCATGAGTGGGCTGCTAAGACTTACCAGTGCCTCTCTTCTGCTGTATTTGCTTGTTGGCTGATACCTTGGTTGTGCCTGAAGCCATTCTGAACCCTAAATACAAAGCAAGGACAAAGGGTAGACTGCTGCTTTCAGTGGGTTTTATTGCTCCCCAATCTATCTTGCTTGCTCATCTCTGTGTACTGTCTTGTGCGTTTATCCGGCCGTTTGTTCTTGCTAATATTAACTGGGTTATTGCACTGGGGGTGGCGGTGGGGGCAATTGGAGACAACATGATTGGGCCCAAATTCCCCAGCCAGATTGTACACGTTGAGACATGTAGCAAACAATTTGGAGGTAACTGTTTTATTCAGCTCTCTCATGATGAAGCTTGTTCTTTGACATGAAAATTTCTACACTCATTAGCTATAGGCCTCTTCAAACCAACACAAAACAAAAGGTCCCAGACGTGGGGGAAGTGCTGTCAAGCAGCAACACACACACCGCAATAGACTTTGGCGGGGGTGGGGGGGAGACTGAATTATTTAGGCTCCAAAGTGGGATGTTTGGAGAACTCCGTTCCATGCAAACTGGCACTGCTTGCGGGGCTACAAAGGATTCATCCGTAGCAGTTTATCGTTGTATGTAGGGAAAGTCCAAGCGTTGGTTTGCTCAAAGATAGCAAAGGGATTTTTTTTTCCTTTCCTTTTTAAAATCCTTTTCTGAAAAGGATTCCATTTATTATTTGAGGAAGAATGGACAGATTCCCTCGTCCCTTACCTGCACTTTGGGCCCATTTGGTTCCAGTTTAATTTTAAATAGAGATGATCATTTTTCCCCACAGAAAGGACAAGTCTGATCTTCACTGTTGTCCTGTTTTAATCAGAGTGTCCCATCACAGCTGAACCTGAGTGTCAGCCAATTTCTCTGCTTGATATCATTTGGTTGTTTTTTTTTTGTTTTTTGTTTTTGTTTTTTGTTTTTTTGGATTTTTTTTTCTTTTTTAAAGAACAGATTAACTTTGTGATACCAAAAAAGAAAAAAAAAGAAAATTCTAACCCTGAAATTAACACCAACATATATGGCAAGTTTAAAGAGCAGTATGGTGCCCTGTATATATTTCTTGTGTGTTTTTGAAAAAAAATCTCTGCACTTGCAGATCTACCCTAGTGCTCCCTCAAGGAAACTGTCTGCTGATGTGCAGAAGTGGTTTCCATTGACAAAGAAGCCTCTTCGGCTCAGGGACAGCATTCCATTTGCAGCCATTTCCATCAAAGGGAATAGCATTGATAGTGAAGTGTATTTAAGAGCAATGGAGTCAGCTTCATGTTAATGGCACTCAGGCCTGATTCATTACAGAGGGGGAATGACAAATGGAAGTAATTGGCTTCAATATTTTGATGATTAGAGCAATATCACTCGGGGCACACTTGCAAGATGACTTAAGTGACTACTAAAGCGAAGGCACACCTGTGTCTTAAGATGTACGAATGTTAAATGTCTAAACCACAAGACATCAGTTCAGTGTATATTTATTGATCTCTCACTGCTGAACAGATTTGGGGGGGGGGAGGTCTGCACCCCTGTAGAAGTTTGTAGTTGGGCCCTGTGATTGCAGCACTGCCGTACACACAATTATTATTATTTATTAAAATAGTATAATACCCTATACTCTTAGGTCTCAGGGTGGTTCATAACATAAGAATTTGTGTGTTCGTGGATCTTTAAACCACACTTCATAAGGCTGGCTGTTGGATGTAGAGAATTCTGTCCTTACTCCCCACTCTGGCCTCTTGTGCATCCTGTAAGGGTACTCTGCTAATTACAATCCACAGGCAGATGACCCCTCCCTGGAGCAAGGGCCTATGCTTTTAATTTTGGTGGGGAAACATTTATTTTATTTTTATTTTTTCTTTACTAAATTGCTATACTACCTTTCATCCGAGGATCACAGGGCGATATTAGCCTGGGAGTTGGGGCTGTATGTTTCTTCGTTCATATTTATAGAAACATTTATGTACCTTCTTTCAGCCCTGAAAGGTCCCCCAAGGCAGGTTACAACAGTGAAAACACTTCTGTAATTACAACTGGAGAGCATTGAGAGAAGCCAAGAGAAAGCAAATGAAACCAGCGTCCCAGCAGGCCACAACACGAACTAAAACTTTGGCAGGAAAAAGAATGTATTGACCACTGCCTCCCTGAATGGCATTGTAGAAGGGGCCTATCTTATCTCCTTTGGGAGGGAGTTCTGCAGCTGTGGGACTATCACCAAAGAGGCTCTCCCTGGTAACCGTCATGGGCAGTGCCCATGTGCCAACCGTTAGCCAGACCATTATTAAAACCACACAATTGTTGAGGACATTGCAACCCTCCATATAAGCCAGGCCTTTACACCCACCTTGACAACATTTCACTTTCCGCTTATTATGTTATTGATGAATCAGGACCTGGGTCACATTGGCATGACGGTCTGCATCTTGGAACAAACTCTTCCAATGCACAAGTTTCACTATCAATACCACATTTCTGTTACGATTCCAAGCATGTATGGATTTTGTGGGCAGGCTTCCCCATTCAGTTTGATGGAGGTGGCAGCTTGACGCACAAACCTCTTTGCCTGTTGGCAAAATCCACTTGTAGGGAAGGGAGCCATTGGGGCAGAGCTTACTGGAAAGATATTGATGGTTGGAGGTGATTTTTTCCTCTGGCGTACTTAAAGCACCAGTATTTAGTGTGCCCCACCCACCCAGTTCAGACACTCAACAAGCATCGTCAGCAGTCCATGAAGTGGGTGGGTGCCCTTCTCCTCCCCCCTGGGGGAGCTCTGTGTATCCAGTGCCCTGATTCATGCAGTTCTTCCTGCATTGGGCCATCATGCATACAGGCCCCTGCATGGAGCACCCCTCACACGCTTTATTTGGATAGGTGGTGGAAGACCACCATGTCCGTTCTTCTACCCAGTTAATAGTACACTGAGCCGATTTCACCCTTTCCTGAAAATGCTGTTTGCTTCTTCGTTTCACAAAGATGAAGTTGGGGAGCGGGGTTAATTCGGGGTTTTGCTTTGTTTTTTTAAAGGAATATAAAATTTGGCAAGTAAAATGCATTAGCCAGATAGTTCTGTGGCTTTAGTTTCTTCCCTCGTGGCTGGAAAATGAGATGGCCAGTGATTCTGTTGCTTGGCCGTGGGGAGGCACCGAAGTCTACTTGCTTGACCACTTGTGAGTGACTGCACTAAGAACGAAGTGGTAAAACCCCCAAACAGAAAGATCCCCCAGAGTTCTTTCTTGCTCCCCTCCACCTTGGCCAGAGTCCTGCTCCTACTTCTGAAATCCTGAGTTCACGTTCCTTACTGTCCTTTATACTTGCCAGCTATAACCAATCTCATAACATGAGCTACTGACCTTGATGGTGAGTGTGAGCAGTTATGTTCTTGTTGTTTTCTCTCTTGCTTGGTTGGGGCTGCTGTGAGAGAGGGTGTCTCTGAGGCATTCTTTCCGGCCTCTCTTACACTGGGACGTGCACTCCTCTCAAACACTCTTCTGAGCACGCTCAGCAGGAAGGTTTGTCCACACCTATTAATCCTCTCTCTGTGTCCAGCTTCTTGTTAGTAGCAGCTGGTTGCATGTTTTTTTTGCTTGTTCAGATGAAACGGTTTAAGAAACGACTCATATCCAACTCTTGAAAAATGTCTCTCTCTCTCTTTCTCTCTCTTTTTAAAAATATATATTTATTTTTGCTTATTTTAGTACACTTTCTCTCTTTTGCTTTTTTTAAAAATTACTTTCCCTTACTTAATAAAACAAAACACTTGTTGTTCGTGAAACATCTCACATCTCCCCTTGCCTGTTCTTAGAGTGTTATGTATCTGTGGGACTGAACTAAATGCATGCACTTGTCGTAGTTGTAACCGGTAGCAGTAGACGTAGTTGTAGAACATGCATTGTTGAGTTGATATTATAGGTTCTTGTCGGCTCGAAAGAGCATGGCAGTTGCAGTGTAGCCGCGGTTTGATTGGAAGTGTAGGTCAACCTGTGTAGAGCAATGCTGAACACCTGGATGCATAGTACAGTGATCATTATCTCCCAAACTTGGGCCTACCAAATTCAATCAGGACATTTTATTATTCTGCAAGGGCCCTTGGTGGTCTGGCGGGGGGTAGTCAATTGACCGTTGTAAAAGAAAAAAAGCGACCCTTCTTTTAATTCTAAATACACTTACTTGTGAGTAGTTCCCACTTAAGCCAATGGGAGTTACTCATATGTAAGTGCTTTATGATTTGAGGCCAAGTTTAATTTCAGCAAGCATTGTACACTCAAGGCTTCCTACAGAACATTAACCTTCTTAATATTCTGCATTAGCGCTCCGAATCCTTTTTGGAGGCCTTAAACCAGGCCGGCAGAGCAGGAAAGCCGTCCATTGGAGACCTAAGTCCTGGAGAGTATGTACAATGACTAACCGTCAGAGTATGCAGAGGCACAAGGGAATTGGTTTTAGATCCTAAAGTGCAAATTTGGCTACGCCACAAACTTGCCACTGTTTGTATTCATTCCCACATTGCCAAGTTTTAGGATAATGTTTTGGTTTTTCCTCCCCTCAAGCACTACTGAACATTTCATGAACAGTCAATATTAGGTGTCCCAAGGCAAGTCTCATCATCTTCCTCATCAAACCAGCAAAATCGTCTTTTGCTTCTTCTCCCTCCCTGCATTTCTTTCTTTCTTTCTTTTTTGCACCTAGTTTTCTGTACTCAGCTTCTCAAAATTGTTTTCCAAATGAGCAGCAATGGGTAGGGTTGGCAGCTGGTAATTCAAGTCCTGAATGCCACATTACATTTGGTTTGTGGCTGCTACTGTTTTGTCAGCACATATCCTGCTGAGAGTAGATTGCGTACATCACCGTTCCCCTCCCACCCAGTTCGACATCTTGCCTGAAGATGCACTGCTCGTTTGGAGTGTGTTCAATTTACCGAGCATGCTCAGTGTAGACGGTTCAATCCAAGCAGTTAACTCAGCATATGTTACTGGAAGAAATAAGGTACGCTAAATATTGTTTCATTGTGCTGTTAAGAATATTGTTCTAACAGATCGTAAAACACACAGACTTCCCCCCCCTCCAAATGTTGTTGACCCAGATGACGAGTACATACCCTTCATTGATTGAAGGTGTCCCCCTTCCCTTATTGCGCCAGTATAGTTGTAAATCTTACGCACTCGAGGTATGATTATATAACTTGTCTCTTAAGCAGCAAATCTACTACAAGGAATGGGGCCCACTGTTAAATGTGTGATGCAGGAAAATTAGATGGGTAACGTATCTAAAAGTTAGCAAAGCGGAAAATTGCATGGGAAGTAGCAATCCACGTTGTACACTTAATTCCAGTACTTTCAAATATTTAGTCTTGTCATTAAGCACCTCTCTTGTTTGCAAATTGCAGTAATAAAAAAAGAAAAAAGATGGGAGCAACAGTTGGTTTGTGTACACAGAATGATGATGGGGAAATTTGTAGCAACATGTTGGAACAGTTTGAATAGCCACTTGTGTTTTCTTCAAGTCCAAGGGATAGACCTTGAAGCAAGCCCTAGATGCTTAAATGTATATATATTACTGTCTAAAAAGTGTATAACATTTAATCCAAGTCATGTAGTCAGAATGTTAACAAGCACCACCTGGGAGATAGCAAGTGGTTTTCGAATGTCTTTCTCCTCTGAAAGACCCAATAATTACAACTGGAGCCCTAGACAGCTGATGCAATAGAAAGAGAAAATCTTAATGCATCTTAATGCACCTACTAATTTTCACTCTATAGTGTGGTAAAAAGAAGATGCATCTATAAATGCTTCTATTTGCCTAGCCAGCAGAATGAGACTGGAATGATTTGTCCATAAGTTCAGAGCAGGAGGGTTATCCAGTAGACCAAATAGTAAGCTAAGGCTTAGAAAGGGTCTTTTAATGTAAAGAACAACACCACAACCTAGTATCCCCTTCCCTGCCTTGTGCTTCCCATAGTAGGTTGTATCCAGAGATAACTGTGTCCATTGGTTTTCTTCATTCCACCACCGTATCTATGCTCTCCTTTAAAAGCAAGCACTTGAACTAGTATATATAACTTATAGCACTTTGACATATTTGAATGGCTTCCATTGCCTAGTTCTACTTTTCCCCTTTTGGACCACCAGGGGAAAAAAGATTACCCTGGTTCCTTAGGCATGGTTCACCCCAGACTGGACGGTCCTCAGCTCCTGTCAATTCCCCCACATTTAAAAGCTGGTCTGCTAACTTTTAAGTGCCAGCTATCTGGTTCAAATAGAGACGATCCTTTTCATCCTGGCCTGGCTTGTCCCTAAACATTCCCCAGTGCCTAAGAAACCCAAAGCTCTCCCCCTGGTGCCACGGTCTGATCCAAACACTGAGACCCCTCAGCTCAGCCTGCATACAGAACGGAAGGTATCTTGAAGGTCTTGGCTTTCAGCCTCTTCTTTTCCTGTTCCGCAGAGAGTCATGCATGCGACTCAGGTGGCACATCCCATTTCTCCACTTGAGGCATAATGGGAATGCGCTGCCCTTCAAGCCTTCCTTACTTGTGTGGCATGGTGGCAACCTGCAGAGCGCCGGCTTCTGGCAAGGTCTCGCCAAAATCTTAGGAGATCTCATGCTATCCAAGAGCTACTTCCTGAGATCTTGCCAGCTGCCGGTGCTGCTTTTCTGCTGCACTGGGTGCTGCCTCTTGGGCTTCTGCCACTCAAGGCAACTATCTGACTCCAGTCAGTCCGGCCCTGATGTGGCTCTTTAGGTAGTACGCTGGAAAGCTTTCAAACCCCTGCTGGCTTTCTGCCTGCATGCCTGCTGTTGCTACATATTGAATTTGTTTACTTGAAAAATTGTGCTTTGATAGATAAAAAGGTGAGACATTTTGCTGCCCTGCTGTCAAACTCACTTGTTACCTTGATGCTTTGTCACTGGGGCTCCTCTCTTGCTCAAAGTGCAGTGTGGCTCTTTAGTAGAACACATACTCTGGATGCAGAAGGTCCCAGGTTAAATCCCAGGTAAGACTGGGAAAAGATGCTCCCCCTCAGTCTGAAACCACGGAGAACCTCTACCAATCAGCGTATATAGTCCTGAACTAGTAGGCCAATGTGTTGGCGTAAGGCACCTTTCTCTATTCTGTGCCTGAAAAAGTGTCATGGGGAGTTTGCTTTGGCTAACTTCATTGAGGATTGCTGCTTGTTTGAGAATTCTTTAAACGCTGCAGGGAAACTGTCCATGGATCCCATTCCTCAATCAGCCAATCAACCCTCTTTTTAAAAGGGTTGCAGCAAGGCATTGTGAGCCTGGGTGACACATCAGTAGAGAAAAATAAATTGCAACACGTGCCATCAGTAGGCACCTGAAGGTTCCCTTCCCTTTAGTAGGTAGAGTTGGAGAAAGAATTCTAGTGATGCTGATTTGTCCCTCCCTGTTATACGACAATTACTTTCCTGCAAGTAATGCTTTCCTGCATTATTTTTCAAAAAGAACTTAAAGCAGAATGATTTCCATTCAGCTTCTGGAGGTGCTCACTGGAGGAAAACCCCTACCATTATGACGTTGGATACCTGTGAGCCTATTCTGGGATGTCCACCTGCACCCCATCCATTAATTTTCTTCATTCGAGGGCAGAATATTCTTTCTTAGTGAAGCACTCACTCTCCTGCACACTGAGGAGTTCTGTGAATACTGCGGCCAAGTTCTGACTCTGGCTGCAGTAATTTTACTTGATTCTATTGTGGGTAAAATGTATTAGCTTTTAATCACTTATTTTGTAATAGAAAATCCAGGGCACTTGATAAATCATCTCCAGCGCAATTAGTGACCAGCTCAGGAGAGCAGGCTTAAGTACGGTATAAGTTAATCTGTAATGAATGTAGTCACTAACTTTTAATGGTCTTCTCAATCAGTGGAATTATTTTCAATGGGCAAACACTCTTCCACGGAACCCGCTCTGACTTGCAGGGTGCCTCACTTCACTCCTGTGATCCAAACAGACTAATCATGTGTTCAGAGGAAAGGGGGCTCTAAAAGGTTCTTTCGCTCCATGAATGAATTTTACTCTACTCTTGGCAAGCCCTGGAACAGGCACTTCATGTAACTCAATTTTTCCCTGATGGAACAAAGCTGAAGAGTGAGGTCTTCTCTTTCTCTTTTCTGCAATCATTATCCATTTTCCATTATAATAGTCCCAGGAGGACTCTGGCAATCTAAAAGCTATTCAGGCACTTCTTCAGATATAGGCAGAAGCACAATGATGGAGAGCCAGGGTAGACCAAGTGTTGGATCCATACCTCAAAAGACTTGGGTTCAAATCCCTCAGGACATTGGGGGATCAACTAAGGTAATGTTTGAACTCATGCAAGTTAAAACTTAGCAGGCCACACTTTATAGATTGGAAACCACTAGGGAACCACAGCACAGCTGCCCTGAGTCTTTCTGAGAGAGTGTCAGATACAAATAACTAGGTTTGTGAGATGGCAAACTGCTGTCTCTCAGTCTCAATTTCCTTAGGCTAAGAATAGGGATGCCTTACCTCAAAGAGATGCTAGAAGAATGAAAAAGATGAAGATTGGAAGACTCCTTGCACATCCCAACAGTTTTGCATGCACAGTTATTAGTTTAACATGCCTTTTCTTTGCAGAACGCAATCCTCTGTGCATAAACGTTGCCCATGTGAATATGAGTGCGAACTCACCTTTTCCCTGCTATTTTTCATATTAGCTCAGCAATGCAAGAGCTATATATTAGAGCCACAAATAATCTCCCCTCCCCTTCCGATGCAGAGTCATCATTTGTCACCTTTCTGCTTATTTCTTCCAGGACCATTGATAGTTCCTGGGTCCAAACAGTGCCTTCACACATTCAGGTTTTATTTATTGTCCGCAGCAAAGAGTAGCACCCTATTAAAGGTAAAGGTAAAGGTAAAGGACCCCTGACAGTTAAGTCCAGTTGCGAACGACTCTGGGGTTTCGGTGCTCATCTCGCTTTACTGGCTAAGGGAGCCGACGTTTGTCCTCAGACAGTTTTTCTGGGTCATGCAGCCAGCATGACTAAGCCGCTTCTGGCAAACCAGAGCAGCACACGGAAACGCCGTTTACCTTCCCGCCGGAGCAGTACCTATTTATCTACTTGCACTTTGACATGCTTTCGAACTGCTAGGTTGGCAGGAACAGGGACTGAGCAACGGGAGCTCACCCCGTTGCGGGGATTTGAACCGCCGCCCTTCTGATTGGCAAGCCCTAGGCTCATTGGTTTAGACCACAGCGCCACCCACGTCCCAACCATAAAAATATTGGGGAAACTTCAGGATCTTTTTTAAAAAATACTGTTTTCAAGTTGTTGCCCTGTTTTACTATGTAAACCCATTTTAGAACTTTTTGCTGAAAAGCTGTATATCTAAACACCCCTAATAAATAATACCCAGTGGACCACAGTGCATTTCAACAAGTGACTTTTCTCTTAAAATCATGCCTGGACAATGACCATTCTGACTTAAATGTGAGGTTAAGTCCCGGTTTTATTTTAATTTGCCTCTTTTTCATATCTGTAGCTGCACAAAAGGCCTCAATTTAAAATTAACAGGAACAATAGCCTATTAACGTGTTACAGTGGGAGGCCAGAGTTTCAGTTGCCATAGCAATGGAGTTCGGCTCATTTGTTTTGTAGATGAATAATTACTACACAATTAGAGTAGGCTAAAAATAAAGGGTCCCTTTCTTCCCAGTCACTCATTAATATTAATAAAAGGCCTGTCCAGGCTGTGGTAAACAATTAATGCAAATCTGGCCACCAGTGGTAAAAAGGTAGCAGTAAAACACTCATTGCTAAAATGAGAGTGAAAAAGTAAGAGAGATTATTCCATTCCTTTGGATAAAAAAGGCAAATGATTTGGGAATTATTCTATATTGACCCAGGATGAGTTGTTGTATTGCTTATAATGGAATGGCCGCTGGGCTTCTGAATAGAGCTGGACAACAGATATATGAAGTTTTCAGAGTTAGTTCATTTGGAGACAGGTGGCCCTTGAAGTATTTCAGTCCTGAGAAATAGAGAATATAGAAAGCACTGTTGCCATGAAGGGCATTTTACATAGCAATATAAAAAAAGGCAGCAACCTGCCCTCAGCAACTTCCTCAGTCTTTGCTCTTCTGTTCTCTCTCCACCATCCTTGTGGCTGTGACTTCGCATAAAGAACATCCTCTGTGTTGCAGGTTCCAAAATTTAATCATGATGAGCAACAACAGAATGTCCAGAGCCTCTCTTAGTTAGGGCTGCCGTATTTCAAAAAGTAAAAATCCGGACACAAAAGTTGTTGAGCAAAATCACAAAAAAAGAAAACTTGAGCTATTTTTAAGGAAATTTGCCAAAATCTACACTTAGGATGTGGGTTGCCATATGTCTGGATTTTCCCGGACATTACAGCAATTTCCTCCCAGGCACTGTTTACAAGGGCCAAACTCTGGCTATGTCCGGACATATGGCAGCCCTACTCTTAGTGAAACTAACATAGACACTTACCTTGGAGGGCCCATATTTGTCTTCAACACAGCAAGCAAAGCAGGCAAAGAAAGATGAAGCATTTGGGTTTCAGATGAGGGATCATATAGAGAGTAATGGCAAACAGATACCTGGCAGCAGTAATCAACCATGTGAAGGTCTAGAGCACATCAACTTAGCTTTATTCTGCTGCCTTCTAACCCAGTGAAGACACTGATTGGGGAGATATTCCTTGGAAGCACCTTGGGCCTCACCTGGCACCTTCTTCCAGAAATCCACTTCACACTTTTTACCATGCTGTATTCCACTGCATGCCACCACCAGCTCATTCCTTGCTTTATCAACTTGTGTTAAAGACCATGTAACCTCTTTGTTCTGCCCACTGTTTTCAGTGACTCACTCATGATCAGATAAGACATTCAAAAGATAAGTATTCTGAATATTCCTTTCTCCTCTTTATTCATTGGATGAGCTCCTTGGAGTCCAGACTGCTCTCGAATGCAGGTGTGAGATAAGGAGCACATGCTATATATTGTGGCTTCATGAGTAGCTATTTTTAGCAATAAAAATTCACCATGATAAGAATATGACCAGCAAAACACCAGCTTCCATTGCTGGAGGTGAAGAAGCTACACAGCAAAATGCTTTATGTTATAGTGGCATCAATCATCATGTTCGCTAATGGCAGAAAAACAAAAAAGTGAAAATGAATAGCTCAGAAGGGGAACAGGTAATCAGTGGTTGAAGTTGCTGTCAAACATTGACTTCTTCCTTCTATTCCAAAAAACAAAATGGCTGACCAGTTGATTGGCATGGTCAACTATTTTGACAGGTTGCCTTGGAATCCCCAGCCTCTATGATTGTTGTCTTCTCTCTCCCCACCCCCACCCCCCACTCAAAAATAATAATAATATCTGGACGAGATGTCAAAATATGGTGCAGGTTTTTCCGAGGGGATGGTTATCTTATGCCCTCCAAAACTATGTAACAAAAAGAGAGAAAAATGTAGCACAGCATTTGAAAGGTCGACATTTGTTTGTTGTTAAGGATCTAATTAGAAGCATGAGAGGGAGCAGACTGGCTGCTTGCTTGGCTAATTAGTGACATGCACGAAGACCACTTTGAACTTCAAGGACACAGAGCTATTAGCACTTACATCAAAAATGGATTAAACTTCTGTGCTTTTGTAATGATTAAAGATGAGCCCCTCAAGTGGAAACTCTTTTGTCAAATGCTGCAAGAAGAACTGGCACCCTGATTGCCGTTTCTCTTGGAGAAGCTTTGCAAGGCCTCGCGTGTGATGGCACTGGCCCCATCTGAAAATGACACTGTGTTTAATTCACAATATGGGAGATTTTGATTAGGTTATAAATATTGATTGCTCATGAAACATCACAGCTAAGATGAGAAATGTATTTATTTGCCTCCATGAGCGAGTGCAGGATTTTATTTTGTGAGGGGTTTTTTTTATATACTTTGCTGTGTGTCAAGTATTTTGTTAATCTGTTCCCAATCACTTGTCGACAATCCTTTATCAGTGTGCAAGTTTAAACTCAGCTAAAACAGCTATTAAGGATGCAGTTGTTTCTAATATACTTATGGCTTTGGACGGGTGGCTAACTTAGACGTCAAACTGCCCCAGCCTGTCGCCATTTTAGTGGCTTTAAAGAAGTTGTCTAAATGCCCCGGTGCCTCATCTGTCTGACACGGCGAAAGAGCAATTCCCCCACACCCTCTCTACACTACAGTTGCTATGTCCCTAGCAGAACTTTGGGAAAGAGGAAATCCTTCCTATCTTATGACAAACCATCTTGAGGATAATACTGATGCAAGTTGAGAGGTGCATTGCACATCTTTCTTGCTCTCCTGAGTTCTCATTCTGGCCTCTCTGTAGGCCACAACAGACAAGGCTTGTCAACCTGGAACAGGAGTATTTTGGACCATTTCTACAATTCAGCACCATGTGATCTGTGCAAAACTCTTTGATGCACCATCTCTATATCGAAACCAGTCTCAAGAGACAGCTCTTTTCTTAATCATATTCTCAACCTATCAGCAATATTTGCAAACTGCGCTTCACTGTATGTATTCTGGATTCAGTCTTTGCCAATGTCCCTCCATTCCTCTGTCCCATGTATCCTCTTGTTGATGCTCCTCTTGAGCTACAAATGCAACTGGTAACACCACCACCCTTTCTGACCACATTATGCAGCAATAGATTTATGGCATTTCTCCTACATCCACTGACCCTTTTGAATTGTATGGATTTCAGTGGGATTTGATCTTGCTTAGCTGTCGCTGGCTTGTGTCCATATTCCACAAAGCAGGATGCTAAAGCCTGGAGATTGCAGCTCTTTTTATACATGCCATGGGGATTTAGCTTCTACAAATGTATCCGAATATCTTTTGAGCTGTATCATGAACCCAGCTGCACAATGGCTCTTTGAGCTGCATTTAACCTCCCTTGTGATTATGTTACCCAGTTATGTTACATGAAGCAATCAATATGTTCCAAAGCTTGCAGAGAGGAATGTTCTAACCTTTTGAACAGACTCTAAAATCCAGGTGGTCTTCATTTTGTACAGGGACACCAAGACTATTTCCTATTTAGAGCAACATCATGGAAGTGACACCAGTAGCATAGTTAGATAATTTTAGGCTTACTAACCTTATACACGGACACACCTCTTCGATCTTAGGTTTAGTCATGTTGCATTTTGTAGCCCTCTTGCTCATTTTGCTGATTGGGGCTCTGGTCATCTGCCCCAAAGTCCAATTCTGAGACCACCATCATGTAGCAGATGAGAGATTTAAGACTAGAATTTTTACAGGCCCTTCCAGCATGATGGATGTTTGCTTTTAGGCAGTGGGTGGGCAACCTGCAACCAAACCAGCCTAATGCATGTTGCCCTCCGTCTCATCTCAAGGAGCTCTTGGTCTAATGTCATGCTGGTGGGGAAAGTTGAAAGAAAGAGGAGGTTTGGAGGAGGAAGAACCAGGGGAGAAAGCAGAGACAGAGGGAGACAAATGAAAGAAGGAGAAGAAAGGGACACTGCAGACCATGGGCAAGAGTGATCTGCCTCTCCCTGGTTGCCCATCAGGCAGGGGATGAGAAGGGGTGATAGAAAGAGAAAATGAGTGGTCCCTATGTACACACTTTGTATCTAGCTTCATCCACTGCTCTCTTTGGTTCTGCCACCACTAGCATTCAACACCCTCCCCAAGCTGACCCCCAAAGGAACGCAGCCATCAATAGAACAAGGGCTTCTCACCTTTGTCGAAGGTGAAGAATGTACCCTGTTTTCTTCAAGTTGTTTCAATGCTCTGCCCTGCTGCTGCTTAGCTCATACGTTTATAAAAAGAGACAACCCAGAGATGAGCAGATTTTTAAGAGTGTGTTCAGGTGGCAAAGTGGTACACAGAGTGCCCCGTGATATTGCACTTTCCTGATACCTAGGAACCCCTTTTACCATTTTTTTCGAATGCCTATGGGCATCAATAGATGCTTAGAAAGGTAAAGGTTCAACTTGATTATGTTTCAGAGAGGAAAGTGTTTATTGTTTATTGTATTAGGGGTTTTTATTGTTTGTTGGTTTAGGTTTTCTTCATCTTGCAGTTAACTAATTCACAGTATTTTTGGTCAGAAGGAATCACTGCAATTATCCAATTTGATTTATTGTAGCAGGGGTTTCCAAAGCATCCTGCCACTGTTTTTATCCATTCTTAAGTTGATGAATTCTTCTGGTCAGCGGGTCAGCAGCAGTTCTCAACTTTCTAAGATTTGAAAGCACCACCAAATTTACATAAATGTGCTCTTAGTGGCATATCATCCTATATAGTTTGCTTTCAAAGACACTGAGCCCCATCTGCTTAAGAAATGCCTTTCTGCCCTGTGATCCAATCAGCATTCCAGTTTTGCAGGTCACTTGGCTAAAGCTTTAGAGAGTGACCTGCACAATTGGCATGATGACTGGGCAGTTTATAATCCCATGGCAGATTGCACAAACACAATCCCAAATGCCAGTTTCAACTAGACCTAAAATCTGAAGGCATCTGATGCAGCAGCCTTGCTGAAGCTAAGCAGGCCTGGCTCTCATTAGGGCCTGGATGGGAGACTGACTGGGACCTCAACATAAAACTCATTGAGTTCTATTGAAGAAAGACAGATTCAGATAAAAAAGAAAATCAGTCAGATCATCTTTGGGTAAAGTCTGACAGTGTGGTATTATCTCCCCTGGGCAGGCGAGTCTTGTCTGTCTGTCTGTCTTGTATCCCACCTTAAAATGTAAGAAATGATGCCTGCATGATGTCTTAGAATAAGGCTTTCCATTGAGTAGTGTGTAGAAACATCTGGGGGTGTGCAGCTAGAATGTTTGCAGCAGGTGTTAGGGGAAATTATGACACTTTCTTCCTGAGTCTGCAACAAGGAAACCTTTGGTAAAGTTATTGCGGGCTTGCTTGGCAAAGCAACTCAGTCGCTCTGGTCAGTCATGACCACTGCTGAGGAACTAGAGATTTAAGCAGCCCATCAGTCCCTGAACATTATCCATGCTGGTTGAGGCTCATGGGAGTTGAAGTCCAGCAACATCTGGAGAGCCACAGAATCTTTGGTATCACCTGGCTTCCAGGACCAGGAAGATGCCAGTTTGCAGAGTTGTAGCTTGGCTCAAACTGCCTGCATTTCCCTCTTCCAGCCAGTCGGGGCTAGGTATTGGCCACAGGGCTCATGGCGATACCTGACCCTTGTCAATCACAGAAGGCACAGTGGGACATTTTTTGCCAAAGTATTTTGGCGTTTCACACTTGTCTGTTTCTACTTGTTTACAAGCATTTCTAAACCACTTAATATTTAAAATCTCTGAACCATGTAGAAAATTGCAAACATAAAAACAGTGAAACTGTATAATAAAAACAGATAAAACCAATTCTAGTCAAAACAGGGTCCAGTCATGGGTCAGGGAAACTCTAGGCAAGAGGAAGTGGCTGAAGCAACGTCTGGCAGAGGAAAGAGCAATCCATAAGGCAGAGGCAACAGTGGGGAACTATGATAGTCCGTACAGTATGGTGCCACAAGCCATTTCCCTCCAAATTGTCTATAAGTGTCCTTACAAGTCTCCATAGCAGCAGTCTTTCAGGTAACGTGGCCTAGGGTTGTCCAAGGCTTTATATGTTAATAGCAAGACTTTGAACATGACACAGACTCTAGCTGGCTGCCAGTCCAGGTCCCTCAGCACAGGTGGAACAGGTGTGCATCCCGGTGCTCCGGTCAGCAACCTGGCAGCTGCATTCTGCACTGCCTGTAGCTTCTCTGCCAATCTCGAGGGAAGCCCCACACAGGGAGCATGTCCTATTGTTGGGTCCTTCCAGCCTTCCAGTTCTGAAGCATGCTTTGGACCCGTTTAGCTCCAACGTTGTACATTGGACCTCTACTAGCAACCCAAATTAAGCAACGTCAAAGAACAGCCGCTGGTTTTTGAAGTATAAAAGTTGGAGACGGTAACGGCAGGTTTCCCGTTGGCTTGTATGCCCAGCACTACATGTGCTGAGTGTCGGCGCTCCTTGTTCGACAGCGTCTCCCTGATGTACACATTACTACACGCAGCTTCTGCCTCCACTTTCATCTGTATCGGCAGCATTAAATATTATTATATCATTTACTCTCTCGAGCAGGAAAATGATGTTTGGCAGCTTGTTCTATGAATTTTTCATAAAGATAAAAAGCGGCCTAATCTTGTGAGCTTTAACTCTCAGTAGCAGTAATGGCTTTGATTTAAAGTGTTTTGTCTTAATGATAGTTATATTGAAAATTTCCTGCTGCTTTCAAGCACGCACGGTTATTATCATAAACACTGATGGTGCAAACGGCTGCCAAATTGCGTGTGGCTGCTTATGGCAAAAGAGGAGAGAGAAAGAGAGACAGGGAGCTCTGTCGACAGGTTGCTGTCAGTGAGACCTTTCAGTCTGAGAGCATTTTGAGTCTTCCTGAAGTTTTGCTTTGACCTCCAGAAGTGACTTTTGGGCTTCTCTTCACTTCTCAGCCCTGTGGTCCACAGCCAGGCAAGGATAGCAAGATGAAGCAAAATCTCAGGCAGTGTTTGTACAGCTGTTTTTCTGGAAAGTACCCTTAATAAAGGAGCGTTTACACATGCTGCCATCATTCTGCGCTAAAGTCGGAACACACAGTTGTTAAGTGTCCTCTGGAGGGCCAAGGCCCTCAATAGAGACCAATTATTTACATCCACTTGGGCAGAAATTCCCCACGTTGCACGATCCTGCAGAAAATGGCCTACAAGCAGATTTGGGGTCACTTCCCAATGGCTGATGCACTTGGAAAGAGAAAGAGTTGGAAGTCCAGGGTTTGTCAGTCCTGCAAGGAACACCACACCAAGGGGAATTAGTTGGCATGGAAATTAATTCTGCATAAGTGAGTTCTGCTTTGAATGTCCTTGTGGGGGAAATCACTTCCCCTCTCATTTTTCTCGGTGTGCATTCTTAAGATGTGTGTTGAGAGAGTCCACATGCATCGTTCTGTCTGGCTTCTGGGAGATCTGCCATACATGTCTTTGGGACCTAAATAGGCAGCTATCTGACCCTTCACAAGTTACAAAGGCACAAGGCAAGTGCCTGCTTTGCAGCACATATTTAAGAGTACTGGTCAAACCTCAAAAAAGAGATAAACTCAGTAATACAGGTGCTTTGTTCTACGATCTAATGAGAAAGAAACTATCACAAAACTCTGTAGAGATTCATGGAAGTTTGGAGCAGAAAAGTAATTTCCTGAGTTATTTATTTTTCCCTGTTCAATTCTTTCCTGAATTCACCATCTGGAGGCTCTGTTTTCATAATGGAGTGATCTATTTTGGTGATACAGTTGATGCTGAAAGTAATAAATAAATAAATAAATAAATCTTCCTTTCTGTTTTATTTAAGTTCATCTTTTCTGTCTTGCAAGTTCAGACCTGCTCTTGCCTTTTGCTGGAAGGCAATTATGAATGTGGAAGAGCAAAAGTCTTCCTGGTGCTGGGGGGGGGGGTCTTTGTTGTTAGCAGTGGCTTACAACACAGATATTAAAATGTACCTCTAGTCCACTTGGCTTGGGAGAATAAATGTGTAGGCTGGTTTGTTAAAATGCATGCAGACTTTTTTGCACCAACAAATTTGCTGTCCTTTAAAGGATGCCCATGATGTGAAATAAGAACAAGTTTACTATCCCAAATCACCAACCAATTGTGAAGTTCACTCACTGCTTTGGTCAAACTTGGCTACCAGCCATGATGGCTATGCTCTGCCTCCACTATTTGGAGACAGTATATTTTGGAATACCAGTTGCCGGAAACCACAGGAAGGGAGAGCATTGTTGCACTCAGCTCCTGCTTGCAGGCTCCCCATTGAAGCATCTGGTGGCCACTGGGAGAACAGGATGCTGAACAAGATGGGCCATTGCCCTGACTGAGCATGGCTCTTAGTTCTTTTGAGATTCCCCCTGCTTAGCTAGGTTAAAGGTGGAGTAGATCAACTATTTGTGATACTTGCCCATTAATTAATTTTTGTTACGTATACTAGTTCTCAATCTGAAGGTTGTGACGAGGTTTAATAGAAATCAACTTCTGTTTACTTCCTATTGGGACCCCAACCAATTGAAATCTACAAACTGCCTTATTAAAGCCATAGCTTTGTATGGTGTGAGACTCACTCATCTCATCTGGGGCTCTGTGGAGTTCAACTTTTATGGCCAGGACATTAACACAAACTCCAGACCTTGCACTATGCAGTACTAAAATGGAGGTGGGGGTGAGAATGATCTTGTAGGATCCAGTACAACAGGAAATCCAGGTAAGATCAAATAAGGAACATTTCTCAATTAATACATATATATACTTTGGTACAAATAGTTATGCACACACACGCACACACACACTTTGTATACATTGCACCTGGTGGTTGGGGTTTTTGTTTTTTTTGTTTTTTGCTTTTTATGAGTTTGGGGAAAGGGACTTCATGTGGATGAACCCCTGTAGCTTTGCAAGGTTAGGCCCTGTCAGCTTGGTTCGGCTTTTCTCTACACTTCTCAGTATGTATTGCATTGGTTGTCATTTTAATCAGTTGGGGCTCTGTGTTTTCATACTTCTGTTCTTGTCCCTGTTTTGGAAAAGAATATATAGTACATCAGATGGTGGGTTTATGTTTTTTTGTTTTTTTACAAAATCCAGGCTCAATGCCTCTGAACCTATGAGTCTGAGTAAGGACTCTGGAGCATGTATGATCAAGCTGTGGTCCACTTGCTCCTCAAAATCCTACATAAATATATTTTTGCTCTTGTTTCCGTGATTTGTAACTGTAAAAAAAATAAATAAAGTACAATTTAATATTGAAAATAAGAACCAATCCAGTATCCACAATGATAGAGTCACTGTATCTCCAGGGATCCCCGATTACGGTTTCTATTCTCCGCCCGGTGACCAACGGGCTCAATTATCCTACGCGGACTATGGTTCCATGGGGCCTCGGGTGGCTCAGATGCTTCGTAGCGAGCACCCTGCTTCAGCGAGTAACTCCCCCCTTCACCACCTTCCCAGCCCGGATCAATTTAAAAGCCCAGGTTTGTATAGAATTTCATTCATTTGGGGAAGCAAAAGAAAAGAAAAATGGCAATAGCATCACATATTTAACGATGCACAGAAAGAGATCTGCATGCTATGTATGCCACTTAATGGTTGGCAATCAAAGTTTACTCCATCCTTTTACTCAGTTCTAGAGTTTTTGTCGACTTTGCTTCAGTTGTGAAGGGCACAGTTTTCTTTTAGGGGCTGTTCCAGATCTGATCAAATGTCAATCAAAACCTTTTGTAGAGGCATGACAGCAGAGAGTGAAGTAGCTCATTAGATGTGCAGGGCAATCTTATTCATGTCTACTTCGAAGTAAGTCTTGAGCTTAAAAAGTGCAGTCCCTCTTAAGATGGGCGTGAATCAAAATTTAGCTGTATTCTTTAAAGATTAAATAAAGGACCCTAATAATTTGTGTTGATTTTTTCAAGATTCTTCTGAACCCCAGAGATTTTGATGCAAAAGGTTTCAAACTGCATATTCTGTTGAAAGTTATTATTAGCTAGGTATTTGACCTGAAAGAGATGCTTAGAATAAGGTGTGTGTGATTGTGCATGAATGATACTTCATCCTCCTGAGAATCTTTTACTTTGCTTCTTCCAGAAATTTGTTTCTGACATTTGATGAGCTCTTTCATTAGCAATCTGATCCTAAATACCTCTTCAGTGCACCTATCATATGCTGCATAAGCTTAATGTAGTTTATCATTTCAACTGAACTGGGAACTATTGTTAGATTTAACTGTGGTTTCTCCAAACAATCCAAGATCAAATTGTGTTTTCTGATCCTGACTTGTTTGGATAAAACCATTGTTGAAATTAAATGAAAATCCTGGTTTGGATGAAACAATAAACTGTGGTTAGTTGAAAATGCTTTTGATTTGTTCTTTGTGGCTATAAGAGGAAGAGAGGGGAGAGCAGGCCAAGTCAGGCTCACTAAATTACAACTTAGTGTTATGTCCAAACCTGGTCATTGTTTTCTACAAGGATTCCACAAATGTATCTATGACTTAGATTTTTAGCATATTCTTTCTTGAAACAGACAGTCTTCTCAGGGCCCCTTCACACCTGTTTTTGAATCATCACCAAATGCAGATTTGCAAATTCTGCATTCCACCTAGAATGAACTCTCACAATGAAACCTTGGTTTACATTATGTGTTGAAAGAGTTCCTACTGGTTTTAATGTTTAAATAAGAGGAGGAATGTCTTGCTGTTGCTCATAGGCATGTGGTGGCTTCTAAATATATACTTACATAGAGTTCCCCACTTGAATGAGTCAGCCATCATCTCTCCCCTCCCCACCTTGGAAAATCCTACGTAACTAGTCGGCTTAAATACCTGTACATGGGGTTGATTTTTTGACAGTCTTGTAAAATTGCTGAAGTGCTTTTGCCTTGAAAATAGGAAGCCATCATTTCCTCCTCACTTTGTGAATCCACCTCAGTATAATGCGCCATATGCTAAGGCAGATGTCATAATGAATCATGGCTGGAAATTCCTCCCCATTTTATCAAAGAGAGTTTATCTTTCAGTGGTGACCTTTCTTGTCCAGAACGGGAGTAATTTGTGTGCAGGCTTTGTGTTAACATGCCAGTTCATAGGACAAAGTGCCTGATAAGCCAGCCTTAGCTCTCACTTGTCAGCAGTGCCAGCAGAATCATGCTCTGGGCTTTTGCCACACAAGCACTCCTTAATGCAGCCTTCCCCAACCTGGTGCCCTCCATATGTTTTTGACTACAGCTCCCATCAGCCCCAGTCAGCACAGTCATGGGGCCTGTGGCTGATCAAAGCTGTAGTCAAAAACATATGGAGGGCACCAAATTGGGGGAGGTGCTTTAAGATTTCACCATTTGGGCTCCTCACCTTGCTTCCAAATCATGCAGTAAGCAGAATAGTAGATTCCCCTTTGTCTCAGGAGAGAAAGTCCTGTTTCCCATTTGCATATGTTATTTCATCAAATCATGAATTAAAAATTAACCAGCATTGAGGCGCACCTAAAACTGTTTTAGATACAATAGTTTAAAATCAGCAAGTAGGAACACTCAAGCCAGGATCAAAACAAATGGTGGAACTAATTTGTCTGGTATTTTGGATAGCTCAGTTGATTAGAGTTTGGTACTGATAATGCCAAGGTCACAGTTTGATCCCCATACAGGAAAGTTGCATATTCCTGCTTTGAAGGGGGTCGGACTATATGATCCCCAGAGTCCCTTCCAACTCTACAATTCTGTGATTCTAAGTGAGCATGCAAAAGTGTTTTGAACAGTGAGGGGGCTCTGAGGATCATTGCAGAACAGCCAGAATGTACATGCAGGTAGCCTTTTATGTTTAAAGGTTTTTAATTGCATTATGTCCTGGTGAGCCATCAGGCAGAATTCTGGCTGTATTCTTTTCATTATATCACCACAAATCACCTTATCCTGCAGATTAATAAAAACTCACTTTTTGGATTAAAAACACACATATGCTCAGGCCCCGCTGTCAGAACGCTCTATATCTGAAATCTCAGTTATCTGAACACAACAAATTATATCCAAACCTTACTACACAAATGGCTAATTCAGATACCGGAATAGCCAAAGTTTGCCCACTTCCTTACTCATTTGAGTTTTGCTGGTCCACAACAGCCATTTTCAGTGGAAACCACAGAGGAAGGGTGAGATATCAGACAAATCAGAAAGCAGGAAAGATTGGACAAATCAGTTATTCCTTCTTTGGCTTTTGTTGATTGGCTGCAGGCAGAAAGCATGCATTAGACATGTTCCCACAGGAAATAATGGATATGATCATCTTGTTTTGTGAATACTCGCCAGACAATATATTTTCTGGGAATGAATCCTGTTCGGAAGGCGAGACCTGTGTGTACATGTAACATTGCACATTGTTTTACCGAAGAGATGCTACAGAAATAATGCTTAAAATCTATAGGTTGGAATATATAGGTTTAGGGTACAGAAGTGTGTGAATTTTTAACACGTATATTGAAACAGTTATGTCCCTAATGAAGTTTGGAAATGAAGTCCTCAGAGAATGAGGATGCTGAATATGAAGGAGATGAGATCGAGCAGAGAAAAGCAGGAGGGATTTATATTAAATGCCACATTCTGTAGCAAGGACCTTTTTAAAAATGTTTTTTAAATGTTTGATGTTGTCAGGACTGCCGCTAGGTCCCAGCTCACAGAGGACCCACGCCCAGTGGATATTATATACAAAAGTCTTTATTGAAGTTTAGTTTCCATTTCCAAGCTCTGGGCGCGCAGGCCCACGTCTTAACGCTAGACCGGCTAAGTCCCCTCTGACTCACTGCTCCACCCACACCAGTTTAAGATTCTAGCCCGGCTCCACCTCTTGCGCTGCTCTTTCCTGCGTTGGGTCCTTCTGCCCTCTGGGGTTCCCTCCTTCCTGGACTCCTCTGACGCGGAGCCTCCTGAGTCTTGCCCCTCCCTCCGGCGGGCTTTAGGACCTGGCTCCCTTCCCGGGCTCCCCGCTGTGCCGCGCTCCTGTACATTTGAACTTGGCGCGCGCGCCCAGCCGGTGACTTTCCTTCTGACCGTTTCCCCGCTTCCTGATGTGGGTGTTGCCAAACCTGACTCCTCTCCTCCCTCTGGTGGTGAGGACACTGGTCCCGACTCCTGGGACTCCCCCTCCCCACTGCGCTCTGGTGGAGACGCTGGCCCTGATCTCCAGCTGCTGTTCAGGGACTCCCCGCTGGCCCCTCCCTCTTGAGGTTTCTCCCTTGGAATCTCCCTTGCTCTGGCCACCGGCGCTCCCTTCTGTGAGTCCTCCGATTCGCTAGAGAGGCTTGTGGAATAACTCTGGCCACTGTCACTGCCTGCGCCCCCCTCGTACTCCTCCTCCTCACTCTCCATTTGCTCCCCCTCCTGTGTCTCTCCTTCTGAACCCCTGACAGATGTTATATTATGTTTTTATATGTGTTGGAAGCTGCCCAGAGTAGCTGGGGGAACCCAGCCAGATGGGCAGGGTATAAATAATAACAGTAGTAGCATGAGCCCCCTCCCTCCCCAGCCAGATTTAATACTGCAGTGAGCCGTCACAATCCACAGCAACATGTGGCACCTTCAGTGTGCTGTGGGAAGAGTAACTTGTCACATGTCTCAGTCCCACCTAACTTCCTCCTGTCTCAGAAGAAAAGAAAAGGAGGGATTAGAACTTGGACTCAATATGCACCTGGTGAGGAAGAACAGAGTGAGTTTTCTTGGTGCCAGTGCTTTTCTTCTAGAAAAAAGGTGTCAGTAGTACTGCGTAGCCTTGAGTACTCCCAGAAAAAAGTGCTTGTCTTGGCATCAGTGCTGCCTTCTGTACTCCAAAGCTCTCCCCCACTGAGCTCTTTTACTTATTTGCCCTTTGGGTGATAATTTTCCCGTTTTTGAAAACCAGGGCTCAGTGTGTTGTAATGTTGGATAAAGACTGGGGACTCAGGTTCCACTTGCCCCCAACTGAGCCATGGGCCTCACTGGGTGACCTTAGGCCAGTCACCACCTCAGGCTAAGCTGCCTTACAGGGGTGGAAATGAGACAGGATGATATATGCCACCTCCAGCTCCTTGGAGAAAACATGAGTTACAGATATTTTTATAGATACATAAAAAAGAGCTCACAGTAAAAAAGATGGAGCAGGAGTGTCACAGCGTTCCTTTACTGACAGTCTCCTGAGCACCTTTTAGTCCTCCCTGAAATAATAGGGTAGTCACCAGCTCATCCAGAATCATTTCATTCAGCCTGCTGAATGTTTTGCTAGCTTGCTTAAACAAACCTGTTAAGTGAGTGGTCTCTTTTCCCTGCGATGTGGAAGGTGGTATCTTAGATTTCTACAAGCTAAATTTCTTGCCACTTCTCAGGGCTACTCTGCCTGCTATTTGTTTTAGGTGTACATCAAAAAACGTAATGTGCAAGTGAAGCAAACACATGTACTATTCAGGTACGGTGATTGGCTGTGGTCTGTAGTTAAAAGCTCACAGTGCCGGACTCAGGTTTGTCTTGGTTTAATGTGCCAAATGGCCTTACATGATTCTGGGAATAGTTCTCTCTTTATGGCAGTCCCAAAATTTACCAGCCCCCCCCCCCACTAATCTTCTTTTCTCTGGGTTCAGCAAAAAGCTATCCCTTCAGTTTCTCCCCTTCACTTACATCTGAAAACATTCCATTTCTGCTTTGATCCTCTCAATCCTATTTCCTCCCACCTCTTGTTTTGAATTATGGTAGCCCAACTGGACAAAATTGGTCATCGGAGAGTCGATCAGCGTGATGCTGTTGTTTTCCATTGCTTGGATACATCGCTTTCTCTAATGTGCCCCCCAAGGGGCTGCATTTTAGGTTGTAGGGCTTTTTCCCCTAGTTTGTTTTTGAACAGTGCATTATTGCTGACTCACACTCATCTTGTTCTCTCTATTAAGCAGCCAGAGGAACTGAGTCTGCAACGTGAAGTGCATGATTGCGAGTCCATGTCATTATTTTTAGCTCCTAATTGAATGTGAACTTGCTGGACCTCTGTGTGTAATCTAGGTTAATGGGCACACAATGTGGCATTAGAGCTTCCCACACTCATTCCTGTTTGTGGCCCAGTTCTGTTTTCTGAAGGGGAAGGTGGGAAACAGACTTTTACTACTTTATTAGTTTCTCACCAGAGACTCATTTGGGAGCTGCAGGCTGGCGTTGACAGGAAGGTTAGATCCACTGTCCAATAAACCTGGAGATTAGGCTGCTTTTACCACTATATTCCCCCTCCCATTGCAGTCATCAACCTGCATGACCCCAATTTAAAAAGAGCCCCAAATAGTAATCCATCACTTTTTGTTTGTGCATTTTTGTTTTTACTTGTTTCAAAAATATTGCTTTGCCCTGTACTTCATAAAACTTCATGACCGCGAAATGGAATTGACTTATTCCATAGCTTTTCAGTGCAGAGATCATGTTTTCATCTCAAGTTGAATGGCAAGGATGTTACCGCTCAAATTGCTCATTTGCACAAGATACTGGGCAACCTGAAAATTAAGAGGATGAAGAGAAAGCATTGTGCAATCGCCATCCATCTGTAGAAGAGTATTCCTTTTTATTCTTTCCTGCCTCCCACCCCAGACTGCTCACTACAGCATCTTCTGCCTAGCATTGAAAATAGAACCCATAAACTAAACTCATAAGGGTCAACTTTAGGGATGGGATTTTCTAAAAATCACAGTGTTGATTATCGACACACTTTTTTTTTCTCATTCCAGTCTCAGTCCTGAAGCGAAGCAAGTTATTTTTTACTGGTTCTGCTTAAACTACATATAATTGCCACATATTATATGCATAATTATATGTATAATATTAAACACATATTACATATGAATACATTCCAGGTTTCCCAAGATAACAGATGCATACAACAAGGCATGAATAAAAAAAAAAGTATCTAGTTTTATATGTTTCATATTTATAAAATAACACTAGCATAGCATCAGGGAACACAACAACTTGCTTTTCCATCCTCCTTCCTGTTCCTTTTCCCTCATGTGATGCCTTTTTTTCAGATTGTGAGATGCTTTTTGTAAGCCGCTCAGAGCCTTTTTGGTTAAAGGGCTGAATATAAATACAAAATATATAAATGCTGTGTAAAGGAATAATGTAGTGGCAAGAGGAAACCAATCCTTGGCTCCAGACCTGGGGAGCCAACACCAGATCTAAGGCCAGTCTGGCAAGGGTGTCCTCCTCAGGCAGGGAGTTGTTTGGAGATCCCCCAGACAGTGTTAGTGAAAACAAAGGACAAAAAGAAGTCTTTGCTCACCACTCAGGGAAAAAAGAGATGTCTGTTTAAAGAAACATGGTCTTCTCACTCCAAGACTAGCTCTCCCTTCAAGTTGCACACCTAGAGACCCCAAGCCCAGATAGCCACAGCCCTCAAAACATCAACCCAAGCCTGGACCCTGACATCTGGCAAGAATCTTCCAGGGGTAGAAGCAGTGTGAGAAGGCTGCTGGAATTCCAAGTAATCCCAAGGGACACGTTTGTGCAGATCCAGTCCTCAAAGAACACCACCAGACACCCAAAGACTCCAAGCAGTCAGCCTCTTCAGATCAAGACCATTGCACCCGTTTCTCACAGGGATTCTCTTTCGCATCTCTCTTTGTGCCGCTGCCTCCCCCCCTCGGCCTGGTTTCAAAGCTCCTTCATTTTATTTTCAGTGTTCTTCTGAACAAAACAGCAGCAGGTTCCCACTTTTTGTTGTCCAGTCTAAATAAGAAAGTTTGAGCTAAAAAATTACACCCTGCAAGTTATACCTTCTCTCTGGCACTTCAAATAGGTTTTTAAGCTTTTAGATTTGGCGTGTTCTCTGATTTTCCCATCACCTCCCATGCTTATTTAAGATTTGTTTCTGAAATACATTATCAGATGACTACTCCCTTCCTTTTTGATACTTCACGTCTAACTCGCAGTATTTTTCAAGTCTTACAAGGATGCTTGTATTGGAGAAGTATATTACAGCAATATATTCTGATTAAAAGCCAGTCTCTGCAAGGTGCTTTTTCTCTGTGGCAGTTCCAAGACCTGTCTTCTCTAATGTGTTGGGTCTACTGCAGACTGCCAGCTCTGTAACAGCTTTTCCAAATGCTCCTCTGAAGTTTTTGCAACTCGCTGTTTTGTAGGTCATGAACAAAAAAGGAGCTGAGACATCTTCTACTCCTCTAGTGTATTTGCAAGATAATGTCCCAGTGGGCATGCTTTTTATGCTTTGCATTTCTCCTGTAGTCAATTCTGCGATCACAGCGAACTATCAAAATGATGTTCAAACAATGGGAAATTACCCTTGACTTTGTATAGTCAACAGTCTTTGTTCAGAATTCACAAGCAAATCCTGAATGTACAAACAGTATCATTCATATGTGTGTGTGTTTAACAACTGTGAAAAGATACATTTCAATATGTTCTGGTAAATTCAGTTGGTTGGTTGCAAGGCTGCTTGGAGGGGGCAAGTGTCCCTGAAGGTGTGGGGGCACTGCGGGGGCTTGCTCCTGTTCCCCAAGCTCCTGCAGTCTAAAACAATTAGGCCCAAAATTGTTGGGCAGAGAGTTGGGCAGAACACTGAGAAAAAGTCCCCAACCTCTGGAATCTGATAAGTTTGTTCACACTTTCTTGCAAATTGTCTGTTTTCTAGTTGTTGTTCCCATTAAGAAGGACATTTTCCCCTATCGATATCTTCCAGAATTCCCCTGGCAGAGTGAGCTTATTTGGCTCTTTCCACTAGCACAGCAGAGACCAGTTAAATGTGCTCCCTAGGTATGAGTGCAGACAGTGGATGTCATTTTGGAGAAGGAAAAAATACTGCTCCAAGCAACTTGGCCTTGTGTGCAGTTGTACATCTCTACTGGTGTGCAATCAGTTGAGGCTAAACTATTGACATTGCCCTGTGGGCTTGGTGCACTGTATTCAGGCCCACCCTGGGGATGGGTGGGTGATGCAACACCCCCTTTCCCCCGAGAAGTGTTGAATGTTTGACTGATCAGAAAAGATTTGGTTAACTGTCACATAACAGTCAAGAATTTTCAAAGCATTAACTTTTATGATGACAACAAACGCTATAATCATTAGATCACTGTTATAGGGAAACAAGGCTATTATTATTATTATTATTATTATTATTATTATTTAAAAAATCTAATTTTGTTAGGATACCTGGCAAGGCATCTATAAATGCAAACAATTCACAGGTCCTAAAATCTTTTGGTCCCAGGCAGGGTTCCTATGAACTTTAGGAAGCTTCTGAGAGTAGAAACAGAGATCTCGTTTTTTTATTCCCCCTTCCTGCTGTGGAAACTCTGGCGGCCTTTGCACTACCAATATTGATGCTCAGACATCAGTGGGGCTGAGAAGGTGTAGACCTGGGGAAGGCTTGAATCTAAAGCCTTCCCAGTCCTCTGACACACCCCAAACTGAAGATGAAACCCCAACAATGGAACCAATGCTAGGGGAGTAATTTAAATAAGAAGTTTTCAACCTTTTTGAGTCCGTGGCTCCCTTAACCAACTACATTCTTTCTGTGGCACAACATTGGGCTGAGGAACCCAGTTATATCACCCCCGTCTGCAGAGTTGGCAGCCTCTCACCCTTCTTCGAACACCCTCCCTTGTGGAGGGTTCCCTTGGGAGTCCTCTGAGCAGCTGCTGCTGCCCCCTGGTCTCTGAGCTGCCCCCCACCCCAAAGAGAGGGGCCTCCAAGAGGCAACATTCGCCTGCAGAGTTTATAACCAGGGCTGCTGCAATAAACAGCTGTGCAAGCCTTTGGGAAGCAGAGATGTGAGAGGGCATCAGAGGAGGGAGGGAAGGAAAGAGGGGCAGAGGCCAGTGATGCCCACAGCACCCCTGACCATCATTCAGGGCACACCCCAGGGAGCCACAGCACCCTGATTGAAAACCACTGATTTAAACAAATGTTGAAAAACCTAGCCAAGGACATAGGCGAGCAAGAGTGAACCTGCACCCTCATTCCTTCCCTGCCGGCAAAAGCCCAACAGGTTGTTGGATGAGGTATATAAGCTGCCTTTGGCACCCACCACTCTCCCCTCCCCAGTTTTAGGATTTCAGCCTTGGTATTCTATTTGGATTGTATCCCAGAATTGGAGGGTGGGCCTGCAGTTGCAAAACTGCATGAAAATGAAAACAGAAAGAAAGCAAAGTACAGTACAGTTAAAAAGCCAAAGCTCCCTTTTTAAATGCAATAGTGCTAGGTAAGCAGTGTTCCCTCCAACAGCAGCTGTTTTCTTCTTTTCCTCCACCATCATCATTATGAAATCTTAACCACTATAGGCAAAGGGAGCAAGAAGCCCTTGTTCCTATCGTTGCTAAGAAAGGAAGCATCATAAAATAAAGCAGGCATTCCTGGAATATTTATTCAAGCAGTTGAGACAAAAACAGTCCTTGAAACTTCCTACTTCACAATACTTTTACAGTATTGGACCACCATTAAAGAATAGGTGGTCAGGCTGCCAAATCTGACAGATCAGTTGACTGGTGTGTCAATCCTCCCTCAGCACTTTGGGCCTCCACAGACAGGTTCACTTATACCTGAGTGGAGATGGAGGGGCTTGTCTTTTATCTACTGAGAATGTTCTGTGTGTTTAGCTTTGCATCCGTTTTTCAGAAATGCACTCATTTTGGTATCTAGCCATGAATCCTGAGCCAGCAGGAAACACACACAAAAGGGAGCAATGGAGATAACCGTGGGCAACCAGGAACACAGTTAGAAGAGGTCAGGGAGCCATCTTGCTCAAGGCAGGACCATCTCTTCCATCAGTTTCCTCTTCCCAAACACATGGCAGCTCCTTTGGTGCACAATCCTGAGACAACTAAAAATTATTATATCCCTTCAAGTTCCCTGTGCTTCTTTGTAAGCACATTGAAATAAGGAGATCCCTTTGCTATCTGGGCAGCTCCCCAGCAAGGGCCTCTACACCAGAGGCGGATTTAGTGCAGTGTGAGCATTGCAGCTGCACAAGGCATGCAAGCCAGGGGGGGCGCCTTTTCAAAGCCAGGCAAACGCTTGGCCAGCTTCAGGAAGGAGGTAGGAGGGCTCTGGCAGGGTCCTAGAGTCCTCCTTCCCAAAGCCAGGCAAGCGCTTACTGGGCTTTGGGAAGGTAGGAGCATTCTGGGACCTTGCCAGAGCCCTCTTACCTCCTTCCCCAAGCCCAGCATAAGTCGGCACCGCGAAGGCTGTAAGGAAGGCATCCACTGGCCTCGCACAGGGCGTCCTATTACCAAGGCCTGCCCATGTCTGCATGGTGGCCATTTTGAGCTTCCCTTGGATGCACCCATCCTGCCAGGTCTCCTCACCTTACCAGGACATCCACCTCTGGCTCACACTAAGGCAGCCTCCATCTGGCGTGATTTAAAGCCACTTCCATGTGGAGGCTCTGCATCACTCACTTCAGAAGCCTAAGCATTTATTTGCCTGATGTAACGGAGGCTTTCTGGTGAGCTGTCAGCAAGGCCTGTATCCACTTTACTGAACTGGAAAAGAAAAGTCTGCTCTAGCAAGTTAATAAAGGGCCTCTGAATATCTCAGCTGGATGATTTTCTCCATGAGTGAGAACGCCAAATGTTAGCTTGACATTTAATCTTTAATATTTTTTTAAGTACGTTGTTTTGCCATTTCAGTCCAGCACAATGCAGTTACTTTCCTAGATCTTTCTCCCCAGCCTCAGTGCTGATTGTGGTCACCTGTCCCCCTGCCAAACACTAGGGATACTGCTTCATGCATTCTCTCCATGCACACAGACCTCATTTTATCTCTGCCAGGTTAATACTTATAATATTTTGCTACGGGAGGGGCTGCACATTTACAGCTGGCCTTTATTTTAGGACTTTGCAGATCTGTGTTGCTCAAGATGTACCAGATTTGTTTTTCAATTTATCTATTTTTTAACTATGGGTGTTTGTTAGAGGTGGAAAGATTCCCTTTTGGTGTGTGAGGCTTTGGGGAAAGCTCCTCTTTTCCAGGAAATGTTGTGGAGTTTTCTGTAAGTAGACAAACAGCTGTTTTCCTCAAAAGTGTGGAATCTAGCAAGATGCAGAAAGAAAACTAATGTGAAATGCCCAGGGGCATATTACTCCTAGATAGTTTTTTTCTCCCAGCTTGGGAAAGGGGAGGCAGGATTCCCAACTATACCCCCAGGCAACATGGCATTTTGACCTCTGGGGAAACTTACAAGCTTGCTTCTTTGGTGGGCTGAAAGATTCAAAGCTATGGTAAAGGCTTTGCAACCTCCCATTTCACTCTGCCTAGATGTATAGAGGGAACGGTGCTCTGTAGTTTGTTGTCCGAGAGGGCAGGCCCTGTGTCTTTTTGCTATTTAATCCTGTTTCTTTCTCTTTTTTTCTTTAAAAGCATTTTTCAGATACTTCCACCAATTATTTTACATATCAAACATCTCTAGACAATGCAAATAGACCAATAGCAGCAAAGGTTTATTTAATAACAGCGTTCCTGGAACATCATTTTCTAGGTTTGCATTATAGTCAGAGCTATTTGAGAGCATCTTGTTCAGTTTAATTAAGCAATAGATTTTAAAAGGTCAAGAATGATCAGCTCAAGAAATAGCACTGCTTGCCTTGATATAGTCATGAAGGCAGGTGGATGGTCTCAAAGCATAAAGCTGGCAGTTCTCTCTCTTTGTAGCGTACGACTTATGGTTGGGTCTTCCTCCTCCTCCTCCTCCACTAAATCTGCTAATTTCACTTTTTCTACCAAATAGTTGACAAAAAGAGATGCATCGTGCTTTCAGCTAAAGGAGCTGACTTCCCTATTACTATTTACATTTTTTCCCTCCCTCCTTCCCTCTCTGGAAATAATTAAGATTATAGGATTGTTTCTGCTTCTAGCTACTCATTTCTTTGTGCATTCCAGTAGTGCCCAAATAATAGTTTTGGAGATGGAGACAGACACTCATTATTAGGGGAGGAGGAAAGGGAAACCAACCCTCCTCTGGTACCTAAAACACCCCAAATGTTCCATTGCATATCATTTGTTTGTTTGTTTGTTTGTTTGTTTGTTTGTTTTAAAGAAAAGCATTTCAAACCTCCCAATCTTCATGTACCTTGAGAGCTAAAAAGTGGGTGGGTGGACAGGACATATATTTCATCTGAAAGTTTTCAGTGGATCCAAAAAAACGGTTTTCTTTCTTTGCTTATCAACATTTAATATCAATATTAACACAATGTGTAGTCTAAAACTAGTTCCTTTGTAGTTTGCATGGGATGTGAATGCTGTCTCGACATGCCCAGATCTAGAAAACTCGTTTTACTACTGCATGAGCATCAAATCAGATGTTGAAAAATATATATTTTTGTGATAATTTGGTGAAACTGAGCACCTACCGTCTCTGGTTGCAGTAGTGTGTTGAATGGTTTTGTTTTTTTCCTTCTCTCTTTATACATATTTCTATATATTTGGAGCTCCAAGCTTCTTAGTAGTATGGGCTGACTATTATTGAGTACTTGCTCTCCTATCGCATGGCCTTGGTTAAGTGTTAGAAGTTGGACCTAGGCTGTTTTCTTTTCTTTTTTTAGTGTTTGGCTTTGTAATAACTGTGCATGCTCGGCTTCTGGCCTCATACCCAGCTTTATTCTCTGCACACCAGTCTTGAATAGCTACAGTGCTCAACCGAATTTTGGCGCACCCGCTTCCCCGGCAGGCTCCAACCCAGCCCGGCCCGGAGGATTCCCAGGGGCGAACAGCCCGGGTCCCGTTGCAGACCTCTACGGTACAGCCAGTCAAGACTCCGGTGTTGGTAACTACATAAGTGCTGCCAGTCCCCAGCCTGGCTCCGGCTTTGGGCATGGAATTGCTGTAAGTAGTCCTCTTTGTTTCTCCTCCTAGCGTGTCCTGGGCTCTGAAATGAGCAGAGTTAGCTGCCAACGGGTACAATCCCTCCCACCGCTGTCAGGGTAGGCTCCTGTTATAGAAGCTACTACACTTTCTAAATAGGCCTTCAAAGCCACACAAAGCCAGGACTCCTGCCTGTCACGTGTATTAGAAGCTAAATTGAATCTATTTGTGTGGCTCTGCCTTTGCCCCGGCATCCTCTATGGATTCCATATATCTGAAGCGTCACTTTCTTTTGATTGTAACAGCAAACTGTTACACTTCCCTTGCAAGGTACAATAAGACTTCATTCAGCCAGACCACATATTCAGATCTTTTGCCAGATACTGGACTAGCATTGTGCTCCGTTATTCCAGATAAACGTCAGCTGCTGAGAGGTGTCCATTTGACAGAAGTTGCACTGTGTATTTATTTCTGTAAGGGGGGGGGGCAGAGATTTCCTCTGATCCATCAACCTGCACAGCACACCAAGTGTCTTTTTTTTTATTTTAGCAATGTGTGTGCGCTTCTGTTTAAGGAAACCTGTTAAGTTTTTTTCATAGCAATCTTACCCAGGTGAGAGATCTCACTTTAGTGCTCCCACTCGAGCAGCTGAAAGATAACAAATGCCACAATCCTACAAAAACAGGAGTGCTTAATTTCCAAAGGTGTACTTAAGTTTTTTTCTGGCTATATGCCACCCCACCCCACCCCCACAAAAATGCTTACATGAGCTAATTTTGAGATCCTAAAGTACAGGTAGATCTCCACTTACATGTTACATTCCGGCTATTGTGCATATAAGGGAAATTGCACAAAGGCAGAACGATCCCCGGAACAGCTCTTCACAACCATCCCTCCCTGTCTAAAGTCGTCACTGAGTGGGCCTTGCCCCCCCCCAACCCACTTTGCTTATTGGGCTCTGGAAGGCCCTGGAGGGCTCCCGTGAGATCTCACAGGAGCCATTGCATAACCTTCCTGGGGGTTTCCCCTGATCTCCCACCCCTCCTTATTTTAATTTTTTTTCTGTGATCTGTGTAACGCTGGAATCACATATGTAAAATCAGTGTAAGATGAGATCTATCTGTACTCCTCCAAGCAACTATCATATCCCAAAAGTTATAAAGGTTGATAACTCTGCTCATGCTCCCAAGAATCTGGGAGCAGCTCCTTGCACCCTAACCCTTTGTCAAAAGTAGATGTATGAATATGCATAGGAGCAATTTGCAGGAACACTCCTATAACCTTAAAACAGGAAGCAAGGAATGGCCTGTATCACTTTTTTAAATTTTAGCTGGGCTAGAAATGAACTACTGATATAATAACACTTAGCATGGAAAGTTGCCTTGCTCTGCACCTTACCCAGGAGTGAATGGATTCACATCACCAGAACAGGGGCTTCTTGCTGTGCTATTGTTTCGTATTCAGTTTTAAGATCTAATCCGTTTTTGGAAGGTGGAAAAAGGTTGTATAGTGTGTGGGTGGAGGAATGGTTATGTGAATCCAATTTATAAAGAACTGAAGTTGTTGCTTTAAATCTGTTCATCTGCAAAAAAGTTTTTAACGTATTTTTTTCTCAAGCCAATACAAGATGTTTTAGTATTAATGTGGTGTGATTATTAATTTGGAAGCGGAAAATTACTAATTTTTGAGTGGAAATTTTGCTCAACAAATTTGCATGCAAGTCCCCCCCTCCCCCCATCTCAATTCTACTGTGTTCAATTGTGTGTGTTAGCATGAATGTCTGACGCTGTTTAGTGGCCAGTTAACCAAATTATTTTAAGCCAAACGGATTATTCCTGACCATTTTCTTGTATCTGGAGCTATATCCTAATTAACCCAAAGTGCAGACAAAGTTCCAAAAGTGTTTTACTGCGTTAAAAAAGTTAACACCCGGACATGTATGGTTTTTGTTTTAATTCCATTCCCCTTGTAATGTCAGCTGGGTAACTTGCAAAATCCCATTGGATCAGCTGTACAGTGAAAGACAGATTATTATTCTGTTAAGACCTACATCAATCTAAACTGCCATCTATCACCACTTTGCAACACCCCTCATTTCCATTTTTCGCCTAAAGAAAGAAAAGATCGGGTTGTTCTTAAAAACGTGTGCGCTGTTGACCTTTTGCAGCAGCCTGGCTTCCAAAGAATAATACAGCACTCAGCATTGTGCTTTGTCTGCACTAATGTGGCCTTTAAAATTATTTTGTGTGTGCCTGCACACAGCTGGCTCTTTAATTTTACGTTCAATAACATTCTACAGAAAGTAGCTGCCTTTTTAATACCTTTCACGCCATCCATTTACTAACAGCAGCTTAAGAAATTTACTTTTCAGATGTGATCTTGGAAAAATATCCCTAGAATTGAATCCACAGAGATGTTAGCAGGACTAGATTGCAGCTTTTCTAAATATTCATGCTGGCACCACACACACTTGAGACTTTTGATAAATCCATGCAAAAAATAAATAAAAATCACAATCTCTTCCCATGTATCACACTGATGACATTAACAATTGTACAATTTTAGGGGCCTTTGATTGCAACGGCTTTTACAAATGGATACCATTGAAACGTTACACAGGGTTGGTTGCCATCTCACTTGGAGGTATTCCAGTATATAGCATTTATATTTTCAACTATGTCCCTTATATTTTGTCATTTTTTTTTACATTCTTACACTTTTATTTCTTCCTGTCTTCAAATCCTTTTTTCCTTGTAAGATTATTATTATTATTATTATTATTATTATTATTATTATTATTCAGTTTTCTGGGATGGAAAATGGAAAGGGATCCTGAACAACTTTTGCTAAGTGTCTTTACATTTATTTCATTTTTATGCAATCAATTTGATTATTCAGATACAAAGAGCTGTTGAGGAATCCTCAACCTTCTCTGAGCATTTTTTTTAATAAGTACCATTAAGTACCATTAATGTGGACTAGAGACTTGTGGAAAAATCAGCATTCAAAAGTGCAATGCTTTACTGCTTCAAATCCACCTCTAAGTGCTATGTCAAATCCTGTAGCACAATAAGGACTGTTAGTACTTTCAGAACAGCTACCTCAAATTAAAACTATCCACTTACTAATGTCCTATCTGGATCCCTGCCTGTTTCCTACCCTTCAACTGACCACCCCAATGTGGGGTCTTTGCATATCAAATTATAAATATTCAGTCTAAAGAGTAAAAACAACTCCTAGAAAACAGTCCATAACCAGCTTATATACATATATATTTAAATGTGGTAAATGCTTTATTTTGCTGCTAATTGCATGCCTTCTAAATTCCAGATCAATGCATGGAATTAAAATAATGATTGCTGAAATTAGGAGAATTTGGCATGATGCTTGTGAAAGGCTTTATGAATGTCAGAGGGGTGAATAAGTATATGGTGGTGTGGTTTTAAGTGACCCAAGGTTTTTCGACCATGAACAAATGAGTTTTTAAAAAGGTTCTCAAGGATGCTATGGCATTTGAGTTGCATCTGTTCCACACACACACCCTTCCAAAATACATAACAATGCTCCATGATTCTCATCAGGCAGCATGCTCTGCATCATACCCAGAGTGTGACTTGAGGGCACGCGATCAAGATACCTTGCTGAAACTAAGCAGGTCTGAGTCTGGTTAGTGCCTGAGAATCCCATATATGCCAGCTTGAGCTCTATGGTGGAAGAAAGACAGGGTATTACATGTACTGAAATAAATAAATTCTGTACTTGTCACTAACCTTTAGAACATGCAGTTGGGGAAGGGCCATAATTCAGTGGTCAAGCATTTGCCCTGCAAGCAAATGGTCCCTGGTTCAATCTCCAGCATCTCCAGGTAGGGCTGGGAAATATTTGCCCACCTAAAATCCTGGGGAGCTGCTGCCTGAGGTGGATGCACCAATGGTCTGACTCAGTATAAGTATATGTTTCTGTGGAGTATGATCTAAGTGACTGGCAGTGAGATACAACAAAAAGAAAACCAGGACACCATTCTAGGTGAATCAGGGTCTCAAACTGGTGCCATTAACGGTTGCTTGCTTATTATGTTAAAGTTACTAACAGCAACCAGGTTCAAATACAGTCTTGCTAAAGGTAAAGGTAAAGGTACTCCTGCCCGTACGGGCCAGTCTTGCCAGACTCTGGGGTTGTGCGCCCATCTCACTCAAGAGGCCAGGGGCCAGCGCTGTCCGGAGACACGTCCGGGTCACGTGGCCAGCGTGACAACGCTGCTCTGGCGAGCCAGAGCCGCACACGGAAACGCCGTTTACCTTCCCGCTGGTAAGCGGTCCCTATTTATCTACTTGCACCCGGAGGTGCTTTCGAACTGCTAGGTTGGCAGGCGCTGGGACCGAGCAGCGGGAGCGCAACCCCGCCACAGGGATTCGAACCGCCGACCTTTCGATCGGCAAGTCCTAGGCGCTGAGGCTTTAACCCACAGCGCCACCTGCGTCCCGTACAGGTGTACAGTCTTGCTACTCACAGAAAAAACACTACATGAGCAGTTTAAAATGATGTTTTGGTGCTAACAAGTGTTAACCAGGTAACCATACGGCATTCATTCACCCAGTACCCACATGAGCGCTGTAACCGCTATTAACAAGGCAATAAGCAGTGGCTGAAATAAGCCCATTTCAAATGAAGAGCATCTCTGTAATTTGTGCGCCATGTTTTCTTCACTCCACTAGGTATCTTCTGCTGTAGCTTCAGAGACATCTAGTCCTCTGTGAGCCTTGCTGAGAATACCTTTTGCGGCAATCCTTGTTTCTTCTTGACAACCACACAAACACACATCTTCAGGCAATAACGGGGCCCTGGATAGCCTTTTCTAACCTGTTCCCAATTGCAGAAAGGTTGTACCATTTGGTCCACATACTTCTGCCAATCATTATTTTTATGCTTAACATTGGAGTCCAGTGAAGTCCTTCGCACACAACATTTCAGTAATTCTCACAACAGCCCTGCATGGTAGGTAGGTAGGAAGAGCTGCTGATCGGAGTTGAGGCAGAGGTACTAGCATAGCTCAGTTCATGGCTGAGCTAAGATCTGAAGAGGATTTACTGGTTCGTAGCTTCCTCTCCAACCTGTCTTTTTCACGTCTCCCCCTAAACACCAAGACCACCAAGCAGGAAAGAAGCTTGGGGATCAGAAGCTCAGAGGTGTCAGGCTGTTCTACCTCCATCCACTGCTGCCGCCTTGTCTGACAGCTTCCCATAAGCCTACTGGAAAAGCTAAGCTACTCAAGAGGTTTCCAGAGAGAGGCCTTGCTTGAAACAGACCCAGAGCCTGATAGCTGAGTGGGCACAAACTGGCAAAAAAAACACCTAGCCATGGCTAATTCCTACTGACACCAGCATGATTTGAGTTGGCTGTGACTCAAGTTTCGCTCTGTTCTTTTCAAGTAGGATTTTGCCACAAATGACTTTTGCTGCCTTGAACCCAGGGCCTTGCTCTGAGAACGTCTTCTAGGGAACTTCTTGATATGTGAGGCCTGATTTCAGGTTTGTTGGGAGAAGGTATCCCTTCTGGCACCAGGCCAAGTAGAATGAATAAAGAGCTTGGTGGATAGAAACATGAAGTTAATTTTTAGAGAGGCAGTGTGAACACGCGTTATTTAGTTGTCTCATTCTCACTGATTATATTGGCTGAAGCCAGTAAGAAAAATTAAAAATTAGGTACCGGTGGGATTCAATAACAATCACTTCCATATCCAAGTCATTATTAGAAATGCAGCATGCCTCTTTCTTAACTCCACCGGGCGCTTAGTTACACACCACTCTGTCTTCCCTTTTCATGCCACACTCTTTATTTTTGCCCTTCAATGCACCCACCACCACCTGCATCAAAGAGCACAGGTTCACCTTCATACTTAAAAAAAGGAAGACTTTACATCAACTATTGGCATGCTTTTTCATCCAAGTTGTTTGCCAACCACATCTCTTACTTTTCTAAAAATGTGTAAATGAAGTTCCCCCACAGGTTCCTGGAGAGCAGCCATGTGTCTGGGATGGCTCCTCCCTCTGGCTGGATCCAATTATGGTCCCAAGTAGATGAGACTACCCAGGGGGAGGGAACATCCTTCTCACCAGACCACCCTGCCTCATGAGCTGGATGGTTGGGATCAACTTGAGCTCCTAGCTTGTCTTCTGCATTTCCTTCTTCTGTGTGTTTCTCTCTCTCCCTGCCTCCCCTTTCATTCCCCATCTGCTGTTAGAAACTGGGGGCATTTGGGAGGCTGCTCCTGTAGCACAGGAGGTTTGTGGTTCACACTGGCACAATTGCACAGAAGAGGAGGAGGCAGAGAAAGAGAGGAGCCCCAAGTGGGACGGTGGAGAACATTGTGCCCAGATGGCTGAGAGGGTTGGCACAATTGGAGAAGCCTGCAGAGCCCATTTGGATCTCTCCCCACCCGCATCTCAGCCTTGGCTGGCATCAGCAGCCAAACACTATGCCCCACAGCAGGGCAAAGTCACCCTCAAAGGGAAACGTGTTTTAAGAACCAGAGGCCTCTGAAACAGGTGAACAGGATAGGCCTCCAAGCCACGTCCAAGGAAGGCTAAAGCCCTGGGCTGCAAGTAGACTGTCAGTGGAGGGGGTTAAGTCCTCTCAATACTGCGTTTGCCTGGGGGAAAGGAATTCTGCCAGGTCCACACCAGCAACAGGCCCTTCCCTACCATTGCAGTCCCCTTGTCCAGGACTGGAAAGGGGTAAATATGTACCTAAGTCCCATTGAAGGAAGAATGGTGCACTAAGTCAGCATTCCTTCTGCCCTCTTCCTCTTCTCCCTCCTCTTTCCTATTCTCCATCTTCTGGACACAAGTGGTCCATCTTAGTGGCGCATTCCATAAGGCATGGAACCAGCAAGGCCAGCCTGTTCAAGAAGGCATACAGCAGGAAGTTAGAATGCCTAGGGCAGGGGCTCTCTTGAGTGCTCCCTCTCCAGAGAGGTCAAAGCAAGGAGGCTCCTGGAACTGCTGTAAGAAGCCAAAAGCTGCCTTTCCAGACCAGCGGCACTGCATGGCCATGCATCACTCTCCATGTTCAAGAGTTAGGAAAAGCTGAATGGGGCATGCTAAGAAAACATAAACCATCACACAAACTAGTCAACAAGTGACACTACTTCCTGCCTAAGGTGATGGGAAAGCTGAATGCACCATCAGTAGATTCCCCCAGGAATCCATGATAAACATGCAGAGGCAGGTTGTGTGGGTGGAGGAGCTGGCCAACAGGGATGATGTCTCCAAAGCCCATAAGGATGGTATGAAGAAAAACTCTATGGAGGCAACGCGCAGGAGGAGGAGCCATCTCAGACACATGACTTCCTTCCAAGAACCCCAAGGAAACAGAAGTTCTTCTCACTCACAAGTAACTCCAACCTATAAAAATTTTAAAGGGTTTGCATTGAACTCTAATTTTGAGGACCTTGTGGCTCCGCAGCGCACGGCCTTAAAAGGAAGACAACACTTGGAACATAGGAAGGTGCCTTATACTGAGTCAGACACATTGGACCATATGGCTCAGTGCTATCTACACGGGTTGGCAGCAGTTTTTCAGGGTTTCAGACGGGGTCTCTCCCAGCCTTACCTGGAGATATCAGAGGTTGAACCCAAGACCTTCTGCATTCAAAGCATGTGTTCTGCCACTGAGCTATGGCTCTAGGACCAAGTTATTGTCAATATTAACATCCCTGGCACTTAACATAACCCTTATTTTCTTGCATGGACCTAGAAGCAGAGAGTCCCTGTTTGCAGCATTAGCTCCCTGCCTGTTTCTGTTTTAAGGGTAATTCATATTATGTGTAAGTTAACATCTAAGCTCCCCTTGTAGGCCATTTGCCTAAGAGTCTCAATCACCCCAGTTCCTCTTTCCCTATCACATTTCTCAGCAGATAGGTGCAGTTACCACATGAATAATAGACTCTATGTGTATGCTGCGGTGCCACTAGAACGGCAGAAAGCTGGAGAATTTGATATTAGCCACCGAAATCAGATTCCCTAAGGATTTCAGCTTTCTTTAAAAAGAAAAGAAAAGAAAAAAGATTAAATTCTAACCTTATACCTGGAAGCCGTGCCTGCTAACATATCAGAAGTTGGGTGTGGAGAGGCTAAATCTGCTTTCCACCGGTCAGGGGAAGGGACTCGTGCACGCTGAATAGCTCCCTGTGAATCACAGAATAAGGAGGCATATGACATAATTGCATAGTGTATGTAAGCACCAGAATTCCACTTTCCCTGTTTCTGAACTTGAGCTGATGTGGTGCAGCATTTTGATATTCTTAACACGGTTGGTTACAGACAGCTCTGGATATCAACATGCATAAGTCCCTCGCCCTTTAACACAAACGTATGGTGGCCTGTTGGGAAACAAATGACATCCCAGGTACACCACATTCAACGTGTGACCATAAAAAGGCCCCTAGAACTAGTAACATTTCTCTGAAGTGTTGGCTATAATTGTTGCTGTTTTTATCTGTTCACACACTCTTTCTCTCTCTCTTCCCTTTTCAAAAAAAACGCGCTGTAGAGTATATCTGGATGTCCAGGCAAGACAGGGCGAAGTTTCTGAATGGTTCCATGTTTAGGTGATACATCATCAATCAGACTTTGAGCATTGCATCATCACCAATAACCCACACAAACTGGAGGTGGCATTCAGCGGACTTGGGTTGTCCACAATCTCTATCATCTCACGAACCTGCTGTACTATATAGAACAACAGCTTTTTAAAGAAAAGAATATGTGTATATATATATAATCCATTTTGTTCATTTTATTATTTTTCTTGATGTTTTTTCCCCTTTGAAATCTATTTTAATCACTCTTTTGTAGTATTTTGACATAGGCTTGTAGTCACGTAGACCTACTACTTTGTGTATTTAGAAAAAGCCTAACCATAATATAACTGTTTATATATTACGAGGATTTTTTTTTTTTTTGGCTTTGCTTTTTAATAACCTCCCACCCCTTTATTTTGTTTTATGTACTTTTGTCGCTTAAAAGAAGCTGAAGTGGTAACACGATTCTCAGTTGACTGGTACCAATTCTGAAGCTAGAAAAACTTTTTTCAGGTGGAATTTAGCACACACTGAATTTAGAAGTAGTGTAAGCAAGACAAGTGAGCAGACATATTCTATTTATGCTGTATAGGGAATGGGAGGCTGGCTCAGTAACAAGATCTCTAGCAGTTCTTTGTATTAGTTAACCTAATTATATCTATTTTCGGCAATAAGGCAAGGACTACAAAGTTTTTTGTGCGTCCTTTTTCTATAAGTGCATTTTTTTGTTGTTGAAAAAGAGGCGATATAAGGTTTTTTGAAATTGTGATTTCTGAAAAAATAATAATACTGTAAATACAATTCCATTAACTTACATATAAACTATTAAAAAAGAGAAATGCATAATATTTTTGTGATGGAGTCAGACTAAGGCAGTTTCTGTACTGAACGGAAGAAAAAGACAAAGATTAGGGGGCCCCGATCTGCTGGAAGCTTCTCTTCTGCAAGTGAACAGAAGAGGCCCAAGGGCAGGGAACTGCCCTTCCTGGCTCCCATTCATCTCGCCAGCACATGGAACGGCAAAGCTCCCAGTGGGTCGCACCCTGACATTTTTAAACGTTTGAGATCGACTGCCAGAGCTGGCCCATAGCAGTTAGATCAACACTGTTTAGCTTGCTCTGTAGGTGTTAGACCTTATAACTGTACTAGCGTCATACCAGCATATTAACTAGACATCTGTGCACAGCTTATAAAGTAACAGTCTAGTTACATTTTTAAGTTAAGAAGGAAAAAAAACTGCTTTTCCCAAGATTGAAAAAGCTACAAATATAATATTTAAGACGGTATTTAAAAATCCAAGCACACTTTTTTTAACCATTCTTTAGATCACCTGACTGACTGTCCATCCATTTCAGCCACCCTGACGCCTTCTATAGCTCTCTGGCCAAGCGAGTCCACTTGGAAGCTCCCACGCTGTGGGCAGGGGGTGCAAATTAAGCCTTGCATCTTCTCACCTCATCCATTCTTTCCTATATTAACAAATTAGGGAAAGCAAACTTTTTTTGTTTTTGTTTTTAAAAAGAAAATATTGTTCTGAATACCTCAGTGCTACAAGTTTATCACCCTAGACGCAAGAGAAGATTTAATTTATTGTAGATGAAAACAGATTTGAAAAAAAAATGTATAAAAAACATCATTGCACTGTGACTGGTAGGGAAAAACTGACAATTTCCAATTTGCACATGTTTAATGTTTGGCTGTTATATATATGGTCCTCTGCTGGGGAGGAGTCTTATGAAGGATATTTTTTAATTTAATTTTTTAAATATGGGTCAAATAGGCCAGCAACAGCAACTCGAAGTACAACACAGTAGGTGATATTACAAGCATAACTATAGTGTGGATATATTCTTTTTTTTAACATTAATATTGACAAGGTTTATTAATATTTTTTTAAATTGTTACGTTTATAAATTTGGTACTCTAGGTACAGCCAGAATAAGACACTGAATGCGACATTTGTTAAGAGAAAAAAAGCTGCTGCGCTCCTATTTTTGTAAAACTTTACTAACAAGTAGGCTAACATAGTTGTTCAATAGACAAGTTAGAGCAAAGCATCTTTGAACACTCACCGAGGCACCATAATGCTAACCGTAAGGAGGGGGGAGGGTCTTGTTTTTAAACAACAAAAAACATGGGTTTCTTTGTTTGTTGTTGGTTTTGGGTTGTTTTTTGTTTGTTGGTTGGTTGGTTGTGTAATGTCTTTGGTTGTATTATTATTATTATTATTTTCTTATTTCAAAACAACCAGGTTTAAAAGCCAGAATGCTGGACGCTTTTTAAAATTGAGACTTGATCAAGTAGTACACTAAATAATAATAATACTATTATTATTAATAATAATAATAAAGAAAGAAAAGTAATTAACTGCAAACCAAATTCCCTGAGAGTCAAGTGTGTAAAAAAAAAAAAGTCAGGGAATTTTTTTATTATTACTCTTTAATCAATGTAGATGACATCAGAGTACCACCTATCAGGGACGACTTCTCTGAAGGCTCCTTTCAAATGATGTCGCGTTCTCCCTCCCAGGAGCTCTGCGCAGCTCCCATTCATTTCAATGGAGCTTTCCTGTGAGGAGTTCCCGGGAGCGTGTGCCTGTACTGTATACTACCATGTGTTCCTCCTCGTCATTCATTCCCTGTCACCTCATAGCCGATTATTTGATCATTGTTGTATGTTAATAATGTATAAAAATGACTATCTTGTAAGAGTGCTGTCCTGATGCTAGTGTAGTGACAACCCCAAACCCTTCTCTTTTCTTCTCTTTCTTCCTCTTCTAGTACATATTGGTAGTTGTATCGTAATTAAGGTTAAATACATAGATGTAGTTATTCAGATTTAGGACCAGTAAGGATAGAACTTTCTCTTATTTAAGACAAAACGAAATGCTAATAATTTTGGGCAGGTGTTTTTTTAAAACTTAAATTTTCTTTTTGTGTTTTTTTTCTTTCTGCTGATCTCATGTGGTTTCAACTAACCAAAGGTCTCACAATGTTAAAAAAAAAAAGAAGAAGAAGAAGGAAAAAAATGCTAGCAAAACTGCTGCGGCATTTTATAGATTCCCCCACCCTTTGACTTTTATAAAGAGGGTGTGCCATACTACCTTAAATGCTAACGCTAGATATGCAAAACTGGATTTTTTTAATTTATTTTTTAAAATAAAAAAGAGGGAGGCATGGTATAATAAAATGATTTTACTAAGAGAAAAAATATTTTTTTAAAAAAGAATGCTCAGAAGAAAAAAATTGATAACCTGTGTGAATATGTTTTAGATGTTTCTATGCCTTTTGAAAAGCCCCAGTGGCCCATAGCACAACTTGTGTGGAACCTGGTATGTTTCTGAAGTGGCATCCTAGGCTAAGGTTCATTTTAGTTCCCTCACTCATCTAGAAATCTGTTTCAAAGGATTTGGGTTCGTTTGTTTTTAAAAACAATTAATTTTAACACAGAAGGCTCAGCTGCATCTTTATTTTAGTCAAGGTGAGCAGGCAAAAAGCCCCATCTTCAGCATCTCATCATTTTGTTCCAAACTTCCCCTTCCAAACAATGCCTTGGAGTTAGCAAAAACCAAAATGTAGGAGCAGAATGGTGTAAACAGGGATTGAAAAGCACCACTCAAGTACTGTGGTGGATTCTTTACACACCTCCAGCTTTGTGCCTCAAGTTAAAAGTTAATTTTTAAAAACAATCTTGTGAAAACCAGAGACCAGGAAACTCTATGAGAAATTCTCTGCTTGTTTCCGTGGCATTTGGATGTCAAAATTGATCTAAAAGTTTGGAAAGAGCTTGGCATGAAATCCTGGCATACTTTTCTTTTTTGCTACTGACTTGAACAGAGGGCCAGAATTTCACTCACAGGATATTGGGAGTTTTTAATTCACATTGCCTGTTTCTCCTCCCACCGAAGGAGGGGAGGGGAGAAACAAAACACACTCCATCCAATCTTAACTTGATTAAAATGAAGAGCAACCTGTCCCTTTTTTGTTTCCTATTCTACATATTGTTCATTTTAATTTGAATTTGTAGCTTGGACTTTAAGGTAGCATGGCTCTGTTGCTGTAATTTTTTTCCCCTTGTACAGCAGTATATACACAAGCTGATGAATGTTACACATCTTGCTAGGCTAGTTGAATCATTGGGTAATTGTTGGTAAATAATAATGACCTGAAAGGTGTACAGACTTTTTTTAATTTTCTCTTCTCCATCACCCAGCTATTAACCCTGTACGATTCTTTCAATCTTGAGTGTGAATGAGGGCTAGGGACTCCAGCCACCAAACCACCCTGTTTCATTTGCCATCTAATTCAATGCAACATAAAACAAAACTAAAGCAATATAGTTTTCCTACATTTTTTTCTTGAAGGTCAGCCATGGTTGTGTAATATATATATTGCATATGAAATTGTTTACAAAAAAAAAAAACACTAACTACTTATTTTTTACTCTTGGGTGTATTTGTTTTGAAAGGTTTCCTTTTTGTTTTGTTTTGGGTTTTTTTCTGAAAAGCAAAATGGTTGGAAGAGCAAACTGAAGCTAGTCTAACTATGTTTTGAGTGACAGGGGGCCTTAGACACACTGGCAGATTCCCAAAAAATCTGCATCAATACACTGTAGAGTTTCATAAAGTGCGCAGAATCTAATTCCAATCCATTTTCTCACTGTGTGCAAGCACTACATGAGATTCTGCAAGCTAAGCAATACTTTAATACTGTAATAAAAAAATTACCAAAAAATAAAAGGAATTCAAAATCAAAGTGATCTGTTTGCCAGTTACCAAACAATCAGAATGTATTGTCTTGATAGAATTTTGTTTCAGACAAAAACAAACAAACAAAAAAAGAAGTCACCCGTGCTATAGAATAACCTGTGTTTGTACATATGCCAACACCACCACACATGTGTGGGATGTGAGTGTCAATTGAATTCTAGTGATAGCAAAATAATCTCACTGTATATGTTGTACATGTTTTGAATTCCATCAGTAAATCCAATGCAAAGTCTCAGCATTTTCAGGTGGTTCTAAATGTACTTAATCAACAATGACACAGTGGCCAGGCCTAGCCCCTTCCTTTTATATTTTAGTATGAACTGATGCGAACTTTGGTAGTGACTTTTTATATACATATATAAATATATATATACATACATATATATATATACGTGTATCTATATATATCAAGCATCTTTCAGGTCTCTGTGTATGGCTTTCTGAAGCCCTGTTGTAAAAATATACTACATGGATGGGGGTCTCTCACATCACAGATGTGGAAAGTATAATTTTATATTTGTATTTTCAAATAAATAAGTTTGTGAAAGGTTTCCATCCTCTACTGTGGTCCAGAAAATCAATGTGTTTGTCTCAGAAAAAAATAATAAAAAAATCTGTTTTGAACAGTGTTGTATGATGTGTCATTTGCATCAATCGCTTGACACCTAGCTGTTAATGTCTATTTTTCCACTTCCCTTACCTGCATTCATCTCAAAAAGGTGCCCATATGCTCTGGTTAGTCAATCATCATTTCTTAATTACTCTGTTACAGCGGACAAGGTGTTCTACGCATTTCCACATCTGCTAGGGAGGAGACATAAACCTACCTGGCATGAAGGTTCTTTTCTTGATAACTAGATGCCCCATTCTTTTAATCATGCTTGTCTCCTGTGCATCAGAACTCTGAAAGGCAAAGTTTCAAGAAAGACTTCAGGAGGATGTGTGTGACATCATAGCTCCCAGGGATTCATGGATTATTTTCCACAGTCCCCACCAGGTGGGTGCTTGCAAAAAGAGTCGCTGGGACTCTTAAAAACTAAAGCATCAAACCATTTATCAAGCCACGACCAACTAGCATCAAGTTGCCCATTATGGTTTTGGCTAATGAGGTGTTTAACTGCCCATCGGATGCAATTGCCTTGGAAACGGGGGCTTTCCATATTTTAAATGACTAATTTTTTTTTTTTACTGGTTATTTTAAATTGAGGGAGTTGAGAAAGACTGGCATGGCTTGTTCTCTTGCGAGCTGCACCGTGGTACTTATTAAAAACCATCCTTCTGCATCTCTAGGTTCCTTGATTCAAAAAAGCTTATCACTCTCTTCTTTTACAAAGAATATTAGAGCTGTCTGAAGAGGCGCAAGGACCTGATAGCATATAGTTCTTTGCCAGACTGGGCTTCAATGTATCTCTAATTTTGTATGGGGGAGATTCAGTATGACTCTATCCAGAGTGATATCAGATAGTCTACAAAGGTTTGCTTCAGCCCCCAATTCAGGCAGAACATCACTACCACTTTGCATTCACCACAAGGGTAGGGGTATTTTTTTTGCTGGGGCGGGGAGCTCTTTCCCATCTGACTTACTGTTATCTACACCATGAAGATAGCAGCTGGTGGCTCCTTGGGGCAATTAATTCCTGGGGCTAAAATCAAGAGGGAATGATGCAACAGGTGTGGGGAGCCAGGTGAGGCCAGAAGTGCTGTAAGGAGAGCCCTGCAGCTGGATCAGACCAAAAGCCCTCATTTATACCAGCATCATCACAGTGGCCAATCAAATGCCTTTGGGAAGCAGGCAAACAGGATCTGAGCGCACCTGTACTGTCTCTCCCCACTTGTGATACCCAGAAACTGGTATACTGGTTCTTGGTGAGTTCCAGCACCTCTTTTTCTATAAAAATAGCACTGCATAAAATATAATTAAAAAATCAATATAAAACACCACTAAAAGAATAGAATAAAAATAAATACACCGTGGATAAAACTGAATAGTACACACACACACGTCTTTAAGAGGCTTTAAAGCTGATTACCAATCTCAGCCTCTCAAATGCTGAAGTGGGAGCCATTCCAAGGGTGGGTGCCACCACTGAGAAGGCCCACTTTTCTGTTGTTACCAAGCGAGAATCCATTAGCTGCAGAATGACCAGCAGACTTTCCTCAGAAGATCTTACTGCTCAGCTTGGTCTGTACTGGGGGAAGTGAACTGCTAGGTACCCCGCTTTCAAGTGGCTTAGGGCTTTCCATATCAGCAACCAAACTTTTTGCTTGTCTCAGTAGTTAATCTGCCTCTTAACACTAATGTAATATAAGCAAACTGGGTTCCCCACTGTGTATCTTGAAAGCTGCATTTTACAGCAACCAAATCAGGCACGAGGGTAGTCCCATGTATAGTGCATTACAGTAATCTAGATGTGAGGTTACCAATGCATAGATTTAGATGGCAAAGCTATCCCTGTCCAGGAATCATAGATGATGAACCAACTAGTTGGGAATGGGTGCTCCAATCCACCGAGGTCACCTGAACCTCTAGTGATAGTGACATATCTAGGCACAGCCCAAAATATACCGCCGATCCTTCGGAGGCAGCATATACAAAGATGGAAAGTGTGCTAGCTGATAAATGACAGTAGCATAGAAAATTGCATTATATCAGGAGAAACTGCTTTGCAAAAAAAATAAATAAATAAGGGAAAACTGCATACCAAAATGTGCTTATTAGTAGAAATTCACACCCTAAAATTCTGATGAATTTTCATTAGAATCTTGTAATCACAAATTGTGACAGGAATGTTGGGAACTGAATTTAAGATCAGAAAAATGAAGAACTGAAAAGTGACAGTTCCATTCATCTCTACACACGCCTAACCAGAAACCCCTCAATGAATCAAAGATTGAAAGTTATAAGATACCTAGCCTTTCAGATGAGCTGGAACTTCACATTTTAAAAAAAGAAATAATCTAGCTCCTAGTTTCATCTTAGATGGCGACAAGGAAGGAAATGGGGACGGTGGAGACTCCACAAGGGTCTCTGCCCCCTCTAAGGGCATTTCTTCCATTGCTGAAAGAGAGACCTCAGCACTCAGGTTGCTTAACAAGAGAAGATGGACTTGGGGCTGCTGCGGTTGAAGGTCAGCGCCCTGCTGACTGCGGGATGGCCTCGTCTCTGGAAAGCAGTCAACCCATCAAAGCCTTAATGGGACTGATGATTAGTGAGGTACCGAGGGAAAAATTAGATTAGAAAAACAAATGAAAATCATTTAGGAAGTGGGGCTTATTCGCGGTGGAAGGCTGCTGCTGTATCAAGGCAGGCAGGCAACAATTTGACTTCCATCCAGGAGAAGGAGAGCAGGTCTGGAATACATTAGTGTGGTGGGAGGCCGGGAATAGCAGCCACTTAACCCTGTCATTCAGCAAACATTAGTGAATTATGAGTGTGTTACTTGTTGGGTTATGCGCTTGCAAAATGCCCAACGGCCTCCTATATCTCAGCTAAAAATATGCTCTTGCGCCTTTGGTGTCAACAAACTGATTTTTATTTTTATTATTACAGACACTCCCCACACAGCTACCCACTCCCCAAGTGATCAGAAATAGGTTTTCTGTTCCCCTTGCAGCTTCTGAAAAATTTAAATCTGAATCCTAAGCCAAGCTTGTGAAATAAGCCAAAATTTCCTCTCCTTGTCAAATTACTACCCTTGATGAAGAAAGCAAGTCCTAAAAATGCAATTTAGGACCTTTTCTTCATGCCGTAAACAATGATGGTAGATTACAATGGGTTTAAAATGCTGTTTGAACTGTTCTTACTATGTAACCTGAGCTGCAGATAGATGCATTGGGGGCGGGCAGAATGATGGGAGGGAGAGGGAAGTTCCTTTTTGCTAATAGCTGTGGGGTGGAGCTTGTCACAAGAGTAAAATAAGATCCAAAATTATTCAAAGGCTGTTTGAAGGAAATTCTTCTATGAAGAGGGTTGGGGTTTTTGTACCTTTTCTATTTAAAAATCCATGAATGGGTGCTCTGTGCCCAAAGGCTGAAGACCAGCTAACTAGTTTTCAGCTAGTTGGAGGTGGTATGACAAAGAAGCCATTTCCTGTGGTGTCCCTGAGGCCTCTGATGAGAAGCTTCTACAGGTTTGTGACGTATTGCCCTTTGGGTGGTCATGCCTTTATTATGTCCTTCATGAACTCTTTCAGGAAAACAAAAAAAACCCCCCAAAAATGCCTGTCTCCAATCAAAGCAAGTTTCTAGATCTCATGGTAGGAGGGGATGGATAGATCAGCCGGCACACCGCCCCCCATCACCTGATGTTTTTTAAACTGGTGATTGACCTTGGTGCTGTCTGCATGCAGAGCACGCACTCTGCTATCCATTTGTGGACTCCCGCCTTTCCTTTTCCCACAACTCATTTCCCGACTCAGTGTCCTTCCAACTCACCTACGATTCCTACATTTCAGTCCTGAACCCACCTGCCCCAGTCTTTAAAAAGCTGCACCGTGGAAGCAGAACGAACTGCACAATTATGCAGCTATGAGGGTTGGTCGAACTGTTAGGCACAGAAAGGCAACCACTGCAGGGGGCAGAGGCTGGGGAACAGCTGCCCCACACGGAACAAGAGCTGTGTCTGCCGTGTGGCCTGTCCTGGCCCCCTAAACTAGCTGCTGCCCTCAGGTGTGGCGGAGGAGCAACTTGGGAAACTAGGAAGCTGCTCTATACTGAATCAGAACATGGTCCATCCACCTCAGTAGTGTCTGCACTGACAGGCAGGGGCTCTCCAGGACTTTAGGCAGGGAGCATTCCCAGCCCTGTCTGGAGCTGCCACTGGGGATTGCCCAAAATGTAGCAGAGTCAGGGGGTGGGGCTTCTGGATCGCACTGATAGCCCTTACCATTCCCTCCACAATTCATGTGCAGAGGCCAGCAGCCTCATAGTTAAATACAACGCTGTTTGAAACCCTGTTTGAAAGTTTGAAAGTTTGGACTGTTTGAAAGTCCAGTGGTGGCCGACCTATTTTGTTCTTGTTGATTATTTGTTTACAGTCGTGTCACAAATCCAGTCCGAAGTAGGAGGCAGGCCATTTTTGCGTTTCTGTGACCCACTGAGTACATCTCTTTGGCACTGGGGAGGTCAGCACAAAATGCTGGCCTCATTCCATGTCCTACCTAGGTTTGCGAGCGTCCCTGTCCAATGTGTGCACCCCCAAATTCCTTCGAACACTACTGCTTTGGGCACCAATACCTCAGGTTGCCCTCATGCACTAATCTGTTGCTGCTTTCCCTTCTGCAGGGATATAAGCCAACACTACAGCTGGTCAGGCACCATAACTAAACCCATCGCTGTACGTCGTGCTCCCCAGTCTGTAGGATGTGCAACAGTTGTCTTAGAGCCAGGGGCCTGGCTTCTGGTTATTATTATAATTAAGGTCTTAACCCGAGGTACTACAGTGGTACCTCAGGTTACAGACTCTTCAGGTTACAGACTCCGCTAACCCAGAAATAGTACCTCGGGTTAAGAACTTTGCTTCAGGATGAGAACAGAAATCGCACAACAGCGGAGCAGCAGCAGCAGGAGGCCCCATTAGCTAAAGTGGTACCTCAGGTTAAGAACAGTTTCAGGTTAAGAATGGACCTCCAGAACGAATTAAGTTATTAACCCGAGGTACCACTGTACTTCTGGGTTAGCGGAGTCTGTAACCCAAAGTGTTTGTAACCCGAGGTGTTTGTAACCCGAGGTGTTTTTAACCCAAGGTACCACTGTACAAGTTACTGATTTTGTCTGTCATAAAAGTATACAGTTTCCATCCAGAGAGAGATGCTGTAGGAGGAACAAATTAAGGCTACTTTGAAAAAGTTTTCTTTTTAGGTAGGGAAATGACCCAACCCAGCCAAGATAGTGCAATTTCCGCAATTTCCACCATAGCTGAACTTTTGCTGAGCTCACCACCTTGCCTCACGTTCCTTACTGGAGAACAAAATAACTGCATTGTGTTAAGCAGTTTCTGCTATAGTTGCTTATTAATCTGCAGCGCTCTCTCTCTCTCTCTCTCTCTCTCTCTCTCACTCACACACTCACACACACACACACACACACACACTTTCAGCCTCCTCCCTCTGCTGCTGGAATGAAGATCTAGCCGCTATCAAGCCCACTCATGGAAGCTGTTTAGCAGCGGAAACCAAAACCAGCATTTATTAATTATCAACTTAAGTGCCTCCTTTCATGGATATTTTCAAGGGCCTCCTTATTATTAATAAGAATAATAAAACAGAGTGTGCTTATTAAAGCTCATTCGTTATACAGCATATTGATTACCGACGGGGGGGGGGGGTGCACCGATTAAAAATGCACACGTTATACTTGCCACCCCTGCATAGCATTAATTTTGAAAGCTGTAATTCAGACTGATTATTACCCTAAGGATCTTCCTTTTTCTTTCTTTCAAAAATAGAAATTTTTCTATTCTACTCCTCCCCCCACCACACACACAACCCTCACACATATGGAGAAGATCAAATAACTGCCTTCTATAATGGTCCAACCAACAATTGACTCCTATAAACACGGTAAACAAACTTGATCAAAGTGAATCATCTCTTCCACTTCCTCTAGGGAATTAGCTTTTATTCTAAACTATTCTTGGTAGCCAAGAATTTGGAATTGACAGATGTGGTTGCATTCACACTTTACATGCTTGAGCCCCTCCAGAAAAGTTTTTTTGGGGCGGTTATATTCTACAACATGTCAGTTACACAGTAATGGTGCAATGGTAGCGTCCACACATTCTGCTTTTTTTATAGTGCAAGAAATGTGCTATAGCACACATACACTCAGCTCCCAAGAGCATTTCTGATATGAAAAGTTATAGGATTTCAGCAGGAAGCTATGGGATATGCACCAATTGGAAACAAAGCTATATGCCTGCCCTGAAACTTTTGCAAGAGCAAACAGGAATGAAAGTGGGGTTGTATTTAACTGCGCCGATACCAGCATGAGCACAAAACATCGTGAATATGAAATAAAAAAATATGTCCGGAAGGGCTTTAAATGCGAACTGAATCCAACTCCTTCCGTATCCCTAACAGATGCTGGTTAAACATGCATGGGATTGGGCTGCCTAAAAGATGATGCTCTCCCAGCTAGTATAACAGTGGCCATTGATTAGTAAAGGTGATGTTATCCCCAAAACAAATTTGGAGATCTAAGCACTCCAAGCACCCAACACCATGCCACGACTGATTGGCATGTTTAACCAGCATCTGTTGGGGAAACGGAAGGAGTTGGATGACCTGCAGGTGACAACTGTGCTACATGTGACAACTGCAGAGCAGAGCAGAAAAAGAAGCCTTATTACATCCCTAGTTGGGAACCACAGGTGAGTCATATTCTGTCTTAAGGAAAATCATGCCTTATTATTTACAGAGAACCAGGCCCAGGCAGAGGGCTTTCTCAGTAGTGGCACCCTCCCTGTGGAACACCCTCCCTTCAGATGTCAAGGAAATAAAGAACTGTATAACCTTTAGAAGACATCTGAAGGCAGCCCTGTATCAGGAAATTTTTAATGTTTGATGTTTTATTATGTTTCAGTATATGCTGTAAGCCGTCTAGAGTGACTGGAGAAACCCGGCGAGATGGGCGAGGTATAAATAAATAAAATTATAATAATTGTTGTTGTTGTTATGCCACTGGCCTCGCTACCACTTCCTTGTTTATTTCAAAAATCTAATTCATTCTAGTACAGACACACACACACTTAACACTTTGGTATGTTGCATTCAAAGCAGCTTATGACTTAATCAAAACAAAAGAAGAGTCAGACATCAAAAATCAGTAATTCTAACATAAAACAACACAACAATGAAACACGAATAGTGGTGCCAATTTTACAGAGCAATCTTCAGAGATTTAAAACTTGCTGGAACAGCGGCAGCAACAAGTCCTAACTGCCGACCTAAATGCAACAAGAGGTGGAACCTGGCAGAAATCCTGGAGGGCATTCTGTGATCTAGGTACAACCACTGAGAGATGCCCACCTGCATGATGGAAAGTGTCCACTCCCCATTGTGGCTCCCCAGCTTCTACTAGTGGCATAATATACTGCCTTTGAAAATGGAGGTGGCATAGAAAACTCTCCTCCATGAGTTTGCTTACGTTTTCATTGTACAGTCCCATATTCTAAAGTGCCACAAGGTGTTTTGGCTCACTTAATATATCTAGCTATCTGTATCATTTAACATGTCATATGATGCACAAGGATTCACTCTCATTTTTAAAAATACAGAAAGGGGGTTATTCCCAGACTTTTTACCTCCAGCATTGTTGAATACAGGGCCCCCACTGAGTCAAGGGCTCCCCCAATTGTTTCCTGACACTTGACCCCATTTCCTGTATTAGTTTACTGGTGGAGAAACAAAACCTTTTACAATCTTGTGTGAAAAATGTGAACTCTAAGAGGCAATTTCTCAGGCAGCCAGGAAGCCCTTATTTTAGCTTTTTAGTGAACGAAAGCAAAAGGGCTGTTTCCAAGAGGTCCTGGCTTTGTTTGGTCCCCTTTCCCCCCTTTTTCCCCCAGCAACAGCTGCTGGGCTAGACAGACCCCCTTTGATATCATGCCATGAATCCACTTACAGATGCTTTGTCATGCTGTCATCTATGCTCATAAAACAGTCAGAATTGGCTATTCAACAAACACACAATCCAGAGGTGGGGTGGGGGGAGCCTGAGGCCCTCAGCATTAGAAAAGACCCCCACAAAGAGACCCATGGCCACAAAAGATCCAGCGCAACCCTGGCATGCCCTTTATCTTGCCTGGACTACAAAGGATCTGCAGTGAGGAGATCTAAACAGCTCTCTGAAGCTTTTTATAACCTTTAGCAGACTCTGTTACCACAGCCACTGAATGAGGCAGAAGATTTTGCACCTGCCCACCCTTGAAAGACATCTCAGGCTGAGGCTCCTTGCCCAAAGGCACCAAACAACTTCCTGGCTGAATGGATATTTGTATTAATCATAGAGATATAATAGAATTGTAGAGTTGGAAGGGACCATCTAATCCACCCACTTCAATGCAGGAATCTTTCACCCATCGTAAGACTTGAACCCACAACCCTGAAATTAAGAGTCTCATGTTCTATCAACAAATATCTAGCCATTAAATGGAGCTTTCAAGCATTATCTTGTTAGAATCCTTATAGCAACCCTGGAAAGTAGGCTGGTGTCATCAACTTAACAAGAGAGATGGGGCGCCAAGGTGTAGCCAAAACGACTTGCCTAAGCCGCCTGGTCACTTTGTGGTGGTGGGTGAGATTTCTCTGCTTATAGTTCAGTCTCTTGGCCACATATGCAGCCACAGTTCACAGAGATGACCCAGCATATCCAATAACTTCTCCCAACAGCTCACAATCTGTCTCACATTCAGTTATACAGGTAGAACAAAAAGGAACACAGCCACCCACTCACCCAGATCCCATTAGGCCACACACGTTTTTGAAAACATACTGACTTTCTGAGAAGGAATGAAGGCTGAGGTACCAAAGTGACAAGAATAGAAAATGGCTTCCCTCACCTACCTTGAGGGAGCAGGCTGTTGCTGGAAGGACAAGGCACAAGGCCTACTGACGCTCTTGCCATAATTTCTAATTCTGTTTCCAAAACTTGTTACACACCACCTATTCATGTCCAGTAGTACACAATTGACACCCTCCAGGAGTGATGCTTCCATGTCTTCCACATGCACTGCTTCAGGAAGATTTTGGGCAGGACAGAGTCTCAAAGAAAGATGCGCTCTCGCAAGCCCACATTCCCAGCTTGGTCACTTTCCTGTGGTCATGTCCACAAAATGGAAGATAGCAGGATCCCAGAGATGTGCTCTACAGGGAGCTGGCTTTAGGCACCAGGCCTGTTGGTAGACCAACTCTGCGTTACAAAGATGTCTGCAAAGTGACATGAAGGCTGGCAACATCAGCCCTCCCATGTGGGAATCCCTTGCAGATGACTGGTCCTGTATCCACAGCAGTCACCAGAGGAGGAATGACCACTGGGAGGAGCACAGAGAAAAATAACGCCATGGTGCATCTGCAGCAACACAACCGGACGCTGCTCCAGCTGCAATAAAACATGTCGCTCCCATATTGGTCTCTATAGCCAAAACAGGCACAGTAGCTCTCAAACGATTTGAATTCACCCTCAAAGGTGCACTCTTTGATTATCTCCCGAGACTGACAGATGCCAACCACCAAGCATCCAGTACACAATAAAATGAAGAACCTATCAACTGTATCTTAAAATATTAAATGATGACAATAATTATGATTGAAAATCAGTAGTAAATGAATGATAAATAAATGGTTGGATCTCCCCCCCCCCCCGCCCTTCAGTGTTTCTGTAATGTGGAAGGTATTTCGGACCTTGTTTTCCTCCCTTTGCAAAACAGCCTTTTTGTTTGCCAATCCAAGTCACAGAGGCAGCTGCTAATTTGCTTTTTTAAAAGCATGGTGCATATCCATGGCATCTTGTAAATTTGCGACTCTGTGAAAGGGAAGCCATCTGCAAAGGCCAGAAGGAAAACTCTCCTCTTGTGTTGACAGACACAGTGATGTAAACAGATCCCTTTTTATGTAGCAAAGCTGTTTGTGTCAGATCCGCAGAGACTTTGTTTCCAGGATATTGTGGCAATAGCACCATAAGGACGTTTTCTTAATTCGGGGGGCGGGGCAGAATGAAACAGTAAATCACCTAAATGAAGCCCCTTAAATGTGGATGCAATATACCGACTGTCTTCTGGTGTTCCACAGTGGCTTAGGGTAACAGCTGCATGAGAATCTTGGCTCCGACAACTATTAGTACATGGCAGGAGGGCGAGGATGACAGAGAGAGAGGGATAAGTAAGATGGACCTAGGACTGGTGGGGAGAACCCCCACTGCCAGTGGGAGAACCAGGAAAGGGCTTAGAACTGATAGGATCATTGGTGAGGTAGACCTTGGTGTCATTGGTAACATGTTCAGTGAGAAGAGAATAGCAGGAAACAGCCCTGATCATCACCCTGGAAATTATGGAAAATGTATATGGGACCTCACCAGCTCTAATTCTGCTGCCACTGCTAAGTAAGCTGCCTGTGGACACACCGACAAGAGTAGGCATGACACCAGAGGGTCTTTGACAAGAGACTTCTCAAATCTGTCACTGTCAAGGAGGTACCCCCTAGAGCTCTAAATAGGACGGAGCTGAGGAAGGGAGGTTCTTTTTTGCCCCCATCCTGCTTTCCATCTGAGTTCATGGGGAACCACCATGGACACAGAGTGAAACAATACCTGCTAGTTTGCTGTGCACTGATACTGAAAAAGAGATGTGAGCCATCTTTTTTATTTTTAAAAAATGCTATTTTCACAAACGCCCATTATCACAATATTGGACCCGAATTTGTGCCGCCACAAATTCAGCCACATGTCAGCACAGCCCAGTGTGCATTGGAACAAAAAGTTACAAGAACATAGAAAGAGGACTGCTGGATCAGGCCAGAAGCCCGCCCAGTTCAGCATCCTGTTCTCATCGTGGCCAACTGGGTGCTCCAATGAGAAGCCCAAAAGCAGGAACAGAACACAACAGCACTCTTCCCATCTACAATTCGCAGCAAGTGGTATTCAGATAGCGTTCAGACCTCCAACAGTGGCATGGCCTTGGTCCAGTATATCTGAAGGAGCGTCTCCACCCCCATCGTTCTGCCCGGACACTGAGGTCCAGCTCCGAGGGCCTTCTGGCGGTTCCCTCACTGTAAGAAGCCAAGTTACAGGGAACCAGGCAGAGGGCCTTCTCGGTAGTGGCACCCGCCCTGTGGAACGCCCTCCCTTCAGATGTCAAAGAGAAAAAACAACTACCAGACTCTTAGAAGACATCTGAAGGCAGCCCTCTTTAGGGAAGCTTTTAATGTTTAATAGGTTATTGTATTTTAGTGTTCTGTTGGAAGCCGCCCAGAGTGGCTGGGGAAGCCCAGCCAGATGGGCAGGGTATAAATAATAAATAATGATGATGATGATGAACATGATGATGAACCCTATTTTAAAGCCATCCAAGTCAGCAGCCATCACTACCTGAATGCAGCTATATCGGTGCAAGGCACTCTGCACTGTCACTTAAAGGATGAAGTGAAAAGAATCTCCGACAGAAGGCTGGGAAAAGATCTACCTCTGCCAAAGACCTTGGGAGAGTTGATGCTGGCCAGAGTAGACAGTGTTGGACAGGATGGGCCTGCAGCCCAACTCCATATGAGACACCTCATGTGTACATCATCACAATAAACCTTGCAGCAACCCCATAAGGTGGGCAGAAATGCATAGTAGCATAATAAATCCTTGCCACACGCAGCCTATATCGATGCTCTGGAGAAATGTTGCTTCCCTTCTCCATTTGTCCCGTCAACTCTTTGCTTTCATGATGCATAACTCAACTTGGTGCAACATCTGCTTTTCAGTAATGAGCTATCATTCTCATCCTTGAACAATTATACCCATTAATACGTGTCACCTATCTATCCAGGGGAAAAAGAAAAAAAATCTCAGCCCTTTATTACTATAAAGCCTACGTATTTGGGTATTCTTTTATGATAAAGCCGTATTATCCAACAACAACCAGAACAATGTAGCAGATAGATTGTTGGACAGATGAGATAGACCAAACTCACTTTTGCAGGTCACCTCAGATCCCCAGTTATATGATAAACTTTCAATGGTCTAGGAGTGATTCCCTCTATACTGTACCAAAGAACCCTGTGAACTACCATTTAGGGCTAGGGATGTATTTAGAAGGGTACGCAGCACACTCATCAAACTACAGTGGTACCTTGTGTTACAAACGCTTCAGATTACAGACTCCACTAACCCGGAAGTAGTACCTCAGATTAAGAACTTTACCTCAGGATGAGAACAGAAACTGCACGGCGGCGGCACAGCAGCAGCGGGAGGCCCCATTAGCTAAAGTGGTACCTCAGGTTAAGAACAGTTTCAGGTTAAGAACGGACCACCAGAACGAATTAAGTTCTTAACCAGAGGTACTACTGTACAATTGTTATGGGAGGAATCATTATACATAAAGCACTGGTTAATTTTTAGCAAAAAGTGGTGTTGGGGCTCACTCCTGGATACAGAATTATTTGATCTAATCCCCTAATCCCTGATGTACAAGGACACTCTTTACTTACTTAAAATGCACTCTGAACATCTCCAGGAGCATAAATCAATAAAAAACAAAAAACAAAAAAACCAGAAAAATATTCTAAAGAATCCACCATTAAATCTAGAGTCATGCACTTGGTAGATCCCAAGATGCTGTCTGAAATTAAGTCTTTACTTGAAATCTAAAATCTGATTAAGAAGGGGGTAACATGAGTCTATTGGAAGAGCAAGTTCCAGCATGTTGGTGCCACAGCTAAAAAGACTATATTGTATCACCATTAGTGATGGGTGAATCTGCCAGTTTTGGTTTCTCTCAGTTTCTCCATTTTCCTGTCTTAGTTCAGTTCTCCACATTTCCACATTTGTTTTTTGTTTTTTAATGTAAAAAAAATATCTTCCACATATCAGTGTGCATTTATACACATTACTTGATTGGTGAACTGCATTGCAAATTTCAGAAAACTGCAGATTTTGGAAGATGGCAACATTTTTAGTTTGCAAATTGTTTTGGAAACTGTGAATTAGGTACAGCCACCTTTAAATGAGCACTGAATCAAATTTCCCTCCATCTTTAAGTTCCCCACCTTGTATTCCCAGACTGTGGAATACTACCTTGCATCCCCATGCTTAGGAAACTTTTCCACGAGATGAGTGGAATTATTTAATTGGTGAAATCTTGCATTAAAACACAACAGTACTCGAGGAAAAATGTGCTTTGGGGAAGCAGTAATACAGCGATACAGCATTTTCTAAGAGCAAGCCAATCAGAAAGGTAACACAAGGTACAGCAGCAGGACACAGGGGTAAAATAAACAAGAAAAAAACTAATCCCAAAGAAGGGCAACGTGAGAAAATTATGGCACACAACTAAAATATAAGAGGGCAAGCTTGTGACATAACCAGGAGGAGGGTAACATGGATATTTATGTGCATGTATTTGATGTGGTAACAAGCTGGACCACAGAACAGTCCAAGCATCTATCAGAATAGTGAATACACAGCTGCACTGCGAAGCAGCACAAATTATCACCAAAACTAACTTATCTTAACTGAAATGGGAATCTTGGTTCACTTTCTTATTTGCTTTGGTTGCAAGCAAACCCAAAGGCACCGGCATTCCTTTAATTTGCACAACTTAGCTGTCCTGGCCTTTCCTGCCCTGAGATGCCTGGGGGGAGATTGCAAATGTGAGTGGAGGGAGGGGGAGATTCCCCACCGCACTCCCCCAGGTTGATCAGACAGACAGGCTAGTTATCCAGCTGCCCTCTGCTAGTGAGAGATCTGGCGCTTCCTGCCAGCCCACGCACCGCGGGCTAATTGACATGACATATTGACTGGCACTCTTCCGGGGAAGCGGGCAGGAAGGACTGCGCATACCATTCCAGCTCGGCAATAATTACTGATTAAAAACTAGTTAAAAGGCAATGAAGACTGAAACGTACATTAAACCAAACGACCCTCATCTATAGCAAAGCCACAGATAGATTGGCGCGATTATGAAATCATCGCTTAAAATGTCTACAAACATTAATGGCTGTTTGAATTTCCCAGAGATTTATGGGGAGAGAGAGTGGCTAATTTCACCTGGGCTGCTGCTTTCCCTTCCTGTGCTGCTGCCACAGCCCTTGATGCAAAACCCACAGACAGTTGCCTTTGTTTGTATGCATGTCTTGAATCCCAGGGCCTGCAAAATACACCGTCTTCTATTTTTAAGCCTGCATAATTAAATCCTTTGCTTCATTGTTTTGTAAATGGAAAATGACACCAGTAGCAAAATTAATAACTTTAGAGATGTACCAGGAAGCCAGTGTGCTCTCTGTGTTTCTTGCCGCAAGTGAAATGTTCATTAATGCTAAGGGTATAATAAGCTGCTTCTCCCCTCTGAGTCCCTCGCCCCCTCCTTCTTTCCCCATCATTTAGGAAGTTTTAGTGTTTGTGTGTATAGTATCTGGCTAATTTGGGGTCATTATCTCAGCAGTCACTTTGGGGCACCTCGGTGCCTTGATTTGAGACAAGCATTCAATCTTTTCTCTTCCTCCAATTTAAAACACAGCGGTGAACAAAACCTAAAGAGCCCTCCTGTACCAGTGTGTGCAATCAAATTTAGTCGAAATAAACATTCAGATGACTTGGCCAGACCGGCTGGAACAAAGGCTCATCTGCTTCCACATAGCTCGCACTCGGCACCAGCAGGGTCAGCCCCGCCCCAGGAGCAACAACTCTTCATCAAATCAGATCAAGATAATCAAGGTAACTAGAAAGCTGCGAGGCTTGGTAGTTCAGAGGTCAAACTACAAGCAAGCAACGCAAATCTCAACTCTCTGCTTTTTAAATAGTGGTTTGAGATTTCACCCCTATGGCCCACCCATCTTTCTTCTGTCCCTATAGCCTAACTCAGACAGCAATTATCCAGAAACTGAGTATGTGGATGGCATCCTGGGTTCACCTCAAGGACCACCTCTCCCCATATGAACCGACCCAGACCCTGCAGTCATCATCCATGAGATGTCCGGAGGGTGGCAACATGAGAACAAGCCTTTTCTGTGGTGGCCCCCCGTTAGTGGAACACTCTCTCCAGAGCAGCTCACCTGGCACCTACATTACCGATTTTTAGGCATCAGATGAAAAGGTTTCTCTATAACCAGGTCTTTGGATGATTAAACCTTTTATGGCCTTTTAACTCTACAGAGGAAGGTTATTGGTTGGTTGGTTTTTATGTATTTTGTGCTTTAATTTTTGTATTTTTATGTTGTGAGCTGCCTTGTGGTCTTCAGGTGAAGGGCGGTATACAGATTTAATAAATATATAAAGGAATATGCTTAAGATGCAGATTGTGCATTTATATTTAATAATCAGTTTTTAATAAAAGAAAAGGCATATACCAGCTTCCTCATGAAATTCTGAGCAGGAAGGTCTGTAGAAGGCAAACTGGCAACATCTGATCAGCATATAGAAATTGCAACCCAGATATCGTTTTTCCATGGATGGTAATCTTTATTAAGCGACTCACTGCCCTCTTTACAATCAGCGAGGAAAGGTATCATTCAATAGCTGATTTGACAGACAGGCCTGGTTTGCATGCAGCGCCAAACCACGGTTTAATGCAGCTGTAGGGAACCTTTGGTGCTGAATGATGGTGCTGAATTACAACTCCCATCATCCCTGGCCATGAGCCACACATCCAGAGGCTGATGGGGATTGTGGTTTTAGAACAAAGATTCACCACAACTGTATTAAAGGATCATGGTCAGACCTGCAGAGACTTTGGTCCTTCCGATTTTGCCCATCTTAAACCCCCATCAGCCGAGCCAGAACAGCTAGTGGCCAGGGATGATGTAAGTCATCACTGGGAAGACTGAAAGTTCCGTATTCCTGGCTTTTAGTTACGTGCACGAGCATCTAGTGAGACAAAGAGGAAAGGATCAGAAGTGTTCGTTTCCATTTTTAACTACCCATGGTTATCTGCTGTGACCGAACTGAGGACTGTAGTTATTTTACTACAGATTAGAGCACAGAAATATGGCTAGCAGTACATTTTGGGGGTGGGGGGAGCCAGGATCATTAACCACTGTTTGAAGTTTGCTTGCTTGCCAAAACTAAAAGTAGGGAACATGTGGCCCTCCAGATGTTAGACTCCAACTCTCATCAGCTCCAGCCAGCATAGCCAGTGTTCAAGGATGATGGGATATGTACTCCAGCGACATCTTAACTGCCCTAGGTCCCCATGCCTGCCCAAAACCACAGTTAACATAGTTAATATTTTGACCAGGTTCAAACATAACAAGTAACCATGGTTATGGGGTAATGAACCTTCCTGCAGGCTGTTCATCAGAGGAGGAGAGAGGTGTGCTCCTCTAGAGCCAAATTATGATTTAGTATTACCTCTCCATTCTTAAGGAAATCAGCCCTGAGTGCTCACTGGAAGGACAGATCCTGAAGCTGAGGCTCCAATACTTTGGCCACCTCATGAGAAGAGAAGACTCCCTGGAAAAGACCCTGATGTTGGGAAAGATGGAGGGCACAAGAAGAAGGGGACGACAGAGGACGAGATGGTTGGACAGTGTTCTCGAAGCTACCAGCATGAGTTTGACCAAACTGCGGGAGGCAGTGGAAGACAGGAGTGCCTGGCGTGCTCTGGTCCATGGGGTCACAAAGAGTTGGACACGACTAAACGACTAAACAACAACAACAACATTACACTAATTGCTTTGAGCAATCTATGGGACTTAGTCACAATAAACTTAAATCCCATTTATTTCAGTGGGACTATTCTGAATATGACAAAGTCTGGATCTGACCCAAACTGTCTGTAGCAAACAAGTTGGATGGATAGTCAAACACTTCTCAACCAACTTTATTCTCAGCTTGGTATCAGGAGCGAGGGTGAGCGTTCATCTCTCCCTCTCAAGCTATTATGTGAGTGTTGTCACATTAGCAATGTCATCATCTTACCCTGATTAATTGCTGGCCAGTTTCTTTACTGCACAAGGGGAAAACATACATTAGGAATAGATACCACTTTTATATACATGCATTCTGCAGCTGTCACATTGGGGAAAATGAACTTGAAATATATCATTTGACGTCAAACTGGAAAATTCTGCCTGAAAATTCCTGTACCACCTAAACTGAAATGTCACAATATTCAGTCTCATCCACACTCTGCTTCCCCTAAAATATTCTGGGCACTGCAGTTCCACCCACTGCGCTATAATTCCCAGCGCCCTTAACCAACTAGTTTCCTTGATTCTTTGGCTGCTTTAAATGTATGGAATGGGACCAACCAGAATTTTAGTGTATTTACTACTAAATTACCGGTATATAGCAGAAGTAGGAAAGGGAAGCATCCTGGAAATTCTGAGATGGTTATAAATGCAGGCAGTTTGTCAAGTTTCTGAATTAAGACATAATCATGGTGGCTTATAATTGCCAATAAAAAAAAACCACCTCAAAGAAATTAGTGGATCCCTATAGGACAAAAATGATGCTCTTCTCAAACAGTTATTCCCTTGTATGTTCTTTCCCCCTGCAGAACATGCCATCATGATTGATTGACTTGAGCTCTGAGAATATCCATTTCCCATTACTTCAACTCACATGCATTCTTGCTCTGAATAGGAGGGGAAGGAGAGGTTCCCCCCTCATTGCACCCCTCCTCTTGTCACAGGCCTGCCTGGTGCTGATATATTGGGAAGGAGGAAACCGGGAGAATAGGGACTTGCTCTAATGATAAAACTATAGCAATTTGGCTCTTCAGAGGATAATCCCCTGTTCACACTTAACTCAAGGTTGCCACAGTGAGAGAGAAAACATGACCCGGTTTAGAGGCTCTCATCCCCCGCCCTTCCTCTTCTTCTTGAGAACTACTGTATTTGATAACCAGCCCAACAAGGACACTACAGTAGGCAGCTCCCCTGCTGGAAAAAGGAGAGAGAAGTGCGCCTCTCTCTTACACTGTAATTTACGGACAAAGAGAAAAGAAAAGGATTGTGCTGTACAGTTTGTCAAATTGGCTCAAATGAGACCATTTTTGTTTTCTCCCTCTCTCTTAAAAGTTAATGTGTCGGCGCCTGTTTTGACAGAGGCTGAACTCGCCGCTGGCTTCCATTTGGCTCCTCGCTCAAAGCTAATTAGGACGTCTAGGTTGGCCTGCGCTAAGTGCTCACACAGCTTTGGAGGTACTTAACCTGGCTTAGGGATTCAATCAGGGGTGACCCCTGGGGCTGGCGACGCGTCCCATCTCCCTGGCAGCAGCCTTCCGCTGGCTGCTCAAAGAGACACAACCCTCCCCAAACCACTGGCTTGCTGACACTGATATGCCTCACAGCCACACTGCTGCTGCCGCAGTCTTTGCGGCACAAAGGTTTCAAAGGCCCGTTAACAAGGCCTGGCAAAACAATCTGGGTGATTGGGTGGGCACCCAGCGGACACACTATGTCTGCGCAGCTTTGTAGGCACGAGTAAGTCTTATTTTTCCTGCCCAAATATCAATTTATTTGCCTCGGCAAACTGTTTTGTTTTCAAGGTTGACCAAAGACTTCTGGGAGGATGTTCTAGGGATCATAGGGCTGACTGGATCTCCCTCTCATAGAAACAAAGGAGGTTGCTGGTTCAGCTAGCTCAGTATTGTCCACAGGGACTGGTAGAAGCCCTCCAGGGTTTCAGGTACTTCCAGCTGTAGCTAGAGATGTTGGGGATTGGAACTGGAATGTTAATCAGATGCTCCGGCATTGAGATTCCCCTTCTTCAGGACTGGAGGAAGAGCTGAGGTCAGAGCTTCAATGTTGGTATGGCCAAAATGGAGACATAATGGGGCAGTAAGGACAGAAGACAATTCTGTGGGATCAGGCCAATGGCCCATCTAATCCACCATCCTGTTCTCTTAGTAGCCAACCAGATGTTTGTGGGAAGCTTGCAGGCCAGACATGAGCACAACAACATTCTCCTCACCTGTGATTCTGAACAGTGGGAGTGTAGCCCTTGTGGCCAGTAGCCATTGGTAGTCTTGTCCTCCTGTGAATTTTCTAATTCTCTTTTAAAGCAATCCAATTTGGTGGCCATCACTGCCTCCATTGGGAGTGAGTGCCTCAATTTAACTGTGCTGAAAGGAGAACTTTCTTTTCTGTTCAAAAACTTCTAATGTCCAGCAGTTCAGAGGCAAGCCAGGGGAGGACCAGGAACTTGGAAGCAATTTGGATCTGAAGGATTCAACTGCCCAAGTTCCCTGACCCACCCCTAAACCAGGATGAAATTTCGATAGGCTCAGAAACATGTCTCAATCTCTCACTCCTTTAAAAAGCATATTTAAAAAATTAATACAAGGATAGTTTAATCACAGCATTTTCCCACCAAAGTACATTTGAATTTTGTTTCCCACCTGCCAAATAAAAAAACCCCTCACTTAGGATTGCAGCTTAAGGAGCCTAAATTCTGATATTACCTCTTAAAAAATACACCCATAGCTGGTGTGAGTGGGTGTTAAGGTAAAGGAACCCCTGACCATTAGGTCCAGTCATGACCGACTCTAGGGTTGCAGTGCTCATCTCGCTTTATTGGCCGAGGGAGCCAGCGTACATGTGGCCAGCATGACTAAGCCGCTTCTGGTGAACCAGAGCAGTGCACGGAAACGCCATTTACCTTCCCGCTGGAGTGGTACCTATTTATCTACTTGCACTTTGATGTCCTTTCGAACTGCTAGGTTGGCTGGAGCAGGGACCAAGCAACAGGAGCTCATCCTGTCATGGGGATTCGAACCTCCAACCTTCTGACCGGCAAGTCCTAGGCTCTGTGGTTTAACCCACAGCGCCACCCGCGTCCCGTGAGTGGGTGTTACTACAGAGCAATTTCTCGTCTCAAAAGCTGTTGAGATTCTTGTGCCTTCTTTGCAATGAGTTTGCAAAGATGTAAGATGATGCAAGAACTACAAGGGTGGGCAGGCAGCACTGACAGGAACACACCTCACCAATACACACTTTTATTGCAGAGGAGAAGCAGGAAGGATTTCAGAGAAAGAGAAAGAAGATTTCACCTCTTTAGCCTTTAAAAACGGAGATCAGAAGAAAACTAGCAAACTTCAATATATAAAGCAAGGGCCAAGGCCTTTCACAATCACTGCTTCTGTGCACTTGCTGAGAAAAAAATGGCGACTTCAAAAAAACCAATAAAAATACAGCTAAGTGAGGTTCTTCTGCCCCCCCAACAGAAGGCCTGCCCCCCCCACAAAAATCCTACTACACCCATGTGGGGTCTCCAGCTGTCTTTGGACTACAACTCCCATCATCCCTAGCTAGCAGGACAAGTGGTCAGGGATGATAGGAACTGTAGTCCAAAAACAGCCGGAGACCCAGGTTTGGGAAAAACTAGTCTAATCCTTTATTTTAAATGCCGTCTAAACTGGTGAAAATTAGGAAGCTTATACCAAGCCAGGCCATTGGTTTGTCTAGCTCTGTGTCATCTATCCTGGTTGCCAGCACTCTCCAGGGTTTCAGACCAGGGTCTTTTCCCAGACCTTCCTGGAGCTGCTAGGGGTTGAAATGTGGGGCCTTCTGCACACAAAGCAAATGCTCTCCCACTGAGCCATGCGCCTTCCAGCTCCGTTTGAATGATAACGTCCTTTGCTGGTGGCTGCAGGACAGCCAGGACCCACACACGGCTTACACAGGAAAATATATTACTGCTGAGGTTTATAACATACCACAGCCACGGCCAGAGAGATTTATGCACTGCCTCTATTGAGTCTGTAATCGTCGAAAGGTGATGTCAAAATAACGACGAGACCCTGATTTATGCTGACAAAAGAGCCAGTAAAATATCAGTGTGGCAGACAGAATGGGTGTTCGGGGCTGAGGCTAACCAAAACAGACTGGATCCTATCGGTTTGCCTGGTGTATTAATAACTGGAGTAACATGCAATCACAATCCGCTACGCCATTGCGTGTGAAAACACTGTCTGGCAGAATCACCAACTTTGCCTATGTGATGCAAAGTATTATCATTAATTGACAGATATAGATCGTCATAACCACCCTGGCCCAGCTGCCACCTGGACCCCTCTTCTCAAACGTAATCGACAGCCGAGCAATAGCTCGGCAAAAAAATACTGGTGATGAGGGGGGCAGAGAGGTCAAAGTAGATTTCACCATGTGTGTCTTTGTCCCACATGAGAATTCTGAAAACCAAACCACCGTATATTTTACTTCGACACTCCTGCTGAAGCACACCCTATTGATTTTGATGGTGTTAACTTTTCAAGGAAGCACACCTAGGATTGCTGCCTTATTATTTCTGTCTGGTTTATAATCTGTTTATCATTCACATATTATAAAAATGCCTTTCTTTCAAGTAACCTCAGGGGTTCAACCACAGAGTCAGAGGCCCAAATACTTTCAGGGGGCAGTTTCCCCACCCTCCCAAACACAGTCCAATGAAAAGCTAAGAACTCTGATATCCCAAGGATTACAATGGGGGAGGTTTCAGTGTCTGCTTAACTTTTGCCATTGATAGTAACAGGATTTTTTAAAAGCACATGTTCTGACTGGATTGTACTCTCCAGTTTTGAGTATTTCTAGTGAGAAAAGTACCCCCCCACACACACACATTTCAAATATTAGCACCATCGCTAAAGCATTCATTCAGAGTGGATCACCAACCACATTTATTTATTCATTGTTTGTTTGTTAACAAAAGTGAAGAAATTCAACCATTCCCATGCAAAATACCGTATTTTTCACTCTATAAGATGCACCAGATCACAAGACGCACCTAGTTTTTGGAGGAAGAAAACAAGAAAAAAAATATTCTGTATCTCAGAAGCCAGAACAGCAAGAGGGATCGCTGCACAGTGAAAGCAGCAATCCCACTTGCTGTTCTGGCTTCTGTGACAATGCGCAGCCTGCATTCGCTCCATAAGACACACACACATTTCCCCTTACTTTTTAGACGGGAAAAAGTGAGTATTATAGAGCAAAAAATACGGTAATCAATCCCTCTTTGCACAGTTCCTGACAACTTTCAGTTTATAAGTATATAAACTCCATCAAGATCTCTATCAAGGCTAATCTCCATCCACAAATCTAGCAACTGTTAAACAAGCAGCCATGAGCAGTTGTCTGATGAATTCCTTACATTGTACAGCCAACTACCATTTCGTGCGAGGGATCTGTTCTGGCCCCTGTGTGTTTCATTGGAGCATGTATAAACATGTCCCACCCCATTCTGCCCTTTTTGTGATGTGTTGAGTAACGTTTGGGGGCCATTTTTAGGTTCAGCGCTGTGTGCGCATCTTGCAACAGTTTGCAGCACATGTTCCAGCACAGGGTCTAGACCAACCCCAATCTTCTATTTCCATACCAAAGTCATTTCCCCATAACACTTTTAAAACTTGATAACTCACCAAAATCCTTGTCTAACAAAAAAGAGTGGAAACTAAACCCTTCAATGCTGAATGAGCAGGTTCAATTAGCTTTTTTAAAAAGGTACGTTGCCCTCAAGCCTGCTCTTCTATGTCTTTTTTTTTTTTTTGCTATAAATATAGTACAGTGGTACCTCTGGTTACGTACTTAATTCGTTCCAGAGGTCCATTCTTAACCTGAAACTGTTCTTAACCTGAAGCACCATTTTAGCTAATGGGGCCTCCCGCTGCTGCCGTGCTGCCGCCACGTGATTTCTGTTCTCATCCTGAAGCAAAGTTCTTAACCCGAGGTATTATTTCTGGGTTAGCGGAGTCTGTGACCTGAAGCGTATGTAACCCGAGGTACCACTGTACTCACTTGTCTCCACTGAAACCAGTTTAAAGGTAAGTTTCCTATTATTACTTTCATTTACCAACCACATGTAAACATTCAGCTTTTAAAGGGGAATGGGGGCTGCTAACTATGTTGATACCACACACATACAGTGGTACCTCGCGTTACATACGCTTCAGGTTACATACGCTTCAGGTTACAGACTCCGATAACCCAGAAATATTACCTCGGGTTAAGAACTCTGCTTCAGGATGAGAACAGAAATTGTGCTCCAGCGGGGCAGCGGCAGCAGTAGGCCCCATTAGCTAAAATGGTGCTTCAGGTTAAGAACAGTTTCAGGTTAAGAACGGACCTCCGGAACGAATTAAGTACGTAACCAAAGGTACCACTGTACTGTATTTACTCGAATCTAATGCTCACCTTTTTTAGCTAAATTACATTGCAAAAATTAAGGTGTGCATTAGATTTGATGGCACATTTCCAATCGCCAGCAAATACCTTTTTTGCTTCCAAGGTTCTGGAAATTGAGGTGTGCATTAGATTTGATGGCGCATTATAAAGGTAAAGGTAAAGGTACCCCTGCCCGTACGGGCCAGTCTTGACAGACTCTGGGGTTGTGCGCCCATCTCATTCAAGAGGCCAGGGGCCAGCGCTGTCCGGAGACACTTCCGGGTCACGTGGCCAGCGTGACAAAGCTGCATCTGGCGAGCCAGAGCCGCACACGGAAACGCCATTTACCTTCCCGCTGGTAAGCGGTCCCTATTTATCTACTTGCACCTGGAGGTGCTTTCGAACTGCTAGGTTGGCAGGTGCTGGGACCGAGCAGCGGGAGCGCACCCCGCCGCAGGGATTCGAACCGCCGACCTTTCGATCGGCAAGTCCTAGGCGCTGAGGCTTTAACCCACAGCGCCACCTGCGTCCCTATATATAGGGTACAAATACGGTACAAATCCCTGGTGGAATGAAGCTAGTCCGAAGAGCAAAATATTACAGCAGTATTTATATCAGGGCAGAGGTAGAAAACCTTTTTGAGCCTGAGTGTCATCTTTCCTTCTGGGAAACCTTTCAAGGGCCACACGCTGGTGACAGGTGGAGGCAGAGGAAAAAGTAGAAGGGGCAAGTAACATAAATGTTATCTTTGCACCATAGGCTAGTTTCTACATGCATGTATCAGAATCAAGGACTCATTCCAGCCAGGCAAAAACACTTTGGGGTTGAAGCAGGGTCACTGAGGTATGTGGCTTGAGGAAAGTGCTGAGGGCCAGAGAGAAGCATGGGAGGCCAGATTCAGCTCCCCATCCTTGCCGAGTCAGAAGGAGTTTCAAAACCAGGACCCAACACATCAGCCTGCCACAGACTGACCCTCTTAGATTTTCATAGAGAAAGGCAGGGATGCTTTGTTGACAGTGGATTTTGGCTAGGGACAAAGTCTGGGAGCTCAACTGGCACAGGCTGGGATGATGGGTCAACACAATGCCAGGCCAACAAAATCCATACCCAAATGAGCTTCGAATATGGCAGTAACTAAAAATGCTGAATGATCAAAAGTAGATGCTTCCAGATGACAAAATCACTGAAGTGAGCTTCACTACATGGCATGTAAAATAAAATATGTTTGGCTCATACCATTTTAAGGGCACTGGCCCCACTTCAAAGGACTAGCCAATAGGTTCGTGGCAGAGCTCTGATGCAGAAATAGCACAGAAAATGGTGCACCTGCGCATACACAGAGGGCTTTCTCACTGCGGTCTTCCCACAGAATTCAAGAAAGGCTTACAGAAGTGATCATATATCTGCCACACAGATTAAAAAACCCAGCACCTCCTCTATTGTTTTTTAGGAATTCAGCACTGACGCCCCGCAACTCTACTAACCAGCAAGCTAGAACCAGAGGACACATCAAGAGAACATTCAATAATTCTATACCGTTTTCTTTACTACTAGCCTATTTCCAATCCTTTCCCATCACATTTTCAAGACATGGGGCTACCTTTGAAGGTGACTCAGAAACTACAACTAAGCCAGAATGCAGCAGCTGGACTGGTGACTGGGAGTGGCCACCGGGACCATATAACACCAGTCCTAAAGGATCTTCACTGGCTCCCAGTACGTTTCCGAGCACAATTCGGTGTGTTGGTGCTGACCTTTCAAGCCCTAAACGGCCTCGGCCCTGTATACCTGAAGGAGCATCTCCATTCCCATTGTTCAGCCCGGATACTCAGGTCCAGCTCCGAGGGCCTTCTGGTGGTTCCTCACTGCAAGAAGCAAAGTTATAGGGAACCAGGCAGAGGGCTTTCTCAGTAGCGGCACCCTCCCTGTGGAATGCCTGCCCTTCAGATGTCAAGGAAATAAACAACTATCTGACTTGTAGAAGACATCGGAAGGCAGCCCTGTATCAGGAAATTTTTAATGTTTGATATTTTATTATGTTTCAACAGATGCTGTAAGCCACCCAGAGTGGGCAGGGTATAAATATTATTATTATTATTATTATTATTATTATTATTATTATTATTAAGGCAGCCCTGTTCAGGGAAGTTTTTAATCTGTGATATTTTAGTGTATTTTTTGTTTCTATGGAAGCCGCCCAGAGTGGCTGGGGAAACCCAGCCAGATGGGCGGGGTACAAATAAATTATTATTATTATTATTATTATTATTATTATTATTATTATTATTATTATTAACATTGTCTCCATAAGGACTAGAAACTTAGTTTTCAAAAACAAGAGGCGTTGGGGTTTGTTTGTTTGTTAACCTGTACTCACAGGCTTTTTACAAAGTGCTTTGGGAGTTGCAATTCTTTAGTTTGTATTCTTTAAGGCACCCACTAGAACAAGGATATTTCCCAGTTAAGATCACCAGAGCCGCATTTAGAAAGAGACCTGAAGATATGTATTATAGCACTTGAATGATCCAACGCCAGATTTCTTTGTCCAAGGAGCAGCTGTTTGAGTTAAAAAAAAACACCTGTGACAAGCAGCTCCCTCTGTGATGCTGAGAACACCCATTCAGCTGTCAATATGGATCATCAATGACATTGTATAAATGCAACATCGACAGAACGCCCCGTGCCAAGCCTCTATCGATCAAAGTGTGCAGGAGATTAATCTCATTGGCTCTTCAGGGTATCATATGACTTAGTCTATTAGTACAAGTGGGTCAAAGAAAAAGTAAGGTCAGCGATGTAGTGCACAGGCAGAGAATGACAAAGCGTGACCTTTCATTGTGAGAACCCGCTTACGATGCAGCCACATTTATTTCTCCCGGCCGATGGTTAAAAGCTCATCTTGCATATCCTTCCTTGTCCGCTATGGTTTGTATCAATCAAAATAAAACTCCAATGCAGTCCAAGTTCTTTCTTTAAAAGAAAAAAAAATAAGAAAAAGACAAAAGATATTCTACTTAGCACCTTCAAAACACATCGCTTTTAACAATACGTGGACCATTAGCAATCAGCCTGCCATTCTGGTCCGTTTCATAGAAAATCAAGAGGCAAAATAATTGAGTCAATAGGAATACAAAAGGGATTGCTTCTCCAGCCCTGTTCTTCTGTGACAGGGTTGAAAATGTAAAAGCTCAGGGAATCAAAAAGAAGAAAGGGAGAATTGATTTGATTCACTGCTTCAGCAGAGGCAGAAATTTAACACTGGGTTTTTTGTTTTGTTTTTTTGCATGCTCTCCTATAAGGTGTTGCTTTTCTTTTTTGGGGGGGGGGAGGAGGGAGAAGAGGGTCACACTACAGACAGAAGGGAAAAACACCTTTGATCAGATTGAAGGCTTGAGACAAGAAAGGAGTTGGATATTCCTGCATTTGATCCAAGTTCAACATGGAAAGTTGCAGTTTCAGATTCCTAGATTGAATGTTTCATATAGTGGATCTTGCTGTACTTGGGGCGGAGCTTAATGGCATCTGGCATGTTAGGGTGCTCCCGGTGGCTAAGAGTGAAGTCTGATTAAACTGAGGAGCAGGGGAGTTCATACACTAGGGGTGGAAAAATTTGCCTGGTCCACATTGTTAAGCAAACTGACCTCATTTATGCTTCCCTAACTAGTACATAAAGGGATGCAGGTGGCGCTGTGGGTTAAACCACAGAGCCTAGGGCTTGCCGATCAGAAAGTCGGCGGTTCAAATCCCCGTGACAGGGTGAGCTCCCATTGTTCGGTCCCTGCTCCTGCCAACCTAGCAGTTCGAAAGCGCACAGTGCAAGCAGATAAATAGGTACCGCTCCGGCAGGAAGGTAAACGGCGTTTCCGTGCACTACTCTGGTTCGCCAGAAGCGGCTTAGTTTAATGCTGTATTGTTTTTAACACTTGATTGGAAGCCACCCAGAGTAACTGGGAAAACTCAGCCAGATGGGCGGGGTATAAATAATAAATTTATTATTATTATTATTATTATTATTATTATTATTAGGTGGACACTAGCCCCAGTTATGGAACAGCCTTCCCAGGTAAGTTCACCTGGTACCATCTTTTGTGACCTTTTTGGCTCCAGGTGAAGATCGCTCTGGTCACACCTAGGCCTGATGAAGTCTGCGCCTCTCAGTTATTAAATTTGTGTTTTAACCGTGGGGACACAACATCTCTGGTTTTTGCTGCATTTTATGTTCTTTTTGTATTTATATGGCTTTCTTACTCATTGCAAGCTGCTTAGAGAATTTAAGAGGTGGAATACAGAGGCTGTAAATAAAATACTGAAAAATTGTTCAGGTCCTAAAGTTTCACCTCCAATCAAATATGTTTGAAAGGTTTTTGAAGCAATACAAAAAGACTCGTATGGCCAATAGCAAAGGTGGGGTGACTATGCAAATAATTATAGTGATTATCATCATCATCATCATCACCATCACTCTCTTCTGCTGAGAGTACCTAATGCAGTAGGTTACCACAAATGATATTGCAGATTTCAAAAAGGTGTAACAAAGTACAACCAAAATTATGAGGGAGCTGGATCAACTTTCTAGGAGTGGTTGAAGGTGACAAGAGAAGAGGGTATGATAATAGGTTTATAAAAGTATCCATGGTGTGTGGAGAAAGTGGCTGGAGAGAATTTTCCCCTCCCTCCCCCATAACCCTAAAACTGGGGTCATCCAATGAAATGGATGGGCAGGAGATTCAAGACGGTCAGGAGGAGTTACTTAACTGAAGTATTTCTGCATTACAACTCCCATCCTCCTTGCCAGCTAGGGCTGATGGGAGCTGAGTCCAGAACATATGGGTGGCCACAGGTTTCCCACCCCTGACGTAAGTGTGCAATTCATTTAGGCTGCCTTAAAGGTACAGGTAGCTGCTAGCTTAGTTAGCTTTTAAAGAACAGTAGCAAATTCAAAGAAGTGGGGGGGGGGGATTGATCTATGGCTGCCAGTCACAATATCTATAAGGAACTTCCATGGCAGAATGTAGTGCACCATTGGTTATCAGCTGCTGGGAGGAACTGCTGCTCCTGCCCTCTCTTTGTGGGCTTCCCTAGAACCATATAGTGGGCCACACTGGAAACAGGATACTGGACTAGATGGGCCATTGGTCTGATCCAGTAAACAGGCTTTTCTCACATTCTTATGAACTATGGAGAGGGACTTCAGTGGGAGGAAGGTGTGAGTTATTGTCAGGAATAAGTAACTGTCATAAAGGTAAAGGTAAAGGGACCCCTGACCATTAGGTCCAGTCGTGGCCGACTCTGGGGTTGTGACGCTCATCTCACTTTATTGGCCGAGGGTGCTGGCGTACAGCTTCTGGGTCATGTGGCCAGCATGACTAAGCCGCTTCTGGCGAAACAGAGCAGCGCACGGAAACGCCATTTACCTTCCCGCCGGAGCAGTACCTATTTATCGACTTGCACTTTGACGTGCTTTCGAACTGCTAGGTTGGCAGCAGCAGGGACCGAGCAACGGGAGCTCACCCTGTCACGGGGATTCGAACCGCCGACCTTCTGATCAGCAAGTCAGTGGTTTAACCCACAGCGCCACCCACGTCCCTGTAACAGTCATGCCTGGGGCCAATTGCAGCACTCCAATCCTCCCTGTCTGGTCCTCCTCACAGGCCCACCCCTCGCTCCTTAGATGTTTTTGCCTGGCTGGAATGTGTCCTTGATCTGTGACGGGAAGGGTGGGTCTGTTTTTGAATCGCTGGAATATATCCTACCATGCAAAGTTAAGAGTCACGTCCACTGCTTGCCCATTTTTCCTCTGGCCGCCCACACAACTGGCATGTGGCCTCTGAAAGCTTGCCCATGAGGGAATGGGACCCCAGGCTGAAAGTGCTCCCAACCCTTTCCTTAGGTGATGTAAAGGCAACAGTCAGTGCATGGAAATAAGAGGAAATTGTCAGGTTAGTAAGGTCTGTGAGCCCTGTGGAGCAATGTCTTTGGGAACCTTGGCCAAGTCACATCGTCCCTGATTTTTTGCAGGGAGAGCAGGTTTCTGCATTGCCACTAAATTGCTGAAGGAGATGTGGAAGGCTTCTTTTGCAAACCTCCCCTCCTAGATAGAAATGCAGCGGCTGTTGAGACCCTTTTAAGAGCATTAAGCTGTACATTCAGTAACACACAATAGCGCTTAAATTAAAGTTGGGGCGGTGGCGATGCCTTAAAGGCTGCCATTACATTCTTAATGAAGTCCGTATGCTCTCTGCTGATGCAGTGGGGACATTGAAATCCACTGCTGTGGCAGCTGATTTGATGTGTTGACGAACGAGCCACACTGCTATAATAAGAAGTGTTTATTTGAATAATAAGGTCAGGGAGTTAAGTAGTTGGTATTCCAGTCATATGAAGCCGTTTGCACAGTGTCACTAATAATTAAAGCCTATAAAATGGGGGGGGGGGGGAGAGCCCTTGTCTAAATGCTTTCCCCAAATATACTCCACTATCTTGAAGAAACTCATCAGGGCAGCCAAGTGATCTTCGAGGCTTATTAATCGCTTCAGCTCCACAGCCAGGGCAAATTTATTTGCTTGAATTAGCATGTAATATACTTACAATAAAGCCGCCACAAGTCCCCACTTCAGAGATACAGTTTATTTAATAGGAAATTAGATCCAGGTATATATATAGCAGCAATACCTGTGTTGCTTACAAGGCCAAGCAATACCTTGCTGGGTTTCATGATACACTCGCTGAGTTGGTGTTTGGGGGTGGGGGGAGAGATGGGATGCAGGGAGTGCAATTCTACCACATGGGCTTTGGGAGGGGCTTTCTAATGCTGCTGTCAAGGCTGAGCCATAGGCAAGTGTTGTAGGTGAAGTGATGAGCAAGGAAGGGAAAGAGCCAAGAGGAAGACCCCCCCAAGGGATGCAATGGAACACACCAGAGCAAGGAATAAACACTGTTACTCATGCCAAGTCTTAGGTGGTGGGAGAGATTCAACTGTGCACTGGAAATTTAGGTTTCTGCAATTAAAAGCGGAAGAAAGTGCTCTGCTGCAACAGAACCACCTAAAAGCAAGCCGACGGTGGACTTTTTTGTGGTTAGGAAAGTGACTGGGAAATGCTCTAAAAATGGGCTAACCACTTTTGGACAGGATGAGGTATAACCTCCCTGTAAACTAGGGGTAGGCAAACTAAGGCCGGGGGCCCAATCGCCTTCTAAATCTGGCCCACGGATGGTCCGGGAATCAGTGTGTTTTTACATGAGTAGAATGTATCCTTTTATTTAAAATGCATCTCTGGGTTACTTCTGGGGCATAGGAATTCATTCATTTATTTTTTTTCAAAATATAGTCTGACCCCTGCTGTAAACCAATCAGAATGAAAGCTCAATTAAAAGTGGACATAATATAGCCTCTGTGCAAGCTTTGCACAAGCAAATCAGGATAAATTTTCAACAAACAGGTTGTCTGGAGGAGCCATTAACCTGCAGCGCTTCCTGTCTAGGACAGCTGAATGGCCAGCCTGAGTTGGCAGGATTAGTCCACAGCCAGACAATTCTGGACTGCATGGAGGAATGTTGTACAAAAATGTCTTACCCTCCGTGGATGTGTCTAAACTGCTTTTAAAGTCATCCAAGGTGGAATCTACACACATGTAAAAAAAGTTCTGAAAATGCTTTTTGTAAAAGCGTTTTTAAAAATACATTGAATTTTCCATAAGGCTCACTATCACCATCTAGTGTCACAATTGTATATTGCACTTAAAACACACTTAAAACGTTTTATTTGCAGCTGTATAGCTGAGTCACAAGTCATCATGGCCTCTTGTGGGAACGAATTCCACAATTTAACCGTGTGCTATGCGAAGAAGTATTTTCTCTTGTCTGTCCTGAACTTTCGAAAATTCAGCCAAGTTCTAGTATTATGATATACGAAGAAAAAAATTCTATCCTTTTTCTCCACAGTCTGCATCATTTTATACACCTTTGCCATACCCCGCTCTCTTACTTGCCTTTCCTCTGAACTAAAAAAATCCCCCAGTGGTTCTTTTGCAATAACCTCAGGAAGCAAGCTGAGGATGCTGTCAAATGGTGCCCAGTTGGGAGAGAGCTAGCATTGTGTTCGTCACAACATACAAAGCCAAGACAGAAGAACATATTGGCTTGGGGGAGAACCAGGAGCTGTAAAGCCATTGCAAAAATGGGAACAAGTGATTTGTGAGGAAGAGCAATATCCTTGGCAGTCAAAATGTGCCGGGGCCAGCAGGGGCCAAAGAAGGGTGAAGCCTGGCAATAGGATGGGAGACAGTGATGCATAGTCTGCACCTGGTGCAAGAGGGACTGATTTGCTTTGGTTCCATACAGCAGGCCGTTTCTTGCACATAATAACCCTCTCCCACGTCTTCCCAATCTTCAAACTGCAGGCGGTGGCTGAACAAGGACAGACATCACACAAGACGGCAAAGTTCACACTGACAGGGAAGAGTTCACTGGCACCACTCTCTCTTCTCAAACTTTATTATTCACAGTCTGAGCAGCAAATAATTCCTCTGTTCTTTTCTCCCGCTACTCAGCCACCCCCTGATTCTTTTCCTCCTTTGCCAAAGCTGTTCTCTATTATAGGAGGGCACAGGCATGCGCCAGAAGTGTCAGAGGCGTTAGACAAGGTATTAAGGAGGTGTCAATGGTAGAATAGCAGGGATTACAGGAAAGTCTAAATAATGTGTAAAATAAAACCAAAAAGGTGATAAAGTCGTTTGATAAGAAAGGCTGGAGAGAATAAAAAAAGGGGAGTGCAATTATTTTTTCATTTCGATTGTTCAGGCTGAAAAGCACTTTTGCGACTTAAGTGGCATTTCTTTCTCCTCCACCACCTCTTTCGGTGCATCATATTCCTCAATAATCACGTTATGGTTGCCAGCATTTTCGCAGCACACACACACACAAAAAAGCAGGGTGCGGGGGGAGAGAGAGAGAACAGCAAGACCACTTCACACAAATAATACTCTTCGCATCTGAGCCGGCCCCATTGTGCTTTGCATCCCCAACAACATTTTACACGGAGTCCAGCTTTGCAATCGTCGCCAGCATTTTCACAACTTGGAATTAATAGCATGACACCCTTCCCTTTTCAGGGACTAGCAGGGGAGGAAGACGGCGTCCAGCAATGGGTGGAACTGGCTCCCTTCATAAACTTAAGGCCTTTCCAATGCGAAGAGTGTGTTTATGTGCAAGGAATGTACAGCTTCTGCTCATACCTCCAAGATCAGCTCCTCCAACTGGTCCTGCCCACTCGCTAAGATCACCAACAGAGGCCATCCTGTCCATTCCAAACCCACATTTTGTTATAATAACAGAGAGGACCATTTCTGCCACACCCAAATTTTGAGTCTCTCTATCTAAAGAAACATTCATCTTGCCCCCTCCTTGTTGGTCATTCATTGCAGCTTCAAAACCTTCCTATTTAGAAAGGCCTTTGATTTTTAGAGACTGGGTTTTATCACTTGACTACCATAGCGATGTTATTTATTTCTTTATGAATGGTATTTCATATAAATTATATGCAAATCCATCTGTTGGTGCTTTTTTTTACTTTTTAAAATCCAGTTATTATTGTGTTTTATATGGCATTTCTTATTGCAACATTTAAAAGTTGTTTGATTGCCGGATTTCACTGTATTCTGTTCTTTTTATAGATTGCTATTTGAGTGCATTTGATTATTACTTGCAAACTGCATCGAGCTGTATGAGAAAAGGCAGGGGATAATTTTTTGTGTGATAAAGGGGCATCCTGGGGAAGTCTCTTTGAAGTGTAGGATGATATACACACAGTATGTTAATGTGTATATGTGCACGAGTGTATTCAGTCATCTTTCCACAAGATAGTGTGAAGACATATTTTTCCGGCGCTCAAATGACAATATTTTGTCCCTAAGAAAAAACAATTCTACCCCAAGCTAAAGCATACATCAGATCTTGCTGCAATCAGGCACATTAGATTTATTCATGGAGACCCCACCAAGAGATATCTCTCCAGACTCACTCTGACTTCCTGAGTCCTGTCTGTACACCCAGTAAGCTGTGAGCAGCATCTGAAACCAGATTACACAAGTGTCCTGGGCGTGCACTGGATGGTGTTTATGACATCACTAGCAGTGCTGAACCATAAGAAGCGCCCCACTCAGTCAGGCCAATGGCCAATCAACATCCTGTTCTCACAGTGGCCAAACAGATGCCTTTGGGAAGCACAACAGCACTCTTCCCTCCTGCAGTTTCCAACATCTGGCATTCAGAGACATACTGCCTCTTACAGTGGTCAGCATAACTAGTAGCTGTTGATAGCTTTATCCCAAAAGATAACATGGGAAAGGGTTCTAACGGAACACTTATTACTCGACGTTTTATTCTCACAACAATCCTGCGAGGCAGACTCTGTCTTGTCCTCTGCCTCTGAGCCCCAGCATCTAATTCATATGGTGCGCCAGTCACCCCATTCAAGGGGGAGCCCTCATTACCTGCTTTTACATTGTCCCGGCCTATGTATGTGGGTCTACTGCCATCCACAGAGCCTGAGGATGATTTCTCTGGAACCTCTTCCATTCTACCCTACTGAGGAGCATGTGACTGCAGACCAGATTACTGGTCCTTTAAAACTGGCAAGCAGGGATAGGCAGGCTTTTGCTGTAACAACATATTTCCAAATTCAGCTAGCAAGACTTGCTAGGAACTGTTCAAGTTCCTGATTTATCTTGTCTTGTACCTGCCCTGTGAGCCGCAAGCCTTGGCAGGTTAAGGTGAGAGGGGTGACTGGTCCTAGGTCAGTGAGAACATGACTGAGCAGTGACTTGAACTTGAGTCTTCACAGTTCTGGTCTGACACTCTAAGCATTACATCACAGTGGCTCTGTTTGCATGTCACAGTAAACCATAGTTAATGGGAAAATGACAAAGAGTCTTGTGGCACCTAAATAATAGCAAATTATTGGGGCATAAGCTTTTGTAGACCGCACTCCATCAAATACATGGTGTGCTAGCCTAAGTTACATGTATATCTGTCTACACATTGGTTGCTGTTGCTGATGGTGATTGTAAATGCTGGGATCAAAAGAAAGGGAAATGTAGCAAGGTGCAGACAGCAATAATTGCATTATTAAACATGGAGGCTACAGACACACAGAGAGTTGTTGATAACCAAGATATACAAGAAGAAGAAGAAGAAGAAGAAGAAGAAGAAGAAGAAGAAGAAGAAGAGTAGTAGTTTGGATTTGATATCCCGCCTTTCACTCCCTTTAAGGAGTCTCAAAGCGGCTAACATTCTCCTTTCCCTTCCTCCCCCACAACAAACACTCTGTGAGGTGAGTGGGGCTGAGAGACTTCAGAGAAGTGTGACTGGCCCAAGGTCACCCAGCAGCTGCATGTGGAGGAGCGGAGACGCGAACCCAGTTTCCCAGAGTAGGAGTCTACCGCTCTTAGCCACTACACCACACTGGCTCAAGGGTGAGACACTTAGCACATGTAGTATAAATCTAAAAACCTTGTCCCTAATCAAGTTAGAACACAGATGGAACACACAGGGGAGCAACACACCATGGTCCCTGGCTCAGCATTATGTCCAAACTAGCATTGTGGTTTGTTTAACTCCAAACACAGAACAAAGTGAAGCCACAATATCCAAGGAGAACCTTTATTATATTGTGTGTCTTGTTAATGTTTGTGCTTTGGCTTCTAGAGACCCACATTATTTTTCCTCCTCCTTCAAATGGTTTAAACCTGTCTTTCGCAACCTGCTGCCCTCCAGCTGCCTTGTACCCTGGAGGGCACCAGGTTGGGAAAGGCTGTCTTAAGCATTGAATGTAAATGAAGGTAAAGTAAATACGGCATTACAAATTAGGGAGGGTTTTATTTTCTCCCCCGGTGTTGGTGGGATGTATTATTCCAATGAATTCCTCAGGTATAAAACACAAGGGATGAATCAAATGAGAGGATGTGAAGAGTTGCGTATGTTCCTGGGAGGGAGAAAAAGGAACTATTAATGCTCCTGAGTTATCTAGATGGCTTCAAGAGCCCATCACTGATCCATCTACAATCTTCACATATTCCACAGAGACACTTGACCTTCAATTAAAGCGAAATACTGCTTATTTTTGCAGCACCTTGCAGATACTGGCGTTGAAAGATTAACAAGTGAACCACAATTATAAAACCAAGCGCTCTGACGCACAAGAGCACACTGCAATCAGATAAGGAACTTGTTGAAGTCCTGCTTTCCTAGAGTCTCACGGCAGGCAGTCTCTCCACACACATGAATGAGAAAGGGAAACCTGTGGGCATTCTGTTTCAGCACATGACTCCGCTTGCCCTGAGAACAGCTACATAAACTTGCCATAGGATAAGTAAAGATGTGCTGGTCTGAAGCCACTGGGGGAAGACACATTAAAGGCTGTCGTCTCCTAGAGCAGCGGCGCAGAAATCTTTTTCAGCCCGTAAGCAGCTTTCCCTTGAAGAACCTCCCTGGGGCCACCTGCCAGTGGTGAGCAGGGCCTGAGGCAAAAGTGGCCAGAGCCAAGAATATAAATGTCACCACCGTACAGTAGGCTAGTGTCTGCACACTCCTCTCTATCAAAAGGGATGCAGGTGGCACTGTGGTCTAAACCACTGAGCCTCTTGGGCTTGGCTGATTGGAGGGTCGGCGGTTCAAATCCGCATGACGGGGTGAGCTCCTGTTGCTCTGTCCCAGCTTCTGCCAACCTAGCAGTTCGAAAGCATACCTGTGCAAGTAGATAAATAGCTACTACTGTGGTGGGAAGGTAAATGGCATTCCCGTGTGCTCTGGTTTCTGTCACAGTGTTCCATTGCACCAGAAGTGGTTTAGACATGCTGGCCACAGGACCCGGAAAGCTGTCTGTGGACAAAGGCCGGCTCCCTCAGCCTGAAGTGAGATGAGCACCATAACCCCATAGTCGCCTTTGACTGGACATAACCGTCCGGGGGTCATTTACCTTTACATCTCTATCCAAGAGCTAGAGGACTGACCCTTTCTAGCAGTGGCATCTGGTAGCCCCCGACCTGGAAGGGTGGCATGGCCAATTAAGCCACAGAGGTGTGGTCAAGAAGGTGGCTGAGTTAACACCGTCAGAAGCCCCAGCGTGGTGTGGTGGTTAAGAACGATAGACTCGTAATCTGGTGAACTGGGTTCGCTTCCCCGCTCCTTCACATACTGGGTGGGTGACCTTGGGCTAGTCACACTTCTCTGAAGTCTCTCAGCCTCACAGACTGTTTATTGTGGGGGAGGAAGGGAAAGGAGATTGTTAGCCGCTTTGAGACTCCTTAAGGGGAGTGAAAGGCGGGGTATCAAGTCCAAACTCTTCTTCTTCAGCAGCCGCAGCTAGTATGGCCAATTATCAGGAATTATAGGAGCTGGAGGGCCAAAGGTTAGCCACCTGTTTTGAAGCCTCATTGGTTTCAGTGGAATTAAGTTTCCTTCATCTCCTTATCCCTCCTCCTGTTTAGAACTTGCTGAAACGTGGGAACCCCAGTCCCAGATCCTCTGCAACCACAACTGGGAAGGCAGCCAATGGGATGTTAATCCGGACTGAGTGCCTGAACACCTGCTAGCCTATCACTGCTATTCAAATCAAGTGTCTGAACCTCCTCCTTCTCCACCTCACAGGGAGCAGACTTTCCTCCAGAAAACACAGGCAGTTACCATCCAAAACAATGTGACGTAAAAAAAAAGAACCCAGAAACATCATTTATACCTTCCCTTCCTCGTTAGTCATTGCCAGGCCAGCTTCCCGATTCAGCTCTTTGCTACAGTAAATGCTGAGGCAGCAATCCACCACACAATCTTTCTTTTCCACTTTGAAAGTTTAGGGACATTGTGAAACCATTCCACAATATATAGCGGGTCACGCCAAGGAGTTGGCATCCATCTTTGCCATCCATCTGCTGCCTAAACTCCATTGCTGCTTTTGCTGAGGTTTCTCTCTTGGTCATCACATTTATTCCTGACTCATCTTCCCACCAACACCCCTGGTGGTTCCTACAATTTTTGTTCTCAGCCCTTCTAAAACCTTCTTGCTGGGAACAGCAAAGACTTGTGCACCACCTAGTTAAAGCACTGTTTTACCACTTTAAACAGTCATGGCTTCCCACAAAGAATTCTGGGAAATATAGGTTGTTTAAAAGTTTCAAGAGTTGTTAGGAGACCCCTAGTCTCCCCATAGAGCCACAACTTACAGAGTAGTTTAATAATCTATCCCTCTTCTCAGGGAGCTTTGGGAACTGTTGCTGTGTGAGGAGAATGCAGGTCTCCTAACAACTCTCAGCACGCTTTACAGAATTCTTTGGGGAAAGCCATGACACTTTAAAGTACTATAAAAAGTAAAGGTAAAGGACCCCTGACAGTTAAGTCCAGTCGTAGACGACTCTGGGGTTGCGGTGCTCATCTTGCTTTACTGGCCGAGGGAGCCGGCGTTTGTCCACAGACAGTTTTTCCCAGTCTTGTGGCCAGCATTACTAAGCCGCTTCTAGTCCAACAGAACACTGAAACCAGAGCATTGCACGGAAACGCCGTACAGTGCTGATGGAGCCACATTCAGGCAGGAGACTGGTTATACATTTTCTTCAGCATATTGAAATTGGTAGGACCAAGTGTCCAGCTAAGTCTCTTGGACACCGGCACAATTCATATCATGCCAAACCATGGCTGTGAAAGCTTTAACTATGGTTTGTAACTGGCCAGCAAACTAGAATCCAAAAACATGGCTTGAAATTAGATAGCTAACTATGGGTTTGGCATGAGGACTGAACTGAAAATCCATAACAAGTAGTCATTTCACTGCCTCCCAAAACTAGCTGGAGCTTAAGAGATGGGATTGCTAAACAGATGGAAAGGCAGTTCTAAACCATGTTCTCTGAACGTCTGAAAAACTCAAACCATGGTTTGACCCAGTGCTTTTTTTCTGGGGAGACGAAGGGGGACACGTACCCCTAAACATTTTGTGAATCTAAGTTTGGCCTCAGTGAGGGACAGTACTTCAAAATGAGTAAGAAAATGAGAGTACCCTTAAACATATTTTTAGAAAAAAGCACTGGTTTGACCTATAAGGTTAGTATAATTTACTATTTGACTCCATGTCTGAACTGAGTCTTCCCACAATGCTGTATACCATATCTGTATTTAAAGACGCAGCGACCTCTTCCAACAGTTTTGACTAATATGCCCACCTCTTTGCCCTTTATTTCCATTTCCCTCGACTTTAATTCTTCCCCTTCTGCCACAATTCCTGTTTTCTTCCAGGGCTTTCTGCTTCCACCCTGCTTTTCTGAGCTGCCTTGAACAATCTCATCGCCCATGTTTTCCCCAACTACCAGGTTTGTGAAGCTTCTATTAAAAATGAACTCCTGATTGGCTCCCCCAACATTCTGTTGGTCACTGTTGCCTCATAAAGGAAGGCAACATTAGGGACATAGGAATCTGCTTCACATCAGGTCAGATATATTGTCTGGTCTGGATGGAAGGAGCCCTTCAGAATCTCCAGCAAAGGACTTCCTCATGCTCTGATCCTTTAGGATCCTAAAACCTAGTGCCATCCAACTGCTTTGGATTACAAATCCCATCACACGGGTGAATGGGAGCTTAGTCACCTTCATACCATACACGTACAACACACTTAAAAACACATTCCCCAAAGAATTCTGGGAATTGTAGCTTACCCTTCAGAGAGCTCCAGTTCCCAGGACCCTTAACAAACGACAGTCCCCAGGATTCTTTGGGGGATGCCGCGTGCTCTGAATGAATGGTATGTGTGAGACCGTAGTCCAAAACATCTGAAGGACACTGCTTTAGAAAATTTCATTTTTAATGTAAGGTGGCGACCGGGTGTTAAAAAAACTTAAGGTTGGTGGGGTGGTGCCCTGTTCACCCAAATGGACCAGCCTGCACTGGGTGGGAAGTCAAACTATCTCCCAGCCCCAGGGATGCCACAGCACAAGGTGCAGGCAGCCACTTGTGGTTCAAAGGTATGTGTGACTCAAGGGTCCTTGGTAGTAAGAGAGCTCCTGAGAAATAAAGACTTTTGAAGGCTGGTCTAACCAATTGCTGCTGGGTCTGGGAAACCAGAACCATAGGAAATATACAGAGTCAGGCCCTTGGTCCATCTGCCACTGAACTGTGGGCCCTCCACGTGCTACATGAACTCTCCACCGAATACTGTTATTTGCCGGAGCATTGTAGGCTCTTGGGGTTGCACTGCTGGTTTTGTGCTACTGACCCTGCTAATATCTTGGTTTTGGAATCCAGCTGACCAGTGTTTGACTTCAGCTCTGTGCTACTAGGTCGTGCCCACTCTTGCACAGCCTTGCTGGGCTTGACCTCTGCTTCCCCTGAAGACCCACCATTCCTAGGCAGGACAACTAGACCTAACCAGGGCAGCCACATTGGCAGAGGAAGATAGTGGCTGTTGTGAAAAACAGGTGCAGATTCTTAATCTTCCAAAATTTATTAACTGCCCTTCACCAGCAGGGTGGGTTACAGCAATAAAAGATATAGCATTAGAAAGAGTTCTAAAACAGATGACACGGGAATAGGGCGGGTTCTGCAAACACACACCTCCGGAGTCAAAGGCCAGTGCATCTTCAGCATTCACTGAAAGCTGTACAGCAAAGGAACCAGATGCACCTCTGTGGGGAGGGAATTCCACATAGAATCATAGAATTGTAGAGTTGGAGGGGAGACCCTAAGGGTCATCCATTCCAGCCCCCTGCAATGCAGGAATCTTTTGCCCAACATAGGACTTGAACCCACAGCCCTGACATTAAGACTCCCATGCTCTATTTACGGAGCTATCTCAGTTGTTCATACTGGATTCTCAAATATGAAAATCCTCAGGCAACAGCCACTGTCATTGTGTTTTGGGACAAGAGCCACTGCCACTGCCCCACCCACATTTGCCTCTGGCCCCCAGAAAGTTATGCAAAGGGAAATGTGGCCCTTGGTTTGAAAAAGGCTTCCCCACTCCTGTACTACATAGAGATGACACGACACCTGTAGAGCACCGCTCACAGAATAGAGCTTCATTTTTGCAACAATCATCTATACCGTGGTTGGATTTTATTTTGTCATTCCTGTTTTCTCTCTCTTCACCCTTCTGCGTGCACATTTTAAAAGGTGTTTCTATCCCCACCCCACCCCCGGCAAACAACTCAGAAGCCCACAGGGGTCCACCAAAGCGCACAAAACCCATTAAAGTCCATCCATGTTGTCGTCGCTTTGACGCCAAAGCTGCGACTGTTTTCGGTCTGAAAGTGGTCTCTCCCAAAAAGGCTTCCCTTTCCCACATTGCCATTTAGTTACAGTCTGTCGCCCGAAGGTCAAGCAGCAGAAGAAGAAAAAGCCCAGTGCATTATTACAGAGGTGCCTGACAGAAACAAGTCATTCTGATATTGTTTTGGCCCCTAAGAGCTGTGGGACTGCAACTGCTGCTCACCTCCCAGGAACTGAAATCCTTGCAATACAGAGCCTGACATATTCTTGGCCTCGCTTATGAAGGAAATTGTCTGCATTCATGCAACGCAAAAGGGCTTTGCGACCTGGCAGCCAAATTTAGACCCGCAACAACCCAGTGAGCTCAGGCCCCGTTTTTAGGGTTAGGATCTGAAGGATTACTCCTTGTCAGTATCAGATGCCAGAGCTGCAGTCGAGGTCAGGGTGCAAGTCAATTTCCCGAAACAGCAGCTGTGGGGAGCCAGAAGCAGGTCTGTCCATCAGGCAGGCTTGACCGACAGGCAGTTAGGCTTCGGCAATCAGAAGAACAGGTAAAGCAACATAGGGCTGTGGAATCTCGGGCCTAGGAGACGAATGTGGCCCTCCAGACCTCTTCATCTGGCCCTCTTACCTCTCCCCAGGCTACAAACCTCACCAGCTCTGCTCCGCACCCAGAGTGCTTTTGTCTAGCTGGGATGGGCATTTGACTTCTTCCTTGTCTGGATGGCGGGTACAATAGGGGTGAGCGAGTGTGTGTAAAAATTAGCCTACTTCGCAAAGGTAAACATTTGCATGTGTTGCTCCACCCACTTTTGCCTCTGGCTCTGCTCATCACTGGCTCACGACCCCTAGTTGGCTGCTGCTCAAAAGGGAAAGTGGCCCTCAGGGTGAAAAGGGGTCTCTATCCCTGCAATCTAACACATAGCTCAGGCTAGGATTGCCATATTTGAAAATCCAGATACAAAAGTTGCTGAGTTGTGGTGTGTTTTTTTTCAAAAATAAAAAATAAAATATGAAGTTTTTGAGCTGTTTTTAAGGAAATTCGCCAAAACCTACACTTCCGACATGGGTTGCCATATGTCCGGATTTTCCCAGATGTTTCAGCAATTTGCGCCCGGACACTGTTTCCGATGGGCAAATCCTGGCAATGTCTGGGAAATTCCAGGCATATGGCAACCCAAGCTCAGGCTGGAGAGCCAAGCTCAAATCAGAAGGTCAGCAGCACCTGTATAGGCTCCCTAGGTCAACTTAATCCAGCTGGTCCGACAAGCTGTAATATCTCTCTCATTATAAGGGCTTTGCAGCATGCCACACGCAGAGGAAGCAGCCTTGCACTGGGTCAGGTTATTCCCTATCTAGTCCAGCGTTACCTAAAAGAGCACAGAAAGGGCGGAAACAGCACCTAGCAATCCCACGAACCTTTGCAAGCGCAATCCCATGAGCCCTTGCACCAGCTGTTGAGGACTGTGGAGAGTTGGAATTTGAGGAAGCAGATTTGGAGGGAGTGACTGCGTTGTTTGCAAGCTTTTTCAATGGCGTTCCCAATATGTGCGATTTCACTTAAACGTGCGGGGCCTCGGAACGTAACCCCTGTGTAAAATGGTTGCTGAATATGCACTTGTTCAGTTTAAACAAAAAAGGTGGATGTGGGGGGAAATAATGCACCCTTGTTTAAAAAAAAATGGAAAAGAAGAAAGAACCTAGTTTAACCTTGCAATGTCCTCTGCAGCTCAAGAGGGTTTCTGTCATTTCCAGCTGGCTTTGTAGCCCTAAGGCTAACGGCAGCAGATGACCGGCTAACCCTTGGGGATCCCCCTTGTGGCCAATTTCTAACCACAAGACAAATTGAGGGGGGCTCTGTGTGCAGACAAGCTTTTGACCGATCTGTTCAGCACTTCACAAAGGCATTCAAATATCACAGCCACAGCAAGAGAAGGAGCGGCAGGCAGGGAGAGGCAGGAGCAGGCGAGAAACAAGCCAAGACAGACAATATATTCACAATTAGGCCAGATAATTTGCTTGCCTTGCGCTATCCAACCAAAAGACACACACAGTCCTGACCTACATGCTCCATTTCTTTCCTTTGTAAAAATAAAACAATAACACCCCCCACCCACCCCAATTCCAGCTCTTCACTAAGACTATTTGCATGGGGAAAACGCCGGGCAGAATTTGCTATGATACATAACATTGCGCCCCGCTGTTATTTCAATCTCATTACTGCATAAGCAACGCCGTACGAGAGATTAAAAACCATCTTCTCCTCTCAGTACTTACTAACAGCCTTCAATTTCTTTATAGTGTTGTTGGGGGTGTATTTCCACACACACACACCCCTTTCCCTTAACGCTATTAAAATGTATTTTGAACAAGAGGCTGACCACATAGAAGATAGCAAGGAATTATACGAAAGAGGTGGAAGGGGGGTGAAGTACAAGAGGAAAGTGGTGTTGACAGCTACTCGGGAGATTTGTACCGAAATGAGCAAAGCAGAAAACGTCCATGTTCCCCCCCCCCCCTCAGCTTATAAATGACACTCAGAAGCCACCTCGAATTTGGCAGGTGTGCGAATAACATTCATTAGAACCGATGTGACAGTGAAAGAACGCGTCGGTGCACCGATATACAAAAGTACAAGGCAGAGAAGCTGGAGGCTGGCCATTTGTTCTGTGTCATTTCCAGCTTGTGCGCACGTGTCAGACCCGTCCCCGATTGAGCTCATCGTGTCGCCTGCCGGCCATACGTTCAGCCATCTGAACTGGCCCCTACAGGCACACAGCGCGTCCAAGTAGGGAACAGGGGTGAAATGCAATTCATTTTGCACTTTCCAAAACCTTACAGTGGTACCTCGGGTTACAGACGCTTCAGGTTACAGACTCCGCTAACCCAGAAATAGTACCTCAGGTTAAGAACTTTGCTTCAGGATGAGAACAGAAATGGTGCTCTGGCAGCGCGGCAGCAGTAGGAGGCCCCATTAGCTAAAGTGGTGTTTCAGGTTAAAAACAGACCTCCAGAACGAATTACCGGAAGTACTTAACCTGAGGTACCACTGTATGCGACCTGAAACACATCCATCCTTCAAAATTTGCACTTCTCTGAATTTTGCAATGCAGCTCTCCATCCAGGTAATGTGTACCAGAAGGATGCATATACCACTGTAACGTCTACATATAAATACATACATTCGTGAAAATTACATACAAAATGCATTGTGTGGGGGGCAATTTGCTTTGTAGAAAATGCATACGATGCCATGCATATTCAGAGAAAATTGCACTAAGATGGTGATTGATTTTCATGAGGACTTAAAAGAAAAAGTCATCGCAAACTGATGTAGAAAGGTGCAGAACTGAAGAATGGAAAAGCGAGAAACTGAGAGGAGCCAAGATTGACAGATTCGCCCATTGCTACATCCATGTGAGAGGGAGCCTGAATGGTCCAAGATCACACGGAAGAGGCCCAACAAACGTGTGTTGGAGGTAGCTGGTGTGTGAAGAGGCAGGATATACACATCTATATGAGAGGGGTGTTCATATGAGCAACCCCTACTATTGCACCCTAAGTTGGTGTCTTCTCATAGGTGTGGCCAATCAATTCCAAAGCTCAGTCAGATTTTTATCTTTTGTAGCCAGTAGCCTTGAGCTTCTTGGAGGAAAAATGGGGTACGATTAAAGGGAGGTATACAATGCTAGTTCTACTCCAGGTAGACACATTGAAGTGAATGCATATGACTTAAGATCTATTAATTCAAATGTGTCTACTTGCAAGATGAGGGACGCTGGTGGCGCTGTGGGTTAAACCACAGAGCCTAGGACTTGCCAATCAGAAGGTCAGTAGTTCGAATCCCCACGACAGGGTGAGCTCCCATTGCTCGGTCCCTGCTCCTGCCATCCTACCAGTTCAAAAGCACGTCAAAGTGCAAGTAGATAAATAGGTACCACTCCAGCGGGAAGGTAAATGGCATTTCCGTGCGCTGTTCTGGTTCGCCATGGTTAGTCATGCTGGCCACATGACCCGGAAGCTGTACGCTGGCTCCCTCGGCCAATAAAGTGAGATGAGCGCCACAACCCCATAGTCGGCCACGACTGGACCTAATGGTCAGGGGTCCCTTTACCTTTACTTGCAAGATGACTTAGTTGAATACCACCCAATGTCATCAACTGTACAAGCCTGTTTTAGGGATTAACACTGAGAGATCCGTTACAGATTTTTATAAGCTGCTCTTTTACGAGGAAATGCATATAAAGTTTATATCCAATGCTAGTCCAACTCAGACCCACTGAAATTGTGTAGACATTTCCAAGCTGGATGGGACAATGAAGTGGTTCAGAACCAGGCAGCTTCATTTGTGTCTGTGGAAAGAGCTGGCAGAATTTGCAGAGAGCTACCGTAGCTCAGTTCAAAAGGTCCGCAGGTCAGTCTCCAGGTAGAGCAGGGAAAAGAGACCCATGCCTCAATCCCTGGAGAGCTGGCTGCCAGTCAGTGTAGACCAGCCTTCGCCAGCCTGCTGCCCTCCAGATATTTTGAGCCACAACTTGTAAATTGCGTCATACAGCACTCACGAGTCTAATAAAGACCAGGAACCTCAACTCCCATTGAAGCAAAGAGGTACCTGCGAAGTGTTTTTTAAAATAAGATCAGCCAGACAGCAATGGAGAATAAGAAGGTGAGGTTTATTGCCAGGCAATAAGGTACCCAGTTGGAATATTTTCCAAAGAACTGGGACCCCGATTGACAGAAATCCAGAGGTCTTTATACCTGAGCAGAACACAGCAAATCATTGATCATGAGACAATCATGAAAGATTCACAATATTGTCAGCGAGAATCAGCCAATCAGCAAGCGGTTGTCACGCTACCTGACCCCCGGTCAAGCCTTGGTCAGCACCGGATTCTAGTTCTGCTTTCCGATGCTCGCAGTGACGCTCTGTCTAACCTTTCCCCCAATTATGACAGGACATGGAGCTCGGACATTTTGTGGTTTTGCTCTTCCTGTTCTGTGGATTAATTTAGCCTGTATCTGAGGGGATTTTGTACCAGAATCTCTGATTCACGTCTTTTCCCCTTGTCCGGGGTGCGCAGATGTTTAGGGGAAAGGTCGCTCCTACTTTGCTGTTTCAAGCAGTTTTGCAGTTTGCCAAAGCACAGCTTCCCTTATGATTCAAAATGGATTATAAAGTACTGTAATCCTTGATTATGTGTAAGCATATATTGATATATTGATTATATTGGTTTCTGATAACTGATTATGTGGATAGCATAGGGGTAGCCCTTCTCCCTTGCCTCACCATCAATGTCACCTGTATGGTGCTGGGGTGGGTGGGAGAACAGCCTTGCAAGCTAGGGCTGATGGGAGTTGTAGTCCAAAACCTCTGGAGGGCAAAGTCTACTATAGGCAGGACATGAATCAGATGGGCCAAGGGCACAGCAGAAGGCAGCTTCCTGTTGTGGCTGTGAGGTCAAAATGTCAGCTGCTCATTTTGCACACAGCAAGGCCCGTGGGAAATGTGGCCAAATGGCATGTTTCTTCCCTCCTCTCCGCCCCACGTCGCATGTGTGTGATGAGTTGCCCTCCTTGCGCAGGATGGAAGTCAGCAAGCAGCGCCCGGGGGCAGGTTTGACTCTTGCACAAGACTTGTATGTCCCAGCGATCAATAATATCGCTGGGCTGGAGAGAGAGAGAGAAAGGAAGGAGTGGTGGGGAAGGTTAGGCAAAAGGAACTTATTTTGCTTGTTTCTGTTGCTAACGTTTCCTCGCGGGCTGTCTCCGGCCCTGGACATTTAGCAATCCAGACAGGAGACATTACTGCTTAATTAGAAACGAGACAAACCGGGGGTGCACGTGGGGGTTGGCGGCTGGGCGGCGGGCGAGAGAAGGAGAGAGTCGCCATTTCGATCGTGTTGCCGAGGTAATTTGAGCTGTCACATTCAGCTGTCAGGAGTGGGTAATGGAGGCAGCCTTGGGGGGAAATCTCCACGGGGGGAATGCAATACCTCGGATTAAAGTAACCGGCCACAGTAGATCAATGCCTCTCCCTGCCAAACGCAGCTGCGAGCACATTTATCGGAGTGAAAGTAACGCCACACGGAGAGGCGGCGGGGAAGCGGAGCAAGTTTCCACCGGCGAAGGATATTATCCAAATTAGCCACTCAAGTATGAAGTGCTCAGGTTTTTGAAAAAAAGGTTTCCAGTGGTGTTGGAAGGGTTGTTTTATTTCTTATTTTTGGAGGGGGGTGGGGAGCTTTCACACACACACATCAACAAGAAATATGCATATGACACAAGCAAGCAGTTTTGTAGAAGCCGCACATCTGCTGAATTTGAAATAACCCCCATGATACAATGAGTGTAGTCTGCCCCCACCTCCAGTATCTGGTTTATTTATATTTGTAAGACACACTGCTCAAGGAGGAGAAGTTCAATAGGTATTGCTTGACTCCCAAGTAAAGTATGGGGAGGACCACAGCCTAAGAAGCATTTCGCATATATGATTATGCAGGACAAACCCAGGTCTCCCAGAGTCTCATAGATATCTCACAGAGTTGGAAAGGACCTTGAGGATCATCTTTAATTCAGGAAAATGCAGCTTTTCCCTTATGGGGATTGAACCTGCAACCTTGGTGTTGTCAGCACCATGCTCTAACCAACTGAGCTATCCAGCTATCTGCAAGGCAATTGCAACCCCAAACAGGTGAACCTGTATGATGGGTTCCCATGGCCCACCGGTGATCCATTCAGGTGGTGCACAAACAGCAGGCTCAGTGGCTGTTCTGCATTATGAGAACCTGAAACAACCAGAGGAGGAGGGGCTTGAAATGAGTAGAAAGCATTAGCAGCAAAATTAATGGGATGTTCCGTGTTGATTCAACTAAAAATAAAATAAAAAATCCATGGGGGAAAAGATTTGGGAATCACTGTTGTATGACACAGGTGACTGCAAGCAGACATTGGACACCTTCACATTTTTAGCTGTAGTCTTTTTATTTATTTAAATAAGTATTATTCCTCTTTGTGTAATGGTGCCTAAGGCAGCTCACAGTAAACACAACTGTAAAATATAAAACAGTGCATAAAAGTAACAGGCATAGAACGGATCAATGCTATATATTCTGATTGCAAGTGAGGCCTATTCAGGGCTTCAGATAGCCAGTCAGGCCTTCCTTGAGGCCACTATAACTGCAGATGTCAGAAAATCCCTGGAAAAACAGAAAAAAGGAGCAGAAATTGCTGAAGGTGACTCAGGCACTTGGTGGCTGAAGTACACTATTCCTGGCAACCCTGAGATCACTGGTGGCGATAATGTTTTGAAAGAATTTTTTTTTTAGATTATTAGTTTTAATGTTTTCACACTGCTGTGTCTGCTGCCCTGGGCTACTTTGGGAGGAAGGGAAATATATAAACTGAATATTTTTTTTAAAAAAAAAAACACCATTCATTTCATGCCTGATCCCAGTGAATATGATTGGCATTCATTGTTGTCATTGCTTTCAGTCCGCAAACAATATGTAATTGATCACATTTTTTCCTTCATTTGCATTGTATTTCCTTTGCACTGAAATGAACAGGGTGGAATAATATAAAGACAGCGTACACTGACTAATTTTGTTCACATAGTTAATTTTGTAATTTCATCACAACACACAGCAGCACAAATAAGGCAGGCTTTGGCAGAAGACAAACTGCAGAAAAATGGAAGCACTCCCCTCGGCCGAGCAGTTAAAAGATCCCCCAGCACTGGCTCCCAGACAAGTGGAGTGGGGAACCAAGGATTACTCTGCTGGAGATTATGAGCCCTCCTCCGCCCCAGCTGAGCCATGCAAACAAGCTGCGTTGTCCCAGCTCACAAGGCACTAAGGTGAAACCACCTTGGCTCCTACGGTGAGAGCTGTGGCAGGCCATTGGCTCTGGCCACTGCAGCTTATTTTTTCATCATCACAGTATATCGCCTGACCGCGATGTTTGGCTGGTGATATACCATGATGTTGAACAGCTGGTATCACCCAGCCCTACTCCTAATCCACTTTAATAGGGGCAACCTGAATTTGTCAGCATGCCACTGAATTTTGCCAGCGACATAAGCAAATCTAGAAACACTCTCAATGACCTCCCCCCCAACAAAGAAAGATTGTGTACATACTGCAGTGTGCACAAGAGCGATTGCGGTCATATCAATGTGTGCAAATTTTTCACCTTACGTGAGAGGCATAAATCATGCATCAAAGTCGTGAAATGAACAAAGAAATGTAATAATGGAAAAAGAAGATATGGAAAGGTTGAACAAATGCAGGGAGGTGCCAAATACCCTATTTGCTGGGGGTGCCACTTAGTCTAAAGGTAAGGCGAGGGTGAGGAACATACCCTCCAACATTTCTCAAATGAAAACAGGGACATTCCATTCCTTAATAATAACTTGACTACAGTGGTACCTCAGGTTAAGAACCCCCCGGTCTGGGGGTCCATTCTTAACCTGAGGTACCACTTTAGCTAATGGGGCCTCCCGCTGCTGCTGCGCCACCACCACGCGATTTCTGTTCTCATCCTGAAGCAAAGTTCTTAACCCGAGGTACTATTTCTGGGTTAGCGAAGTCTGTAACCTGAAGCGTCTGTAACCCAAGCTACTACTGTATATATACTCCACACATCTTACTAGGTTGCCCCAGCCACTCTGGGCAGCTGCAAACATATATAAAAACATAAGAAAACATTAAACTTTTTTTAAAAAAAACCTCCCTATACAGGATTGCCTTTAGACAGCTCAGGGGTCAGGTAACTCCATACCCTCCGACATTTCTCCAATGGAAACAGGAACATCCTAAGGAAAAGCGGGACATTCTGGGAACAAATCAGAATCTGGGATGGCTTCTCTAAATCAGGAAAATGGGACACCTGGGGGGTCTGGAGGAAGGAAGCCAAGTCCTGCGGTCAGCCTGTACATTCCACTACTTTGCCACAACAAACACTTCTGGTGCTTTCATTAGATATCCTGCTATCTCACAAGGGGATCTGAGGGAAATCCGATTTTAAAAGACAGAAAAACTGGGAAGGCACTCCATCTCACAGGGAGCAAATCGAAATCTAATCCTGGCTCTCTTTATATACAGTGTTGCATGGAACACTTCTCTTTGCTTAACGTTCAAGCGCTGAGGAATAAGCTCGCTGAGATTGCTGTATCTCGTTTCCAAAAACCATCCCACAGGATCCTGGGGGGTGTTTAACAAGACAAAATCACGATATTGTACCACTCAGATTTATAAAACATTCTATCTTTGGCTGAAAAGCGTGTGTGTGTGTGTGTGTGCGAACACACACTGCCAGGAGTTAGGAGACTAAGTCAGAACAGAAAGAAGAGCGAGGAAGCAGCAGGTGACCGACCCCAAGGTTGGCAGGGCATCTTGCCTGCAACTCCACATACACGCATATGAGAGTAAGCTCCATTGAAGACAATGGGGCTTGCTTCTGAGTAAAATGCATAAGATTACATGTTCAGACCCAGAAACCTCCCCCCTAAATAAATTCACACTTGACTCAAAATTTTGGTTCTGGTTTTTGGCAGAATTTAGGCCACAACTTTATTGATTATAGAAAGTGACTGGTTGCCTAGGCTCTGGTTCGACTAGCTCCCTGTCATGCAGGTAACGCTGACCCAGGGTTCCAGCATAGGTCAGCCAAGGGTGAACACCCGGATAAGCGGAACGCGGGGAACGGGCTAACTCCACCACCCAAATGTCCCCTTAGACTCAGGCACGGGCACAACCCCCTCTCAGGGGTTGACCGAATCATCGAGTCCCTGGATTCCTTTAACAGAATACCCTTCACATAGGGATGGCGAGAGCGTTCTCCCATCCCTATCACCTGAACCAGAGCCTATCCGCCACCTTACAAGTAGCGACGATTTGCTACGCGGCAGGCGAAACCCAAATGGCAACAGCCAATCAGCCAAGTGGGGAAAATTCCTGTCATGCCCCTGTCCCAACAACAGATGACACACGATGGCATAGCAAGGTCAAGCGCAAAGCCCTAAAAGTAGGGAGAGGTGGGCGGGTGTATCGAATGCATGCGCCGAAAGAGGAAGCTCTGGGTTACGTGCATGGGCATAAATAGGTCCCTTGAACTGTTTGGACTGCGTCCCATTGGCCAGATTGCACCCAGCTTCGAGGGATCTACCAATCAGGTATTGTGGCTGACCAATCGTACCCACCCACAACACAGGGTGTCGGTTTTCCAGGTCTCACCGCAATACATGCACTCTTTAAGGGAGGACCCGATTTATCACCAAGCTAGAGTGATGCAGGCCCCAAGTGGAGAAGCAGACGTAGCAGAGAGTGAATGAACATATGAAGTTGGGGGAGAACTATCGGCATTCCCACTGGTACATTTGCGAAGCCCCAACAGATGCAGGTGTCGGGGGGCAGCTTCACCCCCCCCCCACTGGCCTCAATGAGCATGGTTCCTTAGTTTTGCTGGAGCACCTATGAGAAAAGTGCTAAGCCATTGCCCTTGCCCTTCTCAGTGACATAAACAAAAAAATTGTACAGGTCCAAAAAAATTGTTAAAATCTGTGCACAAGCTTATTTACTGGCACTGTTTTCTGAACCTGCCAAACCCATTCAGCTTGTAGCATGAGGAGCACTTGCCCCCAAAAAACTTGTCCAACAGAACTGAGATGTTGCTTTACCCAACTCTGCACACTCAAACAACTGGGAAGCATGGCCTTTGCTGGTGCATAAATTATCACCCTGGGAAGATGTTGCCCACACTTGCCACCAAGTGCTTCCTGAGATTCCATCACACGTCCATCATGGTGGGAAAGGAGCTAGGGCTGGTTTGCTTAGCCAGTTGGTAATGCAAACAGAGGTTAGCCTTAATGATACACACACAAGAAGTTATCAGTTTAAGTTAAGGAAGAAAATGTTATCCAAACAAGGGGGAATTGGGAAGATCTGGCTTCTTAGAGTCATAAAGCTGAAAGGAACTAGTCAAATCTCCCGCAGTTGAAGGAAACGAGCGGGCAGAATTGCTGCTGTGCTTAGGTCCTCTTTGTGGGCTTCTCAGAAGCATCTGGTTGGCCACTGTGAGGACAAGATGATGGACTTGATGGGCTGCTGGCCTGATCCAGCAGGCTCTTCTTGTGTGCTCATGTTTTATGGTGTGTGTGTTTGTGTGTGTGTGTGTGTGTTTTAGACAGAAGCCAGAACACCTAGCTCTGAACCTTCCCTCTGCTTCCTAAAGGCATCCTAACTCTAGGCAGGCTCCAATACTGGACCATAGCTGTCAACGTTTCCCTTTTTGTAAGGGAAATTCCCTTATTCCGAATAGGATTCCTCACAAGAAAAGGGAAAAGTTGACAGCTATGTACTGGACATTAACTCAGCTGAGAAGTCACAGCCAGGTGGAACTTTCAGCAGATGCACTCCTCTGAACCTTTTACACCCTCACATCTGGCAAGAGACCCCAGACACCTGCCTCCTTAGACAGGTGTATGCAGTGCAGGGTCAATCCTTGTGCAACCCTAATGATGACAAGAACCCAGCTTGCAAAGGTCTGGCTGGCCTCTGCAAGAACAAGAGTCTGAAGCCGCTGGTTCCATCTACTGATCTAGCAAGGCTTTGCTTGGGTTCTTATGAATGGTTTGGAGGCCCACTTGACACCACCCACACAAGTTATTGCAGCCTAAAATGGTGGCTTCGTGTTTTTAGCCTGGTGTGTCCCTGGCGGATTCTTTCTTCATGGACTTTTTGCTCTGCTCCCAAGTCTAACCCAATGGCATTTGTGGTGCAGATACCCTCAATTCTTTTCTGTGCGAAAGAAGAGCAGAAAATCATTCAAATATGTTGTCAGGCTAAACCAGGTTCTGTTTAGGGAAATAAATGAAGTGGGGGGCTTGGATTTCCCCCTAAGGGCATCCGAGTTTTAAATAAAACATCTAATTGCCATTCCATATTCATGAAGCAGGTTTCTGTCAAAATTACACCTGTCATGAGATGCGTCTGCTTTGTTTTCTTGTGGGGGAAGATTGCTGTTCTCCATTATAGGCAGTTTGTTTGTTTCAGCCTGGCTTTCAATATATTTTGGGGAGAAGCATACATATAATTTATGAAAAGCTCCATTGTTGCCATATGTTGTGCTCGTATCTTTGTACAGGAAATGAGTAGCCTTTAATCTGTATAATTACAGTAAAGAGGAAAGAATAGCTTAGTGGCGTAATTATATTTAAACTGAGGAAAATAAGATTAATTTCCTCACCTGTAAGAAATGGAGTAGTTGTGGCAAATCTGAGTCAGTGCTGTATTTATTCTGGGTTTATTTGGAACTACGCAAATGACAGTTAACGGATGGGCTTGCAATTTAAAACACACACTCGTGCGACTTTCCCTTCCATGCGGTTGCAAGCAGAGTTTTGCACGGGCCTGGCAAGGCCCCCAGAGCCAGCCATCATCTCCTCTTATAATCAACATTTACCCAAATTAGTCCACTATGGAGCTCAAGGCCGATCAATGCACTCCAAGACCAATCAATCGGAACAAGGAAAATAGAATTATACAAAATGATGGATCTGTTAAGAACTGCGGTAGGCGACACACAGCCCACAGGCAGGCAAGCAGGCAGGCAGGCCCCAAGACACCCACGATGTCTTGCCAGGATCTGAAATATCCCCACTGTCTCCATTACATTTGAGTTCATATAGTCATAAAGTTGGAAGAGACCTGGTGGATCATCGAGTCCAACTCCCTGCAATGCAGGAATATGCACCCATACAGGGATCAAACCCATGGTCTCGGCGTTATCAGCAGCATGTGAGAAAAGGGACCGTGTGGGCACAATTCCCGCCCGACAAACCACAGTTTATCAGACCAAGATAGGAAGATCTGAACTGGACCCATTCTATATGTTAACAACATGCTATAGTTGAAGCATAGGGCATGCCCATTACCTGGAAATCTTGAACTGAGCAGCACTATAAAAATGGCTTAGAAATGACTGTGCCGAACTGTAAGCCCATCTAGCTCAGAAATGTCTACTCTGACTGGCAGCAGCCTTCCAGGGTATCAGATAGGCAGAGGCCTTTGAAGTAGAATAATGATCAATTTTGAAGGTGTTCATCCTAACAGTGGGATGACCCAACCCATCAAAGAGCAGCAGTACACAGTAGAACTGCAACTGAACTTCATAGTGCTTACTTCCAGATGGAAAACACATTGAGCTTTAAACAAAACGACCATTAACCACCCGAAATGCAAACTTTTAAAGTTTTAAGTAGTAGAGCAAATAATCTTGCAAGGAACTGTTAAAACTGCTAGCGTGAACTAAGATCCCCATCAAAGAAAAGGAAAAAATATTCAGTCACCACTTTTATTATCATTTCCAGGACTCTGGCTTCCTCTCTCTGATAATCTATCACAAACAAAGATGAAAGCCTCATTATCACCTCATTCACTTGCCAAAGCCAGAGTAAGCCATCAATTACCCTGGAAATGTGACTAGAACATCATCACTTCCTGCTCTGGAAAATAAAATAAAAAAGACACCACAACTCCCCCACCCCCACCCCTCCACTATAGCACTGGGCTTTCCCCCTCACCAGCCACCAGATCCCTTTTACTGGATATATTTATTTATTAAATTTGTATACCGCCCTTCGAGGGACACGGGTGGCGCTGTGGTCTAAACCACAGAGCTTAGGGTTTGCCGATCAGAAGGTCAGCGGTTCAAATCCCCGTGACGGGGTGAGTTCCCGTTGCTCGGTCCCTGCTCCTGCCAACCTAGCAGTTCAAAAGCACGTCAAAGTGCAAGTAGATAAATAGGTACCGCTCCGGCGGGAAGGTAAACGGCGTTTCTGTGCGCTGCTCTGGTTCGCCAGAAGTGGCTTAGTCCTGCTGGCCACATGACCCGGAAGCTGTACGCCAGCTCCCTCAGGCAATAAAGCGAAATGAGTGCTGCAACCCCAGAGTCGGTCATGACTGGACCTAATGATCAGGGGTCCCTTTACCCTTTACCTTATACCGCCCTTCATCCATAGATCTCAGGGACTGATCCGGCATGCAAAAGCAGATAGTGAGCTAAGGATCCTCTACAAATTCTGACCAACTCTTTCACAGAAACATAAGCTACTTTAAAGCCAAGTCAGACCATCAAGTCTACCCAGCAAGATAATATCTGAATACCTGAACAGAACTCCAGGTTTCAGACAAAAAGGCTGAACGGAGATCCTCTTGCAGGGAACTGTACCAGCACTTGGAACTCATACCTACTCACAGACGTCCTACCGCACAGAGGTTCCATTTGAGCCTGTACTGTGAACCAAGTTACAAAGGAAGGGTGTTCTCAGAACTGATGACTACTACTACAGTCAACTGGAGCCGGCAAAACAGGGGGCAGAGACGAGATTTGCTAGACCAGTTGCCCACACTTCCTATTTTTAAAAAATAAATGATTATTACTTTTCCAATATTATACCAATAATGGTCCCATTATAACAATGGCATTTCATATCCAATTAATACATTGATACAAATTATTCAAATACCAAATTATACATTTTAATTAAAGTGCACCCCATATGCTAGGTTTGATGGCTTCCTAAGTTTTTTCTTTGTCAGCATTCCAAAATCTTAATAATTTCAGTTACATTCAAGTTAAAATTATAACCCTTTATAGAGCAGCTGCAATCTTGATGATTTCTATTCATGTTGCTTCATTAGGTAATTAATAAAGCTTCAAGTTCCATGTATGATGTTATGTCTTTATTTCCTCCAATTGTTGCTGTTACACATCGTGACTTGGGTGGAACTGTCTGGATGGCCACACTTCTATGCAAATTTATTTGTGCACAGCCGTATTTGTCTGAAAAGTGCCACCATAATTTAGAAAGCTCCCTTCCAGGCTCACCTTGACTCAATTTCCGCTCACTACAGATGAACATAAAGAACATAAAGAAGTCTGATCGCCGAAGAATTGATGCTTTTGAATTATGGTGCTGGAGGAGACTCTTGAGAGTCCCATGGACTGCAAGAAGATCAAACCTATCCATTCTTAAGGAAACCAGGCCTGAGTGCTCACTGGAAGGATAGATCCTGAAGCTGAGGCTCCAATACTTTGGCCACTTCATGAGAAGAGAAGACTGCCTGGAAAAGACCTTGATGTTGGGAAAGATGGAGGGCACAAGGAGAAGGGGACGACAAAGGATGAGATGGCAGGACAGTGTTCTCGAAGCTACCAGCATGAGTTTGACCAAACTGCGGGAGGCAGTGGAAGACAGGAGTGCCTGGCGTGCTCTGGTCCATGGGGTCACGAAGAGTCGGACACGACTAAACGACTAAACAACAAGAACAGATGAACAGCCCAACTACTTTTCTTTCTAATCGCATGTGCTCTTAAATTTCCTGGCTCGGCGGCTTCTCTCTGAATGTAATGTGTGTATGCTAAACATACCATATTAAGGCTCCTCTCAGGCAGATCAATTTTTAATGTGGAATTTACAAAGATTGACTCGGGGATGCATTTAAAATTGGAGCATTAGCCGCAGGTGGCCATTTCTGAGACACAACCAAAGCCGTCTGATTATTTAGCGAGCTAGCATTTTGTAAATTTTAAATCTTAGGCAGGGCTATTGGGCCTTCAGCAGCGGGCGGGCACCGGCGCCTAAATATGTTGACTTTTCTGTTGTTTGTGTGTTGTTTGGTTTGTTCTGGTATTAAGCTGGGATGGATGGTTAATTATTTATCTGCCATGTACGATTAGGCGGCTGGATCTCTTTTGCGGCGGTTCTGTTTTGTCTCAAACTGGCTGTCAGGCAGAGTAGCATCAGCATCGGGTAAGGAGGTGGGGGCGCAGCTGGCGTGGAAAGTGATGGGGAAAGAACCCAGATTCATTGGCAAAGTGGTTCTCAAAGAGCAAGGCAGGCCTCTCTCTGGAGGAGGTGCAAGCAGATGCTAGAAGAGGCAGGTCCAGATCTGAGGAGGTCTCCGCAAGGTGGTCTCTCTCCTACACTGGTTGCCCTCCAGCCACCATTTTAGATTACCCACAGTGCCCCTGAACACCTGGCAGTGTGTTATTCCAAGGCATTCAGTGGTGGCTGGTCCCTAGTGGGCCTGGTGGGGCAGAAGGCAGGGCAACATACAATAGATATAGGTACTTTCACCCCCCCCCTTTTCCCCTACTGGTACTCCTGTACCATTAAACGCAGCCTGGGATGAAGAAATTAAACAAGTGAAGCTATTCATGCCATGGTTAGATCAATGGTGGGGAAAGCTTCCATCTTGAAGTTCTGCATATATGCTTAGAACTAAGTCTCAGTGTAGTGAAGAAGATGTACTCCTCAAAATAAAGCAGCAACCATCAACTTATGTTTTGCATATCAGCCTAATGCTTAAGCAACAGTAGAGCTCATGAAAAGAAGTTGGCAATCTTGCTGCATCTAGAAAGATGTAGGACTGCAGCCTAATAAGGCTTAAGGCTGGAAGATCCCAAGGACCACATGAACTTGGGACCCAAGTACTTAAAAGAGAGCCTTCCTCAATACCAACCATCTCAGATACTACAATTGGCAGGTAAGGCCTTGATGGTGCCTGGTTGGCACTGACCCATAACAGGGCCTTTTCAGTGTTGGTTCCTCAGTTCTGGAATGCCCTCCTTAGTGAGGTGTGCCAGTCTCCATCTTAACTTTCAGGGAGAATTGGAAAACATTCCCGTTTACCTAGGCATTTGGCAGCTGAATGATACTGTCCCTAGCAACCCCAAGATCACTGGATGGAAGTATGTTTCTAACTGCTTTTAGATGGTATTAACTGTAAATGTTTTTAGAATGTTTTGACTGTTTTATAATGTTTTTGCTTTGTTTTCATTTTTAAAGTGCGCTTCTGTCTGCCATCCTGGGCTCCTTTGAGAGGGAGGGCGGGATATAAATTCAATAAATAAGCGAAACTTGCCCAGATAACGAGAGCTTCCTACAGGGCGATTCTGTAGCTCCCTGTGCTATCAACAGAAAGGCAAGGTGCTGCCAACCTGGACCCACCTAAGCCTGCAGAACCATCAACTACAGCAAATTTTAGCAAACAGTAGAGCTGCCATGATTGGGCCAAAATGGAAGGAAAAAAAATACAGTTCCATGCCACTTTTATGTAAGTTGCTTGGAACTTTCCGCCGACTCTCAGTAATAGTCATGTGAGACCTTGGCATTTTGGACAGTGATAAGATTCAAAGATAACATCATACCAGCAGCAAAAATAGAGAGCCATTTGTCTTTTGAAAGCAATGCTATGGGATGGGATAAGAAGAACAACATCACAATGGCAGTAGAATTATAAATGCTTTTGGAATGTTTGTAAAGGGTGTGCTGGAAAAGCAGGGGCCCCAGATGAGTTATGCCAGTCAATATCTTACAGGGTTCCCCTACATAAATAATGAAATTGACGTAAAGATAGAAAATTCCGCCCTCCTGGCCCAGTTTGCTGGTCAATATAAGATGTGTTCAAATAATCCTTTGATCTCTTTCTACCTGCTGTCTATACAATTCTGCTCAGCCTGCTTTCACCCAGCTGAAGGCTACAAGATCCTGGCCCGCAGTCACAGATAGGTAGCTATGAACTTCATTCCCAAATACAGTGGTGCCCCGCAAAACGAACGCCTCGCAAGACGGAAAACCCGCTAGACGAAAGGGTTTTCCGTTTTGGAGGCGCTTCGCAAAACGAATTTCCCTATGGGGTTGCTTCGCAAGACGAAAAAATCTTGCGTCCCCCCCCCCCGCGGGTTTTTTTCGCTTTTTTCGCCCTTTTCTTAAGCCGCTAAGCCGCTTATCAGCTGTTCCGCTGATAAGCCGCTTAACAGCTGATCGCTGAAAGCCACTTGACAGCTGTAGCGCTAATCCGCTAAGCTGTCAATGGGCTTGCTTCGCAAGACAAAAAAAAACGCTAGACGAAGAGAATCGCGGAACGAATTCTTTTCGTCTAGCGAGGCACCACTGTACTGAGATGCTACAAAACTTAGGAATTCTGTGTCACAACTACACTGGAGGAGGCCAAATGGTCAACTAGAACAGGAAAAACACACCGTGTGATTCCTTTGTCTATGCAGTTCTAATGCTATTCTTAACGCCATTCTGAAACTACGTTTTCCAAAGATACTGTGTTGCTATATATTACATTGATTTAAACCACTTTGTGTTCTCCCAAATTCAAAATACCATTAGCTTCCATGTGAAGATAATGATAATGAAGAATTATAACCAATTCCTTGTAAATGTAGAGATTTTATTGCAATCAAATAGTATAGATGCTTTGCTACATTAATAAAAAATAAACCAATCTATATGTTTCAGTTACAGACTTGAGCCTGTAGTCTTTTATCATGGTTCACATCCACACAAACATTTAAAGCACATATCTTCTGCCAAAGAATCCCGGGAACTGCAGTCTATTGCCCACAGAGCTACTATTTCCAGCCTCCCTAGACTAAAGTTTCCCTTGGGAGAAAAAACGAGCTTTAAATATGTTGGCATGGGTTTGACCATGCTTTTCTCTAGGTCTCAGTTCCTAATGAGCAATTTTGAACCCTGATTAGAGGACCCATTAACGCTATTGTATTGGCTGGGAATTGGCAGGGTAAAGACTAACACTGATTGTATTTAACAGGTGTGAGGTGGAATAGGGTCTTTCTTTCTGGGGCATTCTGCCCCTGCAAGTCTCTCCCCAAGGAAGCCTGCCTGGTGCCATCTCTGTTATCTCCTTGGCACCAGCTGAGTAATTTTATTCATCCAGGCTTTTCAGAATGTTTAGTATGTTGCAATTTTACACTGTATTAATGTTTCTTAAATAGCATTTCATTCATCCTGCTCCCAAGAAGAGAGAATACCTTTCCCAATAGCAGCATATATATGCTTAAAATAAACAACCTACTGTATTTCTTGCATCAACTAGAACAGGGCTAGGCAACCTAAGGCCCATGGGCCAGATGCGGCACAACGGCCTTCTCAATCCAGCCCACGGACGGTCTGGGAATCAGCATGTTTTTACATGAGTAGAATGTGTGCTTTTATTTAAAATGCATTTCTGGCTTATTTGTGGGGCATAGTAATTCGTTCTTTTCCCCGCAAAATATAGTTCGGCCCACCACATGGTCTGAGGGATGGTGGATCGGCCCACAGCTGGAAAAGGTTGCTGACCCCCTGAACTAGAATCTTTCTCTTTGCACCATTAAAACAATAAACAAACTAGGGAACAAATAATTAGTTTATTACCTCCAAAGTTCACATGAATACTCAGGTGTGCTAGAAAGCATGGAGCATTAGGATGCACAGTGTCTATGTGTTATTATGATTACTTATCCTCATTTTGTTTCATTCCCATCCCAGTCCTTCATAACTCCCTGTTGACGTTTGGTCCTCTGACCCAAGTTCGAGGGCAAGGCTTCTGTTTCCTCTCTCACGGATTGCAAATTGCAACTGTGCTGGGCTTCTCCAATCTTTGATCCATTTCTGGACCATTTCCTCCAGCCAGCTCCACTTCTTGAAAAACATGTTTTCCATTATAACACATCTTTTGCGTAGATCATTCTCCCTGGGCAGCAGGAAGGACAGGATTTTGCTCCGTGCTGTGCCTTTGTCCTCTTCTACCCTCAACCTCTGCTCCACACTGTGGATTCTGGTTTCGAGCCTGGCCACCAGTTCTGTCAAGTAACCAAGGATGCCCTCCAGCTTCACCAAGGTGCCCGTGACTTTGTCCTGGAAGTTCTTCATGTCCTCCTGAGTGTTCTTCAGGTCATGGCACAATCTCCCCAAATCCAGGGCATATTGGGTGCAAACGGCAGAAGTCATGGTGGAGAGGAGGCAGGCTGAGATGCTTTGAGTGGGGCCAGTCAAGACTGTCTTACCAGATGGAGACTCTAAAGGGTGTTCTCGGGACTGTCGCCCTGACTCCATCCCAATAAGCTCAAAGCTTCTCCAGGTTTCCATCTAGGTCTTAAAGGTAGTTCAAGGGCAGGGGAAATGAAGCTCCGCAGGTCCTGCAGTCCCCATGGCTCCTCCTGAATTGCTAGGCCAATTGCAGGTCATAAGTGGGCTTGAGCTATGAGATTGTGACCTCAGAGTCAAACCAGCAAATGGCAGAGTTGGTTGCATGACATATGCCAGGCCTGCTGCTTAAATAAAATTGCACAGCACAACCTGACTTTGTCAAACCATACTTGCCCAATTGATCATGTGCAGCTATTTTCTAATCTTCTGATTTTGTGAATTGTGGAGGTTTATTTCTTACAGGTTGTTGGCCTATTGTTTTATTGCAGTTTCTACTCCTGATCAGCAAGAATGAGAGCACTGCAACAGGCTTGCTATTGTGCTGTAAAGAGGGAACTTTCTTCTCTAATTCAGGAGTAGATAACATGGTGCTCTTAAAATATTTTGGACTACGACTCCCATCAGCCCCAGACATCAATGGCTAATGGTCAGGGAGGATGAGATTTGTAGTCCAGAAATGATGCTGTATTGGTCATCCCTAGTCAGACAATCGCTTTTGGCAACTGATGGCTACTAGCTACCATGTATTTATTTACAAACATTTATATATTTCCCTTCCTCAAAACTGATTCCAGGACTATTAATGTTTTTGAAAGTACTTATATATTAAACTGGAGTGGGGAAACCAAGCCAACAGAAAAAAAGAGCAGCCAATATTCCATATACTGTATATCTCACTTACTTAGGTGGGGCCTTGCAGTAAGAGTTTTTATGGGGGAAATCCTTTTGTGTATCAAAGAAAGCAGTAACCTTGCCAGAGAAACCTTGAAAAAAAGCACCTGTATTGAGGAGCCTAGCATGCAAAATTATTTAATTGCTTTAGTCAAGTTAAAAGCCTGACAGTTTAATCGGCTAAAATAATTTCAATAATTTGACAGCATGATCATTCTTCCCTTCTTAAAAGACATCCCGGCGGCCAAGCCCAAAATGGGAAATGCCTAGAAGTTTTGCCCACCCACATATTAAGTCCTCCACACGTACCCAGCCCCGTATAACTTAGCTAAAGGTTCTCCTCAGAATATTTGTGACTACTGTGTCCTCCTTAATTTTAAAGGTCCCAGGAGAGATAAAGTCTTGTTCTCCCGAGGAGGCTATTTGGCAGCCTAATTCTTCTCCCCGCCACGAATTTCACAAGGCTATAAGCCGAAATGCTTCTTCTTTAGTTTCATCCCATTAGTCCTCCTAATACCCCTGTGGATTGGGCTAAGCAATTCTTCTGCCTTGTTGGTGGGAGAAATGATCATAATGCTGAGTTTTTGCTTCTGCCTGAAAAGGCTTTAATCCCCACAGCTCCATTCTCTGTGAGAGTCAGTCCTTGGCATTTTCAAAAAGTGAACAATGTGATAACTCCCCGCCCCCCGTCTCACAGAGCAACATCCAAAACTTCTCCACAACTCGATGGATGTGGGTAGCTACTTTAAAGACATGTTGGCAATGGGGGATAAAGCCCCCACAAAGGATTCTGGGAAACAGACTGTCATCCAGCTAGGAGGAAGTTAAGGCCAGGAGCCTGAACCACCGCCACTCCTCCTAGCCTTGCAGGGACTGTCAGATTTGTTACAGATATTATATAAGGTTCACTCTGGAGCCTTTCTGGATAAAGAGAAGAGTGGGTGGAGGTTTAAATAAACAAACAACAACTAAAATAAGTTTAGAAGCCTTCTGCACATAGTGTCACATTTACACGAATCTAATGCACCATTGAATCTAATGCACACCTCAGATTTCAAAACCTTAAAACTAAAAACAAAGGAAGAGGTATTTGCTGCCAAATGCAAATGTGCCATCAAATCTAATGCACATCCTAATTTTCCTGACGTAATTTGGCCAAAAAAGGATCACATTACATTCAGGTAAATACAGTATTTTGAAACCAAAAGCGTGACTAAATATTTCTGAGGAAAGTGTCGCACTTGGGCAGGGGTTGTTGTGTTTCTTTCTGTTAAAGTGTAAGGTCCTAAATATAGCATCCCGATGGCATCAGCCCTATAAAACAGAAAATGTCCCCTCCCCATGGATCAGCGTATCCATTAGGCTGAGCAAATATTTTCCTGTTCTGTCCTTGTAATTCTATTTTGATTGATCCTTCTACACACTAAGGGGAAAGTGAGAATGGGGCTCACGCATGGCCAAAATGCCAAGAGGTAAAAAATGTACGTGTTTGCTCACGGCGCTGGGCATGGAATGCTTTTATCTCTGTAGGGGGTGGAATTTTAGACTGCAGAGACCTGGGTTCAAATCATCAGTACTGGTTTCCCTGGTTCTTCTGCAGCTCACTAGTAGAAATCCAGTGGCCCACTGGCCACACAAATAAGGGCTTGAAGCTCACCTATTTTTACTGGCTATTTTAGGCTACATCTGTACCATACGTATAATGCACTATTGTTCCACTTTAAACTGTCATGGTTTCCCCCAAAGAATCCTGGGAACTGTAGTTAGTTAAGGGAGCTGCAAGTTGTGAGGAGACCCCCGTTCTCCTCCCAGAGCTACAATCCTGAGATTTAACAACCAACCCCTCTTCCCAGGAAACTCTGAGAATTACAGCTCTGTGAGGGGAATAGGGGGTCTCTCTTAGCATCTCTCAGCACCCTTAACAAACTACAGCTCCCAGAACTCTTTGGGACCACCTACGACTATTTAAGTGGTACAAGAGGACTTTTAATCTACAGAGCAGAAATGGCCTTAACTTGCTGCTGGGAAATGACTGGGAATCAGAAAACTTTGGTGCAAATAGCCCAGAGAGCTATTTGCAGATCAGCAGATCCTACCTAATCTATCTTCTGACTGCCTCTGACTTAGACTGTGGCTGAAAACCCTAATTGTTTCTTAGGAGGATGGTAAACAGGGTGGTACTTCTTCCAGATGAATTAAGCCAGGTAAGAACAGTGTGATCTTGTAAACAGAGACACACTGCAACCTTTTATACTGACCCAGCTGGAATTCCATCAGGAACGAGGGCAGAAGGTGAAATCAGAAATATAACAAGTTGATAAACTATCTTCTCTCTGTGTTCCATCTCATCTCCAACATGCTGTGTGTATGTGTGTGTCTTAAGAAAACCCATGCCAAAGATTTCCATCCAACCAACCTCATTTTTTGGTAACATTTTTCTTTCAGATTACTGCCCCATAGCTGGAGAGAGGACAACTTTATTAGGCGTGAGCGACACAGCTGTCTCTTGATGGGGGGGGGGAGTTGTGCTTCTTGACAGTTATAGATATTCCTCTGTGAGATACGGCAGAATATTGGGGGGACGGAAATGAAAAAGATTATATAAAGAAGGTCATACTGAGCAATTTCTAGTAAAGAGTCAAAGAACCATATAATTCAACATTTATATAGACAAGGCTTTGAGGGAGCTGTTAGAAAACATTAAAAACAGACTGGAGAGTTGTTAAGGGTTGTTTTTTCTTGGTCTAGACCAGTGCTTTTAAAACTTTCCAGATAGGGAATGCTTTCTACACTGGAGTGGTTAGGATGCAGGACTAGGACTTAGGAGACAAGGGTTCAAATCTCCACTCAGCCATGAAGAAGAAGAGGAGTTTGGATTTTATATCCCGCTTTATCACTACCCGAAGGAGTCTCAAAGTGGCTAACATTCTCCTTTCCCTTCCTCTCCCACAACAAACACTCTGTGAGGTGAGTGGGGCTGAGAGACTTCACAGAAGTGTGACTAGCCCAAGGTCACCTAGCAGCTGCATGTGGAGGAGCTAACCCGGTTCACCAGATTATGGAGACTACCACTCTTAACCACTACACCATACTGGCTCCCAGTATGAAGCCCACTGGGGCTACTTCTCAGCCTAACCTACCATACGGGGTTGTCATGAGGATAAAAGAGAAAGGAGAAGTGTGTGTGTGTGTGTGTGTGTGTGTGTGTGTGTATATCTCACTTTGTGCTCCTTAGATAAAAGGATGGATATAAATGTACTAAGAAATAATAACAATAAACTGTGCAAACCTAGCCTGTGTTCACACCATTCATTTAAAGTACATTTAAAGCACATAGCTCACCCCAAAGAATCCTGAGAACTGTAGTTCACAAACCAGAGAGCTACAATTTTCAGCACCCTTAACAAACTACAGCTCCCAGGATGCTTTGGAGAAGCCATGTACTTTAAATGTATGGTGTGTACACAGCTCAAAAAGTTCTGGTCTGTGCTTGAACCCCTCCTATAAAACAGTGACAGTTTGGAGGCCCCCCGCTTAGCTTCCACGCTAAGGTTACCTCTCATAAACTGCTGCCAAAAGAGAAAGGAAAAAGAAAAGCCTCCTGACTTTTATTGTCTTCCCATAATTGCTGCTTATTTTACATTTCTGCATTTGCCAAGCCGTCCTGCCAGACGAGACAGCAGGTCACAAATTTTGCAATTTGTCTTGTCAAGAGAGGCAAATAACGTCTTTCTGCACGCGCCGAGAAGCTGGGCGGTGTTATCTTCACCCAAACGCTCCATTTTCATGTTTCTTTCCCTCCCAGCCCCCCCTTTTTAGGCTTAAAATAAAGCAGAAAATATGAATAGAACAGAAGACAATCCTTTATTCCTTCTGATTAATTAATACTGAAATGGGGAAGGAGAAGTAGTAAAAGAAGAAGAATGAGGGGAGGGAACTATCCCCTCCAAGGCACAGAGCGGTGAAAAAAATACCTGTGTAATTTCTAAGGTGTTCCTGCTGCGACAGTGTTCAGCGGCCCCTGTGACTTTCCCCCCAATGTCATTTGTCATAATTTGACACTGATAAAGAGTTTCTCCAGAGCCGCGTCTCTTCAAGGCAGTGAACATATCCATATCAAAGCCACTTGTGTTGTCCTTTTTTGGAAACCATTTTCCTCTTGGCCTAGTTTTCCTTTAGATTCTCAAACTGGTATTTGCCTTTATGCCCCCACCCTAAAACATAGTCTCCCCACACACACCTTCTTGCATGCACACTCTCACACAAAACACCACTTTCGTTCTATAGCTGATCATAATTTCCCCACCGCCAATCATCCAACAGACTTTGAAGGGTGGGAGAAATCTGAGGAGGCGTCACCGAACTAGTATGTGTCCTTCAGATTTAATATTGATGTTCATCAGTCCAGGAGGAATAAAGGTAAAGGTAAAGGGACCCCTGACCATTAGGTCCAGTCGTGACTGACTCTGGGGTTGCGGCGCTCATCTTGCTTTATCGGCCGAGGGAGCCGGCGTACAGCTTCCGGGTCATGTGGCCAGCATGACTAAGCCGCTTCTGGCGAACCAAAGCAGCACACAGAAACGCCGTTTACCTTCCCGCCGGAGCGGTACCTATTTATCTACTTGCACTTTGATGTGCTTTCGAACTGCTAGGTTGGCAGGAGCAGAGACCAAGCAACGGAAGCTCACCCCATTGTGGGGATTCAAACCACCGACCTTCTGATCGTCAAGCCCTAGGCTCTGTGGTTTAACCCACAGCGCCACCCGTGTCCCATTAATATAGCGAAGATGTCTTTGTGGGAGCCACGGTTGCATTTGGAACTGATGGGTCTCCTTGTTATTATTATCATTATTTGCAAACTTCTTAACTAATGTTATTTGGAGACCAAAGAAATAAAGTATAAGGGAAACAAAGAAAGCAGCAAGCCTTAGAAGCAAGCAGGCATAGTGCTCTGTGTGCTAATTTTAATCTTGGAAATGCAGGCGAAAAGAAGCCAGTGCAACTTCTATACACCAGCATTGGTAAGGAGCTGGGTGGCTGGCCCCTGGAAGAAAGACACAGCGCAGTGCTGTGATGGCAAAGGAGCATTACATGCAACAAACCTGTGTTGCTGCTGTGCAGGAGTGCACAAAATGTCTGTGCCGAAATGTCCACTGCCAAGCACAATGTGTTTTCAGTACTAGAGACCGAGCTGGATTTCGTGGTGGGAACCCTGTTTGCTGGGATGCCTTTCCATCATTTGGGGCCTAGACTTCAGACCAAACTAAATGGAGCTCTCCAGGATACCTTAGTAGGGGGCGAGTGGAGAGAATGAGGAAGAAGAAAGAGGAGAAGACGTGACTGTACCAAAACATTCTGCTCTGATTAACCATCCTCTCCTCTGTCAGGCAATTCTGGAAACCAGCTGTCTTGACTAGAAAACAACAGCAGATAAGAGTCAAAGTAGAATCCTTTTTTTGGGGGGGTGTAAGCCTTTCTGTAGCCCGGAGCGCCTATACCATTACACCAAGTAACATCATGTCGAACTACCTTGCAGCTCAGCAGAAGCCAATGGCCCTCCTATCAGGTTGTCAGGAGTGAATTATGTGGTCTCTGATACAAAAACACACACACAAAGTGTCCACGTTTCAGGGCTGTTTGGCAGAGCCCTGGTTTCACAGCTCAAGTTGCATCTGCTAAATTTGCTCGTGAATTGCAATCTCACAATGCAGCTCTCAATATCAGGAGTATTCTGCATGACGTTTGGAGGGCTGTGATTATAGGCATTGCATTTTACTCCCACCTTTTCTCCTAGGAGTTCAGGATGATGCATATGGTTCGTTCGTTCGTTCTCTCTCTCTCTCTCTCTCTCTCTCTCTGTGTGTGTGTGTGTGTGTGTGTGTTATCTATCCTAACAGCTGTCCTGTGAAGTAGATTAGGCCAAGAGATAGTGACAGGCTCAAGGCCAACCAGTGAACTTCACGGCCATAAAGGATTCCAACCTAGGTCTCCAAATACATAGTCTGAGGCTATAACCATTACACGACACTGCCTCTCACAACACTCACGAACACACACAGCAGTACCATTAAGACTAGTTTCAGGACATCAGTCTGGACCACCACAACCTGGAGGTCACAAATAACAGCCAGGAGCAGGTGATAGGGGTGGCACAACAAACAGACATGCTATTTCTTGGAAGTTTGTTATTTTATACCAAGTCTCTGTCTGAATACATTTCAACCTAAAGGTGTGCTCCAAGTAAGGATTCATTTAACTAGAGTTAACGTCTGCAGCTATTGTGTACTTTAAATGTACAGTGGTACCTTGGGTTAAGTACTTAATTCGTTCCGGAGGTCCGTACTTAACCTGAAACTGTTCTTAACCTGAAGCACCACTTTACCTAATGGGGCCTCCTGCTGCTGCGCCACCAGAGCCGATTTCTGTTCTCATCCTGAAGCAAAGTTCTTAACCTGAAGCACTATTTCTGGGTTAGCGGAGTCTGTAACCTGAAGCGTATGTAACCCGAGGTACCACTGTATGGTGTAGATGTGCCCCCAAATGCTACTCTGAGACTAAAACACTACTTTGAAACTTCATATGTCTGTATCTTATAGGCCTTCAAGGTGTGATTGTTCCTTTTCCTGTGAAACAATCCAGATTACCACTGAAAAACCAATACTGCAAATCAGAAGAATAAGCCATGCCAAGCAATCTTGGCTGCTGGGCTTGCTTGCTTGCTCTACATACGACTTAGAAAAGAGCAGACGGGCGTGTATGTGATCTTTGGGCTGTGTTGCCATTGGGGTTAGATTTGTTGCTGCTTTTCTGTTTGCACTGGCAATTTAATAAGGGCTTAGTTTTTTTTTAAAAAAAATAATAATTAAAGGCCTTTCACGGTTAAAAATAACGCAGACAGGCAGATAAAGATACCAGTTAATTAGCACCACGTCACGATTGTAGCTTCCAATATTCCCCAGCCATATGGTCAACTCAATGTACTTCCATACAGCACAGCAGATCCAACAAAGGCTTCATTACCAGACATCAAGTTGAAGAAGCCTCCGGTTATGTGCAAATCAGGAGTGAAACCTCTTATTTCAGAACATTCCTGAGGTCGTGCAATGCTGAACAGCTGTTTGGAAGCTGCCAGGCGACCTTCAGAGAAATAAGCATCTCTCCTTGTCAATATCACAGGGACTAGGATTGCCAGACTTTTCACTATGATAGCGAACTAGGTACTACCAGCTCCTCTCATTGTATTCGCTTGTCCCCGCAACTGGGAACACTAAGCATCTGCTTGTATCATGCTAGGGTTTTATTTTATTTTTAATCTGCAACTCTCCTAATTAATAGATCTCTGAGCACTTTGTTGAAGCAAATTCAAAGCAAACCCTTTACAGCAAAAATCTCGACGTTTTGTTTTGTTTTCACACAGTACCAGTGACCACAAGTAGCATCTGGGGATGGCATTAGAGGGCTAGAAATAGATTTTTCTGAGTGACCGTGTTCATCTGCTGACAGCAGTAATCTGTGAGAGGGATGTCGTGTTCTCAAGCAAGTGACTCGTGATACCACATAAATCCGTAAGGACAAAAATTAGGCGGGGGGGGGGGGGAATCTGCAACTACATGGACCTTAGGCTCTGTTCATCCTCAGATTCTCAGGGTGTCTAGTAAACATGCTCAGGGAATTCACTAAAATGCTCTCCTACCCACACAATGTGTGTGTGTGTGTGTGTGTTTAAAAAAATCATTGCCACCGGGATAGCTCAGTTGGTAGAACATGACACTCTTAATCTCAGGGTTGTGGGTTCAAGGCATAAATTGGGCAAAGGATTCCTGCATTACAGAAGGACTAGATAACTAGATGACCCTTGTGGTCCCTTACAACTTTGATTCTATGATGTGTCAGGGCGTGTCACAACACTGTAAAATGCATCAAATACAGCATTTGGCACCTGAGACGAACCACAAAATGCTGCTGCCGTCCCCTAGAACAAGGGGGGAGTGAAGATGTTCGTCAGGAACAAGGCTCAAGCAAGGCTTTCTCCTCTCACTGCCTCCACATTTAACTCATTGGATTTCAACAAGCTAGCCTTCAACCGCATAAGGTTGAAATTGCACAAGTTAAATGTGCGTAAGATGGCCACATTTTTAAGCACTCCTTGGGGACACAGCTATGGGTGCAGAGCTCTTCCTACACTTCAGAATTTGCCATTACAGCACTGAGGAGCATCTCTCAAGGCTGCCACCTCATTGTTCATAGGCAGGAGTGCAAGTCACTTGTCACACTGCCTAACATAGGAGACTGCTCCATCTCTGCAGAGATGAAGTTTTTGCATAAAGCCAGCTACAGTAAAAAGCCAGGTAAACTCCTGGAGATCAGCAAGAGCAGTGAAACTGCTTGTAGCTCCTTCCACCTTGCCTTCTATGCATTGCCTAACAAGCCAGCAAATGACTCATCCCCAGACCTGAAGCTCTATTTGCAATTCAAAAAGATAAAAGGGAGAGGGGAAAGTCACAGCAGGGAGTTCACAAGCACCTTCTGCATTAGAGGACCTGTGTCAGCGCTCCCCCCCCAGTGGCCCTTTGTAGAATTGGGGGTGGGGTGGAGGGGCTGCAAAAACCAGTATCAGAGGACGGTATTTTTGGTATTAAATGGGCTAATAGTTCTGCAGCTGCAAGCACCATGGAAAACTCCCTTTACTGAGCAAGATTTTAAATTCCTGCTTTACACAGCTAAGCTGGATCAAACTATGGTTAAAAACAACAATGCAAATTATTTCCTTAGAAACTGTGTGTGTGTGTGTGTGTGTGTGTGTGTGTGTGTGAGAGAGAGAGAGAGAGAGAGAGAGAGAGAGAGAGAGAGAGAATATGAGAGAGATGGGGATTCAGCAGTTCAGAAACCTACCCATTTCAACTTTGACCATCAGTATTTGCACTGCCTGACAATTTTTATTTTATATTGACTGAGAACATTTGACTGCAGCCCTTCTCCTTCCTTGTTGGGCTAGCCGCTAGGTTGTGCGGTGTGTATTTATATGAAAGAACAGTGGCGTAGCGTGGGTTGTCAGCACCCGGGGCAAAGCAAGTAATTTGCGCCCCCTAACCCGTGGATTTACACCCCCTAACCCGTGGATTTACGCCCCCTAACCCGTGGATTTGCGCCCCCTAACCCTAACCCCCAGATGTTGCGCCTGGTGCGGCCGGCCCCCCCTGCACCCCCCACGCTACGCCACTGTGAAAGAAAGAAAGAAAGAAAGAAAGAAAGAAAGAAAGAAAGAAAGAAAAACATCCTGCAACAAAGTGTGCCACATCCTAAGGCTAAATGAAATCAGCTGACCAGACTCATCCCACACTAGGGATTGGGGGGGGGGTTTGTTTCAGTTCACATTTAAAGTTGAACTTGTCCTACTCTGAATTTTGCCCTGCAGTTATCCAGCCAAGTAAAATATGCAAAAAGGCAAAATTAAGGTAAAGTCCCATAGGTGTAGCCGGGGGGGGCATCTTCCCCCCACACCTAAATCAAGTAAATCAATAAAAAAAACTGTTCTGCCCCCCCCCACATGAATCCTACCTCCCCTCCTCCCAAATCCTGGTTGTACCCATGTAAAGCCCTATATAGGTTGGAGCCAGAATACCAGAAATATAATCTCACCCCTTATATAACCAATCAATCACTGTGCTTTGCAGAAGAGAGGGCCTTCTGCAGATACTAGCTTATCAGGAGGTTCATCCCATACAATATAGGAATTGGTCCTTCGGTGTTCTGGCACCTGCCCTTCAGAATTCCCTCCCCTCGAATATTAGACAAGGGCCATCTTGGTTGTCCTTGCAGCAGGAAGAACCTGTTTCAACAAGGCTTCTAAAGCGGAGATCTTTCTCAGTAATTTCTTTAAAGACTTTTAAAAATACGTTATTGTCTTATCACTTGTTGTTCGCTGCTCTGAGCTCCTTTGGGAGCAGGGGCAGGATAGACATGTAATAAGTTAAACAAATAAAGTGTGCATAAATTACTGAAAAACGCAAACAAAAATTCATTATATTAGGAAATATTGCTTTACAATATTGGGGATATTGGGGAAAATTCACATTCATATCTTGAATTTTCATGAGGACTTAAAAAAACAGTGAAAACCAACCATGGAAAAGATAGGGAAAATGGTAGAGGGACTTACGGTAAGTATTATTTATATCTGTCTGATGTTCATCAGCTGGTGCAAGCTAGATCATCTAGGCTGGGATGTTTTCAAATATTAAAGTGGTATATAACTGTTTTACATAAAAAAATGAACCTTGTTACTGGAAAAACAGCATAGAAATATTAAATCAAATCGAAGAGCTCAACCGCTTAGGGAATTCCATGGCAGCATGGGACCAAACCACCCTGTACTTTCCACAACTAACTTTTACTACAAAACTGCACAACTGTGGGTTTTGGAGCTTCACTTCACATGGTAATAGGTTTTGTTTGCACTAAATGCAGTTTAGGGCATTTTCAGACCGGCTCTGACTTGTCCTTAACATCATGGTCACTTGCAGGGCAGTCCCATTCCAGATAATGGCAAGTGAATTTGGGAGCCTGGAGTAGATGCGTGTCAAAAACAGGGCGGCGGCGGTGGAGTCCATCTCCTTATTGAAAAAAAGGCCACCTTTTTGGAACAGGCGCAGTCAAGTCCATGTCTCGGTAAAGGGACTGGCAAAGCAGCTATTGATTTTTGTGAGAAAGGGACTGCCGCCTGCCAGAGTGCCATTTCCGATACACAAAAGGGTGTCGGGCGCAAATCTCAAGTTGTCAGCCTGAGAGAATTCACCAGCGACTATCGCCCTTCTCTTCCCCATGTTTCCTGGGGAAGAGGGAAGGGTCTAAGGTCACATAAAATGTCATTAATCATTCTTCCCAGATGCCAAGGTCCTCATTGGACAGTTCTATTAATCAGGGGGCTATCAAAAGTACAGCTTGCTTTAGGTCTCCATTGTACGGCTCTGCCGCCTATCATAGAGGAGATAATCTTATCAGCAACAAGGGTGGGGGGGTTGCCCATTGAGTTGCACGAGAGTGGAAGAATGGGATTTCTTTTCTTTCCTTTATTTATTTATTTATCCTCCCGCCTCAGAGGATGAGCTGTTTCTTGTCTTGTCAAACCTGCGGCCTTTTCTTTCAAGAATCAGCTTTCAGAATCCAATTTGTCAAGCCGGACAATCATTTGAGAATCCAGGTTCCTTTTTTAAAAGTGGGGGGGGGGGGAGAGAGAGAGAGAGACTTGGTGACTTTTATTTATTTATTTATTCTTAAAGGCAGGTGGTTTTTAAAAGGTGGCTCAAAAGGGATTTGGAAACAGGCTGAGTGGACCACAACATCAATTAATCTTCAGAGAGCAGAGGCTTTGTGAAGATGGAGTGTCAAAAGGCAAGTTGCTGGGTTTTAGGAGATGGAGAATATCGATGTTTCCCATCATTTTTTCCTTTTTTTTTTTTTTGTTCTATCCCCCTCCAATGGAGCAAAAAGGGATATTCATCTCAGTTGATGCATCAACTGAGGTAAAAGAAAGCCAATAATGGGTGCCCATGACTTTATTCTTTCAGAGGCGAAAAGTCTGAGGTAAATTTATCCATTGTGCTTTAAGGAAGGAAAAACAGGAGGGCTACCAGAGTGTTATTTGGCAACACGGCTACAATATTACATACCTTGGACCCGGTAGTTCCCACAATTTTTCCTCTACCATGAAGTTATTGTTGTTGGATTCTTTATTCAAAAGATGTTATGCCCCGTCTTTCCTTTTTTTACAAAATGCTTGAGGAGTTTAATAGCCTTTTAAAAACAGCAGCAGCAGCAAAAAGCTACTAGGTAGCATTAAGACGAGCAGCTGCTGTGCTCTGTCTTAGGAGGCCTATCTTATATAGGGGGCGGCAACAAAATGTTGCAGTGTGGAATGTTCCTATTCCCAATCTAACCACTATTTAAGCTTTGTGTAAGCAAATCAGGATGAGTGTTCAACAAACTAGTTGTGTGAAGGTAAAAGGTAAGGTAAAGTTTAAGGTTAAATCCAGTGAAAGGCAACTATGGGGTGCGGCACTCATTTCGCTTCAGGTAGAGGGAGTTAGTGTTTGTCCACAGACAGTTTTCTGGGTCATGTGACCAGCATGACTTCTGGCGCAATGGGACACCGTGATGAGTGCCAGAGTGCACGGAAATGCCGTTTACCTTCCTGCTGCAGTGGTACTTATTTACTTGCACTGGCATGCTTTCAAACTGCTAGACTGGCAGAAGCTGGGACAGAGCAATGGGAGCTCACCCCGTCTTGCAGATTCAAATCGCCAACCTTCCGATCAGCAAGCCCAATAGGCTCAGTGGTTTAGGCAAGAGCACCACCCACGTCCCCGAAGGAACCTTAAATGAAAGCTGACAATCCAGGAATGGGGTTGAAATATCCCTAAGGGGACCTAGCCAACCCCTCCCCCCAATAGGCATTTAATGTAAAGAAAATATTGAACAAGTGTTCCAGATTTGAGTGATGCCAAGGACCCTTTGATATCCACCTTGGTGCTTCATCCGCATATTCCACTGAGGCTGCAAAGCCTCACCTGATGCCACGTGGCACAAATCTCTCTCTTCCTCTTCTCTTCTCCCTTCAGAAAAGCACAGCACAGTACCCCCCCCCCCGCCCGCCCAACCCAACATCCTTCTTGCCGATTGCTCATGTTGCAACCACTTAACCGGAATATCCTTGAGATATCTTGTTAGCTCAGTTACGGGAGAAGGAGCGAGACTGGCGAAGAAAGGCTGGCTTGTAGATTCCTAGGCTACTTTATGAAACCTGACAATCCAACTATCTCTATTACATGCTTTTTTTATTTAGCAGCTGTATGCACAGTGGGGCTTGGGGGGAAGGTGTGGGGGGAGCGGGGAGAAAGACAAACTAGATTGCTTTTGTAAGGCCTGCAAAGAGACTGGGAAGCCTAGAGTGGGAAGGGTCAAATTCCAAGCTTACCAAATAGAATGAAGGGTGTGGTAAATGGGGTGTTTCACTGGGCACTTATAAAGTCACCTGAAAAAGCAACTAATTCTTCCCAAAGACCTAACAGAAGCTGACAGGCCCATACCATTCCTCACTTTCTAACCCACACGGGAAGGTCAAGGCATTGGAAGCCTCAGGTTAGGGGGTGCCCCCAGACTGCCACTATTTTGAGGGAGGGGCTCAAGCATATAGTTATCTAATGGAAAGTTCAATTTGTGTAATTACAGAGGATCAGAACATTGTCACCAGGATGCAACAACAACAAATTAAACAAGCTTTTCGCAGTTAGGGAAGTGATGATGAATAGAACTGAAAAGTACAAGATGAATGAATGTTGAATGGGAAGATGTGTAAACACCCAGTAAAAAAATTCAGGATGAGTGCTCACAGAAACAGGTCATCTGGAAACAACCCATTCATTTAGAAAAGGAGCATGCAAATTTACTACTACGAATAGCAGCAGCAATATCACTTTACATTGTAGAAAAGTGGTTTAATTTCGAACCAGATGTGCAAATACAAACTGCGGTGGTATGTAATTGCAAACTTTGGTCACATCACCATCAAACATTTAAAGCACTTTTATACCACAAACAACCATGGCTGAAGTCGGAGCCAATGACAGACAGAGCCAACTAAATCTACTTTTGTCCCCATCCTTGTTCTGCAAGGGCATCAGTGAGAAGGAGGAGGAAGAAGCTGGTGGCTAGCCTTTGGACTGGTTGTAAATAAGGAAGGTGGGTGGGGGTTAGCTGAGAGCAGATGGAGGTTGGGGGACGGTGCCCCCTTTTCCCTGATGCTCGCCCCATTTAGACTTGGCAAACAGAAATCTCAATATACATTCAGCAGCAAGCCCAAGAATATCAGCACACAGACATGATAAGCTCCTAGTTTATCATGGCGGCAATGTTCCTAGAAGCTGAAGCCATCAGGAGAACTGCTGGCAACCCAAAGGAAAAAAGAAAGGGGCAAGATGTAGAAAAGGCCTGATGGGATGTGACTGGCCCAGAGTCCTGGGATTGGAAAGCAAAGAAATGGGAAGCGACCGGCAAGGCAACCGGACAATGAGAAAAGCGTTTGTGATTTTTGCCGTGAAAACGGGCAGTTAAAGATCATTGGAATGGACAAGGCAATCTTCCGACAGGCTGGAGTTGTGATTGCCTCCAACGTGATGGAAGCAAGCAGGAAAAAACACACAAGGCGGTGCTTAATAGCATCCAATTTCCAATAACTTACTTGGACTCTAAACGTGCTGGGGGCAAAGATTCCCGCCCCAGATATATATATATGATTTTTCCATGTATACTTCTTCCAACAATATACCGTATTTTTCACCCTATAGGACGCACTTTTTCCCCTCCAAAAATGAAGGGGAAATGTGTGTGCATCCTATGGGGCGAATGCAGGCTTTCGCTGAAGCCTGGAGAGCGAGAGGGGTCGGTGCGCACCGAGGGTTGCGCAGAGCTGCCTGCAGTCCCGGGCTGCGTGCAGCTCTGCGCAACCCTAGGGAGCCCGGCGCGAAGTCGCACTGGTCTCCCGAGGGCTGCGCAGAGCTGCCTGCAGTTCCGGGCTTCGCGCAGCTCTGCACAACCCTAAGGAGCCTGGTGCGAAGTCGCGCCAGTCTCCCGAAGGTTGTGCAGAGCTGCCTGCATTTCGAAGCCTCGGGCTCTCCGCAAACCTGGGGAGACTGGTGCCACTTCCCGCCGGGCTCCCTAGGCTTGCGGATAGCAGGCTGTTCTCGGGGCTGGGGTCGGGGGAAGCTTGGACCTCCCCCGCACCAGCTCTGTACCTGGGGGGAATATTTTTTTTTCTTTATCCCCCCCCCCAAAAAAAAAACTAGGTGCGTCCTATGGAGCGGTGCGTCCTATGGGGCGAAAAATACGGTATCTTTAACAATTTTTCATATTTCCACCCTCCTCTCCTGGACTTCCCTCATACTCCCGTTTTGTTTTATTTTCATATTGTTCACCCTGCGTATTGTTTCCCCAATACATATACAGTGTTACCTCGGGTTAAGAACTTAATTTGTTCTGGAGGTCCGTTCTTAACCACTTTAGCTAATGGGGCTTCCCTACTGTCGCCACATCACCGCCATGTGATTTCTGTTTTCATCCTGAAGCAAAGTTCTTAACCCAAGGTACTATTTCTGGGTTAGCGGAGTCTGTAACCTGAAGCATCTGTAACCTGAGGTACCACTATAGTCTTATTTTTTGTTGTATACACTTGTGATTGTTTACTCAAACCCTGCCAATGAGTCCATTTCTTTATGTTGCCTCTTCATATATGTTGTAAATGGTTCCCATTCTCTTTTGATGTCTTTGTTGTCCTTTTCATGTAATTTTTCTGTTAGTTTTACCAGTTCTGCATATTCCATACGTTTCCCTTGCCATTGTTCTTTCGTTGGTATTTCTTCTGTCTTTCAAGTTTGTGCTAATATAATTCTTGCCACTGTTGCTGCATACATAAATAATTTCCAATTTTCTTTTTTTATATCTTGGTCTAAAATTCCTAGGAGGAATGCTTCTGGTTTCTTAACAAAAGTCTTTTTAAACATTTTTTTTTTCAATTCACTATATATCATTTCCCAATAATTTCTAACGTTTTTGCATTCCCACCACATATGATAGAATGTACCATCTTTTTCTTTACATTTCCAACAAGTTTTTGATCCCTTTTTATACATTTTGACCACTTTCTCTGGTGTTATATACCATCTATACATAATTTTCATATAATTCTCTTTCAGTAATATACAATCTGTAAATTTTAGATTCACCTTCCACATCTTTTCCCAATCTTCAAATTGTATATTATGACCTAAATCCAGAGCTCACTTTATTTGTGCTGACTTTATCATTTCATCTAACGTTTCCCCACAAAGCAGGAGATTGTATGTTTTTTAAAGTAATTTTCTGTCACTCTCGACTATCTCTTTTTGAAAGTTTGAAAGTGTATAACTAAAACCTTTCTTATTGTCTTCCTTAAACTGTTCATTTATTTGTCTATGATGTAACCAGCTTTTATACAGCCATGCTGCAAAGGCTCCCAAAAGTTCTTGATTTATATTGCATTAACTATTAGGTTCAGGACAGACAATAGGAAGTACTTCACACAACACACAATTTAACTTGTGGAATTTACTGCCACGTTGTGCAGTGCTAGGCGCTAGAGGTTTAATCAGAAATATCCATGAAGGATAGGTTTATTAACCATGCACTAGCTATGACAGCCAAATGAAACCCCCAGGTGTAGAAGCAGTATAGCTCTGAGTTCCAGATGTTGGGGAGGAAGAACAATGGATGGCCACTATCTTCCTGCCCTACCTGCAAGTGTTGAGGCTTGTGACTGACCATCATGGAATAGAAACAGAGGGTTCTTACCAACTAATTTCTACTCAAATTAGTTTCATGGAAATAAATGGGCAGAAGATAGTCGTGTCTATTATTTTCAATGGATCTACTCCAGGCATGACTAGGGATGTTGGAGAATTCCAATGATAACAGAAACCTTAGCAGAAATTGCCCATGTTCGCTTATTCGTCCAATGTCCAGAACAGAAATCAACCCAGTGAATATGATTAGTATTCACTGTTGCTGTTACTTTCAGTCCACAAATGCTACAAGTTTATGTTCATCCATCCCCCATCTGCATTACTAATGAGATGGCATAAATTAATGACAACATAATTAATTACAGAAGTGATGTAATATCGCAACAGCAGACAGTGAGACAAATAATGTAGTTTTTGGCACAAGACAAATTGCAGTGGAATGGAAACAGTGCTGCATGAAGCAAATGTAGGGCAGACCAGAAAAAAGATGCCTACTTGCATCCCTAAATATGACTCACATTGGATACAATGCAGAATACTGAATGTCTACTTTTGTAAGGAAAATATGTTGTTGGCATCCATCTGTACTAAGAGACAATGGAGTGCACCTCTGGGGGTGAAGCCAAACTGCCGCCTCAGCAGAACCTAAGTGATCTCCCCAGGGAAAGGGGAGGGAGGAGAAAGAGACTGGGAGCCCAAAGTAACCCAGCTAATAGGATTTACACCCAAGTAAGTGTGTCTATAGGGACGTGGGTGGCGCTGTGGTCTAAACCACAGAGCCTAGGGTTTGCCGATCAGAAGGTCAGCGGTTCAAATCCTCGCGACGGAGTGAGCTCCCATTGCTTGGTCCCAGCTCCTGCCCACCTAGCAGTTCGAAAGCATGTCAAGTGCAAGTAGATAAATAGGTACCGCTCCGGCGGGAAGGTAAATGGTGTTTCCATGCGCTGCTCTGGTTCACCAGAAGTGGCTTAGTCATGCTGGCCATATGATGCGGAAGCTCCCTCGGCCTATAGAGCAAGATGAGCGTCGCAACCCCAGAGTCGTCAGTGACTGGACCTAATGGTCAGGGGTACCTTTACCTTTACCTTAAGTGTGTCTATAGATAACAGTTTTAAAGAGTTTCCAGATAGGGGATTAATATTGCAAATGAGTCATTCAGATATTGCAGTTCAGTTGCTGACAATATACTTTTGTTTTGTTTTTTTACTTACTGGGGTTTTTTTTGAGGAAAGGGTAAATCTAGATTAAATTAGTAAATCTGGCATTCTGATACTCACAGTTTGATGCTGGTATTTTGATTGCAGTAGCACCGGAGCACAGGAAGCTTCCTTATACCATGTCAAACAACTGGTCCATCTAGCTCAATGCTTTCAACACTGATCAGCAGTGGCCCTCCAGGGTTTCAGAGAGGACCTTCTGCATGGAAAATTGATGCTCTACCACCAGGCAAGTGTCCCTGAGAAAAAACAAAGGGAGAAAACTGAAGTTTGAAGGAGAGATGGAGACAGAGCCAGCAGAGTTTGGAGTGACCTGACATGGGAGTGATGGACTTTGGGTGCCTGTTGAGAGTGTTCCCTTTGCCCTTGCCCACATAGAGTCCTCCAGATGTGGTTGGAGGGCCACTCCCATCATCCTTGCCACTGGCAATACTGGCTGGGGCTGATGGGAGTTGTAGTCTACCAACATCTGCAGGGTACTACATTGGCTGCTCCTGGCTTAGGACCAGCCAGTATATTTGTAAATAGACACAAGCATTACAGAATGCCAATATGCTTCCAAAGGAAACCAAACCCAGGTAAGCGCTGCAGCCTTCTCACCAAATAAAGTGGGGTGATCTTAATAATATCTATGTATACACTTAGAGGAAGGCATAGCAGATGTGGGGGAGCAGTAAAGATGGAAATATGTTTGTAATTATAATGGAAATTTCAGGGATTCTGTCATTTTACTTCATAGAATGGCCTCACTTCCATTTCAATTTTTCTTCCATTCTATTAGCTTTACAATATTCTGTCTGGCTAGGGTGATAGATTGATTTAAGGATCAGCTTGTTGGGGAAATCAGGGCTTGGAACGGCTCGCGCCTGTGGCCTAACTTCTCTATCTTTTTAAATATTTCAGTTCCTGGAGATCTTTATTTCCCATTTCGATTTCCTGTAGCACACTAAATTTATCTTAGTCAGTTCGTCAAGTTGTCCTCCTGCTCTCCTCCTCCTCCCTCTTATCTCCACTTCCCCCTGTACAACCGGGAAAAAACACCTACACTATCTCTGCTGCCAATAAACTCAAACAGTGGTAATCCGCAGATTATTTTGATAGGACAGCATTTGAGGCAAAGGCAAAAACTTGGAAGTGGAGGACTCATCCTGGTCTCTGGGCACATTGCCCAAAGCCCAGCAGACCCTTGCTTTGAGGATAAATGGATTTTTGCTGCCCACTGATGGATGCATGGAGCCAGGATGGGCCATTGGTCTATCAATCCCAGTATGGCATTCTCTGACTGGAAGCAGCACTGCAATGTCTGAGGCATAGGGACAAAAGTTCAGTGGTAGAGCATGCGCTTTGCATGACAAGTTAATGCTCCCAGGAAGGTTGCTATGTTCATAACCTGTATCTTGAAGGTGTGTGCATCATAGCTTAACAGTAGAGATCTGTATGCAGAAAGTATCAAGTTCTATTCTCAGCATGTGGACTCCAGCAGAACAAAGAGTGGCACTTGATAGCCATCCTCTGCCGCCCGCTAAGTGCCACTGGACTCCATTCCTACCCTGAAGTATCCTATCCGGGTGCTATTAGTTGTCTCCCATGTTACAGAGGCTCAACTGTTGTTGTTTAGTCATTTAGTCGTGTCCAACTCTTTGTGACCCCGTGGACCAGAGCATGCCAGGCACTTCTGTCTTCCACTGCCTCCCACATTTTGGTCAAACTCATGCTGGTAGCTTCAAGAACACTATCCAACCATCTTGTCCTCTGTCGTCCCCTTCTCCTTGTGCCCTCCATCTTTCCCAACATCAGGGTCTTTTCCAGGGAGTCTTCTCTTCTCATGAGGTGGCCAAAGTATAGGAGTCTCAGCTTCATGATCTGTCCTTCCAGTGAGCACTCAGGGCTGATTTCCTTAAGAATGGAGAGGTTTGATCTTCTTGCAGTCCATGGGACTCTCCAGAGTCTCCTCCAGCACCATAATTCAAAAGCATCAATTCTTCGGCGATCAGCCTTCTTTATGGTCCAAGAGGCTCAACTAGAACCAGACTTTTAGTGCTGCTGGTCCCATGCTGTGGAATGCTCTTCCAGCAGAGATTCAGCAGAGATTATTTCACCCCTCGCTTTGGACTTTCGCTTAGGTTGCGTTTTTTTATTAGTCACCTTAATCATAGAAACAAAGAACTGTAGAGTTGGAAGGGACCTCAAGGGTCATCTAGCCCAACCCCCTGCAATAAAGGAATCACAGTGAAAGAATTCCTGAAAGAGGTGGATCTGGCACCTTCACTATACAGTTTTCATCATATGGGGGAAGACAAACCTCTTTACCTCTTTACCTGGGCCTTTGAGACAAGAGAGGTATACATTTAGGACCTATTCCGTAATTTGTTTTTAGCTTTGTTGTTTTAAATTGTTGTCACCCACCCTGGGAACCTAGGATGAAGGGCAGGTAATAAATCATCACCGTAAAATGTTGCACATGCCGTCTTCCCTAATTCACATTAATAGTGTTGCTAAGAAAATAGCCAAGGTCATGTAGGAGGGACAGACACGCATGCACACAAGAGAAAGATGGCACATCTTTCGGGGTTTTTTACAAGCCACCAGAGAATGAAACCTGCATAACATATATGTCAACCTCTCTTCCGAAGTACGCTGCCCTGACACAAACTCAGCACCATTCCTTTGCCAGGTACCTGCAAACAGTGTCTATTACAAAGGCATTTGCCTCCTGAAGATGCTCTCACAACCAGAGTCAAGCTAGTGTGGAAATGTGAAGTTCGTTCTCTCTCTCCCCCTCTGTTTACGGTCAGGTAATCTGTCTCTCAGTACATTTCAGCCTAGCAAGAGGCACCCAGCACATCTTCTATAAAACTCTGCCTTCATCCCACATGCATCCTCTTTCACTGCGCTCAGGGATGACACTCACTGATGACACAGAAAGATTATTTCACATTTTGCATCAAATGACCGTTCGAGAGATGACTATAATATAATCTCTTTCCTAGGAGCTCGTGATCCAGGCTTTGCCCTTGAACACTGTCTTAGAATGTTATAAAAAGTAGCTAAGTTCTGCCCGTCTGGATCAATTGCATCATATATATTCCTTCTCTGGACAATCTGCCCTTGGCAAGGGAGGGGTGAATTGCCGGGTGCAATGGAACAACACCCTTAATTTGCCTTCAGTGCTCCTTTAGGAAAACTGGGCAGATGTGAGCCCCAAAGGAGAGGACAAGGGAATAGGCAGAGGTGGTGGGGCCCAGTCAAAGTGGGGACACCCCCGCCAAGCTACCTTGGCAAAACCTGGAGCCAGAATTGTGGGTAGCACTAGAGTGACATACAGACTTTTCTAGCTAATGGAAATGGAATGGAATGGGCAGTTCCATAATGGTACAGACCAGGTAGGGGGGGACCTGTGATCCTTCCCATGTCACTGAACTCAAACTCCCATCAGCCCCAGCTAGAAAACCCAGTGGTCAGCACTAGGGGCTGGCTCATTGGGGCACTGCCCCACCAACCTCAGTCTGCCTCCACCTTACCATCTTCTTGTCATTGGCTCTGGCTTTACCTACAGGATGTGCTCCCTACCTTCTGCCCTGCCGATCCCAATGGGCATCAGACACCACTGGGGGTCAAGTATTATGCAATTTCCAGTCCAGCAACATCCAGACAGTCATAATTACTCACTCTTCGTAAGGACACAGTGCAGCTCACAATTTTCTTCTTTATGCTTTTACTCATGGGTGTAGCCGGGGGGGCAGGGAAGGGCAGTCCCCCCCCCCAAAGTCAGTAAAAATACATAACTCAGATTCTGCCCCCCTAACAAAAGGCATGTCCCCCCAAAAAAATCCTGGTTATGCCCATGCATTTACTTTTCATTTTTTGTCTGGGCTTGGCCTCATTCTGCCCCAGCAACTGACTTTATGAACAAGGTGGTTCCGATTGCTCTGGGGCTCAAAGCCTCCAGAGACACAACATTTTCTATCGAGGCTTGCCATGACACCCAGCCTCCCAAGAGTTGGCTGGTGCTTATGCTATTTCTCCTTGAGTCTTCAAGCAGAGGTCAACAACAGAAGGACACCTTCCCCTTCTCCGGATTACAGAAAATTGAAATAAGCCTCTCTCATAGCGGGTGGAAAAAGAAATCTTAGCTGTCATTCCTAATATCATCATGATCCACAGCAGCTGGCTGGGGAGCAAGAAAATATTAATAACAATAATATTTTTTTGGACAAAAAAACCTGCGGAAGAATAAAGTTGTCTTGTTATTTCCATTTTCATATCAACATTCCCCGAACAAGTAACCTTATTTGCTGTTCCTCTGAATTCTCCGAGTTGCTAAAATTGTGAGCGCAGCACCCTCTGCTGGTGCAAACTCTGAAATATAGTCAAAGGAGTTGAAATCGTACAGCAGACACACATAACAAATATGTGCTCTCTTGAGGCTGAGGCAAGTGATCATGGTCCAAGTGCTCAAATGTCAAAGGTGGCCAGTGTGGTGACCCCTAGAGGTTGCTGGACTACAACATGAGATTGACCAGTTGCCTAGCCTACTCTGGAAATGGTTGTGCTTCCTCTGAGAGAAAAGTTCCATAGTTTGGTGAATGCACCATGATTTATCCCTGCCACCCGAGACTCAGGTAGCCTCAGTGGCTTGGAGTGCCTTTTACCTGTTACATCTGGTATGACAATTACAGCTATACTTGAGCAAAGATAGCCTGGTCACAATGATTCATGCACCGGTAATCTCAAAACTAAATCACAGGGAATGACCATTTTGCACACAAACACATGCACACAGCTTTTGATCCTGGAAGGGGCGGAAGAGGGGTGGAACAGGCTTACATATGCAGTGTCCCAGAATGCAACCCCCACACAAACAGGGAGTTCGCTGCACAGACAACGGCCGATTTACACACGAATGCACACACATGAACAGCGCCAAACCCAGAAGTGACCCCAAAACATCCCTAAAAGGGTGGAATGGGGGTGGGGTCGAATGCTTTATGCAGGCTCTGCCGACATACATGTAACCTCCACACAAAATGAGGATTGCTTGTATTGCAATGAGCTCTTTGAGGAACTACCCTTGGGCCTGGTACAGAAGCTCTGGCTGGTACAACATGTTGCAGCTGAGCTATTGGTGGGGGCAGACTACCGCCAACACATATACTCGAGTGCTCAGAAGCTTGCATTGGCTGCCCGTATGTTGTCAGGCCAAATTCAAAGTTTTTGTGTTGATTTATAAGACCCTTAACAACTTGAGTGCAGGATACCTTAAGGGCCCCCCAATTCCTTATAGTTCTGCCCAATCACTGAGATTTTCAGGGAATCTCTGTTAGCGATTCCCCCATGGTTCAGATGCACAGCTTGCATTCACCAGGAGCTGTGTGTTCCGTATTGTGGGCTCAATTCTGTGGAGCTCCATCCCGGAGGAGAACAGAAAGGCCCTCTCCCTGTTGAACACCAGGCACTTGACATTTCTATTTCAGCAGGCATTTTAAGCAAGCTTTCTGATTTTCCAGCTTATTTTAATTGATTTTATCCACTGTACATTTTTGTGATTTTATCATATACCACGTAGAAACTTCAGTGTTTCGTAGCATATAATACCACTTCCATAAGTTAAACTTTTACCACCTCTGGCCATTCACCATACTGGCTGGGGCTGATGATAGTTGGGACTCCAACAATATCTGGAGAGCGCCATGTTAGCTGCCCCTGCCATAGAGGGTCTGTTGATAGCCAGTTGTATAGATTTTCCCTGTTCGCTGAAAATGAGGGTGTCTCCATGGGATCTTTGGCTATGCAAAGGCTTCACAGAAAAGCTGGGTCACCATGAGGAGGGATTTGAAGAAAGAGAAAAGTGATACCCTAAAGGTGCTGTAAGAGGCACTTCGGGATGGCGGAGAGATTCAATTCAGTTTACATTGAAAGGAGAAGCTGTGACTGGTTTCAGAACTCGCAGGGTTGAGGAGTTCTGAGTGACGTCTCTCCATTCCTGAGAGACTAGGTGGGAGTGGCTTTATCTCACTGCCTGTTTGTCTCTGCATCCGAAAGAGACAGAAGCAAAATGTGCGAGCTGAGTCCAGGAAAGCTCTGTAATTATTTTACTGCACGAATAAAAACTGAGTTATAAACACACTGACGCCTAGGTGTGTTTGATCTGCTTAACACCGGGGAGCAACAGCACGCTGCGGGTAAAAGCTCTGCATTTGTGGCTGCCGGAGGATGGAGGACCAGGAGCAGAGGCGCTAGACGGAAGTGTGCCGGGCTTCCATTCAAGCAGCTGTGCCTAATTGGGGTCCAATCCAATTAGCCACGCCAATTATTCAACAGAAGCTACCACATTCACACTTTCCAAAACAATATGCCAACACAGCCATCCTTTGAAATTCACACATCTTTCAATTTTGCAGCACAGTTATCCAGTAAAGTAATGTGTACAAAAATGCACATACTAGGGTAAAGTGTAGATCAGTTTGCATGTATTGGTGAAAATAACACAGAGATATCCAGTGTAAGGGGAAGTTGCTTTGCGCACATGCATATATTAGGCAAAGCTGCATACAGATGTGTTCATTAGGAGAAATTCACACTAAGATGCTGACAAATTTTCATGAGGATTTAAAAAAGAATGCTGCAGGAATGCAAAGAACTGGATGCAAGATTAGAAAAGTTAGAAACAGAGAAAACCGACATTGACAGAGCCACCCATTCCCAATGGCAATGAGGTGGTGCAGGGCAAAGTTGTTTGAGGTGAAGGAGACCTTTAGGTAGCTGAGGAAGGTGGAAGCAAAAGGCAAGGCCAGGGAATATCAGGATCTGAAAACAGACATGGCAGAAGGCAGCAGTGCTGCAGCTTTTAGGTAGCATATGGTGTCAAATGTAAGGACAAAGCAGAAAACCAGCTTGGGTTCTCCATGAACTCCCACAAAGAATGAGAATGGTAAATACCCAAGGAACACAAAAAGCTGCCCTAGTCCATTTTGCTCTGTATTATCCACACTGACAGTTGTTCTCCAGGTGCCCAAGTTAAGTGTACCTGCACCTAGGAACCTCTGCATGTGCTCTACAACTGAATCACAGCCCCTCCCTAGTTAGAGCATTGTTTCATCTAGCTCAATATCAAGGGTTTCCAGTGTGGCAACCACAGGCCCCACAGTACCCTCAAATACATGCCTGGCACCTGACAAGATCTCCTACTCTTCCTGATTTCTGAAAAAATGTTTATGTATAAAATGAGGGGAGCTTGGTTGCTTGTGTGGAGGGTCTACCTGTTCTTTGAGGGGATGCTGTCTCCTCTTTTTATGCATGTTTTATTTGTGGTTTTGCCTGTTGGGAAAACAGGGGTTCCAAGTGTTGGGTTTTTCCTTCTTGGACATTGCTATTTTGGTGGTGCCTCTGACCCAATAACAGCTTGGAATCCCCAGTCTACACAATGACCTGTCATAGGCTCTGGGGTTTCAGGTGGGAGTATTCCTCAAGTTCTATCTGGAGATGCCAAGGATCGAAGCCATAACTTTCTGCATGCAAAGCAATGCTCTCAACTACTGAGCCATGCACCTTTCCCTGATCCATCCCACTAAGGAAAAATTGTCGGTTTGACATCATGTTAAAAGGAAGCTTTGAAGGTTACTAGCATAGGGATCCCATCTCACTTCCACATCCTCCTTTGTGTTGGGCATCCATGGGCAGGGGCACATCAAAGGGCCCTGCTTTCCTTTTCTTTTATACAAATGAACAATCATAAGGAATGCTCAACTCAACAGCTTTTATTAGGCATTACATTAGGTGTCACGGCACACTGTGAATAACCCAGTCCATGCCAATGATCTCACTCAGCGATGTCACTCTCCTGCAAACAATAAGCGCAGTCTTAACTTTACTTCAAGCAAGGCTGTCCTTTTCCTGGCAGCTCTGACTCAGCCTTTTTTCTGGGACAGGCTTGAATATGGGGAAAGCCCTCTTGCAATTCCCTTCCAGGACCTTCCCACATTTCCATGTAAGCAAACATTGAGGTAAAGGGGTTCACTGTGCACCCATGTTCCCTTCTCTAGAGGTTCTCCATCTGTCTCTGGCTTGAGAGAGACTCCAGCTTGCCCCTCTGGTACTACTGCTCTCCAGAGCTCCTTCTGAAAAGGTACCTGAGACATTTTCCAGGTCATTCCCCAAAGCTGCACCTAACTCCAGATGTTTTCTATCACAGCCCCTACTAGCAACTCCTCTGGGAGGGAGTCCTGATTCTGCTTCCAAGCAGGTAGGTTTATGAGCTGCACTGATACAACCCTAGACAGAATCCAGCGCATTTCGGTTTCTCGTAGCACCTACTTTTATGCAAAAGGATTTTTAGGATGAAAAATTGCTTTAAAACAGTGGGTGACCCTTCGTGTCTCCAAGAAAATCACAAGGATATTACATGCAAATTTTGGTTTTCATTAAAGCACCCATTATCTCCCCCAGCTGTATTAATAATTGCTCTGAAGCCAGAAGTACTTTTTTGTTTCAGATTTGTACTACGAGCTCTCAGCTTTCGGCTCTCCCTTTCCTCAAAGTTCTTTTTACAAGAGACCTGTTTACACACAACCTATTTGCTTTGGGATACCAAGTCAACTATATGGTTCCCCCATGATCTAGAAGCATGACTCACGTCAACAAAAAGTTCCATTGTCTGGAACTTCCTCCCAGTAGAAACCTGGCAGACACTGTCCCTGCAAAATGTAAGATGTCAGGTCAAACCAGATTTGTTCCAGGACGCACACAGTTCTAATGTTTTTATTTTCTGAGGCTATGTTTTCAATTTTGTACACAGTGTGTTTTCTTTTTTGTAAGCCAGTTTGAGGCACATGTGAAAAGCAGGGTATAATCGTTTAACTAATTCTCCTAATCTTTTTTGTTTTACTTGTTTATTTTCTTCAAAATATGCTAACTTTATTGTATATCCCCAGTGATTAAATTACAGGATTCAAAACCTCCAAATCAACATGCTTCTATTCCAGCATCTCCCATCACAAAACGTGTGAGATGTTCAGCTTCCCGAAAACCCTAGATGACTAGAGGTTGACTCATCCGAGTGATGATGCAAACAGAGAAACGGATAAAGAATCCATTGTCAAGCAAGAGCCTTGGTTTCCACAACATTAGCTCATGCCATCCTTGCTGAACTTTAGCCCAGGACACCAGCAGTCCTTATCCAAAAAGGCCAGAGAGAGAGAGAGAATGTTCTGTGCTAGCTAGTTTCCAGCTTTTCTTTGCTACTAAGGAAGGTGGTTCCTTTCTTCTTCTTCTTTGTCTGTACTCCTTCCACACTGGACATTTCCGGCAGCTCAGAGATCACTTGTTCCCAGAGTTTTCATGGAGAGCCCAACTGAGATCACTGCCAAACTGTTGCATTTCCAACTTCCTACTTCAACACTTGTACTTCCACGCTAGGCATTTGGGTATGGAATTGCTATGCTTCATTCACTCACATTTTAAGCAGGGGAGGTGCTGCCTTGTTTTCAATATTTGCAAGAGGGATTCAAGCCTGCACTGGTAATTTATGTTTGCTCATTTGAAGTGGGTTAAAGTGCTGGGTTATCCTAGCAAACCCAATCCACTTTATTTACAAAACAGACTATTTGCATTTGGGAAAGTGATGGGGGAAAGCGTTGAAAATCCCTTGAAAAATATGAGCTGGGAGGATGAATAACAGGAGGAAGTGGAAAGCAAATCAGGCTGAATGCTCAGTTATATAATTGTCCCATAAACAAATCAGAATGAATGCTCAATAAAGACCAGAGATAGTCTAACCAGAGAGTAAGCTTTGTGCAATCCAATCAGAATTAATCTGCTATATGTTTTGGAAAGTTGTTTGTTCACTATACATTTTCAATCTCTTAAGATATTGTACCCAGATTTTCTAAAATATTTGCAGAACTGTGCTTAAATGAGGGGGTGGGTCAGTGTTTTAGCACAAAGTAAAACATTTCTGGTAGACAGTGTCTATGCGAGTTGCTTTGAGACAAGCTACGGTACTTATTGCGCATTTATCCTGATTAGTTTGCACAAAGTCTGCAGGGAAGCTATACGACGTTGCACCAAGCTAGCAGTATCTCACACTTTCCAGTGCATTTTGCTATCACTCTACTTATTGCAAAATGTCAGTAGTTTTGGGTGGCAGGGAACAGATGGGTTGTGCAAGACCTCCCAATCAACTTTCAACTTGACAAGCTGAATTTGTCAATATGTGACTGAATCCCATCCAAAAATAGGGACAGTCAGGAAGCACCCTCGGTATTGTGAGGGAGGGATTCAACTGCATGCTGCAAATGTAGGTTTGTGCAATTAAAGTATATTAAAGGGCTCCATTGAAACAAACCCACTTTGGGGGGAAACAGACTTGTTGCAGTTAGGAAGGTGACAGGGAAATGCACTTAAAACTGTGATAAATGTTGTGGAAAAGAATCATGTATTATGCTTCGATTAGAACATGACCTGGTGCTCCTTTATTACAAGGGGGCAGGGAGAAACAACTCAACAACTGTTACAAGCTTTTCTACCCTAAGCAGAGAATACCAACCTCATGTAGAAAAACAACAACCCCATACTAGCATACTTCTTTATCTCATTGTGCAATGTGTTTTCAACACAAGCTCAAAACACGTTCATCAACTTAAATAATATCCTTGTGGTTACAGAACAGACTGTATGTTCTCGGAGCCTTCCCATTTTCTTCATCACTCCCTCCCATCCCCTGTCATGTAAGCAGTTTTCTTGACCAAAGTCTAGGCCTAGCCATTTTCCCTTGACATAAACAGCTGATCAACTGGAAGATGCATACAACCACCATGCAAGCAAATGAGAATGAAATCAGGATGAACGTTCCTTGTCGTATAACCTCTGCACAAGCATATCAGAAGAAGAAGAAGAAGAAGAAGAAGAAGAAGAAGAAGAAGAAGAAGAAGAAGAAGAAGAAGAGTAGTTTGGATTTGATATCCCGTTTTATCACTACCTGAGGAGTCTCAAAACAGCTAACAATCTCCTTTCCCTTCCTCCCCCACAACAAACACTCTGTGAGGCGAGTGGGGCTGAGAGACTTCAAAGAAGTGTGACTAGCCCAAGGTCACCCATAAGCTGCATGTGGAGGAGCGGAGACTTGAACCCGGTTCTCCAGATTACGAGTCTACCGCTCTTAACCACTACACCACACTGGCTCTCAGAATGAATGTGCAACTAACGCGTCATCTGGAAAAGCCCAACAACTGGGGAGCTCAGTGGAGGGAGAAGCCAGCCAACTGGCTGAGGTTCGGGGAGATACTTTCCTGTAGGCAGAGTCCATATACAAGGTTCAGTCCAGTCCTAAGGTCAGGAATGATCACATAGTCAGATGATCTGGGGGTCAAGAAAGCCGAGGCTCCAAGGTAGGTCACAAGCAGCAGCAAGGTCTGGCCAGGAATGACAAATGTTGTTTCCAGGCCCAGACAGAGGGGGGGGGGGCATATGAGCCACTTGGCCTGGGCCTCCAATTCCAAAGGGGGCCTCGGCCAGCATATTTATCTATACAGTGGTACCTTGGGTTAAGCACGTAATTCGTTCCGGAGGTCCATTCTTAACCTGACACTGTTTTTAACCTGAAGCACCACTTTAGTTAATGGGGCCTCCTGCTGCTGCCGCACCACAGGAGCACGATTTCTGTTCTCATCCTGAAGCAAAGTACTTAACCCAAGGTACTATTTCTGGGTTAGCGGAGTCTGTAACCTGAAGCGTATGTAACCTGAAGCGCATGTAACCCAAGGTACCACTGTATTTTCCATTTTATCTTTATATGCAGATACGGTTCAAGCCTTGAAATAAAATTATTTGTCAGCATAACTTTTGTGAAAATTATTTATATACTTACTTATTTATAAGACTTCAGTTATCCCCAGGGTAAAAAAGGGGGGGCACATTATCTACCTGGCCTGGGCCTCTGCCTGGCTCTGCAAGGCCCTTGTTGTTCCCAGCAACTGACTGAGGTTGGAAGCCCTGCTTAAGAAAGCTGGAGCCAGCTGGTTCTCATCAGGAGCAAGAAGGCTGATCAGCTGCAGCTGGAGTCACTTCACCTTCTGCCCCTTCAGGCTGCTGCTCAGCAGGTGAAGCCAACTCCTGGCCCATGACACCCTGGAACTATACAGAGTTCCCTATCACAGTCATAAGAACGTAAGGCGAGCCTGCTGGATCAAGCCAATGACTCTTCCCGCCCAGGATCCTGTTCTCACAGTGGATGACCAGATGCCTATGGGAAGCCTACAAGCTGGAGATGAGTGCAGCAGCAACCTCTCCTCCTGTGAATCCTGGCAACTGGAATTCAGAGACATAATGCCTCTGACCATACAGGTGGAACATAGCCCTAGTGGACAGTAACTGAGAATCATGGCTTAGAATCCATCATCTTCTCACTCTGTAATTACCTAGATTGTGACTATGACCACTACTGAAGCAAAGTAATCACAGGTCACATCCACACCCATAAGCTGAAAGCACATTTAACATATTTTGCTTTCCCCAAAGACCCCTGGGAACTGCAGTTTACCCTTCAGAACTAGCTATAATTCCCAGTGTCCTTAAACTACACTTTGCAGGATTCTTCGGTGTAATCCATGGACGCTGGATATATGGCGTGGTTGTGTCCAGATGTAACATGAGAAGGGATCTGATCACCTTGCTCTGCAGCCTGGCTGATCCAGGATATTGACAGCAATCACCCATGCCTACCACCCTTCTGAGTAATACCCCTCCCCACCCTCTCACTATATATAAGGGTCTGGTGACTTCTGTTTCAGTGTATCTGAAGAAGTGTGCATGCACACAAAAGCTCATACCAAGAACAAACGTAGTTGTTCTCTAAGGTGCTACTAGAAGGATTTTTTTTATAGCATTTTCCTGGTTAGGGCAGTATTCCCAAGGAGCTAACTCTTGAGAATAGCTATGTTCTACACTTCATTTATTTATTTATTTATTTATTTCCCACGTTAAACAGAAGCCTAATCAGGGGGTCGGGGGGTGGGAATCACAACAGCAGCAAACGCGTCTCTCATAATCACATTTTTTCCCCGCTCAGCAACAATAGAATTGACCTGTCAAGACAAATTACAGGAAATGGGAAAAGCTCTTCTCCATGATCAACCTGCCTGCCTGCCTCCCACTCCTGGATTTCACCCTCCACATCCTGTCTTATATTTGTGGCGGCTGCTATTGTTCAGTCTCCTTCCATCCAAAATGCTGATGGGGATGAATAACTATGTTAAAAATAGCAGAGCTGTTTCAAAGAGAAGACATTTCTTGCCAAGCAATAGAAACAGGAGGAAGCATATGTCCAAGAAAAGGGACCAACCTTTGCAAGCTCTCTGGGCCAGGTCTTGGGGGGGCTCAGAGTAGCTCTTTCAGTTTCTCATTTTTCCATTCTTGAATTCAGTTTGCTAAATTTCTGCATCAGTTTGCATTTAAAAGAAAAAGAAAGGGAAAAAGTCCTCATTAAATATTATCAGCATTTCTCCCAACAGACATTTTTTGCAAGCAATTCCCTCGAATTTTTTTTGTATGCTATTTTCTCTAATGTATACCTTTTTTGCACACTTTCTCCTAATGTACACATTTTTTTTATGCAGCTGCAATAAAGTTTTGCTTAGTGAACTACATCACAAAATTCAGAGAACTACGGATTTTGGTCCAGTAAGTGTGAATTAGGTAGGTTCACATTAAAATGTCAACACTTCCTCTTGCCCTGCTGCTTCCCTCCACGGAAAGCCCACTCTTTAGCACTCAATTGGAGCAAACAGCAATTGAGGGTTTCTCCAGATTTATGTTTGCTCCGATTTAGCACAAAAGAGCAGGATCTCCCTGGGGAAGGAGTGTGGCAAGGAGAAAACTGATAAGACCCATGCCTAGAAAGTGTGGGTCAAGAGGGAAACCAATCAGACCCACGCATTCTAGGTCTGGCAGAAGTGTGGACAAGCCCTAAATTTCTCCTTCATTCCTACTGTTTACTAGGGTATGTTTGCCACACCTTCCCTCTGTTATCCTAATCTTTAGCCCCCTCTACTGGTGGAAATGAGTGAGATGAGCTCCACAACCCCAGAGCCGTTTGCGACTGGACTTAATTGTCAGGGGTCCTTTTACCTTCACTGGTGGAAAATGATGCAAATAGCATCACCTTCCTACAAGGCAGGTGTCAGCCTCCGACATCCTTAAAAGGTAAAGGGACCCCTGACCATTAGGTCCAGTCGTGACCGACTCTGGGGTTGTGGCGCTCATCTCGCTTTATTGGCCGAGGGAGCCAGCATACAGCTTCCAGGTCATGTGGCCAGCATGACTAAGCTGCTTCTGGCAAACCAGAGCAGCGCACGGAAACGCCGTTTACCTTCCTGCCGGAGCGGTCCCTATTTATCTACTTGCACTTTGATGTGCTTTCGAACTGCTAAGTTGGCCGGAGCAGGGACCAAGCAACGGGAGCTCACCCCATCGCAGGGATTCGGACCGCCGACCTTCTGACCCATTCTGTGGGATGTCAGGGACCCACAGCACCACCCGCGTCCCTGACATCCTTAGGCAGCTGTTAAGACCCTGGGGGGCCCTTTTATTTTTTCACTGCAGCCCAGTGCTCTGAACAGCAGCCAGTAACTGGTTCTAGATGCCATTTTAATTTTCCCATAATGCCCCTGATGTAACATTACTCTGGGACATTGTGGAAAATTCAAACGCTGGACCTCTGTCACCCAATAGTTGCTGCTGTCCACTGCATTCACTGCCAGGTCAGCTCAGCAGGGTATCAGAGGAAACCCACCCCCTGGACCTGGACCTGGTCCTGATTCCCCGCCAGGGATGCTGGGACATGTAGTCCCAGTGCACTCCTCAGCCAGAAATGACATTCTGGTTGCTTCTAGAAGACCCGTTTATGGAGCGTTCATCCTGATTTATTTGCAGAAAGTGTGTAGGGAGGTTAGATGACATCAGCTGTTTAATGAGCATTCACTGTGATTTGTTTACAAAGTGGTTACACATGGTTGCGTCAAACGATGTTTCCCCAATGTTACTGCATTATTGCCGGCTGGAAGGGCACTCGTGCGCTATAGCACAACAGCGTGAGACAAAAAAAATAACCTGGAACATTTGTGGCACGAAAAGTTACAGGGTTTCAGAAGGAAGCTACAGGACGTGCACTGACTGGAAACAAGTCTGTTGTGTCTGTATCAGAACTTTTGTTGGCGCAAACAACAAGCAGGGTCGTATATAACCACCCCGATACTATTGCGAGCGCAGACCATCATCATCTGTGCAGCATAAGAATCGCATCCAGAGAGGCTGGTTTATCTGAATATTACTTGTGAGCTATTGACTGAGGCTAGCAGCAGCAAACTTCTTAACATTTTTAAGCTGCGATGCAAACCAGAGGAGAAGGTTTTGGGATAATAAACACATTCACAGGAGCAGATGCTCTTCTGAAAGTGAGCGCTCCTGCATAAAAAGGGACAGGAAAGCCACCGCCCCCCCTCAGGTGAAACAATTAAGCTTCTCTGCAGGGAGAGCGCTGTGCAGATTTTACAGCAGGAGGGCTGGTGTCTGAAAGAGAGGAATGAATTATACTGATCTGGTGCCCCTGCCTCACTTGCAATTCAGAATTACATCACCCCAACGCGTGTCTGATGAATAAATCGTGGTCTTAGGCTATTTCCTTGGTTTAGAAAATAATCAAATCTGAAGTAATGAGAGAGAGAAAAAGAAGGCTAGGAAATTTTTACCCTCTTCCCCACCCCTCTTTCTGGCACAAATACATATAGCCGACCACTACTTATCAGAATTTATTTTTTAAGGGGAGGGAGGTTAGAACGGTGTGTTGTTCTGAACATCTTTGCACTTAATTTATTAGAATTCTTCGTAATGCAAAGAGGAGCTAGGATATTGAAAGGTTTAGGAACAAGAACACAAGCTGTAATCCAAATTAGAAGAGGAATATACAGGCAAGACCCACCCACTCGTGTGTACTGAAAATATCTCTACAATGTTAGCAAAAAGCAAAACAAAGCTAGTCAATGCAAGGAAACAATTTATTCATTAGTTCTAATCCCCTGGAATTCCCATCACATTTTGAAGCAACGTTAGCATTTCAGGAAGCTGAAGAAGCAAGCACCTTGTTCAGCTATCAAAGCAGCTTACCTCTTTAGCTTTCAAAACAAAAATAATATAGAATTCCTGGCATTTCTTTTTATAGAACTCCAGGGGGACAGTTGGCAGCAGATGCAAGATATCTCTCCTGCACCAAAAAAGGAGATGATGGTGTATTTGACAATGAAAAGTCATAGAGAAAACACATAGAAAAAAGGTTTTCTCCCTCTCTCTTAACACTAGAACTTGGAGCCATCCAATGAAACTGAATGCTGGAAGATTCAGCAAAAGAAAGTATTACTTTGCCTGTTGTTGTTGTTGTTTAGTCGTTTAGTCGTGTCTGACTCTTCGTGACCCCATGGACCAGAGCACACCAGGCACTCTTTGAAATGAGCCTGGAAACAATCAGAAAGCCAGAAAGGACACATTGATGTGTTCATGATGCCTGTGATCCCAGTTACAATCATGGCAGCCATATTCTGCACCAGTTGAACTCTGGACTATCTTCAAAGGCAGCCCCAAGTGCAACACATTGCAGTAATCCAACTGGGAGGCTACCGGAGCACAAATTACCAAAACCTAGTAATGTGCCTCCAGACACAATGGCACAATCCACACCAACAATTTCAAGCTAAAAGTTGGAGCCACACAAACACAGGCTAATTTGCCCAAATTTGGAGGGGGGAGGACGCAATTAAGGCCTCAGTAATTTGCAATGTAGACTGGAAGGAGGCATCACCAAGCATTTATTTAACTATGCTAGGAGCAAAGTCCACAGAAAAAGCAGCCATTCTGGCTTCGGTGGAATTACTTCTCATTTGCACAGAATAATAATCAAGCCCTTTCAGTAATGCGGAATCAGAGCCCATCAGGAAGATGCGAGCTCTTCTGAAGAGCCAGGAGATCAGCTTTAATTTCCTACCAAGCCATTACAATCAGGGCTGAGATCCCCCTTTCTCTTCTCACTCGCACGAAACATATTCTGCCGGCTCAATGCAACCATCTTTTTTTGCGCATGGAAAAGGGTTCAGGACAAAAGGGAACTCTGTGTATGAGGTGACATCTTCCCCCCAACTGCAGCCACCAGTTCCCTCCCTCCCCAAAGGCTGTTAGGTTACTTCAACGGTAATTTAAAAATTCTACAAAAGCGATTATATTTTCCTCAGACATTTTAATCTGAGCTTGACATGACGGTGGCAGCCATGTTTGTTTGTTCACTTGTCTACTCCATTCAAGTGCTACTTTAGCAGTAATTTTAAACATTTGACTAAAGCCATTAAATTTTCCTCAGACATTTTAATTTGAGCTTGACATGATGGCAGCAGCCATGTTTGTTTGTTCACTTGTTTTCTACCCCATTCAAATATAAAGCATGGAGTGAAGGCAGAGTACTCTGGTGTTTGTGGGGTTTTTTTTCATCAAATGGCACACATGGTTGAAGGGATCTAAACCATTTCTCCATCTTATTTCTTCATACTCTGTGGATGCAGAAATTTTTCCCTCAAGAGTGGTTCACTTCTGAGAGAAAAATCTAAGGGCAAGGGAGGGTTCAGCTTTCTTCATAAGTGTTAGCATCAAAAAGAGGCTTTCTGAAGGAGGCATCCCACATACAGGGCAGCGAGAAAGCCCTCTTTGTGTCATGAGTAATGCAACCAAGTGTGTTATGTTCATAAAATGCCTAGATCAAATGTGGGGAACTTCCATGGCTCTTCAGATGTTTGCTGGACTACAATTCCCATCATGCATGACCGCTCGCCATGTTGGCTGGGGCTGATGGGAATTGGAGTTGAAAGCATTCAAAGGATAATTGAAGTCAACAATAGGCTATAAAGACGTGTGTTTTAATCTCAGCTTCTGCATGTCTAGATAGACACCTGTCTCCTTGATCCTTGCCCATCCTGGCTTATAAAAGCTAGCCAGGAAGGGCTGAGCGATGGGCTTCGTGGGGTGGTGAATGCTTCCCTCCGTGAGGGAGCCTTCCCAGACCCACTGAAAGAGGCGGTTATTAAACCACTTCTTAAAAAACCATCTTTAGATGCGGCCACGATGGCCAACTATCGCCCAGTCTCAAATCTTCCATTCTTGGGCAAGGTGATTGAGCGAGTGGTTGCTGAACAACTCCAGGCACGCCTGGAAGAAGCGGACCATTTGGATCCCTTCCAGTCGGGATTCAGGCCTCATCATGGGACTGAAACTGCCTTGGTCGCACTGGTTGATGATCTCCGGCGGGCTAGGGACAAAGGTGAGAGCTGTTTCCTAGTTCTGCTGGATCTCTCAGCGGCGTTTGATACCATCAACCATAACATCCTTCTGGACCGTCTTGAGGGGCTGGGAGCTGGGGGCACTGTTCAGAAAGTGGTGGTGGGGGATGAGTGTTCAGACCCCTGGGCCCTCACTTGTGGGGTGCCTCAGGGTTCTGTCCTCTCCCCCATGCTTTTCAACATCTACATGCAGCCACTGGGAGAGATCATCAGGGGGTTTGGGCTGGGTGTTCATCAGTATGTGGATGATACTCAGCTCTACCTCTCTTTCAAATCAGAACCAGTGAAGGCGGTGACGGTCCTGTGTGAGTGTCTGGAGGCGGTTGGAGGATGATGGATGGCGGCTAACAGATTGAGATTGAATCCTGACAAGACAGAAGTACTGTTTCTGGGGGACAGGAGGCGGGCAGGTGTGGAGGATTCCCTAGTCCTGAATGCGATAACTGTGCCCCTGAAGGACCAGGTGTGCAGCCTGGGAGTCATTTTGGACTCACAGCTGTCCATGGCACAGGTTAAATCTGTGTCCAGGGCAGCTGTGTACCAGCTCCATCTGGTACGCAGGCTGAGACCCTACCTGCCTGCGGACTGCCTCGCCAGAGTGGTGCATGCTCTGGTTATCTCCTGCTTGGACTACTGCAATGCGCTCTACGTGGGGCTACCTTTGAAGGTGACCCGGAAACTACAACTAATCCAGAATGCAGCAGCCAGACTGGTGACTGGGAGCGGCCGCCGAGACCATATAACACTGGTCTTGAAAGACCGACATTGGCTCCCAGTACGTTTCCGAGCACAATTCAAAGTGTTGGTGCTGACTTTTAAAGCCCTAAACGGCCTCGGTCCAGTATACCTGAAGGAGCATCTCCACCCCCATCGTTCTACCCGGACACTGAGGTCCAGCACCGAGGGCCTTCTGGCGGTTCCCTCACTGCGAGAAGCAAAGTTACAGGGAACCAGGCAGAGGGCCTTCTCGGTAGTGGCACCCTCCCTGTGGAACGCCCTCCCACCAGATGTCAAACTACCAGACTTTTAGAAGATATCTGAAGGCAGCCCTGTTTAGGGAAGCTTTTAATGTTTGATGTATCACAGTATTTTAATATTCTTTTGGAAGCCGCCCAGAGTGGCTGGGGAAGCCCAGCCAGATGGGCAGGGTATAAATAATAAATTATTATTATTATTATTATTATTATTATTATTATTATTGACTTTCCTACTGAAAAACCTTTTCAGTGGGCCCCAAAAAGTGTACAGTGAAGGCACCTGCCTGATGTCAATAGGCTGTTCCAAAGAGTAGGTGCTGCCACAACAAAATAATGGTTTCTTATTACAAGTGTGGAATGAGTGTTATGTGGTACTTATAACAGCACATATGGAGCAAGGCAAGCAAACCCCTGCCCTATCAGTACAGTGGTACCTCGGTTGTCAAACATCTCAGAAGTCAAACGTTTCAGTTTTCGAACACCAAAAACCCAGAAGTAAATGCTTCCATTTCAGAATGCGACTCGGAAGTCGAATGGCTTCTGCTGAGTTGTTTTCAAATTTCTCCATTAAATTTGCAGGCCACCTTTTGCCCCTCAGTTTTCAAACATTTTGGAACTTGAACGGTCTTCCAGAACGGATTATATTCGAAAACTGAGGTACCATTGTATATCTGTTTCCATCTTTTTTTTAAGTATCAATTTATTTAACAAAATTTATATACCGCTTAAAACCTTTAAGCCATTTACAAGATCTGGCACCCTATTGCAAAGCCAATTGCAGATCACAATGTATTCGTGAAAGAACAAATTTAAAACTATTAGTTTTTCTAGGGTTTTGCTGTTTTTTTTGATAGATTGGTGTTACCACTGGGTGGGATCCAAACGAAAAGCACTTCCATAGATCTTGCCTGACCCACTCTGCACTGCTCTGGTCCCTGGGAAAAGCTCTGGCTGATAGGAAGACAAAGTCCAGGCACACAGAGAGTGTTGTGACCGCTGCATTTTTAGAGCTCTTATTTACACCGGCAGTTTAAATTGGTGTCACTTGCAGTATTACTTGTGGTCTTCCATGGGCACCAAGTAGAACGGCAAAATATATTCACTTATTCACTGTCAATAAATAAAATAGTAAAGTGAATAGCAAGAGATGCGGAGCTGGTTGGTTAATCCAAATGCTGTTCAGGCTGATTCTCACACCCGGCTGCCCCACAGTTGGGCCATTCCCCTATTTCCTATTTTCCCTCGCGCCATGCACTTTTTAGGCAAAAGGATATCACATCTTCTAGACCAGGACACAAATTTTTAAACACCAAACCGAAATGGAACAAAGGAAAGGCCTCTCGCGCTGGGGAAAGTGGAAGGAATCCAGGACTGGGGGGAACTTAGGGGATCCTTTCCCGCCCGACCGCCCCACATCACAGACAGCAGGTGCTCTCCAAGATGTGGTTATGGCAACAAAATAAATGACGGATAATTGCTTTTGTGACAACTTGCCAATTAAATTAGACTCAGCAGAATAACATAATGACAATTTGTTATGCTCTGGTGGGCACTAACATACCAATCATAATTAAATGCTATGACTGAAATAGAAGGTAGCTTCTACCCAGGAATATATAACCCCAATTCCCACCCTGTGAAACATTATAGGTTTGGGCCTGATATTTAATTTCGGGAGGATAATAGCATTAGCGCACAGCAGAATGAGCTTGCAGTATGCTCAGCGGCGGAGGCACACGGGGGGGGGGGGGAGGACAAGGCAAGCTGAGAAGCTCCTGTGGATTGCCTCCCAAATGATCGACACATGCTTGTTCCAGCACAGCGTGGGTGCAAAGCAGGGAGGAGGAGTATGCACAAGGGGTGCACTCCTTATTTGCCCTCCTGTCCCTCCCATCCCGACTGAGGAAGTTTTACCAAAAGGGACTGGTTTTCAAGAAACTATCCCAGTGTTTAACATACAGCTCAGCATGCACTGATGCAGAGGCCTGCCATAATCAAGCCCTGGGTTAAATATTCTCAAGGCACCAAACTCCATCAGGGAAGCAATGTTTGTTAATCAATCAATCAATCAATCAATCAATCAATCAATCAATCTCACTCAATGTTCCACACTTCTATTGCCTTGGTTTTAATGAGCTACCATTCAACTCAGAGTAATGTTGCCTACAAGGGTGGTGCTGTGGGTTAAACCACAGAGACTAGGGCTTGCCGCTCCGGTGGGAAGTTGAACGGCATTTCAGTGCGCTGCTCTGGTTTGCTAGAAGCGTCTTAGTCATGCTGGCCACATGACCCAGAAGCTGTACGCTGGCTCCCTCGGCCAATAAAGCAAGATGAACGCTGCAACCCCAGAGTCGGCCACGACTGGACCTAATGGTCAGGGGTCCCTTTACCTTTTAATGTTGCTTACAAACCACACATTTAAAGCACATTCCTTCCCTCCCACCCACAATAATCATGGTAACTGTAGCTTACCCCTCACAGAGCTACAGCTTCCAGCACACTTAACAAACTACAGTTCCCAAGATTGTTGAGGGGGGTTGCTTGAAATGTGTGGTGTGTATGACGGAAAGAACATCCCTCTGTTTTTAAGATGATGGATGCAAGTGCCATAGCAGAAACAGTCGCAGGAGAGGTATTCCCTCCTGTGTGAGAGAAGCAGGAATGTTCCTTCGTGTCTGCCACCTATGGATTTATAGATGCTTACAAAAGCAACTGTTCGAAACAGAACAAAACACTGGTACCTGGTTAGTCGGAGGAAGCTTTTTTAAGTGAGCAAGATTTTTAATTGACTAAACGTTGCAGCTCTAATACATATTATAAGTGTGTGCATGCATGCACACACAGAGATACACTTGTATTACTAAATGCCCTGGTCTCCTAGAAGAGGAAAGTGTAAATTATTCCAATTAATGTCTGTATCCCCTAATGACCTATTAGATATCTTACCTAAGACAAATATCTGGCGGCACTTAAAGCTGTTGAGGAACACAGCCAGAAATCTTTTTGCAATAAAACAGAAGCTGCCAGAACATATTCCCCTCTGTTAGCCTCAAATTCCTTCTCACATCAAATATTTTCAACAGCAATCCTATTCCTAACAACAAATGGTAAGCCCTATGTTTCAATGCACAGAGGATGTTTGCCAGGGCATCTCTGTATGATTAACTGCTCTTCCCTTGGTATCTGAAGGTGGTATCTGAAGAAGTGTGCATGCACACGAAAGCTCATACCAAGAACTGACTTAGTTGGTCTTTAAGGTGCTACTGGAAGGAATTTTTTTTTTGCTCTTCCCTTGGTTTCTTCCAATCAGCCTCTTCCAGGGTAGGATTAGTTCTGTATCAGGTATGACAACCTACAACATAATGTTGCAGTGCTGACTGTTCCATTCCTTTCTCCTCTCCCTTGCCGCCAGTCAGCAGTCTGTGGCTAGTGAGCATGCTCAGTTGTAGCTGAAATGTTTTCCAGGTTCCTCACTCCCTTGGGAGACCCCCACCCCAATAAAGGTTTTTTGTTTTTTTTAATTGCTTTCTGGTCATTGACCGTATTAAAGATATTTGATATGATTTGATTTGTTTTTTAAAAATATTTCCATAACATTGCGAGTTCTCCCAAGCCTGCTGATACTTTTCCTCCTGTATGTGGATGGTACTGTTTAGGATTAAATGACCCATTTGTTCACAAGCAAAGTCAACACAGAATCACTCGCCCTCAGAAGGCTGCCTGTTGCATCTCTGTACGATATACTGCTCTGGCCTTGGCTCCTTCCAGTGAGATTGACAGCTGATTTTAGAATGTTTTCAGAATAGACGTTCTTTTGTTGTAGATGCATTCACCACTGGATGCAATTTAATTCTGCTTCGTCCTAGCACTAGATGCAATTTAATAACTACTGTCCCTCCTATAGAGACACTGGCTTCTGATTAGGAGGCATAACCAGATCAGTGACGGGGCTATAAAGCACTATTGGAACGTGGGTGAACCTTGTGTGCTTCCAAAGGACATCTTTTCAGCGGAGCAAAGGGTGCCTCAGCTATCAGAAATTTGGGAAACCTTTGAAAAGCACAGGCCCATCTGAATGCCATTTGGGGAGGAGGCAGAAGGGGGTGACAGAGTTCATTCCTGCTCTGAAGCGTTTAAATGAGAGGATGTTATTTTAAAGCTCCATTGTGCCTCGAGGCATATGGTGGAAGCAAGAAGCTGACCTCTTGCCACTGACTGTTAACTGGCTGGCTCACAATGTGTTCTGATGAAGCTTGCCAGAAGCTTCGTGTGGGGCTCGTGATCCATATCCCTTTTGGTTAGCTTCCAGGAAGGAGGTCACCAGCAATTTAGCCCACAAAGGTCAACTAGGTGCTCTCTTAATGGGGTATAGGATTCTAGAGACAGATAAAGCCCAGCTCTGCTCATTAGCTATAGAGCCGCAGACTTGGATGGAAACCTTCCTTTATGCCCCCCAAAAAGACAGACATTTTGCCCGCCTCCACATCACCATGGGTCTTAGACTGGGAATTTTAAGTGAATTGAGACACACACACAGAGAGAGAGATCTCAGCTCCTTGTTTCGTGCAAGATTAAGACAGACCCTCTTATTACATACTATATTAAGCTCCCTTCCCATTACATATCCCAGGGGAGGGCCTGTTGTTTTTACTTAAATGGTTTCCCGATGAAGGATCTCATTATCCAATGTAGTGGCAGGCTAGAACTGACAATGCAAACCATCATGAAAGCTGATTCTCGCACTGCCATCTCAGCACATGGGAGCTTCAACTTCCATCAACAACAGAGAACACGGCTAATGGTCAGGGATGATGAGAACAGAGAGTCCAGCAATATCAGGAGGGCTATGGATGTTACCCATGCCTGATCTAGACCAACAAGCCTTAGCAAAGCAGGTGCATTTCAGAGGTTTTGCACTATAACTCCCATCAGCTCATTCTCTGCCATGCTCAGTATTCAGCTTGAAAAAGGATGGTTCCAGTGACTTCCACAAAACTGGGTCTTGAATGAGGTGACATATGCGCGTGACTGGCATGACAGGGCTGCGACCTAAATAATGAATTACTATATTCTCAGAAATTATCCCAATACCAAACCATGTGTGCTTAAACGGAAGTGGGAAAACTCAGATCCCAAATGCAGCCCTCCAAGACTCCCAACCTGACCCTTGGGGCTCCAGGACCCCCCCCCTTTCCAAGCCCCGCCTTCTACTGCAGGGGTAGGCAACCTAAGGCCTGGGGGCCGGATGTGGCCCAATCACCTTCTAAATCTGGCTCGCGGACGGTCCAGGAATCAGCGTGTTTTTACATGAGTAGAATGCATGCTTTTATTTAAAATGCATCTCTGGGTTATTTGTGGGGCATAGGAATTCATTCATTTCCCCCAAAAAATATAGTCCAGCCCACCACATGGTCTGAGGGACGGTGGGCCAGCCCATGGCTGAAAAAGGTTGCTGACCCCTCTTCTGCTGGCTCTCTTTGCAACTTCCTTGGATTGTTTTTGTCAGCTGAAATGTGTCTTTGAACTGTGATGATGCCTCTTGTTTGTCTAGATGGAAAACAGAGAAAGGTGTGTAGAAAACTGGCCAGTGGGACAAAGGCAAAAACTATACGCCACCCACTTGCTGTCTCTGGCACCACCCACCACTAGACTATGACCCCCTTTGAAAAGTTGCCCAGAAGGGAGACCACTGTTGTATGTGGCAGACATTTTCAACACTGACTGGCAGCAGCTGTCTGGGATGTCAGACAGGACACCTTTCCCAGCCCCACTTAAAGGTGCTGAGGAATGAACCTTGGACCTTCTACTTGCAAAGAAGACACTCTTAACACTCAGCTACAGGCCTTGCATTCCAAGTCTTAAAGTCATGAATAGATTTTCCAAGTTGTTATGATTTAATGCATGCATATCTTACCTCTCCTCCAAGGAGCACAAGGCAGAGTACATGGTTCTCCCCTCCCTCCATTAACTGGCCCAAGGTCACCCAAGGTCCCTAAGTGGGGGTTTTGAACCTTGACCTCCCAGGTTCTAATACAACACTCTAACTGCACTGGCTCTCCCTTTGCTCTTGCCCCTGCGACCTTCAGTTCAAGGCAAAACTATACAAGGCAGCATGGGTTCTGTGTGTGCATTTAAACATGGAAGCACCCCAATAATGTAGATAGTTTGTTGGGATGTGTATCAAATTTTAATTCACAAAACAGGGACTCTGTGCAGCCAAAGCAAGAGAACTTGGTGCGGACCTCAACTAGCAGATTCCTTCCAATGGTGTCTGCGCATAAAGAACTATGTGCAAATTGTGCGCTCCTGTTAATTGCCAGAAGGGTTAGAATTCACATTTTCACCTCTGGCTATAATGTTTTAAAATTAGATAAATATTGGAAATGTTTTATGCACATACACGTACACACTGTACTTATACGGCCGCCTATCTAGTATTTTGATTGTATATAAGCCACCTCAAATCCATTCATTAAAAAGGCAGGATATAAACAAACAATAAAACAGATGTGCTTCATGGTATTTAAAAACTGTTAACTGAACAATTTAAATAAATCTAATATAGACCTGTGGATTTATTAGGGAGGGGAGACACTGCTCCTTGAAAACATGGTACTGTATATAAAAACAGAAATTAACAGACTGTCATGGCAAACCCTACAGTGCCACCAAGTGGATTGAAGCATAACCGGCAATGTTGCTTGCCAGCACGGCTGCCCTTCCAGCAGTGACATTTGCAAAACAATCAATATCTCATTATTGGCCATAATCACTAGCCGGTTGTTTGGTTTTTGCGGAAACAAACACCAATGAGAAACACACTCTTTTTTTTGTCCCTGTATGTTAGGCAGGCACAGCATCCTAAAAGTCAACATCATTATTGGCAAGGAATGTTGCATGCATTCAAAAAGAGAAAGAAAAAAAACCCACCCCAAGGTTAGTGGAGTGACTGATCAAGCATCTTTCTCATCTAAGCTAAAGAAAAAGAAAAAAGGGGGGAATGAATTTTAAAAAGCACACACACTCCTAACTCCTAAAGCATCAGCTGAAGCTAGTGACCTTTTGCTAACAGCTGGAAGGTAAATGCTTGATAAATAAGTAAATAGGTCACCCTTGGGGGTTTTGCTTACAACCTTTTAATTAAAAAATACTCCAGCTTCTGTAAGGTCACTAAGGACGACAGAGCCCAGAGTACAAAGGACTCACCCAACAGAAAGGGAGGATTAGACACATGGTTTCCTTCTGAGCTGTTTCCTTCTTAATGCGAAAGATACTTGCAAATCACATTGTGTATTCAAAAGGTGAACCCCCAAAGATTGCCCCCCTTCCCAGCCAGCTGAAGGAAATGAGAGACTTGAGCTGGCCTGGCAGCCACTACCCCAACTGATCTGTTCTTTGGGATTGAGGTCAGCCAACAAGCAACTTAGATTCCAAAAAGCTATTTCCAATTCTGGAAGCTGCCTTTAAAATTAAAGAGCGGCTGGGGGGGGGGGGGAGAGAGAAACAAGCAACTCTTTCCTCATCTCTGTTGCCACAGAAGAGCCAACAAACCGCCCTCATCAGCAGCAAGTCCTGACCCCTGCCAGCTCATTTAGCTTGGCTGTTCACTTAGGCATTTCAAATCTTTCCAGTTAATTGGACCACATTACTAGCTACACGGAACACCATCATGCCTCTCTCCCCTCCGGCGGCAGGCCCAATGGCTGCGGCTTCTCTCGAGAGGTGGCAACGTGTCAAGCCAAGCCATGATCATAAAACCAGCAGCCAAGACGACAGCTCCAGCCTTGGACGAGTCAAATTCCTTGGGACTTCTTCTCCAAGTCAATTTTAATTTTAGAACAAGTGTTTAGTTAGCAGCATTCCCAGTAGCCCAAACACTGAAGAAAGAGATGAGGGCAGGGAACATTCCCTAAATTCAACCATCTGGGTACACTGTGCAAACCGAGATGGGGCTCCATGGGGCTCCTTTGCACCAGAGGTTTGCTGGAGCCAACATGTTCCCCAGAGAAGTGGAAAAAACTTTATGGGTTTCACAAAACCCTTCTTCAGTCAGGATGAACAGAAACACAAAAGCAGGGAGTGGAGGCAAAGGGAGAAAAAAGATGGTGCTGGATTGAATAACATAGGAGTCCAGTTTTAAAATTAACAGAACTGAAAGCACAATCCTCGGTGCTGAGATGTTCCAATGTGTACAAACAGGGCTGACCCCAGGTAAGAATGCATAGCATTACAGCCTTAATTTGCTTAGGTGTGCTTGGTGTATAACGATCTCTGTTTAAGCTGACTATTGTATTTTAATATTCTGTTGAAAGCTGCCCAGAGTGGCTGGGGAAACCCAGCCAGATGGGCAGGGTATAAATAATAAATTATTATTATTATATTTTTATTATAAGCTGCAGGCTGTGGCAATAGAGAAGCAGGACTGGCCTCCCTTGAAAAATTCCAGCCTTTATTTGACACTGAGGACAAATTCATGGAGAAAGCTCTCAGTAGCTACTAACGCTCACAATGACCATGTCCTACCCCAACTGTGGAAATTTTAGGGAGTGCGCCATAACTAAAAGGGGAGGTCCATGACTCAGTGGCATAGTCGCTGGGTGGCTTGCAGAAGATCCCAGATTAAATCCCAGGTGTCTCTGGAAAGACTTCACTGAATCCATGCAAAGAATGCTGAGCTAGATGGACCAGGGCTCTGGCTTGGTGTAAGGCAGCTTCCCCTGTTTACATGTCTCCAGATATTTTATTGTGAGGACTGGAATCTTACTTTATCTTTATGGGGAAGGACCAAAGCGCAGTGGCAGTGCACCTGCTTTGCCTGCAAAAAGGTTCCAAGTTTAATCTCCAGGTAGCGCTGGGAAAGACTCTAATGCCAGTCAGTGAAGACAAGGCGGAGCTAAATGGACCCAGCGTCGGACTCCATATGAGGCAGCTTCCTGTGCTTCTGTACTATCAGAGGCAGTATGTCAGTAGCTGGAAATTGTAGTTGGGAGAGTGCTGTCACGCCCATGTCCTTCTTATGGGTTTCCCTTGGGTATCTGGTAGGTCACTGGGAGAACAGAGTGCTAGATTACATGGGCCTTTAGCCTGATCCAGCAGGGCTCTCCTTATGTTCCCAATTCCCTCCCACCTCTAGTATGCTTTAAACCATGTTGCTTACACAAATATTTCAGGATACAAGCTGCAAAAACAAACAAACAAGCAAACAAAACATACTGACCTGTGGTGAAGAAGAACAGAAGGGCAGGGCGAACTAAAATTATTATTGTTATTATTATTGCTGTGTTCTGGCAATTCATCTGCAATTACAAGTTATTGTAAGAGGTTTGCTGTACTTCATCCCTAAGAGACTGCAACTGTCTGAAGGTCACCTACTCAGTTGAGATTTGGACAGGGGAGGGAGAGGTCCCCATGATATCACTCTGCCCATCTAGAACCATCAGCTTTGTCCATATTATATGCCATAATTACTTTCTGCAAAGGAGAAAGACCCCCCCCCACACACAAAAGGATGCAAACAAAACTTCAGTTTGTCCTTTCTTGATATAATCCATCACACAGTGCAATCCTATCCACTAAGGAGTCAATCCTACTGAGTTCAATAGGACTTCCTGCCAAGTGAGTGTAAAGGATAGCAGCCTAGTGACCAGACGACTCCACAAGCCCTTCACCCACCGCATAACTGAAAGCTCAAACATCCAAGGCAAGACACACTTCTGAAGGAAGTTTTAATAATCAAATCCATCATATTAGGCACATGAGTGTGCAGGACTAGCCCTCCTGTGCCATAGCAAGTCACAATGAGACAAAGTCCTCGTTATCCATTTGCTGCAAGTCAATGTGTGTAACAACATGAAATAGTGAGGTGGATGGAAAAAGGCCAACCGCTAGTTTGTAAGTGTCTCTAAGCCCAGCCAGTCATATGCCCACAGAGAAGACATTCAGTGGCATCTAACCCTTCTTTTACAAGGCAACTGAAAAATGTGGAGCCCTTAGGATGGGGCAGGACCTTTCTCTGGTGCATCTGTGGTTTCAAGCTCCTGCTCCTGCTTGCCGTCCTGCATCTCCTGCAGCATGCTCTGGAGTCGCATCTCTAACATCGGGTCCCTGGTCCTGGCTTCCGGAGAAGCCTGCTGGGCTACCTGGAGGTTACAAGCAGATGAACAAGACAGAGGCAAGAATGAAACAGAGTCAGCAGCTCGAGTCTAGCCCCTTACAGGGTTGCTGTAGCATCCTTGTGGGTGGGAACCTTCAGCCCTCCAGATGTTACTGTAACTGTAACTCCCCTGATCCCTAGCCACTGGCCATGCTTGCCAGGGCTGATGCGACCTGTAGATCAGCAATATATGGAGGGCTGAAGACCTCCCACGCCTGCTGTAGCATCAGGAAATTAAAGCACATGATGCTTCCTTACACAAAGTCAGGCCATTAATCCATGCAGCTCAATACTGTTTACACCGACTGGCTCAACTTTCCAGAATTTCAGACAAGGAATCTTACACAACCCAACCTGGAAAAGCTGGCAATTGGACCTGGGACTTCCTGCATGCAAAGCAGTTGCTCCACTACTGACCTCAGCTATGGGCAGCGATATTAGGGCCAAACTAGATGAGATGCTATTCACAGAGTTATCCACTGAAATAATAGTTTTTGGAAGTAAGTGAGTGAGGACTCTGGGACAGGGTTTTTGTTTCAAACCCTTTATCCGCCACTGTGGTCTTGATCTAACCTGAGGCACCCACACCTACTATTTTGCTTTATAAAGGGGGGGGGGTCCATTAATGCCAATGGAAGATCTTAACCAAGAACACAACATAGGAAGCTGCCTTATACAGAGCTGGAGCCATTCGTCTATCTGGCTCAATTTTGTCTGCAATGAGTGACAGCAGCTTTCCAGGGTTTCAGGCAGGGAAACTCTCACAGCCCCATGTGGAGATGCCAAGTATTGACCCTGGGACCTTCTTCATGCAAAGCGGATGCTCTATCACTGAGTGATGGCAGGGAGCAAAGGCTTAACCAATCCCCACCAGCATTCTGATCCAGATCATCCCACACACCCACACTTTCCATTAATTTTTTTAAAGGCACCCACACAATTTATCTGTGTGTATTGGGTCTTGTCTAGTTTGGCTCTACATTTATAGGCCAAAGTCAAGCAAAACATTGGAACACCAGTCCCTACTCTACCCCAAAGGGTCTCCTCTATGTGACAGTGCCCCCTGGATAACCAATGTGCTGCAAGGACCACCACTATAACCTTAAAACTGCCAGTGTTATATCCGGACTTATTCGTGAAAGTAAATGTGTATCAATAGTGGACAGAAATAAAACACGATTACCCTCTGAGTAGTAAACTGCTTTTTAAATTTATCTTGTATGGGTTTGCACGCAATGGTTACTTAGTTGTCAAGTTAGCTCTGGAGAATCGCCAAGTAAGGCCATTTCCAAAGCTAAACTCTAACCACCAGTCTTCAAGTCCATGGCCCTCATACACTGAGGCCCCAAAGACCATTCAAAAACTTAATTCAGCCCCTGCCTCTCCTTTAGAGCAACTCTTTGGAATACTTACATTCTCTGTCACTTTTCTGCGTAAAAGAAGTCCCTCGGCCAAGAGTGCTTTCCCTGTTTCTTCAAACAGTTTGTCGTCATCGATTTCTCCCTGTTTCTGCAGTTCAATGTATTTCTCAACAAACCTGAAATTCAAGGCACCCGTCACCAGTCAAACAGCAACAAGCAGGTGAAATGAATCCCTATTCCTCCATCATTTCAGGGGCAAATCTTCATGTCAGAGTTTGTTCACTTACCTTTGGCAGGTGGATTTGAAGTTTAATCTGGACAGTTCAAAGGCTCTTGGACCGTTTCCATAAGCTTTATAAAATTTCCTAATAAATAAGACAAGAAGTTTCAGTTTGGGACTGATCTATATAAAGACAGTAATGTCAATAAATATGTAGATCCAGTAGTGATAAAGCAAATGTAATTTCTAGAGGGTTCCCCCCCCCCTCATGATCTGAGCTAGATTCCTACACCCTTCAAGACTAAGTCAGGTCACATTCTGTTGGGGACTATATACAAGCAGTGAGTAGTGGGTGCAAATGGTGGGTACAGCCAGAAGCAAAAAGGTTGCAAGTAAACTAATCCATAACCTCAGATTAGAATTTCCAATCCTCTATAGGGTCATAAGCATCAACTTATGAAACTGCCTTCCCTGCTGACCAACCAATGCCAAAGTTGATTATTGATTTAGCCAACATAGGACAGCCTTATGGCTGGCTGCCTTCTGGCAACACAGATTTAGATAAAGCATGCAGGTGTCTATACAAACATTTTGCACAAGACTATTGCTGGTTACTCCAAGCACTTGGGATGGAGTTCTAAACAAATCTTTTATTTCCTGGATGTAGGTTCAGGCATGGGTGATGAACAGTCAGATAACATATTTACATTCCAAGGAATACTTGAAATTCCAGTGGACATTTCTGGTTACATTCACTAAAGACTTATTCACAGGAGACTGAGAGTGGCAAACATTTTTGAGATGTGTGCCCTACTAGAAGTTCTGCTCAGGCAAGAATTTCCTCATATAACCAGGCAGCCAAGCGACCAGTAATTTCCTTGGAATTAAAAGACAGGGGAATAATTAACAGAAGAGCCATCTAATCCTCCATTCTCCTTTTCACAGTAGTAAATCAGATGTGTCAATGAAGCTCAAAGTAGAACCTAAAGGCAACAGCCCCCCCCCAAAGCCCAATTGATATTCAGCATTTGGGGGAAGAGCTAAAGCTCAGTGGTAGACCCTGAGCTTTGCATGCAGAAGGCCCCAGGTTCAGTCTCCAGGTAGAGATGGGTATTTTCCTTGTTTGAAATCCTGTAGAGACACCTGCCAGTCAGTGCAGAGAGAGCTGAATGTACTAAGCATATGACTCTGCATAAGGCAGCTTCCTATATCCCTAGAAGCATACTACCTCTGAATGTGAACATGGCATTTGCCCTTCATGGTTAACAGTCACCAATAGGCCTTACCCCTTCCAAAAATTTGTCCAGCTCTGCTGGAAACCTTTTTATGCTACCAACCTTACACAGGCAATTAACAACAACAGCAACTCCAGTCATGGTTAGCTGATCTCCATTTTAAACCATTTTTACATGGTTTTTATTGCATATATGTTTGGTTGCACTTTAAAACACAAGTAGTTTTCAAAATAAACACTTCCCATGGTGAAGCCCTCTTCAGTTAGCTGCCATCACCACATCTTGTATCAGGAAGAAGCGAGCCCTTTTCTTCATGTTGAATCTACTGTCCATCAATTTCACCGCTAGACCACCCCTAGGTTCAAATCCTCACTTGGCCACAAAGCTCTCACTGGGTGACCTTGGACCAGCCACACTCCCACTCAGCCTAACCTACCTCACAGGGTTGTTGTGAGGATTATATGGGGGCATACACCACTTTGAGCTCCTTGGAGAGAGAAAAAATGTGGGATATAATGATGCAATCAGCAAATGAATGAACGAGAGCAGAAATGTGTGTAGCAGAGGTGAGGGCGTGAACTTACGCTCTAATCTCGTCCTCCTTGTACAGGATGGGGGGGACCACATCTTGGATCTTGCCATATTGCGGACGAAGTTCCCGATAGAGAGGTTCCCTCAGCGGAGGAAAAGCGACATAAACATCAAACCAGATGGGTTTCTTGGCTTCAGGAATGACCCCTGAACGTAGCAGGTCCCGTGTGCTGCGGTATTTTTAAAAGGGAATATACAGAGGAAGAGAGAGAGAAAGAATGAAAGAAAGAAAGAGTATGACATCAACAAAAAAAAACAAGGTTAGGGTGTCCTCAGTCTAAGATAGGGCAAGGAAGAAATGGGGGGGGGGTGAATCTGTAGCACTCCAGATTTCTATTTGACTCCAACTCCCATCAGCCCCAGCTAGTATGACCATGGTGAGGGATGATGGGAGCTGTAGTCCAGTAACATCTGAAGGGCGCGCAGGTTCCCCCCCCACACACACACCTGAGCTACAAGAACATTTGTTTCCAACCAAAAGGGCCCTTCTTGCGTTCTCTTATGACACCTCGCTTCGAGCCCGCTACACCAGCCGCCCCGAGTCTGCAACCTCGACAGTCCCTCCTCACCATCCCATACCCCCGAATTGCTAAATGGAGGACCCGCAAAGCTTGCCTCACCGGCTGAAGACGCTGCCCAGCTTCTCCAACCTACTCCCCGCCATAACGCCTTCGGGCCTTCGCTAGGCCTCTCTTAGCAACCCGGAGCAGGCCCTAGCAACCCGCAGCACCCGGAACCGGAAACGCAAAGCCTCGCGAGACGCCTGCCGGACGCGAGCGCCTCACAGCCTTGTGATGAACAGTTGCAAACAGAAGCAGGAGAAGTATGGATGAGCGAAGGCAGGCAGAAACAATCGATGGAAGAGCTGGGCTGACTGAAGAGGGCGCTGCCTGCCTTCTGTATGATAGGGAAACTGTTTTCCTTTGATCTCTGCCCTAGAACTCATTTGCAATATTATGGCTCAGCCATAGAATATGCAACTGGTAATACAGTGACTATCATTAATAATAATTCCATGCATGTTTCCTGGGATGTTGGCTTACTCTCATGTTACTGTTTGTAGGCTTGCTTCCTTAATAGTAAAGCAGCGTGAGCGTGAAATTGCTTTCGCCCTTCGGAGTAGAATTTAGTTCGACCTAAGAAACTGCAAATGTGCTGTAAAAGGCACTCCCCAAACACACCAGTTCTCCAAATGGAATCGGAGACAGGACAATCATATATCAAAGAACATTGTATTTTTAATATTTTGTTGGAAGCCGCCCAGAGTGGTTGAGGAAACCCAGCCAGATGGGCGGGGGTATAAATAATAAATTATTGTTATAAACTATTATTATATAAAAAAGAACCAAAGTAAATTCACGTCAAAACCCATATGGTATACCTATCAACATTCAAAGTGCATCAAAGAGCAGCTCAATAGCTAGACGACCCTTGTGGTTCCTTCCAATTCTACCATCCACCTGAACCACTGTGCCAGACAGCCTGGCTTTGGGGTGTGTGCAGGGGACGGGGGTCCTGGTTATCTTCTCTTTGAAGTGGAAGTGAAGGAAGGTGAGGACAGGTGACCTCACCTAGGCCCAAAGTCACCCCCCACCAAAGCAGGCTCAAAGCTTCTCAGAGCTTTTCAAAATCATTTTTCTCAGCAGCTAAAAGGCATTAGCTAAGCATCAGAAACATTCCGCTTGCTGTAACTAAAAAGACTGCAACAAAGGTAGGGAACACAGTCCATTGTTTCTCAGGCCTTTCTGATGCCTTCTGGCCTTGCTAAAGAACCACATTGCAACTTACTTTCTGTCCGGGAACCATGCCAGAACAAGAGATTGAAACATATCTGAAAACTCTGAAACCCCTTTCCTGGGAAGGGTGCCAAGAGTCCAAGAGTCCCAAGACAGCTTTCTGTTCATGCTCAGAGGAACTCATGGGGCAGGACTCTGGAAGGAGGAGAAAGCGGGAGGGATCTGGAATGGTTATATATGCTTGTGCACATGATTGTGAACTCGTGCATGCTTTTTGTGACTTATCACACTTGCTCCTTCTACCAGTTCATGGATGGTAGAAATAAAAGCCTTTTCTCCGAAACTATTCCTTGAGTGTCTGTTGACTCCCACTTCCCTTTCCTAGGCGCAATATTTTTCCCACCAGAGGGCAAAGGCTACAGAAGCTGCACCATGGAGCACTGCCCCACCAACCTCACCCTTTCTTACATGCAACCAGACCAGGGGCTTCCTCCTTCTTAGCCTCGGGGTTGCCTTTTTGGAGCTTGGGAGGGAGGAGGTGGGTGGGCCAAACTGGCTTTAGTTGGCTCTGCCTGTCTTTGGCTCTGGTTCCGCCCACTGTGGGGCTCTCTGCCTTCCGCCCCTCCAGCCCCACCAAGCATCAGCCCACACGGTCCCTCCCTCTCCTTTGTTTCACACTCCTCATGATCGCGAAGGGGCACCTGAACTGGTTCTACGAGGACAGAAGGCATTTCAGCTGCTTATTAGTCCCAGAGCGCGACAGTGAGAGGGAACAGCCATGCTGGCAAATGCCACTTTTCTTCCCATTAGGAAAGAAACACATCTGAGTAGAGGAGGAGGAGGAGGAGGAGGACAGACGCTCGGTGTGCCTTGCAACTTAACACAAATTAAAGTCCTTAAGCTCAGACCATATGGCCGAGCGTAGAGTCCAGATGGCTCCCAAACCTGAAAGGCTTGATGAGGCTTCTGTCAGCTTTGTTTCCCCGGCATAAATATAAATAGATGTGCACTTTGTGGCAATTATCTCGTAATAGGAAGACATTGTTACGGATGTCAAGGAAGGATGGGACTTTTTTCCCCTTCTCTGCTTGACTTGTTGAGCACTTTTGCTAAAGATGGGCGTCGATTGCTTTAAAAACAGTTGCTTAGTGAGCATTGCTAGCTTTTGATAGCTGCTGGTTGCTGACTTCCAGATACAACTCCACCTGCTTGAATTGAAGATTGGTGTGTGTTAGGTGGGTGGAGGGGAGAGTTTCACAGCTGGAATGCAGCCAGTGAGAGAGAAAGAAGATTGAAGTTGTGGCTACAGGCAGAGAAGGGCCTCTGTACAGTATGGGACATTCCAGCCATAGAAAAGTCAGAGGTTGCTGTATTTTTAAAAATCACTATTAAATTGCCTTATGATCCGAAGATCACAGGGTAGTTTACAATATGAACAAACAAACAAACAAACACCCCCCCCCCCTCTATCCAGTCAAGCAGAAGGCATTATCCCATGCCGAGCACAACATTTCAGCTAGGCAAAAACATTTCAGAAGGGCACAGTGCAAGCCTGGTCATGGTTTATTGAATTGTTTTTAAATTGCTATATGATATTTTAGGACACACTGTGTTTTGGTTGTTGCAATCCATGATTAAACTGTATACCCCTTTGGAAACTTGGAAAAACACACTTTAATAGATCACCAGATATTAGCCTCACCTCTGGGTGACATATGCCATGCTTTACAGCAGGGAAGGAAAACCCTGCAAAACTCTTCTGGTAGGTAGGGCCAGAGGCAAAAGTGGACGGGGCAACAAAGGTAAATGTTACCTTTGTACTGTAGGCTAGTTTCTACACACACTTGCACACAGCCCTCTTTGTCATAGCTGTCAAGTGTCCCTTATTTGAAGGGACAGTCCCTTATTCCAGCGCCATGTCCCGCTGCTGTCCCTTATTGATGGATGTCCCTTAAATGTCCCTTAAATGATGTCCCTTAAATTTCAAAGGAAGCAGCTCCTCTCCCTCCCTCCCTGCTGGCCAGGGAGGAGGGAGGCTCCAACTGTGTTGCTTGGCTGTGTTGCTCACCCAATAAGAAGTCTAAGAACGACTGCGGGGTGGAACTTGCATGCCTTGTGTGTGGCTAGTTAATGCAAGCTGAGGGGTTTTTTGAATACTGGATGCCATTTTGTTGCATGTGCTGCTGCAAACTTTGCAGTGCAAAGCCAGGCCGGGGAGCCATCTTAAGTTGAGGCTGCATAGGCCTTGGGGTGCATGTGATTCAGATTCTATTCAGTTGAACCTCTGGTTACAAAGTTGGTTGGACAGTGTTCTAGAGGCTACCAGCAAGAGTTTGACCAGACTGCAGGAGGACAGGAAGACTGGAGTGCCTGGAACAGGTGAGGCTGCAGGTCCCTTATTTTGGCTGCTGGTCCCTTATTTTCAAGGCTGCTGGTCCCTTATTTTCAAATCTGTAAGTTGACAGCTATGCTCTTTGTCCTCCATCCATCCAAGCAAAAGGCATGCTCAGAGTTCAAGGACACATTCCAGCCAGGCAAAAACACTCTAGGAAGGTGTGAGGAGGCAAGGATGGCGAGCAGGGAAGTTCTGAGGGCCAGGTAGAGAAACCCAGGGGGGCACATATAGCCACCAGGCCTGGGGTTACATCAACAGGCTGAAAGCATGGCTGGAAAAGGAGTGTCCACCAAAATGAGTATTATTTTATTCTGGTTTTTATTATTCATTATCATACCTTTTCCCAATGAGCTCCTCCCACCCCATTTTATCCTCATGACAGGTAGGCTAGCAGATGTCCCAGGGTCATGCAGCTTCATGACTGAGCGGGGAACTGAACATTATGTCTCCCAAGCCTTGAATCAGGCACTTCATTTGTTTCTTCCCTTTACTCATTTGTTGCTCTTGGTTTTGGTTTGTTTGCCTTTGTAATTAAAAGCAGGGAATTGCTTTCGAGAGCATCGCAAAATTACTCTGGGGGTGGGCAGCAAGTTTGTGACCTTACAGGTCCTAGCCAATCAGTGCTGTGCAGAGTAGGGTTATGCAACTAACTTGGCTTTCCCAAGCCTAGTTCTGGTGAGGAAAGATTTCATCTGAGCACAGCGCAGGAAGTTTAGCTTGGCATCATTTTACACAGCCTAGGAAGGCTTGAGGCCTAGTCTTCGGGGTCTCTGTGCATGTTTTGATGAAGGCTTACCAGCACTTCCGAGATTTGTCCACCAGATGTCACCAGATGTAACACTTCACATCATATCCGTTGTATTCTCACCCACTCCCAACCATCCCCTTTGATTAATGCGCTGGAACACCTACACCAAGGTTACTGGAACAAGCAGTCTTCTCATACCTCCAGTATTTCCAGGAAATGTCTATGAGATACATCCTAAGAATACCAGTAAGCCAGATTTAGGTTCCTACTGTTCTAATTACAGACCAGCCGATGCAAAGCCCACATTCTGTATCTAAAAAGGATGTCTGTCTCCCTTCTTCCAAACCCAAGATTTGGGATGCAGGAGGTGGGCTTGACCTTTAAATCTGTTCTTGCACTATATTCTAAATGAGCAGTCTAAGTTAAGGAGTCATAGAACGGTAGAGTTTGAAGGGACCACGAAGGTCATCCAGTCCAACCCCCTGCAATACAGGGATCTTTTGCCCAACACGGGGCTCAAACCCACAACCCTGAGATTAAGAGTTTCGCGCTCTACCAACTGAGCTATGGTCCTTGCTTTTTGCACTTCTTTTTAATGTTTGTGTTTTAACAAGTTGCCTCGAGTTCCCTTTCTGAAAACAAATAAGCAAACCACAGTGGAGATTCACAAAGCCAAAAGCATTACGAGAGTACAACATGACTTTATTATATGAATTACTATTAAACATCTTTAAGAGAGAAAAAAAAATCATGTATGGAAATAAATTCTAAAATAGCAACACACAAACGTCACAGGAGTCTCTTCTTCTTTTTGTTGGTTTGTCTCCTTTTTAAAAAAACAAAACCCTCCCCCCCTTTTTTAAAAGAAAGGAATACAAACATTACCAAGGACAGGACATTGTTTGGTGGTCAGAGAAATACAGCTTGGTTTAAGTGCCCAACTTGGCGGCCTCTAAAATGCATTTACATTAGATTCTTTAAAAATGACATCCTCGCCCTCATTCCTCTGGGCTATATGCCCCATGGGCTCAATTGGTCCAAATGTCCAGAGGCTGCTAAAGGAAATGTCTGAAAAGTTTCAACCCACCTGCACAAATACAAAACTATTCTGTTTTGGCCATTCCCCAATTGCTTTCCAAACCTGGCAACGACACAGCGAACTTTCTTGCACGGAATCCATCCTCAGTCCACCTGGCTTAGTATTGTCTACACTAACTGGAAGCAGCTTCTCTCGGGTTTTCGTTAGGAGTCCTCAGCCCTACCTGGAGATGTCAGGGATTGAACCTGGGACCTTCTGCATGCAAGGCAAATGTTCCACCACTGAGCTACAGCCCTTCCCCGACCTCTGTCTCTCATGTAGCCTACATTCTTCACTGTGCGAGGCTTAAAAGGATGTCACTGTAGCTACCTGAAGAAGTGGAGGACCCGGGTTCTAATCCTGATCCACTGGGCATTGGGGTGTGTGCGTGCTGTTATTTATATGGGAGCCTCTGTTGGAAACAGTTGCTCCCTTCCATCCATGAAACTCCCAGAAAATATGGATTGAGCAAATCCCTTATTGCTCTTGCCCGGCCAATCCAGGAAACCACCCTCTCTTTAAGAGACCTATCCCAGCTACCAAGGAGGACTCAGCTACGCTTCTCCCACCTGCATTCCTGGCCCCATTGCCCACCTGGTCTTCTCACCTGCCGAAGGGCACAGGGCCACAGTTGCATCCAGACCGCCAATATTCTGCAGGAATGTATTCAAGGTTGAACCAGGAGCGTAGAGTTGTGCAACTGAAGTGGATCAGAGCTCTCTGTTTGCTTGAGCACAAAAAAACCCACCTTTCGAAAGATCAGACTTTTTTTGCAGTTAGGGTTGTGATGGGGAAACACATTGGAAAAGGTGGGACAAGCAGATGCTTAGCAGGGAAGATGTTAAACACGCTGCGCGAGCAAATCGAAACAAATGCTTGTCATAAACAAACAAATGAGAATGGGTATTCAGGAAAGGCCAGGTGTAGTCTAACCTCTGCATAAGCTTTATTGCAAGCAAATCAGTATGAATGCTCAATAAACGGGTCATCTGGAGTGGGTGTGCCCTTTCAGGCTGCAATACTGTTGAACAGCCAGGAGGGTTCTCCAAAAAAGAAATTTCCCCAGCCTCTAAGCTGGGCATGGGGAACCTTTGGCCCTCCAGCTGTTGCTGAACCGCAACTCCCATCAGCCCCAGAAACATGGGCAATGGCCAGGGGTGATAGGAGTTGCAGTTCAGCAGCATCTGGAAGGCCCAGGTTCCCCACACCTGCTTGAAACAGCCCAGGCTTCATCTGTGTAGACTCACAAGGATTGCAGGGTTTCATGGGAGCTGAACAAATGTACCCAGATTCTCATTTGTATGCTGAAACTATCAACCAATCACAAGAAGGGGCAGCCAGCACTTGTTTTAAAACAGAAGCGAGGAACCCTTTTCAACCTAAGAGCCGCGTGTCCTCATTGGCAACTTTCCAGGGGCCACGTGCCAGTGGTGGGCAGGGACCGGGGGCAAAAGTAGGTGGATGAGTATAGATTTTACCTTCATACAGGAGATTTCTACTCACCCCTCCTCTCCCTCTTCCATCCAGTCAAGCAAGCAAGAACAAAGACATGTTCCAGCCAAGCAAACACACCCAAGCAGGGTGTGAAGGAAGGCTGGTGAGGGGGTGTTGCCTGGAGAAAAGTCTCAAGGGCCAGGCAGAGAGAAGCGACCACATTGACCTGAGGTTTTAAATGTAAAAAATAAAATAAAGCAGGACAACAGGGAAGCAAAGAATTTGCAATGGCAGAAGGAACCGATTGAGCCATGGCTCCGAGAAAGGAGTCCTGGTCAAGCCAACGAGGGCAGGATGGAGAAGCAAAGCTTGCTAAGGAGCAAGAGCTGGAAGAACAACCTCCTGGCAGAAGTCGGTAAGGAACAGCAGCCAGAAACCCCGAGGCAAAAACCATCCTCCTGCCTGAGAAGTATCCCTTCCCACCCATCCACCCTGCAAAAATTAAAAACTGCCAACCCAAAGGCAAGGACATTTGTTGGGAACTTTGGCTGTGAAACTTTGCAACAGCCCATTTTGGAGTAGTAATACAACAGGACCCTGGCCCATTCCTCCTTTCCACCTGTAACCTTAGGGCCATAGGAAGCTGCTTCATATCAGGTCAGACTGTTGGTCCATGTAGCTCAGGAATGTCTCGCTCCAGGATTTCCAGGTTTCAAACAAGGGATATTCCCAGCCCTGCCTGGAAATGCCAGGGACTGAACCTGGGTCCTTCTGCCTGGAGGTGCTCTGCTACTGAGCTATGCCCCTTCCTCACCTAGCTGCCAGCTAGAGCATTAAAGGCACAGGAAGTCTGGCAGGGAGAAAATGCTTCAACTCCATGAATCCCATATAGTCATTTCGCTCAAAACAGGTGGGGCCATTTCCCCACCTCTTGGGGAAAGCTGTCTGCATGGCTTTTTACACTGTTGGAGGCTAGAGGGATAAAGACAACAGGCAGCGTGTCCTGAGGAAGGGCAAGTACCCTTGACATGTCCTCTTCCGCGTCACACTTCCCGCAAAGCAGCCTTCGTGGTGGGGTGGAAGGCAGGGAGCCCAGCAGCAGGGGGCGCCAGAGCCAGCTAATTCTGGTTTTGCTCTAGTTCTCTCCTCCCTGCTGTTCTGTAAGGGGGGCAATGCTACTGGCAGGCCAACCCCTCCCTGCCCCAAACAGGTTGTTCTTAAGAAAGCAGGCAGGTTGGGGGGGCTGGCTGAAGACAGACTGAGGTTGGGGGGGGCAATGCCCCATTCGCCCCTAAAGGAGCAGCTTCCCTTGCTATGCAGCAAGATTTTTTCCCCTGGCTTCTGTCTGCGTCATAAAAATAAAATGGAAAGTTTAAAAAGTTAAGCCACGAAGCAATGGAGCCTTCAAACTAGCAGATCTGATTCCAGAACTTGAGTCCTTTCCAAGCATTCAGATAGAGAGAGGGAGAGAGAGAAAGTCCAGCTATAGATGTCAAAAGAGGAACAGCCGGTGGCTTATTCAGCTAGGAACCCACGGAGAAGGGGGGAGAGGGAGAGAGGCTGGAAGGCTTTTCTACTGTTTATTTCCAGTGGCCACCCTCCAGGTTTCTCCTTGGCAACTAGTGGGTGCTTAGCCTCAAAGAGGGCTTTGGGAGAGGGGGGTTGTCTTATCCTGAGGATCTCTCTCTCTCTCTCTCTCTCTCTCTCTCTCTCTCTCTCTCTCTCTCTGCTTACCCCAGTTCCCCTCCCCAAAAGGGAACCGTTTCTGCCTGGCAGCCCCTCAAGTTTGGGGATCTTTTTAAGCAATACTGCTTTCTCCCAACTCTCCCTGGAAACTTGGATCCCGTACAAAACAGCCCTGCGGAGAGAGTCCAAGAGGCTGAACTTTTGTCTAAGTTGCACTGACGTCACTTCTGTGCTGGAGAACATACAAACCTTCATTCAGGGTTTTGAGGGTTTGGGTTGTTGTTATCCCCCCTCCCCCCCTCTTGTTAGAGCCCGGCTGGGCATTCTGCGCCTGTGATTTAAAGCAACAGGCACAGGTTCCGCTGCTGGCACCACTTTGGATGGGCATTAAAAAACCACCAAAACAACTCAGGTCTCTATGGTCAGTGTCACTCCTGAAAAGCAGGATGAGTGTCTGTGTCATATCAAACCTTGGCAGTCACAAGCAACAGGCATGGTAGGCCTGACAAAGGGTCATTTGCCATTAGGGCAAATGAGACACTGCCCCCACTAAGTTCAGTCTGCCCTCTCTGTCTTCTGCCCCCATCCCCAGTTCCAGGGGACGCCAGCCAGACGCTGTATCAGAGGAACCAAAGACTTCCGTCCTAGAAGGACCCTCTTGTGAAGAGTCCCCTCACATATGGCCTTGTCATAAAGCACCAAGGTAGCATTCAAAAGCCTGTCCCTAAGTGGGCAAGGACAACTGCGTGCTTCCTTCCTACTTAATTATCGACTGGCTCCAGGCTTTCAAAGCATCACCTGAGCAACATGGGACAAAAACCACATGGCTTTCACAACCATCACATGAAGAATGCCTTATTCACAGAAACACATACAGAATACAACCCTTTACATCAATCCTATTTTCCAATCATAATTTTCAGCAATACAAGGAACACATAGTTAGGAGTGGGGCCACGCTGAAGCAACGGGATGAAAGTGGTTTCTAGCTGGAGGGACGGCGATTCCGAGGCCCACTTTAAAAATAATAATAATAAACAAGGACCAAGGGCAGGGGATTAATCCACTGTGAGGCATTTCTGGTTGTTACTTGGAATCAGCAGAAACTCTCTCTCTTATTTAACGTGGAGAGAAGTTTATAACATCCTGACCATCCAATCTCTTGATTTGGGCTTGTTTTCTGTTAGCAGCAATAATTATGTAACGATAACCATCAATGATACAATGAAATTCTGAGGCCATCCTGTGGCTGGAGAAAGTTCATCTGTTAGTTAAAGAGATATGGTTTAAAAACACCAGGCCAGAATCCACATTTGAACGGCATCTCCCCCCGCCCTTCGTTCAGACGTCTGAACGCTACAGTATATAACAAATAAAGAAAGTCCTTGACCCATCCTTAAGATCTCGAAAATTCATTCTGCAGTTTGCAAAGATTTGACGTAGAAAAAAAAAATCAGGTCAGCTGTAAAATCAGATCTCTGTTTCTTTCCTCCTTTTGGGCTGGTGATTCTTCATATTGGAGGAGGAGGAAAAACCAACCGGTAACTGTTTTCGAACCCAGCTGCTAAGAAAGGACCAACCATTTGCCTGGCGTTATAAAAAGCTTGGGCTTCGAGAAGCATCTGACAGCTCCAGGGGAGGACAAAAGCACCTGACCCCATCGTGCTTCTCTGACATCTTCTAATTCTCCCATTATTCACCTTTTCTTTAAAAATATATATATTGGCCAGCTCAGGATCTAGAAGACAAAGGAGGGCAGATTTCAATGCTTAGTAAAATTGAGCTTAATAATAATAATAATAATTTATTATTTCTACCCCATCCATCTGGCTGGGTTTCCCCAGCCACTCTGGGCGGCTTTCAACAGAACATTAAAAGCAGAATAAAACTACAAACATTTAAAACTTCAGGTGTTTTTTGTGCCACCCCAAAACCAGAATTGAAACCACTCTTGCTGTCCTTTAGCACCATACTATGACCAAGACAGCGGATTTTAGTGGCTCAAACTGGAAGGGTCAATAGAAAAAAAAAATAGAAAAAAAGAACACCCACTTTCTGGAAACATCTTTTTTTTTAATGGAATATTCAATACTGAACCCAAGGCAAAAGTTCTGCATAGGAATCCAACCCAAAGTGCATATAACCTCAGTATTGTCTACCCTAGATGTGAGGAACCTTAGGCCAGGCATAGGCAAACTCGGCCCTCCAGATGTTTTTTTGGGACTACAACTCCCATCATCCCTAGCTAACAGGACCAGTGGTCAGGAATGATGGGAATTGTAGTCCCAAAACACCCGGAAGGCCAAGTTTGAGGAAGCCTGCCTTTGGTCTTCCAGATGCTGTTGAACTTCCTCCCATAATCCCGGGGTAAGCATGGCTGACAGTCAAGGGTGATGGGCATTGTAGTTCAGCAACATCTGGCAGGCCAAAGCTTCTCCACACCTAGTCTATACTGAATACCTGTGGCTCTCCAGGGTTTTCAGACACTGAATCATCCCCAGCTCTATATGGAGATGCCAGGGATTGAACCCAAGACCTTCCGCATACAAAGCAGATGCTCTGCCACTGAGCTACATCCCTCTCCCTAATCTCCAAATACTCTTCACCTTACTGTGCTTCTTTTGATGTTTCATCTTCTGTGTGTAGCTGTCGCCTTCTTGCTTGGCCTTCTTCATCTGAAAGGCAGAGGAACGCAAGAGAATATGGAAACCTGCCGGTGAGAAGCAGCTCACTCTGCAGTTACGTGGAGCTGCTGTCACATGGGCCCCACAGAACGAACGAGAGAGAGAGAGAGCACAGAATAAGCAGGGGGACTGCGAAATCTTGTGTTAGACCAGCCTCCACAGGTGAAGATATAGGGCAAGGTTTTTGAGCTATGCAGAAGTCTACACCAATAAAGGATCAGGCATCGTTATATACAGTTTGAAAGGATCTTAAAAAGGTGAAATCAGTCCAAGCAGTAGCCTTATGAGCTGAGATCACAAGTAAATCAGCACACTGAGCTTAGCTGGGACCAACCCAAAGGTAGCACTCACGTTAGACACAGGGCTCTCGCCTTACCGCATGAATGTCCTTCAACGTCATCAAGAAGATTAGCTGTCGAAGCTGCTGTTCCCATCCTGCACTTGCAATTAAGGAGGGAAAAAGAGGAAACCAATGGCATGTTGAGGGCACAATCTATGCCAGGCCTCAGATTATCTGAGCTCCAGAACCATGATTTACATGGCTATGGCTCAGCCTTGGGAGAGTAGAAGCCAAAGCTAGGGTTCCTCTGTGTGTGCGCACACACATGTGCAAGATTGTCTTTCACTCAGTGATCTGCAAACTCAACTGGGAATCCAAAGATTCGCAAGACACACTGCATCGTCATCACCTATTATATATTTTGGAAAGCTGTTTGTTCTCTCTGCACCTGGCCACCTCTTTAAATACCATAATTCTGAGATCAAGAAGCAGGTTCACAACTACGTATACAGCAGGGATGAGGATGGGGACAAAACTAGAATGAGCAGGCCCTGCCTTTCCTTGGCTCTGCCTCCTGTTTGGTTTCCCTGCCATCAGCCCTACCATTGCCAGTGAACACCAACCACGGCTGGTGCTGATGGTGACATCAGCAAGAACAAGCAAAGTGTGTTGTAAATCTAGGTCTATTACATTTTCAGCTGAGCTGCTGAAGTCTATCACAGCACAGGGATTTAGCACGGTGACTTGCAAGTTGGAGGAGGAGAAATGAGTTCAACTCCCTGTTCAAGCACAAAGCTCACTGGTTGCTCTTGGGGTAGGCATGGACAGTGGAGAAAACCCAAAGGGAGGCCCCTCTTGACCCCTGGGCCATGCCCCAAGGAACCTGAGTGCAGAAAGCCAGCTCTGTGCCAGCAACATAATTTGGCTGGCATGGCCAACCTCACACTAGAATGCAAGGGGGTGGGGTTCTGAGGGTCACATGCACATCAAACATTTAAAGCGTATTTTACACACATGGTTTTCCCCAAAGAACCATGGGAACTGTAACGGTGGGGGTAAAAGTACACTTTCCAGGGTTCTTCGGGGAAAACCATGTACTTTAAATGTGCTCGGAACTGCAGGGATTTTAGCACCCTCAAGACACAATAGCAAGACTTCACATGGAAGGATACACTTGATGCTTCAACAACTGTTTTCTTTTCGATTTCCTCATTTTGGTCTTCTCTGAGAAAGCCCTGGCAAGTTCAAAGAGCTTCTTGCGTGTAGCTGGAAAGGAGGGGCGGGGTGGAAATAAAGGTTTGTGGTTGTTTTTTAAAGGAGAAAGAGGATGTAACCATGCAGTATCTCTAGGGATTGTTAAATCAAAGACCACTAGAAACCCTACTCAAAACCCTGGCTTTTGAAATTAGGGTTAGGTTCTAGCCTTAAAGACTGGGAACCTGTTTAAAATAAAAGACGTGATCTTCTCGGGATACTGAATTCCGCACCTAGCTTTCTGCCAAATGTCGTGGCCAGGAAAATGGATCCAAAAGCCTGAGCTGACTGTGCAGTCATCCCCATTCACCCCTCTGTGCTGGCAAAAGCTCCTGCCTGCATTGTATACTGCAAGGGTCACATGCACCCTCCCAAAAACTCCAGTCAGTAACAGGCAGGTATTAAGATTCCCATATACTGTCAAAGTAATTCAGTGGTCTAGTGCAGCATTTACGATACATTCACTCATGCAGACCGGTGGGGGAAATCCCACCGCAGCTCCAGATCCAGCCATGCTGCCCACCATGACACAACTCACATTTCCCCATGTGTTTTAATTTGTCCCTGAATAAGGCATCATCGGAGACGGCACCACTGGAGCGAGCTACATCGTCTGGAAGGCAAAACAAACTCGGGATTAAAACGCAACGCTGAGGAAACAGAGGCAAATTTTCAAGGTGTGTTTTTTTTTTTAGTGTGCAGTTAAGACAAAATGCTAAAAGTCGGGGGGTATTGTGGCTGGAAAGCCGATCGTGTGCATTTTGAAAAACAGAGAGGGGATTAAACATGTTAGGCATGTTGCCATTTATTATCATTCTTTTTAAATTTCTACCCTGTCCTTCATCCAAGGATCACAGGGCGGTTTGCGATATAAAAACACAAAAATACGTAACGTAGTAACAAAAAACAACACACACCCCGGCACACACACAGTTTGAAAGGTCATATATTGTTTAATTAGCCAAAGGCCTGGGTGAAGAGGAATGTTTTTGCCTGGTGCCTAAAGATAGGTAATGAAGGCGCCAGGTGAGCCTCCCTGGGGAGAGCGTTCTACAAGCAGGGAGTCACCACAGAAAAGGCCCATTCTCATGTTGCCACCCATGAAGAAGTGCCTCAGATGATTGCAGGCTCCAGGTTGGTTCATGTGGGGAGAGGCGGTCCCTGAGGTATTGCGGTCCTGAGCTGTTTAAGGCTTTATAGGTCAAAACCAGCAAACAGAATTGGGCCTGGAAACTAACTGCCAGCCAATGAAGTTGGGCCAGGATTGGTGCTATATCTGCAATCGTCTTGCCCCAGTGAACAGCCTGGCTGCTGAATGATAGGGGAGGAAACTATATTTGTCCATTTTTCTCCAGATCACGCAGTGCAGTATTTCCAGCCTCAAGGACTAGGAACTTAATAGTAAATAATTAAAGAAGCAGAGAGTGTCTCCTCGCAACTCTTCGGCATTTAACACCAAATTTGGCTCTTGTGAGGTCTGATAGTGGGGCATGCCCAGGATGCCCCAATCCTCTTAAACAGCCTTTTTCAGCATTTTGCCCCTGAATCCAGCCGTGGCTGGTGCCCTCTGGGAATTGGTAGGGCAGAAGGTAGGGAGCCCAACAGCAGGTGGCGCCAGAGACAAAGACAGGTAGAGCCAGCTCATTCTAGTTTTGCCTCCATCTTCCTGCTGAGATCTTAAAGGGGCAACTCGGACACTAAGGAGGAGGAAAGTGGCAGGCAGGGCCACCCACAGACTAGTTGTAAGCGATAAGGCATGGGAAGGGGACATGCTGAGCTATGCCCCATTTGCCCAGACAGACCAGATTCCACTGCCTGCAGCGTAGCATCAATTGCCGTTAGCATCCTCAGCCAAAGCAGTCTCTTTATAATACTTGGCTAGGCCCCGACGGTTCCACGGTTTTCATGTGATAGCAACAGACAGTGGCTCTAATTCCCTCCTCCGAGGCTGCCGCTCGGCTCGGGTAGTGAAGGTTAAGCAGGATTATTTCCTCGTTCTGCCAGCGAGGCAATATCCCCTTTGTTCAAAGATGAAAAGGAAGGAGGAATCCATGCTTACTATGACTGGGGACCAGAGAAGGTTGCTCACCATTTTGTGCCCAATCCTCATGGGATGGGGGAGGATCTGGAGTGGGGGGAGGGCAGGGAAGACTAAGTCCTGATCCAACAGTCTAAAGCAAAAGGAAACTTATGAGCATTTCCTTGCAAATGTACAGGGCAAGAGTTGAAAACATATTTGTCGTGTCACACCAGCTATTTGCCCCAGATGCCCAAGACATACTAAACCAGGCATGTCCAAACTGGCACCTATGGGTGCAACTGATGCCTGTGGAGGCTCTCACTGTTGCCCCGGGGCAAGATCCCCAATGCTGACCTTTCATTTTTAAAAGAAGTCTCTAGTCTTCATAAAAAGGAAGTTTTGGTGCAAAAAGGTGCAGGTTCTTCTAAGCTATTTTTGTGAAACGGGAGTCCACATGGTGTGGTTTATTTCTGCTGCCGAAGAAGAAGAATGTTCCCTGTTATATCAGACAGAAAGAGAATGTGTGTGCATGTGTAAAATCAATACTGCGTGATCTCCACGACCTGGACCAGCAGGACAAAGCCGATTTCCCATGGCAAGCCTAAATTTGTCATGAGTGACTGTCTAATTCTGTGTTACCATCGGCAGCCATTTTGTGTTATGCCACGCCCCCCCCCCCATAGCAGCCATTTTGTGACTGGCACCCCCAGCACTCTCTCAAAATTCAAAATGTGCCAAATGGTCAAAAGAAAGCTTCCCCATACACAGCTTAACTGTTGGTGTCAAACAAGGCCTGGGGGGAACTTGGGTTCAAATTCTTACATGAAGACAAAGCTCTCTGAGTGACCTTGAGCCAGTCATTGGACACCCCTGCATAGTCAAAGTAACCTAAGTACTGATTGAACTGGAATAATTTTTTACTGGATTTGCACCCTTACATTCTGGCAGCTGACCACAAAGCTAACATCTGTCCTTTAGGGGGGGAAAACTATTGGGAGGTAATACCTGATATTACAGAGGTGAAAGGAACATCATTAGTGAGGGCAACGCTGCTCATCTTGGATTTCTTCGACTCATACTTCAATCGATCTAGATGGGGACCAAAAAAGTAAGAGAAGGAAATGCATGAGTGTCACAAACTGGCAGTCAAGTGGTCAGGACTTGGCGCTTTCCCTGCTGTGGTCTGAGCTTGATTTCCATTCAGGCACCGTAGCTCAGTGGGAGACTGCTGCCTTGCATTCAGGTCAGTCCTCAATGGAATTCCTTGCCGCTTGAGGTTCAAATGGCCCTCTCTCTGCCATTTGCCATTGGTCAGTCAAGACCAAGCATAGGCAAACTCAGCCCTCCAGATGTTTTGGGACTACAACTCCCATGATCCCTAGCTAACAGGACCAGGGGTTAGGGGTGATGGGAATTGTAGTCCCAAAACATCTGGAGGGCCGAGTTTGCCTATGCCAGGTCAAGACCTTTCTATACTGATAGGCTTTTGCTGCTCTGCCTCAGATAAGACTTTGTGTTGAGGAATGTTATTTTATGTGTGTCGTCATATATATAAAACACCTCAGTTTCCTAAAAAATACAGCAGAGCACACCATACAAAAATGACAACAGTAATAAAAACATAAATAAAATGGGACGGGAGACCATTTATAAAATTGGTTGGCTAAAAGAAAATCCACATTCCTACCAAAAAACAAACAAACAAACAAACAAACAAAGCACCATAAGATTCTGAAATATGCAATTACCTCTCTCAAGGGCCAGGAGGAAATCCCGGTTCCTCTGCAGCTCCTTCATAAACTCCTCATTCTGCAGAACAAGCGCGATCCGCTCATCTTCTAGATACTGCTTCCACTTCCTCTCCTGGTCCAATGAGCCGTGGGCCCTCTGGCTTCCTGGGCTTGCTGTTTTTTGGTGGCAGCTTTGCGGACTCTGGAGGGGGCATTTGCATATAGCGAGAGAGAAGGAATGGCTAGGGAATGCAGGCTTCACAGGGCAGCAAACCCATGACCACCACAGTGAACCAGAGCCCAGAGCCCCAACCCATCAGAGTGCACTCCCCCGATGGCTGCACCTGTATGATGCATAACCTAGGTTTGTAGCATTCATACTTTCTTTTAAATAGACACTTAAAAAAAATAATCTTAGGTGTTTACCTGCTTTACCTGCCCTCCCCCAAAACATAACATGTGAAGCTGTCACTCTGAGGACTCTAATCCACAAGGCTTCATTTTTCAGTCCACATAATAAACGAAACTAGATGTTCAGTGGAGAACCAGATCTCTGCCTACTCTAAAAAGTAGGACTGGGAGTGTGTGATTTGACCAGGGAGGGGGGGACTGGGGGGGGGGAGGAATGCAGGAAACAGGGTAAAGTGTTGTTCCTTTGCCCACAACATTTCCTCTCCAAATCATACACTACAAACTTAACGCTTTTCAGATGCTTGGTGGGAGACTACATTTTGAGACAGGCATCTGATACTGGATGCCCAGCTTGGCCCTAAACCCACAAGTCTCCTCTCTTCCAAACACAGCACCACCTAAACTGTCTCTCTTGGGGCAAATGAAAAGGCTCAGCTTTTGATCTCAGTGTCCTGGGAGATCAGGGTTCTAATCCCCACTCAGCCACGAAGCTCACAGGGCAACCTTGGGCCAGTTGTTGCCTCTCAGCCTAACAGGGTTGTTGTGATGATAAAGTGTGGGGAGAGAGAACAATGTACGGCTCCTTGGAGAAAAGGGTGGGATATAAACACAATAAATAAACAACAACAACCATAGCAACAACTTGCCTGCCTCTAAAGCAGGCTTCTTCAACCTCGGCCTTCCAGATGTTTTTGAGACTACAATTCCCATCATCCCTGACCACTGGTCCTGCTAGCTAGGGATCATGGGAGTTGTAGGCCAAAATCATCTAGAGGGCTGAGGTTGAGGAAGCCGCCTCTAAAGGCTTGCGCACTACATTATTGGTTTTCCTTGGGAGTTCTCCTCTCTCCTGAATCCTCCTTCGCTGAAACAGATCTTTTAAAGATCAGGTTCACAGGGTTGCCATCCAATCTGATCTGGAACGGTTACAAGTAATAAAATACCCCCCTGGGATACTATGATTACATATAAAATTGAATGTGTTACTTGAAGCTTAGATCTGAACCCTGCTCCTAAAACTAACCCAAAAGGGCAGGAAAAGGGACTTCTACGACTGGAGGCATGACAGTGTCAGACACAGCTACTTCTGGGTCAAGCAGGGCAGGATGGAGAAGGCAGAAGAGGGGGAAGGCAATGGAGGCCAACAGGAAGCAGCAAGGGCCTGAGGGATAGCTCAGGTGGTAGAGCATGAGACTCATGAGATCTCAGCGTCAAGGGTTCGAGCCCCACCTTGGGTGAAAGATTCCTGCATTGCAGGGGGTTGGACTAGATGACCCTTTTGGTACCTCCCAACTCTACAATTCTGTGACTTCTAAGTTGCTGAGATCAGGGAACAAGAAGCATTTATATTGTTCAGCGGGTGGTACTTGACCTATTAAGGCCTATATGCAAATTGAGAAGAGCTGAAGTGTGGTTCAAGAGCTTGTGGCAACACACACACGCACACACACACACACAATCCCAAGTTGCTGAGCTATCTAATGCCCTGAAAGGCTGAAACACTGAATGGACCTTGTCGATATTTTGAACTCATAGCCCAAATATAGAAAGTTATATCCACCCTACCTGCACCTTTTCCATTTGCTGGGGTAAGATACGAAGGAAGTCATCAGGAAGGTTGCCTAGCAACGGTGGATTCCAGTTCCGGTACCGCCTTTGCGCTTGGGGGCCACTGGAATTCTGGATATCGTTCCTGCAGGGTTAACAGCGGGGGGGGGGGGAGCATATTAAGGCAAAGCTCTGAAACCTAGTAGCAGACTATTAGAGCATCTGCTCTGCCCAGGCCCAACCCTTGTTGGGCATCTCCAGGTAGGAGTGGGAGAGATTCTTCCATGAAACACCAGATCTGCTGCCAGTCAGTGTAGACAATACAGAACTAGATGGACCAGTGGTCTTGACTTGGAAGAGGGCAGCTTCCTATGCTCCTACCGGATTTCCCCTGACCCAACCAAATTTCAAGTTGCAGGGAGCGGAGTGAGGATGACCATCTTGGCTGTGAGTCCTGGATGACGTGCTCCCTGCCTTGCAGGCCTTCTCCGACTTGGCCTGGGAGGGCGAAGCCCGGACTGACTCCAGCTACAAAAGCTGAAGCTGTTAGAGGCCAGAGACATCTTGGATGTCTCTTAGTGCAGACCCAGGTCATCAAAGCCTGATCTTCCACAGCTGCCACCGGCCATGTACCACCATTGGCAGGACAGCAACAGCTGTAAGAAAATATTTTTAGTCTCTTGCTAATTATGCTCTTTTAAACATGTGTTTTATATTTGATTTCCATTAGTAAGGTTTTCATTAGAAATGTTGAGATTAATTGGGGGGGGGGGTAACTTTGCTGCGTTACATGTGCATTCTTGCACTTGACCTCCTTTGTAATGTTTCCTTCTGGAATCTTTTAAGATAATATTTTAGTCTTCCATTGATTATGCTGCTTTGAATGTATACTTTATATTTGACTTTCTTCCATAACGTTTAATTCTGGACTGTTTTATTTGATGTTTTAATGCAGATTGTAAGGCGCTTTGAGATTTTTTAAAAAAATTATTTGCTATGAAGTGGTATAGAAATGAAATGAATCCAAAACAAACAAACAAACAAACAAACAAACATGGCAGCCCTTCTCCCTCCAGAAACCAAGCTGCCTCACCACAGCTGACACTTCTGCACGCTAAAGGTAAAGGGAGCCCTGACCATTAGGTCCAGTCGTGGCCGACTCTGGGGTTGCGGCACTCATCTCGGTTTGTTGGCCAAGGGAGACGGCGTACAGCTTCCAGGTCATGTGGCCAGCATGACTAAGCCACTTCTGGTGAACCAGAGCAGCACACAGAAACGCTGTTTACCTTCCCGCTGGGTCGGCACCTATTTCTCTATTTGCACTTTGACGTGCTTTTGAACTGCTAGGTTGGCATAGGGACTGAGCAACGGGAGCTCACCCTGTCGTGGATATTCGAACCACCGACCTTCTGTTCGGCAAGTCCTAGGCTCTGCGGTTTAACCCACAGCGTTCCAAGCAAAATTCCATTTTATGAGGAGTCTCGAAAAGCCACAGGAGCAGACTAGAAAGTGAACCGAGTGCCCTTGCTCCATAGAGAACTCCCGCACTGCAGGCGTAGCCACAGGAAAGTGGGGGATATGACTGATCAGAAATGCGTATCTTATTGGAAAAGGCTCATGCCTTTCCTTTGCCACAACACAGCACTGATAGAAATTGATAAAATGAGTGTCGCATCAGACATTTACATCTAGCCCAGACACGTCATAGAGTGCTTTGGCGAGCTTTATCTAGACACCAACATGGTGGCAAAAGCTTTGTCCTGACCCACTGGTTGAAGACCTAAGTGGCAAACTATTATTTTTGTGTCAGTATCATGTTGCAGAATGCACCTGCAAAAAAACAAAACAGGGTCCTTGGTTCTTTGTGGAAGGAAAATCTCCACACAATGAATTGCAGGAGGTTGGACTAGATGGTGCTTTGGGTCCCTTCCAACTATGATTCTATGAAAAGAAACTCAACAAACTCTCAAGGCCGAGGCAGGAGTCTGAGAACACCCATCGAGATCTGGTCTCTCCGCTGTGCCAGGATTTCGAGAGAAGGGAGAGGAAAGTAGCCCAGACTCCCTTAACTGGCACACGCGAGGGAGGCCAAGAGGGCTCAAAGCCAAAGAAGGAGAGGAAAAAATGAGGAAAGAACGCCACAGGGACCCAGGCTCTGCTATATTTCAGATCTTGGCTCGGCTCGCAGCTGCTAATAACCGAGCGTCTCAAGGCTGGGAATTCCCCTTCACGGCCCCTTCATTGGAGCATGAAAGTCAGAGAGGGCGGCAAGAGGCAATTATGACTGTATACACAGGTTAGTGTCTTCATTAGGACAGGGTTTTTAAAAAGAGAGGGTATTGAGCAGGTAATTGAAGCCGGGGGTGGAGAGGCTGTCAAGGATGCAAACACGCCTCCTCAAATCGGGGAGAGATCCCAAGTCAAAGTGGGCCAGGAGCTCAGCCCTTCCTCAAATTGGGGCTCAAACCTCTCTCCCCCATGCTTTGCAGACGAGAGCTGTGCTGCCCCTCACCTTGGATATCAGGATGCAAAATGGGATGTCAGAAGGCAGTGATTTCCATTCTGCATCCATAAAGACCAGCAATGTTTCTGTTCCTCTGCAGTTCAGTTTCTGCTAAATACTACATTATTCCATCTCACTGTCTGCTTTTTAACTTAGCACTTATTTCAAGGTAAAGAAAATGTCACAATGTGCTGAAATAAAGTCATTAATTACATATTGTTTGAGACTTAAAAACAGCACTGCGTGGAGGAACGCAGATCACATTGGCTTGGCTCATAAGAAGAGCATGCTGGATCTGGCCAGTGGCTCATCTAGTCCACCATCCTGTTCTCACAGTGGCCAGCCAGATGCCTGTGGGAAATGGTCAAGCAGGACCCGAGTAAAAAAGCACTGTCTCCTCCTGCGGTTTCCAGCAACTGGTTTTCAGAAGCATTCCTGCTTCTGATGGTGCAGACAGAGTATAGCCAGCATGGCTTGTAGCCACTGATAGCCTCCTCCTCTACCAATTTGTCTAATCCTCTTTTAAAGCCATCCAAGTTGGTGGCCACCAGTCCTTCCTGTGGGAGGGAGTACCATAGTTTAACACTGTGCTGCATGAACAAGAACTTTCCTTTATTTGTCCTGAACGTTCCAGCGTTCAGCTTCAGTGGATGAGAGTTTGATGAGAGAGGGAGAAAAACCTTTCTCTATCTAGTTGCTTTATGCCATGTATCATTTTATGAACTTGCATCATGTCACCTCTTATTCACCTTTCCTCCAAACTAAAAAGACCCAAAGGGGATCATCCCCTTGATCATTTGGGTCACCCTTTTCTGAACCCTTTGCAAGTCCACAATACTGTTTTTGAAGTGAGGCAACCACAACTGTGAACAATATTCCAAATACGGCCGCACCATAGATTTGTATAACTGCATTATTTCCGTTCCTGGCTACAGACGAAAACATGAACTGCAGCAGTTTCTGTTTGCGTGGGAATCCTCCATCATCCCGAGATGCAAACAGCAGCCGGTTCCACACAGCCCAGGAGAGTCCCTGCATTGAAGCATCCTCTTAGCAGCTTGCTTTTAGCTGAAGATGGGGCGGGAGGGGGGTAGCTTCCAAAGGCCTGTGATCTTCAGCTGGTGATGAAACCCCTGCTTCTAACATCCTGCCCTGCTCTCCTAATCTCCACGGACTGTGTGCAGAGGAGGGGGGCTTCGCTCTGCTTGGTTTCTGTGGCACACACAGAGGAAGGATGGAATATTCCATTCCTCCTCTGCCAGCCTGGTTACTTGTTTACATGAAACTCCTGGTTGCCTATGGCTACCAGGCTAGTGCTTAATTGCAAGACTGGATTAGTGGGCCAGATGTTGTGGATTCAGCTATTTTTCACTCCGCTCTTAACGCACTTTATGCCTCAGACGGACAGCTCGTGCAAATCGCCTGATTGCTGAACAAAATGCATTAGAATTTTGTGAACTCCAAATAAGAGTTTAGCCTGCTTACCTGGGAGGTGGTGTCGGGGGAGCCTGTGGGTACTGTCGGTCAAACACGTGCATGTCGTAGGAGGGGGGAGAGTAAACCGGAGGCGGCTCTTCATCTGAACTGTCAGGTTCTAGAGTCCGTTCCAAAATCTGAATCAAATGAGAGAGGTAGAAGGAGACAGAATTTAGAATGGCTTTGCAAATTATAGAGATCCGAGAAGTGCAGAAACGGTGAGGACTAGGGATGTAAAGGAGGCAGTGATTGTGCTCACTGCAATCAGCAGCGTTTCTGTTCTGCTACAGTTTGACTTCTGCTAAGACCTATATTAACTGCCTCTCTATTTGCTAGGGCCAAAACTTGTGCAATTGATATCATTATTCATATTAATGCATTTCAGTAGAAGGGCAATGTCAAAAACGATACAGACAGTAACACAATCCTTTCCATAAGGTTTGCAGACTAAAAATACAACCATAAATACTGTTCCCGACATGAGATGAAAAATATATATATAAATTGTGGCAATTTATGCTCCCATTTCTGACCAAATTCTATGACATCCCCACTAAGGTCTCATGGCTGTGGCTTCCTCGCTTTCACTAAAAGAAGGCAGCTCTTAATTTGTTGTTGTTTGAAAAGCTACTGGCGACTCTATAAAATGAAGGGCAGGGGAAGTGGGAACTGACACAGCAGAAGGCCAAAGGAAAAATGAACTCAAAAGATCTGCAGAAGGTTAAAAGTAGCAAATGGGGGTTAAGGGAGGGGGCAGCAAGGGACAAGTCATGGAAGAACTTTCTGTCCACTTAGTCTCTCATTTTTTCAACCATAAATTCACTCTCCACATTTCTGCAGCAATTTGCAAGGTTTTTCTTTTTCATGACAACTCATCAGCATTTCAGTGCAGTTGCCCTCCATACATTCTACCTGGCCCCCAGAACTCTCCTCGGCCCTCACCACCCACGAGCCCTGCTTCACACCTCTGCTTCACGCACCTGAGGCTCCCTGCCTGTAGAGAAGTGCTTTCCAAACTTGGGTCACCAGCTGTTTTTGGACTACAACCCCCATCATCCCTGACCACTGGCCCTGCTAGCTAGGGATGATGGGAGTTGTAGTCCAAAAACAGCTGGAGGGCCAAGTTTGGAAAGCACTGCAGCAGAGGAAGGCTAAACATCTTATGACGCCACACAGCTAAATACACTTCAATAGCCACCTTTCAGGACCTGACAGGTGCTTCACAACAGCCTCTGCTTCTGCAGGCTCAAACACACGATACAACCAGGCTCCCATTGCCCTCTGGAGGCCCCGCCAGGCTGAATGCATCTTGCGAGGGCCGTGAGTCGGGTAGACCCCTGGGGGAACTCCAAGACTGGGCAGACAACCGGCCGCTTGGCCTTAAGTCACCCCAAGGCAGGACGTGCCCCTCCACACCTGACGTCTCCCGCTACTAGAGAAAAAAAGAGAGTTTCAACTCCACCAAGATCCTGGCAGCCTTGGAGCATGGAGCGTGTGCTATCATCTTGCCAGGATGTTTTCAAATCCGCAAATAGTCAATGAGCTATTCACGCAACATGAAACCCGCTTGCAGTTGTCCCTCTAACCAAGCGCGACACACAGGCTGCCCTTGTCAGATCTGCTTTGAAAGAATGTGAGGCCGTTGGCTTCATCTCACCGTGGCTGCTCTGATGTTGTCATCCCTTTCTCTCTCCCCCCCCCTGCCCTGTCTTTTTCTTCACTCCAAAGCTCTTGCACATAGTTTTTCCTACTGCCATTCTTAAGGTCCACATGGGTGCGGGAGATGTTATCCTTTAATGCCCTATAACATTTGTGCTCCTTATTTATTAACAGGAGAGCCCCAAACCCGTAAACCTGTGTGTGGCCTGACCTGGCAGTGGCTGACCAGGAACAGGAGATCTTGCAGTCTAGGCATAGGCAAACTCGGCCCTCCAGCTGTTTTGGGACTACAACTCCCATCATCCCTGACCACTGGTCCTGTTAGGTAGGGATGATGGGAGTTGTAGTCCCAAAACATCTGGAGGGCCGAGTTTGCCTATGCCTGTTGTAGTCAGTCACAGTAGAGAGCTCAATGAAGGACATTGACCCCATATGAAAAGGAACCCAATATCCTAATGCTGTTATACAAATCCATGGTGTGACCACATTTGGAATGGGCGCCTCACCTCAAAAAAGATATTGTAGTGTTGGAAAAGGCTCAGGGAAGGGCAACCAAAATGACCAAGGAGATGGAGCCCTTATGAAGGAAGGCTGCCGTAGTGTTTGGGACTCATGGGCAGCCAATGAAGCTGAATGTTGGAACATTCAGGATAGTAGACTTTTTCATGCAGTGCAGAGTTAAACTATGGAACTTGCCCCTGAAGGAGGTAGGATGGATGCCAAATTGGATGGGCCTCAAAAAAGGACTAGATTAAATTCATCCTGGCTGGTTATGCTTCTGAATACCAGTTGCTGGAAACCACAAGACGGGAGAGTGCTCCTGTGCACAGATCGTGCTTGAGAGCTTCCCACTTGTATCCGGTTGCCACTGCAATTATAGGATGTTGGACTGGATGGGCCACTGGCCTGATCCAGCACTGCTCATCTTATATTTTTATAGAATTTTTCTGTCTCGGTTCAGGCGGATGGGAGTTGTAATCCAAAACATGGGACGGGGCAGGGCAGGAGGAACTAGTGTATTTATTTATTTTAAATATATACTGCTATACAGTGGTACCTCAGGTTAAGTACTTAATTCGTTTCGGAGGTCCGTTCTTAACCTGAAACTGTTCTTAAGCTGAAGCACCACTTTAGCTAATGGGGCCTCCCGCTGCTGCCGCACCACCGGAGCACAATTTCTGTTCTCATCCTGAAGCAAAGTTCTTAACCTGAAGCACTATTTCTGGGTTAGCGTAGTCTGTAACCTGAAGCGTATGTAGCCCGAGGTACCAGTGTATACACTTCAAACTGCTAAGCTATCTATATAAATAGGGAGGGAGCGGAAAAATCCCACAACATTCTATTAAAAAATAATAATCCTAAAACCTAGAAGAAAACAACAAATGGCTTAAAATGGAGTAGAGTGCGAAACACAGACTTATAAAAGTAATACGATCCTCACGCAGCAACAATGCATTAGTGGCGGGTTTATTCCGCTCTATCAGTCATTCCACAACGCTTCTCCAATGCTACCACATGGCATTAATGCAGCAAATTTTGGGAGGGGAGAGAACCAGAACATTTGGGGTCTAAAAAGTTTCAGTCTTTCCGCAGCAAGTTACAGGATATTCACTGATTAGAAACAAAGCAGCATGACAAAGCGTAGTATAAAATACAACCACCACCTCAGCAATCACAGTCCAGTTTGTTGACTCCATAGTTCCCTGCTCCCCCAAATCCTCTAGTTTTATTTTCTCCACACAAGAAAAACAGCCGACCCCTGGAACATCAGCTAGGAAACACCCACAAAGCATCATGGCTGGCACCAGCCTTGGCACCTTTTATTGGATTTCCCCATTCCCCCCAGTATTCACTGCTGGGCTGGGCAGCCACCATTTTCACTTCCCACAATGCCCCACAGCAGTAAAAACAGAGGACACCCAGCAGCAATCGAAGAAGCACTGCCATGTTGGGTATGCATGGCACGCAAGCATAAGGAGGGGTCCACCAGAGGGCGTTTTGCGGACGGCCTCCACAACACAGTGAGGTTTACCTCAGGAGGAATACTGTCATCTGAATCCGAGCTGTCGTCATACCCGCTGCCGTCTAAGTTCATCTGCAACAGCTGGTCAATGGTGGCATCCACTGCGCCATTGTTCGCCCTCAAGACACATTCAATGATGTCATAATCCATGTTTGGAAACATAGTCTTGAAATCTTCCATGGCCTGGTTGAATTCCAGCCGCCGGACTTGCCTTGCGGGGCGGCTGTTGTTGAGTTCCTGGGCAGAGGAGCCGTTCCTCGAGCTGCCATTGCTGCTGCTCCGCCGGAACAGACTTGTCATTTTTGATATCTGCTTTTGGAAAATGTTTAGACTTTTTTTTTTCAAACCAGCTTTTGAGGTAGAAAGGAAGGAAAGAGAATAAACATATAAATCCCCAGGCCAGGAGGAAGAAAAGGTGAGGAGGCACGCAGTCTGCCTTCCAGATTTGTCGTCAAGAAGCTACGTCGACATCTTCCAGCGCTGCTAGCCAGTAATCCACAACAAAATGGCGGGACATTGGCGATGCTGAATAAGCCTGGAGAATTTCGGACCAAGGTGAATCTACCACAGGAATCTACCACAGTCCGAGAGAAGGCCCTTCAGTACGGCGTCCGAAGCCTCAGAAACATGTTTGACTGAAAAATAAAAATATTTTTTTATTTTGTGCGAGAAATGTAACCAGAGATAGCTTGTTTTAAACAGTTCACCTGCCCACACAACTCCTGAGACAACTGGGAATTGGCAGAATTTGAGCTGAGTTTGGGGGTGGAAATCCTCAAATAAAATTTATTCAAACATCTAAACAAACTTTCCACTTCACTGGATGTCCCTGAGTTCTGGTATAATGAGAGAGGGAGGTTTCTTGTTGGCTATGCCTCTCGCCTCCTCCAAGTGTGCCATTACTTTTGGGATCATACTGAGTCAGACCTGTTGACATCTAGCTCAGTATTGTCGACAATGACTGGTAGCAGTTCTCCAGGGTTTCAAACAGGGAGTCTCCCCCAGCCCTCCCCGAAGATGCTGGAGATTGAATCTGGGATCTTCTGCATGCAAGGCAGATGTGCTATTAATGAGCTGCGGCTCTTGCTTTTGAAATTAGAGGCTGGCAAGCCTGGATATAAATGTGTTTAAAAAACAAGATGAAGTGGATTTTTGCAGCATCAAAAAGGAAGAAGATACTAGAGCAAGCGTCTAATTTAAAATAACTGAATAAATGTGTCCACAATTGCATAGCAGGAAAATTAAACAACTCTCTTTTTGCTACGTTGGTTGTGTTAAAATTTCAGTGTTAAAAAGAAAATATATAAAGCAAACAAAATTGATAGAAAAACAATACGTCAAGACATGTTGCAGAAATGTGCCTCATAGGGTTGTATTCAATCAAGCAAGTTCTATTCCGAGCTGACCCACTGAAGTTGGTGGGTTTTACTCAATGCAGCACTAAGGGCACGGGGCATGAATGGGGAAGAAAAGGCAGCAAAAGTAGAAATCCTTGAGCTGAAAGGACACGTTTGCTGGATACTGCCCAATGGACTTGTGTTAAATATGCCCATTATTTTCAACTGGTCTAACTCTGAGCATGACTTAACACTAGACGCAACCCATAGTATTTTGCTTTGCTGTTAAATACCTCAAATCCACAAGAGCAGAAAGCACCACCAATTCAATTATTAGTATTGCCTTTCCCCCCTTTGAAAACACAGAAAGAAAATACCATTTATTTCTGGTACAGACTCCACTGATGGATGAAATTACATCAGGAATGAATTGGGCAGGGTTTTTTTTGGGGGGGGGGGAGCGTTCCATCACATTATCTCATTTCCATTACGTGGCAGGCAGAAGATTTCAAAAGCCAACGAGATAATAGAACCATATTAATAGTGTGTGTGTGTGTGTGTGTGTACGCAAAGGAAAAAGAAATGTCATTAGGACCTCTTAGCGAGACAGCGTGCAGGCCGACTTAACACCATTAGGCAAAGCAATAAGCTGCAAAATTTACCCATGCGTTAACAATTCTCTTATCACGCACACATATTATGCACAGATGTTCTGTTCTTGTACTAACCGATTCATGTCAGCAATAAAACTGCAGCCTTTTAACGCTCTGAATTATTCTTGGAAACACGGGAGGCTGGTCTGGTAGGACGAGTGGGGTGCTGCCCCACTAACCTCAGTCTGAACTCAGCCTCCACCTGCCCGCCCGGAGGTGGCCCTGCCTTCCAACTGCCTCCTCCTTATACAGTAGTCTGTGTTGCCCTTGTAGACCTAGGCAATGGGGAAGAGGATGGGGACAAAAGGAGAATGAGTCACCTTTGCCTGTCGTCTGCTCCAATTCCGCCCATTATGGGACTCCCTGCAAAATTGGGTCCCCAGCTATTGTTGGACTACAATTCCCATCACCCCTAGCTTGCAGGACCTGTGGTCAGGGATGATGGGAGTTGTAGTCCAACAACAGCTAGAGACCCAAGTTTGGAAAGCACTGTTCTACAGGCAGGGAACTACAGGGGTGTGAAGCAGGGCCAGTGAGTGGTGAGGGCCGGGCAGAATGTACGGAGGGCAACTGCATTGAAATGCAGATGAATTGTTATGAAAAAGAAAAACCTTGCAGATTGATAAACACCGGCCTAGAGAGATCTCTGGTCTCATCTAGCAGGGCTCTTCTTTGATTCCAGAAAATGGAGGCTTCCCTAACTGGTCCTTTTTGCCCTGCCCTGGAGGCTGCTGTTGGGGGCAGAGCACAGCCAGCCCCTAACTGTGCTGCTCAAAAGCTTGCACCAGCTACCTATACTCTTCCCCCCACAGCTCAGATGCACAGCTCATAGCCACCAGGGCCGATTAGGGGTCCGATGTCATGCAACTGAGGCCAGAACTTCTGGTGCTTACTGAAGACTGTATAATCCAGCAGATTTTCCAATTAAATTATGGTTTTGGTTATGGCCTGTCACCGTAGAACTCTTCTTATAAAATGAATTTATTAGAGGGGGGGAAACCTTGTGTTTTCAGCTGAACTGTTTTGGAATACATAGAAGACTTACCGGGATAATTCACAGAGGCAGCACCGCCATCTCATTCTCCAGCGATTCCAGGAAAGCTACTTGTTACCAGGAGAGGGAGATTCTTTCATTGCCTGTTCAGACCAAGAGTGGGGGAACCATAGCAACCTGTAAGAAAATGCTTGTGTTAGTGCTATGTCATTCCTTAGTTTGCTGAACGGTTGTGGGGGAATGTTTCGCAGGGAAAGTAAAGCGGCAAAAAAAAGACCCCAACCAGCAAAACAAGGCTGGCATGTAGACAAACCTTCTCCAACAACTTTCAGTGGGAATTCAGGGTGCATTTTGCTATTTCACAATTATTACATCTTGTAAATATGCCATCACAATTTCTTCATATTAGGGAGCTTCGTTTTATCACATGTTGGCAGTAACTAGAAAACGATTTGTCAAAAGTTGTCAAAGGATCCACAGAGAGGTCTGACCCATGGGGCATAATCCACAGGGCCCTTCTGCTCAGTGGGTCTTGAGCAGGGAGCCTCGTAGATTAAGCACCAGCTCCCTGCTCCACTAGCCAGAAAATAAAGAAACCACAGGCAGTTCCAGCTGGGACCCTCTAAAACAACCCAGAATCCTCGGGTTGGAGGGGGGAGCACCATTGGAGGGCAAATTCGATACCACTGGCATTGCATGACTATACCCGACATCCTCCTTGAACAAACACTCCTGGTGTGGCCCTTATTCTGGGAGGTGGTGGTGGTTGCAATGTTATGGGAATCCAGACCAGGTTTTATGTGTTCCAGATTAGCAGAGCATGGAACAGTTCCAGTCCAGTTTTTACACAGAGCGTAGGAGCTGCAGAGACTAGGCCTTGGGTGGGTGTGGCTTTTCACCTGCTTCATATGCGAGTTTGTTCTCAACCAAGCAGCTTGGTCACCAACCTTCAAAGGAAGACACTCTGGTGAGAAAGTTGGGTTGAGCATGGGAGGCTCAACCCAAATACCTCCAGGCTAAAGGGTTATTGTTTTCTTGCCATGAGTATTCGGCATCACATCATTGATGCAGTTACAGTGCATTGGTGGTGGACCACCAATATACTGGACCACCAATATACTGGACCATCCACACATCATTCAACTTTATTAGTCGTTCTGTGATGATTCCATGATGTTACCACATTTTTGCCATGGGAGGGTCACTCCTTCACTATAGCACCATGAAAGCATAACATCTGTGGTGAGAGCCAGTGTGGTGTAGTGGTTAAGAGCGGTAGATTCATAATCTGGGGAACCGGGTTCACGTCTCCGCTCCTCCACATGCAGCTGCTGGGTGACCTTGGGCTAGTCACACTTCTCTGAAGTCTCTCAGCCCCACTCACCTCACAGAGTGTTTTTTTGTGGGGGAGGAAGGGAAAGGAGAATGTAAGCTGCTTTGAGAATCCTTCGGGTAGTGATAAAGCGGGATATCAAATCCAAACTCTTCTTCTTGTTGTTCATATAAAGTTACAGCGCTTCAGCAGGAAGTTATGCAAAAGGCACCAATTGGAAATAAAGGCAGCATGACTGCTTCAAAGCTTTTGCAGGAACAAAGTGGGATTGCATATACCTGCCCCCAAATTATTGTGATCACAAATAATCACGAATGCACAATAAAAGACATCTGGAGAGGTCCTTAAACCCCCCCCCCCCAAAAAACCCCGAACCACTTCTGTTATGTTTCAAGGTGGCTACTTCTCTGCAGGCCCAACGCTCATCTGCCTTGCAGATGCTTTGGCTTTTGAATGGATTTCAAGGAATAGCCCAAGCAAATTGAACATTTCCATGCAAGCCTTTGGAGCTTTCCTGCTGCAAGCTGCGGAAGGAGCCAAGGAGCCTTAGTACCAGTCTCATTAACAACCAAGCAAAGGGACGTTAAGCTGACGGCAGACTGAATTCAATTAAGTGAACATCTCCAAGGTGCCACGGAGCGGGTTATTACACGCTCGCAGAGGAACAAAACTGGTTCACCCGTGTCTCTTTTGCATCCTGTTCTGAGTGCTCACTTGCACAAACAACTTTTGCTTTGTATTGTTCACCGCTGGACGTGAATTTAGCACGCCTCCAGAAAGAGGCATTCCAGCAAAGGCGATAGGACTTCCCAGTTTACTTATCAGAAAAGTGTCTTAGCTCAAAAGAGTGGGCTCAGCTACAAGAAGGAAGGAAGGAAGGAAGGAAGGATAGAATTGTAGAGTTCGAAGGGACCCTGAGGATCATCTAGTCCAACCCCCCGCAATGCAGGAATATGCAGCTGTCCCAAATGGGAATTGAACCTGCAACCTTGGCATTATCAGCACCATGCTCTAACCAACTGGGGTATCTGCTTCACATTCAGAAGGTCCAAGGTTCAATCCACTAAATCTCCAGGCAGAGCTGGAACAAACCTCTGCCTGGCCTAGGGAGAGTTCTGAGGGCCAGACAGAAATGCCTGGAGGGCCACATTCAGCCCCCCAGGGCTTGAGGATCCCCACTCCTGTTCTAGGCACTCTCTCCGGGGGCTTATAAGAAGACAACCCTGCTGGACTAGGCCAAAAGGTCCCATCCAGTCCAACGTTTTTCTCTGCACCCAGCAGCTTCCAGGGAGATGGGGCATTCTCTGCTGCTTGCCCTCAGCATCTGGCACTCCGAGGTAGGCAGTCTCTAAGCACGGAGGTCAATCAGAGCAGGATTACAGCTGTAGCACAGCTGTCGGCTCCCAGCAAGATGGGGAATTATTCTCTTTCATACCCTGAAATGCAGCAACCTGGTTGATCGCCTGGCATTATTTCAATATAAGCCCCCTGCCCCCCCACCCGTTGCTGGAAACAGCTAGGTGTTCACGGTTTCTATGTCATTCCATCCCCCCCACTTGGATAATACAGAACAGCGCCTGGATAATAATCACCCTCACCATTACGCAGACGGCCCTAGAAAAAACCTGGCACGCACCCGCTGCCATTTTTCAAAACGGATCACAACCATATTGCGCCCTTCTGCAATTTGTCCACGAATGCCTCATAGAGGGCCCTTGAACACATGCTTCTCCCCCCGCACAGGCATGTTAACTGTTCATTCACAGCTTTTGGCATGTGTGCAGGTTTTCATCGGGCCAATAAAGCCTCCCACGCGCTCCATTCAAAGCTATTCCACCCATTCCAGTGCAAAGAAATGTTGGAAATTCTCAAGAACCCTTGCACAAGAGACCAGAAATGTGCTCGCCAGCAGCGACCTCGATTTTTATGCTGCTGAGCGCCTGCCCCAGGACAAAGCGAGGAGGCGGGTTTGATGCAGCAGCAAACACAGTTAATGAGCACTATTCTAGGCTGCATCAACAGAAGTTAAGTGTCCAGATCAAGGGAAGTAATAGTACTATTCTACTGTGCCTTAGTCAGACCACACCTAGAGTACTGTGTTCAGTTCTGGGCACCACAATTTAAGGAGGATGTTGGCAATCTGGAACATTTGCAGACGAGGGCAACCTAGATGATAAAGGGTTTTTGAAACCAAGCCTTATGAGGAATGGTTGAGGGAGTTGGGTATGTTTGGCCTGGTAAAGAGGAGACTGAGAGGAGATCTCATAGCCATTTTCAAATATCTAAAGGGCTGTCACATGGAAGATGGAGCAAGCTTGTTTTCAACTGCTCTGGAGGGCAGGACCTGAACCAATGGAGTCAAGTTACAAGAAAGGAGATTCTAACAATATAGAAACTTTCTGACAATAAGAGCTGATTGACAGTGGAACAGACTCCTATGGGAAGTGGCAGACTCTCCTTCATTGGAGGTTTTTAAGCAGAGGCTGGGTGGCCACATGGCAGTCAACGAGGAAGAGGTGAGACAGGGAGGGACCCTCCATTGGCTCAGCTAGGACTGACTGCCATTTGGCTCCTCCCCTCCACCAATTGCTATCCATGGCCACGTCACCTGATCATTACGGCGCTTCATTATGCAGTGGCATGGAAGCCTTGCTGCTCTCAGATTGGAAGCCATTATTCTACGCAAGCAAACAAAAATCACTGAGAGTGCTTTAGTGGGGGCGGGGGGGGGGGGACAGACATTTCAACCATTTACAGTGGTGCCCCGCAAGACGAATGCCTCGCTAAACGAAAAACCCGCAAGACGAAAGGGTTTTCCGATTTTTTAGCGGCTTCGCAAGACGAATTTCCCTATGGGCTTGCTTCGCAAGACGAAAGCCCATAGGGAAATCTCCGGGGACAGTGGGGAAGCGCAGCGCGCCTTCTCCTCTGTTCCCGGACCTGTCCTAAGGCTTGCGGTGGGAGGTCCGGGAACAGAGGGGAAGGCGCGAAGGGCTTCTCCTCTGTTCCCGGGGCTTGCGGTGGGAGGAGGGTTTTTCCTCCCCACCGCCAACATTCAGAACAGCATTCTGAATGTTGGCGGTGGGGAGGAAAGCCCTCCTCCCACTGCAAGCCTTCAGGACAGGTCCGGGAACAAAGGGGAAGGTGCGCAGCGCTTCTCCTCTGTTCCCGGGGATTGCGGTGGGAGGAGGGTTTTTCCTCCCCACCGCCAACATTCAGAACAGCATTCTGAATGTTGGCGGTGGGGAGGAAAGCCCTCCTCCCACCGCAAGCCTTCAGGACAGGTCCGGGAACAGAGGGGAAGGTGCGCAGCCTGCTGCCCCGCGCGAGGGGCGCTCTTAAGCAGAGCGCCCCTCGCGCGGGGCCGACATTCGCCGCTTGGAGAGCCCTGCGGGGAAGTCCTGCAGGGTTCCCCAAGCTGCGAATGTCTGCGCCGCGCGAGGGGCGCTCTGCTTAAGAGCGCCCCTCGCGCGGGGCAGCAGGCTGCTATCCGCAGCTTGGAGAGCCCTGCGGGGAAGTCCTGCAGGGCTCCCCAAGCTGCGAATGTCTGCCCCTCGCGCGGGGCAGCAGGCTGCTATCCGCAGCTTGGAGAGCCCTCTGGACCTCTTCTGAAGGCGGGTGGGGGGCAAAAGTCTTTGTCCCCCCTGCCTGCCTTCCCGGGGGATTTTAAAATGCTGGCGGGCGGCAGCGCTGCCGCCCGCCAGCATTTTAAGATCACCCCGGACAGCGGAGAAGTCCTCCGCTGTCCCGGGGTTTTTAAAATGCTGGCGGGCGGCAGCGAAGGCTTCGCTGCCGCCCGCCAGCATTTTAAAATCGCCCCAGGACAGCGGAGAAGTCTCCGCTGTCCCGGGAAGGGGGGGGGGAAGCAAAGACTTTCGCCCCCCCGTCGGCCTTCAGAAGAGGTCGGGGGACAGACTGTCCCCAAACCTGGTCTGAAGGCGGTTTCCATAGGAACGCATTGATTGATTTTCAATGCATTCCTATGGGAAACCGTGCTTCGCAAGACGAAAAACTCGCAAGACGAAAAGACTTGCGGAACGAATTAATTTCGTCTTGCGAGGCACCACTGTAGTTTAAAAATCTGGCTAAGAGACCATGTTCATCATCTTAAATTTTCTGCTGTGGAGTTCTAGCTTCTGGTATTTGGCACAAAATCCTCTGCTAATTATTTGTAAACCAATCCCGCTCCACATGAACTGATTAGCTTTCTAGCCCTCCAATTCAAGAAGGGAATTAATGAAACAACATTAAGGAAGCACTTTTTAAAAATTGCTTATAAAGGAAGGCATAAATGACTGCTAAATATTAAAAAAGCGAGATGAAGCCAGCGGTTGCATCCGGAGAACAGTTGACCAGTAGAAGTAGAAAAACAGAAGCTGTTGATATTTTAAATGAATTGAACATGACGCAAGAACAGTAAAATACTGTGGGGGGTTATTGTTTCTGTTTGTTACTATGGTGTGCATTTTTGTGTTTTCGTATTGTAAACCACCCTGTCAAGATCCTCGGATGAAGGGCGGTATAGAAATATAATAAATAATGAATAACGGTTCATCTAGTCCAACATCCTCACAGCCGCCAACCAAATGCCTGTGGGAAATCCTCAAGAAGAGCTTGAACACAAGAGCCCTCTCTCCGGCTGTTCCAGAAACTGGTATTCACAAGCATTACTGCCCCTGACCATGAAGGCCAAACATGACCATTGGGCCTGGTAGCCACTTGACAGTTTCCTCCTCCATGAATTTGTCCAGGTCCTCTTTTAAAGCCATCCAAGTTGGTGGCCGTAACTACCACTTGCGAGAGTGAACTCTACAGCACCAATTTGCTGGCATCGAGAGGGCCACCAGCCGGCTGAGACAGGAAAAGGATTGTGCAGCATTTGGCTTTGCATGCAGAAAGTCCCTGAATGAATGAGGTAAACTTGTCTTGAAAGTCTAGAGATTAGCTGCTAGTCTCTATAGCAAATATTGGGCTAGATGGGTCACTGATCTGGCCTGCTGATAAGGCAGCTTCCTAGACACTTAGACCCCAGAGCTATAATCCCCCACAGTAGTTTAACAATTCTGTGAGGGGAGAGATGCCACCAGGCAAGGCCTCCTCCTTCCACCTGCCTTGCTCTACCCTCTGCTTCTCAATGTGTATTGTATTGTTTTATGTACTGTGGCTTGCCGTTGTTTTATTGATTATAGCTTAGATATTATTGTAACTGTTGAGTGGATTTCTGTTTAACTTTTGTATGTTGATATTATTATTTTATACTATTATAATGATTGTTGAATGATACTTTTTTGAAGGAGGTTGCCTATTTTATAGTTATGTTTTATTATCACATTTTTGTATTGCATTAGATTGTTATAAGATGTACATTTTTTGTTTCTTCAGCTTGTAAACCACCTTGAGTATTGTAAGATAGAAATTAAAAATGATGATGAATTCATCCCTCTTTGCAGGGAACTCTGGGAATTGTAGCTCTGTGAGGGATCATGGGTCTCCACCCAACTCTCAGCACCTGTCCCCCAGGATGGTACAGTGCCCCAGGATGCTTTGGGGAAAGCCATGACAGTTTAAAGAGGTGTGAGAGTGCAGATGATGTGGATGTGGCCTTAAGTGTCAGCATGGATGTATTTGCCAACAGGTACACTAAAAAGAAGATAGATGCATGCATGCCACACATGCCCTTCCAGACATAACCCCTTGAGACTCTGGAGCAGCAGCTGAATTCTGAGGAAGGGCGTCGCTACAAGCAATTCACACCAGCAAAAAGTTGACAAGACGTTCCCTCCGAAAGGCAAAACTGGGTCACACACCCATGGAATACATTTGCCTCCCTGTCCTTTGCGTCATCGTGCCATGGACCTGGGCAGGCCTGCGTGAGTTGTGCAGATTCCTGACAGCTGATCTTTGTATGTGGGAGTCCAAAGCATTTAATACCACGTCGGCTCAGACTTCGAACACCTGTCTTTGGTTTGCAGAGGTGGCAGAAGCCGGGCGTGGAAACTCCCCTCTGTCCTCCTTACCAGGGCTGGGAGCATAATCCCCCCCACACAGTGAGCAGAAGGCTGCAAAAACGAACCTCCTAAGCCTACCAAGCTCAGTGTTGTGCAAAAGAGCCTCTCCTTAGAACTGTCAATTTCAGCGTCTCTCCGTTTCTTATTTTTCCAGTCTTCAGTTCTCCACATCTGCATATAAGTTTCCAATTTATTTTTGTTTGTTTTGTTGAAAAAAGTAAAGGTCTCATCCATCAGCATCTTAGTGCGAATTTCTCCTAATAGGCACATGTTTGCAAAGCAGTTTTGCCTAATATCATGTATTTTCACTAATATACGCATTCTGTACACATTCCTTAGCTGGAGAACTGAATTGCAAAATTTAAACACGAGCCCATTTTGAAGAATGACTGTGTTTCAGTTCAGGTACTGTTTTGGGGACTGTGAATTAGGTAGGTTTGCCTTTAAATGCAAACGGGATCTAATTTATCCCCCATCCCTAGAAGTGCTGCTAAATGACAGGAGACCGGAAAGGTTATAAGACATTAAATGTCTTATAATGACTTGCTGAAGTAGCTTTGTGCTCACCTTCAAAATCACAGAAGGTTGCAGGAGGTTGGACTAGATGGCCCTTGGAGTTCCTTCCAACTCTACAATTCTATGATTTCTAAGGTAGAAGACCTGCCCATGAAGCTCTCTTGGGCCAGCCACTCACTTTCAGTGAGGTTAAAACGGAGAAGGGCAAAACCATATACGTATGTCACAAGCAGAGGCCCAAATTCTTGCTCACTACACTGAGGGTGTAATTGCTATGAAGGCCAGACCCTGCTTACAAGGTCCTGGTGGCAGCATATCAAACCAACACCTGCTTAGCCTCTCTGCCTCCATTTCAAAACAGTCTCGAGTCTGAGATCCACCATTTAAATTACCCACAATGCAACTGAAGGACTATTGCTCTGGGTCATTGTGGGAAATTAAAATGGCAGCTCCTGGCTATCCGGTGCCAGTTCAGAGCATTGCTGCCATGCCATCAAAACATGGGGAAGGAGGAGGAGAGCGCTGGCCTCTAACTCTGATAAAATAAAAGCACCTGAGTGATCCCTTGTTAATGCCGTTCAGCCATATATTAAGCTGCAGAGACTAAGCTAGTTGTTGGGGGGCAGGGACGCAAAGCAATCAGGAGAAAATGAAATGGGCAAGCCCTCTGGGGACAACCAGGCACACGCACACTTTTCCAACAATAATTGATCCTCCAAGACTCCACAGCAGAGTAAAAGCTCCATCAGGGGATGCAGAACCAATGGCAAATTGTAGAGTTTGTCTGTATTCCTCAAAATGGGGGAAAGAAGCTGAGAAAACAAATGAACAAACTGATACTAACCACAGCAATGGAAAGAATGGGCATACAAAGAGGATCAGGGGATCTAGAAAATGACCTGGTTTTACTAGCCTCCTACAGTTAGTCACCAGGCAGCACTTTTGCTACAGCAACTGTGGGAAGGAAAGGGGCTCTCTGTTCCTACGGCTGCTCTGGGTTACCTGCCACACAGGGAAAACAATGTCTCCTCCTTGGGGTCCAGGGTCCAAGACTAGTCAGGGATTTGAACCTGTGTCTCTCCGTTCCTGGAGAATGTGGGTGTCTTCCCCCCTCCCCACTAGCTGAGCATCTGTCTTGCAACCTTATTTGCTCAACTCTCAAGCCACAATGTAAATTTATGTCTTTAAAAAAGTAATACTTCAATGCTACGAAGGCGAGGACCCAAACAACCACATCTGGCTTTCAGAAAAATGTGTTGGGGGGCATTGACCCTCTCTAGAACAGCCTCTAAAAATATCTGAAGTGTGGGGGGGTTCCCCCTCCCTCTTTGTATCTTGTGACTGATGTGTTGCTATTCCATACTAGAATTCCAGCCTCCTATACTTCTAAATTAAGAAATTAATTGAGAAAAGTAAAGGGACTTAATTGAAAAGTGCCATGCCTCGCAGGCTTGCTCTCTCTATACATTGCATGGGAAAGTAATCTGACCTCAGTAGGATGACATTCTTGAAATAGCTGAGGGAATTCAAACATGAAATAAGATTTACAAGAAGGGAGGACGGCGAGAATGTGAAGGCAATACTCAGTGCTTTTGTAACACAGAAACCGGGGTGCGAGTAACTCAAAGCCTGCTTCACTAACACATAAGACAGGATTATCACACACCAACACCGAACCAGTTAGCTGATTGGGGGGGGGGGCTGAATCCTTCTCAGTTTGGGTGGATGAGGGGGTACCATGCACAGAACTCCCTCACACACCCAAATCTGGACAAAGAAGGACTGAACTCCCTGTCCAACAGGTGAAGAGTCGAACGCCTACTCATGTGCGCCATTTGCCCCCCCCCCACGAGTATCAATCATCTACTATCATTATGACATCAGATGATTGACAGGTTGGTGGGCCTACCCCATGCCAAAGTTGGCCCATTCAGTGGGAAGGGAAGTAACGATTTGGAGCATCAGGGGTTCATCAACCCAATACCACAAGGACCGCGTCTTTCCGCATGAACCAACCCGGACCCCCATTATTCACCAGATGCCCTTCTCTCCCATTTCCCCTCCAAGGGAGTACAGAGGGTGTCAACACAAGAACGGGCCTGCTCAGTAGTGGCCCCCTGCTTATGGAATGTTCTCCCCAGCGAGACCTCCTCCTTCAGTGAGCAGAATGTCTTAGTCCTGCCTCTTTATAAACGTGAATGCATTTTAGCTTTTACTCCGTTTTACCTTTACTTTGGTTTTAGTGTACAAAGTGGCAGGTAAGTTCAATAAATAATAAGAAGGATTTTTTTTTTAAAGGTGCCAGAACTCCATACTGAAGTGTAGCAACAGAAAAAACCCACTGGCACTAATACACATACAATTTAAAGGAGGCAAACATTTAGCCAATCCATCCAATTGATTAATTAAAAGCATCCTGATTGACTAAATGTCTGCACCTTATTCACAGGGCAATGACTGTGGGATTTTAAAAAACAAACAAAACACCACCCTGTGCGATTATTTTAATGCAAGAACCTACAAAATAGGTTCAAAACTGCAGTCGTCCAGGGATGGGTGAGGTGGGGAACAAAGCTGCGAGATGGGAAGGGTTGGAATGTGAAGAACTGGCTTTCATGTTGTTCTAAGTATGGGTATCTTACTTACTCATCAAAATGAGCCTTTGCCATAGTTTTGCCTGCTAAACCTAACAGGTAGGCAGCTACCTAATGGAAGTATCTCCCCATACCTTGATGGCCTTGGAATCTCTCCCCCTGGCCTTTGGAATGAGACATCCATCAGAGCGTTTTCACCAGCGGTGCATCTACAAACACATATATCTGGACACGGAGCTGGGAGTTTAGCTGAGCCAGAAGCAGCCTAAGCCATGAAGCGCAGGGGAAGAGGGAGGGGCACTGTTGCTCTCTGAGAATCCAACAGCGCAGAAACAACCATTTTGCTGCCTGTTTTGCACAGCCTTCCATTAAGTGGCACAGCACAAGCTTTGCATGCAAAAGGTCCTCGGTTCAATTCCCCAGCTGCGAAAGACTCCTGTCTGAAACCCTGGAGGGCTGCTCTGATGACAATACGGAGCCAGATGGAGCAATGGTCTGACTAGGAATAAGGCAGCTTCCTATGTTCCCCGAGGATACAATAAATCATCAGAGCTCTCTTGTACAAAAGGAAACAGGACCCTGTAGCTCTGACTGTGGAATTTCTCACAAATCATAAAGGCAATGCGTTTAGCTATTTATATAGTGCCGCCCCTGTACATTGGAGGGGGCCTGACTGTCAACAGGCCTGTTCCTCATGGCGGTGGTCCTTCGAGGATCCAAGAGCTTTGGGTTGTCCTCAGCCAGCAGCAGTTCACGGGGAGGGGAGGTGGGTTGCAGTATAATGTGCAATTAAAACTGCCACTTCTTAATCACACCGGTGGGCCAATTGCTGCTCAGAACCCCCCAGGCTCTACACCACAAAGTTATCCCACAGAGTGCAAAAGGGAACTGTGCCTTTGACATCTCTCTCTCCTTCCCAAGGCCTCCACAGAAAGCCTTAAAAGGCAGGAGGGGTGTGTGTGTGTGTGTGTGTGTGTGTGTGTGTGTGTGTGTAGGAAAAGAGAAATAAACCACTATTGATTTGCCGAAGGCGAGGCAAAAGCAGAAAGACTGCATGTGTTTCTATGGAAACAGAATGTGTGCAGTTTGAAAAGAGTTTGGGGGGGGGGGAGAAAACCCTCTCATTTATGGGCACTGTAAATTATTTAAGCAGGACAGGGCTCTGTCCATTAAGGTCTAAGGGGAAAGATTTAAAGCTATTCATTATGCAGAGAGACACAACCTGCTTAATTCAGACTCACCAGCCTAATGCTTGGGAAGCAGAAGGCAAGTCATTTAGGTCTTACATTATTGGCTTATCAAAATAATAATAATAATAATAATAATAATAATAATAATAATAATAATGCCCTGCTTGCAAAAATAACTGCAGCATTAAACAGTAAGCACACCATATGGAAAACCACATTTAAAAAACCACACCAGCGTAATAATAATACAAGAGTGCACAACAATACTCATTTTCTATTGCCACGAGTAAAGCTGGGTCCTTCTGCCCTTAATAAGGCAATAAGGTGAAAGAAAGTGCTGGGGGAGGAGCCAGAAATGGGGTGGAGCCTGAGGCAAAGAATCCAAAATGGCACCTTCCACATGGTGGCAAAGATTTAATAACCAAAGGGTGGTATCCAATTAGACCTACTCACCCACCAAAACGAGTAGACATGGCTAAGGCCCCCATCTGCACTGTACATTAAAAAATGTATTATACTAGGCCCAGTGAGGGGTGTGGGTAGGGACGGGGTGTGGCCTGGAAGAAGGCTAAGGGCCAGATAGAGAATGCTGGATGGTCACATCTGGCCCTGAAACTCAGACTGCCCATCCCTGACAACATGAAGCTAGCCTCTCTTCGCTTTTGACAGAAAATGTGCAGCTAATTTGTAAAGATAAGTGATGGGGCTCACATCCATGTTGAAATCCCCGCCCCCTCTCTGTCTCTCTCTCTCTCCTGAAAGCCCCTCTCCCAAATAAAAACCTCAGATACATGGAGGGCAGTTTTGATTTCGCCGGAACAACGGAAGGGAACTCCACACATTATTACATCACACATTCCAAGTCACAGCAACTCTTTTAATGCTACAATTGAACCCTGGCTCATATTTCATGACAATAGATAGGTTTGGGGGGCTTAGTTGGCATTGCCAAGAGTGAATCAGGTCTTCAAAAGAAGCCTATGGAACAAACAATCCTCCTACTGTCTTGCAAATAGAAATGGCTCATAGTGGGGGTGTTTTTAAAAGAAAAAGGGTTTATCCCATGCATCTGGGTTTGGTTTATTTCCTGGAGAGACAGCCAACATATAAAGCTACTGCAGCAGTTATAGTCCCATTTTTGGGTAGCATGCAGCTCTTAAGAGAAAAGGCAAGGATCTATAGAAGAAGGCAGTACTAAAAGGTTCCTTTTTCCTCCTTTCCTCATTCAGCAGACCGTCTATGTTCCCCAACAGAGCCAACTGGTCAAACTAAGCTGGTTTTATAGAGTCAAGCCCCATTTTCTAATAAGCTCCAAATTTCCCATCGTCCCTCCCCCCACCGCCACACTGATCATCAAGGCCGAGAGCACACAGCTTTAAAACTTGTCAAAGAGAAAGAAAACAAACAAAAGAAGAAGAGTGAATTTAAAGATCCTTTTTCTCTAGGCGTAGGAAATCTGACAACCTCCTATTGATCTTCTCTTGTTGACAAATGCACCCATGTTGAGATATTATAGGAAGCCAGGCTGTATCGTAATTGCTGCTCCGTGGCCAACCGCCACGATCTCCAACTGTTGCTGCTTGACAGGCACAAGAGTCTGCTTTCTCACCCTGTGCAACAGCTGCTAGAGCCCAGCAAATGCTGGAGCATCCTGTCCAACTTCACCTATGTGGCAGGTTGCCCCACCAGCAATCTTGTTCCATTGGTGGACCAATTCATCCTTGCTAGAAGGAGAAATCACAGAGAGAGGGGTATCCAAAACACCAGGCAAAGATGCAGCCAGTTAACTTGGCTAGGACTAGGTTAAACCGGGGGGAAACGCAGGGGTACGTATACCCCTAAACATTTTGTGAATCTTTGTACTTTTGTCCATATACTGTATTTGAACTATAAAGTGGTGATTTTCTTGAGTCAAAATGGGAGTACCCCTAAACGTTTTTTCAAGGAAAAAAACACCATTGTGCTTTCTTATAGGGGTTCTCCTAACCCAGGCACAGGCAAACGTGGCCCTTCAGATGTTTTGGGACTACAATTCCCAGCATCCCTGAACACTGGTCCTGTTAGCTAGGGATGATGGGAGTTGTAGTCCCAAAACATCGGGAGGGCCGAGTTTGCCTATGCCTGTCCTAACCACTCTGGTTGCTGTTGTTTTGATTATGTATTTTGTAGTTTTATATTCTAATTTTATCCTTGGAACTGCCCTGAGACCTGTAGGTATAGAGCAGTACATAAATGCAATAAATACTACTACTAATAATGATAATAATAATAAAGTAGCCCAGAGTTGATGGGGAAACCCAGTCGGATGGGCAGGGTACAAATGATAATGATAATGATAATAATTTACTATTACAGTTTCCAGGATTCTTTGGTGGAATCCCTGACTGTCTAAAGCAGTATGATCCTGCTTTAGATGTGTGGTGCAGATGTGACCCTAGAAGCCTGGTGGCAGATCACACCACAACTGAGAGGTAGACAGAAATCCCCATTTCCTCTCCCAACACGTAAATCATAAGCCTGCAGATTGGGGCACTGTGGGTTTTTCATTAATTTCCTACGTAAAGCACCAAGTCCTTGGCATTTTAAAGAAAACATTAGCGAGTGACGACGACACTAGGGGCCCCTCAGGCCCACGCTGATTTGTTGGCATAAGCAGATCATCATTTGGGGGAGGGGAAAGAATAGGGATTATAAATATTGATGAGGCAATTACCTTCAATTAGCACTGGCTGGCTGGCACCCCTTAGGAATCTACTTGGAACGATGCCCGCTTCCTGCTTGTTGACTGCTTTCCGCTCAAGCTGGAGTGTGAAGGCCCATTCTTCAGACACAGCGGCACTGAAACAGAGAATATCCTTTTTAAAAAGTGGAGGTTCCAAGGATTGGGGACCTGGGACATTCGGCATGTGTTCTGCCACTGAAGCTACGGCCTGTCCTGATGTGTGCTGGAAGCACTGTGCAAATAAGTTAACGGCAGTAACAATACGATTGCACACGCATCTAAACATGGAACATTTCCAGAATATGGATTGTGCAGCATCCTTTCGGGCAATGAAACAAGGCAATGCTTCACATGAGGAGCTTTAGATTTCTGGGTCTTTTCTCAAGATCCCGCACAACCCTCTGATATACAATGGGACAAAAATGGGCTTAACATCAAGCCATAAATGCACCCATAAAATGAGCAAACCCACTGCCAGGTGTTGGGGTGAGGGATCGTTAAACGCCGACCAGAAAAACACAAAACTGATTCCTATTTCTGCACATTAAAGCTATTTCTGCACACGAAGACGTCACAAACGGTGTTGGTTTCTCATCGCCCCTCAGTTATTCACCACCTCCTCAAATATTAATGTTTGCAGACTGTCAGCGTTCGATATGTGCCAGGAAAACCGGTTCCCCAGAGTTGGAAACCAGCGCTGTGTCCCTATCCTTGGTCTGCTTGTGGTAACTGGGACTAGGCCTCAGTTCTTGTGATTAAAGGGGCCGCCTCATGGAGCAAAAAATATTTGTGAGGCCTGCCTGGTGTTTTTACATGAGTAGAATGTGTCCTTTTATTTAAAATACATCCCTGGATTATTTGCGGGGCATAGGAATTCGCTCATTTCCCCCCTCCAAAAAAATATAGTCCGGCCCCCCACAAGGTCTGAGGAACAGTGGACCGGCCCCCTGCTGAAAAAGTTTGCTGACCCCTGGTGAAGAGCGTCCTCTGAGGCCAGGGCTTTATAGGGGCTGGTGGCCTGGGATTGGCCCTCAAGAGTCAGCTGACAGAGTGTCCAGGCAGGCTGGTACTGAAGCCTAGATGGCGCCCTCGATGCCCAAATACAGTGGTACCTTGGTTTACAACCATAATCTGTTCTGGAGGTCCATTTGTAAACCAAAACAGAATGTAACCCAAGGTGCGCTTTTGCCAATGGGGCCTCCCAAAAAATTTTTTTCGTAATCCAAAAAAAATGGGTTGTAATAATAATAAAAAAGGTTGCAAACCGGGACACGCACTTCCGGGTTTGATGTGCTTGTAATCCAAAACGTATGCAAACCAAGACATATGTAAACCAAGGTACCGCTGTAATGGAAATGATGCTGCTAAGTTAGCTGAGCATTGACGACCAGGTAACTCTTGGTTCAGAGGACCACCCTCAGCACCATAGAATGACACATTTTGCACGGTTGTAGCTGAGGTCCTTAGAGCACAAATTTAAACAACCTGGTGGAGGTGGAGGACTGGGAAGCAATATGAATATCAGTTGCTGGGAATTACAGGCAAGGAAAGTGCTATTGCGCTCAAATTATGCTTGCGGGCTTCCCACTGGGGGAAATATTTGGTGACTGTGAGAATACGATGATGGACTAGATGAGGCATTGGCTTGATCTTATGTTCTTATAACTCCCATTGGAAGAATGGGTCAATAATTTGGTTGTCAGCAACTACTGAACCCCCCCCCCCCACAACACACACACACACACACCCCTTCTTAATTTTGTGCATGAAAGATGCAGCCAACCCAGACTCGGAGCCTGCAGCCCTATATTCAGCCCGTCAAGAGTAATCTCTGTTCTCCATTTTTACTGGATAAATATCTTAATCTAAAACCATCTTGGCTAAAGAAAACAGCTTGTCATAAGGGGAACATTTAAGAAAAATCTTCAAGGGGTGAGGAAGAAACATTTGTGCCTTTTCTTGGTGCATTAATGTCACACACACACACACACACACACACACACACACACAGATACTAAATGACTTCATCTCTGACCTTACATTGTATATATGTTTTAGAAATACACAGGAAAGCAATCCCAGATTATCCCGATGCACCAAAAAGGGATTAACACACATACACAAAATCAATAGCGGGTTAAGAATAAATGGATGGAATCTATTCTGAATTCCTGCCAACTATCAACTTTATTGCTTTAAAGTTAAGTGCCTAGTCCTCCTGGTTATGAGGACTGTATGACGTTTTGGCACTGCACCGTGCTCTGATAGATGCTGTTTTTAATTGTATCTTTATAGCTTCCTTTATTTCTTATATTGTATTACAATTTGCATTTCACACATTTCAAATTGAAATAGAATAAAATACAGTTCAAGAAATAAAAGCAGCAATGCAAATACAAAAACCAATATATTGAAGGTGGGCTTGGCAGAGACTACCTCAATAAAGCTTGCAAACCACTGGCGGTCCACAGAGCTGTTCAAAAATCCCTGATCTATAGGAGCTGTGAGACTCCTGGCTGTTCTGCTGCAACACTGATTGAAAACAACCACCTCCTTTTCTGCAGAAGGTCCTGGTGTTTTGTGAGAGAGCCTCCAAACCCTATCTGGGTGGCTTTTCCTTCCTTCATATTTGGGCTACTGCCCCAACTCTGGCTGCTTTTAGTACCTGCAGGTGTAGGAAAGCCTTGGTTTCCCCAGTGTTGCTAACCAACAACTCCCTTCATGCTTGCCCACTGCCCATGCTTGCAGGGGCTGATGGGAGTTGTAGTTCAGCAACATCTGGCAGGCCAAAGGTTCGTCACAGCTGCCCTACAGTAGGGCTGCCTTACATCTGGGTTTCCCCAGACATATCCAGGATTCGTCCATTGAAAAAAGCATCCGGGCGGAATTCCCGATATTGCTAAAGCTGTCCAGGAAAACCTGGATGTATAGCAACCCATGCCAAAAGTTTTGTTTTTTTGTCCAGTTTCCTTAAAAAAATAGGTCAAAAACTTCATTTTGGAGGGAGATTTTGCAAAATATTTTATTATAATTATCTGAGCTCAACAACTTTGCCAAAAAACCCAACAACTTTTGTGTCCAGATTTTCACTTTTTAAAATATGGCAACCCTAGTCTACAGCTAAGTGAAAAGAAAGATGTTTTGCCTCTGGGAACCTTGTATTGACCATGAGTCAGACCATTGGGTCCATAAAGCTCAGTACTGCCTACACGGACTGGCAGCAGCTCCTGGGGATTTCAGATGTGGGTTCTTTCTTAGTCTTACCTGGAGATAAAGGGCATTGAACTTGGGACCTTCTGCATGCAAGGGGGAAGCTCTTCCTCTGAGCTATGACCTTTAGTGCTCCCGTTCTTCCATCATGCATTGACACACACACTCCCAAAAATAAAACAACAAGATTCCGCAATATTGCAAGTATGTGGTTTGGAAGAAAATGCAAATGGTGTGCCCTACCGACAAGGACCTGGGAGAGCAGGGTTCGAATCCCCACACTGCCATGAAGCTGGTGGTATATAAGTGCAATAAATAAATAAATAAAATGCAGAATACGAGTTTTACAGAATTACAGATTTTAAGAATATGGTTGGGAATAGGATTCTACCAAACTTCCTATGGCAAAAATCACGGCATATCATCTAGCAGGAGCTATCTTTTTCATGACCTGTGATTAGATAGCCATCGCCCCGTTTGCCTCACAGAAGAGGACACGCAAATATTTAAAGGTGATCTTCTAAATAAGCCGTTGAGGGTTGTGGAATGGAGTATTCAGGCTTTTCTACCACACCTGATAATGAGTTCTGTGTAACACAAACGCCTACATCCTGCTCCCTCCGCTGAACAAATAAATAAAGTCAATAAAAGGGGATCATCTTACCTAGAGTGCATTGCATGTGCCCATAAGGGCGAGTGGGAATCCCTGCATTTCTCAGATGGAGGAGGCTAGGTCATTGACTAAGCCATATGCAAATGAGGCAGAGGAGATTAAAAAGGGAATCATACCAGCTGTCTGCAAAAGAACCATTAATTAAAGGGGCAGCGCTGATACATGCTTGAATTAAAGCTCTGAAGACAGCAGAAGGGATATATTCCAGGTTCATTGCAGAAAATGGGGCACTGCTCCACCAACCTCATTCTGCCCTCAACCACCAACACCTGCCTGCCTCGGTAATTGCAACCAGTCCAGGTGCTGCCACTGCCTGTCAGTTTCCATCTTACCCACTTAAACTTAGCAGGGAGGAGATGAGGAGAGAAAATTCAGTGGCTCTGCCTGCCATTAGCTCTGTCTCCACCTACTGCTTGGGCTCCCTGCCTTTTGACCCACCAGTCCCAATGGGCACTAGGAATGCGGGGGGGGGGGGGGGAGATTAAATTCAGTTTGCATTTAAAGGCAAACATACCTAATTCATGCTTTCCAAAACACTATGCAAACCAAAACACAGGCATCTTCCAAATTTGCACTTCTCTAAACGTGGCAATGCAGTTCTCCAGCCAAGTAATGTGTGCAAAAATGCATGTACTGAGTAAAGTGTATATAAAAATACGTAATCCGTGAAAATAATGTGTCCAAAAAATATTGTATCATGGGGAACTGCTTTGCAAAAAATAAAATTAGGCAAAACTGCAGGTAAATGTGTGCATTAGGTGAAATTCACACTAAAATGCTGATTTATTTATTTTTAAAGGCCTTCTGAAAACTAATCACAAATTATGTGGAAATGTGGAGAACTGAATGTAAGAATGGAAAAAAACTGAGTATCTGAGAGAAACCAAAATTGACAGATTAGCCCATTCCCAGTGTTCAGAATAACATTCGTCATAAAATACTACCTACTGTGTAGCATAGTGGTGGCCAAACTTGGTCCTCCAGCTGTTTTTAGACTACAACTCCCATCATCCCTAGCTTCTCACTCCAAGGGGTGGCTGTGATTAGACTGGACACTTTTGCAATACACCCAACTGTAAGGAACACGTAACAGATTGTACAGCTGACCCGAAGACCTACCTTCTCTGATCACACAGGACAAACAGTGGGCTAGGCTTCTTATCGAGCCCACACCAGATACCAAATGGCAGAACCAAGAGCGATGGCTGCCTCTCCAACCTCAGCTGCTGGATCTGGTCTTCTTAAGAGCACTTTCAAGATAAGAGAACACCTGGTCTCCAAACTAGGTAAACAGACAGCTGCTAGGAAACCAGTGTGATGAAAGAGAATTCCACCAGATTCCTCTGAGCCACTCCTCCAGGATTATAGCTCACCTTTCTTCCATGGATCTCCATGACCCCATCTTATACTCACAACAACCCTGTGAGGAAATTTTAGACTAAATCCCAAGGCCAGCTTCATGTTTGAGTGGGGATTTGAACGCTGGTCTCCTAGGTTCTTATCCAACCATTACACCCCACTATACTGGTGTTTATTGGTCGAAACCTCTGACTTTTGCTGGAATATAGTCTGCTCAGCTGGGGGAAAGAGCCACTGTTAGAGACGAGTTACAGCTGTCTTAGAGGAGGTAAAGAACACTGCAAGAATTTGAATGGAAAATAGCGAGTCTCCTAAACCACCTTCCATATTTCTTTGGAGGTGCTCCCAAACCCTCCACAACAGATCCTTGCAGGATCCTAAAACCTGCGCTGCCTTGCAGGATACCTTCAGGAGATGAAAAGGCTAAGGAGTAAGCTAGGGTCGCCATATTTCAAACAGTGAAAATCCAGACAGAAAAGATTCACGGAGAACAAAACTATCAATGGCTTCCAGCCATGACAGATAGTTTCTGCCTCAGAGGCAGTGTGCCCAGTATGCGTCTGAATGCAAGTTGCGGGAGCCGAAGGAGCGGAGAGTGCTGTTGCGCTCAAATGCTTCCTGTGGGCTTCCCCTAGGCGCCTCTACTTGGGCACTGTGAGAACAGGATGCTGGACTCGAGGTAGCCACGGGCCTCATCCAGCAAGACTCGCTGTGTTTGAATTTGCCTGAAAAAACAGCTAGCTTTGGGAAATGATGAGGAATTGTTAAACACGCACACACCACAATCCTGCATGTGGGCATGATCATAGTACAGTGGTACCTCTCTTTACAAACTTAATTCATTCCGGAGGTCTGTTCTTTAGCCGATAGCGTTCTTAAACCAAGGCGCGCTTTCGCTAATGAGGGCTCCCGCCGCCAGTGCCCTTTGCCCGTTCAGATTCCATTCATCTTCCAGGGCAAAGTTTGCTAGCCGGATCACCTACTTCCGGTTTTGCAGAGTTCGTTCCCCAAATCGTTCATTAACAGGACTGTTCTTAGACAGAGGTACCACTGTATATGGGACGCGGGTGGCGCTGTGGGTTAAACCACAGAGCCTAGGACTTGCCGATTGGAAGGTTGGTGGTTCGAATCCCCGTGACGGGGTGAGCTCCCGTTGCTCGGTCCCTGTGCCTGCCACCTAGCAGTTCAAAAGCACATCAAAGTACAAGTAGATAAATAGGTGCCACTCCAGCGGGAAGGTAAACGGCGTTTCCGTGCGCTGCTCTGGTTCGCCAGAAGCGGCTTAGTCATGCTGGCCACATGACCCGGAAGCTGTACACCGGCTCCCTCGGCCAATAAAGCGAGATGAGCGCCGCAACCCCAGAGTCAGTCACGACTGGACCTAATGGTCAGGGGTCCCTTTACCTTTACCTTACCGCTGTATATAGAACATTCAGAAATGCAGGGTTTAATATCTGCAAGGCAATAGGGGCAGGGGGAGTAGTGGTCAGCTTCACATATTCTTAACCACCCGAGGGCCCAGGAGTGGAATGAGAATGAAAATCTTGAAAGAATGCCCTTTTGCTTGTCTCATCCATCCCTGTTTGCTTTCTCCTGTTGCCACCAACAACCCCATTAAGACTCATTCTTCCCTGCATTCCAAAAAGCTTTCTGTGTTCTTTTACACCATGTAGCAAAGTACCATGAGGTTTCACAAAACAGTCACCAGTTTTGTTTTGTTTATTTTGTTTGCACGTTACCAAGCAGGAAGTGGCCCAAAGCATTTTAATGCCTGAGATGGAAATGAAAGGCTGGCTTACACCGAGTCAGAACATTGGTCCATCTAGCTCAGTACTGTCTACACAGACTGGCAGCAGCTTTCTAAGGTTTTCAGAACGGGGACATTCCCCAGTCCTAATTGGAGATGCCAAGGATTGAACCTGGGACCTTCTGCAGGCAAAGCAGATGCTCCACCCCTGAACTACAGGGGAATGATGGACCAGATGGTGTTCCCGTTCCATGTATGGAAGCTGACTGTACTGGCAACTGAATCTTACTTCAACACTGGTAATGGGACAGCATCCACCACCACAATGGTGACTGCAGCTGTAGGGAACCTTCAGATGCTACTGAACTCCCTTCAACCCCAGCTATCATGGCCAATAGCTAAGGATGCTGGGAATTGTAATTCAGCAATATCTGAAGGGCCAAAGGTCCCCCACATCTCACCTAAGGGTAGGGCCAGCCCCATTTAGCAACTGTTCTTCCAAATCAATCCCCAACAGCTGCTCAAGGATGCTGCTCACTGAAGCTGGGCCAGTACTGGGGACAGACAATTCTGCCCATTTTGGTTTCTCATTCCCCCCCCCCCCAACCTTCAGTTCAGTTCCCCCCATTTTCACATCGCTTTGCGATTAAAGAGTCTGCATAAAAAGCCACATGTCTTCCACCTAATGAAACACAAGCAATTTGCAAGTAATTTCTTCCATGTAAAAGACATCTTCTTACAGCATTTTGCATTAATGCAACAAGCATTTGTGAGCACATCCTTCTCTAATACTTGCTTTTTATATATGCATTTGAGGGGGGGATTGGGGTTGGAGGAGTGCATCACAAAATTCAGAAAAAAGTGGCTGCGTTTCAGTTTGCACATTGGTGTGGCAAGTGAGAAATTGGGTGGGTACACATTAAAATGCAAACAGAACAAATTTCTACCCCATCCCTGGCCTGTACTCAGCTCTTTGAGGCTCTATTACACCTCTAATAAGGAAGTGGTTGGCATGTAGGCAGGACAGAGCCTTCTATTGAGAAAACAGCGATTTCCCGCCATCCAGTGCTCAGTGCAATCTGCTGCTTCTGTTCCACTACAGTTCGGTTTCCACTAAAACCCAGGTTATTCATCTCATTGCTGCGGCTGAAAACTTGTGTAATTAATTACAGTATGTGATGCGGGTGGCGCTGTAGGACACGGGTGGCACTGTGGGTAAAACCTCAGCGCCTAGGACTTACCGATCGCATGGTCGGCGGTTCAAATCCCCGCGGCGGGATGCGCTCCTGTCTTTCGGTCCCAGCGTCTGCCAACCTAGCAGTTCGAAAGCACCCCCGGGTGCAAGTAGATAAATAGGGACCGCTTACTAGCGGGAAGGTAAACGGCGTTCCGTGTGCTGCGCTGGCTCGCCAGATGCAGCTTGTCACGCTGGCCACGTGACCTGGAAGTGTCTGCGGACAACGCTGGCTCCCGGCCTCTTAAGCGAGATGGGCGCACAACCCTAGAGTCTGTCAAGACTGGCCCATACGGGCAGGGGTACCTTTACCTTTATGTGATTAATTAGCTTAAATGAACCTAACTGCAAGGGAAACGTCAAAAACAATGTAGGAAATAATGTGATTTTTAAAGCAAAGTCACATGGAGGGGAATGGTAGAGAATATTTCCGCAACAGATGTAGGGCAGAACAGAGAATGGTGCCTTATCACATCCCCAGTGGTGAGGAGCCTGCGGCCCTCCTAATTTTGCTGGTCTCCAACTCTCACCAACGATAGACTGCTCTGCCTCCTTTCTTTTAGCAAATGTTTTGTGCCGCTGGGGGAAGTGGTAATTCTGTATTGATTTGCTTTGGATGTTTGTATGTGATGCCAATAAAAGGTTTGATGATGATGATGATGATGATGATGAACTCTCACCATCTCTGACACTGGTAGGGAGTGATGGGAACTGTAGTTCATGAACATCTGGGGGGGGGCACAGATTCCTCACTAGTATAGAAGATACTGAGCTAGCATGGACCAGTAGTCTGACTTGGTCCTTAAGAGAGCATCTTATGCAAGAGCACTACAGTGGGTGGGTGCCTTTTATTACAAAGGCAATACCAGCCTTATAAAAATCATTGCGGTAGCCTGGATTGTGCTTTAAGAGAGGAGGGGGACAGACAGAGTTTGCTGCCAGACGGGAGGCAGGAGGGAAGCAACCTGTGGTGCGATTTCGGAAACCTGCCTGGCCAATTGCATCTGTGCCCAGAGTTCCCTTTGAGGCAAGAGAGCGGTGCAGCAGGTACCCAGAGAAAGCAACAAGCTGTCTACCGACAACAGCGCTCACTGCTACGCAAACAGGGAAGCTGTCCCTGCAGGGCTGCCGACTGACAAGGTTGCCATCGAGTGGGATTGCTCAGGCAGTCGTCTCTGGTTCCCCAGGATTTCTTTTTTTAAAAAAGGATACCAGCTGCTGACATGAATTATCTACTCATCCTCCACAGCAGCTGGCCCAGCGCTAGGAGGGTAGGGAGCTTAGGAATGGAAGGGGGAGGGGGAGCGATAGGGTGAGCCAATGTGTTATACATACAGGGCTGAGTATGCTTCTGATGTCCATTCAAAATGCCAACTTTGGCATCAGTGGTTTGGGGGGGAACACACCCCTGGATTTTTATCCCTTTCCTGCACCATGCAAAACTCACACACAGTATGTATACGTTTTGCACTTGGCTGTCTACTACTGCGTATGAAACATGAAAAGCAGCCCACTCCCAGACCCCCAGACGTTTTGGCAAATTCCAAAAATCCACCTGGACAGAAATTTTACCCCTGGAAAAGAGGACCTGCCCTGGAAAAGGAGGACCTATGGCAACCCTAACTTTGAAAACTTGAAGAAGAAAAGTCACTTGATCCAGGGACAGTCCACACATATATCGGCCTGCCTCTTAACGATGAAACACACCATTCATAACGTAAGAATATTATTCACAACTGTGAGCAGGGAGCCAGGGTGGGGTAAGTGAAGACAAGCTGCAACAATTAACTGTAAAGCTTTTCACTGCTCCTGCTCAGGCTGCACAGAAAAAACATTTTGGTTCCTGAAATTCATTCAGATTGGGCAGATAGAATAGAACAGATAGAATTCTACAGAAAGTGGCATTAGTGTGTGAAAACAGTCAAGATTCAATGATTCCCAGGCACGCACCTCCAGATGGTGGAGGTGCCAGGCACCATCCTGTGACCCAGGCATCTTCACTTGGTCGCCAGTGGCCAATAGTCAGGTACAAAGCGCACCTGGCTAATTTCAAACACTGACATCAGGGTTTCCTAGGTTTGCCATACAGGAGAATTCCTGACATGTCCTGATTTCTGGGTGTAAAAATGGTGTCGGGGGAATTTTGCCGAATTGCAAAATGTCAGGGAAAACCCAAAAGCTTAAAAGCTCCAAAAGCTTTGGTTTCCCCAAAAATGCTCAACAACAAAAAAGAAAGAAAGCTAGTCTTGGTCTCTTCCGCTCAATCTGTCAGTGCCTGTCTTCGCATGCAGGTGAAATCCCTCGCAACTCCCTAACTCACTGAGGGCTTCAGACCCACCTGCTGCCCTCACCCGGTTTAGCCAGCCAATCAAAGCAGTTTCCTGGGGGTGCGGCCACTGTCACATGCTGACAACTTCTAGGAGCCACAGGTGAGAGCTGAGTGCAGGATGGGGACCAAAGTTTTCAAGTTTGATCAGCAGTGAAACGTTTTGCCTGCTGCCTTCTGCACTGTTAAATTTTCTCTGTTAAAAACGCAGGAGCAGGTCAGGTTACATTTTTGCTGATCAGTTGGCTACCCTGCCAGTGAGTTCTTAGATCAGGGTTTCCCAAACGTGGACCTCCAGCTGTTTTCGGACTACAGTTCCCATCATCCCTGAACACTGGTCCTGCAACTAGGGATGATGGGAGTTGTAGTCCAAAATAGCTGGAGAACCAAGTTTGGTCTACACTGTCTGGCAGCAGCTCTTCAAAGAACATTCCCATCTGTACCAGGAGATGTCAGGATTGGACCTGGGACCTTCTGCATGCAAAGCAGGTGCTCTTCCACTGAGCAGTGTGAAGGAAGGGTGTACTCTACAGGACTTCTAGCCAATCAGATGATCAGGACAAGGGCCAATCAGAGCCTGAGAAAGGGTTTAGCCACTCCATAGCTGCATTCCCCATGCGCCTCTGTATGAGTGGGAAGGCCAAAAAGTCCGCATCGGAATAAGGCAGCCTGGCAGCCCCCAGGTCTCATCTGCCTCAGTCAGCATGTTGGCAAAAGCGAGAATGATTGAGCCATCAGCAACCTAAGAGGCAGTCCAGTTTTTGCCTTTGGCTGAGGCAGGTCAAACATGCTGTTTGCAACAGCTGCATGCTGGAACTTGCTTGCTTGCAGCTGGAATAATGAGGCAGGCCTGTTTTCCATGAAACGAAGGTGAATTCTACAGCCTGGCAGGGATCAGGCCAAAGAAGCAAGCCATTTTCATGGTTCAGGGTGTGCAGAGTGCTGTACCATCCCCACCATCGCTCAGTGTTTGTGTTCTGAGTCCCATCACTTAGAATAAAAATCCAATAAAATACAAAGACAGGAAACAAACAGAAATATTGCAGCGGAGCAACAGAGTGAAAACTCAAGGAAGCACAGCAACACAATGACACTTGCTTCAGCTCTGTTTAAAAAATAAATAAATGCTACTTTAGGAGGCCTGAGAAACCTGTAGCTCTCCTAAGACGCTGCAGGACTACAACTCTCCTCATCCCTGATCATTGACAATTGCTGGCTGGAGCTTATGGGAGTTGGAGTTTAAGCTGGTAAAGGTAAAGGGACCCCTGACCCTTAGGTCCAGTCGTGGCTGACTCTGGGGTTGCGGCGCTCATCTCGCTTTACTGGCCGATGGAACAGGGATACAGCTTCCGGGTCATGTAGCCAGCATGACTAAGCCGCTTCTGGCGAAGCAGAGCAGTGCACGGAAACGCCTTTTACCTTCCCACCAGAGTGGTACCTATTTATCTACTTGCACTTTTACGTGCTTTCAAACTGCTAGGTTGGCAGGAACAGGGACTGAGCAACGGGAGCTCACCCCATTGCGGGGATTCGAACCGCCAACCTTCTGATCGAGAAGTCCTAGGCTCTGTGGTTTAACCTACAGCGTCACCCTAAAAGTATCATTCTCTCACCCTCCTGTCATCCAGGGCCTACGGAGAAAAGTCCTGGATGATGATCCAAGCAGAAGGTATAGGGAAAGACAGAAGCTAAACTACCTCACAGGGTTGTTGTGAGGATAAGATGGGAACAGGAAGAGTCATGAACGCCAGCACGAGCTCCTTGGAAGAAAGGAGGAATATAGGTGCAGTTTTCAAGCAAGTAAATGAATAAAAATTCAACCCAGGTGCCTCCAAGAGCATATGAAAAGCCCTGCTAAGCTTTTATGTTCACTGAGTGAATTAATGTAGGGGCAAGATTCAAATTCGCCTTCTCCTGATTTGTACTTCAGTTTCTTGGCTATACAACAGTGACAGCAACGAAAACAACAACAAGAACCACTTGATCGTTAAGTAAGTACCCAGACGGGCTTACAAAAATGAGACATATGTTAAATAATACATCATACAATAGGACAAAAAAACAAACAAAATTAAAATACCATGAGAAGCCACAGCTAAATCATTACACTATTCTAACTCTACGACACACACACGCACAGCTGTCCTAATTACAGGATGAATTAAGAGTGACTCACACACAACCTAATCAACTGCCAGGCCCATTGCAAAGCTACCCAGAGAAATATTTATTTCTGCAGAACATAACTCGATTTCCTGCTTCCCTCCCACCTACTGCGGAAACTTCGTAGTAAGATTTTGGCCTGGATTATTTTTTTTAATAGGAAAAACATGTAGTCCAACTCTTCCTCCTCACTAAAAGTAATGCAGGTCTGTGCCCCACCGCTTCTTTGTAAGCAATGGGGATTCCAGAACATTAAAATATTTGTGCTGAGCTATTACCGCAGCAAAGCCAGTTGTGTTGGCCATTTTTAAAAAATGCATAGCTAAACAGCTCCAGCTGTTTTAGGACTACACTTCCCATCATCCCTGACCACTGGTCCTGTTAGCTAGGGATGATGGGAGTTGTAGTCCCAAAACAGCTGGAGGGTGAAGTTTGGCCATCACTGTGCTAGGTGGTTATGAGAGTGCTCTGCAATATCCTTACAGACACCACTGTGACCTCGGGTGATTGACAGGAGGGCAGCCCCGCCTACCTGACAAACTTGGTCCGCAAGGAATGCGAAATTTAACAATCTGGAGAGATTTCCTCATCAACTTGCCACCTCATCTCTTCAACTGGAGGGGCCAGGAATAAAAGCTAGGACTTTCTGCAAGTACTGCACATGCTCTGCCACAGAATTATGGCTCCTCCCCAGGGACACATGTTGATACAATTGAATGGCCTTGATTTCACTCCTGGCCAGCCTCTCAAACCAGCTTATGCCATTGCACCCATTTCACAGACTAATAACACCCATGTCTTGCATTTCCAGTTTGAATTCAACCAAAGACAAACTCATCAATGAGCCCTATGTGTTTTCTTATCTGCCTTGGTAGTTCAGTTGGTATGGCATGAGACAATTAATCATAGGGTTGTGGGTTTGAGACACATGTTGGGCAAAAGATTCCTGCATTGCAAGGGGCTGAACCAGATGACCCTTCTGGTCCCTTCCAGCTCCAGAAGTCTATCATTTTATAATGCATGCTGAAATCTGAACTACTATGGCTTTATTAAATTGCATCAATTGTTTTGATGAATTGGTTGTTCTTTGCTTTATATGCTACTGTGTTTGATATGATCGTGATTGCAATTATTGTTCTTTTTTACCGCTATTGTGATTATTGTGAGCAACTTTGAGCACAACATTCATGCTAAATCAAACTCCACCCTGCAACTTTTGCTAGGAAGAGAAGAGGAAAAGTTGTGTGAATGTTAATTCTGGACTCAACTATTGCCTCTTACTTCAGCTCCAGCACGCAATGTATAACCTCCTTGCCTATTAGAACAAGCTTGGAAAAATTAGAACCCATGTATTATTATCTACTTATTTAATGGACTGCAATTCTGCCATTTGCGAATGACAACTGGAAACATTCCCACCTGGAATCACAGAATTTTAGAGTCAGAAGGTGTGACAAACTCCCAAGGCGACAGGACTGAGAATATGAAATCTATCCTTCGTCACTCCCTGTATAAATCAAGTGTGAATGCAAACACTAAGAATCTGCAGCGAGGAGTTCCCAAGGCAATTTATTTCCAGTTCTGGGAATAAATTAAAGCTGAGACACACTGGAAACGATACCGTAATTTATTTTAACAGACACTTTCAATGGTTTCACTAATAAAAGCACAACACTTAGGATCAATCATAAACACTGTTACCAGCTTAAAAGAGAAATTTACTTACAAGTCTCTTCAACGAAACCAGGAAATCTAGTGCTCTCTAGAATGGCTATCTGCTCTACCCTGCCTCTAAAAAACAAAGTCTAGCCACTTTCTAGAACCTTTCCCTCGCCTGAGGAATTTGCCATGTCTATCCTACCAACTTTGCAATCCAGGCCCTATCTTGCAGCTAAACTATAAAATCAAACTTTTCCGACCTCTCTCCCTCCTGATTGGATGCTTCCCATCCCAGCCATGATTGGCTAAGGGTCTCCAGGCAGCTGACCCAATGTTCTGTACAGTGTTAGAAATTAGCCAGGCACCAGGTGTGTTTTACGACTGGTGTGGGTCCAATTACGACCACATAGAGATCTCTGGATGTCCAGCTGCCATCTCCCTCTGGCTGGCATCTCTAGCTTTCTTAAATAAAGAAGCCCTTCTGCTTAACTGCTTATTATCCCACCTTTTTCCCCAAGGCGTGTGTGGCCCATCCCCACCCCCTCAGATAATTACTACAATGACTCTGTGAGGTAGGTTCAGAAGCTGTGACTGACTCCAAGGTCACCCCAGTGGGGATTTGAACCCTGATCTCCCAGGTCGTAGTCCAACACTCTAACTGCTGCACCATACTGCCTTCCTACAGCACTTCCAATTCAGTAGGTGGGTGGCAGACAGTGATTCCCTGAGCTATTCCCTGCCCTCCACCTCCTTTTTGGGAACCATGGACAAACTTCCAGAAGAGGAGGTCAAGGTTAAGTTTTTCTTCTGTTTTTTGGACTTGTTTCTGGACTCTCGCCATAGCAGAACTAAAAACCGCCCGCCAGCATGGGGTGCAAAACCGGGACATTCGGGATTGGAAGGAGAAGAAGGGGCATCATCTGCCAATTCGGGCTGTCCCGAATAATTTGGGACACTTGCGGGGTCTGTTGTAAAGGTGGGCACAACGAGACATCTGTTTAATTTGGCTTACCTAGCAAAGGTTCAGGTTAAGGGAAGGAATGTAGATTCCCCAGAGAACACCAGGGCTTTCAAAATTCCCTAGGCTAGGGATGGGCCCTCCAAATGTTGATTCTGTTCCAACCAGCATGGCCAGTAGTCAGAGTAGTCAGAATTGGCGGGGGTTATAATCCAGCAACCTCTGGAGGGCAACAGGTTCCCTGCCCTAGACCATTCATTCTGCCCCAGCCCTCTTTTAGAATCTGAGCAGCGCAACCAATAGAGGCCTTCCGATTGCTCAGTCCCTCTGTGACAGCCCAGCAGCCCAACCAATCATTGTTAAGAGGTCTCAACAACACCATTGCCACCCCGAAAGTCCTTTGCTGAATGCACAAAGGCTATCTTGAAAGGCTATCCGCAAGCCTCAACAACAAAGCTTCCGCTTCCGTTACCTATGACAACCCGACTGCGTGCTTAGCTAATTAGATTTTAAATTAAAAATCTTGCAAGGGAGATTTGAGATGCTGGAAGAACAGAGGATAATAACTCCCCCAACACGGAGCCAGGAAACTAATAGCCAGCCCAGGATTTAGAGGCAGGAGGAGGAGGAAGTCATTTTGTTGCGGTAAATGAAGGAACACCTTTTAATTTATTTTGGATTTAGGACATTAGCTCTTGAGCCATTACAATAAGCATCAGGCGGCAAAGCCGTGCAGCGGAAAAGACTGCAAATACCCAAGAGCAGACGTCCCAGAAATGCACTGATGTGGCCTCAGAGAAATGGCTGTGTCTGTATTTGCTCAACATCATGAGCTTCAGAGGACATAAATGCACCAATTTCAAGAGCTATTTGGACTGCTCCCTAAATTGGTTTTCTTTTACTGAATCCTGCCTGCTGTATCTATATCTTAGTAAATAATTTAATAATAATAATAATAATAATAATTTATTTGCACCCCACCCATCTGACTAGGTTGCCCCCGGCCCCTCGGGGCGGCTTCCAGCATATATAAAAACGTAACAAAACATTAAACCTTAAAAAGCTTCCCTATACAGGGCTGCCTTCAGATGTTTACTAAATGTTATATACCGTATTTTTCACTCTATAAGACGCACCAGACCACAAGATGCACATAGTGTTTGGAGGAGGAAAACAAGAAAAAAAATATTCTGAATCTCAGAAGCCAGAACAGCAAGAGGGATCGCTGCGCTGCTCTTCCTGTTCTGGCTTCTGTGATAGCTGTGCAGCCTGCATTCGCTCCATAAGACGCACACACATTTCCCCTTACTTTTTAGGAGGGAAAAAGTGAGTCTTATAGAGCAAAAAATACAGTAATTCCTTAACATCTGATGGGAGGGCATTCCACAGGCTGGTTGCCACTGCTGAGAAGGCCCTCTGCCTAGTTCCCTGTAGCTTCACTTCTTACAGCGTGGGACTTGCCAGAAGGCCCTTGGTGCTGGATCTCACTGTCCGTACTAAATGATGAGGGTGGAGACGCTCCTTCAGGTATACAGGGCCGAGGCCACTTTAAAGGTCAGCACCAGCACTTTGAATTGTGCTCGGAAATGTACTGGGAGCCAATGTAGGCCTTTCAGGACTGGTGTTATGTGGTCTCGGCAGCCGCTCCCAGTCTAGCTGCCGCATTCTGAATTAATTGTAGTTTCCGAGTCACCTTCAAAGGCAGCCCCACACAGAGCACATTGCAGTAATCCAAGTGGGAGATAACCAGTGCATGTACCACTCTGGCGAGACAGTGCGCAGGGAGAAACAAAGCTGGTAAACAAACACACATGCTCTGGACACAGAATTAACCTGTGATTCAATGGACAGCTGAGAGTCCCAAATGACTCCCAGGCTGCGCACCTGGTCCTTCAGGGGCACAGTTACCCCATTCAGGACCAGGGAGTCCCCCACACCTGCTGGCCCCCTGTCCCCCCAAAACAGTACTTCTGTCTTATCAGGATTCAACCTCAATCCATTAGCCGCCATCCATCCCATTTCTCCACCACTGGATTCTGATAGTTTTCCCATTTAAGAAAACACAACAGGGTTGATTTAGAAAATACCAACCAATAACGCAATGCTTGGCTTCCTCAGTCCTCTGCCCCAACAATCCTCCGAGCACTTTATCACATGCAAGTTTTACTTATGTAATCAGATGTGCTGAGCCCCTCTGAGCCCTGGCTGGTGGTGCTATTGGACTCCAGCTCCCATCAGTCCTAGCCAGCATGCACAATGGTGTTTATCTCGTTCCTTCCCTGGGTAGCATGCAGCCGGGGCATTTTGCACATGGGTTACCACACTGGTGCACCCAGTGGCAATTTTGATTATCCTGCTTACAAAGAGGATTCAGCCGTGGCTTTCATCCCTTACCCTTTAAAGCCCTTCATGGCCTAGGACCCTCGTACCTACAGGACCGCCTCTCCCGGTATGCCAAACGGAGAGCCTCAAGGTCCATAAATAGCAACAACCTAATGGTCCTGGGCCCTAAGGAAGTTAGATTAGCCTCAACCAGAGCCAGGGCCTTTTCAACACTGGCTCCGGCCTGGTGGAACGCTCTGCCTCATGAGACCAGGGCCCTGCAGGATCTGATTTCTTTCCGCAGGGCCTGTAAGACAGAGTTGTTCCGCCTGGCCTTTGGCTTGGAGCCAATTTGATTCCCTCCCCCTCTTTCTTTTTTCTTTTTCCTTTCTCCTCCTGTGATGAGGCTGCATTTTAATACTTTAATGTTTCAATATTTTAATTGTTGTATTTTAATCTTGTTTTTAAGTTGTATTCATTCGACTTGTTTTTATTATTGCTTGTTAGCCGCCCTGAGCTCGGCCTTGGCTGGGGAGGGCGGGGTATAAATAAAAATTATTATTATTATTATTATTACTGCAGTTCTCCTTGGTGTTCAGTGTGATTTAAATATGGGGATGTTGCCACCTAAGAAACACACAGCACATGTTATGCATGCTTACTCAGAAGTACCCCCACTGTCTTACATAGGGTTTACTCTCAGGAAGGTGTACAGAGGATTGCAGCCTCCACTTCAGATCTCCATCAGACAGATGGAACTGGTTGGCCCACTCTTTCACCACTCATTTTAAGTCTTCTTCTGCTCCGTTCAAGGTCTGAACTTGAACTTAAGCCGATCTCCTCTCTATGATTTGCTGAGCTTTCGCAAGGTGCTCCAAGGTTAGACCTAGCAGCTCAGTTCTTGCAAAGCTTGATTCCCGCTTCTCTTTGACGGCATAGTGACCAAACACTTGGTAGCACTCGAGATTAAAGAGACCAAGAAGAAAACAAAATACAAGGAGGTGAGGAAGATTCAGGAAGTGAAGCGGAAGCAGTTTCCACCCACACACAGACACCTCTCCCAGGCCAGTTTTCACCAGCACATCTGGAGGGCTGCAAATCTATATATTACTGCAGTATTAGATGGCATCTGGAAAATGTACTCTTTACATTAGAGGCGAAGAGAAGGTATGTTCTGAGTTGGAAACATTTGCAGACGTTCATCCAAAGCAGAGTTATTGTCAGCCCACAGGAATGTAAAATACTTTATTAACAAAGGGAAATAAACCACATCGTTTTAGAAAACAGACATCTGTGATCCAGGCTGTCAGCAAGCAGTTCCCAAATTAATTCTGATACACTAAGAGACATTGAGGATACAGGGATCAAATTCAGAGGCTAAGTCCATGCATCTGTCCCACTAACTGGCTTCCACAACACACCTCTGGCCCAACCTAGATCTCGAGCTGCTCAAAGATGCTTCAGAGCTGGAACCCAGTTCCAGGCATATTCACTCAGAAGTAAGTCTCCCAGCATTCAGTGGGGCCTGTTCCAAGGAAAGCAAGCACAGGATCATAGCAAACCAACAATAAACTATTAAATGGGCTTGCATGCTGGAAGGCACAGTCCCATTACTTGGGAGGGGGTGGTATTCTAACCTGTGCCAATCATATCACAATAATTATGGGTCTTTTAAAAAGTAACCACACCAAATGCTCTTAAAGCATGCTGTTTCTGGGAAATTTAATTTGGCAATTTAACTCCCAGGGTATCAAAAAAACTTGGCCTTTACATCACCTTTGTGCCTTCCAGATGTTTTCAACTATAACTTCTATCAGCTCTAGCTCAATAGTCAGGGATGATGGGAGTTGTAGCCTAGCGACATCTGAACGTCGCCAGATTGGAAAAATATGCTTTAAACCCTTGATGTTTATCTTTTCTCTTTGCCCCCACCACCTTCCAAAATCTGAAATGCTGCCCTGTGATCAAACCCCACTTTTAAAAGATGCTCATTGGCACCAGTAGGGCAGAATGCAGGTGGTCGCAACTGGGCATGCACCAGTTGCAAAACACGCCGGAGGAATTTTGAACACTGCACAGAAGGACCAAGAGGGTCCTGCTTTGTTGATGGCAACACTCAAATGGGTCTGTAGGCGAAGGTCACCTTTCAGAGACCTATGCAAAACGAGTAATAAAAAATAGGTCAAGATGTTTTACAAGTTTAAAGAACTATTCAGATATTGCTTTATCAATGGGTGAATTTATGCAATTTAGTTAATCAACCAACTAAAATTCATACAATCAGCCAACTACGGTTTCTTTAATTGGGTCACTAATAAACGGGAGCATGTACAGAACACAGGACGAAATATATAGTCTACTAGTAGCCTCATCCCTTGTCTTGCATGTAGTAGTTACAATCAGTGCAATTTTGAAAGGTTCAGTCCACCATCTTGATTCAAAGTGATGTTCAGTTGTATCCAAACACAGGCAAAAACCTGCTCATGGAACTTAGGAATCATCACACAAATTTTGATTATATCTTAAGAGATGTCTGAATGCATAGCTAACAGGCAGCTGTCCAAATACATAGCAGATTTACAGTGCAATCCTATACATGCCTACTTAGAAGTTAAGCCCTGTTGAATTCAAGTGTGTACAGGATTGCAGAGCCTGAATAATTCTATTCCAGGAGGAAAATCGTATTTCGTTTTGTATTAATTTCCCACCTTCATATTTAAACTTTATTCCACGTTTTGGAATTGCATCTGCGTCTAATTAAATATATTCTGCTAAGGTGTCGCACAGAAGAATGCAACATAAAATCACTTCTGTGTGGTAGAATCAAGGTACAAGTAATATCCTTCAGATGCCTGCAACTGAGCCTATCAAATTGCTCCTTCTAAAATCTTTTATCCGCCCAAGTGAGAGAGGTGCTGTGAGAAAGATGAGAGGGTCAAAGTTAATAAACAGAACTTGGAAAACCTGTGGTCTGCCCAATTCTACAAAGAACAGCAATAAGGAAAAGGACATTGATGACATCACCAGCCAATAAACCAATTCATGGTCTCTGCCACCTTCCTTATTTGCAAGTTTCAAAATTCCAAGCAGATTTCAAGCATTTCCCTCCTTTGATGGGCATGTCATCAACAACCATCAATGAAATAAAATCCTGTCACAACAGTTAACAATGAAAACTCCCAGGTAACATCCAAACCATCAAACTGACTTTGATAGAAGAAGGAAGATTCTTCTCAGAAACAAGGTGTCATCCTTCCCCTAGAAAAGCACTTTCTGCATTTATTTCCGTGTGCTGGGAACTGTCTGTGCCATTTTACCTGGCAGACAGTGTGAGCAGCGATGCTTCTGCATCAATTCTCAGGTGGGGAGCAATACTCCAACTGGCCAAGAGTGAGTCAGACAATGAGAACCAAATCTTTTCAATCGTAACAGTGCGGCTCGGAAACTCGGAAACAATCTGACAGTTCAGTCACTTCCAACTTCAGCCCAAGAACCCAATGGAACCTCGAAGACCACCAGTGGATCCCACACAGCAAACTTTCTGCTACCCTTTTTGTCGAATTGCAGCATTTGAGAGACACTAGTGGATGCTTTTACCTGCACAAAGGTAGCCAATTTCCCATGCCACTCAGGCAAATAGCATTTATGTGACAAAGTAGAGACAGATTTCAGAAATGGAACTGCATTGGTGTGTCTCAAAATTGAAGAAACTAATAAACCAGCCATAACTAGGTCCTGTTTATTACAGCTGATAGCCCACCATTCAAGATACAGAACCTCTCATTTTTCTTTAACAAAGCATTGGCTACAACCAGAGTAAAATCAGTTCATCTCACCTCCCACAAGAACTATGTAGCCTTAAACAAGCCATTCTCTCTCAGCCTCAGTTATCCCCTCTGCAAGGTGGAGATAATACCATAGGCACACCTGACAGGGGTGTCACATGGATTACAAGAATACATTATTGGCAGCATCAGAACACTCCAGTTCAATGCAAACACTTATTACTATTACTGTATTTAATTTTTAATTCTTTTAATTGCTTTTTTTAAAACTGCTGCACTCTTCAAAGGTGTTTGCTTTGCTTTTTTATACATGGATGCTTATTTCAACGTTTCAATCGAACTGTTTTATTGTGCATTCTTATTTACACACCATTATATTATTTTGTAATTGGTTTTATACTTGTAAGTTGCTTAAAAGGTGTGTTTGGCAATTAAGCAGTATATATATTCATTCCTGAGAATACTGCGGATTATTACTACTATGATGCTGAACTTGGAAGAAATTTGAGAGAGAAAGTGAAACAAATGTGCAACGATTGTGGAATGGAGATGGGAAAGCAGATTATTTGGGAGAGGGGCTGTGAGAAGAGGAGAGAGGAATAGCAGAAATACAATTCCAGGACCAGTTCCTCCTAAATAATGAGCGTTGGGGAAATAGAGGAGGTCCCAAACCTCTCCAAAGCAGCCTTCCAGCGCCTTATTATGCAAACAAGGAATGCCAAAGAAGTAAACTTTGAAAGGTAGGTGTCAAAACAACAACAAATCAACTCCCAACTCTTGATTCCCTTCCCACATGCTTCTCTCTCTGCACCCTCCCAAAGCAAAGCTCATTTTGCTTAAAAACACACCCATATATACCCCTTTTAGCCCCTTTACACTGAGCTAAACGCTCCAAACCACACGCCCCTCGCAGTTGAAATAAGGGGGTGGCGGCAAAAGGAGGTGGGGGACATGACCGCCTGGAGGAGAAGGAAGAAGCGCAGGGACACCAGCCAACCCACCCGGCCTCCAATCCGCCAGGTCCTTCTAGGAGCGAGGAACCGAAAGCAGAGCCTCGTTAATGGAGAGGGCCCTCCGAGGCGCAAAGGGAGAGGGAAGCGAGAGGCACCGCGGGCTCCAAAACAGGCCGCTATGGAGGGGAGGCGCGGGGTAGGTGGGTGGGCTGGAAAGTCAGCTGCTACAGCTTTCGGAAACCCGGGTGGGGAGGGTAGGAACGGCCGCCGCGTTTCGGGGGTGGGGTTCCCAACCCCCTTTATTTCCCTTTTCCCGCGAGGAGGGTCTCTAAGAGAACGCTCGGCGCGCGCAAAAAGGGAAGCGGCGGAAAGTAGCCACAATTCCGTCCCCGGCGTTCCAAAAGGCGCCTCGGCGTTCCAAAAGGGCCCCTCCCCCGCCCCGCTCCCCACCCCCAACGTTCCAAAGCTTACCCGCGCAACTCGAGGAGGGGAGACGCGCGACACCGCTGAGCTGCCGGGGGAAGAAGCAGGATAGGGCTAGCCGAAGATATGGGTAGGGAGAGCGCGCTGGGTGTTGCAAGGATCCTCCTGCCGCCGCCGCCGCCGGCGCCGCCGACCCCTCCCCTGTAGGAGAAAAGCTACGCCCGCTTCTCCCTCCCTGCTCGCTCCCCCGGTCTACCTACGTTAGTTCCCCCGCAGTTGTTCCTCCTCCGTTTCCAAGACCTTGGAGAGGGGGGCAGGTTGGTCGCTGGAGAAGGCGCGCCTTTTAATGTATGCTGGTGTGGCCGCTCGCTGGATCGCCTCTCCCTCCCCGATGGTCACACAGATCCATTGCTAACACAGGAGGGCAACGTAACGGCGGGCGAAGCTGCCTTTCTCTCTGCTTTCTCTCTTAGCCCCCCCCCCCACCTTTTCCCCTCCCCAAGCCTAGCGGCCGGTTGTTTGAAACGCAGCTGTGTAACACACCCCTCCTCCCCGTAGGAAGGCCGCCTCGCCACAAGTGGCACAGATTTGAGGAGGAAAGCGGGGGGGGGGGGGGAGAGACCGAGGGTGTCGAGAACACGGCGGGGGGGGGGGAGAAAGAGGAAGGGCTCACAAAGGACTAGAGCAGCTCCCAAATTTGGCCGGGAGTTTGCCCTCCCCTAATTTCCCTTGCTATTGGGGTTCTTCAGACCCAAGACGTGGTGGCCCCGGTCCGTCACGCGCAAACACATGGCATGAGGATCCGAGCACATTATATCAAATTGCGACTCAGCACTGCACTCCCGGCTAAAAGACAAGCTCAACGAGTATACGACCAATTTAATAATAATAATAATAATAATAATAATAATAATAATAATATAAAAAAATACATTTCAGACAGTGCTGCAAGTAATTGGTAGGTGGGCAAAACTCAGTGTTACTCTGCGTAGACCCATTAAAATTAATAGACCTAAGTGACTCGTGTTCATTATTTTCAGTAGATCTACTCTGAGTGATCTAGCAAACTGGCATTGGCTACAACCCATAATCCAACATTTTGAAAAAATCAAAAACTCATTTCCCATGTGTTTTTACTAACAAGCAGCATTAAAATACTAAGACCTCCCCCAAGGTAGCAACTGGTTTAAGCTGCTGCCGTATGCAGAGTGAGGCCCTTAGTGCACACAGCTCAGTATTGTCTACTACGCTGACTGGCAGTGGTTTCCCAGGGTTTTGGGGAAGGGACATTAACAGCCCGACCTGGAGATGTTGGGGATTGAACCTGGGACCTTTTGCAAGCAAAGTAGATGCTCCACCTCTGAGAGATGGCCCTCCAAATAAGATGTCCAGTCCACCCAACCCTCCTAGTGGGTCAGTGCACACTTGTTGGCTTAGAAGACCAAGGAAGTAACATTAGATGCAGTAATGAGGTCCCTGTTGATTCAGGGGGAGGAAAAATCTGTACCCAGTGCGTTGCAGGACATCTTCAGGAGAAGAAAAGGCTAAGGCGTAAACCCTACACAAATCTGGAATGGAGTCCCTAAGACAGTTGGATGGTGTCTTGTCCTCCTGCTTCTGGCAACTCCTGGTCCTAAATGACTTTCTCTGCGTTCCTTTGGACCACATCAGCAAGGCCAAGAAAGGTACCGTATTTTTCGCCCTATAAGATGCACTTTTCCCCCTCCAAAAATGAAGGGGAAATGTGTGTGGGTCCTATGGGCCGAATGCAGGCTTTCCCTGAAGCCTGGAGAGCGAGGGGGGTCGGTGCGCACCGACCGCTCTCGCTCTCCAGGCTTCAGGAAGCTATCCACTAGCCGTGGGAGACCCAGCTCTCCCAAGGCTAGCGGAGACCTTGCCGGCACCCAGAAGCTTGGGGCGCGCTGAGCTCCGCTCGCCCCAAGCTTCGGGATTAGCACAGCACTCCGCTAGCCTTGGGAGAGCTGCGCGGCTCTCCCAGAGCTAGCGGAGACCTTGCCAGCACCCAGAAGCTTGGGGCGCGCTGAGCTCAGCGCGCCCTAAGCTTCGGGCTTAGCGCAGGGCACCTGGGGGGGAAATATTTTTTTCCCTTTATTTCCCTCCCAAAAAACTAGGTGCGTCCTATGGGCCGGTGCGTCCTATGGGGCGAAAAATACGGTATCTTGTCATCTGGGCAGCCCAGGCTTATGCCCCAGAGAGGTCACTTTGGTGCTGCAAATGCAGAATACGACACCAGTTGGAGCCTCTAGACCAGACACACAAGGGTAGCCCCATTGCATTGCAATAATGGAGTCTTGAGGCTATCAGCGCTCAGCCTGGATAGTTCAGTTGGTTAGAGCATGGTGCTGATAACACCAAGGTTGCAGGTTCGATCCCCGTAGGGGACAGGTGCATATTCCTGCATTGCAGGCGATTGAACTTAGATGATCTGCTGGATCCTTTCCTGATTCTATGAATCACCGTGGCCTCAACTATCCTTGTCCAAGAATGGCCATAATTGATACACCAGCTGTGGTAGGTAAAAGGCAATCCTAGCCACTGGGCCTCTAGTGACAAAAATTCAGGAGAACACCCACTCAGGAACCTCCAACCTATAGCGCCTGTCTTCCCAGGGTTCAGGATCAGTTTACTGGGCCCCATCCAGTCTGCCATTGTGCCCAGACCACGGTCCAGATCAGTGTTTCCCAAGCCTGGGTCTCCAGCTGCTTTTGAACTATGGTTCCCATCATCCCTGACCACTGGTTCTGCTAAGCTGGGGTGATAGGAATTGTAGTCCAAAAAACCTGGACACCCAAGTTTGTGAAACACTGGTCCAGATGGTGCACAGCCTCTCCTGACTGAGATGTTCTGGAGAAGCAGAACTATGGGTAACCAGAACAGTGATGACACTTCCACCAAACTCTAGTCTGCTTCCTGTAGAGACAGGTGCTTTCCCCCTTTTCCAAAACAACCAGTCCACAGAACATAACGAGCATGACAAAAACAGAGAAGACAAGCAATGCCAGCTCAGGCTGATGGAAATTGTAGTCCAAAACATCTGGAGGGCATCAGGTCCAACACATCCACCCCTCAGATCACGTGTGATAGGTGTGATTTTAAGGACATAGGAAGCTGACTTATACCAAGCTAAAAAGATCAACGGTCTGGTCCTGTATAAGGCAATCTCATGCAAACTGGGATTGATGAGTCAGGCCTAGTCAGTCTCGCCTTCCTCCCATTCATCACAAGGTATGAACCATTCTAGAAGGGCAGAGCCCTACTTGTGTCACCTGGGCATGTATTTTTAGCATCCATTAGCACACTTTGCAAGGTAGCAGCATAAATAGAGCACCATCTCATCTGCCCCAAAAAACAAACAAACAAAACTCAGTTACTATCCTTTATTAACACATATTAAACCTCAGGTTCCTCTCCAGTGCTTTGTAATCTGAACTGTTTGTGGGGAGGGGGTTGCCCCACCAAATTCAGTCTACCCTCAGCCGGCACCCCACCTACCTAAATGTGCCATTGGGGGTGAGGCCAAGCTTTTGGGAGGTTGCAGCACCTGCTGTGGTTGCAGAGACCGATACGGGAGTGACATGTTTTGTTGCAGCTGGGGCAGATGAAGGCATCCAGTTGTGCTGCTGCAGATGCACCAGGGCATTTCCTCTCTCTGCACTCCTCCCAGCTGTCATTTCTCCTCTGCTCACTGCTATGGATACACAACCTGACTGCCTATCTCCAGGCACTGTGGTTGTCTGCAAGGGATTCCCACGTCGCAGAATTGGTGTTGCTAGCTGCTACAACATGTGCCAGCTGCAGACATCTTTGTAACACAGTCGGTCTGCCAACTGGCCTGGTGCTGAAAGCCAGCTCCCCATAACCACGTCCTTGGGGATCCTGCCATCTTCCATACTGTGGACATGACAAAGGCAGCACAGACAAAGCTGAGACGCCGTAAAACCAGTCAAGGGGGTGGCACTGGTTGTCAGCTTCCTCCTCCTCCTCCTCTGGGTTTATTTTTCTTTTTTCTGGAGTGTGTCCTTCAAATACATTCATGCTTCTTGCTTGTCTGGAGAGAGATGTAAATAATAATAATAATAAGCTTTATTTATTCCCCGCCCTCCCCAGCCAGAGCTGGGCTCAGGGCAGCTAACACCAGTAAAATTACAGTAAAATCATAATAGGGGGGGGGGGAATCAATTTAAAATGCAATTTAAAATGCAGCCTCATTTTAAAAATAGTCCATAGATCAAAATCATAAGGGGAGGGAAAATGTAAGGGTCAGACTGAGTCCAAACCAAAGGCCAGGCGGAACAGCTGTCTTGCAAGCCCTGCGGAAAGATGTCAAGTCCCGCAGGGCCCTAGTCTCTTGTGACAGAGCGTTCCACCAAGTTGGGGCCAGTACTGAAAAGGCCCTGGCCCTAGTTGCCACCAATCTAACCACCTTGCAACCTGGGACCTCCAAAATGTTGTCATTTGTGGACCTTAAGGTCCTCCGTGGGGCATACCAGGAGAGGCGGTCCCATAGGTACATGGGTCCTAGGCCACATAGGGCTTTAAAGGTCAAAACCAGCACCTTAAACCTGACCCTGTACACCACCGGGAGCCAGTGCAGTTGCTAAAGCACTGTATGTATGTAGCTGGGCTGTAGCCTACTGTACAAGGGCAACAATCACATCCAGTGCCCCACCTGGTCCAACAGGGCAAATTGGGGCACTGTTCCGCCAAGCTCAGCGTACCCTCGGCCAGACTTCACCTGCCTACCTAAGTGGGCTGAAATTCCCAGCCCCACCCTGTACTAGGGATTAAGCACTGTGAAACAGTGGTTCATATGCCCAGGATTGCACTGCTAGACAAATAAATTGGATCCCCAAAAAAGAAAAAGAAAAACCAAGTGCCCGTTACTGTATTTATATCATCTGCAGGATCCACACAACTTTAATGATGGGGGGAAATGGAGCTGAAGTCTGGAACCGAAATAAAGAGCTATTACTCATCTTTAGGATATGACTGTCAAATGCCCAAAAGGTACTTCCTTTGTTTTTCTTTTTAAAGAACAGTTATTCCTATGAATCATGGTTAGCCTGTGGCCAGCTATAATTACTCAAATGTTCACTCACCCAGTGATCCATCCTCTGGAGTGCCGTTCATGTCATTTTCTGTCTGACATGCAGAATATTCCACGTTTTGCATTTGTGGATTTTTGTCTGGCTTTCAAGCCATTTTATTATAAATGGGAGGAGGGCAAAGTGCACTTTTACAATCAGGCAGGTTTTTTTGTTTTTTTAAAAAACCAACACTGCTATTTGCCTAGCGCCAATGACTTTTTATCATTTCAAGCTGGCTTTGAAGTACAGCCAGAAAATGATTGCTAAAATATTAATCATCCAGTCTTGTTTCAAAGCGTAGGTCAGAGAAGGCATGGAGCTTGATAGAACTGTAGTAAAGTGAATTGACAACACAGCTTATAATACAAAATCCAGAATTTTAAAAAAGCTAGACATCAACAGGACTATTGACAAGAGTTTTAGATCAGATGAGCAGGGCCTGAAACAAAACATTGCACTGTATCCTCATCCCATAACAGAAGTGCTCGTGTTCAGACTGTCAGCCAGCCAGCCGCTCCATACTTGAGACTCTTATGTATTTGGGAAAGTTTATTGCTTGTCTGTCCTGTTTGCCTCCTATGTCTTCTGACACCACTCAATGTATCACCAACTCAGAACAAGGGTTCCTGAGGAGGCAGGGACAACCTTTGCTGATGTTTGGATGCTGACCATTTTGAATCAAGATGGACCAAAACATGACTTTGGCAAAACTTCATAACATTGGCTTGACGGGTCCAAACTCACGTATTACACTATCCATTTATAAATCACAATATATTTTTGCTTTTTAAGGATTCCCTGGCAGCATCAGGCACTCCCCATTTGTGTACTATATATTTTGGAAAGCCATTTGTTCTCTGGTCTGTCCACTCTATGGGTCCCGTTGCTGGTTATCATTGCCAAACTCAGCAGGAGGGTTCCCGAGGTCGTGACGGCAGTCAATACTGGTGTGGCAGACACCATTTTGAATCAAGATGGAAGACTGAAACGTCACTATGGGGTGACTTCACTCATTTTTGGCACTCATTTGTGCACCTCTCACTGTATCACCACCACTCAACATGAGTGTCCCCAAAGTGGAGGCAGTGCTCTTCGTCAAAGTTTGCATGCAGGGGGCCATTTTGAATAAACATGGCGGACCAAAACATGACTTTGGTGTGACTTCACCCAATTTGGTGTGACAGGCCCAAACTGCAGTAGGAAAGAGCTTGCCAAGGCTTTGGGTCGACTGGCTTCAAGTATTACAGCTGAAAGCTTGGTAAAATTGTTCATGTAGTTTGTTTGCTAAAAGCAGAGAATTTTTTAAAATTATTTTTTATACAGTTTGGTATTTCTAATATAAAGCAATTAATAAAGTCTGTAAATAATAAATCTTGAGTAAGCAGATTCCTGTTTCAGAGGAACACCCACATCCCCCATTTTTGACTCCAATCCTGCTGGCACTCAACTGCTAAGTTATACATCTCTATGACAGCTGACTGCATCCAGTCTTGACACATATTTATTTTCTTGAGCTTTCACACATTTCAGTAAATAATGCTTAAAAAAAATAAACTTAAGTTTATCAACCAACCAGTATTTTAATTAAGCCTACAGGCATCAGGTCTTTGCATAGACAAATGAGCCTCCCAGATTAAATTTAAGGTGGCTGTAATTACCTATAACCCCCAAAATGGCCTGGGTCCAGCTTATCAAAGGGATTTCCTCCACCCCTACATTTCCCCCAAACAACAGTAACCCAAGGAAGTCACGACTACAAGACCACAAACATTTCAAAATGCTCCTCTGGTGAATGAGGTTGGCAGCCAGTCACACCCATATCATGCATACAGTGGTACCTCGGTTTAAAAACAGTCTGGTATTAAGAACAATTTGGTTTACAAACTCTGCAAAACTGGAAATAGTCTTGGTTTGAGAACTTTACCTTGGTCTAAGACTGGAATCCAAACAGTGGAAGGGCACCGGCGGTGGGAGGCCTCATTAGGGAAAGCACTCCTCAGTTTAAGAACGGTTTTAAGGATGGACTTCCGGAATGGATTAAGTCTGTAAACTGAAGTACCACTGTATTTAAAGGACACTTGTACAATTAAGTCACAGCTTCTCCAAAAGAACTGGTTTGTTAAGGGTGCCGACAGTACGGTAGCTGTGAAACCCTGACTTGCTTCACAGACACAATTCACAGAATGGTTTATCCATTTGTCTTCTCAGGGAACCCTGGAAATTGTAACTCTTAAGGGTAATAGGGGTTTCCTAGCAACTCTCAGCACCTTTACCTAACCACATGCCAGGGTACTTTGGGGGGAAGCTACAACTGTTTAAAGTGACACGAGAGTGCTCTAAATGGGTGGTGTGGATGTGTGCCAGCTCGATTTAATGTAGGTGGGGGGGGGGGAGCCAAACAGAGGAAGCAATGGAATGGGAAGGAAGCCCTCTGCAAGAGATCAGTTCAGTCTTCTGGAAAAAGCTCTGACCCTCTCCTGACAGCCAGCTGGACAGAAGAAATAATATTATCTTAAAAAACCTTGCCTCACCCAACCTGCAATTTCCATCCATCCATCTGTTGTAGTACTGCTGTTTGGAGCAACAGGAAACAGGAACTGTCCCTGGGTGGCCCACTTTATTATTATTATTAATTAAATTTCTACACCACCCTTCCTATGTGGATCACAAGGTGGTTTACAATAAAAAAACACCTGAAACAGAGGCAATAGAACTTACCTGCTGAGGATGCTGCCTGCTTTCTAGGTGAATGAATCACTACTTTTGAGCTTGCAAAGCACAGGCAGTGAACTCTTTTACACAAACTATTTGGGATGCATTAAATTTGTAGGAGCACGGTGTTGCAGAATGCCATACATAATTCATCCATTAAAACCAACACATCAACCTGGTTGGTCCTTATATACAACCTTCTATATGTATTCATTACCCACAATGTGTAGGAAAGGCTCTTGACATGACCATTGACGAGCAGCACCTACACAAGTGTTCTTACTGGGTGATCGCCAACTCTGGAGCCCTCCCCCTTTCTACATCTATGTATGTATGGGGTGTATGTTTAAGCAAGCTGCAAGCAGCTGTGGTTTGATTCACCACTTTACCAAATCATATATCCAGACAATGGATTGGGTGCAAAGAACTGTGAGTGAAGGATAAAATGGAATGGTAACGTTCCATGAATTATTGTGCAAGAGCTAACAGAGAATGACTTATCTCCTCTGCACAGAGCCACTATACATCAGGAGTACAGTAATAACATACGTTGATGCAAGGAAACTTGTGGCTGGGTGGGGGAGTTCATGAAAAGAGCTTGTGTAGAGTCTTTCATTCTTCTGTAAAGCAGGAAACAGTTCTTCCAGGGCAGGGAGGCATTCCCACTAATGGAAGAGGGTTTTTTGATGGTTTCGTCCCAATCAATGGTTAGCTCTTCTGTATAGAACAGGCAGGACATACAAAATCTTCAAATGAGCACATATGCATCCCTGGAACAATGCACTTTTGCAACGGATCGCAAGGTTTGCAAGCTGCCTCAATGCACTGATCTTGACAAAAATAGAAAAAGGAACAGTGCATAAATACAAATACTGTACGGCAATACACACATAACTACGACGTCTCTACATTTCTGTTTATTGAGACAAACTAATTAAAAGGCACAAACATGGGGCATATGTTTACATGACATTATAACAAACATATACATTAAAAGTGTAGGAATGTGTTCTCTTTCTGCTACACAGGAAGTTCCTAAGCTTTTATATATACAAAAGTTGTACAATTTGATGTCCTAAGGTACAAAAGATCATTTATAAAATTATTTTACACTAAGTTCTATTATTCCCCCCCCCTTTTTTTTACTATGTAGTCCAAGCCCCTAGAATTGTTTTCACATAATCTGGGCATCCGTCTCCTGACCCCAGACGTATGCCTCAAAAGTACGGAATATGTTGCTTTTACACCGACACGATGGGTATTAACACAAAAAAAAACCACACCAGTGGGCTTGACCCTCACAGGCTTGCCTGCATCCCATTAAAATCAAAGTATTGATAGCCACTTTGTCATGAGGCCCCTGGTTCCAATCAATAGCCACCTGGCTGCTCCTCTAATTATTTCTCACGTCATCTTGTTTATAGGACAGGTCTTAATGAAGATTAAAAAATGTTTGTGACATGATAGCCTAAAAAAGTAACCTCTTCCCTAGATTTTCCATCCTACTTTTTAAGTACAGATAAAAAAAGTTGAAAGAAACGTGTAGCTGTATTTAAAAAAAAGAAAATGAGACCATCAGGTGGGGGAAAGGGGCATTTCTCCTTCACTGGATAGGTCAGATAGTTACTGGGAAACCCCCCACAAATTGATAACTATGGGTTAACACAATTAACTAAAAGTAAAAATGATTGGGGGGGGGGGTTTCTCCTGCAAATATTTACAAAGTTGAAGAGATCTGCACAACACTTGATTAAGGAGAAGGGAAGAAAGGGGCTTTAAAAAAAGAAAAGAACACAAAACAATAAGATGCACACTTGGCTTGTCCTGAAGGGGCATCCTAACTAGTTAGTGGTTAGAATAAAAACTGTATATCATTTTATAATATAAGACAAAAAACTTCTAGTGAACAACACCTGCTCTCCTTTGTCAACAGTCAGCAGGTTCTGATTGGGAGAATGGGGGGCATACATACATCATACCCCAGCATCTCCACAGTCTTCTAGCTTAAAGCATTGTTTTTCTGTGTTCCAAAGCCCATTATTTTCTCTTCCGAAAGAGTCCCAACTGGGTTTTGAGCAGAGACCATGCTTGTGTAGGTTTCAAATCCTCTTCCACCAGCCACAGCTGTTCCTTGCCAAATATTGAACAGTTTTTTTTCCTCCTTTTTAATGTTGAATATGATGTTATATTCCCTTAGGGTAATATGTCTCGTAGTATTTACATCTCCAAATATCAGGTCACAATCCCTAGTTATGTATATGTTGCAGGTAGAATGATAAGTTACCATATGCTTTGCATATCAGAGCTGGTATCACTTTTCCCATAGGGAATTCGGCCTGAAATTATCATATTCCCAAAAGGTAAAATGCATAATTACTCAAAATGCATTTTCTTAAACAAAACAAAAAAAGGACCATGTAATGCATTTACTTAAAAAAACAACACTACAAACACTACGTTCTGAATCAGAGGGACACGAGCTGGCAAGTGATCCATCTCCATCCTATGATAATATGGAGGGCCTTTCTTAAGCCTTCTAGTGTTCAGGTTAAAACCGTTTCTTCATTAGATTAAAACTGTTTCTTCATTCGCAATTTCCAGGGCTATCAGCAATGCTGATTTATTTATTTTTTTTAAAAAAATGACTGGATTCAACTCCGATCTGTTCCTCTTCCAACATCACTGCCAGCTTGAAGGAAACAAATGTGGTCCAGTAATAAAGATCAACAGCCAGCTAACTAAACAGAGACACTATAATAGTTTTCCATTTTTAAAAACGGTGCATGATTATTATTATTTTTGCCCCAGCTGAATTAGCCTGGTTTCATTACCGCTGCTAACTAAAACGAAACAAAAACAAACGAAACAAAAATATAATTGCTGGTAAGGACTTGCTTTTCATTCCTCTTTTTAATACTGCTGTGAGTTTTTGTTTGCTTGTTTTTACCATGGGGGAGAGGTTGGCAATGCCTGGGGAAGGAAAGGCATGCTCTCCACTGGCCTCATTGCTATATTTAATGGGCCAGCTAATGTCATTGGCGTCGGGAGGTTCATGGGTGAGGTTATAGTGACCGGATGTGCTATGTTCACTGGAGCAGTTACTGAAGTTGGTAAATTAACAGGTGTGGTGAGTGTTAACGGAGAGGTCATAGACAACGGACTGGTAATGGTGACAGGGTGGCCTAGGCTCATCGGGCTGGAGATGTTAACTGCGCTTGATACATTGACTGGGCTTCTCATGTTCATTGCAGCAGCCACTGTGACTGGGTTGGTGATGGTCCCAGATGCCACTGAGGAAGTTATATTGAAGGGAGTAGAAAGAGTCACAGGCGTAGTGGCAGCAGTGGACGTTTGGCACAGGTTAGCAGCTTCTAAAAAACAAGAAAGAGATATAAAAAGAGACCAAAGGTTGTTGTTTTTCCTAAACATTAAAATTAAAGACACCCCAGAGAAGACTCTGAACCCCTGGCATGGCAGTCCTTAGAAGGGTCCATTAAATAATGGACGGCTAGTCCATTACATAAACCTTACTGCAATTTTTTGTGGGTTCATACCTGTACTATTGCAAAGCCAGCCCTCCACCTCTAAGTATCCCTTCCCATTGCAACACATGGTCCCTTCCAGCTCCAGGCCCTCATTGCTGACAGTTCACTCCTGAGCAGCGAGAATGTTTTGATCCCCTCACAGCAGCTCAGCCAATGGCTATGGAGTGCTTGCAGGCCAACAAATTAACCATCAACCTGCGGTTATTCTCAGGTTTCCTGGTAATCTGGCAAAACCACTGGATTTTTTTTTAGAAAACTAATGGCAGTCAACAAATTCTCAGTTCTCTCTCTGCAACAGTTAAGTATCCTCAAACAGCATCAACTTGGGAATAAGACCATTAAATACAATTAATTCTACAGCCTAGGTTAACTTCAATCATGCAATTCATCTGAATTAAATACATTTCCTTCGAAAGTTGTTTTTTAAAATATAAAAGGGGGAGTTGTTCATAAAAACAGCACAGTATTAGCAGAAAATCCTCTCATGAGGAACATTATAAGTAGAGGAGAGTGTACATACCGAATGGTACGTACTCTATAGCCTTCTCAAAGTTGTACTGACATTCTGTGAAGGTTTTAAAAAGTCATTATTAGGGACCAATACATAAAGCTGGTTTCACCTGCTTAAGATCAATTTAAACCACAGTTGGCGGAATAATTTAGTAAGTGTAACTTCTTACTAAATTACTACAACACCCTAGTCAGTAAGGTGTGTGCATCAAACCCCACTGGTCACATAGCTTTTCAGGTTGGCTAAAAGTTACACACCAATGTTTCCTTTAGAATTTTGAGAAAGAGTTAGGCTTACGCTGTACACCAGAAGGACCCTTGGGGCTAACTGTGTGCGGAGAATATGCAGGAAGCATACATGGTAGAGGTAAATACCTCTAGTATATCAGCACCACCTGCTGGCTAGCCATAGAACACTTATGCTCACATACGGGGGGGTGGGGGGAGGGAGAAAACGATGTGCAACTAACTCCTCTAGTTATGGCATAAAAACAGCTAACTGCTCTTGGAAACCTCAACTTAAGCAAGCTCCAGGCATAAAGCCAAGGCATAAAGTTGTTCACATACTTGCTAGTGCATCAAAGCCATATAGCCAGAATCTCTTTCAGGTAGCAACTTGCATGAAGCCTTGGTTGTGCCATGCTATTGCTCTGCTGTACAACAGACAGACTGTATCCCACCCTTCAAAAGGCGGGCCTCATACTGCACAACTAGGGAGAGTGAGATTAAGAAAAGACTGGCAGGGGCAAAAGATGGTTGGGTAGAAAGGGCTCTATCCCCTATACAATTCCCCAGGGTGCTTAGTTCTTAGTGACAGGGAGCTAGTGTTATTGTCAGAGTCTGGAAACTGCCGCCTTATAGCCCACAAACGTGGAGGAACTGTATCTGGGGAATCAGATTCTAAGAGAGTCAAGGGTCTGGTCTTACCATACAAGCTATATAAATGTATCTGACCCTACCTTGCTTGACTGAAGTTGGCCTCAGTGTCTGTTGACTTTCTGCAATCAAAATTGGAGGTGGAGGAAAGGTGTTGCAATTAAGCCATTCAATGACATTTCTCTAGTTTCCCCCTACTCTCTAGTATAACAGAGGCGGCTGCATTTACACACGAGCATGAAACTGTCATGTCTAACTTTAAATTTTCTAACCAAAGCCAAGTGTTCCCAGCCAACATAGGCTCTCAAACTGTGAGGCAAAAATCTATCCCAGTACTATCTACTCTTACTAGCAGCTGCATACAAAGTCTACAGAGAACCAGGGGACTTTTCAAGCTCAGCAAATTTGAGATTTTTTAAACTTAAGATGCCATGGGTTGAATCTGCCACCTGCCACCTGTGGAGCATGGGTTTTTTCAACTGACCTACAGCCTCTCATCGTGCCCTGATCTGCCACCTATTGCATACAGAAGCTGCCAGCACTCCAGTCCTGACCATCACATTCCTTAGGATACTGTGCATGCACAATACTGCCCTGCATTTATAACTGTTGGAACCTAGGTGCCAATAATTCAGTGTGCACCAATGTAACTTGCCATCACAAGAGAAAATGAGTTAAGGAGCACCCAGACTTTAACAGTGCAAGAGAAAAAGAAGCAAACACAAGTAGGGCATCCAGGCTTCCTGGTACCCCTGGGATGAGCACATCCTGACTTGTGTCCCAAGAAGCCAAGGCAGGATGCATCCTGAAGTCAGATCTTTCTGTTTGTTCACTGGGCTGCTTTGTGCTGTGACTGGTGTTTCTGCAGCAGAGCCAATGGATTCCACTTCTCAATGGAATGCAACTTTTGTTCCTTTTTTGCAAGTGATTCAGAATCGATTAAGACTAAAGTACTTTCCACTCGCACTCTGACCATCCTTTCTCAGGCTATCTCCACAGCCCTTTAGTTACCAGGCAAAAATTATTTGAATGGTTTCTTTTCTTGACATTCCCTTTTCTTGCATTCTGAGGTATAAAAATGCTCGGTCTACATCATGTGTGAAAACTCTGTCTTCCAACAATCAATGGTTAAAACTGCCTTAAGGAATGGCCAACGCCTTCTGCTTCTTGCCCAAGAAAATTGGCCATTAATGTAATTGCAGGCTCAGCTTCCACCAAGTTGCCAAACCATCCCTGTTCCTAGGTTGCGGGGGCTTCTCTCCCAGTTCAGTCTTTGTACCCTATGGAGAGTTCAGCATTCCACAGGTCCCCACCCAGCTACAACTCTAAGAACAGTATCTCCATCCCCAAGTTCCCTGGTACTGTGTGCATGCACAGTTCATAAAAAATAGGGCAATGAAAATTAAGATGCCAGCAGCCACCATAAGCACCAGAGGAAGATGAAGGAGCAAATGGCAACACAAGAAAGAAATGCAGGTGATTGGTGGGGCTAAAATATGACATCAGTTATTGAAGAACTAGAGTTCACTTCAACACACCTTTTTTTGGGAAGGAAGGGAAACTCTGGGTCCTAAGGAAGACTCTATGCATTAAGCATTAAGAGCATGTCAGGATCGTATACATAAGCAACCTGGATTTGCATTGGGGAACCCAGGTTCAAATCCCTAGTCAATCATAAAATTGAGTAATAACCTTGAACCAGTTGCATTCTCAATTTATCTGTGAAGCCAAATTAGCATGAAGCCGTGCATGCTGCCATTGGAGGAACAGGATTATAAGATTAAATATTGCTACATCTTTCACTAGAAAGAGTGGGATTTAGTGTTCAGGATTCAGCATCCCAAGAAGTCTTAGCTTTTTCAAAGGGAAATTAGAAGAAAGCATGGTAAGACTAGTGTGTGTCAGAGTGTGTTCTAGTGGCCCAGAAATTATAATTATGGAATCTACTGTATCATTCTTTGCCCTGAAAATCTCAACTCTGAAAGCAGAATAATGCAAGAGGAACACCTGGATGGTTTGTTATAATTGCCAGATTTCTTTGGTGTACAACACAAAAATCCAGATAATAAGGATAACAATATACTCATTAATCCTAATAAAAACTGGACATTGCCATATGACCATTATCTGCAAGACTTCTACTACAGTAACGTTCTTTAAGGAAGTACACTGATCAACAACAGTTGAAAAAGTTAGTGTGGATGGAAGGAGAAATATCAAAGTGGACCTGTAACCAAGAGTTGTTCTGTAGCTTCTATTCATGCAAAAAAAACCATGTATATATTATACTGGCCTAGTTCACCCATAACCCAAAACCCTCGTTTGGCTAACAAACCAAGAGTTGTTCCACAGGCAATCTAACAAAATATGGCTTCCTTCTCAAGAGTTTGATTTTTTCCCCTAGCTACACTTGCCTTCTGTCTTTGTAGCTTGGCAAGCATCTAGGTTGCAGTGACTGAACAAACCATGGTTAAGGAAAGGTGCTGGATTTGCACTCAATGTCAAAACATTGTCAAAACAAAACTTAGCCAGCAAACTATGGCTTCAGAATATGGTTTCTTGGCAATTAACAAACCATAGTTAAGCTGCTGGACAGGGGATCAGACAAGCCAACAAATCATGGTTTAACAAGCCATGACTTAACATATGTGCAAACTAGGCCACTATTACCTACATTTAAACAATGATTTTTAAAATCTGGCACTGATTTTCACTCCATTAGGTCACTGCTACTTCCTTGTATGGAAACCACCGCAAGACACAGAATAGAAAGGGAAGTGTACTTTTCATACTATTTTAAGAAAAAAATGTATCTGAAACAAAAGGGCCGCCATTAGAAGCTCAAGTGTGGAGAAGAATTAGTAACTTAGACTCCATTAGATGAGTTATGTCATTATCCTCCAATGGTCAGCCAACACTTCCTTGGCTTACTTGTGTGCGTTATAAAGTTAAGACAAAAATGAGCTACAAAAAAGGCAACTGAGTGACCAGCTCAGCCTACAGCAGGTCTTGGAGTCACCCTGGCAAGAAGAGAACATACCACTTTTTGTTGTTTTGCAACTAATCACACAAGAAAGCAACAGAAAGTTGTTAAAATGTCAAGTGAAAGACAAGATGGGAATAAAAAGCAAGTGGGATGAGATTGGTAACAAGGTCAAGAAACCTAGGCCAGATGCCTTCCTAGCCAACTTAGAGCAACCTGACATCAAAATTGAGAATATATACACTGTGGCTTTATACCAATTTAACTTCTCTGGCTTTCCAAAGTTGTGGAGAATTCTCCATGGGGAACCCAGAAACTAGTTCTCCGATGAAGGACGTGTAACTTCTTTTTTCTTTTTAGTATGCCTCTGACTGGTCTTAATTCCATCACTAGAGTTCATAGCTTTACAAAAGAAATTGCCATAAAAGGTTTTAAATCAAAGTTTTCTATATGTCCTCGATTCTTAACACTAGAGCAAGAGCTCACATTTTTTATTTAAGCAGCAGACCACGCTGACAGGTGACTTGCTAACACATAATAGGACTAATGCCTCCCAGCCTGGCTCTCATAATTGGGCAATTGCTTGAGGTGATTAAGCGGTAAGGACCTATTGTGAGTCTGATTGGCAATGGCAGGAGGGAATGCCAGATTATCTAGTGGCTGCTGCCATGACACAAGTGTTATTGTGAATGTGATCTATCATCAATAGCATCACTTAAGAACATTCTAAGGGCATAGATTTTTACCTTTCTTCCTTGCTTTAACAGCTTCTTCCCATAATCTCAGGGTCTCTACCTGTTTTCCAGGCCAGTTTGTGACATGCTGTTGTGGCTGCTGCTGTTGCTGCTGCTGCTGCTGTTGCTGCTGCTTCTGGTTGTTACTCTCTTCGTTCATGCATGCTATTCCAGCCAAATATTTTTTTAAGAGAGACACATATATACAGATGCATGTTAGAGTTTTCATCAAAAGGAATAATTTTGTTGAAGTTTGGCAACTCTTGAGGAAAGTGGATTTGGGTTTTCGAAGATTTGCATTAGCTTTTCCATAAAACTATCCCTTCATGATTTTGAACAGAAGCAGTTGTGTGCAAATAATTTAACACTTCCAACATCACCTCTGCTAGGACAGCTGTATAAAGCTTCAAACCCAGCCATTTAACAGATTGGAGAAGAACTAGGAGACCAAACCCTCACCTTTAAGTGTGCTGCTGAAATGACTGGGAAAAACATAGCCAACCACTGCCTCTCATTTCATAGGTCCAATTTGTTCATCTTAGATCAGGAGTTCTTTAAGGGACACTGACCTGTCTACTTTATACAGAGTGGATGTTACCCTCCTTAAGTCCTTGTGATTAAGAGCAAGAACAAATGAGTTTTAACAGACCTTCCCACTGGAAGAGACTCAGCTGCTTTCCGAACACGTAGCAACTGCAGGTATACTGTCTCTGCCAACAGGGAGTTCCATAATGTGTCAAAATGACCACTTCTAAGTCAGACTAAAGTGTATGCACAGTGGCCAAGTGTGTGCAGCTTTTCCTTATACAGTGACCCTAGTTGTGGATAAAGCAGATGGATGGAAGGTGGCCTAGCTGCACTGACAGACTGCACTGCAGGACAGATTGGCTGGAATCATTTATGGGGGAAACTGGAAACCTATGCCACCATGGCTTGTACAAGGGCTCAGGGTGGTATCCAAAGCTAGTCCTACTCGGAGTAGACCCAATGATGTTAATGAACATGGCTAATTTAGGAGCACCGGTTTCAATGGGTCCTCTCTGAGTAGGCCTTAGTTAGATACAACAACTCTCAGTAGCCTGGTTCATACATAATGGCAAGCAAGAGTTAAGCAACTATGGCTTACTAGGAATAAACAGGTGTGCTAGTGCATGCTGCTCAAACTGCACCTGTCCCACCTCCTCTCTTTCGCAAAGCCAGAAGAAAACAAACACAAACAAAGACTAGTTTAGTGTTGCATGCAGATCAGCAACTGTGGCTTGTTTCTCTCAAACAAATAAGAACAAGGAATATCTTCTTTGGATTATACTTGTGACTTGTTTGGAGAGGAACCAATCAAGGGCCCTGGGTGCACATAAGACTGAAGCCAACACTTGGTTTGTGTCCTTCCGGCACAGCAAAGAAGAGGGGCGCAGCTCTGATTTGTACAGTAGTTGCTCATTTGTGTTAAGTCATAGTTTAACATGCAAAGAAGTCCATATCAACAAAAAACTTAGTATCTTAATAAAAGCAGGTTATCAGTTACTGCATCATGCATTTCCAGCCTAATACCACTAACAATATCAATTTTAGACAATTGCTACTCACAAGCAGGGAGGTGCAGATTTTCTTGCTTGAAAAACCCAAATTCTGCAATTAAGAGGAATGTGAGTGAAGCGACTTTGCATAATTTAACACAAGACACCATTTATCTCCACCAAAAGACTTCTTTTGCACTCACAATGTGGAAAGGCACAATGTGGAAAGGGGTAGGCGACAAAGAGAGAAGGTGAAAGAATGGGGGAGACACAGGCAAAGGAAGGCTGCTGTACAAGGGGAAAGCAACAGAGCCTATGTGGTGAGTACAGGCTACAGTTTGAAGATGGGAAAACTTGGTTCAAGTCCCCCTGCCAAGCCTTGGAGCTGACCACTAGCTAAGTCTGAATCAATCCTTACTGGATTGTTGCAACTGTATCACAAATAAAAGTATATATTCTGAAGCAACCCTTTTGAAGTTATTGGGGAAGAACAGGAGTTATGAGGAAGGGCAATACAGAAACCTTTCTTCCACACTGCTAATCCATGACCGACTCTTGCCTCTAGTATCTGAGGAGACTGGGCAACAACACACATAATTATTTTCCTTCAATTTGGTAGGTTATCACTTATTTTGTAGGTTTATTAGTTTTTAGGCAGCCATACTCATAAACCTATGAAAGTTACTAGCCCACATCTTATTAGTCGTGTCTCAGCTACATGTGCAATAGAATGAGGCAAAAGATTTCTGAGCTGGTAGACTGGACTTACTACTTTTAGACAACAGGTAGAAGATGGGAGGTCTTTTAGTACTGAAAGTAAAACTTTCTCTGCAAATAACCCCCTCTACCAAATAACATCAGGGAGATGGATCTACTGCAGCCTATCCTTGTTGTGCCAGTTTTCTGCCTGAAGTGTTATTTATTTTTAACTAGCATTCAAAAATGCCACTCAATGAGGTGGCACAGCCTACTGTACCACTTCAGATCTCTACCTTCTCATTCTACTGCATGTATAGGCCAAATCTTGAAAGTGACTTAAAATTCATAACAACTCCTGTCCATCCTTACTCACCACACGTTGTTATTTATAAACCTATGTTTGGATTAGCAGATTCTGACAAAGACATCAAAACCTATTATGTGATGAACAATTTGATCCTATAAATTTCTTATCTTGCTTTCCCCATAGCTAATACGTGCCTTCAAGCTTTTTCACAGAGAACTGAAGGAACAAAAATGAAAACGTTTGGTGTGTTATGGAAATCCTTCGAAGGAGGAACTGAAATGAGCTGCTGGACCCCTAACTCCTTTACGATCCACTGAAAATTCCATTCTTATGTAGCTATTTTAGAGGAGGAAATGTCTTCATTATCTGCACTGCTAAACATGACTGGGCATTTCAGCTGCAACAACCAAGATTTATCTTCAGTGCCCTAAAAACTCCATCAGGATGAATGCTTTGTTTAAAAAAACTTGTTTAGTCATCAGCTCTGGCATGCCAAGCACTTTGAAGCGACAATTCAGGGCCTGCTAAAATCAATGGGATACTTTCCACAGACTTCAAAGGGCTTTGGGTAAGGCCTGGCAACATTTGAGATCGACTGAGGTAAGGAAAGAAAAATTGGTGCAAACTCCAGTGTAATACAGAAATTCCTTTCCTTGCAAGTCTCATTTGTTTGACTACAATTCCCCGTCATTTCTCACATAAGCTACAGCAGGCATAGGCAAACTTGGCCCTCCAGATTTTTTGGGGGGACTACAACTCCCATCATCCCTGACCACTGGTCCTGTTAGCTAGGGGTGATGGGAGTTGTAGTCCCAAAAAACATCTGGAGGGCTGAGTTTGCCTATGCCTGAGCTACATCATGTATTTTATATTTTAAACATGCCACACATACACTACATCTAGCTGATGCTAAAGAGTACGTTGAAAGACTGTTTTGAAAAAAGGGGGTGTCCACTTACTTTTATTGATGCCTTGTTTACAGGTATTACAGTTGATACTTTGGCTTTGCCCATGAGTCTTTAAGTGGCTGGTAATATATGCCGCGCTCAGAAGTTTACCACAGATGTTACATGACACCTTTCCTTCATGGCGCACCATGTGTGTCCGCAGCCTGTCTTTGGTGGCAAAGGCAGCCGTGCAAGTCTACATGGAAGGAAACAGAAGGTTTGGGCAGGTACCCTTACTCCAATGAATGCTAATTTTAGGTATATTATTATTATTATTAATACACCATCAGTCCTTACACCCCACAAAGGAGGAACTGAAATTTGAGATTTAGTTCAAACCCTTCTGACTTGCAATTAAAGCATAGCAGTATTCCTCCCCGTAAGTATACACAGTGAAGGAAGACCCCTTTCATTTGTAGCCGAAGCAGTGTGGCTGCTCCCCACCCCACCCCACCCCAGTAGTCATATCGATCAGAGTATGTGTAAATGGGATGCAACACTTAATTTGTTAAAACACAAGTAAAATTGTAAACCTGTATCTGAACTGCACAACTTTAGACTGCCCAGAATGAGAAGACAGCAGGGGAGAGTATCATGACTGAATCCTCCTGCACACAAATTATTTGCAATATAGGCTAGAATCCTTCCTCTCCTTTCTGGAAAGAATCTGTGTGTGCATATAATGCCACTCAACTATGAGTGGTTTGGGAGTTTTAGCACATCTACCAGGCCTAACATGCTTAGCCATCGAAGTAAGCTTTTGCAGCTGGTTAGTATGAAGGCAGTATGAAGATGCAGCCGATAAAAGACCAATATAAATACATTCTGGAATTCTATGAACTGGATACCAACTATGGTTCCAACCATCTCTTAACTGATGCACCCATTATCCAAACACTGAACAGCACACTCATGTCATAGAGCTGAGTAATACTTAAAGAGGACAAAAGTGGGACTTTTGTGTTTTGATAGCAAGACAGTCTCGCATACCAAACTGCCATGGGGCTTATAAATGCTAGGAATACACACACAGGTGGTCTCTTGTATTGTTTTCTGCCAACACTCCTGCTTATGATTTTTCCACTGTTCAGTTACATTTAGTTAAATAAAAGTCAAGACAAAAACTAAGCACAAAGCATGAAGAGTCATTCCTTTTAACTCAAAGCACTAGCTGGCCATAGCTGAGTCACGGAGAACAAGCTCAGTCTTGCACAGATGAAGCAAGATAGAAGAACAGCCAACTGTTCAATCAACTTAGCCATTTTGCTTGCCTTTAAGCTCAACCTCATAAACTAGTTGACAAGTTATTAGCCAATACAAAAAGTCTAGTCTGCCTACATATGCATGCAGGTTGTCATTTATGGCACAGTGACGAGTTGCAAGTGGGAAAAAAGAACACAACTATTCTTTCAGTTTACAAAAGCTTAATTATGCAGTCAGCTGAAGGAGATTCCTGTTTGCAAACAGATATTTGCAAGTCTGTCTTTGGTTCCTAGCTACCTTTTGTCACAAGAAATTGTTTTCAATACTGGGGCTAGAAGTGGCAATATTTGCTGAAAATGCCTTAGAATGTGCTTACTGAACTAAGACTAGATATGGTCTCAGGATGGAGGACATTTTCCATTCCACTGAAGGAAACAGTGAAGTTAACATGTTTAAGACAGCAAAACAAGACACTCAAGTAATCCACTTGTACAGTCCTGCTCAAATACATTCATGCTTCTATCAAGAACATCTGGAGCATGTACATTCAGCCAGGTAAACATAGCTACACACTTTATTCACTCATTATATGCAATTATGTACATGCATTCATGTTGAAGAACAAGAGTTATCTAAGCAGCTTACAATGACAGTATTAAAATGCACTCACACCCATATACACCTCGTATAGACACTGGAATGGTTGGGGCCCATGCAGACAGTCTATGGACCTAACACCCCTAACAATGGTCCACAGATTAGGAACATAGGAAGCTGTCTTCTACTAAGAGAGAGCATTGATTCATCTGCCATACCTGGAAATGCCAGAGATTGAATTTGGGACTTTCTAAATTTAAGGAAGATGCTTCACTACTGAGTTATGGTTCTTTCACTTTCTCTTATGACAGTTAAGTGTCCTTGCTTTGGTGAATTTATTAAGTTCATGCTCTGAAGTTGGGAAAGGGGAAGAGATCCACCTTGAACTTACAGTGCTCTTTTGTGACATGCCAAGCTTAGCATAATGGCACAGACATGACCCAACACTTTGGGCTGGCTACCAAAGTCAGCCCAAGATCAAGGAAGCTACTACCAGAAGCGGGAGTTTCTCTCTCCCTTGTGCTTTTTCACCTACGCTATAAAAAGTATTCTGGGCCATTTCAGCACTTAGCCAAAGTCGCCTCATGGAGATAAGCTGAAAGAGTGCTCTAAAGCAAGGTGAAGCCCTATTGATGCAGCCTAAAGGTAAGATTCCAAGGATCCATAATGCGACCCAATCTGGTTCTCATGTGCCATTATTTCCAATTCAAAGAGCCCCTATGACATCCAAATCCAAACTCTTGTGTGAAGCAGTTTAGCAGACAGCAAATAAATTTAGCACTGCAGATCACCAAACCCCTTACTTGGCATTTGAAGGGCCTCTCTGTGGAATGAACGTGTTTAACATGACAACTTAAGTGATCAGGCCTGTAAAGAAAAAAGTAGACACAAAGAGAACACATTGTTACACATAACACAGTGTAGGTCATTTATAAAACCCAACATCCTCCACAATAAACAATTAACCAACCACCCAAATCTTTCAAATCCATACTTCCCTATAAGCAGCATTCTAAGTGCATTCCTCAAAGAGGTCACATGGCTTGCCTGTGATTATTTGCAGGTCTGCCTAGAAAAAAAATAACACCCCCCCCAGCGGTATAAATGGGGTATACCCCATTGGTATACTTCTCTTTTTAAGAGAAAGATCTACTAGCTATTAGAACTGGAGATCATCCAATTAAACAGAATCTCTGCTTCCCCAATACTGCTGGATTGTTACTCTTCCTGGTCTGTATAAAAAAGAGTTGTTTTAAGATCTCCATCCACGGCCTGCTCATGCAAGGTCCAATGCAGACCAACATAAATGATTTTTGTTTTAAACTCACAGGCAGCATGTCCTATCACTTGCAAAATTGCCTTTAGATTCAGATTTTAAGACCCAAGAAGGGTTACTGTCCCCTCCCCCACCCCACCCCACCTCCCACACTCACTTTCCTCACGGCCCCTTCCCACCCCCACCCCCCCGCGCGAACACGGAATGAAAATCCAATACTTGAGCTCGCCTGGGATTTTCTACATGGTACCTCGAAAAGCCTTTTCCACAAACACCACAGGTGTAGGGTTTGGTGATGCCACCCTCATGAGACCTCACGTGATAGGTCATGCGGTCCTTCCTTTTGAAACGCTGATTGCAAATTGGGCATTCAAAAGGCTTCTCATCTGAGTGGGACAGCTTGTGCCTGTTGAGGTGGTAGACATCACGGAAGGCCTTGCCACACATCTCACAGGCATGGTTCTTTTTGACAGGCTTACTGGGCTTCTTTGCCGTCTGCGTCACCGGCATGGCCGTGGCACCAGCACTGCTGCTTGGGTTGGTGGCGGAGGAAGACGTAGTGACAGTTGAGAGGATACCTGCGATGGTCGAAACCAGCGTTGACCGGTTGTTGTCACCTGCGATGGTTGAGATTAGGGGCACCATCGTTGCAGGAGCTTTCTTTGGCCGTGACACTAACTTTATCCCTGTGTGGCAGGATTCATGGCGCCTCAAATGGTAGCTGTCCCTGAAGGCCTTGCTGCAGTATGTGCACACAAAGGAGGTTTTCGGTTTCTCCTTTTTAATCCCGACTATGGTATCTTTTAGCGTTTCCGGTGGGGGCTGAGGTTTCTGTGTTATTGGTAATGGTAAAATTGGTTTCTGGTCGGGGGGCTCAACAGCAGAGCTCAGGAGTGGCAGCAAACTGTTCTGTGCTGCCTGCTGTTGGTGATGCGATGCTTCGTGTGCCTAAAAACAGAAATATTAATTTGTAACTTACAAACGCACCACTTAGCTTTGATAAGGGAAGACTGCTCAGAAACCTGTTGAGATGGTAAATTCCACGCATTACCTAATCTGGTAGGGTTTAATTTGGAAGGCAAGAGCTGCCCTTCACTGGAACAGATTTGAGGGGCCCCAGCTCCTAATGTTCAAATGGCACTTAACATTAGGACTGTGCACACACAAAGCAACAAAAGGATTCAAGCTGCACACAGAGAATGCTGAAAGCAAATCTGTACATATCTTACCTTGCTAATTAATACTACCACCACCAAAATTCAGGTTTTTAATTTCCTCGCCCCTCCCCCCCACATTAGCAAGAGTTAGGAAGCCCGACACAAGAAATGGAAGCAAGTTATGCAGACTGAGCAAACAGAAGGGACAAGTTTTACCACAGGCCTGACTAAAGTTGTTTCATTTTCAAGTCATCAGTCAGTCAATGTGCTTTCAAATTTTTGACACTGTAAGCAAGAAACCTGTCTTAACAAATGAATCTTGTTCTCATGTACAGCCAGCCAGCAGTTTGTGGCACACCTTTTAGAGAATTACCTCCTCCAGGAGATCCACCTAAACTTGTCATTTTCCATTTTTAGGAAGCAGGTGAAGGCAGTTCAAGGCAGTTCTTCTTTATATGAAGTACTGGAAACTTGCTATAGCTAGTGCAGGAGTGGGAAATTGGATCCGTAGCTCCCCAACCCACCCCCATGGGCTGAATGTGACATGTGGGGGCTGCTCATCTATCAATCATCTGACATTGCAAATGACATTGCAGTGCTGTGATGCACAGATATCTACTGATAATCGGGATTTCAAAGTGCTGTGCAGTGCTTTGAAGCTCTGCTGATCAGCTGATAGAGCTTTTAATACTAAAACAGGTGATTGACAAGTAGGTGTGGCTTGCTCAAAATTGCCTATAGATGGGCCAAAGGTTCCCCACCCTCAGGCTAATAAATGGAAGAGTGCAGTTTAAGTACTGGTTTAGGCATTTGCTTTTGTTTACTGTATGCGTTTTAAGTAGCAACCAGTATCAAACCTCCGGGTTTGAGGGAAAGCTAAGAGTATGAACCACCACAGAACATGTATAGAGCAGGAGAGCCTACAGAAACAGCTAGTCAGGGCTCCACTTCTGACTAACTCCCTTGTGCTCTGCAGCTGAGAGGAAGGCCAAGAGGGCTGTATACTATATACAGTCGTACCTTGGAAGTCGAACAGAATCCATTCCAGAAGTCTGTTCAACTTCCAAAACATTCGGAAATCAAAGTGTGGCTTCCGATTGGCTGAAGAAAGCTCCTGCAGCCAACCAAAAGCCACGGAAACCGCGCTGGACATCTGGCTTCTGAAAATCGTTCAAAAACCGGAACACTCACTTCCGGGTTTCAATCGTTCAGGAGCCGATTTGTTCGGGAGCCAAGGTGTTCAAGATCCAACGTATGACTGTACTGTAGTGTGCTTTCATCTCATTAATGATCATTTGCCAAAAGTGCTGGGAATGTCAAAATTCCAAAGTCTTCCAATACTCCTCCCAAGACATCAAAATCCTAATCCATGCTCCATTAAGAAAGCCACCCACACAGCCACCAATGGGATCAGAATGTTGATCCTCAACTGGCTAACAGGCCAGGAATAACAAGTAATGTTTGGTCCGCCTCACCTGTTACTTAATACAACTGTACTTACTCAGCCCAAAGTCACATTTTTGTACGTTATCAACTGGGGGTGGATTTTGTATGGATTTTAATTGTAGGAGCCAATCTTACTTGGAAAGTGGGGTATTGGTCCATCTAGCACCTGAAGGGACAAACATATCCAAGAGAAAGGAAAGTAATATTGATCCTTTTGTTCCCAGCAGGTATATTCTACTTTATTCATAAAAGTATATCAGAGCTGTTTAAAACAACTGAATGTAAAACAATGCAATAAAAAGCATACAAAAAGTTAAAATCAAGATCAGCTAACTATTGTGGAAAGATGTATTCGTAACTGCCTACATAAGCCTGATGGAATAGGAAAGTTTTCAGCAGGCATTTAAAGTTTGAAACTGAAGGAGCCTGCTGAATCTCTTTTGGCAGAGCATTCCAGAATACTGGGCTGGTGCCACTAAAGGCTTTGTTTCTTGTCAAATGAACCTCACCAACATAGTTGGTGACACATCAGGAACATCTTTCTGACAGTAAAAGCTGTTTTACAGTGGAACAGACTCCCTCAGGAGGTTGTGGACTCTCTTTCATTGGAGGTTTTTAAGCAGAGGTTGAATGGCCACCTGTCATGGATGCTGTAGTTGAAATTCCTGCATTGCAGGCGGTTGCACTAATGACCCTTGGGGTCCCTTCCAACTCTACAATTCTATGATTCTATCATTCCAGCAGATGACTGAAGTGACTGAGCTGGGATATAAGGGTTCAGGTGGTCCCTAAAGTAGCCTGGACCTAAGTTGTTCAGAACTTTGTGAATCAATACAAAGACATTGAACCTGGTTTGGCATAACATGCTGTCAGCCAGATGCCTCCATCAGCAATGTAGTCATAGCATTCTGCACCAGCTGAAGCTTCTGAACCAGGCCCAAGGGCAGACCCTACACAGTGTGTGTTAGTTATCCAGCATCAAGGTTACCAATGCACTGACTACAGCATTTAGGACTTGCACTATCCTTCAGGCTAGAAATAAAGTTAAAGCAGAAGGCAAGCTCAGTGCAACTCAGCAGTAGTAAAATTCACTACAGAACCCATTTTATTTTGTCACGCGTCTTGAACTGTTTCAAAATATTAATAAAACAGTTTCTCTTATTGCTGATTATTGGGAAGTATATTTATGCAGACTGACTTTTGATGAATTGAACTTTTTTTAAAGAGCAAGTCATCCTAAATAATAGAAAATAGGCAGTAAGGATTGAAAATTGCAGCTAAAACATATTTTTTTTTAGGTCACTGTTCTCAAATACTTACTGAAAATAAGTTCCACTGAGTTTAGGAGAACAGATTTGCATATAATTGGTCTGACCCAGAGAGTCTCATGTAGACTGCCCACTCAGACTGCCACAGTTTTTGTAAATTGCTTTGGGTTACTCTTTTGTGATGAAAAGTGATATAACAAACAAACAAACAAACAAACAAACAAACAAACAAACAAACAAACAACAACAGGGTTTTCAAACTTTATCTCTTCAGTGGACTTTTCCCATTTTGACTTAAGTGCTAAGGAATGGCTATGGGTTGCAGAAGATTCCAGGAAATTTCCAAGGAACCCAGAAAAGAGAGAGAGTTGCAGACCACAAGCTTTGCATTGCAGAGGGTATCTAGTTCAATTTTTAGCATTGCCAAGTAAAATCTCAGGCAACTTGTGATGGGAAAGATGTCTGCCTGAATTTCTGGAGAGCAGCTGCCTGTTAGAGCAGGCTGCACTGGGCTGGAGGAACAAATACTTGGACCATGAGGTTATGCCTTACGTTTATTATCACTCCAGTAGTACCTCTGGTTACGTACTTAATTCATTCTGGAGGTCCGTTCTTAACCTGAAACCAATCTTAACCTAAGGTACCACTTTAGCTAATGGGGCCTCCCACTGCAGCTGTGCAGCCACTGCACGATTTCTGTTCTCACTCTGAGGTAAAGTTCTTAACCCGAGGTACTACTTCCGGGTTAGCAGAGCCTATAACCCAAAGTGTTTGTAACCCAATGTACCACTGTATTGACTATTCGACTTCATCACTAAACCTGCTTGAACCAAGCATACTCCTAGAATATAGGTAGGCAGACTTAAGACATGCAGGATCTCCTTTTTCTTTTCTTTTTTACTAAAACCCCAAATCCTCCAACCAGAACAAAAGACACACTTAGAATTAAAACATTCTAAACCCAATAACTTGTTTTTAATACAGTACAACAACTGACAGAACTTTCAGTCCTTCCACAAAAAGATCCCCTCCCCTACTCCTAGCTTTCTTCATTTCAGCCATATAATGGGGGAAGCAGATATTTTGTTGTTGCCATTGTTAAACCACCAGGAGTGTGTTCTTAAAGTAAATTGCTGGCCAACTTAAATAGCAATGTCACCTGCAAAACCACTGAAGTTTCCACCTTTTTACTATGCTATTCTTTCCCACTGTAAACACAGGAGCAAATCCTCAACATAAGAACTGAGGTAAATGGACATTAGAGTTATATAATCCCACCCACAGTAATTTCCCCAAAAGGAAGATAAGCCACTTGCTTTCTAAATACAGGCGTTCATCAGGCGGATATAGTAAGGTGCACGTTTCAGCAAACCATTTTTTTAATTCCTGAGGGGAGCAATTCTTGCAGCTAATGACTGGGTGTATGCCATGCTGCTCAACATATTACATGATCCCTATCTTAATGACAGCCTATTTGGTTAAATACAAGTTACAAATACAATTATAATGCCCAGTCTGCTCTATTAGATTGTGGATACATTACATGGGGGATAACACAACTGTCGACACCAGTCCACTGACAGGAAGGCTGCTTCTGAAAGCCAACCATGAGCCCGCCAGACAGACAGTACAACCAAGTCAGTTGTACTTGTAATAACTTGTCCATGCTGGAACAAAACACAAGGAGCATGTACTGGGAACTCACACCTTCTGACATGTATATATTTAGTAACACAATGACTAAGGCATTCCAGGCTGAAGACAGGTGAAAATAAGAGATGTACTACTTATTCTGTCAGCAGCTCCTTGGGGAATAGATTTTAGATCAGCAAATATCAAGGATCTGGTGACAACCCAAGAGGCTTCACTTCTAAATCCATAATGGGGCTATGGCCTGCAAACCATATCACCTGGATGCCATGGAGAGCACAAACAAGCTGGGACAAAGGGAATAGTTCTAGCTGAACCACACTTCTATAGAGGGAGCAAAGGTAGGAGAGGACATGACATTTGGTTGGGTTTCTCACTTTGCAATGTTAAAAAATAAAAAGAGCTCACAAGAGGAATATTCTCAGATGAGCAACTTTTCAAACGCATGCTAACCTGTGCTTAAGGAATGTATGCATGGCCCTGTTTCTTGGCATTTATGGTAATGAGAGCCTTTGACAGTGCTCTGTATCAAAAAAAAGTAATAAACCAAGGGAGATGTGAGAATAGGTGCTAGCTGTATCCCAGTTTTGAAACTCACTTGCCCAGCATGAAGACAAAAGAGATCCCATGTACACAGTTGTCCAAGTATTCCATGACTCTGCTTAAGAAGGGGCGTGGGGTGGATTCCAGCCATACTCGAGTGTTATCTAGGGGTACTATGTAAGATTTGGCAACCTTAACAAATCTAAGTTGTACTAAGCTCGCTTTCAAAGAAAAGTATTTTAAAACCATAAATGGGTCTCACTGTATAGGACTGGGGAGAATTCAAGCAGAGACTTCTTAAAACTTGCCAGAGTACAAGTTGACCCTGAATGACTGCAGAGAAAGACAACTGTACACGCTATGTCATTTCCCAGGAATGAACAGTTTGCCTGTACTCATGCTCCTACTGGAATCAGACCCTATAGGTTCTCTTCAACTGGCCAAATTAATTGTTACCAGTACAGTTTATTTAATTTTGTCTATAGAGGTAAGAAAAAAATTGAGGCTTGTTTCCTTTCACGCTGTATGAGTTACACTGTCATTTGCTTTTCAATAGTTGGGATTAACCAAAATTAGTCATACATTTTTAGTCTGAATCAGAATCCAGCGTTGAAATGGTTCTTCATTTGAAGACAGACCTTATTGAAGCTGAGTTAAACAACCATGTTTTGAAAGAACCTCCGCAGTTCCCTCTGCAGTTCATGTCTAGAGGCACTCCATCAAGTACTAAAGTGAAAAACAAAGCCTTTCACAAACTTTTGCTACTAGAAATAGCTTAAGGAGACTTGCAAGGCATGCTGAGTGAGTAAATCCAGGCCATGTTATGCTCACACTAGAGGCCTGCACGAGCCTTGTGACAACTGGGCTCTCTGGATAGCATAGGCTGTTTCTGAAACACCTGGATAGCTTATTTCAGAGGAAAACAAAGTCTAAACAACATGCAACCCTCTCATGAATTGCACAATTTCAACCATATATTTTCACTTGAGATAGTCTGACTTAAACCAGCTAACCCACCTCATATACAAGGAACAGCCAGCGGATCACCCACAACATGGTTTTGCATCATGTCCACAAGCCATTATAAGTATCCCACCAGGCACAGAGTGCAGGAAGTGACAAGAGAAGTTCCCAAATATTTCAGCTTCCCTGTTCACCTTTCTGCCATTCTCTACTCCATCTGCACATGGTTTGGAAATTAGATAGCACCTGTGGCCACTTTCAGCAAGGCTGGAAGAGGAGACATTTCTGTCCTTACAGAGTCCTCCACTATATTCCAAGCTGAAAAGATGGGCTTAGGAGAGTCCAGCCTCCCATTATTATGAAGTTAGCTGTTGCTGTCAGGTTTGTTTTTAACATTTATTTATTTCACTTATTTACCTAGGAAATGTACTTCTGTAGCCGACATAGAATTAAAATATTACAACCCCAAAATTCAATAAAAGCCACCCACAACAATACAATAAAATCAGCAAAGCATAAAACAGAACATGCAAGTCACTAATTACTAATTCACGATCAGTAGCACATCCCTCCAAAAGAAAAAAAGAAAAAAGTCTATGCAAGTTCATCTGTCAGATGTAGCATCTGAGAGTTTATTGAGACCAAAAAGGGCTGCAACCTTTTTCCAACAGCCACCTTTGAAATGATTGCTCACTGAAGATAAATGGCACTGTGTTGTTCTTTGGCGGCGGCGGGGGGGGGGGGGTACTTTCCAAGGCTAGGTAATGTGAGTGCCCAATTTTGTATGAATTGCACAGAACCTTTTTTGCCCCAGAAAGGCTCTTGAGCCTGTTAGAATAGCTCACAGGCATCTTTAATATAGCAGGGATTGGAGGCTGGATGACCAGAGCGTGAACCCAACACAAGGTTCCACTTTTCATCAAGATTTCAACTAAAATATCATAATGATCCCGTAAAACAATTGCAGCCAAGGATGCAACCACTGGAAACCCAACTCAGACAAGCTTTAACTCTTTTACTGTATGTTTATTTCCCTGCAGGCTCTACACAAAAAAACTGAAGACAGTAAGCATTCGGAGCCCAATTATCTTCATACAAAGTTTTTACATATTTTAATACACTGCACACATTATCTACGATGGCAGCCTGCAAGCAGTTCTCAGCAGGGGGCCAGGGCCATAGCCACCTCTATCAAAGTAGCCTGTTATTGATTAGCACAGCTCCTACATCTGCTTCCATGCCCTTCCCTTTACCTCTGTTGGTAACTGAGGTACCAATAAAAAATAATGGAAGGGAAAGATTTGGCCCAAGGCACCTAACCTAAATCACATTATCAAGGCACAAACATATCAGTTCAAAATGGAACACAAATCCTTCAAACAAGATTCAAGAAACCACACTTTAATAAGAGCCTTTTAAAGCTTTTGGGTTTGTGTGGACCCAGCAAGAAACTATGGTTTAGCATCATTAGAACAAGCTTAGCTTCTCTCTGGACTTGCACACTCTTCTCCCCAACCGCCATGCAACCATGAGAAGACATTTAGGCCCTCTTTTATTACCAGCAACTTGCCATTTTGTCTACATCTTGAAATACTGAATTATTTTACTATGGTTAATAGAAACAGTCTAATTTCAAACCATAGTTAAAAGAGGCTGCCATGCTTTCACTAATCACCAGTAAGTTTTAGGGTTCGGATAATAGACTAAACTGTGGTTTATCTGAAATTGAAGTGGAAGCTTCCAAACTCTTCTTTGCAGCCCCACCAGGCAAGGGGGAACGTGAAAGTCTGAGGGAGACTAGGTTCTATATACTCATAAAGCTTTCTGCTATAAAAGTAATTTGAACAAGGATATGTACTTTAAGACCTGGGTATCTCACCTTGCTAAGAGTTGCTGAAACTGCTAAATCAATGTCCCGTTTCTGCCAAAAACAATGGTTTCTGTGATTCCTAATGATCTCTTGCATTAAGGCCTTCTAAAAAAGGATCAGAGGCTAAATGGTAAATGAGGGCATGAGCATTTGACTATCTTTTGTTAAGTCATTTTCATTCACTTGCAGTGTAGTTTTTATTTAGCCTGGGATTCAAATCAACAGCTTATGATTTTCTTTCTATTACTGTGGTTTCTGTGATAGAAAACAAAACAGTTTCAAGACCCAGGGTGGAAGGATTGGCATTGTGAACTTTCATTGCCAGAAGCAAAGTTTTTTTGCACTGAAGCCTTGATGTCAGAGCAACCAATTAGCATAAGTGAGTCATACCTTGGTTGCATTATTAGATGGGTTATCTTTCCCCCAATATTAAACATGCAACGTGTACGTCCTAGGCAGCTATAAAATCTGCTTTAACATATACATAAGCTCAGACACTGGTGTGTAGGCAAAAGTTACTCAGACTTAAAACCTCAACCTTGCTTCAGAGCAGGACATTTTCAACACATGAACAAGATCAAAAACCTTTAAAAAGTGGGGGGAAATCCATCATGCATACTAATTGACATTAGCATATTTTTATGAAGTTGACCTCCTTATATGATTAATTTGTACCGCAACTCTGAAATACTGTACCAACTTATTTAGCTATGCAGTAAAAGCCAAGTGAAGTACAAATATAACTGTGAGACAGCCATTAAGGTCCTAACATATATTTTCACAATAATCATTCCTTCAAGTGGTTATTATGGAAAGAAGCCAAGGGAGTAGAGGTTGGTAAAGAGAAGAAAAAAATGTATCTTATAACCTATGATTCACTAAGGAGATTAACAATGTTCAAATCTCTAAACAGGGAAAATAATCAAACCCATCATTGGACTGCAGATGTATCACTGCTAGAATCTGCCTATGGTAAAACATTTCATTCCTTGTATTCAAAGATAAAAGTCACACAAGAGCTCTTAGTTATCATAAGCTCAAACAGATTCTGTTTTCAAGAGGATTTTTTAAGCCTGCATCCAAAGACTGGGCACCTAAGCGAATGACTCATCTTTGTACTTGGGTGACTATTTTCCTTTAGAAGAGAAAGACTGCAGTGCATTTGCCTCAGATTTATTCCTTCGCTTCATGTTTTCAAACTGGAGTCATGCTTTGTATTTTAAAGAGAACAGAAGACTCAGTGGGAAAATGACGCAGACTTGTAATTTGCAGAGAGGATTATTTTACCTTCAAGAAAGAGGGGGAGAAGAGGTATTGTAATTAGTTTACTTTTTCTAAGCTAAAAAAGGGGAATGGTTTGTAATCTAGATTCTCACTTGGATTGTAGATTTAAGGAGGAAGTAGCTTGGGACGCAGGTGGCGCTGTGGGTTAAAGCCTCAGCGCCTAGGACTTGCCGATCAAAAGGTCGGCGGTTCGAATCCCTGCGGCGGGGTGCGCTCCCGCTGCTCGGTCCCAGCGCCTGCCAACCTAGCAGTTCGAAAGCACCTCCGGGTGCAAGTAGATAAATAGGGACCGCTTACCAGCGGGAAGGTAAACGGCGTTTCCGTGTGCGGCTCTGGCTCGCCAGATGCAGCTTTGTCACGCTGGCCACGTGACCCGGAAGTGTCTCCGGACAGCGCTGACCCCTGGCCTCTTGAGTGAGATGGGCGCACAACCCCAGAGTCTGTCAAGACTGGCCCGTACGGGCAGGGGTACCTTTACCTTTACCTTTAGCTTGGCATGCTGCATTCCTTACAGAATATTAATGCTTTTAAGTGACTCAAGTTGTAGGCTATAAGGCATCATTTTGACTACATTATTCTGGCATCTTTTTTAAGAAAAAGCAGTTAATGGGAGTTTTGTTTTTCAAAGGGGTTTAAGCAAGGAGAGCTGCTTAATAGAAGACATGTTCATCATTCACTCAGGCCCTGGTTTTAGAGAGCAATCCCTCGAAAATTATCATGGGCAAGTATTCTTTGAAATCAAAACTGCAGACTAGTAAATTGATTAGGACCTGAACATATCCTGCCCCCACCCCAGATGGTTTGTCCCAACATTTTCTTATTAAGTCAACAAATTCCAGCTACATTATCAACATGGTCTCTCCTCAAAGAAGCCCAGTATTTGATTCCACATGCAGGTAAGGGGATTCCTGCCCTATATCCCAATATAATTTGTCCTTAAGACTTTTCCAAAGAACCACTTACAAATAATTTTCAGGAGACAGTGGACTACTTTCCTAACAGAAGAATAGTAAAAACCCAGGGGGTAAGTAGAAGGGCTTTATGTGACAGAGTAACAGAGAGGAAACAGAAAAAGGGAGAAGGGAGAAGAGAATAGTAATTTAAAGTAGGAGAGCAGAACAAAAGGGTAGAGAAAGTGACAATTTTTTGAAGAATGGGCTAAGAGGAAATGAAACATTTGAATACACATCTTTAGAAAAAAGAGAGAGGAAACAGGACAAACTGGAGAAAGTGATAAATCTTTAAAGAAAAAATATGCTTTAAAAGTACATGGTAAAAACTGAGGGGGGGGGGGACAAAGAAAAAAGATAGAGGGAACAGAAAGAGGGAGAAGGAACCAGGAGGCACAGCAGATAGAAAAGTATGAGGGCAAAAAAAAGTAGTAAAAATAGGAGGACAAAGTTGCAAAAGGTGGAAGAGCATAATTGTTTGGGGAACAAGAATTAGTAGCTCAGTTCAAAACTGGAAAACAACAGAAGAGGGCAAAGAAGGGAGGAATACAGAATTCCACAAGCCAAAGTAAGGAGGGGCAAAAGATCAATGATTTGCAGGACAGAAAAAGAATGAAAAAATCAGTGAAATTGGCACCACCAAAAACATGGTTAAAAAAAGAGAGGGAACAGTTAAAGGTAACATGCTGGGGTTAAGGGCAGCCAAAGTAGCAGCAACTTACAAAGTAAGAAATTCCAGAGTAGCCTTAGTTTCAGAACACACACATCCACACATAAGGCCCTATTGCACCTTAAAAGCCTAAAGGGAAAGTGCCGATGATGGGAGTAAAAGGGGGGGATAAATGCAAATAAAGCACCAAAGAAAACATAAAAGCAAAATAAATGGGGCAAGGGGGAGGGAGCCAGCACTTATTTTTAATAATAAAAGGCAGCAAAAGTATCTTGGGACAAGAGAAATAACGCAGACCAAAAACTACTAGGAGCCTGGGGAATAAAAGGTATCCAGAATCTTTAGAGGGGGTAGAGAGGACATGGTAAGGATTAGTTAAGGAGTCCCAAAGCAGCAGAGGTATTGAGGGAGAAAAATAAGCAGCTCAAAAACACAAGATGTAGAGGAGATTGAAGTGAATGAAAAGTATGCAGAAAATCCTATTTTCCATTGTGGGAGTGAGGAGAGAAAAATAATTTAAGATTCCCAATTAAACACGGGGTGGGGACGGGATGAAAAATACAAAAAGAGTTGAGGGGAGAGAAGAACAAATGTACAGAAAAATCTCATAGCAGGCAGTTAGTTAAACATCCTAAAGAACTGGAGGGAGTTGGAATAAAGAATGCAGCAGAAAATGTGGTGGCAAGGGAAGGAGAAAGGGAGAGTGCACCGAAAAGCTCATGGAGGAAAGAGGGAAAATTAGGAAATGAGTCCAAAAGAACTGGGGGGAGCCAAAGAATGCAGCAGCTGAAAATGCAAGTGAGGAGAGGGGAGGGGAGATTAATTAAAATCGTAAACAATTAGAACATAAAAAAGAACTAAGAGCACACAAACACATATTTATCAGTAGAAAAATCCGGTGGGGTGGGGAGAAAGAAAAACTAATGTGTCAAGGAGTTTAACATATAAAGGAGCACGGATACTTGAGCACAAGATGAGAAAAAGCACAGAAGCACCAAGAAGCACAATAATATATATGGGAACAGGTTTTGTTCCCCTTAAAAGCCACCGATATGAGCCCAAAATGGGGGGGGGGGGGAGAGGACTCGAGATCAATGGGTGGGGGAGAAAACACTGGATGGCCCCCTTAAAAAAAAGAAACGTCGGCCACCAATATCTGAGCAAATACGATGAGTAGACGGGAGAGCGGAGGGCAGCCACCACTCCCCAAATTAAAAAAAGAGAGAGCTCGAATTCCTTCTTCTTTGGGAAGGAAAAATGGACACACACACAAAAAAACACCAGCCAGCAAAGTATTGGGGGGGAAGAGGAAGCCACCTCCGCAAAACAGGTTTGTGTTTGTTTTTCGGTAGTGGCGGGGCTGCTATTTCGGACGCAGGCGGCTGCGGGGGGGGGGGTGCGGGAGAGAGGAGAAAAGAGAGAAAGAGGGAGAGCGAGCGCGCTATAGCCGGCCTCCCACAGCGCCGTAGAGAGCAGCTACATTCTCCTCCCTCCCTCCCTCCCTCCCGCTATTCCGCCCCCCCTCGCGCGCGGCTATTCTGGCAGGGGGGGGTCGCCCGCCGCCGCTGCTGCTGACAGAGCGAGCCGGCCCTTTGCAAGAAGAATCAGGGCCTGGCGGGGAGGGTTGCGCGGGGTGCCTTGTGCGGGGGGGGGGAGGCAGGCAAGCGCGGGCGGGCGGGAGGGAGGGGGGGTTGGGGGAGGGAGAGGCGGGGACATTTAAGGAGGGGGGGGCTTTTCAGAAGTGCGCGCGCGGTGCGGGGGGGGGGTTGGTTTTTGAAGAGGGTGGTCGTCTTTTCTCCCCTCACCTGAAAGAGGAACGCGGTCCAATTGGCTTCCATGGCTTTGGAAGCGGCGGCGGCAGCCGGGAATACGGAAGGTTATATATATGTTTTTAAAAAAAATAAAAAATAGTGCCTTCTGTATATAGATAGATAAGAGTTATAAGATATAGATATATATATAAATGGTGCCTCCCTCTCTCTCTCTCCTCAGGCCCGGCGGCCTGGTCTTTTTGCGGCTCCTCACAGCGCCCGCTCGCTCTTCCTGCCTGCTCGCCTCCCTCTCCCTCTCTTTTTTTTTCTCCTCTCTCTCTCTCTCTCTCTCTCTCTCTCCCCCGCCCGCCCCCCTCCCCTCCTCCCTCCCCCGGGCCCCCAACTACATGGAGCCGACAACAAAGCACAAGCGGCGGCGGCTGGGGCTGCTGCGGCGGCGGCGGCGGAGGAGGAGGAGGAGGAGGTGGAGAGGAGGAGGCTGCTCAACATGGCAGCGCCACAGCGGCCGCGCTTCCGCTAACCCGCGGGCCGTACCATCACCCTGAATAGGGGGGTTCGGCGGGGAGAAGGGAGAGGGCGGAGCCGGATGGGGAGCCGGGGACCCCGCTCCTCCGCGCCCTGGCCCCAGGGGGGCTGAGCTCCAGTACGGTGCGGGGAAGAGAGGGGCAAAGGGGAGCCTGGGGGGGCGCGAGGCGAGGGTGGTGAGGAGGGCACCCCCGCGGAGGCGCGGAATGGGACGGCCCGCTCTCCTCAGGCTGCTGAAGCGCGGGGCGTGGGGGGGGGGGAGGTGGAGAGAGAGAAGCGTTTGAGCCTTTTTTGAGCTGTGAGAAGATGGAGGAGAGAGGGCTGAGGGTGAAGGCCCGGGCTGGTCACCAAGGCTATTCCCCGTCCCGCCCTCACTTTTTTAAAAATAAAGCCAAACACAGAGTGTCCTGTGAGGTTGAAAAGCAGGGAAGAGGAATTCCTGTCAAAAAAAGCATCTGGGAGCGGAGGAATTCCATTTTTCCCTGAGAAGTATTAAAATCCACAAAAATCTGCTTCACACAAATATGTATAATAGGTGTTGCTTAACGGGGAGAAATCTCCCCAAAGATAAAAGCATACCCCCCCAAAAAAAAACCCAACCACACACACAAGATGATGACAATATGAATTATTTTATCAAATGGGCTTCTCGTTTGCCTTTCAAAACATAATTAGTTGGGTATAACGTTCTGAAGCCAATGTCACCATTCACAAATAATGAGACCCGGCAGAGCAGGGTAACTCTTCCATGTCAAGCCCAAATCCCCAGCCTAAAATTCAAAATTGCAACATTGGGGAAGTTTAGAAAGTTGCGTCCTGCAAAAAAAGAATTGTGCCATTTACACCATCTAAGCTTGCAATCCTGAGAGGTCGTACATGGGAGTAAGTCCCATTTAAAGTAATGTGACTTTCTTCTGAGTAAGTTTAGGATTGCCCTGTATAGCACTTGGGTGTGAGCCTCATCTAATGTGATATGATTTACAGCTAACTTGCATATACAGAACCCTGTACAGATTTCTTTAGTAATGTAGGGTTTCCTTATTCTAATCTGAAGTACAATTTGTCAGGTCAACAGCAGAATCCTGTTTCCTCTGAAGAAAGTTCAATTTATTTATTAAGATATTTATATCTTATTCGTCATTCTTCAGCATAAAACAAACCACCGTAAAAACGTACTCCCAGACTTGCATAGGATTGTGGCAGACAACTCCAATCCTAAATGAATTTGGAAGTTAACTTCAAGTAACGTTAATGGAACTTCCTACTCAGTAAAAGATGTTTAGGATTACACAGAGTCTAGAAAGCAATTCAACATATGTGGTGCCAAGTTATTAATAAATGATTGCATATAATTGCCAAATTATTTGGCAATATTGGTTTTTTAAACTGTTCATAAACAATGGTCTTAATCTATGGCATGCAGTATATTGATTCTATTAACTCGACCATGTGTGTATTCGTATAGTTTTTGCTTCTTTATTTGATTCTCTCTACTTCATGTATTCTACAGCCACCCATACAATCAAGGCCATTGTCTGTGAAAGGTTATGCCACAGTAACAGACTCTCTAAGGTTTATTTAGTATACAAACGGGAATCCTAGAATAAGAAATATCTGGCAACCCTTCTAAACATCTAATGGAAGCATGGTTCACGCAATCAAGACCCACTCGGAAGTTAACTGCTCATTGTGTTTCACTCTTTATAATGCCCCAGAAATCCAAGGAACAGAAAGTAGTACTGGATTGCGGTTGAAAAATACAGATTCACCCGCACCCCAGAGCAAAAACATCAGAATCTGGTCAAAAGTTAGCTAGTCAATAGTGGCTGGGCACTGCCCCACCAAACTCGGTCTGCCCTGGGACAGCCCCCACCTGCGTGACATCTTACTTACATGGGAAGCTGCCTTAGACAGAGTCAGACCATTTGGTACCCCTAGCCCAATACTGTTTGCACTGACTGGCAGTGGCTCTCCAGCATTTCAGGTAAGGAGTCTTCCAGCTCTACCTGGAATTGAACCTGGGGCCTGCTCTGCCAAAATGTTGCACTGTTGCTGTCCTTCTAAACATGTTCCTGTTCAGGTTTCTTAGCCAGCTGTTCCCTCCAAGCAGAAAATCTACTCCCCAACTCTGCATTCTGTTGCTAAAGAGCATGATCAGTCCTTTGTGGGCTGTTTTTAGCTCACTTAGATTTTCCCCACTCCAAATCTTTGGGGATCCCCTGAGCAGGTTTCCACTTCCCTCTTGCTTCAATCACAGTAGCCAAGTTTGGGCTACCATCCTGCTGGTGGTACTCACCACCTGAGTTTGCTAGTAGAAGCAGCAATTAACAGTTGATTGCTGTTGTCTTTAAAAATATCTGCTGGTCAATTAGCCAGGGGACAAGATGACTGTTTAATTGGTCACATAGTGTTTAACTGATTAACAGATCAACAAAACAGTTACAGCCCTACTCTTTAGGCGAATGCCACTCCGGTTGTGTACCCAGTACACACCAAACGTTTAAAGCACATGACTTCCCCCAGAGAATCTTGGGAACTATAGTTTGTTAAGGCTGCTCTGTGTGGTGGGTGGGTAAACTACAGTTCCCAGAGGTTTTCTTTAAAAAAATATGTAGGATATAGAATGGAAAACTCTCATCCTGCAACTCAGCCTCTTAAGGAAGTTTCCAGCAGCCTGATTACAATATGTGTCTTTATTTTGGATCTTATTATTTGTGTGGAATTGTTCGATTTGTACTTTTTGATGTTTTGTTCATTGTTTATGACTTTTTTGTTAGGTTTGTAGTTATGACATTTTTTATGGGTTGCACAAGCTGCCTTGAGAGTGGTTTTAACTTTGGAAAGGCAGCAAACAAAGAAAACGATGGATGCATTATCATCATATAACTATGTCAAGGAGTGGGGAAACTTGTGGCCCTCCAAACTCTACTTGGAATACTATTCGCACCACCCCTAAACTTGGGCTGTGCTAGCAACATCTGGGGGAAACACATGTTCCCCATCTCTGCCTTAGGTACCATCACCTATACTGTAGAAAGGGCACACAATGGGCTATGATGCTATGAAATAGCACAACCTCACAATAAGTCCGCTAAAGTTAGTAGCCCGTAACAAAAGTCACTAGTTTATTTTATGATTACTTTTATATCCCATATTTCCTCCAAAGCGCTCCAAGTGGCATACATGGCTCACTCCCTCCTCTCCTGATGTCATCATCACAACAACCCCAGTACCGTAGGTTAGGCTAAGAGACAGCCACAGGCTTTTGGTCACCCAGTGAGGTTTGTGCCTGGGCAAGGAGTTGAACCATTTGTGGACCTGCAAAAAATGTCATTTTTAGAGGTCCTTGCCTGTCCCTGCCCCCTCAAAAAAAAAAAAAAGGCTTAAACCCTAAAAATAGTATTTACAAGCCTTGGAATAGTATACTCGGTTCCCCTAAGAAGAACTGCAAAGTTAAGCATCATCAGCTAGTCTCTATCCAAGCACCAATGGCATTTTCACGCATTGTTCCAGTAATGAAAGCCATGCAACCACCTATTCACAGGCAAAACGGGATCCTGAAAACACAGAAAAAGAATTCAACAAGTTATATCTTTACCTTTAAAGGGGAAATGTTTGCTCAATAAACCTGTTGACAATGTTCAAGAAAACTTCAGAAACCAAAGCAGTCGGCTGAGTCTGGAACAACCTTGTGAAGTGAAAGGATAAGAAACAGGGATTTATATCTAGATGTTAGGATAGAGATGATAAGGAAAACAGGAAGATACAGTGAGAGGTAAATGAGGTGCTGTGGGATTGGTGGAAGTCAATGTTCTTTTTCCTTTTTAGTGTTTATATTATTAATTTGTAAGATTTGGATTTGTTTTTTTATTTGCTTGTGTTTTGTGTATTGTTATTTTTCATTTTTTGTTGTTGTTGTGCGGAAAATACTAATAACATTTACTATTTAAAAAAAGAAACCAAAGCAGTCAGTACATAGTCTGTTCTCCTTCACGGAGCAGATATATATATAACTTTAGAGCCCTGCTGGGTAAGACCAAAGGTCCCGTTTCCCCACAATGGCTAACCAGATCCTTTCAGGAAGACCACAAGCAGGATGTAAAAGCCACAGCCCTCTTCCGATTGCTTCCCCCCGCCTTATGGTATACTATTTCTGAACCTGGAGGTTCCATTTCGTTATGACAGCTCATAGCCATTGAGCAACCTACCCTCCCATAAGATTAGCTAACCCCCTTGCATCATTTCCCTGGGGTGGAGGGCCTGAGGCACTCCAGATGTTCAACTTATATCACCCTGTGATCCTTGGCCATGCTGGTTGATGCCAATAAGAGCCCATGCCCAACAACATCTGGAGGGCCAAAGGTATGTTTCATCAGTGATATATGTAGGTCACACTCAGTTTGGCTTAACATCAGAATTTTAATTAACAGAAATACAGAAATACAGAAATACAGAAATCAATTTATTTGTCCTCCACACAAGAGCCTCCCTCGGGAAGAAAAGTCACCAGTATCTGCATAGCTCAGTTGGTTAGAGCATGGTGCTGATAATTCCAAGGTTGCAGTTTCGATCACTGGGACAGTTGCATATTCCTGCATTGCAAGGGGTTTGGATGCACAGAAGAGAAGGATGGATTGAGAACCCAGTTTGATTGGGAAGTGGGGGAATGGATTCTGTTACATATTCTGTTAATCCAGAATGCGGCTGCCGGACTGGTGCTTGGTAGCAGCCGCCGGGACCACGTAACACCAGTCCAAAGTGAGAAGTGAAGTTACAGGGAACCAGGCAGATGGCCTTCTCAGTAGAGGTGCCCGCCCTATGGAACATCCTCCCGTCAGATGTCAAAGAGTGAAACAATTATATGAATTTTAGAAGACACCTGAAGGCAGTCCTGCTTCAGGAAGCTTTCAATGTCTGATATATCATAATGTATTTTTGTATATTCTGTTGGAAGCCACCCAGAGTGGCTGGGTAAACCCAGTCTGATGGGCAGCATATTCATATTCATATTATTTAGCATACTGGAATATCTTCTACATGTATTGTGAAATTGAAAATTTTGCATATGGGCTGTTACTATGGGGGGTTTAAAAAAATAAAAGAAAGGGGGTTTGTTTGTAGTTTTGTGGGTGTGTATTTTATATTTATTGGCTTGTATCCAATGCCAGCCCTATTCAAAGTAGACCCTTTTGAGTCATATGCGGTGTTGGTCACACTTGGAGTAGACCCATTGAAATTAATGGTCACGGCCAACTTTGGTCCATTAATGTCATCAGGTCTGTGCTAAGCAGGGCATAGTGGGAATACAACCACCTGAAATAAATGGGCATGTATAACATGGATCTATTAACAGGATCTATTTGTGTAGAACCGGTCCACTGAAAACAACCTTCTTGCTCTTACTGAAGTACATATATTGACCGCTTACTGACTGATTTTACTATAAATCACCTTGATGTCCCCAGAACAAATAAATAAATATAAAAGGTGACAAATAAATGCACATAGTATTGTTGTTTTTAAAGCCAATAAAGAAAGCAGCAGGCAATAAATAAAATGGCAATCTTAATTTTTCTTCACATATTTCATAGTGAAGTCCTAGCTGGGTTGGGCTGGGTTGGGGGCAGGAAGTCCCTGCGCTGGAGAATAGATTCGTGTTAAACCCTACAGGAATTGGTAATATTTCAAGGGATACCTAAGGTTGCCCCTTTTCCTCCTGTGTCATTATTATTATTATTAATAAAGATTTTCTTGATTTACAAAAGTGTGTGCAATGTCTCTCTCTCGTATTTCCCCCCCCCCAATGTATCATTTTTACAGATCAGTTTCATTTGTTGAGATATTAGGAAGAAAAGGGGGGAAGAGGTGGGGGGGGAAGAGATGGGGAGGCTATTGTGCAAACATTAAGCAGGTGAAGGTTCCTCACATCGCTTTATCCCTAGATCCCCTGTTAGGAAACGCTTTGCCTGTTAACGGTTTGTTTGTTTGTTTTTTTGGTCAGTCCACTATGGAAGACACAGGAGCAGGGGCAATTAAAAAGTTGGCAACGGTAACCATCACAACCATCTAATTTCCCCCACCGTGCTCCTGCAATTTATATTTTTCTCTGGAAGACCTTTTCTTAACAAAAAAACCCCCAGCAGCTAGAGCACTGATCTGCAAAGCTTTCCATTGTGTTTTTCCCCCGTTTGCAGCTTTTCTGCTGCATTGTGGATGCATTTCAGCAGCGCTTCTTGAAAGGATTCCCTTCCACACAGTGCCAGTTCTGTATTCTCTGGTGGCATCTTTCCTATGACTGCAGTGTACCGACTTCACCTCTGTGGGAGGTGGGAAGGAGAAGCAGAGTCTTAAAACAAACGCTACAAAATCGACTTGAAATGGCAGCGCGGAGCCAAAAAAAAAATATGCAGAAGGAGGCTGGCACATACATCTTCCTTGTTTTGCAATCTGCCTTGCAGATTTGAGACGGGTGGCGTCCTTTTATCCCCCCACCCCCTACTGATACAGGCACTCAGATCCACATTCCCATACCCGCGGAAATATGCTGATGATGCTACTCTGAGGAGGAGATGCCCCATTAAACGGGAGCTCCTTGCTTGTGGCAATCCACCAGGGACGTGCTACTTCCATCGAAAAGGAAGGGGTGGGGTGTGAGGAATCGACTGCAGCCACGGATGAGCTGACAGCGGAGGCTGCACAACACAGCTCAAAAGAAGGCCAAAGGGTGCGATGGTGGTTATTGATCCCCTTGCAAAGGGTCACTCGGCTCTTCCAAACACCTCCCCTCCCCCCCTCCTTCCGCCGCCCCGCTCCTTTCATAGTTGGATTTACCTTTCTGGCCTATATACGGCATACGTGCTTAAATACAGGGAGAGAAAGAGTGTGTGTTTGGCACAGGCTCGCTTCGGCGAGTAATTAAAAACAAACCTCCAGGAAACGCAAGGCGAGAAAAGAGGCCAGCCGCAAAAAAAGAAGAAAAAAGGAAGAAATCCGTGACACCACCTGGATGAAATTCAGAAATCGAGACGCATTAGAAAGCCACATAAGCAGCGGGAGGCGAAGAAACCAGGCGGCTGATTAGACACAGACGTCCCAGCCCCGATCTAAAAGGGAAATGTAGAAATGTGTCGGAGTCTCTTCAACAAACACACATGGGAGGAGAACTTGTGGCTCTGCAGATGTTGCTGGACTCCAGCTCTCCTGGGGCCCAACCCTTGTGGTCAGGGAAGATGGGAGTTGTAGTCTAACAATAATGGGAAGAGCCTGGGTTTTCTCTGCCTCCGACTCACACAGATCAGCTTCTTAGGGTGCAAGCCTATGCAAGCCTACTCATAAATATCACAGAAGGGACCCCAAGGCTCATCTAGTCCAGCCCCCAGCAATGCAGGAATCTCAGCTGAAGCATCCATGACAGATTGGCCTTCCAACCTCTGCTTAAAAACCTCTGAGGAAGGAGAGTCCACAACCTCCCGAGGGAGTCTGTTTCACGGCCGAACAGCTCTTACTGTCAGAAAACTCTTCCAGATGTTTAGTCGGAATCTCCTTTCTTGTAACTTGAAGCCATTGGTTCGAGTCCTGCCCTCCAGAGCGGGGCGGGGGGGGGGGGGAAACAAGCTTGTTCCCTCTTCCACATGACGGCCCTTGAGATATTTGAAGATGGTTACCATATCTCCTCTCAGTCTCCTCTTTTCCATGCAGCTCCTTCAACCGTTCCTCATAAGGCCCCTGATCATCTGAGTTGCCTTCCTCTACGCACGTTCCAGCTTGTCAAGTCAGTTGCAATCAATGGGCCTGTCCCATTCCACCACCTGAGGTAAAACGGGAATGGGCCACCTGCTGCCTCACAGCATCGCCCTCATCCTGCCACTGCTGGAATGCACACACACCCCCCTCACCAAATGGCAAGCGAGGGAGCACTCCACAAGGCCTTGATGCTCATCTTCTGTCAGGAGCCGGAGTCATGCAAAAATCAGCAATCAAATAAAAATACTCAACTCTTTATTCAAGGAACCCAACCAGTGCAGGCCTAGGGATCCCATCAACTCTTCCCAGTAGGTCTTGCTCCAACGGGGCTGATGCAAGGACTGGAGGTTCCTGTCTTCCCACCACTTCTGAAGTAGGGCTGAGCAAAGTCTGGTTTTCAACATTTTAGACCCCTAAGTAGTAGCAGTTGCCAGGACATTGCCCCATTTGCCTCTATGTAGTGCCATCCTTATTTAGACATTGTGATACAGTGGTACCTCGGGTTACAGACACTTCAAGTTACAGACGTTTCAAGTTACAGACTCCGCTAACCCAGAAATAGTACCTCAGGTTAAGAACTTTGCTTCAGGATGAGAACAGAAATCACGCGGCTGTGGCTAAAGTGGTACCTCAGGTTAAGAACAGTTTCAGGTTAAGAACGGACCTCCAGAACGAATTAAGTTCTTAACCCGAGGTACCACTGTATATGAGTACAGTCATACCTTGGAAGCTGAACGGAATCCGTTCCGGAAGTCTGTTTGACTTCCAAAACATTCAGAAACCGAAGCTGCAGAAGCTGCACCGGACGTTCGGTTTCTGAAAATAGTTCGCAAACCAGAACAGTCACTTTCAGGTTTGCAGCATTTGGCAGCCAAAACATTTGAGAACTAAGCTGTTTGAAAGCCAAGGTACAACTGTATTGCGATGTTTAGCTGGTGATAACATCAGCTACTTAGGGGTCTAATACTGATACGTATATTTTAGCTTACCTTATGTTATATGCTTTACTTATGTTATATTGTTACAACTGTTATTCTATAATACAGAGCAAAAAGGGCGGCAGGAATCATGAAGGAAGTGGTGACTGGGCCCACGGTTTTTCCCACATCCCAATTTTTTTCATAGCACACGCACACATTGTGATTCGTGATATATCGCCATGTTGAGTATTATGAAGCTGTTACCACAATGTGGACTTGAAACCGGTTTTGGACGATGTACATTGCCCTTCCCTATTCCTAAGTCTCCTCCTCTCCAGGGTGTTTCCCAAGTAGTCATAGACTGAGCCTGCACAGAACCCGCCTCTGCTCTGCCCTGCTCATACCTCTGCAGGTTCCGGGAGACCAGGGGAGAAGGGAGCTGGTCACAGCAGGAGGGGGAGACTCCCTGGCTACTTCAGCAGCCAGCCTCATCTCTGTCTCCTCCAGCCTCCGCTTCTGCCTCAGAGTCGGAACTGCTCTCTTCCACAGCCACTTCCTGCTCACCAAAGCCTGTTACCTCTTCTGTTTCTGACACCTGCTCCTCCCAGTCTGCTCCTTCTTCTCCCTGTGACCACTCATCGTCATCCCACCACCGGCTCGGAGTCTTCTTCCCCAGGGGTGCCCTTGGGGGTCCCCAGCTGGTGCCTCCCACCATGTCTCTGCATTCAGCCAGTCCATGGCATATTCTCTACCCCAGTGGTGAGGAAGACAAATGGCAGTGCCACATGCTGGAAAGTCCTCCTTTCACCAAAAAGCCAGAGAGAGGAGGCATTCCAGTGGTGGCAGAGGTCGTTGCGCAGGGTGCTTGTGTTTCTGCCGCCTGAGGCAGATGCTTCACCCCGCCAAATGAGCAAGCTGGCTCTGCAATGAATGCATGCTCTGTGTGCGTGCTTTGAAGAGTTTGGATTTGATATCCCGCTTTATCACTACCCGAAGGAGACTCAAAGCGGCTAACATTCTCCTTTCCCTTCCTCCCCCAGAACAAACACTCTGTGAGGTGAGTGGGGCTGAGAGACTTCAGAGAAGTGTGACTAGCCCAAGGTCACCCAACAGCTGTACGTGGAGGAGCAGGGAAGCGAACCCAGTTCACCAGATTACGAGTCCACCGCTCTTAACCACTACACCACACTCGCTCTTTGGTGTGCAGCAAGGTGTGGGGAACTTTTGGCCTGGCAGATGCTGCTGAACAACAACTCCCAGCAGCCACAACCATTGCCCATGTTTCTGGGAGTCGTAGTACAGCAACGTCTGGTGGGCCAAAAGTTCCCCACACCTGGTGTACTGGGTTGCAGCCACAGAAGGCAAATTCCATAGGCTGTACTCACACCATACATAGAAAGAATATGACTTCCCCCAAAGAATCCTGGGAACTGTAGTTTTCTAAGGGTACTAAGATGCCCCAGGATGCTTTTGGCTGGGTTCATGTGCTTTCACACATATATGCAGCCACAGAGAGTATACTGGTAGTAAGACCCATTGAAATCAATTGGGCACATTCCCAGAAAAAGTGTCTATAGAGCCATTGACTGCAATCCTCTACACCAGTGTTTCCCAACCTTGGGCCTCCAGCTGTTTTTGAACTACAATTCCCATCATCCCTGACCACTGGTCTTGCTAGCTAGGGATGATGGGAGTTGTAGTCCAAAAACAGCTGGAGGCCCAAGGTTGGGAAACACTGCTCTACACAGAAGTAAGCATGCATAGGATTGTACTGTTAATTAGGAATCTCTTCAAAACAAAAGTAGGGAAAAAGCCATTTCTCTTCTGAATGGTTAAATTATAACATTGCTTTGATTAGTGCTATTCTGTGCCTTGATAGGGCATGCTGTACGTATGAAGGAGCATTCGTTTATTTTAAAAAAAATCAGCTGGGAAGGAGTGACAGAGAGACTGCATGTGGAAGCAGATACTTAAAAAGCAGCTGGAAGTATCTAATGATTTTAAAGGAACTGCAAAGGTTGTTCAAATTGCTTTTCCTCAACTGTAGTAGCTAATATTTAAAATGGATTTTTAGGTAGTAATTAACCCATTGTGGTTAAATGACCAAGCCAATTAAACACCTTTCTAACAATCAACCCTTGTGGGAACAGTGAATGGTTTTTCAAAAGAAAATTGTGGGCACCAGGAATCCAAAATAGGGGGTATTAAAGCCTGTCTCCTCTCCATGCCAGGGTCTCAATCTGGATCAGGGCCCTGCACTTGATATATACATGTGTGTGTGGTGTATGTGGGGTGTGTGTGTGTGTGTGTGTGTGTGTGTGTGTAAAATTCATTTCAGTCCAAAGACCCACAAAAACTTTTTCGAAAGCAAAATAAAACAGAAATACTGGGAAAGGGTACCAAAGTGGTTGCTATGTTTTATCCAGAGTATGCAGGTTTCTGTTTCTTAATACTTCTGTGAGGAACTTAGCCACGACCAGGGTAGTATCATTTGACATTTTCTCCAAGGAGGTACTTGAGGTAGAATGTTTTGGATTTTCCAGTTAAATTTACCAATGGGGGTTTAATTAATTGATCCCTGACTTGTTTGAACTGCTCACAGTGTAGTCTTCTTTTTGGCGATCACTCGTAGCCAAGCAAGATTGTCTTCCATGAACACAGTCTTAGCGATGTGTCCGTAGGTGACTGTGGAGGCCGATTCTGGATCCACACATCCTTCCACAGTGGCGACAGAGGTTTCTGGGCAGGAGTTGATCACGGTGAGGGTTTGCCAAACATGTCTTCCTCTTAGCACATTTCTCCCTTGCGTCCTGAGTTCAAGCATCTTCAAAGTCTATGACACCTTTGATAAAAAATAAACGGAGTATAGCAAGTTTGCTCATCTCTGCCTTCTGACAGATAGTCTGCCAGCGGCAATTCCAGGACTTTCTGTGGTGAAACAACAGCTCTAGGTACCGGAAGCATTTATTCTGCGCTAGTACCCATTTACAAGGGGAATAAAGGTAAAGGGACCCCTGACCATTAGTCGTGACCAACTCTGGGGTTGCGGCGCTCATCTCGCTTTATTGGCCAAGGGAGCCAGCGTACAGCTTCCGGGTCATGTGGCCAGCATGACTAAGCCAAATCTGGCAAACCAGAGCAGCGCACGGAAATGCTGTTTACCTTCCCGCCAGAGCGGTACCTATTTATCTACTTGCACTTTGATGTGCTTTCAAACTGCTATGTTGGCAGGAACAAGGGGAATATCTTTTATCAAAGACCAGAATTTTGGATTTCTCATAGTTGATGGATAACCCATTGTCAGAACAGTAATCTGAGAACTTCCTTAGTTCGTATTTCAAGCCAGGTCTGGAACAAGAGAGGATGGTCGCATCGTCCGCATATAGCAAAAGAGAGGTCTTTCTGGTTCCTGTTTCTGGAAGATGATCATCTGAGTCCATTAGACCTTCATCTAAGTCATTTAGGAAAGGGCTAAACAATGTGGGGGACAAAATACAGCCCTGTCTCACTCCCCTAGCCATTTCAGCACAGTCTGAAAGTTGGCCCTGCAACCCACATCTAACCTGCAATTTGCTATCACTGTACAGAGATTTAATAAGGAAGAAGAGTCATTTATCCTGCAGTAACATCTGTAATTTGGTCCATAGTTTCGATCTAGAAAAAGCACCTGCTATATAAGGTGCCTCCAGAGTCACTGGTGACTGGTGCCCATAAGGGCTGGTAGGGAGCCAGAAGTTAAGACAGAACCAGAGGTAATGACAGGCAGAACCAACCAGTTTTGTCCCCATCCGCCTCCCTGCTGAATTCTACAAGAGCAGCATTGAGACTAAGCCAACCGATATTAGTGGGGCAATGCCCCAATTGCCCTATGGACCAGCTAGCCTCCCCAGTGTCCACAGAGTCAGTCCTTTGCAGGAGGGAAGCTTAAAGGTAAAGGTAAAGGTACCCCTGCCCATACGGGCCAGTCTTGACAGACTCTGGGGTTGTGCGCCCATCTCACTTAAGAGGCCAGGGGCCAGCGCTGTCCGGAGACACTTCCGGGTCACGTGGCCAGCGTGACATCGCTGCTCTGGCGAGCCAGAGCCGCACACGGAAACGCCGTTTACCTTCCCGCTGGTAAGCGGTCCCTATTTATCTACTTGCACCCGGAGCTGCTTTCGAACTGCTAGGTTGGCAGGCGCTGGGACCGAGCAGCGGGAGCGCACCCCGCCGCAGGGATTCGAACCGCCGACCTTTCGATCGGCAAGTCCTAGGCGCTGAGGCTTTAACCCACAGCGCCACCTGCGTCCCGGAGGGAAGCTTAGGTTTGTACATTTTCATGTACATGGATTAAAGGGCTCTGTCACCCTAGTGCAACAGAAAAGAAATGGACTTCTGTGGGTAGGAAAATTATGGGTAAATGCAATTAAAAGTGTGAGATTGAACAAACTGGAAGATTGTAAAAACACCCCACAATCAAGTCAGCCTAGATTGTTCAGTTGGATAGAGTGTGGTGCTGATGACGCCAAGATTGCAGGTTCGATCCCAGTGTGGGGGTACCTGCATATTCCCTCATTGCAAAGTGTTTGGGCTAGATCCTACAGTTCTATTATTCTAAATCAGGATGGATGCTCATTGTCATATACTCTCCCCACAACCAAATCAAACCAAAGGCTTAGTAAATTCCGGATATGATCTAACTTTGTACCAGAAGTTAGCAAACCAGAGCGAACACTCTCAATAAACAGGTCATCTGTTTTTTAAAAACGAAAAGAAGAAGTCATTTATGCAAGGGCTGTTGGTGCCTCTATAAGTCTGTCACGGAAACATGCCCACAGGGAAGGTGCAAGCTGAATATAACTTAAATAAGCCTTGACTTGCCCGGCAGAGAAGTCTTTAAATGCTAGCAACTTGGCTTATGGAACTGCTGAGTCATCCTCGGAGGAAGCGAGAACACATGCTTGGGAAGTCCTCGGCGCTGAGTCATAAATCAGGCAAACACCTCACCTTGTTTCTGGCTACTCATAAACAGTCTCGCACCTCCAGCCGGCCTGTTCATGTTTCCATCCACCTACATCCCCAATACATCTGTGTGAAACTTTGGTCTTTTTTGGGGAAAGTGCCAAAACTGCAGCTCAAGGTGGGTATGGGGTGTGGGAAAGATGTATTTAATTTAGTTTAAAAGTGGAGCAGTAGTCGTTTTAAATGGACAGAAGACCACGCAGAGAGAGAATTCCCTAGGTCATGGGGCGAGCCGGTTTTGCAAAAGCATCAAGAAGCTTTCTTCCTTTCTTTCTTTCTTTCTTTTTACAGATAAAATCTGTTTTATTTTGACATAATTACACACATTACAGATTTAGATTTAGTTAAGCGCTAAGGTTTAAAGTCCCCCCCCAATTGCCAGATAAATACTTTTTTTTTAATTCAAAATTATAACAAGACATATTATCCAAAAACATATCATCCTTGTCCCCCCCCCCATTTTCCTCCCTCCCCCTCCCCCACAAAACCCATCCACCCCACCCCCCAACTTCCCTCAGTTTCAGTCTTTGGTTTCTCTAAGAATGCTGTTTTCTGCATGTTACAAAGTTGTATAGATCCTCAAACTATTTAGCTGATTATTATCAATAAAAAGTTTGTGAATGTTTATTCAAAACCTGCCAAGGAGTCCAGTTCGCTTTGTTGCATTTTCAGATACTTTGTAAAGGGTTCCCATTTATCCTTAAAGTCACAGTTAAAGCTTCAAGAAGCTTTCAAGGGGAGCATTATTTACGGTGACAAAGCACCTGCTTCGCATGCAGAAAGTCCCGCGTTTGATCCCTGGCATCTTCAGGTAGAGCTAGGAATCTGCCCTGAAACTCTTTAGGGACACTGACAGTCAGAGTAGGCAATACTGGGCTGGGATTGCACTCCCTGTGCTCCTGTTTAAATCAGCTCCTTGTTTAGAACCATGAGGACTGGGACCTTGCTTTTTATTTACTTTGAATGCGTAAGGTCCAAGGTCCAAACCCTTGAATCTCCAAACAGGGCTGGGAAAGGGTCATGTCTGGAACCCCCTGGAGAGCTACTGGCAGTCCGTGTAGACAATACTGAGCTAGGGGGACCAGTGAAGTGACTTAGTATACGGGAGCTTCCTATATTCTATTTGCATAAAGGAACTTGAAATATACTCAGAGTCGCAAAGTGATTTCATGCTCTTTATTCAGCTCATAGTGGTGAGGAGGAATGAATGAAAGTCCCCTCAAGGTATCTGCTTTATATACATTATTTACACAATGGGCTGCACATGATTGGCTAATTCCGGAATTCTACTGTAAGCCAATCAGGTTGTGGATTCACTTAAATCTGGAGCATGATTGGGTGGTTCCTGCCAACCAATCATACTGCTGCATTGTTCTAGGACCAATTCGACTGCTGCATTCTGAATCCTATTGTTCTAGGACCAATCAGACTGCTGCCTTTTGGATCCTATTGTTCTAGGACCAATCAGACTGCTGCAGTTTGGATCCTATTCGACTCAGTACATAACAGAACTCTAGCTCAGCGGTTGTGTGCTTTCATTTGCATGCAAAAGGCCCCCAGTCCAGCCCAGTCCCCAGCATTTCCAAGCAGGGGTTGGAAGGATCTCTACCTGAAACCTTGGAGAGACACTGCCATTCAGCGTAGACAATACGGATGGACCAATGGCCTGACTTGATAAAGACAAAGGGACCCCTGACCATTAGGTCCAGTCATGGCCGACTCTGGGGTTGCGGCGCTCATCTCGCTTTATTGGCCGAGGGAGCTGGCGTACAGCTTCCGGGTCATGTGGCCAGCATGACTAAGCCACTTCTGGCAAACCAGAGCAGTGCACAGAAATGCCGTTTACCTTCCCGCTGGAGCGGTACCTATTTATCTACTTGCACTTTGACGTGCTTTTGAAGTGCTAGGTTGGCAGGAGCTGGGACCGAGCAACGGGAGCTCACCCCGTCGCGGAGATTCGAACCGCCGACCTTCTGATCGGCAAGTCCTAGGCTCTGTGGTTTAACCCACAGCGCCACCCGCATCCCTTTGACTTGATATAAGGCTGTGTTAATACTGTATGGCGAAAGAGGGATTCCTATGAGAATATGTGCCGGGCCGGAAAACATGGGGATCAGAGAGGCAAAGGAGGGCCTTCTGCATACTGGGCAGGCAGCCAATGTATGCAGCCAAACTCTTCCCAGCTTCAGTCCCCAATGATATCTGCAGGTAGGGCTTGGGAGCGTCCCCTGCCTGAAACCCTGGAGAGCTGCTGCCAGTCAGTGTAGACAATACTAAGCTAGATGGACCAATGGTCTGATTTGGAATAAGGCTGTGTCAGGTGGTCAGGCTGAAAGGAAACAAGCCCAAAGGAAGGATGGAATAACATTGACAGCTGTGCACCCTCACAAATACGCAAAATGCAAAGGAGCTCCTCCCTCTTTGATTTGTGGTCACAGTAGATCCCAGGGTGGGGCAGCGGGCCAGATCTTTAGCTTCCCCCTCCCATGCAGGCCATTTTGACAGATGAGTTCAGCTTAAACCCATCCCCAGCTTCTCCTGGGAAGTGGCTACTAGGACACAGCCTCAAAGGTCTAGTTGATCAATACCAGGCATTGCCAAACTTGGCCCTCCAGAGGTTTTCGGACTACAACTCCCATCATCCGTAGCTAACAGGACCAGTGGTCAGGGATGATGGGAATTGTAGTCCCCAAATATCTGGAGGACCACGTTTGGGCATGCCTGATCTATACCAGGGGTTGGCAAAGTTTTGGGGGCATGGGCTGGTTCGCAATCCTGCAGATGCTGCGGTGGGCCGGAGTGTGCATGCACGCACGCACATGCATGCACGTGCAAACACCACTTCTGGCACTCCTTCCAGCGCGGAGGATGTGTGCGGCCTGCACAGCTTTCATTGGCTGCAGGAGCTTCCAACTTTTAGAAGACATCTGAAGGCAGCCCTGTTTAGGGAAGTTTTTAATGTTTGAAATTTTATTCTGTTTTTAATGTTCTGTTGAAAGCCGCCCAGAGTGGCTGGGGAAACCCAGCCAGATGGGTGGGGTAGAAATAAATTATTATTATTATTATTATTATTATTATTATTATTATTATCATCATCATCATCATCATATAAAATATAGTAAAAACAAACAGCACAGCACTATTAAAAGCTCTTTCCTTAAAAAGGACATTTTCCCAAAGCTCACTGAAATATACCCTCCAACATTTCTCCAATGAAAATAGGGGCATCCTATTCAATAATGATAATGATAATAATAATAATAATAATAATAATAATAATAATAATATTTGCCCCAGCCACAGGGGTCATCAAACTTTTTCAGCAGGGGGCCAGTCTACTGTCCCTCAGACCTTGTGGGGGGCCGAACTATATTTTGGGGGGGAAATGAACAAATTCCTACGCCCTACAAATAACCCAGAGATGCATTTTAAATAAAAGGACACATTCTACTCATGTAAAAATACAATGATTCCCAGACCGTCCGCGGGTCAGATTTAGAAGGCGATTGGGCCAGATGCGGCCCCTGGACCTTAGTTTGTCTACCCATGGTCTAACATATATAAACACACAATAGAACATTTTAAAACTTCCCTATACCGGGCTGCCTTCAGCTGTCTTTTAAAGGTTGAATAGTTACTTATTTCCTTGTCTCGGAGGTCGCATAACTCCACACCCTCCAACATTTCTCCAATGAAAATAGGGATGTCCTAAGGAAAAGCAGGATATTCCAAGTATCTGTTCAGAAACCAGGACTGCTGCTGCCAATTCAGAACTGTCCCTGGGAAACAGGGACACTCAATCTTCACCTGCCGAAGGACAGACAGCATGGAGGGAGACAGTCCAGCCTCTCTAGGAAAGGAGTTCCGATGCCTAGGGGCAGCTGCCCTGAAGGTCCTCTCCTGCATTGCCACTACCTGTGCTTGTGAAGATGTTGCGACTGAGAGAAGGGTCTCCCATGAAGGTTGAAAATCATTAGGCGTGGTTGATGGAAGTCCTAGGCTTATAGCGAAAATGTTGTATATGGTGAGAGGAGATGTTATGTTTTGTTTGGAATATATATATATAAACTAATAAAAACATTTATTAAAAGAGAGAGAGAGAGAGGTCTCCCCCGAAGATATCAGAGCCTGGGCAGGTTTGTGTGGAAGAATCCAGCCCTTCAGAGAGCCTGGGCCTAAGCTGTATCTGTATGTGGAATCTGTGGCTCCAGATGGTCAGTTGCCAGGGGTGATGGGAGCCCAACAATAAATTGAGGGCTGCAGGTTCTTCATCCCTGGTACACAGAGCGCCAAGGAAGTGATAGCAGACCCTCCAAGTATCCCTATTTTCCAAGGACAGTCCTGGATTTACAGAAGCCATCCCGGTTTTTGATCTGATCCCAGAATGTCCCACTTTTCCTTAGGATTCCCCTATTTTTATCTGAGAAATTTTGGAGGCTATGGAATTATGTGACACCCCCCCAAGCCAAGGAGATAAGTAACTATACAACATTTAGAAGACATCTAAAGGCAGCCCTGTATAGGGAAGTTTATTATTTAATGTTTTATTATGTTTTCATATATGTTGGAAGCCGCCCAGAGTGTTTGGGGCAACCTGGTTAGATGGGTGGGGTATAAATAACACAGTTGTTGTTGTTGTTGTTGAATAGGATGTCCCTATTTTCACTGTAATGTTGGAGGGCATGTGATAGGGGGCATGAGGGTGGGCTGGGTCAGGTTCCGGCTAGGAGTTCCTCTAGCTGGCAATGTTCTCCTTCCGCATTCCAAGTCCTCACCCGAAGACAAAGCTAATGACTTGAGTAAACACCACGCTAGGGCACTCCAACTTGAAAAGCAAAGCAAAGTGGCTTGAAATATGCAGGCAGCAACGGTCAGTCATGGAATCAAAGAACTGTAGAGTTAGAAGGGAGCTCCAAGAGTCATCAAAACTGTAGAGTTAGAAGGGAGCTCCAAGAGTCATCAATCCAAGCCTCTGCCATGCAGGAATTCCAGCCCTGACCAACTTGGGACCAGTTCACCTGCGAGACCACATCACCCAATCTATATACCCTCTCCCACCACTTCGACCTGCGGAACTGGCACTTTTACAGGTATCCATAACTATTCCAAAGGGACGCGGGTGGCGCTGTGGGTAAAACCTCAGCGCCTAGGACTTGCCGATCGCATGGTCGGCGGTTCGAATCCCCACGGCGGAGTGCGCTCCCGTTGTTCGATCCCAGCACCTGCCAACCTAGCAGTTCGAAAGCACCCTTAAGTGCAAGTAGATAAATAGGGACCGCTTACCAGCGGGAAGGTAAACGGCGTTCTGTGTGCTGCGCTGGCTTGCCAGATGCAGCTTGTCACGCTGGCCACGTGACCCGGAAGTGTCTGCGGACAGCGCTGGCTCCCGGCCTATAGAGTGAGATGAGCGCACAACCCTAGAGTCTGTCAAGACTGGCCCGTACGGGCAGAGCTACCTTTACCTTTACCTTATAACTATTCCACAACTCCCTGCCTGTCGATATCAGACAGGCACCTTCAATGGACTCTTTTCGGCACCTGCTCAAAACATTTTTGTTTAGACATGCCTACCCAGATATCTAGACAGCTGATTAGTTTATTGCTGGTTTTAATTGTTTGGATGTTGTTTTTGCTGATAATAATATTGTTTTATTCTTTTTGCAAACCACATTAAAAAAAATTAAAAATCAAGTGGTATATAAATTTAGGAAACAAAGCCTAAAGCACAGCACCATGCTTTTTAAAAAGCATAATAAAATAAAATGATGTGTTACGGTTACATGATTGAGCCCTGCAGGTCTGCTTCCTGCTACAGATCTTTGTCACCTGCTGCGTTTGGTGGCACTTAAAATCTGAATTTGTGCGACGTCTTTGGTGTTCGTTGTGCCTGTTTGTGTTTGCATGCAAAAAAATGGTAATACAAAAGGGGGAAAAATAGTAATTACAAATAAGGACGGATAGCAAAGCGACCCGCCCATTCAGTTTTGCTTTTCTGCGGAAGGAACCTCGCGAAGCGAAGTGGGAAGACGGCTGAAATATTTCTCCGGCGAAGGAGGCCCCTGGAGTCCAAGAGGACAAAGGCAGAGATTCACGGGCACATCAAAGGCGGGGGAAAGCTTAGAGGGATGTCTAGAATTCCGCTGGAAACAAGAAACCCTCCTCGCAGCAGCTGCCAGACAATGGGGGCTGGCCGTCTCTCGGCAGTCGCAGGCTGCCCCAAACCCATGAAAACCAGGGGGAAGCATGAAAGACTTTCGAGGCAGTCCATAAAAACTGCCTGCTTAAAAAACCCTCCTGCCTCTTTCATTAGACACAGGCAGGCCAGCTGCACGGGCCCATGCCAGCCTTGCTGTTGAGAACAGAGGAACGCAGGAAGCTCCCTCTGGCTGAGTCAGGCCATGAGGTCCATCTAGCTGTCGGCCTCTCTGCACAGAAATGCTTCTGATGAACTCAGCTCCTGCTTGCCAGTTTCCTAGATCTATTTAACTGGCTGCTGAGTGGATCGGATGCTGGACTATATTGGCCTCTCTTTACGTTCGGGTTGCCATATTTCAGAAAAAAATCCTGACACCCGCAAAGTTGTTGTTGAGCTTTTTTTGAGAGCAAATGGCTGAGCTTTTTTCGGGAAACCTTCCCTCAAAATAGTGAAATTGTTTGGAGCCGTTTCCTGTTTTTTCCATCCATCCAGGTTTCCCCTGACATTTTGTCACTTGGGCAAAATCCCCCGACGCCATTTTTACACCCAGAAACCAGGACATGTCAGGAATTTTCCTGACATACAGCAAGCCTACTTTACATTCTTAGTCCATACTAACTTTTTGGGTATGATGACCCACAAACACAACTTTACTTGGCCCCATCGGTTTATCGTCTCCCGAATTTTGAATTTTCAGGTCTTCAGCTACCATCGATTTAATGCATTTTAACTGCAGGTTTGCCTATTTGATAAACATTAACTTGAGGCATGAGAGTAAATATGATAAAGCCTGCAATCCGATTCCACAAGGTTCACGCAGGTCCCGATCCACAGGCTGAGAAACACTGGTCTACGCTGACTGGAAGCAGCTCTCCACGGTTTTATGCAAGGAGTGTTTCTCAGCCCTACCTGGAGATGCCAGAGATTCCACCTGGGACCTTCTGGAAGCAAGGCAGGCACTCTGCCATTGAGCTACAGCTGTTCTCCTAAAAACAGAGCATGGTTCTAGTCCTCATGAGTCTGAATGAAAGGGTTGATTGAATTATGAACATAGGAAGCTGCCTTGGATATAGATCCTGGGTCCATATGGCTGAGTCTTGTCCACAATGATTGGCAGTGGCTCTCTAGGGGTTCAAGAAGGGAGCCTTTCACAGCCCTAGGTGGAGATGCTGAGGTTGAACCTGAGACCTTCTGCATGCAAAGCAGCTGCTATGTGGCCTTTCCTCGCCACTGCACTTTGCTTCAGGGCAAAAGAAGGTAGTGGGTGCTGGCAGACAGGGACCACTAACAGGGCAAAAAAGAGGGGGGGTGTACTCTTAGGGGAACCCAGAGACTTGCTAGCTAATTAGGCAAACAAGGCCAAAAATAAAGCCTGAGCATGCTCAGTAACCACAGCTGGTCGAGTGTCAGCTGGGAAATAATGGCAAACCAGGGCAATGCTTGAACGCAGGAGAGGGGAAGATCTGTGGCTGTCCAGATGTTGTTGGACTCCAACTCCCATCAGCCCAAGTCAGCACGGCCAATGGAACAGAGATGATGGGAGTTGTAGTCTAGTGATATCTGGAGGGGCACAGCTTCTCTGCCCTGTTTATAGTGCAATGCTTGAAACCCTGATTGGCAGCATTCCAGTTTAGGTGGTTTCATAGTATCATAGAGCTGGAGGAGATCCCAAGGGTAATCCAGTCCAACCCCCTGCAATGCAGGAATCTTGCCCACAACCGTCCCTGGGTGGGCTTGAACCAGCATCCTTCTGGTTAACAGCCAGAAGCACTGACCCATTGTTCCCCGAGGTGACATTCTTGCTATGCTTGTTTACTCTTGAGTAATCTCCATGCTCCCAAATAGCCAAGCTTTAAGAATGTAACTTTATTTTAGATAGCAGCTGTCGGTCTTATTTGTGGCATCGCACATTCCCATGTCCTTTTCTAACTTTTTACCTTCCAGGAACATCGTATTCTCTGCCGTGTCTGCCAAAGAAACCCAGGGATGCTATCGCAGAGCTCATACCCTTTTGACATGGCCCACAGGTGTGGTCTATTGGGCTCTTCTGTCACTGTATTTGAACTGAAAGTGTGCCATAGAATGTCCCACCCATGGTAGTAGTCTATGAGATGTTGCAGCAACAGGAAGAGGGCTATCGACTTTATTCCTCGCTTTTGGGTTTTCCGGAGACATCTGATTTGCCACTGTAGGAAACTAGATGCTGGACTTTGGGCCCGATCCAGCAGGTTTCTCCTCAATGCGTTTTCAGTGACGCTCGCCCTCCGGTGATTAGCATTCTGTAAGTTTCCAAAGAACTCTGATGTGCATGAGAATGTGGTTTTTGGAAACACTCTGCCCCTTTGCCTTCACTTTCTTGGTTAAATTCACAAAGGACTTGCATGACCTGGAGAACTTTATCTCTGTCTTTCATCTATTAACTTGTGCTTTACATGTGTCAAAGCAGTCAAACAGATGGCACGATGCATCTGATCAGGCAGAGGGAAGACCATCGCAAACCCAAATGGCATTTTCAGTTTCCCCCACTAGATGGCTTCAGCAAGCCACGGTTTTTTGGGAAGCGGTTTTACAGCCTCCCTCCTAAGTGGCTTCAGCAATAGGAAGATGATATACGTGACCAACATCTTAACGAGGCACACGCTTGACTCTTCCGCCATCCGACAGTAACCCTAGGAAGTGGATCCTTTCCTATTTGAACCAGCAAAGATGTAGCCCATGGGTAGGCAAACTAAGGCCCGGGGGCTGGATCCAGCCCAATCGCCGTCTAAATCCGGCCCATGGTCGGTCTGGGAATCAGCGTGTTTACATGAGTAGAATGTGTGCTTTTATTTAAAATGCATCTCTGGATTATTTGTGGGGCATAGGAATTCATTCATCCCTCCCCCAAAATATAGTCTGGCCCCCCACAAGGTCTGAGGGACAGTGGACCGGCCCCCTGCTGAAAATGTTTGCTGACCCCTGTAGCCAGAGTGAATTTGGGACAGAACAGGTTTCTTTCTGCACAGTTCCTACTTGCATCTAGTCAAGAAAACAGCACTCCTCTAGTAAAGCAATCTGATACTTCGTTGTTGTTTAATGTTAAATAAAACCACTTTAAATCTGGGTACAAATGAGAAGCAACATCTGGATGCCTGCTCCATTCATGTACAAAAGAGCGTGTGCATGTCTGATTTTAAAAGCAAAAGGCATGAGGCGTGCCAAAATAATGCCTGGAGATTATTTTCCTTTAAACTGGACCCCAGCCTGAGCAACGAGCAGAGAATGTAGCTTAGGAGCAGAGCACATGCATTGCAGGGGGGGGGGGGTGTTCCTGGAAACCTCCAGGTTAAAAGGTGCCTGAAAGAGCTGTTGCAGCACCAGACTTAGGGCAGTGTGGGTGGGTCCCCTGCACAGGGTGCTGAACCGAGGAGATGCAAAATAAGAAATAGCTATATTTATACAGGTACCTACTCAATTACAGACATTCCCTCATGCGCACACGTTCAATATGTGCGTGACCATGCATATGTGTATTGCACCAAATCTGGAACTGACCCAATGGAATGTGGGTAGAACGGGGTGTTTGCAGGTTTTTCCAACTGCGTTTCAAATACCCGTGATTTCACTTAAACACGCAGTGCTTTAAAATGTAACTCCTACATAAATTGGAAGTTGTCTGTATTGTGAAAATAAGAAATACGAGGGGAGGGGCGGCACCAAATTTGGCCTTGCTCAGGGAGCCACATTACCAAAATCAGAAGATACCTCTGCATGATGCCCTGGGAAACCACTGCCAATAAGGACAATTGTGGAACCTTCGATGTGGGGTTCCCTAGGGCTCAATCCTATCCCGTAGGTTGTTTAACATCTACATGAAACCACTGGGTGGGGTTATCCAGAGGTTTGGAGTACATTGTCAGCAGTGTGCTGATGACACTCGGCTCTGTTTCTGCTTTACATCTGCAGTGGAAGCGCTGGACCAGTGTCTTGCCTTGGTAATGGACTGGATGGGAGCCAACAAACTGAAACTCAATCCAGAAAGACTGAAGCCCCGTTCCTGGATGGTTCCCTAGACTGGATGGGTGGGAGATTGCCTGCTCTTGATGGGGTTACACTTCCTCTGAAGGAGCAGGTTCGTAGCTTGCAGGTACTCCTGCATCCTTTGCTGTTTGCTCGAAGCTCAGGCGGCCTCAGTGGCCTGGAGTGCCTTTCATTAGCTTTGGCTGGTGGCCCAGCTGCGCCCCTTTCTGGACAGGGATAGCCTAACTTTTGTTGTCTTTGCTCTGGCAACCTCAAGGTTAGATTACTGCAGTGCATTATACGTAGGGCTGCCTCTGAAGACGGTTTGGAAACTTCAGCTAGTGCAGACTGCACTGGATACCAATTAGCTTCCGGGTCCAATTCAAAGTGCTGGTTTTGACCTATAAAGCCTTAAATGGCTCCTGACCACAATACCTCAAGGACTTCTTTTCATATGAACCTACCTAAGATCCTATCTTCTGAGGCCCTTCTTCGTGTGCCTCCTCCTCGAGAGGTCCAGAGGGTGCAACATGAGAACAGGGCCTTCTCTGCAGTGGCTCCCCCTCTGTGGAATGTTCTCCCCAGGGAAGTTCGCCTGGCGCCTTCATTATACACCTTTAGGTACCAGGCAAAAACGTTCCTTTTTAACCAGGTCTTTGGTTGATTTGATTGACATCCTATGCCCTTTTAAAATGTGGGCGGGATTTTTTGGTGGGGGTTATTGGGTTGTTTTTATTTTGATTATGTCTTTCGTGGTTTTATATTTCGATTTTATTCTGTGAACCACCCTGAGACCTGCCTCTATAGGGTGGTATATTATTATATTATATTATATATTATGAATTAGTTCTGTTCCTATTAACAGGCAGCCTGTAGTCAAGAGGACAGGAAGGGGCTTACTTCTAACGATGGAGGGAACATTTCTCTGTAGTTAAAAGTGCAGCTTTGCATCTCCAGGCATCCTGGGAAAGCATCCTTGCCTGAAACTCTGGAAAGTTGCTCCCAGTTCTAGGCAAGAGCCAAGTCTGCTGTGTGCCTCTGCAAGAGCAACTGAGCGATCCAATCCACTGAAATCCACACACAATATATGCATCTTAGCATGCATGTGTGCACACATGCACAAGGCTTGGCCCAGGTTTTGAAGGAACCCACACAAATGCCCTCCTTGCTACATCAGTGTGCCTCTGGTCTTTTCTTAGAATGCAGGCAAGAGGTAGCAGCAAGTTAGTGGGGCAGTTTTAAAATTCACAACAATGCCCTGAGCAATGCTATGCTGGTTTTTAGGGGGAATTTACCAGATCACTGTTTAAAGGACAGCTCAGGGGAAGCATCAGTCTTGAAGCTGCCTGGGGAGGCAGAGTAGTCTTGTCTGCTTTCCAGCAGACAGCGGTACAATCATTGTCTTACCTTCTGGCTCATGTTTCAAGATAACCGTCCCAAAATGCAGCTGCAGCATGCTTCTTTGCAATTGTAAAGTATCATCTTGTCTACACCACTTTAAAGTGGTGCCTCCCCAGAAACCTCCCTGCAAGTAGGAAGGCTAGCACATCAGGGTTAAAGGTTGTGCTTCAGCCTGCTCTGCTGCGAAAGCAAGTTATTTGCGGTATTTTCGTAGGTTCATACATTCCTCCCAATGTTGAAACAGTTCTCAGCATAAAGAATAAATCATTTTATCTTTTGGGATAAAACACCTCCAAAAAATTAAAAACTTTTGGTTGTTTTTAATGTGGACTTAGGAGACTTGTGAGACTGAAAGACTTGTAATAAGATGGGATTCATCCATCCCTAGCATGGACCCAGAGTTGCAGACAGACTGAAGGCCCAGGCCTAACAGAGAAACAACTCTTCAACTGGTTTGTTGTAAACAATAAGAATGAAAGGCTTTCCAGGAAAAGCGGGTACTGTGGCCTTTGAGACATTTGCACAAGTCTAGCATATCTTGTTGACTCTAACAAACTGCCCTTAAAAAAACACCCCTCCTGTTTCAAAAATGGTTTCCATGTGTGCCGTTGGAGACCCATTGAGGAACATGTTTGCTTGGGGTGCAAGAAACTGGTTGTGATGTTAGGGGCAGGGGCATAGCTCAGTGACGACCATCTGATTTACACTCCTGCTTCAGTTGCCAGTATCTCTAAGATGGGGAGAGAAGCCTGCCTTCAATCCTGGCGAGCCAAACAACACTGAGCTACATGGACCATTGGTCTGACCTCAGTGTAAGGCAGCTTTCTGCAGTCATGGGTTCTTTGGATCCTTGAATCAGAATTCAAGGGTGCAAGCAATGTTACAGAACATCGCACTCTTTTCAGAACTAAGGTCAGGTGTCCCTGCATTGCACTCAGTTCCTCAGCAGTGCAGCTATTAAATTGGCATGGAGCCCGTACGTTAAGCAAGAACCAAGGGGGAGGGGGTGTAATTCATCCAGTACACACGTGCAGAAGTCACTAGGAATTAAGCCATTTCTCATTTTTGCAGGGGTCATGGCTTGCAAAGAGTGAAAAAGGATTGCCAGAAAGGGTGATTTAGCACCATGGGAGTGTGAACGCGATCTCAAGAGTCCAATGGCACAGCTCATTAAGAGCAGTTTTAGAGCATTTTTCCAAATCTTTGAATTGTGCTCCTATTCAAAATATGTTGTTTTAGGGCCCCAGTGATTTTTACTTAATTCAGTTGCTGTACTATTTTCAACGGATTAGTTCCACAAGCGAAATGATCACAGCTGGGGAAGAGGAAGTATTTGGTCCTTGTTTGTGACATGATGAAATTCTGGTGCATTGCACTGTCCTTTAAGAAATGCTTTAAATACAGTTATTTAGGACCTCCAATACATAGGCCTCATGACCCAGAGTTGCAAACGAAATCAAGAGCCACAAGTATGGTAGTAATGGAAGTAAATTCAACTTTTATAAATGCTTCAGATCACAAGATTTATGAGTTGCGAGGGGGCATAGAAAACAAGAACTGGACATGGATTTTAGGAGTCCTGTGTTCAAGTCCTGTCTCTGCCAAATTCTGTATGTGACCTCTGACCAAGTATTTGTATTCAGTAGGTTCAGCAGTATGCTAAACTTCCCTTGCCTTACTTGAGGGAAGAGTGTGTGCATGTCTGGAATGGTGGATATGCCTAACAAGTTGCACCCTGTCAGGCAAGGAGCACAAGGTTGTGACTAGTTGAGTCCGAGTACATTGCAGTGCCTGGGTGCTCAGAGATCTGGTGTTGCTTATGTCGTTTGTATGCTGCTTACTGGCTACAGAGATGGCTCTTGAACAAAAATGCCAGCAGCCATTGGCAATTTGAGGTTTCTATGAAAATGCTAATGCCAACTACATTCGAAAATCACCATGGGCCAGTCAAAAAAGGCCAATCTACACCCACCCCATTTTGAGAGGAATCGCATCCAGCAGGGTTCAACAGTCCTCAGTCGCTGCAATGCCTAAATGCCCTCTTCCCCTTTGGTGGATATGGACTCCAGGAAACACAATGGCAGTGATGCTGAAGGAATTCTATGCTAAAGCTTGCCAGGCCGTGATCCAGCAAACAAAAACGGGTCTCCTCCTCTCCCGTGTACTGCTGAACTGTTCTGCAAGGGCCTGAAAACATTCAAGGAGGAAAAGGGTTGTCTTTTGGATAGGCAAGCCTCTAGGAATCCTCTCCTGGCTCCAAGTTCAAATCATCCACCAGCAGGGCTCCAAGTCTGCATGCCTCAGTCATCTGTTAACAGAAACGATATGCAAACTAATTGCAGCCAGAGAGTTCACGTTTCATTTCCTGGTTTTACCGATTTATTTTTTTCTACATTTTTCTGAGCAGCAAGCAGAAAACAGAATCAAAGAGATTACCAAAAAGCAACACACATTTTAAAAAGCAAGAGGGCAATGCTGGAGTCGATTTAACTCTAGCGCACACAATTTTATTCTCTGAACTGAAAAAGGGGCAGATTATACACTAACATTTAATGAACTTAAAAAGCTAATGTAACCATGTTGGTTCGTAAAAACCAGTTCAGCCATACCTTTATTGGGACCTATGAAAATGTGGCAGAAGCGAGGCTTTTGAGCTCTCCTGACGAAGAGTCTTGGACATCTTGAAAGCTTGTCACATTTTTGCACGTCCCAATAAAAAGTATTGCTCAACTGCGGATTCTGAAGTTTCGTGCTGGGGGACGACGACACTGGTGGCCCTCCAGATGTTGGACTTCAGATCCCACCAGCCCCAGCCGGCATGGGTCAGGAATGGGAGTTGCAGCCATGGCAACATCTGGAGGGTCACAGGTCTTCTCCACCTCAAGTTTAACAAACTTCTTTACAAGCCTGTTAAAACCTTCCCACTGCACCCTTCCCACACTTTCCAACTGCAGCAACCGAAGGATTACTTGCCCAACCCAGGTGCCAATCACATTGCTGATACTAGTCAAATCTCTGTCCCTCTTTCCTTTCTCCTCTGATGCCCTCTAGAGCCCCAGCCTCCCAAATACTTGCACAGCTGTTAGTTGCAGCAGCCCTGGCTATAAGCTCCGCAGGCACTGGGTGGAGGCAGCTCAGAGACCAGGGGCGGCAGCAGTAGCTGCCCGGAGAACTCCCAAGGAGAGGGGAGAGAGGCGGCTAAGGGGTAACATAACTGGGCTCCTGGGCCCCACAAGGGTGCCACAGAAAGAATGTAGTTGCTTAAGAGAGCCGTGAACTCAGAAAGGATGAAAACCTCTGACTTATGGCCAAAGGTCTTCACAAGGATATTCTGTGGTCAGGATGTGGAAACTAATCTGACACTGCAACCCCCTGGTTCTACCAGATGCAATTATGCATGTCGCTGAGAGGTTCATCCGCGGCCATTGGGGTGGTATTATATACTCCCGTTTATACTCTTTGAATTATTTATTTATTTTACCATCAGATTCCAGGGTGGATGAAAATTTAAAATACAATAATGCAAGTTCTGCTTGCATTAATAAGACTCTCTCTCCTACCCATGCTCACCCCAAAATCTGCTAGTCTCTCCCAGCCCCCTGGAGATTTTGAGGCTGAACAACAGGCTGCTCAGCGGAGGAAATGTTAAGCTGCAAAGGCAGAACGGCAGCATTGGATTTAACTGAAAGGCATTTTCTTTCCATCCTACGTAAATGAAAATTCTGATCGCTACCTACTAATTACTGCTTCTGACAACTGGGCCCTTTGTCACCCCACATGTGCACACACATTACTGCAAGAGATGTTTCTGGAGGGCAGGTGGGATTCAGGCAAGAGCTGAACTTGAAGTATACCCTCCTACAGAGTGCAAGGGCTCTATGCAAGTGATTTAGCTGGCTAAATTAACTGATTAAGTGTACAGAATTGTATTCCTTAAACCAGGAATAACCGACAAGGTGCCCTTCAGCCGTGGGGATCCACTTCCCATCAGCCGCAGCTAACATGGTCAGAAGAAAGGGATAATGGAGTAGGCCAGCAACTTCTGGAAGGCTAGGAGCTCCCCATTCCTGTTTTACTTGGCTGCAAGGCCCCTAACTGCTAATCCCAACTACATACATACATTCAGGAGCATTAACCTTTTTATTTATTTTTTGCTTCCAAGTAGTTTTTTGAGGAAAGTGTAGGTTCTCTAGTAGTGAATCATGAGAAGTAGCTCCAATAATGGCTAAGAGAAGCCAGAGGCTTCCCCCTACCACAGTATCACTTTGTTTTCCACGAAGCAACTTGATCATATGCCAATTATTGAAGGATCATGTGCCAATTATTGAAGGCTATAATTTGCATTATTATGCAGCAAGTGGCGTACTCTAGGGTGTTTGATCCAGCACCAGAAACCTTATGAGGCTGACAATCTTTTGCCGCAAGCTAAGACCCAGGTGTTTTATTATGCAAAGGCAAGTCACATGTTAATTACAGGTCTGGCTTTTCCCCCTGATGAATATTTACCTTTTTCCTTTGTCTTGTTTGTGCCTTTTTAGCCATTACTAAACAAGCATAGACCTTTTATCATTAGAATCCTGTTTACCTCAGCAAGGCTCAAAGTCTCATCATGCAGCAATTACCCAAGAAGCTATTTTCAGTTTCCATTTCTGAGGAAGCTCACTGTTCCTCAGTTGTTACAGTTCGAGAGGACTTTACTGGACTTTGAAAAAGCAGCTGTGATGCACAGGGCCTCCCCAGCACCAGTGAAGGCAAAAACCTAAGCACTGCAAACAGGACACTCCCTCTCTACCTCTTCAATAGCTGTGAGGAAGGTGGAGATACTGACTGGCCCTGACCCAGTAAACTCTATGGCTAAGAGATCTGAACCCAGCCTTTCAGGATCCAATCTTCATCCAACGAGCTACACAATTAAACAGGGGTGAAGAACCACACAAAGGATCCAGTGTCATTCCAGGGCCCTTTGTGTTTGCCTGCTAAAAGGTAACTTTTAGCATTTGATGCATGGCCAAAGAACTTGTTGATACCCTCAGAACTCCCAAGAGACTGGTGCTTATTCTACCTTAAATGGCTTCATCACAATGTAGCCTATCGGATGATTTTGCCGGCACTATTCCTGCCACTCTAGTTAGTATGAACTAGCTGCAAGCACTACATCTTAAGGCACACAGCTTTATAGCAGCTGATGTAGCAAGTACTGGACAACAATAAGGACACCCTCATCACTTCCAGATTAGCAGGAACCAGATTGTGTGGTTCACATTGTAAAACAATGGCTCTTCCTCACCTTACTTAAAAATTCACCCCCTACTCAAGCCAGCTAATCAGGCTTTTATAGCTGTTAGGTTGCAATACCTTAGTTTTTGAGCATGTGTGTGGAGCGATGGGTGCATCACTTTACTTGCATACAGGATGTGTCAAGAGCGGTGAGAAGTACTGCCTAGCACAAGGGACAGGTGCTACAGCCCACCACATTTGGAACTAGACTTAATGGCCAGCAAAATGCAGGGTTGACAGTGTTGAGCCTGGGAGACCAGGATCCATGAGGTGGCCTCAGGCAGATGCTGCCATTTATCTTTCAGGAAAGTACTTTCTTTGGATTAACTTTTAGCCCACAAGTGTGGCCTTTCAAGAGCTCTGAAGTAGGAAGGTAAGGCAATGGAACAGTGAGTCAGCCCACAGGCAGTTCACATTCCAAGGTCTATTTACACGAAACTAAAGCACTGGCTTGATAAACTTGTCTTGCCCAATACAGAAGTCAAATACTCTTACCTTGTTCTCCAAAATCTGCACTCACCAACAGTTGTGAGAGCCCTTGAACAATGTTTTCTATCACACTATAGAGGAGCAGACTATTTTGCTTGAACTCCAGCTGCATGACCATGTAGGATCCACGATGCTCAACTTCCAAGAGGGGTCAAACTCAACCCTCTTCACGGCTCACCACTGTTCCCATGGGGTGACAGGGATCCAATGCAAACGAACGGGCCACAAATACCCATTCAGTTCCCAGGCCAAGGACAGAGGAGCTTAAAGGCTGAATTCATTCATCATGGCACAAGACAATGTAAGAGGGCATTATTTAATACAACAGAACCACCATGCACTTTTTTATAAAATTTTATTTTGTCAAAAGAAAAAAAAGGCAATAGCCAATTGAAAACCTACTTAATCTTAAGACTCCAATTTCTTTGTCTTTAAATTTAGATAAATGACTTATTGGTTTAACGTTTTTAAACAAACCCCCCTTTTCCCGTTTAACATTTACCATCTACTCGTGCTGAATCCTTCCAAGGAGAATGCTCCAGCGTACCTCTCCAGGTCCTTGCTTTGCTCCTTTTACCAAAAAATGAAAACTCCATCGTGCATCTTAAGGGCTCCAATCGTCAAAAATAGGAAAAATCTTTGGAATAGCCAATTGAGTTGAATAAAAATCCACACGAATGCGGTTTGGTTGGGGCAGGAATCCACTCCTATGTTCCTGGTAATTTGATCCCGCTCCATGAATCCTTGCAAATGATCCTCCCTATCCTATCCACATTATGATTTGAATCCAATGATCCAGCTCCAAGGATTGGGATCCAGTGAGCCCTCTCCAATCCAAACCTTTATAACCAGCAAAACCAAAAAAAAGGAGGCAAAAAGTTAGATACCGTAATGAAAAATAGGATTTAGGAGAATGATAAGTTATGTCTGCTATTGAATAATAAAGATTGGCATTCATAACTATCAATTCCCCAAGACAAGCTTTTGAATTGTGAAGCTTAGATTTTAGCAATGTTAATTATCTGGAGGAAACATTCTAGTATTTACACAGGGTAACTGATAATGCCAACATATCAATTCCTATATGGCGCTTTACAGGTTTGGTGGTTGAAAAAAGTTTTCTATGAAGTTGCAAAAACTTGCTGCTAAAGCTATCCACCTACTGCATATCTAAACTAAAAGCTCATTATTGTACTATCTGGGAGGTAACAAATTTAATTGATGCAAGTCAACTCTCGACTTATCCTGAAGGGGAAGACATGGATTTAAAAAGAATCCCCCATGTTTAAAAACCCCTCCTATAATTGCTTTCATTCTGTTACTTTTAAGATGAAACAGCAATGCTATATCAGTCACACAGAGGACATGCAGATTTTAGCAGTATTGAGGTTATACTTACAGGTTTGAAACAACCTGTACTTTACAGGTGCACTAATGGTTTGCTCCTGTAATCAAATGATACATTGCAGTCACTCAGCATACGCCCCCCACCCCCAGAGACTGGAAGAGTTACATGGGTACATTTAGCATTCATTGCATCATGGAAGTTAGAAGATTACAGCTAACTAATGGAACAATGGAGGTGTTGTGTACTAGGCTAGTTTCAGTATAAGGTCAATACTGCCAATTTAATCTGTGACAATAGCACTTGGAGTCATACCATTGCCTCCATTATTGATCTGATCCTCCTCAATCCTCCTTTTGACAATCCTAAAATGATTGACATGTGTTCCACAATCCTTTAATCCAAAGCATTCTTAATCCATCTCTTCAGATATGTCTACAGAAAGACACATGAAAAGGCAAGATAAAAATGTAAACTCCCCCAGAAGAGACAAGTTAAACCACAATTTCCCCCCAACATTCCCAGCTTGTAGAAACCATAGTTGAACAAAGACATTTTATACAGCAATACCATATTGGAAGAGAATATGGGCAGCAAACTACCTAACTAGAGAGAACCCTGCCTAGGACATGGTAAAATACAATTCATCAAAGACATGAGGGAATGTTGATGTTAAGGAGCAAATACTCACTAGGGATATTATACAAGAATGCAATTCAACACTTTAGCCAATTTTGAGTAAAACAGCTTGAATTTTTTTTTAAAAAAAGAAAGACTGTACTGAGTAAAGGAAAACTGCGTACAACATGGAGGGGTTTTCTACAAAAAGGAGCACCATTAAAGATCATTTATGTACGGGAACGTGATCTGCTGTGACGGGGAGAGTAGCGTGGAGATCCTCTGCTTCTTCTCGGGGAATAACTGCGACTTCTGCTGTTGCTTCGGCTACGGCTTCTGCTACGACTACGGCTGCGAGAGCGAGATCTTCCGTAACTCGGACTTCTTGGGCCATCAACTTTAACACGGATGTAGGCAGTTTCTCCCTATCAAATAGACACAACTTTCGATTGAAAGGTCTACGCTTTTGAGCTGTCTTTGCAGGCATGCTGACAGACTGAAGGTCTTTTTACAAGAACCAAGAGGAGTTTCATCACATCTCCCTGCATACCATTCTTAACATGGGATGTCCCAACATGTTTTCAGTATTTGTTAACGCTGCAAACAGAGACTGCGCCTCCTTACCTTCCATCCTATTGCATCCAACTGTAACCCTGTGCATCCAATTCTGGTCAAAACATTAAGTGGAAAACCTACCTCATGAGATCTAAACTTAGTGTTATCCAGTTTTCGTACTGCGTAGGTCATATCTTCTTTCCGTACAAACTCCACGACACCAGTTCCATCTCGGAAAACATCAGCATAACATACATCACCTGCTTCACGCATGTGATCCTTTAAATCCTGCCAGCTTCCACTGGGAGGCAGTCCTGAACAAGAGACAGTTACTTTCAATTAAATGCTATTAAGCAGAGATTGATGCCATCAGACCTTCATATACTCAAGAAAGAACTGTCTTTGGAGAGGGTCACAAGTAGAAATTCAATTTTTCCAGCAAGTTGCATGTTAACAACACGTTTAAGTACATACATCCATGTTTCAGGATTTTTGGAAAGTACAAAGGCTTATTGTTGTTTTAAAAAGGCAATAGAAGCAGGAAGCTCTATAAGGCACTAGGGCCCCAAATAACCATTGCAACTTGCTTTTGATTTTTTTTTAACAAGACCAAACAACCACTTTAAGAAAAGAAAATGAAAACTAAGCTTTGCAGCATGCCAAATTCTCAGAACTCACTAAATACCTGCCCAAAGTTGCAAGCGGAAATACATTTGATACATGCATATGTGTATTATCTTCTTCCTGGATGATCAAGCTGTATTTGAACAAAGAAAGCTGCTTTTCCCAAGTGCACAAATGACTTACCAGATACTATCACTCTGTACTCTGATCGCCTGGATGGGGGTCCATATCTGCCCCTTGGGGCCCCACCACCTCCACCGCCTCCTCCTCCCCTGCCAGTGCCCCGTCCACTTCGAGGAAACTCCACACGTAGACGATACCCATCATAATCATATCCATCCCGTCCGTAGACTGCATCCTCCGCATCCCTGCGAAAATGGAAGAGGACCACACTGAAGATAGATCAAAGGTTCCTGAGAGCTGGCAGCGCATTGTGCGTTTGTTACTGGGCAGCATGTCAATGCCCCTCCCTTGTTAAGTAAATGACACTAGAAGTAAAGGTCACTATCCTATATAGGCTTGCAGTTACAAGGGGAGAAACCAACAATCCTGAGTGACAAAACTTTTCACCTGAGCACAAGTTAGGTTGGAATGGTGTAGCACTAGATCAGTGTTTCCCAAACTTTTGCCTCCAGCTGTTTGGACCACAACTCCCATCATCCCTAGCTACCAGGACCGGTGGTCTGGGATGATGGGAGTTGTAGGCAAAAAAAAACCAAACCAAAACAAAACAAACAAACAAACAAAAACAGATGGAGACCCAAGTTTGGAAAACCCTGAGCTAGAACTGGGAAACAAGTAACAGAGCTGTACCCTGTGTCATGTCAAGCATGGAATTTTACCCACCTGTGGGGGTTTGGGAGGGAAAAGCAAAGCAAAGATAGGTGGAACGAGGAAGCAACTCGTACAAGGGATCCCGGCCTTAACACACAGTGGTATATAGAAAGCTAGAGGGAAAGGCTGGATAAAATCAATATCATAGAATTGGAAGAGACCACAAGGGCCATCGAGTCCAACCCCCTGCCAAGCAGGAAACACCATCAGAGCACTCCTGACATATGGTTGTCAAGCCTCTGCTTAAAGACCTTCAAAGAAGGAGACTCCACCACACTCCTTGGCAGCAAATTCCACTGTCAAACAGCTCTTACTGTCAGGAAGTTCTTCCTAATGTTTAGGTGGAATCTTCTTTCTTGTAGTTTGGATCCATTGCTCCGTGTCAGCTTCTCTGGAGCAGCAGAAAACAACCTTTCTCCCTCCTCTATGTGACATCCTTTTATATATTTGAACATGGCTATCATATCCCTTAACCTCCTCTAGTGCCTGAGTTTGTGCATTGTGGAGCCTTTTATATTTGCATGTGCTATGCCAATGCATGAAGGAACCAGACCACCACAACAGAACAGGAACAAAAGCCTTGTTAATTACTTAAAAGAATGTTACTTTTATGTAAAACAAAGACATGATTTTAAGTCATTAACAAGATTTTAGTAACATGTACTGAGCTGTATCCCAACTAAATCACTGTGAACTTTTCCTTCCTTCCCTCCCTGCCCCCTTCTCTGGCACAGTCCCAAATCTGCTCTGAATCATTAGGGGAAGCCACAGAGCAGATGGGAGAGCATGTGGGGTGAGAAAATGGGAGGGGAGGTTTGTCCACAATGATTTAGTTGAATACTAGCCACTACTTTTATAAGAAAACTACTTGCCATTTATGCATGCTCTTGTTAAAAAACCAGAACAGTACAAAAAATAATAAATGAACTTTTGAAGTTCTGCAACTCTATGTACACTTACAAGTTAGTAAACTGAACTCCACAGTCCTACATACACAAAATGAACTGAAAGAATTCTGAGCTGACCACTAGACTTCAAGTGAGGTATATACAGAGACTGCTTATAGTTAAAGTAGCACCTCAGGAAGATGGTCACTCTAATCCTCTCTTCAGTGTTAAAGATAATTCAAGTTGTGGTATGAAATGCTAGTTTGGAATTCTTCTACTGCATTGTGCACAACTTGTAGATCAGCTCTCTCTGTCTTACGATTCTGCTGTATAGCCATGTTGGGATGTGTGTACAAAAGCCTTGAGTTGTGGGATTCCATGTAGAAAAACCAACAAAAGTATAAAAGTTCTCGAGTCTCAAGAGAGAGGCAGTAAATGATGTCTGCCTACACCAGGACCCAGGGCTTGCTCCACTCTTGGGGAATTTCCAGGTCCCTCCCCTAAATTTTTATTCATAAGAAAAATATTTTACCCTTTTACACATAGAGATGCACAGGAAAGCATGCAAATGTTTTTGTTTTTTTACCAAACTGCTCACAAATATGTAATGTTGTAATTTTCTATGCATTCAAAAGCATTGGGACAATTGATAAAAACAGGAGAAAACAGAGCCAATGAAGAACAGCCCCACAAATTCTGAAAAGTTGTGAAAGTGGAAATTTCCACAGGCATAGTTTCTCCCAAATATAATCTCATTTTATACACAAAAAGTGCAGTATAGAGGTTCTGTCTGCCCTTGAGACATAAGAAGCAATACAAAATTGATTTTAAAAATGGGTGGGTCCTACTTTTAAGTTGTAGTTTGTGTCTTTAGCAAAAATCTACTCTGCATTTCAGCAGAAGCTTCTAAGGTGGCTAGCAATAAAGTTTAAGAATAATTGTGATGACATTTGGCTGTAAGCCAATAGAAGCTTTTGTAACATTGTTTTAAAAAGAGCAATTAATTAACACAATGCTACACATACACAGTGAAGCATGAAATTTCATCCACTAAAAGCCTGGGAGTTAAACATGAATTTTGGGGCAAATAGCCTTGAAGACAACTGGCTTAGGAAAACATGCTTCCAAGCAAGCACTCACAGGATCATTCCATTTTCATTTCATTTAATACCTGCAACCCACCTTCCTTTCCTGAAGCAACAAACAAGAAAATAAACAACAGTGTCAAATCCTATGACTGCATAGTAAAGATTTATATGGGACTGCATATTACTACATTTTAATTCCTCCATATCTCCAAGGCTCTCTGAGCATTGCACAACAACCCTGTGAGGCAGGTCAGGCTGAGTAATAGTAAAAAAAAAAGCTGATAGTGATAGCCCAGTGGGCTTCATGGGGTTGTGTGGGGATATAATTCATTTATCCTTTACAACCACCCTGCAAGGTACATCAAGCTGACAGCATGTGACTAGCTCAAGGATCTTGGGAGCCAGTCACCGAATATCAGCAGAGCCTCCTAGCAGGGCTACTACAAGAAAATGATTCAAAGTCCTCAACCTTTAGAGCATATGAAGTAGCCTTTGGCACTCTCATTTTCTCTGCCTTACTTATCTAACAGGGTTGGTGCAAGAACTGACAAAGAGGTATGGGTTTTGGATTGGTTAGATATGCAGAGCACTTATGAAGGCCAGGATAAATTATCTAGAAGTAGTAAACGTTTTCTAAGTACAGCTCTGCTAGCTATAAACACACTCTCTCCCCATCACCCAAAGCCTTAGGGTCCTTGGGCCAAGTGTGTTTATCTCAGCCTGACCTACTCCACAGGATTGTTGTGAAGACAAAAGGAAAGATATATAAAAACCTTTGAATTTGAGCTAAGAAAGTAGGGGGGAAAGAAAACAACCACCACAGGCTGCAACTCTAACTTCACTTACCTGGAGGTAAGCCCTACTGAATTCAACTGTTTGTTACTTTCTGAAAAGTAATGATTTAGGATCCTGTTTTTAAACAAGTACACAAAATTGGCTATGCCCAATTTTAGTCCTACTCAAAGAGTAGATCTACTGGTTTGCATCCTCAGAGTGGATCCATTGAAAATAAAGGTCACAACTTGTTTATTTAAAAGCATTTAAAATCCGTTCAATATTTCAAAAAAACTCTAAGTGGTGTGTACCCCATAAACAAACAATACATCATTAAAACGTTAAACAAAAACACAGCCTAACACAAATAAAACAGCTGTATTAAAAACATACATATAAAAAGCATGTAAAACAGAAATCCCAAGGATTCAAACATGTAAAGAAACAGAGCCCAATCTTATGGACTCATGCCTCCAGGTTTCAATTCTACTCTTGAATAAAAGTGTGATACAACCCAATGGTTCTAATTGGCCGTCTGCCTCCCAGTCCTACTCAGGAGCAGACTATTGAAATCAGTGGCCTTTACGCTGGATTTTTATAAAACATTGGGGGAAATCGCTTTGCGCCCCCCCCCCTTAAAAATAACCACCACCTAGCCAAAAACCACGTAGGAAAATGTGGCCTTGTAGGAAAAACCCGCACCGGAGTGCTCATCCATTTCCACGGCGCATTTCCAATTGCGGGTGGCACCCAACGCCCAGCCCTACTCTCGAGTTGGCCCGCTGAAGTTAACGGGATATAACCCAGGGCGGCTGTTTTTCTTTACATGACGTCGAGATTCCTTCGCCCCGAGCGTGCAACACGAGGCAGAGGCGGCGTGTTAAGAGGAACGTGCGCACGAGTCAGGGTTCGCGCTAAGGAAGCCGTTCCGAGTTTCGCATTCCGCAGCTGCGGGCGGCATGCAAGCGCCAAATCCCCCCCCCCCCCCGGAGTCAACGATGGCAGCCGATGGATTTCGTCGGGCCTACTCTCGAGTGGAGCCCCGGCGGGTTCCTGAAGACGAGGCCCTGCTCGGCTGCGGCGGATCTCTTCAGCCGACACTCTCCCTCCCCTCCTCCTTCCGCCCCCGAAGCAGCCCCTCGCCCGCCCTTCCCACCTGGGGTCCTCGAACTCGACGAAGGCGAACGGCGGGCCCCCGCGGCGGTTCTTGAGGTCGATGTCCCGGATGGCGCCGTACTTGTAGAAAACGTCCTCGATGTCCTTGGTGCGGATGTCCGGCGGCAGGTTCCCCACGTAGATGCGGCAGTCGTTGTTCCCGGCCGGGCCGCGGATCACGCCGCCACCAGACATAGCGAGGTCGGCAATGGTTGCGGTTGGGTGGTGGGCGCGTGTGAGGGGAGAAAAATGGAAGACGGAGCCGACGAGAGGAGGCCCGGGAGCGGGTGGGAAAAGGGCAGGTGGAGATTTATAGGGGCATATATTTTAAAAAGGAGCTGAGGTAAAATTGTTTTTTAAAAAAAGAGAGAAGGGAGGAAAAGGCGGGAGAGGAAAAGCAAGGAAGGTGGTGGCGGCGGCGGCGTTAGTCGTGGCGGCAGCAGCGGTAGTAGCAGCAGCGAGGCGCCTCCTCTTTTCGTTCCCACTCTTTGCAGCCGCCACAAAATGGCGCCCGCCTCACGCGGCCCTACCTGCCCTGCGCAAGGATCCTCCCGCGCCGCCTCGACGTCACACTCTGCTGGCTGGGAGGCGGACCGTGGAGACACTCACGTTCATGGTTGCCGTTCGCTACATCCGCCTTCGAAGGGCGCATGCGCCGAACTTAATACCCCCCCATTCCGAGTAAGGGGAAAAAAGTAGTCCCGACTTATTTCTGCTGGAGGCTACGAGGAGAGGTTGGCGCGCGTTTGTTTTAACGAGGCGGTGAGGGAAAAGCGGGACGACTTGTTATTTTTTAAGCCGTGAGGAGCGAAGGCGTTTCCGTTAGCTCTCAAGCGGTGCGGACCGTTAAAAGTACTTGCGAAGAAGATCCGGAGGGAGATGAACTTCCCCCACAATGCAACACGCGTGAGAGGGCCTTGGCGCCAAGGAAAGGAATAGTCCCACAATGCTGAGCGGTTGGCCAATGGGGCGTGAGGGCAGAGGAGAATAGACGGCAAACAAAAAACAAAAACCCGCCCCAGTAGACCTAACAGGAAAACTGTTAGATGTAAGACTAAGGGCAGGTACATCTATTACCATAGTTCCCGCCCCGTCCCTTTCATGTAGACCTGGATATTGAAGTTGTACACCACACATGTAACGTGTGAATGAGATAAACCAGTGTTCGAATGCCCACTTATCAGTGGCACTGCGAGTGCTCCAGCTGGAGAACAGCCTCTACCAAAGGCGCCATAGGCTATGAAGAAGCACAAACGCAGGACGAAAGGGAGAAACGTGCTAAGAAGAAGGCAGGTTTGGCAAATCCTCACTGTGATCAACTCTCGCCTGGAAACCTATGCCCCCACTGTGGAAGGATCTGCGGATCCAGAATTGACCTCCGAAGTCACTTAAAGGACACACCGTGAAGACCATATTCATGGAAGACAATCTTACTCAGCTAGGAGGGATCTCCGAAGAAGAGGCGATCAGTTGTTGCAAATAGATTGTCGTTTCCTCGTGCTGCAGGGGTTTTTGTGACTAACCCCGAGTTTTCAGCCTTCTTTTATTATTTATTTATTAAATTTGTATATCACCCTATACCTGCAGATTTCAGGGTGGTTCACAGTATGAAACTACAATATAAAAAACACAATGTGGTGCCCTGCACATGTTTCGGACTTGTGTCAGCTGCTGGCATAGCCGAAGGTCAGGGATGTGAGTTGTAGTGTAAAACATCTGGCGGCAACAGGTTAGGGGAGCGTATTTATTTTATTTATTTATCACCTTTATATACCACCTTTTCCTCCAAGGAATTCAAATTGGTGTCCATGGTCCTCCCCCTCCCTGTTTTATCCTGAGAAGTAGGTTAAGCTGAGAGCAGTGACTGGCCCAAAGTCACCCACTGAGCTTGGGAGGGGAGGTTATATGTTTATTATTATTATTATTATTATTATTATTATTATTATGTATTTTGTATTCCTATTTTATATTTTTCTGTTGTGAAGGTATATTTATTTATTTATTTATTTTGAATAGCTATATCCTGCCTTTAAATTAAATTACTCTTAAGGCAGCTTGCAAGCATATGGTAATACTGCATAGATCATTTGTAAGCACACAATTTATGGTTGATGGAAGGGTCAGAGTATGGTTTCCCTTCTAATCTAGATTCCCTTGACAAGAAACCTAAATTTCTGGTGTGCGTTTGAATCCTTCCTACAGAATAGTGACTGGAGGCACCGTTCATTGCTGGTAATGAGCCAGAGAGCTGCTCTGATGCTGATCTTAAGGCCCAGGTAGGTCCATACGGATGAAGGTGGCCCTTAAATCTCGGACAAGGGAGGCTATTCTCTGTTGCACGCTATAGTCTTCTGGCACAATTTTATTTGCTGGCAGAATAAGTATACCACCTGGCGACTTCAACTGCGCTCAACGTTGGGTTGTATCCAGCTAGGTTTTACTCAAAAGTAGACCCACTGAAATGAATGCACCTAAGTTAGGCATGTTGGCAACTTTCAATAGGTCTGCTTTGAGTAGGACTAACATTGTTTTCCTGAGCACCCGTGCATTCCTGTATTCTTTTGTTGTCCTTTAGCTCACCTTCGGTTTTCTCCTTCGTTCTGCCTCTTGTTTTTTGGTCCTAACTATGCGACTTTCTCCATGGCTCCTGGGTCACTACTACCCATGCCCCCGCCCTGCCACCAGAAATTCTCAGCAAATTTCTCAGCAGAGAAGTGAAGCTGCCAGCCAGCATTTAAAACTCATTGAAGCACTTTTATTTCTGAATGTCACTTAGCCATCTGTGGTTGATGAATCCTGCAAGTGAACGGTGCTGAGGAAATCAAAGCAGGCTTACGGGATGGAAACAGCACCACCAATCATTATGCCTGTGGTGTCAGTACTTTAACAGAGTGATCCTTCTGTCCCATATCTCAGGTTCATTCCTCATCACAATCCTGCTATCGGATATCACCACAATGCCCCTTGACATGGACCCTGTGTTGCTGAACCTGTTTTGTGACCTTTTACCTTACTTGTTGTGCAGACTAGCAACTGCACTGTAATTTATGATAAATTAAGAGCTTATTTGGTTGTCAGAAGGTTGCCAAATGCATAGCCTCTGTGTCTCCGATCTATAGGTGTGGGTTCTCTTTAGACACACATAGTGTAAATTAGACACACTTAGGTTTCAATTAATAAGCTGTGCAAAACAATGGAAGCTCATTTCAGGTGTTCTGTAAGATCAGGAAACAATATACAGAGGGGTAATCCTAAGTATGGTTAACTACCTACATGCAGTCATGACCTTTCAGGTAAATGCTCAGTTTTCTTCCAAAGTCTCCTCTAATCCCATTAAGACCACCCATGTATACAACATCATCCCACTGCTCTGACATCATTAAACACCTCCTTAGTACACACCCACCTTTAAAACTGGAAAACCTACTTAAAACCTTTTCTCACTACTGCCATGTTTTGCTAGCTAACTCCATAAATTTTCTTGTGCCCTCTGTGTCATGCTCAAAGATCAGCCCTATCATCTTCCATTGCTACAGCACCACTCTTTCAGGAGCTAGAATAGGTAAAAACTTTTCTCCCATCTTCTAGGGTTCTCATGACACACGATTATTCTCAGACTCAAACCACTTAATTTAATTTTATAGCGCAGGGCTTCTTATTCTTTTCAGTTAAGGCTATGTACACATACACAGCAAGGTAATTTTCACCCTGCTGAGTTTTAAGTCACCTTTTTATGCTACTTGTAGACACCAGAAAGGGGGCAGGGATGTCTTCACCAAGTGCGCATCACCTGATTCAGTGGAGCTGTCGCCTGTGCATGTGCAACAGCTGTCTCAATGTACACACCTCAGCCTAACAGCAGCGTATGCTTTCAGATCATATGGAAGCTGGTTTGAGGGGAAATGCATCAAACAGCAGCATGCCTCAAGAAACTACAAGTCTCTACCACAGTGTGGTGTAGTGGTTAAGAGCGGTAGTCTCGTAATCTGGGGAACCGGGTTCATGTCTCCGCTCCTCCACATGCAGCTGCTGGGTGACCCTGGGCCAGTCACACTTCTCTGAAGTCTCTCAGCCCCACTCACCTCACAGAGTGTTTGTTGTGGGGGAGGAAGGGAAAGGAGAATGTTAGCCACTTTGAGACTCCTTAAAGGGAGTGAAATGCGGGATATCAAATCCAAACTCTTCTTCTTCAGACTCTTCTCACTCACAGCCGTGTTACCTCTTCAGCTCCTGACACCTCCCCCCAGGCTTCTCCCTCTGTGACCACTCATTGTCATCCCACCAACAATCCCCTGGCTCTTCCCTTGGGGGTCCTCCAGCTGGTTCCTCCCACCACTCCTCTGCGTCCAAACAGTCAGTGGCAAGCAGCCTATATTTCCTCATCATCTGCGTCTTCCTCAGGGGAATGTGACAGCACATGTCAATTACTTGCTTAATGGCTTTTTCTGGCTACCAGCCACTGTGCACACTTGACCTGCCTTGGGGATGGAGAGCTGAAGGAGGCAGTTTGAGTGTGCTAGGAAAAGAGAGAATTTGGAAATGACTAGCAGGAAGCAATCATGGAGGGATAGAGTGAGGAAATCCTATTGTCTAGCTTTTCAGGAACAAATGCTGCATAAAACCCACTGCCTGTCTAGATTCTGACCCCTCCCTCCGCAGCTCAACATGTGTATTTGTAAATGAAGAGATAACGAAATACCCCAAAATTCCAGTGATGGTTTCCTCACAAGGGAACCAGACTTGCAGATAGGTCAATATGCGGGAGCACAAATCAATATAATGAGGAGACATCACAACACTATAAACGCTGCCTGGGAAGTGTTTGTTCTTAAATTCTGACAACAGATTCCGACACCAGGGGACAGCAGCAGGATGGCCTAGTTAGGAGGATGATTCAAAAACACAGCCTAAAGAATGATTGAGCATATTGATGTTGCGTTGAAGGGCCCAGGGCTATTGGGAGATGCTGTGCTTTAACCATGCAAAAGGAAAACGAAGAGAAGATGAAGGCACCATCCTGACCATTGGTGGTAATTAGTACTATGCTGATGCCACAGTTTTCCTGCTGCAAAAATCCATTTCAATTATTTAATATTCTTCCTTGGATCTCTGTTCATCAGTATGTAATGTTATGTAACATCCCACAATTACATGCTTGCAGATAAATTTTGCCAAAACACAGGCAGGCTTTTCTTCTGCTCCAGGCAGCAGTCTCAGACAGATGGGGTTCTAGCTGAAGATGGATGTGTTTGCATTAGGCACAAGTGCAGCTTTCTGGGAAGGGAAGCCAGGCAAAGTCATGCAAGCGCAAGTTCAGGTTTCCAGTAAGGCAATGTCAGCAAGGACCTGATGAGTCCAAACAAATTAAAGGGCACTTTCCAGTAAGGCAAAAGTCAAGCAAAGAATTGGTCAGGTTCCAATAAGGCAAAGTTAAGCAAAGTTGGTAGCACCCTGGACAGCTTCATGTGAAGCTCAGGCTCAAATGTTGTTTCAGCAAGAAGCAAACCTTATTCAGAATGTATTTAGAACTACAACTCCGTCTCAGTTGCTAGCTCTTTCTCTGGTAATAAAAACTTCTACAATTAAGGGGTCTAGCATGGTACAGTAGTTCCCTGCATCCTAGGTCCTAAAAGGACCTAGGTCCCTGCATCCTCTGAATTCAGCTTTCCCCTAGTACTTTCAAGCATATAATTATATGATTCTTTGATATCACTGCGGGGCTCCCCACCCACTCCATGGAAAAGTAGAAATTCCCCCAAGAATTTACTCCAGGTCACATCCCTTGCCTGCACCCTCCTTGGGTGCTTTTGTCAAGTGTGAATGTCTTTGGACTGTCATAATGCCTCTTGCTCACCTAGTTGTAGGGTTGGAACACAGGAAGCTGATTGACACTAAATCTAACCATTGGCCCATTTTGCTCAGTCTTGTCTTGCTACCTGGAGATGCCAAGAACCTGGGACCTTCTGCATTTGAGCTGTGTTACTTCCGTAAATGGACACAGAGAGGTTTGTGTGTGTAGAACCTGCTGGGCAGTTGAAATGTAGCTTGCCGTAAAAAGGTAATCACATCCATTGCTCCACTCACTTCCCTTCCACTTGGCCCCAAACACCCCTGGAAGGTGGCCCCTGGCTGAACACCCGCCCTCATCCCTGTCCTGGCCATTCATAAGGGCTTTTCTTCTCTTGTGTATAGACTTGGAGCAATCTTAAAGGTAAAGGGACCCCTGACCATTAGGTCCAGTTGTGGCTGACTCTGGGGTTGCTGTGCTCATCTCGCTTTATTGGTTGAGGGAGTTGGTGTACAGCTAAGCTGCTTCTGGTGAACCAGAGCAACACATGGAAACGCTTTTACCTTCCTGCCGGAGCAGTACCTATTTGTCTACTTGCACTTTGGTGTTCTTTTCGAACTGCAGGAGCTGGGACCGAGCAATGGGAGCTCACCCCGTCGTGGGGATTCGAACCACTGACCTGATCGGCAAGTTCTAGGCCACCCGCGTCCCTGGAGCAATCTTAAGCTCGCCTTAAAAATCCTAGGCTCGCTCATAACAGCTGCAGCTAAGGTCTCCAAATCCGTGTCCTCTATAGTCATGAAATTGCTTTGTACTGAGTCGTGCTCAGCCAGCTCTGTCCCTGATTTCCAGTGAACCTTGCTACACACACACACACACACACACACACACACCATTCACATTAATTATTTGCTTATTCTTCCTTGAACTTAACCTTGCCGTGCTCTTTCTTTCTTGTCTTCTCAGGGCTGGTGTGCATGATGGAGCCACCCAGTGGCTTCTGCTCAAAATTGCACAAAACAAGGCATCTCTGTGAAGTTGCTTACCACACTGGGGTGTACGGCTATGTGCTGGGTTTTTGCACACAGGCATTTTTGACACAGAAGGGAGAGTTTTCAGAAATTCCAAAATATGGTAAGATCCAGTCCCCGAACCTCACCTTTTCAACTCCTGCTTGATATGCTACTTGTCAGCTGCTTTGGTAGCATTAAAAAAAGGAACAGCTTATTATGCCGTCCATGTGAATATTGTCACATCCTGGATGGTTAGAAGGATGATGAGGAATAAAAGGAATGTTGACAACATATTATTGTTAAGGGCTCTTGACTAGGGGGTGGGCAATTCTGCCACTTTCGGTTTCTTGTTTTTTTCAGTCTTAAATTCAGTTCACGTTTCTGCAGCAATTTGTGATTTTTTGTTTTTTTAAAAAAAACTAATCTCATGAAACTCAGCATTTGAGTGTGTATTTCTCCCAATCTACATATTTTTGCATGCAATCTTGCCCAATATATACTTTTTTTTTTTGCAAAGCCACTTCCCCTAGTATAATGCAGTTTCCTATGTTATTTTCACCAATATATGCATTTTCATGTACACTTTTCATGAATATCTCTATCTATCCATCTATCTACCTATTTTTGTGCACGTTACTTGACTTTCACTGCATGCAAAGACAGCCTCTGGTGGGTTGAGCGGACGAGACCATTTGTGGGTCCAACAGTCAAGAAGGTGGTTTCCGCACGTGCTGCAGAGGGAAGCGAGGGGTAGGTGGGGCTCATCAACCTGGGAAGGTAACCCACCTAGGAGAAGGAAAATTTATTCAGGAGAGGAAAAGTCTAAGGAGTAAGCCCTACCCAGATCCAGAGTGGAGTCCCTAAGACAGTTGGATGGTGCCTTGTGTGCCTCCTTCTGGCAACTCCTGCAGCCAAGCTGGTCCCAAATCCATTGCTCTGCTTTCCTTTGGAACACATCAGCGAGACCATGACTGGGCAGTCCAGGACCTCCATGCACACCAGGCTTGTACCCTGGGGAGGTCACTTGGGTGCTGCTAATGCAGCAGTTTGACTTCACACCTGCAGGGTGTACTTCACATGTAACATTTAAGCACACACGCAAAAGAAGGAATTTTTTTACACGGGTCGACCAGACACTGCCCAGTCCAGCATATGGAAACTAAAAATGGGCTGCATGTTACAGTGACTAATTCTTCTTCTTCTTCTTCTTCTTCTTCTTCTTCTTCTTCTTCTTCTTCTTCTTCTGTGATCACTCATAGCCGAGTAAGATTGTCTTCCATAAACATGGTTTTAACAATGAGTCCGTAAGTGACTGTGGAGGCCAATTCTGGATCCACACATCTTTCCACAGTGGGGACATTGGTTTCCGGGCGGGAGTTGATCACGGTGTGGATTTGCCAAGCGTGCCTTCCTCTTAGCACATTTCTCCCTTGCGTCTGAGTTCGAGTGTCTTCAAAGCCAATGACACCTTTGGTAAAGGATGTTCTCCAACTGGAGCGCGCACAGGCCAGTGTTCCCCAGTTGTCAGTGTTTATGCTACATTTTTAAAGATTTGCCTTGAGACAGTCTTTAAACCTCTTTTGTTAACCACCAGCATTACGCTTTCTATTTTTAAATTCGGAATGGAGGTAGTTGCTTTGGAAGACGATTATCAGGCACCCGCACAACATGACCAGTCCAACGAAGTTGATGTTGAAGAATCATTGCTTCAACACTAGTGATCTTTGCTTCTTCCAGTACACTGATATTAGTTTGCCTGTCTTCTCAAGTGATGTGTGGAATTTTTTGGAGACACCATTGATGGAATCTTTTGAGGAGCTGGAGATGGTGTTTATAAGTGGTCCATGTTTCACAAGCATATAGTAAGGTTGGTAGTACAATAGCTTTGTAAACAAGCATTTTGGTTTCCCTGCAAACACTCTGCACTTCAATCAGGAGAAAGGCGCACTCGCAGAGCTCAGGCGATGCTGGATTTCGGCATCAATGTTGGCCCTTGTGGAAAGATAACTGCCTAGGCAGCAGAAGTGATTGACATTTCCCAACGTTACACCATTGAGTTGGATTTGTGATGCTGCAGAGGGGTTAATACTCTCCTCCAAGATACCCTCCTCTGAAATTGGAATGATTAGCCTTCACTGACACCTCCTTATCGCAGTTGGCTATTGACATAACAAGAGTCTAATTTCCTTCTTATTACTCCTAATTGCTCATGGATAGATTGTGCTGTTCTGGCAATCAGGAGAGCCTCGTTCTCTGCAAAGTTGGCAATTTAATCATTGGATAGTGTGGCTGCATTTGGCTGTGGAAGGTTGGGAAGCCAATATGCATTAACAATGGTTTTGTCGTGGTTCAAAGCATTGGGTATATCTGTATATCTGTGACGACAAATTAGTTCTTGCCTTTATTCCCCCCCCCCCCAAGATTGCTAGTTTTCCTCCATGAATTCATCCATAAAAGGAGGAGTACTGCAGCGGCAGGTTTTGAACTCACAGCCCTGGGGTCGTTAACACCATGCTCTTAGGGCCCAGCATCAGCAGGTAGCATTTCTGTTAAGATTGTTTTTGGGTGTGTCTGTGCCATGCCTAGCCCTGACCTTGTACTAGACATGCAGTCCTCTTAGGATGAGCCAGACAAACCACAGAACAAAGACATTGAGGAGCAGGCAGATCTCCCTGAATCCAATGGTGAGGATCCTCTTGAAGGCTCTCCAGGTTGTTACCTCTGGAACTGTCAGAGAAGGAGCTGGAGCTGCCTAGGTCCCATCCTCAAGGACACCAGCACTGAAAGCATCAGGCTCTGGTGGAAGAGGGATGCCACAGCAGGCAGTTATGGGTCCAGAGTTGTTCTTCGGCACATGAGTAAGGGGTCTACTCATGAGTAAGTGGAGGCAGGATGCCTCTGAATGCCAGTTGTTGAAAATAGCAAGAGAGGAGAGTGTTGTACTCAGGCATCTGGCCAGCTGCTGTAAGGACAGGTTACTGGTCTAAAATGGTGGCTGGGCAACCGAGTTCAATGAGCAGGGTACAAATAATAATATTATTATCGTTATCATCATCATTTGTTAAATTTGTATACCACCCTTCATCCAGAGATCACAGAGCCACAGAATTGTAGAGTTGGCAGGACCCACAAGGATCATCTAGTGCAGGAATCTTTTCGCTCAGTGTGGGGTTTATTTATTTATTTGGTGCTTCATGTTACACAAACTTCCCTCTAGAGGGCAGCAGGGAATACTCACTTTTCAGTTCATCCTCCATCTAGGGAGCCCTTTCGAATAATTCTACCACTGCAATGAAGCCAAGCGATTGTCTTTGAACTGACTTGCACCGGTGCTTGCTTCGCGCCACAGGTCGCCCTTTCCTGACAACTCCAAAGCCAGGCATTCCCAGCCCTTTCCCTCCTCTGAACACAATAAATCAAATTTTCTGTGCTACACTTTTAGTTCATGGCCCAGCGGGGTTCTTGTAACAAACAACAAACATTTTTCCAAAAGACCCAACTCAGTGGCCTTGGCTGTTAAGAGGGGAGGCAGATAGTATTTTCTGTTCATTGATTTATTGCCGCTCACACTAACTTCAAGGAACCAGGAGTGCTGGTCTTTTCTTTTCTTTTCTTTTCTTTTCTTTTGCTATACAGTGGTACCTCGGTTTAAGAACAGTCCTCTTTAAGAACGATTCAGTTTACGAACTCCGCAAAACCGGAAGTAGTGTCCTGGTTTGTGAACTTGACCTCGGTCAAAGAATGGAATCAGAATGGTGGAAGGGCACTGGCAGTGGGAGGCCTCATTAGGGAAAACACGCCTTGGTTTAAGAACAGTTTCGGTTTAAGAAATGGGGAGTCACCACCAAGAAGACCCTGGTCAATGCCAACCAGCCATGAAAACAGGGCCCCATCTGTTCATGATAGGACATGGGATGGTTGATACCATTTTCTTCTTGCAACCATGTCTAATCGGTGGTCTATTGTGGAATATGGGAAGCTATGTAAAGCAGATGCTCTGCTGGATGAGCTATGGTCCTTTCTGCAACATGCCTGTGATGCAGTAACGGTGGATCAGCGGTGAAGTTATACCAGACTTGGGGTGAAATCTTGTCCTGTGACATATCACAAGCAGCAGTCTGAGGTGGAGCAGGAGCCACAGGACCAGCCAGTAGTTGAGACCCAATCATAATTCAGGACCAGAAGCTCAAACCAGGAGGAGGTAGGGTCAAGGAGCGGGCCTGCAGTCAGAACTTGAAACAAACCCAAGGCTTAGCTGGACCAGGAAGCCCTCTTTTCTACTCCTTCCTGTCCTTATTAAAGAATACAGTGGTACCTCAGGTTACATACGCTTCAGGTTACATACGCTTCAGCTTACAGACTCCACTAACCCATAAATAGTGCTTCAGGTTACGAACTTTGCTTCAGGATGAGAACAGAAATCGTGCTCCGGTGGCGCGGCAGCAGCAGCAGGCCCCCATTAGCAAAAGTGGTGCTTCAGGTTAAGAACAGTTTCAGGTTAAGAACGGACCTCCGGAACGAATTAAGTACTTAACCCAAGGTACCACTGTATTAAAAACAGTTTAAAGCAACCTAAAATTACAAAAGTGAGGTGGGTCCTAAAAGTATACATATGTGGAAGTTAGACTATATACAGTCTTTATTTGCAGAGTTCGTTGCAGGGACGTTCTATGTACATCTTCTGCATTAATCATCCCGTCAGTTTCATAACAGGAAAATATCACTTTATATATGTGTGTGTGTTTAAGTGGATTTGTTGTGTCAGGGTAACAAAGTGCTTTAACAGGGCACTTCCTAAGAGTGCGGTGGCCCCACCTCACATTTCAAGTGTTGCCCTTGCTCCTATCTGCTATGCCTGCCAGCCCAGACACAGAGAGGGACATTAGCTGCACATTTTCACCCTGCTGCTTCATGTTAAAGCCAGTTTGGCCTTTTCCCTTCTTTTGCCTCACTCCTACAGCCTAATTGTCAGCAGAAAAAAATAAAGAACACTGGGCAACACAAGCAGTCAGCAGCCTGACAATAGCATCAGCATATGGCATTCAGTTGGAGCATTGAGTGAACAGTGCCTCTGTGTTTATGTGGGAAGAGGTGGACGGATTCCTGCCAACTTTTAATAAATAAATCAGTTTTGCCTAGATGAGTGTGTGTGCTAAGTTCTTCTTCTTTGGCTGGGGAGAGGAGGGGAATCATATCAGGATGTCTGCAGCAAGGGATCAAGCCAAGCCTATGGAGAAGTTGATTTATTCAAATGGCTTTCTGGCTGCATTCAGAAAGGTCCCCGGCCACCCAGCCCCCAACAGCCTGCCTTTTGTTGATTGTGTTCCTTATTCACAAATGGGATGCAGCCAGATGCACATCTCTCCAAACCATGGCTTAGTGAAAATGCACCGGCTCCCATGGCCACTGGTCCCATCACCTCCTGGCAAATAGAAGGGGAAGAAATGGAGGCAGTGAGAGATTTTACTTCCTTGGGCTCCATGATCACTGCAGATGGTGGCAGCTGCCACGAAATTAAAAGCCCCCTGCTTCTTGGGAGAAAAGCAATGACAAACCTAGACAGCATCTTAAAAAGCAGAGATATCACCTTGCCAACAAAGGTCCGTATAGTTAAAGCTATGGTTTTCCCAGTAGTGATGTATGGAAGTGAAAGCTGGACCATAAGAAGGCTGATCGCCGAAGAATTGATGCTTTTGAATTATGGTGCTGGAGGAGACTCTTGAGAGTTTCATGGAAGATCAAGGAGAACATTATGAAATTGGTGTATAGATGGTATATTACACCGGTTAAGTTAGCAAAAATGTATAAAACATGTAATAAGTGTTGGAAATGTAAAGAAAAAGAAGGGTCATTTTATCATATGTGGTGGGAATGTAAGAAAGTGAAGGGTTTCTGGGAAATGATATATAATGAATTGAAGATGTTGAAATATACATTTGTAAAGAAATCAGAAGCCTTTCTGTTAGGAATAATAGGAAGAGAAATAAATAGAAGGGATAATAAACTTTTTCAATACGCAGTAACAGCAGCAAGAATATTAATGGCCCAAAAATGGAAACAGGAGGAACTACCGACTCTTGAAGAATGGAGAATGAAACTTATCGACTATGCAGAATTGGACAAACTAACTGGGAAGATTAGGTATCAACGGGACCACAAGTTCATCGAGGACTGGGGAAAATTTGTAGAATATCTGAAAAGTATATGTGATGAACAAACAATGCTAGTGGGATTTAAAGAGGCTTTGTGAAAGGCAGAGGAATATTGTTAAGCAGAAAGAGGACAGTAAAGGTAATATCAAAATGCAATATCAAATTTAGAAAATGTGTAAAAATGGGAAAATATGGATGATTGGCAGAGAAGCTGATGGAAGTCCAAAAAGTTGAAATTTGTGAAAAATGTTTGATATTGGAATTTGTATAATGGAAAAATTTTAATAAAAATTATTATTAAAAAAAGAGAGAGTCCCATGGAAGATCAAACCTATCCATTCTGAAGGAAATCAGCCCTGAGTGCTCACTGGAAGGACAGATCCTGAAGCTGAGGCTCCAAGACTTTGGCCACCTCATGAGAAGAGAAGACTCCCTGGAAAAGACCCTGATCTTGGGAAAGATGGAGGACACAAGGAGAAGAGGACAACAGAGGACGAGATGGCTGGACAGTGTTCTTGAAGCTACCAGCATGAGTTTGACCAAACTGCGGGAGGCAGTGGAAGACAGGAGTGCCCGGCGTGCTCTGCTCCATGGGGTCACAAAGAGTCGGACACGACTAAACAACAACAAACCAAGGCTTGGCTTAGAGTGCCGTCCAAACATAGTATTGTGTTCTCTGACTGGCAGCAGCGTTCCAGGGTTTTCAGACAGGAGCTTTTCCAAGCCTTACCTGGAGATGCCAGGTATTGAACCTCGGACCTTTGCAAGGCTCCTTCCTGGGATCATGGCTAAGTTCCTTTCCTCTTATCCACAACGTGTAGCTAGAGATGTGCCCTATGGTTACAGGTTGTGGTTAAAGAGGAGAGACTTTGGCCAGGACTCGGGTGTTCAGAGGACATACTAAGGCAAAGCCAAGCAGGTATGAACTCATCTCTCAGTATTTGTATAGCTCAGTATTTGTATTGATTTACTTGGTTGGGGAAAACAGCTGCCCCTCTGCCCCACCTTGGCTTCACCCATGTTCAGTGCTGTTGGGAACCCCACACTCAGATAGCTCAGTCAGTAGAGCATGAGACTCTTAGGGCGGATCTACACACAGGAAGAAAATGCTATAAATAAATCATTATAAGAAAAAAAACGCTATGTAAAAATCGCTTAGAATTTCCTTTGCTCTCTGGCGCCATCTGGTGTTGCATGTTCATAATGAATTCAAAACTTTTTTTTACTAATGTAGCTTAGGGCTGTGTGTTTGAGTCCCACATCGAGGGAAAAGATTCCTGTATTGGGTGGGAGTGGACTGGATGATCCTTCTATGATTCTGCATATGTGAGGGGGGAACCTGCAGCCTAAGCTCATGCAAGTGTCAAGGAGGGGAAATAAATGAGTGAATGGGAAATGGGTGCCCGAGAAAGAGAGACAAGGTGTGGGGCACAGCTCTCCTTAAGATGGGGAGACAAATAGTTTCTCTTAACAGTACTCCCACAAGCCAGGGGTCTCTGCAGCAGTCCGAAATAGCAGGCGCTCTCTGTCCCATTTTATTTCTTTTGGTTTTTTTGCCAGGAGCCTCCATCAAAAGCCTAACACATCATTGTCTCTTGAGCCAGGGATTCAATCCCCCAATTTGTCAGCGAAAGAAGAGGCAATCCTACTTGCTGCAGGTCGCCTGCTATTCACGACTTGCCACAACAAACTCCACAGCGAGCGTCCCCGCAGCGAGCGTGAACTGACATGTAATCTGCGATTTTTGTTTTCTTTTTTGCTTGCCGTTGCTTTCATCCCCTGCAAGGTGTTGCTAGTAGCAGCTGAAAAGACCTGCCAATTTGGAGAAGGAAACAAAGCAGCTCCAGGAATTGAGGAGGACGAGGAGGCGAGGCTGCCTCTTGTCTCTAGGGAGAGCAGAGAGAGATGTGCATTTGAATGTCAGCATTCAGATCCGTCCCAAGCACATTTCACACCAGAAATTAGGAATCTTGGGACTCTCCTCAGGCCACACCCCCTCCGAAAGGCAACGCCTTCCTCAAGTGTTTTTGCCTGGCTGGAATATGCCCTTGAACCCTGTAGATGTTTAGCTGGGTATACAGGCATCCTCCCACTTGCGAGGGGGGTTACGTTCTGGACCCCCTTGCGCATAAGTGAAATTGCATAAAGTGGGGAGCACCCTCTAAAAAGCCTCTAAGTGCCTGTTTTTGCTCCTCTCCTGCTCTCCCTCCTATCCAGACCAAAATATCTAGAGCTGAAGCTCTGGGGCTGGCTGGAGACTGGAGGACGGACATGCAGGAAAGCAGCTGCTGCAACAGCTAGGCAGGGAGACTGAGCAACCTAAACAAAGCCCCGCTGTACCTCCAGTCTCTTTGGGGCTTCCTCCACCCTCACTGATGGTTCTGGGGAGGGTCTCGTGAGCCACGAGGTCTCTCCTGTCATTTTCTGGCATGACTCTGTTTATTTACTTATTTCCCGGTGCTGTGCACATATGCGGTCATACACGAGTAGAACGTGCAAGGGTTTGTGGGGGGTACCTGTAAATAATAATAATAATAATAATAATAATAATAATAATAATAATAATAGTTATGTACTGAAGTTTTCACCCTGGGCCACATATGCAAATAAGGGATTGAAAGTGATGTTCAGTGATTGGATAGTTACAGAAAATGGTTACTGTAGCATTGTAGTGGAGCTCTATATAAGCAGGCTGGCTGAACCCTTCAGTTCTGTTCTGTTCTGGCCAGTGAATAAACAAGAGCTGTTTGAAGAATCGCTGTGTCGTCTTATATGTTCAGCCACAACTTAACAATAATTATTTTTATTTTATTTTATTTTTATTATTATTATTTGTACCACTCCCATCTGACTGGGTTGTCCTAGCCACTTTGGGCAGCTTCCAGCATATATAATACTATAAACTTCCCTATACAGGGCTGCCTTCAGATGTCTTCTAAAAGTCAGATAGTTGTTTATTTCCCTGACATCTGACAGGAGGGCGTTCCACCAGGCGGGTGCCACTACCGAGAAGGCCCTCTGCCTGGTTTCCTGTAGCTTCCCTTCTCGCATTGAGGGATCCTCCAGAAGGCCCTCAGAGGAGGACCTCAGTTTCCAGGTTGAACAATGGGGGTGGAGACACTCCTTCGAGTATACAGGGCCGAGGCCGTTTAGGACTTTAAAGGTCAACACCAACACTTTGAATTGTGCTCGGAATTGTACTGTATCTGTGTTTGATGTGTGCATGTAGAAATCTCTGACATCTTCGTAGCTGAAATACAGCCTAAGGAAGAGTCCTAGTCATTTGCTCCTCCCATTTTTCTCCAGAGGCTCCTCCTACCGCTGGCATGCCCCCCTCAGAAGGTTACCCACGAGGGAACGAATAAGATCCTCTCATAGGCCGCATATGCACTATGTCTTTAAAGCACATTCCTTTCCCTCAAAGAATTCTGGGCACTGCGGTTTGTTAAGAGTTGTTGGGACTTGTAACTCTGTGAGGTGCAAACTACAGTGCCCAGAATTCTTTGCGGGAAACGAATGTACAGTCATACCTCAGGTTACAGACACTTCAGGTTGCGTTTTTTCGGGTTTCGGTGGTCACGCATGCGCAGAAGCACCGAATCGCAATCCGCGCGTGTGCAGATGCACCACTGCGGGTTGCGAACGCTGCGAATGTGCATCCCGTACAGCTCACGTTCGCAACCCGGGCATCCACTGTATTCCGAATGTGCTTTGAAGGTACCTCACGTGTACACAGCCCTAGACTAAGGAAAACAGCAAAGTGGGCAATTTCTTTATCTATTTTTTTAATTGCCGGGCTTGTTTGTAATGGTTTGGGCCTGCCTTAGCAGACAATCTCCTCATTAGGGGGATGGCAAGCTATTAAGCCCTAACTCAACCCCAAGCAGCATCACCAACCCCGTTCTGAGTCAAGTTTCACAAGTCGAGACAGAGCAAAGGCATGGGAATGATTCCAAGGTCTCAGGAGATGCTGAAGATGTAGCTGATTAACACCCCCCAAACAATGTCTGTCTGTCCCCCAAACTGCCTGAACTGAGTAGACCTGGGGAATATGAATGGAGGTTCTTGCTGCTCTGTTTTGTCCAAGATACAAAAGGGCTGAGAATTTACTTTTGTTTTCTCCTAAGGGAAGCTTTCAGTCTGCTGTACAGGCTCACATTTTTGTGTGTGGATAAATTGCCAACAGTTTAATTTTGGCTGGTTCCACAGTGTAAACCTGCCCCAAGATCTAAAGTAGTGTGACACAGTGGCTCCCTGATGGCAGGCCACAATCAAGAATATATAATTTAGCAAAGCTTTGGAGTTGTCATCCCACCACACACCCACATACCCAATGCCCAGCACTCATCACTCAGCAGGGACCTTCTGAGGTTGCCATAAAACTGCAGGTGGCTACCTGCACTCTGCTAGAAACAAGAGCCCAATGATAGCATCTCATGTTCACTTTCAGGAAGTGCTGCTGTGATCCTCAGGAAGAGCCATAGCTCAGTGGTATAGCACTTGTTTTGCAGTTAAAAGGTAAAGGGACCCCTGACCATTAGGTCCAGTCGTGGCCGACTCTGGGGTTGCGGCGCTCATCTCACTTTACTGGCCGAGGGAGCCGGCATACAGCTTCCGGGTCATGTGGCCAGCATGACTAAGCCGCTTCTGGCGAATCAGAGCAGCGTACGGAAACACTGTTTACCTTCCCGCCAGAGCGGTACCTATTTATCTACTTACACTTTGACCTGCTTTCGAACTGCTAGGTTGGCAGGCACAGGGACTGAGCAACAGGAGCTCACCCCATCGCAGGGATTCGAACCGCCCACCTTCTGATCAGCAAGCTCTAGGTTCTGTGGTTTAACCCACAGTGCCACCCGCATCCCTGTTTTGCAGTTAGGGGTGGCTGAATCCATCCGTTCTGGTTTCTCTTAGTTTCTACACATTACAGCCTTCAGTTCTCCACATTTCTGGAGAAATTTGCCTTTTTAAAAATTAAATCCTCATGGAAATTCACCAGCATTTTAGCATACATTTATCCTAACAGACACATTTTGTATGCACCAGTTTGCCTACTGCACACTTTTTTTTGCAAGAAATTTCTCCTAATCTAAAGTATTTTTGCATGCTATTTTTACTAATGCATTGTTTTCTTATGCACACTCCCCCCACCCCCAGCAACACATTGTTGGGTTGGAAAGCTTCACAGAGAAATTTGGACTGTTCAGAATTTCAAACGATAGCTGTGTTTCAGTTCTCACATTATATTGGAAAGTGCAAATTTGATAGATTTGCCATTAAATGTTAACTGGTTGAATTTATCCTCCATCCCCAGGTAGCAGTTGATTGGAAAGTCCAGTGCTTGAGACCCAGGAAGACACTGGAGCCAGCCAGGGGAGGCAGCACAGGATAATTCTGGTGTCTTTGTAATAATCATTCTCACTAACACCAAGCTTGGCTGCTGAGTGCTTTTGGAACTGTAGTCCAAACAGGGCCGCTGAATAACAAGAGGGTGGTCTCGGTATGTCTGGGGAAACCCCAAGGTGTCAGGAGCATGGCTCACCTGAGCACAGGGGAAGAGTCAGACTCAGAAATTGAGCTAAGGGAGAGAGATGCTGACTCTGCAGAGAAAGCTGGCTGACAGAGCCTGGAACGGGTAGTTCGACCCTCCTTCCTGAAGAAGATACTGTTAGCTCTCAAGAAGCGGGAGAGTTAGGAGGCAGCCAGAGTGTTGCTAGGCAATCAGCAGATAAGCAGAGACTGAGAGTGTGTTGAGTGGAAGTGGGGAGGGGGAAGGCCAGCCTCTCCCCGTTCTAGGAGACTGGATAAGAGGACAACGGAAGGGCAAGAGGGGAAGGGCGGGGATTTGGTGTTCTTCCTGCTGTGAAAGGGACGGAGATTCAGACTGACCAACTCCATCAATGTGAGCAGGCGAGAAGCCATGCTCTGGATGTGTTTTTGTAAATAAACGTGACATAAAACTGCCGGAGAGTCATTCATTCTTATCGGGGCTTGCTTACCTGCCTGGGATCATTACACAAGGTTTGCAGAAGTCCAGAAAAACTTTACCGGGGGAGGGGAGACCTAAAAAGGCAAACCTGCCCCTGTCCCGCAACAGCTCAATGAAGGTTGAACATGCTTGGCTGTCACAACACTGAGCTGCTGTAGGGGTAATGGAAAGGAGGACGTCAGTTGGCTAGTTGGAAAGTGGTTGGGAAATGCATTGGAATGTGTGGGGTGAACACAAGATGGGTACTCATTGACATATAACCTCCCTGAAGACGAATCAGAACAGATGCTCAATAAAAACTGGACATACTGCAAATATTGTGGGATTTTGGCTTTGTCCTGCTTTGCTTGCGCTACAGTGCAAGAGTACATTAGGGAATCATCACAGAACAACCAATAAAGCAGAATGATGCGTGGACGGTCCAGTATAAATCCACTACTAAGGCACTAGGTTCAATGACAGGTTGCAGAATTTATCCTCCAAAACACTGACGCTCCCCCCCCCCCATCATCCCTTCTACTGCAGGCCTGTTTTACAGAGTCTGTCTAATGGGTTCCGATTATATTAATCCCCTTCTCACAGAAGGTTGGAGACACCGTTACTGAAATATACTCAGAGTCGCAAAGTGATTTCATGCTCTTTATTCAGCTCATAGTGGTGAGGAGGAATGAATGAAAGTCCCCTCAAGGTATCTGCTTTATATACATTATTTACACAATGGGCTGCACATGATTGGCTAATTCCGGAATTCTACTGTAAGCCAATCAGGTTGTGGATTCACTTAAATCTGGAGCATGATTGGGTGGTTCCTGCCAACCAATCATACTGCTGCATTGTTCTAGGACCAATCCGACTGCTGCATTCTGAATCCTATTGTTCTAGGACGAATCAGACTGCTGCCTTTTGGATCCTATTGTTCTAGGACCAATCAGACTGCTGCAGTTTGGATCCTATTCGACTCAGTACATAACACCCCTCCCCTCTAAGTTCCAGTCCTGCCCGGGAGGTCGCATTCATAGTCCTCAAGGTACGCTGGCGGCCTACGTGTCCGTTGCGGCCTGTGGTGTTCCCTGGTCCGGTGTTCAGGTTCTGGCTCGTGTTCCAAGGAGGCTGGCTGTGATGGGGCTGTTTGGTCTGGCGCAACCGGCTCGCTCAGTCGTGGTTCTGGTTCCGGTGTCCTTTCGGCCTCACGGGTCCTCTCTGTATTTACTGATTCTGCCTCTCCTGCTGGCCCCTGCTGCTCTATGGGCCTCACTGCCCCACTGTTCCCTTGGGACTCCTCTGCCCTTTCCTCCTCCTGGGTTTCTCCCGGGAATCGTCGCCGTATCTGGTCGCAGTGGCGGCGCCAGCATTGCCCTCCATCCGTTAGCACCTCGTACGACACAGGGCCAGTGACCCTGGTGACTGTGGCGGGTACCCATGCTGGGCCTGCCCCAAAATTCTTTGCGTACACTGGGTCCTGGGCCTCGAAGGTCCGGGGGTTCCTGCCTTCCCCCACCACTACCTCATCCTGAGCTCTATCGGGGTGAAGACGGTCCAATCTGATTGCAAGGCGCCGACCCATTAGTAGTTCAGCGGGGCTCCGGCCAGTCGTTGAGCTGGGGGTGCTGTGCTGTGCTAGGAGGAATGTGGCAAGGCGGTACTCCCAATCCCCTTGCGTCATGCGGCGAAGGGTGTCCTTGGTGGTCCGCACCATGCGTTCTGCTTGGCCATTGGTGGCAGGGTGGAATGGCGCCGAACGGATGTGGCGGATGGCGTTCTGCGCTGTGAAGGTTTGGAATTCTCCTGACGTAAATGCAGTCCCGTTGTCTGAGACGAGAGTGTCAGGGAGCCCGTGGGTTGCAAACAGCCTGCGTAGTACCCGGATGGCTGCGGACGTAGAAGTGGACGGTACCAGTGCGACTTCCAGCCATTTGGTGTAGGAGTCCACCACTATGAAGAATGTTTTCCCCTGAAAGGGGCCAGCGAAGTCCACATGCAGGCGTGACCATGGTGCTCGGGCGGACTCCCAGGACTGGACTGGGGCCCTTGGGGGATCTGGGCGGGATTCTTGGCAGGCCTGGCAGTGTTTGACCCAGGCCTCTATCTCTCCGTCGATCCCCGGCCACCACACATAACTCCTGGCAAGGGCCTTCATTCTTACTACCCCTGGGTGTGTCTCATGTAGGGCTGTGAGGACCCTTTTGCGGAGGGGCTGGGGAACAACGACCCTGCTTCCCCATAAAAGGCACCCCTTGTGGGCCGACAGTTCATGTTTGCGGGTTGTGTAGCCAGCGAATTCTGGCCCAGGCCTGCTGCTGGGCCATCCCCTCCACACCCAGTCCAGGACCCGGGAGATGACCCTATCTTTCTTGGAGTGGTGTGCCACTTCTTGTGCCTGAATGGGGCGGTCGGGAAGCAGCTCCAGGCTCATAACCTCTTGTGCAGGTGCTGGGTCGGGGCCTGTTTCTGGTAGTGGTAGCCTGCTGAGGGCGTCCGCATGGCCCATCGCCTTCCCCGGGCGGTGAATCAGCGCATACTGGTAGCTGGCAAGGAAAATTGACCACCTGAGGACACGAGGAGACAGCACTTGGGGGGTCTGCTTTTCGGGGGCGAACAAGCCAAGCAACGGTTTGTGGTCAGTCACCACGGTGAAGGGCCGCCCGTACAAGAAATCATGGAATTTTTTTACTCCCTTCACAATTGCCAGACCCTCCTTGTCGATTTGTGAGTAGTTCCGCTCGGTTGCGTTGAGTGTCTGGGAAAAGTATGCCACCGGTACCTCTCTCCCATCCGGGAGTTGGTGTCCCAGGACAGCGCCAATGCCATAGGGCGAGGCGTCGCATGCTAGCACCACCGGCAGCCTCTCGTCGAAGTGTGCCAAGACCGAGTTTGAGACAAGCAGGTCCTTGACTGCCTGGAATGCAGCCTCCTGGCGCTGGCCCCACACCCAAGGGGCCCGCTTGTCCAGGAGTCTGTGTAGGGGCTCCGCTACCGCCGCCTTGTGGGGAAGGAAGGAATGGTAAAAGTTCAATAGTCCCAAGAAGGCCTGAAGTTCAGTCTTGCTCTTGGGCGCAGGGGCATCACAAATGGCCCGTACCTTGTCCCCAGTCGGGTGGACCCCTTCTGCGTCCACCATAAATCCCAGAAAGTCCACCTGAGGCACTCCTAGTAGACATTTTTCCCGCTTCACCTTGAGACCCGCTGTCTGGAAACGGTGCAGAACGGTGCGGAGGCGGTCCTCAAACTCCTCTGGTGTGGGCCCGGCAATCAACACATCATCGAAGAAGGGGGTGACGCCAGGAATCCCTTTAAGGAGCGAGTCCATTAGATTCTGGAATATGCCTGGTGCCACGCTGACACCGAATTGCAGCCGCTTTACCCTGAACGCTCCTCTGTGCGTCACAATCGTCTGTGCCTCTGCTGTGGCCTCATCTACTGGCAGCTGTTGATATGCTTGGGCCAAGTCCAGCTTGCCAAAAATTTTCGACCCAGCCAGGGTAGCAAGGACATGGCTGACCACTGGCACTGGGTATGCATGGGCCGTGAGGGCCTTGTTTATAGTACATTTGTAGTCTGCGCAGATGCGGACCGAACCATTAGGCTTGACGGGTGTGACGATTGGGGTTTCCCAGGGGGCATTAGGCACCGGCTCCAGCACTCCTTGCTCCACTAGCCGGTCCAATTCCTTGTCTATACGTGGTTTCAGGGCGAACGGGACCCGGCGGGCCTTGAGCCTGACTGGTCGTACTGCGGGGTCAAGCTGTAGAGCAATGGGGGGGCCCGTATACTGTCCCAATTTCCCATCGAAAACCCCTGGAAATTCCTTGCATATAGCGTCCACATCCACTTGTAAGGTAGTGTGGTTCACTCCGGTGATGGCTAGTCCCAGTGGTCCAAACCATGCCAATCCCAGTAAGCTAATGTAGGGGCCCTTGACCACAAGCAAGTCCAGTTGCCGCGTCCGCCCTCGGTATTGCACCCTGAAGGTCCCCACCCCCATTGTGGGGACTTTACGTTTCTGGAAGTCCTGGAGGGTGAATGGGGCCGGCCTGAGTTTGGGACCCCCAGTAGGACACAGTTTCCTTAAGGTCCTTGCCGAGATTATGGATAGATTTGAACCCGTGTCAAGCTCCATGCGGCATGGGGCCCCCTCTATCCGTACCTCTACATAAATTTTCTCTATGTTGGGGTAGGGCAACTGGTATACCTGGAAGTCCGTGAGCTCCGTCGAGTTGCCTTGGTGCGTTGGGCCCCGGGACCTGGGGCTCTTGGATTGGTCATCTGATGCCTGGCGTCGGGTGGGCCGAGCCCGACACACCCGGGCGATGTGTCCCAATTTTCTGCACTGCCTGCACTCTGCATTGCGGAAACGGCAGGTCCTCCTCTCGTGACTTTCCCCGCAGCTTGCGCAGTTCCCTCCTTCTCGTCGAGGCAGCTGTGGTATGTGGGCTGCTTGAGTGCGCTGCTGTACTCGGTGCACCTCCTCCCTGTCAGATCCTGAGTCGTCAGTGAGGTCTTCGTGGTGGACCCTCGGTTGGGATGGCAGGCTCGGCCGTGCCTCTTGCGTCGACCTCTTGGCAGCTTCCGTTGCCAGGGCCTCCTCCAGAGCGACCTGGAACGTTAGGTCCTTCTTAGCGTAGAGTCGTTGTTGCAGTTTCTCATCCCTCAGGCCACCGACGAGGCGGTCACGAAGCATGTTCTCCAGCTCTGAGAAGTTGCAGAACCGGGCGGCTTGGCGGAGAGAGGTCACAAACCCAGTTATGGTTTCCCCAGGGGCTTGCCGCTTTGCATAGAAGGCATTTCGACGAGCCACCACTGAGGGTTGCGGCGAAAAGTGCCCCTTCAGCTGTTCCATTATTGTTTTGTATGGAACAGTAGCGACGTCTTCAGGCGCAAGGAGAGCCCGGGCGATTTCAAACGTCTCCTCTCCGCAGACGCTGAAGAATATCGCCCTCTTCTTGGCGTCTTCTTCATCGGTGACCCCTTTGGCTTCTAGGAGGAAAGTGAAACGGGAGGCGTACGCTTCCCAGTCTCCCGTTGCTGGGTTGAACGGCGAGAAGCTGCTGTCGGTTGCCATTCTGAGTTCCTTGTGTCCCGGAGCTGAAGCCTGGATACACGGTGCGAGGCAGCGGTGCGGCAGGTGGCGGTGCTGCGGTGCTGTGTGTGGCAGTCAGCTCAGCGGGATCCCACCTTCGTCGCCAGTGAAATATACTCAGAGTCGCAAAGTGATTTCATGCTCTTTATTCAGCTCATAGTGGTGAGGAGGAATGAATGAAAGTCCCCTCAAGGTATCTGCTTTATATACATTATTTACACAATGGGCTGCACATGATTGGCTAATTCCGGAATTCTACTGTAAGCCAATCAGGTTGTGGATTCACTTAAATCTGGAGCATGATTGGGTGGTTCCTGCCAACCAATCATACTGCTGCATTGTTCTAGGACCAATCCGACTGCTGCATTCTGAATCCTATTGTTCTAGGACGAATCAGACTGCTGCCTTTTGGATCCTATTGTTCTAGGACCAATCAGACTGCTGCAGTTTGGATCCTATTCGACTCAGTACATAACAGTTACCCACCTTGCAATACTAAGGGAACTGTTTGCTCAGTGACAAATGAGAATTCTCTTTATCTATTAATGAGAAGGTGTATTGATTATAATGCCGCTCTTTCCCCCAGTCTTCTCAGGGAGTGGCTGAGCACAGCACAGAAACCCAAAGTTTCCAAATATTGTAGCAGGAGCAGTTTTTGCCTGTAGCTCTGTTGCTCATCCACCCACCATGCCTGTTTTTCCTGCTCTGGTTGAGAGGGATATCTGCATTTTGCTTCACGGAGGCACTCCTAGCTGTTACAACTTTCCTCTGTGTTGCTCTGACAGCCCTGGAGATGGAGCAGAAATATTGGGTTGTGTCTTGTGTTAGCTGTACTCAAAATACAGTAGATCTATTTAAACTTAACAGACAAGACTTAACATGGGTCCATTAATTTCAGTGGGTCTAGGGCTGCCATACCTCCAGAATTTCCCAGAGATATCCAAGATTCATCCATCGGAAAAAGCAGAATTTCTGAAAATTGGTAAAAATGTCCAGGAAAACCTGGGCATATAGAAACCCATGTTGGAATATATTTTTTCTTTTATTTTCTTTCTTTCGGTTTTTTGGTTTTTTTTGAGATTTTGCAACAAAAGCTCAACAACTTTTGTGTCTGAATTTCCACTTATTGAAATATGGCAATCCTAAATGGGTCTACAATGAGAATAACTTAATTGGATACAACCTGCAGATCTCAGTTTTTCTGTGAATTAGGGCCTGGTTTGTGGGGTTTGTTTCTTGTTTTAAATGGAAAAAATACTTAGTTTGTTGATGCAGTGAGAGAAGTTGTGTTAGTACTGGCAGCTAAACTGGAGATTGGTTGATTATTATTATTATTTTGATTTACTTATTGTAGTTTGCTTGCCCCATTAACATAAGATTAGAAAAGCTGCACAAACCACTGTATCTCTTGGAAAGCGGTTTGTTTCCTCTGCATTTGGACAGCTCCTATGATATTGTAACTAAATTTTGCATCAAGGAGCAGGTCTTCTTCTGTGTTTGGATACAACTGGGCGCCATTTTGAATCAAGACGGTGGAACAAATATTTCGAAAGTGAGCAGATTTTAACCACCGATTTCAAAACTGCGCTGAGTTTTTGCTGTCTTTGAATTCGTGAGCAACATCAGGAATAAGGCTGTTCCTACGCTGTAAAACAGACCCGGGAAACAGCACTGAAAACTTCAGGAGTGCTAATATATCAATATCATCAAATTGGATGACCCATTGTGCCCCTTCCCACTCTATACACTCTATTCTATCATTTTATATAGCTAGTGCCCACCCACCCTAAAACATTTGGCAGTGGAGGCTGGCCCACTGGGGCAAGTGGGGCACGGCCCCACCACACTGAAACACCCTTCCACCTTCCTGTCTACTTACTTATAAACTGGCCCAGCGGTTGCCTGGCCTAACATCTTCCTCCTTAGTCTCAGGGTTAACCTTGTAGAGCTCAGCAAGGAAGAGGATGGGGACAAAACTAATTGGCTCTGGCTACCATTGGCCTCCTTGTCTTCTGTCCCACTGGCCCCAATGGGACCAGCCTGCCACTGCCTCTTGGATTTAGTGGGAAGGAAATATAGGTAGTACGTGAACTATGCTGCAGATGGAGAGCTGGCTTTGACGTTTTGACGGAGGCTCTTCCAGGGAAAGCTGGCCAACGCAGCCTTCGCCTCAGCCCCCTTTCCTTAACATTGCTGGACGTGTTTATTTTGCGAGGGAGTTCGGCTGTCATAAATTACCGTCAAAGTTCTGAGACAACTCCCGCAGAGTTAATAAGGCTTCCCGTAATTGCTCTGCTGGAGTGGCTCCATCCCATAATTCATTCTTCCAACCTGCCTGGGTGCTCCTCACCACCAGCTTTGCATCATTTGAAGTGTAAGTTTTTGGGGAACAGGAAGTGAATGACATTCATGGGCAGTGCCGGATTTACGTATAATAAGTTTACCAGGTTTTTTCCAATGAATCCGGGGACACTTTTCCATTTCAATGGATTTTGTATGGGGACTGGTTTGTAAATCTGGGGACTGTCCCTGGGAAACGGGGACATCTGGTAACCTTAAATAAGCTAAACAAGCTATAGCTTAGGGCCTCACTCTCTTGGGGGCCCCAAAAATGTTAAAGGGAAAAAACCTGGATGTACCTTTCCAAAATGTAAGATGAAATAAATATTACTTTGATAAAATACATATTTTGTTATGTGCAAATGGCTTTAGATACCTATTAGGTCCATAAATTACCATATAGTATATATTCAACACACAAAAAGCGACAATTTGTTGTTGACAAAGGACAGCTGGACATATAAAGGACTCCATTACCTTTAGTAGCTTAGGGCTTCACCAAACCTAAATCCGGCCATTTACATGGGAGGGAGCTAGCGGGGGGGGGGGGGGGATGCTGCTCAAGAGAGGCAACAGAAAAGTTACTGGGAAACTAGAGATGAACCAGAACGTTGCCATATTTTCTTCTGATAGGACTCTTGCACCTCACCAAAGGAAATCAGGGGTGGGCGGGAGGTGGGGGGGGGGAGGAAATTCAGCTTTAACTGCATCAAAAGGTGTACCTACCTACCTACCGTATTTTTCGCTCTATAAGACACACTTTTTCCCTCCTAAAAAGTAAGGGGAAATGTGTGTGCGTCTTATGGAGCGAATGCAGGCTGCGCAGCTATCCCAGAAGCCAGAACAGCAAGAGGGATCGGTGCTTTCGCTATGCAGTGATCCCTCTTGCTGTTCTGGCTTCTGGGATTCAGAATATTTTTTTTCTTGTTTTCCTCCTCCAAAAACTAGGTGCGTCTTATGGTCTGGTGCATCTTATAGAGTGAAAAATACGGTAATTCACACTTTCTGGAGCAACAGCGAGAACTGAAACACACCCATCCTATGAAATTTGCCATCGTCTGAATTTTGCCATACAGTGCTCCAGCCAAATAATGCCTAGAAATATTAATACATAGACTGGGGTAAAGTGCCTAATAATGCAGTGTTGTGAGTTGAGGTGGGTGGGTAGGCTTTATGCCTGAGTCCAACCTAATTCCCGGATCCAGCAAATATTCAATTGCTCAAATAGCCAGGCCAGCTTCCTGATAATGGCCTAAATAGAGGTCATTAAAGTAACAAAGGGAGTGGCTCTGCCTCCTCCCTCTGGTAGTCAGAAAGACAAAAGCCTGAGTTGGGTGTGTGACCTAAAAGACAGAAGCAGGCGGAAGCCAGAGAGAGGGAGAGAGATGCTTGATTTCTGTTTGCATCCAAGGCTGTGGCTCTGGAAGAAGCAAGGCTTTCTTGAAGGTGTTAATGCTGCAAGCCCCTGCATTGTGGGCTCAGGTTGTATAGACAGTGGTACCTCCAGTTACAAACACTTCGGGTTACAAACTCCGCTAACCCTGAAGTAGTTGCCCCGGGTTGCAAACTTTGCCCCAGGATGAGAATGGAAATCCTGCGCTGGCGGTGCGGCGACAGCGGGAGGTCCCATTACTGAAAGCGCGCCTCTGGTTAAGAACGGTTTCGGGTTAAGAATGGACCTCCGGAACGAATTACCGTATTTTTCACTCTATAGGATGCACTTTCCCCCTCCAAAAATTAAGGGGAAATATGTGTATGTCCTATGGAGCGAATGCAGGCTCCTTGGCTTCAGCAATAGCAAGGCGAAGCCTCCAAAGCACAGAGGGAGCGCTCCCTCCGCACTCCAGAGGCTTCGCGTTGCTTTCGCTGAAGCTTGGAGAGCGAGAGGCATCGGTGTGCACAGATCCCTCTCGCTCTCCAGGTTTCAGGGATAGCTGCCTGAAGCCTTCGGAGCACAGCGCGAGTTCCCGCTGCGCTCTGCAGGCTTCAGGTTCCTTTTGCTGAAGCCGGGAGAGCAAGACTCTCCTGGCTTCAGCAGAGAGGGAGAGCTGCGCAGCGCCCCTTCAGCCAAGCGGGAGGAGAAATGGAAGGGGCTCCGTTTCTCCTGCCGCTTCGCTGAAGGGGCGCTGAGCAGAGAGGGGGAGATTTCCCCCCCCTTGTTCTCCCCCTCTAAAACAAGGTGCGTCCTATGGTCGTGTGCGTCCTATAGAGCAAAAAATATGGTACGTTCGTAAGTTGAGGTACCACTGTATGTGTAAATAAGCCATATATCATAAAGACACCACAGTCTTTGCTGCCCCTTATTCAGAGGAAACTGAACCCTGAGTAAGCGCCTGGAACCCTTAGAATCTTGCATTGCTCAGAGATTGGGGTGGCCAGCAACAATATGTTTGTGAAAATGACATATGAAAATGCATTGGTCCAGATTCAGCTAGGTTCTTGCGCTAGCAGAAGGCAATGCTGCTAGTGCAGCTGGACCATTCCTCCCCTGTCCTGTCCTGCCAACCCTGGTTTTATATGAACGGCATATGAAGAGAAGCTGAGGCTTTGCTCTTTACCCCCACAATGCAACCTGGACAGGCCCACGTACTTGCTGGCCACTTTCCATAGGTGCCCTCTCACCCACCAAATTTCCCACGAAGGCCCTGGGCACCCACAAACCATAGCTGTCAACCTTCCCTTTTTTTGCAGGAAATTCCCTTATTCCAGTGCTGTTTCCCACTGCTTCCCGCAGCTATCCCAGATTGTTAGATATCCCATAGACTGTCCCCAGGACAGGTGAGGCTGCTGGTCCCTTATTTTCGAGGCTGCTGGTCCCTTATTTTCAAATCCGAAAGTTGACAGCTATGCCACAAACTGTAGCAGAGGGTGTGCGGGTGCAGTGCATGTGTGAATGATGTCAACATGCCGCAGGGGGTGTGCTGACATCACTAGTGCCGTCGTGCGCATAGGCCCCTGTGGCATGCGCAGCCCAGGCAACCATGGTCGCAGGGCCAAACCAGCATGCCTGCCACTTTCCTAATAGTTACCAAATAGTGAATTGTTGGGAGTAAAGCAACAACACTTGCCTGACCCAGTTTCGGCTTTTTGGGGGGTGGGGGGCATAGACAGAAAGGTGACCTATTATTCCCTCTGGCAGATTCCTCCTTAGGGAACTGCTTGTTCATAGGTAGGTTGTTTTCTTAGGCTTTACTCCCTTCCTGCTTCTTCTTCAAGTTTAGTCACTGTGGGTTAGTATTCACTCGTGTTAACTTATTATCTTCATTTTGGCCACATGTAAAAGAGTCTTTTCTGTTAGGGATAATTCAGACTGAAATTCCCAGGTGTCAAAAAAGGTTATTTATCTATGCCACTACTGCGGCCCGTTTTGTTAGCCCCAAAATGGAAAACGAGTGAGGTACCAACAAAAGAAGAATGGCAACTTAGGTTGACAGAATATGCACAGCTTGCAGACTTAACATATAGGACAAGAGAACAAGAAGAACACATGTTTAGAGAGGATTGGAAAACATTTATTGAACACAGTACATGGGAAATAACTGTGCACAGCTGGAAACGCTGGCAGCGTTAAGATAAATTCAACAGTGTAAATAAGTTTTGATGGATGTAATAATGGAATCCTGAATGGTATATTTTTGTAAAATATGCAGGGATTTGTGATATGTAAAATGAACCATGGAAAGAGAAGAAGGGAAGTCACTGATAAATCTTAAGGATGTAAAAATGAGTACTTAAAATTGTGAAACAGAAAATTTTATACACACACACACAGAGAGAGAGAGAGAGAGAGAGAGAGAGAGAGAGAATCGCTTTGTTTGTCATGAGTAAGAAACCTTACCCTTTCTTTATTCTTTCAACCTTATCAGATTATTTTTGTGCTCCCCTGAAATATATTCTCTCTCTCTCTCTCTCTCTCTCTCTCTCTCTGTGTGTGTGTGTGTGTGTGTGTGAGAGAGAGAGAGAGAGAGAGAGAGAGAGACTCTAACAGGGATGGCCTATATTTTGAAAGTGGGGTTCTGATTTTCTCCAAAAACATCACCATGAGCCACAGCTTATCCTGAGCATGCCTCTCCCCGCCCTGCCCTCGCTGCTGATGTTGCAATATGCCAGCTCCTCCTCCTCTGCTGCAGCCGCCAGATGTGAGCACCCTGCATTCCACACACATCAGAGCGGCATGCTTTTATTTATGCCTCTTGCGTAAGGCAGCACACCACAAGTCACTTGCAAATATATGTATATTAAAATCACACAAAGCATATGACCCGGATACATATTAATAAGACTCCAGAGTTATTTAACACCAGAGAACTTTTATTTTGTTTCTTAGTTTTTAATTTTTGGGTATGCAAAAAAAATATTAAAGGGCAATCACACTAAATCTGGAAAGGAGGTCTTTGGAAACAGACTGTCCTGACTGTTCGCAGCCCTTAATATTTATGAAATAACCATCCTGGTTGGTGGAATATGGAATAAAAATTGAGCTACTGCAGGCAGCCTAATCCTATGGGTGTTTATTTGGAATGAACCACACAACCCTTCCTAAAATTACTCAGAAGTATTTTCAAAGTCTGCTTCAGTTTTAAATAGCACCTCTCTCTCTCTCTGGATCCTGTTGTGCAGGGAAGTAGAGATTAATTCTTTCTTCCCCGTGTCACTGTTTTGAGGAAGATTCCTCTGGCACCTTCCCTCCTGCAGCAAACAGCAGGGCCGGCCTGAGACATTTTTGCCACTGGAGGTAAAGGTGAAGATAGCAGCTCCTCCCATTCATATACAACAACATTCGCCAACCTGGTGCTCTCCAGATGTTTCAGACTCCAACTCAGCCCCAGACAGTGCCAATTCCATTTGCATCTAAAGGCGAACCCACCTAAACCACACTTTTTGAAACAATAGGTAAAATAAAACACAGCCGTCCTTTGAAAGTCACAATTCCCCAAAGTTTGCAGTGCACTTCTCTGGCCAAGCAATGTGCCCCAAAACACATGAATAAGAAGTGTATACACCTGTCAGGAGTAAGCATGGACCAATGATATCAAATAGTACGGAAAACTGCTTTACTAGGAAAACTAACCAATAAACTGAAACTGACACGGGGACAATAGAAGAAGACGCCTTCACCCCGGTATGGCTCCCTTTTATCATATCGCAGCCCAACAAGACAACGACAAGAATCCACCAACAGCATACGAATCAGTATGGCTAACCTGATACAAAAACACTCACCCACCCCACTCACACATGAAAACAAAGTTCACCACAGCCAATCACAAACAAAAAAAACCACACCCTAGGCCAGGGGTCTGCAACCTTTAAGACAAAAAGAGCCACTTGGACCCGTTTCCGAAGAAAAAAAAACTGGGAGGCGCAAAACTCGTCATTCTAAAAATAACTTTTTTGTCACTTTTTTATTATTTCTTTGTTTGACCCCCTCAGAATTACTCCTCCTTATAGAAATAAACGTTAAATTAACAAGTTACCTTTTTGTGTGTGTGTGTTCTTCACTCCCCTTCAAAACAGTGACCAGCGTACATGCCCCCTTTCAATGTAGCGGGCGGGAAGGTGACGTCGGGACGGTGCGTGACTAATGCACACACCACCCCTATGCGACGTCACAGCCAGTACAGCGCCCGCCACAGTGGGGAGTGTCGGGGCGCACAATGCGTCTCCTCCCCTCGCTAGTATCCGCCCCGGAGCCGCGGCAAAGGTGTAAAAGAGCCACATGCGGCTCCGGAGCTGCGGGTTGCAGACCCCTGCCCTAGGCCAACCCCCAACCCCTCTCACCACCAAAGGAACACAAGCAAATAGTAAAGAACCCGCACAAGCGACACTGACACAAAATCTCACACATACATTAAGTAAAATAGAAACATCGCCACCCGGACTCCAACCTCACTCACCATGGCCCCCTCCACATCATTCCCCCTTTTCTTCCTAATGTAACATTAATGTCTCAACAAATGAAACTGATTGGTAGAAAATGTAACTTTTTAAAAAGAGACATTGCACATACTTTTGTAAACCAAGAAATCTTTAATAAAAATATGTTTTTTTTAAAGCAGTGTATGAATTGTTCAAATACAGTCATACCTTGGGTTACAGCCGCTTCAGGTTGCTTTTTTTGGGTTACACACCCGCCGAAACCCGGAAGTACCGGAACGGGTTACTTCCGGGTTCCGGCGGTTGCGCATGCGCAGAAGCGCTAAATTGCAACCCACACGTGCGAAGACGCGGGTTGCGAACGCTGCAGGTTGCGAACATGCATTGCGCACGGATCACATTCGCTGTTACCATAAAGCACCAATGCAGCAGCAAGCAAAGGCTCTAGCAGCTCAGTCAGCTGCAGGTGGCTGCAAAGCCAAACAGGATGTTTGTGACTGTTGCCATGGGAACAAAGGGGCAGTCCATTCTGTACTGAGCACCGGATGTTAGCTCAGTGTGTGTGTCATATGACCCGTACTGGAAGTACATGGGTGGAGTTTATTCTTACTGCTGTGGAGTGCATACATGTTTCTCTGTACTGATGTAAGAGACAGAAATAAAGGATGTAAATAGATTTCTGTCTGCTTCTTTCCCCTCCCTGGGGATACCAAAGGGGAGAGAGAAGGAACGGTGTGTTCTTCTCACATCTGGGAAGAATCGCCGAGACCTCGCCTGCTTATCTGCCGGGAGTAGCAGCGGGGAGGTCGACAAGGAATATCTGCCGGTGCCTACGTTGTGGCACATTCCTCTGACCCAGGCAGAATTCCAACATTCGCAACCCGAGCGACCACTGTAAATAAATGAAGCATGTTTTCAAAGGCAGATGCAGTGGTACTTCAGGTTACATACGCTTCAGGTTACATACGCTTCAGGTTATATAGACTCCACTAACCCAGAAATAGTGCTTCAGGTTAAGAACTTTGCTTCAGGATGAGAACAGAAATCGTGTTCCGGCGGTGCAGCAGCAGCAGGAGGCCCCATTAGCTAAAGTGGTGCTTCAGGTTAAGAACAGTTTCAGGTTAAGTACGGACCTCTGGAATGAATTAAATACTTAACCCGATGTACCACTGTACTGTATTAAATGAAATTAACATGCTCCTGGCACCTACATGGAGGCTTAGCTCATTATCCTCAGAACAAACCTGCAAAGTTGGCCAGTCCGAGAGATACTGAGCAGCCCAATGACACCCAGTGATCTTCACCCTTGTTTGCTCTCCACCCTCAAGCACACTGCCCCATTCCTGGGTGCATCTCTGGGAACAAACCGGTGGAAATGGACCCTCAAGCGAAGCAACGTCTTCCGAGCTGAGTGCCATCCACTTAGCTCACACAGCCCAGCTGCTGTTTCTTGCTCCCTGTTTATGTAGCAGCTGAGAAAGAGAGAAAGAAAGAAAAATTGCTTATGGGAGGCGAGGGCTTGTTGAAAGGGAGATGCACTTCCTCTCGCCCAGATGGGACAGTCGCAAAGGCTTTCTGCTGGTTCACCAGAGGGCATGGCAACCCATGTGCACTGGGAGAAAAGGAAAGCTTCTTTTGAATGGGCCATGTGACTGTCCGCTAAAGAATGGGAAGCCTTGTGGGTTAGTGCCCCTTCCAATAACTTGCAATGACGTAGCTGGGCATCTGCCAGGGCCAAGACATGAGCAAAGGGGCCCACCGCTGACCTTGAAACTGACCACTGTCACAGGGACATCATCACCATCATCATGATTATTAATATTATTATGATGGATTGCTTCCCATGAGACATCCGGAAGCGATTTACAATAGGATAGCGTACATAAAACAGTCACCTATATAAAAACAGCTTAAACAGTTGCCTATATCAGTTGCATCTGCACATATATCTCTTTGTAAACCACTGTGCGGTTTTGTTTCTTTTACAATCAGTGTATACATTTTAAGAAACACACACACACTCAGAGAGAGAGAGAGAGAGTTTTAAAAAAATCTTATAAGTATAAAAAAAGTTTAAACAACAGTACATAAATAAAAACAATTTGATTCCAACTGGGATAAAGATTTCTGAAGGCCTGTTGAAAGGGGAACATCTTTTGTTGTTGTTTAGTCGTTTAGTGGTGTCCGACTCTTCGTGACCCCATGGACCAGAGCATGCCAGGCACTCCTGTCTTCCACTGCCTCCTGCAGTTTGGTCAAACCCATGTAGTAGCTTCAAGAACACTGTCCAAAGGGAACACCTTTAGCAGGTGTCAAAAAGACAACAGAGGAGACGTCTGCCTGATATGCAGTGGGAGGGAGTTCCAAAGGGTCGGGTCATTCTTACATCATGTGGAATGGGCCTCCTGATTGGATGGTATCTGCAGGGTGCCCTCTGCTGCAGAATGCAGGGATCCAGTTAGGTATGCAGAGGATAAAGGGATATTTTTGGTATTCTGGTCTGAAGTTGTATAGGGCTTTATACACCAAAGCCAGCACCTTGAACTAGCCTGGTAGCTAACTGGCAACCAGTGTGATTCTTTCAGCATTGTGGGGGGAATGAGAAATGTCCCCATTTTCATCTGGGAAAAGTTGGAGGGTAAGGGCTCCATCATCTCTTGGCTTCCAGTGTCTCTCAAGACGGTGGGGGCCAGTTCAATTCCATTCCTTTGCAGTAAAGCCTGAGCTCTAATTCCACCCGCCCCCATTGGACCTTTTGCGTTAAGGAAAGTGATGGGGAAATGCCCTGGGGAAGTGTGGGGTAACAAATGCTTGACAGGCATCATATAACTTCCATATAAACAAACCAGGATGGATGCCCAATAAACTGTCCATGTCATCTAACCTCCTTGCAATTGTTTTGGAAACAAATAAGGGTGATTGCTCATTAAACAGGCTGCCCAGAAGCGAGCTAAGCTCTGTTTGCATCCACAGTCACAACTCACCAGGACTCTGCACCTGTTTCGACTGTGGTGTAAACCCACAACCTCTTTGCATCTTTGCAAGAAGGCACCGAATCTCCCAGCATCTGAGTAGATGCAGCTTGCTGATTAAAAAGGAGCTAATTGATGGCACTGAAATGCCATCACAAGGTGATTTCTTTCACACCTTTGAATTCTGTTTTAATTAAACAGGTGATCGCTGGCAGAGCAGAGAATCCCCACTTCCCCCATAAAGTGTGAAATGAAAATATAGGGCAAGGGGGCAGGGAAAACAGTGTTACTCTTTCCCTTTTCTTATCTGTGCATGCAACCATGCAGCTGAAGTAACAACAACAACAACAACAACAACAGACCAGCCTCGAAGTAACTTGCATGGTAAAAATAAAATAATAAAGACATTAAAAACAGGTTTAAAAACACAGCAAAAAAAAACTAAAATGCAGACCAGACAATGTATCTCAAGATACATTAGAGAAGATAGATCAAAGGAACAATATGTTTACAAGGAGGAAAATGAAAGGTGTATGGGACTCCTCAGCCTGGGAAGGGAGCCCAACTAGGAGAAGGAAAACTCTGATCCTAAATCAGATTTCTTCGATAGAAGAAAAGGCTAAGGAATAAACTCTAGACAAATCCGGAGTGGAGTCCCTAAGGCAGTTGAGCAGTGCCTTGTACGTCTCCTTCTGGCAACTCCTGCAGCCGAACTGGTGCCAAAGGTATTGCTCTGCTTTCCTTTGGACCACATCAGCGAGACCACGACTGGGCAGCCCAGGACCTCCATACACAAGGCCCAGGCTTGCGCCTCGGAGAGGTCACTTTGGTGCTGCAAATGCAGCAAAACCAAGCAAAGGCCGCTGACATATCTAACTACCCTGCCAATAACACAACACCAGCTTGGCTAGCGAATAATGTTTTCGACTGGCACCTAAAAAGAGACAGCAATGGCATCAGGCTCACTTCCCTGTGTTAAAAATAACTAATCTGTCCTCACTGCGGGATGCCAGGCCTGCACCCTCCCCACAAAACTCTGAGGAGTTAGCATTTCTGGATTCATTCAAGGAGAGCGACCCCTGTGTGCCCATGAATTTTCAGCCATTGGTTATTCAAATGCCACCGGCTCCTCACTGTCCTCTCGCTTCATTTGCTGAACTGCAGCCATCGGTGGGAGTAATGTTCATGACTTTTCCTTGAAGGCAAAGACCCCCACCATCTAACCTGAACCCGGACAAATGGGAAGGTCATGGGAATGGAAGAGTGAACAAGATTCCCATTCCACTTTTGCTGAACTTTCTCATCCAAGGAAAGCATGGCCATGTTCTTCCTTGAGAGGTGATAACAGTGGGGCTGCCTTTGCAGAGCAAGCTTCCTTCCAGACGAGACAATGCTGAAGACTGGAGACTGGTGGGACAGAAGGGGGCACCAGAGTCAATGAAGGGGGTGGGAAGCCAACTAATTCAAGCCTTGTCTCCATGTTCCTCCCCGCTGAGTTGTACAAGGGCAATATTGACAGTGAGAAGGAGGAAGCAGACAGCCAAGGCTACCCAAAGGGTTGGCTGCAAGTAGGAAGGCAGGCAGGCAGGTGGGTGGGGACAGGGTGAGATTGGTGGAGTAGTGTCATGGACTGGCTGGACGCAAAGGAATGGTGGGAGGAGCCAGCTGGATAACTTCCAAGGGAAGAAGGTCCAGAGCCCCAGGGATGATGATGAGTGGTCAGAGGGAGAAGAGGGAGAAGACTGGGAGAAGGAGATGTCAGAAGCTGAAGAGGCAACAGGGCTTAGTGAGCTGGGGGAGTCTGTGGCAGAGAGAAGTCCAGAATCAGAGGCAGAGGCTTACGTAGGAGAGGAGGGAGGCCAAGAGGCAGAGATGAGTCTGGCTGGTGAAGAGGCATGGGTGTCTCCCCCTCCTGCTACAACAAATTCCCCTCCCCCCCTGTCTCCCTGAACCAAGAGAGACATGAAAAGGGGGGAGGAGAGGTTGGCTGCATGTGGGCTTAGTCTCTGATTGCTTGGGAAATGCCTTGGAGAAGAGGGAACTTAGGTGGCTGTTGAGAGACAGGGTGCCTAGTGGTCATGGAATGTTGGGGAGAAATGGAAAGCTAAGGAGAAGGGGAGTGGAATAACCTGGAGGCAGGCTGGAACCCTGAGCAAGAGAACTCGATGCTGCAACATTTTATTGCAGCCCCACTTGCAACCTGCTTATTTGCAAATGTGCAGGTTGAGCAATGGCCTAGCCCCCCAATATAGTAGAAGATGGCACCAAGAGGAGGCAGAGATGAAGGGGGGAACTGGTGTCTGAAGGCTGCAGCAAGTTTAAAAACAAAAAATGTTGGCCTTCACCAGAGTATGTATGATTGTGTGCATCCATTTCAGTTTCTCTCAGATTCTTCTTTTTCTAGGCTTAAGTTCAATTCCTCACACTTCCATACCAGTTTGCAAGCTCTGTTTTAAAAAAATAGAAGTTTTATTGCAGAGCGCTTCCTCCCAACATAATGCCTTTTAATATGTTGATTTTTCATAGATATACAGTGGTACCTCAGGTTAAGAACTTAATTTGTTCTGGAGGTCCGTTTTTAACCTGAAACTGTTCTTAACCTGAGGTACCACTTTAGCTAATGGGGCTTCCCACTGCCACTACGCCGCCACTGCCGCACGATTTCTGTTCTCATCCTGAAGCAAAGTTCTTAACCCGAGGTACTATTTCTGGGTTAGTGGAGTCTGTAACCTGAAGCGTATGTAACCTTAAGTGTCTGTAGCCCAAGGTACCACTGTATATATACAATATATGGCATTTCGTGCACACTTTACAGCAGCATATTTTTTTGCACACAATGCTCGGCTAGAGAACTTCACTGCAAAATTGAAAAGTGCAGATTTTGAAGGATAGCTGCTCTTCAGATCTCGTCTTGTAAGTGGGAATCAGGACAGTTTGCTTTTAAGCGTGCGCAGAACCAAACTGAATCAAATCTCTCCCCCATCCCTAGAGAGAGGCTGGGAAGGTGGCAGTTACAACCCTTCCTGCAAAAAGGACGCTTGCCCGAAACCAAAATGCATCCGCTTTTCGCTTTGCCATCCTCCTCTCCTCCCTCAGGGCCCTTCTGACAGTTCTGAACTCCTCCGGCTGCCCTCTTGCTCTGTTCAAAAAGCCTCCCTCTCTCTTTGATGCAATGTTTGGGTTGCAGCTGTGCAGAATGCTGATGAGCACACTGCTCAATGCAGCCGCAGCTCCTCACCCCTCCAATGGGCTATAGATCTTGCCAGCCTGCCGGTGGCATCTTGACCCAATCCTCCCCCAGCTTTTCTGCTTATTTATGGGGCTGGGTATTTTGGAAATGCAGCTTAATTGTGCCATGTGTTACATCCCTGCGCTCGAAACCCTGGCAGGTTTGTGGAGGAGGATGGAGACGAAGGCTTCACCAACCCAATGCCCTCCAGATCTTCAGGCGAAGGGCGGAATGCTAGACAGACAGACAGACAGACAGACAGACAGACAGACAACAAACAAGACTACAACTCCCATCAGCCCCAGCCAGCATAGGGTGGGATATCAGTTTGGCAAAGGCTGTTCTACCCTATCAGTGCAAAGACCCTGGGGGAACTGATGGGCAGTAGGATCCTTTTTAAAATAAAAATTCACAAAGTGAAGACTGCGGTCCTATGCACCAGGAACTAAGCTGAGCAACTTAATGCAACTGAATAACTTAAACACACCACTCTGCCTGCTTCGGGAAAAGGTAAAATTTTCAGAGGAGAATATTCTTTTGAACTATATACCTATTGTGTGGAAGTTGACAACTGGACAAGGAAAATGGATTCTACGAGCCCTGACTGTGGCCAAAAGACTGCTACCGATGAACTGGAAGTATGAAGATAAGATTTCCTTTAACTAATGGGTCGACAATATGACAACACTCGCAACTTAAGAACGGATTGCTTGCAGACATAGACTTTGGACAAATATAGTGATATTGGAATGAGTTTATGAAGAATGTAGGAGGTTATGAATAAGCACATTTGTATCAGGAGTATAACATCATTTAATTCTATAGAACAATGTATGGAAGTGTATCGATTTTACCTATTGCATTATTTTTGCACCTTCCTTTCTCACTCATTTTTCCTCTTTTCACTTTATCACTTACTTCTTTAGAAATAAAAACAATGGCTGCCAGTACAGAAAACATGGCCACCGCTGCTATTATTATTTTTTACCCACAATACACCAGAACCAGAAATCCCAGAGTTTTGTATTTGGAGAGATATGCAGATACAGTGGTACCTCGGGTTACAGATGCTTCAGGTTACAGACTCCGCTAACCCAGAAATAGTACCTCAGGTTAAGAACTTTGCTTCAGGATGAGAACAGAAATTGCACGGCAGCGCAGCAGCAGTGAGAGGCCCCATTAGCTAAAGTGGTACCTCAGGTTAAGAACAGTATCAGGTTAAGAACGGACCTCCAGAATGAATTAAGTTCTTAACCCGATGTACCACTGTAATGGGCTGCAGTTGCAGACAATGAAGAGAACATCCCTTCTCCCTGGTGCCCAGATAGAAGAGGACCCTAGGACCACATCCTGCCAAGGGTCTGCAAAATCCCTGGCGCGGATCTCTTTATGAGGAAACCGAGGTGCCTCTCCCTATTCTTTGTTGCTTCAAAATTGCCGAAGCGTCATAATGTCACTCCATGGAGGGACTGAAGATTCATCTGCAGAGCTAATGGCAATCATTGGCTTTCCAGACAGTCCTTGAAAAGGATGGCTTTTGTGCTCATCCTGCAAAGTGGGTAGGTTTTTCGTTGTTGTTTTTTGGTGCCAATTTCACGAGCTGCACTCTCTCTCAGGAACTGGACTATAAAGCGCTCGCAAAGTTACTGCACTTAACATCATTCCGGCTGTATTTGAAGACTGAACACTCTCAAGAAGCCCAGAAGCAAAATGTGTGTGTGTGTTTATGAGAGAGAGTGGGGTGGGGGGGGGAGAGAGAGATATAATGCTTTTATTAAGAGGGATGGGTTCAACACAGAGAAAGTGAAAGCTTCTGGGTGACTGTAAACAGTTTCTAATCTGTTGAGTGGTGGTGTTATTTTGGGACCTCTTCAGACCTTTATTTTTATTTATTTTTTTGCTTTGTGAGTGTATCCTAACTTGACACAATAAAAGTCCATTAGTGTTGGATTTATGCTACACTGTCCAAACATCATTCCACTTTATTATTTGTTCTGTGGTGCTTCCCCTATGTTACTGCATTATTGTCATCTGGAGGGGAGCTCTTGCCCTATAGCACAGCAGAAGTGGGAGAAAATTTAAAACACAACACACACACCCTGGAATGTTTGTGATACGGAAAGTTACAGGAAACTATGGGACATGCACTGATTGGGAATAAAAGCAGTGTGTCCGCCCCCAAAAGCAATAATAAATGAAATCACAGAGAGCAATCATTTTTATCAAATGAAAGCATCACTCCAAAGGTCTTCATGGTCTGTGTTCATTCAGGGTTGCCTATGGCAGTGTTTCCCAACCTTGGGCCTCCAGCTGTTTTTGGACTACAACTCCCATCATCCCTAGCTAGCAAGACCAGTGGTCAGGGATGATGGGAATTGTAGTTTGAAAACAGCTGGAGGCCCAAGGTTGGGAAACACTGGCCTATGGGATGAAGTCATGGCACGTGGCATAAAGACTTGGAATTTTTGGCTGCTCTCCTTTCTTGTGAATGAGTTGTTTGCTTGTCAATTACTATCAGGTCCCACAACTGAAAAAGCCAAGCTACACACAGGTCTAGTCGTAAATTAAGTTCACCACATTTTGCAGCAATTTTACAAAATATCTTCGTGAAAATTCACCAGCATTTTAGTATGAATTTCTCTGGATAAACCCCTATATATAAGTGTTCACATTTCCCCAAGCAATTTCCTCTGGTATGATGCATTTTTTACATATTACTTTCTCTAATATATTCATTTTTATGCATGTTCTCCCCAGATATATGTGTTGTCTGGCTGGCGAACTGCATCACAACATTCAGATAAGTGTGAATTTTGCAGGACAGCCGCGCTTTGGTTTGCAACGCACAGGTCTGATAATTTTGGCTTTAAAATGTGTCCTGCATCAAATTTCCCCTTCATCCCTAATCCAGGGCAAGAATGTATTTTCCTGATCATATTCAGAAGGATGCAGCGCTGAATTCCCTGACGCAAATGCAACTGTAAACAGAGCTAGCTCTGCCCCAGATACCGAAGCCTTAAAGGGATGCCACGTTTCATCAGATGCTCCCATCTACTTTGGCAGGAGAAACATTAAATTTTCCTTTTAATTTTTCTCTGATTTCTGTAGCATCTTGAAAGTGTAATAAAATAAACCAAAATAATAATAATAAAGACGTGTGGACTGAGTCTCTGGCCTGATGCCTATGAAAAGACCAAAAGAAGCTCAGCTAACAGAGAAATCAACAGAGGGAGAGGATCAGTTAGTTTTAGAGGGATGGAAGACAAGAAATGTCCGTTTTTTTAATACTAGCATGGCAGCAAGATCTGGAAAGAGGAAGCCGACTCTTTCAGATATCCTTTCATCATAACGTTGATTTAATTTGCAAAAGCCTTAGCTCCCCAGCCCAGGATAGTTGGCAGTTGTTCTGCAATGGATTTTCAGAGATTTGCCATGTAAACAGCTAAGGAGTTCAGGAGGGAAGAACCCCCCTCCCATCAAATCTGATTTAAGCAGTTTTAAGATTATCCTCAGGAGTTCTGGGATATATTTTTTTAAGTCAAGGAAGCACGGTACAATTAAGGTTTTGCAACCAGCTTTGGATGAGACACGAGGCAGGACATGAAAGCTCAAACTCCATTAGGAATCGGTTATGTACTAAGCTTGGATCCTAGAACAATAGGCAAGTAGGATCCTAGAATGCAACAACTGATTGGCTTGCAGGAAAAGACCAATCAGGCTCCAGGAGTAAGTTAATCAGCCTATTAGGCTGGTAGGATCGTAGAATGCAACAACTGATTGGCCTACAGGAAAAGACCAATCAGGCTCCAGGAGGGAAGCAGAATCAGCCAATCAGACGGGACTCATTGTGTAAATAATGTATATAAAAGCCTGATGTTTGGGGGGCAATTCAATCACTGTTTCACAAGCTGCAATAAAGAGCATGAAATCACTACAGGACTCCGAGTATATTTCAGAATTCAAACCTCCTGTTCTCAGCTCCTGACTCTCACTGCTGTTGGCTATCCATTCATCTTGACTCGTTTGATCCATAGCTGAGAACTGCTACCTTTTTGAAGCCTGTGTAGCACGTGCACAAGGGCATGGACTGTTTACACTAGGACACTGCTAGATCAGCTGCTGTCACGCTTGCTGCATGGAGAGAGCCCTTTCTGCCAAGGTGTGTGTCAAGACCCTGAGACTAGATTCCCTTTCTTTAGGGAATTTGATTGGAGGGAAAGCCCCAGAAGCAGGACCCTGTTATAGGAATTCTAAGGTCATAAAAGGTAAAGGTAAAGGACCCCTGACAGTTAAGTCCAGTCACAGACAACTCTGGGGTTGCGGTGCTCATCTCGCTTTACAGGCCAAGGGAGCTGACGTTTGTCTGCAATTTTTCCAGGTCATGTGGCCAGCATGACTAAGTGAACCAGAGCAGCTCACGGAAATGCCGTTTACCTTCCCGCCAGAGCGGTACCTATTTATCTACTTGCACTTTGATGTGCTTTTGAACTGCTAGGTTGGCAGGAGCAGGGACCGAGCAACAGGAGCTCACCCCGTCGCGGGGATTTGAACAGCCGACCTTCTGATCGGCAAGTCCTAGGCTCTGTGGTAGAGGGAGCCTAAGCCAATGACAGCCAGAAGCCACTATTTTGAGTTTTGTTCCCAACTTCCTCCCTGCTGAATTCTACAATGCTGAGATTGAGGAAGAAGAAGCTGTCAGCCCAGACGACTTCCAGACTGATGGTCTGTAATAAGGCAGGCAGGTGGGGGGGGGCAGGTTGGCTGAAGGCAGACTGCTCAGGTGGTCTTTCAAATATCCTGGACTCAGGTTGTTAAGAGCCTTGCAAATGAATGCATGCACCTCGAACCCGGCCCTGTATGGGCATACTAACTGTATGGGCAGTTAGTGCAGACTCTTGAGCACCAGAGTTATGTGCTGGCCGTAGTCTGTCCCCGTCAGCAGTCTAGCTGCAGCATTTTGCGCCAGCTGGCAGCTCTGGACCAGGTCCAAGGGTAGCCCCACACAAAGAGCATTGCAATAATGGAGCAAGGAGGTTGCCGGTGTATGAATCACAGTGCAAGAGCCGCCGTTGTTTGTGAAGCAGGCCTAGCTGGTAAAAGGCACTCCTATTATGTTCCCTTCAGAGGAGAGGAGCTTCTCCTTCAAACACACCAGGCAGCCTGCCGACTGAAGAATTTCTTCATTCATGCCTTTATCCAAAAAGGCAGCTCTCTCCACCTTTGCCAAACTGTCCCGCGGAGAGGAAGTCGTTTTCTCAGCCCCTCTATTTGAAACCCCATTCACAGATGAACAGAGGAGCAGCAGGAAAGTTTCGGGAGTGAGTCGGCGCCAGTGAAGTCCCTGTGTCCAGATTGCCCATCAGCTAATTGGCCCTCTGGAAGGCATTTCGTACCAATGTGCCTGAAAACGGGCAATCCCACGCTCCCCTTCCTTTCACTTAATTCACTGCCGCTTCTATTTTCTGTGTGACGTGTTACTGGAGAGCTGCATCAACCACAATGCAGAGTGAGATCCCAAACAGGTTGGGATGCATCCTGGAGGTCAATGGTCTAGGATTTGTAAGTTTCATTCCTAATAATTTTGAAGGCTGTTTCTTGGGGTTTTTTTTAAGAATCAAAATCAAATACTATGACTCACAGTAAGAAGTCCCCGAAGCAAATTAAGCAGTTGATAGTATTAAATAAGATACAGATAAGATTTATAATTGTTTGCTATTATGAATTGGGCATTGCTGGGGACTTTTTTCCAGTACATAATAAAATATTAGTAAATAAAATATAATAAAAACTTTATTTTTAAAAACGGTACGTGTTCATCAGACCATTTTTTAAAATCAAGTACAGTGGTACCTCAGGTTAAGAACTTAATTCATTCCGGAGGTCTGTTCTTAACCTGAAACTGTTCTTAACCTGAGGTACCACTTTAGCTAATGGGGCCTCCTGCCGCCGCCACTGCACGATTTCTGTTCTCATCCTGAAGCAAAGTTCTTAACCCGAGGTAATATTTCTGGGTTAGCGGAGTCTGTAACCTGAAGCGTCTGTAACCTGAGGTACCACTGTACTGTAGTTTATTTCGGGGTCTGCCCTGTGAGATTCAGTGAAATGTTGTTTCCAATGTCATGCTATGCACCAGCACAAGGTTTTCTGCTTGAGCAATGGCACAGTTGCCCCCTCTTCTCCCCCTCCACCCCCAAATCTGTTCTAGAGGTTCCCCAACCCTCTGGAGCAGATCTGGAGAGTGGGGGGGGGGGGAGTCCCACTTTGCAAGAAAAACTCATTGTGCTGACAGGAAGCCGTAGTCAAACACTGCCCATATGAGCCACGTTCCACATTCGGAACATCCCAACAAATTGATGATCTCAAGCCTCCTTATTTCCCTATGTGGCTAATTGCCAGTCAGCTGCCACTAGAAAATAGATAATCACCTCTCTTTCATATTTTGGCACCTTAGGCAGCATTCAGCTAAGTTTTATTCAGAGTAGACCCATTAAATGAATAGGATTAAATTAGGTCCACTGATTTCCAGTAGGCCTACTCTGTGTAAAGACACAGCCACCCGCCTTTGTGTTTTTACATTGCCAAATAATGCAAGGAAGAGGGTCAAATTTCAGACTGCATCCTGCCATTTCCCAGATGCCATCCAGGAATACTTCCCAATATCTCTTGATATTCAGTGATCAATAAATCGCACACTATCTGATCTAGTGCTTCGGGATCTCAAGATTCTAAGGCAGAGATGGGGGAACCTTAGGCCCAGGTCCAGGCCCTCCACCTGACCCTTTGAACTCTTCCCAGGTCATATCCCTCTACACAGACTTGCATCCTGGTCTTTACCTGTACTGGAAAGTGTGGGGTGTGCCCCCTAATGTTTTCCTGATGCAACCCTGTTTTAACTTCCCAGTGCACCAATCAGAATGAACACTCAGCCAACAGCTGGTGCGGCCATCAAATCAGGATGAAGGCTGCATAATCAGGTGGTCTGGAAGCAACCAGGGTGGTCTTTGGGTGCTAGCAGATGCACAAATGAATTATCACTGACAAGTGTCGCAATTTGATGAAAATGGGGCTGCAAGCAGAAAGAACCCTTCCAGCTCATTGAAGGTGGCACGGCAAGGGCATCACTGTCCGTGGTATTTATTCACCTCTGTGTGGTCTCAGGTCAAAGAGGTTCAGCAGATTTTCAGTGTGGTTAGCAACCTTCGTAATGAAAGGGGACAGAGTTGGGCTTTGGTAGGGCTGCCACGTGTCTGGAATTCTCCAGATTCGCCCACCGAAAATCAGTTAAAATATCCGGGAAAATCCGGGCGTATGGCAGTCCATATGGGAAGTGTTGATACTTTGGCAAATTTCCTTTAAAACAGCTCAAAAACAAAACAAACAAAATCTCAACAACTCTTCTTTTGACATTTTGAAATATGGCAACCTAGGCTTTGGGCTATAATGTGTTCTACATTCTGTTGTTATGTTGTTATGTGTCCGACTCTTCGTGACCCCATGGACCAGAGCACGCCAGGCACTCCTGTCTTCCACTGCCTCCCACAGTTTGGTCAGACTCATGTTTGTAGCTTTGAGAACACTGCCCAACCATCTCGTCCTCTGTCGTCCCCTTCTCCTTGTGCCCTCCATCTTTCCCAACATCAGGGTCTTTTCCAGGGAGTCTTCTCTTCTCATGAGGTGGCCAAAGTCTTGGAGCCTCAGCTTCAGGATCTGTCCTTCCAGTGAGCACTCAGGGCTGATTTCCTTTAGAATGGAGAGGATTGATCTTCTTGCAGTCCATGGGACTCTCAAGAGTCTCCTCCAGCACCATAATTCAAAAGCATCAATTCTTCGGCGATCAGCCTTCTTTATGGTCCAGCTCTCACTTCCATACATCACTACTGGGAAAACCATAGCTTTAACTATACGGACCTTTGTTGGCAAGGTGATGTCTCTGCATGGCAAGTAAGTCATAGTAAATTGAGAAGAATGGAAGGCGAGAGGCGGGGGCTCCAAATTATGACCTCGCACAGGGTGCTGCTGATATTTGAAAGACCGAAGTCCACCCCTGGCTGGTGGCTGGCTAGGTGGGGGGCAGGGCTAGGATTTTGTTTTGCCTGAAGCAGCAACATGTCCAGGGCCAGCCCCACACATCATTGCCATTGGGAGGGGTACTCTTGCACTAAAGCACAGCAATAAAAAAAACAACAACCCACACAACCTAGAACATTAGTGATATTAAAAAATACAGGAATTCAGCAGGAAGCTGTGGGAGATGCGTTGACTGGAAACAAAAGCAGTATGTCTGCCTTGAAATGTTTGCAGCTGTGAATAGTATTGAAAGCGGGATCATGTGTCACCGCCAAAACACCCTTCATGAGATCAAACCATCATGAACACACCATAAAAACGATGTCTGGAGGTGCCCAGAGAAAAGAGATTGGCGGGGCAGTGCCCCATTTGCCCCAATGGAGCAGCCTCTACTGACTTGTCCCAAATAAATAAATATGTGTTCATTGCCACTGCAAATTCTTCTCTTTGTCTGTCTGTCTGTCTGTCCTATCAGGCTGCTAGCAGAGGGGTTTCTGCAGCCCAGCATTCCATCCCTCGCCTTCAGATCTCGAGTTTCATTCCTCCTTCAGTCTCCCCCACTGCCCATTAATTAAGATGAATTAGATGGTGCGCGTACCACATTTCAGCTTTCCTGTGTGTTGGCAGTCGTGACACCTTTGTTTAATGAGTGAGTCAGCGAAGCTCAGGTGTTGCTTATACATATTTTTAGAGACGTGTAGTAAGTTTAACGTTTTGCCTTCTTTCATCCATATCCTCGTTCATCCTCCCCCAGGCCCTCTTTTAATAATGGCACTGGAATGAGCGTAAGAGACCATCTGGATCCAGCCTCTTGGCCCTGACAGGTACCTGTTCAGCTCTACTGTACTTTGAAAACATATCCAGATGGGGAAGGAACAGCAGTGATGGGGAAGGAACAGCAGTGATGGCAAATATTCATCTAGCTCAAGGTTTCCCAAACTTGGGTCTCCAGCTGTTTTGGGACTACAATTCCCATCATCCCTGACCACTGGTCCTGCTGCCAGCTAGGGATGATGGGAGTTGTAGTCCAAAAACATTTGGAGACCCAAGTTTAGGGAACCCTGAGCTAGCTCAATATTGTTTACATCAGGTGTAGGGAACCCTTGAACCTCCAGATGTGGCAGAAATACAGCTCCCATCATTCCTTGGCATTGGACGTGCTTGCTAGGGTTGAAAGGTGTTGTAGTTCAGCAACATCTGGAGGGTCAAAGGTTCCCCACACCTGAGTTACACTGACCAGCAGTGATTCTCCAGGATTGCAGACTCTCCCTCAGCTCTGCCTGGAGATGTTGTGGGTTGAACCCAGTACCTTCTGCATGCGGCTCAGAAGCTTTAACCACTGAGCTATATCCCTTCTGCCTTCTGGAAGGATAACTCCTAGAATCACCCAGGGGCCATCTAGTCCAGCCCCCTGCAATGCAGGAATCCTCTGGTGCTCTCCAGATGTTGCTGGACCCCAAATCCCATCAGTCCCAATGAGGACTGCTGTGTTCCTGAGGAAATCCTGTCCTTTGCACCCCAGTGTGCAAAGCCAGTGTGGTGTAGTGGTTAAGAGCGTTGGACTCGTAATCTAGTGAACCGGGTTCGCTTCCCCGCTCTTCCACACGCAGCTGCTGGGTGACTTTGGGCCAGTCACACTTCTCTGAAGTCTCTCAGCCCCGCTCACCTCACAGAGTGTTTGTTGTGGGGGAGGAAGGGAAAGAAGAATGTTAGCCACTTTGAGACTCCTTCGGGTAGTGATAAAGCGGGATATCAAATCCAAACTCTTCTTCTTCTATTTCCTGTAAAGGGAGAAGTGACGCTGTATAAAATCTCCCCTTCTGTACCTTACACAAATCCTTGCGGGCCTGGAACTTGGCCAAACTTTGTTGACACCCACACCACACATTTAAAGCCCCCCTCCCAGGAATCCTGGGAACTGTAGTTTACACCTCCTGGAGCTACAATTCCCAGCACCCTTAACAAACTACAGCTTCCAGGATCCTTTCAGGGGGAGGGGAAAAGCCATTTGCTTTAAATGTATGCTCTGCAGGTGCCAGGTGATCTTTGTCCAGCAAATGAAATGTTCATAGAGAAAGTGTTTCACTCATCGAATTCTAAGATACAGGAGTGGGGAGGGCAGGTGGTTGGCATAAGCATGTATTGTCCTCAGTGGACAGGGGGGATAATCGTCCCTCTATTTTCTGATCTCCGCATATATGGGTTGAGGGACCTCAGGCCTGAGGTCTGAATTAGGCCCTCTAGGTCTCTCTCTGGCCCTCGCCATCCTCCCTGGCCCCCTGCCCAAGCCACACCCAGTCTCCCCAGGCCACACCCCTCACTAGCCCTGCTTCATACCCCCCTTGAGCACTTATCAAGTTGGAAGGGACCATAAGGGTCATCTAGTCCAGCCCCAATGTGGGGATCGAACCCACAACCCTGAGATGAAGAATCTCATACTCTACCAGTTGAGCCATTATGCCTGGCTGGAATTTTCCCATTATATGATAATGCCTCTTGCTTGCCTGGATGGTAGACAGACTGATATTTACGGGGCGGTGGGTGCACATATGGAAACCACTGACTATTCCATAGCTGGAATGTAGCCAGCTGCACCAAGGTGAAGATTATACCTCTGGTCTATGCCATTTTTACCTCTGGTCACGCAGCCCCCAGGGCGGAAAGAGGTTCCTCACCTTTGCTGTTGACCGATTCGATTTCCAGGGACCAGCCCCCAACAAACAAAATATAGCTAACTTAACTTTTTTAGAAAACAAATATTCACGAATATTTCGCATCCTGATATTTTTGTTGTAGAATCAAAAGACACAGCTTTTTCTTAAACAATCAATTTAAGAACTGTATAAATGGGGTGTGTGTGTTACATTCTGTTTTTCCCTGCTCCAAAGAAGTCCCACCTCACCTCCCATTCAAACAATATTTGCAAATAACACCCAAGCCAGGGTGACTTCCAGTGCAATTCTATGGGCATCTACTCAGAAGTACAGTGGTAGCTCGGGTTACATTCGCTTCAGGTTACATAGGCTTCAGGTTACAGACTCCGCTAACCCAGAAATAGTACCTCGGGTTAAGAACTTTGCTTCAGGATGAGAACAGAGATCGTGCTCCAGTGGCACCGCAGCAGCAGGAGGCCCCATTAGCTAAATTGGTGCTTCAGGTTAAGAACAGTTTCAGGTTAAGAACGGACCCCCGGAACGAATTAAGTACTTAACCCGAGGTACCACTGTAAGTCCCACTGAGTTCCATTGGGCTTATTCTCACCTAAGCAAGTGGACGTTGTATTCTCTGTTACCTAACCCAAAGGCTTCTACCTACAGGCAAATTATCTCTCCCCCTCCAGCAGCTGCATTTCCTCATTCCAGCGCTCCTTTGAAAGGCAGCAATGCAACAAGTGCAGCTTCAAACACCCCCCCCCCCCAGTGATGCTGAGATAAAGCTACACCTGTTGCAGTTCTGCCTGGCGATGCAGCTGTTCCAAGCTGCTCCCTGCCAGGAAACAGAGAGAGAGAGAGAGAGAGAGAGAGAGAGAGAGAAAAGGAGAAGAAAGCCGAGAGAGAAGACCCAGATCCTGAGCAGGGAAAATAATAATAATAATAATAATAATAATAATAATAATAATAATAACGCCCGCTTCTTCATTGGCTCATTTATCGACGCTGTGTTTTAATAACAAACAAACAAAAAGCGAGAAACTCCACTCCAGCCCCACCCCTAGTCTCTCTCCACCTCCCCCCCACCCCACACATACAAAAAAATTGGTTCTGCAATTTCCTCGTGGCATTATGGGATGAAATAAGATGTAGACAGAGAACAGCGAGAGGAGAACGCTACGTCGCTGTGGGCCGAGGCTCTGCGGCAGCCAATGGAGGCGCAGCGTGGCTGAGCTACTGCAAGGGGAGGGGCGCCTATTTCAGTCCAGGGGGGGCCAGGGCAGGCAGCCAGAGGAGGCTCGCGGGGGGAAGAGAGCGGAGGGCGCCGGCGCTGCTGCTGCTGCGCTGAGTAAGCGAGCGACGCTCCAACCACCTTCGCCGACAGCAGCATCGGACGCTTCGCTGGTGCTTTCCCCTTTTTTTCTTTTTGCAAACGGGACAGGAACGCGCATTGGAGCCCGGGCGTCGGGAGGCTATAGAAAGCCTTTGCAGCGTTGCCTTTCGACGTGCCGTGGGGGGAAAGAGCGCGCCCTCATTTATTATTATTATTTTTTAATATATATATATATATATAAATAATCGGAGGCTTTGCCTAACACTGTGAAGGTAAGCGGTTGCAAACGGGTGACTTATTCATTCGTTTTATTTGCTTTTTTCCCCATTGCAGAATTGGATGGGGCGAGTTTGGGGCGGAGGGGTTGATGGGGGGGGGCGCTCAAATAGTTGCGCGAGCAGCGAGGGGTTCTGGTCATTGGAAGTGATGGGGATGCTTGATTTTGGCCGCCCCTCCTTCCTCCCTTCTTATTTTTCATTTTTTTCCTGTTTTAGTCCACGCCCCTTAGGCTCCTGCGCCTAGTGCAATCTCATGCATGCCTACTCAGAAGTAAACCCCCTTGAGTTCAGAAAGCCCCAGTGGGACTTATATATATATATTTTACACAATTATTCAAAGGTAAGGGTGCAGAGGATTGCAACCCAGGCTGCTCCCCCCCCCCCAAATCCACTCTCCCCCCAAAGCGGGCAGAGCTGCTGGGTATTGAGTGTACAATCTACCTTCCTTTGTACCAAACTTGGCAGACGCGGTTTCTGTGGATCTACCTCTTTCTGCTAACTCTGAGCTATACCCTCCCAAATATATATATATATATATATATATATAGTGTGTCTGTGTGTGCAAACTGTCCATCCCCTTGGCTTTCTTGCTCACCTCTGCAGTAGTTGTGTGAGTGTTGATTGGGATGCAGCTGGTATTATAACATTTCATTCTGGAATCAAGTAGCCAGTTCTTTCTTTCTCCCCCCCCCCCCCCAATATATTGATTTTTAAAATCGGATAAATTAAATATTAATACTATGCCCCCCCCCCCAAAAAAAAACCCAAGGTCAAGCCTGAAATCAGACTGGACACTTTTTGGACTGCTGGTGAAAAAATAAGATTCCTAAAGCCTTGCTCGGAAGCCCCTTTGTGACATAGGAGCTGGAAGAAGGATTGTTTAGATCCCCATGGGGGGGGGGAGGGAAACCCCTCTTGCAAAGGACAGGTTCAGGTCTGTGATGGTTGCCTTTAAGGGTGGGACAAACTTAAAAAGCTGCCTTTGCTCTTCCTAGGAGGGTTGCAGCAGAGCCAATGGGATTCTGTTGGTGCTGCCCTTGGCTTCGAGGTCCAGTGACGTCCCTGTCAGGGATGGAGGGAGCCGAGATCATGGGATTGAGCATGGATCCTTCTAGAGTAGGGACTTGGAAGGCTTTAAGAAAAAAAATGGGAGGGGGAAAAACATTGCCGAGGCCTTTTTCTAGCTGGGGAGGCTGTTGCCACCTTTGGAACCTGCAGGTGGAGCTGAACTTGGGCACGATCCAAGGAAAATTGTATGTGTGGTGTGGCCTCTGGGGCTTACTCTACAAGCCACCCTCTCCTTGCTTCTCACCCCCCCCCCAAAAAAAGAGATAGAGGCTGTATTAAAGGGAAACTCCCCATTGCAGCAGCCTCATAGTAAGGGAGGATGCTCGCCGGAGGAAAGAGAATCGCCGCCTCCCAAGTGCCGTTTTATTTACTATTGTGTTTTTACACCCCACTTTTTCTGCCAAGGACCTCGGAGTGGCACCCGCCGCTCTCTTGCTTCCTTCGCCCTCCCGCCAACCCCGCCAGGCTGCTCAGACTGGCACTATCCCTGCAAGAGTAAAAGGGACTGGGTTTTAAATGGCTGATGTTGTAAACAAGCCTTTTGTGGCATTTGTGTTTGGCTGGGCAGGTGATAACGGCACATACACCTTCCCCACCCCCATGCATGCGTGAACATGAGTCAGGACATTGGTCCAGCATTGTTGACGCCGCCTGGCAGTGGATCTCTAGGGATCCAGGCAGAGATCCTTTCCTGGCCCAGCCCAGAGATGCTGGGGATCAAACCTGCATGCTCTGTTTTTGAGCTGCATCCCTTCTGAAACCCAGGCTTGTGGTCCTCCAATTACTGTCCTCCTTGTGACTTGGCTGATGGGGGATAAGAGCAAAACTCCCATCACTGAGACATGAGGATGGTGTATATTGCAAGGATTCTGGGGGACGCGCCCTGGGATAATGTGCCTGCCCACTATGAGCATAGCCAGGATTTTTGTTGGGGGGCGGGCAGGACATTTGTTGGGGGGGCAGAACTGACGTGATTGGTCAGTTAAGTATTTTGATTGCTTTGCTTCATCCGGGGGTGGCAGTTGCCCCCCTGGCTACGCCCATGCTGCCCACCCCATTGCATTCTCCTCCAAAGTTTCCCTGTCATTGCAGGGGGGGCGGTCCTGGCCAAGGAGAAGACAGCTTCCTTTATGATAGGGCTTTTGAATAAATCCCAGAGTCCCTTCTCTCCCCTCCCAGCCCATGCCACACAAATTATTGAATTGTCCTCACTGTTCTAGAAGTGATGTCCATAGTAAGGGCAGGGGGCAGATGGTGCACAGGGACTCCCTTTGTCCTGAGTCGGTCTGTCTAGCTCAGGCACCAACAAACTTGGCCCCCCAGATGTTTTGGGACTACAACTCCCATCATCCCTAGCTAACCGCACCAGTGGTCAGGGATGATGGGAATTGTAGTCCCAAAGCATCTGGAGGGCCGACTTTGGGGGTGCGTGGTCTAGCTCACTGCTGCCTGCACTGACTGGCCAATGTCTCTCCCAGCTCTACCTTAGCATTGAACATGGGACCTTCTGCATGCACGGCAGGTGCACTAACCACTGAGCCACAGCCCTTTCCCACGGTGCTGTTGCAAGGGGCCTGCATGCATGTATCCAATGTAAGATCCTTTGGGGGTTCTATCCCTGCACCCCCATATTCATGCTGTAAATATTTTACGGAGAGACTGGCTTACCCTATTAGAAGAAACTACGTAAATGCCTTCCCTGGTTTTTGTGTGGTTGTTTTTTTAAGTTCATCTTAGCCAAGACGGGTACTGATAAGTTGGTGTTGAATTCAAGTGGAACTAATACACTGCTGGAAGACTGGTGACCCTAGGACATGTCTGGCTGGCGGGACGGTTTGGCCCTTCAACCTGTTCTGGCAACATCCCTGGCTCTGCAGCAAGTGTTCCCCTGAGGACGGTGCTTTGAATTTCTTACAGGCCGGACTTTTAGAGGAGAGGGTATAGCGGCAGCATTGCCATGTGCAGGTCCCAAGTGCAGTAGTAGGCTATATGGACTGCGTTGTTTGATTCAGTATATAACGCAGCTTCCTCAATGGAAGAAAATAAAAACGAATTAACTTGCTGGGGGGAAGTGTGCACTTTGGGACCCCAGTGGAGGGGGGGCTAATCTCTTTGCTTCCCTCAGTGCCCCTCGATCTTTCAAAATCGGGTTGGTTTTCATTTGGGCTTCTGTTTCCAAGAGCATGGTGGGACACCATCGCCCTCGCCTTGGATGCTGTTCCTAAACTTCCAGGGTGCTTTCCGCTCCTCCTGCAGGGAAGGCCTCTCTTTACCTCACCTGTGAAATGGGAGCAAGTGGAAGCCGAAGAATGTGGCTGCTGGGTTCAATCAATTCTCTGCATCGGTGCCAAGAGGCCTTGCAGGCTAGCAATGACAGGCTGGCTCTTCTTCTGTCTAGGACAGGTGAGGGGAACCTGTGGCCCCGCAGATGTTGCTGACATGCTTCACCCCATCAGCCAGGCTTGCGGGGGCTGATGGGAGTTGTAGTTCATCAACATCTGGAGGGCCACTGGTTCCTTGCGGCTGGTTTAGGACTGTAGCAAACCCCATATCCTTTCAAAGTTTTTTTGTGTGTGTGTGTGCAAAGTGGGAGTCTTCATCTTGTTACAGTTCCAGTAAATGTAGCAGCTCCTTCATGGTAAATGCAATAATGTTGTTTTTTAGGCAGAGAGGGATGCACAGGGTAGTCTTCAAACTGGTGGGCAGGGGGGATAACAAAGGTTTGGATATTGTAACCTTGGCCATGGCTATTATGTAACAGGTTCCGGGTTCCTTCCTCGCTCTTGGATAGCGATATTTTAACGGCTGCAACAAAGCTATTCCTTCTGTCCCTTTTGAGGTCCTGCCAAGAGACGGGAATCACTCTCAGCATGCAGTCTCAGTGCTTCCAGACGGAAAAACTCTTCCTCCTCTTCTTCTTTTTTTAAAGTAATTGTTCATTTGTGGCAGTTATACCCCAGACTTAATGCGCAAAAAAAGAAAAAGGCTTTATGGAGCAGCTTGCAGAAATCTGTATTAAGACAGCCCCTGCCCTCAGGCTTACAACACAAAAGTCATAACACACGAGGGAAAAGAATGGGGAGGGAGGAGGGGAAAGCAAGCTCAAGCACATGTTTTTAGTACTGTAGTGGTTGGCCTATAAGGAAGCTGGCTTGCTTGCCTTAGTTGCCAGTGGGTGCTGCAGCGTGTAAAAAGCTGGATAAGCTGCTGACAATATAGTTGAAAATTTTCCCAGTAGCTCTTTCATAGAAGGACTGTGTATGTGTGCAGGGGTGGGGTCAGTTAATCAGCTTGCTGTTCACACCCTTTGTTTCTTGAGTATCACCTTGCCTGGCTGATTGCCCCAGCCACATCTCTGCTACGAATGCAGGGAGCTGCTTTATACCAGATTAAGACTGCTTGTCCATCGACCTCAGTGTTGTCTGCTCTGGCTGGCAGCAGCTACCTGATCCTCCGCCTAATGGGAGATGTCGTGGCCCAGGTGCACACCCAGCTCTGGGTGCTCTTCTGCTGAGCTGGGCCCCCCTTCCCAAATCTTTGAATTGATAGTTACGGCTATTTCGAGAGCAAAGGGTGGGGAATTTTTTTGCCCTTCTTCCAGAGGCCACATGGCAGTGGTGGGCGGGGCTGGAGGAAAAGTGGGTGGGGCCAAGCATATAAATGTTGACTTTGTAGTTTGTACATCAGGGCTGGTTTCTACACACGTGCGCGCACACCTGTTCTCCATTCATGCAAGCAAGAGGAAGCATCAGAGTTCCAGGGCACATTCCAACCTGCTGTTCCTCACTCCTGTTCAAGAGATTCCTGCAAACTGTGGTTCTGGGAAGGCTCAGGACTTCTTGTTAACACCACCCTGCCTTCCACTTTGCAACCATTCTGGCATTTCTCCTTAACACTGCAGGGGGCTGGGGAACGCTTAGGATTCTGGGTGGATAAGGTTTGGTATTTGCAAAGTCAGTTTAACTCCTCCTGCAGGCAGGGGAATCTGGATTGGTGTCCTCTGAGTAAACTCTGGCTCGCTCATTGCTTGCTAAATGGCCGTGGATTAGAGAATCCCAGGAACTGTCATTCTGCATGGTTGCTGGGGGATCTCCTGATTGTGATGAGCTTTCGCCAGAGTGAAAGCTCTTCCAGAAACCTGCTTTTGAAGAGCAGCAGAAAGACCCGCTAGTCAGTGTCGCAGTGACCAATGGGAAGCCCGTAAGCAGGGTCCCCCCTCCCCCATGGATCCCCCTACACCTGGTATTCTCACCTGGTGTTCTGCCTCTGACAGTAGAGCTAGAATTTACCTATGGCTACCAGCCAAAACGGCTATCTATTTGCTTATGCTAAGTGGAACTAGTTGCCTGTGACCAAGGCACAGAGGCTGTTGAAACTTGCACATGTTGTGTGGCACAAATTAACAGGCTGTGGATTGGCAGGCGGGCAGCGTGTCAGTCGTGTGGACTAGTAACTTAGGTTTAAAAGTCTGGCTTAACTGTCACGGCTTCTACTCTCTGTCATGGGAATTAACTGTTGGGCGGTTTCTAATGTTCCTAAAAGATGTCAGTTGGGAAGGGGTAGGAGTGAAGTGATTGAGCAGCCTTTATAAAACAACCACAACCACAGCCCTGGTTATTATATTGGTCATGTGTACATGCCCATAGAGACAGACCTCACTTCTTCCTTGCAGCGTTTGCATCTGTGGCTCAACCCTTTCGTGGCTCTGCATTGTTTGTGGTTAAGGCAGCTGAGTAGAGAGACTCTCCACCCACCCCAGTGAAAGTCTGTGGGTGATTGGCTATGTAAACTGCCATTTATGAAGCTCATGTATGGCTAAGTTATTTCAGTGGGTGGTGGCTGCATGCATTAGTGTGGGCATTGAAAGCTTTGAGAACTGCAGCTCTTGGGATCTGTTGGTGGAGGCTTGCAAGAAAATGCTGACCTTCAGCCTTTGAATGTTGGCTAGGGAGGGTTAAGGGTCCTGTTTATTCTGTGCCAGTGTGGGGTGTGGTCTGCAATGGGTGGGGAACCTTTTGGCTCCCTGGGCCAGATTCTTTTGGGATCGGCCTTGCTGGCCAAGTTTGACAGGCGGGCAGAGTTGCCAGCCTGCCAATTACCTGGCGTCAGATGCAAAGTTCTTTGAAGCTGGGGTTTCAAAGCACCTTGCAAGGAGCTGCTAGAACCAGAGGTCCCTTCATTTTAGCAGGGGGTTCCATGCAAACTCCTTGAATCGGGAAGACGTTTGCATGGAATCCTGAAGAACTGAGCAGGATTTAACTCCCCGGGCATCTGCTGGTGAGCAGGAAGTTAAATCCCGTTTGCTTTGTCTGCCCATGCCTGTTCCCTGCTGAGTGTGCAGCCAATGCAGGATTTAACTCATGAGATGGGTGGGCAGTTGTGGCCTTGAGGAGCTTACAAATCTAGCATTGCCCATAAGAGATGGAAATGGAGGTGAGAGCCAAAAATGGAAAAGTCTATATTCATTTCAGTTACATGTACTTATAGCTCAGTGATAGTGGAGTAATGGAGGAGGGGGGTTTTGATATGAGAGAGAGATATATGAAGGGAAGAGATGGCATTATTCTGATTTGTTGTCCTCAGAACAGTACCAAGCACAGTTCAAGGTGCTCCATATGCACACAGCCTTATAGGCCTTCGGATCACGATGCCTTAAAAACTGTCTCACCCTTTGTATACTCAGCTGATCACTGTGCTCTGCAGGAGAGAGTGTCTCTTGCAGAGACCGTTTGAACAGAAGGTCTGTTCTGCACAGAGCAGGAATTGGACCTTTAGGATGTATTCCGCTACCCTTTGGGATTCCATCTTGTTGTGTATCAGACGGGCGCCATCTCTTTTGTTATCTTTGGTGCCTGCTGGTCCCTCTTCCTCTTTCAAAGAGCCTTCCAAGTGGAGATTTTTGTCCCAGGTACATGTTTTGGATATTTAAATGGTTTCACACATGCGGTTTTAACTGTATGCTGGTAGGTAAGAAAGGGGTTGAATCTGCTTGCTTGAGGGAGGCCAGGATGGGGAATCTGAGGCCCTCTCAATAATCCCCAACCAGTATGGCCAGAATTGGTCAGGGAGGGTGGGAACTGGCAACGTATGGTAGTCCCACCCGCAGAGGTTAGATCCTTCACCAGGTTCCCCAAACTCGCACCCTCAAGGAGGTATATGTGGTTCTCCCCCTCCCCATTTTATCCTTTCAATGACCTTGGAGGTAGTTTAGGCTGATGGCCCAACGTCACCCAGTGACTTGCTTGACTGGGTGAGGATTGAATGTCCTGGTCTCCCAGGTTCTGTTTGAACATTCTATAACCACTGCACCATACTGCCTGTCATCCCTGGCTATCTGCCATCCTGGCTGGTGGGAGTTGGGGAGTCCCAGTGACATCTAGAGGACATCAGGTTGGGGAACTCTTTCTATTTTTATAAAAGAGGCCCAGTGTAGCAGTACAAATCTGCATTAAAACGTCAAGGATTTCAGCCGTGGTGTCCGGTTCAAAGAAGATGCAGAACAGAGGCTTGCTGAACTGTTGCATCTGAGGCTGCCAGTGGACTGTTGTCTTCTGGTTTTCCTTTTCCCCCTACCCGGTAAAGCCAGGTCTTGATTGCACTAAAGTCCCGTCAGCACTATACATTTAAAGCAGTATCATACCACTTTAAACAGTTGCAGCTTCCCCCAAAGAATCCTGGGAACTGTTACTTGGTTCAGGGTCCTGGGAGTTGTGAAGAGTCTCCCTCACAGAGTTGCAGTTCCCAGTCATTCTTCCCAAGGGATTCTGGGAATTCTAGCTCTGGGAATAGGAATTTTTTTTGGGGAAGCCACAACTGTTTAAGGTGGTAGGGTACTGTTTTAAATGTACAGTCCCATTGGGACCTAGCTCTCTAGAAGGGTCTGATAAAAGGGAACAGCTTATTCACCCCCTCCGGGCATATTTTGGACATGTTAGCCCTTCCTTGCCACCTGAAACAGCTTTACAACTTGACGTCTGCTGACCGGGTGCACTGGGCCCGATTCTGAGGCCCTATCCAAAAGCATCTTAGGCCCATAGGAAGCAGCCTTAATAGTGAGTCATAGCATTGGTCCTGTCTTGTTCACTATTGTCTAAAAACCAGGCACCCCCAACCTCTGCCCTCCAGATGTTTTGGGACTACAATTCCCATCATCCCTGACCACTGGTTCTGTTAGCTAGGGATGATGGGAGTTGTAGTCCCAAAACATATGGAGGGGGATGCCTGATCTAAACTGACTGGCAGCGACTCTCCAGGGTTTGGGGCAGGAAATCTTTCCAAGTCCCACCTGGAGAGGCCAGGGATTGGACCTGAGACCTCCTGCATGAAAACCAGATGCTCTACCAATGAGCTGAGGCCCCTTTCTCTTCGCCTGAAATCTTGCTGGTCTGGCAATTACAGAGCATGTGGGTTCAGCATAAGGTGGTACAGGTCTGACTCCGTTGTTGTAGGTTTGCTGGCTAGGTAGAAATAGTGGTTTTGCAAGCAACAGCCTGACTTAATCAGATCAGGAGTTAAGGTACCTGCAGCCCTCTAGATATTGCTGGACTACAACTCTGGTCATCCCTGACCACTGGCCATGCTAGTTGGGGCTGATGGGAGTTGTAGTCTTAGCAACACCAGGTACCCTATCCTTGCTATAGTGTGAACAATACAGTTGTATCTTGGGTTAAGTACTTAATTCATTCCGGAGGTCCGTTCTTAACCTGAAACTGTTCTTAACCTGAAGCACCACTTTAGCTAATGTGGCCTCCTGCTGCTGCTGGAGCCCCATTTCTGTTCTCATCCTGAAGCAAAGTTCTTAACCTGAAGCACTATTTCTGGGTTAGCGGAGTGTGTAACCTGAAGCGTATGAACCTGAAGCGTATGTAACCCGAGGTACCACTGCAGACGATTTCTCCAAGAACTCTAGCATCTACTAATGGCAGTGGAAGTGAGAGCAGTGGAGGTGTGTTTGCAGTGTTCAGTCCTTGCGTTGAGAGTGCATTTGTGTGGAAGCCCAGTGCTGATAGACCAGGCCTGCACAAAATGCGACACACCAAACTGCCCCTTTCCCCAGTCACAAAGGGAGGGCCACTTGCTTAAAAACACACATTTTCTCAATCAGGTTGGACTGAAACAGATGGAGAGAGGGTCGCTGGCATGCCAGAATAAATGGCTGCCGATCAAGCAAACAAGCAAGCCATCCCACTGCTTTTACAGTGCAAGGTGTGCTTTTCTTGTGAACTAGCCCCATGCGTGAACCTGTTTTGAAAGCTGATTGAGAAGCAGCCGTGGCGGCTCATCCGTTGGATTGGATGCAGCATAGGTTCAGTCTGCCCCTCAACCCAGCCCTGCCTCCTTGCAAGCCGCCATTCCAAGGGGTGGCGCCGTGGCAGATCCCGTGGTGATCTGCAGCGTGACTTGACCTTCCTCTCTGGCTTCCTCCTGGCAGGTCCATCATGTCTGACAGAAAGGCAGTGATCAAGAATGCGGACATGTCCGAGGACATGCAGCAAGATGCTGTCGATTGCGCCACTCAGGCCATGGAGAAGTACAACATAGAAAAGGACATAGCGGCATACATCAAAAAGGTATTGTGGCACTCACACTTGGGAGAGAGGAAAAAGAGCCTTGATTTAAGGTTTAAGGTGCTGGTTTTAACCTTTAAAGCCCTATACGGCCTAGGACCCTTGTACCTACGGGACTGCCTCTCCTGGTATGTCCCACAGAGGAACTTACAGTCTTCAAACAAAACCACCTTGGAGGTCCCGGGCCACAGAGAGGTTAGACTGGCCTCAACCAGAGCCAGGGATTTTTCGGCTGTGGCTCCAATCTGGTGGAACGCTCTGCCACAAGAGACTAGGGCCCTGCGGGACTTGACATCTTTCCGCAGGGACTGCAAGACAGAGCTGTTCCACCAGGCCTTTGGCCAGGGCACAGCCTGACTCCCTCCTTTGGCAATCTTCACAGAACTCTAGCCCAGTGGTTGCCATCAATTTGATTTGAATTTATTTTATAATGAAATGATTTTAGAATGTTGTATTATTTTATTGTCGTTAGCCGCTCTGAGCCTGGCTTCGGCTGGGGAGGGCGGGATATAAATAAAAATTTATTATTATTATTATTATTATTATTATTATTATTATTTATTATTTATTGATTGATTGGGTCATCTCAGGGTTTCATCAGTTGCATTCTGCCATGGCAAGACAGAATCTCCAAGGAAGTGACTGGGGCATGTGGTCACCAGCCCCCCATTCCTGTTCTTCTTAGTCCAACCCCTTTCTTGGCAGCTGGAAAGTTCTGAACCAGTGCAATGTAGGTTCGGATCCCCACTTGGTCTTGAAGCTTACTGTGCCAGTTACTGCCTCTCTCAACCGAACCTATGTCAGTTGGCTGTTGTGGGGATTAAATGAGGAGGGGGAGAAACATCTGCCACCTTGAGCTCTTTGGAGCGAAGGTAGGATGCAAATGCAGTAGAATAATAAATACAGTGGTACCTCGGTTTACGAACTTAACCCGTTCTGGAAGTCCGTTCTTAAACCGAAACCTTTCTTAAACCGAGGCACACTTTCCCTAATGAAGCCTCCTGCCACCAGTGCCCTTCCACCGTTCGACTTCCGTTCTTAGACCGAGGTAAAGTTCGCAAACCAGGACACCACTTTCGGTTTTGCGGAGTCCGTAAACCAAATAGGGGCTGTTCTTAAACCAGGGTGCTGCTGTAAAAATGAATCATGCTATTTTTTAATTTATACCCCGCCCATCTGGCTGGGTTGCCTCAGCCACTCTGGGCGGCTTCCAACACATATAAAAATAATAAAACATCAAACATTAAAAGTAACAATCTGATCCAGTAAGATTAAGATAAAACATATTGTGTACTTACAGAGCTTATTGTGTTACCAACTTTTACCCTGCGTGTTTTAGAAGGAATTGAATTGATAAAGCACGACTGTCGGCTGCTATCCTTGATGGATTTGTATAATCCCATTTTCATTTGCTTCCAAATTATTTATTATTACAATTAATTAAATTTGTAGGCTGCCTTTTACCTGTAGATCTCAGGGTGGTTCACAATATAAAAAAACACAAAATACATAATAAAAATAAGAACGGAAACAAACCAGTAACGTCCCCCCTCCCCTTATTTCTTGGCTACCTCCCTGCTGGGAAACAGTGTTCAAAGCATCTTAGAATCATAGAATTGTAGAGTTTGAAGGGACCTCAAGGGTCATCTGATTCAACCCCCTGCAATGCAGGAAACTTTTGCCCAACGTGGGGCTCAAACTCATGACCCGGAGATTAAGAGCTTGCAAGAACTCTTTAAAATAAAGCTCTTGACTGGGTACATGTGCTAATGGACTTCATGGGGCAGGCTTGGCTCTCTGCCTGTCACAGAACAGCCAGACAAGGGTGTGGCAAAAGTCAAGGCTGCCTTTTTATTTCAGCGTACAGTATTAATATTTATATACGGCTTAATATGCAGAATCAGTCAGCAATTCACATAAAGCACCAGTAAGTTCATCTCCCCGCCCTACCACAAGCCAGAAATACACAGAAACCAATGGAAACAAAATCCATGAAAAAGAAAATACAGTAAAATGGTAAATAATAAAACGACACTGCAATGTCTCCCGTGAGCAGGGGGAAACCCGCCTTTAAAAATAGGCATTCAGGAGGCCTGTGACACTTTACACTGCTTCTGCCTTGATAAAAATGTTCTGTTCTAGATAGTATCTCTCCACTGTCAGAGGAAGGAGGCCTCTGAATGCCAGTTTTTGGGAATCAGTTATTTTGGAAGAGTTACTGCTACTCTGCACTCAATATTCCTGCATCGCAGGGAGTTGATGACCCTTGCGGTCCCTTCTAACTCTACAATTCTATGAAATTAATTATAACCGAAAGGCTTTGTTCTTCGCATTTATATCCCACCTATTTCTCCAAGGAACTCAAGGTGGCGTACGTGGTTTTCACCTTCCTCGTATAATCCCCACAACAGCCCTGTGAGGCAGTTTAGGCTGAGAGTTGGTGACTGGCCCAAGGTCACCCACTGAGCTTCATGGCTGAGTGGGGATTTGAACCCTGCTCTCCAAGGTCCTGCCTCCATGGCTTTCGGCCCTGATTGGAAGCGACCTTATACTGACCCATTGGTCCATCTAACTCAGTATTGTCTTCGCTGACTGGCAGTGGGATTTTGTACAGGGAATCTACCCCAACCCTACCCGGGGATTGAACCTGGGCCCTTCTGTGGCTGGTGCTATATCTTTAGAAGATACTGACTGACAAAGCCACGCACTGCTTGGGGATGAGTTGCCTAACTCTGTTCTGCGCAACACTGCAAAGCATTATGGGAGGCACCTCTTCAGTGTAGCTGTTAGGCCTATCAATATGTCTCAAGCTGGCCTCTGGGTGGGTTGGACTCCAGGATTGTATTGATCCACTTCAGAAACTACCATCTTCTCCCTGCCCCCAAGCTGAAGGAAACAATGCAGGGGTTGCCTAGGAGCAGGATTGTGTGAGGATGGGCCTAGTGCCAGTGCTTGACCAAGACAGGCTCTGACTGAGGGCCTCTGGACTCCGAAACACACTTCCCAATTCCTGTATTGTAATCTCCTTGGGGCACAGATCTGCCTCCTTTTGATGCTGTTGCATTTCAATAACTTCCTCTCTCTCCCCCCTTCTCTCTCTGTCTCCCCCTCCCCATTCAGGAATTTGACAAGAAATACAACCCCACTTGGCATTGCATCGTGGGCAGGAATTTCGGCAGCTACGTAACGCACGAGACGAAGCATTTCATTTATTTCTATTTGGGCCAGGTTGCAATTCTCCTCTTCAAGTCGGGCTAGGAGGCAGGCAGACGGCAGTGGAGGGGGGGGGACGCGATGACGGCGGGCGAGGAACATGGACTGTAGTGCACTGAAGGCGGGGGCCCAGGAACCCTTCAACCATGGTTGCGCCGCTGCATGGACTGTAAACTATATTTAATGTGTATATGTTGCAGTAAAAACACCACCTAAAATTCTGTTCGTTTTGTTTTTGTTTTTGGTTGCCTGGGAGAAGTAAGGCAGCAGCATCTTTTTCATGTTCCTTGTTTTCGGTTTCTGCTCTTTTTCTTTTTCTTTTTAATTTTCTTTTGCACTAGGAGAACTGTAAAAAAAATAAAATTAAAAATGCTTCAACAAATGGCCTTTAAGCGGGAAGGAGAAATGAAATAAAAAGATAATCTCTAAAATTCCATTAAAGAAATCCTTTGGTTTTTAAATTCCTTTTGAAAGGTTCAGAAGCTGGCTGTAAGCAGACCCCCAAAAATGGCAATTAAGGGTCAGAATCTGGCTTGAAATGACGTACTCAATGTTTTGTTTCTTTTAAAAAAAAATCCAGCCAGCTTTTCTGTCCCCAAAGAGTGCATTGTTCTCCTTGTTAAGTTGCCTTGGCTGTAAAAGGGGAAAAAAGGTGGTCTTCTTTGTTTCTTCTTGATCCAAAACCATCTCTCAAACATGCCTAATATTTGACAGTAAAAATGGGTGGCAGCTGGTATTTAGCTGTAAAATGGAATTTTAAGTGCCGTATTTCCGAAGTGGGTTATCTTGGTCCGAAATACATTATTGCACCCCCACCCCCAGAAAGCCATTTTGAAGGGAGCTGCCTCATATTTTTGTGCTGGAGTATTGGCTGGGCACGTGGCCCAGCCGTGTGTCTTCATGATGCAAGAAAACTGTGACCAGGCCTCTCCTCATCCCAGTTTGAGTCAGCCTTGCCTTATTTGCCACCTCGCTTCCAGTCACTTGTTTGTGTGGGAAGATCCTGTTCCAAATCGGTGGCTCCGTGTTGGCTGTGCTTATAGTCTGCCTCTGCTTTTACTTGGAGATACTCAATCTCCACATAACTCCCAACATGGTGGCTGGTGTACAGAAGCCCTTTCCTGATCGTTTTGTGTCTCCCTCACCCCACCTTCTCAACAGTTAGCTGCCTTTTGAGAAGCAGATTGTATGATTTCAGTTCTATAGCAAAGGTGTCCAGTTGCTGCAGGGGCCCTTCTCTGTTTTTCTTTTGCAAGATCATTCCTTGGAAGTGCTTTAGCTGAAACACCTAGTTGCTTTTGCAGTTAAGAAGTCTACAAATTAGGTGGGGAAGGAACCACTCCAACCTCCCCACTCCTCTCCTCAAAAATCACCTAAGGAGTTGGAACTGACTCCAGAGCTTAGATCATAAGGAGATGGGGATTCATCTGTGCTTGTATAACCTGGGATTTGGCGGGAAGGAAAGCATGTCAATAACTTTTTCTCCCTTTTGGCTGTGAAAAAATAAACAAGGGTGACCCAGACTGTCTCTGAAAAACACGTTTGTGGTGTCTGTGCGACAATCCAAAGTATGCCTAAAAGTATCATGCAGAGTTTTGTTAGAATCAGCTTGTTAACACCCCTTTCCTACCAAAAAACACACACCACAGGAGGTGGGTGTAGCTCTTGAATTTGATTATAACTTGTGTCTCCCATCTAAAGATATCAGGGGGCAGAAGAGGAACTGCCTTGTGTTAGAGTGATGTGCTTCAATGGTCATGCTCACACAGAAAATTTGCTCTCCAGAAAAGGAAGTTTCCCACTGTCCCTGCCAGCATGAGTCTTAACTTGGGAATATGTTGATACTTCATGGAGTGAAAAAAAAAAGTTTCCTTCCTAAGTGCAGTTGCTTGAAATTAAACATTTCTTTTTCAAAAACATTAAAACACACCGAGAGAGCAGGAATTGGCACATTTAAGAACAGTGTCCAGTTTGTTTTAATACTTGAGGCTGATGAGAGGCTAGAGTGCAAGGGATTGTGGGATGTGTTTTGTGGGGGAGATAGATATTCAGACATGTAGACTGCAGACACACCAGGCATTTAAAGTGAATCCTTGGAGCTGTAGTTGGGAGTGCTAGGAATTGTAGGGGTAAACTACAGTTCCCAGGATTTGGGGGTGAAAAATATGTTCTTAAGGGACGCGGGTGGTGCTGTGGGTTAAACCACAGAGCCTAGGACTTGCTGATCAGAAGGTTGGTGGTTTGAATCCCTGTGACGGGGTGAGCTCCCGTTGCTCGGCCCCTGCTCCTGCCAACCTAGCAGTTTGAAAGCACATCAAAGTGCAAGTAGATAAATAGGTACCGCTCTGGCGGGAAGGTAAATGGCATTTCCGTGCGTTGCTCTGGTTCGCCAGAAGCGGCTTAGTCATGCTGGCGACATGACCCGGAAGCTGTACACCGGCTCTCTCTGCCAATAAAGTGAGATGAGCGCTGCAACCCCAGAGTCAGCCACAACGACCTAATGGTCAGGGGTCCCTTTACCTTTACCTAAGATATGTTCTTAACTTAGAGTGTGTACATGGTCAACACTGTCTAATTTCTATGCAGAGTGCAACTTGAGTTACTTTTGAGGGGCGGGGTATTATTTATAACTCACTCACACCCCAACTTTCCTCTAAGGAACTCAAGGTGGTATAAATGGCTCTCTCCCTCCCCATTTTATTCTCACAACAACCCTGTGGAGCAGGTAAGGCTGAGGGGGTTGTTGCGAGTGGCCCAAGGTCACCCAGTGAGTTTCACGGCTCGGCAGGGATTTGAGCCCTGGCCTCCAGCACTCTTAACCACTACCCAACACTGTCTCCTGAGGGAGATCTCAGCCTTCGGAAACCCCTGTGTGCTTCTAGAGGAGCACTGTTGTTGACCATTTGCACAAGTTCAGAACCTGTTCCTGAAAGGCAGCAGAGAAGTCATTTAAGGATAAAAGTGCTTTTCTTCTGACTGGGATATCTTGGGGTGAGATGGCTTGGTACTGCACCTGGTGTTAGCAAAACTAGTCCTCATTGTGGCAATAGAAATATTCAGAATAAACTATATTCAACCAAGTTTGTGGCTGGGTTCCCTTCCCCTCCTAAATGCTTCTACAAAAGAAGGCACATCTCAATGGGAAGAGGAGATGCTGTAGAGACCCCGGGATGCAGTAGCATTTAGGAAGCTAAATGGGTTCTAGATGGTTTTCATTCACACTTAGGTAGAGAATTACAGGTTGGAAAAGCATTCCGTTTTTTAATAATTATTTTGACCAACGTGAGGAGAGGCTGTTTGAAGTGTGATATGCAATTACATGCAGATTTACACAACACATGCTTCAGAATTCTTTTTTTTTTTTCAGGCTGCAGAATTTGGGGTCTGTGTGTGGTAGAACTTTTTAATGTGTTTCAGCCAAGCCATAAAATCAAAGGTAGTTCACCTTCCCTTTTACCCCTAAGGGGCACAAATCAAATAAAAAATTAAATGAGGGGTGTAACAGGCCTCAGCAGTTCTAATACAAGGAGGGCCCTGCAAATTATAGAAGGGGGGGGGGAAGTACCCAAACTGTTGCACCAAAAGGTTGCCTCTTACATACCATCATTCAGGGTTATGCAACCAGGCTAAAATATGAAGGTGTTTTATTTAAGGGGGGGGGGGAATCAGGCGTCCTGGAGTCTGCTTTCCATATGAAACTCAGCATTGATTTTTGAAGTATTTTGTTTGATACGGAGAGTCTGCAATGATAATGAGCCAAGTTGAGTCCACAACACCCTGGGCTACTTTAACACTCCAATTGGAGGCAAGGGGCGTAGGTGGCTACTAGCCACAATGGGCAGTGGCGTAGCATGGGTTGTCAGCACCCGGGGCAAGGCAAGTAATTTGCACCCTCTAACCCGCGGATTTGCGCCCCCTAACCCCTGGATTTGCGCACCCTAACCCTAACCCCCAGACGTTGCGCCCGGTGCGGCCGGCACCCCCCACGCTACGCCACTGACAATGGGTAAGGCAGTCTCAGGTGGGAAGAGCTGGTGTTGAGCTCAGGTGTTGCTTGCAAGCCTCTCATTGAGGCATTTGATTGGTCACTGTGAGTGAAGAGGGTGCTACATGGGCCTTTGGGCATCATCCAGCAGACAGGCTTTTCCCCTTGCTCAAAGTCTGTTCCTCAGTAACGGTGGTCAATCGATAATCGAAGAGATACACCCCCAGGAGGCAGCTTGCCTGCAACTCCTACCAATTTGTGTGGCTCTAGGGGAGACTGCTGTTTTGAAACTGACATATGTCAGTTTATGGGGACGGGGCAGGTAAAGGCTAGGGCAGCCTGCCACAAATACTGAGCAGGTGTTCTTTGCCAATCACCCCACAATCCTTTGCCACTGAGCTAGTGCAGAAAGGATTTGCAGAAGTCAAAAAGCCTGGAAAACATTGGCTGTAGCTGAATCAGAAAGACCTACTACCTTACCTGGTTGTTTTGAGGTGGTTTAGTTCTCGTTTTGTGAACCCCCTGTGTTCTTCAGGTGAAGGGTGGTATACAAATTTAGTAAATAAATAAAAATAAGAATAATAAAAATGGGGAGGAGAGACATGTATACTCGCTTGAGCGCCTTGGAGGAATGGTGAGATACAAAGGCAGTAATAATGAAAATACTTTAGCTGAATCGGGTATCTTCAAATATCTGAAGGGCTGTCACATGGATGATGGAGCAAGCCAGTGGATTCAAATGGTGAGAAAGGAGATTCCGACAAAACATTAGGAAGAACTTTCTGACGGTAAGCGCTGTTTAACAGGGGAGGAACTGCCTTGGAAAGTGGTGGGATCTCTCCTTCATTGGAGATTTTAAAACAGGGATTGGGGGGGTCATCTGTCGGGAATTCCTTAGCTATGATTCCTGAATTGCAGAGGGTTGGACTAAATGATCCTTGGGATCCCTTCCAACTCTGCAATTCAATGGGTATATGATTCTGCGAATGGGAAAACGTCTTATTATTGCAAATAATGTTAATATGTTATTGTTAAATATTAAATAACAGTGAGTTGGACACAGCATGGGATAATCACGCACAATGACACGGAGAGCACACCTGGATGATGCCCAGTGAGTTGTCAGTTAACCTGTGTCTGGCCTATGCTACTTTAGTTCACGAGGCTGAATCCTCCTCCAAATAACAATATTCCCTGCATGTAAAAAACTAGCCTCTCGGCTGCACTGAGAGCTGTCCTGTACTACTAGGTCAAGCTATTTATCCCTCTGGTCCAGCATTGCCAACTCTGCTGGTGGCTCTCAAGGGTCTGGAGCAGGGAGGAGTCTTTGCCATCGCCTTCTACATCAGGTGTGAGGAATCTGTGGCCCTCCAAACGCTGCTGAACTACAACTCCTATCTTCCATGGTCATCCTGGTGTGGTTGATGGGAGCTGGAGTTTGCCAACAGGAGAAGGGCCAAAGGCTCCTCACAGTTGATCTATTACCGAATCCTTTCAACACAGGTGTGGGGAACCTCTGGTCCCCAGACGTTGTTGAATGACAGCTGCCACCAGGCCCAGCAAGCATAGCCACTGGCTGGGGGACAATGGGAGTTGTAGTTCAGCAACAGCTGGAAGACCAAAGGTTCCTCAGGCCCGCTTTAATATGAGAGATGCTAGGGATTGATCCTGGGCCCTTCTGCATGCCAAGCACCTCCTCTGCCTTTGGGCTAGGCCTCCCCACCTCACAAAAGAAATTTCTGCTAATATTTTGGAAGTTTGCATCAACCAGTGCAAGATTAAATCAATAACGGAATGCGTTCCTTGACTCAAGTAGATAAATGATACAACCAGAAAATACAACGTTGCCAAATAACAAGACTGCCACCCACATTCAAAGCACATGACTTTCCTCAAAGCATCCTGGGATTTGCAGTTTATCCCCTCTAGAGTTGCAGTTCCCAGAATCCTTAGCGAATGACAATTCCCGTGATTCTTTGGGGTTGTGGGGTGGGAGTTGCATGCCTGGAATGCATGCTGCATTTGCCACCACCTATGTGGCATCAATAAGGGTGGTGCTGTGGTCTAAACTACAGAGCCTAGGGCTTGCTGATCAGAAGGTCAGCAGTTCGAATCCCCATGACGGGGTGAGCTTCCATTGCTCAGTCCCTGCTCCTGCCAACCTAGCAGTTTGAAAGCACATCAAAGTGCAAGTAGATAACCGCTCCGGCAGGAAGTTAATGGTGTTTCCGTGCGCTGCTCTGGTTCGCCAGAAGTGGCTTAGTCATGCTGGTCACATGACCTGGAAAAACTGTCTGAGGGCAAACGCCGGCTCTCTCGGCCAGTAAAGCGAGATAAGCACTGCAACCCCAGAGTCGTCCACGACTGGACTTAATGGTCAGGGGTCCCTTTACCTTATGTGGCATCAATGCAGAATAGGGCGGGGAAAGGATGTGTAGAATTGTACCCAGCAACCTGCTGCGTTCTTGACCAAATGAATATGCACTGCTAAAAGGAGAAGGAATTTTAACTCTAGCCTCTTAGACACATCCAGAATAGTCAAAAACACGGTGTATAATGATACAGGTGAAAAAAAAGAGGTAGCTGCATAATGGAGTTTATGAAAGCATTATAGAAAAAAATAGGAAAATGAAGCAAAACCACAAAGTGCTTTAAAAGATTCCCAGTGTTAACATTACATCAGACCCAATATTAATAGAAACCAGATTAATGCTATCTCATATTATTTAATGAGTAGGGTTGCCAGGTAAAGAGCATCCCAGAGCTTGAGATTTCAGGGCACAAACCTGAGATGTAGGGGCAAGCCCCCCTGGTGATGTTGTAGGGCCAAGCCCCAGTGATATCACCTGGGTCCATTAATTTCAATGACTCTACACTGCATAAAATTTTGCTATGTACAACTCTGTACATTTAAAACACTCTTATTTTTTATTTTTTTTATAAAGATATTTATTAGGGTTTTTTATAAAAAATACAAAAATAATAAACAACATTCCTTTTGTCTTAACAAATTTTCAAACCTTTTTGGACTTCCTCACGTTTCCCGTTCACACTTACATTGTCAATACATTTTTCCAAGCAAATTATCATGTAATTTATAGTCACTCTTTTAAATGATAAATAACAATTCTTCAGCAATTTTTGTTTTCTAAAATCTCACTTATCTTCCAATTCAAATCCAGATTAGTGATGGCCAATTTTTTGTAATCAAGCACCCTTCTTAACATTCCACCAAATTACAATATTTTTGTAAATAAATCTTAAATTTCCTCCAATCTTCTTCAATCTTTTCTTCTCCCAAGTCTCGGATTCTGCCGGTCATTTCCGCCAGTTGCATATAGCTAAAATATACCACTTGTCCGAAAATAAATGTTGGAAATGTAAGGAAAATGAAGGAACATTCTTTCACCTCTGGTGGACTTGCCCGAAAGTGAAGGCCTTCTGGGAAATGATATATAACGAGCTGAAAAAAGTATTTAAGTATACTTTCACTAAGAAACCAGAGGCCTTCCTCCTGGGTATAGTCGGCCAGAAGGTGTTAAAGAAGGACCGAACATTCTTTATGTATGCTACAACGGCAGCAAGGATACTCATCGCTAAGAACTGGAAAACTCAAGATTTACCCACACTGGAAGAATGGCAGATGCAGCTGATGGACTATATGCATTTAAAACACTCTTATATCACTTTAACAGTCACAGCTCCCCCTGCGGAATCCTGGGAACTGTAGTTAGTTTGTCACAGAGCTCCCAATCTCAGCACCCTTAACCAACTACAGTTCCCAGGATACTCTGGTGGTGAAAGCCAGGACTGTTAGAGTGGCATAAGAGTGTTTTAAATCAGGTGCCAGGAACCTTGAGCCCTCCAGGTGCTTCTGAACTGCAAGTCCCATCTTCCCTGGCCATTGGCCTCACTTGCTGAGGCTGTTGGGAGTTGTAGTTTGGCAACACCTGGAGGACCAAAGGTTTCGCATGCCTGCTTTGCATGTAAGGTGTAGATGTGCTCTCCAATTGGCAGCCTAGTCTTTCAACTAGCATGCTACACCGATCCTCTAAGGTGGGGCTCCTTCCTCAAAATTTATTGATGTTAAATCTCTGAGCATGTAGAGGATGCTTTATGTTTCTGGGGTCTGCATATGCTTCTAAATCAGGGGTCAGTAAACTTTTTCAGCAGGGGGCCGGTCCACTGTCCCTCAGACCTTGTGGGGGGCTGGACTATATTTTGAAAAAACTATATGAACGAATTCCTACGCCCCACAAATAACCTAGAGATGCATTTTTAATAAAAGCACGCATTCTACTCATGTAAAAATACCAGGCAGTCCCAGCAAATAACCCAGAGATGCATTTTAAATAAAAGGACACATTCTACTCATGTAAAAACACGCTGATTCCCGGACCAGCCGCGGGCTGGATTTAGAAGACCATTGGGCTGGATCCAGCCCCCGGGCCTTAGTTTGCCTACTCCTGTTCTAAATGGTTGCACAAGCCACCAGCTGAAGGGGGAGGGCTGGTTTTGATCTGTCAATAGTATACAATAGGGCAATTATGTTTTCCCTGTCTATTTTTAGACCCAAAGAACAAGCACCCTCTTGGCTCTTTAAATCAGGGGAGGGCAGGTTCCTGTAGAGCAAACGAGTGCAGTGTTCAGCAGGGAGAACAGAGCTTTCAGTGATGTGGGCACACACACACACACACACAGAGAGAGACTCCTGCAGACATCTTAGAAATGTCAGTTTGACGGCGATGACTGTTGCCCGTTGTGCCTGGTAAGGGAGAAGAGCCGCAGTTCGTTAAGGGTGCTGTGAACTGCCACCCTCTGAGGCCGCAGCCCTTAACAAACAATTGGTAATAGTGCTTTTCAAATGCATGGTGTGACTGTGAGACAGGGCTCATCTGTTAGGACCTGGACCCCAGTGGTGGGCGGAGGCAATGATACTTCTGAATATGAATTGCTGGGAATCACAAGTTGGGAGAATACTGTTGCTTTGGGGCTTCCCATACAGTGGCGTAGCGTGGGGGGTGCAGGGGGGGCGGCCGCACTGGGCGCAACCTCCGGGGGTTAGGGTTAGGGGGCGCAAATCCACGGGTTAGGGCAACCCACGCTACGCCACTGTTCCCATATCATCTGGTTGGCCACTGTAGGGACACCTGGTTGGACTAGATGGGCCATGGGCCTGATCCAGAAGACTCTGAATGATTTTCCAGGGGAAGGCAAGTGTCCCTCCTTGGAGGATATATGGGGTCTCTAGGCTATTATTCAACCAGGAGAAAACCTATTTTGGAAACAGGATGCCGAATGAGATGGACCAAAGTCTGACTCAGCGAGGAAATTATTCCATTCTTAACTACCAGATTTCCTTATTATAAGCAAGTAGGGACTGTGGTAAGAATGTTAAATATAGCAACTGCAATGTTTTAGATGTGTGCATGTGAGGGCATTATTATTATGCCAACTAGATGAGTTATTACAAAATCTAGCAAACAATATTACAAGTCAATTACAGCAAAAAACAAAAATGGAGAGGAACTGTTTTCCTCTTCCTCCTCCTGACAAGCCAATTTACCTTAATTAAAGGCTTTCATGAGATACGTTTGGAGGTGTTTCTTCTTCTTCTTTGTATGAAAAAGCAACCATCCTTGGTAGCTCAGTTGGCAGAGCATGAGACGCTTAATCTCAGGTCTGTGGGTTTGAGCCCCACGTTGGGCAAAAGATTCCTGCATTGCAGGGGGTTGGAATAAATGGTCTTCATGGTCACTACCAACTCTATGATTCTATGATCCCATCATTCAGGGATCAGGAACCTGCGGCCCTCAAGATGTTGGAGTTCAACCCCTATCAGCATGGTTAAGGATGATGGGAGTTGTAGTCCTAATGTCTGGACTGTGCCACATTTTCCCTGCCCTTGCCATTGGTTAATGACAGTGCAATAGAATTCTACCCCTCGCCAGGATCCAGCTTGCAAATGCTCCAAATCCTGGCTGCAAAGAGAGTGCTAAGGCCAACATGAATCTCCATATGCAATAGGATAACAGAGCCTATTACAGTGGTACCTTGGGTTAAATATGCTTCAGGTTGCATACGCTTCAGGTTACAGACTCTGCTAACCCAGAAATAGTACCTCAGGTTAAGAACTTTGCTTCAGGATGAGAACAGAAATTGTGCTCCGGCGGCGCGGCAGCAGCAGGAAGCCCCATTAGCTAAAGTGGTGCTTCAGGTTAAGAACAGTTTCAGGTTAAGAACGGACCTCTGGAACGAATTAAGTACTTAACCTGAGGTATCACTGTACCTATTGAAACCTGTGTGCAGAGTGGCCAGCGTTTAAACTAGTGAATCTCAGTTTGAAAGTAGACTTTACCTGTTGCAATCACACAACACAGATGACTGCAGGCAAGAAAATAAAGAAGTTGCTTATCAGGCACAGACTTTGGGAATCCTTCGTAATATGGTGCCCTGAGTGTGCCCAAAATTTGGTGCCCCCAAATGGATCTTCTCAATTATGGAGCTTCTCAATTTTGCACCCATCGGTTTGCCGCCCAATTCGTGGGAACTGCTCGCACCTCAGTAAATCTGGCACTGTGTTTATTGTACGAAATACGTACTGTAGGAAAGTCTTTTTGCTCTAGTCCATAGCTGTCAACCTTCCCTTTCTTTTGCGGGAAATTCCATTATTCCAGCGCTGTTTCCCGCTGCTATCCCAGATTGTTAGATATCCCCAGGACAGGTGAGGCTGCTGATCCCTTATTTTCAAATCTGAAAGTTGACAGCTGTGCTCTAGTCTAGAGAATAACAAGGCAGAGAGAAGTATGAGAAGGAGGTGCAGTTTGTAAGCAGAGCACAATATGAGAACATCTGTCTAACATGGGAGAGACAGCGAGGTTAATAATAATAATAATAATAATAATAATAATAATAATAATAGTTTTATTATTTATACCCCCCCCCCCAATCTGGCTGGGTTTTGCCAGGCTGAGGCTAGCTCAAGAGGTTAAGGATGCAGGGAATCTGGAGGTCCCTATCTCTATCTGCCTTAACTTGTGCAAAAAACCTCCTCCTGCAAGCTGAGTTCCACCCAGTCTTCCAACATTTAAGACAGCGCCCACAGTCTTTTTTGGTACTCTTGCCCAGGCTTTCAATATTTTTGTGTTTGTGTGCTGATTGCATACAGTCCTTTCGTATTGCTTTAGTGAAAGACAAGCATATGGCAGAGCTTTTCCTTTAGTAAATAACACATTAATACAAGGTGCATGCAGCTGTGATGAGAGGTGGCAAGCACCATTCTATGACTCTGCATTTTTTAATCCAAGCTTTTGCCTTTTTTCTTTTTTGCAGAACTAACCCGCATGCTAAGCTAAGCAACAGCAGGCAGGCAGCTTCTGCTGCACTTGTCTCTCATCCAGTAATTTATACAGAGAATCCTTAAACAGAAAGATCTGGCAAATCATCAACTAAAGGAGTGAGTGGTTTGCATGATAAATGGGGCAGCCCTCCTCAGGTTTTCTTCCCCCTTCCTTTCCTTTTTCCCTCCCCTTTCTCTCTCTCTTGGATGCCGAGTCGGAATCCAACTCGAATTCCTATTTCAAAATAACTGTAATTATCTCTAATTGCCATGATTATTTCAGATTTTTAGTATGCGCGGAGAGTGAAAAATGGTGAGTGCTCTTTTATCAAGTTGGGTGGCAGAGATTTGCAGCTAAATTGCTTAGATGGGGGGGTGAGGGAGGGAGAGAATATTGCATCTCTGTGTAGCCTGCTGATATATAGGTTAGGAAATGCAAATTTAGTTTTCTTCTTTCTCTTGGTAAAGGAGCAAAATAGGTTTATTTTTCTGCCGTTGAGCAACCAATGACTTCAAGTATGCTTAAAAAGGTTTGGGTAGTTGCTAAGGCGGCTTTTTTTCTAGAATCGCCAGACAGTATCAACACCGGAGCCCTCTGGCAGGTTCCAGGGGTCAAAATGACCTTGTGGGGCTCACCAGTGCTATCTGTTGTCCTAGCAGTAAGATTGTGGCACCTGTGGCTGAGTCTCGGAAACCACCCATCATTTTAAATTTTCAACAATGCCCCAATTTGATGCAGCATAGTCCTAGGGCATTGTGGGGAATTTAAATTGAGCACCCCAGACTTAGCTGTTTACAAGTGATTATTGTCTCCTTGCTTGCTTGCTTGCTTGCTTGCTTGCTTGTTTGTTTTAAATAAAAAGGCATTGCTTGCTGTATTAGTTGTGCAACTAAGACCTATAGTGACACCTAGTGGCAGAATGCAAACATTGCAAAACAGCTTTAGTCCTTTACTAAAGTACTTTTCTAATAAACTGTCTTGCATTTTAGAAGGAAACTGCTTTTCCTTCTAAAATGTAAGACAGTTTATTAGAAAAGTAGTAAGTGCATTATATGTTTTTACAAAAGAAGTTATCCAAAAACGAATCCTAATAATAAAATGAGAATAAAATCAATTACCTAAAAATTTGTGGTTTTTAAATGATTTTATTAAATTTGGATACCACCCCAGGCAGCATGAGGGGAGCTGCAGTCCAAGAACATTTGGAGTCCAAGAACATCCTCGGAGTCCTCGGAAGGAGAGTCCTCATGAGAACAGGAAACTGTCTTATGCTGACTCGAACTCATTGATCCATGTAGTTCTGTGTCTTCTACACTGATTGACAGCAGCTCTCCAGGGTTTCAGGCAGGAAACCAGCCTTACCTGGAGATGCCAGAGATTGAACCTGTGACCTTCTGCTTTCAAGGCAGATGCTGTGCTGCTAACCTATTGCCCCGAGGAGGAAATATATCCCTTCTCTGGTCCATCTCACATGGAGTTGCAGGCTTTAGAGAGCCTGCACCTACTTCCCTGAACTCCGGAGAGACACCTTTGCTGCCAGCATGGCCAATGGAAAAGCATGATGGGAGTTGTAGCCCGATGACATTTGGCAGGACCCTTGTTGGCTGTCCCTGCCCTAAAGCTTCCCTTATAATATATTCGTTAGTCACCTAGGCTGCTCCGCTTGCGGAGGAAACCTTTTCAGGCGGTCATGATCACCTGTACCATGGCAACTATGATTTCTTTTTATTTTGTGTTTGGCTTTCTAATCACTCCCCCCCTTTGTCAGGTGGAAAGAGGCTTTAGTGCGGAATGAGCAGCGGACAAAGTCTAACTCGAATAATGAGAAAGTGAGCAGGAACGCGTCCTTTCTGCTCTCGGCCAGCAAGATGATTAAGGATGGGGAGAAATTTGGTTCAGTTTACCTTAAAAGGCAAATCTACCTAGCACACCTTTTCCAAAACAATGTCTGAAATGAAAGACAGCCAACCTTAAAAAGCACACATGTGCTTTCCCAAATGTTTCGGTGCAATTCTCCAGCTAAGCAATGTGTATAAAATGCAACCGTTGGTGTAAAGTGTGGATATTTATTTATTGGATTTATTGGATTTTTTGGATTTATATGCCACCTTCCTGCCAAGGCTCTCTAGAATTTAAACTCTAAATAACAGCATTATATACAAGGAAGCAGGCGCGGTCCCACGACAGTGGGTGCCCAGGGTGTGACGTTTAACCTTCCCACCCAAAAGTCTGGTGTCAGATCAGCAGTGGTTGGGTGCCACATCCTCCTCCAAACCGTGGCCTATAACACCCAGCATCCTTGCCCCATTTTCTAGCGATCTGTGAATCCACCAGTTTCTATTTCTCCCCTATTCTCATTGTTCCAACTTCAGGCTGGCAACTGAAGTTCAGTTCAGTTCCCCACATTGCACCCACAAGTTTGCGATTTATTCAAAATAGACTGCATGCATTAACATGCAGAAAGTGCCCAAGGACTTTCTACTAATTATCCTGTTTTTAATCTTTGGTGTTGAGTCTTTTTTTGGTTTTACGCTTTTGGCAAAGGAAGTACCTTATGAAAGGGACAAAATATTGGGGTACGGTTTAGGGAAGTTTTAATATTTGATGTGTTATTCTGTTTTTAATCTGTTGGGAGCTGCCCAGAGTGGCTGGGGAAACCCAGCCGAATGGGTGGGGTATAAATAATAAATTATTATTATTATTATTATTATTATTATTATTATACTTAAATCATTTCCCAGCTTCGCTACGGTCTAGCCCTATGGGTTCAGAATATGTCCGGTTCAAGCAAGAAGACCTCATCCAGGCAAATTTGAAGCAAAACAGTGGCTAGGAAGCCTGATCATTTATCGCTGCAGCAAGGTTCCAAGCAAAACAAGGAAGAAAAAGCCCAGGACAAAGGGCACGTGGGTTCTGAGGAGTTCCCACGATTTCCCATAACACATTTCGCACAGCATCATCAAAACACCATAGGTATGTCCTAGAAAAGCTGTGGTGTCAGGTGGGAAATCTGAGATCCAGACATGCGCTTGCCAATCATGCACAGTTCAAGTACCCAAGTACTCAAGTACTTCACACATGTTGTTGGAAATATATTTCTTGCATAGGCACCGACTATGCAGGGTCTTGGGTGCCTGAGCACCCACAAACTTTTAATGAAGGGGCTGGGGCCTCCCCCAAGGTTTTACTTGGCAGTGTAAGGTAAAGGTAAAGGGACCTTTAGGTCCAGTCGTGACCGACTCTGGGGTGGCGGTGCTCATCTCGCTTTATTGGCCGAGGGAGCCGGTGTACAGCTCCTGGGTGATGTGGCCAGCATGATTAAGCCGCTTCTGGCAAACCAGAGCAGCGCATGGAAACGCCGTTTACCTTCTCGCTGGAGCGGTACCTATTTATCTACTTGCACTTTGTGCTTTTGAACTGCTAGGTTGGCAGGAGCAGGGACTGAGCAACAGGAGCTCACCCTGTCACAGGGATTCAAACCGCCAACCTTCAACAAGGCAGCAAACTGGCTCAGGGCAGCTGGGAGGGGCAGCAGATCCAACTCTTGTGCTTTTTGGCGGGTGGGTGGCGCATGGCAACAGGAACGCAGCAGAGATGGATGAGGGGGAGGCCTTGGTGGGGCAGAATTTTCTGTTTTGCCTCCGGCAGCAAAATGTCCTGGGCCAGCCCTGGCTCGAAATAGTATGTTTCTCTGCCAAATGTGTAAGAATGTCATTTTGCATATTGTTGTTGTTGTTTGTAGGGTGGGGTAACCTCAGTGAGAGTTGCTGCCCTCCCAGAAGCATTCACATACGGGGCCGCACGATTGCTTTGTGGTGATAATAAGCCATCTCTCCCCAACCGCCGAAAACCCAAGATGTTCCTTTATGAATAATAACAGGAACATGGTTTGCCAACAAGGCCTGAGAGGCATTCTTAAAATGAATGAAAAATTCAGCAAGTAAAGCGTTGCGGCGGAGGATACACATACACACACACACACACACACGAGAGAGGGAGAGAGAGAGGGAGAGAGAGAGAGAGACCTATTTTGCCTCCCCTGACAGCTGCCTTGTGCTGCACAGCTCATTTCCCCCTGCTTTGAACTGCGCAATTTCTAATGACATATACGTCTTTTGAAGTCCGCTGCAGTACCAGAGGCATTTGTGTAAAGTGAGCAGTGCTTAGCCTGCAATTGCATTTCTTAATATATAAAAAACCCCACAACAACCCCAAAATCCACCCTTAGTAACTGGAGATCCTTGTATAATTTGCTGAGGATTTTCCAGCGGTGGGAATACAGGGTTAAATCGAAAAGATGGAACAGCGGATTTGGCCATAGTGCTGACCCCAATCTGATTGGCATTACGGAATTCAAATTGGCACCATACGTTTAAAGCACTCTCCCCAAAGGATCCTGAGAATAGTAGTTTATCCTTAATGGAACTATCATTTCCAGCACCCTTGGACAAGGGATGTGTACTTGACATGTATTGTGTGTATGCAGCCTGAGTCTGTCTGCCTTCGTGTTTTTCCTTGTTGTTTTCTGAGAAGCCCACTCACTGTTTCTGTTATGTACTGAAGTTCTCACCCTGGGCCAGCAGGGGGATACTGTAGATAGTTATGCAAATAAGGGATTGAAAGTGACGTTCAGTTATTGGATAGTTTTAGAAAGTTGTTACAGTAACGTTGTACTGGAGCTCTATATAAGCAGGCTGACTGAACCCTTCAGTTCAGTTCTGTTCTGGCCTGTGAATAAACAAGAGCTGTTTGAAGAATCGTTGTGTCGTCTGATATGTTCACCCACAACTTAACAGTTTCAGTCTCAGGCCCCAAAACAGATCTCTTGGGAAGTAAAACAGAGAGAAAGTTGGCCACAGTTCCCACTAAAATCCAGAGAGGGCACAGCCGTATTTATCTATCTACAGTATTTACACCACTAAATGAGCTGAAAGAGCACTCTGAGAGAATCTTCCAAAAATATCAGTTCTAAGACGGTTCTTGCTCTCAGGCTCGCAATCTTAAAATAAAAGAAAAGAAGACATGGCACATGAGGAAAAAGGAAGAGGAGGGAGGAGGGAAAAGCAAACTCAAGTACAAGTCCCTAAAGTTACAGTTCTTAAAGCTTCAGCTGATGACAGTGGCAGCTCTGGCAGCCTTTCTGTTGATATGGAGCAGTATCTCATCTGAAGGACTCTTCTGAACTGAGATCAAATCCAGGAGCAGAGCTGGTGACAACATCCAGGAAACAGAAAAAAAGCGTGTGCCTTGAATGTGCTTAAATGGGGAGTTACCTATATCCTAAATACATCACAGTCTCCGCTGACCTTCACTCCAAGGAAACCGAACCCCAAAAGAGTTCTTAGAACCCCTGGAGTCTCTCACTGCTCAAAAATGTGTAAATATCTGTATCCATATGCCATTCTTCCTTATTTCCCCCCTGGCGTGTGTTCTGCTACACAGGGCCTGGGGTGATCATTCAGCCTTAAAGCAGGAAATGTCCTACAGGGCCTTAACTAACCAAAACAACTAATATGCCGCTTTCTAAGGAAAGGTGCTCCCCAGGACAGGAAGGATTTCTTTGTTATGGCTGTGCTGCAGCAACACCACAGAGGCTTGCGAATGCACACCTCCGTGCCCCCCTTTGCACTACAAAACACTAATTGGAAAGGTAATTGCCACATTAAGATGCCAGGCTCCCACACAAAGCACAAAGGCTGTGATTTGCCACACTGAGTCACAGCTGAGAAATCGTGTAAAATGAATGAACGGTCCCTTTCGCATTCATTCATTCATTCATTCATTCATTCATTCATAAAAGTTACCTGATTTGTCTTGTGTAGTTATCCTACTGTCCTTGGATGGCTTTAAAAGGAGATGAGAAAAAGTTATGAGAAAGTTATGAGAAAAAGATAAGGAACGAGAAACAAATTTTGGAGCGGCAACACAGAAGAAGGGACAAAGTATACAGTGGTACCTCGGGTTACATACGCTTCAGGTTACATACGCTTCAGGTTACAGACTCCGCTAACCCAGAAATTGTACCTCAGGTTAAGAAGTTTGCTTCAGGATGAGAACAGAAATCGTGCTCCGGCAGCGCGGCAGCAGCAGGAGGCCCCATTAGTTAAAGTGATGCTTCAGGTTAAGAACAGTTTTAGGTTAAGAATGGACCTCCGGAACGAATTAAGTACGTAACCAGAAGTACCACTGTATTTCCAGGAGAGCAAGTTGTGATCCCCAAGTTAAGATCTCTGAAAGAGAAGTAACAGTATATGTTAATGAAAGGAGTCCAGCAGACTCTCTAAGTGTCCCTATTTTCCAGGGACAGTCCTGGATTTACAGAAGCCATCCCGGTTTCTGATTTGATCCTGGAAGGTCCCGGTTTTTCCTTAGGATGTCTCTATTTTACCATCACAGAAGTGTTGGAGGGTATGGAGTTATGCGACCCCTGAGCCAAGAAGATAAGTAACCATACAACCTTTAAAAGACATCTGAAGGCAGCCCTGTATAGGGAAGTATTTTCTAATGTTCAATGTTTCATTATGCTTTTATATATGTTGGAAGCCACCCAGAGTGGCCGGGCCAATTCAGTCAAATAGATGGGCTGGAAATAATAAAAAAATTATTATGGAATAGGACGTCCCTATTTTCATAGGGGAAATGTTGGCAGGTGAGTCCAACATTGGGGGGGGGGCAAATGGGGATGCATGCTCTTTGTTTGGGGAGTGCTTCTCCCCTGCCTGCCCCCCCCCCCGTCCTGGTGCTGTCCATGCTAGTCACAATGGCTGCGATGCACCTCCACTAGTCAGAGGCAGTGTGTGTTAAGTTGTGGGTGAACATATTAGACGACACAGCGATTCTTCAAACAGCTCTTGTTTATTCAGAACAGAACTGAACTGAAGGGTTCAGCCAACCTGCTTATATAGAGCTCAACTACAAGGGAACAGTAACAACTTTCTGTAACTATCCAATCACTGAACATCACTTTCAATTCCTTATTTGCATATGTGGACGTGAGTAAAAACTATCTACAGTATCCCCCTGCTGGCCCAGGGTGAGAACTTCAGTACATAACAGTGTGCCTCTGAATAACAATGGCTAAGGACCACAAATGGGGAGGGTGATGTTAGGCAGATCCAGGCTTTCCAGGGGCATCTGGTCAGGCACTGTTATGTACTGAATTGAATAGGATCCAAACTGCAACAGTCTGATTGGTCCTAGAACAATGCAGCAATATGATTGGTTGGCAGGAACCACCCAATCATGCTCCAGATAGAAGTGAATCCACAACCTGATTGGCTTACAGTAGAATTCCAGAATTAGCCAATCATGTGCAGCCCATTGTGTAAATAATGTATATAAAGCAGATACTTTGAGGGGACTTTCATTCATTCCTCCTCACCACTATGAGCTGAATAAAGAGCATGAAATCACTTTGCGACTCTGAGTATATTTCAGGCACCATGAGAACAGAGCGCTGGACTAGAACAGCTTTGATCTAGCACACCTCTTATGTTCTTCAACACCCCACCCCTTCTTAGGGTCCTTGGCCTTGAAATGATACTTGGATGGACAGAACTTCAGTTAGAGGACTGCCCCCTCTCAAATATGCCCTCCCTCATTTGCAGAAATAGGAGGAGAGGCATTTCTGCTGCCTTTTTGGGGGGGGGGACAGGGCAGATCCAGCCGAAATGAAGCACCCATTTTTAACCCACTGGGGGGTTTTAAGACTGAGCATACGGGAGTCAAAGGCATGTGAGAAAACATCTTCGGTTTGGCAAGGATCATGGCCTTTGTATTTAAAGTTTATACAGCTGCCATGAAGCACCCAGAGTTTACACATTATGCAAAAGAAAACGATCAGCAGCGCTGTGTTGTGAAGGCCAAATTGCAGCTTTTAGGCAGATAGATGGTTGCAAATATACCCAGGTGTTTTTTGTTTTGCTTTTTTCAGTCATTTGTGTGTCTGTGACTAACATGGAGGGAGAGGGAAATGCAAGGGGCAACAAAAGGAAGGGGGAGACAACAACTTAGGGGGATGGTGAAGGGATAAAAATATTTAATGTAGCGGATAATAATTTAAGGCTCAGCAGAGGGATGGTGGAGATTATACAGGGAGATTAATCTGAAGCTCATAGTGTTTCCCCACCCGTTCTCCAGAACAGAAGCTTGTGTTACAAATCTCAATGCATATAACGTGCTGTGCAAACGGAGGCACTTGAAACAGAGACCGCCAGTATCGTTGAGTGTCTGTGCCAGCCTTTGCCAATGAGCTGCTCTCCGGATATTTTGGACTACATCAGCCAGCAATATCCAGCTGTGTCATAGTTTTGTGGCTTGCTTAGTTTCAGACTTAAGTCCTACAAGCCAAATGCCAAACTGCAACCAGGGGGCGCTCGAGGACGTGAGCGCCTGCCCAGAGAAGCGAATTCCAACGCCTGGCCAAGCGGGGCTTTCCACCACAGAGACGTCGCCGCCTAGAGCAGCGCCCACTGAGACTCGGGCACGGCTAATGGCGGCTTTTCCATTCTCCACCGGAAGTTCCGGCTGCGCGGCTCCGTCGCCTTGGCAACCGGCAGCCGAGCTGGGAAAATGGCGGCCGAGGCCGCAACGCTAAGAGAGGGAGCGGCGGGGCTTGAACCCGCGCCCTTCCTGAAGCGCTACCTCGCCCGTCTTAGCGCCCTGCGGCTCGGGGGCGACGCCAGCCATGCCCCGGGAGGCGACAGCGGCCGCCGCACTGAGCTCCACCTGCTCTTCGACCAGCTCATCTCCGAGACTTGCGGGCCGGGGGGAGCGGGGCCGGGGGCGCCGAGGCCGGAGGTGAGGGGGCTGAGGAGGAGGAGGAGGGTGTAGAGGTGGGCGGGGGCGCATGAAGGGGGGGAGCGGGGTGCAATGGGGGCGGGAGGGCGGAGAGTTCAGGACGGGAGAGCCCGGGGTTCAAATCCTCCCAGAGCCATGAACCTTGGTGGGCAACTTACGATGGGCTAATCTCTCTTCCCTCACCCTCCCTCGCAGGGTCCTCGTGAGGATACAAGATGAAGTGGGGTCGGGCTGTCAGCTCCTTGGGAGGAAAGGCCAGCTGGAAACGCATGTTCTGTTCTGAGAACCGCCCTGAGACCTCCTGGTATAGGGTGGCATATAAAGTCAATTTTAAAAATAAAAAATCTTGAATGTGCCTTACTTCGCAGGATGTCTGTGAACTACTTGTTCAGGCTTGCAAGCTTGTACCACTTAATCAAGAACACCTTGTCAACAAAGTTTGCCAGCTGATTCATCACTTGCTTAACAGATTTCCGGTAAGAAAATTAATTTCTCCCACCCCGGCCTCCCCTACTTTCTGATCCAGTGTGTGAATTGAAACTAGGTGTGCGTTCACACACATGTGCAATGTTTGTGCCCCCACGTGGTTTTTGCTCAGCTGTTTCTGCGACCAGAGAACTGAATGGTTGTTGCGCTGCAGTATTTATTGCAGTATTCCGAGTTCTGCGGAATACTGCAATAAATACTGCAGCGTAGGTTCTGCGGGACCTGGCATCTCTCCGCAGGTTCTGCGGGACCTGATATCTTTCCGCAGGGCCTGCAAGACAGAGCTGTTCCATCAGGCCTTTGGTCAGGGCGCAGCCTGACTCCCTCCTCTGGCAATCCGCACAGAATTTTGCTTAACGGTTGCCATCCATTTGATTTTAATTAATTTTTATAATGAACTGTTTTTAGAATGTTGGATTATTTGATTGTTGTTAGCCGCCCTGAGCCCGGCTTTGGCTGGGGAGGGCGGGATATAAATAAAATTTATTATTTATTATTATTATTCTCTGAAATGGGAATGGTCCGTAGGTGACTGGTAGAGCATATGCTCCAACACCTGCAGTTATAAAGAGGATCATGGGCAGGTGATTGAGAGGGGCTTCTGCCAGTTACTCTGGAGAGGTGCTGCCCGTCAGAACAAGCAGTATTGGGCTAGGTGGACAACTAGTCTGATCTCAGGTAGTTTCCTGAGCAAGTATAAAGTTATGCACATTGGGGCAAGAAGTCCTAACTTCATATGAATGGGGTCTGAGATTTGGGGTTCATTGGGAATAACCGTGTGAGAATGATGACTCATTATGCGGCACCTATGAAAAAGGCACCATGTTGAGGGATGGTTAGATAAAATTTTGATACCGTTCCTTTCTATACAAATCCATGATGTGACTATATTTGGGGTGCTGTGGGCAGTTCTGGTTTCCTCACCTCAAAAAGGATATTGTAGAGCTGCAAAAGGTACAAAAAAAGAGCAACAAATAAGATCAAGGGGCTGGAACAACTCTCATATGAGAAAACATTTAGGACTTTTTAATTTAGGAAAAGGTAAGGTGAGATGTCATAGAGGTTTAAAACAATTTCTTTATACAATCGCAGGTTATAGTTGATGAGGAGAGTCTGAAATATCTTCTGCCTTATTTTATCTCTGCACTGAAGCAGTGCAGCACTTGGACGCATGTTGAAATCCTGCAGGCCTTGGCAGCTTCTGTCTACAACACTGGATCTAAGTGCCAAAAGGTGGGTTGAGAACAAGGTGGAACCATTCCCCTATCAGTCATCTGGTTTCAGGATGATGCAGGGCCAAGGAGCCTTAGCAGTTGCCAAGGGGGGTGTCTGAGGATGTCATGTTGGGGCCCCTCATCATTGGTCTATTTTTATCTTTCATGCAGCTGAGTATTAGTCTGTTTTGGCTTCAGGATATTATGAGATATTCAGCCGTTTTCATTTGAATAATAATAATAATAATTGGATCATGTATCTAGCAGTGTGGGGACTGGTATTTTATATTTTTAGTATCTTCCGGATTTGCTGGGAGAAAATGGACTTCTGGTGCAACTCAGCAGCCCTGCTCAGACCGACTCCGAGCTTAAGAGGGCCGCAGTGCTTAGCATGGCAAATCTCTGCCTCAGGTAAGGAAAACTGCTCTGGTGGTGTCTTTTTTCTCTGTAATAGACGTTCTCGCCTGCTCTGATTTGGGTTTAACTGCTTGTTGTTGTTTTTTAGCACACCTGGGCAATCAGGTCTGGAGGAACCTTACAGAGAACTCTGCTTTCAGGCTTTTCTTAGTGTCTTACAGTCTTCAAAAGGATCTGGGATGGATGACATCACCTTTTGCATGGTAAGCAAATGTGGCCCTTTTGTCTGAGACACACTGGTAAGCAGCAACTTTCCTGATCACTTCTGGGGATGGTTTCCTCAACTGTAAAATGCAGCAATGCCCTACAGCAATGTCCCTTTTATTTAACAATAACATTCCTTTTCCCAAGCCTAATTGCTTTGGAGCAGGGTAAGAGTCTGCATGTGTGTTGAACATACATGTATGTTTGTGGTGTACTTGTGCCATTTTTGACACCACCTGCTCTGTCCATGCCTGCGTTTTGTTTTGGCTCCACCTGTTGCTGGCATATGGCTCCCAGAAGGTTGTGCGTGTGGGAAAGTGGCCCTTGGGCTGAAGAAGATTCTCTGTGCCTGTCTTAAATTGTGTAACCAAACAATTAAACACCTGTGTTGCAAACAATTATCAGTAAAATCCAAGGCAACACGATGACCAAGTACAACAATGCAATATCAATATAAACTCTTTATATATCTATACGGAACATTGAACAATATGAAAAACCAAATAAACAGAAATCTTATAAAGCTCTGAAAGTCACAAAATGTGCACTCTTGATGGATTCTGTTGAAAACATATAACCAAATAAACCTGAGTCTTATAAGTCTCTGAAAGTGTTTGTAGACTATGCAAGTCTCTGAAAGATATACCCACTGTTTCATAGAATTCTTCTTGAGCACAGCAGAAGGATACAGAAATGCTTCATAAACCCATCTATATGGTGAATGGAATTGTGTAACAGCAATATCAATGGAGCAGTGGTCATAAAGTTATAACTTTCTGCAGTGCTGAAGAAGAATTCTACAAAACAGTGGGTATATCCGGAATCATTGTTCACTATGTCTGTTTGCAGACCACTTCGGCAGCATCAGACATCATAAAACAAAGCTTTACAGCTTCTTTTCATCAGATAAGAATCTGACCCATTTCTTCTTTCAGAGACTTGCTTAGTCTACAAAGACTTTCAGAGACTTATAAGACTCATGTTTATTTGGTTCTATGTTTTCAAGAGAATCCATCAAGAGTGCACATTTTGTGACTTTCAGAGATTTATAAGATCTCTGTTTATTTGGTTTTTCATATTTTTCAATGTTCTGTATAGATTATATAAAGAGTTTATATTGATATTGCATTGTTGTACTTGGTCATCATGTTGTCTTAAATTGTGGTCAATCTATTGCTGAAGGAGCATATCAGCTTTGCTTGCAGTCATGTTTTGGAAAATGCTCCAGGTTCTCGGAAATAAGTCTTTTCCTTGTCCGAAGTGCAGGAAATCTCTTAACTGGAACTGGGATGACATATAATGGAATGCATATGCTCTGTTTCACAGTTATATCCCTCTCCAGTGAGTTTGCTTGGAACTCATAATTAGTTGGCCAACTCCTCTTACTTTCCTGTTTTTAATGTTGCAGATCTTGCCGGTGAAACAATCTGATAACATTTTGAAATTGATTTAATGTGCAGTCCTGTATCATAGGCCCAAATATTCTTATTTGGTCAAAGCCACATGCTGAACTTGTGACTAAATTTGGGTGTGATGCTGTGAAATACTTTCTGGCTTTTGGGAAAGATTTGCAGATGAAATTCAATGAAATTTGATGCTTTACACTAATAGTATCATGTGCTACAACATTGTGACTTCAGACAGTGCCAAGTTGATGGGCCAAGTGGCTAATGTTGTTGTTCTCTCCCCCACCCCCACCCCTGGTCTTCTAGTTGTTGCAGAACGCCTTGAAAGGAATCCAGTTACTCTTAAATGGTGGGAAGATGAAGTTGACACAAACTGATCATCTGGGTTCCCTTCTTGCTGTATTAAAGGTGACTTGTTTAAAATGGAAGTCTATCCCTTTTGTCATAGAGGAAGGTGAACTTTCTGGCCAGGATGCTTCTCATAATCTGCTCTGCAAATACTTGTCTTAGCAATAAGATCTTGCCTTTCAACCTCCTGTATTCCATTCTTGCAGTCTGCTTTTGATATTCCTTCACTTTCTAGGACTAGATTTGTGTCTTGAGTTTAGACATCATGATAAAACTGTAGTGTATCGAAGCATTTCCAAACATGGTGTTCTCTAGATCTGTTAGACTACAGTTGGGATGTTGGAAGTTTTAGTCCAACGACATACAGAGTACATCAGATGGGGAAGTCTGTTGTATCAGGACAGAAATGAGCCTTGTCCCCCCCCCCTCCCCCAGGTTTGAATGCTGCTCTGTCCCTTCTCTTTTATTGCAGCTGCAAGAAAGACTTGGGAAACTCTCACTTCCATTTTTTTAATTAACTGTCCTTTGTGTCACTTTAATCAGCAAACTTGTTATTCTATGGTCATTTGAAGCAAGTCCATTTTAAACCATGGATTATTAAAGCAACGTTTCCCACAAACCATAGTTAAGATTAGCCACAGTTTAGGGCTAAACTCACTAACCTAAAATGAAAGCAAAAGCTTCTGATCTCTCTATGGTTGTGCCAGAGGAGAGACAGGGAACACATGAGCCTCTGGTGGAGGTTTGGCTAATTCCCGTTAGGATAAACCATGGTTTCATCATCATCATCACCTTTTACATTTGAGTGCAGCTTATGTGGGCAGGTTCTAGCTGGGCGTTTTCAGCTGAGTTTGCATGGATAGATTTGGTTGGCATTCTTTAAAAATCCTACAAGGAATTTTAGAGTAGCAAAGCTGTGTTTTTTTTTTAATGTATAGTGAGAAATCTGAAGTGAATTTAGGAATGTTTAGCAAAAGAATTAGGAGGGATGACACGGGAATCCAGAGACACCTTGAAGAAAGAGGAGGGTAGCTTTTGTCTGGAGCCACTAAAGTAGACCATTTCCAAAAAGAAGGGACCCACTGAGCATTGATTTGCTGTCACCAAATAATGCAATTCTCATGGGGGGTGGGGTGTTGTTTCTCATTTTAGAAGTGCATGTTCCATGGGCTTCCTGGACTGAACATTGAAATGCCGGCCGTTTTATATCCAGCATTGCTTCCTCAATATGACAGCAGGTCGCCAGACAAGCAGGAGAAGTCAGACCTGAGAAATGCTAAAATGACTGGGGTAAACATATTTTTGTATTGATCTTTCATTTGTGTAGCTCTACCATTTAAAAATAGTTCAAACGCTGCATCCACACAGACTGAGCACATTTTTAATACACTCGCTGGCCTCTGCTTCACCATGTTTTAAGGATGTCTAGGCAATGACACTTTGCGACAGGAAGGGCAGGGGGCCATCTATAAAACAGAATAGTGAAAATACATGCCCTGCACTCCCCTGGTTTGTATGCTTGTTTAGAATCATTAATCTCTAAATGCATAAGAGTTTACAGAATTCAGGGGAAGGAGAGGCAGGTTAATGGGTGGGATATGCTTTTGTTTCCGTACAGATGACTGTTTTAACTACAAGCTGAGTTTCAGCATGGCCTTGGAATCGAGTTTTGGCAAAGGAGGCTTGAGGGGGAGTTTGAAGGGAATAAGCAAAGAGGCTGCTTTTACCCTTTTAAGAAAGTTTTGCCTACTTTGAAAGGGGCCAGACTTTCCTCAGAAAAAGTTGTGTGATGGTTAACCACATGAGCCGTGAGCTAGAAGCCTCTGGTTCAAATAGCACCTCAGTGTACAGGGTGAGCTCAGCCAAAGCACTTTTTATTGATCACAGTGTCTCCTCTGTAACACAGGGAGTGTGTGTGTTTTGTAGATTTAGACTGAATCTGGTAGCCAGTTATTTCTTCTTGATTCCTTGTGCATCTAAGATAAGACTGTTTAGTCAGATGGTTGCGAGATTCAAAGTGGCATCGCATTTTATATTTTCCATTATGTCTGGAGTTAATAATGTTGATCTCCTCTACAGAGTCATCGGGATTTCTGGGGGAAAGTGTTAAGCTCTTTGAGCACTCAGGAAAAGCATTACTCACATACATATTGGTGACCAAATTTTGTACATGAATGACATTTCTGACAAGATGCTTTCTTAGGCATGCAGGAATAAAACCTTAAATTGTGCTGAAGAGGTTAGGGGAAGTTGATTTACTCTGGCTGCTGATGCAGATTATTCATGTTTCGTTATATAAAACCAAAACTCTGATTACCCCTCTCTGTGCATGATTCTCTTCTCAAACAACAGAGCAGGAAGAAAAAGCCCAAAGGGAAGCAGAAGAAGGGAAAGTTGGAAGAAGAGCTGAAAGGGCAGCCAGAAAGTGACAGAGGAGGTAAACAAGAGAAGCAGAAGTTACGTGGAGATGCACCGCAAGATTCTGATTCAGATGTCTGGAATCGAGCTTCCAGTGACATACACTCGTCATTTGGGAATGACCATGTACCTCTGAGTGCTTTGGGCTGGAAAAGAATTAGCAGCAGCGACTCAGAGTATTCTGATGCTGAAGGAGGGATGCAGAGTAAGACAAGGTTGGTGTAAGCCTATAAGGTATACTTTAAGATTATTTTTAACACTATTATTGTATGGTTTTTATCTTTTCGATGTTGTAAACCACCTTGATATCTTTTATGATTTAGCGGTATATAAATGCTTTTTATAAATAAATAAATCTATTGCAGGTTTTTAAATCCATTATCTGTTCTGTGCACCTAAAAATGTATTCTCTTGTTTTGTGCAAGGTCTTTCCAAGCTAAAGTTCGTCAAGGGGCTTTAACTTGCTTCCTTTCCACTGTGAAATCGATAGAGAAGAAAGTCCTCTATGGTTACTGGTCAGCGTTCGTTCCCGATGTGCCTGGAATAGGAAGCCCACAGTCTGCATCCTTGATGACTATTGCTTTAAAAGATCCTTCTCCAAAGGTAAGAAGTTCACTGGCGGCTGTAGACTTTCACTGGCGGACTTTCATTCTTGGTTTATCCAACCTGTCCATGTCAGACTGCCTGTCCTCTTTATCCCTTGAATACCCAGCTTCGGTCCTAGCACTTGTGACTTGTGGCAACACGGAGGTAGGCTTTTTCACTGGTGGCTGAACTACGAGAGGCCTCATCAGTATTGGCATTCCACTGGCTCTTCCACCTGTTTGGGAAGTCCCAAGTTCAAGGAAAGTCTTACCTAATCGGTTTTTTTAAAACTATTAACACTTTATAACAGGCTTGTGTTATTGTGTATTCTAATTGTGCATGGATTTAATCATTGATCTTGTAAACCACTTAGAAGCCATTTTGACGTGTAAGCGATCTTATTTTATTATTATCATTATTATTATTAAGTTGTAGGGAGCTGCTTTATACCAAGTCAGACTCTTTATCAGTCTAGCCCAGCATTGTCTACTTTTGACCAGCCATGGCTCTCCAGGGTCTTTCCCCATTGCCTGATATCTGTTCCTTCTAACTAGGAGATGGTAGGGATCAAACCCAGGACCATCTGTCTGTAGGGTCTTTGCCTTACCACTGAGCTATTGTCCTTCCCATGAAATGAATCCCTCCCTCTTCCAGACACGGGCCTGCGCCCTCCAAGTTCTCTCGGCCATCTTGGAAGGCTCCAAGCAGTTCCTTTCCATTGCTGAAGATGCAGTTGATCACAGGAGAGCCTTCACACCCTTCTCGGTTTCTATTGCATCCAGCATCCGAGAGCTCCACCGCTGTCTGCTGCTGGCCTTGGTGGCTGAATCCTCTTCCCAGACGCTCACCCAAATAATCAAGGTAAACCTTTGCCTGCAGGAATTCCCTTTATGTTGTCAATTCTACTAGTTTGCTCGCCAGCAGGTTTTAAAAGTAATTTTTTGCAGCATGCATTGTTTCTCCAGCAGTTGTGCAGATTCTCATAATCAGTGGCTATTAGCCATGATGGCTATGCTCTTGTTGCTAATCTACAGACAACCAGAAATAAGGATTACTAAGCCTATTACTGCTACTAGTCCTTGCCCAAGACAGTCCTTCTGTGGGTACTAATGCACAAGAAGCATACATGGTGTCTGCTTTTTAGGTGACTTGCTAACATCTTCTCTTTTCCTTGCACATTTCCAGTGCCTTGCCAATCTGGTATCGAACGCGCCATATAGCCGTCTGAAGCCTGGGCTGCTGACAAGAGTATGGCACCAGATAAAGCCATACATTAGACACAAAGGTAAGCGCAGGTCCCAGTTCTCCTTGGGAGTGTGGGTTTGTGCCACAGTCTTGCATGTTAATGGTCTTCTGTGTATTAAACTTCCATTCTGAGAAACCATTATGGCATGTAACCCAGCGGTGTACTTGTCAGTTGCTGCCGGAAACCCTGGGGAATGGTGTCAAATATTTCTGCTCCACGAATTGGAGCGCCCCCCCCCCATTTAGGTTGGCAACTGCGGCGAGCCAAGGGGAGTCACATTTGGACCTAGGGCTTCCAGTTGCTGATCTCTGCATTTTAAGACTTACCATGATGCCAGACTATACAATGCATACAAGGTAGTGGCCTGACTGTGGCCTTACTGCAGCTGCCTCACAGGTCTCTTTGTTTATTTCTACTAGATGTTAACGTTCGAGTATTAAGCCTCACACTGCTAGGAGCCATTGTATCGGCTCAGGCTCCTTTGGCGGAGGTTCGTCGCCTTTTGCAGCTGCCCAGCTCTTCAGGGCTCAGTGATGGCCGCTCTGCCATACAGCATTCAGTTACACGCTCTGACGTACCTGAATGGCGCAAAGAAGCCCCAGCAGCTCCAGGAGAGGAGCCCCTTGCTGTGGGAAACGAACCAGCAGAGCCCTGCTGGCTCCTAAATCTCTGCATCTCTCTGGTTGTGCTGCCCAAGGAAGACAGCTACTCAGATAGCGACACCAGCTGCCTGCCAGCCACTAGCATATATGAACCCTCTCCAGTTCGGCTGGAGTCCTTGCAGGTAAGTCAATGAGGCTAGATGACCAGAATGGTAGCCACCTTTTTCCTACAGTTAAAACAAGGGAGTCCTCTGGCACATTGAAGACCATAGCTCAGTCGGAAAACACATGCCAGCCCACCTGTTGATCACCTGATGTCACAGGGAAGTTGGTTGCAAGGTGCTGCCAAAATGAAGTTTCCTCCCTCTGTTTTAGTAGGCATTTCCACGCAAAAACCCCTCCTGAATCAGGCTTCAGCCCCAGCTTATCAGCTGCTCAATTGGGGGCTATTACATTATGGTTCTCTGGCTGTGCCCATTGAGAATAGCCAAAACAGGAGTTATCCCTGTCTTCCTGCCCATCAGGTGACATTTCAAGTGACATCAGCTGATAAGCAGGTGGGTGTGGTTTTGGGGAAATGGCCTTGCAGACTAAATTAGACCCAGGACTAAGCTACATTTGTTTTTTTTAAAAAAAGTTATAAATGCGTTATAACACTGTGACAATAGATGGTGTAGAGTGTTTTTTATAGCTATGTAGATGCAGCCCTACTGACAGACCAGGATTGGCCCATGACCCAGAGGATTCCCACTGTTGGAGTCATGTAGCTGCCTATGTTTATCTGACACCTGCTCTTCTCTCCATCTTTATCTATTACAGGTCCTAGCCCTACTTGTCAAGGGGTATTTCTCAGTATCCCAGAGCTATCTGCTAGAGCTTGGTGAAGTGGCTTGTAAGTGCATGGAGGAAACAGATCCATCCATCCAGCTCCATGGGGCAAAAGTAAGAGCTTGTAGAGTTTGTCCAGTGTTGGTGTTGTATGGTAAAAAATATAGCTTCTGTCCAAACTTCTTTGGTTCCAGATAAATGCACTTTTTTGTTCATTCATATACTGTATATTCAGCCTAGCTCTTTGAGCAGTTTACAAACCCATGTAATAAGAAATGAAAATTTAAAAAATGGCAATAAAGACAGCAGCACCAATTTATAAATAACACTGTTTTTTGTGTGTGTGTGTGTGTGTGTGTGTGTGTGTGTGTAGAGGAACCTAGCATAAGAAGAGGAGCTAAAATCTAAAAACCTGCAAGGGGAATAATTTGGTTCAAACTTCTAAAAGTACCAGATGACTGTACTCATTGTGTTTAAGAGACCTGTAAGAACAGAAGAGCGTTCTTCACCTGGCTGGTGAAACACTATTGTGTGGTTGTCAGACGAGCTTCTATGTGGAGGGCATTATACAAGTTAAATTCCATAGTTGAAAAGGCCGTCCAGTTAAGCTAACAGCAGCTTCCATATTATAACTTGAAAAACAACATTTAAAGGACACCACAACAACATATATATTGTGACTGCCTTGTCGTCGTTTTTCCTGGAGGTTTTTTATTTTCTAAATTGGGGAGAATGGGAATTGGTCAATAAGACAGATCAGTAACAAAGTTACCAGGAGCCACATGATGTTTTGTTCCATATACTTGTGGATGTATTTCAGTTTATTCATTTTCCTTGTATGTGTGTTTTGTCAGCTCCTGGATGAGCTTGGTGTCGGTATAATACAGCAACACAAGTCAGATGAGGCTGTCACTGCAGATCAACGGGTGCCTGTTGACCTGGTGTGTATAATATGCATGTGGTTGATTACATTTTTCAAGCTTTTGAAATGGTGTCTGAATGTAGATCCTTTGTTTAGCAATAAATGAATGGGTGAGGGGTCTGGAAACCACCTCTTGTGAGAAGTAGTTGGCAAGAAATTGTGTATCTTTAGCCAGGAGTAGAGACGATTAAAGGGAGACATGATATTATGCCTACTGGTTTAAGGAACAGACTTATTCTCTGTTACTCTAACCAGCAGGGTTAGAACTTAATAGATGGAAACTTACAAGGAAGCAGAATTTGGTGAAGTCTCAGTATAAGCCTCCTTACAGCTAGAACTGGAGGATTCCCTATCACTGGATGTATGTAACAGACAGTGCCTTGACAGTTTCCTGTTAGGGATGCTCTCATTGCACCCTGCATTGACTGAGTGATCTCTTCCAGTGCTGTGATTCTATGTAGCAATTTACTGAAAGACTCCTATGGGTTATAACTGCAACCAGGCTTTTGCTTTCCCTGTAGGTTGTAACATTCTGGACTAGAATGCTGAATGGACCCTTACTGGGTGCACTCCAAAACGCCCAACATCCAACACTTCAGACCAGCTCTTGCAATGCTCTCTCTTCCATCTTACCAGAAGCTTTCAGTGGTCTCCCGGTAAGCATGTTGCTAAGCTTTACATGTCAGCATTCCTGCGGGAATGAAAGAGGCAAAAAGTAGGTGGAGCAATGGATGTAAACGTTGCCTTGGTAAAGATGGCTGGTTTCTACCTCTCTGTCATCCAAGCAAGCAAGATGCTGCATTGTCAGGGACCACAAACACATTCCAGCCTGGCAAAAAGTATTCAAGGAGGGTGTGATTCAAGGCTGGTGAAAGGGATGGCCTGGGGTGAGAGGTTGTGGCTGTGCAGGGGTGTGTGGCTCAGGGTGAGGTTCCCCTGGGCTCCAGGTTCTTCACCCCTGCGGGACACCAGGATACAAACCCTCCAATGTGGTTTGCCATGATGCCTTTACTGTGGCTCACTGTGACTTGGTTTAAAATCCCTTGGCAGTACTTTCAGTCTGTCAGACTTCCATATTTTCTGTTTTTTGTTTAATGTTACCATTTTAACCCTGGGCTGAAATCCTTTCAACAAAATGAGTTTGGCTGCGTGATGTTTGACTGATGACTTCTCTCCTTTTGCTGATGGGCAGGGCGACAAGCAAATCCTCTGCATCACTATTCTTCTTGGGCTCAACCACAGTGAGAATCCACTGGTGAAAGCTGCTGCCGCTCGTGCGCTTGGGGTCTACGTTGTCTTCCCATCTCTCCAGCAGGTCATAGCTTGATCTCTGTTTCCTCTGTTCCTTTTGGTTTTGCTCTGCATCTTGTTATGAAATGGGAACAGTGTTGTTGTTAAGTCTAGCCTTGTAAATAAGCCCACAAAACGTACTAGTGGGGGGGGGGAATTGTGGGTTTTTTTTGCTGTTCTGCATTTTCCATGCAGATGAAACCTTCTGACTTTGAGCTACTAGACTCCTAAATTCAGGGTCACCAAGTGAAATCCAAGGCAGGCAAGATATAATTCTTCACTCAACATAAGAATAATAATTTATATAGGAGCAATAATAATTTATATAGGAGCATAGCAAAAGCCCTGCTGGATCAGGCAAGTGGCCCATCTAGTCCAACAACAGCAGCTTAAAAAGAGCACACTGGATCAGGCCAATGATCTGTCTAGGTCAGCATCCTGTTCTCACATTGGCCAACCAGATGCCTATTTGGAATCTGACAAGCAGGACCTAAGCACAGTAGTGATCTCCCTGCCTGGGATTCCCAGCAATTGGTATTCAGGGCCATAGGGTTTCTGACAGTAGAAGATAGATTTTAGATAGGCAACTTCAGGGGTGAGAAAGAGGGCTGATTCCCCTTTAAAGCTGTCAGAACAAGAGACCAGTACCACATCTTATGACAGTGAGTTCCATGAGAGGATGAGGTCTGCTAGTGTGTTCAGTCTCTCACTTTGCTGTGGCATTGGCAAGTGTAGTCCTCTGTCCTATTTTAAATCAGTCTTCAGCGTTTTAATTTACAAAACGTTAAACATGTGCTGTGGGTCATTTAAATTGTATCGCTTACAAAATGCATATACAGTGGTACCTTGGTTCTTGAACTTAATCCGTTCCAGGAGTCCATTTGACTTCCGAAACTGTTCGAAAACCAAGGCACAGCTTCCAATTGGCTGCAGGAGCTTCCTGTACTCAAGTGGAAGCCATGTCAGATGTTCGGCTTCCGAAAAACGTTCACAAATCAGAGCACTTCCGGTTTTGGGAACCGATTTGTTTTGGCAGCTAAGCCCTTCGAGAACCAAGGTACGACTGTACACTAACCCTTACAACTGCAAATTTCATACACTTCATAATGTTTTATGGTTCTTTTTCACTGCCATGAAAATGTTTAAATGCTTTCATGTCCGTGTTGAATTTCTGACTTGCATAGAAAATGAAAGGGGTCCAAAAGCCCTCAAAATCTTCTGTTTTTTCTCCACCACCACCACCCACAATTGCAAATTCTGTCACTTTTGCCACGAAGGGCAGATTGCAAGTCTTAATTAAACCACCTGTAAAATCACTGCTATATTTGCACCAATGTCTTTAGCCTGTTCAAATTTTGGACCTTTTTGCTCTTAGCTTCTTTCAGCACAGGACTGAAGCAAGTATACAGGTCTAGTTACACATCACCCTATTTGGGTCCTGGACAAATGTGCCCCTTCTCCAGTGGGTGGGACATGGATATTATAAATTTCTCCTGTGTATAACTACTCACTTGACAATCCTTTGGGCTCTCAAAGCACAGCTTGAGATCAGCATTTAGTAAGCAGGCTGCTCTTTCAGAGCTAAGCTAAACACCCTAACAGCTGAAGCTAAAAAGAGAGTGTGTGGCTTTTTTTTCTTTAAATGAATAATAGCAATGGCAAAGAAAGGAGAAGACAAATGGAGCGTGACACTGAAGAGCAGATTAGAGTTGTAAGGTCACTGGGGAGTACTGAGAAGCAATTAATTTAATGATAGGTTGTGATTAGTGAAAGGATAAGATTAGCGGTTTGGGGTAATTGCACTTGATTTTAAGTAGCTGGTGCACCAATTAGATGAAAATGTACTCAGAGGCCCTTGTAGTATCAGGAGACCAGTGAAGTTTGGGCACCTCATACAACCCGTCAGTAATTAACAATCAATCAAGGTGACGGGGTATATTGGATAAAATGTAATACAGTGTCCGTAATGTGTAGAGGAAGGCCAGCTCTGTATTTAGTGATGCACCAGATAGTCATAGGCAACCAGGAATTCTGTGCAGGCAACCTAGCAGTTCAAAAGCATGTCAGAGTGCAAGTAGATAAATAGGTACCGCTCTGGCGGGAAGGTAAACGGCGTTTCCATGCGCTGCTCTGGTTCACCAGAAGTGGCTTAGCCATGCTGGCCACATGACCCGGAAACTCCATTCTTCCTCCACCAACCTGCTGCTAAGAGGCCAGTAGCCTGTGATTCCATGCCTACCAAGGAGCAGGGGGCTTCCTTTCCTTCATGGCCAACATGGAAATGCAGACTATTAGCCTCTTAGCAGCCTTTTAAAGTTTGCAGGCTAGTAACTTCTGCAGGCTTCTTTACAAAGCTGAAGGAAGATTGGCTTTTTAAACGCTTAAATCACTAGGACAACTTTGCCACAGGAGTAGTCACTGTGCCAAGATGAATAAAATGAACTCCATATTCAGAATCAGCAAAACTCCCACATGCTGGAGTTAAACAGGGAAGAGATATTGCCTTCCTGCCCTTGTAGGCTTCTTGAAAACACGTAGCCGACAGCTGTTTTGAGACAGAATGTTGGTGGACTACAACATCCATCATCCCTTACCGTTAACATGCTATCTGAAGCTTATGGGTGTTTTAGACCAACATCCATAGGGCTACAGCTTCACCGCTGGCTTATTTGCTCTTCAGTTTTCTTCTTCTGCCCCCATTTCCTGTCCTTTCTCATGGTCCAGACTCCGTTCAGTTCTCTCTAATTGCCCCATCCCTCTCATGGGTAACCATAAGAGCAGCTTGGCCAGTTGTAGGTAGAAGCAGGTTAAGAATGCTCAGCCAGTGACAACCAGCAGGAGAATTTAAGAAGAGCCTGGTGGATTAAGCCAGTGGTCTATCTAGTCCAGGATCCTGTTCTCCCCAGATGCCTATAGGGATCCTTCCTGCCTGTGGTTTCGAGCCACTAACATTCAGGAGCCTACTACCTCTGACAGTCAAGGCAGAACTTAGTCATTGTGGCTTGTAGCCATTGATAGCCTTCCCCGTATTTAGCCAATTCTCTTTTAAAGCTATCTTAAGTTGGTGGCCATCACTGCCTGATGTGGAAGCAAATTCTTTCTGCTTCCTTTTGTCTGTCCTGTATCTTCCAGCATTCTACTTTTAATGGATGCCCCTGAATTCTTGTGTTAGGAGACAGGGAGACCTTTTTGTTGTTGTTATTACTCACTTTCTCTACACCATGTTTAATTTTATACACTCATGTTGCCTCCTGCTTACCTTTTTTCTAAACTAAAAAGCTGCAAACGTATCCAGACACCCTTGTGTGGCAGCTGAGCTAGACACTCCTACAAAAATCCCTTGCTGGGCTGTGATATATAAAATCAGCCAAGCAGGGTTCCTGGGGAAGAGGGTGAAATCAAATGGACTGAAAAAAATGGTCAATATCTATCCTTAGGATGTGATGTTCGTTGCGGACACAGCCAACGCAATCCTGGATTCCCTCTGTGACAGTTCTCCAAATGTCCGTGCCAAAGCAGCTTGGTCCTTGGGCAACCTGACAGACACTCTGATCATCAACATGTATGTAGCAAACTCCTTTGGGACTTTTTTTTTTTACATCTTATTAAATCGTTATTTAAATGACATTTGGAAAAACAGCAACTGAACCCCATAAAATTAAAATTTAAAAGAAACAAGTGTTTGAGAAAGGAGGAAGGTTCTACTCAGTGCCAAAAAGATAACACCTCAAGGGGGGGGGGGAGTTATAAAGCTGATGGGTCACCACAAAGAAGGCCCTGTCCTCTCCCTTTAGTGGTTGGATCCAGAAACTAACCTTCAAGATGGGTTTTGGTACACAAGCCTATTTGTGTGCTGTTGCCCCAGTGGCATTTAAAATTCTACTACCTCCCTGTACCAGAGCCTCGTTTTTGATACTGCTGTTTTGTCCTAATGAGATTGTGTGTGTGTGTGTGTGTGTGTGTGTGTGTGTGTTTGCGGGAATTGGGCAGGTAGTCCATAATGAATCTGATTCTGGGACTTCAATTTACATCACTCATTTCTTACTTTTAAAAAAAGCAGTAAGTAAAAGTATGTAGAAGAACAAGCAATAGATTCCTAATTTAATCATGGATTTCCTTCCCACAATTTGAAATTGCCAATCCAAGGGCACTGCTGTTTTGTCTGATGCAAACTTAACATAGTTTTGAGTTTCGTCTTTTACTCATTATGGGCATTATGTGTGCATTTCTTGCAGCAGTTCTAATTAAGATCTCTCCTCTTTTGATCCCCCTTCCCGTTTTGGGAATGCAGGGAGTTGTTGGGACAAAGTTTCCAGGATGAATTCTCAGACCTGCTGCTTCTGAAAATGTTGCGTTCGGCAACTGATGCGTCAAAGGACAAAGACAAGGCAAGTGCATTGACGATCCCTTTGTATTTGGTGGTGCTGTGGACTTGTGTGTAGCTCTTGGATTCAGACACCCTTGAAATACTGGGAGTGCCAAGAGTTCCAGAGTTGGTGGCCAAAATGTGTTTCGTTATTTAGATGCATTGAGGTATCCACTTAACCATTCAGCCAGGACCAGAACAGGAGTGCATTGGAATGACCAGTGCGTTCATAGAGGGCAGTGATGTCACTCTGGCTGGCTGAAGTGGTGAGACTTTGCAGTTGAAAACAGGACCTGTAGTTGTCGTCCCACATAGACTAAGTGCTGGAGTGTTTTGGGAAATGCAGTACATTTTCCTCAAGATGTTTCCTGCCTCCAGCTTGGATTTTGCATTGTTGGAGAGGCAAGCAACTATGATTATAGGCAAGCTCCAAATTGGTTCTTTTCAGGGGAATGTGAAGTCTGGTGCTGCACTTCTGCACATGACCTCTTGCCACAAGGGGGCAGGTTTTGTAGCTTCTTTATTTCCCATCTTTCCAGCTTTTGTGGCACCTGAAATACAAATTTACTGTGACATAAGCTTTTATGAGTTTAAAATTCACTTCATCAGAGCTAAAGTCAACTTCGTCTGTTTTTCAGTGCTTAGATGTTTTTGTTGTTTGAGCAGTATATGAGTCTTGTCAAATAAACAAACTGGCTTGTAATTCACAAAGTTTATGCCATAATAAATTTGTTAGTGTTTAAACTTATTTTTATTTATCAAAATTTATATACTGCTTGATTGTTACAGAAAAAGAGGTTTACAAAAATAAATGCTATGCAACTTCTTGTTTTGCTGCAGCAGACTGACGTGGCTGTCCCTCTGAAACGTTTATCTCCTCTCTACAGTCTTAGCAACATTATGGAGTAGTTTCACTTGAGAGTGGTTGTTCTGAAAAGTTCTGGGGCCGAATTGCAATTTGAACCTGGTTCAGTATGTGCACTCCTCAGTTTAAGGAACATGGAATGAAGCTGCTCCCCAGACTTCGCATGATACACCAGATGGAGTGTGGAACTATTATTTCTACTCCAGCTCATAGGTACTTGGCGTGGCTTTGCAAACACATATAATAAAGCAAAGCTCTTTAAAATGCACACAAAAGTAAATTAAAAGTAGCAATCTAAAACACAATACAAATACCAGCAGTAGTTGGGTGTGAAAACCTGTTTTTAACTCACAATGAAAAGAAGCCACAGAGGGAGCTGGATAGATTTTCGAATGGAGGGTATTCCATACCTACAGCGCCACCACCAAGAAGGTCCTGTTTCTGATGCTCAGTCACCTAAAGGCCCAAGACAGTGACACAAAAGGCAAAGCCAGTCATCTTACAGCCTGGGTGAATCTGTGACTGAAGGCAGTGGCAGCAGCCATTTTCTTGCTCATACCAGAATTTCAAAATCTCTCTTCCAGGTGAAAAGCAATGCTGTCCGTGCCCTTGGAAACCTCCTTCATTTTCTGCAGCCGTCACAGATTGCTAATCCCAGGTTCAGCCAACCCATTGAGGAATCCGTACATGCCTTGATCTCTACAGTGCAGAGTGAAAACAGAATGAAAGTCTGCTGGAACGCCTGCTACGCACTTGGGAACGTCTTCAAAAATCCTGCCTTGCCGCTGGGTGAGTGCAAAGCAATGGTTCGATGTTTCTGTGCCTCGTTTGTCTTGTATGTTACTGATCCCAAATGGATGTGCAAAAATGAGGCCTAGGATCATGTGTCCTTTGAGTGGATATTGGCAAAGATTTCCATTCTTGTCTCTTGGAGGCACCTGGTCTACAGATCACAGGCAGTGTGTGGTGTAAGAATCCAAGGAAACCCCTGTTGTATCATACTGAGGATCTTGTTCTGCTTCCAACAGTGGCCAATTGGATGCCTCTTTAAAACCCAGTATTAAGGCTCAAAGTATTTCTAAAAGGACCCCCACTCCTGTTGCCCCTACTCGGTGGCACACTGCCTCTGAAATTCCATTTATTCATTACATTTTAAAGTAAATCAGATGTTCAGGAAATTTGCACAAATAGATCAGGGCCTGGTCTTATAGGCCAGAGAAAGCCCCAGCAAAAATGGTAAAGTCTTCACAAGACATCTGAAGCAACTGGCGATTGCTGCTTCACATATGGCAGAAAGTAAGGGCATTCCACAGTACAGGGGCAGTAACAGATAATGTCTTGTTTTCAGGTCACCACCGTATGATATTCTGTAGCGTGCAGTGCTGCCATGAGTAGAATTTCTCCCTGGTGATATGTTGGTACTTCAATCTTTTCAGACCCAGGACTTTTAACCCCAAAATGCATTTTGGGACCCATTTCAACCTTTTACCATATTTTTGCGTTGTGGTAGTGCTCCTGTCGTAACCCACGTTGGATCAGGCCACAGGCTACTAGTGGGTTCTGACCCACCAGTTGAGGGCAGGTGGTCTTTCAGGTAATCTGGTCTTGAGTTGTTCAGGCCTTTATATGTTAACAACAGGACCTTGAACATGGCCTAGTAGCTGATTGGCAGCCAGCACAGCTGTCATTTATCTAGCAACAATAGCTAGACATTTATTACAGCAATTCTACATTCTGTGAGTAAAAAAAGCCCCCAAAACAGCCCACCTGTCTCTTAGATTTTTGGCAGATTGTGGCTGTGAAGCACCTTATCCAGTCTCCTGACCCTTGCTTTTTCGTGGTTCTTTTAGGAGAAGCCCTTTGGACCGCCCAAGCCTATAACGCCCTTACCTCTGTTGTCAAGTCCTGCAAGAATTTCAAAGTCCGCATCAAATCAGCCGCGGCCCTCTCAGTGCCAGCCGAAAGGAAGCGCTACGGGACCCCTGAGCAGTTCTCCCAGATCTGGAGTGCCTTGGTCGTGGCCTTGCAGAGAAGCGAGGAAGCCCAAGACTTCCTGGAGTTCAAGTACAGCGCCAGCCTGCAGACACAGCTCTGCCACGCTCTGCTTCATTTGCTGAGCCTGGCAGACGAGGTGGACCTGCCGGCCATCGAAAAGGCGGTGGCTGAGCATGGAGAAGTAATTGGATCTTACATGTTGCAGTATTTGAAATCTGGAGTTTCTGAAGAGGAAGTGGGGATAGGTGAGAGTTCTCCCGAAAGGAGCAAATTCCTGGAAAGGGCTGTTGAGCATGTGCGGAGTATCGAGGAGCTGTTGGAAGGATGCCCAAAGAAAAGGGGGACAGTAGCTTATCTAGAAGACATATTGGAAGCCCACAACAGTGCCACAGGACTCTCGGAAGCTTAAAGGAATGTGGCCTAAGCAGAGGGCGTCTTCTCGGGTGCCACAAAAGACAGCTTTGCTGTTGGCAGTATAAAACTGCCTTGAGCCTTCCTGTAGGGGGCTTAGACATGGCTGCCTTGGTCCCTCAGGAGCAGCACACAGCAAGTAAAATCAAGCCCCTTTCTGTAGATGAGTCAGTGCACTTTGACATGGATGGGGCAGACTTTCAGGTTCCTAAGAACCCTTTCCCCAAGTGGGGAGCACGATAGTGGAAGATACAGGCGTTAAAGGAAAGGGAAGAGATAGCGGAGTGTTCAGTACTGTCAGGGAAAAGGGGAGTTAAATGCCAGACACAAATTCAGACCGAATAGAAAGAACCTGGTAAGTAAGATTCTCAGCTGCCAACTCTGTTCTGATGAAAAATAAATGGGTCATGTGCTTAATAATAATAAATCACTAATAAACTTTTCTCTTCCTATATGCAGTCACCTTATTTATTGGATTTTAGTGGCTCTAAATTATTGGTTGGTCAGAAAACCTGGGTTGCCAGGCAACTAATAAATTTAATCAGAAAGTTCTAGATAATTAAAATAATTAAATGAACAAAAACAACCCTTCCTCCTCTCCCAATATGAGGATTCAGAAACCGAGGGAAAGGGGGCCTTCCTCTACATTTCCATATTTGTCACATGACCTGTTTGGCTACCGTCATATAGTTTGGCTACCGTCATATAGTTTGGCTACCGTCATATATAGTGCTATATTTCTAGAAAAAGAGGTGCCGGAAATCAACCTGAACGCCTCCCTTGTTTTCTTATAATGGCAATAGCACCCACCTGAGAAGTGCCGGAACTGAGTGCTAGCTGACAAAAAGGCCTGGTCATATGACAGATGTTTATGTCCTTGGTGTTAAGGGACCGAGGGAAGAAAGTATCCCATTTTCAGAATTTTATAATAATCAGGGTGGATAAACTATGACACTGTTCAGACATCACACCTAACCTCCATTGTGGTTTTAACCTCCTGTAAATTATCATAATTTTTAAAGTGACGATTTTATTGTTTTACAGTATCTTTTTTGTACACTCCTTTGAGATTTTATCTACAGTCAAGTGGTTTATAAATTTTATGAAGTAAAACAAACAAGCCAAACATGGTTTGGGAAACTTAACCGTGGTTTGGAACGAATTGACATGCCATATTTATGACTGTTCCTTCATCTCCCAAACCTCCTGTACAGTGGTACCTTGGGTTACATACGCTTCAGGTTACATATGCTTCAGGTTACAGACTCCACTAACCCAGAAATATTACCTCGGTTTAAGAACTTTGCTTCAGGATGAGAACAGAAATCGTGCTGTGGCAGCGCAGCGGTAGCAGGAGGCCCCATTAGCTAAAGTGGTGCTTCAGGTTAAGAACAGTTCCAGGTTAAGTACGGACCTCCAGAACGAATTAAGTTCTTAACCCGAGGTACCACTGTACTATGGAGATGGGAGTAAATTTAGGAAACTGCAGCTATTCGACTGTCAGTTGAATATTTTCAAAGTTTCAACCATAGTTTGTATATCATACTAGACTTGGCACAATCTCTGGTTGCGTGTGATGCCTGATCTGAGCTAAAATATATCCAATTCTAGATTTTTCTCTCTCCCTCCCCCCTTCCCCCCTCCCTTTTTCGGTATGAGTACCATAATTTATATATTGCTGATTTGGACTTAAGGTGACTTTGTGTGATTTCAATTTTGGCAGAATGCATTCTTTGTTATCTTACAGTTTTGCCTAACTTCTGTTTTGCGCTGTGACTAAAGCAGATCTGTCCAGGCAAACAGCCTAACGAGGCAACCACCCAGCCCAGTTCCCAACATCTAAGCCTGAAGAAAAGTCCTATGACTCAATAGTTTGCCTCTTAAAAAAAATAAATCTGCTTTCTCCAAATAAAAGTATTGTCTCTCTTGCTCTGTCTCTTAACTTGAAAAAGTGTTGCCAAGTCAGTAAACCAGCTTCCGTTTATCGTTAGGAGTGCACGATGGGTTCACTTACTTTGAAAAGGGGGTGGTTTGCGGGTCAGACACAAAACACTGGGGGGGAAATATTCAGGACCTTGAACAAGTTTGTAAAGTCACTGGCTCTTGTTAGATGTACAAACAACTTGAATGTAAACAGAAAGAACAGGAAGTACTAGAGAGGAATCAAACTTGTTGATCTGCTGCACTAGAAACACAGATTTTATGAATATGGAGGGTTCATATTTAATGGCAAATAAATTACATAAAAAATAAAACTGGAGTTTCAGAGATAACGGGAAAATCTATTTAAACTCTGAGGAGTTTGCCAACGTTTATAACAGTTTGTATGGTTCCTGTTTGCCTCCCCCAGCCAAGACAACATTTTTTGGGATACTGTGTAAATATCAGCTCAGGGAGGTGAGCAGGAACATTCTTGAGCACTGCATAACCACAAAGGAGATTTTGGAAACGATTAAGCATCTTAAATCAGGCAAGGCTCCTAGCCTAGATGGTTATACAGCTTCCTTTTTTTTTCAGAATCTTTAAGGGTGTGCTGCTCCCACAACTAGCAAACTTGGAAGCAGTCTTGTATTGTGGTTATTCAGAAACCCTTTAAAGATATTAGTTGAATCTTACATCAAGGTGTTTTTTTTTACTCATTGTAGGTTTCAAAAATATTTACCTCTGGTTGGTGAAATGTTTAAAATTCTTTATTGCAAAATACATTGGATCAAGTTGGCTTATTCCCTTGGCAGAGAATAACAAGCCTTATTTGGAAACTTCTAAATGTTATAAAGGTAAAGGGACCCCTGACCGTTAGGTCCAGTCGTGGTCGACTCTGGGGTTGCGCCGCTCATCTCGCTTTACTGGCCGAGGGAGCCAGCGTACAGCTTCCGGGTCATGTGGCCAGCATGACTAAGCTGCTTCTGGCAAACCAGAGAAGCGCACAGAAACGCCGTTTACCTTCCCGCTGGAGCAGTACCTATTTATCTACTTGCACTTTGACGTGCTTTCAAACTGCTAGGTTGGCAGGAGCAGGGACAGAGCAACGGGAGCTCACCCTGTCGTGGGGATTCGAACCGCCAACCTTCTGATCGGCAAGCCCTAGGCTCTGTGGTTTAACCCACAGCGCAGCAAAGTGGCTCACAGTCCTCTGATTATTCTGCCTTTGGGAATTTTTAAGGTGTTAGACTGTGTGGGGCTTTCTTATTTAATTGGAGTTATTAAAACGCACGGACTTGACCCTAAATTTATAATTTACCTTGGCTTGACAGAACCTGGCCTTTTTTGTGGTGACACCAGGGATATGTTTCTCTCTGTTGACACGTTTAGCTTGCTCTTTGCCGGTCAAACCCTGCTTTTTCAAGGAAGCTGTTTTTGTGCTGGTGGATTGCAGTTGACACTTCCATTCTGCTGTTGGTCTGTTACAGCCTTCACCAACCTCTAGCCCTATATATTTTGGACTAAAGCTCAGTCATAGGCAACATGGCCAGTGGCTTTGTTGGATCCTGCCCTGAGATATATCGGCAGAGAGAAGAATCAAATATTGGAAGACAGAGACAGGAAGCCCAACAGTGCATACCTTGAGTGCACTGCAGATTCTTCCCTGTCTGGCTGCCTCTGTGGTGCCGCCAGATGAAGGTGTAAGAGTAGAAAAGGCAGTTATGGTGCAAGGCAGAGGAGGTCAGCAAAGAGCAGTTTAGGATAAATGCCCAGACTAGTGGAGGAATTCCAAAGCCCCTTTCTGGGTACTGAACTCTTATGAGCTGCATCTTGCACTGTTTCTCGAACTTCGATCTAAGGATGTCCCAAGGCCTAGCAACTTGGATTCACACCATACATTCAATGCACTTTTATACCACTCGAACAGTTGTAGAGAGTCCTGGGAACTCTAGTTTATTAAGGATGCTGAGAATTCCAGCTCTGAGGTTAGCACCCTGATACAACTGTTCTCATGATTCTTTTTTTGGGGGGGAGCCATAAAGTGGTGTAAGAGCACTTTAAATGTGTGGTTGTGACTTTGCTTGGGATTTCAAATGCAAGCCTGAGAGCAGAGTTCTCAAAGCAGTATTACACAGATGACTGATTCCTAACTCTTCTCTTCTTTTTGGAGCCTCAGGTTTGTGGGGAATGGGCTTTAACAGCCTTTTTAAAAGGTGGAGGTGTTTTTTCCTCCTTGCCCTGAATCAGCTTTTATTGAGCTGCTCGCCTTGTTGTTCTGTTTGCAAGACAGCCCTTTTTATAGACTCCCCTGTGAATTGTTTCAAGGTGAGGCCACTTAGCTTATCAGCTGGAGGAATGATTTATTATCACCTAAGAAGCAACAGGGCGCATCAGAGCAACATAGGCCTTCTTTGAAAGCTAAGGGTGGTGGCTTTTAAAGTTTTTGCTCTGTGGGTAGAACTGCAGCTAACATACCAAAGTTCAGCAATGATGGGAGTTACATTCTAAGGAATATTGGAGAGCCACAGGCTCCCCATCTCTCCTGTGCACCTTATTCTGTGATTCAAATGATTGTGTTTCTTGGCATTCTGCCGGGATTTGCTCAGGTGACACTGTTGGCCTTGTGAATCCCATACCTGCAAGGAATTCCAGCTTGGTGAATTAATCTTTCCTAGTGAAAACAAGTCCGCTGTGACTTAACTAGGAACATGTTTCCATCCTGTCTCAGTGTCCATAACAAGCTTCTTCTACTGTGTTAAGATCACTGGTCCATTTAGCTCTGCATTGTCCACACTGACTGGCAGCAGCTCCTAAGGGCTTCAGATGGGAGCATTCCCAGCTCTACCTGGAGATGCCGAGGATCGAACTGGGGACCTTTGGCCTGCAAAGCAGATGCTCTACCCACTGAGCTATGACTCATCCCCAACATCCCTGTACTGCATTGGCTTTCAAACAGTATTCTGGGGAAACCCTAGGATTTCTTGAAAGCTAATAGGGAGTTCCTCTAAATTCTTTCTGATTTTAAACCCCAAATGGTTTGGAAATGGGTGATGTGAAAGTCAACCTGTTTGTATATGAGTTTGCCAAGGTCTTGACATCAGCCTCAGAAGTCCTCCTTGCAGGCCCTTCTTTTAAGATCAGTCAGATTGGCAGGTCTAATACCTGTGGAACAGGCTCCCAAGAGACATCAGCATTGGCCTTTAAATGGTTCTCACGCTCAATTTATTTCAGCTGGGATGCTGGGCAGAATTCGTGTGTGCGTGTGTTGCTAAAGTGTTTTACTGCTGTGGATTATTAAATTATTCCTTAATTATTTAAGCTAGGTCTTTATACCAGTGTGCTGGACTGCCAGAGGTTTTCAGCTGCTGTTTTATATGACTGTATTTTTAAAAAATAGTATATTGTAGTTCATGCTGTCATTTAGGGACTGCCCTAAAATGTGGCCAGCAATGTTCAGCAAAATAAATAAGAGCCCTCGTGGGTCAGATCTGAAGCTCCATCCAGTCTTCATAGTGCCTAGTCAAATCCCCTGGCAAGTCTCCAAGCAGGGAATGAAAGCAACTGCCCTGTTGTTTCTCCCCAGAAGCTGATGATTCAGAATCTGGAACTAATAGATAGCTTGTAGTGATCTACTAGTTTCAGGTTTGTCACTAGTAACAACTGAAAGGCAAATTTTTGGAGGATAAGTCTTCACAACCCTTTAGAGCAACCTTTCTCAACCTTAGATTCCCAGGAGGTGTTGGACTACAATTTCCATCATCCCTAGCTAGGACCAGTGCTCAGGGAACATGAGAGTTGTACTCGAACAACATCTGGGAAAGGCTGATTCAGAGCCATCTAAGATAGTTAACAGCAAGCTGAACTTGGGAATATCCCAGCAATTGACGGGCTGTAAGGAATTGCAGGGTCCACCAAGCTGCAACCTGAAATGTGCTTCCATTGAATGTGAACCTAGCAAAGTCTAGAGGGTTTCCTTCATATGTTTAGGAGGGAAGGGTGGAAGAATACCACTTAAAAAGTGCATTTGGCATATTTTTGTGGTGGCACCGCTGGTGTGAACCAAGAGTGCCCTTTGGAAGATGATACGGATCTTTTGGCTTGGATGTTGAGGCTCTCCTGCAAAAGCTTTGAAGGCAAAGGTTGAAAATGGCATGAGACTGGAGCGGAGATTCTCCTGGCTTGTCCTGCTCCTGAAAAGGCCATCTCCACCTTCTTCCCCCTCCCGCCCTCCTAAGCCTCGAGCAATCAGAAGTCCAAAGCTCAAGTTGCAGCTTTGAGTTAGTTATACAACCCAGTTTTATAGCTTCATGACCTATGGAGGTCAAAAATGCCATTTTCCTGTTCAAAAAGGAACAAGATAGTTCGTTTCTTGACTTTGCCCCAGCCAGGACTCTGCAAACCCCACAGGGGTTAAGGGGACTGTTTCCAAAAGTTTGCTAAATGCTGAACTCCATTCCAAGCTTGCCATTTAAAAGTTGTGTGCTTTCTTAATCTATATTTCAGGGGAGAGAGTCTCTGGCATGCAGAAAGCCCCAGCTTTGCATGCAGAAGGCACCTCCCTGGCCTAGATGGACAAATAGCCTAAGTTTAACTGTTAGACTTCCCCATATCCTCCATCACTTCACAGGTTGCAATAGGGGCCAGCTTGCAATATCCCTGTTTTAATAGCATGGATCACCTTACACTCCCCAGTGGATTAGACCAGGCATCCCCAAACTCGGCCCTTCAGATGTTTTGGGACTACAGTTCCCATCATCCCTGACCACTGTCCTGTTAGCCAGGGGTGATGGGAGTTGCAGTCCCAAAACATCTGGAGGGCCGAGTTTGGGGATCCCTGGAGTAGAGTCTTCACTCTTATTGCCAGCTGCATAAGACCACAATGGGATACAATCATAAATAATGATCTTCTGGGTCTGCAATAGAAATTGTCTGTGTGTGGTGGACATGCCCGAAGATTAAGGCTTTCTGGGAGATGATATATAATGAACTGAAAAAGGTATTTAAATATACCTTCCTTAAGAAACCAGAGGCCTTTCTCTTGGGCATAGTCGGACAATTGATGTTAAAGAAAGAACATTTTTTATGTATGCGACAACAGCAGCAAGAATACTCATCGCAAAGTATTGGAAGACACAAGATTTGCCCACCTTGGAAGAATGGCAGATGCAAGTGATAGACTATATGGAGTTGGCAGAAATGACTGGCAGAATCCGAGACCTGGGAGAAGAATCAGTGGAAGAGGACTGGAAGAAGTTTAAAGACTATTTGCAGAAACACTGTAAAGTTTATGAATGTTAAAACAATGTTGGTTTTGGAAATAATATGGCATTAGTGATATAGCTTAAGAAAAGTATGCAAAATGTAACAGAAAAGGAGGAAAGACTAAAGTTATATTATGTCGAAAGTAAATAATATTATAAAGGTGTTTAAGTATGAGGAGGAAAGATTGGTGTCATAATAGAATGAACCTAATAATTAGAAATGAGATTTGAAAGAGGGTAAGGATTTGCTGTACCTGATTGGGTAAAGAGGAACACAAAAAAGGGAGGCGTGAGGAAGTCAAGAAAGGAAGTTAATTAAGTATGATTTTAAAAGCTGGAGTTTTTATGTTTTGTATCTGGTTGGGTGGAATTTTTCTTTACTGTATTCTATATTCTAGTATTTTGATCTGTTCTATGTGTATTTTTGATTATGTTTTATTTCTTTTTACTTTTGTGGCAGTTATGTACTTTTATTTTTTGTAAAAACCTAATAAATATATTTTTTTAAAAAATAAGAAACTCAAAAAAAAAAAATTGTCTGTGTGGTGCAAATGCCAACCTCTCGTCTGTTGGGGTATATTCCAGACACTTTCCCTGAAACGTCTTTTGTAAATTCATTTAATGAATGTCTAGCCCTTTGACTGATGGAGATAAAAGGAAAAGTGATCAGCCTGCATTCTGCATGCCAGTCGGTGGGCAACGATACCTCTCTCATACCCCGCTTCAGATCTTATAAAAACAAACAAAAATCAGAAACCCTCTCTTCAGCTTTCAGCTCTTCCACTGTCCTTCAGTTTGACCTTGTTGGCTGGGCCCCAAACTTTGGTCAGCCAGCCCTCCCAAGACTGGTCTTTATTGAGCAGTGGTTCTCATTTGTTTATGGGGCAGTTTCCCAACCATGAGCATTCATCCCGATTAGTTTCATCCACCCCACACTTTTCATTGTATTTTCCCATTGCTTTCCTAACTGCAAAACGCCTGTTTAAAACAGAAAGTGGGTGGTTAGGCTGTACTTGGGCGACAGAGCACTTTAACCCACTTTATTTGTGCAAACCCCAAAATCCAATATGCTCTTGAATCCCTCCTATAGAACAGCAACAACATTCAGAATTGTAGACCAAGTTGCAATTGTAGACCACACAGTTAAACTATGGAACTTCTAGAAATCGCATGTGGGCAGATTATTCTTGTGCTCGTGTCCCGCTCATGGGTTTCTCACAGGCAAGTGCTCAGCCACTGTGAGAACAGGATGCTGGACTAGATGCTGATCCAACAAGACACTTCTTACATTCTTAAGTTCTTGCATTAAATTCCAGAGGGCCGGCGTGGGGTGGAGAGCTGAACCTTGCAGCCTGACGCAGGTCAATCCAAGCAAACCTCGTTTATCTCTGGTGTGCCAAGCCACCCTGAGAGAGGCCCAAAGAGTCACCTGCTGGGATTTAGATTAGGATGACATTTTGGGTCTCCCAAATTGCCGTCTGCCGTGTCCCGGGTGGCGCTGAAATGACCCCAGTGTAACTATGGGAGAAGATAGCAATAAAAGGGATAAGAGCGAGGCCTGGCTGGAATCTATTCATTCCCCTTCCATTCCTTCTCTTCTTCTAACACCCCACCCCCAATGATAAAGACTCATCCAGGAAATCCTGCGAGTGACCCTTTGACAGATTAAAAAAATCCACAATTTAAAGGGTTTTGGGTGTGTTTTTGTGTCGTCGTCCCCCAATTTGCACCGCTGCAAACAAACACAGAGTTAATCTTAGGTCAAGCAAACCCTGGTGCACAGCTCAATTATTTTGTTTTTATTGGGGTTTTTTGCATGGCAGGTTCGTCACTGACCACAGAGGTTTTTTTCAGTGGGGTCCAAAGTCTAAACTGCACGGGGCTCAGCTGGGAATCTGCTGAGCTCAGCTGGTGGAAAGTTCTCTGTTCTTTCATCCTTGACTGCCTCTTTGCTTGAATTGTCTTCCACCTTGCTTGAGGGTGGGAGCAGAGAGTTCCTCTTGTGAGGATCTGGCTATTTTAAATGGAGGGCTTCCTCTGTCAGGGAGACAATCTTAGAGAAAGGTCTGTAAGTCAGAGGGCTTTGTATGCAGAAGGTCCCAGATTCAGTCCCCAGCCATCTCCTGGTAGGTTTGAGACTGTCCCCTATCTGAACCCCTGGAGATCTGCTGCCAGTCAGTGTAGACAACACTAAACTAGGTGGAACAATGGGCTAACTCAGTATAAGACAGCTTCAGAGTCATGAGAACTGGGATCTACTTTTAGGTGAAGGACTGTAGTTCAGTGGTGGGGCATGCAGGAGGTCCCAGGTTCAATCCCTGGTACCTCCAGGTAGGGCTGGGAAAATATTATCAGCCTGGAAACTTGGAAAGCCACTGCAAGTCAGCGTTGAGACTATTGCACTTGATGGCCCCACACGTCTGATTCCCATGTTTCTCAGTTCAACCGTTGTGTTTTTGTTCAGTTTTTACTACTGTTGAGCTAGATCAGCGCGGGGGAACCTTTGGCCCCTCCTGATGTTGCATTACAATTCCCGTCAGGCCCAGCCACCATGGCCAATGCTTAAAGGATGATGGGAGTTGTAGTCCAACAACATCTGGAGGGCCAAAGGTTCTCCAGCCCTGAGCTAGATGCACCAGTGGTCTGACTCAATATAAGATAGCTTCTTATGTTCCTATATATTCTCCAACCACCTTCTAATCAATGAAAGAGGTGGGGACCTGCCTCCAGAATATGGCAATGTATGGTTGCCACCTAATAGGTGTGCTTCTGTTCTGGGTTCCAACCAACCACATTTCCTGCAGCTGGCTGTCCAACCTCTCCTGCTTCTCAGGGACCGTGTTTGTACACAACACTAAGCCGAACCATAGCTTAGCGCAAGCACACTCGTTCCTGACTATCGCAACCGCTTTGTAACTTTATGGAGGACAGGTTTGTCCATGAGAACTTGCCATGATTGCTTTCTGCTGCTTCCGAGTATCAGAGGCTGTAGATGTTGGAATATCCCTGAAGGGAGCAGGCTCTTCTTTCCACATCCCGCTTGTGGGCTTCTCAGTAACATCCAGTTAGCCACCGTGAGAAACAGATGGGTCTTAGAGAATAATCCAGAAAGGCTCATCTCTGTTGTGGAGATTGTAGAACACCCTCAAACCGGGTGACCCAGGAACAATTAGCTGAAGGTACTTCCTTGGGATCACGTATTGCAAGATTAGTTAAGCCTCTTCAGTATATCTAGCTTATTTTGTGTTGACACAAGAAGGGAGATTGCAAACTGACTTTATCCAATCTACCACCAGGGTTGTGTTTTCTTGTGTTTGTCGTCTTTGGGTGTGCTCAGGGAGATGCTTGGGGCTTCCTGCAGTTCTAATAGATAAAAGGACTATTCTTTTTCTAAAATCAAGAACGACATTTTACACATACAAAATATGCACATTGAAAGTATGTAACAGGACATTGACACACAGGCCCCATCTCACTATACATTTAAAGCAGTATCACTATCACTTTAACAGTCATGACTTCCCCCAAAGAATTCTGGGAGCCATAGTTTGATGGGGTACTAAGTTGTTTGAAGGCCCCCTTATTCCCCTTAAAAGGTAAAGGTAAAGGTAAAGTTTTCCTGAGAAGATGGCTGTATTGCACTTAGTTGTGCTTTGGCTTGGCTTCGTGTATAGGGGCGAGCTGTGGTTTTGTGGCTTGTGTCAGCCAGATCTGTGTAGGGATTGCAGGGGGGTGCAGCATCCGGAGGTGCCACCATGGATTGGCTACTGGATGGTGTCAGTAATTCATCTGTGGAGAGGGTCTGGGTTTGGGTCTGGTGTGGTTGATTGGTGTTGGCGTTCTGTGTGCCTCTGGATCTGGTGTCAGTTTTTGTGGAGAGGGCTAATTTCCAGATGTCTGGCAAGCGGGATGTGTCGTCACGCTTGTTCATGTTGTGAGGGTGTTTCTCTATCTCGATGGCTTCCATGATTATTCTCTTGTGGTGATGTTCCGTGTTAAAGAGCAATTTGGAATCTGCAAAATTAATTTCGTGTCCTGTTTCTTTCATGTGTTGGAAAAGAGAGGAAGTTTTTTCTTCTTTTTTGACGGCATTCTTGTGTTCTGCGATACGTGCATTTATTCGTCTGTTTGTTTGTCCAATGTACGTGGCTGGGCAGACTTTGCAGGGTATTTCATAGATCCCTTGGTTTTCCAACTGGATTTTATCCTTGGGGTTTCTGAGGATATTGGCTATTTTTTGGTTGGTGCACTCAAGAAATCACTCAAGGTATCTCTCAAGTAATTAAGGAACAAAAGAAGAAAAGGCACACTAGCCTGGGAACTTCCTCTCTGCCCAGAACATTGGAGGCTAGACACCACACCCCCTCTACAGTATTTATAGGAACTCAAACATTGAGATCCCGCTCTGTTCCAGTAACAAGAAGCCGAAAGCACCAGCCTGAAGATGACGAGTGAGACCTCGTCGAAACGTCGCCTAGACACCCCAACTTTTACACGGGAAGACACCCGAGGACACCAAAACCTGCATTCCTGTACCCGTGAAAATCTACGAAAGCAAATATATATATATATATATATATATATATATATATATATATATGAACTTCTAGAATCTATCAGTTCTGGTTTTTATCCCGTTCTCATTCTTCCACTCTCAAGTCCAGTACTCCTCATTTCCACATCAGATTGTGATTTATTTGCTTGTTAAAGGCATCAAAAAAATCCACCGGGGAATTTTTGCCCAGCATTTCGCCCGATAACGATTTGCATGCTATTTTCACAGATGTATGCTTTATTGTGTACACTTTACCTGAATAGATGCGTTTCTCTACAAATAACTTAGAGGGAGAACTTCCCTACAGTATTCAGAGAGGTGCAAATTTCACAGGCTGGCTGTGTTTCAGTTCGCTTATTGTTTTCAGAAAATGTGAATTAGGTGGACAGAATTTCTCCCCCATCCCTAATCATGACTGATAAAAGCTAGCGAGTTGGGGGGGGAGAACTGACAACAGTTGAGCCTTCTCCAGGGGCAGTGCTCTGGATTTCCTGCCAGCTTGAGATTCGACAGGCATCTACATCCATGCCATTCTGACATCATCTTAAAATGTGTGTATCTGCAAAGGCGCTTAGGCTCTGTGGATGGTTTTATGCTTGATCTGGTTTGTGTTTTTTGTTTTTTGCCTGGGTTATATATCCTGTTTTTATTGGTTTTGATTGGTATTTATTGAAGGGCTAGGATTTTATTTTTTTCCAAGGGGTGGGGGAACCTGTGGCCTCCTAGGTGCGGCTGCACTACTACAACTCCCATCATTCCTCACAGTTGGCTGTGCTGATTGCTGGGAGTTGACATTCAACAACATGTGGAGGGTCAAAGATTTACTGGGTTGTACCCAATGTCAGAGGGACACGGGTGGCGCTGTGGGTTAAACCACAGAACCTAGGACTTGCCAATCAGAAGGTCAGAGGTTTGAATCCCCGTGACAGGGTGAGCTCCCGTTGCTCGGTCCCTGCTCCTGCCAACCTAGCAGTTCGAAAGCACGTCAAAATGCAAGTAGATAAATAGGTACCACTCCAGCGGGAAGGTAAACAGCGTTTCTGTGCACTGCTCTGGTTTGCCAGAAGCGGCTTCATCATGCTGGCCACATGACCCGGAAGCTGTACGCCAGCTCCCTCGGCCAATAAAGCGAGATGAGCACCGCAACCCCAGAGTCGGTCACGACTGGACCTAATGGTCAGGGGTCCCTTTACCTTTACCCAATGTCAGGGCCTAACTTGGGTCTTTCAAATTTCAGCAGTGCCCTGTGCAAGGTCAAAATTTGGTGCCTCCCCACCTCCCGGTTTCCATTCTGCTCAACTCACTATGTCATAGCTGTGGCACCCTGCGGCATCCCCTAGGCTCAGTGCGCAGTGCAATGGAACCCGTCGCACTGCCCTAAATCCACCTCTGCCAGCATTAACTACATTCAAGTGCAGAATCAAGTGCAGAATGAAACAATAGACGTGGCTTTGGATTAAGGGTAGGATCTCAGTATTTGACATTAAGCACATTAATATTCTGTTGGGGGCTGCCCAGAGTGGCTGGGGAGGCCTGGCCAGATGGGTGGGGTATAAGTAATTGATGATGATGATGATCATCATCATCATCATCACCACCATCATTATTGCAGTTTTCACCAAGCACTGCTGACCACCATGCCTCTACCCAGCTCTACCTCTCTTTTAAATCAGAACCAGTGAAGGCGGTGAAGGTCCTGTGTGAGTGCCTGGAGGCGGTTGGAGGATGATGGATGGCGGCTAACAGATTGAGGTTGAATCCTGACAAGACAGAAGTACTGTTTTTGGGGGGCAGGGGGTGGGCGGGTGGGGGGGATTCCCTGGTCCTGAATGCGGTAACTGTGCCCCTGAAGGACCAGGTGTGCAGCCTGGGAGTCATTTTGGACTCACAACTGTCCATGGAGGCGCAGGTTAATTCTGTGTCCAGGGCAGCTGTCTACCAGCTCCATCTGGTACGCAGGCTGAGACCCTCCCTGTCCGCAGACTGTCTCGCCAAAGTGGTGCATGCTCTGGTTATCTCCCGCTTGGACTACTGCAATGCGCTCTACGTGGGGCTACCTTTGAAGGTGACTCAGAAACTGCAATTAATCCAGAATGCGGCAGCTAGACTGGTGACTGGGAGTGGCCGCCGAGACCACATAACACTGGTCCTGAGAGATCTGCATTCGCTCCCAGTATGTTTCTGAGCACAATTCAAGGTGTTGGTGCTGACCTTTAAGCCCTAAACGGCCTCAGTCCTGTATACCTGAAGGAGCGTCTCCACCCCCATCGTTCAGCCCGGACACTGAGATCCAGCATCGAGGGCCTTCTGGCGGTTCCCTCATTGCGAGAAGTAAGGTTACAGGGAACCAGACAGAGGGTCTTCTCGGTAGTGGCGCTCACCCAGTGGAACACCCTCCCTTCAGATGTGAAGGAAATAAGCAGCTATCCTATCTTTATAAGACATCTGAAGGCAGCCCTGTTTAGGGAAGTTTTTAAATATTTAATGCTGCATTGTTTTTAACACTCGAGTGGGAGCTGCCCAGAGTGGCTGGAGAAACTCAGCCAGATGGGCGGAGTATAAATTATTATTATTATTATTATTATTATTATTATTATTATTATTATTATTGGTACAGAACAGTTGTATCTTGTAAGGTAAGTCTTAGGACCGTAGCTTCTTCAGGTTAGATGGGGAAAGGAGACATGCGTATATATACACATGCACACACTAGCAAGCCTCAAATGTTACCAGGAGGATTTCATTGCAATTCACCAGTGCATGTGCGAGCCAGTGAGATGTTTCTGGTTCCAAGAAGAAAACCGCCAACACCCCCCTGCACAATCTGGGCTTCAGCCCAAACCCGGCCAACCTCTTGAGAGGACATCAAACACCAGCCGTCTCCCATCTAAGCTGCAGTGGGTGTGACCCCGTCTGCTTTTGAAGTTATGCCAGCTCCTGATTGTAGCTTTTTATCAAGTGGGTGGCAGCTGGGGTTAGCTGCACCCTCTTCCATTACTTTTCCAGGGAGCAGGGAGGGGGAAGCTGGTTTAGACAGATAAAACAAGGATTTAAACAGTATTATCTAATCCAGAGTTCCAATTTAGATAAGGGCAAGTAACCACTTCTCCCATATTAAGAACATAGGAAGCTGCTTCATACAGAGTACAGAACATTAATCTCCCTAAGCTCAGTATTGTCTGCTCTGACTGGCAGTGGCTGTCCAGGGTTTCAGGCCGTTGACATTCTTAGCTCTACTGTGATTGAACCTGGGATGTATTTCTGATGCCCAGCTGTTTTATTTAAGCATTTGTAAACTCATTCATATTTTTCTTTTTAAAAACCTCTAAGCACTGGACATTATAAAAACAAGAACAGCAACAATATCATTAAAGCAAAAAGCACAACGTCAGACCAACAGCTCAGCAGTATATAAACATATAAAAGCAAAGAAAATTAAAATTTCAGGGCATCAGGCTCAACCCTAATGGAGCAGGGAATATCTGGGCAAAAAAGTAAGTCTTTGGAATGCATCTGAAGCAACTGGTGGTTACTTCTTCATACAAGGCTGAGGGAAAGGCATTCCCCAGTACTGGGGTGACAGCAGAAAATTTCCCATTTCCGAGTCACCGCCCTGCAATATTCTGTAGGGTGCAGGGCCAGGAGAAAAATTTCCATGGATGAGCTAAGTGTTTACGGCAATGGCAAAAATGACTTCCCGGTGCCCAAACTAGATTACACAGCTAAAATGAAGAAAGCTAAGCGGGAAGCAGATGTCTTTGTGACACTGGATAGCTCAACTGGTTAGAGCATGGTGCTAATAACCCCAAGGTTGCAGGTTTGATTCCCGTATGGAATAGCTGCATATTCCTGCATTTCAGGGGGTTGGACTAGATGATCCGCAGGGTCCCTTCCAACTCTTTGATTCTATGAATGTTCTTTTCCTTGGCCTTTGCCACCTGAGATGTGTGTTTGCAGGACCCACCCATATCTGTGACTGCTTTTGATTCAGAATGCTAAATCGTTGTAACCTGCCTTGGGATCTGCTGGTCAAGGGCAGGTAGTGAATAAGAATAATAAATACAACTGCTGAAATGTTGATCTGTTTCTGCTAAGTGGGCAACTGTGCGGACAGCAACTTCCAAGGCCCAGAGGAGGCAGGCAGTGCTTGGAGCAGGCTCGTTGCTGTCTGCACATTTGCCTAATAATAATAATAATAATAATAATAATAATAATAATTATAATAATAATTATAATAATAATAATTTATTATTTATACCCCACCCATCTGCCTGGGCTTCCCCAGCCACTCTGGGCGGCTTCCAACAGAACACTAAAATACAATAACCTATTAAACATTAAAAGCTTCCCTAAACAGGGCTGCCTTCAGATGTCTTCTAAAAGTCTGGTAGTTGTTCTTCTCTTTGACATCTGGTGGGAGGGCGTTCCACAGGGCGGGTGCCACTACCGAGAAGGCCTTCTGCCTGGTTCCCTGTAACTTGGCTTCTTGCAGTGAGGGAACAGCCAGAAGGCCCTCGGCGCTGGACCTCAGTGTCCGGGCAGAACAATGGGGGTGGAGATGCTCCTTCAGGTATACTGGACCTAGCAGAAATAGACCAACATTTCAGCAGTTGTATTTATTATTCACTACCTGCCCTTGACCAGCAGGTCCCAAAGCAGGATCGGACAGAATGATCCACTTCGTGCACCTTGGACCACCAAGATTCCCAGGTCACTATGTGCAAAGTTTTGTGTTGTCTGAAATGACCAGCTGTAGAGAACTCGTGACACTGATGCATGGCCCTAGTTCTCTGTTTGCCTGAAGGCATGTACGCACATCAGTATCTATCAAGAAGCCCCTTGTGGGTTTTTGGGGGGAGGGGTTGAAAAAACGCTGGTGGGGGATGGAATGGAGTAGCCTGGGAAAAGGTCTGTGGGCTTGGCTGGCTGGCGTCCTGAACAGCAGTACTGCAGCTGGCAATAGTGTATGACAACAGGTCCCACTTGTTCATAAATGGTGAGAAACGCCAACTTCGGCTCCAAACATTGCTGACCAACGGCCTTGTTGGGGCTGAGGATGATGGGAGTCGGAGTACAGCAATATCTGAAGAGCCACTGGTTCCCCCCATCCCTGCGCTAGACTGAGATGAGGAAATATATCCTGTGTATCCTGTGCTAACTCCACACAAGCACTAGGTGGCGCTGTGTCCCAATTTCTATTATGGAAATCTTGTTTAAGGGCAGTTGTCAATAGAGAAATTCGCACTAAAAACGCTAGATTTTCATGAGGACTTAGAAAAAAAGAAAGAAGAATTGCAAACTGATATGGAGATGTGGGAAACTGGTCTTAAGATTGGGGAAAAACGAGAAACCAGCAGAAAATGAAATTAACATATTTGTTCATCGCTGGTACGACATTGTTTCTTTGTATTTTACTTCATGCCTCTACACACACACACACACACACACACACACACACACACACACCCCATTTCGGCTCAGCCCTGCTTCAGAGGTCAAAGCCAGCACTTTGAATTGTGCTCAGAAATAACCCAAAAGCTACTGCAAATCTTTAAAGCATTGGCAAAATAAGGTACATTAACAACCAACTCGTCTGCCAAGTTCTGAAACGGCTGAAGTTTCAAATACTCTTTAAAAGGAAACCCTTGCTTAATGCATTGCAGTAATCCAGCTATGCAGTGCATTATGTGTGAAAGATGCAGCAAGCTTGTTTTCTCCTGCTTCAGAGGGTAGGACCTGAATCTGTGCATTCAAATGACAATAAAGGGGATTCCAGTTTAACATTAGGGAGAACATTCTGTCAGTAAGAGCTATTCGACAGTTGAAAAGGTCTCCCTCAGAAGGTGGTGGACTCTCCTTCGTTGGAGGTTGGATAGCCATCTGTCATTGATGCTTCAGATAAGATTCCTGCACTTCCGGGGTTGGACTAGATGACCCTCAGGGTCCCTTCCAACTCCACAGTTCCAGTATGCCATCTTTGTGATGGCCTTAGAGACTCTTAGAGCTCCTCCAGACACTTGTTTATTGGCTATTCAGCCTGATTTCCTTGCACAAAGCATACAGAGATGTTAGATCATGCCTGATCTTTAATGAGCATCCGTTTTGATTTGTTTGCAGGGAGGCTGTGGGACAACAAATATTCACCCTAATTTGCTTGCTCCTTTTGTGGAGGTTAGGCTGTGTTCAGTCTTAACTGAGTGTTCATCCTGATTTGCTTGTGGGGTATTGAATATGTCTTCCCATTAATTATTTGTCTATCCCATGCTTTTCAGAATATTTCCCCATCACTTTCCTAACTGCAAAAAGCCTGTAGGGTTTCCCCCCAGTTACTTTGTTGCAACAGAGTGCTGCACAAATCCACTTTTATGGTGTGCCGTCCAGTTCTTCCCACAAACTGCTGGCAGTCTGGAGGCAACCAAAGAGGCAAGTGGATTACAGGAGAGGCACGGTCTGGTCCCCTGTGGTGCTTCTTAGGCGGCTGATCAAATGCAAACCTGGTGTTTTAACGTTTTGCTTGTAGTGGATGGTGACTACTGGGGTTGGTGGAGCGGAAGGCAGGGAGCCCAACAGTAGATGAGGCCAAAACCAACTGGCCGGCAAGGCTAAATCTAATTTTGCCTGCATCCTGTTCCCTCCTGAGGTCAGCAGAGGAAGCAGGCAGGTGATTGTCTGACTGAAGGTAGACTGAGGTTGGTGGGGCAGTGCCCAGTTCACCCTTATGGACCTGCCTCCGTTGGTAACAAGGAACCTGACAGACACTCAGTGCAGCCGCTATGCTACCCCTCCAAGCAGCACACCATTCCCATAGATCCTCTGGTTCCTCCCTCCCTCCTCCCACATTTGCAACTCCTTTGGTGGTGTTTTCCCTCCTAGCCGATTTCTGAGCTGGCTTGATTTATGGGATGTCAGAAGATCCTGACTTGCCAACATGGAGAAGGAGGTTGCAAGTGAATGTGTTTCTGGGATGACTCTGACTCCCCTTGTCCTCCCCGCGGCGGTTCAAATATATATATATATATATATATATATATATATATATATATATATATATATAGCTCCCAAGAATTATAATAATAACAGCAGCAGCTTCAGCCTGGGAGTTGATAGCTGGCTCTGCATCTAGAAGAGGTGCTTGTAAGCAGGGCAGGAAAGGTGGGGAAGAAGGCAAAAGTAGTGATGTTCTAAGGAGATGGCTATTATCCATAGGTCATTAAAATTAGCATCGGTTGCCATTACTCTAGCATTACAGGAGAAAGTTGGGTGAAATTACACACTGCATTTTTTAAATATTTTGTTTGTTGCTGTCCTCACAGTGTGACCCAGAGTGACTTCCCATTAAAACAAGAACAAAGAAAAACCCCAACCCTATAAATTTTGCTAAATAAAACAAAAGAACAAACTTGCTGAAACTCCTTTGGCGTCTACACAGTTGTTAAAGGTGCAAACCCACCTTTCTTCTCTTGAAGCTCATCAGGGATGGGTGAGGGGGGGGACACCTGTGGTCTGCCAGATATTGTTTTTCTCTGGCTCTCCTTAGACCCTGCTGGAGTGGCCCATATTCAGGGATGGTGATAGTTCAGCGCTATCCAATTCTCCGTTAAAGTAAAGGTAAAGGGATCCCTAACCATTAGGTCCAGTCGTGACCGACTCTGGGGTTGCGGCGCTCATCTCGCTCTATTGGCCGAGGGAGCCGGTGTACAGCTTCCGGTTCATGTGGCCAGAATGACTAAGCCGCTTCTGCCGAAACAGAGCAGCGCACAGAAACGCCGTTTACCTTCCCGCCAGAGAGGTACCTATTTATCTACTTGCACTTTGAGGTGCTTTCAAACTTCTAGGTGGGCAGGAGAAGGGACCGAGCAACGGGAGCTCACCCTGAACTGCCCCCGAACCTCCAACCTTTTGATTGGCTAGTCCTAGGCTATGTGGTTCAACCCACAGCGCCACCTGCGTCCCTCTAGTTCTCCGTTGTCACTTAAAATGCTGTGGAAACCAGCGGAGTCTTTAGCTTGTGTCACAGTAAACGTGGTAGTCTTGAAGGTGCCGCGCGGCTTTGAGAGTGTGTGTGACCCTGAGCACTTTGGAGGAAAGGTGTGTGTTGATCAAACAAATGTGATTGATCACATATACTGATATAGGAGCTTCGGGGCTTGTAGAAGCTTCTCCTTCCTCTCTCATAATACTAGACCCAGGGGACATCCAGTGAAACTGAATACTGGAAGACTTGGGACAGACGAAAGAAAGTCTCGTGGAACAGTGGCATTCCCTCCCACGGGATGTAGTGATGATGGGCACCAACTGCGCTGGCTTCAGAAGAGGATGAGACAAATTAAGATTATCGGTGGCTACTAGCCACGATGGCTGTATTCTGCCTCCATTGTCAGAGACAACATTACTCTGAATGCCAGTCATTGGAAATTAGAAAAAGGAAGAGTGCTCAGGTTCTGCTTCTGGGCTTCCATAGGTGGCTGGCCACAATGAGAACAGGGTGCTGGCCTGATCCAGGATAGCTGCTCTTATAATCTTAGAGGTAAGGGCGTAATTATGGCACCCCCTTTAAATTGACCTCAAACAGCCCAATGTTTGTAGGGACAAAATTCTGAGGAGCCCCTTCTGCAAAATCCAGAATCTTCTAGACTCCACCCTTGACCCCCATACTGGCTCTCTATATTCCAACTTTGCCCAGCCACCCTTGTGGTGCAATATGGCCTAGCTGCTGCTGTGCCAGTGTGGTGTAGCGGTTAGAGTGTCAGACTAGGGCATGGGAGACCCAGATTCGAATCCCCACTCGGCCATGAAGCTCCCAGAGTGACCTTGGGCTAGTCATTCACTCTCACACTAGCCTACTGCACAGGGTTGTTGTGAGGATAAAATGGGGAAGAGGGGGAGAACTTGGTTCTCCACCTTGAGCTCCTTGGAGGAAAGATGGGATACAGATGTACTAAGTAATAATAATAAGGAATATATATACCCATCGGGGTGCGGGGGGCGCTGTGGTCTGAACCACAGAGCCTAGGGCTTGCCAATCAGAAGGTCAGTGGTTCGAATCCCCGTGACAGGGTGAACTGCCCACCTAGTAGTTTGAAAGCACGTCAAGTGCAAGTAGATAAATACCGTATTTTTTGCTCTATAAGACTCACTTTTTCTCTCCTGAAAAGTAAGGGGAAATGTGTGTGCGTCTTATGGAGCGAGTGCAGGCTGCGCAGCTATCCCAGAAGCCAGAACAGCGAGAGGGATTGCTGCTTTCACTGCCCAGCGATCCCTCTTGCTGTTCTGGCTTCTGAGTTTCAGAATATTTTTTTTCTTGTTTTCCTCCTCCAAAAACTAGGTGCGTCTTGTGGTCTGGTGCGTCTTATAGAGCTCCGGCGGGAAGCTAAACAGCATTTCCGTGCGCTGCTCTGGTTCGCCAGAAAGGGCTTAGTCATGCTGGCCACATGACCCGGAAGCTGCACGCCGGCTCCCTCGGCCAGTAAAGCGAGATGAGCACCGCAACCCCAGAGTCGGCCCTGACTGGACCTAATGGTCAGGGGTCCCTTTACCTTTATATACCCATCAGCCCCAAACTATGTATATCACCCATCCAAGTTCCCTTCTCCAGCTCAGCGTATTTTGTGAAATTCGGAAGCAAACAAGAAAGACTATTTTCTCTCTATCTTTACAAATGAGGGAAGGTTAATTACCCTGCACCTCTCTGCCAAAACCCCAAAGCGGGCAGTGGGCAGTGAATTTCAGGCCGCCATTGCCTGCAGATCTGACATAAGGACAGGTGGCAAAACTCCCCACTGGGAACACCATCAGCCTTCTAGCTTGGAGACGTGAGGCAGCTGGCCTATGGCAGTTCCCTGGCCACCTTTCTATTGCACTCCAGTGAAATCCAGTTAACAGCCAGCTCCACCTGTTTAAGGAAAGAGAGATGCCTATATTTTCCTCTGTGTGCGTGGGTGGGTCAAATTTCACCTTTTGCAGGGCGAAGCGTGGGCAGATGAGAACCTCTGTTTTAACTTTTGGGTGGCTGTCGTTTTGGCTTTTTGGCTTTCCCCAGCGAAGGTGTCATCCAGGCCACCTGCGTGACTCGTCACTCTCGCTCTGCTCAGAACGGTGTGAAATTTAACTTTTTCCCTTTTCTCTCTCCCCTACCCTCCCAATTTCTTCTCTGGACTTTTTCTCTTTCTCTTCTCTTTTCTTTTTTTAAATTCCCCCCTCAAGCGGAACTGTTCTCAGAGAAACATTCCATTTCACAAGCGCTAACGACTTTCCTCTGTGCGCTTGCATTAATGAGGCCCAGGCCTGGCCCTCATCAGAGGGAAGCCATGCAAGAAATTGCCCGCATTTTTAATTCAGGAGGGTTATGATAGGAGAATCAAAGTCACACACTACAGTTGCTGAAGCCGACTCGGTCACGGGCCATTGGCTTGGCCAATTTTCTTTGATTCCCCCCCCCCCTTTTTTGAAAAAAAAATATATTTATTGCTCTCCCCGTTTCCATCTCCTTCATTCTACTTGTGTGCGAGTCTGTTTCATTAAAATAATAATAACCAAACCTTTGTTTTGAAAAGCCAGTCTTTTCAGAGACCCCCACCAAAGTTTCCAAGCTTTAGGCTTTTCAGCCTAGAAGCTGAGGTCGTCCCCTGGCCCCTTGCTTCTCTGGTTGACGGCTGGAGATTATTCCACACCTGGGTCTAACTGTTGGGTTCTGGGAGACTGCCTCCGCTAACGCTCTCCCCCAGATCGAGTTCGGTCTGCTGAGAAGAGGGTTGACGCATCCAGTAGGAAACGCGCTCGAGAAAGAGGGCAGTTTTTGGCTGTGCCTCCCCCACCCAGCTACCCGAGGCCCCCTTGGGAAAGGAGAAGACAATCAAATTAGGACCCCAAACAACCAATTTTGCCTTTACAAAGGGTCACTAGCTGGATCAAGGGCCACGGCTTCATGTCTTGTGGGAAAGGAGGTTGGAAGGAGATGAGTGTATAGGTGTTTTTAACTATCTCAGGGTGCTAAACGTGACTCTCGCCTCCGAAACCAGTCAACGGCAGTGAGAGGCTGCACGCACAAGGTACATTTGAAGCACATTTTTCTACACGAAGATTCCTGGGAATTGTAGTTCTCCCCTAACAGAGCAAAACCTGTTTTTGGTTTTTGGTGGTAATGTGCTTTAAGTGTACAGTGGTACCTCGGGTTAAGTACTTAATTCGTTCCGGAGGTCCGTACTTAACCTGGAACTGTTCTTAACCTGAAGCACTACTTTAGCTAATGGGGCCTCCTGCTGCGGCTGCGCCACCGGAGCATGATTTCTGTTCTCATCCTGAAGCAAAGTTCCTAACCTGAAGCACTATTTCTCGGTTAACGGAGTCTGTAACCTGAAGCGTATGTAACCTGAAGCGTATGTAACCCGAGGTACCACTGTATAAGCAGTAATAGAAGATTATTCCTTTCACATAGCCCCACTTGGAATCATCTTAGGATCGGTTTATGGGCATATTTATTTCCTGAAGTCCAGTTCAAAGTGCTGGTTTTGACCTATAAAGCCTCAGGGTCCACTTCTCCCCATATGAACCTACCCAGACCCTGCATTCCTCCTCTGAGGCTCTTCTCTGTTTGCCTCCTCTGCCACTGTTCCGGAAGGTGGCAACTTAAGAAGAGGCCTTTTCTGCAGTAGCTCCCCGCTTGTGGGATGCTCTCGCCATTGGAGGCATGCCTGGCGCCTTCGTTACGTATCTTTAGGCACCAGGCGGAAACATTTCTCTTCACCCAGGCCTTTGGCTAATTAAACAATCTATGGCCTTTTAAAAGGGACGCGGGTGGTGCTGTGGGTTAAGCCACAGAGCCTAGGACTTGCCGATCAGAAGGTCAGTGGTTCGAATCCCCATGACGGGGTGAGCTCCCATTGCTCGGTCCTTGCTCCTGCCAACCTAGCAGTTCGAAAGCACACCAGTGCAAGTAGATAAATAGGTACCACTCCGGCGGGAAGGTAAACGGCATTATCCATGTGCTCCTCTGGTACGCCAGAAGCAGCTTAGTCATCCTGGCCACATGACCCGGAAGCTGTCTGCGGACAAATGTCGGCTCCCTCAGCCAATAAAGTGAGATGAGAGCTGCAACCCCTAATAGTCAGGGGTCCCTTTACCTTTACTTTTATGGCCTTTTAAATTTTTTTGGGGGTATTGTTTTTGTTTGTTATTATGGTATGTATTTTGTGGTTTTTATATTGTAAACCACCCTGTGATCTTCGGATGAAGCGTGGCATAGAAAATAAATGATAGATAGATGATAGATGATAGATAGATAGATGATAGATAGATAGATATAGATAGATAGATAGGTTCACAAACAGCACCTATGATTCTGCTTTCTGGCTTGGCTTTAGCAAATATTTGATGGATGGATATCAGGAACAGGGCCTATTTGGTGGTGGGACCACAGGTGTGGAGCTCTCTCCCAGGGAGGTCCAGCAAGAGCCCTCCCTTTCTGTTTTTAGGACACTTCCAGACTGTTGCTATTGTCAGGCAGGATTCCAACTATGTACTGGCAAATCAAGGTTGCACAATCAAAATTGATTTGGAACTGGATTTTTTGAAACAAGGAAAGCGATGAGGAAATGCGTTGGAAAATGTGTGATAACATTTTCATGGCGCAACATCTAACTTCACTTCAAACAAATTATCTCAATAAAGTGGCTGGATGGAAGCAGGCAAATGTTGATTTTAAAAAAGAAAAGAAAAAAGGTGTTTTAGAATTGACTTCTGCTGTCTTTTAATTGTGAATTTCTAAATTTGCTGCTTTTAAAAAACTGCTGCGTTTTATACTTTATATATTTTAAGTGTCACCTTTTTATTGTTGTTATTACACTTTGTTTTTCTGTGAGCCACTTTTGAAAACTGTTTTAAAAGCAGGGAATAAACAAATAACACTCATTCCATTGGGTCTCACACACACCCCAAAATAAAATTTGTACCTGGGCCCATTGGCAAGAAAAGTCTTACCTTGCAGTGCAGTAATGCACATGTTTACTCAAAAGAAAGTGCGGCTGTAATCAATAGGGCATCATCCTCAGGACTGCATCAGGTGGCCATTTACCTATTGTCAAGATGACAGAGATTTACATAAATGTGCATGTGCTAATTTATACATCAGAGATGCAAATCTTTAAATAGCAGTATAATACACCCCACTGTAGTGGGGATGACTGTAATCAGTGATCTTTCTGGGTGTGTACAGTGGTACCTCGGGTTACATACGCTTCAGGTTACATACGCTTCAGGTTACAGACTCCACTAACCCAGAAATAGTACCTCGGGTTAAGAACTTTGCTTCAGGATGAGAACAGAAATCATGCTCGTGGTGCTTCAGCTTAAGAACAGTTTCAGGTTAAGAACAGACCTCCGGAACAAATTAAGTTCTTAACCCGAGGTACCACTGTACCTGCTTATTCTACTGTGCAGCCCCTGGCAATTTCAGAATCCAGCTGCTAAGAACATAAGCCCTACTCATTCAGCCAAAGGACCATCTATGTTGGCATTCTGTTTTCACAGTAACCAACCAGGTACCTATGGGAAGCCCTAGGAAAGCAGCTTTTAACCTTTCCAGACGCAGGGTCCACTAATAATCTATTTCTCTCTCTCTTTCTCTCCTCCCCCTTCTCCTTTTCTTGCTCCCTTTTGTTCATTCTTTATATCTCCTTTATTTTAACTCTTTTTTTTAACCCGAAATGAAAGAAAGAGGCCCTAGTTCTGTTGATGCCCATAGAATGGAGTATGTAAAATATAATGCAGTCAAGGTTTACCTGCTAAAAACCCAGGCATGACTTTGAAATAGCACTAAGGCTTTAGGATCCTATTTGCATGAAGAGACACATTAATATTTCTGCTGATGTTTTTTACAAGGTCAGGAGCTGACATTTCAGCTCTGCCTTCCGGAAGGGGAACTCTGGTCTTCGTTGCATTTCTTTAAGTGCCAGGTAAAAACATACCCTTTCTCCCAGGCCTTTGGCTAATTAAACAATCCATGAGTGTGTTGGGGGGGAGTACTGTTTTTGTTTGTTACTATGGTGTGTATTTTTGTTATTTTATATCAGGGGTCAGCAACCTTTTTCAGCTGTGGGCTGGTCCACCGTCTCTCAGACCATGTGGTGGGCTGGACTATATTTTGCAGGGGGGGGGGAGGGAAATGAGCGAATTCCTATGCCCCACAAATAACCCAGAGATGCATTTTAAATAAAAGGACACATGCTACTCATGTAAAAACACGCTGATTCCCAGACCGTCCGTGGGCCGGATAGTTTTATATTGTAAATGTGCTGCTCTGCTTTCCTTTGGACCACATCAGCAGGGCCAAGTGAGGGGTCTTGTCGTCTCCCCCCCCCCCAAAAAAAAAACTCCATACACACTGCCTTGGTGAGATCACTTCGATGCCAGCAGCCAATGAAGTGGTTTGACTTTACCCCTGGAGGCACACTCCATTGTCTCTCCAGACAGACGGGTGCCAACAGCAATGGCAAACCACCCTGTGATCCTTGGGTGAAGGGCAGTATAGAAGTTTAAACCACCACCGCAACATTCCCAACTTTATGAGGAATAGGAATAGATGGGTATGTTTAGCCTGGAGAAGAGAAGACTGAGAGGTGAAAGGATAGCCACCTTCAAATATCTTCTGTGTGCTCTAGAAGGTGGGACCTGGACCATTGAATTCAAATGACAAAAAAAAGGAGATTCCAATTTAACATTAGGAAGAACTTTGATAAGAGATGTCAGACAGTGGAATGGACCAGTGGCTGATCTTTCAGCAGCGCCCTGTGCAACGCCAAAAGTTGCCCCCTTCCCACCTCTCGCGCTCCATTCTAAATCATAGTTGCAGTGTCCCTGGCAGAGTCCCCAAGCTCTAAAGGTAAAGGACCCCTGGATGGTTAAGTCCAGTCAAAGGCGACTATGGGGTTGCGGCCCTCAGCTCGCTTTCAGGCCGAGGGAACCGGCTTTTGTGCACAGAAAGCTTTCCAGGTCATGTGGCCAGCATGACTAAACCGCTTCTGGCTCAACGGAACACCATGACGGAAACCAGGGTGCACAGAAATGCTGTTTACCTTCCTGCCGGAGTGGTACCTATTTCTCTACTTGCACTGGTGTGCTTTGGAACTGCTAGGTTGGCAGGAGCTGGGACAGAGCAATGGGAGCTCACCCCATGGCAGGGATTTGAACTGCTGACCTTCCAATTGGCAAGCCCAAGAGGCTCAGTGGTTTAGACCACAGCGCCACCCGCTTCACCAAGGCTCCACACCCAGTGTGACCGAACCAGTCATGCTCCCCTAAATCTGCCTCTGAGTGGACTCTGTCAGTAGGTAGTGGACTCCATTGGAGGTTTTCCAGCGGAGGTTGGGTGGCCATCTGCCAGGGATTCTTTAGCTGTGGTTCCTGCATTGCAAAGGGCTGGACTAGATGACCCTTGGGGCCCCTCCCAACTCTACAATTCTGTGATTCTAAAAGCCCTACTTGGCGATGCCCTAGTATTGAACATGGAACCTTCTGCATTCAAGTCTGAAGAGCTTCAGACTGGGGTGTGGGGCTTGGAGGCTACTTCTCAGGGTTTCTGCACTTCTTGTGTTTCATACCTGAAACTCGCCTTTGCCAGAGAGTTCACCGTTCCAGGTGTTGTTCATTCAGAACTACCCCTTACAGGGTGTCCAGTCCTGTTTTCCTCCCCCGCCCCATTGCGTCCCAGCAGAATCTTCCAGTAACACCTGCCGCCGCCAAGCTCAATTTATTCAGCCTGTCGAAATGGGTCCCTTTTAGGGGTCTGAAGGTCACTGCATCTTGTTTCTGCTGCCCACGGCGATGCCATTACTCACTTCCTGTGTTTTGAAATGAAGGCTGGCATCGCGGACCGGGTTCATGACTGTGCAGGTTATCTCAGAAGTCAAAACAGGGAACAGCCTTTTCGTGATGTGTTGCGGAAAAGCACACACAACATCCGCATATATGCAAGGTGTGTCATGAAACCCTAATAAGTGGGGTTTCATGTACATACAGCACACCGCTTTTAAATGAAAAATAGCTCCAGGGGGTTATGCTTTGAGTGGGAAAGTGATGGCAGGGGAGGCAGCTTAACCCCTTCCCCACCTGCCGTTTCCCTGCTCTAAATTGTCCCCATCCAAGATCGGATGTGTCATTACGCTTGCAAACACACATATGGACAGAGCAGACCCGTTGAAATTAACGGGACTCATTTTAGTCAAGTTCATTAAGTTAAATAGGTGTGCTCTGGGTAGGATTAACATTGGATGCAACCTCCCCCGCTCCAATTTAAATAAAACAAAATTTAGAGTTTGCTCCTCAAGGAAAGCAGAATCTTCCTTTTCAAGTGTGTTACCTTTTCCTCGGTTCCTTTCTTAAATATTAACCCAAACGCCATTGGATGAGTGTTCAATGGAGCAGAAGGACCCCTGTTCAAAGTGCATGTGTCTTGTGCAAGTATCTCTTGCTCTGGGGGGTGGGGTTGGGGAGGGTGATTTTATTGAGGACGCATTCCCCTTTCTTTCTGACCCTTGAGGCCATGCTACCCCTTGCGCTAAAGTGGGGCAATCCTCAGTGGTATGAAAAGTGGTATGAGAGCATTACTTTTTGTGCTCGTGATGTTGGGGTAGTTAAACTTGATCCCATTTACAACGCTATTTGCTCCTGCAAAGGTTTCGGGGTGGTCACACTGTTTTGTTTCCAGCCAGTGTACGTCCCATAAATCCCTGCTGGAATCCTTTTCATCCCACAAATGTCCCACAGAATATACCCGTATTTTTCGCTCTATAAGACGCACCAGACCACAAGACGCACCTAGTTTTTGGAGGAGGAAAACAAGAAAAAAAATATTCTGAATCTCAGAAACCAGAACAGCAAGAGGGATCGCTGGGCAGTGAAAGCAGCAATCCCTCTTGCTGTTCTGGCTTCTGGGATAGCTGCGCAGCCTGCATTCGCTCCATAAGACGCACACACATTTCCCCTCACTTTTTAGGAGAGGAAAAGTGAGTCTTATAGAGCAAAAAATACGGTATGTGTGTTGTCCTGCTTTTGCTGCCCTGTAGCGCCAGAGTTCCCCTCCAAATGACCATAATGTGGCCACATTGGGAAACCCTCGCAAAACAACTGATAACGCAGAATGAAGTGTGGATGGACCAGCACACATCCACTTTGAATGTGCTATAGTTGCAGCAACGACGTGCTGCAGAGTAACCTGATGTGGCCATTGATATTTATGTATGTTGCGATATTTATTCAAAAGAAGGTGAAGGGTGGCTATAGATAACATTTCTCCTCTGTACCCTCACGGCCTCCATCAGTTACTAATCTGCACCCCAAAATGAATATTAATTGTTGCAGCAGCAATTTCACTCAAGAAATGCACATATAGACTTCTTGTTCATGCCTGTTGACATCTTTTTTATTAAAAAAAAAAAAGTTCGGGGAGGTTGATGGCTGATACCGAATGTGTTTCTCTCTTTCTTTGCTTTCCAAAAGTGAGGAGGATAACTTCAAAGTGACTGTTATTTACCTCCTGGACAAAGAAAATCCAGGATTTGTTTGCAAAGTGCTCAAAAGACATCAATTATTGGAGCAACAAGAAGTCATTTTTCCCCCTAGCTGTGCCTCCCTCCTTTGTATTTAAAGAAGTTGCAATAGGTCACAAAGCAAAGCTGAGTGCGTTGAAAAGCACTTATTTCCACAAAGCACAAAATTAGCCAAAGAAATTCATTGGCCACTAGTTTAGGACTAGGCTAATTTGTGAGATGGCCTAGAAATGGTTAAGCAGTCTAAATGGAACCCTCATGCTCAGGAGAAGTCTTCCTTGTGAGTAGGGATGGGGGGAAATTTCCTTCAGTCCACATTTCAAGGTGAATTTACCTAATTCGTCCTTTCTGAAACACAACAATCCTTGGAAGTCTGCACCATTGCAAATTGCTTTCCAGGCAAGTAATGTGTACAAAAATGCACCTACAAGGGGAAAGTGTGTTTAAAATGCATATATTTGTTTTAAAAATCACACGCCAAAATTAGGGAGGGAATTGCATAGGGAAACATGTATACAGGGAGAAATAAAACCGCTCCAACGCTGATTAATTTTCAGGAGGACTTTTAGTCTTAAATGCAAACTGATGTGGAAATGTGGAGAGCCAAGCTTACGACTGGGAAAGTAAGAGAAACCAACACTGACCTATTCGCTCATCCCTCCGGATGGGAAGATAGCTCAGTTGGTAGAGCACGAGACTCTTAATCTCAGGGTGATGAGTTCAAGCCCCGCATTGGGCAAAAGATTCCTGCACTGCAGGGGGTTGGACTAGATGACCCTCGGGGTCCCTTCCAACTCTACAGTTCTGTTCTCCCTCTAAGTCCCAGGTGCTGAAGGCAGCAGAAAAAGGGCAAAGAGTTCCCCAGGACAAGGCCAGCTGAACTTTGGAGATGTGTGGGATCATCAAAAGTGTCCCCTCAGATGACCTCGGTGACTGAGATGGAGCCAGACGACCCTCAAGGGACTTCCGGCCTTGCTTGTTCCGTGCTTAGGAAGTAACACAAGAACCTTGAACCTGGCTGGTAGTGAATTCTCAGCTGGCTCAGCCTCTCTGAGCAGCAGGTAGCCTGTTCCTGGAAGCAGCCTGGCCACTGCCTTGTTTTCCCCACCCTGTCCTAGCCACACAGTTTCAGAGACACATGCTGTTGTCTGTCCTCTGCCAAAGAAAAGTACAGTCCGTGGGAGGTTTAAGGACGCGCGGAGGATCTTTGATCCCTTGCAGATTAGTCCTAACACCTGCAACTTGAAAGGCACATTTGGAAGATCTTACGCCGCGTCTCCCGAGGAATAGGTGGAAGCGGTGCTTCCCACAGGCCTTGGTATGACGGACATCACTCCTGCGAATACCGTATTTTTTGCTCTATAAGACGCAGTTTTTCCCTCCTAAAATGTAAGGGGAAATGTGTGTGCATCTTATGGAGCAAATGCAGGCTCCATGGCTTCAGCAAAAGCAACACGAAGCCTCCGGAGTGCAGCAGGAGCTCCCGCTGCGCTCCGGAGGCTTCGCGTTGCTTTCGCTGAAGCCAGGAGAGCAAGAGGGGTCAGTGCGCACTGATCCCTCTTCCTCTCCTGGCTTTGCTTCGCTGGAGAGGCGCTGCGCAGCTTTCCCTCTCTGCACAGTGCCCCTTCAGTGAAGCAGGAGGAGAAATGGAAGGGGCTCCGCTTCTCCTGCCGCTTCACTGAAGGGGCGCTGCCACAGAGAGGGAGAGAATTTTTTTCTTCTTGTTCTCCTCCTCTAAAACTAGGTGCACCTTATGGTAGGGTGTGTCTTATAGAGCAAAAAATACGGTATGTGCCCAAGGAGGAGAACTGGCCCAAAGCATTGGGAAGTAACAGCTGAGAAGACTGCCTGGGGCATTTTTGTCGTGTGTGATGCTCAAAGTTCCTTACCAGCGCTGTCTTTGGCATATGTGCCGCCAGGGTGCAAAGACCCACCCAGCGCCCCCAAATTTAGTTTAGCCCCCAAATTAACTTTTATTATGTTTATGTCAGACACCACACTAATGCCTTATCTCTTGTTTACGAAAGAAGGGAGGAAAAAGAAACAGACTTCCTTATTTGCTCATTTATTTACAATACACTTATACTTAAGGATACAACACCACCACACTTAAACTTAAAAGTATTGTTTAGGCAAGTGGGTCACAGGTGGTGCTGTGGGTTAAACCACAGAGCCTAGGACTTGTGGATCAGAAGGTTGGCGGTTCGAATCCCCATGACGGAGTGAGCTCCCGTTGCTCAGTCCCTGCTCCTGCCAACCTAACACTTCGAAAGCACGTCAAAGTGCAAGTAGATAAATAGGTACTGCTCCGGCGGGAAGGTAAATGGTGTTTCTATGCGCTGCTCTGGCTCGCCAGAAGTGGCTTAGTCATGCTGGCCACATGACCCGGAAGCTGTATACCGGCTCCCTCGGCCAATAAAGCGAGATGAGTGCAGCAACCCCAGAGTCGGCCATGACTGGACCTAATGGTCAGGGGTCCCCTTTACCTTTACCCTATTGTTTAGGCACCTACTTAAGAGAAACATCAGTTGTGTCAAAGGTGCCGCTGACCCAACTGCCACATAGCAGCTCAATACAGTACGTAACATAATATTTTGATGTAAGAGTTAATTTCGCGTGCACAGCGCCGTTGTGAATGACAAGCGCCGCTGCTGTTGCGGTGCATCTTTAGTAAATGAGTGCACAAAGTCGAAAGACCTTTAGTGAAACAGTAGGTATACATTTCTGTAAAACCTATGTACATATTTATTTTGTTTCTCTAGCTTGATCAAAATTATTATTATTTCATAACAGATAGGTAGTTAAGAGCTTAGGCAGCATCAGCGGTGGGTGCCTGGTGCCCCCCAGAATTTGGCGCCCAGGTGCCCCGCATCCCTTGCACCCCCGGGTAAAGACGGCCCTAGAATCATAGAATCATAGAGTTGGAAGAGACCACAAGGGCCATCGAGTCCAACCCCCTGCCAAACAGGAAACACCATCAGAGCACTCCTGACATACGGTTGTCAAGCCTCTGCTTAAAGACCTCCAAAGAAGGAGACTCCACCACACTCCTTGGCAGCAAATTCCACTGTCGAACAGCTCTTACTGTCAGGAAGTTCTTCCTAATGTTTAGGTGGAATCTTCTTTCTTGTAGTTTGGATCCATTGCTCCGTGTCCGCTTCTCTGGAGCAGCAGAAAACAACCTTTCTCCCTCCTCTATGTGACATCCTTTTATATATTTGAACATGGCTATCATATCACCCCTTAACCTCCTCTTCTCCAGGCTAAACATGCCCGGCTCCCTTAGCCGTTCCTCGTAAGGCATCGTTTCCAGGCCTTTGACCATTTTGGTTGCCCTCCTCTGGACACGTTCCAGTTTGTCAGTGTCCTTCTTGAACTGTGGTGCCCAGAACTGGACACAGTACTCCAGGTGAGGTCTGACCAGAGCAGAATACAGTGGCACTACTACTTCCCTTGATCTAGATGCTATACTCCTATTGATGCAGCCCAGAATTGCATTGGCTTTTTTAGCTGCCGCGTCACACTGTTGGCTCATGTTAAGTTTGTGGTCAACCAAGACTCCTAGATCCTTTTCACATGTACTGCTCTCAAGCCAGGTGTCACCCATCTTGTATTTGTGCCTCTCATTCTTTTTGCCCAAGTGCAATACTTTACATTTCTCCCTGTTAAAATTCATCTTTTTTGTTTTGGCCCAGTTCTCTAATCTGTCAAGGTCGTTTTGAAGTGTGATCCTGTCCTCTGGGGTGTTAGCCACCCCTCCCAGTTTGGTGTCATCTGCAAATTTGATCAGGATGCCCTTGAGTCCATCATCCAAGTCGTTGATAAAGATGTTGAATAAGACCGGGCCCAAGACAGAACCCTGTGGCACCCCACTAGTCACTCTTCTCCAGGATGAAGAGGAACCATTGATGAACACCCTTTGGGTTAGGTCAGTCAGCCAGTTACAAATCCACTGAGTGGTAGCATAGTCAAGACCGCATTTTACCAGCTTCTTTACAAGAATATCATGGGGCACCTTGTCAAATGCCTTGCTGAAATCAAGGTAGGTTACATCCACTGCATTCCCTTCATCTACCAGGGTTGTAATTCTGTCAAAAAACGAGATCAGGTTAGTCTGACATTACTTATTTTTCAGAAATCCATGCTGACTATTGGTGATCACAGCATTCCTTTCTAGGTGCTCACAGGCTGTTTGCTTAATGATCTGCTCCAGAATCTTCCCTGGTATTGATGTCAGACTGACTGGGTGGTAATTATTTGGGTCCTCTCTTTTCCCCTTTTTGAAAATAGGGACAACATTTGCCCTCTTCCAGTCTGCCAGGACTTCACCTGTTCTCCAGGAGTTCTCAAAGATGACTGCCAGTGGTTCTGAGATCACATCTGCCAGTTCTTTTAATACTCTTGGATGCAGTTCATCTGGCCCTGGAGACTTGAATACATCTAAACTAGCCAAGTATTCTTGTACTATCTCCTTAGTTATTCTGGGCTGTGTTTCCTCTGCTGAATCATTTGCTCCAAATTCTTCAGGTCGGGCATTGTTTTCTTTATCGGAGAAGACCCTGTTCCTTACAGTCTGGAAAGTGACGAGTCTGGATGTATAATGTAGTATAGGTTCTGAAACAATTCTTAATCGCCCTTTATCAAAAGATTCCAGGGCGGTGTCTGAAAGCGTGACTTAAGATTGATTCACACAACATATCAAGGCTATTTAGAAGCAACCAATAAGCAAAACAAACAAAACACCATATTTACTCAAATCTAATGCTCACCTTTTTTGGCCAACTTATGTTGTGAAAATTAAGGTGTGCATTAGATTTGATAGCACATTTACATCCACCAGCAAATACTTTTTGGGGTTTCAAGGTTCTGAAAAATGAGATGCGCATTGGATTTGATGGTGCTTTAGGCTCAAGTAATTATGGTAAATAACCCCCACCAAAAGCTAGAAACGAAATAAAACAATTCCAAATGTTATCTAGGATCTAAAATGCTCCTCTTCATTTGCCTTGTGAGTATCCCAGTTCATAGGCTGGGGCAAATGCTTTCCTAATGACTGGATTGTATATTTTGATGGCACCAGCTTCAGCCTTTTATTGGCTTGGCAAAACATAGGCTTGCAGTTTCACACTGGGCATTTTTGTGTTCGTAAGACAATGGCTGCATTCACACACAATGCTAAGCCATAGTTTGTTTTCAGCATGGTTTGTTCTGGGCACCCTGAGTCGTTATGAATGTCACACAACATCCTATTTCTCTAAACCTTGGTTTATTTGTTGCTGCCTTGGCCTCATGTCTTTGTGGCTTGATGAGTGCCTGGAATGGAATGGCGGAACAAACCGTGGTTAAGCGAGGCTATTGAGTTCATATGTAATACCAAACCAAAGGTGAAACAAGCCACGGTTTGTGAGCCAACAACAAATTATGGCTTTACATCATGGCTTTATGCTGGAAAGCAAACCATAGTTTTACTAAACAAACCATGTTTTACCTTTATGTGTGACTGGGCGAATAGCTCCATAGAACAATAGGATAGCAGAATAACATTTGGAACATATCTTCATGACACCATCCTGCACCGCAGGTTTGAATCCCACCTTAAACCCTACACTCATTTTCAAGCCGTCAGCAACGCAGGAGACAATACAGGGCACAGAGGGGGAGGTTGCCAGGCTGACAACGGGCAATGATGCAAGCGGAAGTTGCATTTCAGCGACGGCAGCAGCGAGGGGAGCATCCCGTTGCCTATCCATGGCTGCTGCTGCCAGCCTCCTCCCTTGGGCAGCTCGTAGCGGCTGCTGGAGAGCAGGCGAGGAAGAGGAGAGGCCATGGCGCCAAGGCCCAGCCCTGCATGATGCGCTGGCTCCGAGGAGCAGGCAGGGACAGGGCCGTCCTGGGTGGGAATAAAGGGGAGCAGAGCAGAGCACAAGGAGTCTTGAATTTTTTTAAAGTGCTTTGTGCATCCACATCTAATCTTGTCCTTTTCTTAATTTTCCCCCCCATTTTTTGCATTACTTTTTGTAAATCTTACCAAAAAATAAAATCAGAATTAAGGGGTTTTCTCAGGACGCTGGAGAGTGTGTGTGCTGTGTCCTATTTGCGTTAGTGGCAGTGGCATTTGCCCTTTTTCTGATAGGAAATGCTGGGGGGGACGACACCAGGGAAGAGATGGCATATAAACCAAATCAATAAGGATAGGTGTTAAAAGAGCCCCCAACTCTCCCCCCGCTTGTCTCATGGGCCCAAAGACAGTGCCCCGATGCCCCCTCCATCGCTTCCCCCTTTGCAAAGGGACAACCTGTTCCCCTGACTCCCACTCTCCTGAACCTATTGCAGCAATTCAGACTGTAAATATTAGGAGTAGGACGTCCTTAGTGCAAGTGGAAACAACTCCGAGCAATTCCTGTGCAGTTGATTGAGCTTGGAGGCCAAAAGTATATATATATTTTTTTTTAAAAAAGTGACTTCTTTCATGCCGGTTCCTTTCTTTACTTTCTTTCTTTCTATCTTTTTTTTTTTTTTTTTTAAAAAAAAGCCAAAACCACAGCTTCCCCATCAGCCAGAGGCTGGGGGATCAACTACAGGTCATATTTAGCAAAGGTGGAGATGAAACACGTTTAAAGGAGCTGGCGAATATGACATCACTGCATGTAAGTGTGTGTGTGTGTGTGTGCGCGTGCGCGTGTGTGCGTGGGGGGGGGGCTGGAGAAAATGAGGAGGGGGAAGGGGCTCCGTCCTCAGCCAAAGGAGTCAGAATCCCATGGAGATGTTTTTTGTTTTTTTAATGGCCCTGTTTGTGAAAAACACCTCTCACCCACAGAACGAGAGGTCGGAGTGCAGTTTGTTGGGCGCACTGATGCATTCAAAAGAAATTGTAAAATAGAACCTTTGTTTTCTTTCCCTCTGGAAAAAAAATATCAAAAAAATCACATACAGTGGTACTTCGGGTTACAGACGCTTCAGGTTACAGACGCTCCAGGTTACAGACTCTGCTAACCCAGAAATAGTACCTCAGGTTAAGAACTTTGTTTCAGGATGAGAACAGAAATCGCGGCGGCAGTGGGAGGCCCATTAGCTAAAGTGGTACCTCAGGTTAAGAACAGTTTCAGGTTAAGAATGGACCTCCGGAACGAATTAAATTCTTAACCTGAGGTACCACTGTATTCGTTCTTGAGGCACTTCCACACCACTTGTTTAATGAGGGTTCATCCCAATTTGCTTTTAGGGAGATCAGATGATGTTGTTTCTTTAAAGAGTCCCCATTCTGATTTGTTGGTGGGGACTTTAGAGGACAGTCGCTTCATAGCAAGTGTTATCCCACACATTCCAAAGTGTTTTCACTTTCCTCATCACAAGAAGTCCAATCTTTTTGACCTGTGATTGAATCGGGAGGAGCCCTTCGTCACTCTGTCACACTCTGTCACAGAAACAAGCGAGGGCTTCTAAATTATCTTTTGAGTTCGAAATTGATTTTTTGCCTTCCCTGCCGCAAAAATAAAATTAAGTTATAGGTTTGCTTGTGGTTTTTTAGGGGCTGTTCCACATTGGCAACCTGTTTTGCAAGGGCTACTGGGAAGCTAGAGTCTGTGCTTACTATAACACCCAGTGGCTAGAAGTGGGCAATTCTGATGCTCTGGACTTAACGTGTATATTACCCAGTGGTGGATGGTGCCCATTGGGGACTAGATGGGGTGGAAGACAGGGAGCCCAACAGTGGGTGGAGCCAGGGTGAGTGACAGCCAGAGCCGGAACCAGTGACAGCCAAAGCCAACTAATTTTAGTTTCTGCACCACCCTCTCCTTGGATGTGGGCAGCACAGTAAAGAGGAGGTGGAAGGTGGCAGCAGTGCGACCCCTGGGCTAGAAGCAAGTAAGAAGGTGGGTAGCAGGCAGCAGGCTGAGAGCAGATTGAAGCTTGTGAGCCAGCTCCCCATATACCCAAGCAGACCAACCTCCTCTGGCATTGTAGTTGTTTAGTCGTTTCTTCATGGACCAGAGCACGGCAGGCACTCCTGTCTTCCACTGCCTCCTGCAGTTTGGTCAAACTCATGCTGGCAGCTTCGAAAACACTATCCAACCATCCTCTTGTCGTCCCCTTCTCCTTGTGCCCTCCATCTTTCCCAACATCAGGGTCTTTTCCAGGGAGTCTTCTCTTCTCTCTTTTTTTTAATAAGATATTTATTAAAGATTTTCTTAATACAATAAAAAAAACAACAACATATAACTTTACAATAACCATATTTTCTTCACTTCTTTGGACTTCCTCACATCTCTCGTTCCTGCGTTCTAAGTTTTTCAAACTTTACCCAGCAATTTATCACCTTGTTTCAATTCTTATATTATAATTTCCAATATTGTGTCCCTACTTTTAGATAATTTTACCCAAACCTTAAAAGCTTAATTTTAGTGATGTATGGACTCTCCTCCAGCACCATAATTCAAAAGCATCAATTATTTGGCGATCAGCCTTCTTATGGTCCAGCTCTCACTTCCATACATCACTACTGGGAAAACCATAGCTTTAACTATACAGACCTTTGTTGGCAAGGTGATGTCTCTGCTTTTTAAGATGCTGTCTAGGTTTGTCATTGCTTTTCTCCCAAGAAGCAGGCATCTTTTAATTTCGTGGCTGCTGTCACCATCTGCAGTGATCAGGGAGCCCAAGAAAGTAAAATCTCTCACTGCCTCCATTTCTTCCCCTTCTATTTGCCAGGAGGTGATGGGCCCAGCGGCCATGATCTTCGTTTTTTTTTTATGTTGAGCTTCAGACCATATTTTACGCTCTCCTTTTTCACCCTCGGCATTACCTTCATTTATATCAAAATGTGCCAAGTCAGCCCTGCTGCATTTCAGGGGCCCCTCTTGCTCATTCTACTAAGTCATCTCATCCGAAGTTCTATCCTGTGGGTGTTCCCCACCCCCTAAAATAATGTAGAGAAATGTGGAATTGTAGAGCTGGAGGGGAACCCCCAGGGCCATCTAGTCCACACCCTGCATTGCAGGAATCACTGCAAATAATGAGGAGTCTGATAGCTCAGTCAGTAAAGCGTGAGCCTCTTAATCTCAGGGTCGTGGATTCAAGCCCCATGTTGGGCAAAAGATTCCTGCATTGCAGTGGGTTGGACTAGATGATCTTTGGGGGCCCCTTCCTACTCTGCAATTCTGTGACTAGGATTCTATCCCTCAGTTACCTATTTATCGAACTGCTAGGTTGGCAGAAGCAGGGACCGAGCAACGGGAGCTCGCCCCGTCACAGGGATTCGAACCGCTGACCTTCTGATCAGCAAGTCCTAGGTTCTGTGGTTTAACCCACAGCGCCACCCGCGTCCCGCAAAAATGTGTACGTTAGGGGAAATTACATATTTTTTTAAAAAAAAAATGTGTCTAGGAAAAATTTGCACCTAAATGCTGGAGAATTTTCATGAGAATGTTCTTTTTTTAAAAAAAGCACACTGAGGTGGAAAGGTGGAGAACTGGATTTCAGGTTGGAAAAATGAGAATTTGGGAGAAATTGAAATGGGGAAAATCGCCCGTCCCTAGAACACCAGAAACTGTCTTATACCAAGTCAGACCATTTGTCCATCTAGCTTGGTATTGTCTACACTGACTGGCAGCAGCTCTCCAGGGTTTCAGGCAGCAGTCTTTCCCCAGCTCTGCTTGGAGATGCCATTGGGGAGCAAACCTGGGTCCTTCTGCATGCGCAGCTGGTGTCCTCCACCTGACAGTGGCAGGATTGCTTTCAATAACAGTAGCTCCTCTGCCCATCCCCACCTGTCCCTTCCCACGACTGATTCCCAACGGGACAGAATTCTTGAGCTTGAAACTTCTGAGAAACAGTGTGTTGTCCGAGGCCCTGAGGAACCCAGCAACCCTGGGCAAGCAGAATGGCCGTGATCTTCATCTGAGAAGAATTAATGAGGCATGTAGGATAGTAATGGGTGGAGGGATGGGCGGGGAGGGGGGGAGAAAACACCCAAGCCACTCTCTCACAATTCCCTCTGGACCTCCTGCCCGAGGAGCGATGGGTCTGGCGAGAAGGGGGCTGAGGGGCAGTGGTGGGGAATGGCAGTAAGGGAAGGAGAACAATATCGCCTCAATTAGCACAGTGTTTCCAAAAGTGTGGAGAGCAGCCAAGGCCCGGCTTACTGACTGTGACAGAACATTATTACAATCAAACGGGCATGGAATTTGCTCAAAGGCCAAGCTGAGGCGTTCCTTCACAGATGGCTGACTTCTTGCACCACAGAATCTCTGCCGACCCACCAGCTCAGGAGGTCGCTTGGTGCAGGGATCTTTAGAGTCTCAAAATCCTAGGTAGCTCAGGCCAGGGATTGTCAGGATCCTGCCCAACCCAAACCCAAGAGAGACCTCGATGTCAAAGACCAGTTGCTGGAAATTGCAAGTGAGGAGATTTACTGATTCACTCAGCTGCTGCTTGTGGGCTTCCCATGGTTGGCCACTGTGAGAACAGGATGCTGGGATTGGTGACACATTGGCCTGATCCAGCTGGCTCTTTTGTTGTTGATCAGTCTTTTAGTCGTGTCCGACTCTTCGTGACCCCATGGACCAGAGCACGCCAGGCACTCCTGTCTTCCACTGCCACCCGCAGTTTGGTCAGACTCATACTGGTAGCTTCGAGAACACTGTCCAACCATCTCGTCCTCTGTCGTCCCCTTCTCCTTGTGCCCTCCATCTTTCCCAACATCAGGGTCTTTTCCAGGGAGTCTTCTCTTCTCCTGAGGTGGCCAAAGTATTGGAGCCTCAGCTTCAGGGTCTATCCTTCCAGTGAGCACTCAGGGCTGATTTCCTTCAGAATGGAGAGGTTTGATCTTCTTGCAGTCCATGGGACTCTCAAGAGTCTCCTCCAGCACCATAGCCGGCTCTTTTAGGTTTATTTTATTTCAGGCACCCCCAAACTCGGCCCTCCAGATGTTTTGGGACTACAACTCCCATCATCCCTAACTAACAGGAGCAGTGGTCAGGGATGGTGGGAACTGTAGTCCCAAAACATCTGAAGGGCCGAGTTTGGGGGTGCCTGTTTTATTTGATGTATCGGATTGATATACCGCCCTTCATCGAAAGATCTCAGGCTGGTTCACAGAATAATAACACGAAACAAAAAGCACAAATAACAGAAGAAGCAAAACGATGACCCACAAACGCATTTAAAAGGCTGTAGAATATTAATCGGCCTGGTTGAAGAGGAACAATTTTGCCTGGCACCTCAAGATATAAAGGAAGTCACCACGGAAGCTACTGCAGAAAAGGGCCCTTCTCATGTTTCTCCCTCTGGGGCACTCTTGGAGGAGGCACACAAAGAAGGGCCTCTGATGATTATGATTGCAGAGTCTGGGTTGGTTTATATGGGGAGAGGCAGTCCTTGAGGTGTTGTGGTTCTTAAATAAGAGGCATGGGACCCTGTGGAGAACCCCAGGCAATCTCAAGTATCTGGTCACATTAACCTCTAGCTTGCGGCACCCTCCTCCTAGAATATCGTGAACCTGCCCCGAGCCCAGATTCCTCCTCTTTGCCCCTTACAGACTTCAAGAGTGCAATGAGGCTTCTCCATTTGTGGCACTGCCCCACCACCCTCGTCTGCCCTCAGCCAGCCCCCTCCTGCCTGCTCTTCTATGTACAACAGTCCAGGAGGGGCCTCTACGTGTCCGCTTCCTCCCCCCACTCTGTAGAACTTAGTATAGAATTGGTAGAGTTGGGACTGGGACTCCAAAAGTCATTTAGTCCAACCCCCTGCAATGCTGAAGTGGTCCATATTATGGGGAACGAACCTGCAGCCTTCATCTTTTCTGCTCTGTTGTTGTTTCTGCTCTGCTTTGGTCTTTCATATTTCGTGCAGTTCTCCACTCAGGGTTAAGGAGGGTTTAACATGCAGATGAAGGTGATCGTTGGTTGATGAAGGACTCTTGTGTGAGAGGCAGGGAAGGAAAGAGAAGAAAGGGATGCTCCCAGGTGAGAGCTGGGAGGGTTCCCCTTTCTCTGTGTGGGACAAGTGAAGGTGAAAGACGACCTTGTCTTCTTTTCCCTTCGACTTTCCCCTTCATTTTAGTTTAGTTTGTTTTTGTTTGTGGTAATATATTGTGAAAAGCCTTAATAAAAATATTACAAATTGGTATACGATCAGCACCACACTCTAACCCAGGCATAGGCAAACTCCGGCCCTCCAGATGTTTGGGACTACAACTCCCATCATCCCTGACCACTGGTCCTGTTAGCTAGGGATGATGGGAATTGTAGTCCCAGACATCTGGAGGGCCGGAGTTTGCCTGTGCCTGCTCTAACCACTGGTTCATAGGGTGATGTGGACCAAAGCAGAATTAGCTGGTCCTTCCTATCATGGGCTTTTTCTCTCCTTCCTGCACTTCCGCCCTAACAGTCCCAATGGGCACCAGTAGCCCCATGCAGAGGGGGTGCAGGCAGCCGGGTGCACTTGTCCCGGGCATCAGAGGGCAAAGTCAACTGGGGGACCCTGCTGGGGGGCTGCCAGAGTTACGCTGTCATGGCAAGAACAAGACTCCCACCCTGGGCCTCACCCAAGCTCTGCGTGGACCTGGGCACCAGCCATCACTGCAAGAGTGAAGGCACCAGTGGACCTTGTGGGAAGCCTTCTCCAAAGCAGCGTCCTCCAACTGTGGTCAGACTCCAGCTCCCATAAGCCCCAGCAAGCTTGAGCAATGGTCCAGGATGGTGGGAGTTGTTGTCCAGCAACATCTGAAGGCCCTTCAGATGTTTTTGGACTACAGTTCCCAGAATCCCCCACTCATTTGCCATGCTGGCCAGGGGCTGGTGGGAGTTGGAGTCTAACAAACTGTGTGGAGGGTCATGACTTCCCAACTGTTAGATAAGAGAATCGGCTGTGTACAATGACCCAGCAGATACGAGGAAGGGCTTCTAAAAACTCAGGCTGCTACCCTAAACACGCTTCCTAGAGGCAGGAAGACCCTCTGAACTCAGAAGGCACTTCCTTCTGAGTAAAGATGTTTTATGATTGCAGGGTCAGTGCATCTGTGAAGACAAATGCATACAGGCTTGGAGGTGTGGATGTGGCAGTGGTGGATCAGGGGAGGGGAAGAAACAATAGCTTTAAATACCTACATGGAATATTGTGTGTGTGTGTCTACTCTTAGGAGACAGAGGCAAAACTGTGCCTATCTCTTGAAACATGTAACTGAACACATCCTTAATCTTCCAGATCCATGACACAACCCTTAGAAAGGGTCTTTGTATAGAAGACATCCCTCCTTTTATCTGTAAGCCCATCAAAATGAACTTGATTGGATCGCCTACAGGTGCTTCCTCAACCCTGCAGGCTGAAGTGCTGAGGGGTCCCCAGTTTAGGGGGCAGGGGCCACACTTGGAAATCCAAGGAACTCTGTTGGGCACCACAAAATAGACAAAATTTCATAGAAGGGAAACTGTCAATTCTGTTAGACTACCCACAAAAGATCAGCTGAAACACTGTCACCACCCCAATAAAATCATACAATTTGAAGGGAGTCTGAGGACCAACTAGTCCAACCCCCCTGCAGTGCAGGAATATGTATTGATTATGTATTGAATTACGCTGTCATGGCAAGAACAAGACTCCCACCCTGGGCCTCACCCAAGCTCTGCGTGGACCTGGGCACCAGCCATCAGTGCAAGAGTGAAGGCACCAGTGGACCTTGTGGGAAGCCTTCTCCAAAGCAGTGTCCTCCAACTGTGGTCAGACTCCAGCTCCCATAAGCCCCAGCAAGCTTGAGCAATGGTCCAGGATGGTGGGACAGTGTTTCAGCTGATCTTTGTATTGAATATGTCCAACCCCCCTGCAGTGCAGGAATATATTGAGTGGATCTAAAAACAGAGGAAAAAAACCCATGTTATAAATAAGTTAGAAATTAGATCATTTTAACAACAAAATCTGTATGGAAAATCACTTTATAAAATTTTCTGCTCTCTGGCACCATCTGGTGTTGCATATGTATAGCGCATTCAAATCACTGTTTCCTTACTAATGTAGCTGAGTCCCTCATTTCCTTTCTAGATCAACGACTGGGTTCTCCCATATGGAGGAAATAGACAGAGGCACTCCATGCCCCTACTTTTGCTGGCAAAAGAACCATTGGAATGTCCTCAGGAACCCAGAAAAAAAATGCTGAGCAGGCTCATATCCTGCTCCAGAGGGTAGGACCTGAACCAATGGCTTCCAGTTACAAGGAAGGAGATTCCAACTAAACATCAGGAAGAAGTTGCTAATGGCTAGGGTTGCTGGACAGTTGAATGGACTACCTTGGAAGGTAATGGACTCTCCTTCCTTGGAGGTTTTTAAGCAGAGGTTGGATGACCATCCGTCATGGATGCTTCAGCTGAGATTCCTGCACTGCAGGGGGCTGGACTAGATGAGCCTTGGGATCCCCGCCAACTCTACAGTTCTAGAACTCCATCTTTTGTGATGGCCTGAGAGCCTCTTAAGAGTTCCCCCAGACGACTTGTTTATTGGCTATTCATCCTGATTTCCTCGCACAAAGCATACAGAGATGTTAGATTGTGCCTGATCTATATTGATGTGTGCCTTGCTCTTTTGCACGGAAGCAAAAATCATTCGGTTAGTATTCCCTTGGAGAAGGGTAGGGAATCTCAGGTCTGAGGGCTGAAGCTGGCTCTCCTGGCATCTCTTCTGGGTCCCTCAAGAAGAGGCTGGAGCCAGGCCACACCTCTCACTGGCTCTGCTTTGCTCGCTCCTCTAATGTGTCCTTCACATGTAATAATACCTATTCCTGGCCTGGACCGATAGGGTGGGTGTGTATATCTGTCTGACCACACCCACTTTTGCCATGCCTGGCCCTTGGAATGTGTCCCAAAAACAAATGTGGCCCTCAGACTGTATAATCTTCCCCCAAATCCCTGCCTGAGAGGCTTGGATTAACTACCCCAGTAAATACCCATCTATGTGAATCAGTCCTTGGCTGAGAGGTTAATACCTCAGTATTTGCAGACCCCAGACTGGTGCCGCACTGATCACACCCTCTCTCCCTTTAAGGAGGGAGACATGATGGCAATCATCAGTTTGCCTACCTTGATTAAAAGGGCCTTGTTCTTTCAAGGAAGGCTTTGATTTGATAATTGAATGAAAGAGAAACACTTCCGAAGTCTCCATTGTGCGATGCATCTTTTGTTCAGTTCTCCCTTCCCAGTCCGCTTAGCCAGAGAGGGGCGAATGACGTTTTAAACCCGACGTTTCAGGGCGCTGGGCCAAAGCTGCCTGTAGCCAGGCCAAATGCCCAGAGTGGTCAGATAGGGACGGCTCAAGACGCTTTGCGGTTGAAGAACAAGATGTTGCTGCACATTGCATATGTAGAAGCTGACTGGACTGACAAGCAAATATTGGACTGCGTACACCCTATACATTTAAAGCACAAAGAATCCTAAGAACTGTGGTTTACCTCCACAACAGCCCTGTTTAGGGAAGCTTTTAATATTTGATTAATTAATGTATTTTAATATTTTGCTGGAAGCCACCCAGCCAGATGGGTGGAGTATATATTTATTATTATTATTATTATTATTATTATTATTATTATTATTATTACCCTCCCCTGTACAGTGTTCCCCACCTGAGGCAGGCACCTCACTCCAGCTACTGCAGGGATGGTAAACATTCTCCACCCAAGGGCCACATTCTCTTCTGGGAAACCTTTTGGGGGCCACATTCCAGTGCTAAGTAGGGCCAGAGGCAAAAATGGGCAACAAATGTAAAATTTGCATTTGTAATGTAGCAGTGGTGTAGCGTGGGTTGTCAGCACCCGGGGCAAGGCAAGTAATTTGCGCCCCCTAACCCGTGCATTTTAGCACTCATGGGTTGTCAGCACCTGGGGCAAGGCAAGTAATTTGCGCCCCCTAACCCATGCATTTTAGCACTCGAGTCTCTTCCACTAGATTAGCGCGGCCCCCCCAGATGTTGCGCCCGGTGCGGCCGGCCCCCCCTACACCCCCCACGCTATGCCACTGTATGGTAGGCTTGTTTGTACAACCTCACTCACAACCACTCTCCCTCCATCTAATATCCTGTTGGGTCTTCCCTTGTTCCCCATCTGGTATTCCCCATCTCTTAGCCTAACCTCCCTCACAGGGTTGTTGTGAGGCTGAAATGGGAAGGCGAAGAACCATGCACACCCCTCTGAAATCCTTGGAAGATAAAAGTGGTATATAAGTGTACTAAATAAGTAAATATTCAGAGGTATACTGCTCATGCATCTGGAAGCAATTTCTAAACAGTATATATAAAATGCTGGGGATGTGGACCACGCAAAGAATAAGGTCATAACTATTCATGGAAATAGAAAGCTGTAAAATACCTGTTGAAATACATCAATATCCATAACACTTTAGAGTAGCAAAAATAAAACTTGATCGTTCCCTGATCCTAAGATCTCAGAGTATAAATGCTGACAGTGGGGCTGCAGACTAGAAGAAGATAGGAGGGAGAAGAAAGAGAAAGCCACAGATAACAGACAATGGGGAATGGGGGATGGAGCTGAGCTCCTGTTAATTGAAATTTTGTGACTAGTTTGCAAGATTTGGGGTTCTGCAGAACTCTTTGTTCTAGGAAATGCTATATAGACTCTGTATAATTTGACAGACTTCACCCCTGGAGGCATGCTCCACTGTCTCTCGAGAAAGACGAATGCCAACAACATTTGCCATATTTGTTGAGCTTCTTTTGGGAATTCACCCCAAAAAGGCAAAGAGGGATAACTCAAACACACACATACTGGTTCTGTTGGCAAAAACCCAGACATTTTGCCAACCCCGGGTGTATGACAACCTTACAGGCTGCATTCGATTCTATATAACTTGGAGTGAGCCCAACCATTTTTAAAAAAAATGCATTTCACTATTTCATGCCTATAAAAGAAAGATTTGGTCATATCTAATGCAAGAGTGGAGAACCTATGGCTCTCCAGGTGTTTCTGGATTCCAGCTCACATCATCTCTGACAATTGTTCATGCTTGCTGCTGGGGCTGATGGGAGTTGTAGTCCAACAACATCTGGAGAGCCACAGAGCCCCCACCCACCACCTGTCTACCCTGCTTTGGTTGGCACTCAGCAAGCACCACTGTCAGCCTGATCTCATTCATGTGCTAGATTTTGTTATTAGCAAATAATTTTCTAGTGCAATTACAAGAAAAGGAGTGGATCATCTATGTCTTAAAAGTAAAGGGACCCCTGACCATTAGGTCCAGTCGTGGCCAACTCTGGGGTTGCGGCGCTCATCTCACTTTATTGGCTGAGGGAGCCAGCGTACAGCTTCCGGGTCATGTGGCCAGCATGACTAAGCCGCTTCTGACGAGCCAGAGCAGCGCACGGAAACGCCGTTTACCTTCCTGCAAGAGCGGTACCTATTTATCTACTTGCACTTTGACGTGCTTTCAAACTGCCAGGTTGCCAGGAGCAGGGACTGAGCAACGGGAGCTCACCCCGTCATGGAGATTCGAACTGCCGACCTTCTGATTGGCAAGCCCTAGGCTCTGTGGTTTAACCCACAGCGCCACCCGCGTCCCTATCTATATCTTATGTATGGTTAAATAACGCCTCTTGTTCTTGGATGGAGGATAGAGAGGGGTGTGTAGAAACCAGTCTAGTGTACAAATGTAAAATTTACATTCTTAGTTCTGCCCACTTTTGACTTTAACCCCGCCCACTCCTGCCATGTGGCCCCCCAAGGTTGAGTAAAAGGGAATGCGGCCCTCGGCTTGAAGGTGGTTCTCCGTCCCTCATATGCCTGCTTCATGCAGAGGCTTTTTTCTATGCAGAAGTGACACCTGTGTGTACAGGTTTAGGGGTGAGATAACTTGCAGAATCCACTGGCATAAAAGTCTGGGGGGTTTTCTTCTTCTTCCCTTTGGTTTTGCGTTTTTTCACTCAAGGCTCTGCCAAAGTGCTTTTTAAAACAAAAACAAACCAAGACTCCTCCAGCTATATGGCAAAGGAGCCTCCTTTGAATTCAGGTATTGTTTTCCAGAAACAACCACACACACACACACACACACACTTGCCTCATTCCACCACAGCTTAAAATAACCACTGCCCACTCTGGAAGTTAAATTATTATTTTTTCCTGCTGCGAACACAGTCAGCTGGGGCACTTCCTTGTTGGAGCTATATTAAACAGTCTTCTTTTCTCTCTAGCCACCCTCTTTCAAATACACCTCTGGAGGAAAAACTGGAAAGTGTTTAAACAAAACCGCCTAGGATTCTTTGCTCAGCCTAAATGGCCTTGCAACCGGCCATGCCCTCAGTTAAGGTTTTTTTTAGTGGAGGCAGTTAAACAGACCTGGAAAGGAGCAGACACCTTTGTTGTGTGTGGCTGTTAAATTTCATTCAGCTTCTCAAGTAATTTGGTGGCATGCATATATATATATCTCCAAAATTAAAGGCATTTTGTATGGGACCTGTCCCATACAAACAAATAAGTAAGCAATCGACAGTGCAATCCTATACTGGTCTACTTGGAAGTAATTTCCACTGACTTCAGTGGGGCTTATGACCAGAATCTTCCATTCTGATATCCAGTCTCCTACTGCTGAAGACAGTTCCTAAATGTAGATTGGGAGTGGGGGGAAAGTTGGTTGCAAATCTGGTGGGGGTTCCGTGTACTGCTTCACTCTGCCTATCCGTGCAGTCCACGGCCACGTGCAAGGCTGAGTCTCCTATGCACATCGCCACAAGTTTAGTCGTTTTCTCCAGATCACCGGCTGAAATGATTAAAAAAACCGAATCGCACTTTCAAAAAGCCATGCGGACATAAGGACCATATCGCTTTTCTTTGACCTGTTCAAAGGCAGCAAATACATCGCCCGCTGACATTGGGTGTGTGTGAACTTTTAAGGCTGCCGTTCTATGCACGCTTAAGCTAAGAGTAAGTTCCATTGAACACAGTGGCACTTACTTCTGAGTAAACATGCATTGGCTTACTGAAGGAAAGAGAGGAGCACATGTCTGAGACTGACCACACTTCTACCAGGAAGTGAGTCCTTGGACACAAACAGCGGAGCTTACGCCACAATCAACATACAGCCCTGTTCTCTGCTTGTGTTTACTTAGAAGTAAGTCCCAGTGAACTCTGTGGGAATTACTTCTAAGTAAACACGAATCATTTCAGCGGGCTGGAAGCGCTTAACTTTAGCCGGACCCTGCCTGCCAAAGTGTTTAATCGTTTTGTTTTAACTGAAATTGATTGAGTTAAAATGAAAGTTTGCTCATTACAAATCACAAGCAGGGCCTTTTTGGTTGTTTAATTAAGAAATGTTTGTTGACACATGTACACATGCAAGGAAAGTTTACCTATTGCATTCTTGCAAAGTACAACTTATTTTTTTATGTGAAAATAATCATTCCTAATTTCAAGTCAACTTGTTCTCTCAAGGAAGTGGATCTGGGCTGCAAATAAAAACCAACAAATCTTCCAACGTGGAATTATTTCTAAATAAAATATTATCATATTTCATTTGAAGTATATATATTTTGACTAGTTCAATAATGCAATCTATTGTTTTCTATAGTTCAGATTTGGACCCAGATCTCGAATATAAAAATACACACATTTCAAACGTTGTTTTAAGTCTTGACAAATTTCTCTCTGATGAACCTCAGAAAATTGGAACTGGTAGCGAGTGGTCGGGGGCATAAGAAGGAGAAATAATAATAATTTGGGAAGTTCTTCTACCTTACGAAGTGACAGGTAATATTTGTCCTGTCAGGGTTTTCCCTACTAAACTTGAATCCAGAAAGAAATCGAAGGAGATAGAAAGAAATCTGGGGAGTTATAGCTATAAAAACGGAACGTGATATTGACCAAGCCACTATTTTAAGACAACTGTGAAACTGTGATCCCGCAGAGCCGGGATCTTTCCCCAATTTATTTTCTTTTTAAGCGAACGGGGTGGGGGGGAATGTTTCGATCCTGCACGCTTAGCTCAATTTTTGGAGTTTACAGGACGAGGCGAATCGATCTAATCTCCCCAGCGGTTTCCAGATTAGCTCCCCCCTCCCCACAAGAAGGAGAGACTCTCGGTCGCCCTTGATAGCTCACCTCACCCTCCCTCTCACTCTCTCCCTAAACAGGTTCAAAGTACAGTGAAGAAGAAGAAAAAAAGATTTGGCGATCTCTTAGACACCCTGGGTCTGAGCGCAGCCAATTCTAGACGTCGGACAGGGGAGAGAATCCTGGGGCGTCTCCCTCTCCCCCTCCCCTCCTGCCCAGTACCACCCCCCTTGCCCATCATTTGCATGCTGCAAGAATGCCCCCGCCTGCCCACTTCATTTGCATATCTTATATTGCCTAATGGAGATCATCAAATTGGAGTAGAGGCCGGCCGAGGCATCCTTCGAGGGTGATTCTCCAGTGATCCTCTCGGCAGAAACAGGTGTCAAGACTGGAGATTCGGGGGGTTACCATCCGAAAGGGAAGCAAAGCTGGATTTCTGAGGGTCGGGAGTTTTTTGGAGGGTCTCTTTCCTCACCCCTTCCCTAACCCTCCCCCCCTTTCCCTCCCTTTTCTCTCTCTCCTTCCCCCCTGGTTTAAAATGGTGTCCAAATTGAGCGCTCTGCAGCAAGAACTTCTCGAAGCGCTCCTCACCTCGGGGGTGACCAAAGAGGTCCTGATCCAAGCTCTGGAGGAGCTGATGCCCACCTCCGGCACCGCCAGCGGGAATAGCAACGCCGCCAGCAACGGCGCCTACGGGGTCAAACTGGAAAACTTGCAGCTCTCGCCCAGCAGCGGCGGAGGCCGCGGCGGCGGGCCCGACGTGGACAGCAAGCCGGTTTTCCACACGCTGACCAACGGGCACGGCAAGGACAAGCTGTCCGGGGACGAAGGCTCCGACGACGGGGATGACTTCGACACCCCGCAGATCCTCCGCGAGTTGCAGGCGCTCAACACCGAGGAGGCGGCCGAGCAAAGGGCCGAAGTGGAGAGGATGATCAGGTAAAAATGAGGCAGCGGGGACGGACCGCGGGGCGAGGATACCCGGGCTCAGGGCAAGCCGGGGGCGCAGCACCGCGCGGGGAACAGCCGAGTGGAAAGGGAGAGGATGGAACGTTTGGATCAAAAGGGGGGGGGGGGAATGGAACGTTCCGATGGAACGTCCAGATCAAAAAGGGAGCATGGAACGTTCGGATAAACGGAACGTTCGGTCGGAGGGAGCCTTCGAAGCCGGCGGGAGCCTTTGGCGCAAAAACTCTTTTTAAAAAAGAGCACGGAACGCTTAAAAAAAAATGGGGGTGGGGTCGTTTAAGAAGTTTCTATTTAAACTCTCCCTCCTCGCCCCCACAGTGCATCCCCATTTGTTTCAAGTCTCCTATTGAAACATGGATCGATTGGGGAACCCACCCACCTCAAAATTTTGCCCAACCACGTTGTTGTGATCCCCGTGGCCAGCATACATATGCCTCACCCGCGCGCAATTTGAGAAGGCTTGTCTGGACTCAGGACTGAGGTGTTCCCCTTATTCGGCCATCCCCTTTTAAATGCATGAAAACCGATTTCCATGCTCCCTAAAACATAAGCTGAAAAGCCTGCTTTCCTAGGACGCGGGCGGTTGGATCTTGTGCGTGTTTTACCCGGGAGTTAGTCCACTGTGTTGAGTGGGGTCTTCCTTTCCTAGAGAGCCTGTTTTAGGGGTGCAAGTCCCAAGAGAAATGAAAAACTCCCACCTTCCCAGAATCCCCTCACGTGAAACCCTTCCCTCTCAAGCCCAGCAAGCTAGTAAACAAATTGTCACGGTAAGCGGAGTATATACTATGTTTTTATTATTATTTTACAGAATTTGTAGATTGCTCAAAATCTAAAATAAAACCCCTCTAAACCACTTACCATGATTCCACCCGCCATTTCAACAGGTTAAGCGGGAGGAAAAGGAATATTTGGACTGGAACTTTTTAAAAATAGAAAAATCGAAATATTAGCCACGCTTAGGGGAGAGTAAGTCCCATAGAATGCAAGGAGATCAATTTCTGAGCGAAATTCGCCTAGGATTCCGCTGCAGGGTTTTTTTCTGAGAAGACGCAAAAGAGCCCAGCCGTTGTTCCGCTGCTACAGCTGTTCTTGTGGTTGTGCTTTTTGAAATCGACTCACTTAGAAGTTGAGTCTCCAGCTGCCCTCTGCCCCTCCCCTCAGACGCTTCTTTGCCCAAGGTGAAGGCCAAAAGGGAAGAAGGCCGAGACTTAAACCGCCTGAGGGAGGGGGATAATTTCAAGGGGGTGGTGGAATAACGTGGGAATTCTTCCTTTATTTCACATCATCTTGTTTAAATGGGCTTTTCTTCGTGTGAGCGTGCACCTGTGTGTACATAATTTGTATAATACCGTATACATAGAGTAGATATCACATCCGCAAGATACGTATGTATTATGTCGTGCCTTAATTAGGCATTGCACGCGTTCTATGGATGACGCACGTGTCATTCGTTGAAGGTCAAAAAATTGGTGGATTTTGACAGTCTCAGGTGAATTTCGGGACGGTCGGAAACTAGGCAGGCAACTCCTTGTGATTCAGACACAAATCGCTGGCGATTAGCTTTGCTTAACCTCGGCGTATTATACCCGTGCATGTAATAGATTTTTCATTTATTCGCAAGGACTGCCTGGAAATGGCAACATCGACGCAATGTCGAGAAGTGGCCAAGTTTTGTGGGATTTGCTGACATTCTCTAATTTAAATTGATGAATATACAATATTTTCATGAAGCACACACACTGTGGGGAATTTTCAGCACCTATATATTTGTACATGAATATCGACAAGCGGCCAACTTTTCCGAAGTCGCTCTTATACAACGTTGACTGACTCATATTGTTGAATATATATATTTGTGTGTGTGTGTGTGTGTGTGTTTGTAGATATATACTCCTCAGGTGCTTTTTCTAAAAAAAGACAAATCATAAGCATGATAACCCATAATAAATAATAATCTGCCATCATCTAGTCAAGAAGCCATCCATCATAATCAATAATAATAGCGATATAAAGTCCATAAAGAGAAGTGGGAGTTTGTTGTTAAGGGGTATATAACAACAACAACAACAACAACTAGTAGTAGTAGTAGTAGGAGAAATATATTTGTGGGTAGGCCCTAGAGAGAGAAGTGTGAGTTTGATTAAAAGGGAATCTAATAATAATTAACTCCGAGTAAACCCTTTCACTTCCTAGTAAGATTTCCCTCCCTCCTTTCTCTGCAAAAACTTTTCTTTTGTCAAATAAGCACCTCGTTTGCTTCCATCCCCTTCTCCAGTCCAAGTTCCTCTTCTTTTCCCTTCGATTTGTTAGCTAAAGATCTTATAAATATGTGTGTATCTCTCAACTGAAAGTCAGCTGAACGGCTTTGACAAGTTGGTTACTAATTATCCCGCGTAGTTTACGATTTTTTTTTCCTTTAGCAAAATATCAACTAAATAAACTCTGCTATTTATTAACCCCACGCCTCAATTTAAAGAGAAGCTGGGGATTTCTTCCCGGTTTAGCTCAACTCTCCTCAGCGGCCTAGAAGCCAACAGCCAACAGCTCAAAAATGGCTTTCAGTCTAAAGGTAACTTTTTAAAAATAATAATAATACTTTTTTCTTGATTTATTCTGATGGAATGTAATTGACTAGGGTTAGGTTAGGAGAGCCAAGCATAAATATATTTCCTATTATTCCCATCCTGCTTTTTTTTTTTTTTTAAAAAAAGCTATTTAAATGGGAAAATATGAGGTGTTTTGTTTTTTTAAAAGGATCCAGGAAATTCAGTAGTTTATTGAACAATTTGTTTCGTCTAATTCAATTTCGTTGAAGTGTGTTCAGTGGGATATGCTTAATGTTTTGAGGATCGCAGCCTGAATTATTAAGGTACTTTTTGGCACCCGATCCAACGTATAATTTACTCGGAAGCAAGTTCCAGGGAGTTCAGTCGCGCTTGCTCCAATTTTAACTGGGCAACATAGGATTTAGTGAACGGGACTTTTCCGAACAAAGGGGGTTAGGAACGGGGGCTGTGTGGGCTGCAATCTACTATTGTCCGTTTACTTTGGAAGCAACTCAACAGAAACTGTGGCTTACTTCAGAGTAAACCTACCAGAACAAGGCCACACTTTTGGATCCCATGGGTTGGCTGGGGAAGTTCATCCCGGAGACCACGTTTCTTCTTTTGTGACCGGATCTTAACCAAGTTTCCTTCGTTTACTTCCAAAGGCGCTTACTTTTGAGTAAGCGTTTTTTAACAGCCTATATAAGAGGCAGATCCTGCGGGCGCCTTTGTCCACAAATCAACCCCAGTGACTTCAAGGAGGTTTACTTTCCGGTAAATACCCAACTGCTTGGTTTAAACTGGTAGGCATATCGCCCCAAAGAAACACTCCGGTCCCATAGCAAACGTCCCTTGATTTCCAGTGCTATTTACGTACGGGTAATAAATGTCACGAGGGGTGGATTTGGGGAACGGACAACCTCCTTCCCCCCACAAAAAACCCCCTAACCCCCTTAGATTTTCAGGCCAGTATGTCAATCCAATTGCCTTGGACAAACTCTGGAATTAAAAAAAAGGCTTGAAACCACTATGCCTAATTTTAACAGCTCCGAGAGAGGAGGGACCCGAAGCCCCTTCCCCACCACCGGTCCGTTTACACGCCATATAATAAAACCGGCGCATTTGTATACGTGCTGCCGGAGCATTTGGAAATTCGCAGTACGGTGCTCTTTCAACACGTCTGTCCGCAGAAAGAAACAACACCCCCCCCCCCCTATCTAGGATTGCGGCCTAAACGTTGTAGAGGCTGCAATCTTATCCACGGCTCCTCGATTAGAAAGGAAGAGGAAGCGAGGCCCGGTTTGAATTCAGCGGGGCTGACTCACGAGTAAACACGCACAAGATCAGGCCGCGCCCTTCTGGGAGAGGGAGAGAGACCCTTGGCACCTCTTGTAGGCTAAAGGGACTTGGCAAGGCGTTTTGTGGATCCTAATCTGGTCAGTTTCCCATTGATCTGAATGATCTCCATTCGCAAGAGGTCCAGGCCTCTCTCGATCCACGCTCGGGCCGGTTCGTAACAGTCCGATCCAATGAATGCGTATTTACTTAGAAGCGAAGCCCGTTGAGTTCAATGAGTTGGGCTCTCAGGGAAGTGTGGGCATAGGATTCCCAGGGCGAACTTACTCAGAAGTAAATTCAGTGGGGATTGCAGCCCAGGAGAATTCCACGGGAAAGACCCCCAGCAGCAAGCAGAATCATTTCTTCAGTGATTGCATTTTAACTCTGTTCCACGAGGCAGGAACCAGTTTGGAGTGCCTATGCACAGCATAGAAAACATGCAGAGAGGACCAAACCCATTTTTATCGAGGGCTTTCATCCAAATTCCCAAGTTTTCATATTATTTTATTTTGGCAGATATTGTTGCAAATATTCAGTCAACCAAAATGATGGTTTTGGTGTGTGTGTTGGTGTGTTTTGGTGTATTATCAGATGTTAGGATGTATGGCAAAATGGAACCTCCCAAGTCTGGAGCAGTCTACCTCTGGGCCACAGCTGCTTGCTACTGATAGGAGGGGAAGTTCATATCTTGCCAAGGGTTCTGAAACTCATGTCTTTCAAGGGGAGGCTGCCCAGCTTGTCAGGAACCAAGAATGATGGACACTTCCCCCTGATGCGTACAATGAAGCAGTTCTTACGTTTAAATAAATCTGACCCAAATCTGATGGTGTGGAAGATACTGGAGAACATAAACTTCCAGCACGTGGGGACTGGCTGTTATTAATTTATTTCTATAAATCATCAACAGAAAGATACACAAGAGCTTGCGATTAAAAAAAGAGAGAGAGGGAAGGAGGGTTATTCATTGGCAAAGTTGTAAATCAAATCCTGGTTTTGTGTATGTACCCACATGTGTCTCTGTGTAGGGACACAGAGGGAGATGTTGGTTGGTTAAGAAGTGAAGAGCGAAAGCCTACACAGAGATTTCCCCCCGCCGCCACGTCTTTCAAAGCACACTCTTAAATAAATAAGCACAAGCATGGTAGCTGTGCTCTTGCAGGAAGGCTCCTCAAATATTGCCTTGGCCTGGCCAGCTCTAGTCAATTCGCTCCAAGGCATGTCATTCCAGTTGGCACCCAGTCTTACCTGGAACAGGGACGCGGGTGGCACTGTGGGTTAAACCAGGACTTGCCGATCAGAAGGTTGGTGGTTTGAATCCCAGCGACGGGGTGAGCTCCCATTGCTCAGTCCCTGCTCCTGCCAACCTAGCAGTTCGAAAGCACATCAAATTGCAAGTAGATAAATAGGTACCACTCTGGTGGGAAGGTAAACAGCGTTTCCATGCGCTGCTCTGGTTCGCCAGAAGCGGCTTAGTCATGCTGGCCACATGACCCGGAAGCTGTACACCGGCTCCCTCGGCCAATAAAGCGAGATGAGCACTGCAACCCCAGAGTCGGCCACGACTGGACCTAATGGTCAGGTGTCCCTTTACCTTTACCTTACCTGGAACACAGCAACCAGCCTTATACTAAGTCAAACCAATGGTTCCTCTAGACCAGTGTTGTCTACACTGACTCTCCATGGTTTCAGGCAGGGGTCTCTTCCAGCCCTGCCTGGAGATATGCTGCAAATTGAACGTGGGGAGTTCTGCATGCAAGGCAGATGTTGTACCCTTGAGCTAGGTCCTTTCCTTTGATATGGTGGTGCTGGATTCACATTTGTGGCTGGTTGAAAGGGGCACCCAATCCTTAGAATCATAGAACGGTAGAGCTGGAAGGGACCAGGCAGGTCATCTAGTCCAACCCTCTGCAATGCAGGAATCTTTTGCTCAATGTGGGGCTCAAATCCATGACGCTGAGATTAATAGAGTCTCATGCTTGGGCGGGGAGTGGAGGTGAAAACGGAACTGCGAAATCAAAGGACGCTAATAGGGGAGCTGCTACAAAAAACCAATTTCCTGTAAGCCTGCTAGATGCCATTGGACTTCGAATCCCATCAGCCCCAGACAGCATAGCCAGAGGTTGGGGATGATGGGAGCTGTGGTTCAGCAACATCTGGTGGCTACAGGTTCCCCATCTCTGCCCTTGGGACATATGGCTAGTTCCTGCTGCGAAGAAAGGCTGGACTAGCTTGTACGCAGTCGAAATAAATTTAAAAATTAAAAAATTGTCCAGTAGCACCTTCGAGACCAGTTGGTCTCTTAAGGTGCTACTAGACAATTTTTTTATTTATTTCGACTTATATTATTTATTGCTTCTGGGCTCTTGTAAGACTAACACCCCCACTTCAGCCATAAGTGCAACCCCCCTCAAAAAGTGAGGAGATCAGCTCCCTCTTGATGGCAGGACAAGGTAGGATGGTAGGGTCATGTGATGCTAAAATTTGGCGCACCCTCCCCCCCACTGTTCTACACTGCAATCAACCAGTCACGCTTCCCTAAAACTGCCTCTGGTTGGGTTGTGAGTGTTAGAACGTGCTAATGTTTATTAATTTGAATGAAGTGTTTTGAAAACCACTTTGTGACTAAGGTGGAAAGGTGCAGGGATCCTACCCCTCAATATTGGCCTCCCATCCAAGTACTAACCAGGCTTGACCCTGCTTAGCTTCTGAGATCAGATGAGATCAGGTGTGTTCAGGGTAGTATGGCTGTAGACCACCTTAATATTGGTACGGTTCCTGCACTATTAATACTGGTTTAGAAGAGGGATTTCAGCAGTTGTGGCTTGTCATGTGAAGTGCTGCCTTTTCTATCTTTCACATGTTCGCAAACGGAGTCTGAATCCTGGCAAGACGGAGGGTCCGTGGGTGAATAGATCCCAGGTCCTGCTCTGGACGGGATCACAGTACCCTTGAAGGAGCAGCAGTTTGGGGGTGCTCTGAAATCCAGCTCTGTCACTGAAGGTGCAGCTGTCCTCAGTGGCTAGGAGTTTTTGTTGGTGAGACAGCTATGGCCATTCCTGGCTTGGGATATCTTGACCACAGTTGTCCGTGCATTGGTAACCTCACGGTTGGAAATACCGCAATGCACTCTACATGGGGCTACCCTTGGGACTGATCTGGAGGCTGCAGTTGGTGCAGAATGCAGTGGCAAGGTTGCTTGTTGGAGGCAAGCTATTGCCAGCATATAACAACTTGCTTTCAGGATTTGCAGGCTGGCTGCCGATTTGCTATCGAACCAAGTTCAGGATGTCAATGCTAAGGTTACCTGAGAGATTGCCTTATTCCTTATACACCTGGCAGATCGCTGCAAACTTTGGAGACCGTCTTTCATGCAAGGTTTAAAATTTACAGAAGTTCCCTCCCTCCATGGTAATGCGGAGCAGCAGGGCTTTTAGTGTGGCTTCCCCTGCCCTGTGGAATAGCTTTTTCCTGTTGAGACCCAAAAGGCACCCACAATCTGCACTTTCCAGAAGACTTACTTGTTCCAGTGGGTAAATAGACAAATGGATCTTTACCATTAGTTTTCATTTGTAACAGTTTTATTCTTGTTTTATATGTATTTATTGTTGTTGGCTTTTAAACAATTTTAAATTATTTATGTGTAAATCACCTGGAGATGGTGGTTTAGAAGGTGATTAATAAATTAATTGAATAATAATAATAATGGTGAATACCTAGCTCATAGGTGACCAACCTCTGCTGGATGACTTAATTAACATCGGACGTTGCCTTATACTGAGTTAGATCTTTGCACTGTCTAGCTCAGTATTGTCTACACTGACTGGCAGCAGCTGTCCAGGACATCTGGCAGGAAAGCTCTCCCAACCCTATCTGAAGATGTTAGGGGTCATCTAACTTTCTGCCTGCAAAGCAGATGCTCTTACCACTGAGATGCAGCCTTCCCCAGCAAGGCATAGCCTGCTCACCCCTCTAGGTACAGTAATTGGATCCATCCCTGGACAGTTCCTAGCATATGTAAGTTTATTCTAATTTGAAGTTGCGGATTTTATTCCCTTGAAAAGCATTGCATTGGAAAGGGGGATGTGGTGTGTGTTAGCAAAATCCCTTCTGTGTGGTTACCACTGGCACTGTCTATTTGCACTCGCAATGTTGCAGACGTCACACAAGGAGCACAGGTGTGCAATAAAAGTGCAACGCCTGACCTGTGCTGAACACATTGCTTGAAGAACTAGTCCCAGCAGTTTGTCAAAACCTTTTAAAGTTAAATTTTGTGCTAACTGCTGTCGGATTTATTTTAATGCTGTTACTGTATTTTTAATGAACAGTATTTGAACAGTAACAGTAATGAACAGTATTTTATTTGTAAATCGCCTTGCAATCTTTTCATATTAGGCAGTACTATTTTTAATGCATATTCATATTTCTAAGAGAGAGAAGAAATGAAAAATATCTGATTTGGCCTCAATTGAGAGTTCAAGGGAGTTGGATAATGGATAACCAAGACAGTACCCAAAACACTCAATCAAAGCTACACTAAACTTTCCCTTAAAAACCTCTAAGGAAGGAGATTCCCTAATTTTCCTCAGCTGGCTGTTAATTGCCAAACTGCTCATCTAGATCCATGGTTTTCCTTAATATTTAACACCAGCCTTTCCTTGTACGCTTGGGCGTATCTTCATTCCCTGCTAGGGAGGTCTGAAAATGCTAAACATACATTGTAAACAACTTGACTCACCCACAGCCAAACAGGGGTTATCTTCAATCTGTGACACAGAGGTAAAAACGCTCAGGTTTATAATAACCCATAATCTAGGATGCCCCTCATTTGAACTCCACTGAACAAGGTATGGAGCTTGTGGCTGCTGAGAAGAAAAATATGAAAACAGGTGTTCTGTTTTGTTTTACAATTCCCATTCCAGGATAATGGGGATTCTGTTGCTACCATTGTTAGTTACGGCACCTGCGTGTGTAGAAACGAATCTCCTAGCACAAAGGTAAAATGTACATTTGTTCTTCTGTGTGCTTTTGCCATGCCCACCACATGCATATGGCCCCTGGGAAGTTGCTCAGTAGGGAATGTGGCCCTCAGGCTAAAGAAAGATTCTGCTGCCCTGCTATACATGCCAGTGTGGTGTAGTGGTTAAGAGTGGTGGACTCATAATCTGGTAAACTGGGTTCGATTCCCGCTCCTCCACATGCAGCTGCTGGGTGATCTTGGGCCAGTCACACTTCTCTGAAGTCTCTCAGCCCCACTCACCTCACAGAGTGTTTTGGGGGAGGAAGGGAAAGGAGATTGAAACTCCTTCAGGTAGTGATAAAGCAGGATATCAAATCCAAACTCCTCTTCTTCTTCTTCTTACCTGGGACTGAGTCCCACTGAACTAAATGAGACTTACATTTGAGGAGACGTGCATAGGATTGCGTGCTGCACAGCTACAAACCTTTGTATGCGTTTAACCTGCGAGTAAGTTCCATTCAGTTTCATGGCATTTTCCTTCTGATTTTGACATCTGTACTGTAATCGGTCTTTGCTTTACGCAAACTAGAGCAGCTGTCTCTGTCCTTATCCGAGTTGCTATACCTTGTATTTTCCTTAGCCATTTAGAATTTGCTTGTCCTAAATGGATTCTCATTCCCCAACGCCACCCATTATTTTTAGTGATCTTGGTCTGCCGAAGGACCAGAGAGTAGTTTGTAGAAAAGAAGGGAAAGAACAGAATATAATTGTTGAGATGATATTTTCTAAATTGCTTTGGGAAGTAGTAGATTAGTGGCTTTTAGAGCTGCTTGTACTTTCCAAAATAATATTCCAATCCTTCCTTCCTTCTTGAGTAAATTATATATTGAGAATCAGGATGAAAGGAGTAAGAAAGCACATGTGGTGTTGTTTGTGTTTACGGTTTTATAATACAAATGGTATTTGGTTCATCTCTGAATTACAGCTCCATTTCCCTGTACAGGAGAGCTTTCCAAAATGTGTGTCGTGACACTTTAGTGTGTCAGCTGCAGTGTGTAGGTGTGTTGTGCCATATGTGTCTATATCTCTTATAAGGGGTTAGTTGAACCTCCGGTTTGCTAGTAAAACTGAATTACTGTGTCGCGAAATTATGCATGTCACCAGCATGAAAAGTTTGGAAATCTCTCCTGTACAGGCTTCCATAGGCTTGCATTGTAGCATGTAGTACAGGGATTATTATTTATTTATCTATTTAGTGCATTTGTACCCCACTCTTCAGCCGAAAAGGCACCCAGTGCCACTTACATATAATCAATTCATAGAATCATAAAATTATAGAATTAGAAGGGACCCCATGGGTCATCTAGTTCAATGCAGGAATTAAATCAAGACAGTCCCTGCCCACAGGCTGATGATGATGATGATGATACACACAAGGGGAAAAGGACAGGAAGGGAAGGGAGTGGAAATCCAACTCAGTCTCTATACACATTGTTGTCTTTATTCTCCCTCCCCTTTTGAAACATGTAACAAGCAAAGATAGACACTGTTGAGGAATTATCGTGCACCTGGGACATAATTTTGGGTAGTTTCGTAGGGGAGGACCTGTGTTTTAGAACAGATCCTTTCCCACCCATCCCAGTAATTCAGGACTGGGGTAATGTTTTCACTCTTAGGTCTTCATTCCCTACTGATCAACCTTGCAGGGGCCAGTGGTGGGTGGGGCCAGAGGTAAAAGTGGTCTAAGCAGCAAATGTAAATATTACCTTTGTACAGTAGTCGGCTGTTTCCTACACACGGTCCCACCCCTCTCTCTATCTTTCATTCAGGCAAGTGAGAGGCGTTATCACAGTCTAAGGATGCATTCCAGACAGGCAAAAAAGATTTTGGGTGCAATACTGTGCTACTGGGGGGGGGGGTGAGGTGTGGGGAGAGACTTCTTGAGCGCCAGACAGAGAGGTCCAGAGGCCACATTTGACTCCTGGGCCTGAGGTTCCCCACCTACTTGTCTGTTTCTTTTGTCTGTTTCTTTTGTCTTTCTGCCTTCTGTGTTGGTGTAGGAGGTGATTTTCCATAGCTGATTATGAGTGCAGACTGGTTGTGAACTGGATTGAGTCAGAGATGTCACAGTATAGCTTACCTGGTGCTGTTCAGCCTAAAAACTGTTTCTTTCTTACTCCCCCACCCCCACCCCCCAGGTCATGGGGTGGAGGGGTGGGGGTGGTGGACTGTAATGACAGTTCTTGTGACTTGACTAAATTGTGTGTTCTCATGGCTCATAAAGCAGACGACCAAAAGAGACCAGTCTTCAGTGCATAATTAAAAAGCAAACAGAAGTTTGCTGTTTGAAGGCCACCCAGAGATGCAACTTCCTGGTCCATTGGGGACCTATAACCTATATCAATATTAGAGCAGGTTCCTTCCTCTTTTTTTTACCCGCACGGACCATTTGAAAATTGCTTAGGGTCTCTTGGTGGGTTTCTCTGTGTCTTCTGTTGATTGCCATTGACTGTGTTTGATGTTGAATGATTTTCAGTTGTATTCTTATTGCTTCTTTTATTGCAAAACACAATAGAAGACATAAAAGAAGCAATAAAAATGCCATTAAAAATCAGTATAAATATTCAATGCAATGTCTTCCATCTTCCAACACCACCACCCCGGCTTTAAAATCTTCTTAACATTGCTTTTGTGCTGATTGCTATTTTTTTAAAAAATCAGCTGACTGCTTTTAATATTCTCATTTTAGTGTTTTTCTTTGAATCTGTTTAACTGTGATTGCTTAACCTTTTTGCTAGCTGACCTGGGAGGGGCGCAAGGGCCGCTTTCTCTCGTGAGCAGCTTTCCAGGGACCACATGCCCATAGTGGAGAGAGGCCAGAGAAAAAGTTGATGGGCAGAGCAAGTGGGCAGAGCAAGAGAGATGTGGCTTTTACCTTTGTGGAATAGCCAACATTCCAACTATGAATAAACCAGGTGTTCCTACCCATGCACAACCACTCACTTCTCTCATCTGGGCAAGGAGGAGATATTATCAAGAACAGATTCCAGCTAAACAAAACACCCAAGGTGGACCAGTGACTGGCATGGGCTGCGGAGACTCCTACGTGCCTGATAAAGAGAATTGGAAGCCCATTTCCAGCCTCTGAGCCAGAGGCTCCCCTCCCCTGGATCAAATGAATATCCAAAAGCGGTGAAGAGGTAGACCTCAGCTGAGGAAACACAACCTGAATTATGATGCCATTGCAGGTTCAGTCCTCTCCCCTGGTGCAGTTTTGAATGGAGAAGACCCACAGAGTCCCCGCCCCAGCTGCTCCAGTGTTTCCAGTGTCAGGGCAAAGTTTCTCTCCTGTACAAACAAAAGATCAATCCCATGGCCCCTAAGAGCCTTTTGCAACCAGGTCCCTGTTTGCTTTAAAGGGAGCCTTTGTACCTGGAGAAGAGGCTGGCTTTAGGGAGCCTAGTTCAGGCCAGCCCACAGGCCCTCTGTGTACCGGGTGATGAGCACAAAATAATAAGCACATATCCATCCCATGAGAACTTATTTTGCCACCTAGGGTAGGGGCGGTGACCCCGTGGCTCTACAGATGCTGCTGGACTATGGTTATCATAATCGCTGGTCCTGCTGGCTGGGGTTGAAGGTAGCCCAACACCTGGAAGACCCATCTTTGATTTAGGGAGTATGGACTGTTAAGTTGTGGGTGACCATATCAGACGACACAGCGATTCTTCAAACAGCTCTTGTTTATTCACAGGCCAGAACAGAACTGAACTGAAGGGCTCAGTCAGCCTGCTTATATAGAGCTCCAGTACAACGTTACTGTAGCAACTTTCTAAAACTATCCAATCATGGAATCAGATAGGTAGCCGTGTTGGTCTGCCATAGTCAAAACAAAAAAATTCCTTCCAGTAGCACCTTAAAGACCAACTAAGTCAGTTCTTGGTATGAGCTTTCGTGTGCATGCACACTTCTTCAGATACGTATCTGAAGAAGTGTGCATGCACACGAAAGCTCATACCAAGAACTGACTTAGTTGGTCTTTAAGGTGCTACTGGAAGGATTTTTTTTGTTTCAATCACGGAATGCTACTTTTGATCCTTCATTTGCATAACTATCTACAGTATCCCCCTGCTGGCCCAGGGTGAGAACTTCAGTACATAACACGGACACACGTTTCATGACACATACGATTATTCTTCAAGAGCATCTAGGACAGCGCGCACACTGAAAAGAATTATGGGAACAGTAGTTTACACCCAGAGCTACAATTCCCAGCAATCTTAACAAACTACATTTCCCAGTATTGGGGAGGGGGAAAATATGCTATAAATGTGCTTTCAATGTGTACGGTTCTTCTTCTCCTTCTCCTTCTCCTTCTTCTTCTTCTTCTTCTTCTTCTTCTTCTTTGGCGATCACTTGTAGCCGAGTAAGACTGTCTTCCATAAAGACAGTTTTAACAATGAGTCTGTAAGTGACTGTGGAGGCCAATTCTGGATCCACACGTCCTTCCACAGTGGGCACAGTGGTCTGACCACCTCACTGTTTTATGCAACAAGTTGTTATTGCTATTAAGCTTTCAGGTACCTTGTTGGTTCATAATTTAAAAAACAACAACAACAGAAGTAATAACAGCATGATAATGCCTTTCATAGGAACTCAAGAAAGCTTGCTCACTATGTTAGGAACACAGGTAGCTGAGTCAGATCATTAATATGTCCTGCTCAGTATTGCCCACACTGATTAGCAGCATCTCTCCAGAGTTTCTGACTCTGGTTCCTCCAGCCCTAGTGGTCGGCTGGCATCCTCCATGGATTCAGTAGCTGGCTAATGTCCCCATGAGGGAAGTGGGGAGATGGGAGTCCTGGTTCCTCAGCAAGGACACGTTTTATCCAGGAAAGGGGGAAGTACATGCCTCCTCCAGTCCTTTTCCTGGGACTCCGCTATACAGTGGTACCTCGGGTTAAGTACTTAACCCGAGGTTCGTTCCAGTGGTCCGTTCTTAACCTGAAACTGTTCTTAACCTGAAGCACCACTTTAGCTAATGGGGCCTCCTGCTGCTGCGGTGCCATTGGAGCACTATCTCTGTTCTCATCCTGAAGCAAAGTTCTTAACCTGAAGCACTAGTTCTTAACCCGAGGTAATATTTCTGGGTTAGTGGAGTATGTAACCTGAAGTGTATGTAACCCGAAGTACCACTGTACAGCTGCAAATAAAATGTTTGGAGTGTGTTTTACATGCAATATACAATGTGACACTAGATGGCGATGGTGAGCCTTATGGAAAATTCCATGTATTTTTTAAAACGCTTTAAAAAAATCATTTTCAGAACGTTTTTTAATATGTGTCTAGATTCCACCCTGGTCTCATCCTCCTGTTCCCCATCCTCCGTCATCTGTCTTAAGGTCTGGCACTCCACTCCTGAGCCTTGCAGCACTTTGGGACTCATAGCAATGTGGATGGGAGGGAAATGAAGAACTGGAGGGGAAGGGGAGCAGATTGGAGTACTGTGGAGGAAGGTATGACTGGCAGAAGCTCCATAAACACCATACAATTAAAAGCACATTTAGATCACATTCCCTCGCCCTGCAAAGAATATTGGGAATTGTAGCTGTGAGGGGTAAACAACAGTTCTTAGGATTCTTGGGTGTGGGAGAAACACTTCATACAACGACGTTTTGTTACTGGTTAGTAATAATAGTGCTCTTAGCATGCTGAATAAAAAGTAACAGAGAGGCACTTTGTAACTTGGGATACCCCGAGACACCCTTTTTATTGTGTGTTCATGATTATTTCTGATCATTTCAGTATTAGGGTCAGTCCCACACAGTCCCGCTTTTCAGCGCTGCTTGTGCCTGCTGCTTCGTTGCCAAACAACACATATCCTGCAACTGCCTGCTGAAATCCCATTGCTTTCTGATACCGCCAATATTCTGGTTTATTTTTGCTCTGCTTTTGTTGTGTTGTAGACCTTCCAGACAGCAGTAATGGGATGTACCACTAGGGAAGCCCCACGGTACCAACGAAAAGAGGATAAATCCACCACAAACACTCAATTATTGGGTCGAAAGCATATTGTAGAATGTACCCACAAACCTCCCCCCCCCCCAATCTCAAGGAACCCTTAACAGATATGAGATAGGCGGGGGTGGGGTGGGGCACTGAGGGAAAGGGCAGATTTTGGAGGAAGAAGTTTGTGTCTCTGCAATGCCTGGCTGGGCAGAATCCCCTTTCTGCGTAAGTGCAGATATAGTTAAGATAGATTTTCTTAATCCGGAGAGCCAGGGTGTGTGTGTGTTTTTACCATCCAGGAGAATAAATTCTTGGCATATTTATTGGGAGGATGTTGTGGGGTTTTATTTGCCTACCCTTGTTGTGAAGATGGCTGAGACGCTGAGGGCGGGAGAACAGGGCAGGTAAACTCTGTGACAAAACTTATCCGAAACCACAAACCCGCGAGCCGCCTGTGATTGGGCAACTTCCAATGTTTGTCGGAGGATCGCTGTGTTTTCCTGACCTCGTGCATGTAACTATCGTACGTTTCTGTGACTCAGCAAAGGGCCTGACTTCCATCCAATAACTCTGGGTACACAAGGCAAGAAGAGAGATCGCAAAGTGGTGTGGTTTTGTAATAAAAGTTGCCACTGCCAACTGTGCACTCCCTGGTAGAGTGAGAAAATGTTCAGAGGCAACATTTTCAGTTGGTTAGTGACAAACTCCAGATGTATAGCCATATTGGTCTTTTAAAAGACATTTTAGAAGAATAATGTGGCAGGATAATTTTTTTGGTGTGGGGTACTTGTGAGGGGACTGAAGGCCAGAGGAGTTTACATTTAATTTCCACACTGAGTGCAAACTGTGGATACTCTTATTTACGCCCCCCCCCCTTCCCACAAAGAAGCACTTTGTCCACCTGTTGAAGCTGCAACATCCTGCTCAGATGTGGATTCATTGCAAAGATGAATCTGGCCACCCTCAGGCATCTACTGGAGCCCCAGAGCCCCAAATACTGGACCCTGTTCTGGACTTCATATTGGTAATAGTGGTGAGTGGCCATTTTGCAATGCTCAGTGTGGGGTAATGTGTGAAATTAAAATGCCACTCTCTTATGGGATGCCAACATTATTAGACTACTTCCACATGTCCTAGAGACCTGTAATTTGGTCCATGAGTAACTCAACACGCTCTGGTGATTTTTTTAAAAAATACAGTAAGGAAGGTAGAGGCAATTTCTACATTTCTCCCTCAAAATCAGGGCATGAGGTTTTACCTCACAACAGAGGCCAGCCCTTGCGAGCAGAGCAAACGCGAGGCCATCACATCTGAGGTGGAATTTCAGGCTGTGAGTGTTCTGCGTCTTCTTCACACACTTGAGTCAGCCTTGGAGTGCTTTCCAGTTAGAACCAGTAATGTGTATCTAGAATTTCCCAGAGTAGCTGTAGGATTCATTTTATAAAAGTCAAAACACAAATAACTTCGTGTACGTGTTTGTGTACGTACATGTGGGTTTCTTGGCTTATTTAAAGACCTGAATCTATGAATGGCTAATTCTGTCCTGCATCATTGCATCATGGCTTCTAGTCAGCTTCTGGCCAGCCCTGTCATTAGGCATTGTGAAGTGGCTTGCCTAGGGCAGATGCTTTGGGTGACATGAAATTATTTGTTGTTGTTGTTGCATTTTTACTGAGAGGTATGGGGAACTCTCTGCAATTCAGGGATTTCAACTACAGCATTCATGACAGATGGCCATCCAATCCCTGCTTAAAAACCTCCAAGGAAGGAGAGTCCACAACATCCTGAGGGAGTCCGTTGCACTGTCAAACAGCTCTTTGGCCTGGGTGCCTTTGTTGGGAGCGGGGGAAACCATGCCATTTTGCTATTCAGCCTCAAGCGGCAAATATTTTAGAACCACCCCAAATATACTTTCCCCTCAAGGGAAAAAGCATAACTCCCCACCCTACTTTTTGATCCTCAACACACCAGACATTTTACATGCCTAAAACGTTTTCTTCTAGTGCCTTCCACAGAGCGGTGGTTAACTGTCATTTCCCCCCTTTCTTAGCGAGGACCCTTGGCGAGCGGCGAAGATGATCAAGGGTTACATGCAGCAACACAATATCCCCCAGAGGGAGGTGGTGGATGTCACTGGACTGAATCAGTCCCATCTCTCGCAACATCTCAACAAGGGGACGCCCATGAAAACGCAGAAGCGGGCGGCTCTCTATACGTGGTACGTCCGGAAGCAGAGGGAGATTCTCCGGCGTAAGTACATACTTTTTTTGCATGTTGTTGTGTGTGTTTGTGTGCATGCGTCCACATTGTGTAACTGGACAAGAGAGTGGGTTCCAGCTGGTGACCTGTTGACGTGCACTTGCCATGTGGTTGAGCGGCTGCAGTTCCATCACCACAGAAGGATGTTGTACGTTGGCAGTGCTCTACCTCCACTGCCTGAGGCAATGTGCCTTTGCTGGGAACCCCAAGTGAGGAGAATAGTGTTGTTGCACTCAGGTCCTGCTTGTGGGCTTCCCATCGGCGCATCTAGTTAGCCACTGTGAGAACAGGATGCTGGGCTAGATGGGCCTGATCCAGCAGGGCTCTTCTTCTGTTAACCCCAGCCAATGTAGCCAGTAACCAGAGATTATGGGGTTTTTATTCCAGCCATAGGGTCCCAATCTGCAGCATCTCCAGGCAAGATTAGGAAATGTTCTAGCACATTTGCAAAGCTAAGCAAGGTTTGGTATGGTTTCCAATGGGAGGACCATGTGTTTGAGATTCCCGCATTGCAGGGGTGTGGATTAAGATGACCCTCTGTCTCCTTTCCAACTCTACAATTCTATGATTCTAAGTAGACCAGGGGTAGCCAATAGTGATTATGGCTCCCATCATCCCTGACCATTGGCTATGCTGGCTTGTGCCGACGAGAGTTGTAGTTAGTCCAAAACATCTGGGCTATACCATGATGGCTACCCTTGGCATGGATGATAGTGAGCTAGACTGTGGGTAGGCAAACTAAGGCCCGGGGGCCGGATCCGGCCCAATCGCCTTCTAAATCCGGCCTGCGAATCAGCACGTTTTTACATGAGTAGAATGTGTGCTTTTATTTAAAATGCATCTCTGGGTTATTTGTGGGGCATAGGAATTCGTTCACCCCCCCAAAAAAAAATATAGGTCTGAGGAACAGTGGACCCGCCCCCTGCTGAAAAAGTTTGCTGACCCCTGAGCTAGACAGACCTTTGGTCTGACTCAGTATTAAGGCAGCTTCCTAGGCTAACCTTCAATTTCAGGGGATGGGGGACCTGTGTCACCCATCACATGTTATTAGGCTACAACTCCCATCATCCCCCAGCTAGCATGGCCAATGTGAAGGGAGTGTTAGTCCAACAGTATTTCGAGAACCACACTTCATCCTGCTCCACCGTGATCTGCAGACAAAGGACAAAAGCATCTGAGTGCTCTATCACAGAGCCTCACCTACCCTATTGAATCAGGGAGCTGAGGCTAAGATAATCTTGTTATCACTTATCTGGGCATTAGCCCCGTTGAGCTCAGTGGGACTTAGTTTTGAGTAGCTGTTTATAGGATTGTGCCACATATTCTGTCACCTCCCATCTGAAAAGTTGGGTTTCTGTCATCTCTGCTCTCCCCCGCCCCCCCGCCAATCCCATACACAAACGTTTCATTTTGTTTTTGTTGTTTGGCATTGTGGCACCGGAAGAGCGACCTGGGCTTTCTTCTCTGGTAGAATTACCTTCCAGGCTTGTCTACAGAGATCTGAGTAAATTTAAATAGGCTATTGTGTCAAAATACAGCACGATTGCCTTGGGGAGGACAGAGTGATCCAATTAGCTGGCTGCGTTCTGACACATCCAAAGATAAACTGGTTGACTTTTGTTTTGCTTTCTTTTGTTTTATGGCACCAGGTTTACGCAGGGCACAAGATACCAAGGAGGTATTGCAAAGTATAATTATCACGGTTTTTGATGAATAGATCTGAGGTAGATCAGAGCTTCTCAATCAGCCAACACGTATAAGATTCTTGCCCCACCCTAAAAAAACCCCCACCTCTTTTCTTTTTATATTGGCAAAATTTCTGAGCATTTAAACAGCCACACGAAAGGCAGAAATATAGCAGCTCAGGTTTTCAACATGCAGGAAAAAGCTTAACCTTCTGAATTTCTCGTGTGCTATTGAAGCCTACAAGAAAGAGAAAGAGAGTTTGTCCACATGAGACCAAAATGGGAACATCATTCCAGAGTCTTCCTGGACCCATCCCCATTTTAAATGCAAGATTTTAGAATCCTGGCTGTTTCAGAATTTCCAAAGATCAAAAGGCCCACATTTAAAGCGGGGAGAGATCTGGGATAACGCTGAGATGGGGAGGACATCATATTGATGTCCCTAAATTAATGGGGAAACAGGTTGGTGCAAATCCACATTTTTCTGTGGTGTAGGCAAGCCCAGAGAGAGAAAATGTCAACCTTACAGGCAATTCAAACTCAAAACTTGATTAGCGTGTTGGTGGGCTGAGGGGCTAAGACCAACCTCTCTAAAGACATACAGAGTTGGACAGGACCTTGGAAGTCATTCAAGTGCAACTCCCTGATTCATACAATCTTCAGTGTAGGATCCTGTGGTGGCCTTGACTGGTGGCCCATTTAGCCTCTGCTCAAACACCATGGTTTGCTGATGGCTTATAACCATGGTTTGTTACACATCAGAGCCCAAGCCTTGAAAAAGTGTGGCTTGCTGGGGCAGTCACCTCAAATGCTTGTCAAGAGCAGCTGGAAATCAAAAAGCTCTGGCGAAACACACCTTGGTTTGTTTGCTCATCTGTGAGACAACTCACAGTTTGCTTGAACCAACTGGTAAAACAAAACCCATGACTTCACATTATGTTGTGAATGCCACTGCAGTTTGTCGTAGCTTTTGGTTACCGTATTTTTCGTCCCATAGGACGCTCCATCCCATAGGACGCACCTAGTTTTTTTTTGGGGGGGGGAAATAAAGGAAAACAATTTTCCCTTTATTCCCCCCCCCCCAAACCAGGTCGGGGAAACCAAACCAGGTCGAGGAACAGCGGGATGGCGGCAATGAACCTCCCCGCTGTCCCCCGAGCTTGTGGGGCTGGCCAATGTCTGCCCGAAGTGCGGGGCGCTCTACTTCAGCGCGCCCCGCGCTCCATGCAGCAGCCTGCAGGGCTCCCCAGGCTGCGGATATCTGCCCGGCGCGAGGGGCGCTCTGCTTCAGGGAGCACACCGACCCCTCTTGCTCTCCAAGCTTCAGCAAAAGCCTGTATTCGCCCCATAGGACGCACACAGCTTTCCCCTTCATTTTTGGAGGGGAAAAAGTGCATCCTATAGGGCGAAAAATACGGTAGTTTGTGGCTTCTCCTCCTATTGAGGGTAACAGGCAGCCAGCCAGTCCTACCCTAAACCAGACAATCCTTTCCACCTCCTGCTTTTCTGCCCCTCTCACAGACAGTCAGTCAGTATTCTGTGCCCACTTAGGATTATCAGTTTTCACTGAGATCTCACGCCGCAAATATTTTGAACTTGTGCAAAACTTGGGTCCTTCCAAGTCGGCTTCTTCTGCGTGGATTTTGGCTACATAAGGACCCATACTTGGGGCCCACAGCAATTTAAACTGGTATGATACTGCATTAAAATTCTAGCGCAGATGGGACCTAAACATACACAGAATTATAGCCTGAAGCTAGGCCCCTTCCAGGGCTTGTCTGAGACCTGGGGTGGCAAGGAGCCATGGGGTGTTCTTGACATGACAACATAAGTGTGGCATAGCCCTCCAAGGCCCGGGGCAAGTGTTCCCGGCTTCCCCTTCTGTGTGGGCTTGCCCTGACCACTGACTCTGTTGGATGAGCTGATGGGAGATGGAGTCCATGAACATCTGGAGGGCTACAGATGTTCTCCATCCCTGACCTAAAGGGCTTAACTTGAGATCAGCTGCCTGCTTCTTACACACAAGCCCTGGTTTGGTAGTCAACTTCCTCTAGTCTCCTGCTACTTGTGGATTGAGAGAGGGCATTCTGCATACAAGGGGGGGGGGGTACAGCTGGTGGTCCCAAATGTAGGATTCTCTCCCCAGGGAGGTTTGCTTGGCACCAAATCTAATGTCTTTTTAAAATTTCCTAGCATATTGAATAAGTTGCTTTTATTGGCTCAGCCAGATTTTATTACAGTATTCTGCTCTTCTATGTCTCTTGTATTGAAATTTTTAAACTTTTGTTTGTTTAGCTTTTTGCTTTCTATTTTGTCATGGCTAATATCTAAGAAAATACAGTTATTACCTACAAACAATTTTGCCATGGCTAATAGCTAAGAAAATACAGTTACTGCCTACAAACAAAGGATATTTATTGTATGTGTTTTATCATTATTATTATTCAGCTGCCAGGGGGGTTTTTTTAACGAAAGGGCGGGGAATTCTCTAAATGCAATAAGTGAACAAATAAACAATAAGCACACTGGAGCCTTTTTGAGCTATTTGTCCCTCGCTAGATTGAAGTTTAAACATTTCAGCATTGCTTGTATTGGGGTGGAAGAACTATATGTCTAGCCTGGGCCTTTGAACGTGGACTGCCACTGAGCAATTTTCAAGGGAAAAAACACCTGGGGGATGGGGAGGCTACTTTTTCTTTTAGCTGGGATCATCTCAATGTGAGCTTGGAGTGGAAGAAAAATAGCTTTGGGGGGCGGTGAATCCCAAGAAGGGTTAAGGATTCCCTTCTGTTCATGGATATACATGGGGCAGGGAAGGGGGCAGTCCCCGACCTGATGAAACATAACCCCCAGATTCCCAGTTTTCATTTTAAAAAAAGTTTCTAGCATTTGCACCTATGAGGTAAAATGTAGAGGCACTGTTCTCCCCATTTATTTATTTTTGTCAGAAACTAGTATGCTCACCACTTCCATCGTTTACTAAAAGCCCTTCACTCTGTAGCAACAACGTCTCCCTGTTTTGAAACAGGGAGACATTGGGGCTGCAACTCCACAGAAATATTCCTGCAGATTGCTCCCTTCTGCTGCTTCTCTGCTTGAAAGCAGGTTCCCAGCCCACCAACTCACTGTAGCACGTTGAAAGAAATGGGCCCGTCATGTGCCTTCCTTCGCTGGAAAGAGGTTTTTAAAAGCTCGACGTGTTTCCTTAATCACACAATCTGTACAAAATGGAGGATCGTAATTGTTGTAGTGGGAAGCAATTGCAGACCCTTGGGCCAAATAAGATCTCCAGAGGGGTTGTTGCCTGCTCTCCCCACACTTAACCTAGCGATTCAAAAGCACGTCAGGGGAATAGCCAAGGGCAGTGCCCTCCAGGAATGGATGGACTCCAGCTCCCATCATTCCTGTCCACTGGGGCTGATGGGAGTTGTAGTCCAATAACATTCAGAGGTTGCCAGGCCAACAATTTTTTTCTGTCTGGGCTTTCACTGTTTGAAATATGCAACCCTAATGTTAAAGCTGCCCTTGCCCCAGATGCGGGCCTAGTTTGCTTCAGCAAACTGCATCATATAGACATAGCTGTCAACTTTTCCCTTTTCTTGTGAGGAATCCTATTCGGAATAAGGGAATTTCCCTTAAAAAAAGGGAAACGTTGACAGCTATGCATATAGGAGAAGCTTGATCAGACTGTCTGGCTTCCATGAAGTGAAGTTTACTCTTGTGCAATGAAGGTTTTCTTGTTGAGTGGCGGCGGCTATAGGCCCGATCAAAATCTGCTCCTTTCTCTTTTCAGAATTCAACCAGACAGTCCAGGGTTCGGGAAATATGACAGACAAAAGCAGTCAAGATCAGCTGCTGTTTCTCTTTCCAGAGTTCAACCAGCAAAGCCAGGGGGTGGGTCAGCTGGACGACCCCTGCGCCGAAACGCCCAGCAAGAAGATGAGGCGGAACCGGTTCAAGTGGGGCCCCGCTTCGCAGCAGATCTTGTACCAGGCCTATGACCGGCAAAAGAACCCCAACAAGGAGGAAAGGGAGGCCCTGGTTGAGGAGTGCAACAGGTAAACAGAAATAAGGGGGGGAAATAAACACCTAAAACTTAAACCCTGCACAAAAGACAAAGGCGTCTTCCCCCCTATCTTGCTTCTAATTAGTTGTTGGCAGAGGGCAAAGCCTGCATTGTTTTCGTTAACCCCCATTGTGTGAAGTGTCTGGCACGTCCTGTGTCAAAGGAAAAAGAACCTGGTATTCTCACCATCTAGAATAAGTCAACAACGGAGAGGGAAAAAATACCGGGGAAGAGAGTAAGGTTTGCAGAAGTGTGAAGTTCAGCCCTCCACCAAGTTAAATTCAGTCCCTGAGGAGGCTTATTAAGGACGGACCCCCAAATTAGGGATCCCCTCCAAACCTGTGCCCAAATGTGGGGTTTTCACTGCAAAACATTGGCACAGGTTTGGAGGGGATCCAAAACTGGGGGGTTCGTAGTTAACGGGATGTATAATGGCCCCCCAGTAGTGTAGGCGGCTGAAAGAAAAATATAATCTGTTTATTGGGATTTCCAAGCCGCCCTTTACAAAAATGGCCCCAGGGCAGATTATGACGATATAAAAATACAATATTGAAATGGATTAAATAAAACGGTTGAGCTCCTAGTGTTAAGTTGAGCAACTTTTTCCAGTCCAGTGGCAATATTTTATTGAGGGCAACATTTGGCGATGTGCAACCAGTTTCTACTGCAGACCTGGGCAGAGCAATGGTATGATCCCTACATTTTACATTGTATTTCAGCCATGCAAAAGGCAGAGGTTTATATACCCACACCCTTTGGGGGGGGGGGGCTAGAAGGCCCCAGAAGCATTCATAGGCATGTGTTTATGCTTTTTAAAAATATGTGCTCGAAAAGGTTCGTGGTGAATAACAAACTTTTGCATCACTATTATACCTGGAGCAGTTTCAGAAATATTTTGAATGTATTTTTGTACTTTCATTTCATCCGCACAAGTTCCCATGTAGCCTTTTCAAGGTGATGGTGATAACTATGATGATTTAAGCAAACAAATATTTATTTACTGTATTTCATAAGATTTATACAATGCTTGACTGCAAAAAAAACAACCCTGAAAGCATTTTGCAAAAAGATAAAACAAGGAAATCAAGAAAAATTTACAGCCACACTTCAAAACATAAAAAGTTCAATTGCTAAAACAAATGAAACTTCAACCGTCTAAGCCAGGACCACTGGTCCTGTTAGCTAAGGATTATGGGAATTGTAGTTCCAAAACATCTGGAGGGCGGCAGTTTGCCTATGCCTGTTCTAAGCATCCGGGTAAACTTGTGTAAACAAGGAAGTTTTTAGCAGGAGCCAGAAAGAGTCCTGTGTTGATGCCTCCTTGATCTCAACAGGCAGGCAAATTTAAATTTGTCTTAAATTAAAAACACCAACCTGTTATAGTACTTATTTTATTCAGAGTCTCTCTTTTCTGTAATAACATGGCTTAAAAGGAAGGCCACGTTTTATACAAGCATGTTAATTTCCTTCTGCAGAAAACCAATCAGAACATCCCACCTTGGAGGCTGATGGATCTGTATGGATTCCTGAGAGTCCTTTGTGAAATGGAGGCTGGTCTATTTGGGAGAACTGCCCTACCAATCCCAGTCTGCCCTCAGCCAGCCCCCAACTCGCCTGCCCCCTTACTAATCATCAGGCCAGGGGCTGAGACTGGCTGTCATCTTCCTCCTCCGCAGCCTCAGTCTCACCCTTGTATAACTCAACAGGGAGGATGATGGAGACCAAACTAGAATTGGTCCCCTCTGCCTGTCCACAGGGCACCAACCAGCACTGCTTTGGATCATTTTTGCTTTGTTCAGCTGGTGTTCCTGTTGATGCTCAGATTGCTCTGAGGGGTAGAGAAGATGGCCCAGGCGATGCAAATGATAGAATCAAAGTACCCTCTCCTGCTGTGCAAAGCTTGACTTGCACCTTGGATTTTCGGCTCCCATAAGTCCCTCTTGAGTGTGGCCAGTGTTCAGGAATGATGGGACTTTTGTTTATTTATGTGGCAAAATTTATATACCAATTGACTGTAAATCAAAATTCTAAGCCATTTATTTTTTTAAAAAGTCAATAAAAGACTAAAGTTGAAAACGTGTGTTTGTGTGCAATCCTAAATATAAGTAAAATCAAGAGTTAAGCTAAAAACAGATAGGTAGCCGTGTTGGTCAGCCATAGTCAAAACAAAAAAAATTCCTTCCAGTAGCACCTTAAAGACCAACTAAGTTAGTTCTTGGTATGAGCTTTCGTGTGCATGCACACTTGGTGTATCTGAAGAAGTGTGCATGCACACGAAAGCTCATACCAAGAACTAACTTAGTTGGTCTTTAAGGTGCTACTGGAAGGAATTTTTTTTGTTTTGGCTAAAAACAGAGTAAAGCACATTTCAGCTTTTACATGTCACTATAGGTTTTCCTGAACGAAAACGGTTTTTTAGCAGGTGCCGGAAGGAGTACAGCAAAGGCACTACCAGATGTCAATAGGCAGGGAGTTTCAAAGTGTAGGTGCTGCCACACTAAACTGTTACAAGTGCCTCATAATATTAGTTCTGAGCTCATAAGAAATCAGCTCAACTTGTAACAACACATCAGCAGCATCTAGACAACCACTGTTACCCCCATTAAATCCTCATAAGGTTTTCTGAACGCCAGTGGAATCTGTCATCCATAGAAGCCTATCCCATAATAAACTCATTAAGTCTTTAAGGTGCTTCCACTGCTGGAGGCAGCATGCTTCTGAATGCCAGTTTGCTGGAAACCACAGGAAGGACGGATCCTGTTGTGCTCAGGTCCTGCTTGTGGGCTTCCCATAGGCATTTGGTTGGCCACTGTGAGAACAGGATGCTGAACTAGGTGGACCACTGGCCTGATCCAGCAGTGCCAGGATAGCTCTGGTTGCCTACGGAAGGCTTTTATTGCAAGCTCTTCCAATGAGCTCTCTTTATTCTTCTCCTCCTAGGGCAGAATGCCACCAGCGGGGCGTGTCCCCCTCTAAAGCACATGGACTGGGTTCGAATTTGGTGACAGAAGTCCGGGTCTACAACTGGTTTGCGAACCGGAGGAAAGAGGAGGCTTTTCGTCAGAAGCTGGCTATGGATGCTTACAGCACAGGCCAACCTCACAGCATGAACCTTTTGCTCTCCCACAATTCCCCCCATCATGCGCAACCCAGCTCTTCCCCACCAAGCAAAATGTCAGGTAAGGAAATGCGGGGAGAGAGAATTATGAGAATTGCGTGTTTCCCCAGCAAACACTGTTATAAGCACTTGAAGTGTTTGCTGTTTATAGTACATTTCAGAGTAAATGACGACATAACAAAGTGACATAACCAGAAGTAGTCCACTGCCTGCAAGAAACTTAAAAAAAAACAGACAACAGGGAACTCAGTAATAGAAACTGTTTGTTATACCAGCATTTACGAAATCTCATAAATGCTGGTCTTGTGTTGCTGGGAGTTGCAGGTGAGCAGAGTGCTATTGCATTCGGGTTTTGTTTGCTGTTTGCTGGCCACTGTGAGAACACAGTGCTGGACAGATCCATGGCATGCCCACATTTAGAAGACTGTGCACAGTTTGGAAAAGGTTCAGAAAGGGGCAACCAAGATGAACCCCTATGGGGAGAAAGGTTGCAGCATTTGGGCTTTTTTAGTTTAGAGAAGAGACAAGTCAGAGGCAGCGTAACAGAGGTGTATAAAAATTTTCACGGTATGAGAAAAGTGAATATAGAGAAAAGCTTTCCTTCTCTCAAAACACTAGAACTTTGCGCCATCCAATGAAGTTAAATGCTGGACAGACAAAAGAAATACTTATTCACACTGTGCATAGTTAAAACTCTGGGATTTGCTCCAAAGAGATGTAGTAATAGTCACCAATTTGGATGGCTTTAAAACAGGATAGGGACGCGGGTGGTACTGTGGGTTAAACCACAGAGCCTAGGGCTTGCTGATCAGAAGGTTGGCAGTTCGAATTGAAATAAAAAACTAAGGTCATATTATATATATACTGTGTGTGTGTATATATATATATATATATATATATATATATATATATGCAAACACGTACACAAATGTATGGGCCACATGTCTGAGGCAGCACAGGAGGGCAGTCCTGGAGCCATTTTGGCTCCCAAACTGACCAAACGTTTTCTCTGTAAGGTCAAAGGAAAATGGAAAAGCCTTCCCATTGTCTTTCCATTCAAAAAAGGGTATATCTGTGTATGAATAGGGTGAGCCTGTGACCTGGCTCAGGAAATAAGTATTTGTCACTACAAAATACTGGCCAGGCTCCCCAGAGTATCCAGTCAAGTAAGCATTAACAGGTAACCTGCCAGACAGGAGATAAACAACGACAGGAGATAAACAATGCACTCAGATTTCTGTGATGTAGGCATGATGTGTCTGGGGGGTTGTCTTGAGCTACAACCCTTCTGTGATGTATGTATGATGTTTCTGGGGGGTGGTCTTGGACTCTAGTGCGGGCAATTTAAAATGTCTATATAAGGGCAGGCACACCTGGGTTCTGGGTCCCATTCCTTTCCTGCGTGTGAGGGGAGCACCCTGTTGCAACAGTTCAATAAAGATCAGGCTTACGAGCTGCTTTGCTTCTCAATATTCTCTGGTTGGCCTCTGTTCTTTTCTCCGACTGATGGAGAACCTACAAACGACTCTAGAAGGGCTCTTGTGTCCTCCTTAAGGGAATAAGGGCAGATTTTCATTTATTACAGAATCCCTGGGATGGGGTGAGCTCCCGTTGCTTGGTCCCCTGCTCCTGCCAACCTAGCAGTTTGAAAGCACGAAGTAGATAAATAGGTACCGCTCCGGCGGGAAGGTAAACGGCATTTCCGTGCGCTGCTCTGGTTCGCCAGAAGCGGCTTAGTCATGCTGGCCACATGACCCGGAAGCTGTACGCCAGCTCCCTCGGCCAATAAAGCGAGATGAACGCCACAACCCCAGAGTCAGCCACGACTGGACCTAATGGTCAGGGGTCCCTTTACCTTTAAAACAGGATTAGACAAAATGATGGAGGATAAGGTGGCCACCAATGGCTGCTAGCCACAGGGGCTATGCTCTGCCTCCACTGTCAAGAGGCAGTGTCCCTTGGAACAACAGTTTTTTAAAACCTTCCTGATGCCATCATGGGCACAAATCATCATGGATGCACAATAAAAAAGGGGACACCCAGAGGGGAACTTTCACTGCCTGTCTCCTGCTCTCCCCCATCTGTGTTTATGGCAAGTCTTTGGTCATTTTATAACTTGTTGGGTGGACCAGAGGGTTGTCCCAAAAGCAAAGCAGGATAATGGAGATGGGGAAGCAGGCACATTTAAATTGGGAGAGTTTGGAAAGGGACAAGGCTAGAAGAGAGTGGCGCTTAATTGGGGGAGGGGGGAGGCTATCTCAAGTGACTGAGTGGTGTAGAGCAAGGAGCATTGTTGGGCAGAACAATCCCCATTGTTCTTGTACCTGTAATCTACACACCAAAGTCAGCGAGCTCAAGAGGCAAACAACAGAAATCAGCTTTCTGACAAGCGTTAGGGTTGTGTTGGGGTCAGTGTGGGGTCACTAGCTCTTTTCTTTTGGGTCTCTGCTGCTGGTTCCTTAAACAATACAGCATCCTCAATCTCTATCACTCTCTCTCTCTCCACCCCCCTTTCTAAAGGAATGGGTGGAGGGAGACAACTAATGTAATCCCACCCAGTTGTAGCATGGAAGGCTGCAGAACTTCTATCCAGCATTGCTGGTTACAAACAGGGAACTGATAAATGGGTCCTTTTGAGTCATCTTTTATGATGGAAGCACTCAAAATCTTGCATCACACTTAGGAACAGCCACTGTGCTAGAGTGCATCCAGATTTTCTGTTTTCTGGTTGGGATTGAATCACATGCCAGCAAATTCAGGTTGTACGATTAAAGCTGATTTGGTAGTCTTGCGCAACACAGCTACTTGCCCCCGCCCTCCCAAAAAAGACCACCCCACACTGGATTTTATGTGGTAAGGAAAGTTATGGGATCATCCACTGGGATAGTGTGGGATAATGACTGCTTCGTGCAATGTTGTCTGACCCCTCCACCCACCAGTCAGAATGAGTTCTCACTAATTCTTGAATAATGTTTTTGTTTAAGAAGGCTTTTCCTGATGGTTGATCCGGTCATTTATAAGATATCAATTATATATCTGCATAAATATTCTTCTTTGGGTTTTAGAATTTGTCAGAACGATGCTATTGTTGTGAGAATGTTACATTTTGGGGTCTGGGTCGGTTTTCATCTTACACAGTGCTTTGATGGCTTTATGCTATAAAGCAATCTTTGAATAAATAACCAATGTCGGTTGCACGATCCACATAATGCATTCAAAGCACATAGCTTCCACCATAAAAAGGAAGCCCGGGATCTGTCATTTGCTAAGGGTGCTGGGAGTTTTAACTCCAGGAGGGGCAGGCTACAGTTCCCAGGATCCTTTGGGGGAAGTCATGTGCTTTAAATGAATGTGACTGTCTTCCGATGTCCTCACAAACTCGGTGCAAATGAATCATCAGAATAAACACTCAATAAACAGGGTGTCTGGGAGCAACCTGAATTCAGTATAACACTGGCGGTTCCACAACCCTGGTGCCACCAGTGTAGAAGCTCGCCTCCATGCTGCCACACGCTGGTAATAATCAGGCTGTGGCAAAACTATATAGATCCCATTAACTGATTGCAGCATGTGCTGGAGGGGAATCACAAAACCACTCCTTGCCGCCAAGATTGAAGGAGGGCGGGCCCTGAACCTTTTACAGAGCTTGAAGTCATCTAGTCCAACCCAATTGGAAGCTTACAATTATGATTATTCTTGTTATTAATTGCCCACCTTTGAGCTGCTAGGAGGAAAGGTGGGCTGGAAAATACAGTGGTACCTTGATTCTCAAACTTAATCTGTTCCGGAAGTCTGTTCCAAAACCAAAGCATTCCAAAACCAAGGTGTGCTTTCCTATAGAAAGTAATGCAAAATGGAATTAAAAACAACTCCTAAAACAGCAATTTAACATGAATTTTACTACCTAATGAGACCATTGATCCATAAAATGAAAGCAATAAACAATGTACTGCAGTCACACAATCAATCAATCAATCAATCAATCAGTAGCTGAACCGGGTTCCACACAGTCACAAAAACAAAACAAAAAAAGCCACAAAACCAAAAACGCAAAATAAATAGCAAAAACAGACAGACCTCAGCGTAACACTCAAAACGGAAGCGTAATACTCAAAACAGAGCACATTCAGCTTCCAAAAAAATGTTTGCGAAGCGGAACACTTATTTCCAGGTTTGCAGTGTTTGGTTTCCAAGTTGTTTGAGTACTAAGGTGTTTGAGAACCAAGGTAGCACTGCATAACAAAAATACAAATAATCATGGGAATTGTAGTTGAAGGGTGCTGGGAGCAGTAGCTCTTTGAGGGGTAAACTATAGTTCACAGGGATGTGTGTTTTAAATATGGTTGAGACGTATGGTGTGTATGCAGCCGTGTTCCTCCGACTGTCCCGGGTAGCAAATGCAACAAGCCAAATCTGGATGTGCTTTGAAGCAGCTGCCTAAACTGGCTCCACTCTCTTCCCCACTGACCACGAGGTGACCCTAGTGGTGGAATGTCCCACACAATACCCGTGTGACAGAGAGAGGAGCTTGCTCTCTTCTGTCAGGGCCTGATTGCTTACAAGATGCACTACCAGCACACTGTCAGCAAAATCAGCTGTTTTCAGTGTTTTCCCTGCTTGCCTTTACAATAATACGCCAGCATGGAGTCGGGGGGGGGGGTTACCCTGGCTTTGTTTCCAGCCCCCCCAGCCCCCCACAACTCCTCCCGGTTATGCATGCTTAATTGACAATTAAAGTTGGGGCTTTGAACCAGCATGGGTGCCTTTGATGTGTCCTCCGCATCCCTCCAGCATCTGTTGAGTTAGCCGATGACTCTCTTTTGTTTTTCCTCTTATTACGGGGCCACTGAGATGGTTCAGCCAGTGTCCAGTTTGTTCCGAGAGGATGGAAAGGCTCTTAAATGTGGTCCTTTTAACCCATCCTCCCTATATCCCTTCCTTTAAACAATAAAATAAATAGGATTGTGCTTTGGATCAGCAAGGTTTGCCATTACAGGCCTCGTTTGCCTCAGAGGGCACAGACTTCAGTCCAACCAAAGTGAACTTAAACACTCTGAGAAACATGGAATAGTCACCACGCTGATTCTTAAGAACATAGATTGCTGCCTTATACTGAGTCAGACCAATGGTCCATCTGGCTCAGTATTGTCTATACAGACTGGCAGCAGCTCTCCAGGATTTCAGACAAAGGTCTTTCCCAGCCCTATCTGAACCTGGGACCTTCTGCATGCAAAGCAGGTGCACTGCTGCTTAGCTATGGTGCATCCCAGGAACATAGGAAGCTGCAATATACTTCACAGGTCCATTTAGTTCAGTATTGTCTGCACTGACTGGCAGCAGCTCTCCAGGTCTTTCCTCTTACCTTTTACCTGTTCTTTTTAAACTGGGCATGCCTGGGACCTTCTGCAGGCAAAACAGGAGCTCTACCACGAAGCGGCAACCCTTCTCCCCCCCCCCCTCCTGGAAATACCTACTTAGTTAAAACTTGTACCCTCATTTCCACAAGTTTGTAATGGGTTCCAGAAACTGTAGCTCTGTGGAATATAAACTACAGTACCCAGGATTCTTTGGGTGAAGTCTTGTACTTTAAATGTATGGTGTGTGAACAAACATCTGAAATATCTGAAAGACCATCTCCTTCTTTACAGACCCTTCTTGGGTGTTAAGACTGGCACAGGGGAGGTCCTCTTGGAACTTAATGCTCTTCCTGAGAGTTTGCAAGTTTACCGCAGAGAGAGCATCCCCTGAGCTCTGAAATTCTCTCCCCACGGAGGTGTCCCTGGCTCCTTCATTGCACAGCTTTCATCATCTGCTGAAGATGCATCTTTTTGCTCTGGCCTTGGACACCTGGTAAAGTAAAGGTAAAGGGACCCCTGACCATTAGGTCCAGTCGTGGCCAACTCTGGGGTTGCAGCGCTCATCTCACTTTATTGGCCGAGGGAGCCGGCGTACAGCTTCTGGGTCATGTGGCCAGCATGACTAAGCCACTTCTGGCGAACCAGAGCAGCGCACAGAAACGCCGTTTACCTTCCTGCCGGAGCGGTACCTATTTATCTACTTGCACTTTGACGTGCTTTCGAACTGCTAGGTTGGCAGGAGCAGGGACCGAGCAACGGGAGCTCACCCTGTCACGGGGATTCGAACCGCCAACCTTCTGATCAGCAAGTCCTAGGTTCTGTGGTTTAACCCACAGTGCCACCCGCGTCCCAGACACCTGGTAGATATAGATTAACCTACAGGTGAAACTCAAAAAATTAGAATATTGTGGAAAAGTTCCTTTATTTCAGTAATTGAAATTGAAAGGTGAAACTCATATATGAGATCGACTCATGACATGCCAAGCGAGATATGTCAAGCCTTTCTTTGTTATAATTGTGATGATCGTGGCTTATAGCTGATGAAAACCCAAATTAACTCAAAAAATTAGAATATTGTGAAAAAGTTCCTTTATTGCAAATGGAGCAAGATTGGACCTCGGAGAAGTAGAAGCAGATCTCGCTTGGCGTGTCATGAGTCGATCTCATATATTTGTTTCACCTTTTAAGTTGAATTACTGAAAGAAATGAACTTTTCCACGATATTCTAATTTTCTGAGTTTCACCTGTATATATTTGGGGACCATCCTATTCTTTTGATTGTAAATTGTTTCAAACTAATTTTTATCCTGTGTTTTTATATTGTTGTATCCCACCCTGGGACCTTATGGTGAAGGGTGAGTAAGAAATCCAATAAATAATAATAATGAACCGGGAGAAACCTTTATCCTGCTACCTCTCTTCAATGGGCCAGATAATAAACCAGGAGCTTTCTGCATGTCAACATTTGCTCTTTTGCCAAGCTGTGACCTCCCCCCTCAATAACCGTTGTGTGGTCTGTAACACCTGTTCTAATTGATTGATGGAATCTGCTCCTGTAAAATATGATGATGTCTACTGCCTATGTTGGCTTTGAAAGGTGATTAGACAAATCGAACCGGAGGACAAGTCTATCAATGGCTCCCAATCATCTTGGCTATATGCTTCTCCCAGGATCAGGCCCAGAAGCAGTATTCCTCTCAGTGGTAGAGCACCTGGTTTGCATGCAGAAGGTCCCAGGTTCAATCCCTGGTATCTCCAGGTAGCACTAGGAAATACGTCCTCTCTGAAATCCTGAAGAGCTGCTGCCTGTCAGTGTAGACAATACTAAACTAGGTGGACCAATGGTGTGACTTGGTATAAGGCAGCTTCCTACGTTCCCATGTCTGGAGGGAAGAGCCATAGCTCAGTGGTAGGGCACCTGCTTTGCATGCAGAAGGTCCTAGGTTCAAAACCCAGCATCTCCATGTGGTTGGTGATGGGAAAGACCATTTTTTTGCCCTAGCCTCTGCAGAGCTGCTGCCAGTCAGAACAGACAATAGTAAGCTAGGCAGGCAAATAGTCTGACCGGATATAAGGAATCTTCTTATATACCAGTGGCTGAGAATCACAAACTGGGGAGAGCGTTCTTGCTGTTACGTCTTGCCTTTGGGCTTCCCTAAGACGGTCCATGTGTGACAGAGGGTGGTGGGCTAGACAGACCCTTGGTCCAATCCAGCAGGGCTCTTCTGTGTTTACTCTAGAATGTATCCCAGAATCCTTTGCCTGGAGATCCTGGAGATCCTTCCACAGTCCTGCACATCAGGCTTCCCTAAGCAGCTGATGTGCAAAAGATCCCTTCCGGAGGCTTAAAAGAAAAAGAGCTGAAACCTATATCCGCAAAGCTCTTCGTTGGAGGTTTAATATCCCCGCTTTAATTTACTCACCTGCACAATGCGAGGGGCAGGGGAGAGATGGAATTTGCAACTCCCTACAGGCCGGCTGTTTTTTTTGCTGACCCCACTGATGACTCTCCATGCTGGGATTTGAACTGTCCTTGCACTGTTTCTGTAGGGTTGTCTGGAGCACTAAATTCCTTAACTGCTTAATAGCATGCCTCAAATCGTCTGCAACCCTCTTCTGTCCCAAGCCACTCTAGCCAGTACTAAATAATGTGCAACAGTTGTATGCAATTAAGCTTTGAATTCTGAAGGGATGAGGAGAGAGGTATAGCATAATTTATACCTTTTTTGTCAATGTGTGTAACTTTCTTTAAACCTTCTTAAGAGGATGGCAAAAGGGGAGGGTTTTTTTAAATTGCTGATGGCAATTTTCATTCTGTGTGCTTGCACAACAATCCTGTGATGTATAACTCCCTATAACTCTTATAGAGAGTTCACTATAACTCCTATTTTACAGATGAGGGACTGAGGATCCAGACATAGGTTGCTTCCACACCTCTTGCCTACTGAGCACTCATCCTGATTTGTTTGCACAAGGTTTGTGGGGAGGTTGGACAACATTGGCTGTTTATTAAGCATTCGTTCTGATTTGTGTGCAGGAAGGTTAAACAGCGTCACATGAAGCAATTGTTATTCCATAGTTTTCCAGGGCATCTTCTCATCACTTTCCTTATCGCAAAAAGTCCCCTTTGTCTTTGTTTTTTTTCTTTCTTTTTCATTACACTTTCATTACACAATCCTGAATTTGCCAGGATGAGGTTAAATCCCACCTGAAAACAGTGACAGTCTGCCCCATAGATACTTCCCTAGTGCAGGTTCAGCCCAATATACTTTGCTGCCTGAAGTGTTATTCTCCTTTCATGTGCATTTCCCCATAAGTTTCTGTATTGCAATCATCATCATCATCTTTTTGGCAAGTGGGTTTGTCGCTCAGGAGCTCCACTTCAATTTTAATTCTGCAACCTGAATTTGCCAGTAGGCAGTAAAAATTTACCCGAATATAGTGACAGTCTGGGAAGTGCCCTCTATAAAATCAGACATTTGAGGGTAGGAAAGTAACAGGTAAATGTACTAAAGAGGGTGGGATAAATGACTGCATAACCACCCTGCAAGCAAATAAGGACAAATACTCATTTTTGTATAATCTTCCTGCAAACAAATCCGAACAAATGGTCAATGAAGATTGGGCATTGTTTAACCTCTGCATAAGCCTTGTGCAAGCAAATGAAGATGAAATGCTCAAATAAACAGTTCATCTGGAGGATCTCAAGATGGTACTTGGGACTTCATTTGGGCCAGGATTGAGCCTGGGCATCTGCTTTCAAATAGCTAGACTTGACCCTGAAATGTGTGAATTAAAGAAATTAATTAATTACATTTCCCCTGAGTATATTTCACTCACTGGGGAGTAGCTAAAGAGAGTTCAGTCACACCAGAGATAAACTGGCTGGTGTTTTGGAATGGATGTGGCATCCATTCTGACATCTCTCTTTCTAGTATAAATCAACTCATCAAAAGTCAACCAAATCAGAGATATTAGCACAACATACCAACTTACTCTTCACGTAAAGGAGACAAGTGCTTTCTTCTTTAATTATACCCCTGTTTCTACATGCCTTAAGATTTTCAGTCCTTTGGAATAAAGTTGTAGGGTTTAGTTCTCTGGGGGAAGGGGAGCACTTAAAAAGGTTCTCGGTGATTTATTCTCCATTCTACTGCTAGGAGGAGCAACAGAATGCTGGATTTGAATGCCAAAGGGGGACGGCCCATCCAAGCCCCATATTTTACGCTTTCTTGCTCATTATTGTGTTGTATCAGCTCAACACGTTGTTTAGGAACCTTTTCTGGTTTTATTGGGGATAATTAGAGTTTTATGGCACCAGCCAAATAGGCAAAGGAGGACAGTCACAATAAACTGGTTTATAATGGACATAAATGATTCGCCCCACAGCCGCAGGAGAGTAACGCTTTCAAGCACCTTTTGAGTGGCAGTCTCTTGTAGTTTTTGCTGGCTCTCTCAATAGGATCCGTGGGCTCTTGTAGATGAAATGGTACAAAGGCAGAAATGTTTGGTTGATCGGCCTTTTGGTGGGGAGGGGGTGTGGAAAGAGCTCCCCCCGCGAGTCAGAAGAGTTAGGGGTTATCCACACTTCCTCTATCCCTGTTTCTTTCCCCAGGGAGAAACCATTCCTTAGTGCTCAGTCGGAGGAAAAAGGCACCCCGGTTTTCAGCGGATTACTGTTTGTTCTGATTTAGAACCACTTGGACCCATGCCTTCAGAATTGTAGAAAAAGCCCTTAGTGACTTAGAAACTTCGTGGATTATGGCGTAGGCTTCCTTCGTCTGCTATGTGTGGCTTATGAACTAAAAAGTCACAGCAACCCCATACATTTAAATCCCTGTTGCACCACTTCAACTGCCATGGTTCCCAGCCTAAAGAATCATGGGGACTGTAGTTTGTTAAAGGTGCTGGGTATTCGAGCTCTGTGAGAGGTCATCTTAAAAAACCCCACTCACCATCCTTAACAAACTACAGCCCCCAGGATTCTTTAGGGGAAGCCATGGAAGTTCAAAGCTTGGTATCATAGTGCTTTCAATGCATGGTGTGAATGTAACCAAAATAAAACTGCTGGTAATGACATGCTTTTATATTATAAATATAGTGGTACCTCAGGTTAAGTACTTAATTTGTTCCAGAGGTCCATTCTTAACCTGAAACTGTTCTTAACCTGAAGCACCACTTTAGCTAATGAGGCCTCCAGCTGCCGCCGCGCCGCCAGAGAACAATTTCTGTTCTCATCCTGAAGCAAAGTTCCTAACCTGAGGTACTATTTCTGGGTTAGCGGAGTCTGTAACCTGAAGCGTCTGTAACCTGAAGTGTATGTAACCCGAGGTACCACTGTATATGGCATGTCCTGATTTGGAATACAGTGGTACTCCAGTTGCGAACGGTCGCATCCTGAGGAATTTACAACTGGAGGTGGCACTTCTGTGCATGCGCACGGCACATAGAGCGCTTCTGCGCTTGCGCATGAGGCGAAACCCAGAAAAATACTCTGGGTTTGCCACATACGTATCCCGAAGGATACGTAACCAGAGGTGAACACAACTAGAGGTACCACTGTACTTGAATATGGTTAGGAGCAGAGGAACCTGCCTTATACTGTGTCAGACCGTCATCCATCTAGCTCAGTATTGTCTACACTGACTGGCAGCAGTTCTCCCAAGGCCAGGAACATTCCTAGTCTTGCTTGGAGATGCTATTGGGGCGTGAACCTGGGACCTTCTGTATGCAAAGCAGATGCCCTCTACCACTGAGCTACGGTGGTAATAAATTTATTAAATTGGTATACAGCCCTTCACCCAAAGATCACAGGGCAGTTCACAACAAAAAAATACAAAATGAAAACACACATGATAAAAACAGGAACAAACCCATAACCCCCCCTCCCACAAACACATTTAAAAGGACATAGAATGAGCCCAAGGCCTGGTTAAAGAGAATGTTTTTGCCTGGCACCTAAAGATATATAATAAAAGCACCAGGCAAGCTGAAAAAGTTGGAAAGGGGCAGAAAAAGGCAATAGGACCTGTGTACGTGGAATACCTCCCATAGGAGGAAAAGACAATGCATCTGGGGCTTTCTTGTTTGTGGGTAGGGGAGAATGGTTAAGGTGAGGTTTTATGAAATTATGCATGACATGGAGAGCGAACCTTTTCTCCCTCTCCTATAATACTAGAATTCAAGGTCATCCAAGTTAAATTTATGGGCAATGGATCCAGAACAGACAAAGGGCCTCTCCAGACGGCTGTTTAATTGTGGGTCTGTTCTGCAGCATGGTGTTGACACAGAAATAGTGCATTAGTGGTTGATTTATACTACTTTATTTTGTCGTGCTTTTCTATGAGCACTGTCTCAAGGGGCTATAGTGGAACAAAAGTGGAACAAAATTAAACCCAGGACATGGTGGTGTAAAAATAGGTTTGGGATTCCATCAGGAAGTTACGGGATACGAACCGCTGAAAATGAAGCAGTGTGACTGCCCCCAAACCTTTGCAGGTACAGTGTTGGAAGTGGGAGTGTGTGACTGCCCAGATGCTATCATAAGCACAAATCATCATGAGTGTTCGATAAAAAGGACGTCTGGAGGAACCTGAAAGGAAATATTCCCCCCCCCTCACCTACCCACAATGTGCAATTTGAAAAGTTTCATCAAACAAGCCAATGTGGTTAGAAAACTGATATTTTCTATGCTTGGGCAGAAAAACATGAAGCAGCCAATAAAGGCATTTGATGGGCTCTGCAACCTGGAGTCGGAAACAATAGTTCAGGTCCCATAAACAAGACTTTTATATTCCATCTGCTCCTCTACTAAAGCCATCTTTATGAAGCAAGGCGCAGTCACGCAGAGGTGGTTTTTCTATCAGGCTTTGCTGCTGAGAACTAATGGCAGAGGGAGCTGCGGGAAGAATGAAACCTCTCCATGCCATAAGAGCCTCATGCTGTGGCAAGGGAAGAGGGTGAACAATGGGCTGGGCTTTTCAATGCCTGTCTCGCCCAGGTTTTCCATAAACCACAGACAATATCCTTCGCACAATATATTATCCCAAGACATTCAGAAGCCAGGGAATCTTTATCTTCCAGGCGTGCTGCTGAGGATTCTCAATATTTATTCATTTATTTCAAGCTAGTTATATAAAGTTGGTTGCTGTCATTTCATTTTCAGGGCCAGTTCAAAGGGCTCACAAAACCGGTTTGAAGTCCATATTGTGATATCCATTTCATAATTTTTGACCTGGCAGTATATCACAAATCATGATGTGTATTTGACCTTGGCGGTGTATCATCCAAAACCAGTTTTGAAGTCATATAACGATATTTGTTTCATAGTTTTTGACCTGGCAATATATCATAAATCATGGTGTGTGGGATGTGGGTGTTATGCAAAATGAAGGAAAAACCATGAAGCCAGCCAATGCCTCTACATAGCTCCACCCTTATTTCAGACATCGTGATATCACAATGTTTGGCTGGTGATATATCATGATGTTGAAATCCAGGTATCGGCCAGCCCTAATTAGGAGACTTCCTGTTGTCTTCCTTGTAATCTGTAATGTCGGTTAATCCATCATTAACTGTTATAATATTGTACTGTTAAATTGTTGCAGCCCATCCTGGGACCACCTGGTCCCAAACAAGTAGAGATCTTTCCAGTCTGCATCTTTATTGGAATTGTTTTTCAATGACTTAACTGTTTTATCATTTGGAGTTTGGGCTCATCCACACAGCCCTGAATGGGAACAAATGTCATTGGGTTTTCTCCAGACTGGCATTAGCTCTGATTTAGGTCCTAAAGAGCTGGTTTTCTAGGGGAAAGCAGCAAGTCAAAGGCTTAACCACTTAAGACTCATGCCTAGAAAGCACAAGACAAGTGGGAAACTGTGGGATATGAACTATTATTAATGATAATAGCAATAGGCAGGTAAGAAGTGTTGTTGTTTGTTTCCTTGTTTTGGTATGTTATGCTGCTGTGCCACCAAAACACATCCCCCCCCAAAACGACTTGCCAACCAATTAAAAACCACACATGACAATAAAATTCAGTCAGTTTTGCCCTACACTGCAACTGCATTTTCATAGAATCCTAGAAATGTAGAGTTGGAAGGGACCACAAGGGTCATCTAGTCCAACCCCATATGCCTCCAAGAGCAAGGTTGCTGAACTACATAGGCCTTTGGTCTGACCTAGCAGGGCTCTCCTGATGTTCTTGCCATCGCCGCAGGCAGGGTCAGCTTGAAGTACCCGTATTTTTCGCTCTATAACATGCACCAGACCATAACACGCACATAGTTTTTAGAGGAGGAAAACAAGAAAAAAATTATTCTAAACGAAACAGTGGATGTATGATTTTTGTGGTTCATGCTGTGGCCACAGACATGTGATCTGACAGTGAGTTTGGAGTAGCCCAATGCAAAAATCCTGAGGATCCATGTGGATCCATGCTTTGTAACCACGTTTTAAGTGGGGAGGGAAGGAAAAGCACTCAAGGGACAAGGAGCACGCATGGGGTGTGTGGAGAAGGATGCTGCTAATAATGCTTTTTAGCAAGCTGAGTGGGGAGGAGGGAGGGACAGAGAGCCTGCTTGCTTTAAAGGAACCAACCGGACAAGAGCCGCTTACACTCGTGTAAGCGGCTCCTCTCCTCTCCTGCTTTGCTCCTTTAAAGAAGCAGGCTCTCTGTCCCTCCCTCCTCCCCACTCAGCGGCTCTTCTCCCGCTTTGCTGTTTCAAAGCGAGCCACGGAGGAGGGAAGAAAGGGGAACCATGGATCCTCTGCTCACGACTGCAGCAGATCCCCCCCGCCACCCATAGGCATTTCCTCCATAACATGCACAGACATTTCTCCTTACTTTCAAGGAGGAAAAAAGTGAGTGTTAGGGTGCAAAAAATACGGTATCTCTCTTCCTGAGGTGAAATACAAGATGGCACCATTGCAGAAGCTGGGTGGACTGGGAGTTGAGCCTCGCTTCAGCCCCAGTTCCAGGCAATGGGAGAGTGTTCCCCACTGCTCCTCAGGAGAGCAGGCTAGTTATGGCGGTGCAGGGACAGACCACATGGCGTGCACACACTCAGCTCTGTCCTTCAGCAGAAGGGTACAGTCAGGGTTGTTGCCAATGCCGTCTCCTAGCATCTTCTGCCTGAAGCAGTTCTCCTCACTGCCTAATGATAGGGGAGGACCAGAGAACATCATCAGAAAAAGCATATTTGTTTCTGCAGTGCTTAAAAAGAAATTCATTCTGCCAGAAGACCCTGTATAAACTGTAACCACCGGTCTGTAGCTAGAAATTTTAGGATTTGGGGGTCCAAAAAGTGTGTGGGGAAGTGGAAGAGAATCAGCAAAAGAATTTCCAGAACTCCAAATATACATGCACCTTAATATGCTTGGCATTATTTAATTTTATTATGTATTAATGCAATAAAATACATAGAATGTCCCATAAAGCTTTAATTATCTCTTAACGGGATTTTTCACCTTGGAGTTAACTTTCCTAAGCAGAAACCAATTCTCCTTTTAAATTTGCAAAATCCATGTGGATTGTGGGTGGGGGAGTTGGTAATGAAGGAATCGGTGTTATTTACGTTTCAATTAAGAAAAAACAAACCTCGTCTCTCAAACTCAGCTCTCTTTGTTCTAATTATCTTCCCTCCCATTGTTCAAACAATGTTTCAGACTTTCTGATCTGGCCCGAGCCTGGGCACCCTTTGCATGAGGTTAGGAATACAGTCAAAGAATGCGGGTGTACAGCACTTCAGATTGAGCAATGTTTACCCTGTTCTTGTCTGGGGCATCCACTTGCGCTGGCAAAGGTCCATTTGTCAAAAGAGCATTCTTCCATTATCAGGGATGGGGAAAATAGAGGGTGCCAAAGACATCTCGAGAAAAAGGCCTCTCAAACACTTTCCGCATCTGTGGCATGGGGTCTATATGGGTTGCAACATCCACACGCCATACATTTAAAGCAGATTCCTTCCGCCGAAGAATTCTGGGAACCGTAGCTTGCCTTTCACGGTTCCCAGCACCCTCGGCAAACTACAGTTCCCAGGATTCTTTGTGGGCGGAGAACATGTGCTTTAAATGTATGGTGGGTAGATATATTCTGGGTTGAGGTCAACTCAATGATTTGCATGGCTTGACTGGGTCAGTGTATATATCCCCTGAGATACATCCACATGGTCTTCTCTGCAAAATTGCATCAAATATCCATCTAATTCAGAATCCTGTTTCCTGCATTGGTCAACTGGCTACTGGGTTTCAGTGAAGTAATCTGTTGGCTCAGGAGTCAACAACCCTCTAGAATGTTGCTGGACCACAACTCGCATCATCTCCAGCCTGCATGGTCCATGGTCTGTGATGATGGGTGGGGTGTTCCAATAACCTCTGGAAGGCACCATGTTGGTTACCCCTGCTTCTCCAGAACTAGACCGCAGGGCTAGCAGTGGGGCTGAGTTGAGTTCGAGTCTTATCTGGAGTGCAAGTCTTCGGAAGGAACCTTGGACTGGTCATGTTTCTCATGCTGAACTTCCCAGGTTGAAGCCCTGGTGGCCTCACCAATTAAAAGAATAAGCTGGCAGGTAATGAGAAAGACTTGTATGAGAGCTGCTGCTGCCAGTCAGAGTCAACAGTAATGAGCTAGATGGACAAAGGGCTCTTCCAGACAGAACTTTTATTGTGGAATTGGGTGCTGCTTACGCCACAAGCTTTTTGCAGCATGCACATCCACATTTGTGTTTGTATTTATTCCGTGCTTTTCCCCACTAGAAAAATAGGTGCCAGTACTCACCATGAGAACACGGGTGGCGCTGTGGGGGACGCGGGTGGCGCTGTGGGTTAAACCACAGAGCCTAGGGTTTGCAGTTCAGAAGGTTGGCGGTTTGAATCCCCGTGACGGGGTGAGCTCCCGTTGCTCGGTTCCTGCTCCTGCCAACCTAGCAGTTCGAAAGCACATCAAAGTGCAAGTAGATAAATAGGTACCACTCCGGCGGGAAGGTAAACGGCGTTTTCGTGCACAGCTCTGGTTCGCCAGAAGCAGCTTAGTCATGCTGGCCACATGACCCGGAAGCTGTACGCCAGCTCCCTTGGCCAATAAAGCGAGATGACCCCACAACCCCAGAGTCGGCCACGACGACCTAATGGTCAGGGGTCCCTTTACCTTTACTCACCATGAAGTTGTTACAGTAAGTAACAAAAAAATAAGGAGAGGGGACAGTAGTGCGTACCCTTGAGTACCCCCTGGAAAAAAAAGTATGTATTGCTTTTATACACCACCTTTTCTTTGAAGAAGTTCAAGGTGGTTTCCATGGCTCTCCATTTCATCCTCACAACAACCCTGTGAGGCAGGTTAGGCTAAGATATAGGCTGCTGGTCTGATCCAGTAGGCTCTTATTTTTTTAATGCTAGGATTTGAACCCGAGACCTTCTGCAGGCAAAGCATGGGTTCTGCCACTGATTCCTCCTTTACCAGGTCTACTGTGGTCACTTTAGCTGCCCAGGTGCTACCCGGGCTTTATCTTCCCCCAGCGGCTCACCTTCCAACAATGCTTTTGGTTTGTGGTGCATGACGGTGCATAACAAATTACCTCTTGAGCCCCAGGACTGATAAAAGGGATTTTGTTTCCCAGCTGGCTTCCTCAGTTAATTATTTCTGATCTGCTCTGTGTGCCTTCCAGTGCCGCATCCAGTGTATCCCATGGCTGAAGGTTTTGAACATTATATATATATAAAACTTAAACACACCTATGGTGAATCATTTCATACCTTCCAACTGCTCCTTGTTTAACAAGACGAGCTGTCTGTTTTTCTCACAGCTGCTGGTGTGTATTGTTGGACACACATCTGGTATATGGGAAAGATATACAGTGGTACCTCGGAAATCGAACGGAATCCATTCCAGAAGTCCGTTTGACTTCCAAAACGTTTGGAAACCAATGCGCGGCTTCTGATTGGCTGCAGGAAGCTCTTGCAGCCAATCAGAAGCTGTGTTGGACATTCAGGTTCCAAAGAACATTCGCAAACTGGAACACTCACTTCCGGGTCTGCGGCATTTGGGAGCCAAAACGTTCAACTTGCAAGACATTTGACTTCCAAGATACAACTGTATAGGGAGGGACCACAGCTCAGTGGCAGAGCATCTGCTTGGCATGCAGAAGGTCCCAGGTTCATCCCCTGGCATCTCCAGGTAGGGCTGGGAGAGACCCGTACCTGAAACCCTGGAGAGCCTCTGCCAGTCAGTGTAGGACCTTACCAGCTTGGATTTAGGACATCTCAATGACTGCCTGATCCCTTAGATCCCTGCCCAGTCACTTGACTCTGGTGGGGAGTCTCTGTTGGTGGTCCTCCATGCATTCAGTGTTGTGGGCCCAGGCCTGTGCAGCTCCCTCCCTCTGACTTGAGATGAGACAGGAGCCCTCCTTGCTGAACTGCACGTGAATGACAAAAGGGGTGTTCATACATTACATCCAACAAGTGTACAACCTGCGTGCCTGTGGAGCTGTACAATAATTTGCATGTCCTGTTAAACCAGTGTACAGTCTTTGCACACGTGTACACAACAGGTGAGCTGTACAAGTGAACAAGCATACACTTTCACACCAAAACTTGTACTTGTGTAGAGACAGCCTCTGCCTGCGTCTAGTCAAATGTATGAACAGCTCTTTCGTGGACACAAAACAGCCGAGCTGTGCACTTGTATACTTATTAACATGTCATGTTCAATATGTACACAGACTCCGTGTACACAAAATCTCAGCTGTGGAAAGCAACACACCCGCACGCTTCCACCCACACACTTGCACAGCTTGTATCTGTGCCCAGTATACGGTAATCTGTGAACATTCCTAAAAACTCTCTGATTCCAGGAGGCATTTTAAGGTAGCATCCATTTATTCTGTGTGGGTTTTATGGTGATCTTTTAAGTTGTTTTATTCCCTATATGGCTTTTTTTATTATCAACTGTACACCGCTTAGAAAGTGCTAATGGTGAAGCAGCATATAAATGCCTTTAAAACAAATAAATAACATGCCTGAAACTATTTGAATTATCTTCTCCCCAGGAGTCCGCTACAGCCAACCGGGGAGCAATGAAGTCACTTCCTCCTCTGCCATTAGTCACCACGGCAACAGCTCCATGGTGACCACCAGCCAGGCTGCCCTACAGCAAGTGTCTCCAGCTGGTTTGGACCCAGGCCACAGCCACAGCCTGCTCCCACCGGACGGCAAAATGGTGAGCACACCTGCCCTATTGTAGCTCAGGGACTGATAAGATAAGATGGCCTAGCAAGCAAAACAAACAAAGCTTTCTCTTTTTCATATTTTTTTTGAAAACTCTGGGGGTTTGTGTCTCCGTGTGTGTTTTTTTGCACAAGATCTGTGTTAAAACAATGAGGCATTTGTAGGGACGGGAAGGGGGAAAGCCTGAGTACACTGAGGAAAAAGTCATCATGCTGACCTTACCTTTTCCCTGGCAACAGGTAGTGACACAGGCTTTGAAACCCGCCAATAAATGTGACACAGAGCCGTTCTCAGGGTATTGATTGAATGCCTGCTAAATTGGAACGGTGGGGTGGATCATTGTTTGCTCTTCGCTGTTGATGACATTCCATTTGATTAAAACACACACACACACACACACACACCACCTTCAATCATTCCATCCCCACTGAAGTCATTTAGCAAACTCCCATGATCCCTTTCTCTTTTAACCCCTATGACTATCTACATTCAGGCCAACAGATGTTAGCAAAAGTAATAATGGCCTGGTTCGTATGTAACAGTAAACTATGGTTTATTAAACTATGGCATAGTGTTATGTGTCAATCCAGCTAAGCAGTTTAACTATGGCTTGTTAACTATGGTTAAAGATGGATAACTAAGTTTGCAGTTGGTTTCTTAGCCTTCATTAACATTAACCATGGCTTAACATTATAAGCAAACCTCCTTCTTAATTATGATTCAGGAACCATCACTGCAAGTGAAGAGCGGTAAATAATTCAAGCCACTCTCAAAGCTTGGCTGCTGCTGCTAATGCTTCTAACAAATCTGTGGCATAAAAAACACCCCCCATGGTTTAAGTAATTGTCTGCCAGATGCTTCAAATCTATGGTTCATTAACTATGGTTATCATTAGGCATGGCTATCATTAGGCATGGTTTAGTGTTACTTGTGAACCAGGCCACTGTTTTTTCCAATAGAGATAGAAAGAATGACAACACTAATGGCAGGGTGAGCTCTCTATCTCAAGAAGACATTATATAAAAAGAGAGTTCAGGGCAGACTTATTGGCCATTGGCTGATCCCAGCTTTGTCCCTCCTTGACAAATGAAAGGCACCTGTTGGTCTTTCTCCCTCTGCCATGTTTCAGGTGGATTCTGCCTTTTGGGGGAAGGGTGTGTGTGTGTGTGTGTGTGTGTGTGTGTGTGTGTGTGTGTGAGATTGTTTTCAAAAGCAGAGTTTGCATATTGAACCATCCCTTCATGATGTAATTAGAATCTGAAAGTGTTTTCTTAAAAGAAACCCTGCAAAACTAACCTGAGATTGGGGGTATGGGTGATTTCCTAGTGATGACATGGGCGCTGGCCAATCAGCGTGAGTATATAGGTAGCATTTAAACTGTGCTGTATCATGTTTATGTGTTATGTGGAAACTCTTAATGCAAGGTACTGGGTCCCCTGATTAGAACTGGGACAGATTTAGATTGTGATTGCCCTGTGAAACTAGTTAAAACACAGCATGTTTTTCAAAATCCCTTGGAGCCTTTAAGAACTACAGTGGTTCCTTGGTTTAAGAACAGTTTAGTAACTACTTGGATTAAGAATGCTGCAAACCCGGAAGTAGGTGTTTTGGTTTGTGAACTTTGCCTTGGAATAAGAACATGTTTCGCTTCCTGTTGAGTGTGTTCTATTTGTAAATTGAGTCCCCCGCTGCTATGGGAAAGCAAGCCTTGGTTTAAGAACGCTTTGGTTTAAGAATGGACTTCCAGAACGGATTAAGTTTTTAAACCAAGGTACCACTGTACTTTTTATCTAAGCAGAGGTGGTGAATCTTTTTTAAACCCTCTAGTAGCCATCTAGGCAGGACCAAGGGCTAAGGAGGCAGGTCTAAAGAGGTGGGGCTACAAAGGTCCTCTTCTGCTAGATATAAGCAGGAGCTGAGCTTTTGTGCAGGTTGGTGGGTGTCTAGATGAAATTTAGTTATAATGCTACAGTTTTACTTCTTTTCTGTTTTGTAGGCTTATAGAATTATTACCACATTGATATATAAAATGGTTTTATGCTGCCTTTCATTTAGACTTGGGATTTCCGTTTTGATGTATGTTGTGCTTGCTTTCTGGTGCATGATCGTCAAATTATATTATTATACATCCTTCAAAAAATAAAATCAAATGAAATCTGTCTCCTAGCCCCATCAGGTAAAAATCAGAATCTGCATTGGAATTTGCCTAGGCATTTTGCCAATGTTTTAATTCCCGACATGTGTTAGTCTGATCTCTGGATGTGCAGTCAGTCTTTTATGACTCTGCACTCAGGGTCATAACGCTGGAGAGTGTCTCTGCAAGTTTTCTTTGTGACCATGGGGTCGAATTCTTTCCTGGTCAGGTGACTCCCCTCCCCTGTCCTTATTAATTCATATATTTTTCTGCCCCTAATCGCTTTTTCAAGATTTGCTGATGCATTAAATGGTTTGTGTAAATGGGGTGGTTTTTTTGTATCACATGCATGCCTGACTGAGGCGACCTGGACTTGAGGAATTTCTCCTTCCTCAAGGTAAGCATACAAGGAATTGTGTCCTGAGTTGAAGGAAAGCCCCCCCCCCCACTTTCTTATAATGTATGATCAGAGAGCGCTGAAAGCTTTAGTAGATATGCCCTCTGTAAGTTGCTTTCAATCCATGAGTGTTCCTGGTGGACTGTAAGGAAGAAATAGACAAATCTATAGTGTTTGGTTTCTTTACATCTCTGCAGCAATTTACTTTTTTAAAAAAAAAAATCTTCATGAAAATTTCCAGCAATTTAGTGCAATTCCCTCCCCCCAATAAATACATATTTGTATGCAGTTTTGACTAATATAACCATTTCTGCAAGCCAGTTCTCATAATCTAATGCATTTTTTCTATGTTAATTTCACTAACGTATGCATCTTTATGCACACTTTCACCTAAGTATGCATTTTTGGTTGGTTGGAGAGCTGCATCACAAAAATTCAGAGACATGCCATTTTTGAAGGATACTTGCATTTCAATTTGCGTATTGGTCTGCAAAGTGCAAATACCTTTCTCATTAAAAATGAAAACACAAGCCAGTTTTCTCCCCCATTCCTTCCCTAGGTTGCCTCAGAGGTTTATTAGAAGTTCCTCAAGGAGAAGGGCTAACTCCAGCCTTATTTGTTATTTATTTAATTATATTGATACCCCATCTTTCCTCCAAGGAGCTCAATATGGAGTACAAGGTCCTCCCCATTTTTAACCTCACAACAACCCTGCTAGTCATGTTAGGTTATAATAATAATAATAATAATAATAATAATAATAATAATAATAATAATTTATTTGTACCCCACCCATCTGGCTGGGTTTCTCCAGCCACTCTGGGCGGCTTCCAACAAAGACCAAAAGTACACTAAAATGTCACGCATTAAAAACTTCCCTGAACAGGGCTGCCTTCAGATGTCTTCTGAATGTCAGGTAATTGTTTATCTCTTTGACATCTGATGGGAGGGCGTTCCACAGAGTGGGTGCCACTACCGAGAAGGCCCTCTGCCTGGTTCCCTGTAGCTTTGCTTCTCGCAATGAGGGAACCGCCAGAAGGCCCTCGGCGCTGGACCTCAGCGTCCAGGCAGAACGATGGGGGTGGAGACGCTCCTTCAGGTATACTTAATATATACTTAATAACTTCAGGCTGAGAGGCAGTAACTGTGGGTAATTTATAGTGGCAGCTGCCAAGCATGCCTCTGCGCACCGGAAAAGAGAGCCCCGGGGAGTAGCAATAGCTGCCCGAGGATGCCCCTCTTATGACACCAGGCTTGAAAGGCTGCTCACCTATCACTAGATAGGCCTATCACTTGATCTTGTGCTCTGTGTGTGGCCAGAATGGTGTGTTAAGTGTGTTGGACGGCATGTCCTCACTGAGGCCGGCTGCCTGGCCAATGACCCCCGTGAGGAGAATGTGAACTTTAGCACAGGCAATGATGCCGCTGCCATGGGGCCAGGCAAGTGGACCTTCCTGCCCAAAGTGTAATGGCAGCCATCTTGAAAACAGTTCAAAACATCCACCGTTCAACCTCTGAAGTGTTTTTGCCCTCTCTTAGCCCCTTGTTCCCGAGCCCCCGGTTCCTGGTATTATAACACTTATTTCCCCTCTTTGTTTGGGCAATGCCAGCTTTCAGTAGCAGAAGTGTGAGAATATTCTAGAAATTCACCTTGTGGGGTTATTTTCCTTGGCCTAGCTTGACTGATTCATGTCACACTGGGTGGTTTTTATAGTTGCTTTCTCTCCCTTGGCCAGGGATGCATAGTTCTCTTCTGAGACAACCTGGCCTTCCATCCAGAAAGTCGTTTATTGACTACCGTAGCCAGGCTCACACGGCACTCTACAAATAATGTTGCCCCCCTCCCATGAAATGTGAGGCCAGTTTTTGGAAGGCCAGGTGATGACGCCTGTAGGAATGTTGAAGGACTTTTGAGATAAGAATAGCAAAATCATTCCGGGCCAGGGAAGAGCATGTGTGGTGTTGTGGTAAGTGTGTTGGACTTAGGACCTGGGAGCACCGGGTTCAAATCTCCACTTGGCCATGAAGCTCCCTGAGCGACCATTGGCCAAATGCCATCTCTTAGCCGGACAAGGGTTGTGAGCATAAAATGGGGCTGTGGTAAACGGTGTTAAGTCCCTTGGAGAAGAGGGATGTTAAAGTAATTATAATAATAATAATTTTTTATTTATTTATACCCCGCCCTCCCCAGCCAAGGCCGGGCTCAGAGCGGCTTACAAGCAATAATAAAAACAAGATGAATGATTACAACTTAAAAACAAAAATAAAATACAACATTAAAATAATGGAACATTAAAATATTAAAATGTAGCCTCATCGCAGGAGGAGAAGGGAAAGAAAAAAAGTAAATATATAAAAATCTCAGGTGCTACTGGGTTTCCCCCAAAGGAAAATCTGAGGCGAATTGGAAGGCCTCTGCTCAAAGTAAGCATCTCTGGGAATTCTGAGGTAAAACAACAAAAGATTTCCAAAAGGACATACAACAGTAGTAAAGGCTTCACAATCTTTGCACAATCTTACTTATTTGTAACTTTTATATCCTGACTTTCTGCCTGTATGAGACACTCAGTGGAGCCAGAGCTGTTTGGCTGACTGTCCATGCCTCAGTTTTGAATTGCCCCTTCTTCTTTTTTTGGCAGATTACGGCGCCAGGAGGTGGGCTTCCCCCGGTCAGTACTCTCACCAACATCCACAGCTTTTCCCATCATAATCCACAACAGTCCCAGAACCTCATCATGGCGCCGTTATCAGGTGTCATGGCTATCACACAAAGTAAGTGCTTTTCTGCTGGACTGGAAGGCTGTATCTTTCTTTCGTATTTATATGATATGCCACCAATGTGAAGGGCATTTTAGAGGGAGCAGGAGATAGGTCTCTCCGCTGAGGATCTTACAGCCCAAAGTTCAACAATGGGAGAAGAAACCAGGAAGGCGAGGAAAATGGAAGCAGGTGTGAACACGGAAATAACATGTTGTTATTTCAGTTACACATACTTAAGCTTAGGTACAGTCGGATAGGTATAGCCAACATGGTACCCACCAGATGTTGTTGGACTGCAGTTCCCATCTGCCTCAACCAGCATAGCCAATGGGAATGGATGATGGGAAATGTAGTCCATCATTTGTATGGGAAGCACCACATTAGCTGTCTGCAGCAGAGCAGAGACGAAGGGGTTGGGCCAGAGGCTTCATAGAAAAAGTGAGCTTTGAAGAGGGGAAGGAAGGAGGGATTTTTTTGGCTAGCTGTGGATTGCATTCAGTGGTAGTCATAAACAGAATAAACCCATTCATGAACATAGCTAACTTAGGTCTACTGATCTCATTGGGTTTACTCTGAGTACACCTTTACCTTTATTTACTCTGAGTAAACTTTAGAGACTTTCATTAAGAATTTCTAGAAATTTTATACAGTGGTACCTCTACTTACGTGCCCCTCTTGCTACATATCCTTCAGGATACGCATGTGGCAAACCTGGAAGTGTATTTCTGGGTTTCGTCGCACGTGCATGTGCAGTAGTGTTCTATTGTGCCGTGCGCATGTGCAGAACAGGCGCCTCCTGTTGTGGAAGCCTTGGGATCCGACTGGAGCTCTGGAACGGATCTTGCCCACGAGGTACCACTGTACCACCGTGTGTGAATCAAGGCAGGAAGGTAATTGATGTATGTTAGGAATAATCTGAGGGACCTTTTCCAGCTCAAGGAAGCATTCCCTTGTAGGAATTGTGTGACAGAGCCGGAAGCAAAGTGGGAACAGCAGCGGATGAGACTCTTATACCTTTGCACTGTGGATTACATTCCGGACATGCAGAAAGCTGCAAGGGCCCAGATTCCTCACCCTGCTCTAATTTGTTTCCCCTTTCCCCCTCTCCCCTCTCTCTCCCAGGCCTAAACAGTTCCCAAGCACAGAGCATCCCCGTCATCAACAGCGTGGCCAGCAGCCTGGCAGCCCTGCAGCCCGTCCAGTTCTCCCAGCAGCTGCACAGCCCCCACCAGCAGCCCATCATGCAGCAGTCGCCCAACCCTATGGCACAGCAGCCCTTCATGGTGACGCAGCTGCAGAATTCACACAGTAAGGATCTTGTCAGGTATTTCCCGAGGTGAAAAGAGCGACTAATTGTGGCCACGTCTCCACCTTACATTTAAAGCGGTATTATACTGCCTTCACAGCCACGGCTTCTCCCACAGGATTCTGGGAGTTCCTTGGGGAAGAGGGATTGATTGTTAAACTGCTCTGGGAGATAACAGCTCTCTGTGAGAAAGAAGAGAGTCCCTAAGAACTCTCAGCACCCTTAGTGGACTACACTTCCCAGGATTCCTTGGGGGAAGCCATGATGCTTTAAAGTGCTACAGGAGGGCTTTAAATGTATGATGCAGATGTGGCCGAGGTGCTGTCTGTCTGTATTGTTGGGAGGAACAGTTTTTACAGGGGCCAGAATTTTAAAATGTTGAATCTCCTTCCTAGTTCTCAGTTTCCCAGAAAAAAACAGAATCTGTGAATCACTCTCTTAGCGAAAGTAGGGTTTGCCTTGCTTTTTACAGAACACAGCCCTGCCTGGTCCAAGTCCAGTTTAAAATAAGGAACCCTAAAACGGGAGAATTGGAGGGGCCTGGACAGCAGACTGAGAATCAAAAACAGGGAAGAAGGGGCACTGTTGTGTAGTAGTTAGACCTGGGTTCAAATCCTCATTCAGCCTCAGAGCTTACAGAGTGATGTTGGGGCCACTCAGCCTTTCTTAGCTTCAGTTCTGTCACTGGTTTGTTCCAAGGATAAGGGATGGCAGGGGCACTACGTTAGGGGCATAAGATGGAATTGATTTCTGTTCTGACCCATATTTATTGCATGCAGCACTGTATCTATTTCGCTGCAGTTCAGCTCCCCATATTACATTATTTGCCTCGCTGTCTGCTGTGGTGGAAATTTACATAATCATTATGTAATTATTCAGTTTCCAAGCTGAAAATACCAACTGCATTCACTCGATTGGTTTCTGTTCTGGATGGGGGACCAATAAGTGTAATTTGTGCTCCCGCTTCCATTTCTAACAAATTTTAAAACTCCATAAAATAAACCCCCCAACTAATGATATAAGAGTCATCGTCTCTTGGAGTGAGTCTTTCTCCATTGATGGGGTGAGCCTGTTTATACTGTAGTTGCATGCTAAAAGGGCTGCCTGTCTTCCCCACTGCCTCACATGACAGAAGTGCTGTTGTCGTTTCCCTCCACAGTGTACGCGCACAAGCAGGAACCCCCTCAGTATTCCCACACATCCCGGTTCCCTTCAGCCATGGTGGTCACGGATACCAGCAGCATCAGTTCGTTAACCAATATGTCTTCCAGTAAACAGGTAAATAATGATCAGCCAAGTCTTCTTTGTGGAAACTGGTACGCCAAACAAAGCCACAGATTCAGAGCACAGCCCGATATGAGCTGGGGTTCTGCCAGCCTCCTAGCTGACTGACAACACTCCTATACAACTAGAGTTGCCACATCGCCTGAGGGAGGTGAGCCCTGGAGTTAGGGGCTGGAGCCTGATAAGATGAGGAAGGACCTAACAATGTGTTAGCACTTGGAGGGTCTGAGGAAGAACCTTGTTGTGCCTAGTGCTTCAGGGGTGGGACTTGAAGTCAGGAAAGGATAGCCCGGCCCTTACACCTCCTCTTTTTATGAAACCTTTGGAGACACGTTAGTGCACCCCTCCTCCAAAAAATAAAATGAAAATCCCCTAACCAGTCCATTTTGCTGTAAATGGCCTGAGCCATTTAGCGAGGAGTTCTAACAAAAGGTCCTCTTTTCTCCTGCTTTAAAGGCAGCTTTGCAGACCGTGGGAAATATTCAGCCTTTATCGATTAACAGATAGTTAGAGGAGAAAACCTTGAACTTCTCAAGAGATAAGCTTTCGCGTTTTAAAAGAAAACAAGGCGTGCCAAAATTATTATAATGGGCTGGGTTCAAGAATGTCTAGAACGAGAGCCTGGATTCCCATACAGGGCCAGTGTTTCCTGGAGGTTGCTCAGAAGGGGCTGATGAATGGAAGTCTCTGTGGGTGCTTGCAGCCAGGGTTTGCTTGAGTGTTGGGTGCATTGAGAAAGGGCTGCCCATTGCTCAGTGATTAGAGCACATGTTTCACATGCGAAACTTTCCAGGTTCAGTTTTGAGCCTCTCCAGACAGAACTGGGAACGTCTCCATTCTAAAACCCTGGAGAGCTGCTGCCAGTCAGTGTCGACAATACTGAGCTAAATGGACAAACGGTCTGATGGATGTCAGGCTGCTTCCTATGTTCCTAAGTCCTAACCTCCTAGTGGTGCAGCAATAAAACTGCTAGCACATTTGGAAAGGGTCTGTTATGGTTTCAAAATGGATGGAGGAACTGTGTTTTGAGATTCCTGCATTGCAGGGGGTTGGACTAGATGACCAGGGCTCCCTTCCAACTCTACATGGTCCTATGATTCCGCAGAATTTGATTTGACTGGAACTTCCATCCCCTGGCAGACTGCTGAATGGGGCTAAGTCTAGTTTAACTGATCATCATGACCCGCCTAGTAACGCCAAACGTGGCTCAATGAGAAATGGGTGTGAAACCCCCTTGGAGAATTTTCCTCTTAGCTACAGTTTAATTATCTCCCTAAAAATATTCATCAGATATTTTTGCCTGATGCGACAACCCAACCTCATTCCAGTCCTAAGGATGTCTATAAACATACAAATAACCCTCCAAGACATTTTGCCCGGTTTGGTAAGGATGCTTTTGAGAAATCCCTCAATCGTTTTGCCTAAGAAAGAACCATGAGATTAGGTCCCATCACAAGCAGTTCAGATCCATCACAGCCAGTGTGTGAAATCTGTGTGTGCACAAAAATAATTTCCCCCTCTAGTTTACACCAATTTACAACACTGAGCTTTTGTTCACCTTGTCTGGAGAGTTCCTTCTGGACATCTTCAGTTTCCGCCATCCTACCTGATTTGTTTATATGAGCATGTTGTCCATATTGGTTGGTGGCAACCGTCTGGATTTGGAACCACATGGGGCCTTGCAGAGAAGTGTTTACCACACTGCACTGGAAGGCGAAAGTGTTGTTTTCAAAGCCCGCCACTCCTGTTGGGTTCCCACCCTTTGTAGTGAGCCGGAGAAAGCACCCTTCTCCATCAGTCAAGCAATCAGGCGCATCCACACCACTGGGGGAAGAAGACCATTTCCTTAGCAAGGCTCTATCGATTCATCTGCCAGGCACTCAGCCATAACTTTGTCCTTGATTGATTATTCCATCTTGCCCTCCAGTTGACTTTGATGCTTGCGTGTTGGAACAAGCCCTCCTGGGTTCAGGAAGCGTCCTCTTAATCAAAACCTAGCATGATGCTGCTTGCTCAGCCTCGCTGGGGCAGTCAAACGTGGGCATGGGTGCTGGTGGTAAAGAAAACTCAGCTTATCGTTAGAAGAGAGCTGTTTGGGATAATCGGCAGCAATCAGCTGTTTCCCCATATTTATATTTATATTCAGCCATTTACACACACACACACACACACACACACACACAGTGCATAATCAAAAACAATTACTAAGTGGTTTACATAAAATAATACAAAAAATTATTGTTATTAAATTTATTTGTTTGATTCCTATAAAAATACCTTGTTATAATGAGGCTATTATTGGACTGTAATTGAAAACTAATAAAAATCATTATCAAGAAAAATACCTTGACAGCAAAAACATCAACAATAAAAACTACTTTATGTCGAAACAATTAAAGCAATTCCACATGTCAAAATGACTGCCATACACATACACAAAACAATCAGAAGCAATTCCATATTATAACAACATATTAAAAACAATTTCATATGTAAGAACAATTTCAAACCCAAGTACAGATAGAGACTGGAATAAATATACCTATATATGTATTTTTAAGCTGCCTTTCAGACTGTATCCTTCTTAACGTGACTTGCATTAATAACAGTTAACAAACATTAGTGCATACAATCCAGTTTACAGTGTAAACAGTCAATTTAAATAAATCCAATATAATAAGAAGAGCCTGCTGGATTGAGCCAGTGGCCGATCTAGTCCAGCATCCTGTTCTCACAGTGATCCACCAGATGCTAGTGGGGAAACCAGCAAGCAGGACCTGAGCTCAACAGCACTCTTCCCTTTTGTGGTTTCCAGCAATTTGGTATTCAGAAGCATTGCTGCCTCTGACAGTGGAGGTAGAACATAGCCATTGTAGCAAGTAGCTATTGAAAGCCATAGAACCACAGAACTGTAAAAGTGGAAGGGACCATGTCCAACCCCCTGCAATGCAGGGTGGGTTGTTGTTTTTTGGCCCAAGGTGGGGTTCAAACCCACAACTCTGAGATTAATTGTCTCATGCTCTACCGACTGAACTACCCCAGATGGCCTCTTCTAAAGCCATCCGAGTTGGCGGCCATCACTGCCTCCTGTGGGAGCGAGTCCCATAGTTGAACTTTGCTCTGGGTGAAAAAGTACCTTCTTTTGTCTGTCCTGAATCTCCCAACCTTCAGCGTCATTATACAGTTCAGCAGTCAGCAGCAAAGCAGCAAAGACCCCAGCAGTAGCATGTGCAATCAAACCTCCAATAACAGCCACAAAAGATGATTTAAAAAAAATCCTTTTAAAAAGCCCTTTAAAAAACATAACAAAAAACTTGAACTGATGCAGCCGGCTGCATATTTACCGGACACAGAGGAATTGGGGATATGAAGTCAGGGAAGTTCAGAGTGGAATGGTCCTTGGTGCCATCCCCAGATGTGCCTACTAAGCCAAAAATACTTGCACAAGAGAAGCCCATTGTGCAAGTAGCTCTCTAGTCCAATGAGGTTGCTTTGCCTTCCTCTGACTTGGGAGGACTCCAGCTCAGAAGCCCTAGTGCAGAAATAGCCCTCCAGAGGTTGCTGGATTACAATTCTCTTTATCCTTGACCATTGGCCAGGCTGGCTGAGGCTGATGGTCGATGGAAACCCAACAACATCTGGAGGGCACCATGTTGGCTACCACTGTGTCCTAGTGCAACTGCATTCTCCCCTGCTCTATCAGAGCCAGCAAGTGCTAAAGCAAGGTGGGCCGCTTTAAACGAAGAGGCTCATCTCAGCTATTTCAGGCTCAGTCTGAGGGTGGCTGGTGCTGAAGCAACATTTGAGTGCTGCTCTTATGGAACAGCCAGGCTGAGCTCTGCAGGGAGCTGTCCAAGGTGCTACTGAAGCCCCGCCCTGTTTCTGTACTTTAACCTAACCACCTAAACCGATTTCTAAATAAACAACAACAACAACAACAATTGTATACTTCCCACGCGGGTGGCGCTGTGGGTAAAAGCCTCAGCACCTAGGGCTTGCCGATCGAAAGGTCGGCAGTTCGAATCCCCGCGGCGGGGTGCACTCCCGTTGTTCGGTCCCAGCGCCTGCCAACCTAGCAGTTCGAAAGCACCCCCGGGTGCAAGTAGATAAATAGGGACCGCTTACTAGCGGGAAGGTAAACGGCGTTTCCATGTGCAGCTCTGGCTCGCCAGAGCAGCGATGTCACACTGGCCACGTGACCCGGAAGTGTCTCCGGACAGCGCTGGCCCCTGGCCTCTTAAGTGAGATGGGCGCACAACCCCAGAGTCTGTCAAGACTGCCCCGTACGGGCAGGGGTACCTTTACCTTTACCTTCATCTGTAGATCTCATGGCGGTTTACAGCATAAAAATGTAAGATCAAAACACCATCCTACAGTGTAAAAGAAGGGACGCAGATGGCGCTGTGGGTTAAACCACAGAGCCTAGGACTTGCCAATCAGAAGGTCGGTGGTTCAAATCCCCGCGACAGGGTGATCTCCCGTTGCTCGGTCCCTGCACCTGCCAACCTAGCAGTTTGAAAGCACATCAAGTGCAAGTAGATAAATAGGTACTGCTCCGGTGGGAAGGTAAATGGCGTTTCCATGTGCTGCTCTGGTTCGTCAGAAGCGGCTTAGTTATGCTGACCACATGACCCAGAAGCTGTACGCCAACTCCCTCGGCCAATAAAGCGAAATGAGTGCCGCAACCCCAGAGTCTTCTGCGACTGGACCTAACGGTCAGGGGTCCCTTCACCTTTACCTTTACACTGTAAAGAAATGCTCTTTTCTCCAAGATAATCTTTTTGTATGTGGCAGGTGTGGGAAACCCTTTTGACCCTGAGGGGCCACATTCCTTTCTGAGCAACCTCCTGGGGGCCACATGCCAGTGATGGGCTAGGCCAAGAGGCAAAAGTGGGCACAGCAATGAATGTAAACATTACCATTGTGCAGTAGGCTAGCTGATACACACACACACCCTTCTCTATCCTCCCATCTCAACAAGCAAGAGACATAATCAGAGTTCAATGACACATTCCAGCCTGGGAAGAACACTCAAGGAGGGCTTGAGGCCTCGCCAGTGAGGGGGTGGCCTGGGGAATTTAGCCCCTGGGCCTGAAGTTCTCCACTCCTGGTATATGACTTCTAACCTCTGCCTCCCTCTTCTTTCCCTCACCTCATACCCCTGTCCCTTTTAGTGTCCGCTGCAAGCTTGGTGATGCTCCATACCTCACTTCCTTTGCCTATAGCAACCAGAGATTATTTCCCCTCATCAACCTGCCAGCGAGCGATGACAGAGTCCTGGGGCCAGGAGGTTATCAGGAGGTCTGGCGCCATACCAAAGAGAGCCCACCAAACCTGGCAAGAGGGCTGGAAGTTTCAAAGACAAAACATTTTGGTGACTTTTGCAACGGGTGCAAAGATGACATCCCTGTGGGTCTCTGTCACACCTCCCCCCCCAGCCCACAGTATTTTCCAAGACGTACTGTCTTTTAAGGATTTTGAAAGTATTTTTCCTTCCCTGGGGGCATTTCTTTGCGAGAGAAGTGAGAACAAAATGGATATTGGACTGAGGAGGAGTTTGGAGAGAGTGCAAAAGCTGAAGATCAATCATATTTATAAAAAGTTACATTCCTCTACCAAAATGGACCAGAGAGTGAAATTGGGGCTGTTACTTCAGGTTGTGAAGGATGAGCTGCCTGTGCTGTCGAACTGAGCCAACGGAACTGTATATAGAGAAACGCGGTGATTTCCCGGCTCCTCCCTTTCCTCCCCCTGCCCACAGCCTATCCAGAGAGATTTATATATTAAAGAAAGTTAATGTTGTCCAATGGATGTAAAAGAAATTAAGTGCAATGTTCCTACTTGTACATAGAACAACAAGGTCTCTTTATTATTTCTCTCTCTCTTTTTGGGAAGGGCAGAAGTTAAGTTTGCAGTAATCCCAGGGGTTCTTGTTTGTTTAAAGTTTTTTTTTAAATACACACAAGAGGGAAGGAGAGAACAACCTGAGGACATAAGAGCTTCCTGGATCAGGCCAGTATCCCACTTTTCCCACAGCATATTGCCTCTGACTGCAGGTAGAACACCTCCCTCGTGGGTAGTTGTCTTGTCTCCCATGTTCCTAGCCAAATGCGATCATTTACCAGCATTCCTTATGGTGTGTTTTGGGTGGGGAGATAGACAGGATTATGTTCCAAGCGATGTGAAAACTGAAGACTGAAAGTAACACTTGGATTATTGGCCACTGTCAGGCTTCGGGGAATCAGATTCCTCCCCCGGTGGCAGTAATTAAACAGATCAAACGAAAGGGAGCATTCTTGCCAGATAGTTTCTTTAATAATCACAGCGAGAGACAAATGAATGCATATCTCTCTAAAAATGGCGTGGGTCCTAGTTAAGGTTCACCCCCTCCGTCCCCATTAATCTACGTCACTCCTACGTTTGGTAATCTGATCTTGTTGCCTCTGCGCTTTCTGTTCTATCCCTCTCAGAGCCCGTCTAGTCCTAGGTGAAGGGGAGTCAGGAATGCTGTCCAAAGACACTGAATCTGCCAGCTGCCCCTCTCCTGGTGTTCCCTCTTCTAGCTGTTCCTCACCCAGTATTTCCCAGCTTTCCCCCTCTGGACTATGCCCCTCTGCAAGCCACTGTTCTAAATCAATACTGTCCTTCTGCCCTTGGGAAGGGAGAGGGGGGTCCCACCATTGCTCCTCAGTCCAGCCCCTGACATCCACATTCGACCAGGGCAACATTGCAAGGGCCACCTACCAAGGGTGAGTGTGCCCAGAACACACACAGCATTCTCCATCCAGGCAAGCAAGAAATACCATCTTGGTTCAAGGACACCTTCTGGCCAAATACAAATTCATGCAAGAAGGGTCAGTGAGGGGTGTGGCCCGGGCAAAGTCCTGAAGACTGGACAAGAGATGGCTGGAAGACTGCATTTGGCACCTGGTCTTGAGGTAGAGGGTGCCTAACAAAATCTGCCAGCCCTTCTCCCCCTAAGTTAAGCCAAACTCTGCTTCACTGCGGCCTTCTAAAAGCAGCAAGAGAGATCACAAATGGAAGAGACCCTCTCCCACCTTCGTAATCCAAGCCACTGCCACGAAAGGGACTGAACTGCATGTCTTGGGCTTGGTTATATCAACACCATAGACAAATGGTTCTGAATGGTTGCTTTGTCTCTGCAAGGCAGGGCCGCATTCCCTTCTGGGCAATGTTTTGGGGCCCACACGCCAGTGGTTGGGAAAGCCAGAGGCAAAAATAAGCACATTATTAAATGTGAATTTTGCCTCTGTAAAGTAGGCTTGTTTCTACACACACACACACACACACACACACACACCAACCATTGCCTCTCTATCCAGACAAGCAAGAGGCATGATCTGAGGGCACAAACCAACTGGCACAAAAAGTCAAGGAGGGTGCAAAGCAGGGTTGGTGAGGGGTGTGGCCTGGGAAGGTCCTGAGGGCCTGATAGGGGAGAGGCTGGGGCCATAGTTGTCTCTTAGGCCAGAACTAGGCTATCCTTGTACTAGGACTTTGAGGAAGAGGTCTAGACCCCCATTATCAGCAGTGATGCAAGACTCAATTCTTGTTGTTCATTGCAAGCCTGGTACCTGGAGACTCCCAAGGAAGGTCCTCATCCCAAAAGAACTGAGCCTCTTCCCACCAACTGCCATTCACTCTCCGGTACCTTCACACAGGAGCAGAGATCACAACTCAGTGGTGGCAGGTCCATGAGGGCAAATGGCCCACCAACCTCCACCTGCCTTCAGCCAGTGAACACCTGCCTGCCTTCTTACAGTCTCAATGGGCATCAGTCCCCACTGGATCACATAAAAGGATTTGACACAGGGAGGCGTTAGAGCACTTGGCAGTGGGGCTTGTGGGTTGCCCCTGAAAGGAGCTTCAATCCTCAAACAGTGGGCAGAGTATGAGAAGAGTCATCTGGGCCTAGAGAGAAGAAAAGGTTATGTCTGCAGTTGGGTCTCTGGGAGCTTCTATCCTATCACTCTTTTCAGGTAGCAGCAAATTCATGTTGTACACAAAGCCGATATGTTGCTCCTGTACAACTAGCTCACTTCCACCCCTGCAAAAAAAATACCAGCCACTGGGCTTTTTGCAGTTAGGAAAGTGAAGGTGAAATGCACTGTGTAGTTGTAGACAACTCAATAAATAGCTGGTGCTGCCCAGCCTTCCTTGCAAGCAAATCGGGAGGGATGCTCAATAAACAGATTGTTTGGAAGACACCTCTGTTGCAGCAAGGTGCTAGCTCTCAGTGACCTGTCCATGGTCCTGCAAGTCTTGAGAATGACTATCCTTGCTATGCCTGGAGGCCGTTATAGCCCGGGATCGTCCAGACACCCTGAAGTGCATGCCTTGTCAGCCCTGATTCCCTCTAGCATGTCAGTCTTCCAACGTCGCCTCCTGTTTCCTTGACCGTAAGTGGCATCTGCCCTCCCAGAGGCAGAGCAAGGGCCAAAGGTGAGCAGCTGAGAAACCCCAGGTCCAGACTGCCATGCTGCAATAAATACACAGCTGCTGCTCAAAACTGGAACTGTCCTTTCTGCAAAACTGCAGCGTTTACCATCATGATTAGGGACAGACATACCTGTCGATTTCAGTTCCTCCCGGTTTCTCAGTCTTCCAATCTGAAATCCCGTTCCCCACACCTCCTACAGCAATTTGCATTAAAAAAACAACTTCGTGAAAATTCATCAGTATTTGCGTGCTAATTTCTCCAAATAAAAACATATTTTGTATGCAACTTTGCCTATTCCCGCAATCACTTCCTCTTGATATTATGCATTTCTGCATGTTGTTTGCACAAATATGCATTTATATGCACACTTTTCCCTAATGCAAGAATAAGGAAACCTTTTTCAGCCTGAGGGCCAAATTCCCACTTGGGTAACCTTCTGAGGGCCACATATCAGTGGTGTGTGTGTGGCAAAAGGGTGTGTGGCCTAACGTACACCCCTCTCAATCCAGTCAATAATAATAATAATAAATTTTATTTATACCCCGCCCTCCCCAGCCAAGACCGGGCTCAGGGTGGCTAACAACCAATAATAAAAACAAGATGATTAAAATACAAGTTAAAAAACAAGATTAAAATACAACATTAAAACATTAAAGTGCAGCCTCTTCACAGGAGGAGAAAGGAAAAAAGAAAGGGGGGAGAGAATCAAATTGATTCTAAGCCAAAGGCCAGGCGGAACAACTCTTACAGGCCCTGCGGAAAGAAATCAGATCCCGCAGGGCCCTGGTCTCATGAGACAGAGCGTTCCACCAGGCCGGAGCCAGTATTGAAAAGGCCCTGACTCTGGTTGAGGCTAATCTAACTTCCTTAGGGCCCGGGACCTCTAGGGTGTTGCTATTTATGGACCTTAAGGTCCTCCGTGGGGCATACCGGGAGAGGCGGTCCCATAGGTACGAGGGTTCTAGGCCATGAAGGGCTTTAAAGGTCAAAAGCAGCACCTTGAACCTGACCCTGTACTCCACCGGGAGCCAATGCAGCTGGAAAAGCACTGGGTGAATATGCTCCCATGGCAGAGACCCCATGAGGAGTCTCGCTGCAGCATTCTGCACCCGCTGGAGTTTCTGGGTCAGCTTCAAGGGCAGCCCCACATAGAGCGAATTACAGTAGTCAAGCCTGGAGGTGACCGTCGCATGGACCACTGTGGCCAGGCCGGGGCGGGAAAGGTAAGGGACCAACTGCTTGGAAAAATACTAAGAGGTATAATCCTAGTTAGTTCAATGATACTTTCAAGCCAGTAGGGGGCGGTGCAGAGCAGGGCGTGGCCTAGGTAGGATCCCAAGGGCTGGGTACAGAGGCCTGGAGGGCCAAATTTAGCCCCTCCTGCCCTAATACAGTCATTTTTGTACACATCATTGGACAGGGAACTGCATCACAAAATCTAGAGTACTGTGTGAATTGAAAGATGGATGTGTTTCACCTCACCCGTTGGTTTGAAAAGCATGGATTTGGTCATTTCTCATGAAAATACAAACAAAATCTAATTTCTTTCCCCATCCCTAGTCATGGGTATATAAAAAGGGGGCTCCTGATGACCGGAGAGGGGAGGAGCCAGAAAAAAAAAAGAATGCCACAATGTGAGATTAGATTTACTATAGGCAACAGGAGGGACACGGGTGGCGCTGTGGGTTAAACCACAGAGCCTAGGACTTGCCGATCAGAAGGTCGGCGGTTTGAATCCCCGTAACGGGGTGAGCTCCCGTTGCTCAGTCCCTGCTCCTGCCAACCTAGCAGTTCGAAAGCACGTCAAAGTGCAAGTAGATAAATAGGTACCACTCTGGCAGGAAGGTAAACGGCATCTCCGTGCACTGCTCTGGTTTGCCAGAAGCAGCTTAGTCATGCTGGCCACATGACCCGGAAGCTGTATGCCAGCTCCCTTGGCCAGTAAAGCAAGATGAGCGCCACAACCCCAGAGTCAGCCACAACTGGACCTAATGGTCAAGGGTCCCTTTACCTTTATAGGCAACAGGAGGGTAGTTACTTGAATTTTATTACATTTTCAGCCTTCCTTTTGCTCAAGCAGCTCAAGAACACAACCCTCATTTGATCTTCACAACAATCCCCAAGAGGGAGACTATCCTGAGAGATAGCGATGGGCCCACAGCTTGATGGCTGTGTATACATTTGAACCTGGATCTCATTGGATCTGATCTGGCTCCGCACTAGTTCTATTTGGTCGCAGTCCACACATTCCCTATTAACAACATTTTGACCCTCATCACCCACAGCAAGCTGCAACCCTCGGGATCCTTCGCAGCGGACATGGAGCCGTGACAGTTAAAACCAACGAGAGTTCGTAGTGCAGAAGGTAGGTTGCCAACTGACCTGAGACACCTGTTGCGACCTGCTTTTGTGCCTCTTTTCACAGCCAGTTGATGTGAAGTCATCAGGAAGTGTGGGTTCCCCCCAGCACATCTGGAGGCAGCAGTGTTTCTGAGTCCTAGTTGCAGGAAACCACAGGCATCTGGTTGGCCACTGTGAGAACAGGATGCTGGACTAGATGGGCCATGGGCCTGATCCTGCAGGCTTCTCTTATGTTCTTCCTATCTGTTGCTCATGTCTGCAGCTCAAGCTGGTATTAAAGCACAGGAGCACAACCTGTTTAATTGGGGGGGGGGCGCAACTTGGCAGCTGTCATAGACACATTCATCATTTAATAACCAGACTCAAACCACTGAGTTTTAAACCCTTGCCCTGTCCCAATTCAGTTCTGATTGACACTCTCTCTTTCTTTTTGCACAGTGGTACCTCGGGTTACATATGCTTCAGGTTACATACGCTTCAGGTTACAGACTCCACTAACCCAGAAATAGTGCTTCAGGTTAAAAACTTTGCTTCAGGATGTGAACAGAAATCGTGCTCTGGAGGCGCGGCGGCAGCAGGAGGCCCCATTAGCTAAAGTGGTGCTTCAGGTTAAGAACAGTTTCAGGTTAAGTACGGACCTCCAGAACGAATTAAGTACTTAACCCGAGGTACCACTGTATTTTGCTTTTGTCACTCTGGATAATTAATTGCACGGGACTGCCTTTTTAATGTCAGTGACAGACAGCGCGGATTTACACCAACAGAGGGGAGCTGTCCTGTCAGAAACTGCAACGGCATCTCTCTTTGGCTCGCTTGCCAGATGAAAAGCCATCACTTTGCTTCTGGATATGTGGCCTAACCCTCAGTGACCCAGCATGCTGACGAGGGCTGATGGGAGTTGTAGTCCAAAACATCAGGAGGGCACCAGGCTGCCAAAAGCTGCACAACAGCAACAGCAGCAGCAGCAAGTAGGTCAAAATTAAATAGTAAGGGTCACAATTAACCTGGCCTGAAAGGAACAGGCAACTATGCACTGGGCCCAGACGAGGACTCATTTTGCCCCCCCCCCCTTTTCTGATGCTGGTGTGTTATTCAGTGTTATAAGAAAAAACTGCTCCTTTCCCCTTATAGGGTACCCAAGAACTCATATAGAGTCCTTATGTAAGTTCTCTATCAGTAGGAGAAAATAACAGAGGTCAACCAGAGAATAAAAGGTAAAGGTAAAGGTACCCCTGCCCGTACGGGCCAGTCTTGACAGACTCTGGGGTTGTGCGCCCATCTCACTCAAGAGGCCAGGGGCCAGCGCTGTCCGGAGACACTTCCGGGTCACATGGCCAGCGTGACATCGCTGCTCTGGCGAGCCAGAGCCGCACACGGAAACGCCGTTTACCTTCCCGCTGGTAAGCGGTCCCTATTTATCTACTTGCACCCGGAGGTGCTTTCGAACTGCTAGGTTGGCAGGCGCTGGGACCGAGCAGCGGGAGCGCACCCCGCCGCAGGGATTCGAACCGCCGACCTTTCGATCGGCAAGTCCTAGGCGCTGAGGCTTTAACCCACAGCGCCAAGCAAAGCAGCTAGTAAGCCTGATCTTTATTAAACTGTTGCAACAGCAGTGGCATAGCGTGGGTTGTCAGCACCCGGGGCAAGGCAAGTAATTTGCACCCCCTAACCCGTGGATTTGCGCCCCCTAACCCTAACCCCCAGATGTTGCGCCCGGTGCGGCCGGGCCCCCCTGCACCCCCCACGCTACGCCACTGTGCAACAGGGAGCTCACACACACACACACCACGCAGGAGGGAGGAGGAACCCAGAACCATGGTGTGCAAGCCCTTAAAAAGACTTTTAAAATTCCCACCCTGTAGCTCAAGACGACCCCCCCCATACATCATATATACATCACAGAAGGGGCAGTCTACAGCAGAATTCTGTCTGGCAGGAAACCTGTTATTTATTTTATATCTTAGACCTTATAATTGTCATAACATTCAGCATATCCAATTAGAAACTTAAAGAATTGAAGAGTTTGCAATGCAGAGGTCACAGCTAAAGTCCTGGCATATGGCCATCCAATCTCTGCTTAAAAACTTCCAATGAGGAAGAGAGTCCAGAACCTTCCGTTCCAGCTTCTGCGACTGCCCTGTGAAAAAACAAGCCTAGACCTAAAAGCCAATACAGTGATACCTCAGGTTAAGAACTTAATTCATTCTGGAGGTCTGTTCTTAACCTGAAACTGTTCTTAACCTGAAGCACCACTTTAGCTAATGGGGCCTCCTGCCGCCGCCGCGCGATTTCTGTTCTCATCCTGAAGCAAAGTTCTTAACCTGAGGTAATATTTCTGGGTTAGCGGAGTCTGTAACCTGAAGCGTATGTAACCTGAAGCGTCTGTAACCTGAGGTACCGCTGTATAGCAACCTCAATCAGATGGTTATCAGGAAGAAACCATGGCTGTTGCCTTGAAAAGCTCAGCTGTGACGCAGAGGTGCGCGGCAGCAGACCTCTCGGTAGGGGCATTAAGAAATTTGGTGGGAAAAGAGCTGACCTCTCGGTCACCCTCCCGAAGAAAGTGAGGCCCGGCCCACACCTGTTCAGACAGGCAAATCCTCTTTGCCAACAGTGGCGGTGTTTGCTCTGGAGGAGGGCAGGTGAGATCGGAGGGGCAGATGTAGCCAGGTCATGCTGAGGTTACCAATTCTGCTGGCACCGTTGGCATTAGAGCCTTTGATAGCACAGCCCTGTTTTGCATGGGGGTTTTTTGTGTGTGTGTGTGGTGCTGGTGCATCGCAAGCTGAGGTCGTGACCCACAAGTGAGTCAACAGATCTTGAAATTCTTATGCCCACCACCAATGCCCTCCTGGCCAAAATAAAACAAAATCATAGATCAAACGTAAGTGATGATGGTTATTAAACCCAAGCAGGGTTAAAGAGAAATGATAAATATGCTTGGTTTGCAGAGGCAGAAGCAATATTTTGGGGTGGGAAAACTGTCCCCATTAAAATAGCCTGATGGGGATGGTGTATGCTGCCCTTTTATGGAAGAGAAGCCTGTGCTGTGTAGTGGTTAGAGCAGGACCTTAGAGACCAAGATTCAAATCCCCACTCGGTCATTAAGCTTATTGGGCAGCCTTTGGCCCAATCCTAGTTCTCTCAGCTCAGCCTACCTCATGGGGTTTTTGTGGGGGTAAAATGGAAAGCGGGGGGGGGGGTTGTATGTCACCTGAAGCTTCTTAGAGTAAAGGTGGGGTATGGAAGTCCTAAAGCAATAAACCCAGGAGGAAGGAGGGAATCAAATGGAGAATTTTGAAAGAAGACATGGCTGGCTGGAGCACTGAACAGGAGCGCTCCATGCTGCAACATTCTATTGCAGTGCCATCCTGTAGGGAAATGACACATTTAGAATAAAAGAAGAGGTGCTAGTTTGATTAATGTTCAGTGTTTGAGACAAGGGTGGAAAATTACCTTTCTTAAATAGGAGGGAGGGAGAACAGAGATTGAATGACACAATTGACTCTTCCAGGCCATAGACAACAGGCCTCTGAATATTGTTGTTTAACTCCAATGCTCATCAGGCCCAGTGAGAATGGGAAGGTAAGAACATAAGAAGAACTTTGCTGCTGGCTATCATCTGGTGACGAGCCGTTTGAAAAGGACTGGAGTAAATTTATACAATATATGAAAGAAAATTGTAAACATTTGAAAACGTTTGCAGGTTTTACTTAAAATATTTTGTAATGTTGATATGTGGAACCGGTTTACAAACACGGAAGTAAATTTCTTTAAGGATAAAAAGAAGGTAAATCACGTGAGATAGGAATGCTAAGACGAAAGTGTATACCTAAGAAAGCCAGGGAATGGGGGGGGGGGGAGAGTTGGGGCTCAGGATGAGCAAAGATGTTTTGATTTCGTTGATATGTGACAAAGTATAAAATGAAAAACCTAATAAAAATTATTATTACTATTTTTAAAAAGGGAGCTACTTGATGGCAGATTTTATTACAGTATTATTTACTTGAGTGAAGTGAGAGCTGGACCATAAAGAAGGAGGCCGAAGAATTGATGCTTTTGAATTATGGTGCTGGAGGAGACTCTTGAGAGTCCCATGGACTGCAAGAAGATCAAACCTCTCCATTCTGAAGGAAATCAGCCCTGAGTGCTCACTAGAAGGACAGATCCTGAAGCTGAGGCTCCAATACTTTGGCCACCTCATGACAAGAGAAGACTCCCTGGAAAAGACCCTGATGTTGGGAAAGATGGAGGGCACAAGGAGAAGGGGACGGCAGAGGACGAGATGGTTGGACAGTGTTCTCGAAGCTACCAGCATGAGTTTGACCAAACTGCAGGAGGCAGTGGAAGACAGGAGTGCCTGGCGTGCTCTGGCCCATGGGGTCACGAAGAGTCAGACACGACTAAATGACTAAACAACAAATTAACTTGAGGCGCAGCAGGCAGCTTCCGGGCATGCATTGCAGGGAATAACAATACTTGAGGACTGGTACGGAGTTTTCCAGCATGCATTACAGGAAAACACAGTAGTAAAGGAGTGGCAGGGATTTTCCCAGCATGCACTGCATGGGAGAGACTACGGGAGCATCTCGAGCAAGCGCTTCCAGTCATACCTTTGCAGGTCGGCTGTCACCAGCCTCTTTCCTTTGATGATGAGTCAGGTCAAAAGGGAAACAGTGCCATGACTCCCTTACAGACAGCAAATACGTACAAGTGCTTTGAAGTCTGCTGGGAGATTTGCTTAGCTGAATCCGCCTACTTGCCATGGGAGAGGAATGGAGAAGTCAGTTGCAGTCTGGCCCAGCTGCTAAGCCCCAGGGATCTGTGTGGAGCTGATGTCTGCAAAAGACCAGCTCAGCAGAGGATGGTAGGATCCGTTGCCGTTGAGATGTGTCACTGCGTTCCAGCTAGGGACAGGGAATTAATTTGATCCAAGCTTGCACTGAAAGGTGAACCTGCCAAGTTTACATTTTCCAAAACGTTAAAAAGGTAAAGGACCCCTGACCATTAGGTCCAGTCATGGCCGACTCTGGGGTTGCGGCGCTCATCTCGCTTTATTGGCCAAGGGAGCTGGCGTTGGTCCGCAGACAGTTTCTGGGCCATGTGGTCAGCATGACTAAGCCACTTCTGGCAAACCAAAGCAGTGCACGGAAATGCCGTTTACCTTCCCACCGGAGTGGTACCTATTTATCTACTTGCACTTTGATGTGCTTTTGAACTGCTAGGTTGGCAGGATCAGGGACCGAGCAACGGGAGTTCACCCCGTCACGGGGATTCAAACCACTGACCTTCTGATCAGCAAGTACTAGGCTCTGTGGTTTAACCCACAGCGCCACCCGCATCCCGCTCCAAAACGTTATGTGAACTGAAACATAGCCACCCTTGGGACTTCACGCTTTTCCTGATTTTGCAAGGCACACAACATCATCCAGCCAACTTGCAGACAAATGAGTGCTCCTCTAATAGCTAACTTTGTGCAACCAAACTGGGACGAATGCTTAACAAACTGGTCATTTGGAAGCGACCTTACTTCCAAAGTTCTTACAAGCGTTGCGTCAAAGCAAGTGTTTCCCTGTGCCTTTGAGTGCATTCTCCTGCCAAGCTGTTGTTTTTCCTCCTCTTCCTCCCTCCCCAATCCCTTTCCCCTTTTGTGACATGTCTTTTAGATTGCAAGCCTGAGGGAAGCGACAGCGTGTTTTGTTCTCGGCTGCAGAGCAGGGCAAAACTGCTTGAGAACAAATAAATAAAGAGGAACTTTGCACTGATCCCTTTGCGGAATTTAAAGCCTTCTGTCTGCCGCCTGCCCATCACTTTGGTTGCTGGCTCTCTTTCCTTGTGAGTCTGTCTCCTCCCCTCCAAGCATACTTGAAAGCTGCCTACTGTAGATAATCACAGGTGTGTCCTTCTGGGTAAACCTCATAAAACTTACCTCTCCAGTGCTCTCTGTTTACTTGGAAAAGACAGCCTTGATTTTCTCCTGGGACAGCCACCTAAGTTCTCTCACTGACCTTCCAGCTTCCCTCTGAACCACACCAGATTTCTGTCCCAGATTAGCTGGGCAAGGAGAGGCTCGTTCTGCCTTTGATGGGATGGCTTCTTAAAAAATGAGGGGGGTTTTTTGGGGGGGGAGACAAGAGAGGGAAGCATCTTCATTTGAGGGCCAGTTTAATTGCTTGACAGCTTGATGCTAATGAACATCTTGGGGAGGAGATCAGGAAGCAGCTATTGACTGGGATGTGTCAATCAACAAAACGGGACTCTTAAAAGTTTCTAAGGATCCATAATAAATAAATGTGGAAGGCAATGGGGCGTCCTGTTCTGAGCACCGCCTGAACAAGGTTGCGAAAGTGAGCCTCCCAAATGTACAGTGGTACCTCAGTTTATGAAAAACCCTGTTTATGAACTATTAGGTTTATGAACTAATGCAAAACCAGAAATTTACCTTGGTCTATGAACTTTACCTTGGTCTAAGAATGTAATCCGAACGGTGGAAGGGCACCGGCAGTAGGAGGCCTCATTAGGGAAAGCACACCTCAGTTTAAGAACGGTTTCGGTTTAAGAATGGACTTCCAGAACGGATTAAGTTCGTAATCTGAGGTACCACTGTATTCGCATTGTAACTTATTCGCATTGTGACTTATTATTTATTTTAGATTTGCATACAATGGTCTCGTTTTCCCGTCACAATTAACCGTGGTTTAAAAACAAGCTGAGGTTTGCGGAAGGCCTAATGGACCAGTGAGTTTGGCTGTTGACCAGGGACGTCTGTGGGCAGGATTCCTGTGCTGCAGGGGGTTGGGCTAGATGACCCTCGGGTCCCTTCCAGCTCTTAAGATTCTATGAAATCTATGGTGCAAATGTTCAGGGTGTGGGCACTGCAGGGCAAGAGCCGTAGCTCAAGGGTAGAGGTGGATGTCCCAGTATGAATCCTCAGCATTTCCAGGGTGAATGGAAAATACTCCTACCTGAAACCCCTGGAATTTTGCTGCCAGTCAGTGTAACCCTTGGAATTTTGCTGCCGGTCAGTGTAGACAACACTGAGCTAGATCACAGAGCAACTAAGAAAGTGAATTGCTGTGTGGACGGCGCAGTATAAATCCACCACTAATGCGCTTGCGGCCTCAATTTCAAGCAGATTCTTAGGTATGGCAGAAGGGATCTGAATCGTGGAAAGTTTTAGATTTGTCAAAGGTTGTGTGTGTGTGTGTGTGTGTGTGTGAGAGAGAGAGAGAGAGAAGAGGAATGGTTCATTATTCCACAATTGTTCCGCTGTTTTGTACCCTCTCTACTGGACACTGCTGGAGACAGGATACAGGGGAAGAAGGATGGGTTTGGCCTCCCTTGTTTTAATTCTTACCTCTGATGAAAAGCCCGCTGTGTTTCCTTTCCTGCCGCCATCAGCACTTACTCAGCAGATTCCTTGAGGGCTGCCGCTGTATACAAACGAGACTCTCCCTTTTACATGACCAAGCATTCCCATTGTCCGCATGACCTTCCCAAAAGCTCTAGTCCTCAGAAATGGCTAGTTCCATCAATGATTGGCCACAAGACGGATGCTTCACATTCAAAGCGCTAATGCTCAGGTTAAACTGTATGCCCCTTGCAGCAGCAACACTCTTCCCTCCTCGAGTTTCCAGCAACTGGTGCTCAGAAGCAAACTGCCTCTGAGGGAGGCAGCCATCCTCCTGGCTGGAAGGTGCTGGTAGTCTTCTCTTCAATGAACTTGACTACTACTCCTTTAAAGCCATCCGAGTTGGCGGCCATCGCTGCCTCTCGTACGGTGTGAGGGCAGACCATTTAATGGACAAAGATAACTGCTCCTCGGCCGATCTGCCTCTGTGTGCCTGCGTGTCCTCTGTGGCTACAACTGCATGTAAAGCATTATGACAGCCATTTTAAACAGTCACGGCTTCCTCCCAAAGGATTCTGGGAGCTGCAGTGTGTTAAGGGCACTGAGAGTTGCGAGGAGACCCCTGTTTCCCTCACAGAGCTGCAATTCTGAGAGTTCCCTGGGATGAGGGATCGGTTGTTCAGCCCTTCTGAGAATCATAGCTCTTTGAGGGAAACGGGCGCCCCCTCACCCCTCTTGGCATCCATAACAGACCACAGCTCCCAGAATCCTTTGGGGGAAAGCCATGACCTGATGCATACCTAAGGGTTGTTGAAACTAGCCCTCGCCAGGGGCGCAGGCCCAGGGAGGGGGGTCGCAAAAATTACCTTTCAGACCTATGGAGTGCATGACATATATATGTGAGGCAACATATATGTCAAGATCAAACATGGGAGGGGCTTCTCGCCCTTCTGGCCCTTATAGCACAAAGGTGTGTGGATGTTTTCTGCCCTTCCTCCTCACCTTGCCCTCACTCTGGACACTTCAAGTGCTTGGGTCATGTAAAATGTAGTAATTCCTAATGTGTTTATTGCAGTAAAGTGATTTTTTGGGGGTGGGGGGACAATACAGATCCTTGCCAAGGGCACAAGAGACCCTCCATATGCCTCAAGGCTATGACTGCTTAAAGAGGCATCATAGTGCTTTAAATGTCAGGTGTGAATGTGGCCTGTGTGTGTGTGTGTGTGAGAGAGAGAGAGAGAGAGAGAGAGTGGAGGGTAGCCGCCGCACGCACTTGGCCACACCTTCTGCCAGCATGTGGCCCCCAGAGGCTTCACCGGGGCCGAATGTGGCCCTTGGGCCACAGATCACTAGCATCTCCCTGTTGTTAAAAAATATATGACTGACTGCATGTCCATGTAGCAGTTTGAACACTTGGGGAGGACTATGTAAATGCTATTCTCATTAGCCCTCCCACTCAGCTAAATGAATTCTAGCTAATTGAGAGGGGGGAAACAAACAAAAAAGGACACTTATTTGATTTCAGACGAACTGAGGGAAGAGTGAACAGAATGGAGTATCATCTAAAAGGGCATGGCTGGCTGACTAAGAACGCTGAACACTCCACACTGCAGTGCTTTGATGCAGAACACACATAAAATCATAGAATTGTAGAGTTGGAAGTGACCCTGAGAATCATCACGTAGTTTTTTATGACTATGACACACACAGGCCCAAAATCCCTTAGTGCGCTTAGCAGTATTGAACCTAGGTCTTCTCAATCCCCGTCTCACCCTCTAACAATGTCATCACAATCCATTCGCGTCTTAATATGTACAGCAATTTATATCCCTCAGCCGGCGAGTTATAAATACAGAAGCGTTTCAGACTTGGCCGTGACCCTTGCTTAAACTGCATTCACTGCTGAGCTTTCTAACTCTCCTCCTCAAATTAGGACGGCAGAGACCAAATTGACCCTTGAATCCAACCCCAACACGGGCAAGCACCCCTCTCCTTTCTCCAGGCAATAAACGTGGGGTGATTTGTCTTCTTCAGAGGGACCAGGGCAGCTCGCTCCATGGCCCTCCTTCCAAAGGAAAGGCATGTTTCACAGGAAAGGAGTTAGGGAGTGATGGAGAGAGACGGATCAAAGCAGCTCCTCCCGGGGTGGCGAGAGAGAAAAGAAGCCCTGCTTTGGATGAAAAAGGGATCCAGTAGACAAACGAGAGGACTATTACAGGGCCCTCGGGAGAGGCAGGAGGTCAAGAAGTTGAGGACGGGTTGGCAACACGGGGAAACAGAAGGGCGAGACAATGGGACACCAAGTGGAAGCAGAGGAATGAATGGGGCAGGCCTTGTTTCTTTGCTGACAAGAGAATAGAGGGGACATCAATATACACTGAGTGCCAAGGACTGGGGTGGGGGTGGGGTTGCTGTAAGTAAAGAGATTATATGATGGGGGGGACACAGCAGGGGTCAGAGGTCACCAGGGCAATGATGCAGATGAACTAGGAGACTAGAAAAAAAAGAAGTGAGCAGGATCTTGGAGGAGAAGGGGGACGGAGGAAGGAGATCACAAAAGCACAAAAAATCCCTCCGTCTTTTTCATGTGCCATTGAATGCGAGGCCATCTCTTGAGCTGTTTACAAAACAGCAGCAATAATAATAATGATGATGATGATGATGATGTATTGAATGAAACTGGAAAACCTCAATAAGATCCAAAACTAGAATAGGGTACAGTCAAGGACCCCAATCAAAAACGTAGCGGTGTATTTGTTGTTTAGTCGTTTAGTGGTGTCCGACTCTTCGTGACCCCATGGACCAGAGCACGCCAGGCACTCCTGTCTTCCACGGCCTCCCGCAGTTTGGTCAAACTCATGCTGGTAGCTTTGAGAACACTGTCCAACCATCTTGTCCTCTGTCGTCCCCTTCTCCTTGTGCCCTCCATCTTTCCCAACATCAGGGTCTTTTCTAGAGAGTCTTCTCTTGTCATGAGCTGGCCAAAGTACTGGAGCCTCAGCTTCAGGATCCGTCCTTCCAGTGAGCACTCAGAGCTGATTTCCTTAAGAATGGATAAGTTTGATCTTCTTGCAGTCCATGGGACTTTCAAGAGTCTCCTCCAGCACCAGAATTCAAAAGCATCAATTCTTCAAGAATTCCTTCCCTCTTCACCAGACACCTCGCCCAAATTAATCTGCAACCCAGTTGCAGATTACACTGAAATGCAGTACAAAAGGCCAATCTAGCATTCTTTAGTCCCAGATTGGGCTTAGCTCACTGTGAGAGCAGACCCACTTAAACCAATGACTCCCTTATGCCCCATTGATTTCAACGGGTCTCTCAGGCTGCAATCCTAAACCCAGGAGCACCCTATTAAATGCAACAGGATGTTTGGACACAGGCTGGAGAGGGATGGTGGGAGTTGTAGTTCCAGACCTAGCAGTCAACAGGTTGGGGAACGCTGCACTAACAACCGTGGCATAATAATTGGGGTTGCCTCTATTAATCTGGTCCTCTAATGAGGGTTCGATACATAAAGGATTCTGTCTTTGGAAGCAGGGGTGGCTCACCTGTGGCCTTCCAGGTATGGATGGGCTCCAGCTCCCATCTTCCCCAGCCAGCATGGCCAATGGTCAGAGGTGCTGAGAGTTCCAGTCCAGGTATATCTGGAAAACCGCAGGCTAGTCACCTAAAGGGTCCCAACTTCCTCTGCAGAAGTTCTTTCAAGATTTGGTGTTTGGAAGGTGCGATGGATGACTGAAGAAGGATCCTGCTACCAAGGCAGGGAAGGAAAAACTCCAAGGGTGGGAGTCCGAGAGAAGAAATGGATGCTCCCAGGTGATAACTGGGAAGGTCCACCTCCTCCTTTTGCGTGAGGTAAGGGTTAATATTGTTACAGAAAAAAATGGGCTTGGGCTGTGGTCTTTGGTTACCAGGTTGGGCGATTTCAAGTCTTTAAAGGTTCTTGCACACTTTTGGTTCTTGGTCTCCTTGCAAGAGAGGGAAAAGTGTTGCAACAGAAAAATGAAGATTTCCCTTGTTTTCCTTCTACTGGTTCCTGCCTCCATCTATTCTTCTCTGACCGGTTATGAACTTAGGGAACTCAGAGTCCCTTGGGGAGTCGGGCAGCAAAACCGAACCCCATTTTTCCCCCCTACAAGCTCTACCCCTGATAGAGGGTTCTGTATTTTATTTCTCTCTATCTTCCCTCCTATTTTTTCCTCTTTGTTTCCTCTCCCTTTCTTTTCTGCTTTGTTTCTTTTCTTCTCTATTTTTATTTAGATGAGTTTGGTTTTTATAGTATGTTGAAAACTTTCAAGAAAATTTCAATTAAAAAAAAAAGATTCGGTGAATGGAGAAGGAATTGCGCTTGGCTCTTCCGCTCTGCAACAACGTGCACCGTATTGTTCGCCTTCTACAAAAAGGAAACAAATGATGAAATAAGAGGCATCAGAAGGCTGCTTGTCAATGGAATCTACCCAGGCTGATTGCCACTGCCGATTGCCGTCCGGTGACGTTAATCAGCCTTGCATAACCTGCGCTGCGGCATGAAAGCAGGGCTTGTAAAATGGGGCCAGCACCTTTCGTTTCAGACTTTGACTCCCATCGGCCCCACGCAACACACAGAGACACAGTGTGGCATAGCGGCCAGAGCACTGGCCTTTGGAAGACCAGGGTTCAAATCCCTACTCAGCACATGGAAGCTCAGTGGGTGACCTTGGGCCTGTCACTGGACTCTCAGCCTAACTTACCTCACAGGGTTGTTGTGAGGAGAAAACAGGGAGGGAGAAAGCCCTGTACCATTACTTTGAGACCCTAGGAGGAGAGGTGGGACATAAATATAATGTTATATAATAAGAGTTGAGAGTGGTTTAACAATTTGTCAGCCACAGCTGACCAACGATTCAGGGGCCCTGGCCTTTTTTTGTTTGTTTGTTTGTTTGTTTGATCTGCCCTAAGCACCTCACAACTATTCCCCAGTACTGAGGTGGGGAATCGGCTTTAGCCTGAGGGCCGAATTCCATCATTCAGGGGCCAGAGACAGAAAGTGGGTGAAGCTATGGGCGGGACTCACACCCTATGTATATTAAGTCAGTAGAGAGCCTGTCAGAGTGTTGGACCAGAGTGTGAATCCTTACTTAGCCATTAAGCTCGCAAAGTGACCTTCAGGCCGCTCACTGTCTCTCCACCTTACCTACCTGTACCTATGTACCTACCTCACAGGGCCGTTGTGAGGAAAAAATGGGGAGGGAAGAACTTAGACTCCTTGCAGCTGTCCTCAACCTGTGGATCCCCAGATGTTGTCGGACTACAACTCCCATCATCCCTGAGCTCTGGCCTTGCGAGCTAGGGGTGATGGGAGTTGTAGTTCAACAACATCTGGGGACCCACAGGTTGAGAAAGGCTGCCTTAGGGGCAAAGGTGGCATATAAATAAATAAGGGCATTCCAGCTGCACAAAATTCACACACACACCTCTCCATCCAGCCCAGGGAAGAATTATCACTGTTCAAAGACACATTCCAGCCAGGCAAAGGCTCTTGAGGCAGGGCTGTGACAGTCCCAAGGACCAGATGGAGAAGCCTAGAGGGCCGCAGTTGCCTCCAGGCCTGAGGTTCACCATCCCTGCCCTACAGCTTAAGCTCTGTTCCTCCTGTGAGCAACAGCACAATCTCAACGATGAGGTTGATTGTCCCATGAGAACAGCTTGAGCCTCGTGCCCCTGCATGTTGTGGGCACAAGTTGCCTTTTGCCAGGTGCCCACCGCTGATGGCTAGAGAGGAGCTGTAAAAAGTTCTCATGGGGCCGAGGCTTCCCGCCAAGAATCTCACCCGACGAGTTTTGCCAGAGCGAGAGAGCTTACTCCCTCTTTCTTCATCGCTCCCATTGTTGGGGCTGCCCTCCGAGCCACTCAGCCATAGCTAATGGCACGCTAAGGCCATAAAAGTGTTCAGCGTCTTTACAGTCCCACACTGGCATTTGTGGCCTTTTGTATATCCCCGCAATTGCGAGTTCATCCAGCCGGCTGCGTTCCTTCATTTTTATCTCCCCGTCCCCCAGGAAAGCGAAAGCCTGGCAAATGCCCTTGCCTTGCTGCAACAGATTCTCATTGCCATATTGGCACATGTGTTGACATGACCGCATGCAAGGATGGCTGTGGGTCAGTGGGCAGAAATCTGTGTGTGTGTGTGAGAGAGAGAGAGTGGAGAGCCACAGGTTCAATCCCCAACAGCAACTGTCCTCAAACCCTGGAGAGCGGCATCAGGGGTGGTTTGCACCCATTGGAGCTGGTAGGGCAGGGAGACCAACAGGAGGTGAAGCCAAGGAGAGGCAGTGCCAGCCCCGATTGGCTGGAAGGGAGGAGGCTGGCTGTGGGCAGGCTGAGATTGGTGGGGCAGTGCCCCATTTGCCCTGAGGAAATGCTTCCTTCCACTGCAGCTGTTGGCTGTCAACACAGACAGTGCTGAGATACATGGACCAGTGATATGACTCCGTATAAGGTAGCTTCCAAACAGTCGCCAGTCCGTTTGAGTTCTGTCCCTTCCATCTGAGCTTGTCCATCGCTTTGTAAGCTCCAAGTGCTCTCATTTACCAGGGGCAGACCCTGTCTGCTAATATTTCTCCCCGGTCAGTAGCCCTGTCTCTGTTTCTGACTTCTATGGATAAGGACCCTGGAGAAGTTTCTGCAAGCCAGAACCCACCTCGTCGGCTGCATGAAGCATTATCCTCGTGGCGCTGCCAGACACGGACGATTTAGTGGCCCCCAATCATTGCTCTTCTGCTTTAATTTCAGGGGGAGGAGAGAAGAAACGAAGGCAGTGCTACTTGGGTAGGGCAGGGCTAAAGTGACCAGGATAGTACCTAGGTAGAAGAGAGGGAAATGCCTAGAGCAATTGACAGAGGCGGAACAGCTGTGCTATTTAAATTCCACTGAATTTAAGAAGTTAGATGACCAGAGAAAACGTTGGGAGGGGCTCCACTCCACCCTATATGCACGGTTTGACACAGAACCGTAGAATTGTAGAGTTGGAAGGGACCCTGAGGGTCATCTAGTCCAACCCCTTGCAAGGCATGAATCACAGCCATAGAATCCTTGACAGATGGTCATCCATACTCTGTTTTGAAACCTCCAGCAAAGGAGAGTCCACCATCTTCCGAGGGAGTCCATTCCACTGTTGAACAGCTCTTACTGCCAGAAAGTTCTTCCTAATGTTTAGTCATAATTTCCTTTTGCGTCATTTGAATCCATTAGTTTGGGTCCTATCCTCTGGAGCCATAGCAAACAAGCTTGCTTCCATCACCCACATGAAAGCCCCTCAGATATACAATGGTACCTCGGGTTGCAGACGCTTCAGGATACAGACTCTGCTAACCCAGAAATAGTACCTCAGGTTAAGAACTTTGCTTCAGGATGAGAACAGAAATCATGTGGTGGCAGCGCCGCGGCAGCAGCAGGCCCCTTTCGCTAAAGTGGTGCTTTAGGTTAAGAACAGTTTCAGGTTAAGAACGGACCTGTGGAATGAATTAAGTTCTTAACTCGAGGTACCACTGTACAAGGATGGCTCTCCTATCACCTCTCCATCTTCTCCAGGCTAAACACTCCCTCAGCCGTTCCTCACAAGGCTTGGTTTCCAGGCCCACAAGTACGTACCTTTATCAAAACAGGTGTTAGTCACTTTGATGCAAAGTTTTAAGGATGTTATCAGTCCCTGTTATGTTGGCTGCTTTTAATAACCGTCCGGCCTGATGAAAAATGCCGTTGCCGTTTCCCTCCCTTACAGTCTGGGACTTTCTGATTAATGGTGCCCTTTACGGCCAACCTTTTGACTTTTCTGTGCGTGTTTGTGTGTTGGGAGGGGGCCCAGAGCACTGATAAGAAGGCCCTGGGTGGGCACGGCACCCAGAAAACAGTTTTCCTCACAACTTTTTTCTCCTTCTTTTCCATTGCAATGATTCCATTGCTACCCCCTTCTATTTTCTTTATACAGGAAACAAAGAAAGGACACTCCAAACGAATTCTGCTAGGGTCATTAGCTGGCTCTCACTTGCCTGATCTTCATTTAGACGGCGGTGACTAATGGCCGTTGTGAGGGGTAAGGAAGAAGAGAAGGGGCATTTGTGTAACAAAGATCTATAAATCATTTCAGAAGCGCAGGGAGGATCCATCACTCAACCAATAAAATCTATTCAGCGGGACAAAGAGAGGAAGGGAATCCCGGAATATTCCCTCATCGTCAGCTGTTTCCCCCCCCCCAAAAAAAGTGTGGGGGGGTGTCCTTCCATTCATAATCTACTTTCCACACCCTCTTAATAGAGTGTCCGGATTTGGGGAGCTCTGTCTGTAATAAATAGGAACACAATGCTTCAAATTGGGATTGTCTGGTTTGTTACTTGCAATGACTGCTGAAGAAACACCAACGAAGGTTGCGTTGTTGGCTTAGTGGGGAACCACACAAAAAGACAGAGCACAGCAGTAATGTTATTAGGACCCCACAAAGCAGTAAAAAGAATCCCAGTGGATGGCAGTGAATTTTGCACAAATGACACAACGGTGATAATAATCCATGCTTGCATTCGGTCTGCATCCATTACTGACCTGCCATAGGTAACAAGGTTGGTGACTGGGGTGGGCTGAGATTTGAGCATGCACGCTTGGCTTGGGAGGGAAAAGGGAATCTTACTTCTAGGGTGGCTTCCCCCCTCTGAATAAAACTTCCAGAGTAAAATACAAATAAATCCAAAACATAATAATAACAATAATAATTGTGCTACTCAGTGTAAAGCAATTTAGGCAAATTTTGTAAACCAACCAACCAACCACAAGCTTTGTACAGAGTACAATGATGTTTTTGCTATTCATTGTGTTACCAAAGCTGCTGTTTTGTGAGGTTATGGTGCATATTTTAAAATAATAATGTGTTATTGTGTTCATGCGCTTTTATAATAATATGTATTTTTACCTACGCTCTTAAATAAGTTGAAAGCTCCTTGGAGATCTTTTTTTCTGCAAAAAGCGACTAACATATATGTAGATAATGATATTGATGGTGAACCTGGAAACGTGAAGTATTTTATAAATGAATCCGGCTCATTAATATGGATAAGTAAGGCTGCAGATCGAAAGCACGTCAAAGTGCAAGTAGATAAATAGGTACCGCTCCGGCGGGAAGGTAAACGGTGTTTCCATGCGCTGCTCTGGTTCACTAGAAGCAGCTTAGTCATGCTGGCCACATGACCCGGAAGCTGTACGCCAGCTTCCTCGGCCAATAAAGCGAGATGAGCGCCACAACCCCAGAGTCGGCCACGACTGGACCTAACAGTCAGGGGTCCCTTTACCTTTAAGTCTGAACACCCAACCCCACTTAGATGTCTATTAAAAATTCTATTCCGCCCTTCATCCATCATAGGGCAGTTTGCAATATAAAAACACAAAAATGCACGCCACAGTAACAAGCACAAACAATGAACAATGAACCCCCCCCCCCCCGTTTCAAAAGCCCCACAGAACTTAAAAGCAGAGGCAGCCAGTTGTGCGAAGCAGCTGAAGGAGCTGGTCCCCACTGCGTGCCTCGGATGCCCTCAAGCGGTGGCCACTGGAAGAGCAGCCAAGGCTTCCTCGCGCGAGGCGGCGAGGAACTCTGAGGCTCAGCCTGACGCCAAAGAGAGAAAGTCACTTATGGACCTATAAATACACTTCCGGGAACCCATGCAAAGAACTGTAACACTGTATATCATAGATCTTTTGGGGTCTAATTTTTCTTATATTATTAGAAATGTAATTTTATTGCTTTTAAAAAAAAACTTGTTCAAATATTTTGATGATAACTGAAGACTGCAGTCCAGTGGCTACTTACCTGGAAATTAAGTCTATTCTGTAATTAAGTCTATTCTATTCTATAAAACCCCACTCAGAAGTAAGTTCTATTGACTTTACTGGCGCTTATAGACTTTGTCTCTGAAGCCAAAGCAGGTGCTGTAACTTGCCAGCGGTTTGACTTTACCCCCGGAAGGCGCACGCTTCCGTCGTCTCCCGAGGCGTGCAGATAGATGCCAAACCACAAACGGAGCTTATATAGTCAAAGTGAGGACGTCATATGGAAACCGGAACGTAGCTCATTCTTCTCCTCCCGTATCTCTATAACCTTAAAGAGAAAAGCGACTCTCTACCTTCCTTACCCTCTCTCTATGGTTCTACGACCGGAACCGCTCCGCCTTACTTCCGTTTCTTCTTCCGGGTTCGCTCCCTCCCGCCCGGTCTCCGAGTCCCCCGTTGCCGAGCAACGCGGGCACTTCCTTCCGGGCCGCGCGGTGCCTGTCGGGAAGCATGGATTCGCACGAGCTCTTCCGAAAGCTCGGAGCCGGCGCCAAGTTCGATGTGAAGCGCTTCAGGAGAGACGCGGAGCGATTCAAGGTAAAAGGGGGGGGGGGGCAAAAAGACAGCAGTCCTTCCCCTGCCTGGAAGCCCCATCCCTGGGGCTTCACTTTCGCGGTTGGGCTTAGTACCACGGGAAATGCGCTCTGTTCGCCCCCAGGAGCCTTTGGTTCCTTTATTTATTATTATTATTATTATTATTATTATTATTATTATTATTGCCTCAGTCTTATTCTCTCGTTCTCATTTACGGACAGTTTAATTTTCATGCCCCTGACAAAAGTGGTCTGAGAGCTTTTGCCAGGAGTGGGGAACTTGCTTCCCACCAGACGGCCGCATTTTGCTTCTTGTCAACCTTCTGGGGGCCACATGACAGTAGTGGGCAGGGCCAGAAGAAGAAAATAGGTGGGGTAAATGGAAGTAAATGGCAACCAAGTGTATGTTTAAACCCAGTGGTTTTTTTTTCTTTAAAAAGTGTTTAGGGGTACTCTCATTTTGACTCAAGAAAATGACCATTTTATAGATCAAATCGGGAAAAATAAATACAGTAAATGGGCAAAAGTACAAAGATTCACAAAATGTTTAGGGGTATGCATACCCCTGCATCCCCCCAGAAAAAAGCACTGGATAAACCAGTTTCTACACCTCTCTCTCTCTCTCTCTCTCTCTCTCTCTCTCTCTCTCTCTCCCTCCCCCCCCCCCCACCCCGGAAGCAACTGCCATTTGTCTCCAGCCAGCCAAAAACACTCAAGGAGGCAGTAAAGTATAGCTCACGAAGGGTATGGCCTGGGGAGTCTTCTGAATGTCAGATAGAGAGGCACAAAGGGCCATTTTTGGTCTATGGGCTTGAGGTTGCCCCACCCTGTCTTACTCCACAGTGGTCTTTAAGATGTCACCAGGTGCTTTGATTGTTTTTATCCCAAGAGACGCACACAGCTATGCCTTTGGAAGTATTTTTTTATCACCCTGCACATTTTATTCTTGCAAAGCAGTGGCATAATGGAGCTGGGGTGAAGCACCATTTATTTTACGGCGGGGTGAAATGATGTGTTCTCTATTCGAAAGTCCTCTGCATGGCAAATGAAGTTTTTTGAGCCCTGGCTGGCTTTGTGACCAGGCAGGGTTCTTGGTACCTGGTTCTCCCTGGGGAAACAAGAACTCTAAATCACAGGGATGTTGTGGATCTGTTTCATTTCAGGTGATCAGAACTAAGGATAAAGAAGCCGGAGCATCGGAGATTCTGGGAGAGCTTGACTTCTTTGCTAACCCGAGCAAAAAACCACCCAATCCTTTCGATAATGGCGGAGGAGGAAATTGTCTTTGTGAACCTCAAGCTGAAGCATTGGAATCACAACCTGAAAATAAAGGAAATGAACCCAGATTGGAGGGCAAGGCGAGGGCTGCAGAGAAGAGAAAAGGAGATGGGCAAAGCATGGAAGGGAGGGGCAAAAAGAAAAAGGCTCAAGGTAAATGAGTGGGCAGTTCATTTTAAAAAGAATGCATTCTTTTTATTTCTGTTAAATTAACGAGGCATCCAGGAAGCATGGGCAGTTGTCAAGTGATATGAACTCATTTGTACACAGTTGTGGGAGCAGTATGATTAATCTCTGAGTTGCCTTCCACATATATACTCCAAGCAAATTTAGGGACATTTTCTTAAAAAACAGCACAACAGAACATAGGTATAATGAACAACGCTGGTCTTCTGGTGGCTTATAATGTTTTCTTGCTGGGTTCAGAAGATGATTGTATATTCTTCTTGGATCTTGATCTCCTGTTTTACTTGTGATGTACACTGGGCTTACCTGTACTGAGTTGTGCCTTTATTGTAATAGGTAGCTTGGAGGAGTCGGTGTAGTGCTGACTTGTGTTGCACTAACAGTAATACTACTAATAATAATTTTATTATTTGTACCCCACTCATCTGACTGCATTGCCCCAGCCACTTTTGGTAGCTTCCAACATAATATAAAAAGTTTGGTCCGCAAGGCCACTTCCCCAAAACCAAACCTGCCTGTCAATCATCTGATAGGCCAGGAGTGGGCAGGGTTCAACCTTTCTTGGTGCTGCTTTGCCAAACTGCCCCACTTTGACAGGTGGGAGGGATGACCTACCTTTCATTAACCTAATTATTATTTACATTTTGATTTTTTTGTGAACCACTTTGAACGCAGATTTATTTGGGTAAAATGCAGCTTATAAATGACAATGGCAATTTAGTTTTCATCTTTTCATTCTGGTTTATATACATGGATGTTCTTGAAACTTTCAGAGGCAGCCCCCACAAATCTTGGTGCTGAAAATGAGGGGATATTGTGGATGTCCACTTTGGAAGCAAAGCTTAGCGTTCCAAGGAGCAAGGGGGAGAAGGAGCCCCCTGCAGCAAAACTGGAACAAGCTAGACAAGAAAAGGTGAGTTGGTTCTCTTTAGTGTGCTACCTGCAAGCAATTTGGAAGTAGTAGCAAGTGATAGCCGTGAAACGCTCTGGGGTGACCTTGGGTCTGTTGCCTTCTTTCTGTCAGTCTAACCTACCTCACAGGGTTGTTGTGAGAATGAAACAGGGAGGAAAACAGGGTGTACCACCTTGAGTTCCTTGGAGGGGATAGGTGGGGTGCTGATGAAACCAATTAATTAAAAATAAAGTCTGCTGAAAAAATGGCATGTGCTTTAATCTCCAACTTAAATGATTGAGGGTTGAATTTGAAGGTTAGCACGAGTTAAGAGCACGATCAAGGGATCCTGGCTATCATTTCATCTCAGAACATACGATAGCAGGGATTGATTTCTAGCAGGTGAGATGTCACGTTTCTAAAAGTGTGTTCAAAAAAGTTTTGTGCAAGTGAACTTCAAGTGTGCATCCTAAGGGACCCTAAGACTGCTGCAGTAATGAGCTTGTATTTTCAAAAGTTGTATTAGTTACTGGCATTTTATAATTGCAGGTCATGTTTAGGTCTCCCCTCCTCCCCCCGAGCTGAAAGTTTACATGTCAAAAATGGTGTGCTTTAGTGCAGTCTTAAGACTGGCAACCAAAGTATGTAGATGTGGGGTTTCTTTTTAAATTTTTTAAAAATAATGACTTCCACTTTAATGTAGCATGTACATCTTGGAATTTTCTAGGTAAATCACTTCAGAAATAAGCACAAGATCTATATTCAGGGAACAGATCTTCCGGAACCTATTGCTACGTTTGAGCAACTTGCAAAGGAATACAACGTCCACCAGAAGATCATGCAGAACATTGAAGCTGCAGGGTTCCAGACTCCCACACCGATTCAGATGCAGGCTATTCCTGTCATGCTCCATGTGCGTCCTTGGTTTAATTTTTCACTTTGAGGTGAAACGGTGATCTAGTCTGTGATGTTCCTTAAGTTATCCTTGTTTAACTTCTCCACCAGCAAGATGGAGGGGGGACGGTGTTATGAACTCAAATTGAATTATTATCCAAAGTCCTTTTTGTGCATATTATATACTATCAATGACAGGGAGAACTGAACATTTCTGTGGTGCATTTTTCATCCATTGTGGCTTTCAGCGCTGTACCAGCTGCCTAACCCAGCCTTGGCTCATTCCCTTTTCTCCTCCACCCCACCAGGGTCGCGAACTTCTAGCCTGTGCCCCCACTGGTTCAGGGAAAACATTGGCTTTCGGCGTTCCTGTTTTAGCACACCTGAAACAACCTATGAATAAAGGTTTCAGAGCACTGATAATATCCCCTACGCGGGAGCTTGCCAATCAGGTATGTCTATGTTATTGTATTATATTGTATTTTTGCCCTAAATTGGATTTGACGGTGCATTTAATGCTTGCTGTCAGGTTGTGAAAGCTAAACAGGGAAGTGCTTCACCCATGTGGTACATTCGTCATGTAAGCTTTCCCAAAGGAATAGTGGGCAGTAAGTAAGATGTTGACTAATAGGTGAGAACAGTGAGTTGCTTTAAATGGTCATATATCTGTCTTTCTAGCCCCTGACTACCCACTTTACTTGGGGTTGGGGGGTAGCTTGTACTTATTTACATTACACATTTATACGCCACCGTTTAGACAAAGAAAGGGCTCTCAGAGCAACTTTCAAAAACTCAGGCTTACAATTTTAAAAGACATGTCATCCAAGGAAAAAAGGAATAGCAGGGAGGAGGAAAAAGCAAGCTCAAGCATAAATTTGTAAAGCTGCATCTGATACCAGTGATAGTTCTGACTTCCAGTATATTTGTCTATCTAGCCCAGTATTATCTACTCTGATTGCCATCAGCCCATTCTGGGTCTCTGGCAGAAGCCTTTCCCATCACCTGCTACTTGATCTTGTTTTTTGAGTTGGAAAAGCTGGATTGAACCTTGGATCTGTGCTGAAATATGGGCCCTTCAGTCTGTCATTGCTGTTTATTGTTGTTGTTGTTATTATTATTCTGCTCTTGAACATAACTCTGAATGTGAAGATAATTGGGTTCTTTTTAAAAAAAATGGCATTCATGTTCATTTAAAAAAATAAATGATTATTCCTTTATGTTTTAGACACACCGAGAGCTGCTTAAGCTGTCAGAAGGTATCGGCTTCAGAATACACATGATCCATAAAGCTGCTGAGGCTGTGAAAAAGTTTGGGCCAAAGTCATCTCAGAAATTTGGTAACTTGGACATAAACTGGAGTTCACAGATTCCAATCCACTCCCTATTCCATTGCCCTGCCTGGCTAATTGTGTGTATCTCTCCCCCCCCCCCCCCATAGATATTCTGGTGACTACTCCGAACAGACTTGTCTATCTTCTGAAACAAGACCCTCCAGCAATAGATTTGACCAGGTAAAAAAACAGAGCTCTCATTTAAAATAAGTTCCTTGAGTCTACCAGCATGTTTGACACATGCACTAAAATTTCTGAGTCCAGCCTCTGGCACCACCCTGAGCTCCTTGGAGAAAAAGTGGACTGTAAATGTAAGTTTATATACCTCACTTTAATACTAGCCAGGGGTGAAACCACTTCAAGGATTCATTCTTAGCAAGGCCATCTGGGAAAGGGTGTGCCCTGTGTCTGATCCTACTGGCTGTGTAAGACTTGTACATCTTTCTCCCCTCTAAACTGCAAATGTCCGTCTTCTGCTTTGCCCTAGGGTTGAGTGGCTGGTGGTGGACGAGTCGGATAAGTTATTTGAAGATGGGAAGACGGGCTTCCGAGACCAGCTTGCCACCATCTTCCTGGCGTGCACCTCCCACATTGTCAAGAGAGCCATGTTCAGTGCAACCTTCGCCCACGATGTAGAGCAATGGTGCAAACTCAACCTAGACAACATAGTGTCTGTCTCTATTGGAGCAAGGCAAGTGTGGAAGATTGAGCGTTGCCCCTTTCTCTCTCTCTCAATGTTCTCACATTCCTGTTTCTAGCTAGAGAAGCTGGTTGATTTTTGTCACACTTCCTTGAGCTTTGTGGAGCATTTGAGTATTTTTGCCTTAAGGCTGTCATGAAGGAAGAGGACACTTGAAAAGTCCCTTTGCCTGCTGTCTTCCCCTTCTGGGACCTGATTCGTTCCATTCACTGTCATTGCGTACTTTTTACAGAGACAAGCGGTTTTAGCCTGAACAGTCTGCTTGCCTCTTCAGCACATAGTGGAAACTTTAGGGACCTCTGACTTTTTGGTGTTGCCTTGCCAAGTTTTAGGGTTGGCCGGAAAGTGTGTTAAGGAGTACTGTGCATTAACTGTGGAATTAAGAAGGAGTACTTAAAGCTGTCTCTCAGCTCATACTGCAAACCCCCCAGGTTGCAAAAAGTCCAGTGCTGTTCTTTACACAGGACTGGGTGGGTGAGAGAGGAGGAAGTGTGAAGAGTGCTTTCTTTCTTTCTTGGGGTTGCGTGGATGGAGCAGAACTGCTCTAAATAAGTCACCTGTGCTGAGGTCTCCCTCATCCTGTGACAGTTTTAAGGAAAGGAAAGAACTCTGTTCACTGAGCCCCATCAATCTGGGAGCCTTGGCTGCAAGCTAGTATAAAGTGTTCTGTGTTTCCGAAGTTTTCTCATCTGCAAAAAGCTTGCAGCGGGCTGGTGGGGAACTTGGGGCCTAAGCATCAAATGTGGCCCTCCAGGTCTCTGTCTGGCCCTCAGAGCTCTCCTTAGGCCACACCCCTTACCAGCCCTGCTTTGCACCATCCTTCAGTGATTTTGCCTGGCTGGGAATGCGTCATTGAACTGATAGTACCTTTTGCTTGTCTGGATAGACGACAGAGAAGGGCTTGCGAGTGTGTGTGTGAAAACTAGCCTTCTGGAGGAAAAGATGTTTTCTGGCCCTGCCCACCATATGGCCCTCAGCCCCACCTTTGGTTAACACCCATTCTGCTGGTAGTTTTCTCACTCCGACGATTCCTTTTGAGGTAACTTTAATCCCAGTCCATCTTCAAGCCTTGACAGTGTCTACCTGTTCTTTGATTTCAGGAATGCTGCGGCTGAGACAGTGGATCAGGAGCTCTTGTTCGTTGGATCGGAGACGGGGAAACTGCTAGCGATGAGGGGCCTTGTGAAAAAGGTTGTTTCCCAGGGTAGTTTGGCGGCCAGTCCTCCTTCCTAGAAAACTAGGGATTGCAGCTGTCCAAAGGGAATAGTGTTCTCCCAACAGCTCTCAGTGCTCTTAACAAACTGCACTTCCCAGTTTGACTAACATCCAGTGCAATCCATTGGGACAAGTGGGGCTTCCAATTAAACATAGATAGGGCTTCGTGGCACAAGTTCTTTGGTGCCTGCTACCCCTGGGTCTGGGTCTCCTGACTTTTGTGATCAGACTTCCCCCAACCTTTGGACCTCCAAATGTTTCAGACTCCAAATCCCATCATCCCTCGCCAGCACAGGTATGCTGACTGGGGAAGCCCAGGGAGAAAGAGAATGAAGCAGCCCACCTGTGCACTCCTCATATGGCTAAGATACCACAGGGTTTAATCACCGTTCACATTCTGTGCTTTGATTGCAAACTCCATGGCACAGAAATACGTAGGCTATTTTTGCTGGGTATCTTTGTGAAGGTTGTGCTGGCAGAGGCCAATTGGAGCCATCGCCCAAAACAGTGGCAGCCACCAGGGTTGGGAAGGCTGATCATGGCTGACTATCTCAATAATGCTACCAGGCCCTTTTCGCACGTGATCAGCCACCAAGCTTTCTTTCACCCCCTCCTTCCCTCTTTCTCTTTGCAGGGCTTCACACCACCTGTCTTGGTGTTTGTCCAGTCCATTGAACGGGCAAAAGAGCTTTTCCACGAGCTCATTTATGAAGGCATCAACGTGGACGTCATTCACGCAGACAGGACCCAACAGCAGGTAGGAGAAACGCTGCTGAAGTCTGAGCCGCTAGGTTGTTCCTCCGTTTTCCTTGACATGTTTAGAAGCAGGTGTCAGGGAAGGAACCCACACCCAGGAACTGATGCAACTAGAGCAATTCTGTGTTGCCAGCTTGGAGTTATAGAAGCCGCAGTGTAATTGTGGCTTTTGTGAAGCTGAAGGGGGGAAAAACCACCAATACGCCTTTCTGTTTCCCCTAGAGAGACAGTGTCGTCCACAGTTTCAGAGCGGGGAAGATCTGGGTCCTTATCTGTACTGCTCTGTTGGCAAGAGGCATCGACTTCAAAGGAGTGAACATGGTTATTAATTTTGACTTCCCGAGTAGCGCTGTGGAATACATCCACCGGATCGGTGAGTGTGGGCTGCGCATTTCCATCACACGGCTCTTGGTTATTTCAGACTTCTGTCCACTCCCACTAGAGGTTGGGAGGTCCTCCTTCTGGGCTTTCCAGAAGAGGCATCTGGTTGGCCACTGTGAGATCAGGTGTTGGAGCAGATGGGCCTTTGGCCTGATCCCACAGGGCTCACCTTATGGGGAGAACAATAGCACAAGACATACCTTGCACAGGTGGGGTCCGGACAATCAGTCTTTGGTGTCTTGCAGTTAAAAACATAGATAGATAGATAGATAGATAGATAGATAGATAGATAGATACATAGATATGAGAAGAATAAGTCTGTTGTTTTCTCAGCTGGAGCGATACTCTTGAAAGTGTGCAAGCAATGCTTGCTGAATCTTGGGCCCCTGAGTGACACCTAAAGGGTTCTCAGTCATGTTGGCTTGGGCTGCTGGGAGTTGAACCCCCTTTATAATGTTTATTCTATGCTGGCATGTGCTCAAAAGGTAGATTTGCTTATATGTTCCTTTCCTCCTCCACAGGCCGCACAGGAAGAGCAGGGCACACTGGAAAAGCAATCACCTTCTTCACTGAAGACGACAAGCCATTACTGCGAAGGTACCTCCCTTGCTCACTGCTGCTGCTGTGACTTTTTGCCGCTTGCTTGTTTCTGTTGCGATTTTGGTCCCTGGTTGGCGACTCGTTTTCTTTTGCTTTTTTAATAGTAAGGGCTGAAGAGCCTGCAGCATTGACTGGTTCTGCCTGCTCCTTCGCTGGTGAAGGGCTCTTCCCCCATTGTGAGCAATTACATAGGCATTGGGTGGAGCTCTTTAGCAGCTCTCGCCTCCTACTCTTGACTTGGAATGAGGATAATCTTGTAGCAAAACTCATCATAAATGGCAGGGGGCCCCCTCTGCCAAAGCCTCTTTTCATCTTTCAACTGTGGGGGTGGTCAAGTGCCCTTTTCCTGTGCCTTTGAACCCAAGAGTGACTTAGGAAGCTACCTCTTACTGATTTAAACCATTTCTCTGCCTAGCTTAATAGTATCTACACTGATTGGCAGGGGCTCCAATTTCAGACAAGACATCTTTCCCAGCCCTTCTTGGAGATGCCAGGATTGAACCTGGGACCCTCTGTATGAAAGCCACTGAGCCATGACCCTTCCCTTATAGTTTCTTCCTAAGAGGTTGGTGTATTTACATAGTGGGGGGCTGACTCTGGGGATATTTGGAGGCCCAGTAACCTATAGCAAATATCAACTTTTGCCAGATCAAGTTTTTCTACAGTGGTGCTCTTGCTCCTCTGACTGAAACAAACTTGGCAGAGAATTATTGACTCTCTCCTCTCTCCCTGCACCCCTGCCATCCCTCATTTTCTTTCCTTACAGTATCGCCAGTGTCATTCAGCGAGCTGGCTGTCCTGTGCCAGACTACATAAAACATTTCCACAAGCTTCAAAGGTAAGTGAGCATTTTGATCGAGCCAAATAGGAGAACGATGGTGGAAGAGCTCCAGGAGTAGTTCTGTTTCTCCTCTCTACCAGTCCTCACCCTGCCCCCTCATTTTTATTTTTTTTGTCCACACCTGTTGGGCTCTGGTCACTTGTGGCTGCTCTGGTCCTAGTGATCTTGGATGGCTGGTTCAGGGACATGGTACTGCAGCTGATGCTCTTTGGCTCTTGGCTGTGAACTGCATGCACAGTGAAGCCTTTGGCCTGAGGTGACATGCTTATTCTTTCACTTGTTCTCTCTCACACACACATCAGGAGGAAATGCAGTAGGAGGTTGAGCAGTTTGGTGGGCGGAGGGGAGCAAGAGTGTGATGGTCAGAGTGGAATGAGGGAAGGTAGAAGTGTTTGGTAGTGGTTGAGAATTAGGCAGCGGGAGTGGCTTTGAGCCCCCCAGGCAGGGGCAGTACAGAAGGGTGGCAAGGACCTTAAGCTGCCTGCCTGTGCTCTATGTGAACCACCTTCAGCTGGTTGTGGGGTTTTCTGCTCTCCTGAAAGCCTTTACTTTCCCCCTCTCCCCTTGCCCCAATGTCATTTTCAGCAAGCAAAAGAAGAAGTTGATTAAGAAGCCTTTGGAAAGGGAACACATTCTTACATCTCCCCAGTTCTTACGCCAGAAAGCGAAGAGAAAAAAGTAAGCTGAATTTTACTTGTTAAAAGCTTTTAGAGGGGTGGGGAAGGAGGTGTAATTTCACTTAACCAGTGCTACAGGACAGAGGAAAAGAGTGTGAGAAATGTTATTCCCAGTTCTGTTTATCCAGGTAAACGAAGCAGAATCAGACCATTCATGTATCTGTTCTCCTCCCAGAGCTACAATGCCCAGAGTTCCCTGGGAAGAGAGATTAGTGGCTAAAACAACTCTGAGAATTGTAGCTTATTTATTGGGTATATGAAGGAAGTTCTAGCACCCTTAACAAACTACAGTTCTCAGGATTCTTTGTGGGAAGCCATGACTGCTGAAAGTGTTATCCTAATGCTTTAGATGTATTGTGTACATGGGGCCTTAATACCTAGTGGGTCCCATCTACTTCAGTATTGCCCACACCACTGCTCCCCAACCTGGTGCCCTCCAAATGTTTAGAACTACCACTGCTATCAGCCACTGCTACATGCCTGTCAAAGTTATACAACATTTCTGTGTTGAAGAGTTTGCAATCAAGGGACAGAATTTCAACAGTGATTTGTCCCTGTGGATCTTTTGATGAATGAGCAGAGCATGGATGGGCTGTTTTGTCCTCCTAGTTCAGGATATTTTCTCCTTAACATCTGTGCACAACTGGATTGAAGCCACCAACCTGCCGGGCATCTCAATGAATGGTAACCAACCAGCTGCTCATAGAGAGGGGATCTGTGTTTGACCTTGAGAGGAGAGCCCTTCAGATTTCTTGGAGGTGGGGAGGCATCTGGGCCCCGTTCTGACAGTGGGGATGCTCACGTATACCCAAACTGCTGTTGATTATGGCTTAATTTCAGGGTTAATGCACAAGCCAAGAGTCTCTCAAACATCTTAACCCATGTCTCTCTTATGTACTGTCCACCTGTCCTTCACTCAATGTGATCTTACATTGACTGGATTGGAGATGGTGGTGTGAGTTTTTTACCCTGAAATTCGATTCTGCTCCTGAGTTAGCTGGAGAGAGCATGGCCTTCTGGTGTTCAAAAGGGATTCAGGCTTAAAAACAGCACTTCCAAAATCTGGCTCCCACACAGTCTCCTACTGTTCTTTTCTCCTCTACCACCATCAAGGCAGAGAGAAAGAGACTTTGCAAAGCTGATTCTTGCAAGCTCCATGTCAGTGACCAAGAGCAGTTACCAACATTTGTTGTTGTTGTTGTTGCTGCATAAGAAGGGTGTTTCAGTAACATTCAGTGGAATGTAGAATTGGGAAGAAAACACAGAGAGAGGAGGAGGTGTCTTCAGATCTGAGCTTCAGTGTGAGAGAAGGTAGAACCACTTTGGGGAGGAACCATATTTCAGCAGCATCTCCAGTTAACAGGATCAGGTTGCAGGAGACAGAGAAAGATATTCCATCCTGAGACTCTGGAGGGCCACTGCCAGCCAGAGTAGACAATTCTGGAAAGCAGCTTCATACATTCCTATGTAGCTCAGTGGTAGAGCATCTGCTTTGCATGCAGAAGGTGCCACCTTCAATCACTGGCATCTCCAGATAGGACTGAGAATGTACTTTATCTGAAAGCCTGGAGAGCATCTGCCAGTTCTGCCAAATCTCATCCACACAGTTCTGCCCGCTGAACATTTGGGCAACACGGGAACCAAATGGAGCCCAGAAAGTGCCCTTTTCCTGGCGTGTGAACCCTTCGTCCAAATTAGTGCTTTTCACATAAATCCTCAAGTCTGCTTTTAAGACTGCTTTTAACATTCACACCTTTCTACTTAGCTTTAAAAAAAACCAAAACCCTTTAAATAGGCTTTCCCATGCCAGCTTCTTTGTTTATTAGCAGCTAGGCACAGTGCTTCAGTTCTCTGTAGCTCATATTTATACTCAAGTTACATAAGCACCTGCTCTGTATTAAACTCTGCCAGAAGTGAAATATTGAAGATAAGAAATTACCTTAGACTGAACACAACCATCAGTCTATCTAGCCTAGCATTGCCCGTTCTACCTGGCAAAACCCAAGGCCCCTTTTTAGCTGGATTTGAACCTGGGATCTTCATGCGCAGAGCGCACTCTACAACTGTAGGCCCCACTCTACACAATCTGCTTTGTTGACAGCTAGTAGACTGCTATGAGAGCCTGATGATTGTTATTAAAGTTGGTTACATGAAGGTACTTTTTTCCCTTTTAGGAGAATCACTCAGAAAGGAGTGAAGAAAGATTCCAAAGAAGCCAAAACCGAGAATTCTCAGGCACAGACTGTTCCAGAAAACTGATGCAGCGCTTTGAAGGATTGCTGAAAATAAGCAGGGCTGCTATGTTATTTGTAGGAATCTGGGAAGCCACACGGACCACTGATGGAACAAAGAGATTCTTTTATATTATTTTGCCTCTCTCTGTTATTTTTTTGGCAGAAAGCAAGCCCTTTCCTGCCATTGTTGGGGGGTCAGGCCATCCTGTGCTGTGACATTTTTTTGCCAGGCTTCAAGGACGACAGTGCAATGGCAGAAGTGGCTCATCTTCCTTCACTTGATGATAAACGTTCTTGCATCCCTGGGTGCTGAGGGGGACTTCCCATGTCAGTAAAGGAAGGCAGGAGGGCCGAAGGGGTGCCCTGCCACTTATGCCTTCAGATTGCTTTCTCTTGTACCCCAGTCTAGCAAATAAAGCAGGGATAGGGAGCCTGTGGATCCCTCCAGATGTTGGGTTTCCAACTCCCATGTACTCCAGCAGCATCTGGAGGACCACAGGTTCCCCATTCCTGCTTGCTATACAGTATTAGGTTCTGTAGCTGCTATAAGGTGTAAGACACAGTCGTTGCAGGCTTGATGCTGCAAATTTATAACACACAGGAAAGTGAATTTTAAATCCACAGTAAAATATCTGTGGATGGAAATACCCAAGAGTGTGTTCTTCTTGCACAAATTTACATGCTTTACACAGGTTCATCGGCCATAAAATCTGTAAGTCTTCCCAATAAACTGCCTCCAAATGGTTTCGCTATGCCTTGCGTCTTATGTTCCTAAATATTTCTTCATTTTTTTGTTGCAATTTTTTGGGTTAAGCTGTTCAAAGGAAAAGATACACCATAACGAAAGAGATGTCTCTATAGAGCAGAGGTATGGAACCTTTTTGGCCTGCCCTACACTGCTAAGAATGCTTTCCTTCTCCATTCTAGAAATATATATTTTACCAGTATCTTTCCAAAGGCTCAGAAATGGGTAGCAAAAGGAGAAACACCTCTGCAGGCACACACACCTATTATTAAAAATTCAGCATCTATTTCTTTTATGAATTTAATAATGGGGTTTTATCCACCTAAGTCATACAATAGTCCACATAAAATGTTGGTCATGTCTGTTGATCTGAATGGATCTATTTTAAGGCCTCGTTAGATACACCTCAGGGGAAAAAACATGCAATATATTGAGAAATCTGTGTTTTGAGAAACTGGTGCGCCGTCACATTATTTCCTGTCTTCCATCAACTTTTGACAACTACCAGTTTGCATACAGGGCAAATAGATCCACGGAAGACGCTATCACTACTACTCTCCATGCTGCTCTGTTCCATCTGGAGCAGCCGGGGAGTTATGTGAGGCTGCTGTTTGTGGATTTTAGCTCTGCTTTTAACACTATCCTCCCCCATAGACTGGTGTCCAAGCTAGAGGCGATTGGACTCTCCAACTCCACCTGTCTCTGGGTTTTGGACTTTTTGTCAGAACGTTCTCAGAGGGTTAGGGTAGGGTCACATATGTCCACAGCCCTTAGCCTTAACACCGGCTCACCACAGGGTTGTGTGTTGAGTCCCCTGCTCTATACTCTCTATACGTATGATTGTACAGCCATTTATTCCAGCAACAAAATCATCAAGTTTGCTGATGACACTACGGTGGTGGGGCTCATTTCAGGAGGGGATGAGTCCGCCTATCGGGACGAGGTGGAGCGGCTTTGTGCTTGGTGTGGAGAGAACAATCTGGCTCTTAATACGACTAAGACCAAGGAATTGGTGGTGGATTACAGGAAAAAAAAGGCGGACATTCAGCCCTTGTATATCAACGGGGAACGGGTGGAGAGGGTGGCGGAATTCAGGTTTTTGGGAGTGACTATCGATCAGGGCATGACTTGGAGCGCAAATACCACTGCTCTGGTGAAGAAGGCCCAGCAGAGAATTTATTTCCTCAGACTTTTAAAGAAGAACAATCTGAGTGAGAGACTGCTGGTGTCCTTCTACCGAGGCTCCATAGAGAGCATTCTCACATACTGTATTTGTGCCTGGTTCTCCAGCTGTACAGCTAGGAAGAGGAAGGTGCTCCAGAAGGTCATAACCACAGCCCAAAGGATTATTGGTCATCCCCTCCCATCTTTGGAAGAACTGTACGGTTCCCGTTGTCTTAGGAAAGCAAACAATATCCTGCAGGATGCATCTCACCCGGGACACAGTCTGTTTGTACTACTGCCTTCTGGCAGGAGATACAGAAACATCAAGTCAAGGACAAATAGACTGAAAAATAGTTTCTATCCAAGAGCTGTGGCCTTCTTAAATGCAGTAACTCGATAGTGTGACCTGGGAGTTTGATGGGTGTGGGTGTGGGTGTGGCTGGAATGTGGTTTGTTTGGTTGTTGTTGTTGTGTTGCTTTTGTTGTTTTTAAGGGATGGCATCCAATTTCGTTGCACTTGTGCAATGTTGCACTTGTGTAATGACAATAAAGAATCTATCTATCTATCTATCTATCTATCTATACTTGCTCATTTAGATCTGTATATGAGCTGTCAAAATTGTATATTTAATAGAGATTAATACATATAGGAATCTGAGAACTATATACCCATCTTGTTAAATCTTTATAGTTGTTAGATCTCTAATCTTTATATAGATTACAAAGAGCTTTAGGTCTACAGCTAGAAAAAAACACACGCATACATCTTTCTGACTCTTCAATGTATTGTCAGGGCTTTTTTTTTGCATGTGTTAAAACTTATTTTTACTGTGTGTGCCTTGAGGTGACTGTGGCGAGAAGGCAGTTAAAAAGTATTATATTTATTTATACCTCTCCTTTCTCCGCCCCCCAGGAGAGGGGGGGGGGAGAGACTCAGGACAGCTTTGGCAAACGGAAACAGGTAATAATAATGATAATGAAAAGACTAGTAATAAAATCTAATTATTGGTAAAGCAGAGCGGGTGGGGATGGAGAGACCTCTAGGATGAGCAGCCTCCATCCTGACCCACACCTAGAGGGCACCTAGAGCGACCACCCACCCCTGCCTATAGGGTGACTCTCCCTACGCCTCACAAGACCCCTCACTTCCCCACTTTGTGGGGGGAGAGAGAAGAGGGCGGCTAGACCCCGCTCCTTCCCGCCCCTCAAGGCGGGCGCTGCCCAGCCGGTGGGCCGGGCCTGGCGGGGGCGAGGCGAGGAGGCTCTGCCCCGGAAGTGGCGGCGGCGGCGGCCCAGCTGACAGGAGCCCGAGAGGGAGGCCCTGCTTCGGGCTCCTGCCTCAGTCGCCGGGCAGCAAGATGGCGCTGCGGCCGGGCCAGGGAGCCGGCGGCGGCGGTTCCCTCAGCACCTCCCCGGCCGCCGCCGCTTCTCTGCCGGGCGCCGCCGGGCCGCCTCCGGGAGCAGCAGGTGGCGCCGGAGGAAGCCCCGGGCCTGCCAGGTAGGAGGGGATCCCGCGGCCGGAGGGGAGGCGGGAAGGGAGGCGCGCTGCTTCTCAGGTGACTTTGGCATCTCGGATTATTCAAGGATCCCTGGAGCGACTTTTAAAGCCTTTGGGGAGGGGATATTCCCCACCCCGCACCAATTAAACCTAAATATATAGGAGAATACATAGGAGGAAGGAGAAGATAGGCACCCACATCATACCTAACACGTACATCATGGTTACTTCAATTTAGAGCCCGCCCTTCCATCCAAATGAGTGCGTTTATATATGTGTGTATCTATCTATATAGTGCACAGGCTATAGATATTAGTATTTGCACGTATAGGCCAAGTGGCAATGCGCAGCCTGTATGTTAGCTACTTTCCTATGTTATCTTAAATATTTTCTTTCAGATGCTTTAAATGTGATTGATTGGGTGGAGTCTTACTCAGCATAGGCAACACACACATAGTATACAACAGCATACAGTATACATAATGTGTGTGTACTTAATCTGCTTTCTCTCTCAGATATTTATGGATAATGGTTGGAGCGGGTGGATCTTTCGCCGTCTTAAAATACTGTAAAGCCATTCTGATGGATACCTAAGAATGTGTTTTATATGGGCTTACGTATATCCGGTTGGTAATCATTAACATAACAGCATTAAAAGTATTTAACACCCAGTATTTAACATACGGTCAGTGAATGGTTGCTAACCAGTTGTCTGAGCTCCACAGAGTCTCTAAGCAGGTACTCAAAACAAAATATTGAGGCTTCTGGTTAATAATACTAGGTCAGGGGTCCCATAATTTAGGATGAAGGACGGTGCGGAAATTTAATTAATTAATCAATAGGTGCTGCAAGACACATTGAAATACTAATCTCATTTATCTGGGGGTAAGCCCCACAGAATTCAGTAGAACTTACTTCTAAGGAGACATGGTTAGGCTTACCCTGTGAGTGTCCTATTTCTTCTAGAAGTAAGGTGAACATCATGTGTTCATTGTTGCCTTTCTGGCTGAATGTAAAGATTGGGCAGATATCTGTCTATTAGGTATTTAACATTCATCAGTTTATTTATTATTAAATTAGAAAGAGAGAATTAGAGAGAGAGAAAATGTGAGATTCCTCCCCTTAGTAAATTAAAGATAGATGAGAAGAATAGGTTCTCTCTCCCCATCAATTATATAAAACTGAGAAAGAGAGAGAATGGGTGAGGAGTCCATTTTTTAAAAAAAGTTTACATTTTTGGATAACAAGTACAGAATTCCACTATCCACTTTTTTAAAGTGGGGGAGGAATGCTCAAGGTTGGGTTTCGGGAATTTATTATTTCAATTCTTAATTTATTTTTTAAAAAACTTTTGTTTAATTTCAAGGTGGAGGAACAGAACTTGGGTTTGTTTTAGGACAGGGTATAGGTCTTCTGGAGTCCTTTTTCTATTAATAATTCTTTTTCCCTCCTGTGTAATTTTAATGGATGTTTAGGAACCCATAGCACAGTAATGTCACTTACTTATACATTAGTTTATCTCTTCCCGCAGGGTATGCTTCCTACCTCCACCCCCCACCTGAACAACAACCATATGAGATAGGTTAGACTTGAAGTTCCCATGTCAAATTGAGTTGCATCCTCAGCCGCGATCAGGGGCTACCATTGTTTTTAAAAGTTATTAATAGCAGTGGCTGAGCAATTTCAGTCATAACTGGAGTGCTGGGTAAGGGAGAATCTAACCCTTTCTTCTGACCCTGGAGCCATTTCCCTGTTAAAAGTTGTGTTGTAAAACTGCTTTTTGCCCCATGGAGCAAAACATTTAGGTATCTTATGGCTGCCAGTATTTTTTCCCTACGGGGCAAATACTAACTTTGAGGAAAGGGGCGAGTGATTTTAGAATCATAGAATTGGAAGGGACCCCAGGGGTCATCTAGTCCAACCTCCTGCCATGCAGGAATCACAGCTACATCTCCTGTGCCGGCGCTCAGTCAAACCCAAGCCCCTCTGCTACCAATATTCCTTGAAAAGAGGTTAAAGTACATGTTATAAAGGTATGACATTCCTGTCCACCTTCCCCATTAACTATTTTAGATAGCTCATTGGGGTAGATACTTCTCTGTTTTTATTTACATAAGTGTATGGCTTTATCTAATTGATAAAAGTGTGCTGGGTATAGGCTAAGTGTTTTCTTGTTATGGGGTATGGTTGGTGCAGCACTTGAGCAGGATTCATGTAAAGCAAGTGGAAGGTTGAGATGCTGAGAGTGCTTTATCAGTCCATCCCTCTTCCCAGTTTTATTTATTTTTTGTTTTTAAACCAGCTTGGTGGATTGAGGGTTTGGATTGCAGTCCCAATATCGGTTAGCCACTCTCCCAGAGAGAATATGGCTGCTGTGCTGTGCGTGGCTAGGCTGCTTAAAATTCCACCAACTTCAAAGAGGCATAATTCTTGGAGCCTACAAACATTCCTTTGGGAGTTCAACTTGCCCTGGGACAGGCAGTTATGTGTAGGTGAACAAGTAAAAGGTTCTGTTGGCTTTAGAGAATGTTGGGTTTATACCCACTCAAGTTTATATTTCTTCTTCTTACCAGAGCTACTGGTGTATCTCTTCCAGTTGAATGTGTGGACTTGAGAATTCATTCTGATGGTGCAGATAAAATAGAACTAATAGAATTCTACAGGTTGGGATATTAGTGTGTGAAAACAGTCCAGATCCAATGATCCCTAGATGGTCGAAAGTGGTTGAAAGCCAGGTGCAAAATGTGCCTGGCACACTGGCGGTATATAAATATATTTTATAAATAAGCAAAGGTAGGATGCTGCCCTCTGCTAAGTCAGACCGTTGGTCCATCTATCTCAGCATTGTCCACACTGACTGGCAGTGGCACTCCAGGGTTTTGGGCAGCGATTCCTCCCAGCCCTACCTTGAGATGCCAGGGATTGAATCTGGAAGCTTCTGCATGCCAAACAAATGTTCCTCCGCTGAGTTACGGCCCTTCCTGATTTAGCATCAGAGAAAATGTTGGTCTTGTGTCTTCTTTTCTCTTTGACTCTAATTAGCAGGAGTGTGTTTTCTCCTTTGTAGCTGCTTATAAATAAGTCACTGCTTCTCTGGAAAGCCATGCATGTTTAATGATTCGGCCTTTCTTTGCTTGCTGTCTGGAATGGCAACGAGCCCCTCAGATCAAGTCATGGTTTTGCCCCTTCTCTCCCTCCCTCCTCTTTCGCGGTAGGATCCTGACACAGAAGGATTGGGGGGGGTCGTGCGTGTGGAGCGCTGATGCAGATGTGTGACTCCCGCAGAGGAGTTTAAACGTGGCATGTAGGTTTGAATTAGCACCAGTTTGAGCAAGTAGTAGGTTGAAATTGGGCATGTTGACCTCAGTGGCGGGTTCCTTATGATTAATGCAAGCGTTCATCAAATGCCCTCATTCTTTTGTTCTTAGCAGTGTGCACCTGCTGGTTTTTAAGGGCAGGAGAGACTATCCTGGGACTTTAACACAGAGGTAGTTAAGTGCTTTCAGATGGAGGGCCACACTCCATTCTGAGCAACCTTCTGGGGGCCGCATGCCAGGGGTGGACAGAGCCAGATGCAAACGTGAGCGGAGCAATGAATGTGAATCTTACTTTAGTATAGTAGGCTAGTTCTGTCTTGCGTCCAGACACTATCAGAGCATTATCAGAAGCATTATCAGAGTTCAAGGACACCTTCCAGCCAAGCAAAACACTCAAGGAGAGTGCAAAGCAGGACTGGTGAGGGCTGTGGGGTGCAGAGGGATGTTTGCGAAGGAGCTTAGGGTGGTTCCCAAGGGCCACAGAGAGAGACCTGGGGGGCTACTTGAAGAGGACGCCTTCCTGTTGAAGAGCACCATGGTTTGCAAGGGCTGGTCCCCTGGACGCCTTTACTGTGAGGCAGTGGTTCCCCACACACACACACATATTGGGATGTCTTACAGAACTCCAAGCTGATCCTGTGAAGTAAAAACTGCTAACGAACAATTCATTTCACAATTTCAAAATTCAAACCACAATCGCAAAACTTGCTTCCGGCCCTCTTGACTAACTCTTGACTCTTGTTTTACTGTTCTGTTCCATAAAACATAATGAGAGTAAAATGCTTTTATTATTGTTTTAAAAGTTCTTTACTCTAATTCCATTTTATGGAATGAAACAGTAAAACAAACTGCTTTTCATAGAACATATGAATGCGGAAATGAGAACGAAACCCAGCTTCGAATCTGGATTGTGCCTGATGGACAGTAAGGAAATTCCACTAAACTGCTCTGTTTGCAGACAGCTCCAGCACAGGAGAGAGCCGCCAGCCACAATTCATTTACCAACTTGACCCCCAAACAGTTGAGGCAATGTTTTGCATTAGTGCTTGCGCTATTACTCAAAATGGAAGACTCACGATTTTCACCACTTTCTGTTTCAGCTTCATGTTTCCTGTTGCGGGTGGTCTTGGTCCTCAGGGTACGTAAAAGTTCAAACTTTAATGGGAGGGGAAGGCAAAGTATATTATTAGGAAAGGGGAACCTGCGGCCTTCCAAGATGTTCTTGGACTCCAGTTCCCATCATCCCTGATTGGTTGGGCCCAAGCCGACTGGGGCTGATGGGAAATCGACACCATCTGGAGGACTCTTTGCTAGAACTGAATGAGGTTCAAAACTGCAAGTGTTAAATATATCTCTCAGAGTTGTTGTTGTTGTTGTTGTTGTTGTTTTAAGATCTGACTCTTCCCTATATGTGATGCTCAAGATGAGGGTGTTGAAACTTAGGGTAAAGAAAATCTTTGGGTTCCTCTTCCATAGATGTGGAGCTCCAAGGCTTCCTTGGGGAGATGCCAGGACACCTGACAATGCAGGACTGGTGCAGATACGTCTCTTAAATCAGAGTTACATTTCAGGTGCTTTCCCCAGAGGTGTTAACTGTTCTTAAGGAATGTGCCGGTGCTGCCATTGACCAAGGTCAATTCTAATTATTTGGCTTCAGAGCTCTTCCTAATGGAATCCCCAGTTAGATTAACCATTATCAAGGCTTGTAATGATGCAGCCCTTAATCGTGACTAAGACTTGCAGAGAGGGGAAGGGCTGGAGGAAGGGATCCCGGGATGGCATCCTTGCCTGGCAGACTTTGGGCAGATCCCACTTCTGATACCTGACCTGGGCGGCTTGGGTCTGCCTGCCGCTCCACTTTCCCACAATGTGCCAAGAACGACCCTGCCTCAAGGGGAATGTGTGAAATTAAAAATGGCAGCTAGCCCCAGCAACCTGGCATTGATTGGAGCTACCCACAGCCACCATATGTTGGGTCCGGTGGCAGAAGAAGGGGACCTGCTGGAAGGCACTGTGTCCAGAGCCTCCCCCCTAAATATGGAGCCATCCCCAGAAGGAGTATGTGATCTTGCAGCCCACCCCCAACCCCTTAACCAAGCCCTGCCCTGGGACAGTAAAGGAGGAGGATGAGACAGTGGGGGAAGAAAGAGCTGTGAATGTAGGGGGGCCCCCTTCCCCACCCTCTGGACCCCCTCAGAAACTCAACAAACCTACTGTACCTGGAACTGGGTGTGGGAGCGCAGCTGTAAGCAGCCTGAGGAAGTACCATCCAACCTGGGTTTGCCCATAAAAAGAGTTGAGAGACCAGGGTGCTACCCGCTCTTTCTAGGAACTCTTCTCGTTCTGAGACTTTTGTGGGCGAGCTGAGAGTTTGTTTTGTGAGAACCCAGAGGCTGAGAGGGGAGCTAGCAGAAATGACTGGCAGAATCCGAGACCTGGGAGAAGAGGCTGTGGAGGAGGACTGGAAGAAATTTAAGGACTATTTACAAAAATATTGTAAATTGTATGAGTGTTAAGAAAGATGTAAGATTATTAGCAATATGGCACCATTAGGCTAGTTAAAAGGAATATGAAGATAAATGAAAATATAAGAAAAGATAAATTTTGGATAAATATTATGCTAAAATTAAACTTTTAAGGTTTGGGTAAAATTATCTAAAACTAGAGATACAATATTGGAAAATTATAATATAAGAATTGAAACAAGGTGATAAATTGCTGGGTAAAGCTCAAAAAATTTGGAACGCAGGAACGAGAGATGCGAGGAAGTCCAAAGAAGTGAAGAAAATATGGTTATTGTAAAATTATATGTTATTTTGTTTGTTTTTTCTATTGTATTAAGAAAATCTTTAATAAATATCTTTAAAAAAAAAGAGAACCCAGAGGCTGAGAGGGAGGGTGTGTCCAAAGGAAAATGAATTAGTATTCATATCACTTTGTATTAATGTAACATTTTTATATGTAGCTGTATTTTTGTAATATTTTGTTTAATTTGTTGTTGTTTTCAGTTTTTATGTACACTGCTTAGATATTTTCTTTAAATATATTAAGCGGTTTAGACATTAAATAATCAAGCAAAATAATCAGTTGATTAATAATATTGAAATAATTTTTGGGTCAGACGGTGGCCTGCCTTGGCCCAGATAATTATGCTTGTAGTTGTGGATTAATAAAATTTAGATCTAACAGGGAATCCTAACCAAACCTTTCATGCCTTGGTGTAGGTATGATTCCCATGCAACAGCAAGGCTTCTCGATGGTGTCAGTCATGCAGCCCAACATGCAGGGCATGATTGGAATGAATTACGGCTCTCAGATGCCTCCTGGAACAATGACCATGCAGGTTTGAGACTTGTGCTTAGTCAACAGGAAGCTCTTGAGCTTTAATCTGTATCAGGAAGAGTGGAGTTTGCTGATTTATGCGAGAAACCTAAGGCAGCGGCCCGGCAGGCTTCCCCTTCCTAAGCTTCTTTCTCATAAATAAAATATTTTAATTCCTATCCTTGCTCTTGCACCAAAGCCACCCTGTGAGGCTTCTCAAAATACCATCTGAGTACAACCAGTGTCAGACTTTGGGGGGCCCTTGGCATTTGGCATGGGGCCACATGCTCACTGCCTGTCCCCAGGCGTGCCAAAGCAGTGGCAGGTAGGAGCGCTTTTGAATGGGAGCTAAGCTTGGCTCCTTTCCATTGTGGCCACCTGCCATCTTGAAGTTACTCAAATGCAATGCCCCAGCCTGTAGATTTATACTCCTACTCAGACACAGCTAGGGCAGCCACCATGGGTGAGCTGAGCCCTTATTCAGAAATGAGCTTGCTGCTAAAAGAGAGAGGGAGTGGGGGAGAGAGAGAGCGTGCACATTTGGTGAACAGCAGTGGAGCCAGGTTGGGCTGGTGAGATGCCCTTTCAAGCCCCTGTGGCCCTTGGGTCAGTGCCCCACCTTGTCAACTGCTGGTGCCGGCACTCTGCCACCACCAAGCATCCTGTTTGTGTCTTGGGTGTTACGGGGAGGGGATGAGGAACTCCTTACACAGCAAGCCCCAAAGAGAGCACAGAATCTTGGGGGAAGCATGCTAGAGGGCAACGAGGACAAAGCATCCTCGGTGGTGACAGAAAGTTGAAATGGGAGTTGGATGGAATGGGACGAGCTGTATTGGAAGTGTGCATGGCTGGTTGGAACTCCTGTAAAGCAGGAACCCTCCACCATTGCAGTGTCTTGTTGTAGCAGGTCCCGTGGCCATTGCAGATTGAACCAGAAACCTTCTGCACACCATGCAGGTGTTTTCTCACTGAGCTGCATCCCTTTCCCAGATTCCAGGGTTGGCTTCCCCCAATGTTGCTTGCTCTTAGCAAGGTGGGTTTTTTTTATTTTTAACATTAAATAATTGAATGCCATATGTTTCATTTGCTTCCCAGGGTGGCATGAATCTGGGCCCGATGCAAGCGGCTGGGATGTCATACATGGGGCAGGCTCCCTTCTTAGGAATGCGCCCAGCAGCTCCTCAGTACACCCAGGACATGCGGAAGCAGTTTGTGGAAGAGCAACAGTAAGTGATGCTTAGCTGTCCCCACCAAGTGTTGGGATGGAGATGAGAAGGGTCGTTAGGGGCCTTATAGTAGGAGCGGGGTGCCTTTATAGCCCAAGAAGAACATTCCGTTTTGGGCAACCATATGGGGCTGACATACCAGTGGTGGGTGGAGCCAGTGGCAAAAGTGGGTGGAGCAAAGGAGATGACTGACCTTTGTACAGTAGGCTGCATTCCAACTTTTCAGAAACCACAGGGTTCTAAACTCACACAAACACCCCTCTTCTTCCAAGCAAGCAAGGAACATTATCATGAGAACCCATTTCAGCCAGGCAGCTGTGAAGATCACATCTGAATTTAGAGATTAAGAGTGCTTCGAACAAGACTGGGTCTTGGGCAGTGTAACTTTGTCCTAAGGCAAGCCTGGGGTCAAGTGCAGCCCCCCATTAGTGGGATTACTTGGTTGGTGTTGTCTTTGAACAATGTCTCTTGCTTGCCTAGATACAGAAGAAGAAGAAGGGTCATGTGGGTGCGTATAGAAACCAGCCTAGGACACAAAGGTAAAATTTACATGGGTTGCTCCACCCACTTTTACTTCTGGCCCCGCCCACCAAGGGCACATGGCCCTCAGAAGATTGCACAGAAGGGAATGTGGCCCTCAGGTGGAAGAAGTTTCCCTACCACTGGTTTAAGAAATGTAATACTTAGCTGCGGAAAGCAGGAAAATAAATAGTGGTGAAGCATAGGGCCTAAATAATAATCCTTTTTTAAAAAATGGCATGGCTTGTATCTCGTTGCAGGAAACGATATGAACACCAGCAAAAGTTTTTTGAAGAAGAAAGAAAAAGGCGCCAGTTTGAAGAGCAGAAACAAAAGCTACGGCTTTTAAGCAGCGTGAAGCCAAAGGTCTGTTGACAAGGGGTGTTTTCAGCAGCACCCTATCGGATTTTAAATTCATTAACATATTTTCTCTTGAGCTGGGAAAATGAGCACAGCTGATAGAAAATGTAACCTTTTAATGAAACAGTGCAGAGCATTGAAATATACAAGGCTGAACAAAAAGCAAGATATGAAATGATAAACTTCTCCCGGACAAAAAAATGTTTTAGTTTGACTGTTTCGGTTGGCCTCTTGATAAAGGTTGCCACTGAGATGCAAAACTGGCTTTTGTTAGGGGAAGAAAAAGTGTTTAAAACATATTTTTCACATGCCGTTAAGAGTTTCACCACGGGTCATGTCTTCACTGTCAGGCAGGGTGCTTCTGAATGCCAGTTGCTGGAAACCGCAGGAGGGGACAGTGCTCTCGCACTCAGGTCCTGTTTGCAGGCTTTCCTTCGGGGCAACTGGTTGGCCACTGGCTAGAGGGGCCTTTGGCCTGATCCAGCTGCCATCTTTTTCTTACGCTCTAATGTCTCTGTTTTTAGATGGGTGAGAAGAGCAGAGACGATGCACTGGAAGCTATTAAAGGGAACCTGGATGGGTTTTCCAGAGATGCGAAGCTGCACCCCACGCCGACATCACATCCAAAAAACTCAGGTATTACGTTTTTCATCAGAGATGCGGAGAATGAAAACCCCGGAGCTGGTGCTCTCCTAGTGTTGTCGGACTCCAGTGCCAATCAGTCCCAGCCAACATGGCCAATGATCAGGGATGACACTTGGTCCTGCCACTCTCACAGGCACACTTGGTGGGGACATGGGAGAGGGCCTTTTTGGCAGCTGCTCCCAGACTTTGAAACTCCCTCCCTAGCGAAGCCAGACTGATTCTCTCCTTGTTGTCCTTTCACTGGCAGGTGAACACCTTCCTGTTCCAAGAACTTTTGGAAACCAACTCCTTTTAATGAAAGGGCTGGTGTCGTGCTCTTTGAATTGTAATTATTTGTGTGGTTTAAATAGATTTAACACACACATATAGTTTAAATTTATGTCAATGCGTAATTGCTTTTTCTATGTTTTTAGCACTTATTTTTATCTGTAAGCCATCTTGAGTCCCATTAGGGAAAAAGGGCAGGGTATAAATAAATTAATGACAGCAACAACAGGATATGTAGTCTAGAAACCTCTGGAGGCCACAAGGGCAGGGCTAAGATAATGAGATGCAGCTTCATAAAAACCATTTAGCATCTATCTAGTTGATAATAATTTTATTTGTTTCTTCGTTTGCTAATACATTAAGGACCTACTGAAACCAGAGTTAAGCACTTATAAATCTCATTGATTCAACCTCTCCTTTTGAAATCAGCAGGACTGAAGGGTGCTTAACTGTGACAGGATCATAGCAACACCCATATAAAACTCAACAGGGAGAAGGATTATTATTATTATTATTAAGAGGGGAAGGGAACCAGAATTAATTGGCTCCACCTACTGCTGGACTCCCTGCCTTCCACCCTGCCAGTCCCAATGAGCGTCAGTCACTACTGCCTCCATTCCATACACCTTCACAGGACAAATGCAGCAGCTTTAAAACTTAGTCACAAGATTAGGATGGGTACTAACAACATGCGTCTCAGGTGGCAAATCCCAGGATAAAGAGGTGCATCTTCAACGTAACGACAAAACCTATACAGTCGTACCTTGGATCTTGAATGCCTTGCGACTCAAACGTTTTGGCTTCCGAACGCCACAAACCCAGAAGTGAATGTTCCGGTTTGCGAATGTTCTTTGGAAGTTGAATGTCCGACGCTGCTTCCGATTAAGTGCAGGAAGCTCCTGCAGCCGATCGGAAGCCGTGCCTTGGTTGTTGAACGTTTTCGGAAGTCGAACTGACTTCTGGAACGGATTTCGTTCGACAACCAAGGTACGACTGTATAGTGAAATTGCCAGACCCCCTTTGAAGGGGGGGGGGGAGTTCCACAACTTAGGGGCTGCCACAGGCAATACACTCTCCTGGGCCGCCGCCACCTGAACGTCTGAGGGCAGGGGAACTCTCAGGAGGACCTCCTCAATGCAGCAGTGTTCCTCAGCGCAGCAGTTTACGAAACACTGAGCAATACCGCTTGGCATGGAATCAACATTGCCAGCAAACTTGTTCTGCCTTCATTAGAAATGGCCATTTCTCTCCCTCCCTCCCTCTCTCTATATTTATTTATTATCCTTAGCAAAAAGCCTTGTTGTCCTCATTGGTTTCCATTTTGTGTGTACGTATGTGTGTGTGTTCATTCCATTTTGCAGATCATCCCACGCCATCCCATTCTACTGTGTCTGTCTCCCAAACCTCTGCCTTTCTTGACGATGACGAGTTTAGTGACTTTATACAGGGGCCTGTCGAGAACGCCCCGACATTCGTGCCTCCCACCTCTTCCCAGCCTTTTCAGTCTTGCCATCCTTCCTCCCAGGCTGGGCAACGGCTTTCAGAGAAGGTTGTGGCCCAGTCTCTCCCTCCAGCCCAGATTCCAGTGTCCTCCATCTTTCACGGCCCCAGGGGGCAGGTTCCTTATTTCTCTGCTTCTCCAGCTTCACAAAACACTCAGAAAACAGGTAACATACCATGTATTTGGTGTTTGGGAGGGGATGGGGTACGAAATCTAGCAGCACTGAATATGGGAAGTTGACTTTATGCTTGGTAAATTCCATCTAATCAAAAACAAGTGATTTGACTTAGAGCTGCAACATTTAGGCTGTGATCCTGAGCACACTTCCTCTGGAGTAAGCCCTGTTACATGCAGTGGAACATGTGTCTAGCAAATATGCATGATGTTGTATTACTAGGTTGCTTAAAAATATTTTGATTGATTTAAGAGGTAAAGGTAAAGATAAAGGGACCCTTGAGCATTAGGTCCAGTCGTGGCCGACTCTGGGGTTGTGGCGCTCATCTTGCTTTATTGGCCGTGGGAGCCAGCGTACAGCTTCCGGGTCATGTGGCCAGCATGACTAAGCCGCTTCTGGCAAACCAGAGCAGCACACTGAAACGCTGCTTACCTTCCTGCCAGAGCATTACCTATTTATCTACTTGCACTTTGACGTGCTTTTGAACTGCTAGGTTGGCAGGAGCAGGGACCGAGCAATGGGAGCTCACCCCGTCATGGGGATTCGAACCGCCGACCTTCTGATCAGCAAGTCCTAGGCTCTGTGGTTTAACCCACAGCGCCACCTGTGTTCCAATTTAAGAGGTACCCACCCCCAATTAATTGGGCAGCAGAATTTGAAAGTTAGTACTTCTAAATCCATAGTGGCAGGTGCTTTCTTAGAAGAGGTATTCTCCCCTCTTTTGTCACAGGAAGGAATGCCTCTTGAGCCGTGACTTACATACGTAACATCTAAAAAATAATAATCACTCCCTCTAGTGTCAAACTCATGTGGTGAGTGCCAACAGATACGAAGCTAAAATGGAGCTATTGGAAAGAAGAGGGAGGTATCAGCATGCTCAAGAGAACCTCTAGCTTTTGGGGGGAGGAAGTGGGTTGAAATACACCTTAGGGGCAACTCCCCCTCCCAAGAAACTAAATGAGGCCTGAACATGCTCAGTAGCCATGGAATGTTGAGAGCTGGTTGAAAAGGAATAAAATGACATATAGGAAGACATGACACCTGCACCAGCCTTGGGTATATGTGGGGCTGGTCATTCATTCTTGTTTCCACACCTCGACAGCTCCTTTTGTGTTTGGAGGCAGGGTGTATTTGTGTGTGGATTGGGGTGGAGTTCCAAACTTGAGATTTAACCAAGTGCCAACAATTCCTCCTTTTATCTGTCCAGGCCCTCCCTTGGAAGAGAAGCCCCTGCCACCCTGTGGGTTGAGTGAATTTGGGCAGGCACAAACCCAACTTAAAACTCCTGACGCTGAGCTCAGTGCCGCAGCTCCAGCTGCAAACGGCCCTGATCCCAGGTTAGGGGCCAGTAACTGGCAGCCCGCAGGGGCGCTCCCGAGCGGCAGCCCCGGTCCAAAGGCAAACAAGGCTTCAGAACAAAACCTGTCAGCCCAAGAGCGTGGTGAGCATATCTGTGTCTTGCAGAGCTTACGCTCCAGTGCTGCTTGAACATGCTAACCTCTTTAACACGAATGCCGGGTGATTTTGCTCTGAACCCCTGCTTGAATAATAACAGCGAAGCGTCGATTCTCCTGACTTAACATGTGACGTCCACAAGTTCTGCTTCTGTTTCTCAAACTTTGTTTGTAACCTGTAAGGGTCAAAACATAACAAGCTTCTTTGAATCCTGCAGAAAAAAAAGTTCTTCCAATCATGCATGCTTTCTTCTGATTCTTGTCTTTAGCTGTCATTTACCTTGTGGAGTGGGGGGGGGGAATAAACACCTCATCTCCTCAAACAGCAACAAACGCATCCCAATACCATGAATGAAGTTGATGGATGGTGTAGACTTAAGGGGAGGTAATAGGGGAAGGGACATAGGTCAGTTGTGGAGCTGCTGCTTTTGCATGCAGAAGGTTCCAGGTTCAGTCCCTTGCATCTCCAGATAGGACTGGGAATACCCACTGTCTGAAACCCTGGAGAGCAGCTGCCAGTCAGTGTAGACAACACAGGGCTAAGCAGACCAACAATATGACTTGCTATAAGGCAGCTCATTGTCTTCCTACTAAATATAGCACCAGGAGGAGTGGAATATTAAGGGGAGAGATGTAGCTCAGTGCTCCAGCATGTGCAGAATGTCCCTGTTTCAACCCCCAGCAGGTCTAAGTAGAAAGACCCCCTTCTGAAACCCTGGGGAGCCTCTGCCAGTCAGTGCAGACAATACTGAGCTAGGCAGACTCTGCCTATGTTCTATAATAATTCACACAAACGTAATTTGACCAATAGAACCCATTATGAACTGTTCCAGTATTTCCGCTTCTCCGTTTAGTTCTCTGTGCACCGCCTGGATTGCTGTTCAGGTGGCCTCTCTTCTAACAGCAGTGATAGCACTTAACGGACTCTACAAATTAAGAAGGGTTTTGCCTGCTTAAAGAACAGGCATAAAACGAAGTGGCAGTGGTGTGGAATGAACTTGAGATGGACTCTATGGCCATCGCTCTTTGCAGATGCTAGATTCCTCCACCACCATGATGATGGCCATACAAGTACTTGCTGCTGGCATCACTGAAGCAGCCTCTTCAGGTACATTTCATTCCCAAGGAGAGGCGTTTGCAGAAGTTGGCACTCTGCAGCTGCAGGAGTGGCGGCTCCGAGGGCCGGATGTGTGTTTTGACTTCTCTGGCCAGAACATTACCCCTCCACTCCTCTTCAGGAGAAATCTTAGTACGCCTAAGGAAAGCTATTGCTCTTACTATGGTGATTTGTAGAAATAGAAAAGCCCCGCCTAGTTGCCATGGAGGCTTATCCATTAGGGCAAATGGGACTCTGCCCCACCAACCTCAGACAGCCCCCATCTTCCTGCCTTCTTACAACAAGTCAGAGGGTGGCTTCACCTGCCATTGGCTCTATCTCTGCCTGTCGCTGGTCTCCTTGCCAGCGCTCAGCTGGTCCTTGGTCCCACCAGCACTCAGCTGAATTGCATTTATTTTTTAAAATTCCAGCAGTCCTAGAAATGCTTCTCACAAGCTCTGTGTAGAGAGGCTCTGTTGCATATACAGAGTGTTTAAAGCTTGATTTGTGTGCAGAAGGAGAGTCTCTTCCCTCATTTCTTTGAGCGTGCCATTTTATTCCGGACTGCTTGCAAGAGAGGCGATTAATCCTTTGAAATAAGATGACGGAAGTGTTCCAGATGAGTCATTTCGCTGCAGATATTTCCTAAATATAGTTTTCCTTTCGTGTGTGTGCCTTTTAGGTGTCGGAGTCTTCCCTTCCCAGGATCCAATCCAGCAACTGTTGCCTCCCTGGATATACAATGATAATTTAGTTCCAGGTAATATTAATGGCAATGATGAAACTGAGCAGGAATAGCCTTTGAAGGTATTAGAAAAGGTGATGCAAGCTCTCCTCCCATTCTGGATGCCTTGTAATTAAACCAGCTTATTTCTTAAGATGATTTGCCCTTTCTGCAGGTGAGGGGACTGGTATATAGACACTCTGCTAAGTGTTTAGTAGGCAACACTAGATTTTAAACTGGGCTTGCTAAGGGCATCTCACTTTTATTTTATTTATTGAATTTTTATACCACCCTTCTCCCAAAGGAGTCTGGGAGCATCAAAATGTTAAAACACTACCATTTAAAGTAGGAACATAGCCGCTTTGAGACTCCTTCAGGTAGTGATAAAGCGGGATATCAAACCCAAACTCTTCTTCTTCTTCTACTACTACTACTACTACTAAAAACCTTCTGAAAACATTTAGAACAGGGTCTATAAGCTTCATTCAGGTGGTCTGTTCTCTCCCGCTCCCCACCCTGCCATTTTATTCTCACAACAACCCTGTGGTGTAGATAAGGCTGGTCCAAGGGGTCACGGTGGACTTTTGTGGCTGAGTAGAGATTTGAACCCAGGTTTCAGCCTGACACTCTAACTGCTAGGCCACACGAAACCACACATGTCGCAGAATTGTTCTGCCCAGACACTGAGGTCCAGTGCCGAGGGCCTTCTGGTGGTTCCCTCACTGCGAGAAACAAAGCTACAGGGAACCAGGCAGAGGGCCTTCTCGGCAGTGGCACCCGCCCTGTGTAACGCCCTCCCATCAGATGTCAAAGAGATAAACAACTACCTGCCATTTAGAAGACATCTGAAGGCAGCCCTGTTTAGGGAAGTTTTTAATGTGTGACATTTTAATGTATTTTTAATCTTTGTTGGAAAGAGTGGCTGGGGAAACCCAGCCAGATGGGCGGGGTACAAATAATAAATTATTATTATAATTCCATGGAGAATTCTGTACATGCTCTGTTTGCTGTCCAGCTCCACAGTGGAGCTGGAGGGTTGGCATTTGATGATGTCCAAGTCCAAGTTCATCTTGTCTCTAATTTGGGTTCTTATGTGTTGGCAACTCCTGATTATGCGAAGTCCAATGATGGCTTTTTTCTTTGCAGATCTGTACAAGAAAATTCTAGAAACCACTATGACGCCCACTGGAATAGACACTGGCAAACTTTATCCCATCCTGATGTCATCTGGACTTCCCAGGGAGACGCTTGGGCAAATATGGGCCTTGGCCAACCGCACCACTCCTGGGAAGCTTACGAAAGAAGAGCTGTATACCGTTCTGGCGATGATAGCCGTAACTCAGGTAGGAGCAACTAAACACTGGGAGGCAAAGCTGGGAGAAGGTCAGCTCACATCTTTTGAGTGGGTTCTCTGCACCGCTTGTTAGAAAAGCGGGAAAGGACGTGCTGTGGTACAGGGCTTGTAGCGATACTCCTTGCAGGAAACTGGCCAGATTCTGCACCCCCTTTGTTACAGTGATGTGCCAGTCTCCAAATGGCTTGCTGCACCCCCAGGCATTGGTGGAAAATTACACCAAGTCCTGTATCATTTCAGTAAAGTTGGAGAAATCATTTGAGCAGCAGTGGTCACATACATAATTTTTTTTTATATTGTCTAGGTAACTCTAATCCCATAATTCCTCCCCAAAAGCCTCTGGTTTCCTAATTGAGGTTATCACAAACATTTTTTTCAATTCATTACATATCATCTCTCAGTAGGCTTTTACCTTATTACAAGTCCACCACACATGGGAAAAAATACCTCCCTTATTTCTAACAAATGCTTGATTCCGATTTATACATTCTTGCTAGTTTTGCTATAAATCATTTTCACAAATTTCCCCCTCACACCATAACTTGATGTAAACTTTAATTCTGTGTTCCACAAACGCTCCCATGCTGACATTTCAATATTGTGACCAATATCCATTGCTCAGTGTGTTATTGAAGATACTACTTGTTCATCTTTTGCTTCCCATTCTAATACAGTGGTACCTCGGGTTAAGAACTTAATTCGTTCCGGAGGTCTGTTCTTAACCTGAAACTGTTCTTAACCTGAAGCACCACTTTAGCTAATGGGGCCTCCTGCTGCCGCTGCGCCGCCGGAGCACGATTTCTGTTCTTATCCTGAAGCAAAGTTCTTAACCTGAGGTAATATATCTGGGTTAGTGGAGTCTGTAACCTGAAGCATCTGTAAACTGAAGCGTATGTAACCCGAGGTATCACTGTAGCGCCTTATAAAAACAGTGCTGCTGTCTATTAATACTCCCCCCTGCCCCCTCTTTTCGCTTACAGAGAGGCCTTCCGGCTATGAGTCCCGACGGTTTGAACCAGTTCCCTTCTGCCCCGCTCCCTACACTGAGTGGGCTCCCGATGGCAATCCCTGTCACGGTGAGCCAGCAGTCGATGATGCCGCCGGGGCCTCCCGTCTCCATGCCTCTTAGTATGACGCCCGCCGTGGTGGGGATCAACATGGCTGCACCAGTGGCGGGACCTTCAGCGCCGGCGCCCAGCGGGTTCATGCCGCCTTACCCTCCAAGCCAGGTCAGTGCCGCGTATGCCATGCAATAAGCGAGAATCCTTCTTGAAGTGGGTTTAAGCAAGAACTTGTCCTTTCCAGCCAATATTTAAGCAACAGAGGGTGAACATCTCTTTCTTTTAATGCTCAGTTGTCGTTCTCATATCCTGCTTCTTTGCTTTCAGTTTTTAAGTATTTGTGCTTCATTTTTAACCCGCATGCCGTTTCTCTGCATGACTGTATGCAAGGCAGCTTAGAACCCATATAAATTACAGGGTTTTTATATGGCTTTCATTGTGTTTAAGTGCATCTTTTCTTTTAAATTTTATTGGGTTGTAGTCAGTGGTGGTCCTACTCAGAGTAGGCACATTGAAGTTAAAGGATACAATGGTACCTCGGTTCTCAAATGTAATCCATTCCGAAAGACCGTTTGAGTTCCGAAACGTTCGAAAACCGAGGCGCAAAGGGCTGTCTGCAAATTCAGTTGAGAAAATTGAAAAAACACACAGCGGGAGCCATTTGGACTTCCGAGGTGCGTTCGAAAATGGAAGCAGTTGCTTCCAGGTTTTTGGCGTTCGGGTTCTGAAATGTTTGTCAACGGAGATGTTCAAGAACTGAGGTACCACTGTACTATTGACTTAGGTTCTTTCCTTTCAAGGGGTCAGTTCTGAGTGAAACTTAGTTGGATACAGCCCTGTGGTGGTTGTTTTTAAATACTTCTGTTTTATTTTTGTTTTATGTTCTAACAATATGTTGTTTGTTTTTTAAAACTTAGATTTTTTTTAAAAAAGGAAACAGTTTATAAATGCGTTTCAGTAAATGAATTAATAATGTCCATTCATTTCAATGGGTTTTATGCAGCTATGTTTAACTACAGTTTGCCTCTGCTGTGCATCTGTATGCAGTGCGGTAGGATCACCCAGTCACTCTTGATGCAGACATGCAGCAGCAGAATTACTGCTAGCTGGGATAGCTCAGTCAGTAGAGTGTGAGACTCTTAATCTCAGGGCTGTGGGTTCGAGCCCCTTGTTGGGCAAAAGATTCCTGCATTGCAGGGGGTTGGCCTAGCCCTAGATGACTCTTATGGTCCCTTCCAACTTTATGATTCTATGATTCTGTACTCCTTGGAAGGACTCTCTGCGTGAGTCACTGACATGGGAAAGAGCTGTGCTTTGAACAGTGACTTATGCAGAAGCTCTGCAAACACCCTCCCTCTGGGAGCCGACGCTTCATTCTCCTTGCAATCCAGGCGTGGTCAACAGACCACTCATGAGCATGGAGGTTTCCTGGATTATTTGCTTCATTAGCCTTGGGTTGAAAGTATGTTGAAATATTGGCCTGTTTTTTCTTTGGGGCAGTTGTTACAGGTTCTGTGGGTGAAATCCCCAGTTCTTTGCAACATTGTCTTGTAAGTACAGTGGTACCTCTGGTTAAGTACTTAAATCGTTCTGGAGGTCCGTTCTTAACCGGAAACTATTCTTAACCTGAAGCACCACTTTAGCTAGTGGGGCCTCCTGCTGCCGCCGCGCTGCCGGAGCACAATTTCTGTTCTCATCCTGAAGCAAAGTTCTTAACCTGAGGTAATATTTCTGGGTTAGCGGCATCTGTAACCTGAAGCGTATGTAACCTGAAGCGTATATAGCCTGAGGTACCACTGTACCATGCTCGGACTCAGAAATAAATAGGGCTACTTTATCCAGCCCACAGTATTAAGGGCTTTGCAAGGGCGGAGTTCAAAGTTGATGTAAGTAGCTTCAGAAGGGAGGGGAGATTTGAAAGCCCACCCGACAGCTCCCGGAGTCTTTTACTGATAAAAGTTGGCAGTTATTTTCATAGGCTGAGCCTTTTTATCAGAGTAATTTGATAATTAGAGCTCCTACTTACACAGCAGAGACTCAGTGGAGACTTGACCCGGCGCCATCATCTCCCGGAACGCTTCTTTCTCCTGTGCACTATGAAAGCAAATCTTCTGGGGTGTAGGAACAAAGCATGCTTCTGGTTTTAAGGGAAGAGAAGGAAAAGTGTGCATCTCTGCTATTGGAAGCCTCCTAGAAACTTTAGGAGTAACCAATAAATAACAAAATACATAGATAGCATAGTAGTGTTAGTTTTAAAGAATGCAAAGCAGCTAGGTACAAGATTGCTCTCGCCCTGAAAGGGGACTTTCTGATTTCATATTAATCTAGGCAGCCAAACAGGATGACGATGACTTCCAAGATTTCCAGGACGCTTCTAAGTCTGGAGGGCTTGATGACACCTTTACAGATTTCCAGGGAGAAACATCTGGATCAGGCAAGGCGAGTGCAGCACAGCAGCAGAGCAGGTAGAGGATTTAAAAACGTACTTTTACTGTAGGGCTTTTTGCTGGCAAGTGTGTGTATACTTGTGTGTCAAAAACAAACAAAAGTAGCTTTTCACATCTTCCCACTTAGGAGACATAGAAACAGGACTATGTCCGTGCCTCATTCTAAATCGGATCCAGTTACGTTTTAGGCCAATCATGCCCAAGCTTTGTAGAAGAGCCACTGGTTTAGTTCTCTTGTAAATGGGGAACAAATATAGTTCAGGGATCATGTGACTGGGAGGCAAAAAGTCCCAGGTTCAATCCCAGGTAAGGCCAGGGGGAAAACTCCATTTGAAACCTTGGAGAGCAGGTATAATTCAGAACCGTGATGACTGGAATCTTGCTTCCTGTCCCCCACCCCACCCCAGGGAAGGCCTGTGGCTCAGTAGTAGAGCATCTATTTTGCACTGCCAAGTGTCCCAGGGTCAATCTTCAGCATCTCCAGTTAGGACTGGGAGAGAAACCTGGAGAGCTGCTGCCTGTCAGTGTAGGTGGAGCCATGGTCGGACTTGATATAAGACAGCTCCCTGTTTTCTTCACTGTATCTTGCATTGAAATGAATTCCTGATCTTACTGCAATAAGTGACAGTAATTACGTTTAACACAGTATAATGACCTATACCATAAACACAGCAATTATGACTTAGCCATTCTAGCCTTCTTTTTATTGCATATTACTTTTCCTCTTACTCTTAGAAGCCGCTACATATAAATATGTAGAATGCATTGCAGCCATTCATCTTTGGCACAGGAAATGTCCTCCTGTGACGGTCTAATTGGAGTGTGAGTCAGCAGATATGTAGCTGTGGAAGGAAAGGTTGTTTTTCCTGGAAAAGCCTCACCTGCGTCTCTGTCCCGTGTGACTGCACCTCCCCTCTGGAGTGGCGTAATTGTTTCCAGTCTAATATGCTGGTCTAATTGTTTGAAAGACATTTTTAGAGGGGGGGGAGTCTCCAGCTCTACAGACAGCTGGTGATTAGACTTGCCGTACAGCATCCTGCTAGATACCCGGTGTGAACTTGTATAAGATTTCCATAAATGTTACCTCTTGCTCTCTTTATTTGTGTTGTCCCTCTCTCCTCCCCCTTCTGCAGGGTTCATGGGTCCCCATTAGCATGCATCTGTGAACCGCTCGGCTTGTAGGCCACTGATAAGGAGATTTATTTGAAAGAGTCTTGCTCCCAGTCCATTTTTTCCAAAAACAAAACAAAACCCCTATATCTGTGAATCCCACAGAAATCCATATTTTCGATTTGGTGGCGTGGATTTCAGGTTAAACAAAAGCATGAGTTGTTTTAATGTCGAGGATGCTGTTCCAAGCTGTCAGCAGGGAGATAAAATATGTGAGTCGTGTGGTGAAGCTAATCTGGGGTGGCTTTGCTTTTCCCCACCACAACAAAACATAGATTTGCATGGGAGCTGCAGTGTTTGGATGCTTAACCAACTAGATCAGTGTGTATTTAACTGCTTTTTAGCTGTTTCTATTGAATTTTGTACATCACCTTCCACCCTCCCTGTTGAACTTACAGTGCCTACAAAAGAGATTATTATTTTTTTTTATTCCAGCAGGCATTTTAATTAAAGTCTGATTTTATAGTTTTGATTGATTTTTATCTATCTATGTTGTGGGTTCTTGTACACCACTTAGAGACAGTTGTCATTAAGCTGTATATAAATTGTTCAAATAAGTAAAGATAAGAGAGGAAATGGTGGATTTGTCCAAAATGAGCGGGGGGGGGGTGGATGACAGAGGGAACAGGTGTGTGAGAAAAGGATGCAAGAAGACAGGTTCTGGGTGGGCCAGAAATCTCCTTCCTCTTCCTTTTTGCCAGGATTTTTTGTATGCCCGTCTAATTTCTCTGCCCTCCCTTTTAAACTCAAACGGATGATTTTTGGCTTAAGGTAGGGACTGTCAATCCAGAGCAAAATCTATGTAGGTGGTAAAGGGGTGGGGGAACACCATGCAGCTTGTTACTGATTTTTTTCCCCTTCCCTCTCTTACCCTAAAAATATCGTCGGGAAATCTTGCGGCATAAATTTCAGCATTGCGTATATGTGTGTGTGTGTGGTTTTCTTCACCCTTGAATGGGGGTGGGGAACCTTTTCCAGCCCAAAGGCCACATTGCCTTCTGGACCAGCTTCCTGGGAGGTCACATGCCAGTGGTAGGCGGGGCCAGAGGCAAAAGTGGGAGGGGCAAAGGATGTAAATATTACAGTAGGCTAGTTTAAACACACACACACATACCGTCTATCCTCCCTCCAGACTGGTAAGAGGCATTATCTTGGTTCAAATGTGAAGCAGGGGGCCAGAGAGAGTTCAGGCCTGGGAGAGTTCTGAGAGCCAGATAGAGAGACCTGGAGAGTCTGAGGTTTCTCCCCCATTGCTGTGGAAGTCCTACCCTGTGCTTTGTCACAAGTAGAAGTGCCCTTGCAGGCCACCAGAAGCTGTTCTTGCATCAAGATCTCTCCCAGCCCCTCCTTTGGCTCCATTTCCACCCTAATGCAACGCTTGAGAACGTCTTCTCTGACAACTGAGCCGATCTCTGTGGGAGCAGGGCCCTTGGTGCCCAGCCCTCTCCTCACGTTTTCCCCTTCCCTTGCTTTTTTATGCAGCACCCCTCCGATGCTGATCCCGCTCTCCGGCGCGAAGGTGTCGCCCGCTGTGGATAAGTACGCCGTTTTCAAAGGGATTGCCACCGACAAGGCTACAGAAAGCACAGCTTCGCTTGGAGGTAAAAAAAAGCAGCTGTCTAAAGTATTGGTGCACTCCTGTTTGTTATGACCTTTAATGGGTTGATCACTCGTCTAGGAAGGGTTGTGGTGGTGCTGAGAACACTTCTCCTTTCCCCATGGGTGGCCCAAGACATTTTGGTACCCGAGGCGAACAAAAAAATGTGGCCCCTTGCCCTGGTCCTCACCAGGGAAGGAGAGGTGAGTGGAGATGTACATCAGGAACAAGGGGGGGTGGGAGAGAGTGACATTGGGATCAGCCACCTTCCCTGACCTCATGGGTGGGCTGGCCCTGCCTTTCCCCATTTACCAGGTTTACCTTTCCCTCCTCATGCACCAGATCCAAGCGTGAAGCTGTCGTGTGTGAGGCTAATATGGAGAGAGTGAGAGCCGTGTAGGCCACCTCGAGCTCCTTAGAGGAGAGGTGGGATATACAGATAACCTCGGTGTAAATCGGCATCCAGTGTGATGTCGTGGTCAAAGTGCTGGACTAGGACCCAGCAGACGAGGGTTCAGATTCCCACTGGGTGACCTTTGGGCCTCTCAGCCTAGCCTACCTCACAGGGTTGTACACCACCTTAAGCTCCTTGGAGGAAAGGTAGGCTATAATTGTAATAAACACTAAGCTAAAGCCCTTGCCCTTGCAATCCTTGATTTCTATGTGCAAGGAATATTGATTTGACCAAACCTGCACCTGCTGATTGCTATGCACAAATGCAAATGTAGGCACGGTGACTAAATTTGAAATAAAAACGCCATCTCGCTTAGCGATGTGATGAAGAACTTTGACTCTGTGCCTTCTGAGTCTTATCCGGGTACTAACTGTTGATGGGTGACTTTAAGGCCCCTCCTGCTCTTCCTCTTTAGAGTTCTTTAAACTAGAACAGACAGCCCTTTGGAGGGAGGATGGAATAACTGGGAATAAGCTGCAACTGAGCACAGTGGGACTCAATTACTTAGGGAGCAGCCTTACATTGAGTCAGAACATTGGCCCATCTGGCTCAGTATTGCCTGCCCTGGCTGGCAGCAGCTCTCCAGAGTTTCTGACCTGGGTCTTTCCCAGCCTTACCTGGAGAGGCTGAGCGTGGAACAGAAGAGCTTTTGCATGCAAAGCAGATTCTCTGCCACTGAAATATGACCCTTCCGTTGAGATTCCTGAGCAGCATAATTCCTTCTTCCAACTGCTACTACAAAATGCCTAGGCTGCAAGGTAGGATTGGGAAACAAAGGGGGGAGGGGGAGGCATGTTGACGCCAGGAAAAGTAAAGGAGAAAGCAAGTGATTTTTCTCAAGAAGTGCCCAAGAACACATCTCAGAAAGAGTTCTTTCTTTAGCGGCTGATCTAAAGACAGTCACGCACAGTCACTTTACGTAACGTGCCAATTTTTAACTTGTGATGTGTGTGTGTGTGTTTGTGTGTGTGTGTGTGTGTGTGTGTGTGTGTCTTTTATTCCAGCCTTAATTTAACTATATTGTGACTGAATTTTCCTTTTTTTAAAAAAAAAATAATTATACCCACAATAGATTATGGAGACAAGTACAGTGCTTTTCGAGTGCTGGAGCAGCAGCCTGAGAGTAAGCCCTTAGGTGAGTGTGCCAGATTTGCAAACCTTGATATCTTTGCCTTGTTGACTCTGTGCTTCTTTTTCAGGTTGCTTAAAGGGTCTCTGTAGGTTTGGCAAAAATCCTACCAACACCAGTCTCAGGGCATTAATACTGTGTGTGTAGACATTTATTTAAACCAGGGTTCCCAAAGTGGTGAATATTCACTCCCTCTCTCCCCCCCCCCATCTCTCTCTCTCTCTCTCTCTCTCTCTCTCTCTCTCTCTCTCTCACACACACACACACACACACACACACACACACGGTCAATGGGACCTAGTTTCACTTTTAAAATTTTTTTCTCCAGTATCTCAATTCTAACACCCCTCTTTCACTCCCCCACAAAGATGCAAAGGCATAAAAGGAAGCTGCCTTTAATATTCCTTGACTTTGTCTCATTTGCATTCCTAAGAAGTTGGGTTGGGGTCAGTGGCAAGCTCATCAAGGGGGTCAGTGGACTCAGAGGTTGGGGGCCACCCTACTTTAAATAATTGAAGCAACCTTTGTGCTGCCTCAGTTGTTGGACTGCAACCTCCACCAATCCCAGCTGTTAGGTAGTGAGTGTAAGTTCTGGCTTAAATGCCTGTTAATATGCAGCTGCTTTTCAAAGCTAGGCATTTCTTTCCCCACTCTTTCAGGCTGTGGGAAAATGCTGCAATAAGCCTTCTTCCATCTCAGTTTATTGCCATTTTATATAACTGCAGAAAAGCACAGCTTTCTCATAGCTGTTTCCAGGAAAGCTCATTTCCATAAGGTCCCCAAGGGCGGCGTAGTTACATTTTCTGGGAAAGATGCAGTTTCCTGGATCAAAATGGACTAGAGTCCCTTTTTTAAAAGCACCTTTTTCAAGAGACTGGCAAATATGCTATGGCTAATTAACTCAGTGGGCTACAGGCTGCTTCATCAGATGCTGTGTGCATTTCAATAATCTGAGGCCAGGGGAAACGCATTACGAGTCTCAGTTTCTCAATAACTGGACTGTAGCTCAAGCTTTCCATCGTCTCAAAGTAACAAGTGAAAATTGGAGGCAACTGCTTTGGAGACTTGGAATGCCATTAACATTTTAAAAACTAAGCAGGACTTCAGCCCTTGTCAGCACCGAGACCGGAGACTTCCTAGGGAGCCTCTCCCTGAAGGAAGTACAGAATATTTTATCTGTGAAGCTGCCTGGCATATCACTCAAAAAGTCGACAGTTGCAAAAATACCTTTATTAAGGTCAACAACAACAAAAGTCACAAAATCGTGGCATCCTTTTTGAGATCTCCAGCACCCTTAATCAGGTTGGAGTGTTGCACCAAGCAAGGCATTGGCTCGGCATGAAAAATGTCTGAGCCCGTCCAATATTTCGGAGAAAGAGAAGTTGGTTTTGAATTGCCCTCTTTTCACTTTTAACCCTTTCACCAGCTTACATTTCTAACGGAAAAGCTTGCAGCCCACCAGTAAGTTGAGTTTTGCTGTACCTTGCCTCGGTTTGGGTTGACGTCAGTTTCACAAAGGTGCTTTTCTCCCCGTCTGGGAAAGCTGGAGTTTGCACTACCTGAAAGAACCAGGTCCGCGTAACAGGAGTTCTGTTTGATGTGACCTCAGTACCTTTTTCCTCAGTAGCAGGTGGTGGAGCAGCATTGCTTACCTCCAAACACCCACGTCACTGTTGCATCCTGGGAGGTGCAAGGTTGGTGCGGAGCCAATGTACCAGTTGGAGTTCTGGATTGGCTCTGCTGGAGTGTTTGCACTGTACTGACCTCACCACTCCCTTGCCCCTCCTCTCCATCCTTGTATGCAGTCACAGGCAACTGGAAGTCAGGTGACTGTTGCTACCCCATCTTGCCAACATTTGCCACAGCTTAAACTGGCCTGAAGCGTTGATCTGCTCTTTCTGTTTACTTATGGCAGCATTTGTGAAACTGACTTAACTGGGTTTTCTGTTTTTGTGGTGACGGTGATTTGAAATATGATGAAGCAAAACCTCTCTCTCTCTGTGTGAGTAGATATAGATAGAAGTTTTGCATCGCATTACCTTTCAAGTAATGTAGACATATTTTAACAGCAGCTTCTGTGTAAATATGTCCTGCTGGTGAATGGGTTAATCAAAATTAAGTGAATTAAATGGGGCCAACTATGCGGTCTAGCTCTAGTGTCTTAAGAGAGGGTCTGTAGCTCAGTGTCTAGAGCCCCCACCCTGCATGCAGAAGGTCCCAGGTTCAATTCCTGGCATCTCCAAATATAGCTGGGAATAGCCTCTGCCTGGAACCCAGGAGAACCACTGCCAGTCCGTGTAAGCAGTACTGAGATAGATGTGGCTTTGGTCTGACCCGGTACAAGGCAGCTTCCTACATTCCTAAGCATCCTGTTCTAAGGTAACAACATGTACACAGGTGATAACTGGAGAAAGCTGAAGTAGGGCAGGGATTTCCAGCATCATCTTCCAGGCTGTCTGTTGTGCCCAAGCATGACCAAGAGCGTATGTGAAAAAGGCTTCAGAAAATATCCCTCCAAGAATCCAGACTGCACAAGAGACTGTTTGCTCTTCTTGCTCAGTTCTTGTTTGCACAGGTTCAGCCTTTCTGTCTTTGAACATGCCCATTCAGACACACTCACGTTTCTTAGGGTGCCAGGATTGGATGCTCAGCTTCCTGTTAGCATATAAGTTGTGGAATGGGCAGCTACACGCCTAGCAAGCAGCAGACCCCTCTGGTCCACATCAGATAAGCCAATGTAGCTTCCAGCCTATAACTTGGCTCCGTTTCTCCTTGTTGAAGCCCCTCTCCACTCCAAAAAAGCCCTCTGCTCCTGTGGTTACTGCAAAAATACATAGACACCGCTGCCTGCTGTCCTTATTGTATCATCTCCCCCAAACTCCATTTCAGATATATTTGTGTAACAAGAAACCATCTTCTAATAACTTCCAGAGGGATGAGCATGCTAGTTTCAGGGAAGTTTTTAATATGTGACATTTTAGTGTATCTTGCATCTTTGTTGGAAGCCGCCCAGAGTGGCTGGGGAGACCCAGCCAGATGGGCGGGGTACAAATAATAAATAATAATAATAATAATAATAATAATAATAATAATTATTATTATTATTATTATTATTATTATTATTATTATTATTATTATAGTTTGCTGTAGCAAAACCAGCAAGAAGTTTTGTAGGACCTTAGGCAAGCTGATTTACTATGTCTTAAGCTTTTTGTAGGTAAGATGTTTTGTCATCTTCCAACAACTCTCTCCCACTAAGGAACCAACTACTTGCCTTCCTGATTCATTAACGTGGAGTTAGCTTAAGAAAGGAAGGCTGGCCACCACCAATCTTGGGAGCAGGAGACAAGCTGCTTAGAGAAACTGGGTTATTTATTCTTTTTTACTATTATTTCCCCAAGAGATAGCATTACATCGCCAACGAAGACACTACAAAACATTGACGCTAAATAATTAACTCCAAGCAGAATAAAATAACCATTAAGCAATGCTGGTAAAAAGAAGTGCCCTTATTGGGGAAACCTTTGAGGGGTTGATATTGATCATTTAAAGTTATTGAGGAAAGTGATGGGCTTAGAAATGGTAGCAATGATGACACCCCATGAAGTTGCCTGAGGAGGAAATGGATGCATTGAGGCACCCCCAGAGAAAAAGCCACCCAGATGATAACATAGGGATAGGCAAGTTCATCCATGTTTGTTTCTCTCAGGTTCTGTTTTTTGCAATCTTAAGTTCAGCTCTCCACATTTCTGCATGAGTTTGCAGTGTGTGTGCTGCGTGTGTTTTCTTTAAGTCCTCATGATGATTCATAGGGATTTTAGTGCAGATTCTAGTATACAGCTTTGCCTAAAATACACATTTTTGCCAAGCGATCTCCCCATATACGATGCATTTTGTAAGTTAATTTTCACCAATGTCAGCGTTTTTATACACACTTTACCCGACCACTCTTGCACGCGTTACTTGGCTGGGTAAGTGCATTGCAAAATTCAGAGCAGTGCAAATTTTGAAAGCTTACCTGCATTTTGACTCATGTGTTGTTTCGGAGAGTCTAAATGAGGTAGATTTGCCTTTAAGTGAAAACTGAATCGGATTTCCCCCCCACCCTGATAAGAGCTGCCCACCTAACTTGTGAAATCAGGGACACTCGGGGAATGGCACCAGGTGATTGATAATAAATAAATAATAAATAATTGAAATGCTTACATTGAATTTGAAGCTTATCTCACTTTGCCACCGGATGGGCCCTTGCTTCTGAATAGCTAGTGCCTTAAGAGCTATGGGTCTGCTACACTGCCGGGGGGGCTGGGTACATTTCTACCCCGAAGAAATTCTAGTTCTTTGACTTGTATAAATTATGCAAACAAAGGCAATTTGCGTCAGTTCTTACAGCACATAATTACAGTTTTGTAATCTAGACAAGCTGTATTCTTCTTTTATCAAGGCTCATTACAATACTGTTGATGGGCTAATGCAATTAAGCATGTATAATCACAGCTTTTTAGTTATCGTATGTAGAAAGCATTTGTGCCCACCTATGGAAACAGTGATAGCAGCTGATTCTCTTCCCCACCCCAGACAAATTACCCAGGCTTCTAGGAAACCCCTTCTCAATAACCAGACGACCACAGCACAATTTAGCCGTATCCCACTGGCCTCATGCCCATGATAAAAATCTCTGTTTAATAAGTTGAGAGATGCATAGACTTCAGGAACCTGCACAAAGCTGCTTTGCTCTTCACATGTAGAAACAAGCCAGGAAGCTGCAGTTGACCATTATTGCCTGTTACATTTGAATGAGGAAACTATGGTTCATGTCTTCCAAACAAGCCAGGATTTGGAAACCAACTTCAAATTATGGTGGTTTGGAAGCCATTGACCATGGTTTCCTGGTCTGGATGTAACAGGAAACTATAGTTAACTGGGGCTCACTGGTTTGTTGGTTCATTCATGTGAAGGGAAGAATGAAGTGGGAGGAAAACAGCTACACAAAGTGTGTACACACCTTGACTTTCTAAACTGAGAGTTGATCGCATGTGAACATGGCCTGCGTGGGACTGTATTTCTTATAGTTACTTTACATTAGGGGTACCTAACCTGTGACACCCCCCCCTCAGATATTTGTTAGACTCCAGCTAGCTAGCATGACCAATGGTCAGGGATGACGGGGGTTGTAGTTCAGGGCATCATGTGGGCTACCCATGCGTACATCACTTCACAGGTATTTGAGACAGTAGTTTTGCTCAAAATTTATTCTTGGGACAGGCTAGTTTTTTTGTTATCATTGTAACCCACTCTGTTCCCCTATGTGCAAGGGATTTCCACTTGGCAGAGAATTCCTTTTCAGAAATGGGTGGTCCTTTTGGTGTATTATTCAAAACTGGGGAATAAGTCTGCCTTGGAAAAAAACAGAAAAAACAGCTGTGAAAAATTCATCCTACTGAAAGGCTGTAATGCCTGAATTAAATGCAGACTATACCTCTGTTCATAATTCCAGCGTATGAAAGAAAGACCCAAGATAAATTAAATTATCCACAATACAGGAAATCACAGAATACTTTAGGAATGAAAATATATGTAGAAAGAAGATAATATATTGATCAAAGATGTCCTGTTGGTTTGAATGGTCATCTTCAGTAGAATTATAAATCTCCCCTGTTGAAATCTGTAGGATTTTAAAATGCTTGATTTTGACCGGCTTGTGTTTGCTGCCTGCCAACACACACACACACACACACACACACACACACACACACTATTTGCCTTGAGCCCTTGGGAAGAACTGAGATGGAAAGTGAACAAAACAAACAAATTACCCGTAAGCCATTTTGAGCAGTTGTGCGAATTAATACGTTTATTGCTCAGCTGAGAGAGTCACATATGTCGCTCTCGAGAATCCTACTGACGTTTTCCTCCTTTCCCTTGCTCTTCAGGAGACAGCTTTGCAGAGTTCAAGTCTGCCGGAGCAGATGACGGCTTCACGGATTTCAAAACCGCCGACAGCATCTCGCCGCTAGACCCGCCGATGAAAGACAAACCTTTCCCTCCGCCTTTCCCTTCTCTACCTGCACAGTCGAAGCCGCCGCCGCAAGGAAAGCCTTCTCTGAACCTGGCGGACCTGGATCTGTTTTCCTTGGCCCCTGCCGGCAAGAACAGACCTCTCCCCTTTCCACCCGCCTACAACTCGCCTCAGCAACCGTCTTTCCCTGCACCACCACCTCCAGCTTCTGCCGCTCCTCCGACTCTGCCGGCACCCGGCAACAGCTCGATCCCACCCGACGACTTTGCCGACTTCAATCTCTTTGCGGGGTTGTCGAATTGTACCTCGGCCGCCACTCAGGATGAATTTGCAGACTTCATGGCTTTCAATAACAGCGTCGGCTCTTCCCTCAAGCAAGAGGCCAGCCCCATTCCTCCCGCTGGCTCCTTGGCCAACACGCTGAAGAGCGGTCAGAGCTCGGCCCCCGCCTCCACCAAATACGACATCTTCAAACAGCTGTCTCTGGATGGCCCTGGCATAGGCTTTGAAGAACTGAAAGACCACACCCCTTCGTCCGTGAAGAGCGAGGACGACTTTGCCGACTTCCACTCGAACAAGTTTTCCTCCAGTTCCGAGAAATCCCTGGTCGACAAACTGGCAGCTTTCAAGCATGCGAAAGAGGACTCTGCTTCGGTCAAGTCTCTGGACCTCCCGTCCATCGGGGGCAGCAGCGTGGGCAAGGAAGACTCTGAAGATGCGCTCTCTGTCCAGTTTGACATGAAGCTGGCGGACGTGGGAGGAGACCTTAAGCATGTCATGTCTGATAGCTCTTTGGATTTGCCAACCGTTAGTGGTCAGCATCCGCCAGCCGCAGGTGAGGAACTAGTTAGATTGCTCTGGTAACGAAAGGCAATGGAAATGTCTAAAAGTCTTGCTCCCCAAGCTGAATTTCAGTATTACGTGCCGGTCCTCTGAACTTGTGTTCTTTGGCAAGCTGCTAATCTCTTAACCAAGCAGTATTACACATTTTTCTTTGTTGTCGTCCGATGTAATTTTTCGATTTGGATGGTTTGAGGTGGATCCTGTGCTGCGTAGTATTGCCAACGACCTCTTAGCAGCCCAAATTCTGGGGGCAGGGGACCTCTTGTGTTCATGGCGCCACTCCCTGAGGGCGCCTGAGACAAGACTGCTGCCAACGAGAGGCTGCCTCAATACTCCATAGGTGTTATCTAACTATTTTGCAAGTTAGCCTTTGCCCCCTCCCATTGTGCCAAGGGTTGCTCCTCTTTGGAAAGAGACCCGTCTGCTCTTGGAGACCTCATTCATCTCTGAAGATCTGTAAGGTTGCAATGTCAGAGTGAATGTGGCACATCTCTCAAGAAGTTTGGAGGGCATCTCCAAGGCCCACTGCAGACATAATACCAGCTCCCTCTTGGTAATAAGATGGCGAGTTAGCCTCAAATCCTTCCCCAGTCTTTTTTTCAGGGGGTGGCGAACTCCCTCTTGCTGCCTTAACTACATTGAAGCGATACCTTAGCACTGAGGCTCAAGCTATGTGGCATTTCAGTTCAGCTAGGATTTGATACCCACTTGAAGCAGTGGTTACAAGTCCTGATCAAACTGAAGCACAGGTTAACCTTAACCATGGTTAGCAACATTGGTAAGGTACTGCTAAACTATGGCCGCAAGGTGAGGGAGTCGTACCTTTATTATTATTATTTTACTCTCAGTTTAAGGCATAACCAGTGTTAGCATCTTCTTCAAGCCCTCAGTCTGTATTGTGAATTTCCGTTCCCAGCCCCTCCACCTGTATTCTGAAATTCTGCCTCATGCAGTCTTTGCACCCTCATAATCTTCAAACAGTATAGCTGCCACGTTGTATTTGCACAAGTTGCCAGGCATGGGCGACCCCTTGGCAGGGGAAGAATAAAAGGCTAATGCAGAACTCTGAACAGTGCTCAGAACAGGGAGGCCTCTTTGGCCGGGATTGCTGCTTTACGTTCTGTTTTTGTACACCAAGGTCTGTACTTGGGTCCAAAGATGTCTGTGGCTTTTGTAAGGTCAGAATGCTTTCGCCACAACACATTTTCTTCAGGGCAGATCCACGCCACACATTTAAAGCACGTCCAACACACATGCAAAGCATATCACCTCCCCAAAGAATCCTGGAACCTGTAGTTTAAGGGCACTAGGAATTGTAGGTCTGTCAGGAGAAACTACAGTTCCTAGAATTCTTTGGGGCAGGGAAGTCATGCTCTTTAAACGTGCTTTAAATGCATAGTGTGGATCTGCCCTTAGTCTGCAAGGGGAGGTTCCCAGTGGTGTGTATCGGCATCAGAATCTATACTTGATGCCCACACTATGACTTTATGGAGCCTACCTGTCTCTGTGCAAATAATTGACTTTTTGTAAAAATGGGACATGCCACCTTGTGTTGGGAATCTGGATCCACTGGTACGGTGGAAGACACTTCCCCATAGAAATTGTCCCATAACTCTGCATTAAGCATCAGGTGACTGTAACTACCTAGCAAAAGCGAATGGCGTTGGCCTCTTCCAGCTGAGCTCCATGGTGTTTAGATGGGAAGGGCCCTTTTGGCTGGTCCACCTCGCAAGGTTCTGACTTCGGCTACCAAATCGTGGTGCGTGCTCATGCATTTGCAAGCTTTCCAAAAGCCAAGGGGATCTTGTGTTGACCGTTTATAGTAGGAACCCTCCTCCCTTTTTTCCCTTTCCTTTTTAGATTTCCTTTATGAAATTAGAGTGAAAGCATAGAAATCCAGTTTGGTTGCAGCTCGTTAAAGCGTCACACACGTGCCCTGTTTTTGGTTTGTGCTTTTTTTAAGCCTGTAAAAACAAGAGTGGGAAAACAATGAACTAAGCTTTTTGTGGCCTTTAAAAACAGGAGAGAAATGACAGTATTCTGAAACAAAAACAAAAAAGTATTATTCAGCATTGGTATTATTTGTGGCAGGAAGGCTATTGCTTCAAGCATCACTTATTTTCACATGAACTAAAATTCCCTCCCCCCCCCCCGATATTGAGTAGAGCAGAAAATTACCATATTACAATCATTTTTTAAGTGGTGAAGGCAGGAGGGACTGTTGGTGGCTTTAGATACAGAGAATTCCTCTAACAGGGTGCAAAATATCAGGAAATAATTCTTCTTGGTGAAGAATGAAAACATTTTTTGTATGTTAAAATGCATGGGTATAAGGCCTGTTGGGTCGCTCAGTTCCCTGGCACCTACAAAATGTGTGTTCTTGGAAGTTTTTACTTTGGGTTTTTCCAAAAGCACTTTTTTCCTACTATTTTTCTAATCTTATCGTGTCAGTATCTTTATATGTGGCTCATTTCCCAGAGATGAGTTTGGTGTCCATAGCAATTCAGTGACAGACACTTGCCGTTTGATTTGTGTTGAGAGATGAATCTTGGGTCCAAATGCTGGGTGAAGCAGATCATGTTCTTTGATGCAAAGTGTGTTAAACTTTTTAAGTGTTGATAATCAGGAGGCTGACAGGGTATTTTTGTTTGTTTGTTTTCGTTTTGTCTTTTCCAAGACTGCAATGGAAGCTCACTTTCTAGTGCCAACTCCAATGTATTCCTCAAAGGGGCCAGTTCAGTCCTAATGCTTCCTATGCCCTAACCTCAGTCATGGCTCAGCAATGGATCACAGAGACTCCCTTCTGGCACTTAAGTTCCCACCATTCATAACTATGGTTCACTCTTACAGCTGCATCAAAGCTAACCATCCTTGCTGCCACTTAGAGTTGACGGCTAATCTCAGTTGGGAGTCAACCCTGATTAGCATTTCCCACAGTTAACTCCGTTGCAGCTGTAATGAGAGCCGCACAGCCCTTTTGCTCCTTCCTTTATGCAAGTGGAGAGATGAGCCGGGAACCTGCTGGCTTCCCCTTTATTTCCAGACTGAGAAATTATGGTTAATGGATGACACCCGGTGTGGGTTATTTCCAGAGTAAAGCTATTTAAAACCATCTCTGTTCATTTCAGCGGGTCTGCTCTCAGGTCTGACTTGGCTGTTTCACCCAAAGGCTTCCAGGCAACTTAGGATATGGAGCCTTGATTTGAAATTAGTTTCGGAATCCTGGCTTGTTCGGGAGCCGTTGACCACAGTTTCCTGGTTTGTGTGTAACAAGAAACTGTGGTTAAGTGCAGCTGCATGGCTTGTATCTTCACTTGAGATAAGGGAGGAGTGAATGCATTCAGCTGTACAGCCAGAGGGTGATCCCTTAAACATAGTAAAACGGCAGGAAGTATTACATCTGCTCTGGCCCAGACACTTTTTATTATTATTATTTGGTCCTTGTCTGAAGTCTCTTAGATCGTTTTCTCAATTCTTATTTGTTAAATCAACTTTTTTGTGCTCTGGCGTTTCCATATGCGTGCGTATATATGTTCTGAAGCATTTCAAGCTCTGAATTGATAATGTTCAAGTGTCTATATAACTTTATTTGAGGTTTACATACTTTAAGTAGACTTTTGATTCCTGTTGGTCTGTAAACTGAAATGTCAGAAAGGGACAGTATCCCTTTTATATATTTATTCCTTGATTTAGGAGAAATGGCTGGTCAGCTGTTGGGCGCTTAACTTTGTGTTGTCTTCAGAAGGGGCTCCTCCACAAGTGAGGTTCCTGTCAAAAAAGTGAGCATGTATGTAGAACTGAATTTATCTGAATGTTTCAGTTTTGGCACAGCAAAGAAAAGGACCTAAGAATTTGGAGGCAGTGATGAGTTATAGTGACAAGAAGGGATGAATGTTAGGCCAGTTGTGGGGGTGGGGTGGGGAGATGTTAGAATCTGTCCCCTTTCAGCCAAATTGCCTTAACTTCTCTAGGTTGGGGTGAAGCAGAGAGACTTATTTTCCAAATTCTTTCAAGGGGATACTGTCTCTTTAAACTTTGCTATATGATTCCTTGTGCAGAAGGCAGCCAATATGAAAAATGTGGCTAGATTTCGAATTGGGAGGGGGGTTAACCTCTGACAAACTTTGAACTTTCTAAGCCCTTGCTGCATGTTAATTTCAACCAGGCTACTGCTGCTGCTTTCCTTGCCAAATTTTAACCGTTTACTCTCCCTCCAAGGCTCTTGTCAATTTGAATTGTTTGGTGTTGGGGTCTTTTTCTTTCCCAATCCTTCCCTGTCTTTGAATAATGCAGCCAGGGCAAATACCCTCACCTGCACATTTAATGGAAGATTGCATAATTTCTTTAACCTGCAGGCCAATAGTCCTTCTCCCCTACCCCCCCCCCACGCCTTGGTGGTTATTGGGGGTAGGAGAGAGGAAACTTCATAAATTGAAATTGGGCCAGAGATCCCCCACTTTTTGCTATCAGTTTTCCTTCCCCTCTGATACCTTTATTTGAACTTGACATTTCCTTGTGTGAATGTGCCTTTTCAAATCTGCTTAGATATCTCTCTCTTCTGCAAAAAGACTGACCTGCATGCTTTGATTCTGATGACTGCCCTTTCGAGCTCCTGTATAGCGTTCTCTTTTGCGATCTGTAAGTCCTGCTGTGTTAAATAAATATTTATCTTGGCATATTTTGAAAGTCTGAGCATGTGTGGTTTTTCTTCCCCCTCCCCACTTTTTTAAAGAGTCCAGAGATGCATCTGGTTGCCATCAGCAAAAACAATTTTAAGCCCTTAAAAGTTTAAAGCAATCGTATCCCCTTCTACTGAAAATGTCTCTCTCTCTCTCTTAACATCTTCCAGAGGGGTAGCTGTATTAGTCTGTTGCTGCAAGAACAACAGAGTTATTACAACATAAGCTTTTGGGGACTAGACTGCACTTCATGAGATATGTGAAATGAATTCATCGGTTTTCTGAGATAGCAATTATTATGTCATTGTTGCTGGCCATTCACAGAAGAGTTGTCGGTAACACAGACATCCTGACATTGGAAGCCAGTTAACACACACAGTGCGACTAACATGCATTGTTCTCATCCGGTCCCCAAGTGATAGCATTAAACCTCTTGACAAATGGTTATGCAGCTGTTTCTCCTCTTTTTAGTGACTGTCAGGGCAGGGAGAGGAGAGGTGGTGGCAAAAGCCAGCCAGCCAAAGCAAGTACGCAATGATGGACAAGAGCTCTGTTTGTGGCTGAGGGACACCTTGCTCAGGCTCAAGAGCTTGGGCACGGTTTCTAGGGCATTATAGGGCCAAGGATGACAATTCATGAAGGGTGATAGCTGTGTCCTCCCTCCCTTCTTAGACGCACAAGCCCTGCTGGATCTGCCCTGAACCTCCAGACAGTCATCTTACTTGGATATCCGCAAGTCGTAGTGTTACGAGAGAGGGAGGAAAACCTTTCTCTGTCCACTTTCTCTCCGCCGTGCATATTTCTGCCATGCCACTTCTTGCTTGCCTTTTCGCTGTAAACAGGGGGAGTTGCACTATCCAGCCTTCCTCCACAAAACTATTGAGTTGCTCAAGCAAGGCATTCTATCCCACTTGCCTCCCTGTGCCAACTCCATTTTTCCCTTCCTTGCCAACTGGCACTCTGTGTTCTTTGGGTTCTGAGCATGCTTAGTCCTCCTTGGTGTATTTTTTTGGGAGGGCTGTTGTGCCCCCTTAGGGTCCGTTTTCAAGATGATGTCATCCTTCTGCAAACCTCAGAGTTCTCCCGTATCATACTTGAAGTGGCCCACTTCAGCTCCTGTTCTTCTGAAGCTCCAGTGTTCGCTACTAGACATAACATTCTTCTCCTGCCCCCCAGCCAACTAGAGGGGGTTCCCATGAAATTAATAATCTGCAGATGAAGGCTTCTTTCCAGGTATGGGGAAACATAAGAAGGGCTGCCTCACACCCAGTCTGACCGTTGGCTCCTCTAGCTTTTAGTATTGTTCACACTGCCTCAGAGCAGCTTTCCAGATCTTCCGGTAAGGGCCATTCCTAGCCCTACCTGGAGATGCCGAGGCTTGAACCTGGGACCTTGTGCATGCCAGGCAGTAGACACAACGACTGTGTACACACTGCATGTCTAAAGCATGTGACTTCCCCCCAAGAATCCTGGGAACTGAAGTTTGTTGAATCGTAGCTCTGCGCGAGCTGAACTACTGTTCATTATTCTTGTGGGGAAAGCCATGTGCTTTGAATGTCTGGTATGTGGGCCCTTAGCCATGATGTCTACATTTTATATCCAGTTGCTGGGTATCGCAGGTGGGGAGAGTCCTGCCATGCTCAGGTCCTGCTTTGCGGTTTCCCATTGAGGCATCTGGTTGACTGCTATGAGAGCAGGATGCTGGGCCTCCAACAGGTGTTATCTTATTTGCTCCATTGGCTAGGGTTGGAAAAGACTCTCATGGATCAGCACCATTTACTTAGCGAGGGGGCAGGTAGGGCATACCATGCATATTTTGTGGCTGTACCTGTGATCAGGCCTTAAGGCAGCCAGGTGCAGTTTCCAAAGGGTGGAAGATTTGAGGGCGATGACTGGATTATCCACAAGGCCAACACACCAAAGAACTGAGTGGAGATGAGCTTTGCCAGGCACACTCAAGGAATTGTGAGGAAAGCTGGTAAAAGGGGCAGCTTTAAAAAGGGCTGCTTAATGTTTCATTTAAAGTGGTTTAGTACTCCAAAGGAATCCAAGATGGCTAAGAATTTAAGAAAAAAACCATGCCTAACAACACCCGTATTATTTTTTTCACGAGATTTATGCACCACTCCATTATAAGAAAGCTTCAGAGAGGTTCACAGGAATAAAGCAATGGAAATGTCAGTAAAAAGGATTGAAAACCATTATTTAAAATCTTCAAAGAATGCTTAATGTCAATGATTAAAAGCAGATTAAAACATATGTCAACACTCTACATATCTGGGTAAAGGTAAAAGTAAAAGGGCCCCTGACCATGAGGTCCAGTTGTGGCCAACTCTGGGTTTGTGGCGCTCATCTCGCTTTATTGGCTGAGGGAGTCGGCGTACAGGTTCCAGGTCATGTGACCAGCATGACCAAGCCACTTCTGGCGAACCAGAGCAGCGCGCGGAAACGCCCTTTACCTTCCCGCCGGAACGGTACCTATTTATCTACTTGCACTTTGACGTGCTTTCGAACTGCTAGGTTGGCAGGAGCAGGGACTGAGCAACGGGAGCTCACCCCGTCGCGGGGATTCGAACCGCCAACCTTCTGATCGGCAAGTCCTAGGCTCTGTGGTTTAACCCACAGCGCCACCCGTGTCCCTTACATATCTGGGTAGTCTTGCCTAAACAGAAACATTTTCAGCAAGAGTACTGGAAAGAGTACAGCAAAGTGGCCTGCCTGATATCAGTAGGCAGGGGAGCTCCAAAGTGAGGGTGCTGCCACACTAACAGACAGCCTTTCAACAAGGTCGATGACCTTTTAAAGCCACCAGGTTTTTGCTGGCCTCCTGAAACGGTAAAGTGGCCTTAGCCAACCTGGGCCCTGCCAGATGTTTTGGACTATGACTGCCTAGGAATGGTGGGAGTTGTAGTCCCAAACATCCAGGTTGCGGAAGGTTGCAGTATAGAGATGGCCTGGTGAATCGCAGTTGGCAGAGCATTCCACAGGGTAGGTCCCGCTACAGAAACGAACCGTAGTTTGTGCCAGCTTCAGCTGCACACTAAGCAGGTGAGTGTTGATGCCTTTGGGGATGTGTTCCAGGGTATGTGGGTAGAAGCCTTATTCCCACCCACCACCCACTCCTGTGAGCACTGCTCATGTTCAGCCCGTTGCCAGAAATCCAGAATGAAACTTAAGTTTTAATGCAACATGAGCCTGCCAAGAGGTAGCGATGGCTTTATAGGGGAGAAGACTCTATCAATGGCGTCTAGTCCTGATGGCTGCAGGCTGCTTCTAGTATCAGAGGAAGTTTGTTTTAAAAGAAAACCCACACCTAGCATTTTGGCATCCGCAGGCTTGGGTTGTGGCTTTTCAGTAATGAGTCAAACATGTAAAGAAGAGGTGAGGAACATGTGGCCCTCAAGATATTGCTGCGCTCAGCATCCCTGGTCTGCCCACCAGGTTGACTTGGAGTCCAGCAACATCTGGGGGGTCACATGTTCCCCATCCCCACCATAAACCTCTGCCCAGTCTTGTCTACTCTGACGGGCAGTGGACCTCCAAAGTCTTGGGGCAGAGAAGGGTCCTTCCCAGGCTCTCCTGCCTCGGGATGGGAAAGCTGTGGTCCTGCAGATGCTGCTGGACCCCCAGCTCCCATCAACCCAGACTGGTCACGCTGTGGAAGGGCTGGTATTCATTGGAACTGGTGGGGCACACAGCAGGGAGCCCCAAATAGGTGAAGCCAGAGCCAGTGGGAGACAGGGCTAACGAATTCCAGTTTTGCCTCCACCCTCCTCCTCCCTGCTGAGTTGTACAAGGGTGGGCGCTGAGGCTAAAGAGGAGGAATCTAATGGGCACTGCGACACTGTGAACCAGCTGTATTTGAGAAGGAAGGCAGGTGAGGCCTGGCTGGAGGCAGACTGAGCTACGTGGGGCAATGCCCCATTTGCCTTAATGTACCAGCCTTCGCTGGAGTCCAACAACAACTGGAAGGCCACAGTGTCTCTCATTCCCGAAGCAAAATGAGAACAGCCTAGTGCTGCGTTGAAGCACAGTGGTTAGGAAAGCCTTCTAGAAAGGGTATGTCTTAGCTGTCTGCTGAAGGACAGGTAAAGATGGAGTCAGGCCAGCTTCCCTTGTTCTGTAGCTGTGGATTTACAAGAACAACAATCTTTGAGCCCTGATCTTTGAGCTCAGACACTGTACTTATGACTGCAGAGGATCATAGAACAGGTTTCGGAGGTCAGTAGGTACAGATGGGAGCTGCTAGTTTTTGAGATACTCTGGTGTTCTCCAAAATGGCACCACCTTTGGATTTGACTTGTGTCACTGTTTGCTGAAAACACTGGTCACTAGTGCTCTAATGGTTGGGTCTTCTCCTTCTCTTTTTCTCTGTCCCTCCTTTTCTAGATCTCGATGACTTGAAAGGGACCACCTTTGGAAGCTTCAGCAACGGCTCCACTCTGAGTGGCTTCCCAAGCTATGATTGGTCTGACAAAGACGACGCCTACCAAAGCAGGAAGTCCCTCCCCTTCCCCTTTCCTCCAGGAAGTGGCTCCTCCTTGGCCACCTCCATTCTCCAGAAGAAAGAGACTCTGTTTGGCAGCTCGGAGAACATCACCTTGACCACTGTTTCCAAAGTCACCACCTTTACAAGTGAGGATGCTCTCCAGGACGTGAAGTTCTCACCTTTTGCTAACTTCAAAGAACCTGACCCTCAGTCTGCGGACCTGAGTGACGATGACGTTGAAGGCTTTGGGGAGTTTGCAAGGCCTTTGGCAGAGACATCTGGAAGCCCAGCTGTAGGCACGCCCCAAGAAGCTGACTCTGCTGGCCTCTCCGTAGAAGCAGCCAAAGAAGGCACCGATGACTTTGGAGAGTTTCAGAGCGAGAAGCCCAAAATCAGCAAATTTGACTTCTTACTGGCAACTTCCCAAGGGAAGGTGAAATCAAGTGAAGAAATGATCAAGAGTGAGCTTGCAACGTTCGACCTCTCTGTTCAAGGTGAGTGTCTACATTGGCCTCCAGTTGTTCTGGACTACAGCTCCCATCAGCCCCAGCAAGCGAAGGGACCTTGCTCCCTGCTAGAGCTTCTGCTTTGCATGCAGAACATCCTGGAGAAGCAAGATGCAGAACTACATAAGCCTTTGTTCTGATTCAGCAGAGCTGCTTTTTAGGAAAGGCTTTGCAAGCTACATTTGGCCTCTGATCTTCCTAGCCTGCGTAGTATTAAGCAAATCTTTAACACTTTAGGGCAAGTAATTGAAGTTTGATTGAAGATTTGATTTTCAAGGAGCTGAGTTCTGCCTCGCTGTGCAACATTCATATTGACCTGGTTTGCACAGAACACAAAGCCATGGTTCATTTAACAAACCATAACTCAATCTTGAGTTGTCCCACAGATGACCCAACAAACCGTGCCTTCTTTCTCTAAAGTTTGGTTTATTTTCTAGCTGCTATCGCTCTTGCCTCATGTCTTTGTACCTTGGTTAGCATCTGGGGAGAGGTGGTCAAACAAAGCATGGTTAAGGAAGGGTGCTGGCTTCACATATAACACCAAACCATATTTAAAACAAGCCAAAATTTGTAACACAGCAGCAAACCATGGCTTCAGATCACGATATTTTGGCAGTAAACAAACCATAGTAAAGCCACTGGGCAGGGTTCTCACATAATGCTAAGCCATGGTTTAATAAAACATAATTGAACAAACGATTGCTTAGTGAAAACAAAATAAAAAAATTCCTTCCAGTAGCACCTTAAAGACCAACTAAGTTGTTCTAGGTATGAGCTTTCGTGTGCATGCACACTTCTTCAGATACACTGAAACAGAAGTCACCAGACCTTTCTATATAGTGAGAAGGTGGGGAGGGGTATTACTCAGAAGGGTGGTGGGAATGGGTGATTGGCAGATAGCTGTGATGAGCCTGTTGACGACTCTTAACGACTGCAATAGGTCTTACAGGAAAAAGCAAGGGGTGAGAAGGTGAAAAATGGCTTTGTCATGTATAATGAGATAAGAATCCAATGTCTTTGTTCAGACCAGGTCTCTCCATGGTTTTAAGTTTGGTGATAAGCTGCAATTCAGCAGCTTCTCTTTCCAGTCTATTTCTGAAATTCCTTTGTAATAGAACAGCTACTTTGAGATCTTGTATAGAATGTCCTGGGAGATTGAAGTGTTCTCCTACTGGTTTCTCTGTCTTGTGGTTCCTGATGTCGGATTTATGTCCGTTTATTCTTTGGCGTAAGGTTTGGCCTGTTTGTCCAATATAGAGAGCTGAAGGACACTGTTGGCATTTGATGGCATACACAATGTTAGATGATGAGCAATTAAATAGTCCCGAGATGGTATGTGTGATGTTGTTGGGGCCAGTAATGGTGTTGTCCGGGTGTATGTGGCAGCAAAGTTGGCATCTGGGTTTATTGCAGGCTCTGGTGCCAGTGTCCGTGTTAAGTCTGGTAGTAGTATTATTGTGGGTTAGGAGTTGTTTAAGATTGGGTGGCTGCCTGTAGGCAATGAAAGGTCTTCCTCCCAGAGCTTGAGAAAGAGAACTGTCATTGTCCAGGAGAGGTTGTAGATCTCTGATCACTATATAGAAAGGTCTGGTGACTTCTGTTTCAGTGTATCTGAAGAAGTGTGCATGCACACGAAAGCTCATACCTAGAACAACTTAGTTGGTCTTTAAGGTGCTACTGGAAGGAATTTTTTTATTTTGTTTTGACTATGGCAGACCAACACGGCTACCTATCTGTAACTATTGCTTAGTGCTGCGTGTGAACGAGGCCAAGGTCTTTTCTTCTTCTTTTTCATAGAATAATAAAATTGTAAGTTAGAAGGGTCATCTAGTCCAACCCCCTATAATGCAGGAATCTCAGCTAAATCATAAACGGCAGATAGCCAGTTAACCTCTGCTTAAAAGCCTCCAAGGAAGGAGAGTCCACCACCTCTTTTGGAGTCTGTTCCGCTGTCGTACAGCTCTTACTGTCAAATAGTTCTTTTTGAGGTTATTATTCTTAATGCTCTGTTCAGAACTGGGGCATACACGCAACCCTGACTTTCCATGTGTTGTGTTTCTTTCCAGGATCTCACAAACGGAGCCTGAGTTTGGGCGACAGAGAGATTAGCCGCTCCTCACCTTTGCCACCTCCGGAGCAGCCGTTTCGAGACCGGTCAAATACCCTCAGTGAGAAGCCAGCCTTGCCCGTCATCCGAGACAAGTACAAAGATCTCACAGGGGAAGTGGAGGTAAGGAGAGATTGTCAGAGAGGAATTCCGGGAGGCCTATCCTCTTTTAGGGACCTGGGTGGCGCTGTGGGTTAAACCACAGAGCCTAGGGCTTGCCAATCAGAAGGTCGGCGGTTCGAATCCGCTAACGGGGTGAACTCCCGTTTCTCGGTCCCTGCTCCTGCCAACCTAGCAGTTCGAAAGCACCTCACAGCACAAGTAGATAAATAGGTACCACTCCGGTGGGAAGGTAAATGGTGTTTCAGTGCACTGCTCTGGTTTGCCAGAAGCGGCTTAGTCATGCTGGCCACATGACCAGGAAGCTGTACGCCGGCTCCCTCGGCCTATAGAGCGAGATGAGCACCGCAACCCCAGAGTCGGTCACGACTGGACCTAATGGTCAGGGGTCCCTTTACCTTTACCTTATCCTCTTTTAACAGCTGAACATACGTGTAGGAATCACAGAATAGAATTTCCTGGACGTTACCACTAGAGACTGCAGGTGTGGTACGTTCTCAGACATTATAAACAAAACTTTTTGCTTGTGGGGAAAAAAGATAATTACATTCTCCTCTTCCTGAGTTTTCTATACTGAGGGAGTTGTGTTTTAATAGAGAGGGAGCATATTGGAGTTGAGATTTCACCTTTTTGCTGTGCAAAGTGGTAGAATCCCAGAAAGGACTATGCCACAATATTGCTGAACGTGTAGAATCATAGTTATTCTAGAGTTGGAAGGTATCCCCTGAGGGCTGTCTAGTCCAGCCCCCTGCAATGTTCTTTGGTGGTGGTGTTCAGATAGTGCTGCTTTGGAGCTTTTGATCCCTGCCATCCTGGCATGCGGGATGTATTTCACCTAGGTTAGAAATATAGGAACATAGGAAACTGCTTTATGCTGAGTCAGACCATTGGGTCCATCTAGATCAATACTGTCTGCACTGACTGGCAGCAGCTTTCCAGGGTTTCAGGCAAGGGGACCTTCCCACCCCTACCTGGAGATGCCAAGGATTGAACCTATGACCTTCTGCATGCAAAGCAAAGGCTATACCACTGAGCTATGGCCCTTCCTCAAAGGAAACTCTCTCCATCTTTCTATATCCTCCAACCAGTGTGGGTTTGGGTATATTACATTGATGGACCACTTCCCAGTCTCCACATGAAAACCACCTGTATCTTTCTAGGAGCTTTCCTTGCTTTTTGCTACCTCTGTGTAGCAGGGGGTGGGAATCACTTATAAGGCAGTCATTACTAGTTCTGATTTATTTGTTTATTTTTGAAACCTGTGGAATTCTGCTGCTTCTTTTCCACCTAGGAAAGTGAGAGATATGCCTATGAATGGCAGAGATGTTTAGAAAGTGCCCTCCAAGTAAGTACATCAAAATAACGTCCTTCTTCTTTGTATACCTCATGTGGGATGGTCACAGGTTTTGATACTGTGTGTATGTGCCAGCTCCTACGCATAAACACACAGATAGAAAAGAGTTACTATCATTTAATTAGAACTACAGTACAGTGGTACCTCGGAAGTCAAACGGAATCCGTTCCAGAAGTCCGTTCGACTTCCAAAACATTTAGGAACCAAGGCGTGGCTTCTGATTGGCTGCAGGAAGCTACTGCAGCCAATCGGAAGCCGTAGAAGCTGCAACAGATGCTTGGGTTCCAAAGAACGTTCGCAAACTGGAACAATCACTTCCGGGTTTGTGACGTTTGGGAGCAAAAACATTTGGCTGTCAAGGTGTTTGACTTCCAAGGTATGACTGTACATCTCACCGCAGTGGGAAACCACCGTCTGCTGGGGTGGAGAGGAATAATTGACGTGTGATATTGGATGGAGGATTAAATCTATAGATTAAAATTTAAACCTCCTATCCCACATGTGTGGGAGAAATGCAAAAATAAGCAGGCTTTCTAGCAGAAGAAAAACACTTGGATGTTTTGAAGCTTTCTGAAGCGTAGGAATAAAAGCAGTTACAGAGGTACCTCGAGTTAAGTACTTAATTCGTTCTGGAGGTCCGTTCTTAACCCGAAACTGTTCTTAACCTGAAGCACCACTTTAGCTAATGGGGCCTCCTGCGGCCGCCGTGCCTCCGGAGCACAATTTCTGTTCTCATCCTGAAGTAAAGTTTTTAACCTGAAGCACTATTTCTGGGTTAGCGGAGTCTGTAACCTGAAGTGTATGTAACCTGAAGCATATGTAACCTGAGGTACCACTGTATACCTTTTTTATACCTTTTTATTTGTGGTCTTCTGACCTCCTTCCTTTTCACCCCCATTGCAGAGAATGAACCACCTGTTTTTTAGCAAGATAAAAAAGGTTTACTTACATTTCAATGCAGGCAGAAAATACAGCAAAGTAGTTTACTGAAAAATACTTCTAAGTTACAGTAAAATAAAAAATGGTGGTCTCAAAATAGGGTGCCTGTGTCTGGAACCCCCAAAGACACATTTGCTTGTCTTGGAAGCAAGGTGAATGGAAACAGTCTCCTCAGAGGTGGAAGGAACTGTAAGGGGTTATATCCATTGTTACAGAATTCCTGCCCAGAGGAGGCAACGGAAGTGGCCACACACAGAGAGGGTTCTCTCTAGGAAGTTTAAGGACTCTCTGTGTACTAACCCTGTTCTTGTCTAACAAAACATGCATTTGTGATTGGGCTGCAAACCTGTGGGTGGGGCCAGAGGCAACAGTGGGCGGAGCAAGAAATGCAAATTTTTGCCTTTGTACAGTAGGCTAGTTTCTACACCCATTCCACACACACCTCTTTCCTCCACCAACCAGACAAGCAAGCAAGAGGCATTGTCAGAGTTCAGGGATGCACTCCAGCCAGGCAAAACCACCTGGGTTGGGAAGCAGGGCTGCTGCAGGGGGTGGTCTGGGGAGGTTTCCAAGGGCCAGATGGCGAGACCTCCAGGGCCACATGCATCCTGAGGTTCCTCTTCTCTGGCATAATGTGAATGCACGTGATGTGGCAGATATTTTGGAGATAAGCAGGCCTGGGCTGAAGGCTCACTGGGGATGCTATGAACACCATCCTGAGTTCAGCAGAACAAACAAACGTCTCTTGTGTGTTAGGTCATCAAGAAGGCAAACGACACCCTGAACGGAATCAGCAGCTCCTCCGTCTGCACCGAAGTGATCCACTCCGCACAAGGCATGGAGTACTTATTAGGTATGGATTTTACCGCATCTCATGAAGATGAGGAATTAAAACAGGGAGCAAAGACACCCAACAGCTCTGCTTGGGATGTGCCTCTTTTTTTTTTTAAGCAGAAGGAGAAAAATATTTTCCCACTTTCTGAAACCTCATTTGTTTTTTTCTCCCCACCTCCATCTACCCTTTAGATATCTCTGTGGTTAACGCGCTGTGTGAGACTCTGATGCTCTTGTTTTATTTATTTATTTATTTATAAAAAATGTTTATAGGCATCTATTTCAACAACAAAAATCAAAATGGTTTGCAACTAAGTTACATAAAAGCCTACAAGGGTGTGTGGCCCGGGGAGAATTCTGAGGGCCAGAGATAGAAGCCTGGAGGGCCACATTCATTTTGGTTCCTCGCCCCTGCCGTCTGAGAGTTGCCATGCCTCCTGTGACCCCTCCACCCTCACCTTTGATCTCTCAACAGGGGTCGTCGAGGTTTATAGAGTCACAAAACGGGTAGAGCTGGGCATCAAAGCCACAGCCGTCTGTAGCGAGAAGCTCCAGCTACTACTGAAGGACATTGACAAAGTGTGGAACAACCTGATCAGTTTCATGTCGCTTGCTGCTTTAACGGTAAGGCCTTTTGTGTGGTACGTCTCTTGTGGTGCTCCCAGTGTTCAGACTCTGAGTGCCTTTGGAGATACGGATGGTTTAGATGTGCTTAATGCTTTTAGATTGCTGTAAAATAATCTTTTGTTTCTCAATGGTTGTTTTATTTCTTAATTGTTTGCTATGCTGAGCTGCTTTGGGTGAAAGCATGAGACAGAAATTTAATAATGATGGTGATGATGATGATGATGATGATGATGCAGCAGCCAAAGCTAGATGGACAAATAGTGGACTGTGTTTCTGTGAACCAAGATAGCATGGAAGATAGAAGGCAGAGAACAGATTAGAACAGGGGTCAGCAAACATTTTCAGCAGGGGGCCGTCCACTGTCCTTCAGACCTTGTGGGGGGCTGGACTATATTTGGGGGGGGGGATGATGCAAAAGCACCACGAGCCCCGGTGGCTCCTTACCTGTGTTTTGCAAGTGGCAGGGGCTGGCAGCAGCGGCGGGACAATGAGTGGCACATGAAAGGGCTCTGGAGAGGGGCTGCTTAAACTGGCGGCTTCTTGAGCGCTGCTGCTGCCCTGGCACCAACAAAGCCCAGTTCCCTTCCTCCTCTAGGCAGGGTGGGGAGAAGCCAGGAGGAGGGAGGGAGGAGGTGGCGACGCCACCATGTGAGGGAGGGGGGAAGAATGCGCGCACTGGCGAGCCACAAGGATGATCTATCTGCGGGCTGGATCCAGAAGGGAATTGGACCTGATCTGGCCCGTGGGCTTTAGTTTGCCTACTCATGGATTAGAAGGTAGAAGGCAGCTTAGAAGAAGTTGGAAGCTAGAAGAGACCATGGAAGATAACTTAGAACAAGGCAGGAGATAGCTACTTATGAACAATATACTATTCCAACCTCTGTTGTTTCTCCTACAGCCTGACGAAAACTCACTCGATTTTTCCTCCTGTATGCTTCGCCCGGGAATCAAAAACGCCCAAGAACTGGCTTGTGGGGTGTGCCTCTTGAATGTAAATTCTCGAAGCAAAGTAAGTAGAGGCTGTGTCGCTGTCGTTTTTTTTTACATCTCCCCACCTATCTCAACCCCTGTTTGCATTTGCTGCCTTCCACCCTTGCATTTGCTCCACTAATTTTAACAAGCACCCGGAGCATCCAGCGACCCCATCGCAAGTAGCTTTGGTAGAAAGCCGCATCGCGGAGAGCCGAGTTCCTTCCGAAACCCCCTCTCCCGCCCGTCCGAATGCATGTTGTTGCTGCTGCTGCTGCTTCCAGCTCGGGTGGAGACCCCAGGCAGCCTTAGCGGAGCCCGCAAAGTTGGAAAGAAAGAGGTACAAGTCCCTTGGCCTGTGTGGATCCACCCAGCAAGGCAACACAGTCTTCCTGAAATAAAAGGGTAGTGGCCTTCCAGATATGAGACTCAAACTCTTGTTAGCCCCAGCAGCCAGGAAGGATGAGAACTGCAGCTGAGCAACGTCCAGAGAGTCTCAAGTTACCCATCGTTGTTTTATAGGGCAAGAGTCAACACTGTGATGCTCTCCAGTGATGGGCGTTGCAGTCTGACAGTACCTGTCGGGTCGCAGGTGTTCCCGATTACTTGTAACTTATTTCCTAGGCAACTGGAGGGTTGACTCTGGAGTCAGGGGTCCCCTGCAGCTGGCTTGGAGCCTCTATCTTCTTTCTTCGTAAGAGACAAGCCCCACAGCCTTCAGAAACTCGGATTGTCAGTGGGATATATTGGAGCAGCTCTAAAAGCCCCGCTGTGTGGAGCGGGATGGGGACTCTTAAAACATGAGCGAGTTTGGTTGGCAGCCAGCTCGCCTCTTTTGGCGACTATGTTTTGACCCTTTTCTGGTTTCGACGTTGTTTTCAGAAAGAAGAGAAGCCTCCGGAGGAACCTCCTAGAGAAGTACGGACCCGTGAAAGCTATATACATATATATATATTTCCTTTTAATGTTTGCCCTAAGCAAGGTGGTAGCAGGGACCGTTGCCGCCCTCCTCTGTTTGTCTCCAGTTAACAATTTCTGTGCCTCTCCCTCTCTCTAACCTCTCAATTTTAATCAACTAACTCACACTCGAGTCCATTCCCCCAAAGGGCCTGGTTCAAACTGAATGCTTAGTGCAAGCCTGCAAGCATGTGGCCTTCCAGAAAGGAGACAAGTAGCTGCTTTGTTCCGTCCTCTGGTCCTGCTGCTGCCCGCTAAACCATGGTTTGGCCAAGCGTGTCATCTGAACCCAGTTTCATGGCTTGTCTCACTCTAGACAAACCACAAACTCTGATCAAAGTTAGTTCTATGCTTCACCACTCATGAGGAGATGAACGGCAAGCCCAGGTCCAGATGATGCGCTGAGCCTAAAGCTGGGACAGAGGAGGATCAAAGAAGGGACACTCTCCTCTCAGGGAGCCTGCATTCTTGCACATTCCCACTAATCCATGGTTTCGCTTAGTGCTGTGCACAAACCGAGTCTTTCTCGTGTCGGCATGCCTGTTGCTTTGTGAATAGATCTGCTTTTTTGTGGTGGTCTGTGTTGTGGTGTGGCAAAAAGAGTTGTCTGTGTCATTGGCTCCTACCTATCCCGCCGTGCGTGTTTGTGGCAAGAGGGGCTTGTGCGTCCACCCCCACTGTGCATGAAGATGTTAAAAACTTTTCAGGTTTTGATGGTGGGGGGGGTCTGTGGGGGTCACCTTCTCTTTCAAGTTTGTGGGGTCTAGTTCAGCCTGATGACTGCTTCTCTTAGCTCCTGCGTGTTGTTCAAGGTGTGGGGTTCTGTGTGTTCCACGATTCCTCCATGGGAGCAAAGACTAGCTGGGCTCCATCATTTGCAATGAATTAAGGGGCTTTACCCAAGGATACTTCATTTATTTTTATCCACACAAGTGGGTCTGTGCAAAGTTAGGGGTTGTTTTCAAAGCTGGTGTACAGTCACCTTATTATACTCCTACAGCTATTTCTCACACAATTACATAGAATCTCTTAAAGTCATGGAAGTGCTTTGCATTCTGGATATCTGAGAGCGGCGACTTCAGACCAGTGAGAAAACAAGTGCATTTCTTCCTGTCCCCCAAAAGCAGCACTCTTCCCAAAGTACTCCACCTGCTTGCTCAGCCATTGACAAATCAGCCCTGGGATGTTTGTGTGTGTGGGCTGCTTCCTTGAAAAGTGGCTTGCCAGCTACGCCCAAGTCAGAAACTGCTCTCAGGTGCATTTCAGCTCCTTGTAGTGCGTCCTCCTTGCCTCTTAATGGGAGTGCCCCCGGTTCAGGGTTCCGCCATGCTTTCTCCCGTGATATAATATCACACGATTTGGCAGGCCGGCTAGATTTTACATGAATTTTGGAGCAAGGGGAACATTCCCCTGCTGGGATGCAGCCACCCGAAAGGTCCCCTCTCTTTCTAGGAAGGGCAGGCAATGCTTTTCAGTCCAAATTCTACCTTTGTACAGCAGCCCAGGGTCTACATGCCATCTCTGCATCCAGGCAAGCGAGAGACACAATCAGGGACACATTTGCAGCCAGGAAAGCAAGTGGCCTGGGTGTGAAGCAAGGCCAGTGAGGGGTGTGGCCTAGAGAGGGTCCTGAAGGGCCAGGTAAAGAGGCTTAGAGGGCCACAGGCCTGAGGTTCCTCTCGCTCCTTGTCTTATAGCCTCCGGCCTTGCCTGAGATTGAAGGAGCACCATGCCATAAACAAACAAAATAGATTCTGCCTTCAACCAGCCTCTTTATCTTCCCACTTCTTCAAAAGAGCTGCCTTTAAATGCTCTTTTTGATCGCACAAAGTGGAAATTGAGGACCCTCTGTTGCTGGTTTATCCCAGAGCTGTAGCCATGGTTTGACGGCGATGGCTTGCGAGCTGTTAGGAAGCTCCACAAAGAGACTGAATGTGTTTGTTGGCTGTCAGTGTGTGCCTGTGCGTCGCCGGCATACAGGCCTCTCTCTGTGGCGCAATGTTTCAGCACATGGGAGCATCACGGCGGTTCCTAACTCTGCTGTTTGTTTGTTTCCCCCCTTCTTCCCCGCAGGCCTTTAACTCGGAAACGGACAATTTCAAACTTGCTTACGGAGGGCACCAGTATCACGCCAGCTGCGCCAACTTCTGGATCAACTGCGTTGAGCCCAAACCCCCGGGCCTCATTTTGCCTGACCTACTTTAAGCGGACTTTGTTCCTTCAGCTTTGGCTTGGTCTCGATAGGGGAAGAATACACTGGAGGGGCAGTGGGGGGTGGGGTGGGGAGGAATGTCAGTAGATGTGGAAACTGCTCTGAGCTAGCACTTAGGGCAGTCATCCCTAGGCTGGAGTGCTCCAGACGTTCTGGGCTACAGATCCACAGCCATGCTGGCTGCGGGATGGGAGTTGTAGTCTGCTGCACCCAGACGTCTCCAGCTTGGGGGAAGACTGGGTTCAAGTGTATATATATAAAACGTTTGTTTTTAGACTAGCTGTTCTCTTCCAAAAGGGTGAAAGCCACTATGTTTTTTAAATCTGCAAATTCCCTGTGATGGACTTCTCAAGAATTTGGAAATATCCACTGATTTGGGGGTGGAGGCGTGGATTGCACTGAGGCACAAACTGTGTTTCTCCAGTAGCATTTGACCAGCACAGTCTGCCCTTCAAGTGTTGGCAAATTTCTTGTCTGCTTAATGAAGGTGGAGGAATCTCTCTCCCACAAGTGATAACCTTTGTTTTTGAGTGGCTTAGAGCCCCTAGGATGACAAAGTCAGAAGGAGACAGAGTTGGCTTGGGATCCTTGTTGGGTGGTTCTTGTTTTTTGAGTAAGGTCTTGAATAGTTTCTCACTTCTCACATGGTGAGCTTCCAAAACCAGGTTTAAGTGTCAGGGGTCCCCTTCCCCCCACCGCCTTCGCCCTACCCCACCCCACTGTCAAGGCACTCTTGGCTTTAAGCACGTCAGCTCAGAATTTCTTGCAGGTATTATCAGACAAAACTACCATTACTGAGTTTTGGGGCACAGGCAGGAAACAATTGGGCAGATCCGCACCGTAGATTTCAAGCAAACCTGACGCACATTGGAAGCACATGACTTCCCCCAAATAGACTGTGGTTTGTGAAGGGTTCTGAGCACTGTAGCTCTGCGAGGGGGAAGCTACAGTTCCCAGGATTCAATGAGGTGTGGAATTGTGTGTTTTAAATGTGTATTGGCTTCACTTTAAATCTGCGAGTCTGCCCTTAAAGAAGCCCCCCCCCCCCCGGCACTTTGAAAGCAGCTGATCTTTACAGCCTTGAGACCTCTCCCTAGAATGAATCAGCTGTCAAATTTGGCAGTGTGGAATAAAAATAGACATGCGTAATGGCGGAGGGCTCTCAAAGTGTGAAATTGTGGAGGGTTTCTTTTTGCTTCTTCTAAAGGGCATTACCAGTGTTTGCGACTCCATTAAGTTTGCAGAGAGAGTGAGAGCCTCCAAAGGGTATAACCGGCTTATATCAATTAAATGGCTGGGGGAGGCGGCCTCTTTCCTCTTTTGAGCAAGTGGGTCGTATCGTTTTGCGGCTTCGAGAGAGCAATGGTGCAGAGAACGCAGTGGAGCAAAATGGGCTTTTCTTTCTTTCCCTGTTCCCTTTCTTCAGTACCTCCAGACTGCAACCACCTCGCTGAAACCGAAGGCGGGCGGGGAGCTGTTTCATTAGGTTTAAACAAAGCAAGCAGCCTGATTATACCATTAAACCAGGTATAGGCAAACTCGGCCCTCCAGATGTTTTGGGATTACAACTCCCATCATCCCTAGCTGACAGGACCAGTGGCCAGGGATGATGGGAATTGTAGTCCGAAAACCCTATGCCGGCATTAAACAATCAATGCTCGTGCCTCTCTCTTTTTTTAGAGACTTGCCTGCTGTGAGCTGTTGATCTCTCCCTTCACTTGGATTGGCAACCTGATGCTGCTCCCTTGGTTGGAGGTTGGTGGGGACAGGCCTAGTGATGTCCCATCTCCCAGTGTGCTGTGCTTCATGATCCACCACTGTTGAAGTTATTCCCCCATTCCACCATTGGCAGCGCTTAGGACTGCAGGGTGGGGGGCCTCTGGCCCACAGGCTGAATTTGGGGTGTCAGTTTCCACTTCCCCAGAAACCCCACCTTCCCTACACCTGGTGCATCATGTGCACAGTTGGGAGCTGGTTCCTGCGTATGCCTGCTGTGAGCTTTTGATCTCTCCCAGCTTGTGGCCAGCTTGTTTATACATATCGCATTCTGGTGAGTTTCCTCTCTAGCTGAGGACCAGATCCACCGACAGCACAGCCTGACAACTGGAGGCACAGCTTAGGTCTCCTATAACAGCTGCAAAGAATTTCCAGCACATTCCAGCTTTTTCCCATCCTGATGCTTCAGCGAGGAGGGAAGGAGCCTGGCCACCAAATTTCTCCCGGATTTAGAAATCTGAAAAGCACCGTAGGGCAGAGAGCAGGAGCTGCAGGAAGGAAACAGCTCGTCCAATGGTTATATATTCTCTTGGGTGTTTCGCTTCCATGGAACAATGAGCTGCCTCGTTTTGGGTGGCTGCACCTTTTCAATCCAGTCTTGCGTGGTTGGCCAAACCGTAGTCAGGACTCCAGTGGGTTCGGTAAATAGCGGCTCATAAGGAAATTATCTTTTGGTGCCTTTAACCACACCCAAAAAAGTCAGTATTTGGGTGTCATAAGTGCTAACGGGGTCAAACTTGGGGTGTTGTCAAAAGACGCTAAACTTGGCTCTCGCATCAGTGGTGCAGTGGGAAACTTAATATCTTGAGCACCAGTGACAATGTGGCAAAAAGAGTGATCCACTGCATCTTTCCATAGAGAAAAGTGCACACTCTCCGCATATTGCTTTCCTGGGAAAAGTGACATCCTCTGAACTTCCCCCCTGGCATTCAGCTACTAAGACCCCACTGCAGGTCTTCTATGGCTCAGGCGCATCAGCAAAACTGACATGCCTAAATTTGAACCATGGGAATGATCTCACGCATGTTGCTGAATCAGACCGATCTGCACATAACGGAGGAGTTGGGGTTTTTTTATTAGCAGTTCCAGTGAGACTAAGCAACGAAACCTCATCCCACAAGTTGTTGGAGAGCCTCAACCGCAAACCTGAGTGTTCAAGCACTGGGGGCAAATGTGCCCCTCATCCAAGGAGGATGTCAATTGTTTATGTGCTAATTTTTCTCTCCAGATTGCTCTTTAGCCTGTATTCAGACGGGCCGAGGATTGAGAGAGAGAAAGATCAGTCAGTGGGAAGCAAAAGGCAGCTCTTCAGCTCTAATTACGGCAGAGCTTATTGAACTGTGCCTGTGTTTAAGGCTCACGACGGATCTGGGAAGGGAAAATAATCGCCTGGCTTCTGTTAGTCACAGTGCCTTGTATAGTCCACCAAAGGAACATTCGCGGAAAGGGGGAGAAAATAACAATACGCAAACGAAACACCTTTCTTTGTGTTTTTGCGACGTGAGCAATGTTTGTTTGTTTTTCGCTGATGAAGGCTGGTTGCGTTGAAGGTGGAGGGGCCTGGAGTGGGCTGCTTCTGCTATGGCGTATCCAACTCATTTGGAAGACTGGCGTTGTGTTCATCCATCCCCTGCGCTGTGATCCTGTTAGCCAAGGGCCCCGGTGTCCTTGGAAACTGTATCCAAGGTTACGGTGTTTTTCCGAGGCTTCATTGTATAAGGTTCTGCTTCTCTCTGCCTCGCAGCCGTGCTTTGAGTGTGGGTTGGCAACTACGAGGAAGGTTTTCATAAGCTGGTCTTTCCATCTTTCCAGCCTTTTGACTTCATTTCTCTTTTAAAAAAACCAAAACAAAACCCACACATTTTCTTTCTTGGGTGAAGCAAAATGCTAACGGTTGTGCGTCCTTTTGTTCCTTTCTAAATATACAGATGTGGGGGGGGGCTTTTGTTTTTTGTAGGGTGGGGTCTCTGCTTGTGAACTGTGTTCTGTCTTTTTGCATGCATCTTAGCTGCAGGTTTTCCTTTTCCTTAAACCTGTTTCAAAATGTATCACAGCCCTTGTGTGTCTGCCTGTTCCTTCCTTGACTGTGTTCCGGGAGCTCAGTCCTTTGAAAAATGGCTCTATACTCACAGCCACGTGTTCAGAGCACATGGCGTCCTGCAACTTCTAGTTTGCCGAGGATGCTGGGAATTGTAGCTCTGCGGTGTGAAAACTACAGATCCCATGATTCCTTGGGGGAAGCTGTGCCTCTTAAAGAAACACGCTATAAACATGCGGTTTAGAAATGTCCATTGATGCGTTTGATGTAGAAAAGTGGGGCCAGGGGTGGAGAGTGAGGTTGGGCAGCGGAGCCCAAACCTATGGTCAGGTCCATCCACATTAGGAATGGGGTAAGTTGAGGTCCTCCATATGTCATTGGACTGCAGTTCCCCATCATCCCTGAACTTGGGGCATCCTGGCTGGTGGGAGTTGTAAAGCCAAGAGAACCACACGTAAATCAAGCAACTCAGAAGCCATATTTGTGCTTCAACAAGATGGTTTTATCCTGCCCAACACAGATTACCAGCCCTGCAGTCGAAGGCAAGCAAATAAGGCAATGCCATTCCACTGACAGCAGGAGTCCAGCGTGGTCTTTTGGATCATGGCAGGCAAAATGGGGGGTCTTGTCTCCCTCCCCGCCCCCGGCATCTACCACTGGGAACTTCCTGTATCCTGATTTCTCTCTCTCTGTTGAGATGTGCAACCTTCAAATAGCTCCCCACCCATTCAGTGTGGTACCTGGGCAGTCACATGGGGAAGGATCTGATGCAGCTGAGTTGCCCACCCTGTAGAAAGTACAGTGCAGGAGCCAATATAGAGCCCCTACTCAGGGGGAAGTGAGTCACACTTAGTCCCCATTGAAATCAATGCGTCAGCATTAGTTGCAGTGAAAGGCAAATCCTTTTTATTCGGTTGATAATCTGCCTTGGATTGGGTCCGTATTCACTAAAGGCTCTAGATAACCCGGCAATTCTGCTTTCGTTTCACGTTTCGGAGGAGGAGGTGCGGAGAACTGCTCTGCCACGGCAAACCAGGCCACAACTAATAAAGGGAATAAAATGAATCAAAACTCCATTCCGCGGATGCAGTCTGATTAATTGCATATCAATGATTGGAGTAGCATAGCAAAATGATACCTCTTTCTGAAATTAAGATAAAATAAAGCTGCTGTTGTATTGCTACACTAACTTATATAGATGTACAGCATATGATTTCCACCCCCCTCTCTGTCTTTTTTTTAAAAAAAATTAGTCTTATTCAGCTCTTTGGATGGTACCCAAAAGGAGAGACGATGCAGCTTTAAAAGGGCTGCTTCAGGAGGAGAGAGAGATCTTTTAACATCTTGGCTGCCTCCAAAGTGGTTTTGTGGTTAACTCGACTGTGATCTAAGGTCTTGTTTTACTTTGCGGTGTGTGCTGTTGCCGATTTTATAAAAAAAAACCTTTTGAGAGTGAGAGTGGTCCTGTTTTTAATTCCCAGTGTCTGTTTGCTCTCGCAGTGGTGTACAAACTCGTTTTATTGATCCCTGTGAAATTTCCTGATCTTCAATAAAGCGCTCTTGTTTTCTTTTTGTTTCCTTTTACTTCCAAAAAAAAAAAAAGAGGTTATTTGAAGCTTAATAAAAATAAAAACGAACCTTCACTGATGCTCAGCTCGCATGTTTTTCATCCTCTTAGAGCTCAGAGGCACTTAGCCAAATGGACTGCCGGTAGTAGCAGGTTCAGGACACACCAAAGGGAAGAAGCTCTTCTGTACTGGTGCCACTGGTTCCATCCAGCTGACACTGGCTGCAGCTTTCAGGTGGGTTTATTTCCCCAGCCCTACCTGGAGATGCCAGGGATTGAATCCTAGGACCTACTTGCCCGCGACGCAGGTGCCCTACCACTGAATGGCAGCCCTAAATGAATATAAGATTCTAGTTCTCATGGTTCTGAAAGAGAGGGCTAATTGCAGACTGGCAGCAGGTTTCCATATGGTACTTTCCCAGCTGTACCTGGGCATGTCAGGCACACAGTCTGTCTGCCACTGAGTTACAGCCCTTCACTGACATTCCCGCAAGATGTTAAAGGAGAAAAGACTGTGGAAAAATTGATGGAGGATAGATCTACCAGCCATGATGAGGAAAGTGGAGCCTCCAGCTGCAGAGGCAGTGTACCTCCAGAATACCTGGTAATGGGTCAAGTAACAGAGGGACACTGTTTTCGTAAACTCCCTAAAAGAATCTCGCTGGAAATGAAATGCTGGAGTAGGTAGTCTTTGTTGACTTTGGGGTCCCAGATTGCTGGACTACAACTCCCATAAACCTCAGCCAGGTGACTCCACTGATCAAGGCTGATGTAGTCCACCAGCATAAGGAGGAGAAGGAAGAAGAAGGGGGAAAACTGAATTGTATGAATCTTAGCACACATGAAGACTAGAATCTTGCATGGTGATGATGATGATGATGATGATAGGAGAGAGAAACCACTGAAGTGTACAGATCGAAAGCAGGTGGTCCGGTTCCAGTGCAGAATTTCAGAAAACACTCTTAAGGTCACAACCATGCCATACATTGAAAGCATTCTGGTATCATTTTAAAAGTTGTGACTCCCCCACCCTGAAGAATCCTGGAAACTAGCTTGTCCTAGAGCTAGGATTACCAGCACCCTCCACAAACTACAGTCCCCAGGATTCTTTGCGGGAAGCTGTGACTTGAAGCAGTAAAAGAGGGCTTTAAATGCATGGTATGGGTGTAACTTGGAAGTCTAATCATACCAGGCATCTGCCTCAAAGGCTGAGTATTGCTGCAGTGATATACTCCTCACTTGAAGCTATAGCCTGAGGGCCAAATGTGGACCTGGTGATACACCCCAGGACACAGATCCTTCCCTTGCCACATCCATCAACAGCCCTGTTTTGAACCCTTGAGTGTTTTTCATTGGCTGGGAAGTGTCATAGAATCAGAGTTGGGAGGGACCCTAAGGATCATCTAGCTCAATGCAATAATATGCAGGAATTCCCTTGCAGGAATCGAACCTGCAACCTTGGCATTGTCTGATAATGCCTCTTGCTTGTCTAGAGGGAAAGTGGAGGGAGTGTGTGTGTGTGTGTGTGTGTGTGTGTGTACAAACTAGCCTCCTGAACAAACATTCACATCCGTGGCTATGCCCACTTGCCTCTGGTATCTCCCTCTGCTGACACGTGGCCCCCAGTTAGTAGTCCAGGAGGGAATCTGGCCCTTGCACTGCTAAGGGTGCCTGTTGCAGGGCCATGGGGCTGCTGCTAGGCCAGGAGCATCCCAAACCCTGAGATTTCAGGGCCCCAACCTGAAGCCTAGTGGCAATCCCTGGTGATGTCAATGAGGTGGGCCCTGGAGACGGAGGTTAATTGGGAGAGGGGAGCAGAGAAGGGCAGTGTCTGTGCTAACAATTTGCAGCCAGTTGCTGCCAGGCTTGAGCTTGCAAGCCTCATGCACAGTCTTCTTCATAATTCTTAATTAAATTTTGCTCACCTGGAGTCTCAAGCCCTGTGTGTGCCACTTGGAAGGGACCAAGCAAAGCTGGAGACCCTGATCTACAGCTCTGGCAACACTAGTAGAACCCTACTTTAAATGCTGGCTGAAAACAGAAGTGCTTTTTTCCAGTTTTCATCAGCTCTCAAGCACTATTTAGGCAGCCAGGCTTGATGCTGATTCGAAAGTACGTTTAGAAACAGCTCTGCCAGCATGGGGATGAAAAGGTTCAGAGGGTGGCTTTTGAGCTTAGCAGCTGGTACTGCGCAAGTGTTGACAGCAGCAAGCCGGCTGATCTGCAGGAGGCAAGCAGAAATGCGGGCCTCTTAGCGACTTGGCTTGTGGCAGATCTGACTTCTCCTTGTAAGCTTGACAATCTGGCTTAGTAAACTGTGACTGTGATGAAGCTCCCGAAGCTCTGTCCATTTCCAATGTGACCCATGTGCGGGTGCCTTCTGCAACCTGTTAACAACGCCATAATAGTGCATTGTGGTGGATTTATACTAGACTATCCAATCACGATTCTGCCTTCTAAGTTGTCCTCAGGCCTGTGGGGTGGGGGACAACCACTTGCCCTGGGCCTTGGAGGGCTACGCTGGTTGGGGCATCTTGGCAAGACTTGGGGCACCTTGGCAAGACTTGGGGTATCTTGGCAAGACTTCTGTCGTGCTAAGAACAAGCCCCTGCTCCCTGGGCCTCAGACAAGCTCTTCCTGGGCCTGGATGTCCTGTGACGCTTCCCCTATGTGACTGCAGTACTGGCATTGGGAGAGGCAGGCCACAATGAAAGTGGAACCACCCCCCCATCTCACGGGATACTTGTGGTTTGGAAAGCTGCAGGATTTCAGCAAGAAGCGATGGGGGCATGCACCAATTTGAAACAAATTCAAAACTTTTGCAGGCACAAACGGGATTGAGAGGGTGATCGCGTGTAACTGCAATGATACCGTCCCGATCACAAATAATAATGAATGCATGGTAAAAAGGATGCTGAGGGTCACCCTTATATATTGCTGGGGCATTTTGTAGTATTGCTTAATTCTTTTCAAATACTGTGCCAAGGAGGATTAATCTGGATGTTCCAGATTAATTTTAAGGATCCAGACCAAAAAACCCTGATGTTGAGCAGGTAAGGGAGAAAAAGAACAGGACACCTTAGTTGTCCAAATTATTTTATTTGTGGCGGATTGTCTGGTTAATATTCTTCCCCCCACCCCCCCAAATCAAACATTAGTTGTATGTTCCCCAAAAAGGGATGGAAAACCTTTCTGGATAAATCTTTCAAAAACTTTTAAAATAAAATTCCAAGGGCATAGTATTTCTCTGGGTTCGGATGTTGACCATGTAATATTTTTTTTTAACCCAACATTATAGAGTAATCTTTCCTCTGGAAAAAGGAAAGGTCCAATCTTCTCCTGATGAGGCTTTTTTTTGGCCAACAAGCTGGTGTAACAAGGGAGGGATACAGGAGAAGAAAAAGAAGAAGCTACCGCATTCACAGACAATATTTGGGTCAGGTCTTCCGCCGTTTTTCGTGTGCTTGGCTTCATTTATGTATCTTGTCGAACTGGGCTTGCGGTTTCGTTTTGTGGATGCTGTACATCTTCACCAAAGTAGCTGCAACATTCACTCCACGGGACGTTAGGATTAAGGCCCCCCCAGATTATGGGGGTTGCTGGTTTAGTGCTCTGGAAATAAAAATGCTGTCTCACAAAGGAACCGAAGAAGTGGACCTCGAGGAGAGACGGTTAACTCTCTCCACCGCGACTGGTTTGAAAGACCTCATTCTTTCTGCTCCTTGCCGACTCCCTTCAGATCCCCCAGTAAGGCACGAAGGTTCTTCTCTCCCTCATGTAAACATCTGGCATGATGCCGTACGGAGTCTGTACCATTTTAACGGTGTTCCTCCCGTACAGCTCCCGCTCATAGTCTATGAGCTGCCTCCAGAAGCCCACGTTGGGGTGGATGACCGGGCGCCTGGACTTCACCCAGTTGTAGGCCTCCAACAAGGTGACATTCTGGTATTTCATAAGATAGGCGATGCAGAGAGTGGCCGAGCGGCTCACGCCAGCCGCGCAGTGGACCAGGGTCACGCCGTGCTTCCGTGCCACGCTCTGGATCTTGTCGGCCACGCTGTCAAAGTACAAGGAGATGGGGGCGTTTGGCATGTCAGCTACAGGCACTTTGACGTACTCAAACTCGGGGAAGTTGAAGTTGGGGAGCTCGATGGTAGCGTTGACAATGCATGTGATCCCGCGGGCCAGGAGGAGCTGCCTGTTGGAGGCCACGCTTCCCTTACTGATGTACAGGAAGGGGGTGATTTGGGCAATGCCGCCCAGCGCCCCTTCGGAATACAGGCGAGGAGTCATTAGAGTTCGTGGCAAAGTGTAGTGCCTTCGGGAGGTCATGAGCAGGGTCCTAGGAGGTCCTCAGGCTTCCATTCCAGGTGCGCAAAACCCAGATTAAAATTCCTGTCTTGGCAAGGTGGCGGAGCTCTGCTTGCGTCGTTACTTCACCTGCAAAAACGCCAAGGAACAACAGCTTTACAAAAACATGTCCGTACATGCCGCAAAGCTAGGAGCTGCAAAAGGTTAAAAGTGGCACAGCTGCCAATGCAAGTTTTATTGTTTTATTTCTTTGGTTTCTGCCCAGCTGTTCCTACCCAAAGGAGCCCAGTTAAATGTGTGAAACCATGTGTGCTGCCTCTGAGCACCTTGGAAGGACAGCAGAATAAACAGTTAAATAAAATAATGCTGATTTGGGGTAGAGGTTGCCAACCGTTTCAGACCCATGGCTACATTTGCAAGCCAGAGACATTAGGCTCAATTTTGGGGTGTCCTGGTTTTTACTTTCTGAAATGTAGCAACCCTATAATGTATGCAAAAAAAAACCCAGGCCCCATAAATGAGGGCTAACAGACAAGACTGCTTGCAAAGACCCTTGGGAAGTATAGTTTTATCGGCCTGCCTGTTGTTCACTGGACTACAACTCCCATAGTTCCTTGCTTGGGGATGGAAAGAGCTACAACCTCTGGACCCAGAGACTAATTTTAATGTCCTCCAGGCACCCTCAGTTTGGCTGCTTGGTTGCTGTACTGAAAATTACACCACTGCCTTTTGCCTCTTCTGCCTGGACTTTCATTATGAGGTAAGGAAGCATTTACTTTGGGGGTGGGGTAACTCTAGGGTACCCCTCATGTACCATTTTGGGGGGAGCAGATCGAGATGTGATTGGGGTGGGAGCTTTGGCAGCCCTTTAGTCAACCCCCCCCCCAACCCCAGCCTCCATTTAACATGGCAGTTGTAGACTCCAAGGCATTGTGGGAAATTTATGAATGGCGGCTGCTAGATCCAGCAGGTCATTTTTGGGGGCAGGGGTCCCACAGCAGATGTTAAACTGTGTCAGGTGGACTGCTTGGACCCTCAACAGCATCCTAGATGCCGACAAAAGGGAGAAGGCTATTTGCAAGGTTAAATTAATTGCGTGTGTAAAAGCTGCCAAATAAGAGCAGCAAGGCATTGTGTTCCTCTGAGGTTGTCATTTTAACACGCTTGGTTTAATAATCACCTCAGGCACAAAGCGCCTCGCTAGGCCAAAAATAAACAAAAAAACCCCACCCTCATCGCAGCAAACACTGATAAATCCACCATGGTGTGTGGTTGTGTTTGCCTGACGGTGTGGAATTTTAATTCGAACGCAACAAAAGAGTTGACAGGGGAGCATTTAAAGGGAGGTTTCTCCAGCTCCAGAGGCCTTTCAATAGACTCATTCAGGGGCAAGACCCCATTCTTCACTACCTCTCTTAACGAGCCGGCTTCGTTAGTGCAACATGCGCATCTTTGGCTGCCCTGACTCTGAAACTTTGATCTCACTGGGCCCTCGTTTTGGCAGCCATCCTCCAATATATCAAACCGCAGTGCGAAACCTCTGGCCTGCAAGCCAAATTAGGCTTTTGACGAAGCTGTTTTGGCCCTGCCATGTTTACCTGCCCTATGCCAGGTGTAATGATGCAGCTCGGCTGAAAGCGAGGTTTGCAAGCACTTGTCAAGCAGCGACTCTTGCAAAAGCAGTTCCATCATGCTTTTGCAGATGCCACTGTGGCCGCTGAAAATACTGCAAAGATGCGGTTATTAGTGACTTGGGTTCAAATCCCCACGGAGCCATAAAGCTGTGCTGTATCTCTTGGCCTTACTCTACCTTGTCAGGTTGTTGTGAGGAAAAAAAGAGGGGAGAACTACGTACATAATCCTAAACTCCCTATAGGAAGGGCAGGATAAAATGTAATTAATAATGCCAACAGGACACCTTGAAACATATTTTTCCTCACATTCATAGTTCTTTAGAATCTCATGAGACAGTGCTGGAGGAATTAAAATAAACCAAGCTGTGGCTTTAGTGTGGGAGGCTTGGCGTTTTCTGTACCGTATTTTCTATACTTTGGTTTATTATATTTGTTTCTCTCCCCCCCTCCCCTATTGGGTGTGAATGGCGGGTGAGGATCAGGGAGTCAGGGTGGAAATGGTTGGCTTTTACAGCTGTGATGCTGAAAAAGCAAAAAAAGGAATAAAACCTAACTGGAAACACCTGGCTAATTAATTCACACCACAGCTTTGCACCATCCAAGCATTTTCTTTTTCAAGGTTTGCTTGCTTCCAAAAACGCAGGAGGGTGGAAAGAAACAGCTCTCTCTAGTCTGGCAGGGTAAGACTGCTGCGAAGGACAGTGGGGAGAGCTATGTTCATCTGAGCCAACTTTGAGAGAAAACTCTTCCATGCATGTGTACATCAATTGTTTTCTCTGTCTTAAAAACATAAGAAGTGCCTGGCTATTTCAGGCCAATGTTTGTGCTGGTCATCATCGTTCTGCATTATACTGCATTTACTCGCTGCTTATTTTAAAAGCCTGGCACCTTATTTGCTGAAAGAGCAGAGTAAAAACATTGAGGAACAGCCTGATCATTACAGTGGATAATACAAGGTTGCTGCAGAGTTGTGATTGCTGAGCACAGGATCTGAACAAAAAGGGGCACAAACTGTGAATTGTCTTGGTCACAAAATGAACCCCCTGCATTGTTGCAAGCCCTGGCTGAGCAGGTCAGGTTGCCTTGGCCTCAGATCAAGTTGGCCTGAGTGACACGCTTACCGCCAAGGTGAGGGGAGGCAAAGCCAGAGCACCGTGCTAAGCGCTTTATTTTTAAAGTCAAATTCGAGGCTTGTGTGTGTTTATTCACAGCTCAGCTTTTCCAGCCGGGAGTCAACTTTGTTAAGAGCTTCCTTGATATTTCCCTGCCCTTTTGAAGTTTGTTCTTTCTTCCTTTTTTGAGTGGCTTTTTGCTGGTGCTTAGAGCCAAGCCACAAATTTGTCGTTAATAAATATGCACTGGCTTCAAAGTGGGAAGACTTAAGAACCTGACTCACGCCCAAGCTAATGGCAAATATTGGCAGTGACTCGTGACCAGTGGGATCTGCAACCAAATGTTGCAGTGCGGAGTGCTTCTGTTCAGGATGCCAGCCAGTCAATTGTGCCCTTTCCTGAGCTACTCCATTTCTTCCCTCCTCCCACATCTGATTTCCTCCCCTGCAAAACAGTCAGCTGGTTCATTCTGTGCCCAGGGAACATCCTCAATCCTCGCACTGAGTTGTTTTTACATTTTCTCTCCCTTGGGTTTATTTTACCCTAAATATTTTTACACTTCTGCAAAGCTTGGAGTTTCCCTTTTAGGCCTGAATGGTGCTAATTTGGCTACATAAGGAAACACACTTGGAGATTTGGAGTGGGAGTGAGGGCTGTATAACACAGTAGTAGAGCATCTGTCTCGCATGCTGAAGGATTGATTTTAAATCCACATCTCCAAGCAGGGCTGGGAGAGGACCCTGCCTGGAACCCTAGAAAGCTGCTGCCAGTCAGTGTAGACCAGTTGTGGCCAAACTCGGCCCTCCAGCTGTTTTGGGACTACAACTCCCATCATCCCTGACCACTGGTCCTGTTAGCTAGGGATGATGGGAGTTGTAGTCCCAAAACATCTGGAGGGCCAAATTTGGCCATCACTGGTGTAGACAGTACTGAGCTAGATGGACCAATGGTATGACTCTGTAGAAGGCAGTTTCCTGTGCTCCCATGTTCTGAGTCTAAAGCCTATGTACAATTCTGATTTCAATGTTCCAAGTGCCTCAAGTTCATGATCTCAGTCATAGGAGCTTGGTGTGTTGTAGTGTTGAAGAATGCAAGGGACCAGCGACCCTCCAGTTGTTTTTTTTTTTTTTTACTACAACTCCCATCATCCCTGACCACTGGCCATGCTGATTAAGGCTGATGGGAGTTGGAGTCCAACACCATCTGGAGGACCACAGATTCCCCACCCATGGAATTGTGGTTGAGAGTGTCAAACTAGGTTCAGGGATATGCAGGTCGAAATCCCCTCTCTGTCAAGAAGCTCATTGAGTGACCTTGCGCTAGGGACCACCTCGCAAGCCTGATCTACCTCACAGGGTTGTTGTGAGGGCAGCACGATGTGTTCTTGAGTTCCGTGGAGGACAGGCAAGATGCAATTGTAATATACCAAAAAATAGGAATAATTCTTACAACAAAGGTCAACCAGGAGGAGGACTGAGGTAACAATCATGGCTTACTTAAATGATTGAATAATCTGAGAGGCCGTTATGAGAACAGACTAGGTGGGCTCCAGCATGGTCATCTTATGCACTTACATTTAATTGCAGTGCAAAAATCCCACCCCAGAAGGTGTATTCGAGAGTGAGTGGGCTTATATGCTTAGCTGTTTGTTAAATATGCCGCTTGAGGCAAAGAACTGCTTCAAGCGGCCTGTGATGTCTTTGAAAATACACCCAACCATAAAAGCCCAGCTACACAAAATCCTAAAATTATCTAAAGCCCATGGAAAATGCAACATCTCATTAACTCTCTACTAAGCTCAAAGTTTAAAAGCAAGAGCATGTTTTTAAATCCTAATAATAAGAGACGGTGTTGGCCAGTTTTCAAAGGAAAGAAGTGTGTGGGGTGGGGAGAGAGTAAGGAACTGGGTGGTGTTTCTGAAAAAAAGCTTCAGTTGGTTCGGTGCCATGCAAGCTCGGAATGGTGGGTGGATGGGGAAGCTGAAGTTCTTAGGGTACAGCTCCTATCATCCCCGACCAAATGTTATGCAGATCTGGGGCAAACTGGGGTTAGGGATAGTCTATCAATATCTGGAGGGCCTCTGGATTCGCCATCACTACAGTGGTACCTCAGGTTAAGTACTTAATTCGTTCCGGAGGTCTGTACTTAACCTGAAACTGTTCTTAACCTGAAGCACAACTTTAGCTAATGGGGCCTCCCGCTGCCGCCAGAGCACGATTTCTGTTCTCAACCTGAAGCATAGTTCTTAACCTGAAGCACTATTTCTGGGTTAGCGGAGTCTGTAACCTGAAGCGTATGTAACCTGAAGCATATGTAACCTGAGGTACCACTGTAAAACAGTGGGAAGCATCACAGCTCTCCATTATAGTTTTGTTTTTAAAACAACCACGTTTCTAGTTCTCATGAATATTATTTTTTTAAAAAACAGTTTCTCTCCAGAACATTTCGCTTCCAGGCTTTTCTTTCCTCCCTGTTGTTACATTTTCTGGTTCCGCTTTCCTAGCACCCCAATGTAAAATTGTCTTTGCAAGGCCCCACGTAAAAGCGAAATCTATGGTTAACTGGATTTCCCAATGTTCTGTTTGTGTGTTTTATCAAAAACACAAAATATGATGACGTCACTACCTTTTTCATCCTTTCATGGATGCCAGGTTCCACCATGAAGTTTTCTATATGTCTTGCCCCACCGAACCGCTGCTAGCCTATTCAGTCACTGCTTACTGAACTGAACATAACTTCAAATTGCTTCAAGCATCTGAAAAGCTTCCTTTGTGACATCAGCATTTAACTCAGCCAATCACCCTAAACGTGAAAGGCTGTTGGGTGGGATTAATTCAGTGCTGGATTTAGGGCACTGCAAGTAGTTCTCCCACACAGGGCCGTGAGTCAAGGGGGCACAAAATAATAATAAAACATATATTTATATGGGTACCTACTGAGAAGATCCATAAAAAGCAACTGTACCAAAAGGAATCATTGTGAAAATAAGAAAAATTGTCCCAAATTTTGTCTTCGCTTAGGGCTCCGTATTACCACGGTCTGCTCCTGATTACTTAGATTAAGAGAGAGGATGATGGATAAAGATTAGCTTCCTTTTATTTGGGCTTTCCATTTTTCCCTTTGACTCATGACTTCTAAAAAGATGTGTATGGTAAATTAATCAAGTGTAAACTACATTGTCTTTCTTTGAAGAATATACAGATATTTCAATTGAAAAACACACAGTTCCCCTATTTAGGTATTGAAGCCCTTCACCCTGACATGCTAGCTTTCCATAGGCAGAGAATCTTGATTTTGTTTGGTGGAATATTCAGCTACATGGACCACCACAATTAGGTCTGAAGTGGTGTGACATACATAAAGTTGCCACCTCCCTGGATGATCTCTAAGGACTAGACCAAGTTGTATCTCTGCTCGGTAAACCAGAATCTAAAACAGATTCTAAACTGGATCCTGAGTAATTTCTCCCACCACCTGTGGGCCATTTTGACAAGTGGGCTGGGCCGCCCACCTGTCAATCACTTGATATAACCACGACAGCCAATCAGGCTTTCTGTAAGCACCAACCAGTTGTGTTGACATCATATATTTGGCATCAGATGTGGGACAGAGGAATGTGGTTTGGGGAAAACAGTCCCACAAGCCTAATCCGGCCAGAGCTTCTGACCACCAGTAACGTGAATGGATGGCTCTAGTTCAGTCCCAAGGCATGGCGGGTGGGTATCGATAGATATGAACTGAGGCCCAGGGCCCAGCATCTGTATGGAAGCCTTAGAGATCTGTCGCAGGCACAGCATTCTGTGTACTGGGCCAGTCTGGGTTGATGGGTCCAATTCTGCCCAAAGCAGGCCGATACATTCAAAGACTGTAGTAATAAGCCTCCAGAGTAAAAACGGTTAGAAACATAAAGCAAACCCCCCTCTGACATCATTACCCTCCTGCTGCTAAATACCAATTTAAGTGACAAGATCTGATACTGCTTGTTTCATTCCATCTCTTTTTGTCCTCCCTAATGACTCTGCAAGACATCTCCCTATTACCCCTTAATTTTTATTTTTTTTATGGCAGTGTTTTTACACCAGCCTGCCTGGCAAAAAGGAACCTCAGCACTAAGCAGAGAGCTCTTTTTGGGAGGGGCAGCCTCCCAAGTATGCCTCCCTGCATGAACTGAGAGGCCGCTCTAGCATGTGATCCTCTACGGTTGCACATTGCAAGCTGGGATGGTTCTGGGCAGTGTGGCATAGTGGTTAGAGCACTGGACCAGGCCCAGGTTGATAGGCGCATAAGGGGAGCTGTGCTATTTCAGGCCCACGGCCCGTCTAGTCCAGCATCCTGTTCTCACAGAGGGCAAGCAAGATGCCCCTATGGGAATCCTGCAAACAGGATCAGAGTGCAACGACCCTCTTTCCCCACTTGCGTTCCCAGCATATTGCAGCGGAAGGAAAACATAGCCATCAGTGTTAGTTAGTAAGGTTACCAGACATCCCTGTTTCCCAGGGAAAGTTCCCGGATTTACAAATCAGTCCCCTGACAAAATCCTATCATGCCTATTGAAATTGAAAAGTGTCCCTGGATTAATTGGGGAAAAAAATCTGGTAACCTTAGTAGCCACTTGATATAGGCTCATCTTCCATGACGCTCCATTCCCCACGCGGGCTGGGCAATATCTGGTTTTCAACATTGCAATATATCACCAGCGAAACATCGCGATACACTGATACATGTCTGAAATAAGGATAGAACTATGTAGAGGCATTGGCTAGCTTCATGGTTTTCCCCCACATTGTGATTTTTGCATAGCACACTCATCATGATTCGCAATACAGTGCCAGGTCAAAAATTATGAAACCTATACCACCAATAAAAATAATAATAAAATAATTCATTAATTATACCCCGCACCATATGGACTTCAAACCTGTTTTGGACGATATGTTGCCCAGCCCTACTCCCCACTCGGCTGGTCAGCCCTTTTATTCTGCTCAGACGATTCTGATCCTCTGCTCTTTTTTTTCAGAGCTAAGGGAGAAGCAGGACTTGCCTTATCTGCCTTGCTTTGTCACTGCAAAGGGAAGGGGCAAATGCCAATCTTTTCTAAGATTATGGGTTTTCAGTGTCCTACGGGGGCAAGCGACACTGAAGCCTGCTCTTGAACTCAGAGGCCCAACTAGAACGAGGGCAGCTGCGACTTGGATTGCCATGGTGTGTCCAAAAAGATACGCCAGGACTTCACCTACTGCCCGGCAGGGCACCACTCTCTTTTGGGGTTTTCTTGTTGTTTTTAAATCCCTGTGAACGTCACTCGTTTTAATTTCTTCAGAGATGAAACCTCAAAGCAGCAGTACTCGTTAAACGAGCCCTTGCAACAATCACTATATCAAAATGGATTATGTGGCTGGCTACTTCATTGAGTTGAGGGAGCCTTGTCCGGCTCAGGGAGGAAGAAATATGGGCGTGGGGGCAGACAACGGCTCAGTTATTATCTTGGTGTCTTGGTATTTCATCTTTTTACTAAGTCAGGTACCCCCAAACTCGGCCCTCAAGATGTTTTGGGACTACAGTTCCTATCACCCCTGACCACTGGTCCTGTTAGCTAGGGATGATGGGAGTTGTAGTCCCAAAACATCTGGAGGGCCGAGTTTGGGGATGCCTGGTCTAAGTTCTCAGCATTTAAACCCCTGTTAGGTTAACAAAAAAATGATAAAAACGCTCAGAAAATGCCTGTGTGCATCGTGCATTTAAAGTTCACTGCCCCAAATCCCTGGACCTGTAGCTCACTCCTCACAGAACTACAAGTCCTAGCACCCTTAGCAAACTACAATTCCCAATATTATTGGGCTGAAGGGGGCAGGAATGTGCTTAGATATGCTGTCTGTTTATTTTTAAATGCCATTTTAATCAAAGATTACGGGCCGTTTCCACCTAAATTTAGACTCGGGGCAGATCCACTGAAATCAATGGACTCAAGCCATTTCCGAGTCTGGACCCAGTCTAGTGTTTTGAACCCCGGTATGCTGGGCCAGCCAGTGTCAGAATAAATGATGCCCTTTCTGTTAGCAAGGCCAGAGGAGGAAGGCCATCACCAGCCAATTATTTTTATAGAGTGTTTTATACATGGCTGCAAATCACAGTACAGTGGCAGGGGAGCGGGGAAATGCAGCCAAGGTCCTCCCCGCTCGTGGTCGGCCAGGGCACTTCTGCTGCTCTGTAGATAATTCTCTGCAGGCTTCATAAACTCATCTGGACAGTCACTCAGCAGAACTAACAGCAAATGAGTTCCAATTTCCCCACTGAATAGAAGCTCTCAGCCTTAAAAAAATGATTACTTTTTTTTTAAAAAAAGGAACCACATTTACCAACAAAGCTCAAGCCCTTTAATGAGAAAAGAGCAAGGGGATTGGCATTTTTTTGTGGGGGGGGGTATTAGTCCAATGAGAAGAGAAGACTCCCTGGAAAAGACCCTGATGTTGGGAAAGATGGAGGGCACAAGGAGAAGGGGGCGACAGAGGACGAGATGGTTGGATAGTGTTTTCGAGGTTACCAGCATGAGTTTGCCCAAACTGTGGGAAACAGTGGAGGACAGAGGTGCCTGGTGTTCTCTGGTCCATGGGGTCACGAAGAGTCGGACACGACTAAACGACTAAACAACAACAACAACAACTAGTCCAATGTTTCTACCACATGTGGACTTGGAGGATTTCTGAAGCTTCTAGTGCCTTTTCTTTACTTTTTTTTTTGCACTGAAAAATAATAATTGCAAGTGGCTGTCATCATATTATAAGGGCTGTTGCCTGTTATTATATAAGGCCCACCTGTTATTATATAAGGCCCGCCTAGTCCAGCATCCTGTTCTTGCAGCAGACAACCAGATGCCACTTTTGGAAAGCCCACAAGTATTACACAAGTACAGTAGTCATAGAATCATAGATTTGTAGAGTTGGAAGGGACCCTGAGGGTCATCTAGTCCAACCTCCTACGACGCAGGAATCTCAATCCTTTCCCCATCGTCTTCCCTATCAGCTGGAGACGGGGGACAAATTTGATTCAGTTTGCATTTAAAAGCAAACTGACAAATCCACACTTTCTGGAAGAAATGTGAATTGAAACACAGTTGTCCTTTGAAATTTGCTCTTCTCTTAATTTTGCAGGGGTCGTTCAACAGCCAAGTAACGTGTACAGAATTGCACATACTGGAGTGAAGTGTATGTAGACATGGCCATTATTATTGTGGCAGTTCCCAAACTTTTTCACCCATGGGCCACTTGAAAATTGTTGTTGTTGTTTTGTTGTTGTTGTTGTTGTTGATGATGATGAAATTTATTACCTGCCCTTCAACAGCAGGTCCCAGGATAGTTTATGACACTTTAGAATTCACAACAGTTAAAACTGATTACAGGTGTCAAAGGCCAAGATGGTCTTATAAACCACTTAATGATTTTTCTGCCTCTTGTAGCAATTGCCATTCGCTGGTGCTAGGCGCTGTATCATTTGTCCTTGTGTTTTTATTGCTTATTTTATTTTGTATTGTACTCTATTCTTTTAGACTTCTCATTCCATATAACTCAAATCACAATACAATAAATTATAACCTAAGAAATAAAAGAAGCACGAAGAAGACAATTGAAAAATCAATATAAACGCATAATGCGGATATGCCACGGACCGCTTGAATGACGGTCAGGGACCACGGATTGGGAATCCCCAAGGATTGGTGAAAATAACATTTAAAAATGCATTACAATTGCAAAAATATGAGGAGAAAAAGTCGCTGAAATGCTCATGCATTTTCTCGAGGATTTAAACCCCTCCCTACAAACTGATTTGCAGACATGGAGAACGTGAGAGAAACCAAACTGACACATTTGTACAGCCCTAATAGCCATTGATGGTTTCATCTGCCAGGGAACTGTCCAATCTTTTTAGAAGCCATCTAAATTGGTGGCCATTTTAATGAGATCTTCACAAGTGGAGAGGTTTCACATGAGAGAGTTAGTTCCAAGTAGGCCTGAGCCTTTGACATGTCTACTGCGAAGGCTTGCTTCCTGGATGTTTTGCTAACAATCATCCATGTGTCTCTGAGCTTGGAGTGAGGCCTCCAGGTCAGAAGGGCTCAGCTGTTGGCCTTGAGGTCGACTTCTCCCTCTGTTTCCTCATTTAAACTACCAGCCCCAGCACAAATGCGAAATCCATCTTTTTAAAAACACACTTATTAATCATGCCATCTCTCTAATTACATATTAGAGGGGGGTGGCATTTCCCTTAGACATTCCCCAAAGTTAAAAGGCTGGCCTTGAAGAGGAAATAAAGCAGTTCCTTAAGTAAAGGAGGCCAGACGTACTAAAGGATTTTAAGCCATTTAAGCCTCCTTTCTCCTTGACTGTTGAGGCAAAGAAGATAAGGGTTTGAAGGGAGCCGGTAAACTGAGCTGCCTAGGAGACTTTGCCGAGAATATGGCCAATTTTGTGTATGTATATACAATTTTTTGTTAGGGCGCTTGCAGAGGCAGCTTTCCAGGTGTTGGTGTACTATAACTCCCATCATCCATGAGTTCTGAACATGCTGGCTGGGGCTGATGGGATTTGGAGCCCAGTAACATTTGGAGGGCCTCAAGTTCCCTCACACTGGTTGCGTGGTCTCTCCCTTTTGGGCAGGAATGGGAAGATTGTGGCTCCACAGTTGTTGCGACTCCAGTTGTCATCAGCATTCGCCTGCATGGCCATGGATGATGGGAATTGTAGTCTAGCAATATCTGGAGGGTGACAGGCTCCTCGCCTTAAAAAGAAGCAAAATTTAAAAATGCACCCCTGCATACCCTCAAACCCATCACTGCTTGTCTGCAGGCAACCCATTTTTAAAGGAACTCTTAGGTAACCCATTTTTAAAGGAACTCTTACTGCAAATGAAGATGGTTTTATTTATGATGCAGATCCCAAGGTAGAGCGAGCTGCAGATTTGTAGCAATTTTCTTCAGCAAGTGCTAGGCAGGACAAGGCTGATTATCCATGAATTTGCAATTTAAACGTAGTGCCTTTGACTTGCTCTTGTTTTTGGAGGTGTTAATGGAGTGTGCTTTAGGCTCAGTTTATGTGCCTGGGTGCCCTGTGTGTTGTGATAAGAACCAGACACCATGAGTATGCACAGATTTGCCGCCAAGGGAAATATATCTATCTATCTATCTATCTATCTATCTATCTATCTATCTATCTATCTATCTATCTTGTAAGTACATGCCAAAGCAATGTGCAAATGCCACTCGTGGGAGTTGCAGTCGATGTAAGGATTATTAATAAAGGCTGGGACAAGGCAATAGAATCAGCTTTCTTTCTCCATCTAAAGCAAAGGCCTGGACTGAGTTTCTGATAAAAAGTAAAACTTGCTATATAATCAGGGTATCTAAAGGGGGGTGGGGAGCTGTAGCCCTCCAGATGTTGCTGAACTGCAACACCCATAATCCCTGGGTGCTGGCCATGTTGTTTTGGGGGGGGGTGGTGATGGGAGTTGTAGTTCAGCAACACCTGGAGGGCCAGAAGTTCCCCACTCCTGGTATATATGGTATGATATGTACAGTATATCCTGGATTGGGTTGGTTATACAGATTGGCATCCTCCTGGACCATTGTGCCTACAGCCTTTCCAGTGTTGTTGGACTAAAACTTCAGTCATCACTGGCCTTGCTGGCCAGGGGTGCTGATGGGAGTCCAACAGGGCACCAGGTTGGGGTAAGGCTGGCCTAGACCATCTTTCATGGGAGCTGGTGCAAGACGGTGAAGATTGCTGCCTCACCAATAAAACTGCTAGCACATTTGCAAAGCTAAGCAGGGTCCAGTAAGGTTTCAAATTGGATGGGAGACCACGTGTTGAGCTTCCTGCATTGCATGGGGTTGGACTAGATGACCCTCAGGGATCCCTTCCAGCTCTGCAATTCTACAATTATATGAATGCGGAGACTTGGAACTTGTTCTCTTTCTTGGGTGTATCTCATTTCAGGTTGTGGCCTGTTTTATCTGCCTCTTAGGAGTTAGTGGGAGGCATTCGAGAAGCTACTGAGCCACATGTTGGGAGGCATACTACTGCAGATTTGTTTTGGGAAGGTTGAAGTTCCTAGGAAGCTTAGGCAGGGTTCCTTAAGAGCAGGGGTTGGGAAACTGCAGATCTGGGAGCCTAACAAGAACCTTTTGTTTTAAAACGATGGTTGCTGGGAGTTCACCAACAGCTCTCTGGTAAAATGAGAATCAAATAAAATGAGAGCTAGGGTAAAATGAAGGTTTTCATTAAAACAGCTTTGCATCTGCCACAAGGAAATGAAAAGAGTTTTTGTTGCTCTGTTGATCCCACAGAATGAGAAAAGTGAATGTATTTTTAAAGGTAGACTCTGACAGTTAAGTCCAGTCGCGAATGACTCTGGTGTTGTGGTGCTCATCTCGCTTTACTGGCTGAGGGAGCCGACGTTTGTTCACAGACAGTTTTTCCGGGTCATGTAGCCAGCATGACTAAGCCGCTTCTGGCAAAACCAGAGCAGCGCACGGAAATGCCGTTTACCTTCCCACCGGAGCGGTATCTGTTTATCTACTTGCACTTTGACGTGCTTTCGAACTGCTAGGTTGGCAGGAGCTGAGACTGAGCAACGGGAGCTCACCCCATTGCGGAGATTTGAACCGCCGACTTTCCAATAGGCGAGCCCTAGGCTCAGTGGTTTAGACCAGCAACAAACAAAATCCCAAACCACTGGACCATAGTCTTTAAAATACTGAGATCTAGCCGCTTAGAACACTAATTTAGCCTTAACTATTCAATGTACTTTTCATAGCTAGAGTGATGGTTTCCTAGGAGCATATGTTTTACTTTGAACATTTGTATGCCACTGGTTAGCTAGGAACTCTCTCAATTAGGAATCGCTTAAGGTTGGAAAGACTAGATACCTGCTTTTAAAAAAAGTTATGTTCATTGCTATTTTAGAGAAATTGACATTCAATATTCAAGAGGCTAAGGGTGACTGATCTTTCCAATTTCACCTCTGTTTGGGGTTTATTTATTAAATATATGTCACATGGGTGGCAAATCCCTTTGAAATATGATTTTATTTGGCGGCATCTATAAACAGGCATGAATGTTTTCTTGTTTCCTATTTCCCCCAGTGTACAACGTAAGTTGTGTTTTTATATTGCGTTTATAATTTTATAATGGTAACCATTTTATTCACTCCTGGTATGTTATTTTTCTTATGACTCTATTATCAAAAGCTACATGTGTTGAATCGATAAAGTTTTGCTGTTAATGTTTGCTTTTCTCTTTGTACGTATTATCTGGGTTTTCGCCCTGGAAGTTGCCAGACTATGACCCCCATCACCCTTCTGACCATGGAACATGGTCTTGTGGGTATAAAACAAAGATATCCACTGAGTTGGGGGACCAAACCTTCCACACCTAAGAAGATGCTTAGGAGTAGGGTTGCCATATTTCAAAAAGTGAAAATCCAGACACAAAAGTTGGGGTTTTTTGCCCAGAGCTGTTGAGCTTTTATTGGGAAATCTCCCCCCCCCCAAAAAAAAAAGTTTCTGAGCTATTTGTAATGAAAATTGCCAAAAACTACATTACTGGCTACCATACACCCAGATTTTCCTAGACATTTCAGTGATTTCCCAGGCGCTGTTTACAAGGACTGAATACTGGCTACGTCCAGGAAATTATGGACGTGTGTCAACCCTGCTTAGGAGCTACACAATTATTTGCTTAACAGTCCGGCACCACACAACACCACTTAGCTCAGTTGGCTAGACTGCAGGGGTCAGCAAACTTTTTCAGCAGGGGGCCGGTCCACTGTCCCTCAGACCTTGTGGGGGGCCGGACTATATTTTTTGGGGAAAAATGAACGAATTCCTATGCCCCATAAATAACCTAGAGATGCATTTTAAATAAAAGGACACATTTTACTCATGTAAAAACACACTGATTCCCAGACCATCCAGATTGAGAATGCGAATGGGCCGGATCTGGCCCCCGAGCCTTAGTTTGCCTACCCATGGGCTAAACTAGTGTGGTGCTGATAACACCAAGGTTGCGGGTTCGATCCTTGCATTGCAAGGGGTTCCATAATCCTATGTGCAAAGTTAATACATTTCCCCTGCACCTCTGATGAGTTGCCTGGTCTTAAACAGGTACAGCAGGCATGGGGGGACCTGCAGTCCTTTGCATGTCATTGGACTACATCTCCCATCAACCCCAGCCAGCATGGCCGATGTCAGGGATTGTGGGAGTTGTAGACCATCAATATTGACCCGCTGTTCGAACCTCTGACCGGCATACACACTGTACATTTAAAGCACACGTCTCTCCCCAAAGAATCCTGGGAACTATAGTTTGTTAAGGGCGCTGGGATTTGTAGCACCGCAGGGGTAAACTACAATTCCCAGTATTATTTGGGCGAAGCAACCTACTTTAAATTTATGGTGTGTAGTATTTGCACTTCCCACCTCCATATAAACAAACAAACGATTAGAGTGTGGAGTGCATCAAAAGCCAACAGCTCCTGGAACAAAGAAACTCTATGGGTTGTACGTTGGCCAAGAACTCCCCCTATTCCTCCCTGTTGGCTGGGGCTGATGGGAGTTCAGCAATATCTGTAGGGCCACAGGCTCCCCATCCCTAGTATGAGACAATAGAGCGTTTTGTGTTTATGATGATTTGAATCCGAGAGATGGGAATTCAAATCCCACCTCAAACCTAGGTCACATCCAAACCATACAATTTAAGCACATTTATGTTAACATCCATGGCTTCCCCTCCTCAAAGAATCCTGGGGACTGTAGTTTATCCCCCACAGAACTACAGTTCCCAGCACCCATCACAAACAATATTTCCCAAGATATTTTTTGTGCAAGGGGGGAGCCATGACTGATAAAGTGGTATAAAGTGCTTTAAATGTAGAGAGTGGATGTGACCCCGACCTCATTGGGTGGCTCTATGCCTCACTTTCCCCTTCTGTAAAACAAGAATATTTATCTCCACCTCCAGAGGGTGGCTGTGAAGGAGAACTGCATTGTTTTGGTTTTAAAACAGCTCCCCTATCGAAATAATAAATTGTGTATTAAAAAAATGGGGGGGGGGAGGTGTTTGTGTGTGATGGGATCTCTACCTGTGTGTGATGGGATCTCTACCCAACATTAAAAAGCTGGCCAGCACAATGTGGCCTGGTGAATACAAAACAAAAACCCTCCTTTGGAAAGTTCTGAATGAGCAGCGGATAATGAAAAGGATCTGTAACCGTTTAAATCAATAATTAATAACAGATCATTCTGACCAGCTGTCCTCTGCAAAAACGTCGGAGAGATTTTTGCAGGAGCAGAGGAGGGAAAGCAAGCCTCGAAGATGCCTGTTTTTAAAAAAGAACAGGGCAATTTGTTGTTGTTGTTGTTTTAGTTTTCTCCTCCTTTTCCACCAGAGAGGATGAAACTAGATATCTGGCCAATTCTTCGCTTGCTCTCCCCCCCCCCCCCCACAACAACTACACAATACCAAGAACGAAAGCAACACTCTCCAATATCACTAACACCAGGTAGGAGACTTAGAGGCACCATACCAAAATACGCTCGAATAAACCTCTTGGCAAATAGGCTGGGGTGGAGGGTGGGACCTTCTCTAGGGAAGCGGCAGAGCATCAGAGATAGAGCATCTGCCTCGCATGCAGAAAGTCTCAGGTTCCATCCTCAGCACCTTCAGGTAGGGCTAGGAGAAACCCCTTGCCGGGGGGGGGGGAGTCTGCTGCTGCCAGCCAGTGTAGGCATGCTGAGCTAGGTGCACCAGTGCTCCGACTCTGTGCAAAGCAGCTTTCTATAGCCTGCTCTTGAAACAGATTGCTGTGGGTGGAATATCCAGCAGTTTAAATGAACAGAAAAGTACGCCCAGCGTGTCCCTCCCCACCCGCAACTCAGCATCAGTGTAGACGTTCTTTGGGAGTAAATAGCCACAAGTGCGATCTTGGAGCATAAACGCCCATACACCTACCACTCTTGCACTTGAGAAGCCTAGCTCATCGTGCCCCAAATCATCTCTCTCTCTCTCTCTGGATCCCGTTTCACGATTCGCTCCCCAAACCGGCAGCCCCCAGACTCAGTGGGTGGCCGGCGTTTTCCTCCCAAGCGCATCACTTCTGGAAAAGCGTTCTCCAAAAGCACCTTGCAAACCTGTCTATAGTTGGCGAGATGAGTTGCTTTCTCCCTCTTTGCCTTTGTTTCTCAGTCCTCTCCCCTCGCCTTTAGGAGAGGCAACGCTTTCAAGCTTCCTTCTCCTCCACTTGCCCACCATCCAAGGGCTTATGCTTTGGGGCAGCTTACCTGGTCCGCAGAAGCTTCGCAAGCCGAAAGGTATCCCTCCTGTCTGCTCTCACCAGAACAGCTGAGAAGCAGGCTGGCTCAGCCTTGCTTATGAATGGGAGGATGGGGCTCTGGTCTTTGCGCTTACTGTGCGCTGGGGAATGTGGGGAGGGGCGGAGCCTAGCCGCTGACAGCTGATCTCCAAGCTCCGCCTTCCCAGCTGTGTGTGTGTGTGTGGTGGTGCACAGGGTTACTAAGAGACGGCTAAACCAGGCAGACAGCAAGAGCCTATAATAAGCAAGATGAGTCAAAGCTTCTCCGGCTGTTTTTCTGTCCTTTTAAAAAAAATTAAAGGCACCGGCCTGTGAAATAGGGAAGGCTCTTTTTAAAAAACGTGACCTGGGTCCTTAAGGGGGCTTTATTTGAGATAATGTCTTAAGCCCCAGCACATGTTTTGCAATGTGCCCCCCCCCTCTGTTCTGCCCGCCCGAAGGGCCTTTCGACCTTTCAGTGGAGGCGAATAAATAAATGAATGAAAATCAATGAATTGCTCAGGGCCTGGGACAAATGAAGCCGTGATGAAGCAGGGCTTGGAGGAGGAGGGGCATCTGTGGCCCTTCAGATCAGCCAATATCTGGCCAGTGGTCAGAGACGAGGGGAGTTGTAGTCCGTCAGTATCTGGGCTGGGACCACAGGTCTCCCACTCGTTTAATAAAAGAGTGAAGTCTTTGGTGGATTTTCCCTAAGCCCAGGAGGGGATAGGGGCAAAGTTTCAGCTGTTGATTCCTGTTGCGCAGTGCAACCTCATTTTTTTGCCTGGGGCGGCATATGCATAAATCATTGTCAAGAGACAATGATTTAAACTATGGAAGTGGGGCCTGCAATAGAATGTTGCAGCGTGGAGTGCCCCTTTTGGGGATTGCTGGTGAGCCATGCCCCTTTTCACCAGATCCCACCCCATCCCATCCCCAAGCCAGCCAGCATTCTGTGCTCGCTGATCATGGGTGACTGGGGAGGCAGGTTGCCTCTCCCCCATATGGTTTCTACTTCTGCAAACTTTGGGGTTCGCCTGTTGATAAGACTGTCAGAAGAGCCTGTGTGCTGGATCAGGCCATGGGCCTATCCAGTCCAGCATCCTGTTCTCACAGTGGCCAATCTAACACTCCAGTTCCAATCTAACTGCTGAACTATAACTCCTATCAGGCCGAGAAAGCATGGCCAATGGCCAGGGATGGTGAAATTGTAGCTCAGCAACATCTGGAGGGCCAGAGGTTCCCAAACCTATCCTAACCACTCCCAGCGACCGTGGAGTTTGCTCCCACTAGATATTGTGGCAGCTGCCAACTTGGATGGCTTTAGAAAGGGAATTACAGTATGCAACTTAATGAATGACAACTTTCAATGGGGACAAGGTGTAAGTTTCTGCATTTAAGCAGAAAGAACCAGATGCACAAATACAAGATGGGGGACACCTGGCTTACTAGCAGTACATGTGAAAAGGATCTAGGGGTCTTAGTGGACCACAAGGTTAACATGAGACAGCAGAGTGATGCAGCATCAGCATCAGCAAAAAAAAGGTAATGCTATTCTATAATGTCCAGGACAAGAAAAAGTAATAGTACCACTCTATTCTGCCTTGGTCAAACCACACCTGGAATACTGTGTCCAGTTCTGGGCACCACAATTTAAGAAGGATGTTGACAAGCTGGAACATGTGCAGAAGAGGGCAACCAAGGTGGATGGAGCAGCCAAGTAATTTCGTTGTCCCCGAGAGGGGGCAATGACAATAAAGATATTATTATTATTATTATTATTATTATTATTATTATTATTATTAAGATGATCAAGGGACTGGAAACCAAGCCTTATGAGGAATGGTTGAAGGAGCTGGGCATGTTTAGCCTGGAAACAAGGAGACTAAGAAGAGATACAATAGCCATCTTCAAATATCTTAAGGGTACATGTCACAGGGAAGATGGAACAAGCTTGTTTTCTCCTGCCTTGGAGGGTAGGACTCGAACCAGTGGCCTCAATTTACAAGAAAGGAGATTCTGACTAAATGTTCTGACGGTAAGAGCTGTTTGACAGAGGAATGGTCTCCCTCAGGAGTCTCCTTCCTTGGAGTATTTAAGCAGCAGCTGGATGGCCATCTGTCCTGGATGTTAGCTGAGATTCCTGCATTGCAGGGGGTTGGACTAGATGACCCTTGGGGCCCTTTCCAACTCTACAGTTGTATGATTCTATGACAGAACTATCAGTAACAACTAGCCATGACGACCCTGAACACCAGTGGGGAAGTGCTCTTGCACTTAAACCTTGCTTGTGGGCTTCGATAAGCATCTAGTTGGCCCTTGTGAGATCAGGATGCTGGACTCGATGGGCCTTTGGCCTGATCCAGCAAACAGGCTCTTCCTTTGTTCTTCTGGAAGTGAGAAGGCCTTGCGCTGCTTTCTCACTTGCACCCTCAGCGCTTCCAAATATGACCTCTGAGGTTGCCATCCAGCAGGAATTTTACAGGCCAGATAGAATTTCAATCCTCCAGGCCTGTTGGCAGAGCAAGATAAGCTGATGTTGGGCTGTGGGTGTTTGCTGCTGGTGCAAGCTGGAATTCCCAGTTCTTCGGCAGTTGCAGTCTGGAAAGAAATCCACAGTAACACAAGAAGCTGTCTTATACTAAGTTAGACCGTCAGATCATCTGGTTCAATATTGTCTACACTGACTGGCAGCAGCTCTCCAGGGTTTCAGAGTGGGGGCATTGCAAGCCCAGCTTGGAGATCAAATCTGAGACCTTCAGCAGACAGTGCAGATGCTGTACCCACTGAGCCACATATGCCACCAGGTCTGCTGATTAGCATGCAGAATTGATCCTTTTTTAAATTTTAAAAAACTTTTCTTGTAACAAGTAATATATGAAATAACGCACACAGCTTGAACACATTTAAACAGCACAGCCACATATAACACTGCACGGTAACATCAAATCCCAGGTACAAGTGAGCAGAAGGGCTTCTATATTATATATTTTTTCTGACATTTAATGTCATCTTGGAGAATGTCCTTCATGGTAAGCATGCAGAACCGTTGAAATAATTTCTGAGAGTGTGCAAAGTAGGCCTGCCTCGTTATTGCCTGCGTTGCTGGTCGTTGGGCTGAGAAAACTACTGCTTGCTCAAGGCCACCTCGTGAGGTCATGAGCAGAGGCGAGACTCGAACCCAGGGCTTCCTGGTTTGTGGCCCGGCCTCTTTGCCACTGCATCAACCCGAGCAATGATCTGCTGCAATGTCATCGTCAATTGCATCAAGCTGTAAATAGGAGTGTGTTGTGAAGCGGCTGCGTCGTTGCCGCGTTCCCAATCCCCAAAGCCCGGCATTTTTTGCCTGTGACCCAGCCAGACAGCCATTACGTCCCTCTGCGGAATGGTTTCCTTCTGAGGTGCTATAATTGGTGTCCGACTCACTCGCTTACTCAGACAGCGAGCCCATGTCGCCACATGTGCAGGAATGTGGTTGGCATCTCTGGGGTGCATCATGCTTCCTCTCCCCGCTGCCATCTCCCTGGTTACCGAAAACGTAACTAACTTTTCCCTGCTTCCGATTGGCAGGAGGGCCAGCCGGGATCAAGTTCTCCTCCATGTGGGAGGGACTGGCTTAAACGGCAACAGCGAGAGAGGCCTTTGGATTCAGCAGCGCAGCAAAGATGTCAGTGCTCTGCTCTGCCTGCAGGATACCAATGAGTCAGTTAAAAATATCTTATTTATGAAATGCCACGTCACAAAAGAAAACAGCAGGCTTTGTGCTTCAAGAGTTAACTTGAAAATTTCAAATTGTCTTGAAAAATTACTATCCCAAGGTTACAAAAGTTGTGTGCCACTTGCCGAACGATACCAAGATCCTAGGACAGGGGTGCCCAAACTTTTTTCAAAGAGGGCCAGATTTGATGAAGTGATCATGTGTGAGGGCCAACTAAAGTTGTTGAGCTTTTTAAAGGATTTTACCCCAGGATATATACTGCCACAGGGGCCAGATTAAATCGACCGGCAGGCCGGATTAGGCCCCCGGAACAGACTTGGGACATGCCTGTCCTAGGGGAGAATCGCAGCACAGCGGAGAATGTTGTGGGTTTAAGAAATGTGGTTTATTCACCTACTTGCACCTTTGGTCTGCAGGGAGGGATTCCATATCTCCCAGCATGGTCATTCCAAAAGGAGCTTGTCCCCCACAGCAGTGCAGCCAGCCTCCTCAAGATGGATCCCGGTCTTTTTTCTTCCCTCTTCTTCCCAGAACACCCCACTAAAAAACTCTCTTTTCCTGTCACCTCACACCCAGTTACCCTAAAAGTAAAGGGACCCCTGACCTTAGGTCCAGTTGTGGCCGACTCTGGGGTTGCGGCTCTCATCTCGCTTTATTGGCCGAGGGAGCCGGTGTACAGCTTCCGGGTCATGTGGCCAGCATGACTAAGCCACTTCTGGCGAACCAGAGCAGCACACGGAAACGCCGTTTACCTTCCCGCCGAAGCGGTACCTATTTATCTACTTGCACTTTGACGTACTTTCAAACTGCTAGGTTGGCAGGAACAGGGACCGAGCGACGGGAGCTCACCCCGTCGCGGAGATTCGAACCACCGACCTTCTGATTGGCAAGTCTTAGGCTCTGTGGTTTAACCCACAGCGCCACCCGCGTCCCTCCCAGTTACCCTAGCAATCTGCAAAAAACCTCAGGGCAAGGGGGAAGGACAGTTCTCTTGCATTGCCAATGGCTCTCAGTGGCCATGTGTGGTTTTGTAATGGCTCTAGCTTGGCCACGTCATTTTGCATAGGCTAGCTCAGGAATTCCTCTGCCGTTTGTGTATCTCCCTTCACTTCCCAAATAACCAAAATCCTACCACTTATTAATTTCTACAGTTTAGTGGGGACATCCAAGTGCACAAAGCGACTCCAAACCAATCACTTCCCTGTCCCATCTCTCCCACTATCCCTCTTCTTGTCCTTCCTGAAGGGGTTGGAGGTAAGAGGCCCAAAGTTACAGATCCGGGGGCCCCTATCCTTCTTGGTGTGTGTGTTTTCGGTATGACAGACATTAGAGGTGGGGGATCTTAAAAATGCCCCCCTTGTAACAGGAGCCCGAGTGACAGGAGCGATCCAGCCGTAAATCACACTGGGCAAGTTGGACTTAGCAAAAACAGAATCTGCACAGGAGTTTCAGGCCTAATGAGCACAGCGACTCATCTTTGGCAGGTCTTTTCCCCATGAAGCAGTTGTCGAGACCTCCCCCCTTCTCTGCAGGGTTTTCCCCAAGCAATCTGAGACTGTACCTATGTGAAGCTAACATCTCCTCCGCCCTCTTCATGCCTCTTCTGGTTCTGGAAGACCAGGGGAGAGGGGAGCTTGTCGCAGCAGGAGGGACAGACCTCCTTGGCTCTTCACCAGCCGGACGCATCTCTGCTTCTTGGTCTCTCTCCTCCCTCCCTCCTGCTTCTGGACTTTTTTTTTTTTTTTTTTGGTTACAGACTCTCTCTTCTCACTAAGCCCTGTTACTTCTCCAACTCCCGACACCTCCTCCTCCCAAGCTTCTCCCTCTGACCGCTCATTGTCATCTTACTACCAATCCCTTGCCCCTAAGCCTTCTTCCCTTTTGGTTCCCCAGGTGGTTCCTCCCACCACTCCTCTGTCTCTAACCACTCTGGGACACCGAATCTGCTCTTCTGCCCCAGGCAGGTCGAGCTGTGCCCCAAACCTCCGCCACTCCTCCCCACCCCACCGATCCCTCTTCTTTAGCCCCTAGCCAGGGCCTTGACCCACGCACACCGGAGGCAATGAGGAGCAACCCCAGCTCAGCAGCAGGAAAAGCAGCAGCAGCACCACTGGGTCTCTTCCACTCTGGGAACTTGGGGGCGGCCCTCAACTAGCCCTCTTCTCCCTCCTTCCTGGCGCTGTAGGGCAAGGACAGAGCTGGATTTAAGGCAGCACGATCGTTTCCCCTGCATTAGGTGTGGATCCAAGGGGCACCTTCTCAAACACTTGCCCAGCTTCGGGAAAGAGGCGTGAGGGCATTTTAAACTGTGACATTTTAAGCTGTTGAGGTGCCCTCTCTCTCTCTCTCTCTCTCTCTCTCTCTCTCTCTCTCTCCCTCTCCCTCTCCCTCTCCAGGGGCACCGACTTATAAAAAAATATTGGGGGGGCCCATACCGGGGTCCTGCCCCGGGAAGTTTTCTAAATTTTAGATGAAAATTAGTGAGTTTTAAAGTTTTTTAAAAGTATTTTAGAGTCATATGATCAACATTAGAACCCCGAAAACTCGACTCTCTATAACTCCACACTCCGGGAAACTCGACAAGCCTGAAACACTTTTTGGCTTTGAAAAAAGAAACAAAACATAAACACGCACGGTATTTTCGTAAAAAGCTAATTTAATTTACAGTAACAATTATGCTTATAGACTATTACAGAGCAGTGAATATATAGCTCTGAAAAGACTGAAATGATATTTAAATAAATCCTAAACTATCATTAAAAGAATAAAACATAAAATATTGCTGTCGCACAGTAATAGCACTTTGATTAATAAGTGAAATAGCTAATTTAAGCTTACTTTGAATAAGGCTGAGGGTTCATTAAATAAAAATAATATCTCAAAGTTAATGCTTTAATACAGTTAATAAAGTTAATACAGTATGCCTAATACTGTATGTAAATACTGTAATACTGTATGTAAATAACGGGCTTTAATTGGGTCTTACACCCTAAAAATATTTAAGTATTTGAAAATAACTAATACAGTACTATAGTAATATAGAAATACAGTACTAAACTAGTACTAATATTTCAAAACTGAAAAATTAACATTCTGTATGTATTTAATTCTCTATTTTATAAAGATTTTTAATATCTGACAGTGAGTTTGGAGTAGCCCAATGCAAAAATCCTGAGGATCCATGTGGATCCATTCTTTGTAACCACGTTTTTGCACCACTGTGACCCTAGGCAACAGTGGGTGCGTGATTTTTTTGGTGCAAGATGTAGCCATGGACATGCTATGTGATCTGATGGTGAATTTGGGGTGACCCAATGCAAAGATCCTGAGGATCCATGTAGATCCGTGCTTTGTAACCACGTTTTTGCACCACTGTGACCCTAGGCAACAGTGGGTGCGTGATTTTTTTGGTGCAAGATGTAGCCATGAACATGCTATGTGATCTGATGGTGAATTTGGGGTGACCCAATGCAAAAATCCTGAGGATCCATGTGGATCCGTGCTTTGTAACCACGTTTTTGCACCATTGTGGCCCCAGGCCACAGTGGGTGCGTGATTTTTTTGGTGCAGGCTGTAGCCATGGACATGCTATGTTATCTGATGGTGAATTTGGGGTGACCCAGTGCAAAGATCCTGTGGAGCCATGCTTTGTAACCACGTTTTTGCACCATTGCAGCCCCAGGCAACAGTGGGTGCGTGATTTTTTTGGTACAGACTGTAGCCATGGACATGTAATGTGATCTGATGGTGAATTTGGGGTGACCCAATGCAAAAATCCTGAGGATCCATGTGGATCCGTGCTTTGTCACCACGTTTTAAATGGGGAAGGAAGGAAAAACACAGAAGGGACAAGAAGCACAAGAGGGGTGTGCGGAGAAGCAGCTGGCTAAGAATGCAGGGGAGGAGTTTAACGGGGTGGGGGGGAGGAAAGGAAGGCAAAAGTCCCCCCCGCAAGCCAGCCCTCTCTCTCTCTCTCTCCCACCTGCGAGTCCCTAGAGCACGGAGAGGAGGAGGTGGTGGGCTGGAGCCTGCACGCAGTGTGACTAGGAAAGAATTAGAAGGAAGGACTCGATCCTTTCCTTAACCCTCTGCTTGCCAGGTGGGCAGGGGATTCCCTGCTCTTTGTTGAGTTTGAGCAAACGCAGCAACAGAAGCGGGTGGGCAGTAAGACCCTGAGGCAGAATGCAGGAAAGCAGCAGCTTCCGCCTTCCCTCCGCCCGACCACCACCCAATCTGATTTTTGCCTGATTTTTGCCTATTTTTGCCCCTGCGCTCCGGCGAGTCAGCTCCAGGGACCACACATTCGCTCAATAACACGCACAGACATTTCCCCTTACTTTTTAGGAGAAAAAATCTGCGTGTTATAGAGCAAAATTTACGGTAATAAATTTCTTAAATTATTGGGGGGGCAGAGCCCCCCCAAACGAATTTTTGAGGGGGCTCGGGCCCCCTCAGGCCCCATGGAGTCGGCGCCTATGTCCCTCTCCCTCTCCCTCTCCCCCCTTCTCTTTCTCTCTCTCTCTCTCTCTCTCTCTCTCTCTCTCTCTCTCTCTCTGTATAAAAAAAAAACCATGGGGACTAGGGAGTGGAATGGAGTATCCTGGGAAAGGACAGGGCTGGTTGGCCGGAACCCTAAACAGGAGCACTTCACACTGCAACATTTTGTTGCACGTCTCTCTTGCTGTATTATTTGAAGCAGTGTTTATGGTGTCTTGTACTGGTTTTCATGAGGAAACCCAAAATGGTTACCCCCGTCTTGCCAACTGGGATAGTGGCAGAAGGGGCTGGAGTGCAGGAAGCAAAGCACCTAGGCCCTAGCCTAAGAGTGTGGGTGATATTTTAGTCAGGGGTTCCTTGGTTGGCTGTTCCACATGCAACCAAGCACCCACAACAGGTTCACGACACCTGCTATCCATCGCAAGGTGCGCTCGTTACAGCCACAGAGCTGGCCTCGCCTTCCCCAGATCAAAGTGAAGCCAACGGCAAGGTTTGGGAGCGGGGTTGATGGGTTGCCGCATGCTCTCATGCGCTTGGGTGAATCGCTGACTCCAGACCAATGACGCCAGCCTCGTGTTGTTTGCATTGTGTGTAGAATGTTGCCAGTCCGGTTTGCTGGTAGGTTGGAAGAGCAGCACTCGGGTATCAGTTGCGTTCTGGCTGACATCCTGACCATTTTGCCTTGGGGGGAAATTGCGGCGCTTTTGATTTGTGCGCTTGCGAACTCAAAAGTCTAAGCTTCTTAAGCTGGTGGGCTTGAAATCCACTGGAAATCCACCCACACTGCAACAAGGGGCTCCCACACAGAGCCCCTTTAGACAGGTGGGGGCTTTTTCTGACGGTGTAATCTGTAACATGCTATTGATGCAATAGCAGTGCCTCGGTGGTGGATTTTTACTGGGCCGTCTGCACACAGTTCTGCTTTATTAGTTGCTTTGTGATGCTTCCCCAGTGTTGCCATAGCATTGCTGTCTTGAGGGGCGCTCTTGCCCTGTGATGCAAGAAAAGCAGGGCACACTGATGTAAAAAAGGGGTTTGATTCTTATAACACACACACACACACACACACACACACACACACACACTCCGTGAATATTTGTGGTATGCAAAGTTACAGTATTTCAGTAGCAAGTTACGGGACACACGTGGATTGGAAATGAAGCTGTATGTCTGCCCGAAAACCTTTGCCGATGCAAACATTGTTGAAATTGTGTCATCATGAGCACAAATCATCACTGGTACATCACACCATGATGCCAAAATTTTTCCAGGAAGGGAGTCTTGATGACTTGAGGCATGTAATGGCAACATGTGATGGCATTCTTAACAAATTATTAATTGAGCAAACTTCCAAGTATGCATGTGGATGGTACCTCCTGAGAGATACCAGAATCTGGAGTTCAAGGGCAGGTCCTTACCATATATTTAAAGCTTATTCAATGTATGGGGTTTTAGGGGAGGGGGTAGTACCTCTGGTAGGGTCACAGGTGGCGCTGTGGGTTAAACCACAGAGCCTAGGGCTTGCCGATCAGAAGGTTGGTGGTTCGAATCCCTGCAACGGGGTGAGCTCCCTTTGCTCGGTCCCAGCTCCTGCCAACCTAGCAGTTTGAAAGCACGTCAAAGTGCAACTAGATAAATAGGTACCGCTCCGGCGGGAAGGTAAACGGCGTTTCTGGTTCGCCAGAAGTGGCTTAGTCATGCTGGCCACATGACCCAGAAGCTGTCTGCTGGCTCCCTTGGCCAATAAAGCGAGATGAGTGCCGCAACCCCAGAGTCGTCCGCGACTGGACTTAATGGTCAGGGGTCCCTCTAGTACCTCTGGTGGAGAAAGTGTATGTGCTTCTTCTGGGATCGTTGGTCCAGTTTTGGTCCCCACCCTGCACTCGGCTCTCACCTGTGGCTCCTGGAAGCTGCCAGCATGTGACAGCAACTGCACCCTGTGAACGGCTTTGACTGGCCAGCCAAACCGGGCAAGGCTAGCGGATGGGTCTCAAACCCTCATTGAGTTAGGGACTTCCCCTGTGTGTGAGGACAGGCTGACATGTATGCGGTTCTTGTGCGAGTTCTTGATGGGATACCCCCCACTCCTGGGGAATCACACGGCTTGAGAGAGGTGTAATTGGTGGTTATTAGAGCTCTGTGCAAAAGTACTTACTTTGCTCTTATTTCTGAGCTGAAAATTATGCATGCACAAATGGGGGTTTCCCCATAGTTTTTCTTTTTTAACGGTTTTTTTATTGAAATATTGTCATGGATGACAAAGGTACATATAGTGTCTCCATTTTCAGTTGGTAGGGTCTTTTCCACAGGTCTTTTCCACATTTGGTCTGACACACTGGTATCCTAGGCACTGTGAGATTGGGGGACCAAGAGAGGTGGGAGAGAGAAGGGAGGGTAGTGTTCTTTCCTTCTTTTGCATAGTGAATTTGTGGAGCTTTATGTCAGCATCATACGGATAGCTTCTTTATCTATTCATTTGTTTGTTTTTGTCGGCAGTGTGGGAGATTGGGGAGCCCAGAGCACGGTTGGTTGCATTCTGCATCTGGCCCTTATCAGCACCAGCAGGTGTGGGCCCCATGCAATTTTTAACTTTTTATAATAGGCTGGTTCCCACACATAGTCATGGACTGCTCCCCATCCTCCACCCTTGCAAGCAAGAGGCATGAGCAGAGTTCCAGGAGACACTCCAGCTAGGAAAGAAACACCCAAAGAAGGTGCAATGTAGGACCGGGGAGGGGTGTGCCCAGAGGAGAGAGTGTGGGGCTGAGGGGGGGGGGTTGTAGCCTTGGGAGGGAACCCCTGGCCTAGCCAATCCCACGGGGCTGTTGCAAGGATTAAATGGGGAGGGGGAAAACAACATGCACCACCCTGAGCTCCATGTAGAAAGCTTGGGATTTAAAAAATAATAACTGTAATTAGTGGGGGGTTTTTAAGAGTAGGATCAGCAACTGGCAGTCAAAGGGCCAAATCTGCCCAACATCAAATGGTACTGTATGGACTCCTGCAATTGCCCATCACCCCAAGGCAAAAGAGGATTTTAAACAAACAGTAAATGAGGCAGCAGGCCACTTGCGGTGATCGCGGGGGACAACAACAGGATACCAGGCTCTGGTTTGTTGCTCCCTTGTTACACTTGCTTTCCAGGAAATAAAATTACTGCCCAGAGGTTTTGGTTTGGCGGTATGTTGGCTGAAAGCCTCCCGTGCCCTGTCATTACCTTTTCTGTAAGCACAATTATGTTCCTGTAGGCTTACTCAACGCCGAGATGATTCTGTGCCACAGAATGGTAGAAGTGACGTCATTTGCCTGGTTTTATTTTTCATAATCGTGTGCCAACCTGGACTGGAACTGGGGAAATAAGCTTCTTTGCTCCTCATTTTAGCTGACCTTTATTCCTCATCACTTGTCTCATTCTCCCCGCAAAAGAAATCTTAAGGGGAAACAGTCAGGAACACGTACTTGCTGGCCGATATGATGACAATGCTTTGTCTCCCAATGCTTGTCTTCCTAGTGTGGGGTAGAGTACTGTTATTCATGATGACTATTTTATTATTAAGCTGACTATCTGTATGCTTTTTACTATGCTTTTATCATTGATGTGTTTTTAATGCCGTATATCAATGGAATAGATAATAATCATACCCAAGAGCAAATCCATTGAAAATAATGGCTATGACTCTTAATGGTTCCATACAGTTCAGTGGGTCTACTCTGAGAAAGGCACAGAGGCATACAACCTATTTTATATATTAATTTTCAAATATTTTTGTAAGCATCCAACATAGGATCAAATTCCAGAAATGTCTATCCTTTCTATCCAAAGCTGCCATTCCCAGCTCTTTCCACTGGGTAATCATGAATAGCCCTTTCTTCTTCATTTTAGTAGTTCCTTATAATTTGAACGATAAAGAGCCAAAGTTTCCAGATTAGCTGTTGTCTGTGTCTGTCTTACCCTCCTGGTTAATTGAGCCAGATTTCCTTTTGCTTGCCTGCACTCGTTATTTTACCAGCCCGGTGTGCCGAAGACCTTGCTGGATGAGTGACTCAGTTAAGTTAAAAATGGTCTTGAATCTACCAGAACAGACATGATACCTTCAATGGAATCTAGATGTCCATTAATCGAGTTCTGGCACACAATCTGTCAATCGGAGCTGTTCAAACGGGCCTGAATTGAATGTTCAACCGAGGTAGACCACTTTAAACGTTTGCCCATAAATGTTGTTCCTTCTGCCAAAACATTTGATGGAATGAGCAGTTGACGGAGTGGAAGGGAAATGGACAGGAGGGCAGGCAGGTGACCTGATCGCTCTAAAATATTATAACTCAGCCCTAAGGGCAATAACTTAGAAGAACAGAAAATTGAGTCAATAACACTTTCTGCTCTGCTATTGAGGAAAGTAAAGTAACCCTTCGATTTGTCCCATGGGCTACCATGTGAACATGTCAGCTTCAAGCAACCGAGACCCGCTTGTCACGTATAAAACAGCCTTATTTGCAAAATCCGCTAAAAGTATTTGTGCTAGTCACGTAAAAGACGCTGTAGATTGCGCAGGGGATTCATTGATTTGATTTATTGTCAATGGTTGCTTATTTCTGGATCTTTCTTAATAGCTCTTATTGGATTTGCTGTATTTGTAATGGCTTTTGGTCAAATACAATAAAAGATTGATTGATTGATTGATTGATTGATTGATTGATTGAAATCTTTTTGTACTGCTTAACATTTAGGGTTTCTAAGTAGTGTGTACATAAATATTTTAAAAGTGGGGGAACAGTCGAATAATTAAGAACGATTAAAATTTCACTGTAAAAGCAGAAAGCTACTATAAGACGCCTTCTAGGCTTGGGGAATCTGTGGGGAAGGCCATAGCCCCAAGGCAGAGTGTCTGCTCTCACGCAGAAGTCCCAGGGTCAATCCAATCAGGGCTCATCCTCACTTTTGCTTGATTGTCTATAACTTGGACAAAGTTGTTTGTGTGTGTCCCTTTTGTGGCCTTTGATGAGCCCCAAATGATTTGAGGGTGCTTCCAGACTGTTTCTGTTTTTGGCCAGGGTTGATTCACATACTGTCAAAGCCTCTAAAGGAGGAGAACGGAATACTACCTTCTAAGTTAGTCTGTTCAGAAAGTTCTTCCTAATGTTTAGTTGGAATCTCCTTTCTTGTCATTTGAACCCAATGGATTGGGTCCTAGCTCAGAAGCAACGGCAAACAAGCTTGCTCCATCTTCCATGCGACACCCCTTTAAGTATCTGAAGATGATTCTCATATCACCTCCCGGTCTTATTTTATCCAAGCTAATCATACCCAACTCCTTCAACCGTTCCTCACCAGGCTTGGTTATCATCTTGGTTGCCCTCCTCTGCACACCTTCCAGCTTGTCAGTATCCAGGTCAGTCACCTGGAAGCAAATGAACCTAACCATGTGTTGGCAGCCGGCCTCATTTAAAAATAAATAAATGTTCTGGGCTAGTAACTTGCTAGTGAGGCTGTTGTGATGATGTTTGCATAACATAATCTGGCCTGCAGAATTTGCCCTTTCTTGACATTTGTCTTTGGCTCTGCGATGTGCAATAGCCTCATTGTGAGCCAGCTTTATTGTCGTTAGCCATTCACATTGGGGAGGTGTGTATGTGTGTGAGAGAGAGGTCGATCTTCATTTCTGTCACATTTTTTTATTTTTTGTAAAGCATTCTTTTGCTCTGCTAACATCATGGTTCTGGACTAGAGTCAGAAATTTAAAAAAATAACCAGAGAAGCATTTAAACACTGTGCAGTATTATTTATAGGGACCAGACAAAAAACAGCAACCGCCAAACACTCCAGACGACTTCTGGTTTCCAGATGGCCTGGAATAAAACAGAGACAATGTCGGCTTGTCCTATGAGGGAAACATGCATTACTATTCAGCCTCCTCTCCAGCTCAGACCTCTTTACTTGCTGAGCTTGTCAGGTAGACTGAAGTGAACAAAGGCCTTGATTACCTTCCTCGCAAGGGGAAGGGGAGTGGCCTAGCTAAGCCTGGCAGGACAGTTTACTCTATGGCATTAACCCCTTCACACATTAATTCAACTTAAGCATGTTGGTTATATGAGGCTGCCTATCCCACAAACCCCAAAGCTTTTCGGTCTCCTCCTCACCCCACCAGAGTTCAAAATAGTCCGCTAGCCTTACTCTCGGTTGTTATCCTTACATCCCTCTGACTTGTTGCCTGATCTGGCAGCCACACGTAAGGTTAACACATCCTTTCCCAAGAGAGGCTTTCCTGTGCCTTTTAACAACTGCGTACCTTGGTAACTTGGTTCTCAAACAACTTGGAACCCGAACACTGCAAACCTGGAAGTGTTCTGGTTTGTGAACTTTTTTCAGTTTGCAAACTTTTTTCAGAAGCCAAACGTGCTCCGTTTTGAGTGTTATGCTTCCAATTTGAGTGTTACGCTGAGATCTGTCTGGTTTTACTATTTATTTTGTGTTTTTGTTTTTGCAACTCTTTTTTGTTTTTGTGACTGTGTGGAACCCAATTCAGCTACTGATTGGTTGATTTTGTGACTGTAGTACATTGTTTATTGCTTTCATTTTTATGGATCCATAGTCCCGTTAGATAGTAAAATTCGTGTTACCTTGCTGTTTTAGGGGTTGTTTTTAAAAGTCTGGAACGGATTGATCCATTTTGCATTACTTTCTATGGGAAAGCGTGCCTTGGTTTTGGAACGCTTTAGTTTTGGAACGGACTTCTGGAACGGATTAAGTTTGAGAACCAAGGTACCACAGTAATGGGGTGGAATCAAAGATGAGGTACAGCTTTCTCATTTAGAAAAGATGCATTGTCTGAACGACCTTCTCATCATCATGGCTGTTTATGGCATAAGAGCCCAGTTTGCAAAGGAGCCGACAACTTTATTAGCAGCCTATGCTTTGCAACCATAGTGGTGGAGATGACAGCTTAAGAACACCTTTGTCAGGGACCCCCCAGTGGATTCTGTGTTTTCCCTAGCTAGCATTGCTTTCCATTCTCTGCTGGACTGGTTTGGTACTTCCCTAATGAATTAGTTCTTTGAGCCCGTCGTAAGTTTAGATCACTGTGGCATCTTTCTTATCATGTACGGATGCCTTGGAGTAGCTATGGCATTGATAAGGTATAATGCTGTTGTTTTCATGTGGATTTTATTTTTTCAACTTACAGGTTAATCACACGTTTCCTTTTAAGACTATGGGGAAGGGCCATAGCTTAGTGGTAAAGCACCTGCTTTGCATGTAGAAGGTCAATTCCTGGCATCTCCAGGTAGGGCTGGCAGAGAACCCTGCCTGGAGCCCTGGAGAGCCACTGCCAGTCAGTGTAGACACTATTGGGCTATATGGATCAGTGGTTTGACTTCGAAGGAAGCTTCCTTATACTGCTCCTAAGCAGTATAAGAACAAGACTCTGTGTGTGTGTGTGTGTGTGTGTGTGTGTGTGTGTGTGTGTGTGTTGGGTACTCATGAATGGTAGGTGTTTGTATGAAGTCATGTAATGGTACAATGTATTTATGTTCTTAAGTGTGTTGTGTGTTGAATAACAAGTGACTAACAAGAATTATTGTTGTTGTCTTTTTACTTCCTACTAATAAAGGTTCTGTTTTGAGTAGAAGTTCAACTAACTGAATTTGTGAAGAAGTACTAAAAGTTCCATGTTCCCTGCAAAGCAGGGGCGTGTGGAATAGATGGGCTGGTTTCTGTTTTCTTGCCTTGAGTGCTGCTATGTAAAGCAAAGCTGGGCTTGCCATAACCTGTACTTCCGAACATTCCCGATTTTAAATTTTTAGACAGGGACAAGTTTCTAGGCCTCATGGTCAAAAGAAAACAAACACTGCCTCACTGGACCAGACTAAGGTCTCACATTCCATTTCCAACAGTGGCAGGACAGATGTTTCCCATGTACAGTGCTGGAGGCTAACTCTGATGGCTTGACTTTGGCATCTGATACGCCGAAGTATACTGGCAGGAAAATTGGAAATATTATACACACAGAGAGAGCTAAGAGATGCTCCAGTATTCTGGTGATGGTACAACTGCAGCAGGGACGGTGTCCTTCCAGATGTTTTTGGATTCAAACTCCCAAGCTCAGCTATGGTCAGGGATGATGGGGATGATGGGAGTTCAACAGCATCTGGAGGGATCTGTGATCTGAAGCACCGCTCATTGCTTGTTACCACCTTATGTACCTGTTATTGTTCTTCAGTCCTGCACAACTCAACATTGCGGCCAAGTTTTACTCAGAGTAGACCCATTTGAATTAATAGAAACAAGTGAGTCACACCCATTATGCTTAATGGGGTCTGCTGCGGGTAGGACCAGCATTGGCTACTGTCTCCTTTCCCCTGTCAGCCCATCCTGAACCAGGCATTTAGGTTTGGGCAAAATATGGCCTACAGATTGGAGCCACTTTAGGTAAGGCAAGCACATTTGAACAAATACTCTACACGTGCATGATTTTTGCACGCAAAATAAATCTGAATTCTTGATGCAGAATTTAGACACTTTCAAAACAGATGACAAATAACTCTTATTATGTTCCAAATGTCTTCCTAAATTGACATGCCTCCCTCCCCCTTTCTGAATGGTGTAATTTTAGAACGGTGCAGTTTGGGCATGTGATGCAGCTTTTAGCTCCTCCGGCACGTGCCGAGCCTCTTGAAGCAAACAAGTTTTAAAAGGCAGGAGCCTGCGAGCTGGAAGGGGAGAGGCGAGCGGAGCTTCTCCCTCGGCTGGCTCTCCCACACAAAAGCTGAGCACAAAATGGGTTTGGGAGCCGCCGTTCGGTGCTTAAGCTCTTCCCGAGTGCCAAGGCAAAAAAGCAACAAAGAACAACCTCTGCGCTTCCATCCTTTTTTTAATCATTGCAAGAGGTGTGAAGGCCCACTCTATACTTTAATAATAGATTACACGTCCCACAGTTCTTCCCAAAAGTTCATCGCTGCGGAATGCCAACAAAACATTACATAGTACAGTTTAGAACAGGATGAGAAGCCAGCCTTCGTAGAGAGCTCTTCGCCATCCTCTCTACCGTTCAGCAAAACGGAGGGTCTTTGTGTCAAAGCAAAGGCTCCCGCTTCCCCCTTCAGGCTTTGGAGATGTATCCTTCGCGGATAAGGAAGTCGTAGATCTTTCTGGTTTTGTTCACGTCGATCTTGATGAGGGCCCGTGCCTGGGCAAGCCTCAGGCCCCCTTGCTTCTGGCACTCGTTGACTAAGGCCGCTTTGTACTCCAGGTAGGCTCCAGGGACCAAGCGAACTACCTGGCAGAGCTGGGAGAGAAGGTCAGAGGTCACGCACACCCCATCAAACATTTCTCCATATGGCCCATCAACTTCCCCAAGGCTGCACTACCTCGGTAACCCTTCCAGGTACAGTGGTACCTCGGGTTAAGAACTTAATTTGTTCTGGAGGTCCATTCTTAACCGGAAACTGTTCTTAACCTGAGGTACCACTTTAGCTAATGGGGCCTCCTGCTGCCACCACCGCGTGATTTCTGTTCTCATCCTGAAGCAAAGTTCTTAACCCGAGGTACTATTTCTGGGTTAGTGGAGTCTGTAACCTGAAGCGTCTGTAACCAGAGGTACCACTGTAATGGAAATATTTCAAAATTGGGGGAGGGAGGGAAGCAGCCACCCAAAAATAACATGTAGATTGATTCCAGCTGCAGAATGGGGAAATGGAGTGTGGGGAGATAGAACACAAGAGTTGGAGAACCCTTTTCTGCCTGAGGGCCGCATTCCCTTCAGGGTAACCCTGCCGGGGGCCACGTACCAGCAGTGGTCAGGGCCAAGGGCAAAAGTGCACAGATCAATGAAAATGAATGTTGTATTTTGTGCAGTAGGCTTGTTTCTACGCACCTCTTGCCCACCCTCCGTCCAGATAAGCAGGAAGCATTATTAGAATCTAACATCCTGCTCCAGCCGGGCACAAACGCTCCATGGGGCTGCAAAGCAAGCCCGGCGAGGGGTGGAGTCTGGGCTTGGAGGGTGTGGCTAGCAAAGGGGTGTGTCCTGGGGGGGGGAGTTGGGCTGCATTTGGCCTCTGGGCTGTGGCTCCCTAATCCTCTACTGCAGCGTTCTAGGTGAACCTTCCCAAGGTGGGTGCCTTTCAGCGAGTCATTACAAATGGAGAGCTCCCAAAGACATGATCGGAACCAGACATGCCCTCCGATAATCCAGAAAGGCCATGTGTTTATCATCCTCTGAAGGTGGGCAAAACCCAGCCTTCTAAATCTCTGCTTGCATTTGTGTGCATTGGCAGGGAGGGAGAAGAGCTTGCTCCTTCGCAGCACTAGGAAATATAACCAACCTGGGGCGAGAGGGCTAGCAATGACTGACGGAGCCTGATGGGAGACATGCCAATAAGGACAGCTGCCTCTTAATCCCCCGCAGTCGGGCCAAGCCTGCTCCCTTTTATATCTTTTCACAAAATTGGCACTCGGCTCTGCCCAGCGATAACGGAGCCAGAAGAGTTCTGTGGAGCAAGGCTCTGCAGGCGGGAGTTCTTAAATCCTGGAAGTTTATTACCGAGGCAAACCCCCAGCCTTTCCCGGAGACTGAAATGGGGCTTCTGCAAAAGGCCTGCAGTCCAATTTAGCAAGGCGGCAACAGCAGCAGCAGCTGGTCCCCCAAATCCAGCTTGCCTCTGAAGTTCCCAGTGCTATATAATGACCCCGTTGGAGACACCAGCTGCTTATTTCCCCCGCTCCTCCTTCCTTTTAATAAGGAAAGGCTCCGGCAAAACCTCCGGCAGGAACGAGACGGCAAGAGCAGAACGTCTTGGGAAAACACAGCTCCTTCTTGGTGCCGCAGACAAGGTGGCTTCACCTGTAACACGAGAAGGCACCCAAAATGCCAATTTAGTAGCTAACTGGTGGTGTGTTTTGTCGGGCTGGGAAAGCTTATGGGAAAAGGCTGCACATCTAAGATTTGCCTGGGAGGAGCAAAGGAAAGCAGCCCCAAAGGGAACTGGTGTTATCAAGTGGCCCCAGAGAAGGACTGGAGAAGTACAGTGGTACCTCGGGTTACATACGCTTCAGGTTACAGACTCTGCTAACCCAGAAATAGTGCTTCAGGTTAAGAACTTTGCTTCAGGATGAGAACAGAAATCGTGCTCCGGCGGCGCAGCGGCAGCCCCATTAGCTAAAGTGGTGCTTCAGGTTAAGAACAGTTTCAGGTTAAGTACGGACCTCCGGAACGAATTAAGTACTTAACCTGAGGTACCACTGTATTGTTGCTGTCTCCTTAAAATAAATCCTGGCCCTTTTCTTCTGAAAAAGCTCACTTACCCTCAACTCTGTTTCTATTCACACACACACACACACACACACACATGGCAGCATAGACACATAGATCCACACTTGGGTACACACGTCTTTTTTCAATATAAGACTAGCTGAGCTGAGGTGGAGGTATTCAGACCCTGTTTGCAGATGCTGGAACACTGTTTAGCTCAGTGTTGTCTATGCTGAGTGACTGCAGGGTTTCAGGAGCGGGGGTTTCTCTCCCTGGCCTGCCTGGAGATGCTCAGGCACTGAACCTGGGACCTTCTGAGTGCAACTCAGACGCCCTGCCACTGAGCTGGCTGAGATCAGACAGGCCCTGTCCCTGTTGAACTTCTGGTGCCTGGTGATGACGAAGTAGTGTCCATCCCTTCTATTTTACGGTTAATGTTAACCGATTTTATGCTGCATCCCTTTTGTATCCCTCCTATATTCCTATTGCACACTGCTTAGAAATTGCAGTTTTAAACTGTACAGTCATACCTCATGTTACGTTTGCTTCATGTTATGTTCTTTCAGGTTACGTCCCACGGCAACCCATAAGTACCAGAAAGGGTTACTTCCGGGTTTCACCGCATGTGCAGAGGCACTAAATTGTGCTTCATGCATACGCACAAGCACCAAATCACGCCACGCACCTGCGCAGATACCGTGCTTCAGGTTGCACTCTTTTTATGTTGCGAACGGGCCTCCGGAACGGATCCCGTTCGCAACCAGAGGTACCACTGTATATACGTTATGTAAATAAAGTAAGTGTGGGGCTAATGACATTCTCTTAAGAATGTCCCCCAGCAATATAATCCTATCCATAACTGACCCACAGTCGCAGGAAAATCTAGCAGCACACTTGTGGTTTTGTAACGATGGGCAATATCACAAAGAATCAAGTGAGCCGGTAAATAGGGCAGCCTTGTAAACAAGCCCATGGAAGTTACTAGCCTGCTAGCAGGTGGCAGAGGGTTCAGGCACTCTGTTCCTTTCGCAGCAGCTCACTGACAACCTATGCTGTGCACAGAGCAGGGGCTTTGCTCCCCTGCCAGCCTGCTTTGCTGAGTGCAGCAGAGGGCAGAAGCAAGGCTGCTGCCTCCCATGCGCAATTCTGTGCACTCACCAGCATGCATCTCCTCACTGCCTGTGGCCACCAGGCTAGCTCTTAAATACTAGAGCAAACGATCCCTTGCAACATGTGCCTCAAACTCTCATTGCAATAATTTCAGCCAGAGCAAGTTGTGGTGGGGAGGACTGTGGCTCAATGAGAAGAGTATCTGCTTTGCCTGCAGAAGGTCCCAAGTTCATCCCCAGGTAGGCAGAACTGTACCCTTGCCTAAAACCCTGGAGAGCTGTTGCCAGTCAGTGTAGACAATATCGAGTTAATGGACCAATGGTCTGACTTGGTATAAGGCACCTTCTCGTGCTCCTATGCAGGCCCCGCAATCAGCTACCTGTTGTTGTAACTGTTTTTTGACTGGGCTTATGGTTTACTGTTGCCCGAGAGGCCGATGGCCCTTTAAAGCTGCGGTTTCCCCAGGCAGCCTCTGTTCCCCATTTACCTCTTTTTCTTTCTCGTTAAGTTTCTCTGTGCCTGGGAGACCAGTGAGGTTCAGCGGCGGTGCACTCCGTCTACCTGCGAGGAGATAATAAAAGCAGCATAAACACCCAACCGCGGTTAACAAGGAGCTGGTGGCTCTGAAAATCAACTTTTGCTGTTCCTGAAAATGTTGCAGCAGTTGGGAGGGTGTGGGAAGTCAGGATAGTCAAAGCGGTGCCTGCAGAGAGCATCAACTATGGTTGTTGGTTTTTTACTCCTTTGATGACTACAGTATCTACAGTCCTAGTATGCTATTTTGAGAGCACCAAAATTGGGGGGGGGGAACAACCCACCACATTAGCTTCTGATGCACGTGACAAAGGTTCACTGACATTATAGTAACAATGCAGGAAGAACAAAATGAATGCTGTGGCCCTCCAGATGTTGCTAGATTGATTGATTGATTGATTGATTGATTGATTGATAACAGGGTGAAACTGCCTTTGCCCCACAGCACCTGTCATGTGGGCTGGGGCTGGTGGGAATTTCGAATCTGACAGCATCTAGAGGGCCGTAGGATCCCTGCCCCGAAAGAGATGAAGGTGGTGCCGAAAGGATTTGAGATAATACATCATATGCTGCTGTTTCCCCCCAAATCTGTTTTTGAGTTGTGTGTGCTTTTATGAGTTTGACACAGCATCGACCTCCGTGTTTGGGCTAATAATACCTTTTAAAGTTTATGGGGGATGGTCCACAGCTCAGGCTCAGTCCCTGGCATCTCCAGTGATGAAGGGTTTCAGGTAGCAGAGTAGCGAGACACAGATGTCTGAGAATGGGAGAGAGCTGCTGCCAGTCAGAGCAGACAATACTGGGCTGGATGGACCAGTAGTAAGTAAGACGCTCAGTGTGCCTTGCACTCTGCATTGTTTGTTTTTGGTTCCTGCAACAAGCTTATGCACTGTACCTTCCTGGGGATGGGAAGTATAAGTCAGGTTTAGGCAAAAGCAGGTATTAAAGGGAGTGAGAGAAGCCTTCCAGGAAGCCACTGGTGTGGGAGAGGTTGGAGGGTTGGAATGTTTGTGACTGAGGGCCTTCAATAATGTGTCTGGGTTGCTGTGACCAGGATGAGGACTCTCAAAACTGATGGGGAATTAGATGCCGAATGGGCTTTAACATTGAATCTACTTGGATTTTGCTTTTTATCAGGGACGGGGAGCCTGTGGCCCTCTGGATGTTGCTGATTCCAACTCCCATCAGCCAGCATGGCCAACGGTCAGGGATGATGGGAGTTGTAGTCCGGTGACATCTGGAGGGCCCAGATGTTCCCCTCCCCTACTGTGCATAATAGCTTTTGATTGCAAGCTACTCCAGCCTCTGGGACTGAGCAGGATAAAAAAAATCCCTATCAACGTGTTTATTTACTCAGCAGTTAAAAGCCCCACTGAGCTCAATGGTACTTAAGTGTATTTACCAGGAAGTAAGTGCCGCTGGGTTTTCATGGTATGCAATTCCTGGCAAATGTGCTCAGGACTGCAGGCAAAAGCAGGGAAGTGCAATTTGCTCAGCTGCTTAAGTGCGGATTTGAACCTGGCACATTCAGCTGTGAATGCACCTGAACCACACCTAGCCCTCACACTGTGCAAAGTGGGGCAGTTATGGGTGACAGAGACATGTCTATTAGGCTCAGCCACCTTTCCTCTGAGGCGTGCAGCGTGGAAAAAGTTACAGGCTGCAGAGCTGAAATGTGGCTGCGTTACTCACACTGAAGCTCATTCAGGCTTGTGAGATGTAATTGCTGGAAATCTGCAGCCGAGTAATGGCTAAGAGCCCCTATTAGAAAACGAGCTGTCAAGAGAGAAATCTTGTGTGTGTGTGTGTGTTTTTAAAATAGTACCCACATTCAAGCAGCCTCCCTTTCGCCTCCATCTTGAGGGCCCCCAAAGCAGCATTAACTACTAATGTCTTTTAATACGTTCCTGGCTCCAGCTCCACCATCAAATATTGCATACGGACCACTGATTTGGGGAAAAGACAGCAGAGGGACCTCTTCACAGGAAGGTGCAAATTGAGGAGCTGGAGACACAGCTCACAGCCCCTATATGCGCAGACAGCCACACGCCTGATTGCAACACGTGAAGTGCTCTGAAATAAGTCAAGCCAGGACTGAGCTCATGACCCTGGAAGAGAAGGGGGTGTGTTTGTGTGTGTGTGTGTGTGTGTGTGTGTGTGTGTGTATTTGTGTGCTTGTTCTCCCACCATTCTGTTTTATTCCATTCATTCTTGCATCTATATCCCTCCTTTCCTCCAAGGAGCTCAGGATGGTTCTCGCCCTCTCCAGATTATCCTCACAACAACCCAGTGAAGGAGGTTTGGCTGAGATCGTGGTCACCCAGTCAGCTTCAAGCGGCTAAGTGGGGATTCGAACCCTGGTCTCCCAGGTCGCACTCTAACCACCACACCACGCTGGCTGCCAAAGATTTGGGAGCTTAGGAAATTTGGAAGCCTTATACTGAACTTATTCTGAACTGCCTGAATTGATTGGCAGGGTTTCGGGCAGGGCTTCTTCCTACGACAGCTCTGCCTGGAGATGCTGAGGAATGTTGTACCATAGACTCCATGAGTCAATAGGCCTTCAGAGGTTTCCTATCCCAGGGGTTGCACCTCCGAGAGGCCCCTGCTCTGCTGCGGTTGGTGGCTTTCCGATGCCTGTTTCCTGGTCAGCAAGGAGTGGGAGGAATCAGCAGCTGCCCAGCATGCAGCAACCTAGTCCTTCCTTTTAATAACAGGGTGGTGTGGGATTAGTAGTGCATTAACAGCTAATGGGTATGGCTTGTTTTCCCCATTTCTAACAGCCCTGAAACTGGTGCAAGGGCTGGAAATGTGGGCGGAGCCTGGAAAGCACTCACCTGAATTTGAGGTTACCGGCATTGTGGGACTCAGGCCAGAATCTCTAAAAATGAAATTTTAAAGGAAAACGTATTGTGAATAAGCCTCATGTGGCACGAGAATAGGTAACACACACATTTTTTCCACGGGCAAAAAAGCCCTCCCCCCCCATCTCAATCTCAGCTGAGCTATTTTATACTCCTGGGCCTATCTTGTGCTGGTTCCACCCCCTCGCTGAGGTTGGTGGGACAGCCCTTAAATGGGCAGAGCTCTGGCCTAAAGTCTAGTGCTGCACCCCCCCCCCCCTGCAAGTGTATGGTGGTCTGCCTGAACGAGCAAGCTCAAGAGTAGCAGTGGGGCCCTGGTGGCTGAGGATGCCAGCCTTCAATGGCTCCAGAGCTGCCATCTCTGGGGCTTTCGGCTTGGGGCGTGTGCCTCGGAACTTTCTGGTTGCCTGCGCCAACGTTACTGGAAGGCAGGATTGTGACAGGCAAAAGTGCAGGAAAGGGCCCGGAATATATGGTAGGGAAGGCACGGAGATTTCATGAAAAGTAAGAAACAAGTTATACTGGAAAGCACGTGGGCAATGCCTGCTGAATTCTCAGAAGACAGAGAATGGGCTAAGTTATTATTATTTATTATTATTATTTTGGCACAGAGTATATATGTTTCTGGTTGGCAAGGCCTATCCTGGGTTTTCCCAGAACAGGTGCTCCCACCTGGGTAGGAAACATGAATTCCTGTTTTACCAGATTATGTTCTTAAATTCGCTTAGCTCCACCTTTCTTTCCTTAACGAGAATTTTGGTCCTGGGCAGATATTTCATGGCAAAATTGACACAGAAGATCCTTAAAAGCAGATTCAACCACTTACTTTTTTGTATTATGCCACACCACACACCCATTTGCTTATTCTGGGTTTACGAAACAGCTGCTCCGTGCCAATTTTGCTCTGGCTTCACTAAAAACAACCACCCCCAAACCCTCATTTTTGGTTGACGTACATGTCCGCTTGCCGACTGAGCCACTGCTGACAGGCACTGCTGTCCTGGATGTACTGGAGGACTTCGGAGAGCATGGTGCGCTTCAGGCACTCCTCCTCGCGGGTCTTTTTGAGCCGGTCATATGTTCTTGCACCTGCGCCAAGAAAACAATTGTTGATATGGCTCGACAGACAAGCGAACTGCCACAGGCAGCTGACCCATTCCAATAAGGCTAAGAAGGCAAAGCAGCTTTGGACCCAAGTTAGCCAGACCCATGCATTTCCAATGGCTCTGCCCCGAGAAGGGCTGATGTTGGATACAAACCATGTGTACATTAGATGTCAAGTGTGGTAGATGTTGACATTGACCAGTGAGTCCTAATGCTGTAGTGCTGGGAAATCCCAGCATTTGCTAGTTCTAGCAGCAATAATTTACATGCGGGAACTTTTTCAGCCCGAGGGCCACATCTCCTTCAGCTCAGTCTTCTGGAGGCCACATGCCAATGGTGGGCGGGGCCAGAGGCAACGTGGGCGGGGCAATGAATGTATTTGGAGGATTGGAGTTGTACAGTGGGCTACGTTCCACACATATACATACCCCTCTCCTCCATCCAGGGAAACAAGGCATTATCAGAGTTCAAGGACACGTTCCAGCCAGGCAAAAACACTCTAGGTGTAAAGCAGCCAGGAGAGGCTGTGAGCTAGGGAGTGTCCCAAGAGCCAGATAAAAGAGGCTTTTGGGGGGGGGGTGATTTACATAACCAGCTGCAAGAGCCAAGGGTCTCTCATCCTGCCAGTGAATTACTGACCTGTTTTCAATTTGAGATTGAACTGAGCTCAGGGTTAGTTACTCAGGGATAATTTGTCACGAAAACCAGCTTTGCTTAGGGGGGTCTCAAATATCTGAAGGCTTAGTAAAGGTAAAGGGACCCTGACCATTAGTTCCAGTCGTGGCCAACTCTGGGGTTGCGGCACTCATCTCACTTTACTGGCCGAGGGGGCCGGCGTACAGCTTCCGGGTCATGTGGCCAGCATGACTAAGCCGCTTCTGGCAAACCAGAGCAGCTCATGGAAACACCGTTTACCTTCCCGCCAGAGTGGTACCTCTTTATCTACTTGTACTTTGATGTGCTTTTGAACTGCTAGGTTGGCAGGAGCAGGGACCGAGGAACGGGAGCTCACCCCGTTGCGGGGATTTGAACCGCCGACCTTCTGATCAGCAAGTCCTAGGCTCTGTGGTTTAACCCACAGCACCACGCGCTCCTTATTCAAGAGACAGCTAGACTAGGCTTGTCCTGTCTTATGAGCAAAATCAAAAAGCCCAAAGCAACCACTCAGAAGTCATCTTGGCATGAAATGGTGTATAAATATGTAAACAAACAAGGAAATAAAATGATGATGATATGTGAGTTTGTCTGCTGACACAGCAGAGAGGTTTGTCTCTCTCCCTGTTTCTCCAAAGCAGGAAGCTAGACTCTGATGACTAGGCAGGTAGATATAGTCTTCCCTCTGATGAAAGGCACTCCTGCATTCATGAGTCAAACAGGTAATTCCCCAACGCATTCAGAACTGGTCACCGCTGCAGAATCCAGCCATTTGCCTTGTGAGGCGTTCCCTAAACAATCAAGGGATTCAAAGCAGTTCAAATTGCTGCTTGCCCAACCCCCAAAAGTACAACGGACTGACACGCAAATGAACGTATTTCGGATGGAAATTACTTACGATAACGTTCTGCTTTGAATTAAGTGCCACAGCAGCCCAGCCATGGCTAACTTATTCAGCATGTACTTACTGCAGAAATTGGTGATCCCCGCTGTCCTGTACTCCTGAAGTCGTTTGATTTCCCTTCGCAGCTCAAACTCCACTGGGTAGAATAACAGAAACATAAAAAAAAGGAATGGGAAAAGGTCACCCCTGGGTGCCCTATCCACTACTATACAACCCTTGCTCTTCGTGCATAATGTGGTAGCTGGAGTAGAGTCTGGATCCCTCAGAATTTCAGCCCTACCAAGTTTCTAGCTGTCTTTTGAAAAGGCATTTATTTATATTCATTTTTTGGTGTAAATGTGGGGAACACGCACGCCCCCCCCCCATGTATATAGGATAAACATCCGTTAACAAAGGAACTCAGATCTATGATGCTTCCATTGGGTGAGAGCATCCGTGGGGTTGGGGAGAGGCAGACAGGCTGAGACAACTGCTGAAGTCCTTCAATGCAACAAGTCTCTCGAAAAGCTGGTGTGGGAGCCAAGTAGCTGCAGACATGTTAATGAAAGTGACAAAGGGGAAACCGGGTCTCTGTGAGCCAATCTGGGGCCTGAGAAAAGAGACGGCAAAGCCAGGCAAGGTAGATCAGTGATGCCAGAAATGTGACCCAAGTCCGAGATAGCTGTCTCGAACGGGGGTTAAACACCAGTGTTTGGAAGAGCAGCTTCTTGTAAAACTGCTTGAAAAAATGAATTTCAGAGGTGGGAAACAGTTTTTCAGCCTGAGGGCTGCGTCGCCTTCTGGGGACCATGTGCCAGTGGTGAGTAGGGACAGAAACAAAATGGGTGCAGCAATGAATGTAAAAAATGCCTTCATACACTAGGCTAATTTCTACACACACATCCTTCTCTATCCTCCGTTGGGTAGAAGTGTTGTCAGAGCTCAAGGGCACATCTGTGGGGTGTGAACCAGGGACAGTGAGGGGTTTGGTTTGGGGAGAGTTTTGAGGGCCAGACAGAGAAGCCTGGAGCCACATTTGGCCTCAAGGCCTGAGGTTCCCCACCCCTGCGCTACACCTTATAGAATATGGTATACCCTTATACGGTGTGCAAAAGCTAAGAGGGCGAGTTGGAAATTCCCTTGTTTCTTTCCGGCCAGAAACTGGACTGAGGTCCTAAGACTAACCTACCTCACAATATTGTGAGGATAATCTGGAGAGGGAGAAAGCCAGGCATGTCACCATAAAGGTGAGATATAAATGTAATAAAAAAAAATTAAAAGTGGCTTTATTTGTAAACTGCTTGAAGGTTTGTTTGTTTTTTAATTGAAAGGCATATATAATTATTACATGTGTCTATGAAGCACACGGAGTTCTTTGAAGTGCTATGTAAGTGCTATACAGTGGTGCCTCGCAAGACGAAATTAATCCGTTCCGCGAGTCTCTTCGTCTAGCGGTTTTTTCGTCTTGCGAAGCACGGCTATTAGCGGCTATTAACGGCTTAGCGGCTATTAGCGGCTTAAAGAAAAAGGAAAAAAACTTGCAAGAACTCGCAAGACGTTTCGTCTTGCGAAGCAAGCCCATAGGGAAATTTGTCTTGCGGAATGACTCAAAAGACGGAAAACTCTTTCGTCTAGTGAGTTTTTCGTCTTGCGAGGCATTCGTCTTGCAGGGCACCACTGTATATAAATGCTAAAATTATTATTATTACTCTTAATGTTTATTTGCTTCCAAGCAATTAATGGCAGTGTGTCAGGGAAGGGGAGAAGAGGAGGGCAAACCGGCCTATTGATTGCTCCATTTTCAGACATGAGAAGCACCTGCGCTTGATCACATTAAGAGACATTATGAGCTAATTTTTTAAAAAAAAAACCTCTCCCGAGTAACTAATTAGAAAAGTTTTAGATCTCAATAAAACCACAGCTATGCAGAAACTGCCGCGCCCATTTCTGTGAAAAGTCCCTGGCGTGGAGCACAGAAACAGCTTTGAAGTTGTTGATGCAGGCATTGCATCAAACAGAAATAAGAGGAAATGTAGAGGGGATTAATCGTTTACAACTGCCTCTGCTGGAATGCAGAGAGGCCAATTAAAGATTGTTAATTATGCAAACTAGATGAGTGGTTAGATGATGGAAGAGTGAGGCACCTTTGAAAGGCAAAGCCTCCGACAGGATGCCAAGTCATGGGATCCCCACGACTTGACACTTAGTGGCAGCCTTGTCAAAATCTTGCTGAAATTCTGCCGCAAGTGCTTTCTGGGACAGATTTTCTAATAATAAAACAACTCATTAGTAAAGGTAAAGGGCCCCTGACCATTAGGTCCAGTCATGACTGACTCTGGGGTTGCAGCGCTCATCTCGCTTTATTGGCAGAGGGAGCCGGCGTACGGCTTCCGGGTCATGTGGCCAGCATGTCTAAGCTGCTTCTGGCGAACCAGAGCAGCGCACGGAAATGCCGTTTACCTTCCCGCTGGAGCGGTACCTATTTATCTACTTGCACTTTGACGTGCTTTTGAACTGCTAGATTGGCAGGAGCAGGGACTGAGCAACGGGAGCTCACCCCGTCGCGGGGATTCGAACCGCCGACCTTCTGATCAGCAAGTCCTAGGCTCTGTGGTTTAACCCACAGCGCCACCCGCATCCCTAAACAACTCATTGGAGCGCTGCAAAACTCCTGAAGTTCAGGAGCCTCCGAGTTCCTCATTTCTACAGCTGTTTCTGTCTTATCCCTCCCCCTACAAAAAAGTGACATTCACATGCTTGGGGTGGTTATCTGCAAAACTGAATATTTGGTTTCCTTCGGGGTAAAAGTGCAGAGACTTGGCTTAAATTGTGGGTGGTTCCTTTGTGCTTATGCTGTTCCTTATTCAAAGCCGAGACCAATTAGTAACTGTACTTGAATGAGGGCCAGCTTCTCTACTCTGGACAACTGGGTTAATTTCACAACACCTTGCCCAAGACGTTGTGTGTACGTACATGTGTCAGCAACTACTGCCTAGAAACCTGTTGCTTTGTTCCAGGGACATGAATCATAACTGTGTTATATACATGAGAGTTTTGCTTCAAGACATGCAAAAAAAAAACCCCAACACAGGTATTTGCTGCATGCTAGCTTGGGCAAATGAAAAAACAAATATAGCTGTCACAGTCGGAACAAACTTGCGAACTGCATCAAAGCAGGAGGTTTTGATCCCTTCTCTCAAGTATCTGTTCAACAATAACAGAACAGGTTGTGTGTAGTCATTTCTCTCAACCCATTTTCTTTGCTGATCTCCTGTCCTAAAAGAAGGGGTCGGGAGCATCTGTGTCCAGCATGGCCAATGGGGACAGGGATGATGGGAGCTGGGAAGGCCAGAGGTTTGGCCACTCCTCTCCACACCGCGGTCTTCCTTACGAGATGTGCTTTTGGAAATAAAACCTTAAGATGCCCTCGACAGACTTTGCGGCCATTAAACAGCCTGTAATAAAGCTATTTATAATACCACTATTGATCTTCTAACTGAAGCAGCTGGAATAGCCAGACTGGTGAGTGTACTTTATATCTCAAATGCTAAGGACTGGGCAGGACCGAACACACATCTGTTGGCCTCCAGATGTTGCTGGGCTTCATCTCCCATCATCCCTGACCATTGGCCAGGCTGGCTTGGACTGATGAGAGCTGGAGTTCAGCAACATCTGGTTGCCCACTACCATGCTAAAAACTTGGTAAGCAGAATCCATCACTCAAGCAACAAAAAGAAACCAAATCCCATGCACCAACTATTTTGTGTGTGCGCCAACATGTGTGTCCACACTCAGCTGTGCTTCTTTTAAGACAGGCACCCCCAAACTTGGCCTTCGAGCTGTTTTGGGACTACAATTCCCATCACCCCTGACCACTGGTCCTGTTAGCTAGGGATGATGGGAGTTGTAGTCCCAAAACAGCTGGACGGCCGAGTTTGAGGATGCCTGTTTTAAGGGCTTGACACAGCTCTAAAGCTTGCATCCCGCTATGGCAGGAGTGGAGGACCTCCAGCTCTCCAGATGTTACCAAAATACAACTCCCATCAGCCCTAACAGTCATGGTCAATGGCCAGGGGTGATGGCAATTTGGCAACATCTGGAAGGCCAAAAGCACAGGGGCCGATTCAATAAAAAGGTTTCACAATTTCCTGCCTTTTTTACTGTACCACAATTGTGGTGGAAACTGTATATGCCAATGATATTTGGGGAGGGGGACTTTTACTGCTAATATATATATATATAGAGAGAGAGAGAATTCATGTGTGACCCTTAGAATGGTGCAACGTGAAAGAGGAACACAAGCATAAAAGACAGAAGACCAGGTGATGCCTACATGCGTGACTTTCTATGAATTTGTCGTGCTCCGTCGGTCCCAGGATCCTTGCAAAGCGCCTCATGGTCTCGTAAAGATCTTGAACCTCTTTTGGGTACCTTCTTTCCAGAACTGCAAGACAAGGGGAGGACACAGAAGGCTGCTTTGTTAGCAAAGGAGAAAAATGCAGATTCAAGGAAACACCACAAATGCGATGCTGCCTCTTCTCGGGTGGAGTCCATGAACCATGCGCAGGTCAGATAGAAGTGATCGTGTGCTTAGCTGCAAATTGCCGATTTGTGGCTATTTATTCTTAACTATTCTCCTTAAATGGGTTCTCTCCAGGGCTCTGGTCCATTTTCCAGTGGTGGCTGGTGCCCATTGGGACTGGTGGGGCAGAAGGCAGGGAAGCCAATGGTAGGCAAAGCCAGGGCCAATGACAAGGGGGACCGACTTATTCCAGTTTTGCCCTCCTCCTCCCTGCTGGTTTCTACAACAGCAACCCTGAGACTAAGGAGGAGAAGAAGGTAGGCGGACAGTGGTGGCACCCCCAAACTGGCCGTAACTAAGCAGGGAGGCAGGCAGGTAGGGGCCTGGCTGAGGGGGGACGACTGAGTTTGGTGGGGCAGTGTGCCATTTTCCCTAACGGATCAGCCTCCAGTGCTATTTTCAGTCACTGAAATGCGTTCCATGGTGTCAGCCTGCTTGTGTGTTCATGTGTCTACCTGTAGAACCCCTCCTCTCAAACCTCTTAAAAATTTGCAGCTGCTCAGTTCAAGCAACACCAACACAACATCTGGTTATGTGGGGCACGGGTATTACACCTTGTAAGCATGCCGGTGTTGGGGCTGCGAGTTATCAGGAATGGGCTGACATTTTTCTGCTTAGCAGAATCCATCCATTCTGGACCAGTTAGTACCGAGATGACAATCCCAGCAGGCCAAAGGTGTGGGTGACCATAGTATGTGGCTATTGGGTGTTTTGTCTCCCACTTAATAACAACAGCTACAATAATAACAAAAATACACATGCATTTTAAGTAGCCTTTTTGAAAAAATGGATTAATACGCTGCTGTTGCATGGGCTTCTAGTGGCCTCCCATCCAAGAGGCTGATAAGATCCCACCATTGCTATAGCCATATACTACCGGCAGAATCAGAGGCACTAGCCTTCTGATACCAGTCACTGGGTGACTATAGCAGGAGAGAGTTGTTGTTCACATGCTCTGCTTGCCTGCCTACCATAAATGCTTAAAGCTCTAAACAACGCAGGCCCCAAGTATCTGAAAGACCACCTCCATCTCTACACACCTTCTCAGGTGTTGAGCTCTGCAGAGGGGTGGGGTGAGCTCTCTTGGTTTATCTGCTACCCTCAGAAGTCCGGGCAATAGCACCCCCTGGGGACATTCTCCAAGGCAACCCCTAAATTGTGGGATTGTGGAGGATTCCCTCCCCTTAGAGGCACATCCAGCACTCTCACTTTACAGCTTCTGTTGTGCAATGAAGCTGCACTTCTTTACCCTGGCCTTCAACGAAGTATGTTTGTTTTGCAGGATCCACCTCTTCTGCCGAAATTTATATTGTTCTTTTCTGTTTTTATAATTGTACAGATATTGTTATATAGCTTATGGTGAAGGGCAGGCAAAAATAATAATAATCATATATATAAATGAATCAAATAAAATAAGCAGCTGGTTGGACACTGTGGGAAAGAGGATGAAGGACTAGACAAACTTTTGGTCTAATCCAGGGGAGCCCCAATGCTGCAGAGTCAGAACATTCGCCGGAACCACTATTTGCCCCCAGAGGTAATTTCATAAAGAGAAAATAGGAACACCGAGGTATTTAAAGGGTGAATCAGGCAGCCTCCTTTCAGACTAATTATAGCCAGGCAGCGCAGCCATTAAGGCTGACAGCCGAGATACTCACTCTGGAACTTTCTGAGGTTGATGAGTCCGTGGTCTCTTATAATTCTGTAATTGAAAAAGGTACAGCCAGTATTAGGGCCATTGCCCAACTATAAACAAGCAATCCTGCAACAGAAAAGTTATCCTGGGAATTCCTAGAATCTCCTCGTTAATAATATTTTCCAGGAAAGGCTAGGCAAAGCTTCTCTTAGGACTACAGTCGTAGCTTGGAAGTTGAACAGAATCCATTCCGGAAGTCTGTTCGACTTCCAAAACATTTAGAAACCAAGGCACGGCTTCTGATTGGCTGCAGGAAGCTCCTGCAGCCAATCAGAAGCCACGGAACCTGTGTCAGATGTTCGGGTTCCAAAGAACATTTGCAAACCGAAACACTCACTTCCGGGTTTGCGGCGTTCGGGAGCCAAAATGTTCAAGTCGCAAGGCATTCGACAACCAAGGTACGACTGTCCTTAGACACATCAGCTGTCTTCAGGGTGTGGTGAGAGGCCTTCTCTACACAAGCATCAGAGTGAGGTGCTAGAATCCTGAGGTGGCAGGATGGAAAGGGCTGTAGCTTAGTGGTAGAGGGTCTGCCTTGCATGCAGAAGGTCCCAGGTTCAAGCCCCAGCATCTCCAGGTGGGTCTGGGAAATACTCCCTGCCTCTGACTTGAGGAACTGCTGCCAGTCAGTGTGGGCAATACTGAGCTAGATGGTCAAACGGTGAGGCAGCTCCCTACATTCCCATGACTGCGACAGTTCAGTCTCCGAGGATGGAAAACACTGTTTTTAAAGTTCCTACCCATGTTCTGTTTTGTCTTTAAACTGCATCCAGGTAAAAAAAAATAGTACCTCTCCTGCTGTGCTAGATTTCTGCTTGCAGGGAATTTTTTTCACATGGGAGAGCATTCAAAAATGTGACACCTCCTTACATGCTTGCAATTCAAAGCGATATCGCACATTCCACTATCACATGCTACTACGTAGATAAGGCTTCGGTGTCTAAGATACCTTCCCAAGTCCATGAAAGCAGCATATATCTACAGGCCTGTAGACAGCCTCTCCCTTGGTTGACTGTAGCAAATAAGACTGCTTCCACACGTGTTCCCACAACTGTAAAGGCGCAGTGATGATAGCTCCGTCCCGTGTTTGCACAGAGCAGCACTATGATTGCCCCCATGGCATGTCTCTCTCTTGCTAGGAAAAGGCCCGGCTAAGGAGAGGCTGGGGACTAAACCTGTTTTATTTATTATTCCCAAAACTGGCCAAAACTTCTTGTTAGTCTTTGCTTTTGTGCACACTTTTATGGAGATACGAAGAGCAATTGCAATGATAAATAGCTATCGAAAGAGGTGCGTGTTAAAGAGACACCCAAGTGATAAGTAAGCAGAAAGACAGCCTTTGGAAGCAGTTTTGATTTGCAACACCAAGAGGGCAGGGGGAAGGTATTTATAAACCTTTTATGTAGCTTGCAGCTTTCTATAAATAGAGGCAACGTGATAGTATGGTAAAGGCACAAACGTTTTTAAAAGCACCAATTTGGGGACATCAACGTTACTCCTTTAGCAGGAGATGCTAATTAATTCCTACCCTACTTCATATTCTACTGCATGACTTAGCCTTGGAAATAGATTCCAGGCCTGAGGGCCTGGCATTTCCTTACTCTGTGTTAAAATCATAGAGAATTACCAGTGTTGAGACACCTGTAAGTGCACATGATGTTTTCTTACATCTTTATTCCTGACTGGAAAAGCTGCTGGAATGTTTTAATTCAAGTCTGATTTTAACATTTTAACTGAATTTTATTTTTATTTTGGTATTGTGATATTTGTAGGCTGCTAAGAGTCTATAGTAGTAGAGTGGTACATAAATTGTATGAATAGATTAAAGGGGGAAAAAACCTATTTGGCCAGCCCTGCCTGCGTGGGACACCCTTCCTTGCCTTCCTTCTACCCCAGGGTCTCTCAAACCTGATGGGATCATGCCGTGCTTGTGGATCTAGCACACCCACCTCTCTAAGCCTAGAAACTTTACTGGATGTGCTTGCGTTCTACACCCCTTTGTTCCGCCTCTTCCTCACCCAGGCCCAAGTTGCATCACTCCTGTTGGCAAAGTGGTAGACCACCCTGCCATGCATGCCAGAAGTCTCAGGTTTACTCCCTAGCATCTCCTCCTGCTTCAGAACACTGAAGAGCCACTGCCTGTCAATGCAGACAGTACAGAGTTAGATGGATCAATGGGCCTGACTCAATACAAGGCAGCTTCCTATGTTCCGTCCTGCTTCCTCCACCCAACTATCTACATCCCTGGTAGCACGTTCAGCCTGCCAAGCTGGGATTTACTCTCACCTTCTCCACTGGGTAGCCCAGTGCGTGGCAGCTGCGAAAAGGGCGAATACCAAACCAAGGATCAGAAATGACTTAGGACCCAAATATCCGAGACCTGCTCCTTCCCTACAGACCTCCTCGGGTGTTAAGATCAGCAGAGGGGGTCCTCTTGCTAGTTCTGCCGCCCACAGAAGTTCATGGTTGGTGGCATTCTCTGTCATGGGATTCCCTCCCCACAGAGGTGCATCTCACACCTCTATTATATAGCTTTTGGCAAATGCTGAAGATGCTTCTTTTCACCCCTGGCTTTTGGCAGCTGAGATGTGTGCTTCTGGGACCCACCCTATTCCTGTAACCCAGGGGTCAGCAAACTAAGGCCCAGGGGCCGGATCCGGCCCAATCGCCTTCTAAATCCGGCCCACGGACGGTCCGGGAATCAGGATGTTTTTACATGAGTATAATGTGCCCTTTTATTTAAAATGCATCTCTGGGTTATTTGTGGGGCATAGGAATTCGTTCATTTCCCCTCTCAAAATATAGTCCGGCCCCCCACAAGGGCTGAGGGACAGTGGACTGGCCCACGGCTGAAAAAGTTTGCTGACCCCTGCTGTAACTGATTTGACTGTAGTTTTAAATTGTTTCACCTGCGCTGGGATCTGCTGGTGAAGGGCAGATTATATTAACAATCCCGCCAATAGCCTAATGGCAGGATAAAAATCTATGGTGCGAACACACTTGAAACTGTCCACAGTTCGGGTTGCCTCAGAAGGCAACTGGAGCAGCTCCCCTATGAGGAAAGGGTACAAGTTCATTTGGGGCCTTTTTGCTTAGAGAAAAGGCGAATAAGAGGCGACATGATAAAACTATGCATAGAGTACAGGAAGTGGATAGCCAAATGTTCTTTCTCCACTCTTTCATAGCGCTAGAACCTGGGAATATCCTGCCCTAAAGCATCATGGGAAAACCTAGTGTTTGTTGCTGCCCTAAAGTTCCTGCCCTAAAGCATCATGGGAAAACAAGAGCAGTAAATGGCCCTTGCATTACACTGGGATTCTTGCATGCAACTCAAATTAAAAGTCATTTTAATATTTTTAGGCTGAGGTCTGACAAGCGAGTCTCCTCCAGCCACATACTGACTTTAAATTATCTGCTGAAAAGGGCATTTTAACTGGGAGGGTAGGGGGAGAAAAATGCACTAGATTTCCATCAAGTTAACTACTTTTTAATAACGCACCTCGACTTGAACTACACGTTTGAAAAAATATTCAGATGTTGGGAGTGTCACTAAATAATTCTACAGAGAGTCAGGTAATTGGCTAAGCTGCTGACACAGAATGTTTTAATTAGCCAACTCATCGGCCTCAAGCTGGAAGTCCACTGTAGCAAAGTATGTGGTGTCAATTATCTGCGGGTTGCGGTAATTAGAGGATGGAGTTAAGAGTACCGGTGTCTTTATACCAGGATAGACATCACGTGTACAGCTGGAGAGTGGATGGCTTGCCACTTGGTGGATATGTCTATGTTTGAGGTTCTCAGATGGAGGTATGACTCCTTCCAGCAACACCTGCAGCCAAGCTGGTGCCAAACGTAGTGCTCTGCTTTCCTTTGGACCACATCAGTGAGGCTGAGAGCGGGGTCATCTTCTGGGCAGCCCAGAACCTCCAGACACACTCCCCAGGCTTGCGACCCAAAGAGGTCACTTCGGCACTGCAGTTTGACTTCATCCTCACAGGCGCGCTCCATTGCTAATGTGGTTTTTATTATTGTATTTTTTTTACTGTGATTGTTAGTTTGCTTTGGGACTTTCTTAGTGGGAAGCAATGAATTGAATAAACCTAAACCTTGGTTATTGGAGGAGGGATGTGGAGGCAAAAAGCAAAGCAAAAACTTTGGAAGTCCTTGCCCGCGACAGTCCTACCTTCAGATAACCAACTTCAAGGGGAAAAGGTGTAAATATCTGCCACACAACCCCACCTTCTTCATATTCTCTCCCCATGGTTTTCTGGTGTTCATATTCAACACCCAGCCCTGAATAGCTATTCTGCAAAATCTTTGTCACAGAACTCAGCAAGCACACTTAGATTTGAAAGAATGAAAAAGCCAGGAACTCACTTTTTCCTTCGTTGCCTTTCCTTTAACCTCGAGTGATAGATATCTACAACTGCAATCTTCAAAGCTGTGTAAGTTCCAGGAGAGAGGGGAGCAAAAGAGATGAGAAGAATAAATCCTTCACACTTACAGAGAAATATAGAGAGAATTAGCACAGAGCTTATCTCCCAAATCCCCAAAACAACAACCTGTTTTCATCACAGCATGAAAAACGACACAGGCCTCAGCAGGAAAGAGACTAGCCAAATCTGGTTTTTGAGATGTTTCAAGAGAGAAACCTTCTCAAGGCACTGAAGTGGAAGCAGTTCCAAAGTCTGTATATGAACTGCCACTGTTTTGAGTCTTATTTTTAGCTGCTTTGATTTGATACATGACATATTTGCATTCCATTATTGGAGGGAGAATGCCTCTGTATGCCACTCGCTAGGAATCACAAGCAGTTGCATTTAGATGTTGCACTCAGGGTCTTGCCTGTGGGGCGTTCCATAGGGGCAACTTGCCAGCCATTGTGAGAAGAGGGGCCTTATACATGACCCAGCAAGCTCTTCCTATGAACTGTGTGTGTGTGTGTGTGTGTGTGTGTGTGTGGTGATCCTTATTGTTTTAGGGTAAAACGTGTGACGAATATATAGTTGGGAGCTGTCTTAGTAGGGCTTGCTCTGGGAGGTGGCACAAAAATGTTGAAACGTATAATGTGCCCCTGCGTTGTGGGACCTTGCCCCACTGAGGTGGCTCCCACGCGGCAGGATGTGCATGTGAAGAAGGGTTAACATTCCTGCATCTTGCTAAAAGCCAGATAGCACATAAAACACCAATGTTTCAGGGATCCAAACATGGCTCCCCCCAAAAATCAAGAATCGTAACCGAGGCTGAAATATTGCAGTAGCAAACAGTGTGGTGCTGGAGCGGTGGTGGTGCTTCCTTGACCTCCTGACAGCTGAGCCACTACTGCTTATCAGGAGGGAGAGGGATGCGGTGGCAGGAAGGTGGGGGGAGTGCAAACACTTCAGCAGAGCCAATCCAGAGCTCCTGCTGCTGCATTTGCACTATGCTGGCCTCACTGCTGCTTCACCCACTCTTTCCTGGTAAACAATGGGCACTCAGTTGCCAGGAGGTCAAGGGAGTGATGTCCCCTGCAAAGCTGCTCTGTGTGTATATGTGAGCATACATGTGTGTGTGGGGGGGGGGGATATTCAGCAAATCAACACAGTAAAAAAAAATTACCATGTAGAATCATAGAATTGTAGAGTTGGAAGGGACCCCGAGAGTCAGCGAGCCTAATGCCCTGCAATGCAGGAATCTCCACAAATGGTCCCCCATCCAATTTGACACCACACTGGACCCTGCTTAGCTTTGCAAATGTGCTAGCAGATTTATCGCTGCACCACTAAAGCAACTGGAGGACCACTAAACCATCCCTTGTTGCTTCCAATCTCTGAGTGGAGATACCCCACATTTCCTCTTACAGCTTCACAACGCAAAACACACCGTGTAAAAGTTCCGAGTCATCCTCCACAAAGTCGATATCCCTTAAATCCCATTCAGCATAGTTGTCAAATTCCTGTGGGAGGAAAAAACAACAACTATTGACACAGATGCTGGCAGAAGCCAGGATTTCCACTGTCCAACAACAGAAAGCATAACAGAAATTGAACATTTCCCTGTGGTATAAAAACTTATGGAATTTGATCGCTGCAGGAAAAAATAACACTTAAATTACAGGTTTCCGAGGGAAAGGAGGGCCCTAAACACTTCTATGCAGTTTAGTGGGAATTTATTTCGTGTTCCGGATTTCAACAGGCAGCAATCTCTTCCTGCACCATCCAGAGAAATATGGATGTCAGGATTTAAGATCGGGTGTTGCTACTTTGTACAGTTACTCCTTTATTTGTCCTGCTTTGTTTTAGATATCTTTAAGTTGATATTTTGCTGTGGTTTGCATTTAATACTCTGAAAAGAAACAAAAGGGTTTGTTTGTTTTAAAAAAAAAGAAATTTGTGGATATTTTTTTTAAGGTCTCAAGAACCATCAATTTAATGCAAAGGAAGAGATAGTAAAAATGACAAAAGAGCTTTGCAACAATCCCTTCATTACCAAAGTCTTCAAGGCAGCAAATGGACCACACCACCAGCAGTTCTTCTCACAATTCCTGGGGTGGCCTTGGCGATTTGGGTCACTCTGCTGCCTTGAAGACTTGGAACCAGACTCCTGCACAGCTGGGTGCTCTGGTTTGGTGTGGGAGGGTAGGGAATAAAATAAGACAAAGCAAAAAGTGTTGCTTGTTGATACACCCACTTCCAGATCCTGATATGAATTTAGCAGGAACCTGATGCCAATTCATCAGCTTCTAACAATAACAACAATAGCAGCAGGTGATTTGCAGCGACTCTTCTCCAGTTGCGAGCATCTCTGCTGCACAGACTGTGCATTTAGTCAATCTTGCTGCTCCCCCAGCGGGTTCCAAGCAGTATTGCATTCTATGCTTGTTTATTAAGTGCCCAGTGCCAGATAACCAAGCCAAGCCTCTGAACCAGGGGTGGGGAACAGCAGACCCAGGGGCCAAGTGTGGCCCGCCATGCCTATCTGGCCCTTGGAACTCTCCACAAGCCACACCCCTTATCCCCCGATTCACACCTCTCACTGCTAATATTTTGCACCCCAAGTGTATTTCCCTGACTGGGATGCGCCTTGAACTCTGAACATGCCTCCTGCTTGTCGTAGAGAAGGGAGGGTGAGGGTGAGTAGAAAATAGCCTACTGCACAGAAGTAAAAAAAAAAAAATGTATTCCTTGCCCTGCCCACCTTTGCCTCAGGCCTCGCCCACTATGTGGCCCTCGGGAAGTTTGTCAGAAAAGAATGTGGCCCTTGGTTCCCCAACCCTGCTCTGAATCACCACTACGAGCCAAAAATCCCACTATAAGCTCCAAAATATGGCATGAGAAATACATTGCAAGTGGTACTGAGAAGTAATACATGCAGGGATGAGAAGGCTCTCATTTCATTCATTCATTCATCCACCGCCCTGCCCCAATTTCATGAATTTGTTTTTGAAAAACCACCCTTCAGTATGGCTCTTGGCGTTGTTTATGGAAACAAAGGGGCGGGGGAAGAAGAAACAGGAAAATAACAAACAGAATCGTAGAGTTGGAAAGGGACCACAAGGGTCATCTAATCCCAGCTCCTGCAATGCAGGAAACACTTGCTCAACGTGGGGCTCAAACCCAGCACGCTCTCAAGCTTTACCAACTGAGATATCCCAGCCATAACGACATTCATCCTATTTGTTTCCGGCAGGAAAGGCAAAGAGCCACGCCAGATTGAGTTCCTACCTCAATGAAGTCTGCTCTTGCTGGCATGTATCCAGCCATATCCCTGGAGAGCAAGGAATCAAAGGTAGGCCGCGGAGGATCTTCAGCAGCTGGGAGGGGGTGGAAAGCATGTTTTAGTAGTCAGGCCAATTAAAAAAAATTATTTGCACCTCCCCTCCTCTCAAAGCAACAGAGGAAAAAATGGTTTGAATAGCATGCAGGGGGAAAGGAAGTGCATTTGTTAGCTTATTTTTTTTTTTTTAAGTTCCTAAGTTAATAACTTGCTATGAATTTCTGTGGTGCCTAACCGTACCTGTCACTGATTCATGTCCCTGAAGGCCCATCTCTAGACACAGAATCGGGCATGGGTAGATAACACAGAAGTCTGCATCTCCAGTCATCTCTGATTACAGTCATACCTTGGAAGTCGAACAAAATGCATTCCAGAAGTCTGTTCAACTTCTGAAATGTTTGGCTTCCAACGCACGGCTTCTGATTGGATGCAGGAAGCTCCTGCAGCCAATCAAAAGTCACAGAAGCCCCGTTGGACGTTCGGCTTCCAAAAGAATGTTCACAAACTGGAACATTCACTCCCAGTTTTCGATCGTTCGGGAGCCGGAATGTATGATTCCCAAGGTGTTTGGGAGCCGAGGTACGACTGTACTGGTTGTGCTGGCTAGGGTTGATGGGAGTTGTAGTCCTAACAGCCTCTGAAGGGCACCACACTGGCTAATCTGGGAATGCGAAATGCTGCCTCTGTCCCTGCCATAGACTCTTACAATAAAATGGGATGGCTGTGTCACTGTGTTGATTCTCTTCCGCTTGCTTCAGATTTAATAGCGTGGATGCAAAGAGGGGGTTGTTGATGAAATGCTTCATGTAATGTTTTTCACACTCCTCTTTCGTCTTTGTGTTCATCTGATTTGCTACATCCTGCCTATAAGAGAAAGAGGAGGGGGAATAGTTCTGGTTATGCATCAATCAGAAGGAGGATTGCTCCGTTTTGCATTACCCACCAAAGCAGGACATATCTCAATGTTTAATCAGGCATAAAACTCTCACCAGTTTCCAAAGCCACAATCCATCACAGCTTCTAAGAGGGCCATTTCTTCTTGAGCTGTCCAAGTCGGATCAAGGACGGGGAAGTTGGATGTCTGGCGATATGGGGGAAACAAGGAACGGAACTAATTTTGGCTGTGATTCTGAGCATGGTGTTCAGCAGCTTAAATCCCACCCATCACAGCCTTTAGTGGCATTTTGAACTTGCCTTGTCACCAGAAATCAAGACGAGGAACAACACATTAGAGCACATATATATGAATGGCACACTAAAGCCCCAACTTGCAACCGATTGAGCTCTGGACGTCAACTCAGCTCAGGAATCCCCATCTCCAGTTGACAACCAAACTCAGTCCAAATAACAATGGTCTCATTGATGGTGGCCATCAATGTCTCCTGTGAGAGAGAGACCTGAAGTTTAACTACCGTATTGGCCTGAATATAAGCCGCAACTGCACATAAGCCACACCTTTAAAATTTGGCGGCTTTGGGGAGACTTGGGAGCCACGGACAGGACGAACGCCATTGCCCTGTGCTGCTTTCTGGGGGGAGATGCACCGCTTTGCCGGTGGCCTTTCCCCCTTTGCTCATCTGGTGTAGGGGAGGCTTGGGAGTGGCGGGTGGGCTGCGCGCTGTTGCCCTGCGCTCCTGTGGGTGGGGGGAGCCGTACCACTTTGCCAGCGGCATAAGGTCATGAATATAAGCCGCACTTTAATTTTTCACAATCAGAATTTGGAAAAAAGTGTGGCTTACATTCAGGCCAATACGGTATGTGCTGTGTGAATAAATGCTTTCTTTTATCTGCCCTGCATCCTCCAACATTCAGCTTCACTGGATGACTGATCTGAGTTGACATCAGAATATAACAACAACATAAAAAGGTAAAGGGACCCCTCACCATTAGGTCCAGTCGTGGCTGACTCTGTGGTTGCGGCACTCATCTCGCGTTATTGGCCGAGGGAGCCAGCGTACAGCTTCCGGGTCATGTGGCCAGCATGACAAAGCTGCTTCTGACGAACCAGAGCAGTGCACGGAAACGCCGTTTACCTTCCTGCCGGAGTGGTACCTATTTATCTACTTGCACTTTGACGTGTTTTCGAACTGCTAGGTTGGCAGGAGCAGGGACTGAGCAACGGGAGCTCACCCTGTCGCAGGGATTTGAACCGCTGACCTTCTGATCGGCAAGTCCTAGGCTCTGTGGTTTAACCCACAGCGCCACCCGCGTCCCACAACATACTCTCTTATTAATACAGATCACATGCATAAGACACATTTAAAGCACACGGCCTTCCCCAAAGAATTCCAGGAACTGTAGTTTGTTAAGGATGCTAAAAAATGTAGCTTGGCCTGATCCGGCTTGAGGCTTATGTTCATAAATGATGTTCATAACTCAGTGACTTTCCCCAGAGGCACCATTCCAATCTGGTATGTGGGACTGCAAATGTCCATTGCTGAGTAGTACATTTCCTTAGGTCTACATGTACGAAAACAAATTATTCCAGTAGCTAGGGAACAAGAGATCAGACTGCTGCTTCTGGAATGACAGTTTAAAAGCTCCAGCAGCACGCCACAGGAATTTCAAATTATTATCACGTAACGTAAATATCTCACAAGCTATAATTACGGTTAGCTCCTGAAAGTGGTATTACAGAACACAACAAAGACCTCTTCGTTTACTTCTCTGTGGCTGTAATTCCAGAAGTAACATGGGCATGACAGATTAAAACACAAACAAAACACACCCCACTACCCCCCAGAAAAACAACCACTGTTCAATGGGAAACCTGTTTTAGGAGTTTCAGTGGAACAGAAAATGTAGCTGTTCTTCGTGACATAACAATTTAACTCAAGTGTTTTCTGGTTAATTCAGTACACGAGGAAAAACATTATTGTTCTACAAAGTAATATCTAGGGTAGAGGTAGCCAATGAAGTGCCCTCTCCCCCCCCTTTGCTAGGCTACAATTCCCACCATCCCTGAACTTTTGGCATGCTGGCTGAAGGGAATTGGGAGTTGTCGTTTACAGACCTCAAGAAAGCACTACACTGGCTACCCCTGGTCTAATGAATCTTCTAATGCAAAGTGGCTAAAACCTGGTCTAGGCGGGACTAGATTGGGCCTTCCGAGCAAATTTTTCTACTCTCAATCCCCAAGACCCCACTAATTTTGGAAACTTCTTCTTCTTCTTTTAATTAGATACAATGCTGGGGCGGGCAGAGTCATTTAAGGCCAGGCCAGCCCCCTGATGAGGATGCAAATTGCCCTCTCCCTGGTTGCCAGAGTGATCATTAGATGAGCAGCAAGGAGGCAATATCCTAGGGCATTGGCTGAGGAAGGGGGGCTGTGCATCCTATGTGCTTGTGTGCGTGAGTCTGGCATCGCCACAACTACCACTGGCTTCTGACCTCAAACCCCCGTTCTATCAAGATCAGGCATCCCCAACCTGCAGCCCTCCAGATGTTTTGGCCTACAACTCCCATGATCCCTAGCTAACAGGACCAGTGGTCAGGGATGATGGGAATTGTAGTCCAAAACATCTGGAGGGCCGAAGGTTGGGGATGCCTGATCAAGATGTGTCCCCCAGAGATTGACAACGTGAAGAAAAAGCAAGGTAATCAGAAAGGTGCATTTACCACTATTTCATAGGTGTGGTCGCTCTGGTGTTTCTTGTACTCAAATCCGATTGTGAAGCACTGCAAAACAAAGGAGTTTGCCACTAGGTTACTTTTCTTCCTTCTTTTTGTAGATGGGAAACAGGGACTTTATACTGACTATAAAGAGGTAGAGGGAAAAGGACACTGGGATACCTTGATCACAACCAAAACATCCCTTCCCTATAGTTATTTCCTGGAACCTTTCGAACAAACAGTTTCCTTTTATTGGTGCTGTGCAATAAATAAACTGTTAAACACACAGGACAAAGGGTCTGACTCCGGCATATAACACCGTTGACTATAATTCACAGGCTCAGGTTGGCAAGAAGACTGCTTTACAACAAAGAATAGCAAGCTGTTTGCAGACGACTTCCGACAAGAATTTGGTGCAGCTTGGAGTTGTTAGCCCAGGAGTCAACAGCCATTTTAGGCTAGTGGGCAGATTTGTAATTATGAGAGAGCGCCATGGGAGACAGAAAATGGCTGCTATGGAAGCATGCTATAATAGCTTCAGTGTAGGAGAGGCTGAGCCAGCACGAACAGGGACTGAGCAAGAAGCACAGTTTCTCAGGTATTGATGATTTCTGAAGAAATGTTTTCGGAGACCTTTCAGAGCACCACAGGAGATAATGGCAGGCACACTGGTGCCTCAGGTTCCATGTTGGTGACCCCCTATGTGAGCCACTGCCAGCTATACAAAAGAAAAAGAAAAAGCAGCAGCAAGAGCTGGGAGCTCTTGTCTTATTGACATGCCCTAGTCTGCTTCCTGGTGATCTGGCTACTTGGCTTTCAGCATCCTGGGAGAACACAACAGGCTTGGCAACTCAACCCTCCTTCATTTCTCTCCTTAAAATTTAAGTTTACCTGCAAGCACAGCAAGAAGGGAGGTGGGCCGCACTCTGCACACTTTATGTAAGGTTCTGCGAGGTAAGAGGAACACCCTCGGCATGGCGGCTTGTCAAAGGGGTCATCTGTAAAGCCAACAAGACCAATACGTAATAAAGCTTGGGCGCCATTTTGCAAAGCAAACTCCTTCACTTGTTGTCGGCGGAGAAACTGACACAGCAATACATCTACATGTTAAGGTAAATAGGACAGGGTGGGGAAAGTTTGTGGAATATTTGAAAAATCCTAGCATGCAAGCAAGTTCATTAGTAGGGTTAACTTAAATCAAGCAGTTAAAATTTTTATCAAGAGAAATGGAAGAATAACTTAAAAACGGAGCAAAGTGGAAAATGCAGTGTTAAAAATTTAAATCAGAAAAGAAACCACAAAAGGGGGGGAGGGAAGTCAAATATGTAATTGTACCAGATGTATTTGTTTGAAAGGCGTGTAATTGTGATTCTTTTTATTGAGGAAAAAAATTAAAAAGAAAAAGGTAGATAGGAAACTGCCCTATTCTGAATCAGACCATTGGTCCATCTAGCTCAATTTCAGATCAGAACATTTCCCCAGCCCTTCCTGGGGATGCTGTGCTTTGAATCTGGGACCTTCTGCCTGGGCCAGGGTGTTTTTGTGCCAACAGACACTAGTTGGGCGGACACTGAAACTACTACGTGTCCCTAGTGATGCCAGCCATCAAAACTCAAGCTGGTTCATATCTGTTCAACCCCATTCTACGCAGGTGCAGGAAACCTTTGGCTGCCCAGAACTGCTGAACTACAGCTCCCATCATCCATAGCAAGCACAGCCAGTGGCGTGGGATGATGGGAGTAGTAGTTTAATAACATCTGGAGGGCCAAAATTTCCTCTTGCCTGCACTAGTTGAGATGGAATGCCAGGAAATGGATTTCATATGGATTTCTGGGTTTCCTCTGTAAACCTTGGGGTTTCCCAAGGCTGCTACTACCTCCCCCTTGAATGTGGGTGGGGCCATTTTGGCTACAATAAGGAACAGCACCCTCTGAACATGAGAAACAGAAGTTGCATAGCCACATATCATCACTTATGATCTCGCCAGATCAGGTGGTATCTTTCACCTAGCACTAAATACCTATTTATGAAAGTTGGAGATTCACATTGCAAGCACTATCAGCAACCTTTGAGTGACTCTACTTACTGCTGAACGATGTCAGACGCTCCATGTTCCTCCCTTGGGCGCCTGAACTTCACTTAAAGACTACAATCTCTCATTGAATGAAGCTTTTCAGTGTCGCTCAAGCCCTGTAAAAAGAAAAATAAAGATGTGTGCTCGTTTGTAGGCCCCTAGAAGAAAAATACAGGAAGATGCCTTATACTGAATCAGACCATTGGGCCATCTAGCTCAGTACTGCCTGCACTGACTGGCAGTAGCTTTCCAGGGTTTCAGGCAGGGGACGTTCCCAGCTCTGCCTGGAAATGCTGTCAACAAGAAAAAGAGCCGTCAGCATCATTGGTCCAGTATTGTGGAAGACTCTGCAAATAGAGATTCAGCAGTTGCCTTCTGTTACAACTTGTGCCCACCTGACCGCTTCAATTGGCAGCACCGACACTTTTACATAATGCCCACACTGCTTCTGTAAGAACATGATTGTCTAGTGTGGCAGCACCGACACTTTGGAACTCCCTGCCAATTGATATCAAACAGGCTCTTTCACCCATCCTTTTCTATGGCTGCTGAATACATTCTCATTTAGTTTGTGCAGAACTGTAAAAGTTTTAATTTATGTCTATTACATTGTAGTTTAAACCTTATCTATGTTTTAAGTGGGCCAGTCACACTTCTTTGAAGTCTCTCAGCCCCACTCACCTCACAGAGTGTTTGTTGTGGGGGAGGAAGGGAAAGGAGAATGTTAGCCGCTTTGAGACTCCTTAAAGGGAGTGAAAGGCGGGATATCAAATCCAAACTCTTCTTCTTCTTCTAAATGACGGCTGTAAATATTTAGTAGTAATTTTATTTTATCCTTTTTGTAAACCGCTTTGAGGTTTTTCTGCAATCAAGGAGTATATACATTTTATGAAGTAGATAAAATAAAATGAACCTCCAAAAGCCTGTTGAAATCTTTTCCATTCCACCAGGACCACGCAGGCAATTAAGAATACATCTTTCCACAATAATCGATGTCTGGTTTTAACTTTTTATATTGCTTTTACTGTAGTTTTATATTCCATTGTTGTAGACTCACTCTCTCTCTGTTTATATATATATGTTTTTATACATAATAGATAAGACATCTGGAGGGTCACAGGTGTTAACACTGAACATAAGATGGAACAAAAATAAAATTTGATTTTAATAGCAGTTTTATCAATGAGTAGCTGAAGCATGTGGCTAGTGGGGAGGGGAGGGAGCAGGGTCTAAGGCAGGCTTCAACCTCCTCCAGATGCTTTTGGCCTACAACTCCCATGATCCCTAGCTAGCAGGACCAGGGATCAGGGATGATGGGGATTGTAGTATCAAAACATCTGGAGGGCCAAGGTTGAGGAAGCCTGGTCTAAGGTGTACACATTGTGGAAAAAATAAATCAAGAACAAAATGTGTGTCTGTGTTTAAGATTCCCCCCTTCATCGCCGGACTCCATCAAGACACGGGTCTTGACAGGCCCTTCGAAATCAACCTTCCCTTCCTCCCCACCACCTTTTATAGTCCCCCCTCCCCGCCTGACGCCTCAACGTCACAGCAACCACGCGCTCCCTCGTTCCCCCTTTGGCCAATGAGGTGAAGCAGGCGGCAGCGCACGTGAGAGCGAGTTCCATCCGGGCTCCGCCTCAGCGCACGCGCTGACCAGGGGCGCGCCTGGCTTTCGTTCCACTTCCCCCTCCCCTCCTGAATGTGTCGTTCCTTTCATTCCCCCCCCCACCCCAAAACACAAGCAACCGGTTACTTCCGCTCTTCCGACACAGCCGCCCCGCCCCTTTTCTCTCCCTCTCCCCTCCCCTCCCCGCCGCGAAGCACACCGCAGTCCCGCCCCTTGATTACCTGCCTCGCTTTTGCTCGTCTTTCGCTTGCTTTGCCGACTCGACCCGGCTTTAAATTATGTGCGTTCCACGCAGAACGAGGCGGCCCCTCCCTCTCCCCCCCCGCAGACGTCCGTTGCGCTCACGCTCTTTCTCTCTGTCTGGAACGTGCTCGGGCCCGACGGGTGCATGTGCACGTGGGCTGTCGAGACCGCGCGCGCTTGCGCGCGCTCCTGCTCCCCTCCCCCTCCCGCCTTCCTCCTCCTCAGAATACTGTACTGTATACTGTATATATATTCTCACCTCACCTTAAACGCACATAAGTAGAACGAAGAAGGCTCACGGTAGCCGTAGAATATTCTTAATATGCCAAGATTACTTGGGAGTAATCACATTAAAAAAAAATGGTTTTCATGTGAAATGAATAATAATAAATCAATAAGGGGAAACGGATTACACAGCTGTGGGGCACGACAAACGGAGATGACAATACTTTGCTGAGGAAAAAATGAGCGCCTGTAAAGAAATATACGTTGAGAAAGCTCTATGCGTGCCATATATCTAAAGCATATTGGTAATAGATTTCCCCCCCCCCCCCCAAAATAATCCTGGGAACTGTCACTTAGACGCTGGAGATTTATAGCTCTCTGAGGGGTAAATTACCTTTGGGTAACTGGGAGAATTTTGGGTAAAAATAATAATAATGGTTGCTACAAGGAAGAGCCTAAGAAGAGTATTGACATGTCTAGGATTCTGCTTAGGCAAAATGTGAAGTGGTGGCTTAAGGTGTTGTTGTATTACAATTTAAATGTTTGGTCAACTTGTACAAATAATTTAAATGAAATGAAGCAAACGTTGATGGCACCAAGTAAAGCAGTTCAGCAGTATTAAAATAAACATCCACTTGGCACTGCCAAGTTGAGACACAAGTATTTTTTAGAATAAGATATTTTTAATATAAATAGGGGAGGGATAATTATTTTGCCAACACCTGGCACATATAAAAATGGGGAAATGACCAACTGCCTCTAGGTTTTTATGTGCGTGAAACGTGTATAGGATGGTGTTTATGCGAGTGTGCTATATACGTGCGGACAATAAGTTGTGTCAGGTGTGTGTGTGTAAAGGTTTCGTGTAAGTGATTAAATACTTGGACAACTGTATGCTTACAACAAATAAAAAATAAACACATAAATGAACAATAACTCAGACAAACGAAACACTGCCCCACCTAAGCCCAAATAAAAAGAAATTTTAAAAAGAAATTTTGAGTACATAAGGGGGGGGAGATGTAGTTTGAATTTGCTATTTCTGAGATCATGTTGAGAATTTTAAACACACACGCACACACACACACATACACAACCCAGTAAATGAGAAAACACCTTTTATTTCACTTATTTCAGAAGCAATGCCTAAACACTCCTGAATTAAGATGTTTTGGGGGTGTTGGGACTTGATGTTAAACTTCTACCTGGAAAACAAATGAAAAATCTACTTTATAATATAACAAGTCAAACTTTTGCATATTAAACAGTACTGTTAACGTGGGGATGGATTTTGTCAGTTCAATGCAGGACTGGAAAAGCAATTCCAAATCTTTTACTTCCATGTGCAATACTGTAATTAACTTGCATGCTTTTTTTGTTTTTTTTTAAAGATGGCCACCAATTTGAATGGCTTTGAAAGGGGCGTTACACAAATTGGGCTGGGAATTGCAAGTGGTGAATGGGCTGTCACTCTCAGACCCAGTTCGTGGGCTTCCCATGGGTATCTGGTTCATCACTGTAGGAAAGAAAGAAGGGAGGCCAACAGTAGATGGAGACAGAGTCCATAACAGGGAGAGACAGAGCCAATTAATTTTGTCTCCATCCTTCTCTCATTTGAGTTCTAACAAGGGCAACCCTGAGACAAAGGAGGAGGAAGCTGGCAGCAAATGCCACCTTCTTGACTGGTTGTGAGTTGGGGTGGTGGTGCAGATGTACCACTGGCCTGGTTTAAGAAGACCTTTCTTAAGTTCTTATGGCTGGATTGGTCTTATGTGTGATCTGGCAGGGTTCTACTTGTTCCAGAACCATGGACTATACGGCTTTTGACGGCTACTAGCCACAGTGGCTATGTTCTACCTCGACTGAACACCAGTTACTAGGAATCACAAGTAGGGAGAGGGCTACCGCCCTCAAGCCCAGGTTGTAGGCTTCCTTTTGGAGGACCTGGTGCACCATTGTGAGAGCAGGATGCTGGACTAGATGAGCCTGATCACGCAGGGCTCTCTTCCTACGCCCAGGGAAGTCTCGTCTAGCTGAATGGAATAAGCACGACTGAATTGTTAAAAACAAACAGACCATGGTGGGGATTCCGTGTGCTGCAGGATTTGTGGCTTCCGTCATTTTCTTCTCTTTTGCTTCATGTTTTTGTGTAGGGAAGAGACATTGCCTCCAACAAGGAAGGGAACACTGAGTGAAGAAGAAACTTAATCAGCATGGCTAGGATGGTCTAACTCCATCACAAAGCCCCGCCTAAGCCAATGTCTTCAAGACAGACCTCACCAACCTGGTGCCCTCCAGATGTTTTGGCAGTCAATGCTGCCCTCTATATTGGTCATAAATAAGGTATGGCAGGTGGGGACTGGGTGAGGGCAGGCTCAGGTGGGTGGGGCAAGGCCTCATTTGCCTTAAGGGACTAGCCTCCTGTGCATTGCAATGCTGTGAAGCGTGTTTCATCAGCCTCCTGCCTACCAGCCCCAATCTCCATTGGCTCCTAATCACTAGTAATAGGCTCAAAACCAGGTACCAGTGTGCTTCCAGATGGCCTGTTTAGTGACTGTTCATCCTGAGTGCCCCCGGTCCACTCCCAGTCATTGCTGCACTCTGGGGTCATGACAAGTGTTGAGGCCACATTTTGACAGTCCCTCCCAAAAGAAGGCTGCCTTGTCCACCACTATCAATTTCCTTGGGACTTGGACAGGCCAGAACTAGGGTTGTGTGAATCTGTCTATTTTGGTTTCAGTTTCTCGTTTTTCCAGTCTTGAGTTCAGTTCTCCACATTTCCACATCAATTAGTGTTTGTTTGCTTTTTCAAAAATTATCATGAAAATCGATTAGCATTTTATTGCAAATTTATCCCAATACACACATACTTGTATGCAGTTTTGCCTATTATACACATTTTTGCAAAGCAATTTCCCAGTGTATTTATTATTACTAATATATGCATTTTATGCTCACGTTATGCATTTTTGCACGTTTTACGTGACTGTATAACTATTGCAAAATTCAGAGAAGTGCAACTTTCAAAGGATGGCTGTGTTTCGGTTTGCTTATTGTTTAGAAAAGTGCAAAGTAGGTAGGTTCATCTTTAAATGCAATGAATGGATTGAATTTCTCCCCCAATCCTAGCCAGTACATGAAATTTCACCACTATTTGCTCCACACTGAATCCTCTGCAAATATGGGTAAAGGCCCTAGTTCAATGGTGAAGCATCCGCATTACATGCAAAAGGCCCTAGGTCCAATCCTTGCTATCTCCAGAAAGGGCCGGGAGAGAACCCCGCCTGAAACTCTGGAGAGCTGCTGCCAGTCAGTGTAGACAACACTGAGCTAGATGGACCAAGAGTCTGACACGATATAAAGCAGCTTACTTATTTTAAATTGTCGCAGTGATTCGGCACAAGCAAACTTACAGGACAGGGGACTTCACATACACCAAATACCATAAAGAAGAACATCAGGGGCACCATGACACACAAGATGGCTATTTTCAGGAAGACACCTATCTTTTTCCTGTCCTCCATCTCATCTGTTTCTGGGGACAGAACGAGAAATACGAAGCATAAAATAGGTGAGGTAATGTAATAATGAAAGATAGGAGCTGTGTTGTAGGGTATGTTCACATTTACAACTTTAAAAGGCAGCACAGTTGTTCCCCTTGCTGCATTTCAAGATGCATTTGCAGACTCTTGCTCACATCAGAGAGGGGGTGGGGATGTTTTCACCCAATATGCATGACCTTTTTTTCTTCCTTCCCCCTGCAACCCCCCCCAACGCCTACTTATGAAACATATGCTAGGGTTGCCGTATTTCAAAAAGTAAAATTCTTCACATCTGCAAACCTTTTTTAAAAAGAAACCCATCAAAATTGTTAAGCTTTTTGGGGGAAACCTCCCCCGAAAAATGGTGATTTTAAACTTTTGGAGCTGTTTCCACTGCTTTTTCCATCACATTGCCATACATCCTGGTTTCCCCCTGAAACTTTGCAGATTTAGCAAAATTCCTCCATGACGCCGTTTTTACACCCGGAAACTAGGACACGTCAAGAATTTTCCTGACGTATGGCAAGCCTAGCATATGTTTTTATCTGTGCATGTGCAATGGCTGTCTTAAATGTTCACAGCACAGATACGGTGGATTAAGTTTTCTAGTTGGATTTAATCTGGATCAGGGCTGGGGGGGGGGAACCGCATCGGACAGCAGTATTTGTCAAGAAACTGCAGGATCAATATGGACCATGGCTAACATGTGAATGTGGCTTCAAAAAGTAGCACTGGGAGCCACTGGATGTGGAGTAAACATTAATGCGAACACATCTGTGGTCTCAAGACCAGGCTTCCTCAACCTTGGCCCTCCATATGTTTTGAGACTACAATTCCCATTATCCCTGACCACTGGCCTTCTAGCTAGGGATCATGGGAGTTGTAGGCCAAAAACATCTGGAGGGCTGAGGTTGAGGAAGCCTGCTCAAGACATTTCGGTGCCTGAGGTGGAAAATCTGAGTGGTATTTTCCCACCTTTCAGCACACCAACAGTGACTGGTGGGGCAGAAGGCAGGGAGACTAACAGCAGGTGGAGCCAGAGCTAATGATGGGCGGAGCCATGTAATACTACTTTTAGTCCTCCTCTTCATTGAGTTCTACAATGGCAAAACTGAGAATGAGGAGGCAGCTGACAGTGTAATGAGAGATCTTGTAATTTGTTGACACTCCCTCCTTGTTAAGTATTTGGCAATCTGAGGACTTGCTGTGTCCAGTTCTGGGCACCACAATTTAAGAAGGATATTGTCAATCTGGAACACGTGCAGAGCTTTATGAGGAATGGTTGAGGGAGTTGGCTATGTTTAGCCTTCTGAAGAGAAGACTAAGAGGATATATCTTCAAATAGGTAAGGGACTCCCACATGGAGAATGGAGCAAGCTTGTTTTCTTCTGCTCCAGAGGGCAGGATCCAAACCAAGGGATTCAAGTTACAAGAAAGGAGATTCCAACTAAACATAAGGAAGAGCTTTCTGACTGTAAGAGCTGATGGTGAAACAGACTCTCCATACAGGTGGTAGAGTCTTCTTCCTTTGAGGTTTTGAAACAGTTGGGTGGTCATCTGTCATGTATGATCTAGATGAGATTCCTGCATTGTAGGGCTTGGACTAGATGACCCTTGGGGTCCCTTCCAACTCTACAATTCTCTGATTCTATGATCTGCACTAACTATTGTTCTGTTGCTTGTTAATTTCACTAGGACTGCCAGCTACTTTGAGATGGGATTCCTTCAATCCACAGAATAACTCCTTGGTGAATTGTGCACCTCAAGTCATGCAAAAAAAGGTGGGATCTAAGCTTTTTTTAAAAAAATAATAATTACATTTTAAGTTCCCCTGACTTCTGTCCCTGCAATATAGCAAAGTATGCAGTATTTATTTTGGCTAATTATTCTTCTTACGCATGCAAAACTGGAAAAAAAAAATCATTACCTTGACATGTCGCATTGATTCTGATTTCATTTGCCTTTTCCAAACTTCTTGCAAAATTTTCATTATTAGTTTGATTGCTGATGATGAAACAATCCGACACCCCTGGCAGAAGCACTGTGAACAAAAATTGTATCTGGGGTGTGTTTATCTGCCAGGGAGTTAAATTAGAAAAGTTGAAAAAGAATGCTTGCATCTTGCAATGTCCCCGATGTCAACACCTCCCCCCCCCCCAGCATTATACATATGTTAACAAACCCAGGTGCCATTTGTTCAGCCCAAGGGCCACATTCTCTTTTGAACAACCATACGAGGGCCACATGCAGGGTCAGAGGTAAAATGGAACAATTACCTTTTAACAGTAGGCTAGTTTATACACACACTCACACCCCCTTCTCTGCCCTCTCTCCTGACAAGCAAGAGGCATTATTATCCAAGGACATATTCCAGCCAGGCACACAATTCTCAGGCTGCAGTGCAAGACTGGGGAGGAGTTCCAGGGGCCAGATACAGAGGTCCAAAGGGCCACACTCAGCTCCCAGGCCTGAAGTTTGCCACTCATGTCAGGGATGAGTCATAGAAGAGGGTAAGATAGCAAAAGTGGACAATGGGCTTTAGCTAACTAAATTCTACTCAGAGTGAGCCTACTAAAATGAACAGGCCGATGTCTATTAAGTTCAGTGGGTCTATTCTGAATTGAACTGACATGGAATACAACCCAATGCATGGCCCTCAAGCTCTCCTTCCTTTCCTTACCTTTCCCCATAATACTAGCTTCTGCCTGACTCTGGAGGCTCTTTCTGTGATCGGCCGATATCAAGCAGCATTTAGCAGCACAGCCCCTCTCATCAGGATCTGCGATTTGTTTCAGGCCATAGAAGAGATCCATAGCTTTTAGTTTCCCTCTGTACATCTTTTCGGAAACAATGAAGTGTACTTGCATGGTGCCTTGAGGTCCAGAACATTGCAAAGCAGCCACAGTGTGATTTCTGGACAACTCCTCTCTAGATGTGTTTTCACTTTCTGTGGAAAGACAAAGTAACAACAACAACAACCCAAAACCAGTTGTTACTTAAAGGAATTTAATAAGTTGGTCTTAGGATTCAGCTACATTGGCAAAGAAAAAGTGTTTATGTGTGTTGTATATGCATTATAACACTGTAACATCAGATGGTGCTGTGGAGTTCCGTTTTTGATAAGCTGATTTCTCATACAAAGTTTACAAAGCACTTAACTTAAATGCTTCTTTGATGTGTCTAGATCCAGCCTTAGACCATTCCAGCCTATGCCTTGCCACCTCTGAAATATCACCTTCCTTGTATTTCAGCTTGTTTGTGCCCTTCTCACCTTCCTTTCTCCTCCTCCTCACTTTTTTGCACACTTGCTTAAAAGAAGAGGCAGATTCACATGTGAGATCACTCTCAAAGGGTGGGGAATCTCTGGGCCCCAGATCTAGTTAGGTCCAGTGTGACTTGCTGTGCTATAAAAATCAGCTTGGAATACTGTGTGCATTTCTGCATTTCTGCTCACTGCACCTCAAAAAGGATATTGTGGAGCTGAGGAAAGTTCAGAAAAAGGCAACTGAAATGATCAAGGGAATGAAGCAATTACATTATAGGAAAGGTTGCGGCATTTAGGTCTTTTTAGTTTAGAGAAAAGACAAGAGAATCGTAGAGTTGGAAGGGACCACAAGTGCCATCTAGACCAACCCCCTGCAATGCAGGAACCGTCCACCCAAAACAGGGCTCAAACCCGTGACCCTGAGATTAAGAGGCGACTTGATAAAATTATGCATGGTGTGTAGGAGAAATGGATAGAGAGCTTTCTGTATCTCTCATAGCAGTGGAACTCAGGGACATCCAAAGAAGCTGAATGTTGGAAGATTCAGGAGAGGCAAAAGAAAGTACTTCAGCAGTACAGAGCAGTGTATACTTAACCTGTGGAACTCGCTGCCACAGGAGGCACTAAAGCCACCAAACTGTGTAGCTTTCAAAGAGGATTTAGACAAATTCATGGAGGATTATCAATGAGTACTAGCCATGACGGCTATGTTCTGCCTCCAGTAGCTGGCTGGAAACAGCAGGAGGGAAGAGCGCTGTTGCACTCAGGTCCTACTTGCAGGTTTCCAGTCAGCATCTGGGTGGTCGCTGTGAGAGCAGAATGCTGAGAATGCCTCCTGCCTCAATGATGTATGTGGTGGAATGCAAAGCAATGAATGTTCAATAAACAGATGATGTTATACATGCTCACTGCAAACAAATACGAAGGCTCAATAACCAGGTCATCAGGAAGCAACCTGAATTAACCTCTTTGTGAAGCCAAAATGAGGGACCTATGGCTTCCCACAGATGACATTGCTGGACCATGGCTCTCACCATCCTACTCTGCTTGCCAGGGCTGATGGGAGCTGGGAGTCCCACAACTCCTGGAAGGCTGTATGGGCTCCCCATCTCTGCTTTAAACAGAGGGTTCCTTGAGAAATCTCAGTGGTTTTGGTGGCCTCTACAGAGGAGAAGGCATTCCTGAAGCTCTCCTACCTTTCAGTATGATGGATATTCTTTTTGTGCTTTTAGGAAGGAGTTCAGAGAATCTTTGCACGCAACAGTGATAGTTCTGGAGTCCTGAAAGGGAATGGGCAGAATGGATGAACAGCCTTATGTAGATGGACATTCCTCTCCAATTTGTTTGTTCCTAGCTGAGAAAGGTCTCCCCATTGCTGCAATGTCTATAATGGTCCTTTGCTCTTCCAAACTAGGTTTCTTTATCCTGAATTTGGCCCCCTTATAGGGAAAAACAGAGCTGGGAAGGGAGAGGTAGAGTGTGCTTAACTCTCCTCCTGGTGGCTCCTTTGGGGTGTGCACCTGGAACCCTGTAGTGGGAAAGTCTTATGGGGGTGAGGGTGGCTATCAGTGAAAAAGCACCAGCTAGGGAAAGGGTTCTCTGCTCCTGCAGCTGCTTTTTCCTTTGGCCCTCCAGATGTTGCTGAACTACAATTCCTGTCAGCATCAGCAAGCTAGGGATGATAGGAGTTGTAGTTCAGCATTATCTGGAGGGCCAAAGGTCCCCCAAATGTGCCCAAGAAGAAACAACCACCACATGTGTTTTACTTACGTTTCTATGAACATATTGTTGTGAGCTTGGGGTATGTGTGTGTTAGGCTGTATGGTCCTACTTTGACACTCTAATCACAACTCCACACTGGTTGTAATTCTGGACACACAACCTTGGGAAAAGTCCCATTTTGTCCAGTGAAACTTTCTTATTAGTTAAATTCATTCTGCATGTTCCATCGAGAAACTGAACCCACTATTTATATTTTTTTCTTGTACAATTTGTTTGGATTCCTTCCTTTACCTTTTGTATTGGAATATAGAATAATCTTTTTTTAACAGAAAGAATGATCTGCTTACCTTGCTGACTAAAATCTTGCATCAGCGATAAACTAAACAACAGTATAATATCCATAATGTTGGAATGAGAATTAGGTCATGATTTACTGTCCAATTCCTTGTTTTCTTTTCTTCTATATGCACATGCCAGTTTGAGGTGGAAGTTGCTTCTTAAAAGAGACTGTAAAATTGCTAGGTAGAGTTGGGAAAAAATTAATATTGTTCTCCCAAAAGATCACAATTGCCCTGATTTAAAATGCCTGAAATCAGAAAATGCAAACTAATTCACCTGACAGTGTTGACTGTTTCCTCCTTTATTTTAGCAGTTTATTCCATTTTAAGATCTTTTATTGCCACAAGATGATGTACTCTAGGTAATAACTTCCATTATAAGCATAGTGTCCACAAGTTTCTCTTAAGCATTAAATGAAAGATTAACAGGAGGAACTCAGTCCCCTAGAGATCGCAGCCTGTATATATACAGACAAAAAAACCCTAATCTATGCCTATGCCCGAAATTCTGTTCTGTTCCATTGTGCTGTATCCAGTTCTAGAATGGATAGGTTATGCTGCTTCTGTTGTGTGGCCTTCTAGAATTTGGGACACTTCCAGAGAACCTGTTTATTGAACATTTATCCTGATTTGCTTGCAGGACATAAGTCAATGGCATACCTTCCAAGTGTCCCTGTTTTCCAGGGACAGTCCCAGAATAATGAAAGCCATCTTGGCTTCTGATTTGATCCTGGAATGTCCCTATTTTCCCTGCCAGCCCCACTGCCGCCAAGCTCAGGGAGGAGGATGAACCAGCACTTGTGCTGAGCGGCTGCTACAGCTGTGAGGGAGCATACTCTGGCCTCTCCATGGCCTCTCCATGGCCACTGCTGCCAGCCTCCTCCCTTGGGCAGCTTGTAGCATCTGCTGGAGAGAAGGAGAGGCTGCCACTGCCAAGGCCCAGCCTTGCATGATGAGCGGCTGGCTCTGAGGGGCAGGCAGAGGAGAGCAGTGCCACCCTGGGTGGGAAGAAAGGGGGAGGAATGAAAAGGGGATTACCCGGTTTTCTCAGAACGGTGGAGTGGTGTACTGGTGATGGAATTCTCCCTTCTTTTGGACACTGAGGTCCAGCGCCGAGGGCCTTCTGGCGGTTCCCTCACTGCGAGAAGTGAGGTTACAGGGAACCAGGCAGAGGGCCTTCTCGGTAGTGGCGCCCACCCTGTGGAATGCCCTCCCATCAGATATCAAGGAAATAAACTATCCAATTTTTAGAAGACATCTGAAGGCAGCCCTGTTTAGGGAAGTTTTTAATGTTTGAAGTTTTATTCTGTTTTTAATGTTCTGTTGAAAGCTGCCTAGAGTGGCTGGGGAAACCCAGCCAGATGGGCAGGGTAGAAACAATTTATTATTGTTGTTGTGGTTGGAAATGCTCTGCGGAGCGGAATTGGAAGTCGAGGAGGGTCAGTTGGGAGGGGAGAGTGAGAAATGTCCTTCTTTTCAACTGAGGAATGTTTGAGGGTTTGCAATGGCCCAACTAGTCCAGCATCCTGTTCTCACAGTGGTCAACCAAACGCCTCTTCCGGGAAGCCCGCAAACAGGACCTGAACGTGACAGCACTCTCCCTACTTGTGATTCCCAGCAATTGGTATTCAGTGGCATACTGCCTTGGACAGTAGAGATGGATCGCAGCTGTCATGGCTAGTTGGTTTTTTGTCTAATCCTGTTATAAAGCCATCCAAGTTGGATCAGCCAAAAGACCAGTCTAGTCGTAAAAAAGCCCTGCTGGATCAGGGCCAGTTTAGTCCAGCCAGCTGTTCTCGAGGTGACCAGCAAATTGGCTCAGTGGGAAGCCTAAAAGCAGGACCTGAGTGTGAGAGCAACTCTCCCCACCTGCTGTTCCCAGAAGCCTGGCCTTCAGAGGCACACTGCCTCCAACTGTGGAGGGAAAACATAGCCACCGTAGCTAGAAACTATTGACAGCCTTTTATTCCAATGTCTGCATTTTTCTGTTTGTTTTTAAGGAGTATACAGGCTGTCTCGGGGCCTTTCTAACTTCGTTTTGCAAAAAAAAATCACACTTCAGAGTAGATTCACCAGTGCACACATTTAAAGCATATTCAGTGCACATTTAAAGCACACCCTCACAGTGATACAATTCCCATTACCAGGGATGGCCCACCCATGAAGCAGGGTGAAGCAGCCGCCTCAGGTGGGGGAAGCCCCCAAGGCGGTGCAGCCACTGTCACCCTGCCGCTGCAGGTACTGGCGAAGTGGGGTGGCAGGAGAGGTGGCAGGGCAAAGATGGACATGCTGCCCAGCACCCATAACAAAACATAATTCCCAGAATTCTTTGGGGGAAGCCATATGCTTTTCATGTCTATTGAATGTGCTTCAAATGTACGGTGCATACCTGCCTTTCAGTCTCTTTTGCAGCCCTTGGTTTGAAAGTCACCTGTTCAAAGGATGTTTGAAGGATTCTTTTTTTCTTCCCCTTGTCAACACAAGGTGGTGATAGAGATTGGCTTTGCAACTTAGCTTTCTTTTTCCTGAAACAGCTGTGGTAACTGCGTTGCTGGATTTTCTTTTTTGGAACAGAATGGCTTTGTGAAAACTCAGTTTGGTAGAAATGGACCGTTACTGGATTAGGGATTGAGCTAGATGACTGCTTGGAGGTGGTGAATTTGACTGATGTTGAAGCCTTGCTGGCTACTCCTGAAGAACATGCACACTCTACCTCTAAAGCACATTAGAATATTTAGATTCAGCTTGTTTCAACTGGATCTGACTTCTACTCGGATTCTTTAGAAAAGTGAAGTGTGTTCATATGAGCTTTATTTCTGTGTTTAATGGTGGGGTCAGAGGAGTTGTGCTCATGATGCTCGCTCAAAAATCCAAATGTGCCCACAGGCTTTAAAAGATTGTGAATCTCTGACCTTAAGTCTCACTCTGCAGTGACCAAATTCAAAGGAAGCCAAAACCCTGGGGAAACGCTTGCACCCCTGGACAGAGATGTAATCTGTGGTGTTGTCTTGCCTTGTTTACTTTCCGCAAATTATTGAGCCCATCCCACTTTGTAGCTCTTTCTCTTTCCCAGTTCTGATGCTCCTTCGTAGGATTTTGAAATTGCTATCAAAGTTTGATGCATGTTTCACAACATGAATTTCAGCAGTGTAACTAATTAACATGTTGCTGACATAAAAGGACATATTGCTACAAAAAAGCCCCCCCCCCCGATGAAAATAATGTAGTCCAGGATATTGTAGTCTCACATAATCTTGCGGAGTCTTGCTCAATCTATACAGTTGTACCTCGGGTTAAGATCTTAATTCATTCTGGAGGTCCGTTCTTAACCTGAAACTGTTCTTAACCTGAGGTACCACTTGAGCTAATTGGGTCTCCTGCTGCTGCAGCGCTGCGATTTCTGTTCTCATCCTGAAGTAAAGTTCTTAACCCAAGGTACTATTTCTGGGTCAGCGGAGTCTGTAACCTGAAGCGTCTGTAACCCGAGGTACCACTGTACTCACTTTGATGAGGCCATGAAATAGTGAATTATGTTATATTTTGAAAGCCATTCTGAAAAATGAAAACATTGTTCACTCTCCTACCCCTGGAATTCTAGCTAATGGCTACTGTTCATATGAGAGAGAGATTGAGAGATTACACACATGTGTCAGAGGTAGTGGTACTGGAAGAGGCAAATATCACCTGTGTCGAAGCAATGATTCTTCAACATCAACTTCGTTGGACTGGTCACGTTGTTCGGATGCCTGATTATCATCTTCCAAAGCAACTACTCTATTCCAAACTTAAAAATGGAAAGCGTAATGCTGGTGATCAACAAAAGAGGTTTAAAAACTCTCTCAAGGCAAATCTAAAAAAATGTAGTTATAAGCACTGACAATTGGGAAACACTGGCCTGTGAGCACTGCAGTTGAAGAGCAGCCTTTACCAAAGGTGTCATGGATTTTGAAGACACTCAAACTCAGGACAAAAGGAAGAAATGAACTAAGAGGAAGGCACATTTGGCAAACCCTCACCATGACCAACTCCCACCTATGCCCCCACTGTGGAAGGATGTGTGGGTCCAGAATTGGCCCCCACAGTCACCTCTGGACACACCACTAAGACTGTGTTCATGGAAGACAATTTTACTCAGCTATGAGTGATGGCCAAAAAAGAAGAAAACCAGCTTTTCAAAGTCTGGCGGTCTTTGAAAAGCCCCTTTGCCCTCTTAGCACCCTGCTAGGTAATCCTATTGCTCCCCAGAGAGCAGTACTGTCCACTTTGGGAACCACTGATCTACCTGAATATATAAGCTGTTAAGAGAGCCTGGCCGTCCTTGGAAATCCAGTTGTTTACATCAGTCAGCAGAACTAAGCCCACAATAAGCTATTTTAAGCAGCTTAAGGATTGCATCAAATTGCTGCATAAGGATAAATCTTTTCTTTGCCCCAACATTGCTTGGCCAAAAAAAAGCACCTTGCCATTGGGAGTTTCATAACAGGCTATCTGGAAAAGAGCTTCGCAAAGGAAAAGGTCTGTAGCTTAGTGATAAAACACCTGCTTGAATGCAGACCACCCCAGGATCAATTCTTCACATCTCCAGAAAGGGCTGAGATAGACTCCTTCCTGAAATCCAGGAGAGCTGCTTCCAGTCAGTGTAGACAATACTGAACTAGATGGATCAATAGTCTGACTCCGCTCCCAATGTTCCTAGGAGCTGATGCTTTATCTTGAAAAACACGAAATGTTTTTCCAAGTCTCGTCATGGCACCTTGCAGACAAAGCTAAGCTTTCTTGGACTTATGATAACTCTTTATGCATCTGATGAATTGGATTGTGGTTCACAACCATAAGAAATACGTTAGTTTTTAAAGTGCTACTGCACTCTGGGCAGTTTTTGCTGCAACAGACTAACATGGCTGCCCCTCTGGAAATCTGCCCCCCAATCCTTCGGCTTTCTGGTCATTATATGCGAGTGATTTCTTCTTGGCCTATTCTTTATTAATAGTTCTGAATTTTTGTTGTTGTTGTTGTTGTAGTATTATTATTCAATTTATATATCACCCTTTATCAAAAGATCCCATTTGGCATCTAACAAGTTCTGGAGGGCCACAGGTTCCTTGTCACTTGTCTTTGTCACATTCTCTAGTCCATAACATTTACACCATAATAAGGCTGCATACATACCGTACATTTAAAACACATGTGTTGCCCCCCCCCAAAAAAAATTCTGGGAACTGTTGCTTGCCAAGGACCCTGGGAATTGTACCTCTTTAAAGGGTAAACTATAGTTCCCAGGATTCTTTGTGGGGAGCCACATGCATTAAATGTACTTCAAATGTGTGTGGGGTGAATGCAGCCTAAATCTATGAGTCTTTCGGGTGTCACAAGACTTTGCTGTTTGTCTTACACTAATCTAACACAGCCATTCCTTGTTGTGGGGGGGGGGGGGCAAAGCAGCAAGCAGGTATCTCTCTGTTGAAATAAAGCAAAGCTCACTGGTAGAACACGCTTTGAATGGTGTATGCTCCCAAATTCACAGCCTGGTACAGTACGTCTGGTTCAAGGCTGTAAGGGGAGCCTGTCTGCCTGGAGAATACCTTTGCCTGAGACCTTGGGGAGAGCTGCTGTCAGCCGGGAGCAGTTGGTATGTGGCAAGATGATCACGCTCTTGTCACAGCCACAGAAGGAAGTTGGGCGTGCACAGTTGATCCCGTGGGCACAGCATACCAGCCAGCAGGACTGGCAAGGATCCAGTGTTGGATGACTGAAGTCCTTGGATGTGGAAATCAAATGTGCTTCATGGTCGGTCTCATTTCTGAAGAGTGGACAGATTCCCTTTGAAAGGAATGGGAACCCCCCCTTCCTTTTCAATAAAAATTGTAGTGAGAGTCTGAGTTGGGGCTGCAGCAGGGTGGGGTGCAGCTAAGGGCAAAAGCTCCCTAATACCCAACATGTGCCCACATGACTGCTTTGATTGGTGGAATTGGCATTACTACAGGTGCCACATAATACCTTGTATAATATCCATAATACCCATTCTGCTTTCGTAAGGACTTGGTGGTTCAGTGTGGCAGCACCTGCACTTTGCAACTCCCTGCCTATTGAGATTAAGCAGGCACTTTTAAAATTTGGTTTTATAAATTAGAAAATGAATAAAAAATAATTGCCCCCCCAAGAGAGATCCAGCAGGTACTTTCACTTTTACTCTCTTCGGTGCCTGCTAAAAACATCCTTATTTTGGCTACCCAGATGCTTAGAAAGTTGAGATAATTTAAATCAGTTTCAGCATTTTAAATTTTGTATGTTTTAAAGTAGAGCTGTAAATTTTCCTTGATTTTCTTGTTTATCTTCTTCTAAACTGCTTTGAGGGGTTTTTTCCCAATTAAGCAGTATATACCGTATTTTTCCGTGCATAAGACTATATTTTCCCCTAAATTTTTGATGTTTAAAATAAGGGGTCATCTTATACATGGACAGTGCATAGTGCATTTTCCTAACTTTGGGTTTAAAAAAATAGGGGTCATCTTATACATGGGGGCATCTTATACACGGAAAAATACAGGTTGTTTTTTAAATAAATAAATAAATAAATAAATAAAAGTTCTCCCCATGCTGCATTCACAGTACAGTGCTCCCTGCCCCCACAACAAACATTTAAAGCACATGGCTTCCCCCAAAGAATCCTGGGAACCGTAGTTTAAGAGTGCTGGGAATTGTAGCTGTGTGAGGGCTGAACTACAGCTCCAAGGTTTCTTTGTGGGAAGCTATGACTGTTAAACTGCTATAAATGTGCTTTAAATGTTATGGTGTGGGTGTGAATGAACCTTAAATTCATCATAAACTGGTTTATGGGAGGGTCATAGCTTAGGGGCAGAGCATTTGGTCTGAATGCAGAAGGCCCTAGATTTAATCCCTAGTATCTCCAGCTAGGACTGGCAAAGATCCCTGTCTGAAACCATGGAGAGCTGCTGCCGGTTGGTGCAGACAAGACTGGGGTAGAGAGACCAGGGACCTGCTTTGATATAAGGCAGGTTCCTATGTTCCTTAATTACCTGAGAAATTAATTTAAGGCTTTATGTAATATTCATTGGCTTGGTTTACTGGGCTCCTGCCCAGCCTAAGGACAAACCACAGGTCATCATGCCCTTCTTGTGGGGGTAATCTATTCTGGCCGTAACATGACACACACCCCTTAAACCAAATACAGAACAACCTTGCCCTTTTCAACCTGCAGCTACTTCCAAAGCAAAACCTCTTCCTGCATGCTTCAGCGGCTATGCACATCCTTTCTCCATGTGGCAATGCAGGAATAGGGGGGTCCTGCGGTCCTCCTGGGCTGGGCAAGAACATCAGCCCCAGCCAGCCTGGCCAACACTCAGGGATGAGGGAAGTTGTACACTGAGTGCATCTGGAGAGCCCAAGGGTCCCCACACTTTGGTTAAAATGATAATGCATTGGCTAGTCACTTACCATGTACATCAAGGATCGGAAACCTGTGGCCTCTCCAGGTGTTGTTCAGACTCCGACTCCCATCAGCCACAGCAACCAGCGTAGTCATGGATGAAGGGAGTTGGAGTCCTGTGAGGTCCAGGGTCCAAATCCCTCTTAGCCATGAGCCCTGCCAGGTGACTGTAGGCTGCTCACAGCCTCTCATCCTAACCTACCTCACAGGGTTGTCGTGAGGATGCACCACTTTGGCGAAAAAGAGGAGAATAATTGCAATGTTAAGTAACTAAATGATACCAGGAAGGCTACAGATATCCTGCAAGGCTCTTCCACACATATATAGTGGTACCTCGGGTTACATACGCTTCAGGTTACAGACTCCGCTAACCCAGAAATAGTACCTCGGGTTAAGAACTTTGCTTCAGGATTAGAAATCGTGCTACATACGCTTCGGGTTACAGACTCCGCTAACCCAGAAATAGTACCTTGGGTTAAGAACTTTGCTTCAGGATTAGAAACCATGCTCCGGCAGCGTGGCAGCAGCAGGAGGCCCCATTAGCTAAAGTGGTGCTTCAGATTAAGAACAGTTTCAGGTTAAGAACGGACCTCCGGAACGAATTAAGTATTGTACTTAACCCGAGGTACCACTGTATGGGATGATCACGTGGGCTCTAACCATTCCCCCAAATTCTGGGCGGGTAAGTGGATGCTCTGTTCCAGCAGCCGCAGCCAACGTGGTCTCTCCAGACGTTGCTGAACTACAACTCCCAGTGACCACTGGCTATGCTGGCTGGGGCTGATGGGAGTTGTAGTCCAGCAAAGTAAACTAGAATCACACATCCAAGGTGGGGCACCCCGTTGTCTGCCTCCTCTTGCTTTATTAATCTCTGCGCATCGCCTCCCTTGCAGTTTGCAGCGGGTTAACTCGCGCGCTCTGCCCAGCGGTCTATTATGAAACTGCTGCTGTAACAGTATGGGAATTGCGAAGCTCCTGGCTCCTCCCACCTGAGTCCCGGGAGCCAACGAGAGGGCTCCCAGGGCCGCTCAGGCCACAGCCATCTCCTCATTGGCCACTCCTCCCGGGGCGTCTCTGATTGGTGACACCCCACGGCTTGGTGTGAGCGCGGGCGGCCAATGAGCGCGGCGCGTTTGCTTGCTTTTGCTTGCTGCTGCTGCAAGGGGACGCGGAGGCTGGGAAAGTGGGTGGCAAGCAAGTGGCTGATGGATGGAGGGTCAAAGGTGATTGATCTGGAGTAACCGGCTTCCCATCACACCACTCCGGTGTCTGATGTTGCTTTCAGCAAACAAACAGACGAGAGAGAAAAAAATCAGAATAAAATAAGGAGTGGAGGAAGGGGGGGAATAAAGGAGGAGTTTTAAATTATTATCCTTTTTTTCCCTCTCCCCCTCTTCCTTTCAAAGAGATGGGAGGGACTCCGGCATTGAGTGGGAAGGAGGAGGAGCTTTAGGCTGGTGTGTTACACGCATAGGCACCACGCAGACTCTCGCCCTGAATGGGAGAGTGCCTGCCAACCATCTCTTCTGCAGCAGCAACAGGAGGAGCAGCGCCGCCAGCCTGCTGCGCCGGGCCTGGAGGCTTCGGGGGCATCCCTCCTTTCTCCGCAGAGAGCACCTGGAGGTGAGCACCACGTGGGCAGTAGCCCTTTTGGGTGTCGGGTACCAGTATGCAGCCATGGTAGCCTTACAATGAAAGAAACGGGAGGTCAGACCCTGGTTTCTTTCTTTCCCTTCCCAGCACCATCCCCGTCTCCTCCTTGTTTCCAGCCCTAGTCCATCTTGCGTGGTTTGAGTGCACAAGGAAGTGGGTCACTGTTGCATGTGTGTCCTCTGTATTGGGGGTGTTTTGGGGTCTAGATCTTGGGGGCGGGGAGGACGGCTCCCCGATGAACGAGGAGATAGGGGAAAGTGCTTTTTAATCACAACCTGTGCCTGAGTATTTGCCCTGTACACATTCACCCCCCTCCCATAGCTGTCAACGTTTCCCTTTTTTAAAGGGAAATTCCCTTATTCCGAATAGGATTCCTCGCAAGAAAAGGGAAAAGTTGACAGCTATGCCCCCTCCCCAGACCCTGAGAACTGTGGTGTTACCCTCACAGAGCTACAGTGCCCAGCACCCTTAACAAACTACAGTACCCAGGATACTTTGTGTGGGATGTAATATGTGTTAAATGTATGGTGTGTACACAGCCACATACACAGCAGTCTGCCAGGATTTGGTCTCTGGCGCCTAAGCAGTTCTGCTTTAAAAATTCTCACGGAGATTGCTACTTCCTGAGGATTGAGTGGAAGGGGAGAGGAAATAAGATGCTCCCCCCCCCCCCCGGAATGCGGATGGGATCCCTAATGAAGGGAGCAACAAGAATTATTTCCCAGTGCAGGAAACCACTAGGGCAAGGAGGAGGACTGTGATGATAACACAATATATTTATTGTAAGCAGTAAATCTCCAGTTTATTCTAAGCAGGGATGGGGAACCTTTGTTCTTCCAGATGTTGGTGGACTCCCAACTCCCATCAGCTCCAAACAGCGTGGCCAGCAGTCAGGGATGATTTGTCATCCAACATCTGGAAGGCCACCGATAGGAACATAGCAAATTGTCTGAGCTTCCTATCTTAGTGTACACTGACTAGCAGAGGTTCTTCATGGTTTTAGATGCTGGACATTCCCAGTTCATCCTGGAGATGCCAGGGATTGAACCTGGGACCTTTGTGTGCAAAGCACATGCTGTATCCACTGAGCTATGGCCAGTGTTAGAAATTCAGATATATAAGCTAGGTGCCAAATGGCTCTTTAAAACAAGGTTACAGTCACCAAAACAGAATGCCTAGTTGCCATTTTGGGGTCAGACGGCTCAAAAGTCTTATTTTCAATACAACCTTTTGGTTCCTGAAATTCATTCTGATTGTGCAGATAAAATATAACAGAATTCTACAGGATATGTTGCTAGTGTGTGAAAATAGTCAAGATCCAAGGATCTTGCATGCACCTCCAGATGGTGGAGACGTCAGGTGCCATCTGGGCACATTCGCTTGGTTCCAAGTGCCCAATAGCCAGGTGCAAAATGCACTTGGTACCTGGCGAATTTCTAACGCTGGCTATTGCCCTTCCCCAAGATGTTCCCCACTCCTTTTGTAACTCTGGCATTTGATACTGGAGAGAGATTTTTAAGGAAAAATATCCCCCCACAACCCATCTTCTGATTGTATTTCTTAAAAACAGATATTTCTAAGAAATCAAAATAATAATAATTCCACAACTTAGAAGCCCCCACAGAGAAAGCCATCTTCCAAGCCCCTGTATACCAATAGGCCCCCCCTCTAGCTGTCTTAACATCTGCAGGGGTCTGTAGTGCAGGATATGTTCTTTCAGATACAGGCAGCCACCGTTTTAGATGCCCATGAGATGTCTGTGACCACATGCGTGCGCATTGTATCGAACACAAAAGTGATCCAATAATGTGTCAAAAACTCACAAAAGGTGGAACGAGGATGGGTTGTTTGCAGGCTTTTTCAATGGGTTTCAAATATACACGATTTCACTTAAACGTGTGGTGCCTTGGAATGTAACCTCAACATAAGTTTGAAGTTGTGTGTATTTGGGGCCTAACTTGTTGAGGGCTTTAAATGCTGGTATATAATAATAATAAATAATGAGGATGATGATGATAAGAATAAGTTCAGAGTAGGTGCACAACAGTGTGGCTATGGTGATGATGGGGACAG